>NC_069664.1:16264785-19229785 GCF_027244095.1 Hemicordylus capensis | reverse complement strand
ATGACTTGTCCCCTTAAGCTAAGCAGGATCCACCCTGGTTGCATACGAAAGGGAGACTAGAAGAGTGAGCACTGTAAGATATTCCCCTTAGGGGATGGAGCTGCTCTGTGAAGAGCATCTAGGCTCCAAGTTCCTTCCCTGGCATCTCCAAGATAGGGCTGAGAGAGAGTCCTGCCTGCAACCTTGGAGAAGCCTCTGCCAGTCTGTGTAGACAATACTGAGCTAGATAGACCAATGGTCTGACTTGGTATATGGCAGCTTCCTATGTTCCTATGTTCAGGCACCAGGGAGCCATGGCCCCTAGAAATTCAACAGTGGTGCCTTGACTAGGCTATTCTGAGGTCAAGTTATTTCATACTACCTTTATTTGCGCCAGGCAACCCTTTTCTGTTCCAGGCATGTTGCATGTAAAGGGGAATCAGAGAAGCCCATGTACCCTCTCCCCTCCCTCACAATGTCCATCACCAAGTCTGGTAATTTTGCCCAGTTTCCATTGTCTGGCTCCTAAATACAAAGAGAACCGGTCAGGGCCTGGAATAGTATTTGGATGCTCCTCCCTCCCACTGCCTCCTCCAGCCCTGGCCACACGACCCCCTGAGCAACAAAAGCCTTTGTCGATTAAGCCGCAGGTTTGAAAGTTGCTCTCGGAGGCGTCTGGGAGACAGTAATGTGTCCGCGGGTCTGCAAAGAGGCTGACAGCTCCGCCGAGAGCGGGGCCCACAGTATGGGCAGCGTCTCGGAACGCTAGCCAGCCATCTCTAAACTGGAATTATTTATTGATTTTTGTGTCACTTCTCAGTCCATTACCCAGACAGGATGCATTTATGTAATTTGGGAAAGGGGGCAGCTGTTGGAAAAACAAAATGGCCACATATTTCTTGCCACGCTGGAGTTCTCTGCCGTGGCGGGGTGAGGAATGATGCCAGGAGTCTTAACCAAGGCCCACAGCTCAGAGGACACACAGCTCTTGGGGGGGGTGGTGTCATCCTCTCTGCCATGAAGTGGAGGAAAATTAACTTCGCATCCCAGGCTGGGACAGTCTCTGCTCTATTGACAGACAGCTCTGAGCCTCTTGCTCGCTCAGGGAGTTCCACTGCCTGTTGGACGCGGTGTTTGGAACCCTGTATTTTACAGGATAATTTTAGCAACCCAGTGGATTTCATGTTACGGCCTTGTTCCTCTGGAATGTTTGGTGGTGAGGAGCTGCCTGCAAACAACAGTAAATCACTTGAGTAAACACACTGTCTGTCTTCCCTGCCTCGGTCACAGCTATACATTTTTGGCAAGAAGGGCTGTCTAGCAGGGATGTTTATCTGCAGCTTGTAATCAGTCTGGCTTCCTTGCTTACAAGCTTTTTTTTTTTTTTGCTCCTTTTTTAGACAGTGATCCCCCACCCTTTCCTCTTACAGGGGACCTCCGAGTGATAAAGTGCACCCACTCCAGGGGGGAGGCCATGTGATTAAGTCATCAGAGCTTCCCTCCTCTCTCCCCAAGGGGGGTTCTGAACCACACAAAGAATAAGGAGATAAAGGTTCCATCCAGGCCCCAGCTATTCAAAGCTAGGAAATGAGTGATATCAAACAGGGGGAATTAAGTCATTTCCGAAGTAATGGGAGTCCTTCGGGGGTGACTCTTTCAGCTTTTTCCCTGATTATAGGAGGAATTTACTGGGACAGGCTGGCGTCTTTGTGTTTTCTTTTAATTTTGGTAATGTGAAAAGCTTCGTTTGGGATGGAGCTGGCGAGTTCCTAATGATGCACAAAGAGCTTTTTCCTCTGCATTTCGGATAATCGCCGTTGCTTTTCGTTCCTTTTAGAGGCTCCATAAAAGAGAGGACAGAAGATGATCTTTGTGTCTGATTTTGTTTCTCTTTGTGGCATTTTTGAGAATGGGAATGGGTCTTCTGCATTCTTAAAGTCCATTCCAAAAACAGCATCCTTTTGGGAACGTCTGCCCTGTCAGAGACCAGGAATCAGATTTTGATATTTGAAGCAAGGGTGACAGATTTCCCCCCAAAAAAGTCTGACACCCTTGCCTCAAATATCAAAATCTGTCAGTCCAGCAACATTTTTTTTGCTAAGCTGACCCCTCAAATGGCCACTGTGCATGCACGGTGACCAGGGCGTTTTCCACACTGGGCTTTGAGCTTGCATCTCCTCTGGAATGGAGGTGGGGTGCGTTTACATATCAGCCAGATTAACCCCAAAGTCTCTGTGAGCTATCAGGGACCACTTCACACACAATTCGGGTTTTTCATTGTGGGTTAGAGTGTGGCCCGATTTATATCCAGGGTAAAAAAAAAAAAATCCACTTTTTATGTCAGTTTTTTTGTGGGGGCAACTTTGAACTTGTGGTGAAGCCTGCTGTGTGAAAAACGCCCAGGTGAGGGGCTGGGGTGGACACCTCACAGAGCTGGGCAGTGATGCAACATGGCAGCCTAAATGGATTTTTAAAAGCAGAATCCACTGCCTTCATCACCACTCCGCCCCAGCTGCACTGCAGAGGGCGGCTATTCACTGCAAGAGGCTATTCCTCCACCTAGCCCAAGAACTGGTGGCCTCGGTGATTTCCTCGGTCTATCTAGTGCAGGCCTGCTCAGCTTAGGCCTCCCACCCAGCTGTTTTTGAACTACAACTCCCATAATCCCCAGCCACAGTGGCCAATAGCCAGGGATTCTGGGAATTGTAGGCCAACAGCTGCAGGAGGGCTGAAGTTGAGCAGCCCTGATCTAGTGAGTGGGCTGACCCTGGCGGGTGGAGTGGAAGCTTTTCCTGCACTTTTCCTCCTACGTCTCAACGTGTTTGAACAAGCCTTAAAACACCAGCCGCTCAAACACTTTGGGGAGTGCACATACAGCCAAACCTCGAAGTTGGTTTTAGCGACGGGCAACGTATTTTTAGCAGTAGTTATTAATTAATGTATATTATGTATTCATATGCCAAGGCCATTGCGGCCAAGCCCTCTCAAAGCCGCTTACATGCAATTAAAAGAAAACAAATTTAGAATGATCAGGTTTCTGGCTGCAGCTGCTGCTGGTTCTTAAAGCCGCAGCAGTCCTCCTGATGGAAAATGGCTGCTGAGAACATGGCCGTCCCCTCGCAGCAAGTGGTGGTTGCCTGGGAGAGCTGGTCTTGTGGTAGCAAGCATGAACTGTCCTCTTTGCGAAGCAGAGTCAGCCCTGGTTTGCATCTGAATGGGAGACTAGAAGTGTGAAGAGCACTGTAAGATATTCCCCTCAGGGGATGGGGCCACTCTGAGAAGAGCATCTTCATGCTTGTATCCAGAAGGTCCCAAGTTCCCTCCCTGGCATCTCCACGATAGGCCGGAGAGAGACTCCTGCCTGCAACCTTGCAGAAACCACTGCCAGTCTGTGTAGCAAGGCTGCTCAACTTCAGCCCTCCAGCTGTTTTTGGACTGCAACTCCCATAATCCCCAACCACAGTGGCCAATAGTTAGGGATTATGGGAGTTGTAGGCCAACATTTGCAGGAGGGCAGAAGTTGAGCAGCTGTGGTGTTGACCAGGGGTTCTCAACGTTGAGTCCCCAGATGTTATTGGACTTCAACTCCCATAATCCCCAACCCACTGGGGCTGAGGATTATGGGAGTTGAAGTTCAATAACATCTGGGGACCCAATGTTGAGAATCCCTGGTGTAGACAATACTGGGCTAGGTGGACCAATGGTCTGACTTGGTATAAGGCAGCGTCCTATGTTCCTTCTATGGGCTGCTGATGTAAGAGCAGCCTTGACTGTTGTCTCTTCTTTTCTTCAGTAGCTCTAGATAGAGAGAGGTTCCCCTTAGGGGATGGGGCCATAACTCAGTGGAAGAGCATCTGCGTGCTTACATGCAGAAGATCCCAGGTTCACTTCCTGGCACCTCCAGGTAGGGTTTAGAGAGACTCCTGCCTTAATGTTGGAGAGCTGCTGCCAGTCAGTGTAGACCAGGCCTGCTCAACTTTGCCCGTCCAGCTATTTCTGGACTACAGATCCCATAATCCCCAGCCACAGTGGCCAATAGCCAGGGATTATGGGAACTGTAGGCCAACATCTGCAGAAGGGCAGAAGTTGAGCAGGCCTGGTGCAGACAGTATTGAGCTGGATCGATCAATGGTCTGACTGGGTAGAAGGCAGCTTCCTATGTTCCTCTGAAAGCCAATGATATGCTAGTAGTTGGTTTTAGCCAGGGCTGCTCAACATCAGCCCTCCTGCAGATGTTGGCCTACAACTCCCATAATCCCTGGCTATTGGCCACTGTGGCTGGGGATTAAGGGCACTGTAGTCCAAAAACAGCTGGGGGGCCTAAATTGAGCAGGTCTGATTAGCAATAGGTAAACTCTGATAACTACTATGGAGCATAGGAGAACATATCTGTGACCCAGAGGTGCCTTCCTAGTAGTAGTACCTACCACTAGTAGTAACAGAATTGCATCATATGTGCAACCAGGCACAAGACAATCCACCATTTCTGATAGTAATTCCTGTCGGGAAGGGGTGTCCGCAACTACTGCTTCTGATTACCAGTGATGGTGATAGTTCCAAGGAGAATTGTACAAATAGTGCCTTTATGAGCTTCTTTTAAGACTTCCCAAAAGCATCTGGTTGCCAGCTGTGGGAAACAGATGTTGGATTGCATGAATCAAGTAGGTCTCTTCTTACTTAGAATGGATACCAGCATGGCTTTCAAATATGTCATATTATTGCACGGGCTCTCAGCCTTATGCCCCCAGATGTTGTTGGCCTACAGTTCCCATCGTCCCCAGCCACAGTTGCCTGGGACGATGGTAGTTGTAGTCCAACAACGTTGGGGGACACAAGGTTGAGAGTCTCTGTCTCTAGTCTTCCAAGTGCCGTACACACAAATAAACATGACTCCATGTCAGACCTTCATTGCTGGTGGAAAGCTTGGGAGAAAACGGAAATAAACATCCATCCATCTTTATTGATAGAAGTCTTCTCTGTGACATGTTAGTTTTCCATTTGCAAGGAACTTTGGATGTGGATGGGTGTGTTAAATGAGCAACTGACTAGAAGTGTGAACACTGTAAGATATTCCCCTTAGGGGATGGAGCCACTCTGGGAAGAGCATCTACGTTCCAAGTTCCCCCAGCAGTTAGTCTGACAAGCTCTGCACGAATCACTAGACCGCTACTTTAAAAACATATTGAAAACTCCCTTTTCAAGCAAACCAGCCAACAAAAAGCCAGTGAACAAATGGTCTGAATAGTTGTTGTTGTTGTTGTTATTGTTTTTGAAACCAATATTTTCCTATAATACTTTTGAATTTCTGTCATAACCATCCCCCAATTTATTGTTCTTTAGGAACACTTTTTTGGAAGGGTGTTTCTCACTCTTGCATGCTGCCGCTGTAGCGAACTTTCCTAAAGTGCATTTCCACCCTTGGTTTGATGACCCCAATGAGTTGTTTGCTTCGCTGTCGATACTCCCTTGCTAGATTCCAAAACTGCAGCTGAAGGCAATGCTGACCGTCCTTGACTCACATTTTACTGGGGAAAGGAAGCAGTCTGAACGGTGACCTTGTTTTGAGAGTGCAAGCGGAGATAAACTCTCCTTTTGTCACTCCCGCCCCCATCTCCCCCCCCCCCCAATGTCGGCATGAAATTTCAGGTCAGCAGTTAGTGGCAACTCTGGAGCAGAGTAGTGAGATTTACGACTTGAGTAGCAGAAAGCCCACCACAAGCACCCAGGTCAGCTTGTTTTGCATACACTGCAGCTGCAGCAGTGGCCAAAATTAAGCACTCGAAAGTCCTCCTCATTGACTGTTCACTCGTACATGTTTTTGTGTGTATTATTATTATTATTTTAATGTATATACTGCCTGATTCCAAGGTTCTAGGCAGTTCATAATTATTGCAATTATAAATTATATATTTGTAATATATTTATATTGCAATGATAAATGCAATAAAGACAAACGAAAACAAACTGTTTAAACAACGATAATTTAAAACAATTTAACACATTCAGCAATTACTAAATGCTAAAAAGTGCTTTAAGGGCTCATTTAAAGACTGATGAAGATGTGAAGCCCCGAATATCTATAGGGAGCGCATTCCACAGCCCAGGAGCAACTACAGAGAAGGCTCCAGCTTGTCCCAGTAGATTCCTCTTATAATCAGGAAAAAGCTGAAAGAGTCACCCCCGAAGGACTCCCATTACTTCGGAAATGACTTAATTCCCCCTGTTTGATATCACTCATTTCCTAGCTTTGAATAGCTGGGGCCTGGATGGAACCTTTATCTCCTTATTCTTTGTGTGGTTCAGAACCCCCCTTGGGGAGAGAGGAGGGAAGCTCTGATGACTTAATCACATGGCCTCCCCCCTGGAGTGGGTGCACTTTATCACTCGGAGGTCCCCTGTAAGAGGAAAAGAAGGGGGGGGTGATCATGCAGAAGAAGGCACTCTCCCAGGTAATCCAGTCCCAAGCGTGTGCCTATGAGGATGGGTCTGTAGCTCAGAGACAGAGCAGCTACTTTGCACAGAGAAGGTTCCAGATTCTATCCCTGGCATCTTCAGGTGGAGGGGAGAAGACTGCTACTGTGATGCTACTCCCCCTCTGTGCATGCTCATCCCCATCCCCATGCACCTCTGTAATGGGCTAAAATTATTTGGCTCAATCAGGCGATGGACCAGCATGACCAGGAGGAGGAGAAGGGAGGAACTTGCTTCTGCTTTGCTTGCTCTGATCATACCTGCCCATCACCTGGCTCAAGTCCCACATTTAAATTTCTGGGTGCCAAAGTGAATGAGCTTCTGGGAACTGTTAACATTCCTTTGAATTTCTGATTGGACAAGGCAGGGTGGTACATAGGAAGTTTCCATATACTGAGTCAGACCATAGGTCCATCTCGCTCAGTATTGTGTACCCAGACTGGCAGCGGCTTCTCCAAGGCTGCAGGCAGGAATCTCTCTCAGCCCTATCTTGGAGATGCTGCCAGGGAAGGAACTTTGAACCTAGGTGCTCTTCCCAGAGTGGCTCCATCCCCTGAGGGGAATCTCTTCCAGTGCTCACACTTCTAGTCTAGACAAGTCATGCTTCCTACCGCAGGACCAGCTCTCCTCTCAGAGAATGGTACAATTCTCTTGGTAGGATATTACATTCACCTTGTTCCTCATGAAGCTACTTGCCCACCACATAAATTGTTAGTACAGGAGACTTTCATTTTTTTGCAGGTTCTCCCCTCGCAGTTTCAGTTTTTTGTGGTTTGCCAATATATACCCAGCTTTCAGTATCGCGGGGGTGAATTTTGCCCATGTGTGATTCTTGTGTGCATGTTTCAGACATCTGGGGGCATTTCTGGCTTCTGGAGGCAGCATGGAGCGATGTTTGGACTATTGCAAGGATGGATTTCATACACTCCTGGTTTCTATGTGTATGTTACAGACTTCCGGTGGCTTCTCCGATGGCATTTCTGGCTTCTGGAGGCAGCGTGGAGCCCTGTTGGGGCTTTTTTCATGATTTTTTGGCAGGTTTCTTGGCGGAATTCAGAGGATTAGGGGATTTGGGGCACATTACTGGAGGAATTGAAGGGTCCAAGGTATTTCTCGGCTGGGTATTTTGGTGATTTCCAGGTGATTTTTAGCACCCTTCTTTGCACTGAGGAACCTAACCCCAAGATTCCCATAGGTGCAAGGATTCCATCATCACCGTTTTTGCTTTCGTGATAGTAGCCGGGAATGTAATTCCTGCCTCCACTATTGGGTTACATATTGACTAACGTTGTATGTTTTGAGGAACGTTTTGCTAATGGAAAAGGAGGGGGGCAAGCAAATAAGGTGGGGGTGTCTGCCTCCCTCCATGAAGCATTGCTGGGGGTGAGCGGTGAGTCCACCCCACCCCAAGAAGCAGAAGGTCGTCTGGCTCCTAAAGTTCTGGACTGGCTCCAAAGCAAAAGGAAATTTGTTGAGGCCCGATGTGCACTGTACCCATGGCTACATGCATGATATGGTCAGTTACCACTTTGATGCTACACTGTGGAGCAGGGGTTCTCAGCGTAGGACTACAACAACTCCCATAATGTCCAGCCACAACAGCCTTTGGCTGTTGTAGTTCAACAGCACCTGAGTCCCCAACTTTAAAAATCCTTGCTGTAGAGGATATAGGGCTTGTTCCCGTGACCAAATGTCAGGGAAGGTGGAGGGAAGGCAGGATCCTACCTTCCTGCTCCCAGGCGACCAGAGCTTATTCATGGCTCTACCACTCACATGCCCGCACGAATGGCGCAAGTGATCTCAATAGCTGAGAGCAGGAGGGTGTGTGTGGACCAAGCTGGGTCCTCCAGTATCCCACAATGCACCACATGAGAAGCAGTGCTCCTCTCTCTGGCCTTGCAAGCCCCAAAACTCTGTGGTAAACATGGCCATCAGCTGCCCAGGAGCAGTTTAAAAGCAGCAGCAGCACAGACAACCAGAACAAGAGGTAGGATGGACTTTGTTGTCTGCCTACTTCACATTTTGCCTAGGTAGCAGATCTGGTCTACCTGGGCTCAGAGCTGCTGGGTTGGGAGGTCTCCTGATGCCCCAGGCAACCAGCGATTGCTGGGTTAACCCTCTCCTACCCAGGAATCCCTGCTCTTAGGAACTTAGGAAGCTGCCATATAATGAGTCAGACCTTAGGTCCATCTCGCTCAGTATTGTCTTCACAGGCTGGCAGCGGCTTCTCCAAGGTTGCAGGCAGGAACCTCTCTCAGCCCTATCTTGGAGATGCTGCCAGGGAGGGAACTTGGAACCTAGATGCTCTTCCCAGAGCAGCTCCATCCCTTAAGGGGAATATCTTACAGTGTTCACACTTCTAGTCTCCCATTCAAATGCAACCAGGGTGGACCCAGCTTAGCTAACGGGACAAGTCATGCTTGCTGCCACAGGACCAGCTCTCCTCCTTGCTCGTGAGAACAACATTATATACCAGGGCTGCAGAACTTTGGCCCTCCATCTGTTTTTGGATTACAAATCCCCTCGTCCCCATCTATACTGGCCAATCGTTAGGGATGATGGGAGTTGTAGTCCAGCATCTGCAGGAGGGCCAAAGTTCTGCACTCCTGGACTGTATGCAGGTGGTAGGAAGGTGCAAATAGCTTCCACCGATTCTTCAAGAGGGTGTGTTGGCTTTGAGACTCCACAGGGCAAGGAGCCAGGCTCATGCAGAACAAATGTATCCATTTCCATCCGACAGGCCTTGGCGGGGGACAATCTCACTGGTAGGGGTCGCTTCTCCGGCCCCCGCAGCGTGGCTGATGCCATGCCGTAGCAGCACACGGCACACCACAGGCATCGGTACACCATGTCGGCTTCACACTGAGCAGCTTGTGTATATAATCGGTTTCCTGTTTGCGCATCGCTCCAGATGCGCCCCCCCACCCCACCCCGCCACGTGTCCGCTAACAAGGCAGAAAACACCCCTGCTGCGGTTGAAGCCAGGCTCACACCAAGCTTTGGAGATGTGCTGTTGCCCCTGTCCAAACAGCTGCCTGCCCTTCCATCCTCCGATACGGCAAAAGCTGCTAATAAACCTGGTCGCCTTTGTTTGCTCTCCTGGGCACCGGCTGCTGATTCAGTTCCGACGCAAGACCCTGTGGATGAGTGCTTTTGTTTTTGCTTTGTTGTTAGGTGCTGTTTACAGTGTGTGTGTGTTTTAAAAAGGGGAGGTTTTGTTCTGATCGTGATGCTACGGTTGCGCTGTTAAGTATGCAACAGTTCGGCTTGACTGCTCTCCCTCCGAATCAGGAGCCAGACACTTAATTTGCCCCTGACAAGCTGCACTGCTGTTCTGTTATGCTGCCTCATTGAAATAATCTTCCCAACAAGCTGTCCCAGCTGTGTCCCTGCGCCTCTCGGGCTGGGGCAGACATGACATGGAGCAGGTTTGTTGGGAGAAAGCACGGGGACGTCCTCCGATGCCAACGGAGAGGCCCGGTCTGAATGCATTATTCCCACCCCCCCTTCCAAACCAGGCAAGGTTTTTTTTAGAGCAGGGGTATGCAGCCTTGGCTTGCCAGTGGTTGCTGAACTCCAACTCCCACCATCCCCAGCCACAGTAAATTGTGGCTGGGGGTGATGGGAGTTGTAGTTCAGCAGCAGCTGGAAAGCCAAGGTGGCTTCCCCCGCTTTTAGAGCAGGGATTTGGATTCAAAGTGACCCCTGCTAACTGGGCAAAGAGGCACCTTTTAACGTGGTGATTCTCTTTATTTAGCAGGGGGAGAGGAAGTGGCCCTCTCCACCCCCAGCACAGTACCTCCAGTGACTGTTGCTGGTGACTATCTTCTGTTTCTTTTTAGAATGTGAGCCCTTTGGGGACAGGGAGCCATCTCATTTATTTATTATTTTTCTGTGTAAACCGCCCTGAGCCATTTTTGGAAGGGCGGTATAGAAATCGGATGAAGGAATGAATGAAAGCAATCACCGCTTTGGTCTTTCCAGGGAGCAGGCCCTCCAGCTGTTTTTGGACTATAACTCCCTGCATCCCCAGCCATGGTGGCTAATGGTCAGGGAGGATGGGTGTTGTAGTTCAGCAGCTGCAAGGGGGCCCGAAGCTGTGTAGTTCAGTTCTAGACGAAGTTACTCAGCATGATTGATTTCAATAGGACTTCTGTCCATCAACTGCACCCCAGTTTCTGGACTTCTCTTCCAAACCCCAGCATTTCCCTACCGGCGTACCATGGCATACTAGTTTGCATCAGCACACGAGGCCAGTGTGCCATGCTGAGTTGCCCCATAAAGCACCAGGAAGGATGTCCCCCTCCTAATGCATAAGGAAGTAAGCCGGCTACAAAAGAAGAGTTTGCTGCCTGCTTTGGAGCCAATTGTCCTCTCTCTTAGGCAGAAGGAGGGATGCTTCATTCCTGGTGCATGATGGGGCGAGTCAGTTCCAGGTTTGCTGCAAAGGGGGCCTATGAATCAGAGGAAGGAAGTGAAGGAGAATGGAGGAGGAGAGCTGGTCTGGTGGTGGCAAGCATGATTTGTCCCCTTAGCTAAGCAGGGTCTGCCCTGGTTGCTTATGAATGGGAGACTACATGTGTGAGCACTGTCAGATATTCCCCTCAGGGGATGAAGCTGCTCTCGGAAGAGCAGAAGGTTTCAAGTTCCCTTCCTGGCTTCTCCAAGATAGGGCTGAGAGAGATTCCCTCCTACAACCTTGGAGAAGCTGCTGCCAGGCTGTGAAGACAATACTGGGCTAGATGGACCAATGGTCTGACTCAGTATATGGCAGCTTCTTATGTTCCTGAGAGAGAGAGAGAGAGAGAGAGAGAGAGAACACACACACACGTCAGTGTTGAAGGGGCAGCATGCCCCATTTTTTAACATTGTGACTGTGCATCAGGATTAAAAAGATGGGGAAACTCTGCTCAAGATCATCCACAAACACCCCACAGCTAATCAGCTGACTGAGAACCAGCATAGAAGAGGGAAGTTGCAGGCCCGGAGAGAAGCTCTCTCTGTAGACGTCCGAGTTCATAGAGCCAGGGGTTATCCTATTGAGAATCTTGACACATCCTCCAATTGTAGCTTCATCATCAAGACAATGATGGAAAAGGGCCGGATGGTCCAGCTTCGTCCCCTGAGACCAAGGCAACCCCGTGCTGTACAATTTGTCTTGTGGTATGTTTTTTTGTCAAGTTCAATTCCAGTTGTCCCTGCACTGGGGCACCATGGCCACCCCCCGGCTTTGGAGACAATTCCACAGTCTGATGCACATGGTTGTCAAGAATTTTTCACTCACATCCAGCATAATTTTCCCATTTCCTAGGTTATGATTTGTGTCACCCTCTCGATTTCCATTTCTCAGACACCGCTTATGGCCCCCTGGGTCCGTCCATCCATTATGGCAGGTCCATCTCGCTGTCTTTAAAAATGTGTCTTGCCCTCCTGGAGACTCCGTTTGCCACAATTCAAGCTCTCACAGACAAGAGAGGAGAGCTGGTCTGTTGGTAGCAAGCATGACTTGTCCCCTTAGCTAAGGAGGGTCTGCCCTGGTTGATATGAATGGGAGACTAGAAGTATGAGTACTGTATGATATTCCCCTCAAGGGATAGAGCCACTCTGCAAAGAGCAGAAGGTTGCAGGTTCCCTTCCTGGCAGCATCTCCAAGATAAAGCTGAGAGAGATTCCTGCCTGCAACCTTGGAGAAGCTGTTGCCAGTCTGGGTAGACAATACTGAGCTAGATGGGCCAAGGGTCTGACTCAGTATATGGTAGCTTCCTATGACCCTATGAGACACCCTGGATTTTGTGATAGCACTTGAATCAAAAAATGTTTGCCACTAATGATTGCGTAGATTCACCCAAGCATTTTGGAAGCAGAGAAATCAGCTCAAGGTGATTGTTCACGTGGCATGAACTTGAAATTCATATGGCAGACTGGCCATTTCAAAGTGCGTCCATGTGGCAGGATCATACCTAGGAATATCGGAAGCTGCCTTATACTGAGTCAGACCCTTGGTCCGTCTAGCTCAGTATTGTCTACCCAGACTGGCAGTGGCTTCTCCAAGGTTTCAGGCAGGAGTCTCTCTCAGCCCTATCTTGGAGATGCTGCCAGGGAGGGAGCATGGAACTTTCTGCATGCAAGCATTCAGATGCTTTTCCCAAAGAGTCCCATCTCCTCAGGGGAATAGCTTACAGGGCTCACATGTATTCTGAAAGGCATCGTTTCATACTGTGTGGGAGATGGCAATGGGAAACCCCTCCTGTATTGTACAAAAGACAACCACAGGGCTCTGTGGTCGCCAGGAGTCGACACCAGCTTGACAGCACACTTTGCAGAATGCGGCAGCCAGGTTGGTCTCTGGGTAATCTCAGAGAGACCGTATTACTCCTATACTAAAAGAGTTACACTGGCTACCAATAAGTTTATGGGCAAAATACAAGGTGCTGGTTATAAACCATCAAGCCCTAAACAATGTATGCCCTGGGTATTTAAGAGACGTCTTCTTCTCCATGAGACCCACCCCCCATTGAGATCATCTGGAGAGGTTCATCTGCAGTTTCCCCTGGCTCGTCTGGTGGCTAGACAGGAACGGGCCTTCTCAGTTGCTGACCCCAGACCCAGGAATGTGCTTCCTGCTTTAATGTCTCCCCACCTTTGCCAACTTTTAAGAAGTCCCTACAGACTTTTTTTTTTACCCAATTTTTTAATCTGGACTGCAGTCTTAAATTGTCCCAAGGTTTTCATTTTTAATTTGTTTTATGTTATCGTAAACCACCCGGGGACCGAAGTTTGGGGTGGTCTACAAATTTGAGAAATAAATACATACATACATACAAAACAGAGACGCAAGTTTGGGTGGTATATAAATGTGACGAATAAATAAATAAGTAAGTAAGTAAAATAAAACAAAACATGGTGTGGAGGGAGGTGGAGTTCCGACAGCATTCTTGTACCCAGCATATTAACCAAGGTGCACATACAGCTCCTGAACTTGCTATTAATGGTTGCTGGTACCAGCCTATTTTCTTACCTTATAATATTCTTACAGAAGGGGTGGTAACCCTAATTTGGCAATACAGCCTCTTGCTGCCTTGTGGATGCAGCAGTGACATCTGTGGGTCTCCAATGGGCCCTGCCTACATGAGTTGCTCTTGCGGTGATGTCCTATCACCCTGCCTTTCGGAAACATTTCACCTTTTCCTCTCAAATGCTTGCAAATGCGGCCTCTGGCTGAATGCAACCTTTTTGTCATTTAAGACCGAGGGAGAGAAGCTGAAATATTTTTTAAAGATTACAAGAGTGAATGTGGGGAGGAGGGGCAATATCTTTCCTGTCCCGGAGAAAGTGTTAAGTTTGTAAATTGCGACAACTGTCTGTTTCGCTTGGCTTGACAGAAAAATGGCTCGTCTTTAAGATGGGGGGTTTGGCTGGGGAATTGTCCCCAGAGACCACTTTGAGCTTTGAGGCTTCGAGAAGCGGCTTGTAAAATAACCCAGGGAATGCTGGTGAGCGTGTGAGATGCTCTCTCTTGGTTCCAGCTCTGCACTTACTGTGGCTTATGCTGTGTGCGTTCATACACTTGTAGAAGAGTGTGCCTGATCCCCTGAGAATGGAGACTCCTGCCTGTGCCTGATGAAAAGCATTTCCCTTTTGTAATTGGCAACAACCTGCCGAGAGGGCAATAGAATCTTCTATGTAAATCGAGCCCTTGCTGGAACACCCAATGACACAGCAAAGCAACCTCCATAAGGGAAGGAGACAAAAGTGGGATCAAGTGCAAAGTGATCCAATAGCCCTCTTCAGACTTTATGTTGTACCTGTGTTTGGATGTCTGTGCACTCAGACAGAGGAAGCGGCCTTATACTGTCCCTTTTCAGACGTAATGTTGAATGCTGGTACAAGGGCGCATTGGTGTTATATGGTTTTTACTCTGTTACCTGACTCTGTTTTAATTAAGGGTGTGCAAACTGATTCAAATTCAAATCAATTCGACCCGAATCTGGGGGATTTTGACTGATTTGAATTGAATCACCCCTTAAAAGAGCAATTTGATTCGAATCAAATTTTTGGAATTCGATTCGAATTCTATTCGGGAGCCATTTGGCACCTTTTAAAAACCAGTCAGCCCGCTGATTGGATAAAAATAGCGTCAAAACAGGGTAGATTTGATTCAAATGCAAACTGAATTTTCAGAATTTGATTCAAATTCAAAACGAATCAAAACATTTGTTTCATGCACATTTTTAGTTTTATTGTGATTTTTGTGGAGTTTTATTGTATTTTAATTTTTGTAAACCACCTTGGGATGTCTTATGAAAGGCAGTATAGAAATTAAACCATAAATGAATACATAAATAAATTTCCTGTCTATACCATGCATCCATGATATAAGTGTTTATTTTAAAATGAACACAGGTGCTGCTATTCAAACAAAAACATGTGTGCATTCACAGACATCCAAAGAAAGCCAGTGCCTGTCCTTTAAGCTTTTGGCTTTGGTGCTGTTGGGCTTTTCTCCCAATAAGATTATCTGAAGAGGCTCAGTGCTTGTAACTAACTCCGGGCAAGTAATTAAAAGCGTTAAGAATCCCATCCCAGCTGGGATCCCCTGATGCAAACCCTTTGCATGGCTTCTGCTCTCGAAGGAACACTCTCCAAGAGGTGCCTCTGCAACTGAAAATTGTTGTTGTTATTTTATATTATCTTTATTACTGTTATTTATATAGTGCTTTTCAACAACAACAAAAGGTGCTCAAAATGGTTTACACAGGGGAAAAATAATAAGAAAAATGGTTCTCTGTCCTCAGATGATTCACAGTCTAGTCATGTGTCTCTCAGCCTAACCTACCTCACAGGATTGTTGTGAGGATAAAAATAACCATGTACACTGCTCTGAGCTCCTCGGAGGAAGCGCGGAATAAAGACACCAGCAAAGCCACCTAATGGCGCAGCGGGGAAATGGCTTGACTACCGAGCCAGAGGTTGCTGATTCGAATCCCCGCTGGTATGTTTCCCAGACTATGGGATACACCTATATCGGGCAGCAGTGATATAGGAAGATGCTGAAAGGCATCATCTCATACTGTGTGGGAGATGGCAATGGTCAACCCCTCCTGTATTCTACCAAGACAACCAGAGGGCTCTGTGGGTGCCACGAGTCGACACCGACTCGATGGCACAACTTTACCTTTACAGCCGCCAAAGAGATGCTGTGCTGGGACTGAACAGTGGCCGAAGCTCTGCTTTGCATGCAGAAGGTCCCAGGTTCAATCCCTGGCAGCATCTCCAGGCAGAGACTCCCAAATGAAGCCTTGGAGAGCTGCAGCCGGTTCAAGTAGACAGGACTGAGCTAGATAGGCCAGGAGTTTGCTTTGGTATAAGTCAGCTTCCTATGTTCCGCTGGGAGAGCTGCTCTCCCATTTCTTCATAATGTAAAACAAATTGCCACATTGAAAGGTGCCGCTTTTGCCCAGTTAGCAGGGGCGTAATGCGTTCTGCTTCCAAGATTGAACAAAAAGGACACACACACACACACACGTATTGCTACAGGCTGCTCTTTTACGCAGTACCTACAGGGGAGAAAGGTATATGTGGTCACTTCCAGCTGCCTGAAGGCAGTGGAGTCCTGGGATTTTCCAGGCTGACTCATTCCTGGAGATCCCCGCCCCTCCTTCCGCTTTAGGAGGATTTGTGCCTCTGGGGCCAAGAATCCACATGTGTCAGAAGAGGGCAGGCCGGGGAGGGCTTGCTGCCAGCTGTGCAGCAAATGTCCATTGTATTGTTAGTTCCATCGCTTGAGTGTCCAGAGGAGCATCCGACTATGGCAACCGCATCCACTCTAGGGGAAACCACCGTGCCTTTCCCAAATCCACCCATGGGGGGAGAGCTGGTCTTGTGATAGCAAGCAGGAATTCCCCCCTTTGCAAAGCAGGGTCTGCCCAGGTTTGCACTTGAATGGGAAACTACATGTGTGAGCGCTGTTATTCCCCTTAGGAGATGGGGCCAATCTGAGAAGAGCACCTGCCTGCCGGCATGCAGAAGGTTCCATGTTCCCTCCCTGGCAGCATCTCCAAGACAGGGCTGAGAGAGACTCCTGCCTGTAACCTTGGGGAAGCTGCTGCCAGTCTGGGTAGGCAGTACTGAGCTAGATAGACCAATGGTCTGACTAAGTAGAAAGCAGCTTCCCATGTTCCAAAGGGCCATAGGAATGCTTGAAATTTCCAAATGAGCATGGTTATTTGGCAGGAACCAGGGCTTTTCAGTGAGCACTCATTTTCATTCATTTTTGTACATTCCCTACAGCATCAGCTCGCATGCAATGGGTTCCCAGTTCCCCCACTGGCATCTCTAGATAGGGCTGGGAGAGACTCCTGCCTGCAACTTTGGAGAAGCTGTTGCCAGTCTGTGTAGACAGTACTGAGCTAGATGGACCAATGGTCTGACTCAGTAGATGGCAGCTTCCTATGTTCTTCCTGCTCTGCCTTTTGCTCTCAGCCTCTGGCCGGCCACTTGTGAGGCGCTGTTGGCCAAGTAGATGCGACTGGACCGGAACAACCAGGAACATCTGGTGGGGATGAGGATGTGGAAGAGGAGTTCATCCCATTCATCTCTGCTCAGAGACCTCTTTTGCCAAACTGCAGTCGGTCAGGGGATGGGGGGAGGTGCAAATCCCAGATTAATGTGGCTCACAGATCCTTGTTTAGGGCCGTTAAGATGTTGGCAGCAGCATCTGTGCTGAATAGGGAAAAACAATTTCCCTCTTTTTTTCCTCCTCCAATAAAAGAGGCTCTCAGTGGAACATAGTAAGAATCTTCTATGCCGATTATCCTAGAGGTGGTGCGGCATAGTGACGGACAGAGCTACAAATCAGGATTCCCCCTCATTTTAATTTCATCTCTGCCACAGACTCACCAGACAGCCTCAGACAAGCCACTCTCTCTTAGCCTGAACTAGGAGTTACAACACGTGGTTACAATAATGGGTCACAATACAATTAGTAGTTTACTTAAGGCTTACTTGCCTTACAGCATGGATTCTTTGCCTGAGGGCCATGGACCTAAGGTCCAAGTGGTCCATGGGAAATTAAATATATAATTAAAGGTTGCCCCACAGAAGCCGCATTTATAATCTGCTACCACAAGAAAAATATTTATATACTGCTTTACTTAGAAAAATGAATAAGCTGCTTCCCTCTCCCAAAAGGAATGGGTTATTAATGCCTTGAGATACGTTTGATGAAAAGCAGAATATAAATTGACCAATCAATCAATCAATCAGGGCTCACAGGCTAAAAAGAAATACAAGGCAGACACCACCAGCAGCCACTGCAGGGAAGCTATGCTGGATAGGGATGTGCACAAACTGGTTCGGATGTCCTTTTATGGACCTCCAAACTGGTTTGAAGGTCCAGTGATTCGGCCGGTTCGACGGTGGGAGGGGGTTTACCTTTAAGGATCAGGGAGGGTGCTCTTACACACACACCCCAGCCACGTTTCCCCTGTCAGCGCTGTGCTTAAAAAGGGTCCCACAGAGCAGCAGTGTACCTCCTTGCCGCCCCGGTATGTGTCAGACCGGAAGTGCCCGATGCGTATGCACAGGCACTTCCAGTCCCACACGCACCGGGGCAGCAAGGGGGTATGCTGCCAACTAGCGGGACTGTTTTTAAGCACAGTGCCTGTGGGGAATACACAGTGTGGGGGGAGGAAGAGCTCCCTCCCTGCTCATTAAAGGTAACCCCTGCCATCGAACCACCTGTCGCTGATTCGGTGCACCTCCCTAGTGCTGGGGACGGAAAGGGCCAGTTGCTCTCCCCCTGCTAAGTATAAAGAGAATCACCACTTTAAAAGTGCCTATCTGCTCAGTTAGCAGGGGTATATCCTTTATTTTTCTTGAGTTTTAATTATAAAATTATAAATTGGGTGAGGGTCCATGGCAGTGTTCCCTCTAATTTCCCCCCCATCTGTCTGCAGAATGAGTTTTGTTCTGGGTGGCAGAACCAAGGCAGTGTGTGCACATGTGCATTCAGAATGGTGCCTTCCTGATTCAACCTGAGCGGGATCTAAAATTAACTGAGCAGACATTAAAAGAAACTTGTGCATGCACACATGCGCATGCCTTAGAGGGAACACTGGTCCATGGGGCCCATGGGTGCACAAAGATTAAGAACCTCTGCCTTACTGGGTTGTTTTGAAGAGTACACCAAGAATAATGGCTTGGGTCACACAATTGTTTGAATCTAGGTTTAATATGGGTTACCAACATTCATGTAAGTCTGAAAACCCACACCAAGGTGAATTATGGTCTGAGATGAATCGGAGATCCCCCGCTTGACGTGGGTTCACACAGTCATGCTAATGTCGGTAACCCACATTAAACTTACATTTGAACGATTGTGTGAACCAGGCCATGAAGCACTCGGCACACTCAAAGAATATTGGGCAATTTATTGCTGACCCCAGAACTGCTCGTGAGGCCATCCACAGAAGTACTGTTACCAGGTAACTCCTTTCCCCCCGAAGCGAGCCTGCCGTGGCCAAAGTCGCTGTGCAGTCATGCGAAGAAGGCAAGATGGAAAGAGCTCCTTTTCAGAAGGCAGGCGCGTTCGGTGCAGTAACCCAAGTCAATTGCAGGCGGAAAGAATTTGTACCAGAAGACTCCGGCCTGCCTGGAGTCTGTCAATAGCTGTTTGCAGGGGGAGGAGAAGAGACATTCTTCCGCATCCCTGAGCCTGTGGCATGCTCTTTCTCAAAAGAAAAAGCAGGTACTTTCTCAGTCCCGGTTTCGGGGACTCGTGTGTGAATGTCCGGAAAGGAAAGCCAGGCTGGCTTTGTGACTTCTCTACTGCTGGGGACGGGTTTGTTTACTGTACACAGGAGGCGCTCCGTGATTGAACACCCAGGCAGCTTTCTGTGCTGTGGGCTTGCTCTTTGTCAGACCTGCCCAATAGAGTGGGATGCTAAGCATACTGCTTTCCCCAGCGGAATAAAAGCAACTGGCAATGGCGCATTTGCACATGGGTTCATTTAAATAGGTGTCGCTGCCAAGGAACCCGTCAAATGGCTTGGAGCCAGATCCAGGAGCAGAAAGAGAAGAGTCCTGTTCACATAGTATGCCCAGTGCACATACAAGCTGTGAACAGATCTGTACTCCCAAATTTTACAGTATTATGCTTCCTTTCTCCTCTCTCTCACATACTTCCTGCTGGCAGAGGAAGCAAGACGGCGGCCCCCGCCACGCCCCCTGCATCTGACTTCAGATGCAGGGAGAGCCGCTTCACTCCAAAACGGGGCTGTGCGACCCAGTTTGAGAGCAAATACCGGCCAGCGCTGCATTTGCAGTGGGGCCGGGAGCATTCCTGGCCGTACTGTGAATGTGGCACTGGGTGGAATATGCTTGAAGTGAAGCCACGCCTCCTGTGTCTGATGTCAGATGCAGGGGGTGTGGCTGGGGTGCCAGGCACAGCCCCTGATTGACAGCAGCCTGGGTTCTTGGAACCCAGCCGCTCAATGGTGGTTCCGCCCCTGATACTAGCTCCCCCAGCGGCTCCTACCTAGTTGTTTGCCAACAGGAGACTGGAGATCAGGAGCACACATATAGCTCCCAAAGCTGGGTAGGATGGAAAAAAGATTAAACAGGGTATGGCCACGCCCTCACTCAGTCAGCCAATCAGCTTTGCCATATTGGCTGGGACCAAAGGCCCATCCTTGCTTTCTGTTCTCATGAGAGCGCCCTGGCCTATCTGCCTCGGCATGGTCTGCTGGCCACAGTGGCAGCTCCAGACCTCCGAGCACCTGAGGCAGGGCACCAAATGCCTCTCTCGCCTCTGTGAGCACACTCCTCCCTCCTCTCTTTTGGAAGGGGGGTGCTGTTTCACTGGCACCCCAAAAATCTGATAATGATCTCAGAACTGCGGGGCCCTCTCTGGTAACCTCTAGGCTTGACTACTGCAATGTGCTTTATGTGGGGCTGCCATTGTATGTAGTTTGGAAACTTCCGTTGGTCCAAAATGCAGCAGCTAGATGGGTCTCCGGGGTTTCTTAGAGAGACCATATTATGCCTGTTTTAAAACAACAGCATTGGCCGCCTATAGATTTCTGGGCAAATACAAAGTGCTAGTAATTCCCTTTAAATCACCGAATGGTTTAGGACCAGGTTACCTGGGAGAGCACCTCCTTCTGCATGATCCCCACTGCATATTAAGGTCATCGAGAGAGGTCCATTTCGGGATGCCGCCAGCTCATCTGTAGTCACTCCTGGGCTGTGGAAGGCACTCCCTATAGACATTTGTGGTTTAACATCTTTATTATCCTTTAAAAGAGCCTTTAACATGCATTTTTTTTAGTATGGCTTTTAGCAATCTTTGAATGTTCTAACTTGTTGTTTTAACAGTTTGTCATACTTTGCCTTTATTGTATTTATTTTTGTGAACCGCCTAGCCTTTGGAGTCAGGAGGTATACTAATTGATTAATTAATTAATTATTCCGCTGCCTGAGGCAAACGCCTGGCCGGGCCTCATGGAAGGGTCTCCCTGACTGGCCAGCCCTCTGTGTGTCTTCTCCACAGATGGTAGTTTAAGCCCCATTCCCTGCCTCCCACCCTCCAGATCGATGATACCTGACTGAAGAGATTCCCTCTTCCCCATCACATTATCCACCCAGATTAATTCCTGACCTCTTAGCCCCTCGGGAGGACTTTCCGGGTCATAAGCCGATTTTGGAAAAGCAGGATTTCCATGACTCCTCTGGGGACCCCAAGCCTCCTCTTTGGAAGGGGGCACTCTTTCTCCAACTCTCTCTTCACACACACACACACACACACACACACACACACACACACACACACACTTTGGATCCCCTGGTAGAATGCAGAATTGCATCTGGCAGCTGCATTTGGAACAGGAGCAGCCTGTGACTTGGCTGGGTCAGTGATGGAAATGTTGCTGCTTAGTATTTTTAATGCTGCAGTTCATGTGCCACAAAGTCTAAGCCTTTTGGTGGGTCCTTGCCATGTGGGTCTGGCCCATACCGCCCTGATCTGGTTTCAGAAAGGTCCATCTCTCTGTGTGTACAGAAGTAGCTGAAGTTAACTTGGCTTGCCAGTGAATGTATTTGATGTGCTGCCATCAGATGCATTTATCTTGATGCGTTTATCTAGAACTGGCAGAAGGAGCAACTTTGAAAGCCGACACTTTCCTGTTCTGTTCTGTAGGCAAGCCACAGATCCACAGTTTAAATGTGCCACAAGTCAGAAAAGTTGGCATGGTGCATGGTGTGTGTGGTGTTTTTGGATCCATTCCTTGATCCAGGCCACATTTTTGAATGGGGCTTTAGTTCCTTGTATTCGAGTCCTGGAGTAGAGGCGGAGCTAACGAACAGCCAGCAGCAAGAGCACGGAAAAGCAGTCTGCACTTGCCTCTCTGTACATAATATCGATTTCATTGAACTGTTAATATTCCTGATTCCACTCCACTGCCTTGTCCTTGCATACCACAACTCTTCTCCTGCGGTTTCTGGCTGGCAGGCCGGCTGGAAAACCAGCCCACCGCCTCCGTCCGCCCATTCCCAGCAGCCGGACTAGCCCACCTCTGCCTGCTCCCATTGGCTGGCCCACTTCCGCCTGCTGCTCCCAGCGGCTGGGCCTGCCTGCCATCGCCACCTGCTCCCACGGTCAGCATCCTCATTTTCTCCCATCCCCGTCGCTAATCGGCAGCTGCTCAAGAACTCTCGCGAGAGCTGCCACACATGGGATTAGTGACGGGTACACCCAGGAGAAATAAATATATAGATAATAAAGAAGGAAGATAGGGCAAGTTGTACAGCATGCTATGGAAGAAGAGAACCTTATAACTTCTAGATGGCCAGTTCCAGGGCCCTTATTTTATTTTATTTTATTTTGTTATTTTATTTTAAAAATTTTGGAATCTTCCACTATCCCACTGTGAATGGATCACTGGATTGACTCTAAATCGTGATTTAGACAATTGTGGAAGGCTTCACAAGGCCCACTGAACACATGCAAAATTATGGGGAAAGTTGACTTAAGTTGATTTTTTAAAAATTGCTCCTCTCTCTCTCTCTCTCTCTCTCACACACACACCCCTTGGCCTTCAAACAGAACATGCTGCTAATTTAGTATCAGGTGGTCCAGATTTTCCCCTCTAATTCTAGTTCAACACATCCATTCCCTCCTAATTCCAATCCAACGCATCAATTCATGTCTGCTCCTGCCTGTGGCTAATTGGAAAATTGATTTTCCCTCCTAAAATGACACTTCCTAATAATGAGAGTTTAATTGCATCCAAGACTCTGAGGAGAGGAGACTTCTCGGGCCGGCAGTAGCCTGAGGGTACCTCACTGGGGGACTCGGCGTCAGGCTTGTCTTGAAGATGCTCTGAAGACCTGTCACTGGACGGCAATCCCATTTGCATCATCGGCACTCCCCCCAGAAGTCCTCCTTCCCCTCAGAGGCCAGGGTTGCCTTCCAGAGTTGAGGAATGTTACAACTGATGTGTGGTAAAGGTAAAGTGTGCCATCAAGTCGATTTCAACTCCTTGTGCCCACAGAGCCCTGTGGTTGTCTTTGGTAGAACACAGGAGGGGTTTACCATTGTCATCTCCCGCACAGTGTGAGATGATGCCTTTCAGCATCTTCCTATATCGCTGCTGCCCGATATAGTACCCGCGGGGATTCGAACCGGCAACCTTCTGCTTCTTAGTCAAGCATTTCCCCGCTGCACCACTTAAGCTGCGTGGAGCCTGCCTTAAATAGGAGCAAATGACGCATTGCTTTCAGTCCCTCTTTTTTGCAGTTGAGTACTTAAAAAAAAAAAAAAAAAGCTAAAGAGCAACTGCACAGAATGCTGATCCAGCTCAGGACCATGGGGGGTGGGGGCAGGATTAGGTCCCCCCTCCCCTCATGCTGCGGTCCCAATCTGGATAAATCCCTCCCCCTCCGGTAGCTATTTAGCTCCATGCAATGGTAAGGGACATGATTAAAGCAGTAGCATAGCGACATGGGTGGGGTGACCACTGGTCACCGCAGCCCCCTCCCTCCCTCGTTGGTGCCGGAAAAGAACTGGTGCTTTACATGGGGCCAGAGCCAGGGAGCTGCACACTGCCAACGTATGCAGCCACTCACCCACCCCTCTGCCCTTGCGCAGGCTGATGAAGTCCCTTCCTAGTGATGTGCACCAGGCAGCGATATCATTAGCCCTCCTTGGTGCTGGCAATGCTGACACGGGCAGAGGGAAAGAGGAGGCCGAGCGGGAAGGCGGGCGGCTTCCCGAGGCCCGATCCCATATGTGCCGACTTTTTGCTGGTGGGGATGTGGGTAACTGCAGAGGCGGCCATGGTAGCCCCAGCTGTGGTGTTTTTGGTGAACCCATTCCTTGATCCAGGCCAGCTTTTGAATGGGGCTTCAGTTACTTGTGTTCCAGTCCTGGATTAGAGGCGGGGCTAAGAAAACAGCCAGAAGCAAGAGCATTGAAAGCAGTCTGCACTTGCCTCTCTGTAAATATTATTCATTTCATTAAACCGTAAATATTTCTGATTCTACTTCACTGCCTTGTCCTTACGTGCCATAACACTTTCCTCTGGAATCTGCACCAACCACATTGGGTGGCCCGTGATCACTGAACACGGCCACCCATGGTAGTTCTGTCCCTTGCTTAAAGTAATGTCTAGTTTGTTGGAGAGTCATTGGTGCAAAATGAGAGCCAGTGCAGCCTAGGGGATGGTGGCCTGGATCAGGGCTCAAAAGTCTTGGTTCGGATCTCTGCTCATCTTTGAAGCTGACTGGGTGATCTTAGCCCAGTCCTGCCCTAACTCTCGGGGTTGATGTGAAATTAAATGGGAAGGACCATCGGCACACACACCCCTACATTTCTTTGGACTAAAGGTGGGATAAATATGTATTAAAATGAAGAAGTGATCAAGGCGGTGGAGTGGAATCAGCATGTGGATAAGGTGATCTGGATAATGCCATTGCATATGCTTACCACATGTTCAACATGTTGCAATGATAAAGAAGCTCTTAGAAGGGGGAGGTCCTTAGCAGACTTTTCAGTGTACTGTTGCCTTTTATTTATAGAAGCAATTCTCATGGGGAAATGTGCGTGGAAAACCATTCCTGGATTTGCATATCGAAGGACATTTTACAGGAAAGATCTGCAAGCTGGATACTAGGTTTCTGGTTTCGTTTTGCTAGACCTCTTTCCTGCAAAATACATATGGATTTTCAGTTCCTAATGTTTTCTGTTTAGTAAAATTCTTCCCTGGGAATCATTCCTCATAGGGGAATTTAAAAACAAACAAATTCCTAGACCGGGGGGGGGGTGAGCACCTGTGCCACTGATGTGATCCACTTTAGGCCACAGCATGACTCATTTTGAGAGGTTGTACCTGGTATCCCTTAACTGCTTTGGACTACTGCAGAGATTCCCAACTTTGGGCCCCCCAGGTGTCGTAGGACCACAACTCCCATCACCCCCAAGATGTTGTTGGACTACAACTCCCATCATCATAGGACCACAACTCCCATCACCTCCAAGATGTTGTTGGACTACAACTCCCATCATCCCCAGTCACAATGGCCGGTGGATGGGGATGGTGGGAGTTGCAGGCCAACATTTGCAGGAGGGATACAGTTTGGGACTCCGGCTCTAACCATTACACCACACTGCCGTCATGCTGATGCCCCAGCCGGTGTCGTCTCTCCCAGGACTGGCCCTTTGCACGGGGGCAGCCATATCTGCCCACTCGCCCGAAAGGTGGCGGTCTTGCTGCTGCTGCGCTTCGGTGGAGACGATCCAGCGTTATGCTCTCCGCCGCCTGCACGGCTCGCCCCCTCCAGTTTGTTAGCTCTGAAGGAATGCCACCGTTTGTGTGGGATTTATTGATGACCGGGCTGCTAATTAAAGGGTTGCTTCCCTCAAGGAAGCGAGCTGAGCTCCTGTCTTTTGGAGCCAAGGCGTGCCGGCTTCCCCCGGGGCAGAGGGTCCATCTGCTGAAGCTCCACACTAATGAAGCCCTATTTCGGCAACAATATAACGTATTGATCCCAATGTAATATTCGCACATCGGGCGACCTTTGTCTGACAGCCCACCTTCTGCCTGCCCCGAGCAGCAACCCAGTTACAAAGAGCCCATTCTAGGGAATGGGGCGAGGGGGGGGGCTTCCGACACGGCTCTGCGCATTGGCCCCCAGGCAGTGGGGAAATGGCATTGATTAGGCAAGGACAATATCTGGGGCATCGCCCTTCCCAAGGTCTCCCCGAGGAGCCGATGGCCCGTCCCAGGCAAATGGCGAGGCGGCCTCTGTGCTGTGAGAAGGTGGCAGGAGAAGGAGCATCACACTGGGAATAACCACCGGGTGTGAGTGATGCTCTTTTGATAGAGCTAGGCATGCCTAGTCATAGCAAGCATCTGTGTTCGTTGCCTGTTGGAGTAGTTACAGGAGACCAGCTACGGCCCTCAGGATCGTGGTAGACAAAATGCTTTTAAATGGGTTATTTATTCATTCATTCATTCATTCATTCATTCATTCAATTTTTATACCGCCCTTCCAAAATTGGCTCAGGCATAACTGGGAGGCTCCAAGAAGCCAATCGAATCATGTCCGGAGTACAAGAACATACAAAGCTGCCTTCAACCGAGTCAGACCGTTAGCTGGCCTAGTTCAGTATCATCTACACCAGGGCTGCTCAGCTTTGGACCTCCTGCAGATGTTGGCCTACAACTCCCATAATCCCTGGCTATTGGCCACTGTGGCTGAGGATTATGGTGGTGCAAAAACAGCTGGGGAGGGGGGCTAAGTTGAGCAGGCCTGGTCTACACTGACTGGCAGCAGCTCTCCAAGGCTGGAGAGCTGGTCTTGTCCCCTTTGCTAAACAGGGTCTGCCCTGGTTTGCATTTGAATGGGAGACTACCTGTGTGAGCACAGTAAGATATTCCCCTTAGGGGAATGACTCAGTATATGGCAGCTTCCTATGTTCCTATCCCTGTAATAATCACAGTATAGAATTGCATGCGCAGTAGTTCTGACGGTGCCAGAGCTGCAAGGGCATAATCGAGCGGAATGTGGCAGACCCTTAAACCTCCCCTCCAAAACAGCAGTAGGGAGGGCACTGAAACGTGCAAGAGGTAAAGCCCATCTAAATTTCGGAATTAATATATTACCTAAATATTCTGCAGGTTTAAAAACAGCGCATGGATTCCCACTGTATTATTGGAAAAGCCTACTCCTTCGTGGTCATACGACTTCTTTTTAAGAATCGAGGAACAGAAGGGTTAACCAGACCCTCCCGCATGCCCCTCCCTGCCCCCCCCCAGTGTGACAAGTTCTTCCCTTTGCCCCCATCAGTTCACTGGTGCATCTGATAATTGAAAGCCGGGTCTCCATCCAGGCAGTCACCTGGCACTTGGTCAGGTTTAAAGTGATTAACTGGGGCTTGGAGGCGGAGGGAACCTGCTGTGCCGAAGCCCGGCTTCGGCTGCAGCAGCAATAACTGGGGATGGGCATTTTTCGGCATGTTCATCCGCAGGGATCGCTTTGTGGAACATCAAAGGTGAACGGGAAATAATTAGCATTGGGGTCATATCCTCAGCAGCGGAGGGGGAGGGAAGCAAAGGAGGTCACCGAGATTCATCCAAGAGAGAAGCAGCCTCGGGAGCATCTGAGTGGCTGACTTTCAGGAAGGCAGGGGACAAAGATTCTTAAAACTTTAGAGTTGGAAGGGGCCTTGGAAAACTGATTTAAACAACAACCACCCCAACTCCCACCCAACATACATATGCACACAGGTGGAGCATATAGGCTCAGATGTGGTTCTGATGCCACTAGGACATTTAATCTGCTTTCCAGCCTCATAGGAACATAGGAAACTGCCATATACTGAGTCAGACCCTTGGTCTATCTAGCTCAGTATTGTCTTCACAGACTGGCAGCGGCTTCTCCAAGGTTGCAGGCAGGAATCTCTCTCAGCCCTACCTTGGAGAAGCCGTCAGGGAGGGAACTTGAAACCTTCTGCTCTTCCCAGAGCGGCTCCATCCTCTGAGGGGAATATCTTGCAGTGCTCACACTTCTAGTCTCCCATTCAGATGCAACCAGGGCGGACCCTGCTTAGCTAAGGGGACAAGTCATGCTTGCTACCACAAGACCAGCTCTCCTCTCCAAATGTAATGGCGACTCATGGAATCATAGATCTAGAAGGGACCTGGGAGGTCTTCTAGTCTGACCTCCATTGGTTACACCATCCCTGGCAGAGGGCAGCCCAGCCCCTGTCTGAAGACTACAGACGGAGAGGTCGCCACTGCACTGG
This sequence comes from Hemicordylus capensis, assembly GCF_027244095.1. Lineage (NCBI taxonomy): Eukaryota > Metazoa > Chordata > Lepidosauria > Squamata > Cordylidae > Hemicordylus > Hemicordylus capensis. Next base: position 19,202,031 of record NC_069664.1, on the reverse strand, counting down.
GCAAGTGTCCCACTACTGAACAGCTCTTGCCCTTAGGAAATCCTTCCTAAGGTCTAGCCTAAAGGTTTGTTCACACAGTGAGAATGAGGCTGTTCTCATGATCAGCCAAAACAGGCTAGGGAAGCCAAGCCCAGTCTTTGCTGATCATAAGAGCCGCCAGGAGCCATGTGGTGGCAAACCCCGCAATGAGGCCAGACTCTTAAATGAAGTTAAGAGAGCAAGTGCTCTCTTAACCCTTAAAATATATATATATATATATATATATATATATATATATATATATATATATATATATATAATCTGCCAGCTCCGGCTGCTGGAAGATTCCGGGCTCCTGGTTGGCATCGGGGGAATCCCCACAATGCACTGCACGTGTACAGTGCATTGTGGGAGTTGGGGGGGCAGGGCGATGCTTCCCAGCCCCCGACCCTCCACGCTGCCATGTGCAGCCGGCAATCATCTGGGCGAGCAATCCACTGATCGTGAGAAAGGGCTCGATGTCTCATGGTGTTCACACATTCACAAGTTTGGGGGCGTTGCGCAGGGGTGTAGTGGAGATGCAGGGATGGAGCACTGGTATTTCTCGGCTTCTCTGGCTGTTGGGGTGGGCCTGGGCCTGGGGGCTGCACTTCTGAAATGGCAACGACATCACTAGCTGTGTGTGCTCCTGTTTCCTGATGGTGTGCTAGTGGGGAAAGCAGATCGGAGGCCCAAGTGCAAGCAGTGAGCGCCTGCCAGCCTCCCTCTGGGTATCTCCTCCTGCAACACATGGCTGTTTCTCCAGAGCATGCACAAGGCTTGGATCCTGGCTGGACACACCTCCGACACAGCTTCTGGTCTGAAGAACCATCCCTGTGTCTCCTTCCACATAGACTATTTCAGGCTTGGGCAAGGATGGAAGGAGGAGTCTTGGCAACACAGGATGCAAAAAATAAGTTTCCGTGCACCCTTTAGCCAAATGTTGGAAGTTTGGCCTTCCAGAATGACACTCCTGGATTGGCCCCTCTGTGGCTCTTTCTCAAGGGAGCCCTTGTGTTGATGCGTTTTGGAGACCTGCCACCCCAGTCAGGATGCAGCAGGCTGTTTTAATCACTCCGTTCTCATTGGCTGTTCTGGAAGGAGATGAAACTGCTTCCCCCAGTCCTTATTTTTTTTGGTATTTATTAGCAAAACGCCCTTGGTACTCTATGTGGCCAGAGGTTAGAATCATCATCCACACCAGAGCTGCAAGGCCTTGTGGGTAGCTGGTGGAACCCAATTAGAAATGACGCAAATCCTGCGTCCCGGCCAGAAGCAGTGGCATGTAGCAGGGATCGGCAGAGGCCAGATCCATAGTGGCTGGTGCGGACGCCGCCGGAGGTGGCGGCAGCAGCAGCGGCGAGAGGCACCTTCAAGCGTGAATGAGTAGGTGCTTACCTCTTCTCCGGCTGCTCCAAGCAGCAGTGTGTGCCACTCCGCACTCCCTGAGGGAGGGGATCGGCTCTGCCACTCACCTGGCTTCTGCGGAGCCAATCCCTCGCCAGCGGCCAGTGAGTGGTGGAGCCGATCCTCCGCCACACGGCGTGCTAGGTGGCACCGCCCCCAGTGGCGACCACACCGGTCAGGTGAGTGAGTGGTCTGTGGCGGCGGCAGTGGCGACTAATGGCAGGCGGGGGGAGGCAGTGGATGGTGGGGTCCATGGTGGAACCTGGGATCCCGGTGGCCTGTGTCCACAGAACAAGGGTGAATACCGGCGGGGAGGGGGGGGTACATCCCTGCTGTAGATTATTATTGAGATTCAGATCGTAAGAACTCCGAGTCTCTCGTGTCGTGTGTGTCAATCGCCTTCTTGAATCGGGGTTTCCCTTTGGCTTCTGGAGGTTGCTTGCGACGCTCTTCTCTTTCACCGCCTCCCTTTGCCCTCCCTTCTCTCATCAATGGAACCAGGAAACGGCTCCTTTCCTGGAAGGCCAGCTGGCCAATCACTTCCTGCAAAGAGGCAGTGAATGGGCTTGATTGCAAGCGCCAAGGAGCATTTGTTCCCCCTCCTTAAAATGCCGTTGTTACTCAGCAGCCCTGGCTCTGCCACATTGTTCTCCGTCCCGCATCGGAGAAGCCAGCGCAGCTGATCAATATTTTAAGTACTCTTTACTCCCGCTCAGGAACACATGCTGTGACTCTCCGACATCCCTGACATCTCTGCTCCAAAGAGCTTTTGCGCACGCCTGGAGAGCTCCGGTTTGCGCTGGGAGCAAGCGTGCCGGTGATGACATGCGTCTCGATTTCCCCCCTTCCTTGTTGTACACAGCCACTGAGAATCACTAGACGGTGGTGGTGAAGGCCCATTAGTTTACCTGCTCAGCCTCTTGGGGCTAGTATAGGATTTTTTTTCCAGGGGAAAGCAGCGTTTCTAATGCTTTATCCAGCCTGTGTTATTTGTTTGTCCAATTTGTATATTGCCCCAAACAGCCGTCTCTGGGTGGTTTGCAACAACATAAAACAGATTAAAAATAAAGAGCTTAAAACAGTTGAAAGCCAGAGTCCAGTTTAAAAGCTGGGGTGAAAAAAATAAGTCTTTACAGACTTTTTAAAAGTTGTCAGAGAGAGAGATTTTTACACAGCTCTTAAGCATCCCTAGTTAACTGGATCCTGGAAGAGCGTTCCATTCACAATAATAACCTTGGTTTTCCCCCCCTGTGAGATAAGAAACCTCTTTATAGCTTGGGGAAAAAACGTGGCTTAACCTGACCTCTAGCAATAAAGACCTCTGTCTCCTATTTACTTCTGTTGCTTGTCTCTTCATTGTGATCTTGGATGCACCCCCCAATCCTTGCATTTAGGAGTTTAAACCTAAAGTTTAAACCTAACCTAAACCTTCTAGTCTGGGGGAGCAGAAGGGTGGTAGAGATTAGAACATTATTAGGGCAGCAAAGATTTTGCTGTAAAGTAAATACATATAAAGGTAAGGTAATTCCATTCAAATCAAATTTATCACGGTCCACGGCCAGCTTATAAACAGAATGAGGTAGAGTAATTAATGTTGTTAATTTACCTTATTAATGAAGCTTGCTTGATATTTTCAAGCTTCTTCAGGAAATAGACCAGATTAATAGAAAATGCTGTCCTTTTAGCCTAAGCTTTCCTTAGCCTTTGCATAAGGAAAGCAAGTTTATGGAATCATGTGTGTTTGTGTTTCCCCTAGGGATGTGCAAAACGTTTTGATGTCAAAACGTTTCAACTCAAAACAGGTCGTTTCTAGTGTTTCAAGCTCGAAACAAAACACCCCTTAAATAAAGGGCCTGTTTCGAGCTCAGAACAAAACAACCCCATTTTGATTTGAAATGTTTTGATGTTTCCAGTGCCATTTTGGAGGCCTGTTTTCCCCTTGCTGATTAGTTTTCTGACACTGGCTTCCAATCATGTGGGGATCTTGGGGAAAGGTTACAAATGTGTTAAAAATTGCCTGCTTGCCCCCACCTTTTTTTTGTTGGTTGGGTGGTAGGTAGTTCCCATCATGCCCTACCACTCAGCCAACTTTGGTGTCCCTAGGAACTACCCATGGGGAACAATGGGGTGTTTCGAGTTTCCCCATTGTTCCCTATGGCTGGAACCCTCGAAATAGTTCGAGTTTTGCTCTATCAAAACAACCAGGTCAACCACTGTTTTGATGGAATATTTTGGCCATCTGTGTTGCTTCAAGTTTGACACAAAATGCAAAATCCATTTTGTGTGCATCACTATCAACTTTGTAATGCCTGGACCAATTCGGACCAAATTTAGTACATTTGTAGGGCCACATAGAAACCTCAACTATGTAGTTTTTGATGATGTCTTCCATCCCAATTCAGGATGGCAGATGTGTGAGCATTTGATGCAGAAGTGGGCTAACTTGTGGAAATGGTAATTATCAATTAAGATTAGAGTGAAAGGAAAGTAGGCAGATTAGTTCTTACCAGAATGTTGGATTGGGCCCAACCTTCCAGTCTGTTTTCTAAGCTAGCTGGCCACAACCATATGGAAGGAAAAACTGGGGTAGGGAGGGAGTAGGGGTCAATACAAGGCCAGTTGAAATCTGCAGGGGAGATTACCCTGCACCCACCCCCACCCCTCCACACATGGTCTCACCCAGCCCAGTTCCTGGCCAGGAAGGAAGCGGAGGGGTTGGTCTGGCTCCTGGGAGGCTGGAGGAATCTCCAGCTACCTGGCTGCACTGGGCTTCTGATGTTTGTCCTGGGGCAGAAGAGTGAATTAGTGAGGTTTCCCTTTGAAAATAATTAATTCAATCTATAGGACCATAATATACTATGACTGTGTTGTCTAACACTTCGCTGTAAAATTCCAGTCTGGTGGAGGGGGGAGTGAAAGGGGGAGCAGGAAATATTATTTGGGGGGAGGGAGTACCCTCTACCCCTTGCCCCCCACATAGGCTCTCCCCAGTATTTTACAAAGGGTGGACGAAAAGATGCTGACCCAGTTCCCGCCTCCCACATGATCACTCTCCCATCCTCTGACCTTGATTTTGGAGTTCTCACGACCACTGATCAGGCGCACGTCCAGCTCTCCTACCTTGTTGAAGATCGTGTGAATGGACCTTTGGTAGAATCTAACTTACTCACTTGAAATAACCCAAGATCTCTAGCCAGGGTTTGGAGGGAGTTACAACTCTTGGGTGATATGAATCAAATGTATTCCCAAGGCTCAGGGAGGCGGTCTCCCCTTTGTCAGGCAGATGTGGAACATGACAGAGGGACTCCTCATCACAGCAACACAAGTCAAGTGGCTGCCGGCTCCACCTGCCCCCAACATCTGGCTCCCACACCCCCGTGGCAAGGACTGCTTGCATTTCAGCAGCCAATTAGCGAGCACATGGTAATCACTGGGAGACCTCATTAGGAGATTTGATTAGTGCTTTGCATAAGTGAGCCTATTACAAATGACAGAGGGAACCTCCTTCCTTATACCTTCTTAATTAAGGGTGAGCGGTAACTTTGTGTAGAGCTGTGTTGGGCTAATTGCCGGAAGCCAAGGAACTCCTGAGCAAAGAGCAATGGAGAGACCTCTGTCCCCCGTTCATCTTGTCAAGGAGAATGCCAGCCATCAGGTCCCCAGGCCTCAAAGCTGGAGAAGGTGCCATTCCCTTCAGCAGTTTATACTCTGAGGAATAGACTGGGATCTATTCTGAGATAAATAGTAGATTTAAAATATGGAGATCAGGAGTGGGAAAGTGTGTGTGTGTGTGTGTCTTTTTCTTTATTTACATTTGATTATATATTTTAATTGTTTTACGAAAGAAAGAAAGAAAGAAAGAAAGAAAGAAAGAAAGAGGTATTGTTGTTCTTGTTTTTAAAGCAGCTTGGCAGACACTTTGCTAATGATGTTGGAGTTTGGCCCTGGCTCAACGTTGCCTCAGACGATGGAGCCACCATTAAATGGGAGCTGCTTCTGACAGGGTTTGTGATTATTTTAGCAAAGTCCAAGGAACCTACTACTCCAGTTGCAGAATATAGTTGTTGCAGCTTTTTAAGAAACGCGCATGGAGGTCCTCTGCTGTGGTGGCGTTTGGCTGGAGATGATGGGAATTGTAGTCAACTCCATCTGGGAATCTTTGCTATGGGGAACGTTGGTGAGAAAAGGCTCTCTTTGCAAAGCTTACAAGGATCAGATTGGTCCCAAAGAGCTCTTCTGCTGATGGTGGGGGGGGGACATCTTGCCCCCCATAATCTGCTGCCTGAAGAGACTGCCTCACCTGGCCTCATAAAAGGGACATCACCCTGGACATCAGGGATCATCTCATGGTCCTAAATTTTTATGCGGAGCCCAGCCACTGCCTCGTGGCCAACCCTGCTTTAAATCCTTATTCAGCAAGTCCTGACCTTCGGCTTTTGCGAGCTCTCGTCACCTTCCATTCAGGAAATTAATCAGAAAGCTCTCCGCAGACCGAGCAGGAAGAAATGAAATCGTCCCCCTCGCTCTGTCGTGTTCGGCAAAGTTCTCCGCAGCCGCTTGATTCATTAAACGGAGGGCAAGCTGGCATTAATCACGTTGTAAGGGTCTTCCCTCTTGCTCTGACAGCGAGGTGACACGACCCCTCGAGATAGTCTGTAATTCGGGATAATGAACAATTATAACCTGACGGGGAAGATTTAACTGTCATAGGGCAGCTGCGCAGATTGCTTGTGTTTTGAATAATTCTGCCGCCGCTCCTGGTGCGACGCAAACGAGTTGGGCGGCCATTGGCTGGGATGTGGCAAAATGCAAAAAAGGGGAACGCTGCAACATATGTAGCTAATGGGAGTATATTCCAGGGACTCTTCTCCTCTTGGCTTCCTGGAACTTCATAATTAAGAAACTGTGTTACTGGTGCTTGCTGCTTGCCCGGACATATCCAGCACTGAGGGGCAGCCTGCAAATACCAAAGAGAGAGAGAGAGCCATGCATCTTCTGCTGCTGTATGGCTGGTCACAAAGATAGGAGAGAAACATTCACAGTACCTCCACCCCACCCCCGCCTGAATTGCAGGGCTCTTCCAACAAAAGTTAGCGGAATTATACCAGATCTGGAGTGTCTTGGTCCGTTCAAGGTCATTTGCACACTCTTTTGCTTTTCTTCCTTTTTAATTTTAGAAGAAGCCTGGGAATTCATTTTTAATGGGGCAGAAATGTCCCTCTGTGCCACCACCTTGACCTTTGCAGTTATGTTCGAAGCGCATGGAGAAGATCTTGCTTTGCATATCCATGATCCTTTCTGGCTTTGGGGATGGAGAGAGGGAGAAGGCTGTATTTCCTTGCAGACATTCCAGAAGCCAGGGCTGATTTGAGGGTTGCAGTTTTGCGCCACTGGATTGCTGTTCCCAACTGCTACTGACTAAACCCATAATATGGGTGGGGGTGGGGTTGGAGGAAGGGGAGGCTTACTCCATATATTTTGTTACTCATAAAGAAACAAATGCTTTCTTCAGACACCACACCAAACAATAGTCTGTGTTTCAAAACATAAGCTACTGCTAAAGGTAAAGTGTGCCATCGATATCGACTCCTGGCGCCCACAGAACCCTGTAGTTGTCTTTGGTAGAATACAGGAGGGGTTTACCATTGCCTCCTCCCACGCAGTATGAGATTATGCCTTTCAACATCTTCCTATATCGCTGCTGCCTGACATAGGTGTTTCCCATAGTCTGGGAAATATACCAGCAAAGATTTGAACTGGAAACTCTATGCCAGGAATGCGCCCAGCAATGCCAGATAGATCATCTGCGGGGAGGGTAAGTTTAATCCGCCTTCCCCACAGCCTGTTCTGGAACCCTTCTCACTGCTCATGACAAGAGGCTCATTGGCTATTTTCACGAGGGCTAAACAGAATCTCCATTTCTGGACTGATATTTAATAGCAGTTGCTGGGAAGTAAAGTGGGAGAGGGTTAATGCTTTCATGCCCTGCTTATAGGCTTCTTGGAGGCATCTGACTGGTCTGTGGAAAACAGGATGATGGTCTAGATGGACTTCTAGGGGAAGTCCATCTTCCCCTAGAAGACCATTGAGACTTCTAGTCCATCTAGACTTCTAGTCCATCTAGAGTTCTAGTCCATCTAGACTTCTAGGAGAAGTCCATCTAGACTTCTAGGGGAAGTCCATCTAGACCAGGGATTCTCAGCGTTGGGTCCCCAGATGTTATTGGACTTCGACTCCCATAATCCATAACCAGAGGCCACTGGGGCTGGGGATTATGGGAGTTGAAGTCCAATAACATCTGGGGCCCCAACATTGAGAATCCCTGGTCTAGACATCGAGGGGAGGGTGATATCTAGCGGATCCAGCAGGGCTCTTCTTATAGCCATTCTCTCCTTTGATAGCTGGGCGAGCCCCGATAGAAGCCTCAGACTACATCTGGATTCAATCATCCAGCCTTAATCTCCTCACCACAGACAGCCTCTCAGGTTGCATAGACCGCTGGAGCTGGAGAGGTTATATCGGGTGGAGGTTGGGAGGGGAGGGCGATCTAGAGCGGAGCCCATGATGTGACTTGAATGGATTCATGTTACAATGAGCATCCCTGTGGCTGGGCTGTTTCAGCGGGGCCAGTTGCAAAAACACAGGTGGACGCGTGAGACCATATCCTCCATGGATGGTTGGCCATTTGTGGAGGACTTCACGGGAGCATCAATCTTCATTCCTCCTGCCTGGAATGCAAATGGCAAATGCTGATCAGGAGCAGATGGAGCTAGCTGCATCTCTTGTGGCTCTGAGTGGGCAACCCCAACACACACACACACACACACACACACACACACACACACACACACACTGGGTCCCATCAGTAAGGAAGCTTGCAGCCCTTAGGACATCAGTATCATGTTTTGCTTTCCAAAGGAGGTAGTAATATTCAGCCATGATTGCCTTGCTGGTTGATTTATAAATCGGGGGTGGGCAAACCTGGCCTCCAGTTGTTGTTGAACTACATCTTCCATCATCCACCAATTTATTGTGGCTTGGGAAGATGGGAGTTGTAATTCAACAACAGCTGGAGGACCTAGTTTGCCCACCCCTGTTCTAAACCCATTTTGTCACCAGCACCACCACTGATCCATGTCTAACCAGAGAAGAACGTGATGAAGTCTGTGCTGCAGGTTACCAGAAGATGAGAGTTGCAGCCAAGTCCTGTGCTTCCCTTTTGGAGTCTTTCTTTCTTATTTGTTTGTTTGTTTACATTTATCTTGAGGGTGTGACCCTTTCCCAGAGCGATGAGATTGTGGCATAATTCTTGTGAAGGGTGTTGGATGTAATTGCCTGGTTAAGTGTGGGCTAAAACGAAGCATATGTCTTTGTATCGTCCATATTTGACCTGTTAAGAATGCAGAGAGATTTATTAGCAAAAAACCTCATTCGAACAATTTAAATGCTGAAGTGAATGTTATGTAAACATTGAGCATTTCTCGACATCTTTTGCCATCTTGATACCTAGCTTGGCATCAGCAGAACTATACACTGCTTGATGTTGACTGCAAAAAGGTGAGCTGTTTTTCCCTAAGGAACATTTTGTTATAATCATGTAGCTTTTGGCGTGGTCCAGGAGACAGATCCCCTGTTTATCACAGAAAGAGTCTGCAGAAGTTCTGGGAGACTGGGCACAGGAACCAGCTCCAGAAAGCCTCCGAAGCTAATACTCAGAGGGGGGGCTTGCTAGGAGCCTTTGCTAGCATGACCTGAGGAGGTTGCCTGCCCTCCTCCTCTGCCTCTGAGTAATCCTCTTCAGACCTCCTCGAAATATAGGCAAGCCTCGTCACTACTGGATCCAGTGTTTGAAAAACAAGGGATAGCCCCTATAGGCACTAGCAGTTCCTACCAAAGGAGTAGAGCTGGAAGGTCAGTCTGGGGGCAAGAGTGTTTAAGCCCTCAGTTAGCTCCTGACCATTGACAGAGCAACATCCCTACTTGCTGCTTGAAGATGCCTTCTGCCCAGCCTGCTGGTACTCAGTGTTCTGTCCATGGTCCTGTTCCAGTCCAGTGAGCTGTCTCTGATCCTGTTTCTCTGTCTGTTTCCCTGCTGCGATCTTCCCCAGACCCCACCACCAATAATCCGATCTCCAATTTGAAATGAGAGAGCCTCTGACTTGAAGCCTGATCTGCACAGATGATATGCTAAAACTATGGTGGACTGTAGTATCTTGAACCGCAAATGGAGGTCACACGCTGTTGAATCCTCCTCCTGGATGAATTTGTTAAAAACTCACCATACAAAACTGGATATTTAGTTAAAGCAAGAAAATAAGATACCTTTGGACCAACTCCCATAATCCTCAGCCACAATGGCCTTTAGCTAGTTGAAATCCGTGAAAATTTCTGGTTTACAGGGATAGTTATGGTTATGGCAGCTCCAACTGATCTCCGAAAAGAGAGGAAATTCAATGGTCCGTGATGTTCATAACATGAGGGTATGAGATTCGATGCCCAGGCTAAGATATTGTTGATGAGATACTGAGATACTGTACTGGGATTGTACAGTACTATTAGTACTACAGTACTATTGATACTGTTGTACTGAGATACTTACTGTACTGGGACTGTACAGTACTATTGTACTGAGATACTATTATACAGAGATAATTTACAGAGATTGTACAGTACTATTGTACTGAGATACTAATGTATGGAGATATTGTGCTGGAATTGTACCATACTATTGTACTGAGATACTGTACTGAGATTTGTACTGGAAACACAATCAGATGAAGATCCTAGCCTAGTGATTCATGACTAAGCAGTGTTGAAATAAACGAGACAAGTTAGTCATGACAAAATCCCATTAATTTATATTGGGCTCAAGTCTGGCTCCTTACTGACTTAGTTTGGATCCTGCCCTATATGTTATAGTTATTTGTGTGTGGGGAGAGGAAAGAGTGTTCAAATATGACCTCAACTGAAGTGGGTGTGATCCAGGAACAGTTTTACAGCCTCATCTGCTGTGGATGCAGAGCACATAACAAAGGTTGCTTTTGCCAACCTTCTTCTATTCAGGGATGTTCAACAAAACAAATTACTCTGATTAGCCCTTAACCCAGGAACCTCCCTGGGTGGCAGGCTGGATGCCGTTATATTTGGAGGCAGAATGCTTGTCTGGAAGGGTGGAGTGGTGCTGGTTTACTGCGGTCAGCTCAGCGCAAAGAACAAAGCCCTCGCCTCTGGTGACCTATGACAGATGTCTCCTGGTCCATACGAGACCAGTTGAGTCACCTGACCTCCACCGGGGTCGTGGGGTGAGGCTGCAAACTGGCCCCTGGGGGCCGGTGGAGGGAAGTCGCAGCCACGTCGCCAGAGCACATTCGGAAGAATCCAACCTGAGATTTAAAATGAGAAGTCAAAATACCCATTGCGATGCAGGCGAATAAATGCTCTGAGCCTCGCTCGCTCGTTCCCACTCCCCAGAACTGGGATCTTGTCATTAACCTGTCAGCGCCTGCGAACTGCAGATTTCCCCCTGCGCTGTGGAATAAAACGTCTCCAGCAAAACAAGCACGGTTTCTTGGGACTGTAAAATGAAGGGTGAACACTAAGAGAGGGCTGAGGGAAGGGGGTGAGGGCAGGGGGCACGGAGAGGGCAGAAGAAGGAAGGGACTTTCACAGAAGTCTGGTGCTGAAGGAGATTGTTTTGAAAAAGAGCGGAAATGTTCTTTTTAGAGGAGGTTGATGAAAAGGATTATTGCAAGACATTGGTAAGGAAAATGTTTGATGGGATGAAGAGTTATACCAAAGAGATTGGTATATTCAGTGTTTGCATTATTGGGGGGGGGAGGGGTCCATCTTCCTTGCCTTTATCATGGCTGCACAATGTCAGCCCTCCAGCTGTTGTTCGACTGCAACTCCCATAATCCCCAGCCACAGTGGTCAATAGTTAGGGATCATGGGAATTGTAGTCCAAAAACAGCTAGAGGGCTGAAGTTGTGCGGCCCTGCCTTTCCTGATCTCCCCCCGCCCCGCCCACCACCATCGTTGCTGCTTTCAGAAGCTTACAGGGAGGCTTGATGTAGTGACAATTTGGGGGAGTCGGGGCAGGAGGGGGGGCTTGTGGATTTCATTAAAGGCCCCCTTCCTTTCCCCCCATAACTGGAGCACTGGTATCCTCATACCTTTAGAAAGAGCAGTTCTGTGTCTTCTAGACGGTCCCCACCCTGATTATCCGGCTAAAGCTTTAGTTGCTTAATCTACTAATGAAATTGACAAAATGCTTGCTGGCAGGTCTAGTGTTCATTTTGTAGAAGCCTCAGAGCATAACTGTTTGGGGTGTCTTTAATCTATAAATTAATCTTTGCTTTGTAAAAGCTTTGTGGGTAGGGCTGCGTCCAAAGGGGAGTAGTGTGTTTTGCCCTCTGTGAAATCATCCCCTTGCCCCTTGGTTTCTCTGATCATCCAGGGTACTGTGAAACAGGGCAAAAAAATGGCCCCATCCATAGTGAGGGTAGAAAGCATTGCTGTCATTCCGATTTGGTTTTGTAATATTGTCAGGCAGCAAAATCTGATTGGATGCATGCTGCTGTAATGTCATCGTGCTTGCTACATGGTCCCTGGTTGCCTGGAGCCGCTTTTTAAATTGTGTCCAAACAGCTGACCACTAGGACAGTGTTCGGAAGGGAAACAGGGTGGCAAAGGCAATGTTTCTGAGGATCCTTCAGGGAATATTTAATGCACCCTCCCCAAATTCTCTTTTCACATCAGAAATATTTTCCCACAGACCTTTGTCTCAGCTCTGCGCAGTAGGTGTGCCCACCCAAGAAGAGATTTTCTAATGGTTCGGGAGGATGTATTTCCCACCCAGAAATAATTGCTCAGAGCACACCCAAACTGACTAATCAGATAGTCTTTTGAGTCATCCATTGCTTGGAATATGCTTTCCTAGCTTCAGGCTTAAGGTATATATGAATACAGAGTAAATTTACTGAAGGTATTGAGAAATTGCTATTGGCTGCAGTGGCATTTACCCAGGAGATGGAAGACCGGATGTCAAAGCTGCTTGTACAGTCAAACTGATTGTGTAATAAAGGAAGAGGTTATTTGGATAATTCACCTCGTTATCCTTTAATACTTTCTTCCAAGTACAGCATTCTTCAACTAATGAGAGTGTTATTGTTATTTATACAGCTGTGCATTGCTTTGCTGACTACTCTAATGGTGAGTTTGCCCTGAAGGGTTTTGCAGTCTGAAAACAAGCAGCCCATCTGATGGGCTAAAAGGTACAGACTGTTAAGAACAGTGATGGGATGAGGTGAAGGGGGAATCGGGTTGTGTGATTGTTGCCTGCTAATTTTTTGGAAGCCGGTTTCTACTGCAGAAGACCTGAATGAGAGGAAAAGAGCAGGACTGAGAGTGGAAACCAGCATCGGCATCACAAGATCTTCATAAGGAGTCTTACTGGAGTGATGACTAGGGATTGCGAATTGGTTCGAATTTGAATCGATTCAGCACGAATCTGGCTGATTCGAACGATTTGAATCAAATCACCCCTAAAAAGGGTAATTCAATTCAAATTTGAATCAAATCAGCCAGATTCAAATCTGAATAGATTCAACATCCATTTAGGGACATTTTGATGCCTTTTAAAAATCATTCAGGATCCCTGATTGTCAAAAAAAGGCACCAAAGTGAGTCAAATCGATTCAAATTGGCTTGTTTCAGTAGGTTGGGTTCAAAAGAACAAATATTTATTAAGGAACTAAAGCATCACATACTGAGAGAGACATAGAACAACATACCCAAACAGACATTAGCTTTCAACAACAACTGAACAGTTCTAACTGACTCTGAATTGACCAAGACAGACCTCTTAACATGTCATGATGCCTCTAGTGGTCGGAAGGGGTTACTGCAGTGCTAAGAGCATGCTTTAGAATTCTCACTTCTAACAGAGACTCTTTCTGTAACTATGGAGAAGCCACTGCCAATCTGGGTAGACAATACTGAGCTAGATGGGCCAGTGGTCTGATTCAGTATAAGGCACTTTCCTAAGATATATGGCTTGGAGCCATGGTATCTGTCAGACTACATTCACCCATATCAACCTACTAGAGCCAGGGCTGGTCCATCCACTAGGCAGTCCTAGATGGCACCAGTTCTGGCCAGAGTCCTTCATTCAGTATTCAAGAGCCTGCTTGCAGCTCGCCACTGACTGGGAGCCGGTTGGTGGGGACAAGAGACAGGGCCTTTTCAGTGGTGACCCCTCAGCCTTGCAACATCCTCCCAGAGGTGTTTGACCATGCTCCCTCTTTCAGTGTCATCAGAAAGCATTTGAAGACCGGTCCTTTTAAAATAGCTCTTATAGTTTTTATCTGATATCCATGTATTTCACATTTTAAGCTGTTATGGCTGGTCTTAATTCGGTCATGTTTTTCTTTAACTTTTTAAAAAATTTTACATGGTTTTACTTGTTCAGTTGATTTACCATTCCTGTGAACCACCCTGAGCTGTATTGTGTTAGAGGGATGGGATATAATTTGTTGTCCTCTTTTAAATTGAACATTGTGAACTACCAAGAGGAAGCCATGAGGAATAGGTGTAGTGTGTGTGTGTGTGTGTGTATGTGTGCATGTCTGTGTCTGTATTTCTATAGCAAAACAAAACAAAACAAAATTAAAAATAAATGTAGGAAAAATGAGAAATAATGGTGGCAGCCATGTTTGTTCACTTTGCTGCCTCGTTCACACCTGAGGTGGGATGGTGGCCTCTGTTGCCAGATTTGGCTTTTTTAAAGCCAAATTTTGGGTTACGGCCCATTTGACTCACAAGTATACCCCTGAGGTTCAAAGGCATCAAAAAAGATGCCTTTTCTTGTTTCTTCCTCCATCACTGCCTTTATTTTATATTATGAACCTGCAGGCAGGGCCCTGGACCTTTTGCCATACCGTGTCAGTGCTTTGATAAGAAGATGTTGTTCATGATTATATTTTAACATGTTTCAGGAGTTCCAAGTGTGTCCCTTGCATACATCTCAGTAAACTTTACAATATTCCTGTAAAGCACTTATGTTGCTATCTTTATGTTGCAGGGGATGGGAGATAACAGCTTGCCTAAGACTGCCTGGGAGGAGAGCTGGTCTTGTGGCAGCAAGCATGAATTGTTCCCTTTGCTAAGCAGGGTCTGCCCTGGTTTGAATATGAATGGGAGGCTACATATGTGAGCCCCAATATTCCCTCTTAGGGGATGGGGCTGTTCTGGGAAGAGCATCTAAGGTTCCGTTCTCTCCTTGGCATCTCCAAGTCAGGGCTGAGAGAGACTCCTGCCTACAACCTTGGAGGAGCCTGTGGAAGTCAGTGCAGACAATACTGAGCTAGATGGATCCATGGTCTGACTCGGTAGAAGGCAGCTTCCTATGTTCCTATGTTGCTATGATTACATGGCAAGGTCTAGACAGTGGTAAGATTTGATCCTGGGACTTGATAGTTCCGAGTCCACTCTTTGCTGCTGCACTACTGTGTCGTGTCTGACAAGAGACTATGACCAGACTTGGGGTTGTATCCTCCGATGTTTTCTATCAGAATTGTGTCCCCTGATCCTGTGTCTCCCTGTGCTTACAGAAACAATTGAATTCTTGGTCACTCTAGGCATTTTACTTGTCTGTCCAGCTGCTGGGATCATGAAACCCACTCACTAATACAGAGATGCTTGTCATTTTGGTTACTCTAAGCATTTTACTTTTCTCTCCATCTGCTGGGATCATGAGACCCTCCTCCCCGTTCGCTAATACAGAAACAATTATAATTTTGGTCACTAGGTATTTTGCTTGTTTCTCCAGCTGCTGGGATCATGAGACACCCTGCCCCCCATATTAATACAGAAACCATTGTGATTTGGGGACACTCTAGGCATTTTACTTGTCTGTCCAGCTGCTGGGATCATGATGACTCCAAGAATCAGATGACTCTGTTTCACTTCAGGAAGGGAACTGTGTTACTGACTGAAGCAAGTGACAGGTCTAGCCACATGACAGGAATTTTTTGGGGTGGTTTTTTTTTGTCTTTACAATGGATTTGAATGCTAGCATTCACTTCTTTCCTCCCAACTGTCAGAGCTTTCAGAATCGCTGCCGGCACAAAAGCTTTTGCCTTAATTACTACCTCTGGATTCAGCTCTTTGCCTTAATGTATAATCAAATGTATTTAAGGTAATTTTATTTCACTAATATTAAACCAATTTTAAAATGCAGCTTTTGTGCACGCTAATGCACAATTTCCATTCAAATTGAACTCAACCAGAAACTCTGGTTAAAAAGTTTAATTATCCTAGTGAATAAAATGCATTTTCCAACAGCATAAAGGGAATCTGGGAGGAAAAAGAACTCTTGCATGCAAATGTATGTTAAGCTGTATGTATTAATACATTGTTTAAGTGGGTGGTGTTAGAATCTGTTCCCCTAGTTAGCAACAGGGAGCAGCGAAATGCAACATGACAACTACATTAAGTTTGCTAGTAGCGGAATCATCTTGCTTTAAAGTCTATACCGTTCCCATGAGAACACATTTCTCTTTTGAAAATGCAACTTTAAAATCTCCAATTGATGTACTGTAGTTCACATTAAGTCAATGAGCTTTTACCTTGCAATCTCAGCTTGTCGGTAATGCATTATGGCATGTTCCAGGGATAGCCAACCATGGTTTCTACGTCACGTGCACACTCTGGGTACATCAACAAGACGCACAGAAACAGAACGACAGCTGAAGGCAACAATTCTGCGCACAGCTTGGGCTGCACAGCACTATCTGTGTGGAACATAAGAACATAGGAAACTGTCTTATACTGAATCAGAGACCCTTGGTCCACCTAGCTCAGTACTGTCTACACTGACTGGCAGCAGCTTCTCCAAGGTTTCAGGCCGGAGTCCTTCTCAGCCCTGCTGGGAGATTCCAGGGACTGAACCTGAACCCTTCTGCACACAAAGCAAATGCTCTTCCTCTGAGCTGTAGCCCCATCCCCTTAAGGGAATATCTTATAGCAAGCAGTGCTTACATGTAGTCACCCATCGAAATGCAAACCAGGGCAAACCCTGCTTAGTAAAGGGGACAATTCATGCTTGCGAATTCAAGACCAGCTCTTCCCTCTCCAGAATTTTGACGTGTGGGCAAGGTGCAAGGGAAGTATTTAATACAATGTGAATTATAAGACACCCTACCTTCAGTGGCGCAGCAGGGAAATGCTTGACTAACAAGCAGAAGGTTGCCGGTTCGAATCCCCGCTGGTACTATATCAGGCAGCAGCAATATAGGAAGATGCTGAAAGGCATCATCGTCTCATACTGCGTGGAAGGAGGCAATGGTAAACCCCTCCTGGATTCTACCAAAGACAACCACAGGGCTCTGTGGGCACCAGGAGTCGAAATCGACTTGACGGCACACTTTACTTACTTAATTATAAGACAAGCCAGTTCAGCTTCTAATCTGGCGTTTTGTGATCTGTCAGCTGCTCCACACAACTGTTCCTTGAGGTGATTTCTGATATGCCTGTTCTGGCTGCCATCTCTCCTTACGTTGCTTTGCATGTGCAGTGTATGCACATAATACCGCACATTTAAATTAATAATTGTTAATTTAAATTAATATTCATCATGTGTCTAGAGCATCTGAGGGCTGCAGAAAGAGAAATGTAGAAAGAATGAGCATTCATTCATTCAATTTCTATACCGCCCTTCCAAAAATGGCTCAGGGCGGTTTACACAGATAAATAATAAATAAATGAGATGGCTCCCTGTCCCCAAAGGGCTCACAATCGTAAAAAGAAACACAAGATAGACACCAGCAACAGTCACTGGAGGTACTGTCCTGGGGGTGGATAGGGCCAGTTACTCTCCCCCTGCTAAATAAAGAGAATCACCAGGTTAAAAGGTGCCTCTTTGCCCAGTTAGCAGGGGATAATTATAATGGAAATGGATAGTTAAACAATTAGCGAGATGGTTGGTGATCAAGAAGAGTATGGAATATTTGAATTTAATATAAGTTGTATAGATTAGTTGGAAGGCTCTGGATGTTCCTTCTTTATCTTGTCTTAAGCAACCTGGGAGGGTATCTATGCCTATATGCCTATATCTATGCCTACATTATATTTATTTTGGGACCTGTTTGATCTCCAAATTTACATTTACGCTTAGGTTTAGGCACACATTTATGTCCATATCTATAAACAAGATAGTTCGGTATATAATTTGTTGATATTGATATTTGTCTTTATTGCATATATTTATTGCATATATTTGTTTATTTATTGCATATATTTGTTTATTGCTATTAGACGTCTTGGACATTTATATTGCCCCACCCCACCACCCCCTTTTATGGCAAAAGTATAGATTTAGTACCGATGTTTAGCTAGTTGAGTTTCTTCGGCGGGGGGGGGGGGGGTCGGAATTGTAGGGATGTGCACAGAACTGGCGACTGCTGGTTTGAAGGTAGCTTTAAGGACTGGGGGAGGGTGCTCTTACCCCAACCGACCCCGCATTTCCCCCACCAGAGCTGTGTGTAAAAATGGTCCTGCAGGGTGGCAGCGTTTCTCCTTGCCGCCTTGGTGCATCGCGGACTGGAAGTGGCTGGAAGCGTGCGACCACTTCTGGACCCCCACCAGGGCAGCAAGGAGGTACGCTGCCACCCTGCGGGACCCATTGTGCACACAGTGCTGGTGGAGGAAATGCGGGGTGTGTGTGGATATTCTATCGCTGCTGCCCAATATAGTACCAGCGGGGATTCGAACGAGCAACCTTCTGCTTGTTAGTAAAGCATTTCCCCGCTGTGTCACTTAAGGTGACTGGGAACTGATTACAGTATGTATGTGTGTGTGTGTGTGTGTGTATATATATATATATATATAGAGAGAGAGAGAGAGAGAGAGAGAGAGAGAGAGAGAGAGAGAGAGAGAGAATAATGGGCCTGCTGCCATAATTAAGAGACCTGCTCCTCTGTATCCTATTGCAGTCTTTGGGAGAGAGGCTGAGGATGCCTCCTTAATACCATCCGCATGCCAAGCCCGGGCAGGAAGGGCACAAGGGAGTCTTTCTGGATGGGTGCTTTGCGGAAACGGAATCTCTCCCCTTGGCATGATGCCAGAGCCTGAGCAGCTTTCTGAAGTGGAGCAAGACCTTTTGACGCACGGGCTGACTCTCGGGCACAAAGGTCAATCTGGCAGAGGACCATCTCTGGGTCCGTCCCCCTCCCCCCGCCAAAGCCGCTGTAATGCCTTTTAAACTGTTTTTAGAAGTTTTTTTAAAAGTAGTCTAAAGGAAGATCTTGCTTTTTGTTTGCAATTGAAGCTATCAAAATGGACGGCGGAGCTCTGTGGAAAAAAAATGTGTGCCGTGCTTTAGTGTTCCACACAACTCTAAATCTGTATCGTGGTAGAGAATATTGTGGCTAATTCTGCAGCTTGTGGGTGAGGAGGAGGAGGAGGAAGAGGAGGAGGATATTGGTAGCCTGCAAAGCATGAAATGCAGAATGGCCAAGCATTACTAGCCAAGATAGGGGGACCACAAATGACTGGAGAAGGGTGTCTGTCCCAGGGTGTAATTCTCTTAGGAATGTGCACGAAAGACGATTCGAGCACCGAATCACTGCACATCCCCTGCACCTTTAACAGGTAGGAGAGCAGGTCCATACCTGCTCCTCCTCTCACTGCCACAGGAAGTTCAGCAGCACTCCCACCCACCCCCCAAGCTATGATTTCATGTTTTGGGGGCATATCCCAGCTGCCCCCGCTCAACAATGGCACACACATGGCCCCCACACATCTCCATGGTCAGCAACCCTGTGTCAAACAGAGGAAGAGCAGGTATGGACTTGCTCTCCTCCCTGTTAAAGGTGCAGGAGATGTTCAGCGATTCGGTGCTTGAATCGTGTTTCATGCACATCCCTAAATCCCCTGCAGACTTTCCTAGGAGCAAACTCCACAGAACACAGTAAGTCTTAGGGACATAGGAAGCTACTGGTGCATAGAAAGCCATGTTGGCCTTCAGGACATCTTGACCCCTCTTCCTCAGATCGTCCTGCTCATGAGGAGAGAGCAAGAGTGATTGTGCCACCAGAAGTTGCCTTTGTTTTCTCTTTGCTACTGTTGGGGTTATCTCTCCTTAAGAGAAGAAGATTACAGGGATGGTTTGATGTTTGAACTAGATAAGAGCTACAAATAAAGTTATAAAGTTAAGCCTGAAGCTAAAAGTGAGGTCAGGGGGCACAAATTCCAGTGAAGGAGCAACTTGGAGTCAACAGTTCATAGAGGGAAAATAGGTAGCCCCAGGTAACTGTGTCTTTAAGAAGTCTTGATTCATTTTGTACTTGTCAGAAAGCGTAAATCCGCTTTCTGGATGGTGGTTATATGTCATACATGTTGTCCCTCCTCCTCCTCCTCCTCCTCCTCCTCCACAAAATGGCTTAGTTTGATCCACTTGCTTCTTCATATGTCTCCCCACAGTTATCAGGCCATAGTCTAGCAGAGTTTAGCATGATTAAGCCCTATGGCTGACATCCTGGCTGAATTTCTCAACAGGTGCTACTTAGAGAGTAGTCTTTAAGGGGCTACTGTATTTCAACAGGTACTTCATCTAGTAGATGTCGTCAGGATGTAATTACATGTTAATTTATTGATTTTAATTTATTGTGCCCTTTGGGTAGAATGTTCTGCCTGCAACTCAAGGACCAAGCTTACACTGCCGAACAGCCCATGGTTTCTTAGGAAAGTGAACTGAACCTGCCTGCTCTCTCCTCACTGTACCTTCCGGGCTCCATCATGGAGCTCTGAAATTTACATCCCGGTCTGTTAAATCTTCTGCAGATTTAACAGAAGCTTTAAAAGATCTAGCAATGTAAATCCAACATTTCTGTAGATCTTCCAAAGCCGAGAACTATGATTCAACTCTGGCTTGCAGTTCCAGCTTTGCTCAAGAATGTCCAGGAGCATGTGAGGTGAGGAGGAAATTAGGACGGAGTGGATGTAGGCTTGGCTTCTGTTCACAAACCTAGGTTTATCTATTGGGTGAACGGAGCCATTGTGATGCTGTTGTAGCTCCTTTCAGATGACATGAAATGTGTGAATATCAATCTGTCCAGTGAGGAGTGGAATTGTGCTTCTGTTCCTGCTCCCAAATCCCACAAGTCTTTTGCGTTTTCTGCACAAAGCCTTATGATATACACTGGGCAGGTTCTTACGATAGCCTCCCCCAGAACGTACCAGAAAATCCCAGTTGCTGAGCCACGTGTGATCCTGCGGAGTATGTAGTGACAACCCAGACACCCTAGTTGATCCCAGATCGGTGCTGCTAATTCCTGACATTCAACCAGGATCGAGCAGCCACGTTCAGACCTAAGATCAATTATTGTGGTTAAATGTCAGGAGTTAGCAGCTGTGATCTGGGATCAGTTAAAAAATTCTGAGTCCTCACAGTGTGCTCAGTGACTGGGATCTTTTGGTGAGCTGAGCAGGGTTTGATTGTAAGAACCCACCCACTATGTATGCATAATTTTGTGGGAATTCAGGTTTATTTATTTATTTTTACATTTATATCCTACACTTCCGCTGAGGAACCCAGAGCACTGGGCATGATTATGTTTATTTTCACAACAACCCCGTGAGGTAGGGCTAAGCAGAGAGGAAAGTGACTGGTCCAGAATCACTCTGTGAGTTTAGTGGCTGAATACAAATACGACAAATATTTATATACCACTTTTCAACAGAAGTTCCCCAAGTGGTTTACAATAGATATAAACAATCAAAGAAATTAATAAAATGGCTCCCTGTCCCCAAAGGGCTCACAGGCTAAAAAAGAAACATAAGACAGAGACCAGCAGCAACGACTGGCTAGAAATGGATAGGGCCAGTTGCTTCCCCCCTGCTAAATAAAGGGGATGAGGATTTGAACTCGGGTCTCTCCAGTCCTGGTCCAACACTCTAACTACTATGCCACTCTTGCAATCAACATAGCCACAGCTGTTTCGAGAGAACCCGTAGCACTGGGGTATTTATGCACCCCAACATGGGAACGGCTTGCAGTAGTCGATTAGCGCTGAATGGCATGAGATGACTTTGCTTTCCCCTTGGTTGACTTGTGTGCACAGGGCTGCTGTTATGAACAAGAATCTCTCACCAGCCCAGATGGGCCATTCAACTGCCTTCCTGACGGCTGCCTCTACCCCGGCCTCATCAGTCTCCTTGAATAATCTTATCCCAGCCTGGGGCAGAGAAGGCACAAAAATCCATCACTGAAACAGCCTTCGGGGGACTTGTACTGTAGGGAGACAGACCCAATTTAACACTTCATTAAGGATTTGCCAGCCATTGATCTAGATTATCAGGGTTACTGCCAGCTAATTGCATCTTCCTATACTTATTAATTATATTTGGAGAGCCAGAGAGCGGTTCTCCGCGCCTGTCTGCTATATTTAGAAAAATCTCCAGCAGGGATCTAATTATGGAACCGATCATTCACTGGAGCCAGGTAAACTATTAACCCTTCCTTTTTAACAAGGGATAACAGCGAGGAAAGACCCTCTGCCACTCAGGAAGCCATCCTCCTGGATTGCCCTCCGTTCCATGTGGCTGATAGAGGCTGGGGGCAACGGGCTGTGTAAATGATGCCATGTGGCTGCTCATCCCTTCGTAATGCATTGCACACAGGGCTGAGGTTTGGTCTACACTGCGCAGCAGAATGAGGTGATAGAGTCCTGAGTGCTAGAGCGGCCTCTGCACTTGAGACACCCGTATAAAAAATCTTCCCTGCAAGGAGAATAGCCCAGCGGGGAGTGGAATGGGTAGAGATCTTTGCTCTAATTCAGGGGTTCCCAATCTGTGCCATTCCAGATGTTGCTGAACTACAACTCCCATCATCCCCAACCAGAATTCCCTCTAAGAGGGGATCCCAGATGTTGTTGACTACAATTCCCAGCATCCCCAGCTGCAATAGCCTTTGCACGGGGATTATGGGAGTTGTACTCAATAATATCTGGGATTCCCTCTTAGAGGGAACACTGGTTGGGGATGATGGGAGTTGTAGTTCAGCAACATCTGGAGTTCCAGAAGTTGGGAGTTCCTGCTCTAATGCGCTGGTTTGTTTGGTGGGTTTTTTGTTTTGTTCTGTTCTGTTTTGTTTTGTTTTGTTTCTTTTGGGAAAGTTTTGAAGGCCTTTCCTTTCCTTTCCTCCTTGTTAAGGGTATTTTGTTTTATTTTTAAGATGCCCTCTTTCTGTTTTTGTTTTTGGCATCCTCTCCCCTTTTTTTCTTTATATATTCCTATCTCTTGTGTGACTGTTAGCACCAGCTGTCACCAACTGTCAATCGTTTCCCTTGCTCCCTCCCCCACTCACCCCCTTCTCCCAATTATTTCTTTCCCCTTCCTCTCCTCAAACTTCCAGTGTTATTGGCAGTTCCCAGTTGATTGACAGGAGGAGGAGAACCTCCTTTTGGAATGTTTGAACATCCCATAGCTGCAAAGCATATGTTCTCCTTGCTTCTATGGGGGTACTTTTTGGTTTGAGGGCGAGATCCAGGCTTCCCCTCAAAGGGCATGCCTTGTGGGCCCTCCCAACACCCCCAAATGTCCCTTCCTGTGGGAGCTTGCAGATCTGCTGTGTCTATCCGCATGCTCTGTCAGCAGTCAGCAATCGATAAGTAGATATCTCGCCAGCACCAATTACTAGGCCTGTGCATCGGTGTATCTAATATCGGATGTTGGACCAACATATCCGATATTGGATATAAGAGGAAATCATTCCATACTGATATTTTAAGGCCTGTATTGGATGGGAATGATCTGATAAGATCTCCGAAATATCGGAAGACAGGTCAGGAGCCATCTTGGAGACACACAGAAGCTGTTGACGTGCATATGCAAAACCGGGCTAAGGAGGCCCAGCCCGGTTTTGCATGTGTGTGTGTACTGCCTGGATCAGGCCTGGGCATGGCAGTACTGCGGCAGCAAACGCACCTATGGAGGCACCCTCCAAAATGAGGATAGGAGACCGAACACTCTCCAAACCCCGTTTCTGTGATCGCCGGCCAACAGCGGGGCTCCCGGTCAGCTTCGGGGAGGGGAAGGGGGATCCCCATGATGCACCGCGCACTTGTGCATAATGTGCATAATGCACCGTGCACATTAGGGGGTCTCTGTGGGGCGGGGCGACACGGGGTGTTGCATCTGGAGTCCCAACCCTTGAAGCTCCCGCCAGCAGCCAGTAATTTCTGGCGATGGTGGTGATCCGCCCACCTAAAGGGAAGAACCAGATCGTCTGTGGGGAGGTAAGCTTTCTCACTGCTTGTGAGAAGGGGCTCTTAGACTCCAAGCAGGCTCCCAACCTGGTTTTTAAGAGCGTTCCCCATGAAATGGGGGGGGGGGTAAGGAGGGCGGGCAACCCCCCAGCAACTGCCTTGTGGACCAGTAGGTGCTTGCTGAGCAGTTGCCTTGCACCGCACCTCCCCATCCTTCCATTTTGTGGGGCAGCACTTCAAAACCCTGTCAGGAGCCAGCTTGAAGACAAACTATCTCCAAGTTGACCTCAGACCCAAATTTGAGGCACTGCTCCTGCGAAGTCAGGGCGGGGGAGGAGGTGACCACCCAGTAAGCACCCCCTGGTATGTAGGAAACATTGAATTAACACAGTCCCTTCCTGGAGAGTTTACCCCAGGGCTGCTCCACTTTGGACCTCCAGCTGTTTTTGGACTACAACTCCCATAATCCCCAGCCACAGTGGCCAGTAGTCAAGGACTATGGGTGTTGAAGGTCAACATCTGCAAGAGGGCTGAAGTTGAGCAGCCCTGGTTTACACGCTACATCAGATGAATAGGACACAAGCTGTGTCACATTTGGGACTGACCACCAAGTCGCAAGAGATCAGTTTAGAATATTCTATGCAGTAGAGTCAGTGCTGTTCTGTATGCCCTTTTCCAAGTGGTGGGACGTTCAGGGTAGTCTTTGCTGCTGATTCTGCTTTGGCAGAAGAGATCACATGAGACTTACAACTGCCTCTATGAATAATCTTTTGCTTCCAAGTAGGCAGGAAGAGAAAGAAGGGTAAGGCTGCAGCATCAGTTACAGGTAGGGCTAAAACCAGGGATATGAATAAATCTGTGCTGAAAATCAAAGTTCTGCTCTAGGAACAGCTGTTTTGAGCTGTCTGTCAAACAAAATGGATGATGGTCTTGAGAGCCAATGGGGAGGGCTAGAAAAGAGTGACTTTGACTCTGGCTGTATGAGTTGTTGGATAGAGATGCTTAGAAATGAAGGTGAGAACATGTTGGATTTGAAGACTGAGCAGATGTTGCTCATCCTCAGCTGTGTGTGGGCCACATTTACATTGCAAAAATGGAAGAGTTGATTTTAGGTCCAGAATTCAGGATCATGAGGATTTGGGCTTTCATATTTTTTTTAAGTATCTAGTCCTTATTGAAACTGAATGCCAAATGAAATCCCAGAAGCCGATGAGACAGGCGTTGGGTGGGGTGGGGGTGGGGATGATGAGAGGCACTTTTTAAAGTAAATTTTACGGTGCATACAAGCAGTACCATTGCAACTGCAAGCTGTCTCAACCTGGTATCCCGTACAGCAGCGGTGCAGCTCCAGCACTCACCTGGCCTTTGTGCATGCGCAAATGTCATTTGCTTGGTCAGCAACACTGTGCTGACATGTGCAGAGGCCAGGTGAGTGCCGGAGCTGCACCGCAGCTGCACAGGATGCCAAACAGAGGGCCACTGCTCAAGACAGCTTGCAGGTGCAGCGGTACCACTGGTAAGCACCGTATAATTTACTTCTAAAGGTGTCCTGGTACAGTTCTTTTCCAGATTAGGCAAGGGTTTACTGGAGAAGGAATGGTCTTTTTTGAGTGCTTGTGGGACCATTGGTTGGCCCAGTAATTCAGCCAGCGATTGGCCCATTGGTTGGCCCAATAGTTGACCCAGTGATCAGCCCATTCATTGGCCCAATAGTTGACCCAGTGATTGGCCCATTGGTTGGCATATTTGTTGGCCCAGTAGTTGACCCAGTGATTGGCCCATTGGTTGGCCTAGTGGTTGGCCCAGTGATTGAGCAAGTGATTGCCCAATAGTTGAACCAGTGATTGGCCTGTTGGACGGCCTGTACTTGACCCAGTGATTGGCCCATTTGTTGACCTATGGTTGGCCCAGTAGCTGATCCAGTGATTGGCCCATTGTTTAGCCCAGTGATTGGCCCATTGGTTGGCATATTCGTTGACCCAGTAGTTGACCCAGTGATTGGCCCATTAGTTAGCATGTTTGTTGGCCCAGTAGTTGACTCAGTGATTGGACCATTGGTTGGCCCAGTAATTGACCCAGTGATTGCCCTATGGGTTGGCCCAATATTTGACCCAGTGTT
Source organism: Hemicordylus capensis (assembly GCF_027244095.1). Classification (NCBI taxonomy): domain Eukaryota; kingdom Metazoa; phylum Chordata; class Lepidosauria; order Squamata; family Cordylidae; genus Hemicordylus; species Hemicordylus capensis. The sequence continues at coordinate 19,176,222 of NC_069664.1, read as the reverse complement.
TGGCCCATTGGTTGGCCTGTTGGTTGACCCAATAGCTGACCCAGTGATTGGCCCATTGGTTGGCCAGTTGGGAGGCCCTGTAGTTGAGCAAGTGATTGGCCCATTTGTTGACCTATGGTTAACCCAGTAGCTGACCCAGTGATTGGCCCATTGGTTGGCCTATTGGTTGGCCCAATGGTTGGCCCAATAATCAATTCAGTGATTGGACCATAGGTTGGCTCAATGCTTGGGCCACAAGAGTCAGAATCACTTTTCCTTGCTGCACCAGGACATCCACCTTTGCAGCCCAGAGGGGGAAGGTTCCGCTCTCTGACTTGGTTGTAATGAGGCAGGTGGCGGGGGGGGGGAACACCTCCCAGCCTTCTCTGGCACACAACACTTTGCCATCACAGTTGCACTTGAAGTCCGGACAGCACAATGATATGAGTGGAGTCACTCCAAAATTACTAGAGTGCTTCTTTCCCCCTTTTATTGCATTGCTGCACCCGGTTCTCTCCAAAGGCAGCCGTCGCGGTAATACTCTCAGGTTGTAGATATAAATATTTAATAAGCAATATATCCGTCTTTTATTGCTCATTACTGGCAAGATTATTTCAGTATATTACTCTTAGGTATGAATATTTATGGTGCATTACTTGGTTGAAGTTAAATGGCTTATTGACACGCTATTAATGTCTAGTAAGCACAGACTCAAGTGCTGATGGGTGGGGCACACTTGGAAAGCTGTCGGGATGGAGCCACTGGTGTTTCCTTTGATGGCAAAGTTGGAACAAAGTGACAGCTGCTCTGGGACTTCAGTCCTGCCCCTTGATTACCCCACAATGTCAGTGGGGCTTACCAAATAATGGTACTGAAGAAAAATTTCTTCAGCTCTAGGAGCCAGCCCAGTAAAGTATGAGGTGGGCTGCTCTCTGCTTGATTTGGGGTGGGGAACGACACCCTGCCTGATATATTTAAGGATGATATGTTGAAGTATATATATATCACATATATGTGATATGTTTGAGGATGCCAATAAAGCAGCAGGTGCTCCAAGAGTGAGCCACAGTTGATCCCAGCCACCACATTAGGTATTTCATTTTATTACTTTATTCTCTGACTTTCTACAGAGAAATGTGCTGAAGATGGCTTATATTCAGATAAAACTAGAGTACGGTAATAGCAACCAACAGCACAAGAGCAGAGAGAGCAGAAGAAACACAAGTTCTAGCAAGACCACTTTAGAAGATCTAGAAAGCTCACCTCTAGAACTAATATAGTTTCAGTTACCTTTCTGAAGGAAAACAGTGTGAGGTGCAGGCGTACCTCTCTAGGAAGGCCCTTCCATAGCTTGAGTGCCACTGCTGAGAAAGCCTTGCCCCCCCATGGACACCTATCCCATTCTAGATGGGGGTGTTGGCCAAGCCAGAGTTTCAGCAGGAAGGCAAGAGTCATGGGAAGGATTCAGACCTTGGACAGTTCCACAAGAGAGCAGAAGTCAGGTAAGGAGATCAGGACCTTGCACAGACCTGAGGCTATGCTGAAGATTAATACCAGAGTAGCTAAGATGTTGTTCCAGCAAAAGTCTGCTGCCTACAGCAGGCTTATGTATGTTTGCTAGCTGGCTAAGTTGGCTGGTGCCACCCTCCCTTTGAAGGAGCTTCTGTGGCTTAGATGGGCCTTGTCCAGTTTCACAGATAATGACTCTACCAGTGCTGGGGGGGGGGCTGTGTGTCACCTGTTGGACCCTCAAGGCAATTCTCTGAGTCAGAGCTGTATCCTTGGACCTAGGTGAGGTGCTGAGACCAGTCACCCTAGTCCCTCTTGTGTGAAGGATTCTTCAAGGAGTTGTGAATGCTAGATGTTACATACATCAAATAACTAAACAAATTAGCAGAATGTGGAAGTAGAGCGGACTCTACCCTGAGAGCCACTTGGACCCTGGCAGCCCTCTGTTATGGATGCTGTAAACGTTTCCTGCATTTAGAAGGAGGATGGATTGGGAGATCTCCAAGGTCCCTTCTAGCTCTAACATACTATGATTCTATACTCCTTCAGGTTGTAGGAAGGTGGAATTTTTCTCTGTCCTGAAAAGGATAAATAGAAAACTGCAAATAGAAAACGTTCGCCTCAAGGAGAAACGTCTAACCCAGCCCAACCCACTCCCCGCTGTGTTGCTTTTCTGCTGATGGGAGCTGTTTTTCATTTGGGGGTGGATTAAAAATGGTGACTCCTCACCGCCTTGACATTCTACTGCCTCGTTTGGCTTCCTCTGTCAGCTTCCTCTGTAGACCCGGCCTTACAGAGAAGACTACAGAGAGGTGATGAGCACTACTAATTTGCACTCTTGCACAGTCTTAAACTAAACTATAAACTATAAAAGTTTTTATTATTAATAATAATAATAATAATAACAACAACAACAGCAACAACAATAACAGCAGCAGCAGCAGCAGCAGCAACAACACTGACAATAAAATTCAGCCATCCCAGGTCCTTGGGAAGGACTCGATGTCTGGATAAAACAAACCAGTCAATAACACCTGTCTGACTGTGTAAACAAGAAATAATAATAATAATAATAAACCTTGGGAGGTTTAATGGTAAAGTGTGCCACTGAGTCGGTGTTGAGTCCTGACGACCACAGAACCCTGTGGTTGTCTTTGGTAGAATACAGGATGTTTAGGGTATCTGAAATTTATATGGGGGGGGGGAGCGTGCATCAGATGTTAGAAGTTTGGGAATCTTCTGACTCCAGATGCAAACATGCCTCCTTCATGTCTCCAGCCATCTGATTCATGATGGCCTTTTTTAACAGCCTTGCGGTCCCTCAAGGACCTTGCCTGGCTCAAGCTGGCCCTGCTGCTAGAAAGCAGAGAACTGGTTTTGCTTCCTCTCACTCTCCTGATTCCCAGCGATCATTTCCTCAAGCGCCTCTGGGCTGCAGGTTCATCAGGTGCCAAGAGCGAGAGGCGAACTCTCTAGGATCATAAACCCAAGCGAAATGAATTGTTGTTGTTGCTTCTCTGGCGACAGCAGCTGCGTAGGTGCCTTTTACAAGCCGAGGAAGTCTCACCAACGCAATAAATAGTCTCTGACAGGCACTTGTGCAATAAAGCCCTGACATTTCTCTGTAATGGTTATAAAATGCTGAATTATTTTGGCGCACAGCAGCTGATTAGAGAGCAACTCCGAGGAGGGATAATTAGTTGTGCCGCGGTAAATACAGGAGGCAAGGAAAAAGGTGGTGAGTTAGAGGCTGTTAATAATTCAGAGGGGCTGGAGAAGGCAGAGGAGGGACGGAGCACTCAGGCCGGGTGTGCGTTCAGGTCTTTGCCTGTGGGAAGGCACAGAGTCCATTCATCTTCTCAGCCGCAGGTTTACTGGTGCTTGTCAAGAGAAGTTGGCACTTCTTGCTCCTGACCCCTTTCTCTTTTTTCCATCTTTCGGTACCTAATACATCTCCTCCGTGGTAGCAATTTACAGGACACAACTTGTGAATACAGCATCTATTACTTACTGTATTGCTGACTGCTAACAGGGTATGTGGGTAGCTACAGAGCAGTGTTCCCTGTAACAGAGATCCCCAGATATTGTTGACTACAACTCCCATCACCCTTGGCTGCATTAGTCTTTGGCTGGGGATTATGGGAGTTATAGTCAATGACGTCTGGGAATCCCTGTGACAGGGAGCACTAGTGCAGAGTCCCTGCAAGGACCAGTTAAGGATCAGGGGAGGCACATGGGGGTGGGGGGGACCACAAGGCATACCCTCCCCCAGAACCTTCCCCCACCAAGCAGAGAGCCTTGCAGCCACGGGATGCTCAAATGAAGGTCCCGAAAAGAAGTTCTTCTTCCCCTGTCAATCAACAGGGCACAGCCAATAACATTGGAAGTTGCAGGGAGGAGGGTGAGAGAAAGAACTGGGAATGAGGGTGAGGGATGGAACAAAGAAAGCCATTGACTGTGGGTGACAGGTGGTGACAGTTGATATTAACAGCTACACAAGACACAGGCTATATAAAGAAAAATGGGAGGAAATGTCAAACAGGAAAACAAAGAGAGAACATCCTAAAGAAAAAAAGAAAGAAACCTTAACAAGAAAAGAAAAATTGTAGAAGTAACAAATATACTATGCCAAACAAAGCAAGCCATTCTGACAAGACATTCTCAGCCCTACATTTCACCTTCCCAATACCCATCAATCCCCTATTCTGTCCCTTCTTCACCAATCTAACAGATGAGGTTTCAGATCGGACACATTTTTGCCATAGGTTCCACTTGTTGAATACAAATTTATTTAGTTCAGACATCTGAGCTCTTGAGTCCAGCAACCATCATGAACTCTGACATCTCATTCCTTTTGCCAAATGCTGCTTCGTTAAAAAGTGAAATATAAATATTTTCAATGGATGTAGCGTGCGACTTCTCATGTACTCTTAGGTTTCTTGGGAACCATCTATCATTGTGTAACTTTACCAATAATTGGGAAGATAGGTCTCTGGCCCAAGGAGCTTGCCATGGTAATTTATGCTCGTTTAACATCCAAGATTGGAGGCAATGGTAAACCCCTCCTGTATTCTACCAAAGACAACCACAGGGCTCTGAGGTCGCCAGGAGTTGAAACCGACTCGATGGAACACCTTACCTTCAACATCCAGGCTAGACTACTACAATGTTTTCTCCATGAGGCCCCTTTGAAAAGTTCTCAGAAATGTCAATGACAAGGCAGTGGAGTGGAATCGGGAATATTAATAATTTAATGAAATAGGTATTAGGTTCAGAAAGGCAAGTGCAGACAGTTTTTCCGTGTTCTTGCTGCTGGCTGTTTGTTAGCCCTGCCTCTATTCCAGGACTGGAATACAAGTAACTAAAGCCACATTCAAAAGCTGGCCTGGATCAAGAAATGAATTAACCAAAACCAACACATGTCATTACTGACAGGGACCTGTCATGCCAGCCATGTCCCATGAATCTTGAAATATCTGCATGTTTCTAGTTCCAGTTTTCAAAAGTCTCGATGTACCGGATAATGGGTAGTGGGAAATTCCTTTCCTGACTCAGGCCAGGTTACTGGATAATCTCCCTGACTGGTCTAAACCAGTTCTGCAGCACGAGGGAAGACTCTAGCTCTAAGTCATCCCTTTCCTCTGCTTGAGAAGCAGACAGGCTGACTTAAAAATCTTTAACTTTCCAAAACCCGGGGGGGGGGGGGAGAAAATATTCTGTTAGGGTAAATCTCACTGCCACCAAGCCATCTCTATAGAATGTCTCTCCCAATGGAGTTTGGGGTGACCAGCAATCCCCGTTTCACTTTGCTTCCCCTAAAATCTCTCTCTCCTGTGTGTCTGCCTGAACGTGGAGTTAATTCTTAATTATTAATTTGGCCATGCTATATTTGAGACACATTTTGCATCATAGAAATCCCCCTTATCCCTGCCCCCCACGGCTGGGTTAATGACCACCCTTGGAGGCTTGTAAAAGTTAAAAAACAAAGAAAAAACTTTTATTCCATTACTACAGACTAGTTCCATCTGAAGCTTTTAACATTTTAGAAACACTCAAAAATACTTAATTGGTTCCAACAATATTTCAAAACCACCCTGATGATTCTAGGGGGACACATTCTTTTAAAAAAAAATGTTTTTAAATTCAATTTCTATACCGCCCTTCCAAAAAGCCTCAGGGCAGTTATTTAGTTACTTAGCTGCAAATAACAGATATTTAGGAAATGCAAAAAACACACACAAATCTAAATACATTTCCTGACACAAAGCCTGACTACACAAATTTTTCCCTAAGCTGGGTTCCCAAAGCCACAAAGATCTGGCTTCCCTTTTCCTTGACTCACCAAACTCCTGATGAGAATCAAGCCTCCTGCAGATCTCTCACCCTGAAAGATTATCTTGCAGCCTCCAGCCGTGAGGCATCCAACCTCATGATAGTCCACACTCTCTTCCATGACTTCCTTTCTTGTTCCCAGAATTCCCCCCTGCAGCCCTCCTGTCCCACCCACCTGTTGGACTGTTTGTGTGAGCCCTGGAGTTCACCAGCCTGTCAGTCAAGACAAGGGTTCACTTCCTGTTAAACTCTTTAGAGGGAGGTGAGACTGGTCACTACAGTCAATTAGGCCATTAAAGCTCTGAGCAGTTTGGCACCAAATGGACCATCTGAAGGACCGTCTCTTCCTGTATGAACGTGTTCGTCTATTGAGATAATCACAGAGCCCATGCTCCAGATCCCCTGCCTTTCGAGATGCAGTGGGTGGTGACAGAGATTTCTCAGTTGCCACCCCTCACCTCTATGGCATTCTTCCCAGAGACATACACTTAGCACCATCCCTGCTTTATTTTGGACTGTGGAGTTCTGCCCGGGACCTGGGAGGAGCCACATCACCCCTCCTTGCCCCTGCCACTGACAGACAAGGGAGACTCATCAGCATCGGCCATGACAGTGGAGCAGAGTAGGGAGGGGGCAGAATAACACGGTACAGCCAGCAGGATATGGATGGTCTTGCGAGACATTGAGGTCTCACAAGACAGGATTTCAGGCGCTCACAAAACTTGTGCCAACTGTCAGGACCTATTTTATCCTCCAGCTGATGATGAGATGAGGCCAGAGGATTATGGGAGTTGTAGTTCAGCAACATCTGGAGTATCACAAGTTGGGAACCTCCTGCTCTAAGGCAATTTCTTATAGCACTCACGTGTAGTCTCTTATCCAAATGCAAACCAAGGTAATCCATGGTTTGACCATGGTGGACCAAAGAGGACAATGCATGCCGGCTACCACGAGACTAGCTCTCAACCCTATTGTTCAAAATCCTGCTGGGGTGAAGATGGAGCATTCACAGGCTGCTCACTTGATTTTGGACTGTTATCATCTGTACTGCCTAACACAACTTCCTGACCAGTTCAGGGAGCACTTCAGCACAGGGACAGGATGTTATTGTGCTGTATTCAGTTGGCCGCAGTCTGCACATACTTGGAACCAGTGTCCAAAGAGTCGATGCCTGCTGGCATCGGAAGTTGGCATGCTGCACTTGGCATAGGTGAGATGCTTTGCTGGGAATCTCAGAGCATCCCTCCAGACCATATGGTCGGGACGGACCGATAAGGGCAGGCGAGGAATAGCAGAGGGAGCAGCTGGCAGGCTGGGTGTCATTTCCTGCGTGGGAGTTGTGAGTTCCTGCTGCCCTTAAAGCTGGGACCAGAAACGAGAGAGGAAACGAGCTGGGAAGAGGTGTTAAATGTTACCAGTGAAGTCCTGTGTGCAAGGAATCAGGTCAATTATCAGAAACAAGGCAGGAAATCATTTACTGGCAGGGAACGGAAATACTTCGGGACAGTTCCAGGTTTGGGACTTCCCCTAGATGTCCCCAGCCTAAAATGCGATGATTTCCCTGGAGTCATCAACCTGGCAACGCAAATGAGCCCAGACCTTGCTTTTCTATATTCAAAACTGCCAGTTTTATTCCCTGGCTGAGATGCCCTTTTATACTTCACCGTCTTTAGTTGACGCAGTGATATCTTAATGTATTTTATAGTCATAGTTCGATTTTCCCCCTTTCCTACAAACCACCCAGAGATGGCTTCAAGGGCTAGCAAGAGGTGGCAGGTGCTTCCTCGCAAATAATTCCCTGCTCCCCCTTTCACTCCGCTATCCACCAGACTGACCCTTTATAGCAAAGTGTCAGATATTGAATGCAGTCCTATAGGTTGAATTGAATATTTCCAATAAATAATCCTGTGGTCCTATAGGTTGAATCGATTATTTCCAAAGGCTTCTGTTGTTTAAAGAAGCCTCCTCCACTCTCTCCTCTACCCCAGAAGAAGTCAGTACAGCCACATAGAGAGGAGACTCCTCCAACCTCCCAGAAGCCAGGCCAACCCCTGAGCTTCCTTCCTGGACAGGAACTGGGCTGGGTGAGACCATGTGTGCAGTGGTGAGGGGGGCAGAGTCATCTCCCCAGCAGATTCCAGCTGCCCTGGTACTGGCGTCTCGCCCCACCCTAGTCTTTCCTTCCATATGGTCTTGGGCAGGAAGAGAAAACTTGCCTGGAAAGCAGATTTTTGACCTAACCCCAAAAGACAGTGGGCCTGTTAACACAGTCGTTTGAATCTAGGTTGAATGTGGGCTACCAAAATTCCTGCAGCCGTAACAGCTCTTCTTTGGAGGCCAAGGCATGTCTGTGCCTGGCAAAATTCGGTCCATCAAGCTCTAGGTTGGACATCAAATATGCTGGTGGGCTGCATTTGAATTAGTGGGTCACTCATTTGTGCAGGCCTGCTTTAAAGTTTTGAGGGTAAATGATCTAGGGTAGGGCTGCTCAACTTTGGCCTTCCTGCAGATGTTGGCCTACAATTCCCATAACCCCTGGCTATTGGCTGGGGATTATGGGAGTTGTAGTCCAAAACAGCTGGAGGGACGAAGTTGAGCAGCCCTGATCTAGGGAGATAAAATGGCCAGCGTCCTTACTAAGGAGGTGCAGTTCTTGTAGTAGCAAACATGATTGTCCCATTTGCTAAGAAGGGTCTGCCTTGGTTTGGATGGGTGACCACAGGTGAGCACTGTAAGATATTTTCCTTAGGGGATGGGGCCATAGCCCAGTGGAAGAGCATCTGTCCTGGGTTCACTCCCTGGCATCTGCAGGTAGGGCTGGGGAAGACCCCTGCCTGAAACCTTGGAGAGCCTTTCCCAGCCCTACCTAGAGATGCCAGGGGTTGAATGGGACCTTCTACTTGCAGAGCAGATGCTCTGCCACTGAGCTAGAGGCTCATACCACTGCTGCCTCTCTACTGCTTTTGTTCCCCTCTCCAGGGGTAACTCACACCTTTCTCTCTTTCTTGCAGTCCTGAGAGACGATTTCCGTCAGGCTCCCAGTGATGTCGTAGTGGCCGCAGGTGAGCCGGCTGTGATGGAGTGCATCCCGCCGAGAGGACACCCGGAGCCGACCATCTCCTGGAAGAAGAACAATGTCCGCATCAGTGATAAGGATGAGCGCATTACGGTGAGACAGAACTCCAAGTCTGGAACCAAAGGCAGCACTCCTTGTATGGATGTTGAACATAGCATGTGGATGGACCTCAAGAGTGTGCCTGTCAAGACGTCTTCCGTAGAGGTTTCAAAACCCTCCCAGTAGGTCTTTTGCAGACATCCTGATGCCCCCTCCTGATACAATTGCTTAACATGTGGGGATGGGCTGTTGATCCAAATGGCCACAGAACAGCCATTCCAATTAAAAGCCCACCCCCAGGTGATATAGGGAGGTGCCAGAAAGGCATCAGGATGTCAATGGAAAATGTGCTGGTAGAGCATTGAGATGTCCACAGAAGATGTCTGTGGAAGAAGGGCCAGTTTGCGGGGTCAGCACAAGACTAGTGTTCCCTGTAACAGGTTCTTCGATATTGTTGAGTAGAACTCCCATCATTCCCATTCCCAGCTACAGTGGGCTTTGGCTGGGCATGATGGAAGTTGTAGTCAACAACATCTGAGAATCCCCATCCCAGGGAATACTGCTCGGGACATCTGCAGCAAATGTCCCCACAACCAGGCGCTCAGTGTGACCTCTTTCTAATTGTACAAGCCAGTAAAGCATCTTCTGTGGACAGCTTTGAGTGGAGTTTCCTGTTGTCATTTCACTCCAGATTCGAGGTGGGAAACTGATGATGTCGAACACAAGGAAAAGCGACGCCGGCATGTACATCTGCGTGGCGACCAACATGGTGGGCGAACGGGACAGCGAGCCTGCGGAACTGGTGGTGTTTGGTATGTCGGAGCTGGATGTGGCGGGGTGCGGGGGCTAGAATTATCTGGAGGGGAGCTGAAACATGGCCTGATTGTGGGCCTGATAATGGTCCCACCATCAGGGCACATTTGAACTCCCACTTGGATCTCCCACGTTTGAATCTCCCACCTTTGGATCTCCCAGTTTTCTTAAGACGGTGGTTCCAAACTCAGATGTTGTTAGACTACAGCTCCCTTCTTCCCCAATCACACGGGCATTCACGGTGATGGGAGCACAGAACATAGGAACATAAGGAAGCTGTCTTGGTAAAAGTTAGATCATTGGTCCACCAAGCTCACTGTCATTTACACTGATTGGCAGCATTGACTGAAATTCCAAGGCAGGAGTCTCTTCCAGCCCTACATAGAGATGCCAGGAATTAAACTTGGGTCCTTCTTTATAGACGCTTGCAGATGCTCTGCCACAAAGGAATATCTGACAGCACTCACATATAGTCACCTATCCAGATGCAAACCAGGACGGACCCCGCTTAGAAAGGGAACAATTCAGATGCCCCTGGCTGGTGTTAGTAAATTTATTTTCTGGGGTCAATACAGATGTGAAATTTTTTAAAAAATGAATTGTGTTTATGGTAACTGCTGCCAGATTAGTTATAACCAAACACTGGGAAAATCAATCCATCTCAATGGACATCTAGGACAAGAACCTACAGCATATCGCGATCTCAGAAAAACTAACCCATATTATTCAGTCCCGTTCAAACCAGACTACAGAAAATTATTTTTATGTAATTTGGTCAGATTTTATTCTTTACACTAATTGGGAAAATTATGGTTGTTTTCCATAGGAGAGCTGGTCTTGTAGTAGCAAGCATGACTTATCCCCTTAGCTAAGCGGGGTCTACCCTGGTTGCATATGAATGGGGGACTTGATGTGTGAGCACTGGAAAATATTCCCCTCAGGGGATGGATCTGCTCAGGGAAGAGCAGAAGGTTCCAAGTTCCCTCCCTAGCAGCATCTCTGAAATAGGGCTGAGAGAGATTCTTGTCTGCAACCTTGGAGAAGCCGCTGCCAGTTTGTGTAGACAATACTGAGCTAGATGGACCTATAGTCTGACTCGGTATATGGCAGCTTCCTATGTTCCTACCTCAGACAATATTAGAATGTGGATGGATTGATGAATCAGAGTTTGTCGTATTACCTTTTGGTGTTTGTGTTTGGTTTGAGATTGTTTAGCGTTGTAAATTTGTTTTTTTAAAGATAAAAAATAAAATAAAAGTTTAAAGGAACAATTCAGACTCACTACCACCAGACCAGCTCTCCTCCCCACCCGCACAGCACCAATCCTTTGTCTCAGACCCTCTGTTTCTGCCTTGACTCTTGACAGAACGTCCCACCTTCATCAAGAGGCCCATCAATCAGGTGGTGCTTGCTGAGGACACCGTGAATTTCCACTGTGAAGCACAGGGGGACCCCGTGCCAACTTCCCGTTGGCGCAAGGAGGAAGGGGAGCTTCCCCGGGGGAGGTAAGTGACACCTCTGGGGCTTTTTGCCTTGGCCAAGAATCCCCTGGTGTAGTCTAGACAGAAGTATTGAACAAGGCTACTTCAAGTTCTAGTTGAAGTTTATTACAGTCTGTGACCAAATCAGGACTGCATAAAACCATAGGAACATAGGAACATAGGCAGCTGCCATATACCGAGTCAGACCATTGGCCTATCTAGCTCAGTATTGTCTTCACAGACTGGCAGCGGCTTCTCCAAGGTTGCAGGCAGGAATCTCTCTTAGCCCTATCTCGGGGATGCCAGGGAGGGAACTTAGAACCTTCTGCTCTTCCCAGAGCTGCCCCCTCCCCTGCTGACACACGTAGCCACTCATTCAAATGCAAACCAGGGCAGACCCTGCTTAGCAAAGGGGGCAAGTCATGCTTGCTCCCACAAGACCAGCTCTCCTCCCTTGCGTAGTAAACACATGCATAAAACCAAAATGGCACATTTACCTTTCAGACCTCACACCAGATAAACTTTTACATGCGAATACAAATAGGATGAATATTTATTCGACGAATATACTTTGATATTCAGTAATCACATTCCAGCTTAGCACCCATTACAATCTCTTGGCAGATTCTGATAGCCGCTGCACAAAACTTGGCAACAGTGTCAGTGATATCTGCCACCAAGGAAGGAAACATATTTTTTCTGAACATCTTGGTAGATGTATTAAAAATGTTGTAACATTACGTCCCTATAAAAGGAACAATAAAGTATCACATGCCCAATGGTTTCAGTCTCACCTGACCCACATGGACAAATCCATTCTTTATAAGGTATATTATGAAACCTACCTTGCAATGATAGAGAAGGGAGAACATTAAATCGTGCTCTAGATTGGGGTTTCTTAACCTTGGGCCCCCAGATGTGGCTGGGGATTCTGGGAATTGTAATCCAACAACATCTGGGGGCCCAAGGTTAAGAAACTGTGCTCTGGATAAAGATCTTGGATACCTCAACAAGGGTAGGCAACCTTGTTTTGCCTGCTGTTGTTGAACTACAAATCCCATCATCCCCAGCTGTCATTGAACTACAACTCCCATCACCCCAACCACAATTTATTGTGACTGGGGATGATGGGAGTTGTAGTTCAATGAGTTGTTGTTAAACCCTGGAGAGACAAGGTTGCCTGCTCCTGGCCTTGACTGTAGGCAGAGAATTGGTCCCTTCTTAGGCATACACTCACTGAATGCCCTTGGGCCAGGCAGTATCTATCAGCGAACTCCTCCCCCATCAATAAAATAAGGGCCATCAACCACACTGCACTTTAAAAGACCTGTGGAAATTACAAGCAATCATCACAATGGTCGGAACGCAATTCAGACCTCCAAGAAAAGCTCGTTCTGCTACGCTGTGGATCCCACAATGGTCAGCCAAACCAGTTCCAAATGGCTGTGGCAGAATTGGAACGTTGTTCAGAAAAGACGCCCTTGTCTTGATTTCAGGGTGAAGCAGCCCAATTCTGCTTAATCCCCCGCACAATGAGGCATTAGGTGCAATGGAATTGCCTATAAACATTACCACAGACAATTGCACAAGTTGCTGTGGAATTAATGATGCCCATATTCATTTTTCTTTTTCTTTTTCAAAAAGCGCCAGCATGAAAAGGGAGCAGATTTTTGAGATAGGCGCCTAATGGATGACATTCCCAAACTGCATGGGAGGACGAATAAGGGGCTTGTACCAGTGGGCCTAAACAATTGCTTAAAAATGGTTAAAATGGTTAATGTCGCATGCAACGTGGGCAATCGCTCTTTTCAATTCGGTTGATAGTCCCTGAAAATGGGACTGCCGAGAAGGGACCATCAGGGGGATTTCGCTTTCATTTTCCAGTCCCAGTGAACACTTCTCGTTGCAGAAATGCAAGTTAACTGTTGCCGATGGCCATCCTTGCCATAGCAGAGCCCGGCATAATGATGCTTTCCCTGGAACGCATGTGAGAAGCTGTCATTTGCATGCTGGAGACCACAGGGTCGGCCGCGTGGAAGTCCCAGGGTCAGATATTCCACTTTAAAAAGACCGTAGGAAGCCGAGCTGAGAAAGGGATGCTTGCCTAAGTTCCAGTTAAAGGTGTGAAGACCAGTGGAGGGTGTGGAAAAAACACCGCCTGTATTTTTCAGTATTCTAATTTTCCCCCAGGCCTTCAAATCTCTAGTTCCAGTTACAGTTGACAATAGGTCCGTGCAGAGTGGGGCTGCATCACTTCAGGGACCACTTTGGAGCTTCTGAAGGGTCCCAAATCTACGTTCACCATCTCCGGCCCTGCTTCAAGGGGGCCCACTTCATTCTGACCCCCACCCACCTACCCTTCAAACTACTTCAAACTTCTCAACACCAGCCCTCCAGCTGTTGTGGGACTACAACACCCATTATCCTCGGCCACAGTGTCCAGTCATCAGGGATGATGGGAGTTGTAGTCCCACAACTGCAGGAGGGCTGAAGTTGTTCAGCCCTGGATCTGATCAGAGTTCTGTCTAGACTAGCCTCCTGTTTCCCACAATGGCCCACCAGATGCCTCTGGGAAATCCACAAGTAGGAAATGAAGGCATACCCCCTCTCCTGCCGTCGCTGCCCTGAACCTCAAGGCAGCATAAAGCCATGGTGACTACTAGCCACTGATAGACTTGCCCTCCTTGAATCCATCTAATCCCCTTTAAAGCTAACTAGGCTAGTGGCCATCAATGCAAGCCATGGCAATACATTCCATACAATAATTGTTATCTGAAGACTCACTTCCTTTTATTTGTTCTGAATCTCTTACCACTCATTTACATTAGATCAGGACTGCACAGCTTTGGGCCTCCAACTAGGACTAGGACTCCCATAATCCCCAGCCACAGTGGCCAATAATCAAGAGTGATGACCCCTGCTAACTGGGCAAAGAGGCACCTTTTAACATGGTGATTCTCTTTATTTAGCAGGGGCAGAGTAACTGGCCCTATCCACCCCCAGCACAGTACCTCCAGTGACTGTTGCTGGTGTCTGTCTTATGGGGCCTCATGACAGCTGTCCTGTTGTTGTTTTTTCAAACCAAGGTCAGAAATTCAGAATGACAACACTTTGCGCATCAGCCGGGTGAGTGCAGAGGATGAAGGCACCTACACCTGCGTCGCCGAGAACAGTGTGGGGAAATCTGAGGCCTCAGGCTCCCTTAGTGTCCATGGTAAGTATTGCTCAGTTGGTTGCAGGGTTCTGCGAGATGCATTGTGGGGATAAGATAATTGCAGCAAATATCCTCTCTGGGCACCTTTAATGGAGCCCGTTGTGTCTCGCCTTCTCCTTGGAAACACAAGTTGATCAAATCTAGCACCAAGGACTGGTGGGAACTGGGAACAAGCCAATAGGGTTACCTACAAAATTCTCCCTAATTGATTCCTCCCCCACCCCCCCAGATCTGAAATTCCCAGTTCCTGGTGACTCATTCTTCTTTGCAAAGGTTCCACCAATACATTACGTTACCTGGAAAATACAATTTTCCAGACTGTATTCCTGTCAGTGTGCATGTACAGCATGACAGAGTTTTCAGTCTGTGCCTTGGTTTAGGTCAACAATGTGGGCGAGCATATAGACACATTGGCCAGGTCCACGCCTTCGTTCAGATCTAGGCTTAATGTGGGTTACTGGCATTAGCGTGATTGTGTGAACCCACACCAAAGTGGTTTATGGCCTGAGATTAATTGGAGATTCTCGCCTTGGTGTGGGTTTACACAGTCATGCTAATGTCAGTAACCCACATCAAACCTAGATTCGAACAATTGTGTGAACCAGGCCATTGCCTGTGCACATGTAAAAACGTTGAATCCATTCTGACCCATTCAGATCTGACCTCCACCCCCCAAAATGGTGGACCAGCGTGCTCCCCACCACCAACACTGTTGTAGTCAGGATGATATTGACCCAACATTTCACCTGCCCTCCTGACGTTGCCACCCTTTCTCTGCCTTCTTCTCTCTTGCCTTTACACAGGATTACAATATCCAGTAATTAGCTGCCCCGGATCACTGGCAACAGCAACAGCCACCATGGCTTGACTTGCCTGTTGTGCTGCCACAGCAGAGGCCACTTGACTGGCGGCTTGGCTTGCCTCTGGTGGTGGTGCTTCTCTTGCCACCTCCACCACTGCCACCACCCACCACTTGGCTAGTCTCTTGGCTAGTCTAGTCTTTAAATGAAGAATGAAAAAAAATGGGCATTTAAAAAAGACACTCACTTTTCCAAAGGACCCCAGGGTGCAGTGCATTTTGGGGTGTGTAGTTCCTTTAAGGAATACAGTAGCTGGTTGAACTGAAGACTAATTCCGGAACGACGAGAGGGAAATTTAGTTAGAGTTCCAACCAGTCTTCCCTCCAACAGGGAATCCCAGCTGTTGTTGACTACAGCTCCCATAATTGCCAGCCAAAGGCCATCGCAGCTGGGGATGCTGGGAGTTGTAGTCAACAACCTCTGGAATTCTCTATTAGAGGGAATGCCGGTTCCAACTTTTAGAGCCCCCTCCTAGCATTTGCAGAATTAATTCCAATAGTCCTGACTTAGGGACTCTCAGGTCCGACATGCCTGTCAGAAATATCTGCCTGGACAGGTCTATTGATTACATCGCCAAGTTAAAAGGAGTCCTGCTGTGATAGTAATGATCACATCAAGATCCCTTTTTGTACACCATTTGTAATCAATGGGCATATATGCACACCTGCTTCGGTAACCTGTAAACCAAAGGCACAAGCTGGGGGGAAACAGTGGTGAACTCTGCATTCTGACATTAATTAGAATTAATTTTCCAGTTTTCCTACTTGAACTGGAAAGCAAGTAGAGCGGAACATGAGGATCAACGCACAGAGCAATATCAAAAGGGGAATATTTGCTCATCCCTGCAAACCAGGCTTCTCTGATTTTTGTAGCTGGCATGGTATAGATGTTGCTCATTACAGCTCAATACGAGTCAATAAGAATGACAATTCCTGTTGAATCCTAAATTGTCTGGCCTCTTGCAAATGGGTTGTATTACACAATATTTTGAGTGTCAACTTAAAAGGGTCAAGGAAGGAACCAAGTGATCCTGGGCAAAGAAGAAGCCAGCAAGGAACAAAAGCCAGGGAGGGAACAAAACCTCCACATCCTTCTCCCAACAGACAGGCAGCCATTGACTTCAAAGGGGGAAATGGAAGGCTTATTCACACAATCATTTGAATCGAGGTTTAATGTGGATTACCAACCCTGAAATGATTTTGTGGATCCATGTCAAGCTGGTTTATGGCCCAAGATTCCCATCTTGGCATGGATTCACACAGTCACACTAAGGTTGGTAACCTACATTCAATCTAGATTCAGACAACTGTGTGGATAATCCTAGAATGTTGCATATGAAAACACCATTGCAGTGAGAACATACTTCCTGCCGTGGGTGTCCAGCCTACCTTTTCAGTCTGCTTTGTGCTTCTGGGATGGTTGGCCATCAGAGCTCATGTTGCAGTCTTCCATTTAGCCTGTAATGTGCTGCAGCATTTTGTCTTTTTAATGGGCAGTGACGTCCCTAGCAGTCTTTCCTTTATTCCCAGGCTGGCCATAAGAGAATGGACAGCTACTTATGAATGCAGTCAAGAGCCACATTGTTTATTTATTTAACACATTGCATTCTTTCTCGTGTGTGTGTGTGTGTGTTTCCTTTTCTGCTTCCCCCACACCATCCCAAAAGATGCTGGCTATGTCACCACTACATTAAAAAAAAAACAAACCCAAACCAGGAAATGGAATGATAAGAACATCAACCCTGGCCCATTGCAGAAGATGAACATATAAGCTTAATGCCTGACCCCTTTCCCAATATTAGTTTAACTCTGGTCATGAAAAACCAGCTGAAAGAGAAAGGTTTTCCGGCACAGTCAGCATCTGCTTCAGCTTTGCCAAGTCTCCAAGGGGAGGGAAATCTGGGTCCCTAGAAAGACACCAGCTACATCTGAATTGGCAAAAAAGGCCAGCTCAGAGTTGGCTTCTAGTCCCCTTGTGCTCTAATTCTGGATCTCCTTTCTGATTGATGCTTTGAACATTCATGCCAGTTTAATTTGATCCAACTCATCTCATGCTTTTTTTATTTTTCTTTTCATATGTTCTCTTTGTTCCAGTTGGCCCATTCCGTAAGTATTCATTTCATCTCATAACACTGCTGCATGCTGGGATGGCTGAGGGTTGAGGTTCATTGGTCAGCTTGTTGCATGTGCCTTTCCCCCCTTCCTTATTTCAAGACGCAGCGAGAGCAGTTTTTATTTTTAGCAGAAAATGTGTGGCTCTCATGCTCTGTTTCTCCACTGTCAAGAGGAATCAACTGAGTGTGTGGCTGTCTAGATCTTTTTACAAAACAAGATCATGTGATACATGGGTACAGTTCAGTACTGATTTCCTAGGCTTTCCCCGGAGAAATGTGCAACTTAACCTCTTAATTCGTTTCAATTTTGTGTCCAGCAGTCCTGTTTTTGGGCTCCACCCTTCCGGCAGCCTGAATTTGACCATGTGTTCACCGCTTTGTTTCTGCATAGGCTGTGTAGCATTGTGATTAACTGGTCTTACTGTGTAACTCCCAACATGGGTGAATTGGTAACCCAGAGAGGCCAAATTGGGAGCCACAAACCACACCCAGAATGAGCAAAGTTGCTCTAGCACGAGAGGATGGCTTAGTTGCGCTAAAAACGGAGAGTTGCCAAATTGCACTCCTGCGCTCCAGCGCTCTTGGGCAAAAGTCCCCTTTAAAATGTATGGGACACCCTGTAGTTGTGTCGCTGTTGTGCAGGCATGTTGATGGTTGCGCATCACTAGTCTGGGCCACAAGCGCCAGATTTAGTGCAACTAGCTAGCGCAACCCATTTGCACAAGTGCAGCATCCTTCCCACAAGCAGTTTGTTACTGTGGTTGTCGAGCACTGAATTTACATAATCAGATGCCCATGAGATGAATTTACATGATCACATGATCAGATGCCCATGCAGGGCATGATTTGACAGACACGTCCAAAGAACACAGGTTGCCCTAAATGCCCCAGAGAAGAGGGAACACTGAGTGCCCCTCATCTGCCACCTCTGCGCCCCACCACCACAAGGCCCACCAGCTGTACCACTCTCCACTCCCTCCTCCTGCCTCTGCCATTTCCCAGCTGCCTCGTGGGATGGTAATCAGCGGGATGTGCTCATTCCTCTCTTGAACAAACAAGCTCATCCAGCCACTTACTGCTCTGTGAGCTGGCTGGAAAATGGAGAGGAGGAGGAGGAGGAGGAGGAGGAGGAGGGGCTTCAAGGCAGCGGTGGCACTGAGAGGGCTAGCACTGGCCCCTGTATGGCAGAGAGTGATGGCTTGGTGGGGCAACAGTGTCCCCCTAAAACATCTGGCACCACAAAACAGAAAGAGAGTGAGGCTTCTGCCACCTTGAACACAGTCTGTGTCAGGGCTCCACGCATCACTGTCCCCACCCCTTACCTGAATTCATCATGGATCTTTAATTAAATGCGATGAAACCCATATGGGTGGAAACAGTTTTTACCACAGTTTGAAGCAGTTCTTCCTTTAATTTACTGACATGTTGCTGGTCCATGTTTGTTTGTTTGTTTGTTTGTTTGTTTGAAGTATAATTGTTCTCTCGATGGACAGAAATGGTTTGTCCTATCCTATGATGGATAACGATGGGAGGAGTGGCTATTGCGGAAGCTGCATGACATATCATTAATCTGGGGGTGGGGCTAATGCTTGCATTTGTCTCTATATGCTGCACTATAGCGGCACCTACAGACAGAATACAAGCATTACGCTATATATGAATACTAATTTAAAAACACAGAGTGTGTTCCTTCCCAAAAAGGAAGGAAATATAATTCACATAGAGGAGTTATGCTTCCAAACCAGGTAACTAATCCCACTAATAAAGAAGCACACCCACTTACTGTTTGTGAAGGAGATCAAAAACTAATCTGTTAATCACTGCTACCTTTCTACAAAATATTGCTTATCCCAATTCCTTCCCCCTAGTCTGTGGGCTGGAGCTCATAACTGATCAAACTTACATTTTTGTGCTCATCTCCTTTGAGAAGGGGTCTTCACCCAGGTCATACTCTATCTAGGAGGTATCACTTTAGATACACGTCCCACCAAGTTGTTTCAACACAAACTCAGGGTGTACCTATTTAGATAAAGCAAAGGTCAAGTGAATGGGAGAATCGTGGGTACTGCCTTTCAGAGGAAGAAGTCAGAACTGGTTTCAGGGTCTGTCTGGTTTCTAAAGAGTTTGATGTGTTTTTTTAAAGTCCTGGCCAAATTAGAAATGTTAGCCATTTTCCACATTAAGCATTATTGAATGTGAGCATAGGTGAAAGGGCTTACATCCAAGGCTTGCTGTGTCCCAAGCTTCGCATTCTCCTTCTGAAACCTTTAAGGCCAGAATTAGATTTTTCCTAGTTTCTGAGTGCTTGCTCAGTTTTGGTTTTTTTTGAAAGCGTGTGTGTGTCTTTTTAATGAAATTTTGCTTGGTGGCCCATGTTTGCATCCAAATGGATTTTTGTGTGCCACGTTGAATGAAGCCTTCATGCCTGCCATGCCTCTGTGGTTTACGGTTCCTGGGGAAACCAGCACTTCCGTGGCCGGGATTCTTTTTCTGCGCCAGCAGAGACCCTTGGCAGCACTCTCTCCCATCAAGGGCTTATCGTTTGGCTAATAAATCTCCTTTCACAAAACACACACTGCTCTCCTTGTCTCTCTAGAGATAAGGGCCCAAAGGTGGCCGAGAGATGCTGGGTGATGAGCCGTCCTGGTCCCTCTGGTCCTTTTCTCCCAAGTCGGCTCTATTTCCTGCCTGGGGCTCGGCCATCATCTCTTATCTGCACGCTGGATTGGTGGGCGGCAGGGACATTTCCTCGGGCTTCCAAGGTCATTCTGGCCCCTGTTTTATCTTTCCCTTTGAAGTGGGGAAAGGCGCAGAGAGGTAAAGGGTGGCTGGGGGGTGGTGGGGGTGGTAATGAATTTCCTGAGTCACAGTATCCCTTCCATCTTTCAGCCTCCGCTCTTTGAAGTGGCGCACCTGGTGTGTGTGTGTGTGTGTGTGTGTGTGTGTGTGTGTGTGTGTTTAATCTGGGAAGGGGCTTTCCCGGCAATCATTAACCAAAGAGCTGAAATTACACCCCCCTCTCTTCCTCCCTCCCATTTCCATTTTTATTTGGTTACCGAGCAGGTGGTGTCACCACGCACAGGCTGTTGCTCGGAAAGGTCACAGGTCACTTGACTTGTGTCCAGGCACATTTAAGAGCCAATCCTCCTCATCTCCCTCCCCTCCCCTCCCCAACTGATCTCTTGATTGCAACGGCAGCGGAATGACCCTTGCTGTAGTTGCCGGCTGCAAGGAGAGCATGCTCCCCACCCACGGATGCCCGTCGCTGAGCCCTGGCTGTGGTTGCAGCAGCAGAGGACAAAGCCTGACCTTCAGCGCATGAGATGCAGCCTTTGCCGGGTGACAGAAAAGGTTGGCAGCTCCTTTTCATCCCCCCCCCCCGGCCACCACTTCGGAATTTATGGTCACCAAGGCGGAGGTTGCTCCCAAGTGCTGGGGAGAGCATGACGTGACCCGGATCCTCAAGTTGCCAAAACGTGAAATGCCCCAAGCATTTGCAGAAATGCTTCTGGAGGATTCGGTTGCCCAAAGAGCTCACTCCATGCATGCAGATGTCAGGATGCTAAAGCCAGGGCAGAGGTAATCATAGGCACCTGATTAACCCAAAGCTCTTCAAATATTTATGGAAGCTCCTCGAAGCGGAAATGTTTTTCCTGCCTTCTGGGACAAAATAATGGAAAGCTGTCAATTTTTTAAGAAGGTTCCATTTTGGGACTCTTAAAAATCAAACATTTCTCCCTCCCTCCCTCCCTCCCTCCTTTCTTTCTTTCTTTCTTTCTTTCTTTCTTTCTTTCTTTCTTTCTTTCTTTCTTTCTTTCTTTCTTTCACTTCTGACTGTGATCCTCAGAGTTGAGGCCTCTTCCACATTGTTTAAATATATTAGGATATTTTAATCTTACTGATTAATCAATTAAAAGGTGCAGCTCTAATCTTTAGATTAACAAGTTAAGAACAAGTATGGATGTGCAACAAAATGTTGCAGTATATCCCTGGTGTGCATGTGTTATGTGAGCCTGTGTCTGAGCATGGTAAAAGTTCCAGGTACCTTTCACCTCAGAAGCAGAAGGGGTTGTAACTGTCTTGAGGGAGTATCCGTCAAGCTGAGAAATTCCCCACTCGTGTTGTTCAAACCCTCATTCCCCCTCTCTTGCCACTGAGTTCCATTAGCTCCACCCACCTGATTGTCTGTTAACTGCCTTCTGAGTCCACGAACATTCCACTTCATTGTGTTACATTGGGGGAGGTTATTTTTGTTTTTAACCCCTCAGGGTTTCTCCCCTTAGATGTTTCCTTTATATTTTTTACCCCAAGTCAGCCATTGGGTTATGCATCCATAAGGATCATAACGTTTCCAGCTCTTTCAAAAACAGATATACAACAAGAGCAGCAACAACAAATATTTATATACAGCTTTTCAACAAAAGTTTTCAAAGCAATGTAAATAGAGGAATAACAAATAAATAAATAAGATGGCTCCCTGTCCCCAAAGGGCTTACAATCTAAAAAGAAACATAAGACAGACACCAACAACGGTCACTGGAGGTACTATGCTGGGGGTAGATAGAGCCAATTACTCTCCCCTTGCTAAATAAAGAGAATCACCACGTTAAAAAGGTGCCTCTTTGCCCAGTTGGCAAAGGGTTTGGCATGGCAAAGCCTTTGGGAATGATGATCCATAATATATTTGATTGCATCTTGCTGCATTGTTGCTGCTTTTTCTTTATGAAACAGCTTTGCTCGTGTCCTCCCACTTTTTTTCTTTAAAAAGATATATTGAAATTATTAATAAAAATTAAATTAAAAAGCTGATTTATAAAAACATATATATTTTTTTAAAACAAACACTGCAGATTAATCAACTAAAAGCTATCCAGTTAATCAACTCTTTTCCCCCCATCTAGTGGCAGCCCTGCTTAAAATGTGAAAGCACCAAATGCAAGTTTGTAAACACAGTCCTCCTCAGCTGCCCAAAGAAGCATTCCTCTCCCTCTCCTTTTGGGGCATTCTGTTCCTTGAGAGGCAGATCCAGGGTTTGCTGCCATGCTGTATCGTAGTGTGCGGATTGCTTTGGGTGCAGCCACAGGCCTTGCGCGGTTCAGCTGGGTCTGTCTCCCTCTCCCTTCCTTGGCAGTAAGCAGCGGGAAACAGATGGAGGACCAATTTGGCTGCCCATGTTTGACTGAACTACAGGGATGCTGCTGGCGGAACTGGGTGAATTATTGCTGTGCCCACCCCACACACACACACTGACACACACACCCGGACAAAGAGCTGCTTTATTTTCACTTTTGCTACTTCTAAAGGTTGGTAGGGCGTGGGCCGTGCTCCCTGTAGGGCAAGAACCTAGCAGAGGAAGTACCTGCTTGACTTCTCTGTCGTCTTTGTGGTTCAGGGAAGGATGTTCCTGTGGATGGTGCAGGGTCGTTCTCTAGCATTTCCCTTTCCTCACTGGACATAGTCAGAGCATAGGGTTGCCATATTCAAGCTCCCCACATCCGGGTGGCCTGATTTGCATATTATGCACTTGAGAGAGAGGGGAAAGGAATGTGTGTGATGGGACCATGTTAAGTTGCATGTTGAAATGTGTCTGCTAATGCATATTTGCAAAAATATTCCTGTTTTATATTCTTATATTCTTACATGCGGGGAGACATGATAGAGGTCTATACAATCATGCATGGAGTGGAGAAAGTGGACAGAGAGAAATTCTTCTCCCTCTCACATAACACTAGAACCGGGGTCATCCCATGAAATGGATTGCCGGGAAATTTAGGACCAGCAAACAGAAGTACTTTTTCACAAAACACATAATCAACTTGTGGAATTCTCTGCCACAAGATGTGGTGACAGCCAGCAACCTGGATGGCTTTAAGAGGGGTTTGGATAACTTCATGGAGGAAAGGTCTATCAACGGCTACTAGTTGGAGGGCTATAGGCCACCTGCAGGATGCCTCTGAGTACCAGTTGCAGGGGAGTAACAGCAGGAGAGAGGGCATGCCCTCAACCCCTACCTATGGCTTCCAGTTGCATCTGGTGGGCCACTGTGTGAAACAGGATGCCGGACTAGATGGGCCTTGGGCCTGATCCAGCAGAGCTGTTCTTATGTGAGTTCAGTTGCTGTTTGTGCCCTCAAGGACCCACATGGGGTGTGTGTGTGGCAGTGTGTAGGGGAATAGTGCTTAACTTGCAGAGAGGGGGTGGAGTGGGGGCTCCAAAGGCCTTTAGGTCCAGACTCCAGAATTACCTAGGTGCACCTCTGACCCTAAGACCAGCTCTCCTCCCCAATCAAGCACAGTCCCAATATTTTCAAACCTGTCCCCAGTCCAGGAGCGGAACTAGGAAGCAATCCTGAGAGGTAGGACCTGGTGCCTGCCGATTCCAACTGAAACCCAACCCTCACCGATTCCCATTCCCCTCCCACCCCGCCATCCACACACCACCTTCTGTGCCACATTTCTTGCGCCAATCAATAACAATTAAGCATCAGCAGGCCTTCTTTTTCTTCTGGTGGAAATTCTGCCGGGGAAGGGCTGGGTCTGGAAGCTAGTTAACAAGCACACCCAGAGATTGTGCACCCTCTGCCATTAGCATGCGGGTAACCTAGCAATCTATAACTTCATTAAAGTCAGGCTGGCAGTGATCAGCATGACAATGGTACACCTGAAGCCCTTTTTAAATAGTGCCTGTTGCCACATAAATGTTTTACAGCCCGGCAAGAGGGGTGTGTATTGTCTCTGCTTCTTTAGGTAGGAGAGCAAAGAGGAGATAAGGCAGGCGATTAGCATTTGTAAAACCTGGTGTCATTTGTCTTCCATTGAGAGCAGGGGAGAGATTCTGAGCTGGCCAGGGCTGCTCCGGGAGGAATTTAAATCTGCAGCATTGTCTGTGGTCCTGTGCCTGATCCTTCCTTGCCTTTCTCTGTCTCATCCGTCTTTCCATTGCAAAATGATCTCCTTTCCATGTTTTCGTGGTTGGGAGGGAGTGTGTGTGAATTTAAAGGCCAGACCCCTGGAATCATATTCAGGCATCAGATTTCCACTTCAGTGTAATGATTTGGTTCTTTGCACCCTGGTGCGCTTGGAAATGGCCCCTCCTTGATCTCTTTCCCTTGTAAATGCCTCTAGGTGTTGCCTTTTAAAAGCTGCTGGATTGCACCATTGGGGACCCCCGTGCCGGAAAAGCAGGTGTTTCCGCTGTAAATGAGGCAGAGCTGGGCAGACGAGAAGCAGCATGGATGAGAACCAGCATAGATGTGACAGGTCCTGTGTAGCACAACTCTCCCTGGTCTGATTCAAGAGACCCCGTGGGTCGTTTAATCAAGCCAGATGAAACACTGTTCTGTCTTGTGATATGTTCTCATTCCTCGAAGCAGGAATGAGCTATTGCAGATTCAAGCCTGTTAAGCATGAGAAAGTAGTGAAGGGGAACGTAAGAAGCTACCTTCTACGGAGTCAGACCCTTGGTCTATCTAGCTCAGCGTTGTCTACACAGACTGGCAGTGGCTCCTCCAACATTGCAAGAAGGAGTCTCTCTCAGCTCCATCTGGAAATTCCAGGAGGGAACTTGGAACCTTCTGCATGCAAGCAGGCAGATGTGGCCCCATCCCCACTGGTCTTACAGTGCTCACACATGAAATCTCCTGTACAAATGCAAACCAGGGCAGACCCTGCTTAGCAAAGAGGGCAATTCATGCTTGCTACCACAAGACTACCTCTCTTACAAGACTCTTCACAGCCAGAGGTGCACCTAGGTAATTTTGGAGCCTGGACCTAAAGGCCTTCGGAGGGCCCACCCCCTGCAAATTAAGCATCATCATGCCCCTCCGGGTGACCACACCACTTAGGACAGACTAAAGATAATTTGGAGGCCCCCAGGGACTGTGAAGGCCCTGGACTGCGGCTCCAAAGTCCAGGGGTAAGAGCGCCTCTGCACAGCTGCACAGGGAGTTGGCTTTGTGATTGTCACAAGGACCAACCAATCATCACTCTGCCCAGCCAGTTTCTCCTGAAAACTGGAGGAGCCAATTCCTCCTGAGCTTGATCCAGTTTGGAACTGTGTCCAGAATGTAGATCCCAGGAGGCTCACTGCTCAACATCTGTGTGTCTGTATCCACCACAAGTTTTGAATCCCTGGTCATGAAGTTCACCTTGGGCAAGTTGCCCTCTCTTGACCTAACCTCCCTTGCAGGGTTGCTGTGAAGATAAAATGGGTTAGCACTGTGCATAATGCTCTGAAAGAAGAATGGAATACAAATGACACAAACAAGGATAGAAGCCCAGTTGCTATAATGATTTGGGGTTTTTAATTTTTTAAATCAAATTTGTACACCGCCCCAAACTTTCATCTCTGGGTGGTTAACAATAGCATAAAACAAGTTGAAAACATATACAAAATCTTAAAACAATGTAACAATTTAAAAATAAACCAGAGATTAAAACCTAAAAAAAATTAAAAGCTGAGAAAGCTTGGGTGAAGAGGTGGGTTTTTAAGTGCTTTTTAAAAATTGTCAGAGATGGGGAGGATCGTATCTCAGTAGGGAGCGCATTCCACAGTCTCGGGGCAGCGACCGAGAAAGCCCGTCCCCGTGTGGCCAGCAGCCGAGCTGGCGGCAACTGGAGACGGACCTCTCCAGATGACCTCAATGGGTGGTGGGGCTCATAATGAAGAAGACATTCTCTTAAATACCCAGGGCCTAAGCCGTTTAGGGCTTTATAAGTTCTAACTAGCACTTTGTATTGATGAGGAGATAATGATGGTAAACCCCCAAAGCTGGAGTGAGGATTTGGGGGACAGAGAAGCAAGGGGGGGGGTGGAGCTGTAAATAGGAGGTATTTCCTGAGAGCACCATACGTTCTGCTGCAGTGTTATTATTGGTTGTTATTATTATGTTATTATTGGTCTGGTTCAGACTTGGGCCAGTAACAATCTTTGCGTGATGCAAGAGATGGTGGATATGCCTCCCCCACGCACATAACATTCTCTGTGTTGCAGGGCTCCACAGAAAGGCCCATAGATGCAACAGTGATCCATCTCTATGGTTCTCCCCCCTCAAAGAAGGAGGGTATTGCTTGAATTGAGCTTTTCCTTATGCAAGCCTCTACAGGGAGCATGATGCAGCTGACGGGAGGGATAATCCATTCTCCGCTGTGGTTCTGATGGAGTAGGTGAAGGGGGTCGCAGCAATTAACTTTCGGCTCCAAAGTTAGCACCTGCTCTCCCCGTTCATAACGTTGGGTCAGCAGAAGAATGGGAAGGATTTATTACAGGCCTGCTCAACCTTTATAAATACGACAATACGAATACAGCAAATATTTATATACCGCTCTTCAACCAAAGTTCCCTAAGCGGTTTACATACAGAAATTAATTAATTAATCAGACGGCTGCCTGCCCCCAAAGGGCTCACAGTCTAAAAAAGAAGCATAAGAAAGACACCAGCAACAGCCCCTGGAGGGATGCTGTGCTGGGGTTGGATGAGGCCAGTAGCTCTCCCCCCTGCTAAAGAGAATCAGGACTTTAAAAAGATGCCTCTTTGCTCAGTTAGCAGGGATAACGTTTGGCACCCACTCACCCCCAGCTGTTTTTGGATTACAACTCCCAAAATCCCCAGCCACAGTGGCCAATAGACAGGGGTTATGGCAGTTGTAGGCCAACATCTGCAGAAGGGCTGAAGTTGAGCAGGCCTGATATAGAACCATATATTCTCCTGTTTGTAGCGGACAGTTCCTAGGGGCATAGATCCATGGGGCTTTGCCTTTTGCAGAGATGGTGGCTTTTGCAAAGGTGGGGAAGCAAATGAATGCATCCCAAATGGTGAGCTTCTGGGGAAGTATTTTTCGGCATCTCCTCACACTTCCGTTTCTCCCTCCCGGTTTTTCTTTCCACAAACCTCATTCGCTTCCCGAGAGCAGAGACGCTCTCCAGAGTCTCAAGCCTGTCTTTGTCTTTCTTTCTCCCACCTCTCCATTTCCCTCAGTTCCGCCTCAGTTGGTGACCCGTCCACGGGATCAGATTGTAGTGCAAGGCC
This sequence comes from Hemicordylus capensis, assembly GCF_027244095.1. Classification (NCBI taxonomy): domain Eukaryota; kingdom Metazoa; phylum Chordata; class Lepidosauria; order Squamata; family Cordylidae; genus Hemicordylus; species Hemicordylus capensis. The sequence goes on along the minus strand of NC_069664.1, from coordinate 19,148,780 downwards.
GCACCGTGACCTTTCAGTGCGAGACCAAAGGAAACCCACCACCGGCCGTCTTCTGGCAGAAGGAAGGTAGCCAGGTAGGTTGATGTTACCCTCCTGTGCGGGGCAGGGGGCTGCCTCTACACATGCTGAATCCTCCATATTGGCCAAATCCTCATTTTTAAAAAATTGCATAGGAAGTGCGGTGCATACATGGGAGCATAAGAAGCTGTCATATACTGAGTCAGGCCATTGGTCCATCTAGCTCAGGATTGACTACCCAGACTGGCAGCGGCTTCTCCAAGGTTGCAGGCAGGAGTCTCGCTCAGCCCTATATTGGAGATGCTGCCCAGAGAGGTAACATGGAACCAGCATAACTTAGTGGTTAGAGTGTTGGACCAGGACCGGGAAGACCGGAGTTTGAATCCCCCTTCAACCATGGAAGTCACTGAGTGCCTCTGGGCCAGTCATGTATCTCTCAGCCTACCCTACCTCACAGGGTTGTTGTGAGGATAAACATAACCATGTACACCTCTCTGAGCTCCTCCGAGGAAAAGCAGGGTTAAAAATAAATAAATAAATAAATAAATAAATAAATAAATAAAACCCCTTCCTGAAAGCATGCAGATGCTCTTCCCAGAGCAGCCCCATCCTCTAAAAGGAGTATCTTACAGTGCTCACACGTGTAGTCTCCCATTCAAATGCAAACCAGGGTGAACCCAGCTTAGCAAAGGGGACCATTCGTGCTTGCTACCTCCAGACCGGCTCTCCTCCATATAGACTGTATGGGGCACAGAGATGTCTCTGGAGAGCATCCCAAGGTACCCTTGAGCAACTGCTGAGGTGTAACCCCCTGAGGCACCCCACTCCTGAAGCTTCCCCTGGCCTGCTGGGAAGGATTGGCCCTCACCAAGAGGCAGCGTGGTGTAGTGGTTAGAGTGCTGGACTAGGACCGGGGAGACCCAAGTTCGAATCCCCATTCAGCCATGAAACTAGCTGGGTGACTTCTAGGCCAGTCTCTTCTCTCTCAGCCTAACCGACTTCACAGGGCTTTTGTGAGGAGGAACTTAAGTCTGTAGTACACCGCTCTGGGCTCCTTGGAGGAAGAGCAAGATATAAAATGTAAAATCAATAAGGGGCCGCTATCTGAGTGGGCCCTCCTCCCCTTACTGCTGCCGGCTAGAATATTGCTTTTGTTGCTGCCAGCCCACTGAGAATGAAAGAAACCCACCAACGTGCTAAAAGGAGTGGGGCTCAGACAAATTAGGAAGGACCCCCCTCCATCCCCCCAGTGGTCACCTTGCTGATTCCCTCAAGCCTGGATCCAGTCCCCTTGGCCAGACCCAGCCTCTTGGAATAGACACATTTGAAGGATCTAAGCTGTCCTTTGAGGTACCACCGAGTTAATTACTGTGTCCATTCCTGGCATCCTCCGAGGACAGGAGATGAAAGAATGGACATGAAATGATATCAAAGCAAATGTGTAGGAGGAGCAGGATATGGCAGACTGGCATTTCTGGCTGCAGAGCATGTGAAGTCACTCTCCTTTGCTTGGAGTATATTTTGCCCACGTATTTTGCTTTTTCTCTGTCTCAGGAAAACCCTCAAAGTAGCATGCAGTGACGTAGGATTATTTGGTGGGTGCCACTGCAGCCCACCCACCCTCCTGCCAGTCCTCACCAATAGCCCCCACCCCCCGCTCCCGCCACTCACCTGCGACCTCCCCAGCAACCCCACCCAGACACAGTCCCCAGGCACAGCCTGGGTTGCAGAGTTTTGCTGGCCGCAACACGGCAGGCATAATGGCATCGGTGTTCCCTGTAAGAGAGATGCCCAGGTGTTGCTGACTACAGCTCCCAGCATCCTGAGCTGCAATAGCCTTGGGCTGGGGAAGCTGGGAGTTGAAGTCAACAACGCCTGGGAATATCTCTTACAGAGACCACTGAATGGCGTCACAGCCCAGTGTCTCTTGCCAGGCTGGGATGTGGTCCCTGGCAATGCCCCAACTGTGCATAGAAAAACAGAAGGCAGTGGGGCTGTTCGCACAACCCTACACAAGACCAAAGGGAGGCCCAGCCAGAGTAGGAGGCCTGATCAGCGACCATGTGTTTGCACAGATCAAGGTAGGGGAGGTAGGGACAGGGGAGCATGTTCATGCAAGAGCTGGGAGTTTGGTAGGACGGCGTTCTGTCCACCCTCAATACAATGCAGAGGACAGAATGTGGATTGGCCGCACCCATCCTGACCAGCTCCCGCCTCCCATGTGATCAGGGAGGAGAGCTGGTCTTGTGGTAGCAAGCATGGGTTGTCCCCTTTGCTAAGCAGGGTCCAGGATTTGCATTTGAATGGGAGATGACATGTGTGAGGACGGTAAGATAGTCCCCTTAGGTGATGCTCTGGGAAGACCATCTGCATGCTTCCATGTGGAAGGTTCCAAGCTCCCCGCTTGGCATCTCCAAGAGAGACTCCTGCCTGCAACCTTGGAGAAGCTGCTGCCAGTCTGTGTAGACAATACTGAGCTAGATGGGCCAATGGCCTGACCCAGTAGAAGGCTGCTTCCTATGTTCCTACCACTCTCCCCAAATCCTACCTTGATCTTTGCAAACACATGACCGTCCATCAGGAGCCAATCAAGAGCACGCATGGCTCTCCCACCCTACCTGGTCACTCCTCCAACCCTGTTTAGGTTCATGCGAACAGCCCTAATAGTTGCCAAGGGGAATACCCGTTGGGAATTGGATGGCACTTGAGACCACATTGGAAAATGCAATCACCTACCGTAGGCTCCTCCTTTTAGGTTTTCTAGTCGCTGGAAATTCTGAGCCTCTCTTTGTCTTTCTTTCCCCTTTCCTTTGGTTCAGATTCTGCTCTTCCCCAGCCAGCCTCCTCAGGCGATGGGCCGCTTCTCTGTGTCTCCAAGTGGTGAGATGACCATTGCGGATGTACAGACCTCCGACTCGGGCTACTACATGTGCCAGGCCATCAGTGTGGCGGGAAGCATCCTGGCCAAAGCTCTGCTGGAGGTGGAAGATGGTGAGTTGCCTGTGAATGGAAGCATCACTTTTCACAGTCGTGCTTAGAGCATACCAGGGCAAAGGCTGGTTTATATGTCACCCCAATGGCATTGCAGAGTCTGATGTGGGTGAAGAATGCTGCCTTCCCCCCTTTCACAACCAACCCTTAACATCAGAATGTAAGAACAGCCCTTCTGGATCAAGTCCAAGGCCTATCTAGTCCAGCATCCTGTTTCACACAGTGGCCCGCCAGATGCCGCTGGGGAGCCCGGAGGCAAGAGGGTGAGGGCATGCCCTCTCTCCTGTAGTTGTTCCCCTGCAACTGGTATTTAGAGGCATCTTGCCTCTAAGGCTGGAGGCGGCCCATAGCCACCAGACTAGTAGCAAGCATTGAAAGTGCACAAGGAGAAAGGGAGGTTGTGATCCATTCCCCCTTCTCTCCTTGTGCTTCTTGCGCAAGGAGGATGAGAAGAGACCCTCCTTGCAAAGTTTGCAAGGGTCGGTTCAGTCCCAAAGTGCTGCTCTGAAGGTGACAGTTGGGCAGGGAGGCATTTGCCACCCAGCTGGCTCCCTAGTAATTTGCCACCTGAGGTGACTGCCTCACCTTGCCTCGTGAAAGGGCTGCCTCTGACTCTGATGTGATAGGGCCAATTCCTCTCCTCCTGCTAAACAGGAGAGAATCGCCACCTGAGAAGGTCTCTCTTTGCTCAGTTATCAGGGGCCTGAATTATTTTCCTGGTAGTTCCTGCTCTAAAAGATTTGGGGGGATTTATTGTTATTAGGTGGACGACAGATTGCACATGCAAAAGCAGCTTGTAGATGATCACTATGACTCTGTTCTGACAATCTTCCAAACCATAGTTTGGCGAAGAAGGACCAGGCCATGGGCTTGCATATATCCACCCCCCCCCCACCTCCCCTCTCTTGATTGAGCCACAGATTCCCACCCGTCCTCCTCTCCGCACAGCTTCCCTTTCACTTTTCTGTAGAGCACCAACCATAAATTGCTCTTACACCCAGATCAGCAAATTGCGGTTTGCACTAGCCCTCCGAACCAGAATCGGAAACCATGGTGGGTTTAGCAGTAATTGAGTTGGCCGTCATGGCAAACTATATTAAATGGGACATGGAGAGACAAGCCAGGCAGGGGAAGGGAGGAGAGAGGGTGGGAGTCCAGAACTGGTTCGTAACGGCTTGAATTGAGCCTTTATTTTGTTAAATGTGTATCCCTGACAAACCATAGAGCCGCTTATATTCTCTTCCCTATGTATCTTTGTATTTTGTTATTACACATTATTCTGACAGTCCTCACCAGGGAGCTACACATTTAGATTTAGCTCAGTAGCCTGTCATCATTTGTGGTTGCCACGAATCCCCTCTCTTCCTTCAGATCCTTTTCTGGCACACAGGCAGATGGCTTAGGAAAGAGCACTGGGGGATGGAGATGGTGAGAAATCTTGGGAGCCCTTTCCTGCTGCTCAGAAAGGATTCCTGCTGTTTCTTACCTTCTCAAAACGGATGAAATGAGATCTCTGGAGGGGAAAGCTGTGTGGTGCTGGGCGTCCTGCTCGCCAGAGGGCTGGGAGCACTCGCCACTGGCGAGCGGGCAAGTGGATTTGCAGATTCCTGGTTCAGTACAGTATCTTGCTTTTGTAGCCAGCCAAATTTATTTATTTATTATTTATTATTAAAACTTGTATACAGCCCTTCCAAAAGGCTCAGGGCGGTTTACATTAAAACACCATTAAAATCAGTTAATTATTAAAACAAAAATTATAAAGCATAAAAACAATAATTAATTAAAAACATAATAAAACAACAATTAAATAATCAGAAGACGCAGGGGCCATGCTAATCTTCTCTGTATCATTCCAATTTTAGTATATGTGCTGCCAAAGTGAGCAACTAATGCAACTAATGCTTGCAGCTGACGGGATCTTCAGCAACAAAGCCCTTTCATTGGGGCCGCCAAGTATTAGGGCTGGAAGGGTCCTCCGGAGATCTGCTAGTCTGACCCCCTGCTTGGTGCAGGACACTGCGACACCACCCCAAGAGATGCTTGTGCAGCCTCTATTTGAAATGAGAGCCCGCCACATTAGACAGAGCCCAGAATGATCTGTTCTATTAGAGTCATCCCCTTCTGCTTTAAATGGCTATCCAGGAACGTAATGAGCGGGGAGGAGCAAAGGAGGGGAGGGGAGTAAGAATTTCCCTCGACAATATATGGTAGAGCAATGACAGCGCAGAACTTGAGGGAGCCATAAACCTCCACCCCCTGCAAGTGCCAAGGATTCATCTCCTGACATGCATGCAAATGCTGCACGAGATTTGAGCTTCCCAGGGGCCGTGGCAGCTGCACGCGATGATGCCGATACTTCTTTTGCTGCATGAACATGGATCAGGGGTCAGATAAATACAGCACAGCTGCAGAGCTGCCCATTCAGCGTACGGAGATGTAAGCTGTCAGGGAGAAACTAGCATACGAACCCAACTTGAGACAAATGAAGAGCAAAGGGATTTTGCAGAGTTGGCCTTTGTTAAGGGGGATTCAGAACAGCACGACTGTGAGATCCACACACATCACCTGTGATGCTCCAGTATATGCCTGTGTGCATTTTCCATACTTGGTTGCCTAGAGTCACGTTCCATGACACACAGAGCCCTTTCTCACGATCAGGGAGGAAGGGCTCCCCGCTGCAGGGGAGGGAGCCGTAAAAAACGTACCGCCCCTGCAGACAAGATCCTTGGCTTCTGGCTGGTCGCTCGCCCAGATGTTTGCTGGCTGCTACTGGCAGCCGCGAGGTTTGGGGGCCGGGAGGCCCCTGGAATTCCCATGATGCACTGTGCCGGTGTGCTGAGCATTAAGGGGAACCTCCCAACACAGGCCAGGAGGGCACCGACACTCGGATTGGTTAGCCAGGGGTCAGAGCATGCTCGCCCTCTAAACCAGGGCTCCCTAGAGGGTTTGCTGCGGTGTCACTGCTAGGAGCTGTGTGGCTCCCGGCGGTTCTCACGCACAGCCAAAACCGGGCTGGGCTTGCTGAGCGCGGTTTTGCCTGCCTGTGTGAATAGTCTCATTGATGCCTAAGTGGCAGACAATCCTCAGAACTGGGAATCTGATGGCTCTGTTGCAAAAGAGTGTTCTGTCCACTGGGGAAGGGGTTGTGGGGCGTAGTGGTGGAGTCTGCAAGAAGCGTCTTTGTCAGGGGAGGAGAAATGGATACGCTTGGTCGGAGCCTGGCTTCTAGAGTAGCCTGGACTTTCCTCTTTGTTATCACTCTGTACATCGTCTAACACAGAGGCTTCCAACAGGGGGCGCTAGTACCCCTGGGGTACTTGGAGGGCTCCCAGGGAAAGAGTCAGAGCCCTCGGGCCTCCCCACACTGTGCTCACACTATTTATTCCCCATCTGAGGATTGTCGGCTTGAAGCCGACACGTCCTTGGCGCTGTGTCCACTGCAGAAGGGGGCGGGAGAGGTGAAGCATCCCTCCTGTGCTCCTGATTGGCTGGCTGAATGCTGAAGTTCAGCATGCCCCTCCCGCCAGTATGACTGACAGGCGTCAGAACGTTATTACCCATTGAAATTAATGGGGCAAGTCAACTCAGGGAGACTGCTTATGGGTAGCTTAGTGCAGGTGTGAACCAGTGATGTCAGTAACCTGTTTCACAACTGTAACGTGTGTGTGTGTGTGTGTGTGTGTGTGTGTGTGTGTGTGTGTGTGTGTGTGTGTGTGTAAGAGAGAGAGAGAGAGAGAGAGAGAGAGAGAGAGAGAGAGAGAGAGAGAGAGAATGAATCTCTATGGGGCACCTGAACTGAAGGTGCGTGAAGGAAGGGGTACACTTATTTAAAAAGCTTGAGAACCCCTGATGTAACATAATACAACTTTTGCATGACTTGGATTTTTGAAATGTACAGAAGTCCTTTTAGAACTGTGCTTTTTTAAAGTCAGGGGGCTGCACATTTTCTGTCTGTTTGCACAGTAAAACCAGCCCTGCCACAGGCTCTGTTGATTTTCCTCTGTTTCCTCTTTCCCAAAGTGAACAAGCATTCTTTAACTCAAGGGCGGCCTGAAATGTTCTGGTGTGTCTCTCAAGAACAATACCGGGGCACCGTTCATTTTCAGTGCAGCTTAAGAACATGCCCATGCTATATAGAGAAGCAAGTTACTCCTCTGCAAAGCCACGGAGAACCACAGGAATTCCTGTAAAATGAAGAATGCAGTGGCTTTGTAGATTCTGGCCCTTGGTGCTTGCTTTGATGGGCAATTTACTGATGGAATTTGTTAATGTTCAGCCAAACCCTTAGAAAAATCTTTCTTCGTCCCCCCTCCCTCCTTTCTATAGCTTCCTGTTGCTAATTTCGTTTTGCATGAGTTTCCTTGGCAATATTCAGAAGCCAGAAAAACAAGGGAAGGGGCTAGTCTGGATCAGAGAACCTCTCGTTTTTTTATTGCTGGAAATAAAACCACTGGGAAGAGGGAGGGAGGCAGAGAGAGAGAGAGAGTGCTGAGTAGGCAGGTTCCCTCTCCCCCTCCTGACAATTGGACTTCTTCAGAGCTGCTTCCCCATCCTAACCTTGCCACCCGCACTTCTAAGTAAGTGGTGCTTTGTCAAAACAAGTGATTCTTTAATGAAATGTTGTCAGGTTACAAGGCATGTGTTTAGAAGAGTGGGGAGGAAGCGTTATTTCCTTGCCTGCATTTGTAAATAAAAATATATATTCTGTGCCGAAAGAATCATGCAAGTCAGACTGATGCAGCTCATACGAACAGAGAAAGCTGCCTTGTGCCAAGTTAGACCGTCTAGCCCTGGGTTGTCTACACTGACCGGCAGCAGTTGCTCTCCCCCAGCTAAAGAGAATCACCACTTTTAGGAAGCTGCCATATACTGAGTCAGACCATTGGTCCATCTAGCTCGGTATTGTCTACACAGACTGGCAGTGGCTTCTCCAAGGTTGCAGGAAGGAATCTCTCTCAGCCCTCTCTTGGATATGCTGCCAGGGAGCGAACTTGGAACCTTCTTGCTCTTCCCAGAGTGGCTCCATCCCTTAAGGAGAATATCTTCCAGTGCTCACACATCAAGTCTCCCATTGATATGCAACCAGGGTGGACCCTGCTTAGCTGAAGGCACAAGTCCTGTTTCCAGGGACCACGTGAAGATGCCAAGGAATGAACCTGGGGCCTTCTGCATTCAAAGCAGATTCTCTATCACTGAGCTACAGCCTCATTCTCTGAAAGAAAGTTCCTGCCCATGATAGCATTGACGACAGATTTCCACCACCACCCTTCCATCCCATCTTGGTGACAGGAACATAGGAAGCTGCCTTTTCTGGAGTCAGACTGTTGATTAACCTAGTTCAGTACTGTATCCCCTGGCTGTTCTCCAGGATTTCTTGCAGGAGTTTACGTTCCTATTCAAAACTCAGAGTGAAACCAGATGTCATACGGACGTAAGAAGAGGCTGGTAGGTCAGACCAAAGGTCTGTCCAGTCCAATACCCAGCTCCTCCTTTGGAAGCCCACAAGTAGGAAGTCCACAAGCAGGACATAGCTGGTCTTGTGGTAGCAAGCATGACTTGTCTCCTTAGCTAAGCAGGGTCTGCCTTGGTTGGATATGAATGGGAGACTAGATGTGCGAGCACTGGAAGATATTCCCCTCAGGGGATGGAGCCGCTCTGGGAAGAGCAGAAGGTTCCAAGTTCCCTCCCTGGCAGCATCTCCAAGATAGGGCTGAGAGAGATTCCTGCCTGCAACCTTGGAGAAGGTGCTGCCAGTCTGTGTAGACAATACTGAGTGAGATGGACCTATGGTCTGACTCAGTATATGGCAGCTTCCGATGTTTGTATGGGTAGGACCTTTTTCCTTCTACCTGGTCTCACTCTGGACAAGGCAGCTTCCTGTGTTCCTATGATACTAGGAACTGTCATTTCTGGGCAGAAGAGGGCAAACCAGGGTACAGAGGTTCATCTGGAGCCACAGGAATCCCTCCTACCCAGCTTCTGCCTAAGTGGGTAGCCCAACCTTGTTAACCCAGGTCTAAACTGAGGCAGGACTGAAATACCTGCTGTCCTACCTCAGAATCCAGCCATGTTTACCAGAGAGTTCTGAGGACAGCGGGGCTGGGCAGAGCGGAGCTGCTTCAGTCCTGAGGGCTGCCTCTCTGCTGCTTGTGCAATGCATTGTGGGATAGGCCCCAGCTCCCAGTCTCAGCTATGTAGAATGTTGCTGCAATGCTCGTGTGGGTGTGTGAGCTTCAGAGACAAAAGGAGGCTCTGGCTATCTAGGAGCAGGAAGGTAGGATCTTGCCTTCCCTCCAGGCCAACTCCATTTGGTCCTGGGAACAGCCTCTATGGATCCTTAAGCTAGCACAACAGCACTGCTCTGCCTCAACACTTGTCTGCAATGCAAGCTCCTGGCGTAGCAGAATTCACCCACACTATATCAATGCATATGCCCAGTGTCCTTCAACTTAGGAATATAGGAAGCTGCCATATACTGAGTCAGACCATTGGTCTATCGAGCTCAGTATTGTCTACATAGACTGGCAGTGGCTTCTCCAAGGTTTCAGGCAGGAGTCTCTCTCAGCCCTATCTTGGAGATGCTGCCAGGGAGGGAACTTGGAACCTTCTGCTCTTCCCAGAGTGGCTCCATCCTCTAAGGGGAATGTCTTGCAGTGCTCACACATCAAGTCTCCCTTTCAAATGCAACCAGGGCAGACCCTGCTTAGCTAAGGGGACAAGTCATGCTTGCTACCACAAGACCAGCTCTCCTCTCTTCCACCAGTGTACTATTAGGACACCACCATTGACCACTGCCCCATGCCTCAAAACCTTCTGAGACATCTGGATCTGTCTACCAGAGAAGTCACTGAGCTGGCTTGCCTGGAAAGCCAGTTGGCCTAACATGGTCCCCTACCATAACGTCCTCCTGCCGAACAGACCTCGTTGAACCCTTACCTCGTTGAACTAGTGACCCGGAAACGCACGGCTTTGGACTGCCTTCATTTCCCTCCCCCAGCGCTTCTCTCCAGAGAGCAATCCTCTACCCTCCTCAGAGTCCTTTTTTCTTTTCCCCCCATTTTCTTTTTAAAATGGCCACACCTGATCCGTTGGGGGCAGCCAACTGGGAGAGATTAATCACACAAAGGAGGTTGTAACCCTGGAATCCTCATTGAGTCGCAGCATCCCCAGCTGGGTTTCTACAGCAACAGAGAAGGCACACACTCTTCCAAAATGCTTTGGCTCCACGGCGGAGACAGGCTTCTCTTCTGTGTGTGTCACAGGGCGACACTTCTTTGTGAGTGTCTTGGCAAGTGCCTGATTCTGCCAGGAAGGCATTAACATGTGGGCAGCGTGTTGGCGAGTCGGCTAAGACGCGCCGTATCGTCTCCCTCGACTCACAGGGCAAAAGCAGAGGGCAGCTGGGGCATAGATAGATAGATAGATAGATAGATAGATAGATAGATAGATAGATAGATAGATAGATAGATAGAGCCTTGCAGGTTGTACCCACATGTCATCAAACATGATGTCAAGCAGTTTCTCCGCTGCGTGGGAGATTCGGTGGGTGGGAGGGGAGGAAGCCCCCGTGATCAGTCTCCGGTGAGAGCGACAAGTGCAGCGCTCTGGACCTGAAAGCCTGGCAGGTGCGACAGATGATTCCTGTCTGAAGCCAGCTCCTTTGCCTTGATTGATTTCCGCCCCCTTCCCTCCCCCTTGCGTGCGCTTTCGCTGCTGATTGTTACTGGGAAATTCAATTGTGTGTGAACTCTCGAGCGCCCTTTGTCCGTCCGCTGCTTCCCAGTCGATAGAGAGTAATTAGGGCCGTAAATAACGGGCCGCGCCTGGGAGCTTGCTGGGATGCTGAGCAGAGGTGAGGCTCAGCCACCTCTTGGGTTTCGTTTCGAGGGATTAGGTGGAGGGGGGAGGAACAGCTTTCAGATCGGTGGCAGAGTAATCCGGCTCTTGCGCGCTTTCCTTTTGAGTCCTGCGGCTGAGGAGGGCAGGAGTTCAAATGGGCTGCTTGTATATTAGAGTGAGCGATGATGGGGTGGTTACGGCCAACAGGAAGTGATGTAAAACTGGGTGGGGCTTGGGACCTCTCAATATTGGCTTTTCCCTTCGGTTTGGGAGAGAGCCAGAGAGGGAGAATTTGTGCTTCATCCAGCCTCTGTTTTCTTTTGCAAGTGAAGGCAGAGAATAACAACAAAGTGTACAGAGCTGTTCACACAACCGTTCGGAGTCTCCTAGCAGAACTGATACAGTTTTGATTGTTTGTAATGTGGTTTTAGAATATTGTTTTAAAAATTTTAAATTGTTGTGTTTTAAATTTCTTGTTATTTGTTTTTAACTAATGTTTTAATGTTTTTTTAATCTTGTAAACCGCCCAAAGACGTAAGTTTTGGGTGGTATAAAAATATGTTAAATAAATCAGAGGTGACCCTGTAAGCAGCCCATGATCAACATATCTGCTGAGCTCTGGAAGCAAACATACAATCATGGTTGGTGAAGGGTCTGGTGCTACAATTACCAGCTCCAAGCCCCTCCCCTCCGTGGAAGGTCCTCCAAGGACCCAGCTGCCTTCCCAGCATGCTTTGCACTGCCAGCAGACTGGAAAGGCCTCATGATGTCAGTGGCTGCCCTCCCATTGGCCACAAAGGAGCAGGAGGTAGACACAGCCCTGCCAAAGCTGCTCCTCCAGCTTCAAGGAAGATCATAGAGTGTGCTTTGCGGACTACTGTGTCCATTGATGGCAGCCGCTATAGGCACAGCTCTCTATGGTTGCTGTGTGGGTGAGGGCATGCTGGATGCCGGTGGATTGGTAGGAGACATGCCAAGGCTCTCATGACTGAAGGATCAGGGTTGGAGGACTCTGCTCAACTCTACCCTCAGTTAAAAAGCTGGGCAACCCTGTGAGGAGCAACCTGGACTGGAGGGGGAAGCACAGGTTCCAATGACAGTGCAGTTCTGGGTAGCTTGCCTCCTACCCTGCTTTTAAAGGTCATGATTACCAGCGGTAGAATCCGAGGGGAAAAGTTGTGGTATGCAAGGACAAGCCTGTGGAGTGGGATCAGGGATATTAATAGTTTAATGAAATAGATATTACTAGCTGGGCCAGGTGCAGAGCATCTGCACCTCTAGTCCTCCCCCCCTCCCCGCCCACCCACCACCACCATTTTCTCCCCCACCCACCCAGCCACTGCCTGTTTTCTTCCCCCCGCCACCATTTTGTTTTCCGCCTCGCCCACAAGCCTTTCCACTGGCGCCAGTGCTTTCCTCTCCCCCTACTGGCAGCTCGCTTGTGAAATCTCACGAGAGCTGCCACACATGGGATTAGCGACAGGTACGCCTTAGAGAAATATATAGATAGATATACAAAGAGGCAAGTGCAGACTGATTTTCAGTGTTCTTGCTGCTGGCTGTTTGTTAGCTCCACCTCTGCTCCAGGGCGCTTTCCATATACCACTCAACAGTGGTAAAATGCTTCGGCATTGGGCAGAGCGCATTGAAACCGTAAATAAAGGCTGTTGCGCAAAGCCACAAGCAGGGGGAGCAGTCTTGCGAAAACTCCACAAAGGGTAAATACAGCTATTTATTGCACATATGACGTTATAGGGCTGTAGCGTGGCAATAAAATCCAAAGTAAGGCATTGGAAATGTGAACAGCATCTTGCTGACAGTGCAAGGGCTGTGAGGTCAAAACATAGGCAGTTTGGAAGCACACTGAACGGACATGTAGTGACACTGTTCTAGTGTCCAATCTGGAAAGCGCCCAGGACTGGAATACTAGCCCTATTCCGAAGCTGGCCTGGATCAAGGAATGGATGCTGGGAGCTGTAGTCCACAAGATCTGGGAATCCCTGTTGCAGGGAACACTGCCCCTGATGCTGCTATTGCTCTTGGACAGATCTGACTCCTTCAAGCTTTGCAAGAACAACAGCAACAAATATTTATATTCCGCTTTCCAATAAAAGTTTCCAAAGCGGTTTATATAGAGAAATAATAAGATGGATCTCTGTCTCTAAAGGGCCCACAATCTGAAAGAGGCTCTGCTCACACACCTGGCAAAGCTGGCAAGAAGCACGAGGAGCAAAAAGGAGACTCCTATCAACCTTCCTTCCTTGCTGCTCCCCATGCATGGCCGGTTTTGAGAGGGGACTGGCCATCACCAGGGGCATAAGGCAAGGTAGCTTTGGATGCCTTGCCTCGGGCATCACAATATTTTGGGCCGTCCCTGTGTAGGACGACACCAATGTCCAACAACGTCTGGACATTGTGGCTGGCAGTGATGGGAGCTATAGTCTGGAGACGCAGGGTTGGGAACCCATGGAATAGAGCAGGGCTGGACAACTCTAACCCTCCTGCAGATGTTGTACTACGGCTCCCATCATCCCCGGCTATTAGCCACTGTGGCTGGGATGATGGGAATTATAGTCCAAAAACAACTGGAAGGACAAAGTTGTGCGGCCTTGAATAGAGGATTTCAGGACCGCCAACTGCTTTGAAATATGGATGAGTCTTTCCCCTGTAACTGGTTGATCCATTAATGAATGAATTAAAGGTGCATGCCACTGACGTCTCAAGTGTGTGTGTGTGTGTGTGTGTGTGTGTGTGTGTGTGTGTGTGTGTGTGTGTTGGGCAAAGCGTGAGTGAATTTAGAATGTAATAAACAAGAGCCTACTACTGTGGTAGAAGTAAAGCGTCCTTAACATTTTATGTTTGATCCCTCATTACACGTAGGGCCAAACGTTTTGACATCAGGAAATCTGAAATCACTCCGTGTTTATTCAAAAGGAAAAAGCAGCTATGGGGACCCCAAATCAGATGGAGGCCATGGTGATAGGAGAGAGCTTGCCCCATCGGGAGCAAATAGCAGCTCTGGGGGTCCATTTGGGTCAGAAAAAGAGTGCAGGGGAAACAGTTAAAGAGAACTCTCCTCCAGCATAGTGGCCCAAATCTGAACCCTTTGCCTCTGGCTGCTTTGATCTTCTGAGCAGACATGCAGATGAGCGATCATGCCTCTTCCAGCATCATGTCTGATTCACCGGAACCAAAACAGCCTCCTACCTTGAACAGGTGGACCCTTCACTCTCGGCTCCACCAGTCATAATTGATCTCGCCCATTAAAATTGCCCTGTACTGACAAATTCGACTAAAGCTTCCCTTGGTTTAATGGGTACCGTGATCCGCTTTATATTTTATATAAAATTAAAATGAGCATTCGATGGAGAAAGGGTCCCTTTGCAGCAGATGTATAGAAGATTTACTTCGCTGCTGGCTGCTAGGGCGCTTCGGCACTCCTCAAAGATATCTGTTTACCGAACCAAAGTCTCAAAGGTCCCAGACAATACATCACCCTCAGAGCAACCTCAGGCCATGCTGGCAAAGAGGAAACCTAATACCAAGACCAATCACATGAGGAATTCAAAGGGCATAAAAACCAGCACCGCATGAAACTCCACACCAGACAGACTCCTAGATGGAGGGGAGATAGGAATTTAGGACGGCATAACCTGAATTGCTTCCACAATGAAAGGGAGGAGAAATGGCCTTGCAGTAGCAGGCATGAATTGCTAAGCAGGGTCTGTCCTGGTTTGTATTTGTATTTGGATGGGTGACTATGTGCTCTCCCGCTTTGCTAAGTAGGGTCTTTCCTGGTTTGTATGTGGATGCGTGACTATGTGTCCCCCTTTGCTAAGCAGGGTCTGTCCTGGTTTATATTTGGATGGGGTGACTATGTGCCCCCTGCTTTGCTAAGTAGGGTCTGTCCTGGTTTGTATTTGGATGGGTGGCTATGTATTCCCTTTTGCTAAGCAGGGTCGTTCCTAGTTTGTATTTGGATGGGTGTCTGTGTGAACACTTTAAGATGTACCCTTTAGGGCAATGGTTCCCAACCTGGGTTCCGCCATAATAAATTGCAGCTGGGAATGATGGGAGTTGTCATTCAGCAGCATCTGGAGGAACCCAATTTGGGAACCTCTGTTTTAAGGGATGGGGCCATAGCTCAGTGGAAGAGCATCTGCCGGCTTGCATGCAGAAGGTTCCAGGTTTAATCCCTGGTGGCATCTCCAGGTAGAGCTGGGAGAGTGTAATGAGCTGAGATGTTATGTAGTTTTAAAGACTGACTAGTGCTTTACGGTTGCTTGGGCTTGTAATATTATTGGGGCAAGAAGGGGTTAAAGCCCTCCCCGAGAGTCCAGCAGAGAAAAGCCCTTCAGAGAAACCCCTCGTGGAGAGAGAAGGGGGCAGTTTTAAAATGTTCAGCTAGAGAGCTGTTAGTGTTCAGCTTTTAAAGTGAGCAGTTGGAACTGAAGGGTCTCAGGAACATAGGAAGCTGCCATATACTGAGTCAAACCGTTGGTCCACCTAGCTCAGTATTGTCTACACAGACTGGCAGCAGCTCCTCCAAGGTTGCAGGCAGGAGTCTCTCTCAGCCCTATCTTGGAGATGCTGCTAGGGAAGGAACTCGTAGGGTTGCCATATTCTAACTTCCCAAATCCAGGTGGCCTATTTTGCATATTATGCAAAACATGCAGCAACTAATTTGCATTTATTTATTTGACAGGTTTGTATACTTTCCCCTCCTCCTCTCCCCTCCCATGTGATCGGATCCAGAGTAAAATCCGGGCAGAGCATTTGAAATCCGTGTAAATCCGGGTGGAACTTAGCAGCTGGGTGGGGGAGCCAAAATCCGGAGGCTACCCTAAATTCCGGGGGAGATGGCAACCCTAGGAACTTGGAACCTCAGATGCTCTTCCCAGAGTGGCTCCATCCCCTGAGGGGGAATATCTTACAGTGCTCACACTTCTAGTCTCCCTTTCACATGCAACCAGGGCAGACCCTGCTTAGCTAAAGGGACAAGTCATGCTTGCTGCCACAAGACCAGCTCTGCTCACCCGGTGAAAGTGTCTGACCACCCCACTGAGTCTCAGAACTGCTTCTGAGCAGTTCCACAGCAGCCCCTTCGTACTACTCCATCGGTGCTGCCTGTCCGGCTGTGCAGAAGCCCCAGCGGGTACCCGACATCATTGCTGGGCTGCCCATGACGTCTGCCAGTATGGATATCTTGCACGGGGTTCCCAACCTGTGGTCCTCCAGATGGGGTTGAACTACAATTCAGCTCAGTGGCAGAGGAGGCCCTGTACCTGGGGGTGATGGGAATGGTAGTCCAGCAATGTCTGGAGTACCACAGGTGGGGAACCCCTGATATATTACATTTTTATACCAACCTTCTGCCAAAACACTCGGCAAGAGACATGATACTAGGAGCGGTCAGAAACTCCTGCCAGCAAGCAGGCAGAACAGTGAGCAAGAGAAGAAACAACAATATGCCCACTTGCCGGCAAGAGTTGGTGGGCACATCCAGGGGGGGCTTGGGGGGGGCTTGAGTGGGCAGTGCAGGGGGACCTCGTGTGATCTGGGACACGGGCCACCCTCAGGGCTTCCAGTGCCACTGAGCTGCAGGTGAGACATCCTTAGGGGATGGGGCCAGTCTGGGAAGAGCACCTGGATGTTTATTTGTTTATTTGGGTTTTTTTTTACATGTATATCCTGCTTTTACTCCGAGGAGCACAGAGCGGTGTACATGGTTATGTTTATCCTCACAACAACCCTGTGAGGTAGGTTAGGCTGAGAGATATGTGACTGGCCCAGAGTCACCCAGTGAGTTTCATAGTTGAATGGGGATTCAAACTCGGGTCTTCCCGGTCCTAGTCCAATACTCTAACCAGTACCCTATGCTGGCTCGAAGCTATGTTCTCAAAGCTAAGTTCCCTGTTCCCTCCCTGGCATCTCCAGACAGGGCTGGGAGAAACTCCTGCCTGTAACCTTGGGGAAGCCGCTCTTATAGTAGCAAGCAGGACTTGTCCCCTTAACTAAGCGGGTTCCACCCTGGTTGCATATGAATGGGAGACTAGAAGCGTGAGCACTGTTAAGATATTCCCCTCAGGAGATGGAGCTGCTCTGGGAAGAGCATCTAGGTCCCAAGTTCCCTCCCTGGCAGCATCTCCAAGATAGGGCTGAGAAAGATTCCTGCCTGCAAGAAGCTGCTGCCAGTCTGTGTAGACAATACTGAACTAGATAGACCAAAGGTCTGACTCAGTATATGGCAGCTTCCTGTGTTCCTGTTTTTCTATCTAGCATCAGGCCCACTTGATTGCCGTCATATGTCTGTGTCCATTTGCTGACCAAAGGAAATAGGAGGAGAAGTCAGCCTTGATTTTAATGGCTGTTTCTGTAACCGTCAGAAGACGGGGGTCTCCTGTCTCCATGTCCTTCACGCCCTGCCCTTTGCCCCACCCCCTCATCTCCTATTTCCCTTTCCTGGGGCTGTCGGTCTGACTTGGTTGGCCTCCGTTCAATAAGACTCTTATTTAGTGTCATTTCTCATAGTGTCAGAGCAAGCCCCCTCCCGCGCACCTGATCAATGCCATTGATCCACAATAAAACTGGCACCATCACCGAGCATCCGGAGAAGAGCCAGTGCTAAGCACTTTTGGGCTGGGGTGCGGGGCACGTGGTTAGTGCAGCTGCTGGATTTCCCAGACATGGAAACGATGGCCCTGCAGATAACTCGTTTTGTGTACAAATCTGTGTGCCAGCTCTGCTGCGTGTCTCTGTAGCGTTGTGATTCCAACTTGGTTGGTTACAATCAGTGGCCAAAGCATTAGCCCTATTCAGAGAAGGAGTCCGTGACTGCGAGAACATGGGGGCAGCAGGTTTAAGATCTGCTGGTCTCAGCCAGTCTCAAGACCATCAACCGAACCTCTTAACAGAGAGTAGGTTCTTCATATGTTGGCTGAGAGCCTGCAAAAAGCAAGCGCCCCAATTCCATGGGAAGAACTTACATCCATAGAAGTTGTACATATATAAGCTCTGCTCAGAGGTTTAGCCAAATGCATGCATGTTGTAACATTAGGAACATAGGAAGCTGCCTCCTACCAAGTCCAGTGTTTGGTCCATCTAGCTCAGTATTGCCTACTCTCACTGGCAGCAGCTTCTCCAAGGTTGCAGGCAGGAATCTCTCTCAGCCCAATCATGGAGATGCCAGGGAGGGAACTTGGAACCTTCTGAATGCAAAGCAGATGCTTTACTACAAGAGCTGGTCTTGCAGTAGAAAGCATGAATGATCCCCTTTGCTAAGCAGGGTCTGCCCTGGTTTATATTTGAATGGGAGACTACATATGGGCACTGTAAGTTTTGTGATTTTATTTTAGTTTAGTTTAGTTTTATTTACATTTATATCCTGCTGTTCCTTCGAGGAGCTCAGGGCAGTATGCATGGTTATCTTTATCCTCAAAACAACCCTGTGAGGTAGGTTAGGCTGAGCAATACATGACTGCCCAGAGTCACCCAGTGGGTTTCATGGCTGGAGATTCGAACTCGGGTCTTCCCAGTCCTAGTCCAGCACTCTAACCACTACACTATGCTGGCTCAGTCTTTCCCCCCACCCCCGCTCACCCACCCGGTCATATGAACAACCTCTATGAATATTTATAGACTGCTCTTCAACCAAAGTTCTCAAAGCAGTTTACATAGAAAAATAAATACATAAATAAGATGATTCCCTGTCCCCAAAGGGCTCACAATCTAAAAAAGAAACATAAGCTAGACAGTAGCATCAGCTACTGGAGGGATGCTGTGCTGGGGCTGGATAGGGCCAGTTGCTCTCCCCCTGCTAAACAGAAGAGAATCGCCACTTTAAAAGCTCAGTTAACTGCAGTTTTTGCAAAAGCTGCCATCACATGCAGGGTATTCGGGTAAATGGGAACAGGATCCCTGGGACGATTTGACCTTGAGTGAACCAGAGAAGATTAGGAAAAGATGCAGGCCCTGGGGATGGCTAGAAGCAGAGAAGCGAAGAATTTCTCCGTCTGTTTGATCGGCACTCAGTAAATGGTGTGCCTGATCAAGTAGCAGAGCATGAGTGGGAAACAAATTTCCATATGAAAATCCCAAGCAAAGCAGCATCTCCTTGAAAGAAGCAAGGAAACCCCAGTCTTGCAGATTAGTGGCAAGGCCTCCCAGGATCCCTTTGATGTTATTTCTTAATCTGTTTGTGCTTACCTGCAGTGTCAACAACACAGCAGGCCCAGTATTTAATAACAGTCAAATTGATTTCTCATTACCAGGTCGCTTCCTAACGTTTTGTATCGCTGGACCGATACACATTTCTCTTGTTGTGTTAAATAATAGGCAAGTCCGCAGCACATGATTTATGCCTCCCACCACAATAATCCCACATGGGCACCTTGCCTCTGAATAAGAAATCTTTAGTCTCCCTCTCCTCGTAATGAGCTACTTCTGCATAAAGCACAGCCTGGTAATGGCATCTCTTTGTCGGCAGTGATAGACAGGTAGAGGGGTGGGGGAGGAAAGCAAGATCGGCACTTCTCAAGACAATAGGGGAAATTAGGATTGCCTCTCTGAAGAGCTAAGCTTCTCGGCTGCATGAAGTGGGCTTGCCCCAGCTCTCTGGAAACCCCCATCTTCAGGTCTGGTTCACACCTGCACATTTTATGACAGCAGCCTGTGTGAATGAGGCGATCCAACACCACAAATCACTGGCACAGCATGATGGTGGGAGTATTGCATTATGAGTTTTTTTAAAAAGAAAAAAAAGATTGCAGCCGTCCAGGTTCGGGTTGCCATGTTCTGGCTTTCCAAATCCAGGTTTGCATATTGTGTAATTTGCAATTTGCCATAATATGGATATTGAATTTGCATATTGTGTAAATTGGCTTGAAAATAATTTTTGAGCAGAAGTGGGACTGCATGTTTGGTTCCATAAAATCCTCTTCTACAAGGCCTAGAGCTTAGCTTTTTTTTTTTTTTTTTTTGCTTTTTTTTTTTTAATGAAAGCAGAAATCTGGGCTAATTTGGATGGGCTAATCAATCTGGGTGAGATGCTTAAAATCCGGGTGATACCCAGAATTTCAGGGGGCATGGCAACTCTATTCCAGATGCACTCCAAGCCACTGCTGCCAAGTTAGGAATATAGAGACCTAGGATGGTGCCTTCTACTGAGTCAGACTCTTGGTCCATCTAGTTCCATCTAGTTCAGTGTTATCTACACTGACTGGCAGCAGCGGCTTCTCCAAGGTTACAGGCAGGAGTCCCTCCCAGCCCTCCCTGGAGATGCCAGGAACTGAACTTAGGACCTTCTGCGTGCAAACAGATGCTCTACCACAGAGCTATGGCTCCCTCCCTATACATCCACAAAATAGCTGTAGGATTACTGATCGTGCCCACAAACATATTTTATATATTCACACTTACATCCTGCTATACTTCCATGGTGGAGCTCAAAACAGCGTATATGGAGTTCGCAGGTTGTTTCCTATGCATATAAATGCATGAAACTGCCTTATACTGAGTCAGACCCTTGTTCCATCTAGCTCAGTGTTGTCTGCACTGACTGGTAGCAGCTCTCCAAGGTTGCAGGCAGGCAGTTTTCCCAGCTCTAGCTGGAGATGCTGCCAGGGAGTGAACCTGAGGCCTTCTGTATGCAAAGCTACTAAGCTACATCCCCATCCTCTGGTATTCATCTAGTGAGGAACTGATCAGGTTATGGGAATTTGTTCTTTACTGCATCTAGTGTGCTCTGTATTTGCTGCAAGGGGAAAGTTTCCACCCATAATTTAGCAACTTGCTGAAATCCTTCCCGTCTTCTCGGATCAGGCAGGTGATAGCTCAGATTAAAGGTGCATGTTGACACATTTACTGCTGCCTGTAGTTCTCCGGCAGTACATCTCCAGGTAATCAATTAATACTTGCCTTTAATTGACTATTTAATTATGCGTTACTAAACAAGCTGATGGATATGAGCGCCATCAGCTGACACTCTGATGGCAGCAGAGACGCAAATTGCGATCCGTCACGCAGAAGGCTTTAAAGATGCTGTAGAGATCAATTCCACACTGGGGGATGAAAATGTCACAGCCTAGCAGAAATGAGAGCAGCCAGTCAGCTGAAAACCAGAGTTAAAATGCAACAAGCATTCTTCCTGTTGGGCTTGTTTGGGAAATAACAGGAAGGAGGCTGATAGGAGGCCCAGTCAGAAGGAAAAGGAGCGAGATAGGGTGTTCCAGTTTAAGGAAACTCCGAGGGGGTTTCATTGTCCTTTGGTTCTGTATGTGGTTGCTTCTAACCCTGGGTCAGTTTTCATGATATGCTGGAGACTGGCCTTTGTTTGTTTGTTTGACGCATTTATATACTGCCCTATATAAAAACTCAAGGCGGTTTACAAGCTGAACAAACAGCAGCAAAAAAACCCCAAAATCATATAAAGCAGATTGAAATTACTGTATGTAAAGCTTAAAGACATCATAAACTAAAAGCCTGACGAAACAGGTGTGTTTTCAGAAGTCATTTAAAAACAACCAGAGATGGGGAGATTCTGATTTCATTTGGGAGTGTGTTCCAGAGCCTCAGGGCAACTCCAGAGAAGGGCCAGTTTGGGGTCGCCACCGCCACCGAGTGAGCCGGTGGCAACCGCAAACGGATCTCCCCCATACTCATACTAGGCGGCAGAGTTCATGAAGAAGAAGGAGCTCTCTCAAATACCCTGGGCTCAAGCCATTCAGGGCTTTGTAGGTAATAACCTGCACTTTGTATTTTGCCTGGAAACTAATTGGCAGCCAGGGTAGTTCTTTTAAAATAAGAGTAATGTGGTCTCCACCACGTTTCTGGAGACCAACTTACGTATGAAACAGGCCATGTGTGAAAACGTGGTTCGTGCCATGCAGTCCACAAAGTAATGCACACGGGAGTTAACTCAGGAACATTGGAGTCTGCCTATGGTCCATTGGTTCCCCTAGCTCAGTACTGTCCATACTGACTGGCAGTGGCTCTCCAAGGTTTCAGGCAGGAGCCTCTCCCAGCCCTCCCTGGGGATGCCAAGGAGCAATGGAGTGCTTGCCAATTCAGACGTGCAGGCGCTCTTCATGATAGCCCATGCCCATCCTGACAGCCAAAGAAGCTGAGAGGTACCAGTGCTATGTCCCTGCCCATCCCTACTCCACTACACCCCCTCCAGGGAGTGAACCTGGGACCTTCTGCATGCAGGCATGCAAATTAAATCCCACTGAGCTATGGTCTCTCCCTCCCTCCCTCCCTCCCTCTGCCTCTATTTCTCCCTCCCTCTCCTTCCCTCCCTCTGCCTCTATCTCTCCCTCCCTCATTCTCCCTCCCTCTCTCCCTCCCTCCCTCTGCCCCTCTCTGTCTCCCTTATTCTCTTGCTACCTCTCTCCCTCCTTCCCTCCCTCCCTCCCTCTCTCATTCACTCCCTCTCCTTCCCTCCCTCCCTCTGCCTCTATCTCTCCCTCCCTCTCACTCACTCCCTCTCTCCTTCCCTCCCTCCTTCTGCCCCTCTCTCTCCCTCCCTCTGCCTCTCTCTCCCTCCCTCTCTTGCTCCCTCCTTCTCTCCCTGTCCCTCTCTCTTCCTCCCTCTCCCTCACTCCCTCCCTTCCTCTGCTTCTATCTCCCTCCCTCTTGCTCCCTCCCTCCCTCTGCCCCCTCTCCTCTGCCCCTCTCTCTCCCTCTGCCTCCCTCTCCCTCCCTCCCTCTGCCCCTCTCTCTCTTTCTCCCTTATTCTCTCTCTTTCTACCTCTCTCCCTCCTTCTCTCTCTCCTCCCTCCCCCCAAACAGGGTCTTCTCACATTTTTCTGACCTTGAGTCCCAAATCCTAAGGTGCCCTCCACCCAAAATGGCTGTCTATGCAAACTAGTATGACCTACTGCTGGCAGAAACCTTATTCCATTTTCCCGTTCATGATGTTCTTTCCTTTTGCACACAGTGACGTCAGACCGAGTTCCGCCAATCATTCGCCGAGGACCAACCAACCAAACTCTTGCCATAGACTCCACAGCACAGCTGCAGTGCCACGTGACTGGGAACCCCCTTCCCAGCATCCAGTGGCTGAAAGATGGACAACGGATTGTGGGCAGTGACCCAAGGATCAGCCTGTTAGACAACGGAACGCTACAGATCACGAACCTGCAGGTAGGTGGCTTCGCTCCTTCCATCCTTGCCAAAGGACGTAAGAGTTTTTCTCCTGTATCAACACACCTGGCAGAACTCTCTTCAACTATTCTTCTAGAAATGTTCCTGCCATGCCCATTAAAATGGCCAATGTAAAAAAAAAGAGTCTTCTTCCCTTCTATGCCATTTCTTACTCGAAGAACCATTGCGTTGGAATGCACAAGGTATGGAGCAGCCTGTGGGGCAGGAAGAAGTTGCTGATGGGGATGGAGCTCGGTCGTAGAGCATCTGCTTAGGATGCAGAAGGTCCCAGGTTCAATAGGGTTGAGAAACCTTCCTGTCTGAAGCCCTGGAGAACCACTGCTAGCTATCTATCTATCTATCTATCTATCTATCTATCTATCTATCTATCTATCTATCTATCTATCTATCTATCATATTTCTATACCACCTAATATAGAGGAGAGCTGGTCTTGTGGTAGCAAGCATGACATGTCCCCTTAGCTAAGCAGGGTCCACCTTGATTACACATGCATGGGAGACTAGAAGTATGAGCACCAAGAGATTCCTCTCAGGGGATGGAGTCGCTCTGGGAAGAGCAGAAGGTTCCAAGTTCCCTCCCTGGCAGCATCTCCAAGATAGGGCTGAGAGAGATTCCTGCCTGCAACCTGGGAGAAGCCGCTGCCAGTCTGTGTAGACAATACTGAGCTAGATAGACCAATAGTCTGACTCGGTATATGGCAGCTTCCTATGTTCCTATGACATCTCTAAGTGATGTACAAATTAAAGATATAAGTCATTGTCGGCAAGATTGAGCTAGATGGATCAATGATCTGACTCGGTATAAGGCAGTTTCCTTCTGTGGGAGGAGGCTGAAACCAATTTGGGGAGGAGAGCTGGTCTTATGGTCGTGAGTGTGAATTGTGTGAATTGTGACTAAGGCAGCTTCCTATGCTCCTATGCAGGAACTGAAGGCTCTCGAAGAGCATGCTCTCCCAGATGGATGAGGCCTTAGTTCATAAGTTCCTAGGTTCAGTCCCTGGCAGCATCTCAAGGTAGAGCTGTGCAAGCCTCCTGCCTGAAATACCGCCAGTCAATCTGTAGAGCCGCTGCCAGTCAGTGTAGACAATACTGAGCTAGATGGGGCAGTGGCCTGACTCGGCAGGAGGCAGCTTCCTGTGTTCCAGCTCTGTTTCTCGGGTTTTGCTGTTTCCAACTCTTGTCCTCTCTGGCTGCTCTGCTCTGCTCAGCCCTTCCATCACCTTAAAGTCAACCAACCAATGCACAGGGTTCCATCGCAGGATAGTACCGATGGATTTGGTGGCATTAAGAGGTGTGTAGCAACCAGCCAGTTGATACAAACATTTTTATTTTTATTTTATTTTATTGATTGATTGTTAAATTTATATACCGCCGTTCATTAAAACAATCCCAAGGTGGTTTACAGCAGAATTTAAAAACAAGATTGTAAAAATAGCACAATTAAAATATTAAGCTAAAAATATAAAACAAATCTGATTAAAACATTTTAAACACAAGCATAAAAACAATACAAAGTACAAAGAGCAGCAGCAGAGACAAGCATATAAAAGCCTTGGTAAAAAGCCAGGATTTAACCTGCTTTCTAAAAGCTGTGATGGAGACGGAGGAGTCTATCACATGATGAATTAGACCCAAGTCGACTTTTGGCCCCCGTGGAGTCAGGTTGTCTTGAGCGACTCTTGCGAATGGTCTCCTGTGGGTCCCGGCCGGGACTGGTTTCATCGGGGCAAATTCATCCTCCCTTGAAGAAGCAGTCAGCAAGCAAATGATTTCCGCAACGTCGTTCGGAATTGAATTGCTTGCTTTCATCATTCTGGTAAATTGCTAAGTAATGAAATTACTTGATAAAAAGGGGAGTCTGGTAATTGCCTGATTCAGAGCTGAATAGAAATTGTTGCACACTCCGTCCTGAAAGCACTGCAGAGAAGGGACCCAGTTTCTGTGTGCTTATTAAGAAATTAATGTTGTTAGTGGGCAGTAAGCAATCTCTTTGTTTTAGTAGCTCAAAACAGCTGAATGCAATTTTCTTGCTCTTAACAAAGTAAATATCAATAAACAAAGAGCCAGTCCTGCCAACTGAGTCCCTCTGCAACAAAGCTGAGCCTCCAAATACACTTTGCTGCGAATTCCATTATGGGCAAAGTTGTACATAACTTGCCAAGAAGCGCGTGATCATAATTAACCCTCCATCGCAGAGGCTTTCAGAGCTCTTTAACGTTCAGTTCTGCTGCTGAGGGTTCTTCAGTCTTCTTCCAGAGAATCAGAAAGCGATTAACAACTCTTTGTGATGGCATTCGAACAGACCAATAATACTGTTGCTCAAGGTTAATGCAGAAACAATGGCCAGATCCCCGCCGAAACGGTAACATGTCAGAGCATGGGGTGCTGGTTAGGAGTAGGCTGAGTTATCTAGCATGCCTCTTTGGATGTTGTGATGTGGCCATGGCCCTCTGTTGGATCAAGCTCTAGAAAAGCATCCTCATACTCAGAAGCCGACTTTATTGTGGCTCCTGGTGCTCTTTTCCTGGTTAGTAAACTGTTCTTCGGTGATGTATCAAATGCATTTTGGTGTATTCTGCTGGCATGTGGTCCACAGCTCCATCTTCCCACTGGCAGAAGCACACCACATTTCCCATCACCTTCAAATAATCTTCTCCACTCACATTTCCTTATGCATATTTACAGTATAGTGGGGAGGGCTCATTGGAAGTATTAAAATTTGTCTTTCTCTCATATTAGTGGGAAGTTGGACCTGCAAACCACACGCCATTAGAATCCCTAGAAATGAGTGCAATGCATTACCACAGTGTGGTTTGATAACTAGGAAAAAGGCATAGAGGAAGAAGCCGGGGCCACAAAACACCAGTCTTCTGGTCTGCGTTCATTGATGTCAGCATTGCAACAGCTGCCAGATTTATTATTATTCCCCTTACACCAGCCCTGTAGAGTAGACCACTTCTGTTTTAATTTGCTTTATGTTGCTGTAACATTGGGGCAATCCACGATGGATGGATAGATGGATGGATGGATGGATAGATGGATGGATAAAAATATTACTATCCCATAGCACAGAACCAGGGCAGAGAGATGGTCAGGGCTGGGGTTGTTAACACAACCAGCCCTACCTGAGTAGGACAGGGCTAACCCAGATAGAGCTGGTCATGTGAAATGCCAGGATCGCTCCCAATCCTGTTGCTCCTCCCTGGGTAGCCCCGCTTTTCAACCCAGGTTAAAAGTGAGGTTGAAAAGCGCATGCCTCCTACTTCACTGTCTGGCTGTGTGGTCTGTCATGCTGATGGAAGCTGCTCCCGGGCTGCCGGCAGCCATCTTGGCCATAGAGCCCAGAGTAAGGAGCGGCCCAGCAGCAGGGAGCTTTCCCAGTGCGCGACAGTGCTTGCACAGTGCATTGTGGGATACCTGGCAGCCTGGCTTCCTTCCCCCTGCACCACCTGCATGGGCAGCAGAGCACTGTATGGGCTCTGGTCATGCTCCTGGATTAACTCAAGCTCCACAAATTGGTCGTGTGATCAACCCATCTGCTGCTGTTGCTGCTTCTGCCACAAATATTTATATACTGCTATTCACCGACTCGACGGCAGATCTTTACTTTATTCAACAAAGGTTCTCAAAGCCGTTTACATAGAAAAATAATAAATAAATGGAGATGGCTCCTGTCCCCAAAGGGTTCATAATCTAAAAACAAACGTGAGGTAGACACTAGCAACAGACACTGGAGGGATGCTGTGCTGGGGTTGGATAGGGACACAAGCATATTGTTTACTTCTTGTTTGTTTGTTTGATTGATTGAGTGAGTGAGTGAGTAAGTGAGTGCCATCAAGTCAGTGTCAGCTCTTAGCGACCACATAGATAGATTCTCTCCAGGACGATCTGTCTTCAACTTGGCTTTTAAGGTCTCTCAGTGGTGCCTTCATTGCTGTCATAATCGAGTCCATCCACCTTGCTGCTGGTCGTCCTCTTCTTCCCTTTCCTTCCACTTTCCCCAGCATTATGGACTTCTCAAGGTTGCTGGGTCTTTGCATAATGTGTCCAAAATAGGATAGTTTGAGCCTGTTATTTGTTATTTATACACTGCTTTTCAACAACAAAAATCCTCAAAGCAGTTTACGTTAAAAAAAGCATAATCTAATATGTTGTTTCCCTGTCCCCAAAGGGCTCACAGTCTAAAAATATCTGCCTTTCTCTTCTTCATGTTCTCTTTGGCAAGCATTATTATATTAAAAAGAATCATTTTTTTTGGAAAATCTGACACAAGAGATTGGCTAATCAGTGCCTGCATAACAATTTATTAGATTTGCATAATTTAGCTTCAGAATCTAGGTCTTCATGGTGTGTCGTTAAGACGCTTGGCTTGGGCTGTGTGGATCTCAAGAGCCCTATGGGGGTAGCAGGGAGGTCATCTTCAGGCAGACAATTTCAGGTAGAGCTTTTGCTGGGCAGGCTGTCACTCTCCCCGACCAATCCCAAGCTGGGCGTGTCCGATCTGTCGCCTAGCTGCACTGGAGTCGAATCCGGGCACGGGGTAACGTGGAGGTTATTCATGAATTACTTATCAAAACACAGAGCTCACGCTAAACATTTGTTTAAAAATTGATGCCGGCAGTCAGTGGGGAGTGAAATATTTCACGTTAGTTTTGTGCCTTCGTTGTGTCAGAGTCAGGAGGTTAATGCATCTGCCGGGTCCCAGCGCGCCTAATAGCATCGTTTTATAGCCGTTGTGGCTCTTTGCCCAGGAAAAAATTAGAGCTGTCAGGTGGATTGGAAGACTAGTATGAGTTAATGGTCCCCCAGGACAGGCCGCCTCATCAGGCCACTCTGATTCATGGGGAAAAGTGGGGCAGCTTGGAGCCCACCTGGTGGGAACATTAAAGCGATCCCCAGCCCCCTTCCCCATAACCTCAACACCTGCAGGTCCAAGGCAGCCTTCATGTCACTGCCTTTTGCTTATTTATTGTGCATTGAATTTGGGCTCCAAAGTTCCTCCAGGAGCTCAGGATTGTGTAAAGCAACCACAGCTCCCATCATCCCCAGCCACAACTACACCACCCATCATCCCCAGCCACAATAATTTGTGGCTGGGGTGATGGGGGTTGTAGTTCAGCAGGAGCTGAAGAGGCAGGGATGCCTGCCTCTGATGGAAATGGTTCTCCCCACTCTCTGTTATCTTCACAACAGCCCTTTGGGGCAGGCAGGCAAGCTAGGCTTGGAGCCCGTGGCTGCCCGGATGAAAATTGGAGGCAGTGGGGCTGGTGGCAGTGCATGGGGGCACAGGGAGGCAGGATGGGATCAGCAGCAGCAGGAGGCTGGGAAGCAGAAAGAGAAAATGAATAAGCTGGCAGGCAAGTTAGGGAGGAGAGATGGTCTTGTGCTAAAGGTAAAGTGTGCCGTCGAGTTGGTGTCAACTCCTGGTGACCACAGATCTCTGTAGTTGTCTTTGGTAGAATATAGGAGGGGTTTACCATTGCCTCCTCCCGCGCAGTCTGAGATGATGCCTTTCAGTATCTTCCTATATTGCTGCTGCCTGATAGAGATGTTTCCCATAGTCTGGGAAACACACCAGCGGGGATTTGAACTGGCAACCTCTGGCTTGCTAAGTCATTTCCCCACAGCACCATTAGGTGGCTGGTCTTGTGGCAGCAAGCATGAATTGTCATTGCTAAGCAGGGTCCCCCCATGTTTTGCATTTGAATGGGAGACTACATGTGTGAGCACTGGAAGATCTTCCCCTTAGGAGATGGAGCGGCTCTGGGAAAAGCATGAAGAAGGTCCCAAGTTCCCTCCCTGGCATCCCCAGAGAGAGCTGAGAGTGACTCCTGCCTGCAGCCTTGGAGAAGCCGCTATGTAGGCAATACTGAGCAAGACAGACCAATGGTCTGACTCAGTAGAAGGCGGCTTCCTGTGTCCCTAAGCAGAATAGACTCTTTGATCTGAATGGCTCCTGAAGGGCAATATTGCCTGCTCACAGAGCAAAGTCTGGGGATTTGAACTCAGGCCTCCCCACTCCTAGTCTTAACACTCCCCCAGCACTGGCTTACAGGACAGAGAGACAAATCCCCACCTCAATTTCAAACTCCTTTTCCTGCACACACACAAAAAGTCCTCGTGAGGAAGGAATGTTCTTGGCCCAATCCCTTCTGCCTATCTGGCAGTCTGTGACCTCCTCGCTGAGACCGCCCGGACTGCTCAATCTGTTCCTTGCCTGCACCATCGTAGGCTGGGGGCCTGGGGGAGCGACTGTATGCTTGAACCTTCTGCAAAATCCCCTGCACATAGGGGTTTCTGTGACCAGAGCATCAGCGACCATTACAGCGTGACGGGTGAGTAGAAATGAACAGCCCCCTCCCTTCTGCCCCTTCCAGGTTGCAGACTCCGGACTGTACGTCTGCATTGCGACGAGCTCCACCGGTGAGACGACATGGAGTGGGTTTCTAGCAGTACAAGGTCAGTAAGTAGCGCTGAAGGGAAGGGAAGGGCTGGACTCCAGAGGGGAGACCTAGGGAGGCTGGTGTTGAATACCTCTCGTTCCGAATTAATTCTCCAGAAAGTGGAGCTGATCTCCAGATGCAGCTCCCGGAGCCCAGCCTTCTCCCGGGGCCGCCCTCTGCACCTCTGGTCACCGATGTCACCAAGAACAGCGTGGCTTTGATCTGGAAGCCGAATCCTGCCAGCGGAGGGGCTGCTGTCAGTTCATACATCATTGAAGCATTCAGGTAAGTCTCCAGTTGCTGATCTAGAATGCTAGAAGGCTGCCTTTCCAGGGATCCTGTGCCAAAAACATCAGAACAGCCCTGTTGGATCAGGCCCAGGGCTAGGGTTGCCACATCACATCCCCTGGAATTTAGGTTAGCCGCCGGATTTCGGCTCCTCCACCTGTGTGTTAAATTCTGCCCGGATTTATACATGGATTTCAAATGCACTGCCCGAATTGCTCGGATTTTACTCTGGATCTGATCACATGGGAGGACCAAGAGGGAGGGGAAAGTATGCAAATCTGTCAAATAAATAAATGAAATGCAAATTAGTTGCGGCACAATTTGCATAATATGCAAATTAGGCCACCCAGATTTGGGAAGCTTGGGTATGGCAACCCTACCCAAGGCTCATCTGGTCCAGCATCCTGTTTCCCAGTGTGACCCACCAGATGCTTCTGGGAAGCCAGCAGGCAAGAGGTGAAGGCATGCCCACACTCCTGCCATGGATCCCCTGCAACTGGTATTTAGAGGCATCTTGCCTCCGAAGCTGGAGGTGGCCTAGATCCACCGGACTATTTGCCACTGACAGACCTAGAATTTCCTAGATCATGTGAAAAAGTGCTTCCTTTTCTCAGTCCGAAACTTCCTGGCCAATCAGTTTTATGGGATGACCCCTGGTTCTAGTGTTGTGAGAGAGGGAGGGGGAAAAAATCACCCTCTCCACACCATGCGTGATTCTGTAGACCTCTAGCATGTCTCCCCTTAGTTGCCTCTTTTCCAAACTCTCCCCAGATGTTGTAGCCTTGCCCCATAAGGAAGATGCCCTGATCAGAGAGAAGATGGCTTGAGGGCAGCGAAAAGCACATTCTAAAATACTGGAGCAGCCACCTTTAGTAGATAGATTGGTTAGATGCATAAATTAAAATATGGATCAACTAGAAAGTGAGATGTAAAAAGTGGTGGTGGCGGTGGAGGTGACGGTAGTAGTCGTAGGAAAAACATGCCCGCAGATTAATCAAGCAGCCAGTTTTGAATGATTTGTAGTACAAGTCCATACAAAACTTCTAAATGGCAAGTGCCATCTTAAAAGAGGCATTGACATGCAGTGGCCTCATTATCCTGCGCACAAGGAGGGAGGGAGACTGATGGGCGGGCAGGCAGCTGCCCCCAGCCCTGGCCCCATGCATACTAGCTCTTTGCTGGCACCAGTGCAGGAGGGGGCCGAGCAGGGGGGGCAACTGCAGAGGCAGGGCGCGCAGCCCCGGCCCCATTGGCAACCCATGTTCACTGCACATGGTCGCCCACTGGTAGCTCTGTCCCTTCATCAAGCGTCTTCCCTTTGGAGCAGAGATGCACCTAGGTAATTTTGGAGCCTGGACCTAAAGGCCTTTGGACTTCCCCACCGCCACCAAGTTAAGCATCATCCCCCTATTTACACACACACACACACACCATGACACACACAGGATATTTTTAAACCCATACACTGGCCACAAACAGCAACTGAACTCAGGGCTGAGAGAGAGACTCCTGCCTGCAACCTTGGAGAAGCCGCTGCCAATCTGTGAAGACAATACTGGGCTAGAGAGACCAATGGTCTGACTCAGTATATGGCAGCTTCCGATGTTCCTAAGAATGTCAGAATATAAAACAGGTATATTTATGCAAATATGCATTAGCAAAAACATTTCGACACACACCTTACAATATACCCATCCCACATATTTCCTCCCCTGTCTCTAAAGCACCTGGCACAGATCGCAACCGCACTTAGCCGCCTGGCACAGCACAGGCCAGCGGCAACCATATCACTCAGGACAGATTTGGGGCCCCCCTAAGGGGTGTGGAGGCCCTGGATTTTGGCCCCGAAGTCCAGGGGTAAGAGCGCCTCTGCTTTGGAGAGCAGGGAGAAAATGAGAGAGCAGTGTTCCTAAGGCATTGGTTCCACTTTGGAGACCAGTTCCTAACTCCAAACTCCGGGAAGATTTTGGAAGCCTCCCTAGTCTCGGTGTGGCAAAGACCGGCTTCATCAGCCCTCGCCATCCTGTGTGGGGTTAGGTTTTAACGGCCAGGGGAGCAGATTCACGCCGCTGGGTCAATGCTTTGCTGCACCCATGTGTGCACCCCAACCGCCGTGGGGTTGTCTTTTAACGAAAGGCGGTATATAAATGCAACAATAAATAAATGAATAAATTCAGTGGGGCCTTCCTGGTTCAACCTGAGTGGGATCTAAAACTCACGGAGTGGACATCAAAAAACATCTGAGCACCCACATGCCTTAGAGGGAACGCTGCAGACAACCCCCTGTGCTCAGATGTTTCCTTTCTGCGGGCAAGTTGCTGCATTGCCCCCCCCCCCCTTGAGTGGAAGCAAACGCGTCTTCTGTGCGTGACGTGCCGACTCCGGCCACGTTCCCCCGGAGCCATCTGCTCTGGAGCCAGAGGAGATTGGTGGGGGGCGCAGGTGGCCGAGCCATTCAGCTCGCAGTGAGAAATTCTGCAAACACAGAGGCAGCCGGGCTGCGCTGTAAATCACTGGGCAAGTGGACTCTGTGTGTTTGCTCGCGGGCGTCTGTGTGTATATGTGTGCGTGCAGAAACATGGAGGCCCAGTGTTAAGCAGCAGGGCATCTGCTCTAAGCCACCCGTAATGCGGGCTTGTGTACGTGTGCTCAGGCAAACCAGTCCGTCTGTCCACAGTTTGGACCCTGGATATTCCATAGACCTCTCGCCCCTTTGCTGGCAGCAGGCCTCCAACAATGCACAGAATGCATCAAGTGCCAGATTTAAGGAAAGCTGGTCTTGTGGTAGCAAGCTTGACTTGTCCCCTTAGCTAAGCAGGGTCCACCCTGGTTGCATTTGAATGGGAGACTTGATGTGTAAGCACTGCAAGATATTCCCCTTAGGGGATGGAGCCGCTCTGGGAAGAGCAGACGGTTCCAAGTTCCCTCCCTGGGACCATCTCCAAGAGAGGGCTGAGAGAGATTCCTGCCTTAACTTTGGAGAAGCCGCTGCCAGTTTGGGTAGACAGTATTGAGCTAGATGGACCAATGGTCTGACTCAGTATATGGCAGCTTCCTATGTTCCTAAGCGGAAGCAAAGTATATAGGGCAGGGGCAGGCAACCTTAGTGTCCAGCTGTTATTGAATGACAGCTCCCTAGTTTATTGTGGCTGAGGATGCTGGGAGTTGTAGTTCGACAACAGCTGGAGAGTCAAGGTTACCTACCTCTGGCTGAGGGCCTCACGTTATGAGTGGCCTCTGGATACAAAGGGCGAAAAAGGACGACATTTCAAGTTTTGCAGAGCATATTTCCGTTTCAAGCTATTTCAAAAGCCAGTGGGCTTGTTGCAAGCTCCCTGTTTTGGTTAGAGTATTGGGTTTTAATGCTTAGTTTTAGTTTTATTGTGATCTTTGTTCAAATATACAATTGCGATCAAAGGAAACCTTAAAAAGGTAGGTATCAATAGAAACACATATGTGCATACACACATATACAGTGTAGAAAGGGTTTTAATGCATCTTTGCCCGGTCTGTGTGTAAAAAATAAAGCCTTGTTATTTCTATTCCCAGTGTCCTTTTTGTTAGAATAATCAGGTTTTTTTGCAGTGCTTATGGGGCCTTTTGCACTTGACATAGCTGGGCATGCCATAAGCTAGCCCTGATTGCACCGGCCTCACCCGCCGGCCCCAATTTATAGACCACAGGAAACTCTGCATCCTGGATGTGGTGCAGAAGGATTCAAAAGGGACATTTCAGTTTGGGAATGAATAGGCCTGGCTGAAGTCCAGCTTCCTGTTTACTTACCAAGCTGAGGCAGAGAGGGATGTCATCAGCAGCCCCTATTAAATTCTGGATCTTGGGAACTCTGATCAGGAATTCTGGCATCGCTTCCTGCACCTTTAGATTCCCCCTTGGGTTCAGGGGTTAATCGCTAGAAAGAAGGGTCGAGGCTCACAACTGCTCAGAGACTGCATCTTCCAATTAGTTGCATTCTTCTAATCTCAAATGGCTGTGCTATAGTGAAGGAAACTTTATTATTTTTGTTGTAGTTGTCGTCATTGCTATTAGTCCACATTCTGCCCAGCGGAGAGGGAGGGGTGTTGTGCTGGGATGAACAGCAGCCTTTGCTAAAATCCCCCTACTAAGATATAAGAGAGATGCCACTCTTTGCATCTGAGCCTCTTTGCCCATTTTAGCCGGGGTTGCATGCTCAGAAGCACTTTTCTTAGTGCATCTCATATATTCTCTAGCTTGGAAAAATGGTCCAGGGGCCTCGCCTTTGGTGGAACCCTGGGGCAGTAACGGATGTTGCCAGTTGCTGGAGTGTTGAGTTATGGGATTCTGCCCCTGTTATACCAGGCCCATGGAACTCCCTGCCACTAGATCTGGTGGAGCAAGAGAGCCTTTCCCTCCGCCCACATCCGAGGTCCTGGGAGCCAAAGCGGGGCATCAGAGCGTGTGCCCTCCCTCTCTTCCTTTCCCCACTCTGTTTCATTGCAGTCAGTCCTCGGGGAGCACCTGGCAGACAGTAGCAGACAACGTGAAGCTGGAGAAGCATACGGTCAGCGGCTTGAACCCCAATACCATTTACCTCTTCCTCATCCGGGCTGTCAACACCTACGGCCTGAGCGATCCCAGCCCTGTGTCAGAGCCGGTTCGTACGCAAGGTGAGGCTCCTGTGGGCTGACGAGTTGGATTAGTCTGATCACTCTCATGAGCACCAGCTTCTCCCCATGGAAATGTGAGCAACGAATCAGGATTCCCCTTGTCTCTGCCATTAACGCCCTAGGGCAGGGGTTCTCAAACTTAGGTCCCCAGATCTGTTGGACTCAGTAGCGGCCAGCGCAGGGTGGGGGACGGCGAGAGGGACCTTTAAGCATACATTGGGAGTTGCTTACTTACCTCCGCTCTGCTCTCCCAAGCAGCCGCCGCTACTGATCGGACTACAACTCCCATCATCCCCAGCCACGTTTGAAAACCCCTGACTCGGCAAGCTACTTCCTCTCAGTAGCCAGACAGACGGAGAGGTTTCCAAAGATAAGTGCCGCAGTCCAAACCTTGCAAGGCCCGCTCCCCCTTTTAATGCCGCCTTCGTCCATAGGAGATAACAAGCCCTACTGCTCCGTGGTCTGCCTTAGGCTAACTTCTTCTCTGGTTTGGCAGACGTGAGTCCCACCAGGCAAGGGGTCGATCACAGGCAGGTGCAAAGAGAACTTGGCGAGGTTGTGGTCCAGCTCCAGGATCCTGTCGTCCTCACCTCCACCACCATCCAAGTGACCTGGACTGTGAGTACCACCAGCGGGGACAAGCACCCTTCCTCACAACTGCAGGGTGTGTGCTTAAGTTTGATAGAGGTGGGGGTGTGCACAAAATGGCCGCCGCGATGGAGGCAAGGCCCAGAAAGGGCCAAAGAGCATCCGAACCGGGCGCTCTTACACATAAGGAAGGCCGGCGGAGTGGGGGGAGCATCCGTGGACACACACACACCCCACAGCCTCAGATAAGCCCCCCCGGAACGGGGTAAGTACAATTAAAATATATATCTCTCTCTGCGAAACCCACCCCGCAAATGGCTGGAGGGATGTTGGTCTGATGTCGAGCCGAACCAGTGTGTGGTGAGGTTCGGCTCGACATCAAGCCATCGAACCGAACTGGTTCGACTTCAAACAGCTTCGGAACTGAACCTGTTTGCACATCCCTAGTGCCTGGCAGAAAGGATAGCTGAAAAGGATTGTTGCCGAGGGCCGTTTTGGCCTTTAACATCTTTGCAGCTGGAAAGTCATGCTGAGAACACCCTTGCTTGGGAAGGGAGCTCGTTTTTGCACTCGGACGCAGAAAATGAAAATTGGAGGCGGTGGGACAGGGGGCAGCTCATGAGGGCACAGGGAGGCGGGAATCTGAGGATGGGGAAGTGCAGTTGGGTTCGGCAGCAAGAGGCTGGGGAGCAGAAGGAGAAAACAGATAGGCAGGCCAGTTAGGGAGGAGGGCTGGTCTGGTTGTCGCCTTTGCTAAGCAGGGTCTGCCCTGTTTTGCATTTGAATGAGAGACTACATGTGTGAGCACTGTAAGATCTTCCCCTTAGGCAATGGGGCCATTTTGGGGAGAGCATTTGCGTACTTGGAGGCAGAAAGTTCTAAGTTCCCTCCTTGGCAGCATCTCCAAGACAGAGCTGAGAGAGACTTCTGCCTGCAACCTTGGAGAAGCCGCTGCCAGTCTGTGTAGACAATACTTAACTAGATGGACCAGAGGTCTGACTCGGTAGAAGGCAGCTTCCTCTGTTCCAAGTAGCTCTAGTGGTTCTAGGCCAGCGATTTTCACTATTTTTCTAGCAGGGGCCGCTTTGCCCCCCCAAAATCCCTTCAGTGTGAGACCATTTCCCACGATGCTGAACTCCACACAGTGCCATGCTTTTCTCAGTGCTGGGAGGACCCTTTAAGAGAGTCAGGACCTGCTTAGCTGCTTTTCTCTCCGCCCTACCTGCGGGTGCCAGAGCCTGTTCATGCACATCCCTACTGCATGGTGGGAATGGTCACCTCTGGATGGCACCATAGAGACTGTGTAGAGTATTCAGCTTCGGCCGAAGCTTCACACAGGCCCAATAAACCATGGGTCAGGGAGCTGCACTTGGGTTTGATGGGGGCTTCCACTGGCCCCTGGGTCTTACAGTGAAGAACACTGTTCCAGGCAATGGATGTCGATTCCAGGCATTCAGCGGAGGGCCTTCTTCTCACTCAGGTGGACCGCCAGGCCCAGTTTCTCCAGGGCTACCGTGTGATGTACCGGCCCAAGAGCAGCGCCTGGCTGGTACAGGACGTGAAGTCGCCCGCCGAGCGGAGCACCGTCCTCGTGGAGCTGCGCAAAGGCCAGGAGTACGAGATCAAGATCCGCCCCTATTTTGATGAGTTCCAGGGCATGGACAGCGAGGTGCTGCTGGTTCGGACCCCGGAAGAAGGTACACCGGGAAGGGGTCTCCAGCCCCCGATTCCGCCCCAAATGTTTAAGGAACAACAAAAGAGCTCTTTGGTCATGGAGCATCGTTTCTAACGGCTTTGCCAACCCCTGCTAACTGAACAAAAGAGGCACCTTTTAAAAGTGGTGAGTCTCTTTATTGAGCAGTGGGAGAGCAACTGGCCCTATCCATCCCCAGCACAACAGCCCTCCAGTGGCCTTTGCTGGTGTCTATCTTACATTTCTTTTTTAGATTATTTATTTATTTATTGCATTTATTTATTGCATTTATAAACCGCCCCATCCAGAGGCTCTGGGTACAACACCTTTTAAAAAGACATAAAAACGCACCATTCAAAACACAGTGCTAAAAACAATATAAAAACCATTCATAAACCATTCAAACCATTTAAAACCAATTAAAAGACTTTTAAAAAACCAACAACGCTTTACAAGTCTTGGAAGGCCAGGCCAAACAAATAGGTTTTTAGGGCTCTCTTAAAGGCCGACAGCGAGCCTGAACTGCAGATATCTGCCGGGAGTGCGTTCCATAGGCCAGGAGCAGCTACAGAAAAGGCCCAGTTCTGAGTCGTCACCAGACATGATTGTGAGCCCTTTGGGGACAGAGACCCAATTAGTTTGTTTACTTACTTACTTATATCTATGTAAACTGCTTTGGGAACTTTTGTTGGAAAGCGGTGTATAAATATTTGTTGTATTCGTAACGAAACCTTCGTTCCGATACAAAAGCCAGAGGTGTGGCAAATTTAGAGTAGGGCCTGGGACAAAAAATGAAGATGGGCACTTCCCGCCCGCCATAGTCTTCTTCCGAGAGCTGCAAGGCGGAGAGCAGTGAGTAAGCTGTCACCCTGCCCATGTCTCCTCCCTCAGGGGCCCAGGGACATTTGTTTCCTTGCCCTGCATTTGATTATAACCGACACCCCTGGCAAAGTCAGAGTTCGTCTGGAGCTGGCCATAGTTGTGGGTCATCCCTGGAGATGTAGAATAAATCTCAGCATCCTCACAAAATAATACCTGCATTTACCCGAATCGAAGATGACTCTGGATTTAAGAGGAGCCCCTTAAAAGTAAAGGTTAAATACAGGTTATACCTGCATTCACTCGAAAGGAACAGGACTCGAAGACATCCTCTTGATTTCTAATATCAAAAAACTTGACCTGGTCTTGTGGTAGCAAGCATGACTTGTCCCCTTAGCTAAGCAGGGTCCACCCTGGTTGCATATGAATGGGAAACTAGAAGTGTGAACACTGGAAGATATTCCCCTTAGGGGATGGAGCCGCTCTGGGAAGAGCAGAAGGTTCCCAGTTCCCTCCCTGGCATCTCCAGATAGGGCTGAGAGAGATTCCTGCCTGCAGCCTTGGAGAAACTGTGAAGACAATACTGAGCTAGATAGACCAATGGTCTAACTCGGGATATGGCAGCTTCCTATGTTCCTATGTTGTGCAGGGCGTGGGGGACTAGTCTTGGGTTCAGGTAAATACAGTACTACTACTACAACTACTACTACTGCTACTGCTACTGATATCTATATACTGCGTTTCAACAAAAGTTTGCAAAGTGGTTTACATAGAAAAATAAATAAATAAGATGGTTCCCTGTCCCCAAAGACTCACAATCGGAAAAGAAACATAAGGTAGGCACCAGCAACAGCCACTGGAGGGATGCTGTGCTGGGGTTGAATAGGGCCAGTTGCTCTCTCCCTGCAAAATATAAGAAGATCACCTCTTTGAAATTTTCCTCTTTGCTCAGTTAACAGGGGTTTGCAGTAGTTGCCAGGATTCTTTTGCGGGAAGCCATGACAGTTGAAGCAGTTTCACTCCCATATAAATGTATAACTGAGGGCAACACATTTACAAATTAGTGCATAGGGCTAATTCAGTTTGATAGTTTAATTGAGTTTAATTCAGCATTTCTGGGAGTCTTTTCTTTCACCACCTTCCTGTACCTCAGCATGTCTAGGCATAGCTTTGGGGTATTGCAAAAATCAGAGTCTCAGCCCCTAAACTGCCACACCGTCCTTGCCTTTGCCAGACAGCTTTGAGGAATAAACCCATCTTATTCCCTCTTATCCAGCCCCAAGTGCTCCTCCACAGGCAGTTACTGTAGTAACGGTGGGGACCAGCAACAGCACGAGTATCAGCATATCCTGGGAGCCACCCCCTCGGGCAGAGCAAAATGGGATCATCCAAGATTACC
Source organism: Hemicordylus capensis (assembly GCF_027244095.1). Classification (NCBI taxonomy): domain Eukaryota; kingdom Metazoa; phylum Chordata; class Lepidosauria; order Squamata; family Cordylidae; genus Hemicordylus; species Hemicordylus capensis. Next base: position 19,109,894 of record NC_069664.1, on the reverse strand, counting down.
GGGTAAGGCAGACTCTCCGGATACCCTTGGCTAACCCCTGAACTTAAGCCCAAAGATGAACAAGTTGGTATGAAGGCCTTTTGGCCTGACTCCTGCAGTGTGACTCGCAGTGCATGCTGGGAAATGGTTCCAGGGAGCTGGCTTGCAGTTGACTACCACAATGTGACTCGCAGTGCATGCTGGGAAATGGTTCTGGGGAGCTGGCTTGCAGTTGACTACCGCAATGTGACTTACAGTGCATGCTGGGAAATGGTTCTGGGGAGCTGGCTTGCAGTTGACTACCGCACTGTGACTCGCAGTGCATGCTGGGAAATGGTTCTGGGGAGCTGGCTTCAGGTGGTGTCACCTCAGTCAATGGTCAACCAGTCTTTCTCCCATGGCAGGTTTGGTGCCTGGGAAACGAATCTCGCTACCACATCAATAAGACCGTGGATGGCACCTTGAGATCAACAGTCTTGCAGGGCTTGGTCCCAGGAATGCTCTACCGCACAGAAGTGGCGGCAGCCACCAGTGCCGGCGTGGGTGTGAGGAGCGCCCCCATCACCATACAGATCAGTGAGTACCCCAGATTCATCCAGACATCCAGCAGGGGAAACCGACTTTGGGCTGATGTCTGAGAATGTTGACTAACTATTGTGGACTAGTGGATATAATTGCAGCAAGAATAATAGTAAAGAGTCAGAATAAATTGTTTGCTATCTGTAATAGCTGAGAGCACTGTGCTGTATTGTATTTGTACGGTCTTTGTTTTGCTGGTTCTAAGGCTGTAAATAAAACCTAATCTTATAAATCAGTCAGACTTTGGACTTGGATGCTGAGGCTCCATGGAACACATCTGCCCCGCCTTTACCACCTTTCAAGAAGGAAGGAAGCCCCTGCTTCCACTGGGCATGCCAGCAGCCAGACACGTGCCGTTCTGCATGCCATGTTTAATGGTCCCTAGCTGAACCTAGACCTAGGACAGCCTTCCTTCCTGTGGCCTGGTTCACCTAATCATTTGAATCTAGGTTTAATGTGGGTTACCGACATTTGCATGATTGTGTGAACCCACACCAAGATAGTTTATGACCCATGATGAATCTGAGATTCCCGCCTTGGCATAGATTCCCATCATCACACTGATGTCAGTAACCCACCTTAAACCTAGATTCGAGCGGTTGTGTAAACCAGGCTTGTTTCTAACATGAGGTGGATTGAACTGGAAGGCTCTATAGCCGGGCTGCTCAACTTTGGCCCTTCTGCAGATGTTGGCCTACAACTCCCATAATCCCTGGCTATGGGCCACTGTGGCTGGGGATTATGGGAGTTGTGGTCCAAAAAAAAAAAAAGGCTGGGGGCGGGGCTGTATCCCCATCTTACCTATTTTCTGACTTGGGCAGACATGAGTGGCCTCCTCTCACTGCATGCCTTGGCCTCCTGTGCTTCCTCCCAGAGCCCTTGCCGGACCAGGACTCCGTGTCTGTGAACAGCGGGGACAGCGTGAGCCTTGCCGAACAGATCACAGACGTGGTGAAGCAGCCGGCCTTCATCGCCGGCATCGGCGGGGCCTGCTGGGTCATCCTCATGTGCTTCAGCGTGTGGATCTACTGTCGCCGGAAAAAGAGAAAGGAGCTGAATCACTACACAGGTGAGCCCGTCTCCGCCTCTGGGCTACGTCCCGGCTCCCTCGAGGTCAGTTGGGGTCAGCTGCCTGCAAAGCAGGACTCTGTTTGGTGTTAGGGGTTGCTGTCCCTCGCTTTATATAGGAAGCAGAAGAGGGGTGAGGGGCATAAACCCTTACTCAGGAACATAGGATGCTGCCTCCACTGCTCCATCTAGCTCAGGATTCGCTACACTGACTGGCAGCGGCTCTGCTGGCTGAATGGCCGTCTACACTGACTGGCAGCGGCTTCAGGCAGGAGTCTCTCCCAGCCCTACCCGAAGATGCTGCCAAGGAGTGAACCTGGGACCCCTCTGTGCTATGGCCCCCTCCGCCGGAGAGCCCGTGCTCCTCGAGAACCTCCGGCTCCTGCACAGAAGCGTAGGAAGTCAGACCCTCGGTCCGTCTAGTTCAGTACTGCCCGCACTGACCGGCAGCAGCTCCCCCAAGGCAGGCGTCTCCCCCATGTAGTCCTTTGCATGTGGTCAGAGGTGTAGAGAAAGAGAGCGCGGTGGTGGGGGAGGTGCCAGGAACCCTACCCTTGTGCCGCCTGAGAGGTTCAAACCACTGTGGACATTTTGTGCCCCCTTCTGAAAAGAGAGGCTCTCGCTCTTATCAGGCCCAGTACTCCCTGCTCTGACTGGCAGCGTTTCTCCAGGGTCTCAAGCAGAGGTCTTTTCCAGTCCCGCTCCCTGAGATCCTCTAACTCGGGGACTCTCAAACTTGAAGGCTGCGGTGGCTGGGGATGGTGGGAATTCCAATCCAGAAGCCTCTGGGATCCTGCCTGCGAGAGCCCCTGCTTCCACTGGGCATGCCAGCGGCCAGACACGTGCCCTTCTGCATGCTAAGCTTGTACCCTGGCACGGAGCCGTGGGCCCACCCCCCTGCCCCTGGCCGCCCCACCCGCCTCTGTCCGCTGTGACGTGCTCTGAGCCGCTTACTCTCTGCCTGCTTCTCTTTGCAGCCTCCTTTGCGTACACGCCGGCAGGTAAGGCTTTCCCCCCCTCCGCCACATTGCTTTCCCAGGGGCCACCGGCTCAACCCCGCGCACACCTCGCTCTCCGAGGGGACGACCCTGACTCTGTGGTCCGCTCTCTTTCAGTCTCTTTCCCCCATGCGGATGGGCCGGCCCGTGGCAGCGGCAGGTGAGTGCAGAGACCCTGATCGCGCACTGATGCTCCCCTCCCTCCTTCTCCCAGCTCTTCCATTCTTGGCGCTGGAGACTCACATCATGGGGCTTGCCTGTCACCGGCTGATCTGAGCTGGATCATGTGAGCTGGGGCTGAATCATTCAATGGATGCATCAAATCATCCACTCATTTAAAAACTTTTGGATCCGCTTTTACTCTTACTATTTAGAAGTAGTCATAAATGCTGCCGGTGGCTAACACTCTTTGAGAAGAGGCATTCTTTCCACTCACATGCAGGCGGGAATGTCTCCTCTCTGATGCTGCTGTCTGTGACACAATGCAAGAAGAGGCATTCTCATATGACACCATCTGAGAGGAGACATTCTTACCAGTCACATGCAGAAGGGAATGCCTCCTTTATGACGATGCTGTCTCTGACACCATCCGAGAAGACTCATTCTCATATGACACCATCTGAGAAGAGGCATTCTTCCTGCTCACATGCGGTGTTCCCTGTAAGAGGGATTCCAAGATAGTGACTACAGTTCCCAGCATCCCCAGCTGCAGTGGCCTTTGGCTGGGGATTATGCAAGTTGTAGTCAACAACATCTGGGAATCCCTCTTACAGGGAACCCTGGTCTCCAGATGTTGTTGGACTATAGCCCCCATCATCTCCAGCCTTTGACCACTGTGGCTGGGGAAGATGGGAGTTGTAGTCCAACCCCATCTGGGGACCCAAGTTTGAGAACCTCTGCTGTATTTTGATTGACTAATTTAATTGATTAATTGACTCAAACTCATTGTCAATTGCCCGAGTTTGTTTGTTTTTTAACCAGGCGACAGCCTCCATGTGAGCCCTCAAATATCCATGGCTCGTATGTCTTTCCTCCAGCAGGCCCGGCATGCTGGCCATGGCCACCAGTAACTCCAGCTACCCTTGGCTGGCAGACTTGTGGCCAGCCCCAAACCTTTTGCGGAACGGGAAGGCAAAGGAGCCCGGAGGGGCCTGCTGCACTGGAAACCACAATCCCACTGAGAGATACTATAATGGTAAGAGTCCCACTGACTTTGCTGGCAGCCTGTTGGGGAGATCTGGCGGGGAAATGGTGAAACGTGTCTGCTGTGACAGGGACTAGGAAGCTGCTGTATACTGAGTCAGACCCTTGGTCCATCTCACTCACTTATCGACTGCACAGACTGGCAGTGGCTTCTTCAAGGTTGCAGGCAGGAGTCTCTTTCAGCCCTATCTTGGAAATGCCAGGGAGGGGACGTGGAACCTTCTGCAGGCAAGCTATGAGCTATGTATGCAAAACATACTTCTCAGTATACTTCTTCATACTGAGCTTTTGCGTACTGAACTATTCTCTAACAGGAATATCTTACAGAGCTCACAGGTAGTCTACCATTCAGATGCAAACCAGGGTGGACCCTGCTTAGCAAAAAGGACACTTCGTGCTTGCTACCACAGAGAGGAGAGCTGGTCTTGGGGTAGCAAGCATGACTTGTCCCTTTGCTAATCAGGGTCTACCCTGGTTTGCATTTGAATGGGGGACTTTATGTGTGAGCACTGTAAGATATTCCCCTTAGGGGATGGGGCTGCTCTGGGAAGAGCAGAGATTCCTGCCTGCAACCTTGGAGAAGCCGCTGCCAGTCTGTGAAGACAATACTGAGCTAGATGGTCCAAAGGTCTGACTCAGTATATGGGACTTGCAGTTCGGCAACATCCGGAGGACCACCAGTTGGGAACCTCTGCCCTAAAGGGAAGGAATATCTTACAGGGCTTACACAAGGAGGCCAAATGAAGACCTGGAAAGCAGAAGGCACACCAGTGTGGCTAGCAGGGAGGAGAGCTGGTCTTGTGGTAGCAAGCATGAATTGTCCCCTTTGCTAAGCAGGGTCTGCCCTGGTTTGCAACTGACTGGGAGACTACATGTGTGAGCACTGCAAGATATTCCCCTTAGGGGATGGGGCCGCTCTGTGAAGAGCATCTGCCTGTTTGCAGATTGTTCCCTCCCTGGCAGCATCTCCAAGATAGGACTGAGAGAGACTCCTGCCTGCAATCTTGGAGAAGCCTTGCAGAAGCCACTGCCAGTCTGTGCAGACAATGCTGAGCTAGATGGACCAAGAGTCTGACTCAGTATAAGGCAGCTTCTTAAGTTGCTAGGTGAGTGAGGAAGGCCTGCCTCCTAGCTGTTACTCCTGAGCACTCCCATTGAAATTAATGTCCCTATGGCATTCAAGCGTTTTGGAGCTGGGGGGCTGGAGAGTCTAGAGCAAGATGGTTAGTCTTTTAATCTCCGCGAAGGAGGAAGCCGCCCAGGCAGCTGAAGCAGACTTTCCAGGCCGTGACCTCCCAGGAGAGGCGTTGAGCCAAGGTTGGTGGAGAGCAGCAGCAGCAGCAGCGGGTCCAGTCTCTCAAGCCTGGATTACAGGCAGATCGCAAAGCCCACAGCTGCCGGGAGGTGCTTAAAACTGAAACGCTCTGAATCCGCTTCAGCTGAACCGGAACGTCTGGTGAAGTAGTGCATTAGCCAGCGGGGGGGGGGGGTGCCATCTGTGGGACGGGGGTGAATGCTCATTGTGATTCTTGACAAGATCCACACCCTTGGAGATAGAAAGTAGATGACAGCATCACCATCCTTTCAGCGGATCATTGTGCTTTAATTGTCCTGACCATCAGGGCCCCCAGCGGCTTAATTTGCAAATTTAAAACTTGGAAAAGTTTTCAAGACACAAAAACGACTATAAAAATCTACTGGTGTTGTCAGAGGAATGGAGATGAAAATTGGCAGGAATGTCCTGCAAAGATTCCTCTATGCAGAGAGTACAACGATCTGTTCATTGTTACCCCAGCCCTTTCCTCTGTGTAAAAATCGTTCTCAGTTTTTTGCTTTTAAAATAACTTTCAAAACTTTTTTTAAAGAAAAGAAATTGTAATTTTAAATGTGGTTTTAGCTTGCTCCTTTAACTTGTTTAAATTAAATTTGGTAAACTTTATCAGTCTTATTTTACATTGTGTCTTTTTAATAATATTTGAGCCTCCCCGAGCAGTAGTGTACTGGAGGGGCGATAAATAGGAGGGAGGGAGGGTGGGAGAGAGAGAGAGAAACTTTGCCCTTATCATTTTGGCATAGGGATAAAGAAAGGGTGAGAACACAGAGAAAGCACTAAGGGCAACAGTGCTGTCACCTCTTTTCCATCTCTGGGGAGGGGGATGAACATTGCCAAATATCACGATGAGCATTTATCTCCTGACATGGAACCAATGGCCAGCATTTGTGGGTCTGGCTCATGGACTAGGTAGGGCTAGGCACCGTCCAACTCATCAGATGTTGATGAACTACCCTTCCCAGCAACCTCAGCTACAATTTATTACAGCTGGGGATGATGGGAGTTGTAGTTCAGCAACATCTGGAGAGCCACCCGTCACCTGCCCCTAGACCTTCAGCAAGGCCATGCTGTGTCTCCTGGTTTGCAGATGCCGGGATTTCTAACTACATTGCTCAGACGGAGAAGTTTGGGACAGGGGCGTCGGACGGGCCCATTTACAGCACCATCGACCCTGCCAGTGATGACATGAGGACGTTCAATGGGGCATTTTCGCAGCACACCACTCCGTATGCCACAACCCCCGTGGTACCATACGGGGCAACACACCTCCACTCCCCTGATGAAGAGGAGAGCCAGTGGAACACCCAGCCAGGCGTCTCCACCATCCAGTATGCCCAGCCTGAGCGGGGCAGGGCTGAGAGCGGTAGGGGCCTTGGCCATACAACAGCTAGACTCGCCAGGTGTAGATCTTCTCAAGTGAAATGTGGTTTCAGCAGGACTCTGAAATTGACGTTCGGTCAATTTCAGAGCCCTGCTGAAATTGACCGAACGTCTACCTAGTCCAGCATCCTGTTTCCCACTGTGGTCAACCTCTAGGAAGCCCACAAGCATGAAATCAGCATCCCTGCCACACTTTGTTCCCCAGAAAAGGGTATTCGGTGGTACACTGCCTCTGAACATACAGTTTTGTTTCATCTAATTTTATTTATTTGTAAATAAATTAGTATGCAATAGCAAACAATAGATTTGTATACCACCTGTATACCCGATTTCAAATACCCGTTCAGCCCTGAAACTCACTGAGTGACTCTGGGCCAGCCAGTTCTCTCTCACCTAACCTACCTCACAGGGTTGTTGTGAGGATACGAATACGACAGATATTTCATTTATTTGTTTAATGTATATAAATATACTATATATATATATGGCTCCCTGCCCCCAAAGGCCTCCCAAAACAGAAACACTAGACACCAGCAGCAGCCACTGGAGGGATGTTGTGCTGGGGATGGAGAGGGCCAGTTGCTCTTCCCCTGCTAAATAAAGGGAATCACCACTTTTAAAAGGTGCCTCTTTGCTCAGTTAGGAGGATAAAAGAGAAATTGTGTACATTGCTCTGGGCTCCTCAGAGGAAGAGTGAGATAGAAATGTAGAAATCAAGAAATAAATAGAACAGAATACAAAGGAGACAGTTTTCAGGGTCCTGGCTGTACCAGCTGGCACATTTTGGGAGAAATAACTGGAGGTTTAGCGATGTTCATGGGCAAAAAACCACCAAGCCTCAGGCCTTTGCTGTCTTTGAAGATCCCTGTCCTGCTTCTTCCTCTAGCTGCTAAGCCTGGGAAACAGAAATCTATGGGGAAGCCAGTGAAGACGCCCTCCCTGAACTGGACCGAAGTCCTTCCTCCCCCTCCTTCTGCCAGTGAACTGAGCCAGTATGTGGAGGAAGAGGAGCTAGAAAATGGGTGAGTACCCAGAGAAGGGCAGCCAAAGCCCCCTTCTTTTCATGGCATAATATTTCACCTGCTAAAATAATGAAGCATTGGAGTGGATTCTTCGTGTGCACGGTTAGTCTGAAGCCCTTTTCACATGTTTGTTACATTCAATACTTACACAATTGTACAGTGTGCACAGGTAGAGATCTATACACGGGTACATTTATTCAGATGTTCTGATGAACACAGATACAGCAGTATACCTCCTAAGTCCTGTTCACACATTATGTTCAACACTTGTACAATCAGTGTACAGCGTACACAGGTATGATTATCCACGCTTTATGTGGAACACAAGTTCGGCAGTCCACTTCCTGCCTGTAACCAGCATTTGAGGGACCTGTACACAAGTTCACTTTTAAAATGAATGCAGGTACAGTCATTCACACAAACAAATTTGAGTGTACAGACTTCTGTAAACTCGTACATTTTTTTTCCTTTTTCCTTTATTGCAATAAGGTTATAGATATAGACATAATCAAGGATGATAATAATACATGTAAATATAACTAAAAAGAAAAGAAAAGAGTTCCCGTAATACAGCTTAACATAATAGGATACAACCAACGCAGGAAAAGAAATGAAGGGATTTTTTTATTTTTTTAAAAACACACCTTCTTCAAGGATATTTGACTTATATTTCAAAGTGTAAACAGTTCATTGAAGTTAGACCAAACCTCTAAGACTTCTTCTTCTTATCCTTGGCAATGAAAACCAGTTCAAATGCACTTTTGAATCTCATAGGAACATAGGCTTAGCTGTCCTCATAGGAACATAGGAGTGTAGGAATCTGCCTTATGCCGAGTCAGACCATTGGTTCATCTAGCTCAGTATTGTCTACATAGGGTCTTCTCAGTGGTGGCACCTAGGCAGTGAAACTCTCTCCTAAGGGAGGCTTGCTTGGCTCACCCTCACTAAAGGTAAAATATCTACTTTGCACGCAAAAGTTCCAGGTTCATTCCCTGCATCACTGGTTTTGGCCTGGGAAAGACCCAGAAATATGGCCCAGGAGCCAGTGACAGTGCTTTCATAATTTCATATGTTTGAACCTGTCTTGCAGTTCAGAGGCAGAGGAGTGGTGCCCACCCCTTCCAGAAAGGACCTACCTGATGGAGAACATCCAGGAAGAGGAATGTCCTCCTCCCCCTCCTCGTGGAGAGGCCTCTTCTCCTGCTAACTCCTACGGGCAGCAGTCCACGGCCACTCTGACCCCCTCGCCCCGGGAGGAGATGAGGGCTTCCGAGGACATCCCCAGATTGCACCACTTTGAGATTCCACACCTGCCCAGGTAGGAGCCCCTTAATCCAACTCAAGCAGGCCTGCTCAACTTTGCCCCCCCCCCCGCCCAGCTGTTTTTGGGCTACAGCTCCCATCATCCCCAGCCACAGTGGCCAATAGCCAGGGATTGTGGGAGTTGTAGGCCAACATCTGCAGGAGGGCCAAAGCTGAGCAGCCCTGATCTGAAGCTTGTGATCTCATCCCATGATGCTGCCGTGCAGGCCACACACACTTTGTACCTTCTGCTAATGCCCTTCGGATTTGATCTGGTCCTCTACTCAAGCCGTGGCAAGAGTTGCCAGCTCTGTCTCCTCTTCTTCCTCCTCCTGTGCCTTTCCAATCTTGGGATCCTCTAATACAACTCCGTACTTAAGTGTCCGCCCAGTCCCCATCTGGCCCACGATTTCTAACCATGCTGCTGCTGTCCCATAAGGACCTGTATGCTGTTAACAGTTGTGCTCACAACAACTATTTTGTGCTCTTATATTTTGCCGGGGGGTAGCAACTATCTCTCTCCAAGTCCAGTCCAGCAGCCTTCCAGTGGCTGTTGCTAGTCTCTACTCTGTGTTTCTTTCTCGATTGTGAGCCCTTTGGGGACAGGAGCTTTCCCAGACAGGAGGCTTTACTGCATGTTTGAAGTTGCCCCGCAAAACAACTCAAAAAGTGGATTTTTAAAATCCTGGATATAAATTGAGCTACACTCTAATGCCCGATGAAAAACCCAAATTGTGTGTGAAGTGCTCCCCAATAGCTCGCAGGGATTTCGGGGTAAATTTGGCCGATATCTAAATTCACATCTCTATTCTAGAGGAGATGCAAACGAAAAGCCGGGTGTGGAAAACTTCCAGGGGATCGTCTTATTTATTTTTCTGGGTAAACCACTTTGAGAACTTCTTTGTTGAAAAGCAGTATATATCTGTAGTGCTAATATCCGTAGTCAAAACAAGACCCAATGCGGGCACTTCTTAATTCAATTTATAGGAAAGCTTCATAAAGGTTGCTGGGCTGATGGTTCGTTTTTGTAATCCCACTGATCTTTAATTCTTTGATTTGCATGTGGACCCGCCCTGTGTCAATTTCCTACTCAGGACTTCTCATTTCTAAGTGCAGGCAATAAGCTGAATTGCACCCAGGCATGGCAATGGGAGAAACAGCCACAGCTCTGCAGATTCTGAGATCCTAACATGCATGTGTAAAAAATCTGTATTACAACATCAGCTTCCTGTTTTATTTGTTGTGAAAAGGCAAGTTTCTAGTCCTTGTGGCTGCAACAAGAGGCTTCGGGTTCCCTGTAATAGGGATTCCCAGATGATGTTGGAAAAGGAAAGGAAAGATTATGCCGTCGAATCAGTGTTGACTCCTGGCGACCAGAGAACCATGTGGTTTTCTTGGTAGAATACAGGAGGGGTTTACCATTGCCTCCTCCCTCACAGTATGAGATGATGCCTTTCAGCACCTTCCTATATCGCTGCTGCCTGATATAGGAGTTCCCCATATTCTGGGATTTGAACCAACAGCCTCCTGCTCTCTAGGCAGGTTGCTTCCCCACTGCGCCCATAATCCCCTGCCAAAGTCCATTGCAGCTGGGAATGATGGGAGTTGTAGTCAACCACATCTGAGAATCCCTGTGACAGGAAATAGTGCTTGGAAGCAGGTGTGCCATCATAGCTGGCAGCATTCAGTTTTTGGCAGTGCAAAATGTGGACTACCTTAGCACGGAGTGCCGGTTTTATTTTCCGCGCAGCTTATATAAATGGCGGTGCAGGCAGCCGATCTCTTCCCCCACTGTTGCTACCATCTTTCCATCCGGGCCGTTCTCTTAACTCTGTACTCCTTGCTTTCCAGGCGGTTACCCAATGGTTCGGCGCCACCGCCCAGGGCCTGCAGTCCTCCCTTGACTCAGTCCAACCCAACTCTAAATGTCCTCGAAGAGGGGCCTGAAGGCATCGCTCCCAGGCAGGGTCATCGACGTAACCTGAGCCAGACGCCGGTGGAGAATGGCGACTCCCCAGGAATAGGTGGGTCGGGTGCTCTCTCGATCCCCTCTCTTCCCGGAAGCAGCACCGAACAGGCCTCTGCCCTGATGTCCCCACAGGCTAGCAGAGAGGTCTCATTCTGCTAATGCCAGATTAGGAGAGGGTTTTCCCTGTGCCCAACTGGCACTTGTAATCGTAAAACCCTGCTTGGGGCCAATGGTTTGGCAACAGATTCCAAGCTGCCTTTCTTTCAAACTTGCCCCTGCCCACCTCGACTTCCTTCATCAGGAGGTAGCTCTGAGCATCCTTGGTTGCGCCAAGGCCATCTCCAGGATCCTCTGGCTCTCCCTCTCTGCCTTTCTCCGTCCAGCCATGGTGGGTCATGCTGGAGTTTGCCTTGAGGTCCCGGCCTTTGCTAAGGCTGGGTGGCTGAGACTCGGGTGTGACTCTGACGCTGGGATTTTGCCGGCAGGAAAACCTCATCCCAGCATAGGCGACATGCCTCTCCCTCCGGGGCAGAAAGCGAAAGGCAAGAAGAAGTCCAAGTCGAGCCACTACCGCCGGGAGAAGAAGCAGGGAGGTGAGTGAGGCTCTCGGAGGCATTGCCTCTTCTGTTCCTACACAGCCCCATCTGCAGCGCTGTGACAAGGGAATGGCCAACAAGCACCATCTCCATCAGGATGCCAGAAATATCCACCAGGATGCCAGCTCTTCCAGAGCTGCACAACTTCAGCCTGCCAGCTGTTTTTGGACCGCAACTCCCATAATCCCTAGCCTCAGTAGCCATTCGTCGGATATGATGGGAGCCGTAGTCCAACATCTGGGCAGCCTTGCCATATCCTGTCCTTCCAGCAGCAGTCTCCTAAGAGTTGCTGCTGAGTCTGGGGGCAGGGCCAGCCTCCTCCTCCTCCTCCTGAAATCCTCTTCACACATGGGATTCACACAAGGAGGGCAGGCCTATCAATGGCTACTAGTCTGAGGGCGATAGGCCACCTCCAGCTTCAGGGGCAAGGTGCCTCTGAATACCAGTTGCAGGGCCGCAACGGCAGGAGAGAGGGATGCCTTCCCTCTCTTGCCTGTGGGCTTCTCAGAGGCACTGGTGGTGGTCCACTGTGCGAAACAGGATGCTGGACTAGATAAGCCTTGGGCCTGATCCAGCAGGGCTGTCCTCATGTATAGGGAGCACCCAGTCGGTGAGCAAAGTGCTGGCTGGGGGAAAGCGAGGGGCCACATGTCCTTCTCTTCCAGCCAGCCAGCGCTTTGTTTACCAGCTGGGTGTAGGGAAGCGAGAGGCACCCTGTTGGCCCATGGATGCTGGCGGCCCAGGGGCAGTTGCACACACACACCCCGCCTTCTCCAACGATGGCTACAGCACTGGCAGGGGCTGATGGTACTTCACCTTTGGTTCGGCTTGCAGATCTTCCTCCCCCGCCTTTGCCACCTCCTGCAGAAGACCTTAGCTGCTCTGCTCCAGAAAGCGGCCCACGACTGAACTGCGACACCGCCTCGCTGGAGAAGGACCTGAACGCTGCCTCCGTCGTAGAGCGGAAGGCCATCCATCGCACAGTGGCAGGCCACCACCACCTCCAGCACCGAGACGGTAGCGCTGGCCGTTTTGGGTTCCATGCTGTCACGATCGCCCGGTGGGCTGGGGCTGAGGGCTGGCGTTATATGTACCACAGGTCTTGTCAAGAGCTCAATGAATAGTGTTTTTCCAGAGTGGTGTGCCTTTGAGGGAAGATTAGCACCTCTGAATCTTCAGCGAACCCCTTGGAGATGAAAGGAGGAAGGCCATACCGCTCCAGCTTGGAGCTTTCCTTCCTGTAGTTGTTCATGATAGGTGGACTCTCTCGGGCTCGGTTTGGAATTGGACTCAGAAAACCAGATGTTTTAGGAAACCTGACAATGGCTCTTTCCCGCATCTGCTCTGAAACCCAATCCCAATATTCAGAGCACTGAACTTCTGATGTCATCAGGAGCACAAGATCTGCATGCTTCCCCTAGCTTCAGTCTCCATGATGCTCAGCAGCATCCCAGCTGCAAAGAGCCCTGGGATGTTGTTTCCAAGGCAACCAACATCCATACAAAATAAACCGGGACCTTGGGAAAGTTACATTTCCTGTGGCCCTGGCACCCAAAATGCTGCAGTTGCAGCATTCAAAGCACCAAAGAGGGGAGGAATAACAACAACAACAATAAATAAATAAATAAACTTTATTTGTTAGCCACCCCATAACAAATTATTCTCTGGGCAGCTCACAACAGAGGATTAACACATACAATAAAAACCCATAACACATTAAATCAGGGTTTCTTAACCTTGGGCCCCCAGATGTTGTTGAACTACAACTCCCATCATCCCCAGACATGGCCTTTGTGGCTGAGGATGATAGGAGTTGTAGTCCAACAACGTCTGGGGGCCCAAGGTTAAGAAACCCTGCATTGAATCATAACAGATCAAAAGGTGAAAAGAAAATACAAAATACAATACAAAGCAGCTTAAGAATTCATTTTATAAATTAGTTAAAAATCAGATCAAATCTGAAAATCAGAATTTAAAAGGCCTGGGTGAACAAAAAGGTCTTCACCTAGTGTCTAAAAAGGGAAGAAAGCACTCCAGCCTGAATCACAAACCAAGGTGGGACATAATCCAATGGGGGACGGGTTAGCACATTCTTTGGTATGCAGGTGAGCATTATGAGCAGAAGGCATTTGTATACTGAGCCAGGTTGTCATATCTCCACCATGAACTTTAGTTGAGCCACCTACATAATAGAGGGCCCACTTGGACCTTCGAACCTGGAGCTCTCCCTGATTAGCGCTATACTGTTTCTGCACATGACGCTCCCATGATATAGCATCATAGTTAATAGCCATGCGTTGACCTGTCCCCATGGAGTTGTCTGATCCCCTTGTAAGAACCTGTAGGGAGACTGTTTCCTTTCCATCCAAAACTAGCAGCCAAGCTCCAGGGAGAAAGTGAGTGATGACATGTTGTCTGTTGAGACAATGAAAAGCAACTTGCTTCCAGGATCGGATAAGGATCAGGAGAGAGCTGACAACTCAGCAAATGAGCTGAAACTGTTCGCAAAAGCCACCCTTGTCTGTGAAAAAGGGAAAGCAAATGTTTCCATACTTGCTGCCCACCTTTATTTGGTCATGAAATCCCATTGTTCAACTTATTCATCCAACCGCATCTTTAGAATCTCATTTAAAAATCCCAGTTTTTAAAATCCCATTTTTCAATGTATTCCTCCTCTCTTCATCTTCCTAATGCATAGTCCTCATTCTAAATGGTCATGTTTTTAATGGAATTGTTGCATTTTATAAATGCCATAAGCTGCTTGGGGGGCTCTAGTTTTTAAAAAAGGGACTCTCATTTGTTTTTTAAAAAAGAAGTTAGATTTGCCTTTAAACCATTGATAAGCTTGATTAAGCCAGGGATTCCCAACCTGCGGTACTCCAGATGTTGCTGAACTACAACATCTGGAGCCTCACAGGTTGGGAATCCCTGGATTAAGCCATTAAAAACCCCTTTGATAGACTAAAAAGGCACTCCTTCAAGAACCGAGTATTTGAGGGGAAAGGTTATTGGCTGACATCCCACGCCAGGTAACACTTATCAGCCCAGTAACACACTGTGCATGCTAGTTGTGTAAGTTATGCAAATTGTGCAAACACAAAAGCTATGCAAATGACATTACACAGGAGTAAGCCCATTATTGCCAATAGACTTACTCTTGTGTACCCTATGCCCAGTTTTACATGTGTCGAATTTCCTTCACTTGCGCAGATAGCATGAACACAACATGACTATGCTGCTGTACCCTTGCATGGTATGTCAGCCTATTTTTTGAACACACGTAATCTTAAACTGCTGATGTGTTCCCTCTAAGGCACGTGCGCATGCACACAAGTGTTTTTATGTCCACTCCGTTAATTTTAGATCCTGTTCAGGTTGAATCAGGAAGGCCCCACTCTGAATGCATGTATGCACACCCACTGCCTTGATATCGCTGCCCAGAACAAAACTCATTCCGCATATAGATTAAAAAAATGAGAGGGAACAAAAGTCTGGCAGTCATCATCTTGGGAGAGGCATTCCCCATGCAAGAGAGAATGCTTCTAAGAGGGCAGCTCCTGCAACATGAGCACCCAAAAATATACAAACTAATTTGATTAATCAACTCAGATTTGTTTAATCTGCCAAACATGACAGCCCTGCATTTTATTTATTTGATTGACTGACTGATTGATATACTGCCCTTCCTAAAGTGGCTCACACTAAAGTGGTTTACACTAAAGTGGCTCACACTAAAGTGGTTTACATTACAATCAGAAATACATCACAATTAAAATCAGAAACCAATTAAAAGCAGATTAAATTGTAATTAAAACCAAATATCATTAAAAGGCAGGCTAGAAAGATGGGTCTTTAAGGCTCTCCCGAAGGCCTCCAAGGAAGATGATCCCATCATGTAATATCAGGTCAAATACATAAAATATTTCCCCTGTTTATTGCATCTATAGCTGGGGTGTGCATCATGTGCCAAATGGAACGCGTCCTCAGTGTCTGGGCCAATCTATTGCTTTGGGAAATATCAGTCTGTACTAAGAGCAAAATGGTTGCAAAGCACATGTGAAGACAGAGCCTGCCAGACCAAACAATTTTGTATTTTCCTTCCTGCCAGAGGAGGAAATCATCCCATACAGCAAGCCCAGCTTTCTGTCCAGAAGCCAGGTGTCCAGCAACTGCTCCACAACAGGAAGCTCTTCTTCCAGGGGGTCAACAGGATCTAGAGGTCACGGGTCAGGGCGCAGCCGGACAACAGGGGATCGTGGCGAGGTGACTGGCCCCACTTGCTATGGTTTGGGGATTGCTTGGGGTGGGGTTTGCATTGAGGGTTGGGTGAGGGACAGAGGACTCCAACATAGCAAGTTGGGTGGACATAATGTCAGCAGCTATCCATCCAGGACAGCCAAATGGAAGGGGTCAAAGCTCAGCGAACAGGTATCGGCTTTGCATGCAGACGGTCCCAAGTTCATTCCCTGGTGTCTCTAGGTAGGGCTGGCAGCTTTCTGAAAGGGACAAAAGAAAGCATCTATTTCACTGGGAAATGCAAACTGAAATTCACTGAGAGGAGAGCTAGTCTCATGGTCGCTAGCATAGATTGCCCCTGTTGCTAAGCAGGCTCTGCCCTGGTTTGCACTTGGATGGGTGCCTACCCATGAGCTCTGTAAGATATTCCCCTTAGGACCATTGCTCAGTGGAAGACCATCTGCTCTGCAGACAGAAGGTCCCAGGTTCACTCCCTGCAGCATCTCCAGGTGGGGCTTGGAGTGACAGCCAAGACCTTCAAGAGCCACTGCTAGTCAGAGTCATTCAGATATGCATTTCCCATGCATTTCATACGTCTAGATGTCGGTTTCCCTCCCTTTTGATTTTAAAATTGAATTGTTTGGTGGATGTGAGTCAAAATTCAAAAGGTGTTTTGTTTGGCAGCACTTTTGGGGATAGGCTCCTTGTGCTTTCTCTCACTGAATTGGTTCAGACATCACATGGAGCCTGAGATAAAGCCAGGCTCCGTGAGACATTCTTATGCTTCAGGAGTATGTCCTCCCCCCACCTCTCATCCCTGCATGAGCGTCAGCTTCGTATTTAGGTTACAGTCAGCAGAGATTGGTCATGTCATCCAGACCCACCCCTCTTGGCTTATTCTAACCTACTTGCCTCAGGTAACCCAAGATGATAACATAAGAACAACCTTGCTGGATCAGACCTGAGGCCTATCTAGTCCCGCACTTGGGATGTGCAAGTCGGTTCAAGCTTGAGCTGGTTCGAGCTCAAACCAGCCTGCTTCGAGGGCTCGCCCTTGATCCGAACTGGGGCCAGCTCAACATGCACAAGACCAGACCAGACCCAGTTCAGCTTGAGTCCGGTTCGATTCGAGCTGAACCAGGTTTTCCAGTTCTGTGCATATCCCTATCCAGCACCCTGTTCAACACAGTGGCTCACCGGATGCCTTGGGAAGCCCACATGCAGGAGATGAAGGCATGCCCCCTCTCCTGCCACTGCTCCCCTGCAATTGATATTTGGAGGCATCTTGCCTGTGAACATGGAGGTAGGATCGGAAGTAGTAGCCATCGATAGACTTGACCTCCCTGCTTAAAGCCATCCAAGCTGATGGCCATCACCACATCCTGTGGCAGAGAGTTCCATAGATTAAATTCTACACTGTCTGGAACTCACTTCAGTCCGTGGGTACAGGTGTCAGGTTACCTGAGGCTCCACTCCTCATGTCCTCAGTCGTCAATAGGAATTATTGGTGTTGAGAGTTGATGCCTATGGGTCACATCTCCAACAGCAATTAAGTTGGAATAAGTCAAGATTTGGTGGGTTCGGATGACACAGCCGATCTCTGCTAATTTGAATCTAACTAGGAAGCTGACACTTCTGCATAGGTGAGAGCAGGGGGTACCTGGTCCTGAAGCCCAAGACCATCAGGTAGAACCTTACTTTATCCAAGGCTCCCCATGATATCTGAACCAGCCCAAAGCTCAGCACTAGACCAGTGGTTCCCAACCTGGGCTCCTCCAGATATTGCTGAACTACAATTCCCAGCATCCCCAGCCACAATAAAGTGTATCTGGGGGTGCTGGGAGTTGTAGTTCAGCAACGTCTGGAGGGACCCAGCTTGGGAACCACTGCTCTAGATGCTGCTGAACTACAATTCCCATCATGGCTGAACTACAATTCCCATCATCATTCCACAACATCTGGAGCGGCACCAGTTGGGAACCGCTGCCCTAGAGGGTGCACTTATTGCCAGTGCCTGTGAGCTTACCTAAGAAGTGCTACCCTATGGGGAGGAGGAGAGGCAGGCAAGGAGCAGAGGCCGACCCACTGACGCTTCCCCTTTGTGCTTCCAGGAAAAGAGATGAAACCCAACGGAGCCAGCATGAGCAGCGCAAGGCCTACAAATGGGTACCCGTGGACTTGGGGCTGAGGGGGTTTCTGTGCTTCTAATTTATGACCTTCCAGAAGGAGCCACATGGCCTGGCCCTTTGTAAATAAGTTTGCTCCCAGGAGGCCGGCAGTCCCCAGGAGCCAAGGAAGCTGTATTTATAAACCATGACAGAGGGACATTCATGCCCAGGGGCCTCTGGGGGGCCCGTTTCTGGAAACGCAAGCGGAGGGTGTGTGCCCAGTGGGAGTGGGGAGGGGCGGGGGCTTGCCTCTGGCCAGCAGTTCAGGGTGGGCACCGCGAGCAGCCCAGCCCACCAAGCACATGCTCCGATTCTGCCCGTGTGCACAGCCCTGCCTGCCCCCAGGGCAGAGGTCAGCAGGTGTTTCTTTGATAGCTATTGAACCCTTTTGTAAAATGACCAATAAAGCTGTTTGTTAACCTGGACCTTGCTGGGCTGTCTTCACTTCCTTTCCGGCAATGCAGACTCAACCGGATGGCTGGTTCTGGAGCACACAAGTCCATGTTTGCATCCGGCAATGCAGACTCCGCCGGATGGCCAGTCCTGGAGCCCATTGGAAGCATTTTTGCACAGTGCAGCTAAGCTGCTTATTGCCTCCAGCATCAAAAAATCAGTTCCATTGTGATCAGCACAATAGTAGTAGGAAATTGACCCAATCCACTCGCTCTGGGTTTTGATCACTGACAGCCATCCTATGCATGTTTTCTCAGAAGGAAGTCATTGTTCAATGTGGCTGAAGGAAGTTTGCAAAGAATTGTCGCTTGGATAAGCAAACAGTAGGCCTGTTCACACAATGGTATGCATCTAGGGTTAGTGTGGGTTACCCACATTAGTTGGATTGTGTGAACCCATGCCATGATGGGAATCTTGGACATTAAACCACCTTGGTGTGGATTCACACAGTCACTTCAGTGGAAGGAAGTTTGCAAAGAATTGTCGCTTGGATAAGCAAACAGTAGGCCTGTTCACACAATGGTATGCATCTAGGGTTAGTGTGGGTTACCCACATTAGTTGGATTGTGTGAACCCATGCCATGATGGGAATCTTGGACATTAAACTACCTTGGTGTGGATTCATACAGTCACTTCAGTGTGGGTAACTCACATTAAACCTAGATTCAAATGATTGTTTGAACAAGCCATTTTCTGTCTTAACTGGCAACACTTCTCCAGCAATTGCCTATGACTGACAAAGCTATGTCAGTCATAATCTTAAACAGTTTATTTAATCTTACTTGCACTTCTCTCTTAAAGATGGCTGCCCCCTGATAATTTGCTGGATATGGTATGTAGGCAGGTGGACAAGAGGGCCCTGCACAGATATGCTAGGGATGTGCAGATCGTTCTGAACTCAGAATGTTCCACCTTGAAACAGGCTCTTTTAAGTGTTCCGTACTAAGAACAGAATGAGCCCATTCCAACTCACAGCATTCCTAGTGCTCTGAGCGCCATTTTGGAATCAAAAATGGTGCTCTTCTGGCCTCTACGCATGTCCAGTGGTCATTTGTGTGGTCAGCACCAGCATACAAATGACCACCATGCATATGCAGAGGCCAGAAGAGTGCCATTTTGGATTCCAAAATGGCGTTCGGAACAATCTCAGAACGTTTTGAGGGTTCCGAGATCATTCTGTCAGAACAACCATGTGTGAACAACCAATAACTATGTACCCTGCTCTGGGCTCCTTAGAGGAAGAGCGGAATATAAATGTACAAACAAACAAACAAACCAGCTCAGCTGGTTGTTCCGACAGAACGTTCTGCCGAGAATGCATTCCATTCCAAGCTCTGAACAGAACACACAGTCCATTTTGTGCACACCCCTAAAATATGCCTGTTTGAAAGGGATGCCACTGAACCCAAGTTTCTAACGAAGTAAGTCGCTAAGCTGAGGGTATGGCTGCTACTGATAGAATAGACCAAAGAGTTGATTTGTCATTATCTATTAGGTTGCAAACTCCATGCATTACTTAAGATGCTGGGCTTGTCTTCTGTCGACAAATCCAGCAGGATCAAGTAAAGATTGCCCCAATCTGTTGGCACAATCCCCTTCTTTTCCCTGGATGTAAGCAGGAAAGACCCCTGCCAATCAGTGCAGACAGAGCTAGGTGGACTCCCTAGATGGCATATTCAAATGTTCGTAATAAAAGCAGGCCAAGCGTTGTACTCCACCCCCTTGATTAGGGGCTGGAGGTGAGGGCCACATATCCATCCACACCAGGTCTTGAGCCAGATCCTGTGGACAGAAAGCCTCGGTGCCTCGCCTGCCAACACGATAGCTGCTTTTGCTAGGAGAATCCTGAAGCTGAAAGGCACCTTGGGAGGCTGGTGCAGAAAGAGCCCAGGGTTGATTTGTTCATGGAAGTAACACTTTTGCAATTTGTCCTTCCACTGGGAGTGTGTTCCCTCCCTCCCTCCCTCCCTGCTGCCGGTGATGGATGAATGCGCGGTCAGTAAATCAAGGAGAAATTCTGCTCAGGAAATGATATGCCTGCCGCTGAAGGAGGGAGAGGGCTGGATGGCTGGAAAGATTTGGCTCACTCACAAAGGACGTCACACAGTGCCAGGTCCTGCTGCTGCTGTGGAGAGGGCCAGCACCTCTAGAAACACTGGCCGTGTGTGTCCATTCCTGCTTCCCACTGTCTCCTTGGTTCCCAGCAGACCCATCGTTGACAGGGGTGGGGTGGGGGCAGGCCGCCACCCCTACGTTTTTATTTGCCACCGCCCTGATTCTTTACAAATATTTTTTTTTCTGATTTTGAAATAAGAAAGAAATATTTTAATATAAAAATACAATACAATCATAAAGAAAACAAAGCTATTTTAGAAGATCTGAACTGAATGTCAAAGCAGACAGATTTGTCCAGCGATAGATTCTGTTTGTTAATTTTGAAAGATAAATGATTTTTAAATAATGGGATGTCAAGCACGCTTAGGACTGATGGGAGCCAGTTAAGCTGTTCCCCCTAATTTGGGGGGTCACCTCCCCCCCAAAAAGCTGGCAATCTTCGGGCTGGTTCCCAATACTTGGGGGAAACGTGTTTGTTTCATGAACTTGTATGAACTCATTCTTGAAGTTCTTCTTTCATACCTTAAAATCAAGGGATTGAAAGCATTGCTGTAATAGATCTACCGTCTAATTTTAAGGCTTTACTGGCGTGTCCCCAATCCTTGGGCCAACCCTAAGAGGACCCAAGTTCTGACTCCGTATAAGGCAGCTTCCTCTGTTCGTACCAGCTGGTACACACCTCTAAGGAGCACCATCGCCAGAGCACAGCGGCAGCACAAAGAACCAGGTTTCAGAATGAAAGCAGGAATGCCGCTGAGGTTGCTCTGCTGCTGTAATGACGCTCCGTAATGACAGGTATTACTATCCCCATCTTAGGTACCAAGAGACAATCCCCCCAAAGCTGCTTCAGGGGCTTTGCAGCCTTGAGATCTGTAATCCCAGCATCCGTCAGTGGAAGCCGGGAATTCTGCAGCATAATGCAAGAGGAACGGAGGGGTTTTGCGCTCACCAGGATTTACGAGTTCAATTAGTTCCCTCGCACCAGAGTTGGCTGCAATAAACAGCACCAGGATTGCTCTGGGAGGCAGGCTGCACGTCCTACCTACGACACTGTCTGGAGCAAAGTTGAGCAATTCAAGAAGAGAAAAGCAGATGCTGTAGAGGCCGCTCAGCAAAGGACGGTTTTGTACCATGTAAAGGGAGATTTTAAGGTTTTAAAATGTGGTTTTTCTGGAGTTCTATTGTATTTTTAACTTTTGTAAACCGCCTTGAGATGCCATATGAAAGGCGGTATAAACATTGAACAAATAAATAAATAAAAATAAATGCCAGACACCAGAGTGGGCTCCAAATTTGCATGGATCCAGGGGTGTTGCTAAGTACTTAAAAGATCCAGGAGCTGGGTCGACAGCCCCCATTTTGATCATTATGTTCAGTCATACCCCCATTTCTTTCACCACAGGCAGCAAAATGTCTTGGTAACTGAGCTAACTGAACAAAGAGACACCTTTTAAAGTGGCGATTCTCTTATATTTAGCAGGGGGAGAGCAACTGGCCCTATCCAGCCCCAGCACAGCATCCCTCCAGTGGCTGTTGCTGGTATCTGCTTTATGTTTCTTTTTAGATTGTGAGCCCTCTGGGGACAGGGGAGCATCTTATTTATGTGTTGTTTATTTTTCTATGTAAACCGCTTTGAGAACTTTGGTTGAAGAGCGGTCTATAAATATTCATCGTCGTAGTAGTTGGACTTTGGTCCCTCGATGGTAGAACTTGGGCCCAGAAGTATTGCTCAGCTGTGATGGAGCTAGGCCAGGGGACATGCTCGTGGCAAAGTCCTCTCTGGCTTCCATTCTCAAGTGGCCAATTCCAGATGCAGCCCCAAATAGGTGGGTGACTTCATCCACATATGGCCGCTGTCCCAAAGTGACGGTCAAGTCTCCTGAGCTCACAGATCTTCCTGCCTGCAGATGCTAAACTCATCACTGCCGACTGCATTAAGCTTCTGTTCTGGGACGGAAGGGATGTTTATGTAATACAGAGAAGGAACCAGACGGGGGGGCAGGCTGAGCCACACTTCCAGGACACAAAAGCCTTGGCTTTCCCAAGCTCCCTGCTAAGCAGCTGCCTGTGTTTACTTAGCTCCTTTCCAACCGGAAACCCTCCGGAGTCCTCTGATTAAACCAGCCGGGGCCATGAACGCCTGGCAAAATGAGCCGAGAGGCCACATTGCCTGAGTTGCGTCTCCACATTTCAGGAAGTCAACAGCTGCAAGGATGCCTTCCTCTGGTGCAGCAAAATGTCCATTTCCTCTTGGAACTAACTGCAGGCTAGTCGTCGTCGGAAACTCCAAGCTCTGGCTTTCCTGCTCAGTGGGGGGAACTCAGCCGTTACAGCTGTATACACTTCAACTATCCCTATTTACAAAGAATTGTGTGTCTATGTCTGAAAGAGCTGGAAATGTTGTGATCTTTATGGACGGATAATCGGAATACCTATAGGCAAGAAGCAGATACAGTAAGACGCGAGGTAACCTGTAGATGCAAACCAACAACAAATATTTATATACCTCTTTTCGACCACAGTTCCCAAAGCGGTTTACATAGAGAAATAAATCAATAAGATGGATCCCTGTCACCAAAGGGCTCACAGTCTTAAAATAAACATAAAGTAGACACCAGCAGCAGCCACTGAAGGGATGCTGTCCTGGGGCTGGATAGGGTCAGTAACTCTCCCCCTACTAAATAAAGAGAATCACCACTTTAAAAGGTGCCTCTTTGCTCAGTTAGCAGGGATACATATCTCTCTCTCTCTCTCTCTCTCTCTCTCTCTCTCTCTCTCTCTCTCTCTCTCACACACACACACACACACACACACACACACACACACTAAAGGGGCAAAAAAACCCAACTCCAAATTGCCCCATATAACTCAATGGAAAGGAATGTCTATGAACTCAGAGGGCAGTTAACAGACAATCAGTTGAGAGGAGCTAATGGAACCCAGTGGTGGTGGTGTGGGGGACTTGAACAAAAAGAGCAGGAAATCTATCAGCTTGAAGAATACTCCCTCAATACAGTCACAGTTTAAAAGCCTTTTGTCTTCTCACAAGCCATTTCACAACTTTGTGTTTCTAAGAGGGAAGGGGTTTGGCACATTTAAGCTCTGGGTGTGGAGGATTAATTCTGTGGCACCTGCACAGCTCTGAGGCAGTGACCCAAACTGAAGAGCTGTGCTTCTGAACATTAACTCTTGAAACTTCAGGGCTGGATGCAAAGGAATTGGGACTGAGCACCAATGCCCAAAAAACCCGAAAGTAGTGGGGGGAACTGTATGTTAAGTAAGACCCATGTTCAAGCAAGGACTTTGAAGTTAGCGTTTGCTTTTTCACCGTGCTCAGGTACAGACTTGGGTCACTCATGCACACTAAAGAGGTGCATGAATCTTGCTCAAATCCATATGCGTGTGAATCTAACTCGAATTTATTCATTCAAAATCATTGAATAGAGTGGAGATTTGATCAAATTGATTCGAATTCAACTTCAGTCGAAATTGGTCACATTTGGTCAAATTCTATTTGACTTGGCAAATTCGAATTGATTCAATCGATTCTCCACTCTAATCAATAGTTTTGAATAGATTCAAGTTAGATTCAAATTCAAATCGATTCAAGTGAGATCCATGCCCATTCCTAAGGCACACCGGTGAGAGGGTACCGCAACATTCCATACTTAGCATCCCTATTTTCTGCTGCCTGTCCCTGATAAATTCACAGTCCCTCTTTTTGTCCTATTTTGCCTTGTGGGAGTTATTATGAGGCTGCCTCCAGAAAGGCTGCTAGTGTGAGTTGCTGAAGTCGCAGTTCCTCAGGTTTTCAGCTCCTTCCTCTCTGCATCTCCAGAAGTTACATCACTGAGTTGAGAGCAGATGCATCTTGTCTCCACGGCACTGCACCTGCAATGCACATTTCAAATACTGAAGCTGGAAAGGTTGGTTTTGTCCTTGGGATGAAGTATTATACATGAAGTTCCGCTTTCCTAGTGTTTCCAGCCAAAAGGGCAGACACCCCATCGGTTTTTGAATCAGTCCTTTGTTTTTGAATCATTGAATCAGTACTTTAAAGGAAAAGTGGTATATAAATATTCATGCAGCCTGTTTACATAGAAGAAAGGAAGGAGGGAGGGAGGGAGCAGGGGCGTAGCAAGGTTGGAGTGGGCCAGGAGACAAGATTTTAAAATGTGCCCCTCTCACTGAACCTCAGCTCATGAAGTAAAGAAATCTTAAATGAGGCTGAATAGTGGTAGCAAAAAGCATAGTAAAATCTGTGTGTGTGTGTATGTATATGTATATGTATATGTACTGTATATGTATGTATGTATATATAGAGGGGGGGGGAGACACCATGATCATGAAGGTGGTTTTCCCAGGGTGAGGCTCATCCATTTCACTTCACAATTTCCCCAAATGTGGGGGGAAATACGGGAAACTCGACTGCATAATTTGTGGTAGTGGGGAACTGCATTCGCGCTTTCTATACTATCTATCTATCTATCTATCTATCTATCTATCTATCTATCATCTCCTATGTGCCACAATAGAACATCATCCTAAATTATTTTTTAAAAGGTTTTGTAAATTGTGGACGATGCAAGTCATTTAATGGCACTAGAGAAAGACATGCTATTCTGGTAGCTCCAGGTCTTAACTCTCACATCAGTTTCGGAGGATGAATACAACTGAAGGAAGCCCGGGCGGGTGCATGGCTGGGGAATTCAGTCATGTGACTTGCCTCGGGGGGGGCCAAGGCAGGGGGCCCCAGACAATTGTCTCCCCTTGCCCTATTAGAGTTACGCCCCTGAAGGAAGGAAGGAAGGAAGGAAGGAAGGAAGGAAGGAAGGAAGGAAGGAAGGAAGGAAGGAAGGAAGGAAGGAAGGTTCCCTCTCCCCAAAGGGCTCACATTCTAAAAAGAAACACACAGTAGACACCAGCAACAGCCACTGAAGGGATGCTGTGCTGGGGTTGGACAGGAACAGTTCCTCTCCCCCTGCTCAGTATAAGAGATCCTCCACTTTAAAAGGAGCTTCCTTGCTCAATTAGCAGGGGTTATGTGCAGGAAGGGCTAGGAATCACTCTGAATAGTTGCTGCCAGTCAGTGTAGTCAATACTCAGTTGGAATGGACCAGAAGTAGATTTAGCCACGGACCTCGGGGACCAGGTCCGTGGCCTCCTGCCTCCTGGGGGGCCACCGAATGATTGGGGGACGTCCCAGAGCCCTTCTGGGGCAGCAGTGTGAATATGAAACATTCACATGGCCCCACAATGTGAATATGGAACATCACATGCCGGTGATGCCATGGCATGCGACGTTCCATATCCACACTGTGCAGGCGCGCCCGCCAGACAGGCTGCCACTGCGGGGGCGGGGGCTGCTCACCCACCCTCTGTCCGCAGACCTTGCAGCCTTGTTAAAAATCAGAAACTCTGAGTGGCAAGGTCATTCTAAAGGCTCAGACATCAAAGCCTACAGAACAGGAAGGCTCGGCTCTTTCTTGCTGGCCACGTATTCAGCAGTCTCTTGAGTTTGGAGGACTGATTTCAGTCTGTGGGACACTTCGTGATAAGTAATCCCTGCCTCTACGCCTGAGCAATTCTGCAAGTTGCCAGCAACTTTATGGAGCAGATGTACAGCCCTCGCCCTGAATGCTGCTAGTCTCTCTGCTTTAGATAACAACTAGATTCCTGCTCAGGTGGGTGTTGAGAAGTGTTGCAGACCGTGGAGTAGGATTCAGCTGATGCCAGGGATTGAAGCTGGGACCTTTCTACATACAGAGCACTGAGCTTTGGTTCTTGCCCATGAAACATTTCATAATAGGGGCCTGGGAGATAAATGGTAGGAAATCGTCCGCCAGCTAAATTTAAGGACATAGGAAGCAGCCTTCCACAGAGTCAGACCATTCAGGGACTAAGCCACCATTGAGCAAACGGGTTCAAAGAACTCAGGCCGCCACCAATCAGGGACCGCACCTGGCACCCCTGCCACACCCCCTACGCCTGACGTCAGATGCAGGGGGTGTATCTTTGCTTGCAAACGGGACCGCATGGCCAGAGCGGCTCTCTCATTTGTAAGCAAAGATACACCCCCTGCGTCTGATGTCAGATGCAGGGGCGGGGCTTAGCACCTGACATCAGACTAAGGGCTGCCGTGGTGAGCTTGACCCAGGCTGCCGCTGGCCTCCCTCCACCCCTGACACCATTGGTCCACCTAGCTCAGTATTGTCTACACTGACTGGCAGCAGTTTCTCCAAGGTTGCAGGCAGAAATCTCTCTCAGACCTATCTTGGAGATGCTGCCAGAGAGGGAAATTGGAACCTTCTGCTCTTCCCAGAGTGGCTCCATCTCCTGAGGGGAATATCTTACCATGCTCACACATGTCTCCCATTCAAATGTGAACCACAGCAGACCCTGCTTAGCAAAGGGGACAATTCATGCTTGCTACCACAAGACCAGCTCTCTCCACAGTGTATTGTCACTCTACACTGACTGGCAGTGGATCCAAGCTTTCAGGCAAGAGTTTCTCCTGGGATTGCCTCCTTTCCCAGGAGTTTTTCCAAACAGATTGGAAGACCTGGAGAGTAAACCTACTACCTGGAGAGTAAACCTGGGACTTGTTGCATGCAAGGCAGATGCTCTGCCTCTGAGCTACATCTCCCATCCTCAGTGTGTGGCCAGGCAACTGTTAAAAGGCACCAGAGGAGAGCCAGCAAAAAAGAAAAAGAAAAAAGGTGGCAATCCTATTCTGCACCCATCAAACTGGCAGTTGTCAGGCACCATTTTAATACATCACCTTTATATTGTACTTCTGAGTGTTCGAAGTTGTCCCTGCAACAGCTCTCTAAGGACTGTGGTAATCCCCAGTGGTGCTGAGGCGGTGAGAAAACTGATTTGCAAAGTAGTGCATGAGCCAGCTGGGGTGGCCTGTACCATCTGGGGGGATTCATGTTCATTGTGAGTGCTGACAAAATCTACATCCCTAGAGATGGAAAAGAGGTGATCGCAAGCTAAGACATTCAGCTTTCGGCATGTTCTCATGCTTTCCTTTTCCTGAGCATCAGGTCTGCAGCAACCAAATGTGCAATGGTGTTTTAAAAACTTTTAAAAGTTTTAGAAACACTAAAATGACTACAATTTTTTAAATCAAAGTTGTCAGAAATGATGATTTCCCAGGAATGTCCTCCAAATATTACTCCAAGGAGAGAATACAATTTGTTCATTGTTACCCTGCTAACTTGGCAAAGAGGCACCTTTTAATGTGGTGATTCTCTTTATTTAGCAGGGGGAGAGTAACTGGCCCTACCCACCCCCAGCACAGCATCCCTCCAGTGACTGTTGCTGGTGTCTGTCTTATGTTTCTTTTAGATTGTGAGCCCTTTGGGGACAGGGAGCCATCTTATTTGTTTATTATTTCTCTGTGTAAACTGCCCTGAGCCATTTTTGGAAGGGCGGTATAGAAATCGAATAAAATAAGAAGAAGAAGAAGAAGAAGAAGAAGAAGAAGAAGAAGAAGAAGAAGAAGAAGAAGAAGAAGAAGAAGAAGAAGAAGAAGAACAGGCACTAAGAACAAATGCAATAAGAGCAAAAGTAAAA
Source organism: Hemicordylus capensis (assembly GCF_027244095.1). Classification (NCBI taxonomy): domain Eukaryota; kingdom Metazoa; phylum Chordata; class Lepidosauria; order Squamata; family Cordylidae; genus Hemicordylus; species Hemicordylus capensis. Next base: position 19,081,912 of record NC_069664.1, on the reverse strand, counting down.
AAATCCACAACAAACAGGAAGTGCCACCTTTGTAAAGAAGCAGATGAAACAGTGGACCACCTAATCACCTGTTGTAAAAAGATCGCACAGACTGACTACGAACAAAGGCACAACAAGGTAACAGGGATGATACACTGGAACATCTGCAAAAAATACAAGCTACCTGTAGCCAAACATTGGTGGGACCATAAAATTGAAAAAGTTGTCAAAAATGAAGATGCAAAAATATTATGAGACTTCCAACTACAAACAGACAAACATCTGCCACACAATACACCAGATATAACTGTAGTCGAGAAGAAAGAAAAACAAGTCAAAATAATCGACATAGCAACACCAGGGGATAGCAGAATAGAAGAAAAAGAAATGGAAAAAATCACAAAATACAAAGATCTACAAATTGAAATTGTAAGGCTGTGGCAGAAAAAGACCAAAATAATCCCAGTGGTCATTGGCGGCCTTGGGTGCAGTTCCAAAAGACCTTGAAGAGCACCTCAACACCATAGGGGCCACAGAAATCACCATCAGCCAATTACAAAAAGCAGTTTTACTGGGAACAGCCTATATACTGCGATGATATCTATAACAATTGACAATAAAATTCAGCCGTCCCAGGTCCTTGGGAAGGACTCGATGTCTGGATAAAACAAACCAGTCAATAACACCTGTCTGACTGTGTAAACAAGATAATAATAATAATAGCTATCAGTGCAACAGTGCAATTGCCTATTTCTAGGGGTAGACGTTGCCCAAAATCAAGATGAGCTTTTGCTTCCTGAAATGGTACTCATGGCCAACATTTCTGGCCCTGGCTCATGGACAAAGGGCCACCCAATCAGAGCTCACTGCAAATGCAAGATCTAGATCATACGGATGTGCAAATAAATTCAAATTCTGTGTGATACGAATGATTTGTATTTGAATCAAACCACCCCTTAAAGGGCAATTCGAGTCGAATTTGAATAGAGTTTTCAAAATTAGATTCGAGTTCTATTTGAGAGCTGTTTGGCACCATTTAAAAACCATTCAGGCCCCCTGATTGGTTAAAAGGGCACCCAAACAGGGTTGATATGATTCAAATTTGATTTGAATTCAAATCAAAATTTCAGAACAGATTCAAATTTGATTTGAATTTGAAATGAATTTTTCTAATTTGATTTGAATTCAAAGCAAATAAAAAAATTCATTTCATGCACATCACTACTACATCAGGGAATCTCAGACTTGGGTCCCCAGATGTTGTTGAACTACAACTCCCATCATTCCCAGCTGATGACCAAGTTTGAAAACACCCCTGATCTAGAGATCTTGATGCATTATCAAGATCTCTTCCCAACTAAGGTCCACCAGCCCTTGTATCAGGGCAACTAGGTAATATTGTCCCTGCAGTATAAAGAAATAGCCTTCACCAAGAAGCTGATGGGCCCAAATGGCCAAGCAAACAGTGCCTTGTCCCCTAAAGGCGAAGGATGTCGTTGGCTAATTAGCCCAGCGGCTTGCAGAGACTGAAGGTTGTGCCTGACTCTTCCAGTGCTCGGCTGAAGTCCTGAAACACCAAATCCAATTAGCTCACCCGAAGAAGTAAAAGCCCTGCTCATAAAATTATCATTGTGGCCATAAAATGATCCATCCCTCTTCTCAAACTGAGCACAAGCACTTAACTCCCTGACCTGCCTGGCTCATTGACTGCTGCAGGGCTGACTGGAATACCAAAAGCGGCAAAGTGGAACCAGTGCCTGCCTGGCTGAGCCTCAGCCTGGGGAGAGGCAAGGACCGAGCAGCCCCAAGCCTTGCAAAAAGGCTCTTTGATCTAAGGCCAGAGGGCGGACCTGATAAACCGTCAGATCAGTGTTTCAAAGGATTGAACTAGCTGGCTCCACCGTCGCACAGATTGCAGGCATGTGGTACCAAAGGATGATGCTAAACAGCATAGCCTGTAAGTAGCTGGGATAGGGGATACGGCTCAAGGGCAGAGGATCTAATTAGCTGACGACATCCTTGCATGCCGAAGGTCCCAGGTTCAATCCCTGGCAGCACCGCCAGCTTAGGGCTGGGAAAGGCTCCTGTCTGAAATCATGGAGAGTTGCTGCCAGTCAGTGTAGAGCAGGGGTTCCCAACCTGTGGTCCTCCAGATGTTGCTGAACGACACCTCAGGAGTTACTGAACTACTCAGGAGTTGTCGTTCAGCGACATCTGGAGTACTGCAGGTTGGGAACCTCTGATAAGGCGAGCATTGAACTCGATCAGGCCTGCTCATCTTTGGCCCTCCTGCAGATGTTGGCCTACAGCTCCCATAATCCCTGGCTATTGGCTACTGTGGCTGGGGCTGATGGGAGTTGTAGTCCAAAAACAGCTGGGGGGGCTAAATTGAGCGGGCCTGAGCTAGATGGATCAATGGTCTGACTTAGTATACAGCAGCTTCCTATGCTCCCAGTTTGGTCTTCTAGAGCAGGGCTGCTCAACTTCGGCCCTCCTGCAGATGTTGGCCTGCTTTTCCCATAATCCCTGGTTATTGGCCACTATGGCTGGGGATTGTGGGAGCTGTAGTCCAAAAACAGCGGTAGGGAGGCAGGCTTGCTCTACATCGTTGTAAACTCTCTCAAATAAGGGTCAGCCTCATTAGCCTGGCAGTACAAACGGCATTCCTAGCAGGTGTTTACTACTCTCCTTCCTATCCCTTTGTTGGTCAAATATTTTGGTACACGGATATTTTAGGATAACACTTCTAAAGAAGGAAACCAGCCCAACAGCTCTACAATCTTCTGCGCAACACATTGTCAGACAGAAAGAGGACAGGTCACATGCTCTGGTTGGGGGAGGGATCCATTTATTTACAGAACAAGGCCACAAAAAAATGTTAGTAGCTGTGCCATAGCTGGCACGGTTAGAAAAGTAGACATCCAACAGGAAGACAGCATTTGTCGCTTCCAATGTCTCCTGTAACAGGGATCCTCAGATGTTGTTGACTGCAGCTCCCATAATTCCCAGTGATGGGCCATTGTAGCTGGGGGATGCTGGGAGTTATAGTCAACAACATCAGGAACTCCCTGTTGCAGGGGACACTGGTTGCTACATGGGTAACTCTCCTGCAAGAATGGAAAAGAGCAAGAGGACAAAGGACTGCCGAAATATTTTAAGGCCGCGTTCTTCACTGCAAGGCATGGGAGCAAGTGTGGCTCCCTGACTGATCATTTATTAGCCCTGTGCAAAACTTCAGCCAAAGCCAAATATTCCACACAACCCCTCTGGCACCATGCAGTGCAGCACTCCCCCCACCCCCGTGCTAGCAGGACTCCTTTAAAGGAAACAGAGCCCTTTTGAGCCCTAGCGCCATCTTGCACGTGGAACCCTGGGAAGTGTAGTCCTTCCTGACACTTTCCGCATAGAGCTCTACAGGGAAAGCCCTAGGAAAGACTACATTTCCCAGCGGTTCATGCACACCTTCTTAGATGGCGCTGGGGCTTGACAGAGCTCTGTTTCATACCCCACCCCCAGCACTAGGGAAAGTGCAGCAGTTGCAGAGCTCAGCATGCTGGGAAATAGCTCTCACACTGGAGTGGGGCGGGGTCATTTTGAAGATTCTCCTTGCTTTTGTTTTTGCTTTTTTAAACAAAACCACTCCAAGCTGGATGAGGATAGCAGTGGGAGATAGACCCAGACGAAACCTTGAAGATTCATGGCCCTGCAAATCAATGGTAAAGAGAGGACCAGAAACAGTTGACCCCCACCCCTTCGAAATGTCCTTGCAAGCCGGCAGGCCAGATGGTGGCACAGCCTGATGGATCCTGGGAGGGACGCCAACAACAAAAAGCCCAGAGGATTTTTCTTCATTAGCCCGACACTGATCTCTGCAACAGAGGCTCATGTGAAGCTCAGATCTTTGTAGAGGTGCCAACCAGCCAGGGGAAAAAACTCATCCGGCCAGCTGCTGTGCCTTTCAAAGAAGGCTGAGATGCAGAAGCCAGCAGGTGAGACTTTAATGGCAGGGAGCTAAACACGGTCACCTGCTAATTGCTGCAGGTCAAACTGCTGTTAAAGGCTTGGAAGAAACTGGCGTGCAAGCTGGCAGATGCAAACTGTGTCATCAAAGGAGGCTGGAAAGCTAGGGAGAAATGGTAACAGAGAAGCTCTGATCTGCTGAAGATGGGACCGGCTGAATTCCAGAAAAAGGGGCGAGAGCTGGTCTTGTGGTACTGAGCGTGGTCTGCCTTGGTTTGCACTTGGATAGGAAAGAGGATGTGAGCACTGTAAGATATTCCACTTAAGAGATGAGGCTCAGTGGAAGAGCATCTTCTTTGCATGCAGAAGGTCCCAGTCAGGTTCACTTTCTGGCAGCTCCAGGTAGAGCTAGCAGAGACTCCTACCTGCAACCTTGGAAAGCCTCTGCCAGTCAGTTCAGACCATCCTGAACTAGATGGGCCAATGGTCTGACTCTGGAAGAGGCAGCTTCCTATGTTCCTGTGACCAACTGGGATGGGATATATGCAGGTTCCTTCTTCCATACATACTCCAAGAAATGTTATGGTAGAGCCTGGGGATCAGTCTCTTCCTGGGAGCAGATCTGAAGCATAATCTTTCCTCAGTCTTGTGGTACTCCAGGAATGATGGCCAATTGGTCTCAAGGCTCACAAGCTGTTCCCTTCATCAGTCTGAGGAACACCTACAGAAATCCTTCCCTGGAGCAGGAATTCAGAAGGCCACAAATTCAGGCTCGTTGATCACGACCTGGATTCAGAAAGCCCTACTGGCCAACAGGAGGTGCCCCCCAGCTGGCATCACAGCTCTCTGATCCCGACAGACCCCTCCTGAAGAAGCGTGAGATGGCTCACTTCTCTTGGCCTTGCCACTGCTTCTGTGCTTCTCAGGGCTTGTTTCCTCTCCCTTGGCTTTGAACAGCCAACTTTTCTGCGACTGATTCTCCTCCTCCTTTTGGAATGGCAAAGGTTCCTGACCCAGGGTCCTGGGTACTAGTGACAGAAGCTTGCTTGGCACCAGCGGGTTCATCTGGATAGCTGATTGAGTCAGACACGTAGGCACCTGGAAAAGAAACAGGTTGTTACTAGTATTGCCTTTGGGTACGTGGGTGGATGGGTGGGTTGGGAAGGGGAAATTTAGACAGGCACAATCAAGGTTATTGTTCCTGCCCATCCCAGAGCAAGCTCCAGGCAAGGGCAAAAAGCCACCACCTCTTTGACTATTAGGAGGAAAATCCTGCACACATGAACTGGTCATAGAGGAGAGGAGAGGAGAGGAGAGGAGAGCCGGTCTTGCGGTAGCAAGCTAGCTAAGCAGGGGGGCATTTGAATTGGAGACCACATATGGTTGCATTTGAATGGGAGACCACACATGTGCACTCTAAGATATTCCTCTCAGGACCTTTGGATATTTCCACCTGGCAAGGCCATTCCTAATGGAAGCTCTCTTTCCTGCCTGCTGAGGCACAAAGGTGTGGGGGCCCATCAAGACTCCATCAGTCAGGTGGAGCATTAGAAATCAATGGGTTCCCCCCCCCCATGAGGCAGCTCTAAGCTCAACTCACTGAATCTCTCGGGCTGCTCATAGACTTCCAGTAGGAGGAGAGGCCATCCCGGCAGTTGCTAACCCCTTTCCTTGAAGATCAGGCCACTTCTAGCAACATTTGAAAAAGCGTTTGCTGAAGCGGAGGTGTGATGACCTAAATTGGCAGTGAGCCGAGCAGCACTGCAAGCCGGCATCACATGTGGCGACCTGATGCAATGAACACCCAGGCTCATGTGCCTGGCACAGCGGGGTGGGGGGATGGGAGAGGGGGTTTCCACAGGTGCCGCTGGCTAAGTTGCAGTCATGCAGGGGGTTGAAAAGCAGCCGCAATGGAACAGAGGATCATAGGAGAGCTGGTCTTGTGGTAGCAAGCATGACTTGTCCCCTTAGCTAAGCAGGGTCTGCCCTGGTTGCATATGACTTGATGTGTGAGCACTGCAAGATATTCCCCTTAGGGGATGAAGCCACTTTGGGAAGAGCAGAAGGTTCAAAGTTCCCTCCCTGGCAGCATCTCCAAGATAGGGCTGAGAGAGATTCCTGCCTGCAACCTTGGAGAAGCCACTGCCAGCTTGTGAAGACAATACTGAGCTGGATAGACCGATGGTCGGACTCAGTATAAGGCAGCTTCCTATGTTCCTAAGTTGCCTTCTACTGAGTCAGACCATTGGTCCATCTAGCTTAGGATTGTCTACCCAGACTGGCTGCAGCAAGGTTGCAGGCAGGAGCCTCTCCCAGCCCTATCTTGGAGATGCCAGGGAGGGGACTTGGAACCCTCTGCCTGCAAGCATGCAGGTGCTCTTCCCAGAGTGGCCCCATCCCCTAAGGATGCTCATATGTCTTACAGTGTTCACACATGTAGTCTCCCATTCACATGCAAACCAGGATATGCCCTGCTTAGCAAATGGGACAGTCCATGCGTGCTACCACAAGACCAGCTCTCCTCATTGCCCTGGTCTGCCCAGCTCTTAAAGGTATAGGGATCTCTAATGCTGGAAGCATGGCCATCCCTGCTCTCTGGGCGGATGGATGCCTGTTTGCAACATCCAAACGGAAGGCAAGCCAAACAAATCCCAGGGGCTTGTCCTCATGATCAAAATCCGGGGAGAAGGAGTGCCCAGCCCAGGTAGGAAAGCCATGAGTGCTCTCAGCTGGTGGCCATATGTTCGGAAAGATCAAGCGGTGAGGAGGGGGCGTGATCGTGTAGAGCCGGGAGCTGGTCAGGATGAAAGTGGCCAATCCACATTCTGTCCCCAGCACTGTGTCGAGGGTGGATGGAAAGCCGTTCTACTCAGCTCCAGGCTCCTGGGGAGGAGAACTGGATGTCCTCTTTGCTATGCAGGGTCTGCTCTGGTTTGCATTTGGATGGGTGACTACCATGCATGTGAGCACTTTCTCCTCGAAGACATTCCCCTAAGGGGATGGCTTCTGCTTGAAATCTTGGGAAGCTGCTGCCCGTCAGTGCTCACAATACTGAGCTAGATGGACCAAGGGTCTGGCTCAGTATAAAGCAGCTTCTTATGTTCCTCTGGGAGGATGCACGGTTCTTCTACTCCGGCTGGGCACCCCTCCGGTCCTGTGATGAACAGCCCTCATTTCTGTCATTTGCTCGCCCCAGCTAGGCCAGACACAGAGCCGCCTTCACGTCATGCCTGCTGGACGTAGTGCCTTCTGTCTCTAGCCATCCAGCCCAGCCGAGGTCAAAAGCCTTGCAGGACAAGCAACGTGTCCCAGCCTGGAGCAACAGAGCCCTCAGTCAAACCTGACAGATTGGGGCTCTCTTGGAATGACAAGCATCTGCGTTCCCAGCTGGAAGGGATGCCTCCGGCACCACCGAGCCGAAATCAGATGGGGATATTGATGGATGCTCCCAGTTACTGGAACAATGGCTGTTGACCTTGTGATCCCGACAGGAAGGACACGTGACCCCTTTCTGCAGGGCTTCTCGGTGGCCTTCTGCCGTGGTGGCTGGGGATGGTGGGAGTTAGAGGAAGGTGGAAACTGGCTTATATTCCGTCAGATCATTGGTCCATCTAGCTTGTACTGTCTACACTAACTGGAAGTCGCTCTCCAGAGTTTCGGGCAGGGATCCTTCCCAGCCCTCCCTTAAGATGCCAAGGACTAAACCTGAAACCTTCTGCATGCCACAGAGGTGCTCTACCCCATCCTTCCCAGAGGAAGCTGCCTTATTCCGAGTCAGAAGACCATTGGTCCATCTTACTCGGTATTGTCTACACCAGTGGTTCCCAACCTAAACATTGTAGCTGAGAATGATGGGAGTTGTAGTTCAACAACATCTGGAGGAACCCAGGTTGGGAACTACTGTTCAACACTGACTGGCAGCAGCTCTCCAAAGTTTTGAGTGGGGGGCCTCTCTCAGCCCTACCTGGAGATGCTGCCAGGGTTTGAACCTGTGGCCTTCTGCATGCAAAGCAGATGCTCCACCACTGAGCTATGGCCTCGTCCCCCTTAGGGGACTATCTTACAGCAAACAGCACTCATGCGTATTCACCCATCCAAATGCAAACCAGGGCAGGCCCTGCTTAGGTCATGCTCACTGCCAAAGAAAACCTAGCTCTCCTCCCTTGTAGTCCAAAAACTCTGCATCTCCCCTGGATGGGATCAATACCACCTCTGCTGCAAATTAATTTACAATGAATTTGCAATTAATTTAATTGCAATTAATTTAACACAATTAATTGTTGCCATTAATTTAACCAAACTCGGAGAGGGCCATTAGTAACCAATGACATCCAACAGCCATCCAAATCAGCATCCAAATCATCCCTCTTTTCAGAAGCACAGAAGACCAGACAGACTTGCCGTTGGTTCCTGGTAAGGCCGAAGTGAGTCGCTGGATCTCCGCCGGTGCTGCCGTCCTTTGCTCTCCCAACTTTGGAGCCGCGCTCCAGTTCTCTGCCTGCTGCATATACTTGGCTTCCATCTCATCCACCCAATCTGTGTTCCACTCCCACACTGGAAGGGGCTGGGCCCTGGGCTTCTGCGGGGCTTCCTCCAAGCTCTCCAAGGAAGTGTGTGGATGCAGGATTCCATCGAGGGGAGATGGGGAGGGCAAGAAGTCTGCAGGGAAGAAGAGCGAGCACATCAGAATGCCATAGAGATAGGAATGTAGGAAACTGTCTTATAAGAAGGCAGAACCTTGGCCCATCTAGCTCAATCCCATCTATGCTGATTGGAAGTAGCACTCCAAGGTTTCAGGCAGGAATTTTTTCCCCCAACCCTACCAGGAGATGCTGCAGGGATTGACCCAGGGACCTTCTGCATGCAAGCAGATGCTCTCCCATTGAGTTACAGCCCTGATCCCGAAGGGGAATATCTTTACGGTGCTCACATGTAGTCTCCCATCCAAAAGAAAACCCAGGCAGACCCTGCTTAGCAAAGGGGACAATTCATGCTCGCTACTACAAGACCAGTTCTCTTCCTCAAGAAAAAGAAGAAAAATCCCTGTTGGAGCAGGCCAAAGGCCCATCTATGCCAGTATGTAGTGGTCATCCAGGTGCATTGTACATCTTCACAAAGTGGTCATCCAGGTACACCTGAGATGCCCACAAGGAGGGGAAAGAGGGCAGCTGTCCCCTCCTGTTGGTGTTCCCTAGAATGTGGTATTCCACAGTTTAACTAAGCACTGTGTAAAGAAATACTCTGTTTTACTACTACAACAACAAATATTTATATACTGCTCTTTGTCCTGAATCTCCGAGCATTTTGCTTCAACCAATGACTGGCGTTTGCTGTAACAAGGATTCCTAGATGTTGTTGACTATGACTCCCATAATCCCCAGCCAAAGGCCACTGCAGCTGGAGATGATGGGAGTTGTAGTCAATGACTTCTAGGAACCCCTGTTACAGAGAACACTGTTGATGGCCCCCAGGTACTCATATGAGAGAGGGATGGGGAAATGCCCACATCAGCACCCATTGAAGAACACAGGGAGATAGACAGCTAGGCCTTGGAGCCAGAGACCATTGAGGACCCGCTTTTCAATTTGTTTCAGATTCTAACTGGATTCTGAAAATTCGTCTTGAATTAAAATAAAATTTAAATCTGGTCCAAAAATTCAATTCCAGTTCAAATCAAATTCAAATCGATTCGATCCTGTCTTGTCAACTTTTTTAACCAATCAGGGGGCCTGAATAGTTTTTTTAAAGGTGCCAGACAGCTCTCAAATCAAATTCAAATTAAATTTCAAAAATTCAATTTGAATTTGAATCAAATTGACCTTTTAAGGGGTGATTCAATTCAGATTCGAATCACTCGAATCGCCCAAATTTGAGTTGCACATCCCTACAAAATACTGGTGCAACAGCAGCCAGATAAAGCCAGTCTATTCTTTAATCCAGAATATCTCAGGAAAGGCCACAGCTGTTAGTATGAGTGCAAAGAAGGGAAGCATCTGGCATGTTACCCAGAAAGGAGCAGTGTGTGTCATGTCACAGGCAAAATGTCACACCCCCATTCTTTGCTTTAATACATTGGAAGCAACTCGTAACACCTTCCCTCCTCACAATTGCTAATGCAGTTTTGAATCTCCACTTTGCACCCGCAAAGTGAGTGGAAGTGATGGGGACATTAAAAAAAAAAATCCTTTCATCTCTCTGATGGTGAATGTGGCAGGATGGTTTTAAGGGTGTTAAAGGGTAAGTAATCTGTCTGAAGAAGATTGAAGGTACCCCTGTAGACACATGCTTTTTGCAGCACAAGGTGATCATGAATCCAAACATACGGAGAACCAAATGATCACGAGGTCGGAGGACCTTCCTTCTGAGGAAAGGGTAACAGGGGACAGACATGGTAAACATTTATAGGAACAGAGCATGCTGCCTTCTACTGAGTCAGACCATTGGTCCATCCAGTTCAGGATTGTCCACACAGACTGGCAGCAGCTCTCGAAAGTTTCAGTCAACAGTCTCTCCCATCCCTACCGAATTGGAACCTGGGACCTTCCGCATGCAAAGCAGATGCTATGGTCCCATCCCCTTAGGGGATTATCTTACAGCGTTCGCAGTGTTGCCCATCCAAATGCAAGCCACGAAGACCCTGCTTAGCAAAGGGGACAATTCATGCTCACTACCACCAGACCGGCAATCCTCCTCAAAGTGCTCTATAAATATTAAAGGACTGAGACATCATTCAGTAAATGCAAATGCTTATAAGGTAAAGATATAGGTGTAGGTGTGTTTTTCAGAATGTACCCACAGCGGGGAAGAGAAGGAATCATCACGAAGCATATATATTCAGCCCCTGCTTTTGATTCTGAACAGCTTATGCTTGCATCTTTATGGAAATGCTAGAAAGGACAAAATCCAGGGGACTAAGGAACTCATAATCTGAAAATGCCTCCATTTCTGCCAATTGCTGCCGTAGAATCGTCCCCGGCCTTCTTCCTCTATGCTATTTGCAAAATGGTCATGAACAAAGATGAGACGCCACAGGACCTGAACCCACGATTTCCCACAAGCACGTTCAGAATGCGCTGAGGCTGATCCCCTGAGTGCTTTGGAATGAAGCATGCTGTGATGCAAAATGCAGGAAATCAGTTGGAAGCCCAAAGGGCCTGTATAGGTCAAACACTTTCCTTTGGGGGAAGGGACATCGCTGAGTTGTAGGGCACAAGCCTTGCATGCAGAAGGCCCCAGGTTTAATCCCTGGCATCTCTAGGTAGGACTGGGAAAGACCCCTGCCTGAAATCTTGGAATGCTGCTGCCAGTCAGTGCAGGCAATACTGAGCTAGATGGCCCAAGGACCAGACTCAGTATATAGCAGCTTCTTATGTCCCTATGGGAGTATGCAGCTTCATATGTTAATGAACTGTGTGTATTTGAAGCGGTGCCCTAACTCAGTGGTACAGCATCTGCTTTGCATGCAGAAAGTCCCAGGTTCACTCCTGGCAGCGTATCCAGGCAGGGTTGAAACCATGGAAGCCTGAAACCATGGAATGCTGCTGCCGGTCAGTGCAAGCAATACTGAACTAGATGGACCAAAGGCCTGACTCAGTTGGAAGCAGCTTCCTATGTTTCCTGCTAAGCATTTTTGCCCTCATTCAGTACAACAGTAGCTGACAGAACCCGGAACAGCTTCAAAGGAATCAGCTCGACCGAAAAGGCCTGGCCTCTCTTTTCGAGAAGGTGAATAGCAGCCATCGCTAGGCCGTTTGCTCAGGGATTCTCGGCATGTTTGTGCCTGCAAGGCCTTTTCCTTTTGCATTTTTGCTGGCTCCATCAATTTTGTCATTTATGGCTCAAAGTTTGCAGTACGGCAGGAAAACCCGAAACAAAAGCCTCATTCTAGCGGCAACGGAGAATTACTGCAGTGATAAATCAAGCGGCACTTTTCTGGCCGCCTGCCTTATTATGGGGAACAGAGACGGAATGGAAGTGCCCAGAACCTGAGCAGCAGATACAATATAAATCAATTCGGCTGTCAGCTGCAGAGCACAGAGAGTGGATCATGCATTGCCTGCAAGTGAACTCCACCATCCCAGAGATCCTCTCTAGGGAGGACAAGCAAATAGATGGACTCTGTTCACTCGCTTATAGGACTTGTTGCCTGGGTGGGCAAAGCAAAAGGACTCCCCATTTCATTTCTAACGACCAGGTGAGGCCCTTTGTAGACTGGGCATTTTGCGTAGATTACACTTATAGCAAAGTACAAGAAATTAAATATATGCAATATTTTTTTAACTACTGTGCTTGCAAAAGGGAAGTAAAAGGGCAGTTTGAAATTTGCAGGGTTTCGACTCCAAACATTATTCATTTTATTGAACAATGATCATTCGTGGTTCCTGAATCACAGTACATGTGAATCTGAGAACGATCTTCTGCTTCTGTTGGCATGATGCCATTTTTGAATTCATGATCTGATTCCTGAGTGTTAAAAATCTGTTGAGAACAATAATAGTCAAATTATGCTTATTATATTCAGCATTTCTTCTAAAGGGGGGCGGGGGGAATTCTATTTAAACTTTTCGCCCAGCATAGCCCGGTGTAAAAAGAACATTAATTTAATTTCAGGATTAAATTAGGCAGGAATGTTCATGCAAAATTTAGTGTCTGTAGGTGATCAGGAAGTGTGATTTTAATTTGCACAAACATTTCAAAATATATTCTAGATCCTGCCGTTACCTGTGAGGGCCTTGTCAACCTCCCGCTGCGTCAATCCAAAGCAGAAACTGTCCACTGCCAAAGACAGCGCTTGGGCAAAGTTGGCGTTCATGAGGAAGGAGCCATCCGAGGAGCTGACCAGGCTGCAGCGGGTGCTGCTCCTGCTGTCCTCCGAGACGGAGCCCCACCCGTTGAGCAGGGAGCCCCCCAGAGAGGCTTCGTCCTCACTCAGGCTGAACGAGGGAGTCCGGCAGAAGCCGCGGAAGAACTTGGTGGAACGGCCCTCGCCCTCCTCCATGTTGGGATCGTCGTCATCCAAGGAGTTGGTTTCCAGCAGTTCTGAGGCCAGCGGGGCACAGATATAGCCGTAGGTATGAGGTGGCGAGAAAACCCGAGGGCTAGCAGAGATGTCGTCATTCTGGCACCTGGGAGGGGGGGAAGTGTGCAAAGCTAGCATTGAAACTGGGGGGAAACCATTGTGGAGCCTTCAACAAGGACAATATGGGCGCCGTTAATCTGCCCTGGGAAAGACTCTACCGTGGGGTTGCATAACTTCAGCTCTCCAGCTGTTCTTGGACTACAACTCCCATCACCTCTGACTACTGGTCACTATGGCTGGGTTGATGGGATTTGTAGTCCTTCGGCTGGAGGGGCAAGGTTTTGCACCCCACTCTGTAGCGCCAACCGACCTGAGTCTCTCCGGCTGTTCTTGGACTACAACTCCCATCACCCCTGATTACTGGTCACTATGGCTGGGTTGATGGGATTTGTAGTCCTTCAGCTGGAGGGGCAAAGTTTTGCACACCACTCTGTGGCACCTGCCAACCTGAGTCTCTCCGGCTGTTCTTGGACTACAGCTCCCATCACCTCTGACTATTGGTCACTATGGCTGGGTTGATGGGATTTGTAGTCCTTTGTCTGGAGAAGCAAAGTTTTGCATCCCACTCTGTGGCGCCGACAAACTTGAGTCTCTCCGGCTGTTCTTAGACTCCAGCTCCCATCACCTCTGACTACTGGTCGAGAGCATCTCAGGCGAAAGAGACGGCAGCCAGGAAAGGAAAGCAGCAATATGGAGGTGGGTTTTAATAAGCAACGAGTCTGTGGGATTACAGAAATAGCGTCTCCTGTTAAATTACAAGGTAAGTCTCGGCCAAAAGAAAAAGGCAGTAAACAAGGCTACTGCTATTCCAGGCATGGACTTGTTCCTCTTCCCTTGACCATCCTCCCCAGCTTTTGCCCAGCTCTCCTCCTTTGCCCTCTCTCCCAACTAACCCTCTGTTGCCCTGCACACTCCAACAGGGAATCCCACCACACACGCCTTCAACTCTGAACCACAGGATTGCTCTTTTACGATCGGCAGCTCTCCCTTCAAAACTGCAGCCGAGAGCAGATTCGGCAGGGTTTGATTACCAGCGGGAGGCGAGCTCATGAACCAAGCCGGGTGACGTGCCAGGGAAACATGTCCGTGGCTACGGGGCTGGGTGCTTGATACACCACTATAATGTATACAGTCGGTGCGTGCAGAACTCCTGGGCTTTGCCCTTCCAAAACCACAGCTCCAAACTGGGCTGTCCCCGAAGGAGCCGGGAGCCGAATCACAGGCAGCGCTGAACGCAGCAATTGACGTGGGATCAAACATGGTGGTCGGCCCACATCCTGCCTCGAGGCCCAAAGAGCTCCGAAACAGCAGCCTAGCATTAAAAAGAGGGAGAGGCCAATGCTCCATGAAACCACCATGCGGCGAGTCTCTGTGAACAGGCGTGCTCGCTTGGGGCTCCTCTTCTGGATGCAGGGAATTCCCCAGAGAGGACCCAGGCAGGATCAGGAGGCAGGATCAAAAGCCTCCTGCACTGGCTGCTCTCAGTCCCCGAAAAGGCACCGTGTGAAGCCTGCAAGCTCACCCCATTCAGCAGAACGGCAGCAACCTCCCCAGAGCCATTTTGAACGCCAGAGGCAAAGGGGCTACAGCTGGGCAGACGGGGACAGCTTCACTGTCGGTTGGACATCTTCTTCATTCCCATTCATTCGCTCGGGGGGAGAGAATGAAGAAAACACCCAGCCGATTTATCTGATTATGATGACTTCATTTCTCTAAATGTGGCTAAATTTTGCTTTGTAGCTTGCAAAACATGCAAAGAGCTGCTTACTTTGACGTAGGTTCTTATTGTCTGACGCAAACTGTATGATTGTTTATCTAGTCGATAACCATAATAAAGGCTATCTATCTATCTATCTATCTATCTATCTATCTATCTATCTATCTATCTATCTATCTATCTATCTATCTACCTATCACCCAGCCAACAATGAAGCCAGCTGGGAAATGAGCTCTGGAGGACTTGACCCCATTGGGTGGTCCATGTTCACTCGACATGATTGTCCAATGGTGTTCCACCCCTGGAGGCAATGGAGAGGAATCCCTGTCCTCCACTCCAGTATGCCCAAAGTGTGTTGACTGTAAGGGCCAAATATCAGTGGTAGAGGAGCATACATTTTGCACGTAGAAGGTCCCAGATTCCGCCTCCAGCTGGAGGGTCTTGGGCAACGAGAGAACTCTGCCAGCAATCCAGAAGATTTGCTGCCCACTCGGGGAATCAGCTGTGGGCTAGATGGACCCACAGTCTGACCTCTTCCAAGGCAACTTCTGCTGCTCTTTCAGTGCAGGCTCCGACAATCCCAGACTCTGTGCCACAGGGGAGGAAGGCGTGCCAATTTTTTTTTCCCCATACCTCAGGAGGCCATGTGGCTTGGAGCTGGGAGGCCAGGGAGCTGGCATGATGCAGGACTGGCTGGGGCTTGTTAAATGCTGCTGAGAACATATGAAGCCGGCAGGCGGTCGACCCGCCTAGGCTCCAAATGGAGCTGTAATTATCTGAGTGGGATCAATGTGCTTCCCGTAACATCAGCTCCACCGTGTCCCAGCCCCAATTACAAAAGTGTAAGGAGTCAGCCTAGCGGGGTGAGCTTCCCCCAAACTGCCGAGGCAGCAGTTACAGTGCATTAGCTAATTGCAGCCCAGGTTGCTTTTGCCGGCAGCGGGGAGCTGAGGGTCTATGTTAAGACGGGGCCGTTCCCACAAGAGCGGGCTGGAGCATGGCTGCACGCCCAGGAGGTCTTCAATCCATGCCAACCCCTCATCGGTCTGTGGGGCCAGAGAAGAGCTGGGCTGCTGCGACAGGCGGCCACGACGTAGCAGGGAGGAGAGAAATGGGACACGCTGGTGACTCACACATGCTGTGCATCTGGGGACTGTGCCAGAGCAGAGGCCCTGGAGGATGGGGCTGCACGACTACGGCTGGTATGCTACTGCGGATATTTATAGACCACTCTTCAACCAAAGTTCTCAAAAACGGTTTACATAGAAAAATAAATAAGATGGTCCCCTGTCCCCAAAGGGCTCACAGTCTTTAAACACACACACACACACACACACACACACACACACACACACAGCAGATACCAGCAACAGCCACTGGAGGGATGCTGTGCTGGGGTTGGATGGGGCCAGTTGCTCCCCCCCTGCTAAACAGAAGCGAATCGCCACTTTAAAAGGGGTCTCTTTGCTCAGTTAAAGTAAAGTAAATTTGTGCCGTCGAGTCGGTGTCAACTCCTGGTGACCACAGAGCCATGTGGTTTTCTTTGGTAGAACACAGGAGGGGTTTGCCAAGAGTCGACTCCGACTCGATGGCACAACCGTTCCTTTCCTTTTTAACATTGCCATCTCCCATACAGTGTGAGATAATGCCTTTCAGCATCTTCCGATATCGCTGCTGCCTGAAATAGGTGTTTCCCTTAGTCTGGGAAACATACCAGCGGGGATTCGAACCGGCAACCTCTTGCTCCCTAGTCAAGTCGCTTCCCCGCTGCTCCATGAGGTGGTTCTTTGCTCAGTTAGCAGGGGTCAACTGAACAGCGCTGTGGCGGAGCATCTGCTTTGCGTACAGAATGCTAAGCAAAGAGACCCCTTTTAAAGTGGCAGTTCTCTTCTATTTAGCAGGAGGAGAGCAACTGGCCCTACCCAGCCCCTGCACAGCATCCCTCCAGTGGCTGCTGCTGGTTTCTGCTTTATGTTTCTTTTTAGATTGGGAGCCCTTTGGGGACAGGGGACCATCTTATTTGTGTGTTATATATTTTCCTATGTAAACCGCTTTGAGGACTTTGGTTGAAAAGTGGTCTATAAATATTTGTCGTCATAGTAGGGAGTCAGCCTTACCTCTGACACGCTGCCTCCTCACTGAGTTCCAAGTATTCTGCCACCTCCTCGGGGGTCAGCACCGTTTCCCGGTCATCATTGAGGGAGATGGAGATGGAAGCAGTCGAGAGACGGCCATAGGGCAGCGTGGGGGAAGCCTGGGTCCCTTCTGGGATCTCGCTGGCGGCATGTAAGGAATCTTTGTCCTGTTGCTGAGGCTCCACAGGAGGATCCAGGTAGCAAGTGCACCTGCACCTGCAAAGCACAGAAGGATCAACACTCGTGGTGAGTTGCCAAGGACATTATTATACAGCAGGGGTTCCCAACCTGTGGTATGCCAGATGTCGCTGAACTACAACTCCCATCATCCTCAGAGACAATATATTGTGGCTGGGAGTGATGGGAGTTGTAGTTCAGCAACTATTTCTTTATTATTTCTCTATGTAAACCGCCCTGAGCCATTTTTGGAAGGGTGTTATAGAAATTGAATTAATAATAATGATGATAATAATAATCTGGAGTACCATAGGAACATAGGGAGCCATATACTGAGTCAGACCATAGGTCCATCTAACTCAGTATTGTCTACACAGACTGGCAGCAGCTTCTCCAAGGTTGCAGGCAGGAATCTCTCCCAGCCTTATCTTGGAGATGCTGCCAGGGAGAGAACTCCTAGATGCTCTTCCCAGAGCGGCTCCATCCCCAAAGGAGAATATCTTACAGTGCTCACACATCAATGCTCACACATATGCAACCAGTGTGGACCCTGCTTAGCTAAGGGGACAAGTCATGCTTGCTACCACAAGACCAGCTCTCCTCTCCTTCTTTCCACAGGCTGAGAACCTTGTCGACATTTGAAATGATTCTTTGTTTTTATGTTAAGTGAAGGACTGGCTCCAAGAGCCCTCATTTGTAAAAAGGAACTTTGCCATCTCTCTGTGAAAGACAGAGGCACTTTGGCAAAAAGGTGGCTACTTTGTTCTTCTCCTGCCAACTCATGGGAAATGAACATGAATGAACCAACACTTACTGAATGAAGAGCAAATATTCATTCATACTCATTTCCTCTTCTCTCAAAGCAGCCAGTTCAGAAGCTATTAGAAATTTTGCTCCAGCAAGCAGAGCACAACATACGCAAGCTCCCTTCTGGCCAGCAACCTGGATAGCCTGAAAAAGGGCTTAGACAAATCCGTGCAGGACAATCCTATCCATGGTTACTCGTCTTGTTGTCTGTAGGCTGCCCCCAGATTCAGAGGTAAGATGCCTCGGAATACCAGTTGCCAGGGAGCAGCAGCAGGAGAGGGGGTGTGCCTTCATCTGCAGCTTGAGGGCTTCCCAGAGGCATCTGGTGAGGTTGCTTGAGTAGATAGGCCTTGGGCCTGATCCAGCAAGGGTCTTCTTATGTTCTGGGCAATGGAAGAATCTCAGGGCAGGAACCCACTGCTTTAAATGCAAGATTAACAAAAGCTGAATTGGCTCATATATTAGCTTTTGCATTAAGTTGCTTACTGTACGTTATAATTCTTAGCAGGAGTTCTTCATATTTCATCATGCTCATCCTATTCCAATATGCAAAAGAAGTGCTTTCCTTCTGAATCATGATGGCTACGCTCTTAGGACCCATTTAAATCTCCCCTAGAGGCATTCCCTTCATTTGAGAGTACATCTGAGAGTTTTATTGAGTTCATCAGAACTGACTACACAGCAAGAAGATGTGGTTAACCTATTTTATAGGGGTGTGCAGAACCAGTTCTAATCAAACCGGATTCAATTCGAACTGGCCCAGTTCGACCGGTTCATACTTGAACCAAACCAGCTTCAAAAAAAAGGCAGCCAGTCCAAGTTTGAACCAAACCTTACCCAGTCCATTATGGACTGGATCGACCCAGTTCCACGGGCTATGCTTGTAAAGGGGAATCCTGCCTTTAAAAGGTTTCTAAAAGTGGCCAGGGGGAGTGGCGAAGGGGCACCTTACCACCAGTGGCAGCTTCTCTAAAACCCAGCTTTCCCCCAGTAGAATGTCCCATGTGGCAGTGGTATGTGCATAGTTTCAAAGCACCACTTGATATGATATTTTCTGTATCGACACTGCCTGATACGATATTTTCCGCATCGTATCAGACTGTACTAAACTTCATCCCATGATCAAATGGGCTGTTTTCATGCAGTTTTTCTCTGTTGTTGATGTCACAGAAACGTTTGTTGTTGACTCTGGAAATGTGCCGTAAATGGAACACTGAACAGGGGAGGGTGGAATTATATGATTGGCAACCCTGTTTCAAACCAATCCCTCTTCATGCATTGCCTGCTTCTCAAAAGCCCTGGTATTAGTGCATAAAATGGGGGTGGTATCAAACCCTCAGAAGGGTCCACCATCCACTCTAAGAAAGGTCTCCCATGCCCGAAAGTTTCATCCCATTCTGACTTACAATAATATCTGTATGGTCATTTTCAGTGGTGTAGCGAGGTTGAAGGAAGTACAGGTGCAAACTCTGGGGCAACCTGCCACCCATTTGAGCCCCATTTTGCTCCCTCCTCCACCCCTTTGCCGGCAGCTTTGCTCCCCCACTGCCTCTCCTCCCCCCAGCCTCCGTGAGCTGGCCAGCAGGGGAGGGGAGCCTGGGGGAGGAGAGCGAGGCGGCTCCTGTCAGGGCGAGGCAGCTCTGGGAGGCAGGGTGGTGCAGGTTCTTCAGACCTGTCTGCCCTATTGAAGCTCCGCCCCTGGACATGTTGATGATTTCACATTATTCCCTGTGCACCCATGTCTCTTCGACACCAATGTGTTGACCGTGATTCCCATACATCAAGCAGTATGACCCTGCCCTGTGCAACGATCAGCTGCATGACTCAATAATCACTTGCATCGTATCGGGATCTGATAATATCATTTTGTCCACGCTCAGCCCTACTGAGCGTGCGGCCGACAGCATCCACGATGCAAAGCAGTCTAGAAAACGGACTTCTCTCCCTAGCCTTCTCTCTTGTATCTGTGCCTCAACGAAATGTATTTCCAATCGAGCAGCCAATTATGGTGTAATTGCCCATAAATTCAGACTGACACTGAAATTATTTCATGCACAGATCCAAGGACAACGTTCTCCCTTCACAAATGTGGGATTCAGGGGGCAGCGAAAAGGACAGAGTCAGCTGATATTCCACTAATGGATTGATTTACTTTCCTGGAATGATAATTGTCCATTTACTTAAATAGCTGGGCACTTGTACAGAGGCCTGCCCTATTAAGTGAAAATGCTCCCTCCTAACAAGGCACGGATTCGCCGCATGATTTGTAGCTTTTTAAGTGCAAAGTAGGTAGAAGATATGCCCGGGACTCATTTTTTCCCCTCCAGATGATCCATCATTTGAGCACCTGCAGATAGTATGCAAAGCATGTAGATGTTCCTTCTCCGTGCCAGAGGGGGCTGTGGGCAATTTATTCCAGACACCTGGCAGGACTGAAAGATGAGTCAGCATAGAGGGGAGCTTGCTAGAGCTGTAGATCTCATCCCAGCAAAAGGTGTTCAAGAAGAGGAAGAAATCCTGGGGCATAGCAAGGTCTGCCTGGCTCCATCATGAAAAGTAGTGCAAGTAGCTAAGATGTTCTGAGCAGTCTCAAAGTGCAGTATCACTAGTCTGAACCAGAGACAAGAAAGGCTGAAAATTTGAGTTGATTAATCTGTTAAATTAATCAACTTTAAAACATTTTGCTCGGCTAAAAAGGTGCCCCAATACTCAACCAGCAGATTATTATTTTTTTACAAAAACTATATTAATTCCATTCATTTATAAAATCTATAGATAGCAAGCACCATCCCAGAAGTGACCTTGTTTAGCTTCTTAGAAGAAGCAGTTGGTTTCTCATATGTAAACTGGTGTGGATTTAAGCAATTGATCAATTAATCAGCGGACACTCATAAAAGAGTAAATGACTAAGATTTCTCTGAACAAAACAAATTCAATTTTGCACCAAGGCAAAACAAAGCATGCAGCAAAAGGGAAAAAAAGGTGAATTCAGTGTATAAAGCATGTAAATGAGCATTATTACAAATACTGGGTTATTTTGCATAACTGCCCATATTTGCAAGTCATGGGAAGGGAAAAGGTGTTATCTTGGGCACCTGTTCCTTAACCACTGGAAAGAAATCTTGCTCTTGATTCTGAGATTTAACCCTGTATTTTCCACACATCTTGATGCTTATATTTGTAGTCATTAGATATTTGCCATTTTCAGAAAAGCACAGAGATCTGGAGTCTGCACTTAGAACCTAAGAACAGCCCTGCTGAATCAGGCCCAAGGTCCATCTAGACCAGCATCCTGTTTCACACAGTGGTCCACCAGATGCCGCTGGAAGCCACAGGCAGGAGTTGAGGGCATGCCCTCCCTCCTGCTGTTACTCCCCTGCAACTGGTACTCAGAGGCATCCTGCCTCTGAGGCTGGAGGTGCCCTATAGCCCTCCAACTAGTAGCCATTGATAGACCTCTCCTTCATGAAGTCATCCAAACCCCTTTTAAAGCCATCCCGGCTGTTGGCTGTCACCACATCTTGTGGCAGAGAATTCCACAAGTTGATTCCCCAAGTTGAATCATGAAAATGCACACAGTCCTGGACATGGAGGACCTGCCTGGATTGAACCTGGGACCTTCTGCATGCAAAGCAGTCACGTCTCCACTAAGCTATGGCCCCACACCTGTTTGTACGGAGGTACATGGGAAGCTGCCATACACTGAGTCAGGTCATTGGTCCATCTACTCTGACTGGCAGTGGTTCTCTAATGTTTCAGGCAGGGATCTTCCCCAGCCCTACCTGGAGATGCTAGGAATGGCACCTGGGACCTTATGCATACAAAGCAGATGCTCTGCTACTGAGCTGTCGCCCCCTCCCTTCCTTTGCTGCACTAGCTTCCTAGCAGATCTTCTTCAAATATGGAGGTTGGTCCTCCTCCTCCTCCTTCTCCTCCTCCTCCTCCTCATCATCATATCATCATGGACTCCCCTCATGGGCTTTCATGCACAGAGATAGCCAAAGAGGCCATTTCAGGTGCTGTTTTGTCTTGCCACAGGACTTGAGGTCTTTGAAAAGCCGCACCTGCTGAAATTCTCCCATCCACACCACTCTTCATGGTGAACAGCTGCTGCCTCTGAATTAGACTATTGTGGGGAGGGACATGGGGTCATATTTCTAAGTGCCGGGGTGGGGGGGAAGAAACATTGGATGGCATCAAGAAATCCTAAAACTGATCTACGTGTTTCTTCTGTTAGCAGCCTTAGATCTTCCAGCGCTTACAGTCACAATACACGGTAGGAAGAGCATTGTGAAAAGAGGCATTTTTTAGAGATAAAGCACAAAGGTACTTCAGAGCTCCTCTTACTCTTGCTGGGCGCTGTGATCTTGCGAAGCTTGGAAGCCGGGCGGGACCGGAGGAGGCGGTGGCAAGAGACCAGCCGTGCTCTGCGAAGCGTTGCATTGCAAATACTTGGGAGAGCTGTAGGTTTTCAGCACTCTCTTTGCTTCTCCTAGAAAGGAACACACGGAAGACAGATCAACATGGGAAGCTGCCTTATACCAAGTTGGACCATTGGTCCCTGAAGCTCAGTACTGACGGCACAGACTGGTATGTGGGAGGGGAGGAGTTGGACTAAACCCAGCTATAAGAGAGCCCAAGTGAGCAGGAAAAGCCCATTCAAGAGTAGTCTGAGACACTTGAACATCCAAAAGCAAGTCAAGCTTTATGGGGGTAGTTACATTCTTGGATAGAAAGCCTGTGTGCCTGAGCTTTCTGTCTCCATGGGGGGGGGGGCTGCATAGCTAATGGAATAGGAAGGAGAGCAAGGAGCAGCCTGAGAACAATAAATGTGGACTGATGAGTAGGGATATGTGAATAGGTTCGACGTGTTTGACGTTGAACCGGTTCGGTTCGGTTCGGTTTGACTCTTCAGGGTCGAACCGAACCACCCTCTGTTCGGTCCGACCCTGGAATGAACACCATCACCCCCCAGGTTCATGATTTTAAAAAAAAATTATTACATTTACCCCCGCCGGGGAAGTTGTTTGAGGTGGTGGTGGGGGGGTGTCCGTGAAGGTTCCCCCTTACCCTGCCAGCCTGCCTTATCCCAGGCCACACAGAGGCCCATTGCGCAGGTACAGAGGCCTCCAAAATGGCCACTGCACCAAGGGGGAAAGGCCGACGAGCGGCCGAATGGCCAACTTATGGCATAAGGGAGGCCAGCAGGGGGAGGGGGAACCTCCACAGACAAACACACACACACCCTGACACCTCAAACAACTCCCACAGAGGAGGTAAGCGTAATTTTTTAAAAAAACCCATGAAACCCCTCCCCCTGGACCAAACTGAACTGGTGGGATTCGAGGGGGTGCTGGACCAAACTGTTTTGATCTGGTTTGGGTCCAGTTTGGACTCAAACCAAACTGGACCAGCCGGTTCTGTGCACACCCCTACTGATAAGCCCTGAGCACATTGGTCTACCAATCAGAGAAAGCCAGATCAGAGAGAGAGACAGCAAAAGTGAACTAAAGAGGAAGCCCCTTGCTCACGGACACTGCCCTAGCGCCCCCCCCCCCCCGCCCGTTTAGATCCTGGAAACTCAAGGTCCCAAAATATCACAGGATTGTTTTTAGAGACTGACATACCATGCAGGGTTCCATATGCCTTGTAATGGAACATGCGTGCAGTTGCACAAAAGCATTCTTACACAAAATGCAAGCATTGCACAAACACAGTGATGCAATGGATGGCCATTATTTCCAATGGCTGTCCATTGCACAATTGCATTTGTGCGACTCTTGTGTTTTGTGTGTGAGCATTCTGGTGCAACTGTGTGCACATTCCATTGCAAGGCTGCGTAGCATGTCAGCCACCGTTTCTAAAAACTTGTTTTTCTTTCAATTCGCAAACTATTCTGCATCCCTAGGGAAGGTCCTGCATTTGCAGCATGTGGAAACCACAAGTTTATTTTTAGGTGGTGGCATTTCACATCCAATCCGCAAGGCACTCAACCATCTGAGTCCCCTATTAGAAGGAATGACAGACTACCAAAAAACCTGTAGGCTGCATCACACCCAACGTGATCCCCGAGACAGCAGTAGATCTCTCTCTGGCAGAAACAAGGCTATCAGTGGCATTTTGTCACGGGCCTTCTTGTAGGAAACTGAGGAATAATGTTCTCCTTGAAAGTCTCATTAGGAGCCAGCCCCCGACCCCTGCATATGACAGCCAGATCCCATTCAGATTAGGGGAAACGTAATGTGTCCATCAGGGGGAAAGAGACCTCGCAGAACATTAACTGCCTGACAGAATCTCTGCGGACAAATTGATCAAGCACTTAGTTTCCTGAGCTGCAGGGATGTGGAGAGGAGATTAAAGCAATAATGGGGCCCAGCATCTATCACAACCAATGCAGGCTGCAGCACCAAGGATGGTGTCCAGGAGGTCTTCATTCTGTAAGATCTGATAACGCTATCATATCCAGAAGCAGGAGGTGTGGAAATTACACTGCAGCACCTTATCTGTCACTGTTTCTTCACCCCCTTTCTTCGACATAATGACCTGTCGCCTGACTCCCCCCACCCCGTCCCCCACTACTGATTCATCAGACATTAACCTCTCTTTCCCATTGGTATATCATCCAGAATCACCTGTGCATTCTATAGAGCAGGGGTCAGAAATCTACAGCACGGGTGCCCAAAACAGCATGCGAAATGATGCTAAGTGGCACTCACAATGCTAGGAAGACTAGCCACAACAATGCCTGTCGCCTGCCTCTGGCCAGCATGTTGCTAGGGACATAGGAAGCTGCTTTATACTGAATCAGACTCTTGGTCCATCTCGTTCAATATTGTCTACCTACTCTGGTCTATGACCGTAATAAAGATTGGATCGGATTGAATATTGTCTACCCAGACTGGCAGCGGCTTCTCCAAGGTTGCAGGCCGGAGTCTCTCCCAGCCCGATCTTGGAGATGCTGCCAAGGAGGGAACCTTCTGCATGCAAGTGCTCTTGCCAGAGCGGCCCTATCCTCAAAGGGGAATATCTTATAGTGCTCACACATGTGCTCACACATATGGTGCTCACAGATGTGCTTACCCATTCAAATTCAAACCAGGGTGGACCCTGCTTAGCAAAGAGGACAATTCATGATGGCTAACACAAGACCAGGTCTCCTCCTGCAGCAGGCAGCAGACACCCAGGTTCAGTGGTGGAGGTTTCTCTGGCTGTGAGGGCTGGCTGGTTCTCTCTCTTGAATGTGCATGTGTGTGTGAGAGAGAGAGCCAGCCAGCTGGCACAGCCAGAGAGAACTTCACTGCACAACCTGGATGTCCGTTGCCTGCTACAGCAAGCAGTGGCATGCCAGCCAGAGGCAGGCAGCAGGCATCATAGCAGCCAGTTTTCCTCATGCATGCATGCTCTCTTTCCTCTCCAGCAACTAACGTCTGTGCTCTGTCTGCTCCCGAAATGGAGGAGACAAAGAACAAAAGTCTGCTGACAGATCGACAGACCAACTGGGCACACTGCAGAGGTGGAGCTAAAATGGAGTGGATGCACCCCCAAAATATGTGCTGCCCTGCCTCCAGGGTCGCCTTCCTCCCCTTCCTCCCCCCACCCCACCCCGTGAGGCTGCAGGGATATGCACTGGTGAAACTGACAAGGTTTTCCTAACAGGGAGCAGGGAGAAAGGGGTAAAAGCCATTCTCAAATATCTACACCTCAGTGGAGGGGAAAGAAGTTGGTAGATGGAGGACAAAAATGTACTTTAGGACTCTGTGGACAATTCACACAGACAGACAGAAAGCATTGCAGTTTGCAGTATGCATTACAATTGCATCAAGTGCCATTGTCAATCCACTTTCCTTTACTTCACCAGTTGATTAAAAACGAAATGCAATGCATTTAAAACAACACCTCTGCCCTTTATTAGTATGGGTATTTTACAATAGAATGGCTTGTGGGGGAAAACTGGGGCCATTCACACGACCTACCGGGAGGGTGGCCAGGAGAGGGGAAGGCTTCGCAAACCTTTCCTTCCTCCCAGGTGGACATCCTGTGCTTGGAGGAAGCACGAAATGGATCGCTCTTAGGCCAGGACTTGTTATCCCAGCCTCCGGGTATCCCACACTCCACCACGTGCCAAGCAGTGGTTTCCCCCAAAGGACGGGCGCTCTAGGCCCCTGTCTTGGTGTCAGCTGCAAGTAGCCCACGCTGACATATTATCCTGGCAGCCAGGTTAAGGGCACATTTGAACCCTTAATCTAGGCTAAGAGCTGGGCTTTGGCATAGGGTTTGGCGCCATGACGCCACTGGGATCAGTGTGGATTCCGGCAGTTTTCACGAGCAGACAAGCCCAGCTTTGGCAGCCTAAATCTGGGCTTAGCTGCTCATGAGAACAGCCTCAATGAATAATGAATTAGCAAGGATAAATTAAGGGACAGATGCCATCAGTACCAGCTATATCTCCAATTTCATCAGTTATATTTATTATTTAATCAACAGATGCAATGAGCTAGATAGCTGACCATGTTTAAAAGATGGATTAAGAACAGTTTAAATAGGTCTGAAGATTTCATTAAGGAGAAGGAAATCATTGCTCATGATTATTTGGGCTGGAGAATAATACAAACTTGTTTACCATACATTCAGTATTTTCAAATTAAGATTCATTTTGGAACAGGCTGTGGTTTTCAGTATATATAGGTCACTTCTAGCATTTGAGACTTCTATTTTAGAAAATGATTTAGACCCCAAAGACCTTTTGAAGTTATAGAATTGTTTGAAACAGACAGGGTTGATGCAGAGCTTAAGGAGAAATGGGAAAGTGGCTTAAATATACAAAGCAGCAGTGGAGTAAGAGATGTAAGGGGTGATAATTATATATCAATGTTTTATCTATAGAAAATTGTTGTAAAATGATTTATGGATGGTGGATTTATAGATCTACCATTCATAGTGGTAGATACCACTACGCTTCTAGGCAAATCCAGATGTTTCCTGCAACAAACAATCTCTGCTGGAGATGTGGAAGAACCACCAAGGACCTTTAAGTATATATGATGGGAATATGTAACAATAGTACAGAGATTTTGGAAGGCTAGAGTGGGATGTAGTAAGGATATAATTGATTATGAATTCAGAATAACACCTTTAAACTTTTCCTTATGTTGCTTTGATCCACATATAAGAGTATTACATAACCTTTACTGGTTAATTAATAGTGATAGCATGACCGTTAATAGCTCAATCAAAGAAGCAAATATTTTTACCGCTGATTGATACCTGGATTAGAAAGTGTTGCTACATTGTCTTGATGTTCAAGATAATAAGTTTTTTAAGTATTTAAGAAGGGCATTGGACAGTTTTAAATCAATTCCAATACATGTGGGGCTCCATTTCTTTATTTTGTATTGGAATCAAAGATGCCAGAAGATATTGATCAAATCCACTCAACCAGAAAATCAAGATAGGAGAGCTCTCCTCTCCTCCTACCTTCGTTAATGGCAAAGTATAAAAGCTGGGCTACCCTGCTTTGAGCAGCCTGGGCTGTTGGGATTTTTGTGAGTTCACACAATCATACACACCAGAGTAAAATGCTTCCGACCTTAGAACATAAGAGCATTAGAACAGCCCTGCTGGATAAGACCCAAGGCCTTTCTAGCCCAGCATCCTGTTTCACACAGTGGCCCACCAGATGCCTCCGAGAAGCCCACAGGCAAGAGGTGAGGGCATGGCCTCTCTCCTGCTGCTGCTCCCCTACAATTGGTATTTAGAAGGATCTTGCCTCTGAGGCTGGAGATGGCCCATAGCCACCAGACTGATGTTGATGATTGTGGGAACAGGCCTATTTATAACCAAAAATGGTTTCATTCTGAGATGATGACGTCGACGACAACGATGGTGATGATGATGGTGATGATGATGATGATGATGATGATGATGATGATGATGATGATGGCAGTCCCTATTAGGGATGTGCACGAACTATTTTGTGCACTCCCGGGAGAGCAGGAGGGTTGCTTTAAGGGACAGGGAAGGCACTGCCTACATGTCAGCCTCTGCCCTGCTGTTTTTCCCTCGCCAGCACTCTCCAAAAGAGCGGGTGCTCTGGGCTGCATTCCTGCTTGCAGCCCTGATCAGCATCGCCACACTCATGGCCAATGCGCACATGCACATATGCATCGGCCATGAGTGTGGCAATGCTGATTGGGACTGAAAGCAGGAATGCTGTAGCCCAGTGTGCCTGCTTTTTTGGAGAGCGCTGGCGAGGGAAAAACAGCGGGGCAGGAGCTGAAGAAAGGCAACGCCTTCCCTGTCCTTTAAAACAACCTGCCTGCCCTTCGAACCGGTTCGAACGCCGGCAGACCGAACTGGTTCAGCGGTCCAGGAAGGGAGCGCCAAACTGGTTCAATGCACATCCCTAGTCTTTATCACCTTATTCCTTTTCTAAAAAAGAGTAAACCACTCTGAGAACCATTTTGCTGACAAGTGGTATATATATATATTCTTAATAACGACCACACACTTCCCAACATGTTAGTTTTCGATGTGCCCCTTCCCTCGGGCTGAAATGGTACAATCCCAGAAAAGCTCCCGTCCCTCGATTCTGCTGCCAATATAAGCCAGCCTTCCGCGAGGGCTTCCGATCACTACCGCAGTTCCTGTGACAAACCTCTGAACGTAATCCATTCGGTGACAGAAACCATACCGTCCCTTTTCCCAGAATGTCCAATTTAGCCACGTAGGCTCTTCCTCGCAGACGCTGCCTCATGAATAACTGAGAAGGATTTATGGGCACAGGGCACCAGGGAGAGGTATGGCGGAGGCCACGCGCCCCGTTTACAAGGCAACATGGCCTCGGCAGCCATGATGCCTCATTAAGCATCTGAAAGGTCTTCAAAGGAGCCTCTTGGCTTGTCCAGGAACCAGCCTGTCGGCCTGAGGCTCATCTGGCAATGAGGTTCTCTTAATTAAAAGAAACAATGGCAGCAAAGGCCAGGCAGGCATCCAGAAGAGGATATATTTGCCACCAAAGCAAACTATAAACACACAGTTTTGATGCAGTTCAAGGGTCAAATGAGACATTACCTGAAGCACACGATGGAGGCTAGAGTGCTTGGTCCTTAGTCAGTAAATACCAGCTGGATAGGGTCCCCTGCAGATCAGCACCATGGCATGGCAGGGCACAGCATGGCAATGCATTCCACGCGCTGCCCAGTGACAGTCCGAAGTCTGGATCACAGACTCCCAACCCGCCCAATAGAGCTGCTCTTTCCCCCAGCAGGAAAGCTCCCAATTGAACTAATGGGGAGGAGAGCTGGTCTGCTGGGAGCAAGCGTGATTTGTTGCCTTAGCTAAGCAGGGTCTGCCCTGGTTGCATTTGAAAGGGAGACTAGAAGTGTGAGCACTGCAAGAGATTCCCCTCAGGGGATGGAACCGCCCTGGGAAGAGCATCTAGGTTCCAAGTTCCCTCCCTGGCAGCATCTCCAAGAGAAGGCTGAGAGAGACTCCTGTCTGCAGTGTTGGAGAAGCCGCTGCCAGTCTGTGTAGACAATACTGAGCTAGATGGACCAAGGGTCTGACTCAGCTTCCTACATTCCTTTGCCCCTGCCAAGGAGGTGTCGGGGGTGGGATTCACACTGGGAGCATGGCAGGGGCAAAGGGTTAGTCACGCACATGCGCACGCACGCGCATGCGCACGCACACACACACCATGGTCCTGATCCATGAGGGACCCATCTGGCTGCTGTTTCGTGAACACAAACCAAGCACAGTAGCCCCCATCCAATGTGTGGGCAAAACCATGCTAAGGAAGCTCGGCCCAGTTTTGCCTGCGCATGTGTACCACCAAGATTGGGCCCAAATCTGGGTGGCTCCTCGGTGGCAAACCTACATCCGCAGCCACGCTCTCCTAACCCCATTTCTATGATTGTCTGCCGGACGTGGCTGCTTGCAGCCACGGTTGGCAGACTGTGGGGATCCTGGGCAGCTTTGGGCAGCGGGGGGGGGGGGATCCGCATAACACACTACACAGGGTATTATGGGTGTTCAAGGGGTTGGGTGACGCATCCCGGCACCCTAACCCTCTGAGCTACCAGCAGCAGCCGGTAATCGTCTGGGCGGGCGATCCGCCCACTGAAGAGGGAGCCCTCGGTCATTTGCGGGGCGGTAAGCTCTTTCCCCATGAGCCCTCTTGCCCTTTCTCACTGCTCATGAGAAAGGGCTCTTTGTATCCATATTCCATGACACTCTTGGTAAAGTTATTGTCCTGCGTCAGCTTGGTCTGGGCACCTCCTGGAGCCTCAGAGTGAAGAGGGGAGGGGGTCACAGTACCCACTGCCTCCTCTTCCCGCTGTGCTTGTTCCATCAAGTTCTGGGCACTTCTTCAGCTATCCCAGCTCTCTGCATCCAGCCATCTCCTCCGCAGCTCCATTACTCTTATATAGCTCTCCCTCTTCTCCTTGCCGCTTCCCCCAAGTTCCCTTTCCCCCTCTGTCACTTCTCGCTTTCCTCTCCCAACCGTTCTTTGTTTTTCTTCTCCTCGGGTAACAGAGCTTTGCCTGAATCTCCTCACCACATCCTCAGCCCCTTTCTCTCACTGGCCAACAAGAAACCATCAGCCCTACAAGCTAAGCTGACTCCTGCCTCCATGTCAGGGTCTTAGGATGGAGCCTTTGTGCCGGCCACTGGGGCTTCCAAGGAGTTCCCCTAGGCTTCATACCGTGGCCACTGCAGCTCTGTGACGTTCATACAACCAACAGCAACACAGCGCCTGAGATCCCACCCACCTCAACTTCCCCAATACCTTGGCGGAGAGAAAAAGGAAAGACAACATTTTTTTAAAAAAATGTGACCCAGTTCCAGACACAAGACTCAGGTAACAATAATTTACATCCATATTGCCTCCAATGCTCTTTAACATCTACATGAAACCACTGGGAGAGATCAGCAGGAGATTTGGTGCAGGGTATTATCAATAGCCTGATGACACCCAAATCTGTTTCTCCCTATTAACTTCATCAGGAAATGGCATAACTTCTCTAAATGCCTGCCTGGTGGTGGTAATGGGCTGGATGAGGGATAGCAAACTGAAGTTGAATCCAAATAAGATGGAGATATTGATTGTGGGGGTCAAGACCTGAGAGATGGTTTAGATCTGTCTGTTCTCAATGAGGTTACACTCCCCAGTGAAATGCTGGTCATTACCTATAAACCCTGAATGGCTTAGGTCCAGGGTACTTAAGAGAGTGCCTCCTTTGCTATGAACCCTGACGCCTATTAAGATCATCTGGGGAGATCTGGTTATGGTTGCCACCAGCTCAACTGATGGCGACTCAGGGCTGGGCCTTCTCTGTGGCTGCCCCAGGGCTTTGGAATGCACTCCCTGTCAAAATAAGAGCTTCTCCATCTCTGACTGCTTTTTAAAAGACCCTTAAGAGACACCTGTTTATTTTAATTGTTTTACTTTGTGAACTATTTTTAATTGTTTTATTCTGTGAAAGTGTTTTAATTGTGTGTTTTTGTTTTAATATTGTAACATGAATTGTGTACACCGCCAAGAGATGTATATATTAAGCAATATATTAAATAAATAAATAAATAAATTTGCATCATTGTCAGTCTCAAAACAACTCAACAAAGACCTCCCAGATGATGTCAGACTTGCTGAGCCTGCCCATTTCCCAAAACATGGCATTTCCTCCAGCAACCAAAATGATCACATCACTCAACCAGTTGTCAATATCTGACACTGCAATGGCTTTCCGAGACAACCCTTAACATATCTCTAAGTCTGAGAAGTTTGCCTTTTAAAAGCTCCAGTATGTGACAGGCCTCCCCTAAAGAGGTACGAGCAGTCATTGGGCGGTGTCTAAACGCAGCCCTCCCCTTTCCTGATGGTAAAGCAGAGACGAGAAACTGAAAGAAACTGGCATTGGTGAAATTGACTAGGATTTTCTCTCACCTTTTCAGTTTCACCAGAAAGAAATCACAATGAAACTGAGACCGTGTCAGTTTCACAAGAAAACTGGGGTGGGGGCTGTAAATCTTGAAATTCTCATTGTCAGGGGAATTGATGTAGTTTCTTCTACCTCAGAGTTCAGGTGGGGGCTCATTTGATGGAATGCTCCTCCATACCAAAAAAAAAGTCACTTCACTCAGCAAGAAAATATCAGGAAGAAGTGTTCAAGGAAAGCCTTCTCTCTCTCTCTCTCTCTCTCTCTCTCTCTCTCTCTCTCTCTCTCTCTCTGACATGCATGTTTTCATCATTTCATTGAAGACCAGGCCTGGATTCTATGGCCATGCCATGCAATAAAACAGCGGTTCCCAACCTTTGGTGCTCCAGATTTTACTGACCTACAACTCCCATCATCCCCAGCCACAATAAATTGAAGCTAGGGGTGATGGGAATTGTAGTTCATCAACATCTGGATTGCCACAGGTGAGGAACCCCTGCAACAAAAGAATCATGAATCACTGATGGGCAAGTCTCTGCCAGCAAGGCAGCAAAAGAGACAGTGTGGTATAGTGGTTAGAGTGTTGGACTAGGACCGGGGAGAGTTGAATTCAAATTCCCATTCGGCCATGAAACTCACTGGGTAACTCTGGGTCAGTCACGTAACTCTCAGCCTAATCTACCTCATAGGGTTGTTGTGAGGATAAATATAGCCCTGTACACTACTTTGCGCTCCTTGGAGGAAGAGTAGGATATAAATGTAAACACACAAACAAACAAAAACAAACAAACAAAAGAGAGGGATTTACATGGAGCCTGGACTTCTGAGCAGTGCAGGTTAGTAGAGCTCGCAAGCAAACTGCACTTTGCAGTAGTCCACTAACCAGAAATGATGCCGAGCATCAGACTCAACCTCCTTCACAGGACAAAACCACATGTGTCCAAAACAGCAGTTGTGGGCTGTGAAATCTGCCTGCTTCACAAGAATGAGAGGCCATGAACACCACATGATAAAGGATGCTCGACTAGCCTACCAGCCAAAAGGTGTGGAGACCAATGGCCCAAAGAGACTGGGCAGTAGTATAAAAAAACATCAGCACAATCCACAATCATTAAGAAAAAGCACTTGCAGGGTTCCTGACTTAACATGAAACTTTGCTGCCCCCTACGGCTACTTTAAAAGAAATGCAACTCAATCAGAAATGCCAAAGAAAGTGATAGGAAATTCAAACTTTGTGGCCTCACTGACACCTCTTCCTTCCACCCTGCCCAGGAGGAGCAGGATATGGAGGTGAGTTACCCAGTGGCTTCCCTTCCGGCTACGGTGAAGTAAGAAATAACTAGGAAGGGAATGGGTGGCAAGAGTGAGCAACTTCTGATTCTCTGCCACCAACTTCTCTCCTGTGCATCTGTGTCTGAACCACCAGCAGTTTTGACAGCAGCAGCAAAAAAAAAGGGATTCCCAAATTCCACCTTGGTTGAGGCACCAAAACACCATGTATAACATAATTTCCTTTAGGAAAATAGGTTCCAAGTTAAGACATTTCGACTTAAGACACAGTTTTCGGGAACCGGATTTGTCATAAGTCTGAGGATTTCTTATAAGTCTGAGAACTTACTATAAGTCTGAGGACTTCCTCCTTTAAATTGGGCAGTGAGGGGAAGCTCATCCAAAGCACCTCCCATGATTATGCAGCAGAATGATGACGGCTGACCAGCCCTGTTTCATTGGGTGATCCAGAATAAGAGAAGTCAAGAAGGAGAGCAGTTACTTCCTACCGTGAGTTCTCTGGGGCTTCCCTGGGCTGACGCTGATGCCTTGACTGCCGTGGTGGTTCCAGTTTGCCACAAAACCCGAGGGCGGCATGGGTGTGCTGAGTGCTTGCTGAAGCCCTGAGAGAGGAAAAGATATTAGAGCAGAAGTGTGCAAAGGAGGAGATTGGTCTTGTGGTTGCAAGCATGAATGGCCCTCTTTGCTAAGCAGGGTCCACCCAGGTTTGCATTTGAATGAGAGACTACCTGTGTGAGCACTGTAAGGATTTCTGAAGTTTCCGCTTATATGAATGAAGTCTCAACTGAGTCATTTATGTCAACTTGGGATTCCTTTATAAACTTTAATATCAGACAAGGACATCATTTGTTCCCATTGTCCGGATTTGATTTGTGAAGCTTTATGGATCCAGCTTTATGCAACCAAGTGTTGATCAGGCGAAATCAAATGTTGATAATTGCTGCTGAATTTTCTTAGAACAGTTAATATATTTAGAATGTTTTCTTTTTAGTACTTGCTTAAAGAAATATCATGACACTGTATTTTTTCTTCTGCTTTATGTTTCAATAAAATTGGGAAAAAAAATCCTTTAAAAAACACACACACCCCAAAAAAGGATATTCCCGCTAGGGTATACACCGTACACTTCAGTCAATCAGTGGGGAATGCAGAGTGGGGGTGGAAATAAAGACTCATATAAAGACTCATATTAAATGAAATAGACTCCACACACACACACACACACACACAAACACACACACACATACTCCCCACTGATCGACTGAAGCATCTGGTTCTTTATGGTGTTCTGCTGTTGGTCACCTTTATTTTTTATAACTGTAATTGAAGTTTTAAAATATGCTTCAATTGTTATTTTAACATAGAATGCTTTGAGCTTTTTAGCAAACACAGAACAGCGATAATAGTAATTCCCTAGCACCCCAACGTTTTGGAAGACACCAAGAAAAATGGCTGATATGCAGACTAGAAGATCAATAATGTGTACTGGGATCACCAAAATCAGATCAACAAGAAACAATATGATCCCACCAAAATCAGCAATAAACATATATTGAAAAGTAGACCACAACTTAATCCAGTGCTGTACTGTAATAGAAAGATATTTACGGAATAAGATCAAACAAAACATCAATGATTGGAAAACATAACAGCGACACTAAATGTGTAGCAATGGTGCAACCCATTCATAGTGTGGATGCGAAGTGATGCAAATGAGTGCATACATCCACGATGGTGTCCCAGTGACCTCCATTTCTCTGTAGATCTTTCTCAAGTGGTGAATGGTCTTCACAAAATATTGCTCCACATACTCCGAAGTCCAATCTTCAATTTCAAAGTTCAATCTTCTTTCGATGTGTTGAAAGCCATCTCTACTACTTCTAGAGAATTCACTCAAACAGCCAAATTCTTGTAAGGTACAAAGCTAATCCGATGTAGAATTCTCTAGAAGTACTTTAAAATCTACATATTTAAACACATTTGCATTTGTTAAAAATCACCCACTCGCCCATTTCTTTTGTGGGTTGGCTGGTAGGTAGCACCCATCATGCCCTACCACCCAACCCACTTTGGTGTCCCTAGGAGCTACCCATGGGGAATAATGGCATGTTTCAAGTTTCCCCATTGTTCCCTATGGCCGGAACCCTCGAAACGGTTCAAGTTTTGTTCCATTGAAACAACCGGTTCGACCACTGTTTCGACGAAACGTTTTGGCCTTTTGTTTCGAGCTCAAAACGAAATGCAAAATTCATTTTGTGCACATCCCTAGTGTGAATAACTGTCCATGCAGTGTAGATAGATGTGCATTGGACAATACATGCAGACAGGGCTGAAATGTCCCTGCCAAGCTAAATGTGGGTTCCCTGTGAAAGGGGCTCGTCCTAGTGATGAGCCTTCCGTGTATATTAGAACTGCCTGGGACCCAGAGAGCTGTTTCTGTAATTGACTCCAGAGGCACTAAGCCTGACTGGAATGCAAAGAGCAGCGTTCAGGCCAAAGCTGCGAAGGGCCATCCGGCGAGAGAGCGGCAGGGGTGCCCTTCGGATCTGCCAGGCTGTTTCCCAGCAACCCAGCCCCTGCCGGGTCCTCCGCAAGGCTGGCGCAGGAAGGGAGACCCTCTTTGCATCCCTCCCGGCAATTAGCAGCTCCAGCAAGCAAATTAGGTTGGAGATTAGATTCCGCAAAAAGTCCCGGGATTCAATTTGTACCTGAACTTTGCAGATAATTCAATTAGGACCTCTGGGAAGCTTTGCCTCCCGGGGGGGGGAGGGGGCGGTGGAGGAGGGAACTGGGGAACCCTGTTATCCGGTGGCTCAGCCATGCCTGTTCTAACCTGAATAGCCCAGAGACACAGGACGAGGCAAAACACCCATCCGAGACTGGAGGAAGCATTTTAGCCTGTGTTTGGATTGTCACCTGTCCGATACAGGCCTGGGCAGTCCAGGTATCGGACGTTCTCTCCAGTGTGCAGGGAAAGTGTCATCCTGGATACAAAAAGTCCAGAAACCTGAACAGGAAGATTACTTTGACTAATTTCACCAATTTTTCTTCTGCTTCTCACAAGGCCAGAGAGCTTGCCTGCTCTGGTTTGCATTTGGATGGGAGGCTACATCCAAGTGCTGTAAGATCATGAGGCTGCCCTGGGAAGAACACCTGCATGCTTGCATGCAGAAGGTTCCAAGCTCCCTCCCTGGCAGCATCTCCAAGATAGGGCCGAGAGAGATTCCTGCCTGCAACCTTGGAGAAGCCGCTGCCAGTCTGTGAAGACAAATACTGAGCTAGATGGACCAATGGTCTGACTCGGTAGAAGGCAGTTTCCTATGTTCCTAACTCTAGAGTTAACAAGGTGGGAGTGGGCCTCTGGGTTTAGCTGTGAAGCTTATGGACAGAGAGAGCCCCCTTTCTCTTGTGAGACTTTCTCCTATGCAAATTACACTATAGGGGGAAATGGACAAAACCACTGCCAAGGACTGGAGAGCTGATCTTGTGGTAGCAAGCATGACTTGTCCCTTAATCTAATCAGGGTCCGCCCTGATGGCTGTGTCCAGGAATTCTCTCCAATGAACGTGGCAACCTTAGTTCGCATCTAAGTGGTGTGATGTGTTTTAAAGATGCTGTAGATTTGCGGGGGCATGGATTCATGGCTGGAAGCCCCACTAGACTGGGAACAACAACACTCAAGGGAGCTTCCTACAAAAGGTTTGTCAGGCCTCTTTCTTCCAGATTTTCAGATGACAAGCAACTGCAGGATGGACAGCTGTGGCTTAAAGAAGCTGTAGCTCCTTCCTTGCAGGTTTTGGGGAAAAGGTTGGGTGGGCATCTACTAGGGGTGTGCAGTCTTGGATTTCCTTTTGCTCCTAGGAGGCAACACGTTTCCTATCACTGCACCAGCATGTTGGGGAGAATGGATTGCTATGCAGCTGGTAAAGGTCCCAGAGCCCTGTCGGAAGAAAAGTTGGCAACCAAATATTCGCAATTCGCAAGATTTTGAATGAATGAATGCATGCATGAATGAAGTGTTAGTTTTGCTCTGCAACCACTCCCAAGCTTTACCCGGGGATGGGCTCCTTACCTTTTTTACCGTTGTTCTGCCAGGATCCCTGGGGGACAAGATTTGGGGTTAGGGGAGGGGTGGCCTTCCACGGTCCTTGCTGAGAGGCTCCCCTGACATTAGCATTGCTTTGGCTGCAGAATGGCAAGAGCCTCAGAGTCCCAGCTCGGAGCCCCAGTTCCATAGGATGTAAGCTGGGGCTGGAAAGGTGAGGCCGAGGGCTGCTAGAGAAGGTCTTCGGGTCTTTTTCTGGAAGGTCCACGTAGAGCGGGCCGTTCAGGCTGCTTTTGATGGTCTCGGGGACCAGTGGAGCAGCCTGGGTGTGGGGCCCTTGGCTCTGCCTGTCGAAGGACATCACTGCAGTAAAAGGAGGACAGCGGAAGGCAAAAAGGTCACACCACATCCCTGCCTTGAGAGTAAACATATCGCTATTTCAGCATGATGCCTCTTGCACACCGCCCAGAGCCTTTGAATGGAGCCGTATATAAAGGTGCTCTACTGGATTGTGCTGCTTTGTACACACAGCTGCCACGAAGTCACCCTGTGCATCCCACCGATAAGTATGCAGCACTTGAACATAGGAAGCTGCTGCATACGGAGTCAGGCCACTGGTTGCTTTAGCTCAGTATTGTAAACCCTGACTGGCAGCAGCTCTCCCGAGTTTCATATGACAGTCTTACCCAGCCCTAGCTGGAGACGTCACGTGTTGACCCTGGGCCTTTGGCATGCCCAAGCATGTGCTGTGCTGCTAAGCTATGGCCCTATTCCCTGAGACATGTATGCATAAGCATAGACTGCCTTATCCTGAATCAGAGAATTCATTATTCAACTGCTGGTTGGTTGGTTGGTTGATATTTTGATATGCATGCTGCCTTTCATCAGATGTTCTGGGCAGTGCATAGCATAGAGCCAGCTAGGCAATATAAAATAGTTAACACAAATATAGCACTAGATGAGATATACACAGGCAGCATCAGAAATCAAATCCAGTATCAGGGCCATACCCAGCCAAAAAGATGGGGGCAGTTTATCTGGCCCCCATCAGCCCTGAGTGCAAGCAACAGTCAGTTATTTATAAACTGTAAAATGTATTTATATTGTATTTATTTTTTTTAAATGGGGATGGTAGAGAAAATTGGGGGGGACACAGACTCTCCCCCCCGCCCAGGAGCTGCAGGTCTGTCCAGCATCTTTTAAATCAAGAATACAGAACTAGCATCATAATCTCCAGCCTCTAAGACACCCCGCCCCTCTGCAAAACTTCATAGGCTGCAGGAAGAGAACAGTCTCTTCAACTGGCTATGAAGGACCAGGAGAGAGGGGAGAGAGCAGATCTCCCCAAGAGAGGGTTCCACATTCGGAGGGCAACCACCAAGAAGGCCCTGTTGCGTGTGCAAGACAACTGAGTTTCGCCTGGAGTCAGCCTGCACAACAGGCTCCACCTGGTCCAATACTGGCTAATTCATCCCACAGTGCATCCCAAAGGTCCTTCACAGCATTGTTCACTGTGATGCTTTGTCGCTGGAGATGCCACGTGCCTGGAGCTTTCTGCATGCAATTCATGTACTTTATCTTGGAGCTGGGTCTTTGCATGCCTAGGAAGTATCCCCCAGCTACATGCTACATGTGCTATATGCAGCTGTCAACAAGAGTCAGAACATTTACGATGTGGTGATGCTGGCAGATTGTCCACACAGGTAAGGGCTTTTTAAAAAAAAATTTTAAGGCACAGATCACAGGGCACACCACATGGAAATTCAACTCTAAAGTGCACTAGAAAACAACCACTTCCAGAGGGGCCACCATGTCAGTCCATAAGAACATAAGAACAGCCCTGCTGGATCAGGCCCAAGGCGTATCTAGTCCAGCATCCTGTTTCCCACAGTGGCCCACCAGATGCTGCTGGGAGCCACAGGCAGGAGCTGAGGGCATGCCCTCTCTCCTGCTGTTACTCCCCTGCAACTGGTACTCAGAGGCATCCTGACTTTGAGGCTGGAAGTGGCCTATAGACCTCTGACTAGTAGCCCTTGATAGACCTCTCCTCCATGATTATCCAAACCCCTCTTAAAGCCATCCAGGTTGTTGGCTGTCACCACATCTCATGGCAGAGAATTCCACAAGCTGATTATTCATTGCAGCATGAGCTCTCTGGCCTGGTGGCACCTTAAAGACTAGCCCATTTATTGCAGCAGAAGCTTTTACGGGCGACAGTCCACTTCACCAGAGGCACAGCAGTGCCCCTCCCCCTGCCCAGCTTCCTACACAATGTCGCAAAACCATGCTTACTAAGCTGACATGAATTCCAGGCAGATGCATTGCTGCAAGTATTTTGGAGCAGAACCAGGGGATCGAAAATAACAGAATGGACCGCCGGCTAATTGCTTGAAGCTAGCTCTGAGCTAGCTGGACAATCATCTGGGGTTAAGTGGGAGGGGAGAAGCTCTTCTTGAACCAGGTGCTCTGCTGTTGGCATGTAGTACTTACGCGATTTGTGGAAGTCTTGGTTATCTTTGGGCTCGTACCACAGCAGTTGGCTGCTCAAACTGCTGGTTGTGCTGTAATTCTTGGAACCGGAGGTAGATTTCCATGTGTTTGAAAGCCACGGAGAATCACTGGAGTCTACCCTGCAACCAAGGGGAGAATAGCTACAACGCTACCAGACAGCAAAAAGATGCAGGGTGTGAGAAGCTTTAGTGCAAATGCAAAGCAAGAGCTTACTCACCCTCCACACACTCCCACAGGCTTCCGACCTACTTTCAATCTCATGACCTGGTGATGCTGTGTCCATATGCACAGCAGGGCCCTTGCACAATTTTAATAGCGCCACCTGCTGGCCAGCTCTTGCTTTTGAAGAACAACTTATTACTCCTTTTCTGGCAAATGGTGGTGCTTCCTGAAATGCAAGATCTAGCACCTGACAGAGCATGCTGCAAAAATGCAGATGGGGAATGAGTTGCACACGGCGAGGGATAGTCCCGCAGGTTCCTGGATGGCAGGAAGCTTAGAAGCTCACTGGGTGACTCTGGGCCAGTCATGTATCTCTCAGCCTAACCTACCTCACAGGGTTGTTGTGAGGATAAACATAACCATGACATCTGGGCTCCTTGGAGGAAGCGCAGGGGAAAAAGGAAGGAAGGAAGGAAGGAAGGAAGGAAGGAAGGAAGGAAGGAAGGAAGTGTGTGTGTGTGTGTGTGTGTGTGTGTGTACACATCCTAGCACCCCAGGGGAGAAGGGGGCATGCATGATGGGGAGGGGCTCAAATGATTTTGTGTTGGTCACACATTACACAAATGGGGCCTAAAAGAGGGAAACCCCCAACTTTCCCCTTTGGTGATGAAGAGTGGCCGATTGCCTCATGCTGTACCCCTGGATTACCACCAAACATGCCACAAGGTTTAACCACTTTGCCAATAGATCTGCCTGCTTTCCACCGATAGCCAGAAGCAACAAACACGTGCCCCTAGAGCCCTGGAGAGCTTACCGGTGTTTGATGATGGTGTCATCACTTGCATTCCTGTACAAACCTGGGGAGCACAAAATGAGATAAGGTTGGTGCTATCTGCCAGACATACATGTTCATCTTCAGGCTTCAAAAGAAGTGTGTGTCATCATACCTGACAGAGGCACTCCCTACCACCAAACTGGACCTTATAAAAAGATGCCATTTATGTTCCCTAGACTGATATTTTTAAACAGAAAAGGCTGCTTCTGAAGGGGTGATCAGAATAAAAGAAACAGCATTGGGAGGGGGCATTGGGGGGCAGGGTTGCTTTCCCACCAAATGGCTTTTCTCCTTGCAGGGTTCCAAATTATGATTGAAAAATATGGTCTGGTTCACACAGTCATTGGGATCTAGGTTTAATGTGGGTTACTGATGTTAG
Source organism: Hemicordylus capensis (assembly GCF_027244095.1). Taxonomy (NCBI): domain Eukaryota; kingdom Metazoa; phylum Chordata; class Lepidosauria; order Squamata; family Cordylidae; genus Hemicordylus; species Hemicordylus capensis. The sequence goes on along the minus strand of NC_069664.1, from coordinate 19,040,899 downwards.
CATAACCCAAGTAATGTGGGTAACTGACATTGAAATGTGGGTTACGGACAGTGACCCAGTACTGTGGGTTACTGATATTGGCATAACACGGGTTCACACTGACATTAGTGTGAAGCCAAGCCAAGGCAGGAATATTAGATTCATCATGGGCCATAAGCCACCTTGATGTGGGTTCACACAACCACGCTAATGTTGGTAACCGACATTAGGCCTAGATTCAAATGGTTGTGTGTACCAGTATACAAATATCTGTCATATTTGTATTTGTAAGCTACCCAGACTGTCTGGCACCCTCCCCAGAAAGGATGTCCTTGCAAAGGACTTGATGTGCCACCTTCCCTATGAGCCTATGGTCAGACCCCATCGAAGAAGGGGTCCCCTCACCTTCACCGAGTGCATACTGCCGCCCCCGGCTGTACTGCCGGGCCTGCTTCTGGCAAACGTAGACCGCCAGCACCATCAGCATGATCCAGAGTGCTGAGCCCACGCTGGCAATGAAGACGGGCTGGCGCACCACTTCCAAGACGTAGTTGGACATTAGGTCGGGCACCGTCGCCATCTTCCCCACGGTAGAGTCTGCAAGGGGCGAGATGATGGAAAGGCCACCTTACAAGGAGACTCTCAGGAAAAGGTTTGGGGTCTGAGTGCAGCCAGTGGCTTCATTAGCAACAGCTAACATTTCCCAACAGTATTGCTGGGAAGGACCAGCACTGAAAACCCTGGAAAGGCTGCTTCCAGTCAGTGTAGACAATAGTGAGCTAGATGGACCATGCGACTGACCCAAGAGGCAGTGTCGTGTGTTCATGGATTGTGCAACTATGAATTTGAAGAGAGGCCATAGCTCAGTGGTAGTGCATCCCTTTTGCATGCAGAAGGTCCCAGGTTCAAGCCTTGGCATCTCCAGGTAAGGCTGGCAAGGATGCCTGCCTGAGACCTTGGAGAATCACTGCCAGTCAGTATAGAAAATTGTATTAATTTTTGTTTGACCTTGTGGTTTGAACCCTATGGTTTGACCATAGAACAATTACATTTCCCCCCAATTAGTATAAAGGAAATGATGCTGAGATATAAATGATAGAGAAAGAATCTAGTAGATATGTTAATGGCAGGAAGAGATTTGGATATTCCAGAATTAGACTTTTCAATCAGAGCATTTTGTTAATTTTCTTTAGCTTCCTTTTATATTACATCTCTTAGCTTCTCCTCTCATTTTACACTGTGATTCTCTTGCTTGAAACTAGGTAAATTTCCAACCTTCATTTTACATTGTGAACCCCTGTGTTTTAAATTTTGTAAATGCACTTTTCATTTTGTATTGTGATGTATGTCGGTTTTAAGCAATGGGTTTTTTCCATGGAGCTCCCATGGAGGCAAGAAAGACCCTGGTGTAGCTATATTCCAGAGATAGGAACATAGGAACATAGGAAGCTGCCATATAATGAGTCAGACCATTGCTCTATGTAGCTTAGTTTTGTCTTCACAGACTGGCAGCAGCCTCTCCAAGGTTGTAGGCAGGAATCTCTCTCAGCTCTATCTTGGAGAAGCCAGAGAGGGAACTTGGAACCTAGATGCTCTTCCCAGAGCAGTTCCATCCCCTTACAGGGAAATATCTTACAGTGCTCGCACTTCTAGTCTCCTTTTCATAAGCAACCAGGTCCGATCCTGCTTAGCTAAGGGGACAAGTCATGCTTGCTACCACAAGACCAGCTCCACTGACCTACAGCACTGCACACAGGATTACTGGCCACTCCGACCCCTGCTCCATTGGCAGCAGCTATCTGGACGCAGTATCTCAGCCCATCAGGCAAGCCTGTTGTTTCCAGACTGTGGGTTCCCCCATCTACTGTCCTGTTAAATCCATGGTGGGTTTCATTGCCCAGGAACCAGACCTGCAAAGGGAGACAGCCAGTCAATAACACAAAGACGAGCACCAGCCTGCATCTGTACTGCTTGCAACCTTGATGCTCCTTCCATCTCTCCAGCAGGTTTCAGGATTTTGAGCTAATCATATTCTGCAGCTGTCGCTCGTATTTATCTCCTCGTTACCTGGTAGCCTGTAATGATGCCGTTGTGCATGTCATGTGGAGGAGGCTCCCAGTGGATGATCACGGTGCCGTTCCCACCTTGGGATGCAGTAATGCTGATGCTCTGGGGAGCAGCACTGGGCACTAAGGAGGAAAACAAGAAGTTGTGGTTAGAACTAATCTGCTAACTTTGCTTCCACGATCATCTTAATTGATCATTACCATCTTCACAAGTTAGCACATTTTCAGCTCAAACATTCAGGCATCCGCCATCTTGACTTGGAGTGGATGACATCATCACAAACTATGCCGTTGAGATGTCGCTATGTGCCCCTACAGATGTACCAAATTTGGTTCAAATCAGTTAGGCGGTTCACAAGTTCACTTGTGCCTCAAATGTTCATGTGTCCGCCATCTTGGATTGGGGTAGATGACATCATCACAAACTATGCTGTTGAGGTGTTCTACAATTGTACCAAATTTGGTTCAAATCGGTCCAGGCATTACAAACTTGAAAGAGAGAGAGAGAGAGAGAGAGAGAGAGAGAGCTGGGCTGTCTTATAAGCTTACTTTCCTTAGGTTAAAAACTAGATCTATTTAAAGGCTTTTAGGAGGAGCTGCAATTACCTGCCCAACATGTAGACAGAGGCTCTTTTCAGCCACAGCCTATCTAGCTCAGTATTGTCCATCTAGCTCAGTTTTGTCTACACAGACTGGCAGCAGCTTCTCCAGGGTTGTAGGCAAGAATCTCTCTCAGCCCTGTCTTGGAGATACTGCCTGGGAAGGAACTTTTGTGCAAGTGCTCTTCCCAGAGCAGCTCCATCCCCTGAGAGGAATATCTTACAGTGCTCACACATCAAGTCTCCCATTCATATGCAACCAGGGAGGACCCTGCTTAGCTAAGGGGACAAGTCATGCTTGCTACCACAAGACCAGCTCTCCTCTCGTAGTACTGCTGCTACGAGTATTTATATACCGCTTTTCAACTAAGGTTGAAACATAACACCTCTTTTTAAATTATTTTTTCTTCAGTTAATCCATTTAGAATATTGAGCTAGGCATATTCCTAGCAACTTCCTATGTTCCTCTGTACACATGCATATGTGTCCCCATGCCTAAGGAAGGTCATTCACTGAGCACAGAGTACACATGGGATATTTAGTGTATCATAAAGGTAAATTGTGCCATCGATTCGGTGTTGACTCCTGGCAACCACAGGGCCCTGTGGTTGTCTTTGGTAGAATACAGGAGGGGTTGACCATTGTCATCTCCCATGCAGTATGAGTTCTTTCTACATTGTTACTGCCCGATATACAACGGGCATTCAAACCGGCAACCTCAAGCTTGCTAATCAAGTCATTTCTCCGCTGCGCCCAGGATATGGAATTTAACACTGTATCAACAACTATGGATTCTTCGTGCTTGGGGAGTGGCCAAAAAGATTATAATTCAACACTGGAAAAGCAGATTTACTCCGGAACTTCAGCTTTGGACTACTGAAATGTGTTCATTATCCACATTTGAATTGCTTTTTTTCTACCATTTAGGCAAGGAAGAAGAGTTTCAAGCTATTTGGTCAAAATTTAATGAATTGTATGTGCTCTAGAAGATGATTACATATATATGCATTGTTTGTCGGGGGGTTTTCTTTTCCTTTCATTTCTTTTCTCTTTTTTTCTTTTTTCTTTCTTTTTTCTTTCTTCTTTTTTCTTTTGCTTTTAAAACTTTATATGAAAGTGTTTCATTTTGGGGAGTGTCTTGGACTGTAATGTTTGTTCTTTAAAATAAATTAAAAAATGGAAAGGGGAAAAAAATTCCCCACTGTGCCATAGGTGGCTAGTGTATTTAAAAAGGAGCTGATGTGTGAGCTGTACCTTCTTCTGGGATCCAGAGGTGTCTCATATTGCTGTCTTTGCCATGGGTCTTCCCCGAATATGGTCGCACCTTGAACTCATACTTATAACCTCTCTCAAGCCCTGGAACGATAGTGCGGTGATCTCCTGGGACATGCCATTCGGCCCAATGTGTGCTCGCAGGCAGCAGAGAGCGGTAGAAAACCACGTAGCCGTCCACGTGCTGGGAAACTGGGTTGGCCTGAAAGTCAATGGAGAGAAACCCAGTTTAGCCTCCACATTCCAGACCTGGGAGATACGGATACGGATCTAACGGGTACTTATATAGCGCTTTTAAACAAAGGTCCCCAAAGCGGTTTACATAGATAGATAGATAGATAGATAGATAGATAGATAGATAGATAGATAGATAATGCCCCCCACCATCCCCAAGAGGTCACAATCTAAAAAAGAAACATAAGATAGACACCAGCAACAGCCACTGGAGGGATGTTTTGCTGGGGATGGATAGGGCCAGTTGCTCTCCCCCCCCCAAACAAAGATAGGGCCAGCTGCTCTCCAAGGCAGTCTTCACACAGCTCCTGCTTTTGGAACCTGCCCTCCTGCCTGTCTTGGTTACTCCCTTCTGGTCCTGTGAGCCTTCTATTGCTGCTTATAGCGCTTGATGTTTCCCTGTCTTGGATGGGGCAACTCACCTCTTGTTCTTTCTAACTCACCTTCCAATGCAAGTGGGCTGCGGGAGCAGAGGACACAACAGTGACATTGGCCAGGTCAACCCTGATGTCCATCAGCTCCTTCTGGATGTCTTTGGGTCTGCCTCGGTCCTTCTGGCCAGTGTCCAGAGGACCTAAAGGTAGGGAAAGAGAGGACAGTGTCTCCTTGGTAAACCTGAACTTTATCTTAATCAAAAGATGGGGAGGTCAAGCATTTGCAGTAATTCCTTCCCTTGTATTTGGGTACAAGAGGGTTTTCCTCCAGGGTAGCTAGACAAGAAGTTAGTTCACCATCCAGTAGATATCTGGAAAGCAACTTTAGCTTTTTAAGTCCTGTTACAGTCACTGCAGCTAGAAGCTCTCTGCTTTCTCTTGGGTTTTGCAAGATAGAAAAAGTATTGATGCTTTTGAATTTTGGTGCTGGAGAAGACCTTTGAGGATACCAGGGGAAGCCAGGAAAACAAACAAATGGACCACAGAACAAATCAATCCAGAATTCTTACTTGAGGCGCAAATGACCAGGCTCAAACTATCATACTTTGGACACATTATGCGAAGACCCAGTGCAGCCTTGAGAAGTCCATAATGCTGGGAAAGGTTGAAGGAAAGAGAAGAAGAGGATGACCAGCAGCAAGGTGGGTGGACTTGATTACGGCAGCAATGAATGCATCACTGAGAGACCTTAAAGGCCAAGTTGAAGGCAGATCATCCTAGAGAGAATCTATCTATGTGATCGCTAAGAGTCAATACCAACTTGACGGCACTCAATCAATCAATCGATCAACCAATCAGATACCATTATATTGGTTTGTGAGTATGTTAAGAACCAGGAAGGGGCAGCATCCCCCTTCTGCTACTTTGCCAATCCTGCAGATTGAACTACTTACCCTGTACTGTCAACGACGCCTTGGCAAAGATGGTTCCCACCTGGTTGCTGGCAGTACAGACATATTTCCCAGCATCCTTCATTGTCAGATGGTGGATCTGAAGGATTCCTTCTTGGCTCCATTCATACCTGTGAGGAGAGATGCAGAATACATGTGGGATCCCATAAAAGCTTGACCAACAGTTGGGATCTTCATTAAAAAGCCTTGGCCAAGTGCACTCACCAATGGAGGTGAGGCAGCAGGTGGCAACCAAAGAGAGGGCCTCAATTTGCGACTGTGCTCTAATTATGGGACTTTCTCCCAAGGGAGATCTGCCAGGCACCACTGAGCTACAGTCCCATCCATAGATACAGAAGATACAGAAACATAAACTCTTTGAGTCTGGTTCCACAGCCCATGGTGCAAATTTGAGCAGTGGGAGATGGTAGCAAATCTCCAGAATGCAGCTCAAATACTCACCTTCCAGATGGAAGATCTCCATTTTCCTTTTGCCACTTAATGGTGGGCTTTGGGTCTCCATGGATCCCACATATGAACTGGATGGTGCTGCCAAGTGTGGCTACAACATCAGTCGGCCGACGAGTGAATGTTGGCTTTTCTAGTTCAGGAGAAGGAGACAATTTTATCAGGCAATTCCTCAGGGTAACATGAGTTTAGACCTGTATGGTGATTAGACTTGGTATTAGGGATGTGCATGAATCAATTTTTTTAAAATTTGATTCAAATTCAAAGTGAATTTCAAAAAATTATTTCAAATTTGAATCAAATTCAAATTGAATTTGAAAATTCATTTTGAATCCAAATTGAATTTGAAAATTTGACCATTTTGGTGCCTTTTTTTAAACCAACCAGGGGCCTGAATGGTTTTTAAAAGGTGCCAAACTGCTCTCAAATTGAATTTGAATTGAATTTCAAAAAATTGATTTGAATTCAAATCTGATTGCCCTTTAAGGAGTGATTCAATTCAAATTTGAATCACTCGAATCATCTAGATTAAAGTCAAATTTATTCGAATTTGAATCCATTTGCACATCCCTACTCCATATCTGATATCATGCATCAAAACCCTTCATCTCTTGCCAGCAAGAGGTTTCACCTCTCTGCCCTTCTGTGTTTGCATATCATTCTTTCTCAAAGTTTCCATTGCCTGATGAACCCAATACACTAGGCACACTTGCTTTGAATTCCGTAAAACTGAAAGGAATGTATATGATGGGACCAAGTAAACTAAATAATCCAGGCACTCTTACTATGCACAAGTAAATGCCACATTTCCAATGAATTTTTAAATGGTTATAACACACTTCACTCTTGAAACCCTGATATTTTCAGAATGTCAACATTCAGAATACAACAACTGTGAGTTTCTTACAAGTACATCGGGGTTCTCAGCCTTGGGTCCCCAGATGTTGTTGGACTAAAACTCCCATCATCCCTCAGCCACCATGGCCAAAAGCCATGGGATGACAAGAGTTGTAGTCCAACAACATTTATGGACCCCATGTTGGAAACCCCATGTCTACATCAATACATTTGACAGATAAGCTTCAGTATTATGTATAAATTGAATCCTCCACAAGAGGCAGCTGCACAACAGGAAACACAAACAGACACCAACAGATACCACAACAGAAATCATTGATAAGCATATCTTTCCCTCAGTCAGCACTTCCTCCCTTTGCTCAGTTAGAACAAGCTCATAGCAATTAGTCCTAACATGGCACTGGATATGACTTGATAGAGATAAAGATAGCTGAGAGGACACCTATTGGGTGCAAAGCAAAGCGGGGTGGAAGACAAGATGACACATCCTCATTCTTGACATCATTCTTACCCAAGACAGAGACTTGGGCTGCTCTGCTTGTTCTCTCTCCTACTTGATTGAAGGCCACACAGACATATGCTCCTGAATCACTCTTCAGAGCATGGGCTACCCGAAGCTTTGCACTGGAGACCTGGAGAAACAGAGATCAAGGAAGAGATTGGATCTGAGAGCTGCTGCTGCTTATTATTATTATTATTATTATTATTATTATTATTATTATTAATAATCCAATTTCTATACAGCCCTTCCAAAAATGGCTCAGGGTGGTTTACACGGAGAAATAATAAATAAATAAGATGGATCGCTGTCCCCAGAGGGCCCACAATCTAAAAGGAAACATAAGATAGACACCAGCAACAGTCACTGGAGGTACTGTGCTGGGGGTGGATAGGGCCAGTTGCTCTCCCCCTGCTAAATAAAAGAGAATCACCACATTAAAAGGTGCCTTTTTGCCAAGTTAGCAGGGTCTTCTTCTTCTTCTTCTTCTTCTTCTTCTTCTTCTTCTTCTTCTTCTTCTTCTTCTTCTTCTTCTTCTTCTTCTTCTTCTACCTGGGGCTATGACTTCTTTTGGAGAAGCCTAATAGTAAACATCTCTCTCAATGGCCCTGTTCAGACATAACATGGAACCGCAGGTCCAATGGATCTACGGTTCCATGCCTTCTCCCCCCGCTCTCCCTTCTGCATTTGAACATGCAGTCAGTGAGACTGCAGAGAGGTGGGGGGAGCTGGCTGTGTGGGCTCCCTTCTTTCCTGAAGGACAGTCTGCACAGCCAATCACACACCTTCCTCCCTGTGGAGAGGAGAGCTGGGCTTGTGGTAGCAAGCATTACATCCCCTTAGCTAAGCAGGGTCTGTCCTGGTTGCATATGAATGGGAGACTAGAAGTGTGAGCACTGCAAGATATTCCCCTCAGGGGATGGAGCCACTCTGAGAAGAACAGAAAGTTCCAAGTTCCCTCCCTGGCAGCATCTCTAAGATAGGGCTGAGAGAGATTCCTGCCTGCAACCTTGGAGAATCCGCTGCCAGTCTGTGTAGACAATACTGAGCTAGATGGACCTATGGTCTGACTCAACAGATGGCCGCTTTCTATGTTCCTATGTTCCTCCCTCAACTCTGGTTCGGTGGGGCCCAAACAGTGGTGCCAGCATTTGGATGTAATGCTGGCACCACAGAAATTAAGTTTGCCGCAGCGAAACTCAACTCTGACCAAAAGTTCGGAGTGGAGTTTGGCGAGGAAAACCATGATTGCTTTCTCCCGCAAGCTCCATTTTCCCGAATTTGGACGTATGGTTTAGGAAACTGAAGGTGGAGGGACCTCTGGTTTCCTGTTACGTCTGAACTAGGCCCCTCCCTGCCCCTTCTCCAACAGGAGAGTTTATTCTCAGAAGGAGAAATAACCAAAGCTTCATAGATCCTTCAAGGAACTGGAATGGTGAGGGGTCAAAAACCAAATAGTGACTAAGACTCCCTCTTCCGTCAGCCAAAGTGACTGCAAGACTACGCCATTTCGTGACCAAGACAAACAGTGGAGTTCTGCTCATCCTGCAGCAGGCCTAGAGACTCCAATGGAAAGTGCCAGCAGCTGAGCAAGTTAATGAGGCATTCAAGCCTGATCACATGGAGGAGCAAATGTGCAGTGTGGAGGTACATGGGGAGGATGCCATTGTTGTAGGGAAAGGATTCCATTGATCCCAGTGATAACAGAGCAAGCATGTGTGAGAAGAACCCAGTGCATTAAGAGTCTCTCGAGACAGACATTTAAGGCCCCAAACCTTGCAAAGGTTTATTAACCTTTGTAAGGTACAACCAACTGTGGCCAGCAAAACTCCAGTTTCAGGGCAAAGTGTCATGTCATCAGCAAGGTGGTTGTGATTTGGCCATGATCTCAAAGGGGGCATGTCCTTCACACTCCGCAAGCTCCCTCAGGCAGGTGACAGCTTAACCCTTTCTTCACTCTGCTCCTAGCTATGTGCAATGGAGCTGTCCAGGGCAGGGAGAGAGAACTGTTACTCAAGAGGAAGCCCATTGAACTAAATCATTTAATCCCAGCAAGCCTGAAAACTGCTCTCAAAACTCAGAAAAACAGGTACTATTTCATGACACACATCAACGTGTTAAGCCTGAAACATCCAGATAAGATCCAAAACAGGGTGCATGAACTTGGGGATGGGCTAGTTCAATGGGCTTCCTCTTAAGTAAAAACAACAGTGCACAGGATTGCAGCTGTAGAAGTGTGGCTTGCTTTTAGAGGTGTGTTCGTACACAATGGATATAGAAAGAATGATTTTAACTTTACTGGGAAACAGAAGACTTTACTGCACCTTGTAGCAGCAATTAGTAGGAGGTTTGTGTCTCTTTAAATTTTATGGCACATGTCGCTGTTGCCAGACAGAACAGGGAAGGAAGTGGGAGGCAGGGATGAATTTCTGAGAGGTGATTGCTGTCAGACAGAGGCGCTTAACTCCAGTAAGGGATAAGCCTGCTTTCAGGCATGAGGCTTCAGCGACAAAACCACAGTTCTCGGCAGCGAACCATTGAGAAAACCTCAGGTCCCAATTGGAGTTTGTTGGAGAAAACTGGGGTTAACTTTTGAGGCTTAACAGGGGGTTTGTGTATTCGGTTGTACTACAGTTTCAAGCTCTTAACTGCCGTTAAAGTGTATGTGTGATGCTCGCAGGTACAAAAAGGAGGCGGGGACCTGAGAGTATCAGTCTACCAATCAGAGGAAGCCAGTGTAGAGACAGACAAGAGTGAGGAAGCAAAGAGGAAACCCTTGCTTAATGCCTCGATTCCCAACGCCCCTGATGGTCAACAGGACAAGGTGTCAGGAGTTGGAGCTGTTTCTCTGGAAGCAAAGAGGTGGCAAATCCAGTCCAAGAATCCCAAGAGATCGAACAAGGCACTCATCAACAGTGAGTGCCATGTGCCAGATAACTGACTGAGCTCAAATCTCACTTCTGCCATGAACTTACTAAGTAGCTTTACGCAGTCCCTGTAAGCATCACTACAATATAATATGCATCTTGCATCTTGAAAATTCCAAAGTGCTGCATAAATGCTAAGGATGGCGATCGAGTACCTCATAATGACCATTTTGCTCATTTACAGGGACTCCATTCTTCTTCCATATGATTCGGGGCTCTGGGTGTCCTCTAGGGGGGGTACATTCGAGCAGCAATGGGTCTCCAGTTGTCACCATCAAGTCACTGGGATGAAGCCGAAAATCTTCCTGCAGAGCTTCAAAGAAACACACGCATTCTAAAACAAAGTCTCAGATGAGAGGAATGTTACCCTCTCCCCAAGCTTCTGAACAATCACCAGAAACCCCTGCTAACTGAGCAAAGAGACACCTTTCAAAATGGTGATTCTCTTACATTTAGCACAGGGAGAGCAACTGGCCCTATCCAACCCCAGCACAGTATCCCTCCAGTGGTTGTTGCTGGTGTCTATCTTTTCTTTTTCTTTTTTTTTAAGGTTGCTTGCCCTTTGGGGACAGAGAACATATCTATCTATCTATCCATCTATCTATCTACCTACCTACCTACCTATCTATCTACTCTCTCAGTATCTGGTTAATATTACCAGTGCTTCACTGAGGAGGGCTTTTAGATCTTTTCATTTTCAAACTATGCCTTCAGCAAATCTTGAAGGGAGAGTTCTGCAAACTCCCAGTGGAACAGCACCTTTGTTCTTGTGGTGCTGGTGAAGTTGAGGACACCATCCACTATGTTCTCTATTACCCAATTTATGATGAGATCGGGGGGAAACACTGAAGATAGATAAACTTAAGGGGTCGGATGTAGAACATTTGACTTATCTTCTTGCAGATGCAATTCCACATGTTAGCTGTCACGTTGCTACTTGGGCTGTGCTTTATTTTAAACTCAGAAAGATATTTATATGCTCTAAAGTGTAGCATTGGTTTTAGCTCAGCTTAAGTGATGTAACGTCTTGGTACATTGCATTTCTCCTTTTACGTTATGCTATGTTATGACCTGTGGTCATGACAATAAATGTATTACTTACTAATCTCTCTGTCTGTCTGTCTAAGTCACTCGGAGCACTTTGGTTGAAAAGCAGTATATACAAATTTGCAGTTTGCTGTACTAGTTGTCGTTGAATGGTGGTGACTCTGAGGTCAGCAACAGAGTGCCTTGGGAGTTGGAAATAATCTCTCTCTGGCTTTCAAACTTATGTCATATTTATGAATTATATTGGTTAATGCGGCATGGTGAACTGGTATTTCTTTGGTGTGTTTTAAAGTCATGGAGCTTTCTGTCCTAAAAGACAGCCTATAAATGGTTTAATAACATTAACTAAATTTAAGCCTTGCTTGTGAGAAAATGTCCTTTGACTGGAACAATATCAGGTGTGTCAGCAGAGGGAAGCAGCAACAGCAGCAGCATAGAAAATCCTCCAGTATAGGGGTTCCCAGTCTGTGGTCCATGGACCACTGGTGGTCTGCAGTGGTTCTGCAGGTGGCCCATGGGGGTGGAGGGGAAATAACATAATCATAATATAATATAACCACTATCTCTGTTTTTGCCTTCTGGAGATGCCTTGTTCACATGTTCGTATTGTGAGTAACTGGAGTATCAATTACTCTCTTTTTTAAAATCCCAACACTGGAGCATGGCTGGGAAAATACCAGTTTACTCCCTGTGATACCTGATCCAATGGCTTGGGGAGTGTGTGTGTGTGTGTGTGTGTGTGTGTGTGTGTGTGTGTGTGTGTGTGTGTGTGTTTTGTAAGGCTGCCTGTGGTTTTCACTCATGAGCATGTGGAGGTGGAAGACCTTTTACAGAAGATGCCATAATATGTGGGTCACATAAAGATATCTGACAAGCTCAGACGGCTGTGTGATTACCTTGCTACAAGTCACCTTAGCGAACCTGCTCCTTGCATTAATTCAGTGTTCATGACCATTTGAAATGGGTCACTGGGCCAGTTTTCCACTGAGTCGCCAGGGAGAGCAGGAGCATTTAAATGCTGCGTTTGGAATCCACTTAATTACATCTCGGGGAATTAGGCCTGTTCTGGATGAAGGCTACTTCTGAATGAGTGCATGAATAATCATAATATACACTTGACACTGAGCTATGTTTAGTACACGAATCGCTTCCAAGAAGGTGGCTGACATCCAGACGAACACTGCACTCGGGCAACGAACAAAGACACACACGTGTGAAGTGTGTCTAAGAAGGCATCTCAGAAGGTCACGTAGCTGAGTGGATCCTCAGAGCTGTGCAATCTCTTGTGGTCTTGATCAGGGGTGTCATGGTGGGGGGACGCACAGGGACGGAGCACTGGTACATCTCGGCTTCTCTGGCTGTTGGGGTGGACACATGGCCATAGGGGCCGTCATGGAGAGCGCCTGCACTTCTGAATTGGCAACAACATCACTGGTCTTGATCCGCTTGTGCAGCAAGGATGCTGTATTTTCTCACCAAGAACCCACAGGTTATCCATCCATATTGATCACAAACATTGACATTTTTGGAAATCGGGTATAGATTATATCCTCTACACACAGCTTTTTGCTCTCACCTGCTGTTCCCAGCTTGGCCCAACAGTAATATGTTTCAATCAATCAATCTTTATTACAGTCTCAGACCAGTACAAGGTAAACGGAGAATGTAACAGGTAATATTAAAAGCAATTAAATGCAGTCAAAAATGATAGAATCTGTGCCTATTAGCATAAAGACTGTAACACTACTATGAAAGGTGATCAGTTTCTCTTCCGCACAGCATAAAACAAGTGTGGCTATTTTTACCAGGCAAAGATGGGAAGCTCTGACTTGACCTCTCCTACCTGAAACAGAACAATTGCCTTGACAAACTGAGCTGGGGACAAAATCCTCCCACAGAGAGCAAAGAGAGAGCCTTTTCCTTCACTGCTGAGTCTTTCTGCTTGTTTCCTGCATCTGCCCCTCCTGGAGGATGTGAATGTTTGGTGATATAATCAAAAATGCCAGGACATGAGTCAAAAGCTTACAAGAAACAATCTAGATAGACCATACCTTAGGATGTTATTCCTAGATATTTTTAGACTTTAAAAAAAAAAAACCCTGATTGTTTCTGAAAGCCTCCCTTCTTCTGCCCTCCCTGGTATGCTTCCCTTCAAAGCCTAGGTTAAAAGATACTTCTGTATGGCCGCCTTCGGACGTAACACCAAACTGGAGGAAAACGTGCCAAAGGTTTGTGTTTGTGGTCATTCGAATGCATGAAACTGCAGTTTCGTCACCCAACCACATGTCAGTTTGCAACTCCAAATCTGAATTTGAACCTTCAGTTTGTAGTGAAGGTTCCAAAGGGCCATTGTTTTCCCCCCCAAATCTGCCACCACTGTAACCCGGGTATTGTGCTGTGACTACTCCCGAAACCATAGAAAGGGCAGCTTAGAGCAGTCCAGAAGGTCAGCACTATGCTGGCCACACATCTTGCTGGCTGCCTCTCATTGCTGTTGACCTGCCCTCTGCTGTCTCTACCCTCGTCTTGCTATTGCCTGGCAACATGGACGCCAGGTCCTTGGGAAGGACTCGATGTCTGGATAAAACAAACCAGTCAATAACACCTGTCTGACTGTGTAAACAAGAAATAATAATAGTAATAATTTTTTAAAATGAGGCTTCTTTGGGCCTTTAAAAATAATTAATTCATGCGATGGGTGCGTTATCTGATACTTTGCTGTCAAGTTTCAGTCTGGTGGATGCGGGAGCAAAAGGAGGAGCAGGAAATATTTGGGGGGGAATACCTACTACCCCTTGGAGTCATCCTTGATAGGGCAACATTCAAAGATGTGATCCTCCCACCTACGATCTGACGTGGAGCAGTCTAGTCTACCTTCTCAGAATGCTTCCACCATCTCATTTCCAAAATGCCAAAACAACATCTTTCCCCTGCTGGTTTTGTTTTAATAGCAAATAATAAAGAATCTGGAGTCAGGATAACCTTGCCCTCCCTGGAATCTATGACCCGAAGCACCTGCTTTATAACATTGACACACATCCAGGAGAGAGAATTATGGCTGTGCACATGCTTGAAATGCAGATCCATCCGGTGCATTTAATTTCGGGTTCCTAACAGAAGCATCTCCCAAACCATCGTGGCTTGTATGAATATTTATAGCTGCCAAACACCACTGCAAGCCTTCATGCTGGGCCCTGGGAGCCGAATGGAGCCTGATCATTAATGAAGTGTTAATTGGAGAGTCTCTGGGCCTGCATATTGACGAGGATTTTAATTGCAGCAATAATGAGTGTTGCACAGTTGTACAAAAGCAACGTCATAGGCTCAAAGGTGGAAAGGCTGGTACGGTCCAGCGTGTGGATAGGATATGGTATTCAGCATCCCAGTGCTACCTTGGGGATGTCGTGCACCAGATGCGAGTTGTGGGAGAAAAGAAGAGGGCTGCCTTGGTCAAAAGTCTTCTTAATGCAGAACAGGAATAATATAATCTAGAAAAACAGATACATATATATATATACACACACACACTAACTGAAGGCCTGTCAAAAATGACAGTGAGATTACAGGGAACAGTTGTTGGCTTCATGTATAACCTTTCTCCTTCTCTGCTTACATTAGTCTCCTCACGTTAGTAGGTGAGGCTGGCCCAGGTTTACCCATACAGGCTGACTGAGCTTTGTGGCCATACAGGGATTTGAACTCGGGTCTCCCCACTCCTAGTCCCACATGCTAACCACTACACCACACGGACTCTCAGATTGCTCTGCTGTAGTTGCCGGGCACCGAGTACCCCAAGAGGACCCCCTAAGAGGATCCCAAGACCTTACCTTCCACGTAAAGTGAAGCGTTCTTGCTCGTGGCTGTGCCCAGGTGGTTCTTGGCCACGCAGTTATACACCCCCTCGTCCGACTTCCCCTTCTTCTGGTTGAGGCGGAGGAAGAAGAGGGACCCATCCAATAGCAGAGTGTGCTGGGAGGTGGCATCGTCCTTGCTGGTTTTCACGTACTCTCCGTTACGATACCACTCAATCACGGGCTCAGGGTTCCCTGAGGCTCGGCACTTCAGGGTGGCAGGCTGGTCCCAGCGGACCACAAGGTCAGAGGGGTGATCGATGATTTGTGGCACAAGCTCCTCTGAGCGAGACCTTGAGCCTGGGGAAACATAACAAAGAAGAAAAGCCTTCAGCGGTAAACCTTGACATGGGTTTAAATGCTGTTTGTTTCTAGTTGAATTTTTTCAGTTTCAATCCGTGTATGTTTTATTTTATGGTGTTTTTTTTACTCTGTGAGCAGCCCGGATCACAACGGTGACAGAGTCGCCATACGAATACAGTCATTTATTATCACCCCGCTGCTTTCCTGCTGACTGAGCAAAGAGGTGCCTTTTAAAAGTGGTGATTCTCTTTATTTAGCTGCATGAGGAGAGCAGCTGGCCCTATCCACCCCCAGCACAGCATCCCTCCAGTGGATGTTGCTGGGGTCTAACTTATGTTTCTTTTTTAGATGGTGAGCCCTTTGGGGACAGGGAGCCATCTTATTTACTTACTTGCTTGCTTACTTACTTACTTCAATATAAACTGCTTTGGGAGCTTTTGTTGAAAAGCGGTATATAAATATTCATCGTATTTGCATCATCATTATTGTTGATGTTATTAATTCAGCAAATCTTCATTCCCCCACCCCAATTCCTTCGCACGCACGCCCCCCCCTGCCTTTCCACACCAAAATAACCATGTACACCACTCTGAGCTCCTCGGAGGAAAAGCAGGATATAAATGTAAATAATAAACAAACTCTGCATGGGACTGCTTGCTACCAAGGCTTTGGGTATACTTTGAACTTCTTTTTTTAATATATTATTCCAGTGGTTCCCTCCCTGGGTTCCTCCAGATGAGGCTGAATCACAACTCCCATCATCCCTAGCCACAGTAAATTGTAGCTGGGAATGTGCTACATGTACTAAGGTGCTACGAACACTGAAGGTGCCATAGAGGTGCCGCTTCCATTAACAATATCTGGATGAGGCTATTCCCCTTGGGGATATGGATGCTCGTGGCTCTGTCTGCCTGCTGGCATCTCCAGGTAGGCTTGGGAAGACGCCTGCCTGAAACCTTGGAGAACCACTGCCAGCCAGTGTAGACAGTGCTGAGCTGGATGGACCAATGGTCTGACTCAGTACAACGTGCACCCAGGAATGTACCATTGTATGGTACGCTTTTCATCTTATAAATCTTACTGTAGTACATTCACTTGTGCATATTTTTTCAGTATCTTACTATAGACCAGTGCATTCACTGTTCCCTCTAACAGGGATTCCCAGATGCTGTTGACTACAACTCCCAGAATCCCCAACTGCGATGGCTTTTTTGGGGATTCTGGGAGTTGTAGTCAACCACATCTGGGAATCCCTGATAGAGGGAACACTGGACCAGTGGTTCCCAAGCTGAGTCCCTCCAGATGTTGCTGAACTACAACTCCCATCATTCCCAGTAACTGGGGGTGATGGGAGTTGTAGTTCGGCAATATCTGGAGGGACCCAGGCCGGGAACCACTGCTGTAGACAATACTCATCCTACTTGGATGCACATGATTCTATCTGCGTTCCACCCCTTCGAGGTTTCCGCCACTGACTCGGTATAAGGCAGCTTCCTATGTCCCTGCTGATCCACAAGCCAGACAATTCAGCTCACGGCAGAAACAACAACAATGCATGGCCATTCTCTCAGAGTTTCCTGTGCAAAACTTCCTAACATTGTCCCTTCAGAGGGCATGGAAAGTCATGGCCTTCCAGCCACAATGAATGGAATCTGCAGACCAGACCAGTGCCGGGTGGGGCGGGGGGTGGGGGTGGGTGTCCCTAGGCACCCTGCCAAAAAATGCAGGCAAAATATTTCAACAGAATCTCAAAAATCTGGGCTTCAGATTCCATCCTCACCCTCCAACCGTCCTTATTTGCCAGGAACAATCTCCCATCTCCCTCCCTCTGGGTGATCCCTTTGGAAATGGTTTAGGATGCTTGGGTTTAGGTTCCTTCCACTGTGTTCGTAAACTGATCATAAAAAAAGGGAAACTGCTTTGGCCAATTTACTAGCATACCCTGTTTCAGAAGCCGACGCACAGCTGCTGCTACAGTGTTCCTACTAAGGAGCACACACAAGTTGTTTTTATGTCTGCTCAGTCAGTTTTAGATCCCGCTCAGGCTGAATCAGGAAGGCCCCACTCTGAATGCACATGCAAACACACTGCCTTGATACTGCTGCCCAGAACAAAACTCATTCCGCACACAGATGAATATTTTTTTAGAGAGAAACACTGTTCTGCGGCACAGCAAGAATGAACATCTAGGGTTGCCAAGTGTTCAGTTGGCCCCTGTGGCTATGCCTTTAACAGCAGCAGTTAGTATTTTATAACACACTGAGATGAGCTTTCAGCAAGCCAAATAATTTGGACACGGGCCGAATTGGATTGATAACCAATTCAGTCCTGGTTATCCATCTTGATTAAATGCTGGTTAACTGGGACGGTTTGACCAGGATTGCCCTGAAATCCTGGGTTCTCACAAGCATTGTCTGGTGGCTATAGGCCACCTCCAGCCTCAAGGGCAAGATCCTCTGAATACCAGTTGCATGTGAGTAACAGCAGGAGTGAGGGCATGTTCTAACCTCTTGCCTGTGGGCTTCTCAAAGGCATCTAGGATGCTGGGCTAGATAGGTCTTGGGCCTGATCCAGCAGGGCTGTTCTTATGTTCTTATGTAAGCAGCTCCACAGGGCTTACTAATCCTGATTAACCTTTTAACCAGGATCCTTGTGATCGTGTGAACCCAGCCTAGGTAAGCTATGGCCGTTCTGAGGCCTGGTCTACTCACTCAACAGAATAACACTCACATCAAACTATAGAGTGGCACTGCCACGTTGGATGTTCTTCCATGGCGGAAAAGGCCATGGAAGCAGAAGCTAAGCAGTTCAAGATCTGGTCAATACCTGGAAGGGAGATTTCCTGGAAACTGCAGGTATGTTACTTTGAGTTTTATTATGTGGCGGGCAGGGGGGAAGTGGGATATAAACCTATCCAGTAAAAAGTAGCCTATCCACAGTTCCCAGATTCTAGGGCAGTTCACACAACCATAAACAGGTAGGAGTTGAATTCTGTCCAGTTTTGGGAGGGGCATGCTCTCATTTTCCATCAGTCTTTATAATGAGACCAGCATAAAGTAAAAGCATGTAACAGCTGATATTAAAAGCAATTAAAAGCAGTTTAAAATGATGGAGTCTATGCCTATTAGCATAAAGACTGTGAGGTTACTATAAAATCACTATAAGGTTACTGTAAGGCTAAAATCTATTAGTTAACTGTAAAAAGCAGTAAAGGAAATGTAAAATTACTAGAACAGTAGCATGAGGACTATAGAGGCAGTAGGGCTAAAATCTATAAGATGCTTTTAAAAGTTGCATGCTATAACATTGCTGCAATGCTAAAATCTGCAAGAGAGTGTCTATAAAATATTAAAAGATAAACGGAGACAATAAAAGCAGTAGGGCTGAATAATGGAAGAATTATTCTGTACGCTGACGTACAGAACTTGGCAAGAAAGTTCAGGGTCCTATCTAAGTCAGTTTGGCCTCCTGTGTCAATTATATACTGTTTGATAAGTGTTCTGGCCCACTCATAACCCAAGGAAAGTAGGTGGGAAGGGCAGAGTCCCAGTAAGGATTGTTTTGCAAATAGAGATCACTTCTGTGTGGATTGGAAGCCATCTACCAATATTGAAGGGGAGCACACACAACTCCCAAACCTGGGTAGAACCCAGTTTTTGATTTTGTGAATGACCTCTATTCCTCCTCCCAACGGATAGAGGGACAGAGGTCATTCACAAAATCAAAAACTGGGTTCTACCCGAGTTTGGGAGTTGTATGTGCTCCCAATTTTCGGTTCTGTGGAAGCAAGGTAAGAGGAAAACCTGAGTAGAAGTGATTGTGTGGAAGCAAGGTAGGAAAGAAAGCTACCCAGGTTTTCCTCTGACTTTGCTTCCACACAATCACTTCTACCCAGGTTTTCCGCTTACCTAGCTTCCACACCAGTAAAAATTGGGAGCACACACAACTCCCAAACCCGGGTAAAACACAGTTTTTGATTGTGGGGGTGGCCTCATAGTCTCAGCCTGTAGCTGAGTATGGACAACCAGACTCTGGCCTCCACTTTCACCAGGTCTGCTTCCAATCGTAGACCGGCATTAGAGACACAACGAAGGATTTTGCAATCTTGTGTTAGATTAAAAATGAGACGGAAGGCAGGGAATTTGATTGTCTGTCAGGCCCCATTTGGGTAGGATGAGCATTCTGTCCCCAGCTTCGGCATGAGGTAGCAGAGTTGCACTTAGGTAATTCTGGAGCCTGGACCTAAAAGCCTTTGGAGCTGCCCCCTCCCCACCACTGGAGGCCCCCCCTCCCGCTGCATGTTAAACATCATCCCCCTATATATACACACACACCATGACAAACCCAGTATTTTTAACATGTGGGGTATATATTTATGCAAATATGCAGTAGCAGAAACATTTCAACACGCAACTTAACATATTCCCACCCCACATTTTTCTTTCCCTCCACTCCCCCCTCTGTCTCTAAACACTCAGCACAGGTCATAATCACACTTGGCCACCCGGCACAGTGGAGGCCAGCAGCAACCACACCACCCAGGACAGACTAAAGAGGATTTAGGGGCCCCCAGGAGGTGTGGAGACCCTGGACCTCAGCCCCAAAGTCCAGGGGTAAGAGCGCCACTGTGAGGTAGGCAGAAAAATCATCCTACCCAATCATCCTACCCTCATCTCCGACCCACTTTATGGTCATTTTCTATTTAGCAAGTTCAGAGAGTTGCTATTTAGAGAGTTCAGGGCAAGATTTGAACTCAGTGGGCCTCCTGCCTGAGTACACATCACACATAGGAGTGGGCTGCACATTTGATTTCTGGAAAAAAATACATAGAGATGTGTGTGTGTTCGCATGCGCACAGACACACACACACAAAACCCTCTGATGACCTTATGTACAAGGTTACATCCTCTTCATGTTTTTGAGTTTACCATTTTTAGGCCCCATGTTAAAAAAAAAAAAAAGCAGGAGAAAATCTAAGGAATGTGCTATTGCTCCACTGGATCCCAATGACATGTGCAAAAGTTAACACCTTGGCGGCAGAAATGTTCGCGTCTTGAGCGCTCCGGCTCCCACATCTCATTGCTGGGGAAATGTGATCCTTTCTCCCATGAGCAACTTGATGAGGCTGTACAATCAGGACAAAATCCACAGTCCCGCCCGCCTCTTTCAGCCCAGACTTCAGCATATTGGAGTGGAGTCGCATTGATTTGACTGCTGTCTTAAGTATGCTAAGAACAGCAGACCCCAATGCCTTCCTTCTCACTGGGGAATCTGCCCTCGGATTCTAAACCCTATTGGCCGCACAAGGAAGAGATTCGTCCAGTCTGTTCACTCACCTTCCAGCAGGAGAGATGCCGCTGCCCAGATCAACAGCCTCTGCAGTGCCACTTGCATGCCTGACATACTCGTCTAGCTGCTGGAACGGCTGCTTTGGAGAACGATGTGCCTAAAGTGATTGACTGGACCGCAGTCACTTTCCCCTCTTTCCCGCTGGTCAGTGCCACAAGGACGTTCTCTCTCTCTCTCTCTCTCTCTCTCTCTCTCTCTCTCTCTCTCTTCTAATACACACACACAAGTTTTTCAGCTCCGAAAATTCTGTCAAGTTAGTTCCAATCCATCCCACTGGGTAGCAGCATGCATTTTCCTGGACTGTTCTCAGGATATGGGAAGGGCTAGGTGTGAATTCAGCTGCATCCTTTCCTCCAACTTCAGTGTGGAAGTACAGCTGCTTTAGGCACTCACGTCCTCCTCACAAAGAAAGGGAGTGCACTTCCTCCTCCCTCACAGGAGGGCTGGAATCCGGCCCCTCCAACGCCTAGAGAAAAAAGTCCCCTTCTGCGGAATTCCGCCCTCTCTATTCCCTGCTCCCTCCCTGCTTCCCTTCCTTCAATTATATCTGTTTCACTTCTTGCTTGTACATATAGACAATGCTCTGGAAATCGGGAGGTTTCTCCAGTATAAAAGAATGAGAGTGGGGGCCATGAGGTTTTATTTAGCTCTCCGGGAAGGGATAAGGTTTAAAAACAGAATAAACAACGTCCAAAGAGAAATTGGCAGGGTTGGCGGGAATCATGCCTTCCAAAAACTGAAATAATCTGTATCCTTGTTTTGTGGTAAGTAAAGAAAAGATTCATGGTGCAGTAGTTGCAGCTAGTCTACAAGATGGCAAAAGCCATTTCCATGATGCCAAGCAAGGAGCCGGTTGGGACGACAGGGACAAACAGCATCTGAGGCCCAAACTGGGGAGTCCCCACATGATAGGTAAAGGAAGATGGCAGCCAGCAGTGCAGTGGCCAGCCAAGGTTCCAGTACTGCCATCAACAGCTCCCAGCCCTACTCCTCCATAGAAGGGCCTCCAAGGGCCTGAATGCCTTCCCAGCATGCTTTGTGCTGCCAGTAGACTGGGAAAGCACCATGACATCAGTGGTTGCTCTCCTGTTGGCAACACAGGAGGCAGATGCAGCCTTGCCGAAGCTGCTTCAGCTTCAGGAGCATAGAGTGGGCTTTGGAGGCTAGTGCGTCCTTTGCCAATGGCCACTCTGGCTGCAGCTCTCTATGGCTACTGTGTGGTTATGGGTGTGGAACATTCCGTTAGCCCAGGAAGCAGCAGTGGGCGGGTTCTTACGATAAAAAGATCAGGTAGGTGGACTCTCCTTTCCTTCCCACTCAGTTAGAACCTGGGAACAAAAGCTGGGTAACTTTACCAGGAGCAACGTGAGCTGGAGGGAAATTCTGAGGATCATGCAAATCTGGGTAGTGACCTCCCACCCCCATGATTTTGACAATTGCGTGAACCAGCCTACTATCTCCAGTGCCTGCACTGGCTGACTTCTGATGGTGACTCTGCCCAAAGGTGGGGCAGCTCCACTGGAAAAATCCCCAAAGTGGTAGGTAGGTAAGTAGCCTACCTACCTACCACTTTGGGGATGTAGGCAGGGAGAGAGAGAGAGAGAGAGAGAGAGAGAGAGAGAGAGAGAGAGAGAGAATGGCTCCCTTTCCCTGAAAGGCTCACAATCTAAAAAGGAAACATAAGCTAGACACCAGCAGCAGCCACTGGAGGGATGTTGGAGCTGGTAGCAAGCATGACTTGTCCCCTTAGCTAAGCAGGGTCCACCCTGGTTGCATTTGAATCGGAGACTTGATGTGTGAGCACTGTAAGATATTCCCCTTAGGGGATGGAACCACTGTTCTGGGAAGAGCATCTAGGTCCCAAGTTCCCTTCCTGGTAGCATCTCCAAGATAGGGCTGAGAGAGATTCCTGCCTGCAGCCTTAGAGAAGCCGCTGCCAGTCTGTGTCAACAATACTGAGCTAGATAGACCAAAGGTCTGACTCAGTATATGGCAGCTTCCTATGTTCCTATGATGCTGTGCTAGGGATGGATAGGGCCAGTTGCTCGCTTCTTGCTAAATAAAGAGAATCACCCCTTTTAAAAGGTGCCTCTGTTCTTTTAGCAGGGGAATGTTTGCCACCACCCCTTTAAACTGCGCGCACACACACCCAATACCACCTCAGAGCTGCTTTTCAGTGTGTCCCCTCCATTCCAGAAGCACCCTGCCATGTGGCATGAAGGGGCTGATGTCTGAGAAGCATGTGTCCAAAACCCCCTTGGACTCATTGAATTCAGCCTGTGGTTCTTCCTATCCCGGCCGCAATGCCTTCCCTTCTTCAGGACACGGATAATTACACCTTGTGATCCTACGACACTTTGAAAACAGTCGGCCAAGAGCGTGTGGCTGAACAATTGTAGGATGTTGCACAAGGTTCAGAAAGCGCCACGCACGATAGACCGAACTAAAAATATATGTAAGAAGAAGCAGTTCAGACCACACAAGGTCAGATTCGGAGAAGCATGCTGCATTCTGGGACAAAGGTCGGAACTAGACATTTTCTCAGCAAATGTGTCACCCCACTTGTGGTGTGGGAAACAGCAGGGCAGTCTGGCACCTCTGTGTTTACATGGGAATGATTTCTTGAAGATATGCTCTAGATAGGACATCCAAAACAAAAACTTAAGTAGAATGCAGTGCAAATAAAACCTTTAGCTTGGCTTAGCAGCCCTCAGGATGATGATCATACAGCAGTGTATGTTAGTGAGGTATTGTCTGCTCTGAGTAGTAGCAGCTCTTCAGAGCAGGGACAGGCATGAGACAGCTCAGGGTCTATTGGTAGCTCCAGGACATATCTGAAGTCGCTTTCCAGGGTGCTTTCCAGATTAGACCCTGCAACGGGGTCACATTGTATCTGCGAAGTGTGCTTCCGCACTTCCTGTGCTGTCACACTGCAGTCCCGATGCTGTCAGCAGGGTGCCCTTCACATTCCGGATTTAATCGCTGTGATTTATTGCTATCATGTTGTCTGTCCGATGTAAAAAGGTTGCTGTATTTTCCAGTTGTTCATTTT
Source organism: Hemicordylus capensis (assembly GCF_027244095.1). Classification (NCBI taxonomy): domain Eukaryota; kingdom Metazoa; phylum Chordata; class Lepidosauria; order Squamata; family Cordylidae; genus Hemicordylus; species Hemicordylus capensis. The sequence continues at coordinate 19,017,071 of NC_069664.1, read as the reverse complement.
TGCGAGACTGCTCCCCCTGCTGGTAGCTTTTCTATTTACATTTTGAATGCGATTTGCCTGAACCGAAGCATTTTGCAGCTGTTGAGCAGGTAAGCTGGAAAGCGCCCAGGTGTTTTGGACTTGCTTCTCCCTCCCTTCCCTTCCAGCCAATAATACAAATCTGAATGGTTAACTGAGTGGGAACATAAGCTTAACCTCTCTCTCAAGTGATCAGGCTTGTTCTTACTTTCTTTCCCATTAATGTATCTCCAATTACTTCTCCTAGAAAGCAGCCTCTGTTGCTCCCCTCCTCTTCTGCAGCAAAATTCCCAAGAAATTCTGGGGCCCTGATGTTAAAGTCCCTTATTCTGTCAAAGTAAAATTGCTGTACAGACTGCTATTTTGTGACTGGCTCTCTCTCCTCAAGCCACCATTTTGTGACTAACTCCACCTGCCTCAGCCACTACTTTGTGTTGGCCATTCCCAAGACTCTGGCAAAAGAAAACGTAGTTCCCAAAAGTCTTAAGGGCCCACCCCTGCTTTAGAGTTGTAGGTAGCGGTCTCTTTCTCAGCCCAGTTAGGTGAGATCCTTTTAATTCAAAATGCTAGGAATTGAACCTAGGACCATATACCACATGTGCTCTACCCATGAGCAATGGTCCTTCCCCAGATACAGTGTAAATACAAAGTCAGACCTAGAATTGCTGACCATGGAATATACTTGGAAAATTATGGGGAAATGTTCAATCAGAATTAGTAATAGAGAGATAATTTTGTGGAAGGTCCCAAACTAAACCAAACCATGTCTGTGTTGCTGCTGCCTTTAGATTCCAAGACAGCACACTTTCTGGAAAATCTTAGGGCACCAGTAGAATCATCAGAATGAAAAACAAAACAAATAAAGCTGTTTAAACTAGATTAGATTAGATCTTGTTTTTAAATTTTGCCACAGACTGCCTTGGGATTGTTTTAATGAAAGGCGGTATCTAAATTTAACAATAAGTAAATAAAATAAAATAAAATAGTAATATTGGTATATACTGCTGGAAACAAAACATGTACCTTTATTTTCTCTCTCTCTCTCTCTCACACACACACACACACACACACACACAACTGTTAACTAGGTACTAAATTCCTGCAGCAAATAGTCATGGAAGTTTTTCACACCCAGCTTTTAGTTCCCATTTCCTTCAGAATGGAGATGTGCATTCACATATTGACCATATTTACCCCAAAGTCCCTGCGAGCTATCGGGGAGCAGTTCACACACAATTTGGGTTTTTCTGAATTGTAATTCTGTGCATTAGAATGCAGCCTGATTTATATCCGGGGTAAAAAAATCCAATTTTTGTGTCAGTTTCAGGGGGAGGGAGCAAATTCAAACCTGCAGTAAAGCCTCGCAGTAAACCCATGGTAAAACCTGCTGTCTGGGAAAGCTCCTGGGCTTTTCCCCAAAAATCCACATGGCTGACCAATTGTTACATAGCCCTTTTTGAAACGGTGTACACTTCCATGGAAATAACTTGTACAGCAAAAAAATTTGGTTTTAGTCTGCAGTATGTACAGGAAACCATTAGGTGGCACTTTGGAGTCAGAACAGAACCTGTAGCAGCAGCAGTAAGCTCTCAGAGGCTGCACAAGTTATTTAACTACCCGGCTCAGCCTACAAAAGGAAGGCTAGGGAAAGTAAAATATCTTCAGCATGTGCTTACCTGCTCCTGAAATGCTCATAATGTCAAAATCGAGTGCTGTGGTTGAGTATTAATGATGTATCCAACTGAAAACAAGGCATGCATCACAAGTCACACATTCATGTTTTCCCAAATATAAGATGACTCTGAATGTAAGATGATGCCTTAAAAGACAGAGGTTAGATACAGGTTACACCTGTATTTACCCAAAAGAAAGAGAATTCAAAATGAGCAGGAAAGAACTGGGGCAAAACCTCATCTTGGATCCGGGCAAATATGGTATCTCAGCAATTAAATTGCTTTGGAGTAATTTCCTGAAAATCAGTAGAATTAGCAGAAGCCTGCCAATCAGGCAAAGAGGCACCTTTTCAGGATCGGGTGTATGTGTGGAGATCCTGTATTTAGCAAGGAGAGGGAAATTATTAGCAAGGAGAGGGAAATTCAACACAGCAAAGCATCTCTCTCAAGGGCTGTGGCTGGCAACTCCTTTGCGTTTCTTTTTTAGACTGTGCGCCACTTTGGGACCCTTTTCTATTTTTTATTTTTATTTATTTTTGGCAATGTAAACAACTCTTAGAACTTGTTTGTTGAAAAGTGGTGTGTGTGTGTGTGTGTGTGTGTGTGTGTGTGTGTGTGTGTAATGGCTAACATTCCGAGCAGGAAAGCGTCAGTGCAGTGAGAAGAGCTGCCTAACAGCACTTCCAGATCGAGTGTGTGATCTGGAGAGCACTGGGGGAGAAATGCTTCTTGACACTACAACCATGGGTCATCCCCATGAAACTGAAGGTCGGGAAATTTAGGGCCAACAAAAGCAAGTACTTCTTCACACAGTGCATAATGAACTTATGGAATTCTCTGCCACTAGATGTGGTGATGGCCACTAGCTTGGATGGCTTGAAAAGGGGCTTAGACAAAGTTACAGAGCACAGGTCTATCAATGGCTACTAGTCTGGTGGCTATAGGCCACCTCCAGCCTCAGAGACAAGATGCCTCAAAATCCCAGTTGCAGGGGAGCAACAGTAGGAGAGAGGGCAAGCTCTCACCTGTGGGCTTTTGGGAGCCATCTGGGGGGGCACTGTGTGGAACAGGGTGCTGGGCCAGAGAGGCCTTGGGCCTGATCCAGCAGGGGCTGTTCTTACGTTCTTTGATGTCCTCCCCTTCTCCAGGAAGCCCTCTGTGCCACCCAAAAATATGTCCCTGAGGGCTGCACAAAACCTATCCCCATATTCTTCGGTTTTGCCATCCATGTCCACACTTAACTGAACTGAAACTTTATATGCTGAAACTTTGTGACCTGGCTTCCTGCTTAAACTATTGCACATCCCCTCTGGCCTGCATGGATCCTGCATGGATCAGTTCGCCCAGAGCCCAGCACCCAGTTATCTGAAGACTATAGCATGAATTCAGATGTCCGCTCCCAGCTTTTCAGGAACGATTGAATATTGCCTGGGGTTGAATACTGAATATTGAATATTGGGGGGTGGGGTGGGGTGAACATGCACAGCAAACTGCCTCCTGCTGAGTCAGACCATTGCTCCATCTAACTCATCACTGTCTACTCTGGCTGGTAGCAGCTCTCCAATGTTTCAGACAGCCCTACTTGGACACATCAGGGACTGAACTGGCAGCCTTCTGCATGCAACGCAGATGCTCTACCGCTCAGCTGTGGCTCCATCCAGGACATCCCAACTTTGTTCAGAGAAGCCAGTGAATCTTAGAATCCCTCACCCATAAGAGGGGCTTATTTCCCATCGACTAGACTTGCACAAGAAGGCCCTTACACTATCACCCGGGCTTTGTTGCATTCTGTTACTGTGTTGCATTCTGTTTTGTTTGCTCAGTTCCCCTGCTAACTGAGAAAAGAGGCACCTTTTAAAAGTGGCGATTCTCTTGTATTCATCAGGGGGAGAGCAACTGACCCTATCCAGCCCCAGCACAGCATCCCTCCAGTGGCTGCTGCTGGTGTCTAGCTTATGTTTCTTTTTTAGATTGTGAGCCCTTTGGGGACAAGGGAGCTGTTTTATTTGTTTGTTTTGTTTGATTGTTTATATCTATGCAAACCGCTTTGGGGACTCCTCTTGAAAAGCGGTATATAAATATCTGCCGTGTTGTATTTGTATTTGTAATACTGACACAGTTGCTCACAATCTGCTGCATAGCGCGACTAGGGGCACAAGCTGGACTCGCCAGAACTGCCCTTCGGTGGCTTGTGTGCCGTGATGCACGTGACATAACAGCTTCCCATTGATCTCGGGAGGAGTCAACTGAGAGATCACGGAACCCCCTTCCCAGCAAAATACATGAGGATTCAGTCTGCCCAGGCTGTTCCCATCCCATCCTATGCTTCACAAGGCCCCCAGCCGACTTCCTCCCCTTGTGCTCCTGGACATGATTTAGCCGTGCTAGTCTGTCGCAAAATGTGACTATTTGCAAGAACCAATCACTATTTCGCCTAGTTATTTTCTACGTCCTATATCCTGCTTTTCACATACATGTCCCAAAGCAGCTTGTTTAGAAATGGGGTTTAAAGCCAAGCTTCCCCGTGCTGAAAGACATTGCTGTAGATAGTCCTGATTAAAGTCAAGTGTACCGTTGAGTTGGTGTCGACTCCTGGTGACCACAGAGCCCTGTGGTTGTCCTTGGTAGAATGCAGGAGAGGCTGACCATTGCCATCTCCCACACAGTATGAGATGATGCCTTTCAGCATCTTCCTATATTGCTGATATAGGTGTTTGCCATAGTCTTGGAAACATATCAGCAGGGATTCGAACTGGCAACCTCTGGCTTGCTAATCAAGTAATTTCCCCCACTGCACCATTAGGTGGCTAAACAGTCCTGATTAAGGAAGTTTCTTTTTCCTAATAATTCCTAAGAACATAACATAGCCTGCTAGGTCTGCTCAGAGCTTGAACATCTTCTTTGCATGTAGATTCATGCCAAGGTCCCAGGTTCACTCCCTGGCAGCATATCCAGGGACTTTTACACACAGCAGGCTGCTTCACCGCAAGTTTACTGGGAGGCTTTACTGCAAACTTGCTTATCCCAAAAAAGCCAATGCAAATAGTGTGTGTGTGTGGGGGGGGTTCCTACTCCAGATGTAAATCGGGCTGTACTCTAATGTGCAGTGAAAAACCAGAATTGTGTGTGGACTGCTCCCCGATAACTCGCAGGGACTTCGGGGTAAATCTGGCCGATATGTGAATGCACCCCGTCCATTCTGGAGCATAAGCAAGTTAAAGGGGTTTAAAAGCCCCATGTGAAAAACTTCCAGGTAGGGCTGAGAGAGACTCCTGCCTGCAACCTTGGAGAGCTGCTGCCAGTCTGTGTACACAGGCCTGAGCTAGATGGATCAAGGATCTGACTCTGTATACGGCAGCTTCCTGTGTTCCCATCTGATCAAGGGTCATTAAGTCCAGCGTACTGTTTCCAACAGTGGCCACCCAAGTGCCTTGGAAGCCCAGAAACAGCACATGAAAGCAACAGTTCTCACCTGCAGTGAGATGCCACCGGAATTTAGTGATATACTGCATCTGAACACGGAGGTTCCATTCAGCTCTCATAGCTAAGAGCCACTGATAGATTGTCCTCTGTGAATTTGCTCCTTTTTAGAACCAGGGACCATCAACCTGGCAGGGAATATGGCAGGGAATTCACTGCAAAGCCGATATTATACTGAGGACACAGTCACGGGTATTCACAGAGCAATTCCTCGTACTCTCCGTGATCAGCCCGTAGTCTAGTCATTTGGCACCAGCGTCATTTACAGCAACACCATTAAGACACCAACTCCTCTTTCTCCTGAGCATTGTTTTCAGTGGGGATACAGAATGCCCCCAAATAAGAGCGTTTGAAGGTTCAGCAACAACGTCTAAAGAGACCATGGCGGGAACGAAGAAAGAGACACAACTCTCTGCCCATTGACTTTCAAAGCAGAGCCGTGACCTCTAGGAAATGCCTTGGTGAACAGGGAAGACCAGCTGAAAAGAAGATTTCCCAGAGCAAAATCACAATACCCACTGCCTAGCCCTTATTCTTTTGCACAGTTAGGATAATGGTGCCTTTCCATTTTCCATCTATTCATTGGTCATTATTTCAGGGGCTGTTTTTATTGAGAAACACTTAGAGATTTACATATCAGGTGGTATAAAAATATGATAAATAAATAAACAAACAAATAAATAAATAAATAAATAAATAAATACACAAGAAATGGCTGTAAGAGAGATGTCATTCTTTGGTAAAACTGCATGGAAGTCTGAGATCATTCTTGTTCAGTCTAGAGAAAGCTAAGAATTCCTTAAGGTGGTGTCAAGTTCTCTGGCTGCAGACACTGAATGCTGCCATGATGAAGCCCTTGATCAAATCCATCCTCAAGACCCCCTTGTAGTATCTGCAAGTGGAGAGTTGACTAATCATGGGCCCCAATCCATCAGGAAGATCTCTTCCACAACACCCAGTGCTAATGAATGGTACAGACACTGGTGCTCTCCCGCCAAGTGGATCATAGGGTTATTCTTTCTGGATGTTGCCATCTTCTACCTGCCCTGCCTTCTCTGCCTCTTTCCTTAGATTGTAAGATCTTCGGGGCAGAGACTATCTCCCGGGGGTGCAAGAAAACCACTGATACATGCAAAGAACTGTGCAGTAAAATAGACCCATTTCTAATCAACCTTGATTATCATCCATTATTATCCATCATTTCTTTTAATATTCTGTCTTCTACACATTTTGATGGAAAGCTGTCTATATGTTGCAACACAATATAAGCCCATGAAGCCCAGTTTCACAGGGTCACACACTGAAGATCATTCTCCGTGCAGAATAGTCCTTTCTCTTTACCTACTTGCTTACTGATCGACTGGAGTGCAAGATTGTAAAGCCACACAGATTTCCCTCCCTCCCTTCCCTCCACGTGGCACACATCCTGAGATGCTCCAAATTCACCCCAGATTCTAAACTCCAAACTGCGAACTTCTCCACAGGTGTGTGTGTGAGTGGCAAAGGGAGAAATACGAAGCCAAATATTTTGTCGAGACCCCCTATTACCTTGTAGGAGTAAATGGTGTTAACTGGGGGTTTTTTTGGTTTATTCCACGGTTATGCTGCTCAAAGACTTAGACTTACGAAGCCCAATTGGCAGTTCGGCTCTGGGGACTTGGGACTCAAGATCGGGGTGGGGGGGTGGCCCGTGGGGCTCAGGCCACCAGTGAGTGGCTCGGAGCCCCGAATCTCATCCTCCTCGTCCAGGATCTCTTTCAGAAAGGAAGTACCTCCACCGAGCATGGGAGAGAGAGCTCCTAGCCTCACCGAGTGGCTTAAGAGGCGCTGTGTTCTTATAATCGAAAATTTATACATACATAATTATCTTCGGGGAGGTATGCTTGAGTTTAACTATTGGGCAGGAGGGGGAGGCTGTGGATCTTTTAAGTGCCTAGCAGCAGTGCCCCTGCTCGAGGCGTAACTGGGTAAAAAGAGCTCTTACCTCTCAGCCTGTGCCTGTGCCTGGGCGGATGGCTGTGTCTCAGCTGCCGGGTCTGCCTGCTGACCACCTGCATGCCCTTCTCCGCCAGGCAGGTGCAGTGACACTGGCATAAGCGAGCCCCCCAGGCCCAGGGGAAGGAGGCCAAGCCCAGCAGGAGAACCCCAGGCAACATCCTGCGGAGGGCAAGGCTCCCAGGGGGAGATGCTGGCTCCGAAAACACCAGCTCCCCTCTAGCAGCATTCAAGGCATCATCGGAGAGAAACCTCCTGTCCAAGAAGCCTGGGGGGGGGCAGCTCCCCTCCCTCCCTCTCTCTCTTTCTCTCTCTCTCTCTCTCCCCCCCTGTCCCCGCACAGCTCTCCCCTCTGCTCAGCCCAAGCCCTCTCTTTGGGAAATTATTTAGAATTTGTTATTAAGCATGTTTTCCAACTGCTTTTGTATGTTTGCCCCTTCTTTTTTAACTTGGGGAACAATGAGGGAGGCAAGCATATAGGCACCATGCTGAGCGCAGACTGCTTCCCTGCACCATCTGTGACATCAGAAGGCGGCCCGGGCGGCGGGGAGGGGGTGTCTCTGTGCTAGGGACTCTCCCCTCTCTCCCCGTCTCTGTCTCTCTCTTCCCCCCCCCCATATTGTGCAGAACTAAATTAAATGATGAGTGAAGAAAAGGGAGAGATTCTTTGGGGCTTCCTTCTGGAAGGCCAGGAATTCCTCCGTTTTGCCCTCTTCCCCCCCCCACCTTGCATCCTCCCCCCCCCCCCACATACACACACTTTGCAAAATGCCTGCACTCTTTCTTTGGGAGCAAGCAAGGCGTTGGGGCTCCAGCCATGGTGGTGAGGGAGATTGACTGCATAAAAGAACACTCACAGCTTTGTGGGGGGCAGGGTGGGATTCGGGGGGGGGGGGACCCGACTGTTTTCAAACAAAATTGACCATCCCCAGATAGATTTAGCCGCCTGTCGGCGACTCCTTTGTCAACCTGGCTGGAAAACTGTGCGCCTCGAAGGGGGGCCGAAACATTCTCGTTTGTCACAAGGGCACAATGCGCGGGAGACGGTTACCATTACATTTATTGCGCCACCGCCAATTATTAGACCATTTCCCTCCAGAAAATCCCTCCATCTCCATTGTCCCAGTTGCCGCTTCGGCTGCACCTAGTTTTCTCCCACCCCCACTATTACTTGTTTTCTGGGAGGCTTTTTATGGACTCAAACAGATTTAACAAACATAATTAGCCTGCAGAAATTTGTTCTCATTTACCTCACGGATGCACAAGCCATCTATCACTCCTATTAAGGAAGCTGCCCCCCCCCACGCCTCCCGCCCGCCCAGTTGAGCAGCCCCCCCCCCATTAAGTCAGGCCTTTCTCCCACCTCCCAGATCTTTTTCAAGCTGCCAACTAACACTCACACGCAGTCGGACTGGCCCTGTTTTACAAGGAGCAGAGCTGAGATCACTTTTTCCAAACTCCCCAACAAGCATCAGAATCGAATCAGATAAGAAGAGCCTTGATGGATCAGGCCCAAGGCCTATCTGTCCAGCAGGGGCGTTGCTAGGTACTTAAAAGAACCAGGCCCTGGGCCCACAGCCCCACTTTTGATAATTAAACTCAATCATACCTAATGTTCCCAACAGTCCCGTATCGTGCGGGAAGTCCCGTATTGTACAGGAAGTCCCGTATCGGAGGCAAAAATGTCTTGTCCCAAAGAGGATGCTGTTTTCCCCATATTATTGGCAGAGCCTGGGGCTCTCCCTCATCCCTCACTGCATTTGCATTGAGCCCTTTGAAGTCGGGGTGAAGTCCATATTATAATGCAAAAGAAACAACCAAGTTCACAAAAGAAGCCCCAGTTGCTCTGCAAACCTGCAGGAGCAACTGCCTGGTCCTATTTCCATCTTGCAAGTTGCTAATTGTTTACTTATCAAATGGAAATAGAGCTACAGGCTCCTGCCAACCGACTCACCAATTCTGGCAGAGAGAGAAAATTATCTTTTTATCCCTGAAAAGATAAGCCTTTCAGTGAGGAAGGTGCAGGGATCGTGTGTGTGTGTGTGTGTGTGTGTGTGTGTGTGTGTGTGTGTGTGTGTGAGAGAGAGAGAGAGAGAGAGAGAGAGAGAGAGAGAGAGAGAGAGAACCTGGGGGATTCTCTTAATTTTTCACCTGACACTTGCTCTATGTCTACATGGGATGGTCTGTGTGAACAAGAAACTTTGTGAAATCATGGGGCTTGTCTTGTTGTTGCTTTTACAAATGCATTGCTACTCAGGCTTCTGGGATGACCCTACCCACTGATGACCCCACCCACAAGACACACACACCCCACACTTGTGTCCCGTACTCGGATAGGGATAGTTGCTCTCCACCTGATCTTGCCTCTGAGACTGGAGGTGGCCTAAAGCCATCAGACCCTATAAGAGCAGAAGAACAGCCCTGCTGGATCAGGCCCAAGGCCCATCTAGTCCAGTGTCCTGTTTCCCACAGTGGCCCATCAGATGCCTCTGGGAAGCCCACACAGGCAAGAGAGGCAGGCATGCCTTTTCTCCTGCTGTTGTTCCCCTGCAACTGGTATTCAGAGGTTCCCTGCGTCTGAGCCAGGAAATAGCCAATACTAGTCATCAAGACTAGTCGCCATTGATAGATCTACTCTCCACAAGAGGCAAGCATTTCCTCCTTCTGTCTCTGGTTTTGTGTGCCATAAATACCCTGCTAAAGTTCCAACCGGGGTTCTTTAAATCTTGGAGCATGCTGGCTGTCTCTGTGCCCCGTTGAATTCTGGCCTGTCGCATGGCAGTTCCAGACAAAGTGGCCTTGTGTTGGTCTACCAGGGGCCAAAGGGAGGGACCAGGCCAGAGACAGTAACACAATTCTAGCCAACGATAGCTGCCTATATGATTTTCCTCCCACGGTGCTTCAGTGAGCAGCTCGGTGCTGCTAAGGCTGACTGAAGTTGTAGCCATAGATTCTCACCATCACCAATATTTATCACAAGATCAAGCCACTAAAGTCACCAGAGTCTCTTGCCATCGTCCCCTGGAGATGGAAGCCAGTTCCTGAAGATTCCAAGCCAATCCTGGAAGGCGGCCAGCCCTAGATGCTACATGGGGTGTGTGTGTGTGGTGTGTGGTGTGTAACACAGGCAGCAGGGCAGGAGAAGCCCCTTCCAAGGGCCCCCTTGGCAAGGGCCAGCACCGGCGTTTTTGGCTAGCGCCCTGGGCAAAGTATGCCTGCACATTCAGTTAAAACTGCATGTATTTTATTTTATTAACAATTAACATTAACATTTTATTTATTTTAACATTCAATTAAAATGTATTTATTTTATTTTATTTATTCGATTTCTATACCACCACTTTTTGCGTCGGAGTTTGGGGGGCAAATTTGAGCTCGCAGTAAAACACAACGCAAATTTGAGCTCGCCACCAATCGCAATGCACGCTGCGGATGATCTCATGCTTGGAGCATGGAGCCCTTGCCACTTCTTGGTGGACAACAACATGTGCTCATCCTCAGGGTCTTGCTGCCGCCTGCAACCCCCACCCACTCTGCTGACTGACAAACGTGGGAACAGGGGCTGCAGTCATGGACATGGTGACCCCTGCCTTTTATACAGCCCCTTCGCATTCAGCTGGGGGGTGTGAAGGAGAAAGGTCAACACAAAGGCCAGTTTGCAGCTCCAGGTCATCCCAAGGCAGAGATGCTGGCAGTTCAAAGAGGGGTCTGGAAGAAGCCCAACAGAGATTAACTGCTTCAGCTCTTGTTCTCAGGGTTGGCTCGAGGTCAGGATGATGGCTGCTAGAGAAAGCCCTTGTTCTTGGCAAAATGGAAGGGAGATTTTCAACACCAGGGGCGTCTCTAGGTGACATCTGAAAAATCGGGGGGGGACAAAGGGAAGCACCTATATTGGGCAGTAGTGATATAGGAAGATGCTGAAAGGCTTCATCTCATACTGTGCAGGAGGAGGCAATGGTCAACCCCTCCAGTATTCTACCAACAGAAAACCACAGGGCTCTGTGGGCACAAGGAGTCGAAATTGACTTGACAGCACACATTTTACCTTTAAGCCCTGACCAGATGTCAATAGCACATATCTTGTCTCAGGGTCAGTGGTGACCTCAGTGATCTGGCTCTCTCTCTTCTGGGAGACACCCTAACAGCTCTCCATCTGCTGTTTGCTACAATTCCCATCATCCCCAGACACAAATTATTGTTGGACTACAACTCCCATCAGCCCCACTACAACTGATTGCATCAGGGATGATGGGAGGGGAGCTGTAGTCCAACCACCCTGCTATAGTTGCAACCGTCTCCTGGCTCAGGGAACTGGAACACAGGAAGAAGATTGGAAGCTGCCTTATATCAGATGGACATTAGTCCTCCTAGCTGGTCTTGTGGTAGCAAGTAGGAAATGCCTCCTTGGCTAAGCAGGGTCTGCCCTGGTTTGCATTTGGATGGGAGACCACACATGTGAGTACTGGAAGATATGCCCCTTAGGGGATGGAGTCGCTCTGGGAAGAGCAGAAGGTTCTGAGTTCCTTCCCTGGCAGCATCTCCAAGACAGGGCTGAGAGAGACTCCTGTCTGCAACCTTGGAGAAGCCGCTGCCAGTCTGGGTAGACAATACTGAGCAATGGATGGCCCCATCCCCTGTGTGTGAGGTTCTTCATTCCCCAAAAGGAGGAGATGGTGTTGGTCGCCTCTGTTGCATACCAGTCTTGAATCTGCTGGTACACGATATACAAACATTAGTCCAACGAAAAAGAAAGCTCACGATGCATTCACACGGAACTTGCTTGCCCCTTTGAATGATCTTTGAGGCAGACTTCCAGGAATATGCTGTGCATGGCGTACTTTATTTCTGCTCTGTCTTGCAGAGTTTCCAGAAGCACACAAAAGTGTCTGTCCCTTCACCAGATGCAGGGCCTCCCTTAATAGTGCACAATACTGCCATTTTGGGTTGGAAAGAAGGTCAGTCCCCTGAAGGATTTACAGTCTTTGTGGGAGCTTTTCTCCTTCCACGCTATTGACAAAAGCATTTACATTTCTTTAGCCTCCATTTTAGTACCGGGCCTGTTGCTTGCATTTTTTGTCTTGTAATGATCCACAATTTCCCTTTTTTTTGCATCCCCTTGTGGCCTCACCTGCTAAACTCCTTGCCTTTTCCCATAAGGTGCAGATTAAATACAGGCATTTTCCCAGTCGCTTTGGTTGCATCCACTCTCTTTGATGTTTGACAGAACTATTATTGGTTTATTCCCACTGAAAAAGGGCTTCACATTAGAATAGCAGCTGCTAAGTCCACCACTCTCATACGGCTTAGTGGCATGGTTTGCCAGAGACCCGAAACCTGTCCTACAAAATGTGCATTTTCTTTCCAACCAGAAAGCACCTGTTCATATTCCTCAACCAGTGTTGGTCAATTTCAGCATTATTTCAGTTTCAGCATTTTTTCCTCAACTAGGGTTGGTCTGTTTCAGACTTATCGAAACATTCAGAATGCACGAATTCAGAACATTCATCCAGAACTGAGTGTGCAAAGGGAGAAAATAGGCACAGTACCAATTAAATATGGATGCAGTAGCAGAGATTATATCATCAAGCGAGTTAGTGGTAACAAATCAATGGGGTTCCCGATTTTAGCTTCCATTTGATATGCAGAATCCTTATCAGCGATAACTGCTTGCCTCCGGATAGGTCGTAGCGATCTGGAGCTTCTCAATGAGCCTCCAGATTCAGCTTTAGCCTTATTCATTCTCTTCAGAGAGACAGCATGACATAGTGGTTAGGGTGTTGGACTAGGACCAGGAAGACCCAAGTTCAAAAACCCCATTCAACCATGATGCTCACTGGGTGACTCTGGGCCAGCAACATGTCTCTCAGCCTAGCCTACCTCCCAGGGTTGTTGTGAGGATAAACATAACCATGTACTCTGCTCTGGGCTTCTTGGAGGAAGAGCAGAATATAAATGTAACAACTTGTTCTAGAAAGAACTAATCTGCCTACTTTCCTTTCACTGTCTCTACAACTGGACTAAATTTGGTTCCAATCAAGATCCACAAGTTAGATCTCTTGCACTTCAAATGTTCATGCATCCACCATCTTGGATCAGGGTGGGTGACATCATCACAAACTATGCCATCCAGGTGTCCCTGGGTGTCACTCCCTACAACTGTACCTAATTTGGTTCAAATCAGTTAGGTAGTTCACAAGTTAGCCCACTTGTGCCTCAAAAGTTTACATGTCCGCCATCTTGAATTGAGGTGGATGACATCATCACAAACTATGCCATTGAGATGTCCCTATGTGTCCCTACAACTGGACCCGATTTGGTTCATATTGGTCCAGGTGTTGCAAAGTTGATAGGGAGAGACATAGACACGGACACACGGAATGCCAAGTGATCTCATAAGCCTCCTGGAAAATAGGCTAAAAATAAAATAAAATAAATATACATTAGGGCTGTTCACATGACCTTTAATAGAAGAGGAAAAGAGTCCTATCTAACTTCGGGAGCTGCTGACACTCCTGATTTTCAGTCATATGCAGTGATGCCGTTGCCATTTCAGAAGTGCAGGTGCTCTCCATGCCCATGGCCATGCCCACCCCAACTGCCAGAGAAGCTGAGAAGTACCAATGCTCCGTCCCTGCACATGATCCATCCCCCCCCTCCACTACACCCCTGGTCACGCACTAGCAAAAACTTTGGTAGGAGAAGAGAGAAGTTACGGTCTGGGAGACGAGACCTAGAGGTTCCCCAGGTGGGCGGCTTTCCTGTGGCTCTGGAGTTTTCAGAAAATGCAGCTTAAAACTAGCATTTTAAAATATGTTGAGATAAGCTAGAATTCGCACCACAAAGCCCGATTTGTGTATGGAGTGCTTCCAAGGATCTCAAAGGGACTTTGGGGGTAAGTTTGGCTGGTGTGTGAACGGACACACTCTCTCCCGAAGGAGATTCGGGGTAGAAGCCCTGCGTGTAAAGCCTCCAGGTAGGGCTGTGAGAGACTCCTGCCCGAAACCTTGGAGAGGTGCTGCCAGCCAGAGGAGACAATACAGAGCTAAATGGACCAAGGGCCTGACTCGGAATAAGGCAGCTTCCTCTGATCTTATGATTCAGATGGCCAGAAGCTAAGAAGTCGGCATTAAAATGCTTCACATGTAGCTCTCAGCCAGGGCTGGGCAGTATGAGTGTGCAAGGTGGGCTCACAGGTTCTGCCTTTCCTCCCCCTTTCCCGGGTGCATTTTCAGTTATGGGCCCCAGCTCGATCAAACCATTGTTTGCCATTACATCGGTAGGTTTGCAGTTGGACTACGGTTTGCATTTGGATGCCAGGAGCGAAGATTCAGCGCATATGCATATATCAAGAGTCGTGCACCTATGCACACATGCGCACACTAATTTTTTTCCCCCTCCGAAAGCATCCCCAGGATCTTTCCAACAGGCCAAATAGGGGCAGAGATTGACCAGGAGCAGTTGCTGAAAACACAGCTATGCCCCTGATCCATGCTAGGGCGAGTTGAAGCATCCTCCTCTGACCCACAGACTTGGGAGCACGGCCTTTCAGGAAGCCCGGCTCGCTTCTTCTCCTTCCCTCTGAGCTTCCTCGCTGCTGTGTGCGCGCAGACCTCCCCTTGCCGGCTTCCTCTTTCTTTTCACCTGTGAACCCAGCCCAGTGGGGGCTGCCGAGACACACTCCTGCCTAGCAGGCAGGTACTCTCCGCACAACTGCAAGCAGCATGGGTCTTTTTTCTCCGAAAATGACCTTTAAATTGGTCCCTAATCATCCCCACAGGACGGCGGGGCTTTTTAAATGCCTCCTGAGGCGAGGCCATTTTCCCCTCCGCCACAGAGAGCTTTGTTGGGCCTGGTTTGCATTCTGGGAGGCTTGGAAGCCAACAAAGTGGGAAGTGGAGCACGACAAGTTGGGGGGGGCAGAGAAAGAGAGAGAGACCCCCGTACCCCTGCCCACCCCCCATCTCCTCCCTGCAGGTGAGCAGTGTTGGGGAGGAGGGCCTGGCCCTGGCTCTCTCTGGGTCTGGGCGCCCCCCCCCCCCAGCAGGCTACCCACCATCACTATGGCAACCGCCTCACCATTTCCCCAGGCCTCCCTGCTCAACCTCTTGGCTGCCAAGCCTCAGCCTATGAAAAGAAAGATAGAGTCTGCGGGTGTTTCCCTGAGTTAGTTAAAGCCGAGAGGACATCTCATTTGCAGGCCCGGCCAAAAGCAAGAGGAGCACGTCGAGGAAAAGAGCAGGCCCCGGGGAGGAGGTTTTGTTGTGGTGCATTAAAAGGGGTGGGGGGGAGAAGAAGAAAAGAAAAGTGGCGAGAGCAGAGCTGATGCCCTTCTGCTTGACTGCCGCTCAATGGAGGTGGGCCAAACGCTCTCGGGGAGAGGGGGCGTCTCTTTGTGCCTCCTCTTCCCCAGCTGGCCCTGGACAAAAGGGGGGCTGCTCAGAATCCCCGGTCTAATGCCGATCGCACCCTGCTTTGTTCCCATTATTTTCCCACTCTGTGCGGAGTTATTGGGGGGAGAGGCAGGGAGGGGGAGAGGCTGTGCAGCCAATGCAGTGGAAAGAGCAGCAAGCCTCGGACGCCGGGGGCCCACACAACTCACTGCATCCTGCCCAAAGGTGCCGACTGACAGACAGACCGGGGGCCCCATATCACTCAGCATTTGATTGGGCTGCTGAGCACGCTGGGTCAGTTGGGCAGCACGTTTGCAAACGGCGCAGACATGACGTGGCCCTTCTTTCATGGGCATGCAGCATCCTCTGCAGCTGAACAGGAACTCTGTGCAACCCAGAGGCTTGCTGCCTTCGCCTGTCAGTGCAACAGAGAGTACCCGTGGGACTGTTTGGGTTCCATGGGATGGGATGGGCCCTGGCCCACAAAAGCATATACACAACATAAATTTGTTGGCCCATGCGGTGCCACAGGATTCGTCATTCTTCTGGGGGCTCTTGTACATTTCTTTACAACCTCACACCAAGGAAGACCCCTTGAGCCTCCCCATCAGATCCCACCTCCTTCCAATCACATTTGAACCGAGCAAGTCCGAATGCTGCGGTTACTCCCCAGACCGTTTTTGCAGGAAGGATCCTTCTCTACCCAGGAAGTAATCACATGGTTAACCCCTACCACATGGTCTCAGGTCCAGAGATGACTGGGATGATGGGGCTGGAGCCACCGCCATGACTCCAGAAATTTCCCTTTATTTTTAAATTTTATTTATTTAAATTTGATTTTTCAAAATTTACTGGCCCTATCCACCCCCAGCACAGGACCTCCAGTGACGGTTGCTGGTGTCTGTCTTATGTTTCTTTTTAGATTGTGAGCCCTTTGGGGACAGGGAGCCATCTTATTTATTTATTATTTATCTATGTAAACCACTTTGGGACCTTTTGTTGAAAAGCGTTATATAAATATTTGTTGTCGTTTTTTGCTGTTGTTTATTCCTCAAGGTCTACAGTTTATACAGATGAGAGCCAAAGATTGCTGAAAGCAAAGGTAATGAGACTGGAGCTGCTATTTCAGGCCCATTGCTGCTAGCTGCAATTAAGGGCTATTCTCACAACCCTCAACAAGATATGGGTTGCGTGCCAAGCCAAGGCAGGAGAGAGCCGTGAGTGCTCCCGATCAGAGGTTGCGTGTTTGCAAAGATCAAGGGAGGAGGGCAGGGGGATGATTGTGTGGGAGCTGGGAATTGGGTAGGGCAGCTGTGGTGCTTTTGGTTAATCCATTCCTCGACCCAGGCCAGCTTTTGAATGGGGCTTTAGTTACTTTGTATTCCAGTCCTGGAGTAGAGGAGGGGCTAACAAACAGCCAGCAGCAGGAGCACTGAAAAGCAGCCTGCACTTGTCTCTCTGTAAAGTAAAGTAAAGTTGTGCCGTCAAGTTGGTTTCAACTCCTGCTGACCAGAGAGCCCTGTGGTTGTCTTTGGTAGAACACAGGAGCGGTTTACTATTATCATCTCCCGCTCAGAATGAGAGGATGCTTTTCAGCACCTTCCTATATTGCTGCTGCCGGATATAGGTGTTTCCCATAGTCTAAGAAGCATACCAGTGGGGATTCGAACCGGCAACCTCATGCTTGCCTGTCAAGTCATTTCTCCGCTGCACCAATATCTATTTCATAAACTATTAATATTCCTGATTCCATCCGCTCCACTGCCTTGTCCTTGCATACCACACCTCTTTCCTCTGGATTCTACAATGGCTTTTCGTCCACCCTGGATACAATACTGGAGACAGAATGTGGGTTGGCTGTGCCCATCCTACCCAGCTCCTGCCTCCCACATGATCACTTCCCCCTCCTACTACCTTGATCTTTGCAAACACACAACCTCTGATCTGGAGCGCCCACGGCTCTCCTACCCTGGCTGGCTGCTCCTCCTACCCAGATTTTGATTGTGAGGATGAGCCCTTTGTTTAACTCTGGATGCAAACTGTAAAATGCAGCCTACATTTATGGATTAGTACTTTTGCTCACCAACCGTGGCAAGTTCAAAGTGTCATCTCACTGATAGCACACATGCTCCTGTTGGCTTCTGAGCTCCTTCCTATCAGGATCTTATTCTCTGGCCACACACACTGATCAGAGACATCATGCAATTTGTGCAGTGCAACTCACTGTCCAGCACTTGCATTCTGAGAAGAACCTGTTCCCTTTTCAATATGACTCGTGACAACTGCTGGTTCTTCTCAAGATGCAAGTGCTGGGCAGTAGGTGGCGATGCAATAATTGTGCAAGGTCCCTGACCAGCATGTGTCCAAAGAATAAGATCCCGATAGGAAGGATCACAAAAGCCTACAGAAGCATGTGTGCGCTCAATAAAAAAGGTGCTTTGAACTTGCTCAGGAACTTCTAGCATCACACAATTTGTGCTTGTCTGGAAGAAGCCTTAGTGAACAGAGCTATTTTATTTTATTTTATTTTTATTCTATTCACTGTTCAAAATCTTAGAAACCTGTTCCAATTGCCACCAGAATGCCCAGGTCAAGTTGTCACGAGTGCACTTTTTACATGCATTCTGCTTTTCTTATCCCTCTGTGACATTCCTCTGAAAGATCATCACCCCAATCCAGCTATTTGCCAGGAGCAACATGGTACTGTGGTGCCTCAGGTGAGGCTCAAAATGCTGCCTTGCCCCCTGCCCCTAGGTGTGGGGGCCACCCCCTTTTCAAAGCCAACCCACGCAAGCTTTGAAAGTGAATGGGGAGCAGGAAAGAGGGTTGATCCTTTTTCACTCCTTGCAAAGTTTCCAAGGGTTAAGTTGGTCCTCAAGAGCTGCTCCTGCCCTGATGGAGTAGAGCATCTTTCTGCTCTGCTGGTGCCCCAGTAATCTGGCACCTGAGAGGACGGCCTCACCTGGCCTCACGAAAGGGCCGCCCCGGCTCCTTGTGGGTTGCAGTTGCCAACTCTAACTGAAGGTGTTCCTAGAGATTACCCCCCCTGACACCCCAATATTTTTCACAATCTCAAGCACTGAAATCTCCAGGAGTGCTTTCAAGAGTCACCAGGAGATTCATGAGACTTCTTGGAAGAACCCAGGCAATATTTGGAGGACTGGAAACCCTACTGGGGGTGGAAGAGCTTGGGGACACATATCGCTGGGGCCATGGCAGGGATTTACGTTGCCTGTAGACATGTTTCCCAGCCAGATCCCAGGGACCGGAGCGAGAATATGTGCCCGTGAGAGCGGATATGCCTGTCTTACCCTATATCACCACTGCCCGTAGATAGGCGTCTCGTAAATGTTCTTCTTTAAGCCCTTGATTAGACCACCCAGCTGTCTTTGAATTCACTTTCGCTCTGCAAATTAAGGCAGGAATATTTCTCAGGATTCCTGGGATGTGGAGTGGAGGAGCTGGTTTTGTGGCAGCAAGCATGAATAGTCCCTTTTGCTAAGCAGGGTCTGCCTGGGTTTGCATTTGGATTGGAGGCAACATGTGTGAGCACTGTAAGATTTTCCACTTGGGGGGTGGGGCTGCTCTGGGAAGAGCACCTGCAAGCTTGCATGCAGAAGGCTCCAAGCTCCATCCCTGGGATCTCCAAGAGAGGGTTGAGAGAGACTCCTGCCTGCAAGCTTGGAGGAGCCGCTGCCAGTCTGTGAAGACAATACTGAGCTAGATGAACCAATGGTCTGACTCAGTATAAGGCAGCTTCCTATGTTCCCAGGTATGATCTTGCCACATGGGCGCACTATGAAATGATAAACTGCAGGTTAATAAATAAAACAATAAACTGCAGATGCCGCTTGCATGCAAAAAGTTCCAAGTTCCCTCTCTGGCATCTCCAAGATAGGGCTGAGAGAGACTCCTGCCTGCAATCTTGGACAAGCTGCTGCCAGTCTGTGTAGACAATACTGAGCTAGATGGACCATTGGTCTGACTCAGTATATGGCAGGTTCCTATATTCCTAACTTAGATTCAAATGATTGTGTGAGCAAGGCCACAATTGGCAAAGGAAAACATGCCCAGGTCCCAAATTAGGGTAGGACTGGAGGTGTCTCCTAGCCTAACATTGAGCATGTGAACTGCCCTGTTAAATGCTATGGCTCCCATGAGGAGAACAGGCATGTGAAAGCCTTTTTTTAAAAACCACCTAAAGCTCATGAGCCACCTTAAGTGGCACAGCGGGGAAATGCTTGACTAACAAGCAGAAGGTTGCCAGTTCAAATCCCCGCTGCTACTATATCAGTCAGCAGCAATATAGGAAGATGCTGAAAGGCATCATCTCATACTGCGCGGGAGGAGGCAATGGTAAACCCTTCCTGTATTCTACCAAAGGAAAACCACAGGGCTCTGTGGTTGCCGGTAGTCGACACCGATTCGACAGCACACTTTACTTTAAAGCTCGTGGAGTGGAATTTGTAGAGCAAACAGATTCCATCTCTGGCCTGGCAGTGTCCGGGGAGGTTTCTACAGCAGCTTTGCTTCCTGCACACGCCCAGTTTCACCTGCTGTTTGGCTCATTAGAATTTCCTGCCTGCCTGACAAAATGTTTCCCTGTGAAGAGGATGGAAAACAAGGGGATTCTTAAACTCCTGATGAAAAGACTGCTGTGTGAGAGAAGGGAGTGTCAGAGTGGGAGGGGAGGTGGGGGGAGGTTGCAGCATTTAATCTTTTCCTTTAAAAAAATCTCTTTGCAAACTTGAGTGCCTCCTTTCCTGAGCCTCCGCTGGAGGAGTGTCTTTCCATTCACGTCCGCTCATTGCATTTCTTAATCCATGATAAATGTTGAGAAAGATGGTGCTACGTGTGGTGGAAATCCAGCCAGACTACATGAAAGGGAATTAATGAAACAGAGTCAATCCTATTAGTTCCGGCCTGTATGGCTTTGAGGTAGAGACGGGCGGTGGGGGGGGGTATTCACTAGCCCGGGAGGAGGGGGACAGGGACAAAAAATAAAACAGAGCCTTTCCTTGGTGCTAAATGCAGGGAAGGTAGTGTGATCCATTGGTTGGGTTCAGTTCTCTGACACTGAGCTGCTGAGTAGTCTCCGGCAAGTCATTTAACCTCTCTGATCTCTGTACTTTGCTTGACAGCACACCCAGTGAGCAGTTTCCCACGTTCCTTGTTTAGTGCCTTGTTTAGTATAAATTTTAAGCTTCTTGTCCTCAAGGAATCCTTCATGCAGTAATTTTTTGGCTGAGGAATCCCTCTCTGTCACGTTGAAGAGGGCTTTCAGGCTTTTCAGTTCCGAAATATCCTTAAGATATGGTGACCAGGGCACACTCGACGTACGGAGCTGCCGCCTTGCACATGATCACCCTCCCTTCCTCCTCCCTTAATGTTTGCTCAGGAGAGCCATTCTGAAACGTGGAATGTAGGAAGCTGCCATACCGAGTCAGACCATTGCTCCATCAAGTTCAGGATTGTCTGCACGGACTGGCAGCAGCTCCCCAATGTTTTAGGCAGGAGTCTCTCCCAGCCCTACCTGGAGATGCCAAGGACTAAAAGTGAGACCTTCCACATGCAAGCAGATGCTCTTCCCTTGACCTCTGGTGCCACCCCCTAAGGGGAATATATCTCTTACAGCACTTACACGTAGTCACCCATCCAAACACAAACCAGGGCAGCCCCTGCTTAGCAAAGGGGCAACCCATGCTCACTACCATAAGATCAGCTCTCCTCCCCTGTAGCACACACTAGGGCAAAGCAACAGGGTCTCTCATATGTCAAACTTCGGCTTGTGGCTCTCGCTTGCACTGACCTAGCTGTTCCTCTCGCCTATTCAGGGCCAGGGCTGGGCAAATCCGGATTGTAGGACACTGCCACCTAGTGGCACAAAGGCTGCGGTGATGAACAGGCCACTCTGCTTTTCTCTTGCATACAGCTGGGCTCTGTGTAAGAAATGCCCATTTTAAAGTCTCAAGACTTCTCCAAAGTGAAATTCAAAAGAGCATTTCAAGGCTTCTCCCAAGGAGAGACACCAGAAAATGTCTTCAGATGGTTTTTTCCACGTCTCTTGTAAGATCAACACTTAATTTTAAAAGTGTGTGTGTGTGTGTACAGAGTGTGTGGAGTCATGGGAGAGGAAAGCACACCAGGGACCAGTTAGGAGGTGGGTCCTGCTCACTTACATTACATAAGAACAACCCTGCCAGATCCAGATCCAGGCCCATCCTGCCCAGCGTCCTGTTTCCGACAGTGGCCCACCAGATGCCTCTGAGGACCCCACAGGCAAGAAGTGAGGGCCTGCCCTCTCTCCTGCTGTTGCTCCCCTGCAACTGGTATTTTGAGGCATCGTGCCTCTGAGGCTGGAGGTGGCCCACAGCCACCAGATCAGTAGCCTTTGATAGACCCCTCCTCTGTGAATTCATCTAAGCCCCTTTTAAAGCCACCCAAGCTCGTGACTATCGCCACATCCCGTGGCAGAGAATTCCATAGATTAATTATGCACTGTCTGAAAAAGTATTTCCTTTCGTCAGCCCTAAAATTCCCAGTTTCATCGGATGACCCCTCAAAACCATTAAAACCAGCTGCTTCCTTGCTGCCCCAGTGCAGTTCGTTGAGAAGTTGTTTGGCTGCTTTCTCATGTCTCTATTTCTCATGTCTCTATTCTATTTCTCCATTTCTCATGTCTCATGTCTCTATTTGCCACTCCATACCTTTTACACTGGACTTCAGCTTCATCTTGACCTTGACACGTGACCTCCGCTCAGGGAGCCATGACACCCCCCCCCCCCAAGAATGGCCAGACCCAAGGCCACTACCGGGGTCTGCCTAGTGGATGGTAGCGTCTCTTTTGGTCCCTTCACACAGGGCGTTCCCCCTCCGTTTCCACGAAAGCACAAGAATCAGGTTACACAGGCGCTTTCTTCACTAAGATTTAATGCAATGTATAACGTATTTTCATCTGACAGACAAGAAAGCACAACCAGCTTGGAGTTCCATTCAAGCTAATGTCCGTATATGGGCCCTTATGCCAGGGGAACAGGGGTGGTAAAATCTCCGCAGCCCTTGGGCTGGGGCTTTCAGCCATGGCCAAGCTCCATGGCCAGACCGATCGCGACTGCCATGAACCCAAAGTGCGGATCCCGGACCAATTATTTATTGGGCCCGTGTGACGCTTTGGCTGAAGCGGAATACTCTGCACAGCCCCCCTGGCCCCATGCGGAGGTGATCATCTCCACCGTGCTGTCCTGTGCCCAGCACCAGGATTCCTTTAAGAGAAATTGAGCCCTCTTGGGACCCTGCAGCATCTTGGAAGGAGTGCTGGGCAATGTAGCCCTTCCCAACGCTGTCCTCTTGGAACTCTTCATCCCTGCTAACTTTGCAAAGAGGCCCCTTTTTAAAGTGATGGTTCTCTTTATTTAGCAGGAGGAGAGCAACTGGCCCTATCCGTCCCCAGTACAGCATCCCTCCAGTGGCTGTTGCTGGTGCCTAGCTTATGTTTCTTTTTTAGATGGTGAGCCTTTTGGGGACAGGGATCCATCTTTATTGACTGATTTAAATCCATGTAAGCCGCGTTGGGAACTTTTGTTGAAAAGCAGTATATATCTGTCGTATTTGTATTCTTGAAGGGCCCTCCCAGCACTGAGAAAAGCACAGTACGGTGCAGAGATCAGCACAGTGGGAAATGGCTCTCACAGTGAAGGTTTCTTTGCCCAAGTGGCCCCCACTTTAAAAATAGTAGAGATCACTGTATTATTGATTCCTACCCCTGCTTGCAAGCACAGACTGGTTCCAGCAGAGCAATGCCTCCACCATCACTACAGGTACCCCAAGTGTACTGTTGAAATCACTGTTAAGGAAGCACAGCCCTGCAATAGCTATGCTCATAGGAATACAAGACAATGTCTTACACGTTCGGCCCACTGATTCAATAAGCCAGAACGTTCTAACCTTGGGTCCCCAGAGACTTCGACCACTGTGACTGGGGAAGAGGGGAGTTGTAGTCCAGCAACAACTGGGGGCCCAAAGCTGAGAACCCCTGGCCTAATCTAACTGCCAATAACTTGTTCGCATCCCAAGCAAGAGCAAGGGCGGCCTTTACATGAGGCAAGGTGAGGCATCAGCCTCAGGCGGCATTGTTTTGGGGGCATCAGCAGGGTGGCAATGTGCCCCCTGCCGTTGCCATTGGAACAGCTTTGGGGACCACTATCTGACTCTTGCAAACTTTGCAAGGAGCACCTCTCCTCACATATCTTATCAAGCTCACAAGCACAAGGAGAAAAGAGGCTGTTGATTGCCTTTCCTCCTCCTTGCCTCCCATGCATTTTAAAGCTAGTGAGGCTTTTGAAAAGCGTCTGGTACCCACCAGGGTTGTGGGGCAAGGCAACATTCTACAGCGGGCCTCAGGCCCCGCAATACCTTTGGTTGCCCTTAAGGGTCTTTCCCAACCCTACTATTTGAGATCTGTCTATATGCAGAGATGCCAGAGATTGAACTCGGGACCTTCTGAGATTGATCTCAGGACCTTCTGCAAGCACATTATGCATCCTGCCGCTTTGGCACCTCTCGTGCTCAGAAACCAGCAATCCAATTCTTTGCAAAAGTCTGCATCATCCAGCACAACACATCAGTCCCCCGAGGGCATGTACAGGAAAACCTCGATATTGGTGGGGGTTCCATTCCGCCCTACGACCGCGGGTACAGAATCTGTGAATATCGATGCATTGGGACAATGGAAATTAGGGGGTTAACTTCCGGCCGTGACAGGGATGGCAGTGGGGACTCCATGTACCTTTTAAAACCGTTGCTGTGCGACAAGAATGGCAGGGGTGGAGACTCCTTCTCCCTCCCTCCCTGCCTCCCAAATGACCATGTGGGCCGATTTGCAGCCCATTTTGGGCCTTTCTGTGTGCACGCGTGCATGCAAAGGGGTCTGAAATGGCCTACACGGTCATTTGGGAGGCAGGCAGGCAGGAAGAGGTCCCCATTGCTGCCTCCACTGACACCCCACTGCTGTGGCTGCCTCCTTTCTTTCTTGTAAAGGGGAATTCTTGCCGGATTCCCCTTTACAAGTATGGCCGTGGCCGACCAGACCAGGTCCCTGAACCTTGGATACATGAGTTCCATGGGGTTGGATCCCCGCACCACACACACGTATGCCGAGGTCGGGTGCCTATTCCCCAACTGCAGATACGTGAAACCATGAGTGTTGAACCAGTGGTTGTTCTGGTCGGTGCTCATAACCATAAAGATTCTGATTCTGAACCAGCGGATAACAAGGTTTGCCTGTACTTGCATAAGATGAGGGGCACAGCCTTCGAAGCCAACCAAAGCTTGCTCACTGATAGGTTTGTGGACAGATGGCATCTCCAGGTCACCACGATTCCCACCACGATTCCCAGCATGCCCATGGGTATTAAGCTGAACTCTGGCGTTTCTGCCCCTACATGAGAGAGCCAGCCACTATGGTGCAGTGAGCTGAGAATCGGACTAGAACCAAGAAGCCGGGTTTCAAATCTCTGTTCAGCTTCAAGGATCACTGGGTGACCCTCGGTTGATCATTCACTCTCTCGACCTAGCCTACCTCTCAGAGCTGTTGTGAGGCTAAAAGGGGGGAGCTTTGTATATACCACTTTGCGCTCCCAGAAAGAAAAGTAAACAGGTAAACAATGGCATAATCTGAAGTGAAGGTCACAAAGTGTGACATGTACCCTACTATAAAAAGGAAAGTATCGTTTCTGGAGAGTGGGGTATATGTGTGAGAGATGGCTGGGAAGAATTGTGAATTGGAAAGAGTTACTGGCTGCGTTCACACAACATTTCAAATGTGGGTGGCTGACATTAATGTGATTGTTTGAACCCGTGCCGAGGTGGTTTATGGCCCGAGACGGAGCTGAGATTCCTGCCTTGGCATAGATTCACACAATCACGCCAATGTCAGTAACCCACATTAAACCGAGATCAGAATGATTGTGTGAACCAGGGTGCTGTTTGTTTCAAGAAGCTTTGTGAAGCTAGGGGCCTCTAGCCAGCGAATGAGGAATCTTCTGAATCATTTCCTCCATGATCATATACTCCAGGAAAGGACAGGATGGACTTGATGAGAAGGTTTCCTGGTATCAGTTTGCTGGCAGAGCTACAGTGGCATGTAGCAGCCATTGCCTCTGTTTGCAGGCAACTCATAGGAACATCGGAAGCTGCCATATACTGAGTCAGACCCTTGGTCCATCTAGCTCAGTATTGTCTGCACAGACTGGCAGCGGCTTCTCCAAAGTTGCAGGCAGGAACCTCTCTCAGCCCTATCTTGGAGATGCTGCCAGGGAGGGAACCTGGGACCTTCTGCATGCCAAGTAGCTGCTCTTCCACTGCGCTACGGCCCCGTGCCCATATGCCACCCTGAGAAACATCTTCAGCATGGGGAACCTCTTGCTCCGGCCGTGTTGGAGGCCTGCAATGGTCTGTGTCACTTGTGTACATCAGAGGAGCCCCAGTGGCACCACAATTTTCTGCTGGGCTCCACCTTCAAGTTTGCAAGGGATCCCAGGGCTTTGGGGGCTAGGGAGGGGCTAGGGAGGCCTCCCAGAAGGTGTTCAGTGCCTTTGCAAAATGGGAGTGCCCAAGAAATCTTTGCGGGGGGGGAGGCATGTCAAAGAGGCGACTGCCGCTGAGCGATGGCCCCAGCGTTGACGGCCATTGATATGCTTCGAGACATGTGGCTTGTGGGTGCGCTCTCCCACCCGTTTTTTAAAAAAAAAAATCCCCCAGCGGCATGGACAGAAACGCGAGGCTTTAAGGCGATTAGTTGGGCATCCCCCAAAGCAGAAGCTTTAGTAACAGGTGTGTGCCGCTCCCCGAGTGTTACGACATCAGCAAGTTAGTGCCTTTAAATAAAACATAGGGAAGCAGGAACGGGTACCCTACGGCCAGCCTTCTCAAGCCGGTCCATCCAGCCAGTGGGACCCTGTGAGTCACTTCTTATCTACAAGCAACAGAAGCCGGGCGCTTTCCCCTGAGAGGAAACATGTATTCGCCGGTGCCCAAGGCCCAGAGCAAGCTCACGGCTACCCCCGGGGGACATTCGCAGGCAGAGCGAGGCTTCCTCGGCCGGCCTCACGCGTTGATCTCCACCGGGCTGGCCTCCGCCGGCTGCTCTCGGACGATGTGCACGCCAGCAGTCCGGACCAAGCGCGTGGCGTTTGGGATGCGTCCCGGAGAGCTGGGGGCCCTGGTGGGGGATATGTTTGTTCTGGAGCTGGCCGGAGACCTCGCCGGAGAGCGGTGGTATCTGCGGGCGGACCGGACGGGCAGCCCGGGCGACCTTCCAGGAGGAGGCGGGGAGCTCGAGTAGCTGGGCGGGGAAGGCTCGGCCGCATGCCTGGCTTCGGGGAGGGACTCCTCTTCGTCTTCTGGAGACTCCTTTAGGGAAGCAAGAAAAAGAAAAAGGCCAAGTCAGGAGCCGGAGCTAAAGCATACAAGCGTGGCACTTGACTCCACCCAGAAATTACGTGTGGAACATCATGCAGCAAGAAGTTGCCTTTACGCGGTCACACCAGTATTGTCTACACCAGGGATTCTCAACCTTGGGTCCCCAGACGTTGTTGGACTTCAACTCCCATAATCCCCAGCCAAAGGCCACTGGGGCTGGGGATTATGAGAGTTGAAGTCCAAGGACATTTGGGGACCCAAGGTTGAGAATCCCTGGTCTATACAGTGGATTGACAGTGTGCTACCAGCAGATGTCAGGCATGAGTTACGGGAAAGCTGCAGGAGGTTTTTCACACCCGGCTTCTAGTTCACATCTCCTCCGGAGTGGAGGTGTGCATTCACATGTCAGCCAAATTTACCTCCAAGTCCCTGCGGGCTGTCAGGAAGCACTTCAAACACTATTCAGGTTTTTCATCCCATGTAAAAGTATAGCCCAATTTATATTGGGTGTTTTTTAAAAAAAAAAAAAAATCCACTTTTTGCGTCAGTTTGGGGGGGCAAGTTCAAACTCACAATAAAGCTTGTTTTGTGAATTTTAACTGTTCTATATCATTTTACATTTGCTATGTTTTAACTTTATACACCGCCTAGAGATGTCTATATCAGGCGGTATAGAAATATGATAGATAGACAGATAGACAGACAGACAAGGATTCAAGAAGAAGGAAAATTTGGAAGATTTTATCTTTTCTGTCGCCTCCTTCCCAGTAAGTAAAGAACAATTGGAAAATATGAGAGAAATTCAGGGGAGGAAATGGTGCAATTAAATACTTCTTTCTCATAACAACTTTATCTGTCTATCTAATCTATCTATCAGATTTGTGGACTGCCCTAAACTTCCATCTCTGGGTGGTTTACAACAATATATCTTGTGGTAGCAAGCATGACTTGTCCCCTTAGCTGAGCAGGGTCTGCCCTGGATGCATATGAATGGGAGACTAGAAGTGTGAGCACTGTAATATATTCCCCTCAGGGGGTGGAGCCACTCTGGGAAGAGCAGAAGGTTCCAAGTTCCCTCCCTGGCAGCATCTCCAAGATTGGGCTGAGAGAGATTCCTGCCTGCAACCTTGGAGAAGCCGCTGCCAGTCTGTGTAGACAGAACTGAGCTAGATAGACCAATGGTCTGTATATAGCAGCTTCCTATGTTCCTAAATGAAAATGAAAACCACTTAAAACTATTTAAAACCACAGAACAGTTTTTAAAAGTTTGGGTGGAAAAAAAGTCTTTAGAGACTTTTTAAAAGTTGTCAGAGATGGCTAGACTCTTATTTCAGCAGGGAACTGAAATAATAGATTCTTAATAACTTTGCTCTAACCTGAATGTTACTTTGCACAGTTTATTTTAGCTGTTATTTCTGACCCCAAGATTGGTGGTCAAATAAAGACTGCTTGTTTCCGGTTATCCCCAACATTGTTTGGTTGCTGTATTTTCCTTGGGGGGCGGGGACTACAACATTTGGTTTCTTTTCTCAACCATGAATTCAACATTTGCAGAAATGTTATACAGTATCTCTGTTCCCCTCTCACAGCTGGATCCAATAAGCCACTATGCTGAGGAAGGGAACAGCTCATAAGATGCAACATACCAGCCCTCCAAGCCTTGGAATGTGGGGACAAGGTGCCCTCTTGTGGCAGCATTAGGAAGTGACTCTTGCCATGATGCATCAGAAGTATTCTTTGGTGCGATTCATTCTCCATAGGAATGGAAGTCTGATGTGCCGAAAAGGCATAGCAGTGACACAGAATAGCTAGTGCAAGCTCATCTCCCACCACTCTGTGTTACTTTTATGCCTTTTGGGCACATCAGTCACCAATTCCTAAGGCCCTTCTCAGAAGCCACTGGAAAAATTACTTTGTCACCCACAGACCTTAGATTACATCCCAAAAGCTGCTGCAAATTCATGCCATCTCTTTTCACAAGCACTCACAGGAACATAGGAAGCTGCCTTCTACCGAGTCAGACCCTTGATCCATCTAACTCAGTATTGTCCACACAGATGGGCAGTGGCTTCTCCAAGGTTGCAGGCAGGAGTCTCTCTCAGCCCTACCTTGGAGATGCTGCCAGGGAGGGAACTCGGAACCTTCTGCATGCAAGCATGAAGATGCTCTTCCCATATCAGCTCCATCCCTTAAGGGGGATATGTTACAGAGCTCACACATGTAGTCTCCCATTCAAATGCATACCAGGGCTGATCCTGCTTAGCAAAGGGGGCAATTCATGCTTGTTGCTACCACAAGACCAGCTGTCCTCCCATAAAGATCCACAAAGATTGCTATGTTCCTCTGTAGTTAGAGCCAAAAAAAGATTCACCACCGCACAGGATTGTGGTCATAAGAAGGGACGAAAGACCAGTTATGAGCTTCAGATGGAGCACAAAAAGTGCATGAAGGTTAAAATGGGAATATAACGCCCCCCCCACACACACACTACCCATATGGCAGGGGCTCTCCAAAGTAGGTCCCCAGATGTCATTGGATTACAACTCCCATCATCCCCCAGCCTTTGACCACTATGGCTGGGGATGATGGAACTGAAGTCCAACAACACCAGGGGACCCATGTTGGAGAATCCCTGTTGCAGCTCGTGTGTCATTCCGCAAGCCCAATGTGAGAAACTTACTTTATCCTTCAGGATGTACAGAGCAACTGGATTCTTGCGTTCATGTTCTCCACTTCGAGGAACAATCTCAACTGCATGAAAAGGAGAATGGGAATTGGTGATGTTTTGTTTTGTTTTGTTTTATTGTGAACAAGATTCAGTGAGTGAGCAGGGGAGAGACAAGGTGGGAGAAAGTGGCAGGCAGACATCAGAATATCGGAGTCCCGCTAGATTAGACCAAAGGTTAATCTGCTCTCTCGTATCCAGTTATTAGGGCTGTGCATCGTGTCAGGTCGGTCCAACAATCACTGTGCATTGTGTCAGGTCCAACAGACATGCTGGACCGACATCTTTGGAATTGTCAGAGAGAGTTCTGTGATGAAGCAGGGAGCCTCCAACAGTCAGAATTGTTTGAAGGCTTCCTGCTGTTGTTGCAGAACTCCACTGGAGATCGGACAGCACTGTCAGACCCCTGCTTGGTTGTTCTTTCCTCCTCTTCCTCCTCATATACAGAGGGAGTTGGCCTCCTTGGCTTCAGTTTACAAAGGACATTCTTCTTCTTTTTTTAAAGTTCCCATCTAGGCCCTGTGAGTGACATGGGTGCTTCTGTGACTTGTTGCAGCAACGTGCAGCCTGTCCCCTGCACTAGCTCAGTCAAAGATGATGATGATGGAGGAGGAGAGCAGGAGGAGAAGGAGGAGGAGGAGGAGAGCAGGAGGAGGAGGCGGAGAGGAGAGGAGAGCAGGAGGAGGAGGCGGAGAGGAGAGCAGGAGGAGGAGGCAGAGAGGAGAGCAGGAGGCGGAGAGGGGAGCAGGAGGCGGAGGAGAGGAGCTTAAGGAGGAGCCAACAGACATATCAGATCTCCAATATGGCTACAGTGACAGTTGCCACCAGGTCAGCTGATGGCAACCCAGAACCAGGCCTTCTCTGTGGCTGCCCCGGGACTTTGGAATGTGTTCCCTGTCCAAATACAAGCTTCTCCATCTCTGGCTGCATTTTAAAAGACCCTCAAGACACACCTGTTTTTTCAGGCTTTTAGTCAAAATTAATTTTAAACTGTTTGATTGTTGCTATTCTGCAAAACTATTTCAATTGGGTTTTTCCCCGTTTTTATGTTTGTTGTATTTTAATGATGTGCATCACCTAGGGATATACATATCAGGTGGTATATAATTATGATAGATAGATAGATAGATAGATAGATAGATAGATAGATAGATAGATAGATAGATAGATAGATAGATAGATAGATAGATACCCTCCTGATAGTGTCACTTTCGTGGCATTCCATTCCTCATTGCGACCCAACGTTTTGGGGTCATAAACAGGCCAATTGGTTACCAAGAAGTAGGCAGCACAACTAGAAGCATCTGAGAAGCCCACAAGGAGGGACTGGGGTGCAGAAAACTTGAGGAGCAACTCATCACTCAACTTTTTGGTGCAGGAAAAGAAGTACATTTGGGGGGCGGGGTATTTTAAGGACTGAAGATATGGGTTATTAGGTATGGTGGTAAAATGAAGGGGAGACTCCTCAAGGTTTATGGGAGGGTAACTGTTTACCTTCATGTTTCTGATCCACACTCTGATCCATGTATTCGGAGGAACTTTGCTTCTCCATTTCCCGCTTGTTCCTAAAACAGAAATAAAACGCACGCACACACACAAACAAAGGTTATGTTAGTTTGCTCAGGTTTGGAGCGGCACCTTCATCTTCCATGGGGCTGCCACTTGCAAAGGGACCATCGGTTTGCGGTGGACAGCTTGCCATCCAATCCCATGTTTTATCGCTTCACTACAAAATTGCCCCACGTGGGTGGAGGTGATTGAGGTGAGGGGCAGGTTGGATGAAGGCACCCCAGGGTTGCTTCAGGACATGCGGAACTCTGCACAGATCCACTCGACCCGCATTCTCCATGGACTAACTGGGCCATAGAGGCCCACTGATGTGGTGGTACCCATATTACCTCCACCCACCCACGGTCCTCCACTGCACACTCCAGTCTGGGTATGGGCCCTGCTGAGGGGCGCTGGACCCCCAAGGTTTCAAGGCTCCACTGAGAGGCAGCTGTAGGAGGGGTGATGAACTCTGGCTGCTCGGGGTCCATGGGATCTGGGGGGCTTTTCTTGGGGCCGGGGGCTTTGGCTAGAGCTTGCTGCTGCTGCTGCTGCTGCTGCTGCTGCTCCTCCTCCTCCTCTGAGGAGCCTCCGCACGATCTGAGTCTGGGCGGGCTCTAACAAGGCTCCTCTGGGGAGGGGGCCACATGGCTCAGCAGTAGAGCATCTGCTTTGCATGCAGAAGGGCCCAGGTGAACTCCCTGGAAGCATCTCCAGGTAGGGCTGGAAAAGACTCCTCCCTGGAACCAATCAGTGTGGACCGTACTGAGCTAGATGGACCAAGGGTCTGGCTCAGTATAAGGCCGCTTCCTATGTTCTTATGTACTCTGTGCATGCTCAGAGATTCACTTTGCTCTTTGGGGCTGGGGCCATAGCTCAGTGGCAGAGCATTCGCTTTGCACACAGAAGGTTCCAGATTCAGTCCTGGGCATCTCCAGGTAGGGTTGGGAGAGACGCTTGCCTGAAAGCTTGGAGGGCCTCTCCAGAGTGAAATGGACCAGGGGTCTGACTCATTACCACGCAGATCCCTCTGGCCCTATACCTCCCCTCGCCACCCCATTATTGGATCCCTGCGGAGAGTATCACATGCACTTTGGCCCTGAATCACAGCCCTTTGGTGGGGCACCTCTGTGACCACGTAGGAGGTCTTTGGGAATGCTTCTTGGGTCATGCAGTGTAACCACTTCGGCCAGCAACATTCCGAGAAGCAGAACCTGGGAATGTGTTGGAGAGACAATGTCCAACATTGACTTCTAACACCAGTAACCCCTATTGACCACTAGAGGCATTAGGAGTAAAGGTAGAAAGTATTGTTAAAAAGGTAAAGTGTGTTGTCGAGTCGGTTTCGACTCCAGGCAACCACAGAGCCCTGTGGCTGTCTTTCATAGAATACAGGAGGGGTTTCCCACTGCCTCCTCCCATGCAGTATGAGATGATGCCTTTCAGCATCTTCCTGTATCGCTGCTGCCCGATATAGGTGTTTCCCATAGTCTGGGAAACATACCCGCGGGGATTCAAACCGGCAACCTCTGGCTTGCTAGTCAAGTCATTTCCCTGCTGTGCCATTAGGGTGGCATACAGAAAGTATAGGACTGCCTCCTTATTCTTTCTTTACCCTTGTATCTCTGCTCCGAGTCTCTTGTCATTGGTAGACCAATCCTCTTAGGACACACCTTTCTTCTGTGCTCTCTCTGTTCTTTTCTTCTTCCTTCCACCATGTGGTAGCTAGCACAGGGTGTAGGCTTCCTATCTCAGTTTGTAACTACTTCAAATAAAACTTCAACTTGTTCTGACCTTTAAGGAATTGTCCCCAGATTCTCCTCTGTGAGCTCCGTTCTCATCGTACTGGGATTCTCTGCTAAATAGGTGTTGACTCCCATTCTCCCCTACAGAATGCCTCTACAGAATGAGGCAGGCAGAACGAGAATGAGGCAGAATGAGAATGAGGCAGAACGAGAATGAGGCATACAGAATGCCTCCCCTACAGAATGCCTCCAAAGGTGAGTTCCTCCTACTCCCAGAACTTACTTTATTTATTCAGTGCATTTCTATACCACCCCATATACTAATCTCAGGGCAGTTTAATTGTGCTGGAGAGTGCATGTGTGGGGCAAAATATTAGAAAAGTTCCTACTTCTTGGATGGTTTCCAGCAGGCACAGACGGTCACTAAGGTAACCAGAAGGAAAATCCCCCCAGTGGAAAGGATGATATAGAGGGAGCTCCTTCCTAGAGGGAGACAAAAGAAGTGTTAGACGTCAAACTCATACGCCAGTAGATTCCCACTGGATTGCCAGGGGTCGTTATTATTCTCCTCCGCAGGATCTTCAGGGAAAGGCGTAAAAACTCAGAACAGGGGGCCACAACCAAAAGCCAGCTTTTTTTCCTGCTTGGCTGATTGTTTGGCTTATGGCCGTAAACAAAATGATATCTGATATCTGCTTGCCAGGGATCTTGCTATTCGCTCCGCAGTGTCCCTTAGCCTCCAGCCCTGATCCCTAGACAAAACCTGCCCCAAAGTTGTTACCACTGGGGGTGGTCTTTGCTCTGGATCCCACCTCTCCCAAAGATGCAATTGGAACAACCTGCGGCAGGACCTTCTCAGTGTTGGCACCTGATCCGGAGGACACATACCCCCTGGAGGCCCAGCAGCGACCCTCATTGGTCATCTTCTGTCAGCTGATCAAAACATTTTTTTTAAAAATCCAGACATTCAACTAATGATGAATTTATCCAGCTGGGGATTTGAACCGGCAACCTCTTGCTCCCTAGGGAAGTTACTTCCCCACTGCGCCATTAGGTGGCTGGGATGCTGACCAGACTAGGGGCATTTTTACCCTAATGCGTTTCTTTCAGAAGCCAGCAGGTTCACTCCGAGTGAGAATCCAATGAAGGAAATGCGGGAACACTCATTCCCCCAGCGTGCGTACACACACACACACACACCCAGCACCATCTGGACGCAGTCTGCACAGATCACCCTGATTTATAACTGCAGCCGGAGTTTTATAGGCCATATTTCAAGCTGCTGTTCTTAAGGACGCCATGGAGACGCGGCCTCTTTCTCTGGCATCGCCCGGGCACTGCCGGCTGGAAAGGACGGAACCTTGGAGCGCTGACCCGTTTTGCCCGACGCTGCCTGAGGGAGCTGGACCTCAGTGAGTTCTGGCTTTTGTGCTAAAGCAGGAAAGTAGGTCTGCCTGTTCTGACATCTGAGGTGACGAGGCGGGGAGCGGGATCCAAAGGAGCACGAGCAAAAGAAATGGAGAGTGGCCTTTTAAACGTGTGAGGAGTTGGGGGCTACTCCCAATGGAATGAGGCCAAAGAATGCGCCACAGTAAGAGGGTGAAGGAGATTTGGAAGCAACACTGAGGAAGGAACAGCATCCTCGCTGGGCAGGCCATGGGGGGCCATGTCTCCCCAGCCCAGGAGGGAGAGGTCCTACCCGCACACACATAATTCACATTCCTTCAGCTACCGTAGATTATGGTAGTAATAATGATGATGATGATGATGATGATGATGATGATGATGACTCAGCCCCAAAAGCATCCCTGTTTCTTCACCCCTGTACATTTGTACAGGGGCTACAAGCATTATTTACTACAACAACAAACAATACTATAACAACATACTATTTACTACAGTATAATAATAATACTAACAATAATATGCACAAATAATTACACGAACACACGAATAATAAATAATAGTATATTAATAATATTGCCAAAAATAGTATTATAACAACATTGTATTACTATATTATTCATAATTAAATGAATAAATATTTTTATCTATCTGTCTATCTATCTATCTAAGGCATACCCGTCACTAATCCCATGTGTGGGCAGCTCTCGCAAGAGTTCGCAAGCCAGCTGCCGGCAGAGGGAGAAGAAAGCGGCAGCCCCAGCGGACGGACTTGCAGGCGAGGCAGGAAACAAAACAGCGGCAGGGAGAAAGCGGCGGCGGCAGGCGGGAGGGCAGGGGGGAGAACTAGAGGTGCAGATGCTCTGTGCCAAGCTCAGCTTGTATAGTAATAATGCACTAATCATAATACTGCTACAATCATACACTATTTACTACACAAGTGCATTGTAGTTTTTCTCCATCCCTGTACATGCGAATAGTGCAAGGGCTACATGCACTAATCTTTTCTGCAAGCACTATTCTAAAACCTGAAATGCCCAGAACATTCCGGAAAACTGGTTCAGCAAGGGCAACTAGTTTTCATCTTCTGCTTCCAGAACGGAACGTTCGTGTCACGGGGAGACATGATCGAGGTGTATAAAATTATGCATGGAGTAGGGAGGGTGGACAGAGAGAAAATTTCCCCCCCTCTCACAACACTAGAACCAGGAGTCACCCCATGAAAATGAAGGTTGGGAAATTCAGGACCGACAAGAGGAAGTATTTTTTCACATAGCGCATAATTGATCTATGGAATTCTCTGCCACGGGATGTGGTGATGGCCACTAGCTTGGATGGCTTTTAAAGGAGCTTAGACAAGTTCATGGAGGACAGGCCTATCAGTGGTGACTAGTCTGTTGGCTATATCCAGCCTCAGAGGCAAGATGCCTCTCAATCCCAGTTGCAGGGGAGCAACAGCAGGAGAGAGGGCATCCCCTCACCTCTTGCTTGTGCGCTTCCCCAAGGCATCTGGGGGCCACTGTGTGAAACAGGATGCTGGACCGGATAGGCCTTGGGCCTGATCCAGAAGCGCTGTTCTTATGTTCATCCCACAGAAGTCCCTCCCTCCAAGCAGCAAATGTCCCACATTCTCCCTCCTGTATATATCTGCATCAAGTATACTTACTGTATACGGTAAGTTTTATAGGGACGCTGCGGCCATTGCTTATAGGGTTCTCCACCAGACAACTGTAAGTGTCATCGTCGGACATGAGGACTCTGGTGATGGTGAGCACCTTCTGGTCGTGGGACAGGATCAGGCGGGAGTCGTTGCTGAGGGGTTTGCCGTCCTTCATCCACGTGTAGGCGGGCTTGGTGCCATTCTCATGGGAGCAGTTCAACGTGAAATATTCACTGAGCTCCAAGACGGTAGAGGAGGCCAGGACAACATGAGGCTTTGAAATTGGAACTAGAAAATATGAACGAGAGAGGTGGTCCCTTGTTAATTCTTGACATGAAAAACGATTTTTTTAAAATTAACCATTACAATATTTTTGTTTCCATTTCAGATCAGGTGGAATATGACTAGCAAGCTCCTTCCCGATGAAAATGGTGTAAATATGAGATGTTTTACAAAGTTCCTACCTTTGAAGAACAATGACTCAAGAAAATCCCAGGGCTCTTCTGAACTACATTAAGAAGCACTGTTCCAACAGCGATTTGACTCAGCTTCCACACACTTAGGCTTGCATTGTCTTTTCAAGTGTGAATTCATGTTCTGTCCATATGTACAGCAGGGTCCTTGTGCAACTTTAGCAGCTCCACCTGCTGGCCAGTTGTTGCTCTTCATGAAGAACCACTATTTGTCAGAAAATTAGTAATCATCAGTTCCTCTTGAAAAGCAAGAGCCAGCCAGCAGGTGGCACTGCTAAAGTTGCACAAAGACCCTGCTGTACATATGGACAGAGCATGAATTCACACTAGAAAAGACAGTGTAAGCTATTGAGGTGTGTGGAAACTCCTAGCAGTAACTATGGGTACTACTATTAGCTGTAATGTTGACCTACGACTAATAGTAGTACTCATAGTTACTACTTGGAGTAGTTTAGTGCAAAACTGTTCTGCCTCAGCAAATTTCTATGCTCTTTGAGGGCAGCTTCTGTGAAAGGGGATCTGCAGAAAAGTGTAATAATTTAAATATAAATCTGCAGCAGACTTGCAGTTGAGGGTTCTTAACTTTACTTGGGACTCTCCTGAGCTCCATACAGAAACTAGATGCTGCCAGTGTCTTCTCACCCAAGCTTTTTTAACTGGGCTGTGGTTTATAAATTGTTTTAAGGTTTACATTTTTAATCTGTTTTATGTTGTTGTAAATGGGAGTTTGGGGCGGTCTACAAATTGAAATATATATATATAAATACAAGAAAAGAAGAAACAGAATTTGTCACATGGCAGATTTTCTGTTTTGACAGTTACGCTGAAATCCAGGCCAGTTGGCATGATTTCAGCATGACACTATGTGGTACAGTGTTTCCAGGTTGTTCCTTGGGTTTGTGCTGAATGGGTAACAAAATTGGACTTTTCAGATGTATAGCATTGAAGGCGATTCGCTTAGGGAAAGTGGAAGGCCTATGAGCCAGTGAGGATGAAAAGAGACTGGCTACTTTCTATTATGCTGACCCCATTCCAATGATTCTGGCCCTCATAGGAACACCACACACACACACACACACACACACACACACACACACACACACACACACACACAACTGTGTTGTCTTCTGTGAGCAAAGTTGGATGTTCTGTGACTCAGCAAGTACACTCGGCAAGTGCAGAAACTGGAATAGGACATAGACGGATTTGGCATCTTGAGCATCTCTGCTTTAACTAATTATAAATCCATCAAAGCAAGTCTCAAGACCTTATGGCTGGCAAGATACCCTTGAAAGACTACAGTGATGTGTTGTGAAATATCAGAAACCAGAGCAGAGAATGAGGAGGGCTGTCAGTAGCCAGACAGTGGGGCTAGTGTGTACTCCATGCATCTCTTATCTCATTTTACGTCTAGTCCAGAATGAATTATGCAAAAGAAGATGCATATGCACATAGATGCATTTTGCAGAATGCAAAGGTCTTCCGTGCAGACTCTTGCTTAACTGGGCACAGAATGCTCTGTTTTGTGTAAGGCGACATAATCTTTAGTGGATGATTCTGATGGAGAGGTGAGGGGAGGGGAGACTCATTTCCCTAAGCCACACATATTTGATTTATTTATTTTTATTTGATTTATATACCACCCTTCCAAAGATGGCTCAGGGTGGTTTACATTAAAATCAAAAATACATAACGATTGAAATAAAAAACCAATTGAAATTACGATTAAAATTTCAATTAAAACTAGATAACATTCAAACTAGATATCGTTAAAAGCCAGGGTAAAAAGATGGTTCTAAAGCTCTCCTGAAGGCCTCCAAGGAAGACAATCCTCTTATATCCACAAGGAGCACCTTCCGAAACCTTACCACTTACCATCGACTGTAAGGTTAATGTTCATCTCCCCCGTGAAAATGTCGTCTGTGATGGAGATCTCCACCTCGTATGTTCCCTCATCGGACAACTGCAACTCGTTGATCAACAGGGAGCCATTCTCAAAGATCTTGATCCGATCCCTGTAGTCCGGGCGGAGGTTACCGATAATCCCAGTGCCGATGGACTGCACCACCGTCACAGGCTTGTCGCGCTTCACTTGCCATTTGATGACGGGCTTGTCAGTGCTGGTGCTGGTGTATTTCACGGAGAGCAGGGCAGGCTTTCCAACAGTGCCATGAATTAGCAGCACTGGGCTGGTGATATTGACTCCCTCCAGCAGATCTGGGGAGAAGAGGCAAAGGACACGGGTTAGCCATAGGGCGGGGTGGACCACAAGGTGGCTACGGTCCAACATTCTGACAGACAAGGAAGATCCTGCTTCTTCCAGTATGGACCAGGGCAATAGCCGGGGGTTGCCACACAACTAGGCAGAGTTGCCACTTTTCAAGCTGGTTAATGCAGGGGGAGGTGGGGCAGGGCCCGGAACAGCCAGAGGGGGGCAGAAGCACGGCCAGCGGGGTGTGGGAGAAGGGAGACCGAGGCAAGGATGGCAGTGGAGGCGGTGAATCCTCCTTCCTTGGGCCCTCCTGCCACCCAAATGCAGCAGAGAGCCCTGAAAGGGGCCAGAAATGGCTTGACCTGACATTTGGGCAGCAGGAAGGCCCAAGAAAGGAGGTTTCGCCGCCTCCGCTGCCATCCCGGATGGAAGGAGGTGGCGTAAGGCAGGGGTGGGGATGGCAGGGCTGAGAGCTGGATCGGTGGGCGGTGGAGGGGTGAGAGACAGGGAGACCCTAGCACACAGATGTTCTGTGCCCGGCCAGCTAATTTAATTTAATTTAATTTAATTTAATTATATTTCTCTATGCAAACCGCTTTGTTAAAAAAGCAGTATATAAATATCCGTAGTAGTACATGACCGGAGTACATGACCGGAAACAAAACTGATGGTGAGACCAGCCCCACCACGGTTACTGCCCTGGGGAAATGAAACTTCTCAACACCCTCTCCGTCCCGAGCTGTGGGGAAAGACACCGAGGGCCGCGAGATGGGAGGTCCCACTCGCCTGACCTTTTCTCTCCTTAGCATCCAGAGAAACCGGAATGCGAAAGGCTGCTATAGTGCTAAGCGACTTGCTCAGGAATATGTTCCTGACTGAAGAGTGAGCTCACTGGCCTTTTGGCGCACACCAGACCGACGAGCATGCAAAGATGAGTTTAAAGGATTAAAAAAAAGGACATTCCCTTCTTGCAATCTGAAGTGGACTAGCCCACCCCACCATTTCAGGTTCCTATTTAGGATTGCCATAATCTGGCTTTCCAAATCCAGGTGCCTAATTTGCATATTATGTCAATTGGCTTGAAAATCATTTTTGAGCAGAGTAGCGACTGCAGGCTTTGCTCCATAACTCCACTTTTACAAGAGCTTAGCTTTTAGGAAGGAAGGAAAGAAGGAAGGAAGGAAGGAAGGAAGGAAAATCCAGCAAATCTGGGTGCGCTAAGCAATCTGGGTGGGTGAGGTGCTTAAAATCCAGGTGAAACCCAGAATTTCAGGGGGCATGGCAACTCTATTCC
This sequence comes from Hemicordylus capensis, assembly GCF_027244095.1. Classification (NCBI taxonomy): domain Eukaryota; kingdom Metazoa; phylum Chordata; class Lepidosauria; order Squamata; family Cordylidae; genus Hemicordylus; species Hemicordylus capensis. The sequence continues at coordinate 18,977,036 of NC_069664.1, read as the reverse complement.
TATCACATCATTCACCATGTGCTGAGTTGACCTATATGTTTGGAAAAGGCAGGAAGGATCTGGTAAAAAAACAAAAAAAAAACCAACCAACCAGAAAAGTTTGTGTTTCATTCTGTAAACGCAGGAGGCTAGCATTACACCGAAAAGAAGTCTCTTTCCAGCTCCTGCTCTTTCTGTGGTTATGGAAACCAACAATCCTAATGTCAGATGAAATGGCAATCACATTATGTAGTCTTTGGGGAGAAGCACGAAGAATGAGCAGGGATGATCTTGCAGTAGCAAGCATGAATTGCCCCCTTGGCTAAGCAAGGTCTGCCCTAGTTTGCACGTAGATGTGAGCGCTTTCTGCTATAAGACGTTCTTTTAGGGCAGGCCCTCTCAACTGAGACCCCTCCCCCGATGCTTTTGGACTCCAGCTCCCATGATCCCCAGCCACAGTGGCCAATAGCCAAGGATTATGGGAGTGGCAGGCGAACATCTACAAGATGGCCAAAGTTGAACAGCCCTGCTTTAGGGGCTGGGGTCATAGCTCAGTGGGAAAACATCTGCTTTGCATGCAGAAGGGCCCAGGTTCCATCCCTGGCAGCATCTCCGGGTAGGGCTGGGAGAGACTCCTGCCTGAAACCCTGGAAAAGCTGCTGCCATTCAGTGCAGACGCTATGGAATTAGATAGACCAATGGTCTGACTCAGTATAAGGCAGCTTCCTATGTGGATCATAATGGACAGAGAGTGAACAAGCAATATGCCCATGGGAACATGGGAAGCTGCCTTGTACTGAGTCGGGCCACTGGTCCATCTAGCTCAGTATTGTCGACACTGACTGGCAGCGGCTTCTCCAAGGCTGCAGGCAGGAGTCTTTCCCAGTCCTGCCTAGAGATGCCGGGAAATGCAAGCAGATGCTCTACCACTGAGCTCCAGGGAATTGTGAGTGTGGAGGGTGCCGGGTGCAGAGTAACCTGCATGCAAGACACGACTGTGACTTGTCCACAGCACATTACCAACTAAGATGCCAGGGAAGAGGCTAGTGGACACAAACGGGGACTCCCAGCAGGCAGGCCCCACCGTTATTACACATTGCTGGAAACTCTCCTCTGTCTCCACTACCATATGTCTATTTGCCCTACAAGAGCCTGTCCTGAATCAGCTTTGGAAACAGCCTGTATTGTTGCACTGTTCATATCATCTATATTTTGAACTTAAAATCGCTTAATCTCACTGCAGAGCGGCTTGTATTTTTAATACAGGTCAAACGTACGATGCAACGCCTGGAGCTTTTCCAGCATGTTGTAGTGGTTAGAGTGCTGGCCTAGGACCGGGGAGACCCGAGTTCAAATCCCCATCCAGCCATGAGACTTGCTGGGTGACTCTGGGCCAGCCACTTCTCTCTCAGCCTAACCTACTTTGCAGGGTTGCAGTGAGGAGAAACCTAAGTATGTAGTGCACTGCTCTGGGCTCCTTGGAGGAAGAGCTGGATCTGCGGATACAAAGGGGTTAAAACCCACGTATCCGCAGTTCCTGGAGGGCCGGAAATGACTGCGGAGGTGACTTCCAACCACAATTTTGTCTCGGAGGATTTTGTGACTCATTTTTTAAAAAACAAACCACAGACATTTCCCCCTTGGTTTTTGGGGGTGGGGGGGGCATTTTGCCTTTCAGAGGCATGTAGGTAGGATTGGAGAAGAGGAGAGCTGGTCTTGTGGTAGCAAGCATGACTTGTCCCCTTAGCTAAGCAGGGTCCACCCTGGTTGCATATGAATGGGAGACTAGAAGTGTGAGCACTGCAAGATATTCCCCTCAGGGGATGGGGCCGCCCTGGGAAGAGCAGAAGGTTCCAAGTTCCCTCCCTGGCAGCATCTCCAAGATAGGGCTGAGAGAGATTCCTGCCGGCAACCTTGGAGAAGCCGCTTTCAGTCTGTGAAGACAATACTGAGCGAGATGGACCAATGGTCTGACTCAGTAGAAGGCAGCTTCCTGTGTAACTCTGCAGTCCAGAAGAGCTTCAGGTCCTCAGTCACCTAAAAAGGGGACTGTAGTCCTTCCACCGGCTGCTAAATCAGTGCAGCTGAGGCTGCCGGGGGCAAAAGAGGACGCGTGCTTTGAGTTGTTGGGAGCAAACAAATGCCTGTGTCAGATGAGCTGCCTCCAAAGCAGCCGGAGTGCCGAGATCGGAACAAAACCTGTATTGATATGCAGCAGAGGGGAACATGAATCATCTGGGTGACAATTAAGTGTTAGATTAGGAGCTCTGCACAGGAGCACAAGGAAGGACTGCAGTGAGTCCCTAAGTCATGAGGCCTATTCGTATGCAAGGAAACCTCCCTCGCTCCCTCTGCCTGATGCAAACAGCAAGGGCAAAGTTATCAAGAATTATGTCTAGAAGCTACTTGCAATACAGATTCCTGATTTAACTCTGTGTGTGTGTGTGTGTGTGTGTGTGTGTGTGTGTGTGTGTGTAAGAGATCTATAAAATGATACACGATGTGGAAAGAGAGGACAGAGAGTGGGTTTCCTCCCTCTCTTGCAACTCTAGAACCAGAAGTCAACTCATGAAACTGATGGGGGGTGATGATTCAGTCAAGACAGACATGGGAACATAGGAAGCTGCCTTCTACTGAGTCAGACCCTTGGTCCATCTAGCTCAGTACTGTCTACACTGACTGGCAGTCGCTTCTCCAAGTTGAAGCAGGAGCCTCTTCCCAGTCGTCCTGGAATGCTGCCAAGGAGAGAACCTTGGAACCATCAGGAATCTGCTTGCTTGAGACGACTGCCTCACCTGGCCCTTATAAAAGGGTCACCCCTAACTGTGTGACGTGCTTCCGTTTGTCTGAGTGTTGGTCTTGTGGCAGCAAGCATGCATTGTTCCCTGGAACAATGCATGCTTGCTGCCACAAGACCAACACTCAGACAAACGGAAGCACGTCACACAGTTAGGGGTGACCCTTTTATAAGGCAAGGTGAGGCAGTCGTCTCAAGCAGCAGATTCCTGATGGTTCCAGGTTCAATCCCTGGCAGCATTTCCAGGACAGACTGGGAAAGACTCCTGCCTACAACCTTGGAGAAGCCGCTGCCAGTCAGTGTAGACACTACTGAGCTACATGGACCAATGGTTTGACTCAGTAGAAGGCAGCTTCCTATGTTCTTAAGACAGGAAGAATGCGAATAAGCACTTGGAACAGGAAGAGCAGCACAGTATTTCCAACGTAGAAAGCCAAGGGCTTTGCATCCCTGCTGAGACCCTGGTTGGGGGAAAGTACCGGGACTGTACCCCTGCCTGGGTCCCTGCACCACTACACCACTGAGTAGGCCCCACTCTAACTTCACAGGTGCACACACGGCCTTCATACTGCTGCCCAGAACAAAAGGTATATCCGATGTATATCCTAGAGAATGTTGCTGCTGTTATTGGGTGGCTTCACGTGAGTGGCACAAAGCCAAGCTCCCAAGGACAAGGAACCAGTGTGGAATTGGGTTCCGGGGATCCCCCAGCCCTGAGGAGTGCACGATCCTGCGCCATCTGAATCCACTACCTGCCGGCTCCCAAGCCCGCCACTCGATTTTCGACCGACATGCTCTGCCCAACTTCAGAACCTGGTCACGAAATTTGGACAGAGTGCTTGGGAACCAGTGACTGGCGGGTTCGGAAGATGCAGCCGCTCAGAGTGTGCACTCCCCAGAAACTGGAGGATCCCAGGAACCAGACATCATGCTGATCATGTGAACCCGACCAGCATTTTCTCTTTCTCTCTGCCCTCCTTTCTCTAGCAGCTATGCAACATTGTAGTAGTAGTAGTAGTAGTAGTAGTAGTTCTTCTTTTATTGCAGCCATAGGCCAAACAGAAGCAAAAGTGACAACAACACAGCCATTCAGAATTACAATAAACAGAGTAAATATAACAGTACGTATACAAATAAAACTAAAACTACCATAAAAATCAAACCTATAAAAGACCGTGGCGGGATGTCTGTCTCATCGCCCCATAAATAAATTTGGCTACCACTTTGGTGGGCCTATGCAACACTGCGTAGCAGCGCTAACCACGTAGAAGGGAGCATTTTTCCACCTTCCATCAGCACAATGCTACTCTGGATTCTGCATATGATCTGGAAAGGCATTCGGAAGTCACAGCCATTGACATCAGTGACTACCCTTGAAGAACTTTTCACTTCTCTCTCTATTCTTGCCTGAGTTGTTCATTTAGTTCATACAAATGCATCCGTTTTCTTTCATGAAAAGTGGTGGGGCTGACAGCTGTAACAGACTCACCACTCCATCTCCCATTTCAGCATTTAATACAGCCCTTTCAGGCCTTGTAAAATACAACTTGTCTGGGGAGATGGCACTCTGAAGCCTCTTAATGTCAGGGCTCTGTCACTTTGGGGTTTTTTGAAGCTCTTCTCACCCCTGTTAAGGAAACATTGGCATGAGCTATGAAGAAGTTGCATTCAGTTCTCTCAACGCGCCATAGGGTGAGTGTGGCCAGCTCTCTTTTCTCAAAATAGCGGTATTATTTAGGCAATGTTTGCATCCGTTTCCATTTAACTCTCTGCATTTATTTCATAGGAAAACAATTTTAGTACTAATGAATTTTTTTAAAAATGATTAGCATCTCAAGGAGAAAGGCAGATAATTACTAAAAGTCAGACTGCTATGTTTAATCAGTTAGATTAAAAACACTTTTCCAGGTGTTTTTTTAGTTTGGTTTTATTGTTTTAGCCATTTGCCATAATATCAGGTCTCCAGAGTCAACACCCCTCTCCAGCTGGAAACAAAACAGAAGATTCAGAGGATGAATCTGATAAAGAGGAGGAGAGGGGAGGAGGAGGAGAAACCACAGCCCAGACAAAGGAACCTCTTGCACTAGAAGAACCAGGGGGTCAGTCCCAGGTCCCCCTCTCCCATACGTCTTCTCTTCTGACTTAGTCCCCTAAGAACCAGGGAGCCAGTGTGGTGTAATGGTTAGAGTGCTGGACTAGGACTGGGGAGACCCAAGTTCAAATCCCCATTCAGCCATGATGCTTGCTGGGTGACTCTGGACCAGTCACTTCTCTCTCAGCCTAACCTACTTCACAGGGTTGTTGTAAGGAGAAACTTAAGTATGTAGAACACTGCTCTGGGCTCCTTGGAGGAAGAGTGGGATATAAATGTAGTAACAACAACAACAACCCAAGAAGTGAAAAGGCAGCCTGCCAGTGCCGGAAGAGTCAGTATCCATGAAGCCACAGAAGGTTTTCCAGAGAGAGGCCGGGACTAACCACCCTAACTAGCCAACAACCCATATAAGCCAGCAGTGTTCTCTCTAATTATTATTTTTTTCATTTTTTTCATGTGCAGAATTAGATTTGTTCTGGGTGGCAGTATCAAGGCAGGGTGTGCGCTCATGTGTGCAGGGTAAGGCCTTCCTTGAATCAACCTGAGCAGGATCTAAAATTAACTGAGTGGACAATCAAAAAATGTGTGAGCACACGCACATGCGCACGCCTTAGCGGGAACACTGTAAGTCAGCAATGGACTCTAGACCTTTGCTGGAAGAACATCTTACCTGCTCTGACATTACCCTCCAGCTCAACATCTCCTACTTGGAGCCGGCCAAGGTCCTGACCACCTCCCTTACTCTTGCTCTCCCTCGAGCTGTCTGAGGTCCGAATTCCTCCCAGGACTCTTACCTCCACCCAGACTTCTACTTCAGCTGAAATTAGAGCTTTGTATGAACTGCGGTTCAGCACTGTTTGGGAGTGGGGATCAGGAGCTTTAAGAAAGAGGAGAGCAGGTTCTCACCTGCTCTCCGTCACCCCATGCAGTGTCATGGGCATGTTGGAAGACTCCGAGGAGGAGCTGGAAGAGGAGATGGAGGTTACAGCACAGGAGGGAAGGCAAGGACCAGATGTTGCAAAGGAGAGTGGGTCCGATGCATGGGGAGTTGAAAATGAGTTAGAGCCGGGTGAGGTAGCTCTTGTGGAGGAGGCGCGACCGGTCTCAGCTGTGGAGAGGCGTCAGTCCAAGAGACAGCAAGAGTTAAGAAACCGCATGTGTAGAGCAACAGGAAAAGCTGCTGACTCAGGATCTCTTGATTAACATCACCGGGGGTCAGTCTATTTAAGATGACTGCACCACAGCTACCCTGCTGATAGCAACATCAATTTCCTGTGAGCTAATCAGCTGTGTTTGTGTATTGCCTTGACTGTATTTGGACCCTGGACTGTGTTGACCTTGCCCGTAGACTGCGATTTGGACTCTGTTGGATTGGTTGGATTTGACTCAGACTGAACCTGGTTTGGAGAATTTCTTGCTGTAAGACTTTGCTATTATACTTCTGCCTCTGCCTGTTTACGCTCCGTCTGACTAGCCTGACAGATTTTCGACATGCTACTTCCAACTGAAATCCCATCTCAGCCAATGACCCCACCAGGAACCGGATGCATAACAACATACAATGCACCACAACCTGTATGTCTAGACACCGGCCAATCACTTATATAAAACCAGAAAATGTTAAGTCTCTGTGACTCCATTGTACAGTGGTGAACAAATTCAAAATGAAATTTTGCTAAAACAAAAACAAATAAAGCCAAAACTCCTTAACTGATTAAAAGGGTGCCCCAAAATAATTAGGCTAGTTAAACATATTAATTAACACATGCATGGATCTGATATACTTCAGATGAAGGTGAGCAACAGCAGGAGAGAGGGCAGCAGAAAGGCCCTCACCTCTTGCCTGTGGGCTTCTCAGGGGCATCTGGTGGGCCACTGTGAGAAACAGGATGCAGTACTAGATAGGCAATGGGCCTGATCCTGCAAAGCTGTTCTTATGAAAATGAGTTCCACAGAGAACCATCACTAAAAACATCACTGTTACCTGTAGAGATCAGTTTTGCCTCTGATAACAGTGACCGCTGCAAAAAGTTCTCATCTAGAGATCACTCTAGGCTTTGTGGTGTGAGGAGGTCCTGGCCAGAAGAGGCAATCTGGGTTTTGTTACTCTGATTCATGTGCAATGGGTATCTCTGCTCTCAGTGTGTGACTTTTGCGTATTTCAAGTGTGTGTTTCCCATATCACCCAAGTCAGACTAGATAGCAACCCTTCCCAGGAGATGGAGTTGCCTTCCTTCAAAGCGTGAAGCTGCTATTTATTTCTGCAGTCATCTTTCTACAGAGTGGTGGCTGTGATTGGCAGAAGACTACCATGGCCCTGCTGGTCACATGTGTTCCACATCACCATTGGACTTCTTGGACTTTCTCCTTGTAAGGGTGAATTTGAATCAACCCCTTATTTAACAGAGAAACCCAGTTTGATGAGCTCAGGCAGGAGACCTGAAGGCAATTGCTTGAAGTCTAAAACAAATAAAGGTTTATTTGAATAAGTTAGAAGCTTGGATAGAATCCGTAGAACTGCACCCTGTGTTAGCTACTAGGGATATGCATGGAACCGGCCAGGCTGGTTTGGTTCGAATCCAGACCAGATTAAAACTGACCTGGCCCGGTTCCGGGCAAACCGTGCCCGGCTGGTTTGACCCTCAAGCCAGGCCGAACCACTTTGCAGACCGGCTCAACTATACTTCTAAAGGGGAATCCTTGATGTGTGGTGATGCAAATGGCCTCGTCGCATGTGCGGAGGTCACGAATATGGCCCGGACGAATATGGCCCGCCAGCTGGCCCGGACTGTCATTTGGGGAGGCTGGACGGGGGTTTGGAAGAGCCCCTGCTGCCCCCGCCCTGCTGCCTCCCATGCTTCCCCGCCAGACAGCCATCACCTATGCCATCACCAGACAGCCATCACTATCCCATGGCCCCCACTAAAGTAGCACATCCCTACTAGCTACCTCTTGATGGAAGGAAAAGGAAAGAAACAGAGAGGACAAAGAAGAAGGGAGTGTCCTAAGAGTATCAACCAACCAGAAGAGATGTAGAGCAGAGATTGAAGGGTAAGGAAAGAACAAGAGGCAGTCTTATACTCTCTACCTCTTTTCCTAATGCCCCAAGTGGCCAATAGGAATTATACGTGCATGGAGTCACATCTCCAACACTCCGCACCCAACTTCCTAAACTGAATGCTACCCAAACCCAGTAGGACTTGCATACCACACATCCTTTTGCATGTGGCCATCTTTTCTCAAACCAAATCCATGCGGTTTGCTGTTGTCAATATAACACAGAACCTTCTCTACTGAAAAGACAATCTACTGTCAGCTTATGGCTTAGGCTGATGGGGAGGGGGGAATCAGCGGTTGGGTGGTCCCGCCTCCCAGCAGGTGGGCTAGACTAGATGTTCTTTTGGTCTCTTGTGAATAGAATCAGATGCATTCACTCCTTGAAGGGGAGGAGGCCAGGCGCAATAAGGGTTGGCAACAGTTCAGGATGACTGTTTAGAAGGCTGGGTTCTTTCAGTACATTTTGTATCCTGGGGCGTAAGTCCCTGCAGGGAAAGGGAGGGCGATTGGTCTCCTAGGCACCAGCTCCAGCTTTGGGGGGCCAGAAGAAAGACTGCCAGGAGCAGAGGACAAAGCTTGCGGTTGTTGGGCTTAGTTCCTTTCTGGCGCAAGCTTAAAAGGCTGCAGGGCAAGGAACATCAGCATTTGTGATTCACAGGGCAGCATCAAGGACCTGGCAGGAGGAACAATCGGCAGTTGGACAAAGGCAGCAGAGACAGCCGAGGCTTTCCAGCCCAGATACTAGTGGCGCTTCTGGTTTGGCACACTCAGAGGACAACCAGGAGGAGACCTTTAGGGGGGTCATAGAATGCCAGAGCTGGAAGGGGTCTGGGAGGTCTTCTGGTCCAACCCCTTGCTTGGTGAAGGGATCTGCTGCAGCCTCTCCGACTGTCGGTTGCCCTGTGTCGGGACTTTTCCCCAATGCCCAGCAGGGTGGGGCACTCATCCGACCGGGCAGCGAGCAGATCAACAGCTGGGGATTGCAAGACAATGGCAGCCATGCTGGGAGGCAAGAGAGGGTGAGGAAGCCAGGAGGATGGCCGCCCTTGTCCTGTAAGACAGCCCCTTTAAGGGTCAACAGACAGAAAACAGGAGGGTGGGAATGGAAGGCAGAGGAGAGGCTAAGAGGGGTGGTGGCTGACCCTAAGAACATATGGAATGGGCTTGAAGCCAGTGATGAGGAGGCCACTGGAGATGGAGGGGGGCTGCTTGTATGGGCTCCTGGGGAGGAGTAAGGCATTTATTTATTTATTTATTTATTTAGCATATTTTTATACCGCCCAAAATGCAGGTTCTCTGGGCGGTTTGCATTCCCTCTCCCTGGCAGATGGAGAAGGAACAGGGTGCTTAGAACCCCCTCCCCATCCTTCTTGAGGCCTCTATGCCCAGGGTTTGTGCGGCTGGTGCAAAGGAAACACCACACCCAGCCTCTCTTGGAACTCTCCAGTGGAGGAGAGCCAGCCTACCCCTGCATGAGGCAGGCAGACTGTTGCACTGTTGAACAGCTCTTGCAGTTGAGAAATTCTTCCTCATGCCTAGCCCGAATCTGCATGCATGCCATTGCAACTCATAGGTTCTTGTCCTGTCCTCCGGAGCAACAGAGAACAAGATTGTTCCTCCTTCTTTAGAACAGCCCTTCAGCTACTTGACCATCATATCTCCCCTTAGCAGGCTAAACATATGCAGCTCCTTCAATTTGTCCCTTATTTTCCAGACCCTGTACCATCTGAGCCTGTTTTAGTTTATCAAAGTCCTCCTTAAAATGCAGGGCCCAGAACTGGATACAGTACTGTATTGCATGGGAAGTCCGGCCTCACTTAGCCTGAACCTTTCCTTAGATATGCACCTGCCTTTCCCCGCCATTTCAGATAGGGATGTGCGAACCGGTTCGAATTGAACCACCCCATTTGGTTCGTATTAGAACCTGCAGCTCGAACCTGATGGCTGATTTGGTTCGAATTCGAACCTTAGAACCACCTCGGTTTGAATTCCGATTGCTTTGGGGTTTGGGTGGCAGGTAGCCATGGGTGCCAGCTACCACCCCACCCACTTTTGGAGATCTGAACCATTCCACACTGGTTCGAACAGGTTCGAATTCGAACCGAACCAGAGGGTGGTTCAAGCAAAACCAAAACCGAACCACCCCCTCCTGGTTCGAACCCGGGTCGAATTCGAACCGAACCGGGCAAACCGGTTCTATGTACATCCCTAATTTCAGAAGGGGACAAGGGGGTCACAGATCTTCTGAATCAGGGAGCATATGCAAGCCCAGATTTTAATCTGCAAATTGAGCTATTCAGACTCCGAGGATCATTTTATACACTGGCTGAGACCCTGAAGTTTGTGTTCTCTCTCTCTCTCTCTCTCTCTCTCTCTCTCTCTCTCTCTCTCCACACATACACATATTGAAAGGGGAACTGGGGCCTAGTTGTGTGGTGCTGAGGAAAGGGCCTACATGCCAAAGCACTTTTTTTAGATTGTGAGCCCTTTGGGGACAGGAATCCATCTTATTTATTATTTTTCTGTGTAAACCACCCTGAGCCATTTTTGGAAGGGCGGTATAGAAATCAAATAATAAAATAAAATAAAAAGTCAGCCCAGGTCTGACACACACAAAATGCCAGGGGCCCAGAAGTAGTGACACCCACTACTACGGATGCCAGCCTGCTGGGCCACCTTAATTGCTGCCCCACTACTCTCCTCATATGAGAGTGAGCCTCCCCCATATGGGTGGACCCTGACTTACCAGGCAGCAGTGGGCAGGATTAGCACGGCTCCTTGCATCACCTCAGCAACTGGAGGCACACACCCTGCTTGAATTGGCTTCTCTTGCCCTGGATGAATGGCTCTATTCACCAATAATAAGGCATTTCCTTGCCTATGCCTTTACTGCTGGGTCCAAGAGTGCTTAATACTGAGTGGCAACCATAACGCATCCAGCCGCACCTATTCATGACTTCATGGGAACAAATGAAGAAGGCTAGCACCTTGAATAACAACGCCAGCAAGTGGCTCAGCATCACCTAGGGAACAAGGAGTCCTGGGAGGCAGAACATGTCATGGACTGATTTGGGGAGAGAGTATGGGGTCTTGCAGACGAACAGTAGCGGGTTTGGAGCTTGGAAGAGTACTTACCCTATACCAAATAGACAAGCAGATTCTCCATTGAGCTTTGCAAGTCCAGCACACATACGAGAGCTCGGAGCCAGGAAGTCCATCAAGAATCGGGATAACCTTTCCAAAATTCATTGCATGGCCAGGAGACAGGAAACCCCATGAAGTCACCAGCTGTGCTCTGATTGGCCACAAGCGGGGGCAGGAGGCAGGCCCAGCCCTATTCAAGCCATTGCTAGCATTGTACCATAGAGTGTGTTGTGCAGAGTGGCACATTTACAGCTAGCAGCCCCTCCAGCCACAACACTCTCTCATAAACAAAGCGGCCGGATGCTGAGACTTGAAAACACCAGGAAAAGCAGACACATAATCGACAAACCTAGGTACCGGGGTCCCTGCTCTTCACTAACCTGGGTTAAGAGTGAGGGTTAGAAGCAGGGTTATCTAGATTCAGACTAGTATGGCTTCAGGCATTTGCCCCGGTTCGCGCATGCATGCAACCCTGGGTTAGAGGCAGATAACCCAAGTTTAGCTGCTCATGTGAAGAGACTTAATATGTTCGAGCTGAGTAGCAGAATATGATTGGTTGACAACTTCTCCTGAAATGAGGGTTCACTCCCTCCCCAACATTTCTATTGTTATGCATGTGCCTATCAAACAGGTTAGAAAAATCTAAACTATTCTGAATTTTTCTAAAATGGAGTTATAGTCGGAAATTTGTGAGCAGTGAAATTAAGAAGGGGTTAGGAATGTGAATTAATTCACAATATCAGTTGAGTCTCATGAGCAGCAACACTGGCCCCTTCCCCACACGGCTACTGTTTAGCTTTGCATTATGAAATTCCTATGTGGAAGAGCATCTGCTTTGCCTAGAGAAGGTCCCCGTTTCAATCCCTGGCAGCATCTCCAGGTAGGGCTGGGAAAGACTCCTGCCCGAAACCTTAGAGAGTTGCCGCTGGTCAGTTTAGACCAGGCTTGCTCCACTTAGGCTCCCCAGCTGTTTGGGGGCAACCATAATCCCCAGCCACAGTGGCCAACAGCCAGGGATTATGGGAATTGTAGGCCAAGATCTGCAAGAAGGCTGGAGTTGAGCAGCCCAGGTGTAGACAATACTGAACTGGATGGACCAATGGTCTGACTCGGTATAAAGCAGCTTCTTTTGTTCCTCCATATCTCTGGCTGGGAGAACCTCAGGTTCCGTGTTATAGTTTGTTTGTTTTTCCCCAGTGGTGGTAATATTAGAATGTTTTAAATTTTAATTGTTTAATAATTGGTTTTATTCTGTTTTTATTGTGTTTGTAAAGCACCTAGAACCTGGAGTCAGGCAGTACATTGATTGATTGATTGATTAAAATGTGTGAACTTAGTAAAGCGTGCCATTGAGTCGGTGTCAACTCCGGGTGATCACAGAGCCCTGTGGTTGTACTTAGCCACTTTAAAAAGCATTTTATTTACCAATAGTTCAAACTATATTTCAACAGCTATAGTGTATTAACTGGCAGGCTGTACAATATGTTGCCCAGTGCTTGTGTGCATGCATTGACAGTGCCTCTGCTCTTAACTTTTAGTGACCCTGGAAAGGGAACCAATCCTTCAAGAATGACAAGCCTAGCAACTCCCACTAAAATCTTATTTATCCCATCTTATTTATTTATTATTTCTCTGTGTAAACCGCCCTGAGCCATCTTTGGAAGGGCGGTATAGAAATAAAATAAAATCAAAAAATAGTGTAATGAGATGCCCCCAAAACAGGGTCAACGGTTGGAACGTGAAGCAAGCAGAGTCCTTGTTCATTTCTATACAGAAGCACCATCCTTGCAGGATTTCTGTAATGTGTAAAGGGGTGCTTGGCAAAACGGTTTGCAGAACTATTTTCAAATCCAAGGAGGCCCCAGGAGGAGGAAAAAATGGCCTGCTCTAGGAAGAGAAATGCTTCGGCATTCAACTGCACGCAGCTCAAAAGCCTGGGACAGAGTGTACCAAGTATGATTGCTGCACGCCAGAGGAAAAATGCCGAGACCATGGCCATCGTCCAGCCTTTAGTGGTGAGAAAAGATTAGCATGAGCACAACATTATGTCAAGGGGGACACTTTCAAAGGAGGGGTGGAAAGCCAGCTTGGCTGAATGTACCCCAGACTGTGAACAACACAGGGGTACATCACACCAGGGGCATAGCCAGGTGGATGTGGGCCCTGGGACAAAATGTGCAGCTTATCCCCTCCCTGCAGGTCCCACGCCAAAGAGTCGCCTCCCTCTGTAGCTTTGCTGAAGAAGAACGGTGAGGACCTGGTGAAAAACAAAACATTTTCAGCACACCCTTTCTCTAATTCCTATGCAAATATCAAACACACCACATGCACTTTCACACACACACACACACACACACACACACACACACACACACACACACACGTGCACACATTTCCCTGGCTCAGAAACACTTCTATTAGCCTACTTTCAAGTAGGCTTATGATATTACCCGGCATTCTGTGTGTGTATGTCCTCCATCAACTTTGCAACACCTGGACCTATATGAAATAAATCAGGTACAGCTGTAGGGACACATAGGGACACCTCAGTGGCATAGTTTGTGATGATGTCAACTACCTCGATTCAAGATGGCGGACACGTAAACTTTTGAAGCGCAAGTGGGCTAACTTGTGAACCGCCTAACCAGTTTGAACCAAATTTGCTACAGCGGTAGGGGCACAAAAGGAGGCCCCAATGGCATAGTTTGTGGTGATGTCATTCACCCCAGTTCAAGATGGTGGGTGCATGAACAGTTGAGGTGCAAGTGGGCTAACTTGAACAGTCCAACCAATTTGAACCAAATTAGGTACAGCTGTAATGAGTGACACACAGGGACACATCAATGATGTAGTTTTTGACTACATCTGATAAACAGGAGGAAGCCCTGCCTTGTTCAACTATGGCTATGTCCCTGCATCACACTCTCCACATCTCCTGAAGTGATAAGGTACTTTATAAACATTCATATAGGAGCATAGGCAGCTGCCTTATACAGAGTCAGGCCATTGGTCCATCTAGCTAAGTGTTGTCTACACAGGCCGGCAGCGGCTTCTCAAAGGCTGCAGGCAGGAATCTCTCTCAGCCCTATTGTGGAAATGCCGGGGAGTGAACTTGGAACCTTCTGTATGCAAGCAGGCAGATGCTCTTCTCAGAGTGGCCCCATCCCCTAAGGAGAATATCTTACAGTGCTCACACATGTCTCCCATTCAGATGCAAACCAGGGTGTACCTGAAGCAGATCTTCATAAACATTGTACTGAGCAAATGATACAGTAAAGGACATTCTTACAAAGTCTGGCAGCTAGGACTCTACAAGAACATTTTTTTAAAAACTCAACCTCGAAACAGATGCTGTATTTATCCGAATAGAAGGCGACTTTGAAAGACAACCTGCTTTTAAAAATTCAGATTATATCTGTACTTAACCAAAAGGAAGAATACTCTGAATTTAAGACAACCCCCTGGTTTCTAACATCAAAGAACTCCCCCCCCCCAAAAAAAAACCCTAGTCTTGGATTCAGGTAAATTCAGTATTTACCTACTTCTTAGTAGAGCTGTTTTTATTCAGATATGATAAATCCATCCCAGATAACATACGGACCAAGCTGTACGTTTCATCAGTCAGATACACAGTTACACACCTACAATATTTGATACAATACAGCACGCATCCATTTTGCCATGGTACTTGTACATGCAATGGTGTCTATTCAGATAGGTACAGTGGGAAGATATAGACCACATGACATACTCATGGATATCTGGGCCCGGTCAAAATTCCATGGCATAAACAATGGTGGGAAAGACCGGACCCCTCTCCCGCCGTGCCCTAAAGCCAAACTAGATAAGGCAACAGAGATCCATGCACAGGCCAGCTTGCTCTTTAAAGTTTGGCAAACAGAAGACACCTAATGGTGCAGCAGGGAAATGACTTGACTAGCAAGCCAGAGGTTGGCGGTTCAAATCCCTGCTGATATGTTTCCAAGACTATGTTTCCCAGACTATGGGAAACACCTCTATCAGGCAGCAGCAATATAGGAAGGTGCTGAAAGGCATAATCTCATACTGCACGGGAGGAGGCAATGGTCAACCCCTCCTGTATTCTACCAAAGACAACCACAGGGCTCTGTGGTCGCCACTGACTCGATGGCACACTTTGCCTTTAGCCACAGTGGGATGAGCGGGGTCAGATCTGCATTGGGATCTTAGCACTGGAGGGAGGGTTTTTAACTCCTCTTCATGCTGTTTTCCCAGTGAAATGTTTTCCTATCAAATTCCCCTAAAAGCCCTGTTAGGGAAAGCTTCTGTATACAGATTACACAGGCAGTACAAACCATAAAACACATAGGCATGCAAGCTGTTTAAGCCGTCACAGTGGCTGTGATGATCCGCACAATAGTTTCATTAAATCCAGTGGAGCTACACAATAACTTATAGCCCTGGGAGTGAAGCCACCATATCCATATTTATTTATCTTACTTATTTATTGTTTGATTTCTATACCACTTTTCATTAAAATAATTCCAAAGATGTTTACAATATAATTAAAACAATGTAGAACACAAAAAATACAGCTATTAAATATAAATATATCTCTATTTAAAAGTTTAATACCTATACAAAGTCTATATTAACACAGGGAATCTCGTATCCTCATTCTGCAACACATTACTTAGAAGAAACAAGTTTTCATTCATTTTTATAGAGCTGGGACAGATTTTTCAAACTCACCCTGTACAACTGGAAGATGTGCAGGCACTCCATCACTGCACAGCTTTAATGAGAAATATTACTGAATTTTATGGGCACAGTCTAGCCAAAGGTAATGATAACTAGGGCTGCAATTCTATATGCATGCTGTACCTACGAGTGAGATCCGTCCATTGAACACAGTGGGACTTTACTTCCAAGTAAACATGTATAGGATTGGACTGTCAATCACACTGGAATCAATGGAACTTAAAGATCGGAGTGGCTACACCCCACTCTATTATTTTCCATCGGACCTATATTCAATTTCCTGTGCCAGTTTGTTTAGAGTTAGGGTGTTATACAGTACTTTAGGGCGGGGTCAATAAACATAGGCTCTGTTCACCAGCCAGACAAAATGTCTTACTCGCCGAGCTATATTGGTACTCGTCAGGATTTTTTTATTTTTTTTTGCATGTCAGTCATCATTTTTCACTCGTCACAGACAAGTAGACTAGTGGATTTCCTGAGCCCTGTACATTAACATAAATAATAATAATGCTTGGCGTTTTATATATTGCTTTAGAGAGTTCTAAGGAGCGTTATTTTCTAAGGAGCACTCTATTCTATTCTACTTCTAAGGCTCATGATATTGTAATACTTAACAACAGCCCTGTAAGACAAATAAGTATCGCTCTCTCCATTCTGCAGCTGCAGGAGGGCACTGAGGTTGAGAGAGAGAGCCTTGTCTATGGCCAACTGGGTACTCATGGAGGCAGTGAGATTTGAACTGGGGACTCTCTAACTCAGCCTCTTATATTATTATCTACATACTACTTTTCAACAACAAAAGATGTCAAAGTGCTTTCTATAACAAAAGGGAGGAGGAAATGGTTGTCTGGCCCAAAAGGGCTTGTCGTTTAAAAGCAAACACGAGAGAGATGTCAAAAACAGCCACGGAGAGGGAGCTGGGTTGAATAGGAACAGTTGTTCTTTTCTTACAAAATATAAGAGTCACCACTTTAAAAGGTGCCTCACTACATCATATTAAATTTGCAGAAACCTACTTTATTTATTATTATTATTATTATTATTAATTATCTAAATCTACAGCATTTCTAGGGCAATACTAAAAAGTAACTTACTTTTACATTGTACACACGATACTTAAGAGTTAGAGTCTGGAACAAGCTTAGAGTGGACATCCAAGGCACTGGCTCTACGACACTCCGTTACAGTATTTTCAGCTGAATTAGGGGTCTCTCTACCGACTCAAACTCTCTTTCCGCAAACATGCCAGATTAAGTGATCAAACTGCCTTGGTTTAGAAACCTCATTCAAGCAGAACAAGCGCTCCAGAGGCACAGGGCTCAAAGCACCCCCCATTCCCCCTCCATTGCAGAAGCACCGATCAATAACCTGCCGCATAAAGAACGCCTTGCTTACGCTCTTTCCCATGACATTGAAATGCAAGGGAAGAAATGCCTTCCTATGCCAGAGACCCTGTTATGTGAGGGGAGACGGAAGGTGCTCAGGGCTCACCTCTCTGCCTAGGAGCTCAACAGCTCTCACACGTCCAAGCCTTCTGCTTCTGAGCCGGACAAAGCTCAGCACCTTGAAGGAGCACCTGCCCATCCCAAATGAGTTTCAAAGCGTCGTTTTCCTACCTGTGTAGATTATAAGAAAGCAAGCTACGTGCACGAATCCGGGAGCACTGAGGACTCTGAACAAGACTTCCCTTTCTCTCTTCATTTTGGGTTTAGTTTTAGGTCCCTCTCACACACAATTAGCATGATTTGTCCACTCCGGGCACGTCCCTTAGCACCGCTTGGAGTTGTTCTGCCACCACCGAACCCTGCCAAGTCTTTCAACAGACAGAGCTCTGTGTGTTGTTCTGGGGTGGTTTTTTTCCCCTCCTTTTCTTCTCTTTTGGTCAGACCTGATGTTTTCTGCTTTCATGAGCCCACATCCTCAGTTTCAAGGGATTAGCTCACCATCCTTTAAAAAAAGAAAGAAAGAAAATATCCCCCAAACTTCAAATGCAACATTGCAGCAAAGGCTGGAGTTAAGCTCTTTGG
This sequence comes from Hemicordylus capensis, assembly GCF_027244095.1. NCBI lineage: Eukaryota > Metazoa > Chordata > Lepidosauria > Squamata > Cordylidae > Hemicordylus > Hemicordylus capensis. The sequence continues at coordinate 18,959,197 of NC_069664.1, read as the reverse complement.
AAGGAGGTGGTTAAGAATTCCAGTTCACCATCGATTGCCTCTCCCACAGATCCTGGGGACTTGACACTGTACCCACGACTCTCTGAAATGAATGCCACAGCAGGCAGGCGAGGGGAATTGTGGGAGCTATTTGCATTTCCTGGCCTAGAAAAGGAGCTGCGTTCCTTGCGGCGGCAGTTCTGTGTAGCTTCCTGGGCTTTCACTAGTTTATGGCAAATCTCCTTAGGCGGTTGGAATGATGGAAAAGGGATATCGGCAGCGGCATTTGCAGGCAAAAGAGAAGGCAAGTGAGAAGCAGGCATCAGATAGACCAAGACTAGGCAACAGAAAGCTCACAGGCCATCTCTCTTTGCACCCCAGAGCTTCCCAGCATACAAGAGAAGAAGCCAGTTCCCATCAGCAGCAGGGTCTAATAGTGGGAGAAAAGCTAGCCTTGTGGTAGCAAGCATGAATTGTCCTCTTTGCTAAGCAGGGTCCACCCTGGTTTGCATTTGAACGGGAGACAAAATGTGTGAGCACTGGAAGATAATCCCCTCGGGGGATGGGACTGCTCTGGGAAGAGCATCTGTCCGCTTGCATGCAGAAGGTTCCAAGTTCCCTCCCTTGCATCTCTAGATAGGGCTGGAAAAGATTCCTGCCTGGAACCCTGGAGAAGCTGCTGCCAGTCTGGGTAGACAAGACTAAGCCAGAAGGACCAATGGTCTGACTCAGTAGAAGGCAGCTTCCTATGTTCCTAACAACTAGACTAGCCCCAAAGAAGCCACAATATGAATTTTGTGCACAGGTTAGGATTCACCATGCATGACTGTCAGGTAGCTGAGGGGTAGACAGTGGTAACTACGGGACATAAATCTGAAGCTGGGACTGCCAGGAAGACACCAGAAGTCACACCAGGTAGACAGGGCCAGGAGGATCAAGACAGTAACACGCCAGAGGCCAAACTAGATCAATGGGCAGAAGCCAGAGAGTCAAGACCAGAGCCAAGAACACACCAAAGGTCAAACCAAGTAGTCATCAGAAGCCAGAGTGTCAGACAGAAGCTGAGAACACGCCCAAGGTCAAGCCAAGGTGTAGTAAGGAGAGAGGGCACACCAGCACAAGCAGACAATACTGAGGCACGGTCTGTCTCAGACAGGAAGCCTCTTTATACTCTTCCTGTCTGCAGGGAAGCTTTGGCTTCCTAACAGGGGAAGTTTAGCATACAGCTGGAAACTCAAAGTCTGCTGCCGTGCCAAAAGTCACCATAAGGGGCAGTGGTGAGCAGAGTCCAAAGCTCAATTCAGACACTATGACATACGAGTGTACAGTTGTTTGTCACCAACCGCAGGTTTGCCAATCACATATTTGAATATCCGCAACTGGCAAACCCCCTCACCGATCATGACTTGAGTATCCACAGTTGGTGCCACTTTTTAAAATTTCCAGCCATTTTCCCAGCTGATTTCCAGGTTCAATTCGAGGGTCGGGGGGTCATTTGCAAAGGTCAGAGGGAGATGGGGGGTTGGGGGTCACTTCCAGGGTCACAGGGAATCTGACCTGGGGGTCGCGGAGATTTTTTTAACCTTTTTTGTAGATTTTAGGCACTTCGGCCCTCGCAATTCTCCTAACTCCCCTGTTTACAATGTAATCCTATGCCTCGCCAACCACATATTTACCAACCGCAAGGGGTTCCAGGAATTGAACCCTCGCAGTTGGCAAGGGACAACTGTAAAGATGTCTGTACACTCATACATGCATTTGTGTGAATGACCATACCTGCGCTCATTTAAAAAATGAACCTGGATACAGGCCCTTCAAATGCATGGTACAGATAGGAAGTGTACTTCTGCACCTGCGTTCAACATAACATCTGAATGACTGTACCTGTGTACAGATCTGTACCCGTGGACACTTACACCCATTGTATGAGTGTTGAAAATAACATGTGAATGGACCTCTGGCCTCAGGAAATTCTAATAAGGACAACGTTCTGTGGTTAACATCATCTGTTCCATGCAGACAAGCAAGCAACCACATAGTAGAAAAACTTTTCACAACTTGTTTTTAGGTGGCAGGCAGGGCCCAAGGCTACCTTTTATATTAGTCACATCTCTGATTCAGGCGGGGGAAGTGTATCTAGGGTACAAAGAAATTGTCATCCAACACTAATTAATATTTTTCAGTTCACACAAGTGGCTTGAGAACTTCACAGATACCCCATTGGAAGCAGGCAAACTTGCACGTACAGTGAAAAGCTACTGGAAATCCTGAAATATTTTGCAAGCTTGCTAATGCCAGATTTAAGAGACTTGTAACAGAAAGCAATCAAGAACCGACTTCAGAAACAAACAGGCCTTTTCCCTTTGTCAATGTTCAGCTTCCATTGTTGAGTCTTGCTGCTTTGAATTCCATCCTAGGCAATACTGTTCTTCCTGCACCCCCTAACTAGGCCAGCATTCCAGGCCTGAAGTGCCAATTAGTCTCCTTTTATAATCTTAAATCTCCTGAATAGGACATGGTTACCAAACACAGCCAATAACGAAAATGAACTGAACGCTTTTACGATTCCAGCTCTGTTGTGGTTAATAAAATCCAATATTTACTGCCAAGCAGAAAGTGTCAGTTGTTCTAAGACGGCTGATGAAAGTGAGAGATCCTCTAAATACTCATTAGGTGAGAAATCAAACTGATTTCTCGTCTGTACCTTCTAAAGGCCACCAATGACAGCTCAGGACTTGGAGGCTATTGAGTGCCACTCAAAATGTTTGGAAATATTCCTAGAAAGGATTTTGAGATAAGATATTCCCAGAAGGGCTTTTTCTTTTGCTTGTTTGTTTACACTGAAACAGCAAATCTCCACACTCATTTCTGATGCTGGGATTCTTGGCCTGGCCGCTCCACACAGCAAAAAGTCACAAAGGACAGCTTTGTCTTCAGGGGCAAGCAGGGATCTCACTGAATGCCTCAGCCCTTCATTCCAATTGGCCTGGCTACTCTTTCTGTGACGTTTTGATGATATGGCAGATAACCCCCTATGCCACTCAGCAGCTATCCAACATGACAAGGGAAGTAGACTGCCAAAGACAGAAATGCTAGAATTCCTGCAGAAGTAACAGACATCCTTCCTGTAGGAGGATGAAGGCGATAGGTTATGTGCTCCTGCAGAGATGATAAACATTTCCAACATTCTGGACATAATTCAAAGTGCTTGTTTTGACTTATAAATTCCTTAACAGCATAGACCCGAAGTCTCTCGGTGATGATCTGCTCCTCGTTGTACCATCATGGCTGCTAAGATCAACTGAGAACACCTTTTTAACAGTCCCTTCCATGGGCTTTAGCAGCATTTTACAACTATAATAGACTTGTAACTCCGAATCTGGTCCTTCTTGGAGCTGCACAGAATCAGCAAGCAAGCCTCCATACAACAACCTAGTAAAACAAACTTGCACTGGACTTTATGTGCATGCCTGCACTTAGGGGTAGCCACCTGTTCACTGGAGATCCTCGGAACTACGTGCAACTGCAAGGAATTTTGCATCAAGATGCAACTTCGTGCTGTGTTGTGAACTGCCCAGAGAACTGTTTGTTATGGGGCAGCTAACAAATAAAGTGTATTATTTATTTATTATTATCATTAACTTAGTGCACGACTGCACCTCATTCCTTGATTATACTGAATCCATTTGAGTATAGTTGGACACAGAATGGTTAGTTTTCAAATGTACATCATTAGTAGCAGTGAGTCAGAGACCAAATCACTTGGGACTGAACTCTTCCCACCCCACCCCTTTTAAATAGTTATTATAGTTACAATGTCACTCTGGTTTCTTTTTTAAAAGACAATGTCATCCATTTTAAACAAATCTGCTTTTTAAAAAACAATGTCACTTGTTCACCTTTTAAATAGATGTTTAACATTTATTATCTATTATTATTATTATTATTATTATTATTAAAGCTTTTATACTGCTTTTCATAGAAAAAAGGTTCTGAAAGCAGTTTGCATAGCAAAAAGTAAGAGAAAATGATTCCATGATTTTTTAAAAAAAGATAGTATTCTAAATATCACTACTACCATCACATATTTACTTACAGTCAAAGAACAAACATTTGATTTAAAAACAACACCTGAATAAATAACTCAAATAAAAATCAGCCCATCAAAATAAGCAGTACAGAAAATAAAAACCATGAATATCTCTGAAAATAGAAAACATGAATGCCTTTGAGCAGGTACAGAATATAAAAACATGAATGTCTCCAAGCACATATACAGAAAATAAAAGACATGAATACCTCTGAGCAAGTGCAAAAAATAAAATAAAACAATAAATGTATCTGAGCATGCACAAACTGCTACCAGAGTGCAACCCAACACCAACTTCTTCCCACACTGTTCAACACGTACCAGCTGCTTCAAAGTTCCTCCTGAGTTAAAAGCGGCGCCTTTCCCGCCGCGAATCATAGCAGCGACGGGGCGTGGCTTTCTCCGAAGGGGCGGGGCTAGGCGGCTCGTTCCAAACCTCCTGCAGCTCGGACTCCGCTTGGCCCTGACATCATCGCCGCTTCCGGCGTCGGATTGGTGGGCCGAGAAAGGAAAGGGCGGGCGCAAAATGCCGCCGAGGCGGAAGCTTCGTGCGGGGCGCGTGATTTCAAAGCGACGGTTGAGAGCGGCGTGTGCGCTGGACCAACGCAGCGGAGGTGGTTGCCATGGCTGTGGGGATCCGGAGGGCAGGGATTGGCCCGCTGCGGTTGCCGTGGCAGCCGAGCCACCCTCGTTCGGTGCGAAGGGTTTGCGAAGCAGGGACCCCCGAGGAAGATACTGGGCGGCGGCGGCGGCGGCTGTGGTGACTCTGCGTTATTCTGTATTTATGAAACTTATTTTCTGTCTTTCTGCTCAAGGCAGAGTCCAGGGGCTGCCCATCCAGAAACTGAACAGACCTGTACTTGTGTATATACCTGTGTAGCTTCAGCAAGGTGGCTGCATCCGGTGCCTTCAGCCCATGTACCTTTGGAGGTCCCTGCCCTGGATGTTGTGTGTAGAGTTGCTGACTATGCAGCTTTACTGGCCCCACTAGCAATAGCAATAGCAATAGCACTTACATTTATATACCGCTCTATAGCCGGAGCTCTCTAAGCGGTTTACAATGATTTAGCATATTGCCCCCAACATTCTGGGTACTCATTTTACCGACCTCGGAAGGATGGAAGGCTGAGTCAACCTTGAGCCCCTGGTCAGAATTGAACTTGTAACCTTCTGGTTACAGGGCGGTAGTTTTACCACTGCGCCACCAGGGGCTCTTATAGCTGCGGTTAGGCTCTCCAAGGCTTTGAGCATGAGTCTCTATCAGCCCTACCTGGTGATGCTGCCAGGGATTGACCCTGGGACCTTCTGCATGCAAAGCAGACGATCTTCCACTGAGTTATGGCTCCGTCCCCGGTACTAGTTGATGGCGAGGGAGTAATCGGAAGCCTTGTTTGCCTGTGCATGGTGCGAGAGGAAAGTGTCTGGCTTGCAGTGCTGCACAACTCAAATGCCCTGGTGGGCCAGAACCCTCCACAACTCGGCATGCAGAGGCCAAGGTCACATTTTTAGCACATGATTACATGAAAAGTAAAAATATCATTTGTTACTTGTGGATCTGTTCCCTCTGTTAATGGACCCATAGTTTTAACAAAGGATAGTGACTAGAGAATAGGTCTTGTCCCTGCTCAGTCTGTGGGTCTCCTAGAGTATATGCCAGCCCCAAACAAATGCCAAGTCCTCTCCTCTCCCTAAATTGTTGCTGCTTTCAGGCTGCAATGCTAGGCATGCTTACATGGGAGTAAGCCTCACTGGGCACACTTTTGTGCATGGAGCATATTTTTGAGAAAGCATGCACAGGTTGGTGCTATGAGGCAGTTTCCGGCTCCTGTGTTGCCGCAGGATACCTGGGGGCCAGTAAAATAGTCTGAGTGGGCCAAATCTGGCCCCCAGGCCTTATTTGTGGAGGCCTGGGCTAGAGGTAGGCACATAGGAAGCTGCCTTCTACTAAGTCAAGCCATCGGTCCCTCTAGCTCAGTATTGTCTACTCTGACTGGCAGTGGCTTTCCAAGGTTTCAGGCAGGAGATGCTGCCAGGGACTGAACCTGGAGCCTTTTGCATGCAAAATTGATGCCGCCGCTGCCCCGCCCCCCCAATTATCTCCACCCCAGTCTGCAACAGTTCACAAGTGCTCCGGTTTAGCTCCATGTTAAGCATTATCTGCTAATATAGAGAGAGTGAGCCTTGCTCAAGAGTAGGTCAGGCTTTGTTTTGTTTTGGCTTTGTTTCTTTCTGGCCAGCTGGCAACCCTAGCTGTGCAATAGACACCATCCCTTAGCTAACTCTTTTAGTTACCTAGTTTTCTTACTTGTATCTCCTTAAATCTGCTCTTGTGTCTTGAACAGAGACTCCTTCTAGGAAGCCTGGGCTTGAAGCTGCCCAGTTGCTGGGATGCTGCCGCCCAAGAAGCAGCTGCAACAACAGCGCCCTCGGAGTGCGGCTGACAGGCTACCTGTTTGCGCCAAACTGAGGCCACGGTCGGCAGTAGCAAATTGGAATGTGTTAGCAGACAAAACTGAGTCTGTAGCAGCAGTGGGAGCATGGGTGGAGATTGCCCAAGATTATGCACAGCGAGAAGAGAGCCTAGCTTTTGTGAGTGTTAAGAAAAGAGACCTTTTCTGCTTCTTTATGTGTTTTATACTTTGAGAGCATCAGGTTGTCTGAACTTATGAAGGTGCCACCTACTAAGTCAGATGAGCGACAAATCAGGGTGAGGGGATCCACCCTGCTCTGTATCAAGAATAGCTTTCCCTTTGAAGAAGTAGGTATGCAGTTTGGTGTGCTCCTGGATCCAGAATTGTTCTTGGATAAAAAGGTGGCTGCCATGGCCCGGAGTGCCTTTGTACAGCTTGTACATCAGCTGCACCTCTTGGTCACAAAGGCCAATCTTGCCACAGTTACACCTTGGTCACATCATGATTAGATTACTATAATTTATGTGGGGCTGCCCTTAAAAAGCTTTTGGGAGCTTCAGCTAGTGCAGAACATGGCAGCCGGGCTATTGCTGGGGCTACACAAATCAATTGTTATCAACCCAATCCTGAAAAATCTCCCCTGGCTTCCAGTTTGCTTCTGAACACAATTCGAGGTGATTACCTTTGAAGCTCTCAATGCTTGGGGGCAGTGTTCCCTCTAACAGGGATGCCCAGATGTCATTGACTACAGCTCCCAGAATCCCCAGCTACAATGGCATTTGCTTGGGGATTATGAGAGTTGTAGTCAACAACATCTGGGAATTCCTGTTAGAAGGAACACTGGTTGGGGGCCTAGATATCCAAAGCACCACTTGCTCTGTAATGACTTTGCCTGCCTTACGTGATATTCTTGTGGAGGGGCTCTGTTCCATATCCGGACTTCTTTGGAAGTGTGGTTGTTGAGTACACAAGACAGGGTCTTCTCTGTTGTTGCCCCCAAATTTTGGAATGCCCTCTCAGTTGAGTCTTGTACTTCCCCCTCTCTTCTGGCTTTTTGTAGGCAGTTGAAAACTATGTTGTTCACCCCAGCTTTTCGGACAAGTTAAAAAGTCAAGCGGTCAATTTCACTGTGTTTTGCTTCCATACTTCCTTGTTTTTGTGACACTTTGTTTTTATTGTGATTTTATGATGCTTTATTATGTTGTAAACCATGTTGAGATTGTTGACAAAAGGCAATATGCTGAATTGATATGATAAACAAACAAACTAGCCCAATGCTATCTACAAAGTAGACTCTTCCAAGTCCCAGATGCTCGTAATGACAGAGGCTGGAGACTGAACCTTGGGCCATATACATGCAAAACAGGTGCTTATTGCAAAGTGATGGTCCCAGTCTGGCTTGATTGTAGTACCTGGCAGTGTTAGCAGGGCTCCCTGTCTTATCAGAGCCATTTTATTTTATTTTTTTACACTCTTTACATTCTGTGCTTGTGTAGTTTCTGTGGCTGTATAACATGGCTACATAACTTATATTATGCTTTGTGTCTGGTGATTCATCTCCCTTTCTCCTGATATAGATATATTATTATTATTTTAATTTATTCAATTTCTATACCGCCCTTCCAAAAATGGCTCAGGGCGGTTTACACAGAGAGAAAACAAACAAGATGGAACCCTGTTCTAAAAAGAAACGTAAGATAGATATCAGCAACAGTCACTGGAGGTGCTGGGGGTGGATAGGGCCAGTTACTCTCCCCCTGCTAAATAAAGAGAATCACCATGTTAAAAGGTGCCTCTTTGCCAAGTTAGCAGGGGTAGATATAGATTATATAGATATAGATCTGTTTTGTGCAAGGATGGGCTTATGTTAGCCTTGCATCTCTGCCTTCTCCTTTCTTTTAAAGCCATTTTTTTTCTCCAGAAAAACGAGAACTATGTGGTACACCAGTGTTTGAAAGCTTTTGCAGCAGTGGTGCAGCTGCAAATTCAGAAATCAGGTGCTTTCCATGACCTCCCCCATGGCCATGTCTTCCCCGGCAGCCAAGAAGTACCGGCACTCTGTCTCCGCGCGTCCCCCCTCCACTACACACCTGTTGGGATCTCCTAACTCTTAAGGCTTAGCGAAATATGTTGAATTTTCCTCAGTATGCACTCTTGCTTAGGAACAGAAGTGGCTTACTGGATAAGTCTGTGGTCAGAATCCTAGCAGTCGGCAGGCACTGGTGCTCTACTGGAAACAGACCCGTGGTTCACTGGAGAACTGCACTCTATCATCTGTCCACCCCGAATCTAAACAAATAGCCAACTCTGCTTGCTTCTCTTCCTTAGGCTACAGCAGCTCAAATTGAAGAGGAATACAAAGAGCAACAAAACGAAAAAGAGAGGGTTCTGAAACGCTTTCAAGAGCAGGTGAAACGCAGAGTGAACAAGCACGTGAAGCTGAGGGAAAAACAGCAGCTCCAGAAATCCTACGAAGCAGTAAGGCTACCTTTCCTAATATCCAGCTCCATATGGGGCTTTTCCTTGGGAGTGGCCTTGTTTTCAATGCAGAAGTCAAATGTAATGAACAGCTCTACTAATTGGTATTAAGATTAGTGAGGATATGGGAATTGTATAATCTAGGAAGCCCGAGCTCCTATATAGGTGAGAATATACCTTCCTGCAACATACAGTCACTAATATGTCCTCTGAGGTGGCAGTGGAAGAATGTCTTTGAGATCTCGTCTTTGAAGTTGGTACTGCAGGGTATGTCTGCGATGATGTACTTCTGCAGCCCATGCTTTTCCAGTGCCCAGCTGTACAACTGGTGATGCAATCGCATGTCATGTTGTCTGCATATTACAATTCCAACATGGGGTTGCTTTGCTCCTTATCATTACTTTTTAAGCTACTTCCTGTGCATTCTAAGTTGAGTGCTGAACTCATAGAAACATAGGAAGCTGCCTTCTACTGAGTCAGACCTTTGGTCCATCTAGCTCAGGATTGTCTACACAGACCGGCAGCTGCTCTCCAAGGTTGCAGGCAGGAATCTCTCCCAGCCCTATCTTGGAGATGCTGCCAGGGAGGGAACTTGGGACCTTCTGCATGCAAACATGCAGATGCTCTTCTCAGACCCTGTACCCTAAGGGGAATAGCTTACAATGCTCACATTTAGTCTCCCATTCAAATGTAAACCAGGGTGGACCCTGCTCAGCAAAGGGAACAATTCATGCTTGGTACCACAAGAGCAACACAAATAGAAGTAAGCAGTGTGCTCTGTGCAATTGTGCCCTTAATTTGGCAATATTGATTATAAAAGGCCTTCAACTTTGCTTTAATATTAAAGCTGGGTCTTGAGACAATTTAAGTCTATCTTCCAGCATTCAGTGCAAAGCTCAGCTGATTAATTCTCACTAAGTAAACATCTCACAGGTAGGCTAATTGATCTGTTTTCCTAATTCTGTGTTCTCACCAGAAGTGGCGGGGAATCAAACTTGTGATCCATCTTAGGATCACTAAAGTTCTATTATTAAGAATAATAATTGAGATGGAAAACAGTTCTCAAGTAATAACCTGGCCTTGGGGTTACTCCTCTCTATGGAGCCACAGATACCTGGTAGCTGTTTTCTCCTAATAGGCTTGGCTGCATCCATCCCTCTTCTAATCACTCTTTTATTTTATATTATTTCCTTCCTCAGGCTCAAAAAGAAAGCTCCGTTGTGGTAAAGTTTTCAGATTCGGCATTGCAGTTGACCCCCAAGAAAAGCACATGTTTGTACAGATACAACAAGGACTCTGCCATCTGCAGTTCTAGCAGTAAACCCTTCTCTCTGCAACAGGCTAGTCACACACTGCAGTTGGGAGAGGTGCAAGATGTGCCGTTTGTGGAGCATGCCAAAGCTGTAAGTGTTTTATCTCCTTACAGTCACCTGAAGCTGCTGAGATGACCACTCAAGCATTTTGTCTCTGTTCCTGGTAGCATCACATTTCCATACATTGGGCCTCGGTCCCTGATCCTAAGCAGGTGAAAGATAGCCAGCAAACATGGTTGCTCATGCAAAACTGTGTTTATTGCACACAACTTGCAGATGCAGATAGGATGCGTTTTCCCCCTGCATCCACCTGTTGCTGACACATATGGAAAGAATATTGTACAGAGCAGAATGGCTCATAAGTTGAGGCTTTTGTGGCTACCACGATTATGCTCTAAAATATTCAACGTAACTGTTATGGGAGAATTATCATATGCACCTATACAGTGCATACCACTTGAATCAATATATACTACTTGGTACTGATAATATACTACTGGAGCACAGCCATCTGTTTTTCATGGCATATTGTCTATGTTGGCTCTCTAAGACTGCACGGCTTCAGCCCTCCAGCTGTGTTTGGACCACAACTCCCATCATCCCTGGCTGCAGTGACCAGTAATGATGGATTATGGGAGTTGTAGGCTAACACCTGCAGGAGGGTCGAAGATGTGCGACCATGTATTAGGGAGTATAGCAGGCAAACACCAGCCTGTTCTGTTGTTTGAATTTGTTGCTAGTCTTTCATATACTTTCTCCCCGCCCCACCCCCCACCTTTGGACAGGTAAGAAAGACTGTCCAGCAGGTGCGTTACAGGCTGGCTTCCCGCAAAACTGTGACAGATGGGAAAACATCACCAGAACTTCCAGGAGGTGTTTGGGAGAGTTGTCCAAGCATACTGGTGAGTACCAGACAGAACATCATTTTATTACAGCTTTTAAGAGCTTCTTTGCCTATATGGTCAGCTGCAAAGGATGCCAAAGGTTTCAGTCCTGAGCATACCTACTGGGAGACAAGTTCCACTCAACTCATTGGGACTTGCTTCCCAGCAGGCAAATTGAGAAGCAAGATCCAGCTGCCAACACAAAATGAATTCTGAATATCTGATTGAAATGAGTTTTTGCTGCCATCTAAGTAATGGTTTATATGGCTTGCATTTTCTTTTAAGTTGCTATATTAGAATCTGTGTTTAGCTTATTCTTTCTTCTGATAAGTCATTAATTAATGTTTAAGAGACTGTAAGTGTACCATGTTTGTGAAGAGATTTAATTTTAATCATGTTTTTAAATGAAAGATTTAGTACTTCAAATTTATTAAATCAAAAATTTCAAAATCTGCTTAATTTAAAAAAAAATCTTTTTAATGCACCCTTCATGGAACATTATTACTTTCCAAAAGTAACGCCACCCAGAACACACAGCTTATACTTCTTAATTTTTCACCAGAAATGTGTCTGAAGTTTTTAACATTGGGTTTGAGGTGGGTTGTTCTTGTTTTTAAATAGGTGAGTTTACAGAGTCAAGTTAACAGAACCCGGTGTGTTTAGTTTTATCTCTTCTTATTAAATGATTGCCTGAGGTGATAAGAGAGCCTGGTCTTCTGATAGCTTGTCTAGCTGTTTACATCAAGTAATTGGGTGAAAGTTGTAATTGTTGGGTGACAATCACAGGTGGGGGACCTGTCATTTTGAGAATATATGAGGGCACAACTAGATATGACTATTGGCTTGACTCAACCCAGGTAGTACCAAATCCTATAAAGTTGGGGTGGAAGGAAAGTTAAACCCCTCTCCCTCCCCCGGTGGAATTCTACTGGTTCTGGAGCTCTGCCCGAAGAAAACAATGATTTGAGAGTTGGAGGACACAGGCAGGGAAAGGATTCAGCTTCCACCCCCTGCCAATGCTGTAAAGCTCACCTCCCCTGCTTTGCAGAGGTTTGGCATTGAGCCAGTCATGGTGCAAGTTTTTGTTGTTGTTAAGAAGTCGGCTTCTCACAAGACGACAACTGCAGAAAACCAAGAAGAGGATGACAAAAGGGCGTTTCCTCTGGTGGGATACCATGACCTTCCAGCAGAACTCCAAGAAATGCAGAAACAAGAAGAGCCGGGCAAAGGCTTATACTACACCATGGAGTTTGAAAAGGTAAAACTTCTCCAATACTAGACTTATACCAGCGTGGCTGTGCTGTGCATCCCAGGGCATGGTGTGAGGACACATGATACGATCATTTGCTAGAGCTAAGCAACCCTTGGTCTGGTCAGTGTCTGGATGGGTGACAGCCTGGAAACCCCCATCTCTGCTGCCTTGAGTTTCAGAATGGAAGAAAGGCAGGATATATATGTGGTTAGTAATTTGTTCTAATTTACCAAGTGTGTGTTCTTGACAGATGCTTTGTCAGAATGCTAGTGCTGGAGTCTGCTGTTTGCTTGTTTCTTTGGATATTGTGTGATAGGCAGTGAAACTGGAACGGAAGACACAAACTCTTCTAATAGCAATAGTGTCATACCTCTGTTTCTGAACTGAACTATACCCTGTTCTAGTCTGCTTTCTAATCTTTTTTTAATCATCAGCTGGTAGCTCTTCTTGGAGGGCTACAACCAAAAAGGCCCTGAACCGGGTCTCGCAATCAGTGAGGCCCAGTTTGGTGGGGAGAGTGGGCTAAGCCCGCTCTTCCCGCAGACGATCACAGAGGGAGGCCTGGCCAGCCAGACTGGCCACCCACACAATTGCCAACTCCGTGATGGAACCGGGGGGGGAGCGGGGGCTACGCAGCCCCCGGAAGCTCCAGCATGCCCTGCCCAAGTGCACAGGGCATGCTGGCAAGACCCCTGGAGCCGGGAGGCGGCTTTTCACCTACCCTCCGGGGGTCTCCTCATGAGTAGCTGCAGAGCTGCGCCGCGGCTACTCACGATCCGGAAGCCTGGGTTTGCAGAGCACTCATTCCGCAATCCCAGGCTTTGGGGAGGGCTTCAAAAGCAGGCTAGCTTTACTTAGCTTTAAGAGAGCCTAGCCCGATTTTTACTGATCGTGAGAATAGCCCCCCTGTCTCTAGGCTAGGCCTGCTCAGCTTTGCCCCCCCCCAGCTCTTTTGGGGCTACAAAACTCCAATAATCCCCAGCAATAGTGGTCAGTAGCCAGGGATTATGGGAGTTGTAGGCCAACATCTGCAGGAGAGCTGAAGCTGAGCAGGCCTGCTCTAGGCCCTGCCACCAACTGAAATTGGTATTCTCACGATCACTGGAAAGCAGGCTAAGGGAGCTTAGCACGCTTTCCCGTCATCGTGGGAAGCACCGGGCTCCCAGGCAAGCCTGGTGGTTCCAAAGTGGGTAACCTGCTAAAGTACCCCTCCCGTTAAACAAGGTTAGCGGAGCAAGCACTCCACTACCCTTGTTTGCTTGATTGTGTATTGCTGCGCCACAGCAACATACGAGGAGACCCCCAGGCTCGGGTTGTCTCTCCAGGATGTCCCGTGTGCTCACACAGGGCATCCTGGAACTTCCAGAGGCCGCACAACCCCTGATTCTCGGAGCCAGCAGTCATATGGGCAGCCGATCCAGCCCCCGCAAGGCTACAGGAATGAGAGCTAAGCCTGCTCTCCCCACAAACCCCGTTCAGGCTCTTCTCACTGATCGTGTGAAGCACCTCAGTGTCTTCTTGTTTGTGCCTCCTCGGCTTTGGAACACCCTGCCAGAGATGCTTCACCTTGCTTACTGCACCAGGGTTTTTCAAAAACATGAATTTTCAGGTTCTTCTAAAGAAGATGTTTAGTGTTTTATCTACATCTGTATCTGCTGAGCTTCTAACTTTCAGTTTTTACTTTTGGTTTTAATAGGGTCGTGCATTTCGTTAGTTAGTTTACTGAAGTTATATTGATGATTGTTTTACTATTTTTGTGAGCCACACCAAGCTGTATTGTACTGAAGGGATGGGATATAAGTAGTACTAACTAATATGATAAATGGGCACCTGGTTTTTGGTTTTTTTGTCTCTTTGCTTTTGCTTTTTTTTAAAAGGCAAGATTAACTTTTGCGCACTGTGTCTCTCCTTTTCTGCCCTTTATGCTGTCATTTTGGGTTGAGATGGAGTTGGTTATATAGAACTGGTCCGTGTGTGTCTGAGTAAATGTGACTATCATTAAAAATAAAGATGCCGGAAATTTGACTTGATATTTGGTATAACACAATGGATCTTTAAAGTTTGTAGTGAAAAGATTAGTGTCCTTTTTTATGTTATTAACCATTTTATTTTCTTTCTTACACAAATATCTTTACCCATGTATTGGGTATATGGGGCTTCCATCCAAAAGACCAATTGGGTCCATACCTGCTTAAGCATCAGGTGACCCCATAACAGTCACTGAGCTCATGTAAACGATTGAACAAATCTCAAATATTGCACAAAACACATGAAGCATGATCTGGCCAAACTTATGCAGTTTTAAGTCCCACTAATTTTAGCAGGAGAGCTAACTACATTTGTAAATCACCCCCTTTGAAAATAATGGGACTTAAAACTGCTTTTAACTGGTTTGTTCCCATAATATCAACATAAAGTGTATGATTGCATAAAGGAACATAGCAGAAGATTTAAAAATTGAGAAGTGCTTTCATATATCTCTGTTTATATTGGAGAAGAAGGGGCTACAAGTTAAAGCTTCAGGTGAGGCCTTTAATGGCCTAAGTAGTCTCTTCTTGTTACTCGTTCTACTTTTTCCTTGCAGATCGGTAGCAACCTGATGAGGGATTCTTATCCAGCGGACTCTCTTTCAGAATGTGGCACTGAGACTCGCACGGCTCTGACACTTTGGCCTGGAATAGACGAAGAAGAGTCAAGGAAGCAGGTACCCTTACAAATAGGTTTCCATGGGGAAACCATGCAAGGTTATGGTGACTGAAGATTCCCTGTTTCCTTGTAAAGAGATACTGGGCGGGTTCACACATAATGAGGAACTGACATACAAAGTTGGTATTGACTTGTCTGTGATCATCTGAACTCGTGCCAAGGTGGGAATCTCAGGTTCGTCTGGGGCTTGAAACCAACTTTTCTAACCAAGATTTGAAGCTGGCTTGACCAAGCAGGTACAGTTCCACTTCAGCTGCACATTATGTCTGAACCTACACTCTTCATAGACCACTGCTTCATTCAGGCAAGCCCACCCCCTTTGTTTTCAGGATCAGTGGCTAGGATAACTTCCAGAGCCTTGCTGGGCAGCCTGGCCAGCGGGTGTAGTTCTGGCTCAACTTGGCCACTTCCAACAAATGAAGATAGGTGATAATCTTCAGGGCCAACTTCAGGTTCCCTCCATATCTCAGACTGAGGGAACCTCAGGTTCCATGGTGTCACTGGTGGGGGGAGAGGGGGAGGGAGAGAGAACGGGGCCACCGACAAGTGTGTGCCCAGAACACACAAATATTTATAAAATACCCTCTTAGGCTTCCTGATTGTACAGTCTAGAATGGTTACCTGAATTCCTCCTTTCTTGGTTCCATAATTATCTGTGTAGAATTTGTAATGTGATGCCACACACTACTGCTGACAGTCTTTCTCCATATTGTCCTTACATTGTCCTCCTTTCATGTAGCGTCAGAATCAGTATCTGAGATACAGGCGTCTCTTCATGGATATTGAAAGAGAACAAGTAAAGGAGCAGCAAAGGCAGAGGGAGTTGCAGAAGAAAATGGAGAAGTATGTGTTCAATAAAGTAACATCTCTTTGCCCTTAATTATATTAAGGGCCATATTCAGCCGCATGGCAATCATGTCGATTTGTTTGTATAAACGGAAAACCATAATGGAGATATTACTGGCAACCTAACAAAGTGCACATGTGACTCTGGGGGCACATGCACAAGTCTCCAGTCCTCTTGCACATGTGTTCTTGTGCAAGGGAGCCAACACTTTAAAGTGCTGCTCATGCTTCAGAAGCATTCTGTAAAAATGGAGACATGTTGAGGGTTAGTGACGTGTTTCCAATCTTGAGAGCACTCCCAGAGTGAAAGCAGCATTCAGAGGTGTAAACCCTGGAAATGTGGCATATAGTGTCTGAACAGGGCAATATGGATGTCAATGGAAACTTGGCTTTTAAAAGTGTTGTGGTGCTTGTCAACTCCCACAATGGTAAGTTTAAAGGAATGTGGATGCTTTCCTTAAGAAGTATATTCAGTTAATTTTCCATGGAAGTAATAGAAGAATTGAGACTGCAATTGTGCGCTTAATTCTTAATCTTGTGGTCTAAGCATGTGACCTCACCCTTCGAAAGACTGAATGAAATTCCACTTCTGCCCACAGAATTAAGAAGAAAAAGGAGGATCAGCGCCTTGCAGAAGAGCAGAAGTTACAAGAGAGGACCTCCCAAGGACAGTCTGATTCTGGGGGAAAGGCTTTTGAAAAGCTGGAACAACTTAAGCTGGAGGACATGACAGAGAAGAAAAAGGCAGTGGAAAGACAGCAGAAAAACAAAGAATATTCCAGGTGAGCTGCACAGTCAGAAGGAAGCCTGCTTTATGTTTCCTTGGGCTGTTTCACTGCACTGCAATGTTAGTTTGCTGGCAGAGGTGAGATTCCTGAGCCACACAGAGCAAAGTTTTTGCTAATCTCCAGTTGGTGCCATGCCAACCCAATGCTCACCTGGGATCATTAATCTTGGATCTGAATTCGGCCTGTCAATCCTGGTTAAATCTTGGCTTGCCGTCGCCTGAATCTAGGATCTGTGAAAACTTCCAGATTCTCACTGCACACTCCACGGGAGCCCACACAGTTTAGAAATCTCAGATTTGCCGGTAAATTAACATTGCGGTGATCACATGGACTTTAATCCCAGATGCAGATGGAACTAGCGCATGATCAACAACTCTACCTTGCTGGCCAGACCCGGCACCACCCAAGACACTTGAACCCCAGCAGATGCCAGTATTCTTGGGAGCTAGGATGCTGTGTGGTCCAGTGACCTTGCAATAGTCGCTCATGCTTCTGCGGCTGGATAGAAGCAGCTGTGGCAGCTGCCACCGCCACCCTTAATAATGGTTCCGGGGTGGTTCTGCCATCCTTGTCTGTACAAAGGGCTGAAGATGACAAAGAAAAGCCTCACTGGATTACACCAAAGGTCCAGCATCCCTTTCTGTCAGGGTTGTGCTGAGCAGCAATAATGGGGCCACCCGCTAGAGGCTTAAACCAGGAACTAGACCTATGACAAATTCCAGATGCAAATTCTGTCCCCACATCTACCTGGGCAACACTATTACATGACCTAAATACCAGCCATACTACTTGGCACTCGTTTGTCTGCCATCATCTGCCA
Organism: Hemicordylus capensis; assembly: GCF_027244095.1. Classification (NCBI taxonomy): domain Eukaryota; kingdom Metazoa; phylum Chordata; class Lepidosauria; order Squamata; family Cordylidae; genus Hemicordylus; species Hemicordylus capensis. Next base: position 18,941,630 of record NC_069664.1, on the reverse strand, counting down.
AAAGTGCCCTTCTGTTGTCAGTCTCGGGCAATACAAATGCAAAAGTAAATAGACACACCCTTGACACAGAAAATGGCAACACTTCCGAAAACCGTGGGAGAACTGTACGGGTTCTCAAGGAACTACTGCTGCCAGCCTGGAAGTCACTACAACAAAATCAAAAAGCCTCTAGTGTGAAACTGCTGAAGCAAAATATATTGGTACGTCCTGGTTCTGTTCATCTGGGGACTCAGTCGTGCCTGAGGATTTCTCTTCTGTTAGATTATAATTTACATCGCAAAGGGAGGAAGATTGGCAGTAACAAAACGGCTAGAATGATCATTCTGCTTTGTTTTCTGGACATTTGAGCTTTTCAAAGAAATGCCACAGACCAGCTCTTGCATTTCATGGCCTTCTAGCAGCATCATTAACTGTTGGTCTTGTTTTTCCCTCCATGTTCTGTTGATATGCCCTTTGAGAATAACACTGGATGCATCTAACAACATTGCTTCTAGTTAGCCTTAAAGGTGTGGGTCGAGCTTGACGCTTAGTCTGGCTCTGAGTCTTGGAAAGTGCCCCTTCACCAACTTCCTAAATGGCTTTGCATGTATCGCTTTCAGGTATGTAGAAGCACTACGTGCCCAGATGCGGGAGAAGATCAAAATGTATCAAATCGACTTGCCTCCATTGTGCTTCTGTGGATTGGATTTCTGGGACTCTCATCCTGATAGCTGTGCCAACAACTGTATGTTTTATAAAAATCACAAAGGTATAAGATCTCTTGACATCCACCTCTCTGTATCTGTTTCTGAAAGAGCTGGAATGTTGTTATTGTTATGGACACATAAGCAGAGCACCTGATTCTGTGAACCTGACACATTCTGGTTAACCTGCAGATGTGTCGCTTTCACAAAAATCTGAAGAAAAAAACACTTGCCCCAATGTAATTCAGTGGAACAGAATATTTGGACTCAGAGGGCAGTTAACAAGACAACCAGGTGGGTGGAGCTAATGGAACTAAATGTCAAGGAGTGGGAGGAGGGGCTTGAACAAAACAAGCTGGACATTTCTCAGCTTGAAAAATAACTCCCTTCAGGCTGTCGCAACCTCTTCTGCTGCTCAGAGAGAAAAGTGTCTAAAAAGTTCACCATGCTCAGGCACAGACTCGGTCTATCCATGCACACCAGGGATATACTGCAACGTTTTGCTGCAGAGCTGTACTCGTTTCTCCAATATTACTGACAGCAGTTGAGGCTTCCTGATGTGACTTTAACTTCTGACTTCCTTTAAGACAGAATACCTGTCACAACAGGTTGCAGCTCTTTGAGAGGCTAATTAAACTCACTTGGATTATAATTATGGGTGCCAACTGCATAACTCGTTCTGAAGGAATCTATTTGAAGATCAATAGCATGACAAGAATATTTCAGGATAACTCTTCCTTCTAACATAGCACACTGAACTAGATTTTTTCCTATACCCAAGGGCCCTACTTCATTGTATGACCACAAGTATGCCATATTCTATTGAACTGGCTTTCTGCATTGGTCCCATGCTGTCATGAGACTTCTGAGGATCTATTATCTTTGTGGGATAGTTTTCAAAGGCTGCAGAGTTAACCATTTAAAAAGGAGGGTTGTGAGGTGCAGTGTCTGTCTTTGAAACTACAGAGGAAACGGAGAATAACTTCTAGGCCAGGGTGAGAGACACTTAAGAGCATAAGAGCCTTATTGGATCAGGCCCAAGGCCTATCCCTTCCAGCATCCCATTTCCCGCATTGGCCCACCAGATGCCTCTGGTGGGCCACAGAAGTCCACAGGCAGGAGATGAAGGCATGCCCCCTCTCCTGCTGTTGCTGCCCTCCAACTGGTACTCGGAGGCATCCTGCCTCTGAAGCTTGAGGTAGCCTATGCTTCTTGTGCATCCACTGCTTTTTTGTTGCACTTTCCCGACTTGCAACACCTGAGGGTGTTTCACACAGGGCTTTTAGCTCACACCTCCTCCAGAATGGAGGATGTGCATTCATATATCGGGCAGATTTACCCCCAAAGTCCCTGCAAGCTATCAGGGAGCACTTCACACAATTCGGGTTTTTCACTGCACGTTCGTGTCGCTCGATTTATATCCAGGGTTAAAAAAATCCACTGTTTGCTTTGGTTTTTGGGGACAACATCGATTTTGCAGTAAAGCCTGCTGTATGAAGAATGCCCTGGAGGCAAATCCTTGGTCTGATTACATTTCAGAGCATCTTATTAGTTATGTGAGTAGAGGAGCTTCGAACATAGGCTCTAGCAGTTGGTCAGCGAATAAGAAATCTTGCCATTCAGATATATTTTATTCTATTTATTCAGTTTCTATACTGCCCTTCTGAAGTGTGGTTGGCCAACTTGCACATCTGTAAGTGTGCATTGTGAACACAGATTCTCATTCTAGGTTAGGCTGCGATGTGGTGTGTGCCATTCAGCATCCGAGGCACTTCTACTGAAATAAAAGGGAGAGAGGAAGGGATACCATATATGCCAGAGCCAGTCCCCACCCTCTGTCACTCTTGGCCTCAGTAGCTGCAGCCTCTGCATGGTTATGCTAAAGGCTTTGCTGTTGCTCAGTCCAACTGCATCATAAGTGCCTGATTGCTCAGCTATCATGGTTCCAATGAATAGGCTCTTTACTTGGGGTGGGTGGGGGGGAGTCCTCACAACCAGGGCACATTGGTTGGCCAACATCCTCCCTAATGCTGTGAGCATGCGTCTAACAAAAGTGCATACACAGCACTAATCACTCTACTTCCAGTTTTCACCACTCTTCCTTTGAGGCACACTTTGACTCGAGGAAATGCACCCCTGAGGATCATGTGGGTCAAGAGAACTTCCAGAGCAAGAGGAGAGTAGTGAACATTGTGTAAGAGTACCTGTACTTTTTAAATGGGGAGGTTAGCATTGTGCATGTGCCTTTATTAGAAGGATGTGCACACCATTAGTCAGGTTGTCAGCCATTGTTTCGTTCCTGGATCAGCAAGTGACTCCAAATGTTGGACAATAATTCTTCCGGGAAGTTTGTTCAAGGGCCGGTAGTGCTGCATACATATTCACTGCAGCTACATAATGCATTTCCTTTTTCCCCCCTCTAGCATACGCTCAAGCTCTGCAGTCTGTCATGTCATCTTGTGATGTGTTTGATGGGGGTTCAAACACAAGACTTGCTGTCCACACCTTTGCTACTGTGCACGCTCGCGCTCATTCTCGTTCTGAGAAGAATCCCTGAAAGATACCACTGGAATTGGGGGTGGGGGTCTTGCCGCCTCCCCTCCCCCGTTAAAGTCCCTGCAAGTAGGTGACTGGACCCATCTGTGTGCCTAACCACCTCTGGATGGTGACCCAGGCCCTATAAGAAATAAATCAGAAAGCAGTCCTGCCCCAAAGTACTCGCTCTTCGGTCTTGCCCTAACACTCTGGACTTCTCTCCTGCAAGATACTGCTATGTCAAATATATTATTTTATCAAAGGGGTCTCTGATCAGTCCAAGCCTGCATCTCCATGCAGACCCAGCCGCATCTGACTCATTGGACTCCAAGATTTGAGACTTGTTCTTCATCGCACATGAGGCTTTGAGGGGCATCTATGTCCCTCTCTCCTACCCACTTGATAACGCTCATCCATTTCATTCAGAACTGGCCTGGTCCTAACCATTCTTCCCTTCACCTCCAGACTCTGAAGGTGCAGCTTGTGAAACTTCAATCATGCAGCAAAGTGCTACAAGAAGGTGATCGCTCCAGGGGAACAGAACTTATGCTAGTAACAATGACGCTTAGTAATGCTGAGACAAAAGAATTCTGTGAAATTTCCCCTTCAGCATGCTTCAGGTTAAAAGCACAAGGTTTTGTTCTTTATGATAGTAGCTGTACAAATGGGAATCTGCGGTTCAATATTTGGAAATGGTAAGCGAATGAGCAGAATGGCATGTGTTTTCCCATTTATTATAATTGGCTCCATATCTCTGTTTGGAACAATCTTTTTAGAAAAAGAAGAAAAATGTTAAGAACCTTAAGGGGAAATGTTTTCTGCTGTTGATGGCAAAGGAAGTTGTTATGGGGTGCCAGGTTCTTTTGACCCATAACCTGACCAAATCTAAAGTGTAGTATTGGTACCTGGAATAGCATAGCTCCTGTTACATGTTCTGTAGCTACCCAGCAGGCAGAAATAATTTTTGGATGTGTGAAGAGTGTGATCAAACTGCTCTCTTGCATATTTTACTTAAATTGTTTATAACAATGGCGAAGGTGTGGGGGGCACAAATGGGCAGGCTCTTTTTATTTATTTTGTGAGTTCATACAGTGTGTGAATACCTAAGAATGCCATTTGCAATTGCAGATGCTGTATTAACTATGTGTCCAACAGCTAGACTTTTGAAATGATGATATTGGTTATCTCCCCCACCCTGCAAAAAAATAAGTTTCTTGGTCAGCACTTGATTGGAAGAAGACAGCTGTTAGACCCTCGATAAAGAGGTTTGTTTTAACAGCTAAAGGTGCTCATTCCTCACTACTGGGATTATATTCAGGCATAATGATGTAGTGGGCATCCAGATTACTGCTACTTCCCTTATAGGTCACTCTGAGTATTGGCACATATTTGCTTGGAACCACCACAATCTTTTTCCTGACTTAAATATTAGGATGGAAGTAATCTTGAAATCCACACTATGCTCTTGAAATACACCCTTTCAAGCTTCTGTTGATTATCTGGTCAATGTCAAAACACTATTGCTAATAAATCTTAGCATAGATGTGGCAATAAAAACTGGTAAGTCAGTACTGGACAAATTTAATGGCTGTCGCAAACTCGCCATCCCCCCTCCCCCTCCGAAAGTATCATTTCAAAGGGCAGGCAATGGGTTATTTTTGTAACCTGAACACAATTTTAAAGGTGATAACATTCCAAATGTATGGAAAATTTGACATTGTGTTCCTGCAATTGATTTGTGCTAGATTATGGTTTTACAGAAGTAATAAATATTTGAATATCTCCACTTGTGGTGTTCTGATCACAAATTCTAGCTGCTATGCCAGTGCTCCAAGAAAGACCCCTGTGCGGGTGCATCATTTAAACCAGGACTGCACAATTTCAGCCCTCCTGCAGCTGTTGGAGTAAAACTCCCATCATTTCTGATCACTGGCCTCTGTGACTGGAGATGGTGGGAGTTGTAGTCCAACAGCTGGAAGGCCAGCGTTGTGCAGCCCTGGATTAGACAATGGATAATAGACACTGCTTTTACCTTTTGATTGAAAGGACTACATTTCTGCTTTTTTTTTTTTTTTAAAGGTCCACACTGACAGCAATAAAAAGAATCTTTCAAAGCCAAAAGAGAGGCAACAAGGTCCTCTTCTCCTTTTGGTCCTCTTAATTTGAATTACCCTAGGCTAAAAACAAACTTAGTGGGCAACAAAGCCTAACAGTGAAGCATACTAGAAAGAAAGTCTGTCATTGATTGTGTGAAATGCTTCGTGATGTCTAGGGCTTTGGGGCTTGAATCTCAAGGTTTGAAGAGGGAATGTGCCATGTTCAGCCACAGAAGGAAACAGAAGCCCTATTAAGATATTACGTTGTACCTGCGTTCCGGTATCTGTACACACGTACATGTGTTTGTGTGAATGACTGCACAGGAGCTCATTTTAAAAATGAACTGGGTACAAGCCCTCTGAAATGGAGAATACAGAGAGGAAGTATACTGCTGCTCCTGCATTCAACATATGGGTAGACAGCCAGTCTTGAGGTAGTGAGCATGAGTTGTCCCCTCTGTTAAGCAAGTTTCGCCTTGGTTTGCATTTGGATGGGTGACCACATGTGAGCACTGTCTGCTGTAAGATAATCCCCTTATGGGATGGGGCTGTACCACAGTGGTGGAGCATCTGCTTTGCCTGCAGAAGGGCCCAAGTCCAGTCCCTGGCAGCATCTCCAGGTAGGGCTGGGAAAGACTCCTGAGCCTGAAAACGTAGAAAGCCACTGCCAGTCATTGTAGCCTGCAACCTTGGCCCTCCAGCTGTTTTTGGACTGCAGCTCCCATAATCCCTAGCCACAGCAGCCAGTACTTGGGGATTCTGGGAGTTGTTGTCCAAGATCTGCTGGAGGGCCAAAGCTGTGCAGCCCTGGAGATGGGCCAATGGTCTGACTCGGCATAAGGCAGCTTCCTATGTAAATAACTGTGCCTGTGTGCACTCGACATAGATTGTAAAGTTGTGCCGTCAAATCAGTATCAACTCGTGGTGACCACAGAACCCAGTGGTTGTCTTTGGTAGAATACAGGAGGGGTTTACCATTGCCATCTCCTATGGAATATGAGATGATGCCTTTCAGCATCTTCCTATATCACTGCTGCCAGATATAGGTGTTTCCCATAGTCTGGGAAACATACCAGTGGGGATTTGAACCGGCTACCTCTTACTCCCTAGGCAAGGTGTTAAATAAATATAATGTGTGAATAGGCTAGAATGTACAACATGTTGGCAAGTAACAAATTTGGCTGAGCCTGGTATTAAAAAGTAGGGCCACTTAAAAAGGTGTCTCCTTTGCTCAGTTAGCAGGGGTCAACAGAGCAGTATATTCTGCTTGCACATTTCAGATTTGAGTCTCCAGTTCAGGCCTTCTGAGACCCTTTTACCAGAGTGAGCACCCTCAAGATCTGAATTTGTGGACGACTACCACCCACATAACCCCAACCTCGACGCATGGTAAATATGTAGATTCTAGTGTAGCATTTCAGGCCATGTATATTCTAGAATGGGTGTAGGAACACTGAAATTTGCAGGCTTCCTAAGAGGTGTCTGGTACCATCAAGGTTAAACAAGATTGGTTTTTTACCGTAGCACAGATGTAACTGAGTTTTGGGTCCAGCAACCAATAGCCCATAGGAGTCTTGCTGACTGCAGCACCTATATAATGCACTATGCGAATTACACCTGCATAAATGTTTAGGATTGAGATATATGGAAAGTTCATGCTACCAAGTGTGGGGTTTATTACCTGATAATTGGGGGGGGGGGGTTCCAAGAAAAAGTTCAGTTTGCCAGAGAACGTGGTTGGGTGGGGCCCAGATTCGCCTATGGTGGTTGTGTTTTTCTTTTCTTCTTTTCCTGGGTAGACGATCGCTTGATTTGCGTGCAACAATATTGGTAAAAGTTGGACCTTAATCTGCTAATGAGAATGTTGTGTAGGCATATAGCATTAGGAGTGCCCAGTGGAAGCAGAATCATTTTTTCCAGAGTGTGTGGTATGTGGGGTGGTGGTTGTTTTTTTAAACCCCTACGGTAATCCAATCTGCTCCTATATCTCTAGTGACAAAGGACAATGCTAAAGGCCTAGGCAAATTGCATGCTATATATACATATATATTGTGATATAGTTCACAGAATAACTGCACACGTACCAAGATATTTATTTATTTATTTATTCATATTTATATTTATAAAAAACAAAATATCTTGGTACACGTACGCACGCACAGTTATTCACATTTATTCTGTTAGTGTGAACAGTACAAAGGACTTGAAACTTTTTAGAGGACTAGCCCCTTAAAAATGAACACATGTACAGTGATTCACACATGAGTGCTGTATTCATGTACACATCTGTGCATACAATGTGTGTATTTCTGCCTTCATCTGGCTAACTAAGGTAATCGAGAGGGGGACATACTCAAAAAACAAAAGCTGCATAAAATGTAGGCCATGTTCACACAATTGTTAAAATCTAGGTTTAATGTGAGTTACCAATATTAGCTTGATTTTGTGAACCCACGTCAAGGTGGTTTGTGGCATGAGAGGAATTTCTGCCATTGCGTGGGTTCACACAATCATACTAATGTCAGTAAGCCACATTAAAACTAGCTTTTAACTATTGTGTGAACCAGGTCCTAAAATTGAATATGGAAATATATAGGCCCAGTGCATTACATGGAGTTGCCTTCCAGTGAGTTGAGCCACGATTCGGGCACATCCCTATCCTGTTCAACACACGATTCGAAACTCATCCCCTGCTCCTCTGCCACTCTCCACCACTTCCTGAATTGCAGTGCTCCTCCCAGCTATCTTTGTGCACCAACGCCACGCTCTCCCCTAACTGCCCCCATACTACCCGATTCAGGAAGTGGCAGCAAGTGCAGGAGGAGCACGTATGCACCTGATTTCTTCAGTTTTAAAGGTGCAGGGGATGTGTTACGAATCATGTTTTGTGTACATCCCTAACAAGGAGTGCCTCTTCTTGCACACAGGGACATCAGAAGCTGCCTTCTCCATGTCTTTTCCATTGGTCCATTTAACTTAGCATTGTCTACAGCAGGGCTCTACAACTTTGACCAGCCAGAGTGGCTAGAAATGAGAGATGACTGGTGTTGTAGGCCAACATCTGCAGGAGGATTAGAGTTGTGCCGCCCTGGTCTACACTGACTGGCGGTGGCTCTCCCAAGTTTCCAGCAGGAGCCTTTCCCAGCCCTACCTGAAGATTCTAGGGATTGAACCTGGGGCCTTCTGCATGCAAAGCAGATGCTCTACCACTGAGCTAGGCCCTGTCCTAGAAGCATGAGGCTGTGATCAACCTTCCCTTCTCCCTCCCCTTGTTTGGGTTGGTTTTGAAAGGGGGCTGGCCCCTATGAAGGCATGGGGCAAGGCAGCATTGTACACCTTTTCTCAAGCACCACCATGCCTTGAGCTGCCCCGAACTGGATAAAATAAATTTATTTATTGTATTTAAAATATTTCTATACCACTCAAAACTTGCATCTCTAAGTGCACTTGTCGCTGCAAAACACTGTGAGGCGATTCTCACGATCAGTGAGGAGAGCCATAAGGAGGTTTTGTGGGAAGAGCATGCTTAGCCTGATCTCCCCGCAGACAATCGGAAGGCAGCCCTGGGCGGCCGCATTGGCTGCCCACACAACTGCCAGCTCCGTCACGGGCTGTGGGGATCAGGGACCCCCGTTGCTGTGTGCCACAATAACACACGAGCAAAATGATGAGGTTAACGGAGTGCTTGCTCCATTAACTACGTCTTAGGGGAGGAGTATTTATGAGGGTTAGCTGCCGGGAGCCCGCGTGGTTCCCGTTGCAGCACACGATCGCCCAAAAGCAAGCTAGGCTCCCTTCGCCTGCTTTTGGGCGATCATGAGAATCGATTCTGTGTCTGCTGTAATCTAATGCCCTCGGCTTTGAAGCACTCTGTGGCGAGTACAGAACACCTGTTCCCACGTCTATTGTGTTTATCCCTGTCTTTAAGTAATTAAACATAAAGGAAGTTTTTCCAAGGCCCCATTACTGGAGTTCAGAGGTAGGTATAGATTTTTATTTTCAGCTAATCAAGATGCAAGCTTTTCTCAGTGCACTTTTCTTCAGCTTGATTTTCTGTCACCCTGCTCTCATTTCCTGCCCTACGCCAACCAAGGAATCATTTATCTCTCTGATAGGGTTGTGCGGTGCCATTTATTAGTCGATAACTCCTGAGCAATTTGCGTCAGTGGGAACAACAAATCGCTAATAAAGCATTTTCAGGTATCCGCTGGCGATACGTCTCACGCAGGGATTATTCTAGCGGGTCTTTCCCCAGGTCGGTGCCCTGTTTTTCTGGAATGGCAAGAACCACGAGATGATAAAGAGACGGACTTCAGCTTAGGCTGGGAAGACAGGGTCCAATTTTGGAGGAAAATGTGGGCAAATCCATAGAACAGTTCCTAAGAACCACTTGTTTAGAACTTAATTTAGCATCAGATTTCATCACTTCTGCTTCCATCCACAGTCCATCCACTCCTGTCCTCACCAAAAAGCACTCAAGTGTCAGAAGCTCTTGGTCAGATGCATTTCAGGAGTACAATTCACAGCCATTTAAATGAGAAATTTAGTTCCACTAAGCTTGAGGGACTTAACATTCGTTTAGGAATACAGGAGGCTGCTGTATACCAAATCAGGCCATTGGTCCATCTGGCTCAGTATTGTCTACACCACACTGTGTAGCGGCTTCTCCAAGGTTGCAGGCAGGCATCTCCCCCAGCCCCTATCTGGAGATCCCAGGGAGAGAACTTAGAACCTTCTGCATGGAAGCATGCAGATGCTCTTCCACTGAGCGATGGCCCCATCCTCTAAGGGAAATATCTTACAATGCTTGCGTGTAGCTTCCCGTTCAAATGCAAACCTGCTTCACAAAGGGGGCAATTCATGCTTGCTACCACAAGACCAGTGCTCCTACCTAGTTTGGCAGTGGAGTATGTCCACTTTACTTGTGTTTTGTGGATCATATCCCCAAATGAAGCACCATCATAGTTTCATTACAAAACACTCTTTGTGGTAGGTGATCAACTTGGGCTGTGGACATACCTTCATTCATTTCAGAAGGCACTATTGATTCCAAGATACAGATCAGAGTGGGCAACCTGAGGCTCTCCAGCTGTTCTTGGACTACAACTCCCATCATCCCCAGCCATGGTAAGTTGCAGCCAGGGATGTTGGAAATTGTAGTCCTTCAGCAGCTGGAGAGCCTCAGATAGGCAACACTACTTGGAATCGGTAGTGCTTTCTGAAATGAATGGAGGTATGTGCAGTGGATGATGGGAGGTGTACCAAGAGAGTCTCCGGTTGGTTGCCCCAGCATACATCTTTTAGCAGTATACATCTTGATTCCAGCCATGTCATTGGCTGACATACTAAGGACAATTACACAAAGCAGTCCCACTGAAATTAAGAGGACGCGTTTAAAAATCCCTAACTTGTCCTTTTAATTTCCATATAACTACTCTGAGTAATTTTCTTCAGCATATTGTTGGCAGAACTGTATTACTAACCATGCACTCCCTGGGCAGCTCTGATCCTTGCCAAAACTGCTTTGAGCAGAACTACAAGAAAATTATCCACTAAAGGGTAGATTTTTACAGGCAAAAATTCTGAGAGGATAAAGTGTGTCCGACCCATTTACTTCAGGGATCCCCTCCAACTTCCCATCATGCAGAGCTATAATTTATAGTGGCTGAGGATGATGGGAGTTGTAGTTCATCAACATATGGAGTACCAGAGGTGGGAGCACCTGATTTATTACAATTGAATCATGTTAGGAAAACCCATTTCTTTTCTTTTCTTTTTGTCCCTTTTTACTCGGTGTTTAATTCTGGCACAATAGTCTCCTATTCTGCATGGAATTGTACTGTGTAGAAATCTGCTTTAATTTCCTGATAACTGTCTTATATAGACTAATAAAATAGTGGGTTACAGTTACATAACCGTTTATCTGTGGAAGGTGTGTTGCTTTGTTTACACTTGGGGAGAGACAACAGATCATACATTTACTTATTGTTTATGTGCTTCAAGGAGGATGGATAAGATGTAAATGCTACTAAGGTAAAGGTAAAGTGTGCCATCAAGTTGATTTCGACTCCTGGTGGTGCCCACAGAGCCCTGTGGTTTTCTTTGGTAGAATACAGGAGGGGTTTACCATTGCCATCTCCCATGCAGTATGAGATGATACCTTTCAGCATCTTCCTATATCGCTGCTGTCCGATATAGTACCAGCGGGGATTCAAACCGGCAACCTTCTACTTCTTTAGTCAATGCCACTAGGCTCATATTTAACCTCTGGTCATAATGAGGGCTGATCACAGTCCTATTCCTTTGGACCTGTAGTAGAGATACAATATATGCTGAGACATGTTGTGTTTGGCAGTCTTGATTAAAGTATGGATATTCTTTGCTTCTTGTTGATCTGACCATGAACATTAAGCTTTCCGCCTGCCATATTTGAATATTTTTGTCTGGCTCTACATCCATTTTTCTTTGTTATCAGGCTGACATAAGAAAAGAGTGCGGTTTTACTCCCTTGGGAGACAATTCATGCTTGGACACAAACCGGGTCAGTTCGGTCCAGCACCCCCTCGAACCCACCCACCCCGGTTCGGGGGTGGTGGTGGTTTCATGAGCTCTTTTTATTTTAAAAAAAGATTATTATTTTTTACACTTACTTCCTCTGGGGGAGTTGTCTGAGGTGGCTGGCGGGTGGTGTCTATGGAAGTTCCCCTTCCCTGCTGCCAGCATCCCTTATTTAAGAAATTGGTCGCTCTTCGGCCTTTCCCCCTCAGCAAAGTGGCCATTTCGGAGGCCGCCGCACCTGCGCAATGGACCTCTGCATGGCCTGGGTCATTGCCCAATTTAAACAAATAAAAAACCCTTACAACCCCTACCCTGAACAGGGGGTGGTTCGGTTCGATCCTAAACAGTCGAACCAAACTGGTTCAACATCGAAAACGTTTGCACATCCCTAATGTCAACCACCCAAGCCATCTCTCAGTTCCAGAGAGCAACTAGAGCTTTGACAAGAGTGCCTGCCACACTAGCCGGAAAGCCCCCCAGAATAGGGCTTAGGCACAGGATGGAAGCTTTGTGAATTTTGTGATGGCTTGTGCATGGAACTTCTGTTGATTATGCGAGGTAATGGGGGAAAGGCATCTAACCAGCTTGCTTGCAGGGCAGCTGAATTTTATGGACAGGGATGATTATGATATGAGTGCTTTTTATCAGCAGAGTTTCACTTAGCCTCTGAAATACTGGACAAAAACATTGTCACGTTACATGGCTTTTTGCCACCATGAGAGCTTATAAATGTAAGGTTATAGAAGACCACAATCTGGTGAAAGGAGTAGTTATAAAGATAATACACAAGTACTTTAGTTTGCAAAATAAACATTGCTCAATCACAGTTTTGGGGTTTTTTTTTAACAATTGCAATCTATTATATTTTTTGAAGAGTTTGTGTATGTGTGTGTTTGTGAGAAAGGAAACCATACTTGCTGATTTCTTACAGATACCGACTTTTGCATACACAGTCCTGCCACTGAAATTAGCTGAATGAGCTACATTTTGTGCCAGAATATGCTGGGGGAAAGGTTTGTTTGTTTCTTTGTTTTTGGTAACAGAGATTCTGAATATAATCCTCAGAATTAAGTGTAATTGTTCTGAACAGATTTCTCAACCTCAATAATCAGATCAATAATTCAAATACAGCACCATGCCCGAGAAGCAGAAGATCTCTTCTAATTCAAATTTATTGTGATTCAAATTTATTGTGCTAATTAGTCAATGAAATGAATGCTTGAATTTGAAATCCTACAAATTTCAAACTGCCATCTTAACTTCCTTTTCCTGGCACATTAATAACACATTCTATTACATATATTTAATTTCTTGAACTCACCTATAAGTGTAATCGATACAAAATGACTTTGCTCGGTCAGTAATAGGACTCACCTACTAATCCTAAATATTTGCGCAGTTAAAAAATCCAAGTCACGCAAAAGTTGAAAACAAAGGTTTTCTAGTACAGGCATAGGGAGCCTTGACTCTCCAGCTATTTTTGAATTACAACACCCATCAACCCCAGCCCCAATAAATTGTTCAACAATAGCCAAAAAGCCAAGGTTGCCTACACCAATTCTATTGCGCACTACAGCATTGTTGTGGCTCGACCGGATAATTCCCAAAACTATACAGAAGCAAATTCTGAGAATATAATGGACCATATTCTGTAGACTTGTGCATTGCCCAAAATGCTGGGTTCCAATCCAGCCCAATAGTGAGACTTTTGGAGGGACTTTTTCCAGTCTTGTTATCTGTGTCAGGTCAAGGCCTATACCATGCATCTTTGATGAAATTCTTGGTACATCAAATCTTCAAAAGTACTGGAAGAGTACTGGAAGAACTTTCAGTGAAGAGTACTGGAAAAGTACTAGAAGTTTCTTTATATTTGTTTTAGAAATCTCAGTCAAGATACTGTTAAATCACTAATTAAAGCTAGAACCGATGGTGTGGTTGGGCAATAAAATTTGACTATTCCTCAGCCAATTTTCTTCTCTCCATGTTATGTTTGTTTTTCTTTGACCCAAGATGTGAGATGGAAAGTTTCTTTTATGATCAGACAAGCTGTAAATTTTACAGCACTCTGGATTCAAATAATGCTTATTATGATCATTTGAAGACTGATTCCCCAATATGGCATATGAGTTGAGCAGAGACCACATTTCTGAAATGTTCATAAAAGCTTAGAGGCTTTTTACACAACTGAAAACTGGGTAGGACACGTGTCCTACTCAAGTTTGGGAGCTGTGTGAGCTCCCAATTTTTGGTTGTGTGGGAGCAAACAACTTAGGTGGCAGGAGGGAGAAGTGGTGGCGGGTGGTACCAGAGCTGGGGAGGACAGCTTTTCCTCCTACCTTGGTCAAGGACTGGGTATAAAAGCTGGATAGGATGATGCTCTCCTGCCTGGCTCCTTTTTGACCTTGAGGGATGCTAGAGGACTCCCAGCTCCCGAATGCAGCCCTGAGGAATGCTGTTGTGGTGTCCATGAGGGCATGCCAGCAGCTGAGCCCAATGGAGGTTCTGATCATGTGGGAGCAAGCAGGTAGGTTCCTGCCTCCCTTCTAGCCCACCCTGCATTTGATTGTGTGAAAGGGGCCAGGCAAGCAAAAGGTCAAGCTGGTAAATCAAGTCTACTTGGGAGCGGAGCAAGGCTTACACAACAATGTTGCTTCAGCAAAGTCCTGAGTCCTTTGGAAGGGGAATTGAAGCCTGCCCGTACCCCTGCCGGAGAGCTTAAAGGGGCTTACCCCTGTGCCCTATTTTGTAGATGCAGGCTGAAGTGAGGCTGGTGAGTCTCCCTCGTACCATTGTCTGCAGAGTCCTCTGTGTCTGAGGCTATAGGCAAGAGAAGGGTGCATCCACAGGTTGTAGTGGAGAAGGTGGATCTGGCACAGCTGGGGCTTCACCTCCTGACTCTTCTGCACCACCCCCAGATGAGGGGCCTCAGAACCCGGCACCATGACAAAGGATCTCATCACAGCCCACACACCATCCTGGCAAGTAATTCTTCAGCCCTGATAAGAACCATGTTAAACTCTAGATTAAATTTTTTTAACAACAACAACACCACAGCCGTATCGTTTTATTGGCGCTTATCAAAAGTGTCTGAACGTGCTTGGCGGCTCGAGATATGGAACAAAATTATTTCCTATCAAAACCCGAAGTCACAGTGACATTGCTGGCACTGCTGCTAGGACACTTGAGTCTGTTTCATGACTCTGCAATGTCCTCACAAGGCTCCAAAGTAGGAGGAGGATGCCCCTACAAGTCCCTCAGAAGGCACATCCTGGGTAGTAGCAAAGAAGAGTGCAAACATCAGCAGAGGCTGAGCTTTCCAGCAATGAATGCAAGTGTGTGTGCATATCTATTTAAAAGAACATCTTCTTCGCCATGAGCCCCATCGCCCATGAGCCCTATCGCCCTTCGGCCTTTCCCCCTCAGCGCGGTGGCCATTTTGGAGGCCACCATGCCTGTGCAATGAGCCTCTGCGTGGCCTCGGTCATGCCCAATTTTTTTAAAAAAAACACCTCATGAACCCCCCCAAAATGGGGGTGGTTCGGTTCAACCCCAAACAGTCGAACCGAACTGGTTCGATGTCAAACACGTTTGCACATCCCTAATGTCAACCACCCAAGCCATCTCTCAGTTCCAGAGAGCAACTAGAGCTTTGACAAGAGTGCCTGCCACACTAGCTGGAAAGCCCCCCAGAATAGGGCTTAGGCATAGGATGGAAGCTTTGTGGATTTTGTGATGGCTTGTGCATGGAACTTCTGTTGATTATGCGAGGTAATGGGGGAAAGGCATCTAACCAGCTTGCTTGCAGGGCAGCTGAATTTTATGGACAGGGATGATTATGATATGAGTGCTTTTTATCAGCAGAGTTTCACTTAGCTTCTGAAATACTGGACAAAAACATTGTCACGTTACATGGCTTTTTGCCACCACGAGAGCTTATAAACGTAAGGTTATAGAAGATCACAATCTGGTGAAAGGAGTAGTTGTAGAGATAATACACAAGTACTTTAGTTTGCAAAAATCTCCCATTGAGGTTATCTGGGGTCGAGATTCATCTGCAGTTGCCATCAGCTCATCTGGTGGTGGCCAGGGACAGGCCTTCTCTGTTGCCACCTCAAGACTCAGGGATGCCCTCCCTGCTGAAATAAGAGCCTCCCCATCTCTGACAACTTTTTAAAAAGTTTCTAAAGACACATTTATTCACCCAGGTTTTCCAACTAGACTTGTGGTTTTAAATTGTTCTGACGTTTTGATTTCTGTCTTAATGTGTTTTATGTTGCTGTAAACCGCCCAGAGATGGAGGTTTGGTGTACAAATAAATAAATAAATATAAATATTGTGATGCAAATGTATGTGTAAGATAACATCAAGCTATTGGGTGTTTTATTTAGCGCCTTTCAGAAGAGAACAACACTTATGAGATCACCATGTCTGTGTGTGCTTCTGGGTGTGCGTGTGCATTTGTGTGTGTGTGTCCCACTAGTAACTTTTGCAAATACAGTCTGATGCAAACCAAAGGCAAAGCATATTGGAGGGGGTCCTATAGGAGCAGCCACATAATGGCGCAGTGGGGAAGCAACTTGCCTAAGGAGCAAGAGGCTGTCAGTTCGAATCCCCGCTGGTATGTTTCCCAGCATTGAGCCTCTTTCAAAACCAACCCCTGCAAGCTTTGAGCGTGGCATGAGGGGCAGGAAGGAGGGAAGGTTGCCGGGAACCTCCCCATCTCACCTCATTCTTCTTGCAAGCTTTGTGGAGATTTGCAAAGTTTGCAAGGATCAACTCAGTCCCTAAGAGCTGCTCTGATAGTGACAGCATTTTGCCACCCAGTTGGTGCCCCAATAATCTGTCACCTGAAGCAACTGCCTAACCTTGCCTCATGGAAGGGTCGCCCCTGAGCCTAAATGCATGGGGAGATGCTGCAGATAAACCTAGGAGCTCCCAATCTTCCTAATGCCTGTCCCTGTCCTAGAAGATCAGTTCCACTTCCGAAACAAGACCAAGTAATCCAGAACTCCAAAATCTGGAGAGAATATTATTCTGAGAGCATCCCTAGTAATGCTTGAAGTGACAGATGACTGAAAAATGACCTCAGACATCCAGAAATTAGTACATTGATGTTAGCAGCTCCATCAGCATGTGATAAGGAAGGATTCAGCAATGTGATAGAGATAAGGAAGCCAAACAGTCAAATATTGCTTCTTCTTTTTAAAGAAGTGCTAAGTGCCATATCTGTCAATGTTTTTTTTTTGAGAATATTGCACCTTAGAAGGTCAGTTGTTCAAAGTGGTTGGAATTCATCATCATGTGGATGGCAAAGATCAAGGTCTGAATACCATGTAATGCCAAAAAAAAAAAAAAATAGTAGTAGTGCTTGGGAATATTCACTAACCAACAGTCAGAAAACTTGTATGCAAAGAGGTTAGACATTATAAACTACAAAAATCAGCAATAATTAAGGCAATTGTAGCATCATTTTGAAAGATTTTTTGATGCAAAAATATATTACTGGGTATATCACTGTGAATAAAAAAAAATAGCATGTATTTTAAAAAATTTTTAGTTAGATCTCTGTTTTGTTTTGTTTTTAGCTTAATATTTTAATTGTGTGATTTTTATAAATTTTTCTATGTGAACCACCTTGGGATTGTTTCAGTGAAAGGCGGTATACAAATCTAACAGCAAACAGCAAAGTTGCTGGAGCAAAGTCCTTGGTGTCTCTGTGGTTGGCCACTGTGGGAAACAGGATGCTGTCCGAGTTGGACCTTTGATCTGATCCAGCAGAAATGATTTGCTCATAGTTGCTGCCTTTCTTCTGCACAAAGATAAGCTTGGATTCGGAATGGAGCGAGGCAGGATGGTTGCTTTGCAAAATGCTGCCCTTCACCGATACTTTATCGTGTACTTCTACTACACTTCTCATTCATCACTCAGATAGCACAAGAAGGTACAGAACTTTGATAAAAGTCGCACAGCAGCTAGCCGGAGAGTAGGGGCGGAGCTATAATGGGGCCGACAGGTTTAAAGAACCTGAGCCACTCAACTCCTGAAGGCTGTTTGCTCCGCCTCCGTGTCCCTCCCCCTCCCCCAGCTCAGCCCTATCTTCTCAGTCATGTTTATTGCTGGCTGCATGTTTTTTGTTCATTCTCACCCTCGTTCAGAGCAAAACACGAGCGAACAAAACACACACCCAGCAACAAGCACAGCTGGGAAATGTGCTAGGGGTCTTATGTGGCCCCCCTGGGGCTCTGGCCATGCCCCTTGGGTGTGATGTCACACACAAAGGGGCGTGGCCAGAGACCCAGAAGGGCCGCACGCGCCCTCCAGAGCTCATTCCCTGCTAACTGGGCAAAGAGGCACCTTTTTAACGTGGTGATTCTCTTTCTTTATCAGGGGGAGAGTAACTGGCCCTATCCACCCCCAGCACAGCATCCCTCCAGTGGCTGTTGCTGGTGTCTACCTTATGTTTCTTTTAGATTGTGAGCCTTTTGGGGACAAGGATGCATCTTATTGATCTATTATTTCTCTGTGTAAACTGCCCTGAGCCATTTTTGGAAGGGCGGTATAGATATTGAATAGATTATGATGATGATGATTGATGATAATGTGTAATTAATTAATTAATTAATTAATTAATTAATTCCCAGCAGGCGCTTCATTGCCAAGTGGGTAGATTTCCCTTCTCTCCCTCGAGCTTGAACCTGGAAAATTCATTTTCTTAATTTTCATTTATTTTCTTCTTCTTTAAAAGAGAATATTTTAAAGATATTTTAATTTCTTACATTTGGTTAATCTAAGCCATATCGGGAGGGTCGTTCAGTAAAATGGTGAAAAGGAGAAAACCATCCCGCTAGCAATGAAGCGCCAGCTGGGAAATTCTGGGATTTGCCCATCTGGGAATTCTGGGGCTCTGGCCATGCCCCTGGGTCTGGGAAGTCCCTAGTTCAAATGTCCAGTCAGCCACATGGGTGTCTACAGGAGGGGTCCAGAGCCTTCATCCCCAGTGGCTGAGGAAGATGGGAGTTGTAGATCAACTACAGCTGGAGGGCCATGCTCGCCCACCCCTGAGTTAATAGGCGGCATCTCTAGATAACTAAGCACCACTGGAATCAAAAAGGCAAGTCCATCGTGACTAAGCAAAGTCCCATTCATTTCAATGGGACTGAGTCATGACTTACTTTAGGTACAACCCAATGCGATGAAGTGAGGCTTCCCATAAACAATGGAAGACAAGCCCGCATCTTGGCACAAGAGTCCGGAGGGCAGATGTTTCTGCAAAAGCTGGAAGTCTGTAGGATTCATTGGCTGTCCTGTGAAGTTGTATGATGCTGGGAAGGTCTAAAGTCCAAAATACACATCATCATCATCATCATATGGGACTTCCGACTACAAACAGATAAGCATCTGCTACACAATACAACTGTATACACAATACACAATACAACTGTATACAACTGTATACACAATATAACTGTAGTCGAGAACCAAGAAAGAAAAACAAGTCATAATAATTGACATAGCAATACCAGGTGACAGCAGAATAGAAGAAAAATAAATAGAAAGAAATAACAAAAAAGAAAGATCTTCAAATAGAAATTGAAAGGTTGTGACAGAAGAAGACCCAAACAATCTCAGTAGCAATTGGCGCCCTGGGTGCAGTTCCAAAACACCTTGAGGAGCCCCTCAATACCATGGGGGTTATGGAAATTACCATCAGTCAATTACAAAAAGCAACTTTGCTGGGAACAGCTTACATTTTGCGACGATATTTATAATAACAACAATATTGACAATAAAATTCAGGCATCCCAGGTCCTTAGGAAGGACTCCATGTCTGAATATAACAAACTACTCAATAACATCTGTCTGACTGTGTGAATTAATAATAATAGTGATAATAGTGAAGATAATAGTGATGATAATAATTACTAATTAAATAATAATAATAAATAAATAAATAATATTACTACTACTACTACAATTTCATAATAATACAATTATTATGCAAGCTGATGTAAAAGTGAGTGGCCACTAGTCCTGCAGGCTATAGGCTACCTCCACGTTCAGAGGTAAGATGCCTCCGGATACCAGCTGCAGGGCAGCAGCAGCAGCAGGAGAGGAGGCATGCCACCTTCTCCTGCTTGTGGGCTTCCCAGAGGCATCTGATGGGCCACTGTGGAAAAGAGGGTGCTCAACTAGATAGATCCAGATCTTGGGCCTGATCCAGCATGGCTGTTCTTATATTATTAGGCTGTTGGCTGGTCATGGACCATAACAATAAAGGTTGATTGATTGATATTCTTCGGTTGTACAATAAGACCTGCTTCCATTATCGTTGTTGTTATAAATATTTATATGCTGCGTTTCGACATAAAGGTTCACAAAGCAGTTTGCACAGGAAAAGGACCAAGTTGATCGGATATATTGCACCCAAGCCCTCCCATCTGAAAGGCAGGAGCAGAGAGCCTGGCAAACCAGAGAGGAGAGGAGAGCTGGTCTTGTGGTAGCAAGCATGACTTGTCCCCATAGCTAAGCAGGGTCTGCCCTGGTTGCATCTGAATGGGAGACTTGATGTGTGAGCACTGCAAGATATTCCCCTCAGGGGATGAAGCCGCTCTGGGAAGAGCAGAAGGTTTCAAGTACCCTCCCTGGCTTCTCCAAGATAGGGTTGAGAGAGATTCCTGCCTGCAACCTTGGAGAAGCTGCTGCCAGTCTGTGAAGGCAATATTGAGCTAGATAGACCAATGGTCTGACTCAGTTTATGGCAGTTTCCTATGTTCCAGAGCAGAAGACACGAGGCATCTTCATGACAGATCAGGTGCGCGTCTGACACAAGCCTCTCCAGCAGGCCTACTACCTTTATACTCCTGTTGCTTAACAACCCATTTGCACTGTAACTGAACTCTGCCCTTTGCCCTGCAGTTACTTAATTCCCCTAATGATCTTTTATGAGTATCCTTATCAAAAGCTTTTTGAAAACTCTAGTAAACTGCGAACACTAGCTCACCTTTGGAGTGTGTGTGTGTGTCTGTGTGTGAAGCCCCACACTTAATTCGAAGGGAATATTTCTTGATGACCCCTTAGCAGAGGAAGAATATATGGTGTCCAAAAGATGCCCGTGGCTGCTAGGAAGGGCTGGGGTGCTGCATCCCAGACTTTTATTAGACCCGTGAGGCAAAAGCGAAGACAAAATTCATAGGAAAGAATGAGCTACCAATGAGTTGCTGCAGCACATCTCCCCGGGTCTCTCCTGCATACCCTTGGCGCTGGTTCCATGCAGGGATGACTCCAAGTGGGGAGCAAGGGGGAAAGATTATCACGGGCCTGGAGCACCTTCCTGATGAGGCAAGGCTACAGCATCTGGGGCTCTTTACCTTGGAAAAAGAGGCGACTAAAGGGAGACATGGTCGAGGTGTATAAAATTATGCATGGAGTGGAGAGGGTAGACAGAGAGAAATTTTTCTCCCACTCTCAAAACACTAGAGCCAGGGATCATCCCATGAAACTGAAGGTCGGGAAATATAGGACCAATAGAAGGAAATACTTCTTCACACAGCACATAATTAATCTATGGAATTCTCTGCCATGGGATGTGGTGGTGGTCACTAGCCTGGGTGGCTTTAAAAGTGGCTTAGACAGATTCATGGTGGAAAGGTCTATCAGTGGCTACTAGTCTGGTGGCTATGGGCCACCTCCAGTCTCGGAGGCAAGATGTTTCTAAATACCAGTTGCAGGGGAGTAACAGCAGAAGAGGGCATGCCTTCAACTCCTGCCTGTGGCTCTCAGTGTCATCTGGTGGGCCACTGTGTGAAACAGGATGCTGGACTAGAAGGGCCTTGGGCCTGATCCAGCAGGGCTGTTCGTATGTTATTGTGTCCTTATGGAGCAGGAACTCCCCTCAGGGGTGGGGGGAAACATTTCCTGCTCCCTCTTTCACTCCCCCATCCAGCAGACTGGAATTTCACAGCAAAGCGAAATTCGCAGGCGAGCCTGGTGGTTTACAAGCCAGTCACCCACTTCTGTAGGCCTCCCCTTAGCCCAGGTTTGCGGAGCGAGTGCTCCACAAACCCAGGCTATCTGATCGTGAGTAGCTGCGGCGCAGCTCTGCGGCACGGCTACTCGCAAGTAGACTCCTGGAGGGGAGGCGAAAAACCTTATCCCGCTCTCTCCGCGCACCCTGCTAAACCGGGTCTCACCAGTTGTGAGACCCGGCTCGTTGTCTATTATGGTCATTGTCTATTATGACCCTATAGCTTGAATTAAGGCCTCAGATGTTTGAAGAAGGCTTCTTCACTCACTCTTCTACCCCCCAAAACAGCAGGAGAAGCCAGTGCAGCCAGGTAGGTGGGAGCAGGTGGTAGGTCCTCCAGTCTCCCAGGAGCCAGGCCAACCCCTTTGCCGCCTTCCTGGCCAGGAACTGGGCTGGGTGAGACCATGTATGCATTGGGGGGGTGGTTGGCGGTGGGGGTTGCAGAGTTGTTTCCCCTGCAGATTTCCGCTGGCCTAGAACTGCCTCTCTCTCCCCATCCCAGTCTTTTCTGCCGCATGGTCTTGGATAGGAAGAGAAAACTAGCCTGGAAAACAGACGGGAAGATTTGGCCTCATCCAAAAAGACAGCAGGACTGTTCTAAGCAAGCAAACTAGCCCAGGCTAGGATGCTTGTGAGACGTGCTGGAATCGCCCCCAATGCTTGCGCTCCCACAAAGCCAAACCCTACTCTCAAGCCTGGCTTCTTGCCAAGGTTAAGGACATGAGCGCGCCTTTAACCCAGCTGACAGGATCGTGTGTCTCCTCGGGCTGTGCAGCCTGAGGAGACACAGAGATGGGCGCCTAGAGTGCCCATCTCACGGGGGAATCCCCCCGTCGCGCAGTGCATTGTGGGATTCCTGGAGGCTGGAATGCCTCCGATGTATATATGCCAGGGATTGAACCTGGGACTTTCTGCATGCAAAGCAGATGCTCTCTCCCACAGAGCTATGGCCTCACACCTGCAAGGGAACTCTGCAGGTACATCTCCTCGGCTCGCTTGTCTGCCAGATGTATTTATAGGAACTGACATTTTCTCATTGTACTGTTCTGCTTTAACAACAACATGCAACAGGGCATGACCTGTGGCACACGGCGTGCAGCAGGGGACACAAGGCCATGCCTGCAGGGTGCGCAGAATTTTGTTTGTCTGGGCATATGCACACTCTGGTGCAGTTCGCTCTCGTATTGCCTACAGTTCTGAGGAACAGAGGAATTAACACACTCCAGTCAAATGCCCCTTTTAGCTCCCTGCCCTGCAGTTTTGCAGAATAGCCTTTAATAGACTTTTTAACTGTTTTGTGCTATATTCGCCCTGTGTGGGAAGCTGCCGTCCAACTCAACCCATTGGTCTGATCGATACGAACACGTGTGTATCCCACTGAATCATGTATCCCTAATGTTGTCCCACCTGAGGGGGTGTCGAGTGATCAAGACTAGGGCCATTTCTGCTGAAGACCGGACATGTCTTATCCCAAATGCATGTCAACTCCTTCGTATACAGTCTGGTCTTACTGTGTGAATGGAAAATTTACACGAGCTAGAAGCCTGTTAGTTTCTCTTCCACATCCTGTTCTATGTACACATGTGGCTTGGATAGTGTGAAAAGAGATGGGATAAGCTTTTAAGGAGGCAGGGCATATGTATGGGACCTGCCCCCTTTGAACACTGCAATTTTCTTCTGAATAAACATGCGTAGGAACAGACCCTTAATCTATCTGCCCTGTAACACACGCTGGGGCCCAAAACAGATGACACAGATCAATGACTGACTGAAGCTCCTGGGAGATCTCTCTCTCTCTCTCTCTCTCTCTCTCTCTCTCTCTCTCTCTCTCTCTCTCTCTCTCTACACACACACACACACACACACACACACACACACTTTTAAGAAGGAGACTCCAATTTTCAAGCTTCTTTCAGGTGCTTTCTTAATTTAAAAGAACTCACACACATTTAGATGCACGGAGAGTTAAAATCCACAGAGAATATTTTTATGTTGTCTGAACTTCCATGAAAGTCAACAAATTAGAAACACAGAAAGCTGCCATATATAGAGTCAGACCCTTGGTCCATCTAGCTCAGTATTGTCTACACAGATTGGCAGTGGCATCTCCAAGGTAACAGGAAGTAATCTCTCCCAGCCTTATTTTGAAGATGCCAAGGGAGAAACTTGGAACCCTCTGCATGAAAGTATGTCCCATCCCCTAAGGGGAATATCTTATAGCTCTCACTTGAAGTCTCCGATTCAAATGCAAATCAGGGTGGACCCTGCTTAGCAAAGGGGGCAGTTAATGCTTGCTACCACAAGACCAGCTCTGCTTCTAGATTGTCAGCATCTATCTGTCTCCTTGCAATGTAGAGGATTCCCATGCTGTCTTCGGATGCAGGAAAGTCTTGGGGAGGAGGGTTACTTACCAACAGTCCCTTATTATCAGGGACATCCTTGATTTCAGCCCAAAATTGTCTGTCCGGTACAGGTTGCCACATGTCCCTTGTTTCCAGCTAATGGCAAAAACCTATGACCCAGATCAAACCAGTTATTCTCACTAATAACAAAAACAGGTGATGATCACAGACACTATTCAAAGAAAAATATAATTCAAATAAATTACCTTTGTTCAGTATGGCAGATGTGGTTATCATTCCGTGCCTGCTAATGATTCCCTTACCACCAAAGCTTAAGGGAAAAACTAATGCCCGTTTAATCCCCATGTTGGGATTGGAGACTACTAATAGAAGACTTAATCTAGTCAAAAAGGTGTTTGGC
Organism: Hemicordylus capensis; assembly: GCF_027244095.1. NCBI lineage: Eukaryota > Metazoa > Chordata > Lepidosauria > Squamata > Cordylidae > Hemicordylus > Hemicordylus capensis. Next base: position 18,916,971 of record NC_069664.1, on the reverse strand, counting down.
AAAATTACAAGACTGATCAGATATTGGCAAAACTATAAGACTGATCTGACATTTCAACTCTCAATCAAAATGTGACACATAAGCCACATTGGAATATTTGTCTACATTTCTCCCATCCATCGACAATATGACATTTTGGAAATGAATTATTGGATTTAATCTTTTCAGTTGGACACACAGATATCATTTTATGAGATCTTATTGATCATCTTTCATAAACCTTATTGTGATATATAGATATATTCAGGGGTGTACCATGGTTGGAGCGGGTCCGGAGATGAGGTTTTAAAATGGGCCCCTCACTGCCTTCCTCTCCTTCTCCTGGCCTCTTGTCTCTGCTGCAGAAGAAAATTAAGGGCACATGTAATATAGTGTAGCAGATTAACAGACAACCCAAACTGTCATCTGAATCCACTCCAAGATATACAGACCAAATGATGGGGGGGGGGGTTGTTCTCAAACTCAACAACAAAACAATTTGCAAACTCCACCTCCAGCCACATTACTGTTCCGATTCAATCCCCCACCCCTACCAGAGATGCTTTTAAACAAATTTAAATAGTTATTTATTTATTTATAAATAAATATTGGGAGATCTAATCACAGGACTCCTACATAACATGCTGTTTGACCCAGAGCAACTGCTGCAGGAACTTCAAACGGCTTGCATTTAACCGTTTTCCATTTGAGCCAATTTAGTGTGTGCTATGAGAGAGGAAATGACAAAATGAATGGGCCAGAGTATTGAGTATCCTACCATTATATGCCACTATTCGCTGGATCAGGGTGAATCTTTTCATCTTTTTCTCTCTCCCTCTAGATCAGCAGCAGACAAGCAAAGTCAATGTCACTTCTTGTGGGCATGTAACTAGCCAACGAGTAACAATGACAAGATGCAGAAGCAATACCGCTTCTGTTCTGTACCAGCTTTCCACCTGAATGCCTACATTTTTGGCCTCTGCTGCAGATGAACCAGATAAGCTTCATGCTTGTGTTGCATTATGCTGCGATGGGAGTTTTGCTGATTGCACAGCTACAATGGAACTGAAAACAGAGCAGGACATTTATGAACTTGAATTTGGTAGCAAAGGGGGGAAAAAGATTAATATCAATTCTCAACTTGATTTTTCCTCCCAACATTCCCAATAATTGTTGATTATTATTTTTTTGCACCCTGATCCTACATATATTTACTCAGAAACAAGACCCAGTAAGTTCAACAGGGATCCGTTCCAGGTAAATAGGATTGCAATCTTCAGATATGCAAGTATTGGACTGGACAAGTTGAGACAACATTATTGTTCAATAAATCTTTGTTTTAAGTGCAAAAATTGAAAATGTTTTCAAGTTTCAGAATTCACATTTTAAGCTCTGGTTGTTTAGACACAGAAGCCCACAAGGCTGTTGATTTGTCTCCTGATTTATGACTTGTTTTATATATATATATATATATATATATATATATATATATATATATATCCCTTAGGCGTACCCGTCACTAGTTCCATGCGTGGCAGCTCTCGTGAGAGTTTGTGAGCAAGCTCCCAGCAGGGAGAGAGGAAAGTGCTGCTACCAGCGGACAGGCTTGTGGGCAAGGGGGGAAAGAAAACAGTGGGAGGGGAGAAAATGGCAGCAGGCGGGGGAAGAAAGTGGCGGTGGGTGGGAGGGTGGGGAATGAGGGTGGTGGCATCTGAGAACAGAGGGGAAACTGAGAGGGAGGGGGAAGGAGGGGGGAGAACTAGAGGCGCAGATGTTCTGTGCCTGGCCCAGCTAGTTTGATTCTATTTCTGCTATCACTTCTGTGGTGCACAAAATAGTAGCTTAATAACCACTTATTTATTCTCAGTCTGGGAAAATACATGATCACCCAGCAAGCTAAATGGCAACCAGCCACCCCTCCACCACCAGGACAGAAATGTAGATCCCCTTCTCCACTCCTTTGCTCTCAGCCCAAGGGAAAAATAAAAAAAAAACCATGCCCAACCGCTGTCAAGAACATGCTGCCCGTGACAGATTTCAATGAATGAGATCAAAAGAGAGAGGCATTGCTACTTGCGCACTTCAGACAGCAGCCCTAGATTCCACTGAAAATACATTATGTTTCATATTCCCTCCAGATGTTGTTGATGATGGTGGTGGTGGTGGTGATTTACAGAAACATCTGCTCTGTAATAGGGATTTTAGGATAGAACTGAAAAATTGTGTGGTGAGGTGTTACATCTGTTCAGTCTTGCTTTATGGAATGGAAGCCTGGACACTTAAAAAACAGAATATGAACAACGAAAATCTTTCAAACTCTCGATATATTGATGTATATTAAGAATATTAGGGGTAGATAGAATTACCAATGAGGACATTTTGAGAAGAATGGCAAAAGAGAAAGAGGTAATTAACATCCTTAAGAGAAGGAAACTTGAATATCTTAGCCATGTTATTAGAGGGGGGAAAGAGTCCTTACTGCAGTTAATCATGCAGGGAAAGATTAGAGGAAAAAGTAGTGTTGGAAGACGAAGAACATCCTGACTGACAAATTTGTGAGAATGGTTTGGATGCACATCCTTGCAACTTTTTAGAGCAGCAGCAACCAAAGTCAGAATAGCCTTAATGATAGCTAACCTCTGGTAGGAGATAGCACCAGAAGAAGATTATTATTTGCTTTTTATTTCAACTAAAGATTACAGCATTACATAATATAAGATAATCAAGAATAGGAAATATCTATACATATAACTTTTAAAAAGAGAAGAAAAATGATAACAGAAGAAAATCACTTGAACATTAACATTAGCATGGTATAAACATAATTTGCCAAAAGAAAGTGGAGGGGGGGAGAACGCGAGAGAGAGAGAGAGAGAGAGAGAGAGAGAGAGAGAGAGAGAGAGAGAGAGAGAGAGAGAGCTTCTTCTAAGGCTGGGCTGCTCAACTTTACTCCATGGACAGCCAGGAAAACAAACAAATGGGCCTTAGAACAAATCAAACATAGAATTTTCAGTCGAGGCACAAATGACCAGACTCAAATTATCATACTTTGGGCATATTATGCGAAATCCCAGCTCCCTTGAGAAGTCCATAATGCTGGGGAAAGTGGAAGGAAAGAGAAGAAGAGGACGACCAGCAACAAGGTGGATGGACTCGATTACGACAGCAATGAATGCACCACTGGGAGACCTTCAAGGCCAAGTTGAAGACAGATCATCCTGGAGAGAATCTAGCTACGTAGTCACTAAGAGTCAACACCGACTTGACAGCACTTAATCAATCAATCAAAAAGTCCAGAAACAGTTGGAGGGCTAAAGTTGAGCAGCCCTGTTCTAAGGATAGATTTCTTCAAAACAAGAACAATTGATTAAAATTGGACCAAATTGTTGAACATTCCTTATCTTTCTGTTGGGTGCGGGGGAAAGTTCAGATGCTGACAAGGAACACGTATCGGTTATCCAAAGTTGCAATTCAGGAGCAAATTTGTCCTTCCAGTGCTGTATCATGATCCTTTTGACAACTCCCCATGCATGAAGAATCCATCATTCTTGATGAAGTGCTAGATTCCTGATCCCCCACCACCATAATAAGCTTTATTAATAACATTCATTAAAATATAACCTATAGAGATCTATTGTGAAGAAACAGCAATCAGTAATCACCCATCAATTTCTATAATATCACATATACACAACACTTCTCCCACCCCTTTACTGTACTGTTAGGTCACACTTTCCTTATATTTTTAGAACAATGAAGGTGAACTTCTGTACAGTTTTAAGAATCTATGAAATCCACTCAACCAATATACCTCATTCACTTGTAGCAGAGAAAGAGTTAGTAACCATTTACTGTTACTAAATATATAGTAACCATTCAGGGGCATTAACCTTTGCAAGAAAAAGCAGGAAGGCTTCTGATTTAATTAGGTGTTACTGGTGTCCATTTGGGTATATCCTTCAGAATCAGATATTGCTATGCAAAAGGGTCCAATGAAAAAAATTGTTGCAGGGCTTCAAAAATCATTCTGTACACTTTTCTTTAAGAACATGGGAAAGCTGGAATCGGTTTCAGTTTATGGAATGTTCATTTTTTTCATGAGAAAGTCAATTCCACTAAATGGTTAGAACAGCCAGCAAGAGAGAGAGGGGGGGGGAGAGGGAGGGGGAGAGAGCTTAAAGCTGATATAACACACACACAACCCTTTATGATATAATACACACACACCCCTTTATTTGTGTATAAGCAGATCTAAATTATACCCTTATATTATCATCCAATTATTAAAGTTTATTTCATAAATAGTACTTAAATATTTGTACTTTAACTTTCTTACACATTATTTTAAAGGGCTTGGCTTTATCTGTTTAACTTCAGACAAAAAAAATAAATCCAAACAGCAGGACTAGCATATCATTATTAGGTTTATGAAAAATCATCAGATGTAAAGCTAGCTTTCGGGTTTCACAGAACTGTTCTTCAGGCTGGATGCTAAACAAACAACAAATGGGATATACAGCTGCGGGGCATAGTGGAGAATAGAAAATGGGTTGCTGGTAGAAGACACTGTGAAGTCTCAGCAGCATGGGAGAGTCTTAAGATGATGATTCAGGAAGCGTTTGGCACGTCATTTAGTTTGTTCCCAGTGCAAAAGAAGCAAGAAGTATTTCCCCTTCTGTGGCTTTCAACAGCTTCCTCTTTGCCTTTTTTGGAACATGAATCCAATGTACCATTTATTGTTGGCATTATTATTCCACTAACCTAGGCCAAAAGGTAAATTTTCCAGCACACTTCCGCCTTTTAGGGAATACAAAATGGTTAACAGAAGAGAAGGAGAGACAATAGACTATGGAACAGAAGCAAAACAACAGAACCACTTATTCTTCAGAAGTCTTTTGAAAAGCAGTGTACACACAGTTGCAAAAGAAGTATGAATAGGAATAGCAGTAGTGACCCTTTGAATCACAAGGCATGCATTCCTTGCTCAGTGGCAGAGCATCTGCCTTGCATCCAGAAGGTCCCAGGTTCAATCCTCGTTATCTCCAGGTAGGGTTGGGAAAGACTCCTACTTGAAACCCTGGAGGGATGCTGTAGTCAGTGTTGACCAGAGGGTTCCCAACCTGTGGGACTCCAGATGTTGTTGAATTACAACTCCCATCATCCCCAACAATAATAAATTATAGCTGGGGATGATGGGAGTTGTAGTTCAACAACATCTGGTATACCACATATGTTGGGAACCCCTGGTAGAGCATCCATCTTCCATGCAAAAGATTCCAGGTTCAATCCCTGGCAGCATCTCCAGGTAGGGCTAAGAGAGAACCATGCCTGTAACCTTGGAGAGCCATTGCCAGGCAGTGTAGGCAATACTGAGTGAGATGGACCAAGGGTATAAGGCCCTATCCACCCCCAGCACGGTGACTGTTGCTGGTGTCTATCTGACGTTTCTTTTTAGATTGTGAGCCCTTTGAGGACAGGGATCCATCTTATTTATTTATTATTTCTATGTGTAAACCACCCTGAGCCATTTTTGGAAGGGCGGTATAGAAATTGAATTAATAGTAACAACAACAGCAACAACAACAACTTCTAGGTACCAATATTTAATAGGGGGAGGGCAACTGTCCCTCTTGATCACAGCATAGCTTCCCATGGGACATAGGAAGCTGCCATATACTGAGTCAGACCCTTGGTCCATCTAGCTCAGTATTGTCTGCCCAGACTGGCAGTGGATTCTTCAAGGTTACAGGCAGGAATCTCTCTCAGCCCTATCTTGGAGATGCCAAGCGGGAACTTGGGACCTTGATGCTCTTCCCAGAGTGGCTCCATCCCAAAAACAGATGTGATCCCACTGCTATGGCTCCAGTGGCTGAAGCTGGTGTCTCCCTCTTGTTGATTTTTAGACCAGAGATTCCCAATCAGGGGGTGGGAATGGCTGGGGATGATAGGTGTTGTGGTCCAATGACACCTGGAGACCCAAGGTTGGAAACCCATGGTATTGACTGTGATTCTTTTTGGGACAGGGGCCTCAGTATATGGCAGTTTCCTAGGTTCCTATGTTCCTCCTGACTGAAACCTGGGGGAGAGCTGCTGCCAGCCCGTGTAGACCGTATTGAGCAGGATGATCCGAGGGTCTGAGGCAGTTCCCCCCCGCGCGTTCCTTATGCCGCCCTTCAGACGGTCTTCCTCCCAGCGTGATGGGACTCCAGCCACCACCAACCTCGCCACCAGGGGGGAAGTGGCTGCTGCCCAAAGCGCTGGCCCTGCGCCTTCCGCGCGACATGTGACTCCAGCCGGCCGGACTGGGAGGCGCGGGGAGGGGCGACCCAGACGGGCACTTCCCCCTCCCTGCCCTGGGCGGGGGAGCCGAGCTGAATCACCCACATGCGCCTGGCAGCCGCCGGCCTCCAGCGGGGCATTTAAATGCCAGCGGGCGCCCGGCTGGGAGCAGCGCCAGCTCACGCCGCCACCAACCAAGCATCGATCGGCCCGATCCTCGCCGGCGAGGAACGATCGCGCCCGCTGTCCAGGCAAACCACCGGCCGCCGCCGCGCTGTGCGCTCCTCCCAAGGCCAGACACCATGAGATCTGTGCCCGCTCCCGGAATCCGCTTCCTCCGCTCTTTCCCCAGGGACAGCAGGTAAGCCTGTGGGAGATCGGGCCCGCCGGCTGGGTGCGCGCCCTCGGCGGCGGCGGCGGCGGCGCCTGGGGACATCCCCCCCGGGACGCGCCTTGTCTGCCGCCCGCTGCGGGTTCCAAGGGATCCGGTGGCGCGGCCATCGCCGCTTCCGCGGGGCCCTCCCGGCTCCCTGGATCGGCTCTGCGGTTCAGGAGGCGAGGCGGCTGTTTTGGAGCCGGTGGTTGAGAGGAGATCCTGGACGGGGAGCGGGGGAGGGCAATTCTGGGGGCCAGGTCTGGGGGCCACACTGAGCGCGGCGTGGGGCCGGATTCGAAAGGGGCTGCAGATCGGGGTTGCTATTCTGGCTGGGCTGCGTCTCGCAGCCCTGATTCAGCCCTTTTGTTCTGTGCCATCTTAATGGTAACAAAGAGAACAGCCTGCAGGACTCGGAGACACAAAGCAGGTTTCGCGGGAGTGTCGCTGCTTTCGCCGGGCCTCTCCACCACCAGCCTCTCTCGACACCCACCAGAGCCCATCCTGACAACACGTTTTGCTTTCCCAGAAGGGCTACCTCGCACACACACAGGACCGCCCCCCACCCCACCAACTACTTTGGGATTGAAATGAAACATCGATGGGTGGCTAAGAGAGAAAGGGCTATGAGCAGCTAAGGAAGCCCAGATGCTTGCACAGGATTCTCCATTGCCCAGAGCTGTAATTTAAGAGTAAAATCTACAGTTGGGGTCGGAGGTGCACCTAGGTAATTTTGGAGCCTGGATCTAAAGGCCTTTGGAGGCGCCCCCCCACCCCTGCAAATTAAGCATAATCATGCTCGCCACACCATGCGGGACAGACTAAAGAGGATTTGGGGGGTCCCAGGGGTGGGGGGGCCCTGGGCTTCGGCCCCCAAGTCCAGGGGTAAGAGCACCTCTGCTCGGGGTCCTCCTTCATCATTATCATCAATGTTAATTCATGTTGATGAACTGGACAAAAAAGACATGCATTGCATCACTGGTGAAAACACCTCAAAACTGGGCTATAGTCCAGGGGTAGAGTGTCTTCTTTCCATGCAGAAGGTCCCAATTTGAATCTCTGGAATCTCCAGGAAGGGCTGGGAAAGACTCCTGCCTGAAATCAGAGGCTGCCAGTCATCAACAGTACCGAGCTAGATGGACCAATGGTCTGACTTGGTATGAAGCAGCTTCCTATGCTCGTCAGGGGCATCCATCATAACTCAGTGGTAAAGCGTCTGCTTTGCATGCAGAAGGTTCCAGGTTGAATCTCTGGTATCTCCAGGAGGCTTTACAGACAGGGCTGCTACCCTGAATCTCCTTTGGAAGAGAGTGTGTGCGTCCACACACCAGCCAAACTTACCCCAAGTCCCTTCGAGATCCTTGGACCCACTCCACACACAAATCGGGCTTTGCCTTGCGATTTCTAGCTTATCTCAGTGTATTTCCAGGTTTTTTAAATGCTGGTTTTAAGGTACTTTTTCTGAAGCCAGAGCAAATAGGGTTAGGGTACAGCCGCCCAGGGCTTAGCCCACTCTCCCCACTCACCCTGCAAAACTGGGTCTCATGGATCGTGAGACCCGGTTCAATGGCTGACTTCTCAGAGTAATTTACTGAATAATACTACTCAGGGAGTCGTGTAAAACATGACATAATTTCAATAGCGCTACTCAGGAGTAACCCCATCTGGATATCAGCCAATATGTCCAAATGAAATCCGGAGATTATGAGAGAGAAGGAAGACATTTTCCATTATATTCTGCCCTCCCATTTCATTTCCGAGCAACAAAGAATATTGAAATGAGTTTGAAAGAAACTGACATCTCAGAGTTGATTCATACAAGCCAGAAAGCCAAGGTGCAAAGCACTGACTAACCCATTGAGGGTTACACAGAGACATGCCCCATTGTATCTTTTAAAGGGGAAGTGCATTGGTGTGCTTTTGGGGCAGCAGGCTGGCTCTAAATCTTCCAAGTTTTCCTCATCTGAAGAGTGGAGAAAACACTTACCTGCCCAGGATTTAGCATAGCTCAGTGTTACACTTAAAACATCCTTAGCTAGAGGTACGTAGCCAGCCAAAAAGTCTTGGGGTGGGGTCACAAAAGTGGGGGTGAGCCAGGTTATATGGCCACAGCCAAAGAGCAAAGGTCACCCACCCCCAGAGCATCAGCCAAGTCACTGTACATTCTGTGCATACAGTCTCACGCATGTCAGGACAAAGATTACACTAATGAGTGGGGGGATGCCCATTTATCGTTTACTGAAGGTCATTCCCCAGTATTTAAATTCCTATAAATAAAAGACAATACCCACCTCCTTTCTGTCATGCCTATGGATATATCATTCAGTTTTAACCAAAAGCAATAGGCAAAGAACCCCCCTGAACCAAACCAGTGTTTACTGAAAGTCAATATTTCAATATTCACTGTCAATATTTAGTGTTTACTGAAAGCCAGTATTGGAGAAAATATTCCCAAATATTTACATTCCTATGAATAAAAGGCAGTACCCATCTCCTTTCATGCCTATGCATATAGCATTCAGCTTGAACAACAACAACAAAATAGACAAAGAACCCCACTGAACCCTAAACCAGTGTTTATTGAAAGGCCTTCTCCAATATTTAAATACCTACCCACCGCCTTTCATGCCTATGGAAGCATTCAGCTTGAACCAAAAGTAATAGGCAAAGAATCCCACTGAACGGAACCAGTGTTACTGAAAGTCAATCTTTCAATATTCCCTGTCAGTATTCAGAATTTACTGAAAGTCAATATTGGGGAGAATATTCTCCAATATTTAAAAACCTATAAATAAAAGACAACACCCACCTCCTTTCATGCTTATGGATATATCGCTCAGGTTTAACCAAAAGCAATAGGCAAAATCAAGGAGCGGGATTGGGGGGCAGTGCAATCGCATCATGTCATTATGTGGACAAGAACACTAGTGGAACATACTTTTCTCTGCCACCCCTAGGTCCAGTTTAAGGGCAACGTCAGGAAGAGAATGAAAATACAAGCTAGGAACGATGGGATTTTGTGGAGAAAAGAGCCGACGTCTACTTCTTGCTCTGAGAAAAGATAACAGAATTTAGATAAGACAGCTCTCATTTAATCTAGATCAGTGGTTCCCAACCTGGGTTCCTCCAGATGTTGCTGAACTACAATTCCCAGCATCCCTAGCTACAATTTATTACGGCTGGCGATGCTGGGAGTTGTAGTTCAGCAACATCTGGAGGAACCCAGGTTGGGGACCACTAATCTAGATCCAGTCTAGATTCACTAATACACAAGCAGAGGTGCTCTTACCCCTGGACTTCGGGACCGAAGTCCAGGGCCTCCACACCCCCTGGGGGCCCCCAAATCCTTTTTTAGTTTGTCCCGGGTGGTGTGGTCACATTAAAAATGTGTTGAAAATACTGTTTGTGTGGGTGCGTGGGTGGGCCTCCAAAAGCCTTTAGGCCCAGGCTCCAAACTTACCTAGGTGCATCTCTGTACACAATCCTCACAAGCAAGCCCAAAAAAAAGGGGGGGGCAGGGGCAGGGGAGGAACTGGACATGCAATAGAGTCCCATAGTCTGCAATTAATTTTAACAATCTGTCATAAGATTCAGTCTAGATAGATTCACTAACCGAAGGCCAGGGGATAGGGGAGAGCTGGTCTTGTGGTAGCAAGCATGACTTGTCCCCTTAGCTAAGCAGGGTCCACCCTGGTTGCATATGAAAGGGAGACTTGATGTGTGAGCACTGTAAGATCTTCCCCTCAGGGGATGGAGCTGCTCTGGGAAGAGCAGAAGGTTTCAAGTTCCCTCCCTGACTTCTCCAAAAGAGGACAAGATTTTTTTTTGCTAATAGGACAAGATTTTTTTAATGAACCAACAAACTACCAAAGCATACAGTACGTTGCCAAAGCACAATTATATACAAAGTAGTTGTTTGTACATCATGTATCTACAAAGATTTACACACAAGGATTTGGAGACCCACAGGGTTATAAAGTATATGCAGGCAGTACTGTAACTCGGGGATGGGGGATTACAAGGCACATCAGGTAATCGCGGGGGTGGGTGGGTTGGTTTACGTCCAAGGTCCGTTTCCATAATTGGTCCCATTGCTAGGGCTGAGAGAGACTCCTGCCTGCAACCTTGGAGAAGCCGCTGCCAGTCTGTGAAGACAATACTGAGCTAGATAGACCGATGGTCTGACTCAGTATATGGCAGCTTCCTATGTTCCTAAGATGCCACCATACCACCAACCCCTCCCGGACCGTCCTCCACCTCCTCCTCCTCCTCCTCACAGGCCACGGCAGCAGGAGGCTGCTAACTGCCTGCAACGTGCTTACTGTTGGTTGGCTGGCTCTCGTATCCATGCACCACCTGCAGTTGTGCTGCCTGCTGGTTGGCGTGTCGGACCTTTGGGGGAAGAGCAGGGCTCCCCCATGAGTGAGGGAGAACCTCTCAGTGGGCTCCTGTTGCATGCAGGTGAAACAGCAGCCTCACCATGGGGAATAAAAGCATGCACGGCGCTGAAAACTGGTCAGCCCAGGCTGGAGGTGGGGAGGAAAATTTCGGGGGGGGGCAGGACACCCCAGGACACTCCCTGGCCATGGGCCTTAGCTAACATTGCACGTGAAGAATCCCAGATTAGAAGGGAAATTGGACATACTTCTCCCAAGCCCAATTCTCCATCCCTGCTCTCGCCAATGAAATTTTGGATTGCATAGGAAAAATCTGTGACCAGGATAGCAGACTGTTGTTGGCTTCTGCTTGTGAATTTCCCCTTCGGAATCCCGATGGATTTTCCCTTCCAGTGGAACATTTGGCACATGGGAATCATTCCAAATAAAACATGACTTTTAATTTATAATATTTTAAGTGATACTTGTGTTCAGTATCATAGCGTCGCCATTGGACACATCTCCTGCAGTATTGGCTTATTGCAACCTGAAACATTACTTTATAAGTGCCTCTCCTTGATAATTACAGCCTATAACTTACATCAAATAAACTTTGCCCGTTTTATTTGGGTCAGCTAAGTTTTATCTAGCTTATTCAGGTGTCACAAGGAAACGCAAGTCTTGAGTGTCCTGGGCTGGAAGAGGTTTAGATAGGGTGTTTATCTTGTGTGGCTTTCTTAAGTTTGTTTGAAGAAGATACCACATCATCCATGGGGAGATATCTAATCTCAGCACAATTACTCCAAAGCAGAGTTATTAGAATGCCTTGCACAGTAGGCTTGCACAGTTGTTCCAGACACAAATTGTGTTTACTATTTGAGGCAGAATGGGTGCATTTTGTTATCCAATTCTTGTTTTAAGTTGTGTGTTCACAAGTCGGAAGGATATTTTCTTGCTTGGCACTGTTAGCATGCACCATTATCTCTGCACAATGGTCACATCACCTGCCCACAGTGCCTGCTATCTGTTTCAGTCTCATAGAATCAGGGTTGTTTCAGAATCACAAAGTAATCTTTGTAATTTATTACCGTATTATTATTTTCACCATGTCCTCAGCTCCTCTTGAAATGTGAGTCTCACAGGCAGGTGTAGCATTGTTCACTCAGTAGATGTGTACAAGTGTAACAGCATATGACACTGCTTTCTACTGAGTCAGACCCTTGGTCTCTCTAGCTCAGTACTGTCTACTCTGACTGGCAGCGGCTCTCCAAGGTTTCAGGCGGGAGTCTTTCCCCGCCCTACCTGGAGATGGTACCAGGGATTGAACCTGTGACCTTCTGCATGCAAAGCAGATGTGCTCCCACTGTGTTACAGCATCTCACAAATGCACACAATCCATGAACAACATACGAAGCTGCCTTCTACTGAGTCAGAAGATGGCTGCCATATTTATTTTATTTTCACATTTATATCTTGCTCTTCCTCGCAAGGACCCCAGAGTGGGGCACATGGTTCTATGTTTATCCTCACAACAATCCTGTGAGGTCGGTTGAGCTGAGAGATAAGTGACTGGCCCAGAGTCACCCAGTGAGTTCCATGGCTGAACAGGGATTGGAACTCGGGTCCTAGGCCAACATGCTCACCACTGCTATGCTGGCTCTCCTGTAATTATGGCGAAGACTTCTCCTGGACTTCAGACAGGGGTCTTTCCAGCCCTACCTGTGCATGCCAGAGAATCAAAGCACTTTTTTTTTTTTAGTTTTTATTACATTTTATATCCTGCTCTTCCTCCAAGGAGCCCAGAGCAGTGTACTACAGACTTAAGTTTCTCCTCACAACAGCCCTGTGAAGTAGGTTAGGCTGAGAGAGAAGTGACTGGCCCAGAGGCACCCAGCAAGTATCATGGCTGGATGGGGATTTGAACTCGGGTCTCCCCAATCCTAGTCCAGCACTCTAACCACTACACCACCCTGGCTCCTTCAGTAAACTACATCCCCTCCCTAAAGTGGGAATGTAACAGGTGCACCCAAAGTCCATGTCAGCATCATCTTTCTCCCTCTCCCTCTCCCGTCCCCCCCCCCTCTCTCTCTCACACACACACACACACACACTTGCAACTTCTTCCCCAAACGGTGGTTTCCAAGGCAACCCCCTTTCCTGTAGTCTGCATGCTTTGTGCATCTTGCTGCTTCTTTGCCTTGCACATGACTGCGTGTCCCAGATTCCTTTGCAGCAGCCAGCTGCTCTCTTCCTTATTTGCCATGCCTTCTGTGTTTGAATCTTTGGAACCATTCATAATCTAGCACTCAGTGCTGTCAGTTTGTTTCTTTATTGTTACGCTGCAAGACCGGATCCCATTTGCATCCCCCTCATCATAGCTGATCCAGCATATCTATTTCTGATTCGGATCGTCAGTCAGTGTGGACAGTAATGACCCCTGTTAACTTGGTGAAGAGGTATCTTTTACTGTGGTGATTCTCTTTATTGAGCAGGGGGAGAGTAACTGGCCCTCTCCACCCCCAGCACAGCATCCCTCCAGTGACTGTTGCTGGTGTCTGTCTTGTGTTTCTTTTTAGATTGTGAGCCCTTTGGGGACAGGGATCCATCTTATTTATTTACTATTTCTCTGTGTAAACCACCCTGAGCCATTTTTGGAAGGGTAGTATAGAAATCGAATAATTAATAAATAATAATAATAATAAATAACTGCATGTGAGCACTGTAAGGTATTCCCATTAGGGATTGGGGCCACAGTGGAAGAGCACCTATTTTGCATGCAGAAGGTCCCAGTTTCACTCCCAAACACCTACACATCGGGCTGGGAAAGACTCCTGCCTGGAACCTTGGAGAAGCTGCTGCCAGTCAGTGCGGGCAGTGCTGAGCTAGGTGGACCAAGGTCTGACTCTGTATATGGCAGCTTGTTACATTCCTATGTTCTGTCATGGATCAAGCTATGTGTTATGTGTAGTTCTGTAACTGTGTCCCCCACCCCAGGCTCCATCAATGAAGCAGAGAGCCCAGTGTTGATCTTTGTTTCCTGGGCCTGTTCATCTCTGTTTTTAGACAACACATTGAAGATTGGGCATAGCTTTTTCAGACTAGGCCTCTCAATTATGCTGGGGTGTGCCTCTGTATGGCACAGGAACACCCGATGTTTCCTAACTCACCTATTGACCCAGTTGCGGGGAGGAAAGCCTCTTGTGAGGTGTAGTTGTATTATGGCTCAGCACCCATTTGTCTTCCTGTACCTAATTATACAGGGTTCTTGGCAGATGCAAAGGAGGACAGAGCTTGGGACCAGAAGTGTTCCGGATTTTGGATTTTTCCGGATTTTGGAATATCTGCATAATGAAATATCTTGGGCATGGGATCCAGAGCGCCAAAACAGACGCCAACAGAGCAGGTGTCAACCTGAGCAGGGAGTGGAGGAGGGGGGCTTTCCCTTTTCCCTCTAGCGCCAAAGCGAGAACATAAAAAACATTTAAAAGCCACACAATAAAAACAGAGACTCAACTAGAGAGAATTACAGACAAAACCCCTGTCACTAAACCCCTTCTGAAATAAGTTTGACTGCGTGTTTAAAAGCAGCAAAATTGAGCATCTGCGAGCAAGTGAACTGAGGCATTTTGTTTTTTTGTTTTTGTGATGGCGTGGTGTCTGGATTTTGGAGCATTCCGGATTTCGGATGTCCGGATAAGGGATACTCAACCTGTATTAGTAAATTTAGCTTTTTGTGCCAGGTTGAGTCAGAGGCTGATATTCCATCCTTTGTATAGCTTTCAGAACTAAAAGAGTCCTGTTCATCTGGGCAGCCACACACACACACACACACACACACACACTCACACACTCCTTTGCAGCTAATAGCAGCTGGGAGAGGCCATTTAACCTGGGAATTTCTCCTCTTGGTATCACCCATCAAGAACCCCCAAGACTGTAAAAGGAAAGATAAAGGAAATGTTTTAATCAAGAGCAAATAAAAATCACCACACTGTCCTAAAGCATTCCAACCAAAGTCTTCGATTTCAATACAGCGGTTTTAAGACAAATTTTATACAAGCATTTTACTAAGAAACACTCCACACTGTTTTTTTGACCAGTCCCAAGTGCCAGGGAGCCTTGGCACCTAGAAATTTAAGCATCCCACCTAGACTAGGCTATTCAGAGTTATTTAATCAAATCTGTCGCAGGCTGCACTGTTTCTGTCCTAAGTGTATTGCTTGTAAAGGGGATAAAGAGAAGCCCATTTACCCTCCCCCTTACACAGTGTCCATCACTAAGTCTGATAATTTTGTCAAGCATCCATTGTCTGGCTCCTAAATGTTTGGGCTGGTGCCTGGATCCAAAGAAAATTCATCAAGGCCTGTTTTAGACTATCATCACCATAATGCCCCAAGGTATTAACATTACAGGCTGAAGTTTCTATTTGCTAGACATGTGTTTTGTGGCATCTTTGGACTGTGGCAGGTGCTCATGCCCTGAATAAAGCACTTACTAAAGCTCATTGGAGGGGTAGAGTGGGCCTTCTAAATTCCCTGTTACTTTGGGGTTGCTTTGGTTTGTTACCCTGTATAGAACACGGCATCTGAAGCTGTTTCCATAAAAGCCATCTCACTTCATCACAGTTGCACAGCTGCCAAAGAAATGCGTCATAGACAGACAGATTTAATCCATCATGTGATTAGTATACAATGTTCCCACTGAGGCTTGATATGTGGTACCAAGAGGAAACAAAGAATTCTCCTGTCCCACCATGATGTTTCACAAAGCACTGGCGTAGCACTGGTGTAGACAAACACTGCACCGTTAGGGCAGTAGGGATGGGGGGAGATTTCAGTCGCTTCCCTTCCCCCCAGAAGCCAACTCCCCCCCGAGGGTTGTGTGACCCTTAGGGATATGTGACCCCCAACTCACTGATAGCGTTGACTCACTGCATGCCTGGCAGAGGTTAAAAGGAAAAAAAGCAGCAAATTCCATGCTAGGGATCATTAGGAAGGGGATTTAAAATAAAAATGTGAATATTATTATGCCCTTATACAAATCTATGATGCGGCCACATTTGGTGTACTGCGTACAGTTCTGGTCATCATATCTTAAGAAGGACATTGTAGAACTGGAGAAGGTGCAGAAGAGGGCAACAAAGATGATTAGGGGCCTGGAGCACCTTCCTTATGAGGCACGGCTACAGCATCTGGGGCTCTTTACTTTGGAAAAGAGGCGACTAAGGGGAGACATGATCGAGGTGTGTGCATTATGCATGGAATAGAGAGAGTGGACAGAGAGAATTTTTTCTCCCTCTCTCACAACTCTAGAACCAGGGGTCACCCCATGAAACTGAAGGTTGGGAGATTTTTGACCGACAAGAGGTAGTACTTTTTCACACAGTGCATAGTTAATCTATGGAATTCTCTGCCACAAGATATGGTGATGGCCACCAGTTTGGACGGTTTAAAAGGAGCTCAGACAAATTCATGGTATATCAATGGCTGCTAGTCTGGTGGCTATAGGCCACCTCCAGCCTCAGAGGCAAGATGCCTCTCAATACCAGTTGCAGGGGAGCAACTGCAGGAGAGAGGGCATGCCTTTAGCTCTTGGCCTGTGGGCTTCCAGCAGCATCTGGTGGGCCACAGTGCGAAACAGGATGCTGGACTAGATGGGCTTTGGGCCTGATCCAGTAGGCCTGCTTCTTCTGATGCTCCGTTTCACTGCATGTACTCAGTGAGCATCAGGGAATCTAATCTCTTCCTGGGCAGCAACTGGTGTTCCTCAAGTCCCACTTGAAGAAGAGAACGGGTGGCTGGGAGGCTAGCATCTCCACCTCCACCTCCACAAGTTCTGAGGCCAGAAGCCCACATTTAACATTTCTGGTTTGGCATCTGCAAAGGTCTGGGCCAGGCAACATATCTGGAGATCAGATTAGCCGCCTTGGGATTTTCTTAATGAAAGGCGGGGTACAAATTTAACAAGAAACAGTAAAAAATAAACTTGAGGCAGGAGTTGCCAGATGCTGACCCCTAATCTAAACAAACAATGCAAACGACGCCCCCCCCCTCGCCAGATTTGTTAAAAGTCAAACCAATACCAGACCAGAGGCATTTAATTAACAAAGGAATCTGCCTTTTGCTGAGTCAGACACTTGCTGGCTACAGCTCAGCATTGTTTGTGTCACATGGTAGCAACCCTCGTGTGTGTGTGTGTGTGTGTGTGTGTGTGTGTGTGTGTGTGTGTGTGTGTGTTAGATAGATAGATAGATAGATAGATAGATAGATAGATAGATAGATAGATAGATAGAATCTGATTGTTAGCCAGTATGGATGCTTGCAATCAGGCAGAATGGTAGGATATAAATAGAATAAATAGATTCCCCTTTTCTTCATCATTACACTCCCTGCCACCACTGCTACTGTGATCAAGTGGTCAGCTTGTATTTATAGAGACCTACATCCATAAAAAGTGGGAAACATCCAGGGGTGCAAAAGAACTACCCTTGCTGGATCAGGCCCAATGCCCATCTAGTCCAACATCCTGTTTCACACAGTGGCCCACCAGATCGGATGCATTTCGGACATAGTAATTTAGCCCTTGTGGGTACAAATATGATGAATACGATGAATATTTATATACCGCTTTTCCAACAAAAGTTCCCAAAGCAGTTTACATAGATATTAATTAATTTAATGGTTCAATGTCCTCAAAGTGCACACAGTCTAAGAAAGAAACACAAGATAGATACCAGCAACAGCCAATATAGTGCAGAAACATACCAGGGCACAAGAGGATGTCGAATGCCTAAATACCCGTGATTTTAGTGTTGGAGAGGGGATGTTGTTCTATGCTGCACAGAGTGGTACAGTGCAATACTGAAGTGCTGTCAAGTCGATTTCAACTTCTGGTGCCCACAGAGCCCTGTGATTTTCTTTGGTGGAATACAGGAGGGGTTTACCATTACCTCCCCCCACCAGCATGAGATGATGCCTTTCAGCATCATCCTAGATCGCTGCTGCCTGATATTGTACCAGTGGAGATTCGAACCAGCAACCTTCTGCTTGTTAGTCAAGCATTTCCCTGCTGCGCCACTTAAGGTGACTACAGTGCAATACTCCACGTGGATTATTTCAGTGCTGATCATGGTACCCGACTACCCTCAATGTGGGAATTGAGCTCCAGCCCCTTTTTAGAGTGGCATGATCAATATACTGACTTCGTGGAGTTCTATGAATTTAAAAGAGCCCCACCACACCCCCACACACTGGTAGCGTCAAACTGACCACATTTTATTTTTTCTGTACATCGCCTGCATTTTAAATCTTTCCTGCCTGCCTGCCATCTTTCTTTCTTTCTTTCTTTCTTTCTTTCTTTCTTTCTTTCTTTCTTTCTTTCTTTCTTTCTTTCTGTCTGTCTGTCTTTCTGTCTTTTTCTTTCTTTCACTTTCTTGCTCTGTGCCTCTTAAATGTACTCCAAAACAGAAGTGAAACTGACAGTGACAAGTAAAAATGCTTAGTTATTTCCTGAGAAGATAATATGACTCTCCGAGAGTGCATCCAGTGCTGTTGAAA
Source organism: Hemicordylus capensis (assembly GCF_027244095.1). Lineage (NCBI taxonomy): Eukaryota > Metazoa > Chordata > Lepidosauria > Squamata > Cordylidae > Hemicordylus > Hemicordylus capensis. The sequence goes on along the minus strand of NC_069664.1, from coordinate 18,898,408 downwards.
GCCATCCTTGGGCAGAAGGAAACCGAGTCTGAAGCTGAGCGCAAACCATCTTCACTTGTGGATCAAGAATTACCAAGCTGAACTATGTCTAACTGAATTGAATGCATATCCTTGCCCTGTTTCCCTTCACCTCCATCTCCCTCCCTGCCCTTCCTCTGAGACTGTGCAGGCCTCAGCAACGTGCTTTGGGGATACATAGTGGGCTTCAGAAGATGAGTCGAAATTTCCCCTCCTGCATAGCACCCCAGGAGTGCTAACTGCACCTTTGTTAGTCTGGATGGCCATCACTGTTTCTGAGAGCCCAGCAAATGATACAGATTAATGTCTGATCTTGGCTTCCTTGTTGCTCCTTCCATTTTGGAGGTGCAAACCTCTCCCAAACAAATGTGGTGGTGAGCTGGGGGGGAGAACCACTTCTCTCCCCTGATCCTGTGTACACGGCTCTTTGAAAGTCATGAGGCAGCTAGTTGGCCTAAGCATGACCGTAATGGGCAGGGAGGCAGGCCTGAACCCTCTAGCTCTGGCCTTGGAAATGTGGGTCTTGTGAGGTGGTGAGAGCCCTGATTCCTTGAAGGATGGGACGAGTGAGTCTCCAGTATCTATTGAACTCAGCTGGCTTAGCAAAGCTGTGGTCACATGGTTTCCATTTCTTCTTCTGTTCCCATGTGATTCTGAAAAAAGGCTTATCCTCACCATCTCTCACTTGCTTCAGCAGATGGAATGATGTTGACATTCCTTCCACCAGCCACCAGCATTTTCCTTAAAAAAGAGGAACCAAAAGCTAGCCAGAGGCTTGTTTCCTATGTACCTGCCTTATACGTAAGACTAAAATTCTTCCTCTTCCCACAGGCTTCATATTATTTAGTTAGTTTAGACTGCAGTCCTGTGCAGTGGGAGTGAAACCCACTGAAAACACTTTTCTTGCTTGCTTGCTTGCTTGCTTTCTCTCTCTCTTTCTCTTCTTTTTAATTTTTTTTACATATTTATATGCTGCCTTTATATACAATAATGCAACACAAATCAAAACCAAATTAAAACACCAAGACAATCTGAAATTTTGCTAAATTCTATGATAAATTCTATCAGTCTGATTAAAAGCCTTTTAAAAGAGGTCAGAAATGGGGAGGCTCTCATTTCAGCAGGGAGCGCGTCCCAAAGCCTGTGCAGCAATGGAGAAGGCTTTTAAAGGAGGCATCTTTTCAGAGAAAGAGCAACTGGCATGATTCTTTGACTATTGTAATGCATTCTATGTAATGCATTCTACCTTGGAGAAGCCTCTGCCAGTCTGTGTAGACAAAATTGAGCTAGATGGACCAAGGGCCTGACTCAATATATGGCAGCTTTCTATATTCCTGTGTTCTATGACGGGCTGCCTTTGTACAGAGTCTGGAAACTGCATTTGGTGCGGCAGCCAGGTTGATCTATGAGGTAAGCCAAAGATTGGCTGCCGATACAGCCAATGCTTAGTGTGAGAGCATCTGCTTTGCATGCAGAAGGTCCCAGGTGTTCAGTCTCTGGCAGCATCTTGAGGTAGGGCTGGGAGAGACTCCTGCCTGAAACCTTGGAGAGCCACTGCCAGTCAGGTAGATGCGCAGATGGTCTGACTCGGTATAAAGCCGTTTCCTATTTTTCAACAGGAAAAAGACAAAGGGCTGGTAGCTTTATTTATTTATTTATCAGATTCGCACACCGCCCCAAACTTTCGTCTCTGAGCGGTTAACCATAGCTCCTAAAATTTAGATCTTAAACAGGATCTTAGTCTAATAGCAACATAAAAGAATTTCACCACCACCTTGGTAATTTCATTGTCTAGATCCTCAAGACAAAAATTCAAATAAAAGGGGTCAGCTCTTCCTGGAAAATGCTCCAATAGAGGGAATATGAGTTCTTTTCTGGTATCAGAATACAGGGAGCAATAGAGCAGTACATGCGAAACAGTTTCAGGAAGGCCTGCACCATAGGGGCATAGGCCATAATCTGAAGATCCCTTGCAAAATCTTTTTTCCTGAAGGGCTAAAGGCAACACGTTCATGCGGGCCCTAGTAAAAGCTATCCTAAACTTAGGAAAGTGTAGGGAAGCTAAATACTTAGCACCTTTATTCCCCAAAGGGGGCATAATGCCAAAAAATAGGGGAGAACAGGTCCTGTTTCCCCTAGAAACAAGATTTTGGTGCTCAATATCATGAAGGCGTTGTATAAGTGTAACCTTCGCCTTCTCAATTCCCATGAGCAGAATTTCAGAGGGAGAAAGGCCCATTTGCATTATTTTGTTGTTAACATATGACAACCAAGGGCTAGGAAAGGAGTCTCTCCATAGGAACAAAAAATAGGAGTGCTCCTGGGTATCCAGGCAGAGTTTGATCCATCTGGTAAAAGTAAGTTCCCATGCTTTAGCGAGAACAGTAAAAAGTCCAGATTCCAAACACAATGCAGAGTAAGGTACCCACCTGGGAACCCCAAAGATAGCCCTAAGAAATAATGACTGAACCGTTTCCATCTCTGATGTTACTCCCTGAATCCAAAGTGGGACACCATAAAGTAATTGGGCTACAATCTTTGCTCGAAAAACTTGGAGGGCCATAGGCATATACTGGCCTCCTTTAGAATAGTAAAATCGCAAAAAAGCGTTGAGGGTTTTACGGGCAATAGAGATAGAATACAATCTTTGAGATTTCCAGTTGAGATTGTGTTGGAAATGTATACCAAGATACTTAAATTTATAAACCTGCTCGATATTTTCCTTATTAATCGCCCACTTATAAAGTTTCCTAGCTTTAGTAAAAACCAGGACCTTAGATTTCTCATAATTAATGGATAAATTGTTGTCATTGCAATATTGGGCAAAGGCTGTCAGCAATCTACGAAGACCGAGTCGAGTCTGGGATAATAACACCGCATCATCCGCGTACAGCAACACTGGCACACGAATGACAGCCAGCTTTGGGGCGTGTGAATCTACCTTTTCTAAGCACTGCGCTAGATCATTGGTGAAAAGATTGAACAAGGTAGGGGCCAGAACACAGCCCTGCCTAACCCCGCGGTTAACCATAGCATAAAACCAGTTAGAAACATATTTTTAAAAATTTAAAAAAAAAAACAATTTAAAAATAAACCAGAGATTAAAACCCAAAAAATACCAGGAAGCTGAGAAAGCTTGGGCAAAAAGATGGGTTTTCAGGTGTTTTTTTGAAAATTGCTAGAGATGGGGAGGATCGTATCTCAGCAGGGAGCGCATTCCACAATCTTGGGGCAGCGACCAAAAAGGTCCGTCTCTGTGGGCCTTTAGTTATCTCTAAAGCCTCACACATAAGCCCCAAATATCTTGCGTTCAGGATATTCAAGAGAGTGCCTTCTCCTTCATAAGCCCCACTACTTATTAAGATCATCTGGGAAGGTCATAGGTATATAGGCAGGGACAGAAACAAATATGTTAAATTTATCAGACGAGCAAACAAATATTCAGCCCAGCACCGCATCCTTAAGGACATAAGAAGTGCCCTACTGGATCAGGCCCAAGGCCTGTCGCGTTCAGCATCCTGCTTCGCCTTCCAGTGACAGTTGCTCCTGTCTCCTTTGTGTTCAAAAATAAAAGTTTCCATTGTTTTCCTTGCGATAACATTAAAACAGTGCAGAATTTCTAATTGGGTTTTGCAGCGCTGTGTCTAAAGAAGTCCATGAAACAAGGTCTTCGCCTCAGGGGGCCTGTGAGGGCATAGCACCCCGCTCAAGGACAGGCCACGTCCCTTCTCAGAATATTCCGCTTTTATTTTATTTTATTTTATTTTATTTTATTTTATTTTAAGCAAGGCTTAAGAGAGGCTTGCTTGCAGAGGTATAAGGAAATGCAGGCAGGCAGGATTCTACCCAGTCAATCACTACAATTTGAATTTGCTTCTACATTCCGATGGGATAAACTGATAAACACTAGTCTCTATTGTTGACTTTTATTATTGACGATCAGTATATCAGGCAACCTATATTTATGTTCTAATTGTTCTGCCACGATTCCCTGCCTTTTAGGAGCCTTCGCCACAGCATTTCTGACTGTGTGCCATGAACACGGAACAAAGAAGGCAGGGAATGATACAATCTGCTCCTCCAGAGGTGGCTTCCTTAACATTCGAAACCATTCGAGTTGTTCCAGGCCCACAGGCATAATAGGGAGAATCCCCAACTGTTTCTGTTAAGGCTTTCACAAAGCTGAGGAGTGTCTGGAAGCAGGAATCAAGGAAGCACTTTGGGCACGTAGGCGTCTTGGTGAGATGCAATCTGGGGAGGGTTCTAATAGGGCAGCCAATACCAGGTGCTCCAGATTCCTACATCCTGGAAGCAGAGAGAAAATCTGCAAGTAGGACAAAGTTCTCCTTGGGAAAACCCACTCGCCCCCAAAAGAATGAGTCTACCAAGTCATAGCTGCAGCCTCTGAGTACTAGGATACGGTGGACTGTTCTTGTGAAGAGGTTGTGGCTGGCTCCTCTCCAGCCAGAAAAGTTTGTGGAGGAGGAGGAGGAGGGAGGGAGGGAAGGATCTGTGTCATCTGTTTTGAGAGAGAGAGAGCACTTTTATTGGAGCAAGCTGTCATCTAAAATGAATGAAAGTTTTGAAGTTTTAGATTCATTTCTAAGCGTGGCCATCCAGACCAAAACTAGAATTTAAAGAAGGATGGAATAAGTTCTTACACATCCACATTTCGCTATTGGGCAGCAGACGTACGCTGAATACAAAGGCTGGGCTGGCTGAGTTGGTTCAGTAGTTTATTTGGTCCAGTCCTGTTGAGATGGCTTGTGCCACAAATGGGAGAATTCTGAGGCATGGTCATAGAGCTCCTAGAGATCAGCATGAAGATTAGTAATGGTGAATAAGCTTCCCTGAAAAAAATATATGTGTATCACCATTTGGAGATGGGGCTGCAGCTCAGTGGAAGAGCATCAGCTTTGCATCCAGAAGATCCCAAGTTCAATCCATGGCAGCTTCTCCAGGTAGGGCTGGGAAAGACTCCTGCCTGCAGCCTTGGAGAGCTGCTGCCAGTCAGTGTGGACAATATTGAGCTAGATGGACTAAGGGTCTGACTCAGTAAAAGGCAGCTTCCTATGTTCCTATGACCTTCCTTTGCAATGTTCAGCCACAGGAGTGTTGTATGTGTGTCTGGAAGATTCTCAGTTCATACAGGGCGAGGTGGACTCAACAGTCCTCTCCAGTGCCTTGAATGAACTGAGTGTGTGGGAAATGCCCCAGGACCCATTCCAGGCTCTGTGGGGGTTCTGTTCTCAAGCATCCTTGCTGACCCAAAGGAGACATGTGATGGGATATTTCAGACACTAGAAAATGTATGCCAAGCGCCTGGAAATGGGTTGTGGTGCAAATAACTAAACATTTGTTTGGGGAATAAATTGCAGCGATTGAGTCAAGCCGGGGAATGGCAGAGGGCAATAAAGGGACTTTACTGGCATGGGCGGAGTTTGAGTTAGGATCACTGTTCTCTGTAATGGGGATTCTCACATGTTGTTGACTACAACTCCCATAATCCCTAGCTGCAGTGGGCTTTGGCTGGGGATTGTGGGGGTTGTAGTCAGCAACATTAGGGAGTTCCTGTTGACCAGCGCATTTGAGGGGGTATGAGGTGATGTGTAAGGAAGGTCGGTTTTATTGATTGGCCGTTATCCAAGGCTGAAAGCTGGGAGAGTCAAATATCCTTGCTGACTGAATTTCAGCCTCTTTAACCTCCAATTCATCTCTTGGACATGGAGCAAAGCAGAAGCCAAACAGGAGTTTGGGGACTGCTGTCCCATGAAAATGGATCCTATAATCCAGCTCTTTACATAGGAATACAGGAACTGCTATATACTGAGTCAGACCACTGGTCCATCTAGCTCAGTATTGTCTACACAGGTTGGCAGCGGCTTCTCCAGAGTTGCTGGCAAGAATCTCTCTCAGCCCTATCTTGGAGATGCTGCCAGGGAGGGAACTTGGAACAGTGTAACAAATCCCAGCATTAAAAATCACAGGTTAAAATACAAAAAGCATGATAAAAACAATATAAAACAAATTATTAAAATTATTAAAATTCTAATTAAAAGTTTGCGAGAACAGGAAAGTCTTGAGAGTCTTCCAGAAAACAGACAGAGAAGGAGATGCTCTTATTCCAGCAGGGAGCATATTCCAGAGCCACAGAGAAAACCCAGTCCTGAGTCGCCACCAGACGAGCTGGTGGCAACCGTAACCGGACCTCTCCAGAGGATCGTAAAAGGCAGGAGGGTTCATGACAAAGGAGGTGCTCTCTTAAATAACCTGGTCCCAAGCTGTTAAGGGCTTGATAGGTAATAACCAGCACTTTGTATTTCATCATAATGTTCCACCAATAGCATTCACAACTTTTTCTCCAATGTTTTGTCTCCCTTGCCCAGGTATCGGGGATTAATCCTTGTACTGACGTTCCTGTGCTATACCACGTTCCATCTCTCACGGAAGCCCATTAGCATTGTAAAGGTATGTTGCATGATGCTGGGGAGGAATCTAGTTGGATATGTGGAGCTAGGAGAGTGCACAGAGAAGAGACTTCTGGCTTCACTCTGTTCTGAGCAGGTGCATCTATATACTTAGGATACACTTCATATGGTTGGTTAAAACAACAAATCCATGAATGAGGAGCGGGCTCATCAGTACAATCTGAGTTTGCGGCATGCCATGTCTCATCTAGGTGTGGTTCACACAGCTGTTCAAATCTAGGTTTGATGTAGGTGACCGATATTGGCATGATTATGTGAACCCACACCATGATGGTTTATGGCCTGAAATGAATCTAATATTTCTGCCTTGCCATGGGTTCACACAACCGTGCTAATGTTGGTAACTCACATTAAACCTAGATTTGGGAAAGTGTGAAAACAGGCCCTAGTTTCAGCCTAAACAGGGGTGGCCCAAGATATTGTAGTGCCTGATGTGGGGCACCAAATGCTGCTTGCCCCACAACCCTGATAGGGCACAGGCTCCTTTCTAAACTGTCCCTTACAAGCTTTGAAAGTGGTGCAGGAGGTGGGCAGGAGGGAAGGTTACCAGCAGTCTCTTCTTCTTTCCTCATGGTTTGTTTGTTTGTTTGTTTTTGTTTGTTTTTTGTTTTGTTTGTTTGTTGTTTGTTTGTTGCAAGCTGCAAGGAGTCCGAGAAAAAATGCTGCTTGCAGAGCTTCCAAGGGTCAGATTGGTCCTGAATACGAATAAATTTTTCTATGCTGCTTTTCAACAAAAGTTCCCAACAATCTAAAAAAGAAACATAAGATACACACCCACAACAGCCACTGCAGGGATGTTGTGCTGGGGATGGAAGGGCCAGTTGCTCCCCCGCTGCTAAATAGAATCACCACTTTATAAAAAGGTGACTCTTCGCTCATTTAGCAGGGGTCCTGAATTGCTGCTCTGGCACCGGTGACAGGGGGCAGCTCAACACCTTGTTGACACCCACAACACCTTGTGGCACCCCAAGAATCTGTCACCTGAGGCTACCACCTCACCTCGCCTCATGAATGGGCCGCCCCTGAGCTGAAGGGAGAGCTTGGATGCAAAGTCTGCGCCCTGTTTGCCAAGGACAGCAGCACCTTCAGGAGAAACCCCTGCCTTGTGGGTCTGACCTCTTTCCTCTTTGCTGTTTTGGCAGAGCGAACTGCATTATAACTGTTCCTCAAGGGGATCCAATCCATACAACAATTCAAACAGCACCACATGGTGTGACTGGAAGCCCTTTGGTAAGTGTTTATCCTCTTCCGTTCGCTAGGCCTTTCTTTGCAGAGTGCTGTGGGGGCTTCCGGGGGGCTTGTGTCTCGAATGAGACTTGACTAACTTAATTCGTTTCAGTGGGACTTCATCGTGACTAACTTAGTTCTGGGTCAAGCCTAACATCAGGACAGTGAGGCTTTTCCAGCTTCTTATTCTGTGGCATGGTCCCGTCCCACCAAAACTGTTGTTTCTTTCACCACAGGGCAGGTGCACACATAGCGTAGGACCTGCTTGCAAAGTTGGTCACTGACACCTGTGACTGTCTGAACCCACACCAAGGCCAACCCTGGGGTTCACTCAGGGCCTCAAACTGAGAAGCGTAACCAAGATTTGAAGCTGGCTTGCCCCGTAACAAATCGTTCTCTGGGTGGAACATCTAATCAAAACACATAATGCAAAACAAGCAGTTGACAATAGTAAATAAAAAACACAAAATGCAGCGGTTTACATAGAAAAAGAAATAAGACGGTTGGGATGGGGCCTAGCTCAGTGGTGGAGCAACTGCTTTGCATGCAGAAGGTCCCAGGTTCAATCCCTGGCAGCATCTCCCGGTAGGGCTGCCGGAAACCTTGGAGACTGCAGGAGCGTTGTGCATTCTCAAGCCTCCCCACTTCCCAGGAACTCTCAGCTGTGGCCCTTCCTGGAAGCCATAAATGACTGGGCAGCGTTTATCTCCACCGAGTCCGTGATCTTCATTAAGTCACACTTAATAATCCAAATGAAACACCTTTGGGCCAACAGTGTATTCTGCTGTGATTAACAGCCTTACTTATCTAACCCTCATTTGTTTACAGTGTCATTGTGAGCCCCATTAGCGGCTTGATTGAAAATCGGTTCTCAGCGCACTTTGGCTGTGGCAGTTCCTAATTGGAAGCCTTTGCATTTGACTTTTAAATATATATATATTATTTATCTGTACAGTGCCATTCTTGTACTTGGAACTTTCCTGGGTTACGTAGGCATGAATAGACTGCTCCCTGCCCCAAGGAACATCCAGTCTAAATTAGACAAGGGAGAAAACCATACAGCAGGGGTTTCCAACCTTCGGTCCCTGGGTGCTTTTGGATTACAACTTCCATCGTTCCCAGCCACAATGGCTAAAAGGGATAATGGGAGTTGTAGTCCAACATCACCTGGGGAAGGTTAGCTTCCTGTGCTCCTATTTATCCTCCCAACAACTCTTTGAGATAGGCCCCTAATATCCCCATGGAATATTAAAGAGGCACATGGTACAACCTTGCTAGGACTATACCACTTCAGAATGCAGATAGGGGAGCAAACAAGATGATGCGGAAAGGATTCCCTGAGGGCCGAACTCCTGAAAAACACTGAAAGAGGCCAATGTGCAATCCCAGCTTCCCAAAGTGAGCTTGGCTGTGACAGATTGGCCTTTTTGCTGGTGTGTTAGTCTCCTACATGAGGGGTTTATTTTATTTTATTTTTTAGTGCTTAAATACTGGTGCTTGTATGACTTCGGTGTTCCAACTGCATCAGTGATATCCTGAGCTTAATCTGGGTAATTTCTTCTTCCAGATCAGGCAAACTATAAGGAGCTGTTCGGAGCCTTAGATAATGCCTTCCTGGTTGCCTATGCTGTAGGAATGTATATCAGGTACGTACTGAACATGTCACAAGTCAGCATGAAGGCAACGATAGCCCTGTCAGTAACCTGATAGACAGATTACTGTCTAATCCCTACTAACTGAGCAAAGAGGCATTTTTCAAACTGGTGATTCTCTTATAATTAGCAGGGGGAGAATAACTGGCCCTATCTAGCTCCAACACAGCACCCCTCCAGTGGCTCTTGCTGGTATCTGCCCTATGTTTCTTTTTAGATTGTGAGTCCTTTGGGGACAGGGGACCATCTTCTTGATGTATTATTTATTTTTCTATGTAAACCGCTTTGAGAACTTTGGTTGAAGAGCAGTAGATAAATATTCGTAGTAGTAGTAATCCCAATGCAAAGGTCCAGATTTGGCATGAGCTCTGCACCATGGAAACAGCTCTTTCCCATGATGCTCTGGTCATGCAGGACCCCCAAATTCACCCTGTGGCACTGGCATAGGAAATAGTTGCTTTGTTGGCTCCTCCCACATGACTTTGGGTTTTGTATGTTAACTGGGGCTCATGGGCAGGATCCACACCACTGAGTAACTCCCTAAGCTGGGGCGGATCCACCATTGAGCAAACAGGTTCAAAGAATCCGGGCCACCACCCCTCAGGGGCCATGCCTCGTGCACCAGACACAGCCCCCATGTCTGACGTCAGACACGGGGGGGCGTGGTTTCGCTCCTACGTCTAATATCAGATGCAGGGGCATGGCTAAATGCTCCCTGCGTCTGACATCAGATGCAAGGTGTGTGGCTAGGGGGCCATGGCAGTGGCAGAACCCAGCCCACCACCGGCCTCCCACCATGCCTGCCCTAAGCCAGTGCATTCTTTCTGTGCGATCTTTGAGAATAAGTTGGGGCATTAAATGACGTTTGTTCCCATCTCCTGCAGCGGAATCTTTGGTGAGCGCCTCCCGCTGCGTTACTATCTCTCCGGAGGAATGCTGTTGAGCGGATTGTTCACTGCCTTGTTCGGCCTGGGATACTACTGGAAAATCCATCAGCTTTGGTACTTTGTGCTTATACAGGTACGGAGATTCGCTGTAAGGTCATTCTGACAAGCAGATGGGGGGAGCAGAAGGGAAGGCAGGCTTCAATTCCCACACGACTCCTCTGGGCTCTGCCGCTCATGTGCTCACGCAGCAGCGAGCTCCAGAGCTCAGATGCGAGGGGGGAGAACTCACTCTGGATCCTCCAGGATCCCACAATGCACTGCACGAGCATCAGAGTGACTGCCCTCAGCATTGCGGCAGCTCTGCTCTGCCTGGCCCCCTTCCCCCACAACTCTCTGATAAACATGGCCACCACCCGCCCAGAAGCAGTGTTGAAAGTGGGCACAACCAGTGAAAGAGGTCAGAAGGGGTTTGCTCTCCTGCTACCTGACTTTTAAGAGACCCACAGAGCTTCTGGGTTGAGAGGGCTCCCACTCCCACAGGCGACCCAAACTACCTGGGTAGAAGACAGTTAACCCAGGTTGCTCTGGTTGTGAGAACAGCCTTTATGTCTCCTAACACACTGTTCCATTTTTATACTGTGGGGTCTCTAGTGCTTAGGTCCTTCTTGCAAACAAGGGGAATCCTTGTGAGAGTCATCTCATGTCTGAACATCATTTCACGAGGGTACACTTACTGGAAATCTCGAGGGGTTCTACCTTCCCCTGTTCAGGGTTCTCAAGTACTAGAGCAGAGAAACAATCCTGCAAGGGTTGGATTTAAACCATCTCTGCATCCGGTCTGATTATACTGGGTTAGAACACGGTTTCTCAGATTTGAGTCCCCAGATGTTGTTGATCTACCAAGGCCATTGTGACTGGGGATGATGGGAGTTGTAGTCCAACAACATCTGGGGACCAAAGTTTGAGAACACCTGAGTAAGAAGGACCACTAGGCTGATTTGATAAAAATATGACTTATCCACCCTCTTCCTCTTGGGCTCTCTAAATTCAGAGAAGTTCTCTTTTAACAGAAACATCCCAGCTTTGCCTTTCCCTGCTTCTCTTGTCTCCCCCACTGACAACAACCACACTGCAAGTTCCTTGGGGCAGGGAGCTATGTCACTGCCCAAAGTGCTACGTGCCGAGATGTTGCTATATAAACCATCATCGACATCCTCACCTATTTATACCTTGCAAGGAACATCTGAACAACCTTTATTTGGCATCTGGTTGCCAAGTTTCCTTATCTGCCCTTTCCCTATCATTGGCTTGTTCTGCTACCTTCTGAGTGGGCGGTTTTCCTGTGCCGTCTGTCTTGCCATGGCAAAACTGTTCCTAATATTTCCCGACATAGATTTAGCCGTCACATGCTCAGCAGGCTGGGCAAACAGAAGTCAGATATAATTAGCCACTGGAAGAAGGATGCACTCATCCTTTCCATCCTGACTGTGTCTGTCTGAAGGAGACGCTGTAGTCTGATGAAGGAATGACTGAATGAGATCGTGCTTGGGGTGAGAAGGTGCCCTAGTCTCATGTTTATGCATAATGCAAAATCTGTGATTCATTAAGATTCCATCTCAGTGCCTTGCTGTTTCCAGGAGATCACTTGGATATGTAATTCCTGCTTGTTTCTTGGAGGCTCAGTTTATAGTAAGGGCTGCTGGACTGGTGTAGGAATTTTCTGGCCACTTTTTCTTAGTTCTTCCAGATTTTCATTTCGGAAGTTACTGATGATGAACATCATAGGAACATAGGAAGTTGCCTTATACTGAGTCAGACCCTTGGTCTATCTAGCGCAGTATGTCTGCACTGACTGGCAGCGGCTTCTCCAAGTTTTCAGGCAGGATTCTCTTCCAGCCCTACCTGGAGATGCTGCCAGGGATTGAACCTGGGATCTTCTGCATGCAAAGCAGATGCTCTGAGCTACGTCCTCATCCCTGATATATTGGTCTGGTGTTGATATACAAAGCATTCTGTCATAGAACATAGGAAGCTGCCATATGCTGAGTCAGACCATTGGTCCATCCAGTTCAGCGTTGTCTACACTGACTGGCAGCGGCTCTCCAAGGTTACAGGCAGGAGTCCTTCCCAGCCCTACCTGGAGGTGCTGCCAGGGAGTGAACTGGGAACTTCTGAATTCAAAGCAGATGCTCTACCCCTGAGCTAGGGCCCTATCCCCTCTAAGGGGAATGTTTTACAACAGGCATCACTCACATGTGTTCACCCATCTAAATGCAAACCAGGGACGACCCTGCTTAGCAAAGGGACCAATTCATGGTTGCTATCACAAGACCGGATAACTGGTTTCGTTTGGTATTCTCCGATACATCATCGGACTCCTAGGGAACCCATGAAAGTAAGAACGGAAGTGAAATAAAAACTGCAGAATGAACTGAAGGTGACTAAAAAATTACAGATGAAAAACTGATGATAAAAAATGTCATCAGCTCAGCAACCCTTAAGGCTCAAGGTGCATGGGGAGCATTCCCCAGCATAGCAATGGATGGGTCCGCCCCAGTTCTGATTGTGTTTTAAACCTGCTGGTTGGAAAATGTTTGTTATTAATAGGGCTGCCCATGTGTAAAAAACGGGCTGATTACACTGTTTGTTTACATACTTATTTTATGTGAAAGATATATATGCAGTTTTATTATGGAACACCCTGCCTCTTGAGATTCATAATGCCTCCTCCCGTCTGTCCTTTAAGAAGCTCCTGAAAACCGATCTATTTTTCCAAGCTTTTAGTTTTTCACGTGTGTGTGTGTGGGGGGGTCTTTTTCTTTTGTTCTTTCTTTTTTTTCTCCCCCCCCTCTTCTCTTTTCTTTGTTGCTGTTGTTTTAATTTATGTAAACCACCTCAAGTCTACGGAAGTCAGGCGGTCAATAAATTTGCTAAATAAACAACAAATAAACAAATAAGTAAAAAAAAATTCAGTGCGAATTTCCATAACAGTTTTAAAAAATCAAATCACACTGTCAAAAAACTACTATATCTCATCAGACGGGGGAAAAGTGCATTGGCTCCCAGTCCGTTTCTGAGCCCAGTTTCAAAGTGCTGATTTTAGAGCATCTGCTTGAGAGTTCCCGGCAGCATCTCCAAGTAGGGCTGAGGAAGTCTCCTGCCTGAAACCCTGGAGATCTGCTGCCAGTCAGTGTAGACAATACTGAGCTAGCTGGACCAAGGGTCTGACTCACTATAAGGCAGTATAGGCAGGTGCCTGACTAACCACCAAGGCTAGAAAGAGCAAAGTAAAAACAGTATAGCAGAAAATGCATCCACTACAAAAGGCACAGCACACAATAAATCTTTTAGCCTGCCTCCAAAAAGACAGGGGGAGGCATACAAGCCTCTCCTGGGTGAGAATTCCAGAGCCCTGGGGCTACCACCAAGAAGGCCACCTTCACTTCCACATAAGACAGAACTTTAAGCAAGGCCTCATGGGTAGATCTTAATGTCAGGGGGTCTCATTTGCTTTTTCACGAACTGATCATTAATTATATTTCACCCACCGTGATTGCAATGAAATAAAATTGCATATCACATACTGCCTTTTTTGGAAAGGTATTGAAGGAAACGTGAGGTCATTTCCTTTTCCAAAGCTGTGAATATTTATTTAATAAACTGGACCTATATCAGGCAGTAGCAATATAGGAAGATGCTGAAAGGCATCATCTCACACTGCACGGGAGATGGCAATGGTAAACCCCTCCCGTATACTACCAAAGACAACCACAGGGTTCGGTGGTCGCCACGAGTCGACACCGACTCGACGGCGCACTTTACCTTTACCATTTTTTGTTAAAAGGGTACAGGGGAGGGCAACCTTTTAACTTTATTAATACCCATCACAACAAGTCACCAAAGTGGGTTCAAAACGTAAGCAAGTCTCAGCTTTCCTGACACTTTGTCCCCAATCAATTAATTAATTAAAGCTTTAGGTGATCAACCTGCTGATAAATCCCAGCCAAGCATGCAGCTTAAGTTACTAGTAAGTTGTTTCTTTGCATACTATGATAAATGCTTGGATTTTCACCAAGCTGCTGCAGGTGCCGGTGTCCTTGCATAACTCCAGTGAATCACTTCATAATGAGCCCGTTCATATGGTTGCAATCTATGGGCGTAGACCTTGCCTTGCTGCCTGTTCACATCTAAACTGCAGCAGAAAGCGTATCAGGAACTCAGGCCTATAACCTGCTGCTGCTGCTGCTTCTTAAAAACCCCAAAGATTGTACAGACATACCTGGGAACAGGAGTAGGTGCTGTTGCTGTGGGGCGAGCTCTGCTTCTCATCCCTTTGTTTCTAAATGGACATTCCTTCCAAATTGAACACTCTCCTCTTTGCCTTTCTCATCGGAACACACTGCCTTATACCGAGTCAGACCATTGGGCCATCTAGCTCAGTATCCAGGGCTGCTCAACTTCAGCCTTCATGCAGATGTTGGCCTACAATTCCCATAATCCCTAGCTATTGGCCACTGTGGCTGAGGATTATGGGAGTTGTAGTTCAAAAAGAGCTGGGGAGCCTAATTTGAGCAGGCCTGGACTCTAACACAGACTGGCAGCAGCTTCTCCAAGGTTGCAGGCAGGAATCTCTCTCAGCCCTATCTTGGAGATGCTGCCAGGGAGGGAACTTGGAACCTTCTGCTCTTCCCAGAGCAGCTCCATCCCCTGAGGGAAATATCTTACAGTGCTCACACTTCTAGTCTCCCATTCAGATGCAACCAGGGCAGACCCTGCTTAGCAAAGGGGACAAGTCATGCTTACTGCCACAAGACCAGCTCTCCAACCTTCATACAGCGAAGTGGAGGAATACCTGATTAGCCATCAGGGGCATTAGTAAAAGGTAAAATGTGCTGTCATCGAGTCGCTGTCGACTCCTGGCAGCCACAGAGCCCTGTGGTTGTCTTTGGTTTAATACAGGGAGTAGGGAGGCCTACTCCCTCACAGTATGAGATAATGCCTTTCAGTATCTTCCTATATTGCTGCTGCCCAATGTAGTTTGGGAAACATACCAGCAGGGATTTGAACCAGCAACCTCTGGCTTGCTAGTCAAGTCATTTCCCCGCTACACCATTAGGTGGCTCATCAGCGGCATTAGCAGCCCTGAAATCACAGTGTGGTCTCCAGCCTCCCTGTTAACCAATATCTAGGCTCCTTCGGTGCTTTCCTCAGCTTCAGGTCCAGTCACGGTGCCGGGTTCATCCCAGCCACGGCTCACCACACATGGTGCTATTTTTGTAGCTAGTTGAATGAAGACGGCACCTCGTCATTCTTCCTTCTCGCTCCTGCCACTTGAAACCGCTGCTGTGAGACGACTGCATTTCCTCCCACACATTCACACAACTGGTTTGGGCAGCAGGTCAGGCTTGTTGGCTCACGGGCAAATCTGGAGCACAGCAGGATGAGGCACAGACTCCAAGGCGTAGATTGCGCAGCCTAGACTTCACCTGACTTGACCCAGAAAACTGGGAATTGGCAGGCCATGCATGGCAACGTCCCAAGGAGAGTCAGTATGGCTTAGTGGCTAGGATTTGGGGAGGCTTGAGTTCAAATCCCCACTCAGACCCAAAGGTCACTGGAGTCCTATTCAGACATTAGACTCATTTATCGTTTAGGCATTCAGACTCATTCATCAAAGATGTTCGTGGTAGCAAGCATGACTTGTCCCCTTAGCTAAGCAGGGTCTGCCCTGGTTGCATATGAATGGGAGACTAGAAGTGTGAGCACTGGAAGATATTCCCCTCCGGGGATGGAGCCGCTCTGGGGAGAGCAGAAGGTTCCAAGTTCCTTCCCTGGCAGCATCTCCAAGATAGGGCTGAGAGAGACTCCTGCCTGCAACCTTGGAGAAGCCACTGCCAGTCTGTGTCGACAAGACTGAGCTAGATGGACCAAGGGTCTGACTTGGTAGAAGGCAGCCTCCTGTGTTTCTAGGGAAAGCCAGCTGACCCACATCATTACAGCTGGTGCCTCTGACCTTGGTTTTTAACTCACAAACTATCAGAAAATGGGAGCATACACAGCTCTCAACCTGGAGTAGCAGGCTCCTCCTACTCTAATAATAACAACGGTGTGAAAGAACCTATTCTGTTGTATTCGCATTCAGCAGTTGGGGATGGGGCTGTCACTTTTGAATGCCCCAATCCCTGGCAGCTAGATGGACCAATGCTTTGACTCAGTATTTATTTATTTAATTTTTTACATTTCTATCCTCTGAGGAGCTCAGAGTGGTGTTCACGGGTTTTTTTTAATCCTCACAACAACCCTGTGAGGTAGACTAGGCTGAGAGATATGTCACTGACCCAGAGTTACCCAGTGGGTTTCATGGTTGAATGGGGATTCGAACTCGGGTCTTCCCGGTCCTAGTCCACCACTCTAACCACTACACTATGCTGGCTCTCGTATACGCTATATAAGACAGCTTCACATATTCATCAGGAACGTCCATTGTAACTCAGTGGCAGAGCACCTGTTTTGCACTCAGAAGGCCTCAGGTTCCATCCCTGGTAGCATCTCCAGTAGGGCTGAGAGACACTCCTGCCTGAAACTCTTCAGAGCTGCTGCCAGTCAGAGTTGATATTACCAATGGACCAGTGGTCTTCCTATGTTTCTGTGTAAGCCTCTATACATGAACATGTCTTTGTGTGAACAACTGTGCCTGCATTCATTCGGAAAGTGAACTTGGGAACAGGACCCCAGAAATGCAGGATACAGAGAGAAAGTATATCGCTGTACCTGTGTTTGGCATTATGTGTGAACAACGTATCTGTGTGCAGATCTGTACCGGTGTGCACAGTCTACTCATTGTACAAGTGTTCAACGTAATGTCTGAATAGGTCCCAAAATATACTGCTGTACCTGCATTCAGCTGAACAACAGAATCACTGTACCTGAATAACTGTGCATCTGAATAACTGAATAACAGGTACAGTTCTGTGCCTGTGTGCACTGTATGCAGATTGTACCAGAGTTGAACATAATGTGTGAATCGGGCCTGGGTGTCACTCAGTCACTCCCCAGCCCCATCATAGGAACATAGGAAACTGCCATATACGGAGTCAGACCATTGGTCTATCTAGCTCATTATTGTCTTCACAGACTGGCAGTGGTTTCTCCAAGGTTGCAGGTGGGAATCTCTCTCAGCCCTCTCTTGGAGAAGCCAGGGAGGGAACTTGAAACCTTCTGCTCTTCCCAGAGTGGCTCCATCCCCTGAGGGGAATATCTTACAGTGCTCACACTTCTAGTCTCCCATTCAGATGCAAGCAGGGCAAACCCTGCTTAGCTAAGGGGACAAGTCATGCTTGCTACCACAAGACCAGCTCTCCTCCATCCTAACATACCATTGTTGGTTGTTATGAGAATAGAAGTGAGGAGTTGCCCTGGACACTGCCCTGAACTCCTAGAAGAGAGGGCGGATAAACCTTATTCCGCAAAGGCTTCCTGCATCTCACTCACTGTGCCCTTCCTTCTCTCACTCACTGTCAGATCTTCAATGGTTTGGTGCAGACAACTGGCTGGCCCTCCGTGGTGACGTGCGTCGGCAACTGGTTCGGAAAGGGGAAGTGAGTCTGGTTTTCTCATGCCTTCCATCCTGCAGCTTGTGGCTTTTTTTCTCAAGTATAAATTGCTTAATCTGCACCTCTGGAGGAAGGAATTGATTTATTCCCTGCCAAAACAGGAAATGTCACTATGTGGTAAAATGGGCCAGTGGCTTGATGTCATATAAGGGAGCTTTGTGTGTTTACAAGGCATGCAAGTGGTGCTGAGAATGTGATTATTACCAGGGCTTAATCCAAACTCAGACTGAGTGAACGTTAAAACTAGCCCGGGGCTTGACAAATCCCAGGCACCAAGAAATTTAGCCATGGCACCTAGAAATTTAACCGTGGGCCTCAACTAGGATATTGGAGGTGGAGTTGTTTGTTTGTCCCAGACAGCCCTGTTTCTGTTTTAAGTATCTAATTTGTAAAGGGGATAAAGAGAAGCCCATTTACCACCACCACACACACACCACACACACAGTGTCTGCCACTAAGCCCAGTAACTTTGTCAAGTATCCATTATCTGGCCCCTAAATGTTTGGGCTGGCTCCTAGATCCAAAGAAAAACTGTCAAGACCTGAACTTGCTCTGTTGAAACATTGAGGCTCTGCACACGATCCGTGTGTAGAACCTTATCGGGTTCTGCAGGGAGAGTGAGCTTAGCCCGCTTTCCCCACAGACAATCCCCAGGCTAGCCCTGGGCGGCCAGATCAGCCGCCCACATGACTACCAGATGTGTCATGGAGCCGGTAGGGGCAGCAGGGATCAGGGGCCGCCCAGCCTCCGGAAGAACCACCTGCCTACAAGCCCGGTGGTTCTCACAATGAGGGGGAAACGGGCTGGGCTCCCTTAGCCCAGTTTCTCTCCATTGTGAGAATGGCCTCATTATTCTGTACAAATGTATACTCATACACGTTTTTGTGTGAATGACTTAACTGTGGTTTGATGTGCTGCCTGAATGGACAAACCACGATTGCCGAGTGTCCAGCAAACAAGAATTTAAAAACATGGCAGGAAGTGGGTCTGTGCTAACGCTGGTGTGGCATGATGTCTGAATTGGCAAACCATAGTTGTGGCCATGACTCCCCTTCCAGAAGCTGAGTGAACTTTTGAAGCTGAGACCTGAAAAAATGTAGCCAGGACCACACATGCAGTTCTTAAGTAGACGCCAGTTCAGGGTCTACTTTTGGAGGCTCAAGCCATGGTTCTAAACTGGCTGGTACCCAAGCCGTAGTTTGGCGCAATATCTGAACTGGGTAATTAAAACCCCAGTTTAACCTAACCACACTCTCAGGCATAGCCAAAAGACTGACCTAGACATTTCTGTTCCATCTCTTAACAGGCGAGGCTTGATCATGGGCATCTGGAATTCACACACATCTGTAGGAAACATCTTGGGATCCTTGATCGCAGGTGTCTGGGTTTCGAAAGCGTGGGGCATGTCGTTCATCGTACCTGGGATCATAATTGCCTCCATGGGGATCATCTGCTTCTTGTTCCTCATTGAATGTGAGTGGTGAGCCTGACTTCCAGGAAGCCTTTCTTATGGAGAGGAGAGCTGGTCTTGTGGTAGCAAGCATGACTTGTCCCCTTAGCCAAGCAGGGTCTACCCTGGTTGCATATGGATGGGAGACTAGATGTGTGAGCACTGGAAAAGATTCCCCTCAGGGGATGGAGCTGCTCTAGGAAGGTTCCAAGTTCCCTCCCTGACTTCTCCAAGAGAGGGCTGAGAGAGGTTCCTGCCTGCAACCTTGGAGAAGCCACTGCCAGTCTGTGAAGACAATACTGAGCTAGATGGACCAATGGTCTGACTCGGTATATGACAGCTTCCTATGTTCCTAAGTTGGCCCTGCTGAAATCCAGATGTGCTTAGGATCAGAATGCTAGCCATACAAAGTGACAGTACTAAGTAATACTTGATATGCATATATAAACAACTTGATTGTGTGTTAGCCATAAGCCAGAGCAGTTCATGAATGGCAAAAAAGACGGAAGCATGAATGCCATTTGAGAATCTTCTCAAATAAAAGACAGAATAATAAAGCAAAACACAAGTTTTGCATACTGGACAATCCAGATTTTCGAAGTCCCAGTATATACCCTAAGTATCTCCCTTAGTGTGCCGATAGTTTGGGGAGAGCACAGATCAGGAACCCATGAACATCTCTGCACTTCAATACAAACATCTCATACACAAACTGGATGTTGCCATCTAGTGGCAGAAATAGCACAACCGGTTTCTTCCCTGGCCTGACTTTTCGAGTAATGTGGTCTCAGTGACCACATAGAGGCCGTCTGTTGCACGCACCTTTAGTAACTGTGCAGAAGAGGGAATTTTGGCAGGTCCAACTTTTCTCAACCCGGCAGCACTGCAACATGACAAACTACACATTTTCACATGCCTTCCTTTACAAGACTGCAGAGACGTCCTTTGGTAACACAGTTTCCCTCCCTTTCAGATCCAGAAGACGTTGATTGCAGCCCACCTCTTCACCATGTAAGCATCACATCTGTGTCTTCGATTTCTTTTCTACCCCTAGAACTTTCTTCTTCCTATCACTCCACAACCTGAAATGCTGCAAGAAAGAAAGTGAACCAAGCCCACTGGTTTATTCTCTGTGGACTAGCAGCTTACGCAGCTCTCAGTACAGGAGAACCTCGTTATTCGCGGGACCACTGTTCGCAGTTCTGCGTATCCACGGGGTGTCTAATAGACACCCATTTCCAGTATCCACAGATACAAAAGGACTAAAACCCACATCTGTAGTTCCTAGAGGGCCAAAAGTGACTGCGGAGGCCACATCCGCTCACCATTTTGTCTACAGGAGCCATTTTGTGGCTAGGTGTTTTTTTAAAAATGGACTTTCCCCATGATTTTCCTCAGTTTTGAGGGCCATTCCTGGGCACATGGGGGGCTTCCTCAACACATGCAGACCCCACGGAGAACACTACAGTAATTTTTTTTCCCCGTTTTCCGTCCACTCTAGATCTTAACCCTCTCTGGAACCTAACTCTCTAGAACAGGGTTTCCTAACCTTGGACCCCCAAATGTTGTTGGACTACAACTCCCAGAATCCCCAGCCACAAAGGCCATGTCTGGGGATTCTGGGAGTTGTGTAGTCCAACAACATCTGGGGGCCCAAGGTTAAGAAACCCTGCTCTAGAACTTAATAGCCATAATGCCTCATTACTCGTGGTTCCATTACTCACAGTAGTAGGCAAGGAACGGAAACCACCCGTAAGTAGTGAGGTTCTCCTGTATCTTGCGCAACCCTGGGTGCCAAAGGGCTCACTGCCCAAAGAGAAACTTCTACTCATTACTGTCTACTGTGGCTGCACAACTTCGGCCCACCAGCTACAACAGCACCACCACCCCCATCACCAACTACAGTGGCCGATAGGAATTGCGCAGCAGGGAAATGCTTGACTAACAAGCAGAAGGTTGCCGGTTCAAATCCCCGCTGGTATGTTTCCCAGACTATGAGGACCTCCTATATGGGGCATCATCGATGTAGGAAGATGCTGAAAGGCATCATCTCATACTGTGCAGGAGGAGGCAATGGTAACCCCCTCCTGTATTCTACTAAAGACAACCACAGGGCTCTGTCGGCGCCAGGAGTCAAAATCAACTTGACTGCACACTTTAGCAATAGCACTTACATTTATATACCGCTCTATAGCCGGAGCTCTCTAAGCGGTTTACAATGATTTAGCATATTGCCCCCAACATTCTGGGTACTCATTTTACCGACCTCGGAAGGATGGAAGGCTGAGTCAACCTTGAGCCCTTGGTCAGGATCGAACTTGCAACCTTCTGGTTACAGGGCGGCAGTTTTACCACTGCACCACCAGGGGCTCATACTTTAGTCCAACATCTGCAGGAGGGCCAAAGTTGTGCAGCCCTGGTGTAAATGAATCACTGGATACGAAGGAGGATTGAACCATAGAAGCATCAGCTCCAGGAGTCTGTGACGTGCTCAGGCAGTACCCAAAGGGGCTGAATCCAAACTGGTTAGGGTTTTGAGCATATTAGGCCAATGCTTCATCAGCTGCACTGGCTCCCAGTCCGTTTCCAAGCCCAGTTCAAAGTGCTGGTTTTAACCTTTAAAGCCCTAAACGGCTTGGGAGCAGGTTACCTGAGAGAGGGCCTTGCCCCATATGTCCCACCCCGGACCTTAAGAACTTTGCCCCTGCCAAACAAGGTGAGGCGGATGGCTACTAGGGAGAGGGCCTTTTCAGTGGTTGCAACCCATTTATGGAATAGCCTCACAAGTGAGCTTTGCCTGGCTTCATCACTTTGTTCTTTTAGACACCAGGTAAAGACCTTTTTGTTCACCCAGGCCTTTTAAATTCTGTTTTTCAGATCTGATTTGATTTTTAACTAATTTAAAATGAGTTTCTAAACTGCTTTGTATTGTATTTTGTATTTTCTTCCCTCCCTTTTTGTGTGTTATGATTTAACGTGTTATGTGTTTTTATTGTATGTTTTAATCCTCTGTTGTGAGCCGCCCAGAGAACATTTGCTATGGGGTGGCTAACAATTAAAGATGATGATGATGGTGATTGATCAATAAACCCTGGAATTATTTGTTGTTTTCCTTCAGGCTGGCTCAGAAGAGAAAGATCTTGAGTCGGGACATTCCATTGGCAACAGCAGCCTGAATGTTTCCACCAACAGCCAAGAGAACATGATTGATATGGCAGAAAGTGCCAAAGAATCAACAGAGAACCGGGAAGCCATCAGTTTCCTGGGTGCCCTTAAGATACCTGTGAGTACAGCCCCGCAGCTGTCAAATGTTGTTTCTTAGAACAGTTGCAACATGGGAAATATGTGATCAGATCTCTGTGTTTTGGTTTTTAAAATGTAAAATGAGTCAATGGAAGCTGCCACATACTGAGTCAGACCATTGGTCTATCTAGCTCAGTATTGTCTTCACAGACTGGTTGTGGCTTCTCCAAGGTTGTCATCACTGGGTGATGGATAGCTCCCATTTTGATTGGAGCATAGGAACATACAAAACTGCCTTCTACAGAGTCAGATCATTGGTCCATCAAGCTCAGTATTATCTACACTGACTGGCAACGGCTCTCCAAGGTTTCAGGCAGGAGTCTTTCCCAGCCCTGCCTAGAGATGCTGCCAGGGATTGAACCTGGAATATTCTGCGTGCAAAGCAGATGCACTACCATGAAGCTCTGACTGAGGGATGGTTCATAGTTTCCCCCATACCTTTTTCCACACAATCTAAATCACCTCCACCTGGAAACTCCAATAAGCTTTTAGCAATAAAAACAGGCTCCTAGACAGATAACTGTACCATCTCTGTATTTTTAGTGCAGCAGTTTTGTGGGGTGCAACTTAGGTTGGAGAAATGGCACAGAGGGAAGGGTGAAATACCCCATCAGCCAGTGCAGCTGTGTCAGAATCAGACCCCAACCCCACCAATGGCTGCTTTTCAGTAGAAGCAACCCGGCTGCAATTCTGATCCCAGATCTCTGGCATCAAGTCCGTTTGGGCCCTTGTCTTCAGACAGATGTTTCGGAGCTGCTGTTGAATTCCATTCCATTCCATCTCTCTCTCTCTCTCTCTCTCTCTCTCTCTCTCTCTCTCTCTCTCTCTCTCTCTCTCTCTCTCTCTCTCTCTCACCTCTGCAGGGCGTGGTGGAGTTCTCCTTTTGCCTCCTGTTTGCCAAACTCGTCAGTTACACTTTCCTCTTCTGGCTGCCCCTCTACATCATGAATGTGGGTGAGTCCCGAGAAGCAGCTGTGACCCCGGTTTAGGATCCAGGAAGCTCTGAGTGCCTTGAGCATGCTCGCTTCTAGGATTTCAGAGGAGTTTCGGATCTCAGGACTTTTGACAGGCTCCAGTCAAAGACCAGCTCAGAGCCACATGCCATCTCAGAGCAAAAGAGGTGCCCCTTCTGCATACCGAAGCAGTTTGCAACTGACTGAAGGGTTCTTTTTACACCTTGCACTAGAGCAGGGATTCTCAACATTGGGTCCCCAGATGTTATTGGACTTCAGCTCCCATAATCCCCAGCCCCAGTGGCCTTTGGTTAGGAATTATGGGAATTGAAGTCCAATCACATCTGGGGACCCAACGTTGAGAATCCCTGCACTAGAGTGTTACAGTGTTCCCTCTAACAGGGATTCCCAGATGTTGTTGACTACAGCTCCCAGAATCCCCAGCCAAAGGCTGTTGCAGCTGGGGATGCTGGCAGTTGTAGTGAACAACCTCTGGGAATCCCTATTAGAAGGAACAGTCCATGGGACTAAATCTAAAGATGTTCTTCTGCATGTGCAAGAAGTTGTACAGCTTCTTGCGGAAACAGAACTGCTATGGAGTTGTCAAACTACAACTCCCATCATCCCCACTGTGGCTGGGGATGATGGGAGCTGTAGCCCAACGACAGCTGGAGGGCCAAATTTGTGCAGCCCTGCCCTAGAGCAGCTGAGCTTCAACCAAGCAACTATTTAAACTAAGCTTAAGTCTGCTTACCCAGTCTCAATTTTCCTCCCGTTCCTCCATTTCCCTTGTGTCACTATCTATTAATACACCATTAGGTGGCTCAAACATAGCGTAGTCTTCATTTATTATCTGTAGATATTATTTTGGTTTTGCAGGATTTAATAAATTAATCATATATTCATTCATTCATTTCATTTCTATACCGCCTAGTATAGAAATCTCTAGGCGGTGTACAATCTAGATTGCAAACCCCTTGGGGCGGGGACTTACCTGCTCATTTTTTTGCCAAGCACCGTGTACATGGATGGCAGGAAACAAATCAATGAATATGTCTGAACACACATGGCCATTGCCCACCAAGAAGCAGAAATTTGACCAAGGTTTATTTGCAGACCCCTTTGGGTTTTTCTCATTCCCAGCATTTCTTAACACATGAAGCTTTCATATTCTGGAAAAGATCCCAAAGGCTTGCCTTGTTCTGTGGGCTGGCTGTAGCTTTCCAAAGACTGGAGTCGGCATTTCTCACAGGCTTGCTCCCCGAGTGCCTTTAAATTAGAGATGCCAGGGGGTTGATCCTGGGACCTTCTGCGTGGAAAGCAAATTCTCTCCCATTGAGTGATGACCCCTTTCGGCCATCTCACTCAATTATCTCTTGTGTTTTTCCCCCCTTTCCAGCTCATTTCAGTGCCCAGAAGGCTGGAGACATGTCCACTCTCTTTGATGTCGGCGGCATTATCGGTGGGTGATTTCATCAGGGCTTTTCTCGTTTTTCGGCACCAGACCTCTTTCAAAACCAACCCTTGCAAACTTTGAAAGTAACACAAGGGACAGGGAGGAGAAAGGTTGCCATCCTCCCCGATTTCCAGGGAGGAACATGTTGCCCAGCACCCAGTTAGTCCGTTAGCTTGCCCAGATTCCCAGCTTGCTTGCTTTTTTTAAAAAGAAGCTAAGCTCTAGACCTTGTAGAGGCAGAGATAAGTAGAAAAAACGAGCAGCCACTACTCAACCACTGGACTTGGAGAACAGCAGGTGAAGCACAGGAGGCTGGCTGGGAAAAGTTTACAATAAGTAATCTCCCCAAGGAATTTTGCCTTTCATTTTTGTCAGCAGGGGATCACTATAGGGCAGTTGAGAGGATAGCTTGATTTTTATGTACCGTAAATCACTGCCACCCTGTGTATTGTAGTGTTTAAGGGTTTGGGCTCCATTATGCAAATCATTCTATGCAGGCCTTAGAAGTGCCATGGGTTTCCAATCAGACTTTCTCCTGAGTAACCGTGTATAGGATTGCAGCCTTAGCTGAAATGCTCAGTGTATTTTTTTGTTCTATTGCTGTTACTGATATTTCAAACTTAGTGTGAAGGTAAAGTGTGCCTTTGAGTCAGTGTCGACACCTGGCGACCACAGAGCCATGTGGTTGTCTTTGGTAGAATACAGGAGGGGTTTACCATTGCCATCTCCCGCGCAATATGAGATGATGCCTTTCAGCATCTTCCTATATCGCTGCTGCCTGATATCGGTGTTTCCCATAGTCTGGGAAACATACCAGCAGGGATTCAAACCAGCAACCTCTGGCTTATTTATTTTATTTATCACATTTTTATACTGCCCAAAACGTGAGTTCTCTGAGCGGTTTACAAGACAATAAAAACCAATAAAAAGATTAACACATTAAAATTTAAAATGTTAGTGTGAAAATAAATGGCTTGCTAATCAAGTCATTTCTCTGCTGTGCCATTAGGTAGCTCAAACTTAGTGTAGTCTTCATTTGTTGTCTGTAGATATTTTATTTTTGTAGCATTTAAAAAAAAAATGCTTAAAGCCACCATGAATTCTCCATGCCCCTTGCTCTTTTCCAGCCTCGTATTAGTATTCTACATCAAAAGGATTCATTTTGGTTAAGCCTTCATCCCTAGCTCCAGTTTTGTAGGGTCAACTGCAGAATTTAGTGGTGATGAAAATGCACTCAGCACAAGCTGCGATTTGACCTCTTCACCAATCTTACCCAATATCTTCACCTTCACCAGTAAATAGCATAATCAAATTAACACATTTAAATAAATAAATAGCATGTTTGTTCACCAACAAATAGTATAGTCACATACTGGAAAATGGAGTGGGGTGGTAGTCTGCAGCTAGCAGGGAATCCATGACAGCACTACACACAGCTAATTAGAAAAGGTTAAAAACTGAACTTGTTTATTAGAAAGTATTGGGATATAAAGTCTGGGTGTTTAAAACTCAGGTCAAGAGAACTCCCCGACTATTGTTGGTAGATATCCCGAGCAAATACAAGTCAGCTGGACAGTGCATCAGTTAATTTGCATAACATGCAAATTTACAAGCTATTTTGCATACCATGCAAATTAGGGCACGCAGATTTGAAGAGCTTGAGTATGGCAACCTTAGGGAGAAGAGATGGTTTCCAGCAGCCCAATCTTCACTCCCCATACTTCTTGCAAGCTTTGCAGGTGTGTGTCATACCTGGGCAAGTCAGGTGTGGCAGGAAGCACACTGTTGGAGCAGACCAAGCCAAATTCACAACAAGCCAGGGATCAGAAGCCAAGGATCAGTCCACTGGGAGCAGGCAAGATCAGAGTAAAAAAATAAGCAAGGTCGGAAGTCAAGGAATCCAAAAGCAGGGACAGGAATGCAAACAAGGCCAAACAGATCCACAACAAAGATGCATTAAGAGCAGGCAGAGGCCAACCAAAGCCTTAAATACAAAGGCAGCAATGCAGCCCTGCCCAAGCCTGGGGTTTCTTAAAGGGGCTGTGTCCTGTTTGTTAAGCACTGACTGCAACATTGCTGGGTGGCTGCTGGTGGAGATTGGGTCAGCTTCTTCATCCTCTGACTCTGATGACACAGGCAAGGGTGTGTTGAGGGAGTCAGCGGGGACTGGTGTTTCTGTTGATGGGGGTGAGGGCCCCCCAAATCCTTCCTCATCCTGTGAATTGTCTTGATCAGAATTGGGCTCAGGAGTCACAGGAATGTAGGAAGCTGCTTTATACCTGGTCCATCTAGCTCAGTGTTGCCTACACAGTCTGGTAGTGGCTTCTCCAAGGATGCAGGCAGGAGTCTCTCTCAACTCTATCTTGGAGATGCCGCCAGGGAGGGAACTTGGAACCTTCTGCATGCAAGCGTGCAGGTGCTCTCCCCAGAGCGGCCCCATCCCCTAAGGGGCATATCTTACAGTGCTCACACATGGAGTCTCCCATTCAAATGCAAATTGGGGCAGTCCCTGCTTAGCAAAGGGGGCAATTCATGCTTGCTGAACAAGACCACCTCTTCTCCCAGAACACAACCATTTTACATCGAGACACACACACGCCCCGCCCCAGTGTTGGGTTCAGAGGTCATGACGCCTTCATCCTGGGACTCCTCTGTGTGGGCACAGTTGGAGCCAACCAGCCAGGGTGGGTGATGGGGGATCATCTGCCTGCCCAGATGGGAGGCACACATCTACACGGGGGGAAGGGGGTGGGGGAGTATGAGGAGACGTGTTCCTTGCAAAGCTTGCAAGGGTCAGATTGGTCCTGAAGAGCTGCTCCAACAGCAATGGCAGGGGGCATCTTGCCACCTTGTTGGCGCCCCAAGAATCTGCCACCTGAGGCAAGCACCTCAACTTGCCTCATGAAAGGGCCACCCTAAGTATGCTTCTGTCCCCTGGATCCTGTTACAAGCTGGGAACAGAAAGCAAAAGCTTGCTTTCTCTATCACGCCT
This sequence comes from Hemicordylus capensis, assembly GCF_027244095.1. NCBI lineage: Eukaryota > Metazoa > Chordata > Lepidosauria > Squamata > Cordylidae > Hemicordylus > Hemicordylus capensis. The sequence continues at coordinate 18,870,369 of NC_069664.1, read as the reverse complement.
GCTCATGAATTAGCCAGGAGTTGGCCACAGCTAGAAACAGAAAAATTGGCTACCTTGACTAACTGTGGAATGTGACTTTGTCATGCAGGAGGCATCACTGCTGGTCTCGTCTCTGACTACACGGGCGGCAGAGGCACCACGTGCTGCGTCATGCTGATTTTGGCCGCTCCCATGGTGAGTCATCTCTTGGCAAAATGTTGCAGGAACAGCGCTTTTGAGAAGAAGATATATGTGCCCACATGTATTTTATCTCAACTTAGCCCCCAGCTGCTATAGGCCAACATCTGCAAGAGGGCCAAAGTTGAGCAGCCCTGGTTGTAAAAGCGTGGTAGACTAACCCAAGGATTGTTCAGACAAGTTAAAAAAAAAGTGTGTTTCATTCCTCCTCTGATGTCTCTTTATTTGTCTATTAACAAAGAAAATACACACTGGTATGAGGCCAGGGCACTTGCAGAACTCAAGCATTGATGTGATGTCAAGGTACAAAGCTTCATTAGAGGTGTTCATTTTCCAAAAGCAGTAGTGATAGCAATGACCAAAACCAAAAGATCCCCAAAAGGAAGCTTCGGAATTAAATCTCTCTCTCTCTCTCTCTCTCTCTCTCTCTCTCTCTCTCTCTCTCTCTCTCTCTCTCTCCCAGCTTGCTAGCAAAAGCTTGCAAGTTTGATTTCTCTGGCCCAGATGTCTCCAAACTGCTTCAGTAACCACTCAAGATGTTTTACTTTTGTCCCCAGCGCACTGTGGCAGGCCTTAATCAAATGGATTTCCCCCTCTCCCCTCCTTCCAATTCAAAACAAAAGTCAGAGGCAGATGATCTCATTGTTTTGACTAGGAGGGTACAAGTGAAGGCCTTGCTCAGAGTTGGGGTGTGGGAGACAAGTGCTGCTCTCGCAAAAATGAGGGCTTGCACAAAGACTGCACAAAATAGCTTTTCTCAGGATCAATTTGAACCTTTTGAAAGCAGCCAGCCACCAAATCTACTTCCAAAATGGACATGTCCCGTGGCAATGTTCAGACTCATGAGATCATCTAAGCAGGGATCCACCCTTTTTTCCATAGCTTCAAAGCCTCTTTCAGGAGCTTTGAAGGTATGTCGAAGTATTTCCCCAGTTGACAATTTCAAAAGAGAGGTACTGGGGATTAATTATATCTGAAAGCAAACTACAGCTTCTGACCAGTGAGCCCTGCTCTTTAGGACCAGGTGTGTGAGAGTGGTACAGCATATCCTGCTGTACCAGAATTTGGGTTACATGTAGAGTGGAGTTTGGATGGGATGCCTACACACACACACACTGCATTAGGAGGGGACACACACACACACACACACACACACACACACACACACAGAGCATTAGGAGGACATCAGGACATCCAGCAAAGATGTCAGGATAAGTGTGCTATTGATGTGTCCCTCTTCTTAATCACATAGGCCAGTTCTTGTGGGGAAAGTATCATCTGAGCTGGCCCCCTATATTTTCCATTCCTGTGGGAAACCCCAAACTGTCAGAGGGGGCCTAGGCAAGCTCTTGCCACCCCAATGGGGCTTGCTGCAGCCCAGCAATCAATGGCACTGCCTTTCTCTACCCCGTTCCCCCAAAAGTTCATCTTGTGCTCTTATCTTTCTGTCTAAACCAGGGCAAACTTGGCCCTGTAGTTGTTGAGCTACAACTCCCATCATCCCCAGTCACAATTTATTGTGGCTGGAGAAGATGGGAGCTGTAGTTCAACTACAGCTGGAGGGCCAATTTTGCCCATCTCTGGTCTAAACCAAAAAAGGGGATGCCAGATAAAGCGGGGTTGTCCTTTACCTTTCTGTGGCAGCCTGGTTGAGACAACTGATCCATTTCTTCTACTCTTACACGAAGATCCTCTTGGTTCTCTTCCAGATATTCCGCCCAGCAGTAATCACCCAATTTTCTTTTCGCCCCAAACAGTAACCACTGTTTTGATTTTTTAAATTTTTTTTAAATAAACCATCACAGTTATGGAACCATATTTTTTGGAGTCACTAGTTGTTTTTTAAATAAACATGATGAAATTAAAAAGGGTTGGAGGAGCTACATTTTTGACTAGCTATTCAATAAGAAGTTGCGTCTGTTTTATCTGGCAACCCCACCATGCCGTTTTAAAGGAGTTGCCAAGTGGAACATTCCTCTCTTTCTTTCTTTTTTCTTCCCCTGCGTTTCTCCACATCTGCCCTCCAGTTTTTGTTTTATTTATACCTTTTCCTTGAAAGTGTTCATCCTGAAAATGAAGAAATAGCTTGAAAAGTGTGTGCAGGAGAACTGTAAACTCTTGGTTAAATTGCACCACATTAAAGTAGTTGCCAGCATGTAAACTTTGGCTCCCGTTTCCCGCTCTGTATTCAGGCGCGATATAGTTTGGAAGCCGTGAAAGTGACTCATAGCTCTCCTGGAGAGAGGCTGAAATCGTTCTCCCCCACAGCAGTGGAATGGATGTAATTCTCCCCTTTGGAATGTCAAACCAACAGTATATTCCGCTGCCCAGCTCACGACAAGGGCTCGTCTCAGTCTCGATTTATACTTCCAGTACTAAATTGAATACTAAATTGAGTACACCCACCACTCTGACTGCCAACACCAGGCAAGTAGGGTTTGGGGGTTAGAGCAGCATACCTGTGCAGAAGGGTGAAGAAATGTTGGCTCAGTTTATCAGCCAGACAAAATACTTTACTCATCAGATGGTTCCTCAAGCTATGTTGATACGTTACTCATCAGGACTTTTTTTTCACTTGTCAAGCATCATTTTTCACTCGTCACAGACTAGTAGACTAGTGGATTTCCTCAGCCCTGCCTATGTGTATCCATAGAACCATTGCCAGTGGTGGCTTTCAGTTCAGTACGAGAAGTTCAAGCTGTTCTCAATATAGTCTTTAACCTCCATAGTCAACATAACAGAGGGCAGGCTGAGCTAAGACCTTCTCCCATGATACACTGGATTTTGTATTCTTGCTGGAGCCTTTTCCCCCACAACATGGCATTAAAAAAGGTGCAGCTTGAAAAGGTGCAATCCACTCAACCCGCTCAAGTTTCCATCACCTCATTCTGCTGCATATGTCAGCCAGCCTTAAGCTCTGCACTATTCTGACCTCACTCACACAGCTATTTGAATCTAGGTTTAATGTGGGTTACCAGTGTCCATGTGGTTGTGTGAAGCCATGCCAAGATGAGAATCTTGGGCTAAAAACCATCTTGGCATGGCTTCACACAATCATATCAATGTTGGTAACCCACATTGCACCAATTTAATAAGACCACCGATTTCTTCCTATTTCATTTAGATAAGCAAGCCTGTTTAGGTGTGGCATCCAGGAGACTACAAGCACCTGTTTTAATGTTCATTTGGCAGCAGGCAAAGACTCTTGGTAATGTCCCCAGGCCTTTTAAAATGCCAGATAAATTTGGTGTTATTCTGCTTCTGTGGGGCTCATGCGCTTTCATAACTCTCGCTGTTGTCATGGTGGGTTGTTCTAGTGTGTTAATACTCCTTTAAGACCTTCAAATTTATTACATAAAAACAGATAAACAATACCTTCTAGAAAACGTTGTTAAAAGTGTTGTCAAAAGCATAGTAAAAACAAAACAAACAAATGTTTCGGCGTCAAATGCTGTGGAGGAAGGTGGAGAAACAACAGCCTCATTTGTTGATTGAAATTACTGCTAGAGTGTGTGTAATTCGTTGTGAATTATATAAGCTGGTGATCCACAGAAGATGGAGGAACAACACTGAGGCTAGGGTCTGACGCTGAAATGTTTGTTTTGACTATGCTTTTAACAACATTTTTACAAGATATTGTTATCTGTTTTTACGTAATAAATGTGAAGGTCTTAAAGTCACTTTAAGTGGTGCAGCGGGGAAATGATTGACTAACAAGCAGAAGGTTGTCCGTTCGAAACCCCTCTGGTATGTTTCCCAGACTACGGGAAACACCTACTGTATATTGGGCAGCAGCGATATAGGAAGGTGCTGAAAGGCATCTCTCATACTGCGTGGGAGATGGTAATGGTAAACCCCTTCTGTATTCGACCAAAGACAACCACAAGGTTCTGTGGGTGCCAGGAGTCAAAATCAACATGACGACACACTTTACTTACTTTAAAGGAGTTCTTGGGAGTCACCTTAAATATGTGTATTGCATTGCCAGCTTGTCAATTTAATAATTTGTATAATTTGTCAGTTTATTTATTTACATTTATATCCCACTCTTCCTCCAAGGAGCCCAGAGTGGTAACAGGGCTGATATTGTGAGCAGCTTTCCTCAGGCATTTTTAGCACCACAGGAGCTGCTGCATCCTCTTGAAGGGCGGGGGGAGCATTTGAGCCATTGCACAGAAATGCTCTTGCACAAACACTGGAATTTCACAGACACAGTTGTGCAGTGTATGACCGTTAGAAATAATGGTTGTGCATTGTGTAGCTTGCACAATTGCACGGATGCTTTTTTTAAGGGGGTGCAGCCCCCGTGCAGTAGGTTAGGCTGAAAGAGAAGTGATTGGCCCAGAGCCACCCAGTCATTTTCATGGTGGAACAGGGACTTGAACTCGGGTCTCTCCGTTCCGAGTCCAACGTTAGCTGCCCTGAGACCATACTGCTGAAGGGCAGAAGAGAAATGTCTCAAATAAAGCAATACTTTGTATTTTATGGAGGAAGGGATTGTAATTGCTGCTTACTTGCAACGTTGCTTTCTCTTTCAGTTATTCGTGTACAGCTCTTTTGGCCAGAGCGGACTAACCATGTCAATTGGTAAATATGAATATGACCAATATTTATATACCACTTTTCAGCAAAAGTTTCCAAAGCAGTCTACATAAATATAAATAATTAAATAAAATGGCTCCCTGTTCCCAAAGGGCTCACAATCTTTAAAAAAAGAAACATAAGGGAGACACCACAACAGCCACTGAAGGGATGCTGTGCTGGGGACGGATAAGGCCGATAAGGCAGAATGGACACGTTGCACTGCTAATTACTTCTCTTTTGCTTTGCAGTGATGTTAATTGTCTGTGGTGCCCTCGTGAACGGGCCTTATGCTCTCATTACGACTGCAGTGTCAGCTGACTTGGTAAGAATTGCATTGGGGCATCCTCCAGGGGAGGAAAGCTGGTCTTGGGATAGCAAACATGAATTGTCCCCTTAGCTAAGCAGGGTCTGCCTTGGTTTGCATTTGGATGGGAGATGACTTGTAAGCGTTGTAAGATATCCCCTTAGAAGACAGGGCCATAACTCCATGGAAGAGTGTTTGCATGCAGAAGGTTCCAGGTTCCCTCCCTGGCAGCACCTCCAGGTAGGGCTGGGAGAGACTCCTGCCTGAGACCTTGGAGAGCCGCTGCCAGTCTGTGCAGACAATACTGAGCTCGATGGACCAAGGGTCTGACTCAGTAGAAGGCAGCTTCCTATATTCATAGTCCACTAGGTTGGCACCATGCATCTGATCATCTAGACGCTAGGGAATGTACTAAAATGAATGACAGAGAATGCCCACTGAAATGCACTGCTTCCTTCCAAATGGCCCTAGGTATGCATGGAATTTCTGAATGGCCCTTTGGAAATTCCATGCATTCCTGTGGCCATTTGGCAGGACGCAGTGCATTTCAGTGGGCATTCCCTGCCTTTCCTTTTAGGATGCCCTGACACCCGTCCACCATAGGACTTGCATGCTGACGGTTGCAGGTTCAATCTCGGGCAGCATCTCCAGGTAGGGCTGGGGAAACCCCTTCCTGAAACCTTGGAGAGCTGCTGCCAGTCAGTGTAGACCACACTGAGCTAGATGGACCAAGGATCTGACTCAGTATAAGGCAGCCTCTTATATTCCATACCCTTCCAGTATTCCTTGGAAATCAGTCAATTCTGAGGCCTTTTCACTGGCAGCCCGACTTGGCAGCAAGACGATTCAGTCTGTATCTTCCCCTGAGAGTTCCCCCCGCCTCTGTTCCTTGTTCTTGAATTAAGCACTCTCCTCCTGCAACTTCAGTTTCTCATGTTTGCTACCATCCTCCCGGGGCTTGAGCTAATTCCTCGAAGAAGATCACACCCAGGCACAGTGGTTCAATTCTATGGGTGTTGGAAATTCTTTCCACAGAGTGTAAACATCACACTTTGGCCTGAAGGAGCCTGAGGAAGACGAGGGCTCTTGGCCTTCAAAACTTGTACAGGGCTGTCTGTCATCTGGCACACAGAGCAGTTACACACCTCCTAGCATTTTGGAAAGATTTTGGGGCTGTAAAAAGTCCTCCTCTGGGGCTACTGTTGATGCACAAAAAATAATGGACATTTTTGACCAAGCTGGAATCGTTTCTTGCACAGTACTACATTGTGGCCACATGTGGAATCGACTGCCGCTAGGGTCTTGAAGGGGGACTTTTCTCTACATATGGTGGACTTGAATGTGTCCGGTGTAGTCTGATCTCAGAAGCTAAGCAAAAAACCTGCTCTTGTGGTTGCAAGCATGACCTCTCCCCTTAGCTAAGCAGGGTCCACCCTGGTTGCATATGAATGGGAGACTTGATGTGTGAGCTCTGCAAGATATTCCCCTCAGGGGATGAAGCCACTCTGGGAAGAGCAGGTTTCAAGTTCCTTCTCTGGTTTCTCCAAGATAGGGCTCAGAGAGATTCCTGCCTGCAACCTTGGAGAAGCCGCTGCTAGTCTGTGTAGACAATACTGAGCTAGATAGACCAAGGGTCTGACTCAGTATACAGCAGCTTCCCAAGATCGGGCCTGGTTAGTACTTAGATGGGAGACCACCTGGGAATGCTGGGTATGGCAGTGGTGTGGGGTAGGGCCATAGCTCAGTGGCATCCTGACACCTTCCCAGTGCATTCCTTGATCTCATGCAGCGGCTGTTCATCCCAGCCTAATGCAAACTTGCCCACCCAGAGACGTAAGTTTGGGCGGAGTATAAATTTGATAGATAGCTAAATAAATGGATAACATTATATGCATTTTCCTTTCAACGTGTTTTGTTTGTTTCCCCTCCACCGCAGGGCACTCACGAGAGTCTTAAAGGGAATGCAAAGGCCCTCTCCACGGTCACAGCCATCATCGATGGGACCGGATCCGTAGGTCAGTAGCTAGAGTTCACAGAAGCGAATGCAAACCTCATCCGTTGTTTAATTTGGAGAAATCTGGCGCCCACAGAGCCCTGTGGTTTTCTTTGGTAGAGTACAGGAGGGGTTTACCATTGCCTCCTCCATCAGTCTGAGATGATGGTGCCTTTCAGCATCTTCCTATATCGCTGCTGCCTGATACAGCACCAGCGGGGATTCGAACCGGCAACCTTCTGCTTGTTAGTCAAGCATTTCCCCGCTGCGTCACTTAAAGTGACACCTGTGTCCCATGAGCCACCCACCCACTAATGGCTTGAAACAGTTTGGCCTTTGTTCTCTGTACATGAACTAGTCTCCCAGTTCCCCCTACTCGTGCAGATTTTGTGAGCTTAGGTTCCCTGTTCCACCTTAGGTCCCAGGAAAGAGTTTGCCCTCCAAACTGCCTTGAACGGAACTTCACTCTTGGTCCTTTGGTCTCTTCTTTTCCATGTCCAGGTGCTGCCCTCGGACCTTTGCTAGCCGGCTTCATTTCTCGCAACAGCTGGAACAATGTCTTCTACATGTTGATATCGGCCGATATACTGGCTTGCCTGGTGAGCGCTCCTCTCGCAGAACATTCGGTGTCAATCTCCTTCTGTTTTGCACAAAGTTTGCGGAAGACTGCAGGTGGTTTAATCATCTGATGGACCGCATCTGTGTGACTCTGCAGACTAAGAGAATTCCAGCCCAGTAGAATTCCAGCCCAGTAGAATTCCAGCCCAGGAGAATTCCCAGTAGAATTCCAGCCCAGTAGAATTCCCAGCCCAGGAGAATTCCAGCCCAGTAGATAAGAGATCCTTTAGAAAAGCTAAACTCCATGCTAGCCCTGGTGTAAGTTAGAGAGGACCTATAGCTCATTGCTAGAAGAGCTGTTTTGCAGGGAAAGGGTCCCACGTTCAGTCCTCAGCATCTCCAGCTAAAGGGATCTCCTAAGAACACAGGAACAGCCCTGCTGGATAAGGGCTATCTAGTCCAGCACTCTGTTTCTCACAATGCCCCACCAGATGCCTCTGAGAAGCCCACAGGCAAGAGGCGAGGGCACATCTTCTCCTGCTGTTGCTTCCCTGCAACTGGTGTTTAGAGGCATCTTGCCTCTGAGGCTGGAGGTGGCCGATAACCACCAGACTAGTAGCCATGAATAGACCTGTCCTCCATGACTTTGTCTAAGCTCCTTTTAAAGCCATCCAAGCTAGTGGCCATCACCACATCCTGTGGCAGATAATTCCATAGATTAATGAGGCACTGTGTAAAGTACTTCCTTTGGTTGGTCCCAAATTTCCTAGCAACCAGTTTCATGGGATCTCAGGCAGTAGGGTTGGGAAACATCCAGGAACATAGGCAACTGCCCTATACTGAGTCAGCGTGTTGGTCCATCCAGCTCAGTATTGTCTACACCAACTGGCAACGGCTCTCCCAGGTTTCAGGCAGGAGTCCCTCTCAGCCCTACCTGGAGATGCTGCCAGGGATTGAAGCTGGGACCTTCTCCATGTGAACAGATGCACTACCATGGAGCTGAGTTACAAGCCCATCCCAATCTCTTCCTGGAGAGCCATAGCCACTTTGGGTAGATAGTACTGGGCTAGAAGATTTGACTCAGCGTAAGGCTCATTCGCGTGAGATTTCCTGGACAGTTGTTTCCTTCACTTCACCACTGACCTTCTGCCTGACTTACGTGAATTTACTTTTAACTCAGAGATGAATGAATGCTGAGTGGACTGTAACCCCCAATCCACATGCGTGCACACACACAAAGCTATCCGAAAACTAATTTTGCGTATGTCTTCCTCTTCCAGCTCCTTTCACGGGTGGTATACAAAGAAATAAGAGGATGGTGCAACTGTTACACAAGAAGGAGAGGGTATGTATTTGCAGGACCCTAAGACTTTTGAATGTGCTATTGTGGGAGTTTTTTTGAACCTGTGGTCCATTGGTGCGTTAAAAACACCCAGTCTCAAATTCCATAGAATTTCAAGATTATGTATTTATTTTTATATCCTGCTTCCTCCAAAGGGCTCAGAGCAGTGTACTTGGTTATGTTTATCCACACAACAACCCTGCCAGGTAGGCTAGGCTGAGAGATAAGAGTTTGCCCCAGAGTCACTCAGTGAGTCTCATGGCTGAACAGGGATTTGAACTCCGGTCTCCCTGGCCCAACACTCTAACCACTACACCACATTGGCTCTCAGTCTCAATCTGGCTGTCCAAAATCCTTGTCGGATTCCGCCAATGTTTTCACTGCCATCCTGAATGTTAATGAATATAATTGGCAGCCTAAATATATACAGGAGAACCTCATTCTTTGCGAAACTGCTATTCACTTTTGGGCATCTTTCTACCCCTGCCCTCCTTTCTCATGCAAGACAAGAAGAGTTAACGTTCCTGCATTTCAGTTTAGAACAAACCACAGTTTCCCATTATGTACAAACCGCAGCTTGTTAATTAAGTAGAGCTAGAGTAACACTAGAAACAGCCTTCCCCTTGACCCCTACTAACCGCAACCTTCTCCTCTGTGTGTCTTCATAGCAATTGTATGACATTCACTCACCCAGTAGTTTTGGAAACAAAATAGTTTGGGAAACAAAACATTGTGAGTATGTCCATTAACTGGCCTTCGGTGGGGAAATGTGCAAATTCTGTGTTTGATTCTTCCCCTGATTTTCCTCCCCCATGGCATCTGTGAGGTTGCTGAGGGACAATGCACGGTGGCCCTGGCATAACTTTTGTTTGCCATTTCTCTGAAGGACAGATGCTTTCAATGAATTGAAAATGGGCACATTGGAGTCCACCATTTCAATAATTTGTTTGGCTGCACTGGGCATCCTACTTTTTTAAAAATTGAAATTAGCAAATATTCATCGGTACCCTAGCTGGAATAGATCTCAACATTTTAGTGCAGTGTTCTTCATTGTAAGGCCCAGGGGCCAGTGGCAGCCCCCACCGATCCTAAGCACAGCTCTCTGACTAATCGTTTATTGGGCCTGTTTAAAGCTTTGGCTAAAGCCGAAAATTCTGCCCGGTCCCCCTGGTACCCTATGGAGATGGCCATTCTCACTGTGCAAAGCAGCACTTCACCCAGCGCCAGGGTGTGTGTGCTCCTTTAAAGGGAAACCAAGCCCTCTTGAGCCCCTGCGCCATCTTGGAAGGCATGCAGAGAGTGCTGGGAAGCACCTTCTCAGTGCTTTCCTCCTCGAAAGAGGGCTCTGTCTCTCTTAAAGGGCCCTCCCAGCATGGAGAAAAGCTCAGCACAGTGTAGAGGTCATCCCAGTGGGAAACAGCTCTCACCTTAAAGGGATGTTTTTTTGCCAAAGTGGCCCCCGCTTGAAAAATATTGAAGACCACTGTTTTAGTGGCTGATTCTCTAAAACATGGCCGGGTCGCAGCACCTCCAGATGCCCCCTCCTGCCTGTGCTAATGTCCTGAAATAAATACCTGAAGAACTGCTAATCAAAAAACACGTTCCAGATGAAGGAATGACTTGGCAATCACATCTTGAGCAAATCAATACCGTAGCAGAATTGTCTGTGTCTTCACAATCTTTACCTGTACATCAATAGTTCTAATGTTGACCATCATGCCTACCAGATTACGGGCTAACAAATCACTTCCTGTGAGTTTTGATTATTTGCGATTGAGACGAAAGAATGGATGACTTAGAAAGCAGTTCTCCAAATGGGCCTCCCAAGAGAGGTGTAGACAGACATTAGAGGAGACCTAAGCTCCTGCATGATCCATTCAGATGGGACTGAAAGTTAGAATGGTGAACCAAATGCCCAAAGTATCCCCAGTTATTGCTGGACATGAGGTTATATGCTTCATCGATTGAGCTGAACTTTAGCACTGGGCGTCATAGAACAAGCTGTTGGGTCTTGGAGCATGGTCAAAGGGCACATGTTAGAGCCACCTTGCTGAAGCTCAGTAGCAAGGTATAGTCAGTGCCTGGATGGGAGCCCCATGTGTGCTGTGGCTCAGTGGTGGGGCTTCTTCCTTGCATGCAGGTGGCTCCAGATTCAATCCCTGGCATCTCCAGGTAGGACTGGGAAAGATCCCTGGCTCAGACTCTGGAGAGCCGCTGCCAGTCAGTGAAGACAACACTGAGCTAGATGGACCAAGGGTCTGACTCGGTATGCAGCAGTTTCCTAAGTTGCTAAGTGTTTTGATATCCTCAGGTCCATCCCCCAGGGACCTTAAAGACCTCTATTACACTCCTGTGGCCCTGCTCCCCCTCCCCCCACCAGGCATACACAAGAGCTTTGGTACACTGTATGTTGATTGTATTTACAGGTTAAACACCACTCTTTGAGTAGGCATGTTCTAGGACCATAAGTCACAGTAAGTCCACGTCTCTTCCTCGGACCCTTGGTGCCACTTGAGAAGTCTCTTGCTTTCTGGTGTCTTCGGTACTAGTGGTCAAAGGCTTAGACTCCCTTTCCTGGTCTTTTACAAACTGCTTTGGAGTCCACAGGGTTTTGCTTGAATCTCTGGTGGTGGCGCTTGTGTTCCCAGGGATGTAGAAGTTGCTAAAAGGTTCTGCACAACAACTCATTTTCAGGGATTCTGCACTCTTCTTTCATTTGTGTGTCTGGATTTCAGTGGTCAGCTGAGGGGGACCTGCACATCTAAATGTTGACTTAGTTTCCCTCTCACTTTTTCTTGAATGCTAACCTTGCAATGGAGGAGTTAGCCTAGAGCAGAGTGCATACATGGTGGCATTCAGACCAGATCAGGGTCCCAAGGATGCAGTCCAAGAGCTCTGATTCAAATTCCAAAGTGAGTTTCAAGACGGAACAGGGATTTGAATGCAGATCTCCTCACCCCAAGTGTAATATTCTCTTTTAGGGATGCACACGAATTGATTTTTGCGATTCAGTTCAAGTTCGAATTGAATCCGCCTGATTCAATTTGAGCTCGAATCTGCTGCCTTGAATCTGGGTTGATTTGAATTTGAATCGATTCAGCCAAAATTTTAAGGGCTGGGGGCACCAAAGTGGGTTGGGTGGTAGGGTCCCATGGATGCCAACTACCACCCCAGCCCCCAAAGGAATCGGGCAAAGGGGTGAATTTTTAGGAAGTTTAATGTGTTGTGGATTCTTGGTTGTGAAATAACTTCTTCATAGGGAAAACCTATGAACAAGTTATTTCAATGGTGATTTGAATCGCTGAATTGATTCAAGCTCTAATCCAAGTGATTGGGGTTTGTGTCTCCAAAGGTAATTCGATTTGAGGTCGAATCACTCAAATAAACCATATTCAAGTTGAATCGATTCGGCCACACATCGATTCACACATCCCTATCCTCTTTCCCAGGACATCATTTTTTAATCAGATTGACAAGTACTGGAAATTCAAAGGATGTGATCACTGGTCAAAATGATCAAATAGTGCATCGCTTGTCGAAATGCTCAAAGCCATATAGGAAGCAGCAGGTGCACCTCAACTTAAAATTTATTTCACATTGCTCGCAATGGGCAGGTTCTCATGATCCAAAGAAGCCCAGTTTACCAGAAAAACTCCAGTTGCCGAGCAGTATGTGTTCCTGCAGAACATGTTGTGAGAACTCAGACGTTTTCATTGATCCCAGGTCAGGCTGCAAACTTGACATTTAACCAGGATCAGCCAGCCGAGTTCAGGTATAAGATGAATGATCCTGCTTAGATGTTGGGTGTTTGCATCCCCTGTGCTTGCATCGGTGAAAAAATCGGTAAGCTCTCTCCTTTGGCCATGAGAACCTGCCCTCTATAAACCTCAACTAAAACCATGAGCATACGTGACCCATGTGACCATTTTCTAATAGATCTCCTTGGTCTTGCAGCTTTAAAGAATTTTGACGTGACTACCTGACCAGAGGGGCCTGAAGAGGCAATGGAGAAAGCTTCACCGAGGGGGTCAGTTTCAATGCCGCCCAGTTCGCAGTGGGAGGAATGAATGAAGCTGTAATGGAATGTGCTCCAGAAACAAGCAGAACTCTTTTGAAAAACATCAAGCAAGCCTAGCACCAGCTGCATAGATTTAAAAAAAAAAAATCTGACAGAAGGGAGCAGTGAAAATGATGCCGCAAAACCAAAGGCGAAACGAACTGGCGTCTTTGGGATACTTGCCACGTCTCGGGGCCTCTGTTTTGTATCGATCGCCCATTGCATTCCTTTTGTAGTTGCTCTTTTTTATTATTAAAAATGGTGCTGAGCTATAGCTATAGCTTTCCTAGCTATACCCCTGGAAAAGAAGCCTTGGTATTCTCATGATGGGAGTCAGCCATCTTGTCATCCAGGGCAGCCCAACTCTGGCCCTCCTATAGATGTTAGACTACAACTCCCATCATCCCTTACTATTGGCCACTGCGGCTGAGAATGATGGGAGTTGTAGTCCAAAAACAGCTGGGGCGGAGGAGTTAGGCTGTCCTGCTGTAATCACTGGGCTGCAGTCACGGGAGGTGGAACTACACGTTCTGTGTAATTCTGTGGTTCTTTTCAGGGACATTTTTGTTTATGCAGCTGCTGAAGGGATTTGAACTGGAAGATCAGCATGGGAAGAGAAGGGCTACTTAACCCTTTTCCTTTTCTCTTGCGTCATGTTCCCATTGACAATCAAACACGCACCACCACAGCTGCTTTTTTTTTCCCCGCTTGGGAAAAGAGGCAAACACCTTGGGGTGTGGAATGATTTTCAGCAGTAAAACTGGTCCAGGGGAAAGGGTTGAGAAGCCCCTTTCTCCATGTGCTGGACCCCCACTTCACACTGTAGCCTCAGCCGCTGCATTGTGGGGGTGGGGGAGAGAGGCCCACCCAAAGAATCACAGAACGACACACAGAATGAAGGTTTGCCTAGAGATCTGAGCCCCATTCAGACATTATGTTCAACACTCCTACAGATCTGTATACAGGTATAGCTATTCACACATGACACTGAACGCAGATTTAGCGATACACTTCCTATCTGTACCCTGCAGTTGAGGAGGCTGTACCCAGGTTCACTTTTAAAATGAATGTTGGTGCAGTCATTCACACAAAAACATATATCAGTGTACAGAGATCTGTACACTTGTAGAACATAATGTCTGCATTGGGCTCTGAGGTTTGTGACAATCAGTTCTACCGAGGCAGCAACCATTTCCAAGTCTTCAGTCCAATGTCCTGTGGTGGTTTTTAATCACAAGCCTGGTATTTTTGAGTTCAAACCTCATTGGCTTCTACAATTATATATTTCAATGACACTGGGTGGCATCCTGACATTCTCTAAACAGGGGAAGTACCAATGCTGCTGAAAACTTCAACTAACTCCATGGTGGGAGCAAATTTCTGCAAACCCACACCCCTTTCCCAGGAAGCACTCTATGTCCCTGAGGGCTGCACAGCCTTCAAAGACATATTTTTGGATGACACAAGGGACTTCCTGGAGAACGTGAAGTCACTGGAATTCCTGCACATACAGACTAGCACTGGTGCAGCATTAGTCTGGAACACTTCAGAAGCACTGGTGCTAATCTGTTGTACCAGTGCTTTGTTGGCCAGGATGTCAGCCATTTTGTATACAATTCTGTTTTTTTTATTTGATTCCACCTATATGAAGACATATTTTTATACTTTTTTGCCTTCAGCAGAGAGTATGGCTGTTTAAAATACATTTGGCAGCAAAATTATAATGGCACAATGTGATTTGATTAAGCTGGACAAGATCCAGTTGGCAATGGCTAGAGACAGGGCCTTTTCAGTTGCAGCCCCTCAGTTTTAGAATGCCCTCCCTAAAGAGCTTTGCCATGCTCCCTCCTTCAGTGTTCTTAAAAAACAATTGAAAACACATCTTTTTAAAGAGGCTTTTAAATGTTTCATCTCTGTTTATAACTCGTAGGTTCTTTAGGTTTTATAGTTCTCAGTTTTTATCTTTTAAAATAATTTTTAATTTGAAACTTTTTTTTAAAGGAATTTTAAATGTGGTTTTAGCCTGGTCTTTTAACTTGTTTGGCTTACATTTGGTTAACTTTATTTGTCTTGTTTTACATTTGTTTCTTTTTATTAATGTTGTGAGCCACTCCTGAGCAGTAGTATACTGGATGGGCAGGGTATAAATATTATCTATAAATATAATTCTCTAAGGCGTACCCGTGGCTAATCCCGTGCGTGGCAGCTCTCACGAGAGTTCGCGGACAGCTGCTAGGAGAGGGAGAGGAATGCTGGAAAGCGACAGCTGGCCGACCAAGAGAAAGTGGAGGCGGCAGCAGCAGAACTGGCTGAAGGGGTAGAGACGAAATGAGGCCGGGGAAGGGAGCTGGATTGGTTGCTGTGAAGTGGGGGGCGGGAGGGAGACCTAAGGGTGTAGATGCTCTGCACCCGGTCAGCTAGTAAATAAATAACGGGCAGGCAAAACACAGGCAATCAGGAGCAGAGAGTTGCTGTCAGCAGTTCCGGACAGGAAGGGACGTTGCCTCAGCAACAGGCGGCTCCTCAAGCCCAACTGCATCCGCTTTGCCTGCTTCAGTGTCCAGCACGTCCTGCAAAAGGCCTCCAGCTGGAAGGTGTGTCCACAAGAGGAGTGAAGCTGCATGGAGCTAGCTAAGCGATTTCCTCCTGGTGAAAACTCTGGGAGGCGAATGAAAAAAGGCACATGAAAGGGTCACGCTCACCTGCTTGCAATTACGGCTCGAGTAAAGAGCTCTTTGTTCACTCGGGCCTAGTCCAGGGGCCGAAGCCACCCACCTTCAAAACACCAGGCCTGCCCGGCATATTTAATCTTTTTTTCTTCACAGCTCGCAAAACCTGGAACAGCGCCCCTTTTCAGCACATGCAGCGGGGTAGGGCAGCTAACGTTTCTCTAAGCGCGCTGCTCTCCAGTCAGCTTGATGCAAAGAGCTTGGAAAATAGTACAATTTACATGTTTGGGGGTGGGTGGCCTGGCCCTTCCAAGCTGCTCCCGGTGTGACAAATAGGAGGAGGGCACTTCTTCAGCTGCTGAATGTTTGAGTCAGCCCTTCGTGGTATGCTGCCAGTCTAAACTGCATGCTGCTAAATACATGGCTTCAGTATGGGAGTTGCATCCAATTCCAGAGCTGGATCTAGGAACGGAAGTGGCTTGGGGATGGCCTGTGACTAAGCTGTCTGCAATCCTGACCCTGCCATAGGAACATAGGAAGCTCATGATATGGCAAAACAGCAGCACTAAGAAAGGGGTCTTCATAGGAAACTGCCATATACTGAGTCAGACCATTGGTCCTTCTAGCTCAGCATTGTCTACCCAGACTGGCAGGGGCTTCTCCAACATTGCAGGCAGGAATCTCTCTCAACCCTATCTTGAAGATGCTGGGGAGGGAACTTGGAACCTTCTGCATGCAAACAAGCAAATGCTCTTCTCAGAGTGGCCCCATCCCCTAAGGGGAATGTCTTACAGTGCTCACATGTAGTTGGTTGATTGATTGACTGATTGACTAAGTGCCGTCAAGTCAATGTCAACTCTTAGCAACCACATAGATAGATTCTCTCCAGGATGTTCTGTCTTCAACTTGACCTTTAAGGTCTCTCAGTGGTTCATTCATTGTTATCGTAATCGAGTCCCTCCACCTTGCTGCTGGTCGTCCACCAGGGCAGAACCTGCTTAGCAAAGGTGGCAATTCATGCTTGCTACCACAAGACCAGCTTGAGAGAGCCCTGTTCGCTCTTGACAATCTACTCTACTGTGTAATGCCTTTGCATGTTGCCACGCCTTGTCACCATGCTGCAGATTGGTCCTTAGGTTTTCTCAGGGTAGCTGCCTCTTTTCAATTGGCCTCCTTCCCTCAGTGGTCTCCCCCTTACCACACACTGCAGATGCACAGGGCAGGTCCTAGGACGAATAGTGCTCTGGGCAAGGCTGTGCCTTTGGCACCCCTCAGTCGTGGTTCATTTCCAGGTTGCCAAGTTGTGTGGATTGCAGACTGCAATACCTAGTAGCATCACAGGCCCTGCTGCTGTTGCCAGGGATTCCACTGAAGTCAGATAAGCCTTCCTTCTCCCTCCCGAGCTCACTGCAAGACAGCACACTCAGTGAGCCAATAGGCTCCCCTCGTCACCTCCTTCAGGTAGGCATCCTGGGCAACTGCCCAGCTTGCCCACCCTTAGGGCCAGCCATCAAGGGCATAGGAAGCTCACCGGCAGATGCGGGACAAGGTCAAGCCGGCAACCTGCACACCATTAGAAACTGGCATGTGCACATAGTGCATGTGCACCCCGACCACGCCCCCTGCATCAACATCAGATGCAAAGGGCATGGCCAGTATCAGGAACGGGGCCGCTCAGTCTCGCTCTCGATTATAGCTAGTCAGTGCTCCGTTCCAGCCTGTCTAGGAGCTCCTTCTTCTGCCTAGGTACCCCCCAAGAACTGGTGCCCTAGGCAGCTTCCTAGGTCTGCTTAGTGGAAGGGCCAGTTCTGCATTAATAATAGCCTTCAATGTAACAAAAGCCATGCCGGCAAATCCGACAATAGCAGTGATTTAAAGAAACTCTACTGTGCTGGGGTAGATCTGTGTGCCGGGGTCATATCTCTTGCAAAGACACTGTTACTGCATGACCATTTCCAAAAGCATGAGGACGGATCCAATGTCTACAAAGATCCAGAGAGACCCCCTGAAATGTAGTAATGACTGTTGTGCAGGGATTCTACTGGATCCAGCCTCCTGGCCACCTAATTGTTCAGAGAGCCTCTTGTTCCATGGAACCTGGATCCCAAGGGAATCCAACTTCTTGGACTCAATCGGCCACAACAGAAACCTCAGTGCAGACCAGCACTACAGCAACCCCAGAGCTTCGGCTGTTCATTAGCAGAGACATTGCAACCAGATGTGCAATAACCAACCTGCTCTCCAGATGTGAACGGCAGCTATATGCACCCTTAAAAAAAAAAAAAGGCAATATCCATTGGAAATAAATTAATAGTTTAAGGGTTATTTTGCTGAAAGCCACTCCATCTTTTCTCCATCAGGAAGAAAATTCAGGCCAAGGTGACAGTTGGATTAATTATCCAGCAGATCTTTCCAGCGGTATTATTAACTGTATTAGTGCCAAGTGCAGTGTTTATGTACAATATAAACTCAAAGTCTAATTGACTTAAACTCCTTGGAACTTAACGCACCGAAGAACATCTGCGCCTGATGTTGTTTTATTAAGTGCTGATTCCACCAGTCATGACTGGGGAAAGGAAGGTGGCAATGTAGCAATATACGAGGATTGGTTCTGGACATCTTGCAATTCTCCTACAACAGTGAAGGCTGCAGTTCTACACGCACTTATTAAAAAAGTGAGTCACATTGAAATCAGTGCAGTTTGGCCACTGATATGAATATGAATACGATATCTGTCGTAATCTTATTCATATCGGTGGCTGACATCCTGACCAATGAATGTCTGTGGAAGGACGTTGTACTAGTGCTGAGCCTGGAACACGCTTTCCAGACTAGTGCCGCACAACTGCAAGCATGCACGATGGAGGAGAGCTGGTCTTGTGGCAGCAAGCATGAATTGTCCCCTTTGCTAAGCGGGGTCTGCCCTGGTTTGCATTTGAATGGGAGACAACATGTGTGAGCGCTTTAAGATATTCCCCTCAGCGGATGGGACCATAGCTCAGTGGAAGAGCATCTGCCTGCTTGCATGCATAAGGTTCCGAATCCCCTCCCTGGCATCTCTGGACAGGGCTGAGGGAAACTCCTGCCTGCAACTTTGGAGAAGCTGCTGCCAGTCAGTGCAGACAACACTGAGCTAGATTGTCAGACTCCCAGGGGACGAGGTGGGCTCCTGGCCCTTCTTGAACTCCAGAATGACTGGGTAGGCACAGAAAAGGTCAGCCTCGGGAACAGCCAGGGGAGGAGGTTAGTTGGTCACCTGAGTCCGTGGCTTGCTGCATTCAGCCGGTTCCCTCTCCTGGGGAACTCCCATCTCCCATACTCCAAAGCAGCAGCCCCTCATCATCGGCTGCCTTGTCTGGAAATGCCCCAGTGCAGAGCTGGCAGGGCTTCAAGTCTACTTCCAGCCCCGCCCCCTTCCTGACCTCACTTCCTGTTTCCTGCCCCACCCAACCTAGCTGGCTCTCTGGAGCTGCTCCCTGGAGCGATCCCTGCCTTGTCCTCTCAACCCCACCAGGACCCGACCAGCCTGAACCTTCTCGCCCCTGCTGCTTCCTGAAGGGGATGGAAGCCCCACAGGAGGGATGCCACACCCTCTTCCAGACTCCACAGGGCCAAGCAGGCAACCAGGTAACATGGCATCCCGACACAGATGGACCAATGATCTGACTCGAATAAAGGAGCTTCCGATGTTCCTGGGATTGTGCAACCTGTGGCACACCTCATCTATTTTAAAGGGAACTTTTGCACAGCAGGCTCACTTTTTAAATGAATGCAGGTGCTGTCGTTCACACAAACACATGCACAAGTGTACAGACATCTGTACACTCGTACAACGTAATGTCCAAATAGGGCTTCCGTACCCACATTCATTTGAAAAGTGAACCCGGGTACAGTCCCCTCAAATGCAAGATACAGACAGGAAGTGTACTGCTGTCTCTGGTGTTCAACATAACTTGTGAACAACTGTCTCTTTATATAGATTATTTTGTACCTGTGTACTCTGTACTCGTTGTACAAGTGTTGGGCATCATGTGTCAATATTCCTTAAGGCTTTGTGTCCATTTCCCATTTCCCTATCTTCTGGTGTCAGTTTCACTCTACTCCCTCACTTACAGTTTGGTTTTAGAAAGGGGAGACGGGGAGGGAACAAAGTTATATGGGACTCCCCCACAGCATTCTTTAAGGTAGAGGGCATAGGGCCTTGGAGGAACAATATACACTTATCCCAGAGTTTTTGTTTGTTTATGACCACCTGTTTTAAATATTTTATTATTATTATTATTATTATTATTATTATCATCATCATCATCTTCTTCTTCTTCTTCTTCTTCTTCTTCTTCTTCTTCTTCTTCATCATCATCAAATATTTATATACCGCTTTCCAACAAAGGTTTCCAAAGCGGTTTACACAGAGAAATAAATAAATAAATGGCTCCCTGTCCCAAAAGGGCTCAGAATGTAAAAAAGAAACATAAGAGACACCAACAACAGTCACTGCAGGTATGGTGCTGGGGGCGGCTAGGGCCAGTTATCCTTCCCCTGCTACATAAAGAGAATCACCACGTTAAAAAGGTGCCTCTTAGCCAAGTTAGCAAGGGAGTAATGGTGCCTTCCAATATATATGTCCAATGTAGTGAGTACAACATAATACTGCAATAACCAAATCATGAACCATCATAAAACCATTGAAGATACAACTACAATAAAAGGAAATCCAACCAACCAACAAATAACAGAGGGGGCAAAAAGCACGTCAGAAGGTCCAACTTATAAAAACACAGCAAAAAAAGAAAGTTGTGACTGCTTCTGGAAGGACAACAGATTCTCCACATTTGATGCCTCTCCGTTCAATTTGTGGCTTTTCAGAATTCACATGTATTATATTTGAGGTGATGCAAATGGGTTACTTTTCACTGCTGATGATTGTTTATCCATTTGTTGCATGTTTATCCATTTGTGTGTACAGAAGTAATAAAAAGAGGTAGAAAGGACCAATCATTCCTATGGAAACAACTAGCAGTTTCCCAATTTTTCTCTTAAATGAAAAAGTTACACTAGGTGGTGCTGCTGCTGTATAAAACATCTTGACAATGTTCCTAGAACCTTCAGGATATAATATTTTCAATATCACTGACAATAACGGGAAAACTGAACATCACTCGTTTTCAACCACGATATTAGGATTTCTTTGGACCACACATTTTGATGTTAATTATATGCTTCCATAGGCAGAGAAGGGCAAAGCAGATTATGTTTGTTTGTTTGTTTTTAAAAACATTTTAAAATTTTCCTCTGGATAGTGGTGGTTCTTTTTCTGAAGAGTTCCTCCCCGACACAACCCCACCACCTCCCAAAACCATCAATCACAACTTTCAGATCCCTTCAGTGAGCTATTCCCCACTTCAAGATTTCTTTCCTCTGGCGTTATAGGAAAGGTGCAGTATATCCTGTACCTTTTCTCTGACATCAGAGCAACTGCAGAAGACAGAAATCAAAATATATTGCCAATTATATTTTTGTTTTGTTAATCACCAATAATTTTTTCACATGCACCCACACATGGAAAAGGTAAGGTACACATGTTCTAAGATAAACAGCATTTATATACAATTATATGCATGCATATGGGAAATGAATGTGTCTGTTTGGTTTCTCCCCAGTCATTAAATGCTTACCTTTTTAAAAATTGCATCCCTTTAGAAGTTGTTGATTCTCCAGTAAAAATGCATTTCCAGGCACACACAGAAGTAGTTTCTAAGCTCTGGTTTGGTTATACTCCCTAAAGCTATGGGCAACATTAAAATGCCAATTTTTACTGTTTGTACATTTATTGCCAGTCAGCGAGAATGTGTTACTCACGGAGGAGGGTTCTGTTTGAGGCGTGTGCTAACATTTTAATTGCAGGACGGGGAGAGATTGGAGAAAGTTTGGGGCTCTCTTCTGTTTCCTCTTCTAGAACCAGAGCTATGTCACTGCCAGTACCTGCTGCTTTCTTGCACATAAAGGACAGCAATAACCCACACTGTAAGAAAGTCTTGCTTTAATATTAATGTCTTCACTTGATGGGGGTCTTCTGAAGCACAACCTTTATGCATATGAAAAGCCTGTTGGGATGGATGAATGGATGGATGGGTGGATATTTAAAAATATTTATTTCAGGTACTGTTTTATGTCCCACTTTATAATCCCAGTGTTTCACAAAATGCAAACAATGTTTTACTTTATCCAAGTAGCTCAAGAGCCAGGCAATGCTTATGGGGTTTTTCCTGTTTTATCCTCACAACAACTGTGTGCAGGCAGTTAAGGCTGTGCCATCCATAACTCAGAATTAGAAGGTGGAACTCACTGCCACAGCTGTGATGACAGTCACTATCTTAGGAAGCTATAAAAGGAAATCCAGCAAATTAGGAACATAGGCAGCTGCCTTCTACGGAGTCAGACCATTGGTCCATCTAGCTCAGTATTGTCTACCCAGACTGGCAGCAGCTTCTCCAAGGTTGCAGGCAGGACTCTCTCCCAGCCCTTTCTGGCGATGCCAGGAAAGGAACTTGGAACCATCTGCATGCAAGTGCTCTTCTTAGAGCAGCCCCATCTCCTAAGGGGAATATCTTCCAGTGCTCACAAAAGTAGTCTCCCTTTCAAATGCTACCAGGGTGGACCCTGCTTAGCAAAGGGGACAATCCATGCTTGCTACCACAAGACCAGCTCTACATGCAGCTTTCTGGAAGCTGCATGGGGCCAATCCTGCCTTTTCCTTCCATTTCCAAACAGATGCAGCGGTAAATGAGAATGGTTCAAGAGGTTGCAAACGCTGGCCATGAGAAGGAATGCAGATTCCCTGCAGATTCATCCTCAAGGGTATTATCATATCAGGCAGGACTGAACTAAGAGTCAAAGTGAGATGACAGCAAATCAGTGGTAGAGCTTCTACACGGCATGTGCGAGGTCCCTGGTTCAATGTGGCAAGGGAACACGGCTGTAGTTCAGCAGAAGCACATCAGATTGCATCCAATAGGTCCTAAGTTCAAGAAAGACCCCTGTGGTCTTTTATTTTGAATTCAAATAGATTCTACGCAAATCAATTTGAATTCAAATAGATTCTACGCAAATCTGGGTGATTCGAGTAATTCTAATTTGAATCGAACCATCCCTTAAAAGGGAAATTAGATTCAAATTCAAATTGAACTTTTGAAATTCAATTTAGATTTGATTCAAGGGTCATTTGGCACCTTTTAAAAACAATCCAGGCCCCCTGGTTGGTTAAAAAACGGCACCAAAACAGGCTCAAATCAATTCAAATTCGAAACAAATTTTCAAAATTCAATTCAAATTTGACTTGAATTCAAATTGAATTGAAAAATTCAATATGTGCACATCCCTGAGCCCTGTCTGAGGTCCTGAAAATCCTTTGCCGGTAAGTGCAGGTGATGCTGAACTAGATGGACCATCCATCTGACTCACTAGAAGGCATCTTCATATCTTGTTCATGAATTGTGTGCATTTGAGGAGAGGGTGTAGCCCAGTGGTAGAGCATCTGCTTTGCATGCAGAAGGTACTGCTTTGCATCCTGAAGGCCCCCTGGCATCTCCAGGTAGGGCTGGGAAAGACTCTTGCCAGAAACCCCGGAGAGTTGCTGCCAGTTGATGTAGGCCACATAGATCTAAATGGACCACGGCTCTGACTCATTATAAGGCAACTTTCTGTGTTTCAGAATGAGTCCAAATATATTGATGCTTATTGTACTGCTGATATAACTTTAATTTGCATGTGTTAGTGATTGGTTTAATGCAGGGTTTCTTAACCTTGGGCCCCCAGATGTTGTTGGACTTCAACTCCCAGAATCCCCAGACATGGCCTTTGTGGCTGGGGATTCTGGGAGTTGTAGTCCAACAACATCTGGGGGCCCAAGGTTAAGAAACCCTGGTTTAATGTATTGGTATTATGCTTTGCTTGTATTGATTAGGGTTTAATATGGTTCTTATTATTATTTGCTTTGATTCTCCCATGGGAGAGGAAAGTGGGTTACACAAATATTAAACCCAAGCGAATCGTATGATACGAAGGATCTGCATGGACCTGAACAGTGCACAGTAGATTGTCTTCTTTCCATTAGATTAGGAAGAGATCATGCAAAACCTCTCTCAGCCCTCCTGTCTTTTGGTGCTTGCCAACCACTCTGTCTTCATAGCTGTGTCTCTTAATTGAATCTGTGCTTTTAATTCAGCACCTATAAATGTTAATGAAGTTCTTTAGGGCTCCCTTGCTGGGGATCTCATTGTGTGTGGTAACCAGGGCAATCACGTTTTATAGGACTGGCCCTTTTGGAGGTATCTGTGAAATTTCTAACAAGCAGGGAAGCTCTGGCGATTGGCAGTCATGATTCAGTGGTGGTGGAATGAAGTATTCTGTAGATTCAGGTCCATACCAAACAAATGTGTAACCTGAATTACTGGGAACTGCTTAATGCATAACACATGCGTACCAGAGAGTGCATTTTATTTTTAGAGTTCATTGCTGGAAGCAGAATGTATTATGAAATGTTGACGAAAAGAGAGGAAGAGGACGACCAGCAGCAAGGTGGATGGACTCGATTACGACAGCAATGAATGCACCACTGAGAGACCTTAAAGGCCAAGTTGAAGACTGATCATCCTGGAGAGAATCTATCTAGGTGGTCGCTAAGAGTCGACACCAGTTTGACGGCACTTTATCTGTCTATACAGAGAGAGAGAGAGAGAAAGAGAGAGGAAGCTGCCTTCTACCAAGTCAGACCCTTGGTCCATCAGTATTGTCTACCCAGACTAGCAGCGGCTTCTCCAGGGTTGCAGGCAGGAGTCTCTCTCAGCCCTATCTTGGAGATGCCAGGGAGGGAACCTGGAACCTTCTGCATGCAAGCAGGCAGGTGCTCTTCCTGGAGCGGCCTCAATATCTGACAGTGCTCACACAGGTAATCTCCCATTCAAATGCAAGCAGGGGGTGCCCTGCTTAGCTAGGGGGACAATTCATTATTGTTACAAGACCAGCTCTCCTCCATCTACATAAAATACAGCCATCTACATAAAAGAAACACTTCATTCACACAAATCAAATATCTTTACTGTTAATTATTTGACAGAATAATAATTATTATTATTCAACAGGGTTCTGTACCCATTTGTGCAATATCCCATTGGTTTGGAGCAGATGGAAACCTAGCCAAGTGGGCCATTTCATTTGACTTCTGTGTGTTCTAGAAAATGAATGTACCCCTCCTCTGCAAAACAATAAGGAACAGAAAAGGGGAGGGGTGGTTGAAGTTTGTTATTACTGTTAGTAGCACAAGGATCATTGTGGAAGATGTTCACCAAAGGAGCAGAACTCCTATATGACCTTCTTATGGAATGAGGGCAAACAGCCAAAAGGATGAGGCTAGCGAGTTACGTTAGAGCAGTGATTCTCAAACTTGGGTCCCCAGATGTTATTGGACTTCAACTCCCATAATCCCCAACCAAAGGCCACTGAGGCTGGGGATTATGGGAGTTGAAGTCCAATAACACCTGAGGACCCAAGTTTGAGAATCCCTGCATTAGAGGTAAATAAGACAGTCAACCAATAGAAGAATTTATTAAAAACTGGATCCTGTTCCCTCATTATTGGAACAATCAAAATAATTATAATATGTTTTCCCATTTGAGTTATTTATTTTATTTTATTTTATTTTATTTTATTTTATTTTATTTTATTTTATTTTATTTTATTGAAAATATTTCTATACCGCCCAAAACTTGCGTCTCTGGGCGGTTTACAATTCTTCTTCTTCTTGTGATTCATTGATATCAAATATCTGTAAAGTCGCCATGGATGGATCTTAATGTTTTAATAAGGAAAAGGAAAACGGATGGTGTAGAAATGAATTCTCAAATCTACTTCGACTAAGAAAACAAATCCAAGATCTACTTGATCCTTTATCTGCACTCTCTCATCCATTTTATTCTATGGGATCCAGTTAGATCTACTGGATGATTTATCTGGAAGCCCACATCTATCCTGATCTACTGGATCCAGTTAGATCTATTAGATTCTTTATCTGGAAGCCCTGGTTCATTTTAGCCTGGTTTACGGCAGAAGAAAACACAAGTATTTCATCCATGCTGCTTGGAAACTGAATCGAATTTCACTTTAATACCAATGAAATCTTTAGCCAGAGCTGACCTCATTACTAAGTGACTGTAAGTGGCCACTGAGGACACTATTTTGCAAAGAATATTGCTGAGCTATAGACTTCCCTTTTAGTGTTGCCTTGGAGGACAGGCTTCTGGTCTCAGGAAACTCAAGAGCTGAACGATGGACTTAAGATAAGGAAACCAGAGGGATCCCAGCAACAGCGAGGCCTTGCAGATAAAGGATCCAGTGGATCAGGTATAAGAGGCAGAAAGAACTAAGCCCCCAGCAGGATGACAAGAGTGCATGTGTGCTTGAAATGAGTATATGAAATGGCCTTATACTGAATCAGACCATTGGTCCATCCGGGTCAGCACCAGGTAGGGCTGGGAAAGACTCCTGCCTGCTGCCAGTCAATGTAGACCAGGTCTACTCAACTTTGGTGGCCCTCCTGCAGATGTTGGCCTACAGTTCCCATAATCCCTGGCTACTGACCACTGGTGCCCGGGGATTATGGGAGTTGTAGCCCCAAAACAGCTGGGATGGCCAAAGTTAAGCAGGCCTGATGCAGACAGTACTGAGCTAGATGGACCAATGCTCTGACTTGGTATAAGGTGGCTTCTCACGTTCCTTTTGTCTACATCAGGAGCTTTCCCAGACAGCAGACTTTACCACAGGTTTACTGTCAGTTCGAAGTCCCCCCCCACCAAAAGATGAAAAAAGTGGATTTTATTTTACCCCACATATAATTTGGGCTACACATGGGATGACAAACCCGAATCATGTGTGAAGTGCTCACTGATAGCTCACAGGGACTTCGGGGTAAATCCGGTATGTGAACATCTCTGTCCCGAGGAGATGCAAACTAAAAACCGGGTGTGGAAAACCTCCTGGGGTTCCCACCTTTGGGCTGTCAGGTGTTGTTAGACTACAACTCCCATATTCCCCATACAATGGCGATTATGGGAGTCGTAGTCTAATATCTGGGGACCTAAGGTTGGGAATCCTTGGTCTACACTGACTGGCAGCATCTTTCTGGAGACTGAGACAGAGAGGTATTTCCCAGCTCTACCTGGAGATGCTGCCAGAGATTGAACCAATGGCCTTGGGCACACACAAGGCATGCTCTGCCTCCAAGCCACATGCATTGCCTGTGTGCACAACAGAACAGTGTCCAATGCAGGACAGCTGAATGCACGGAAATCCCATGCCCATCGCACACAGCCTCCAAAAGGGAGCAGTGCAAGTAGCTGTCAAGAGTGCTGAAAATCATTTGGGGGGACCCAAAGGAAGCTCCTCAAGTGTGATGAGCAGAACCAACAGCCCAGAGGAAGAACCAAGGAGACTGGCAAGCCAAGATGCAAGCATGCATCAGAAGGCAGCGGACACCGTAATGGATTGTGCAGGAGCTGACATAAGGCTGCCCATAAAGGACAGCAGACGGATCATCCCTTGATGTCTTGAACAGATGGCCGCATTCTTGCTAGCCAGAATATCCAGCCCCCCAGAGGATGTGCCCATTTCGGGGGCTTCGAAGTGTGAAGCCTCGCCAGGAAACCTAGTAAATCAAGCGCAACTCAAATGATTCCACAGCTCCAGCATCTTCGGAACGGCATTCCCGAGAGTTCTTCTGGTGGTCTCACAGATGAGGGAGAGCCGTGGCCCCTGAAGACAGCCCTTCAAAGAGATGATACTCATTGGCTGAACTAGAATTTACTGCCAGGTTTAGCCCTGCGTGGGCATTCCCCAAGTCATCAGGAGAGAGCTGGTTTTGTGGTAGCAAGCATGCATAGTCCCCTTTGCAAAGCAGGGTCTGCCCTGGTTTGCATTTGAATGGGAGACTACATGTGTGAGCAATGGATTCCCCTTAGGGGATGGGGCCGCTCTGGGAAGAGCAGAAGGTTCCATGTTCCCTCCCTGGCAGCATCTCCAAGATAGGGCTGAGAGAGACTCCTGCCTGCAACCTGGGAGAAACCGCTGCCAGTCTGTGTAGACAATACTGAGTTATGAATATGAATATGATGAATATTTATATACCACTTTTCAACAAAAGTTCCCAAAGCTATTTTCATAGATATTAATACATGAATGAATGAATGAAATGGCTAACTTGTCTCCAAAGGGCTCACAATCTAAAAAAATAAACATAAGGTAGACAGTAGCAGCAGCCACTGGAAGGATGCTGTGCTGGGGATAGATGGGGCCAGTTGCTCCCCACCTGCAAAATATAAGAGAATCACCACTTGTTGCTCAGTTACTGTTGCTCAGTTACTGTTAAGTTGCTCAGTTAGCTGGAGTTAGATGGATCAATGGTCTGACTCAGCATAAGGCAGCTTCCTACGTTGCCATAGAGCCTTTCTAGAGCTACGAGCCCCAGGAGAGTTACTTCCCCACAAATGTGGGCAATGTGGCTTTTAATTTGGGCTTAGCTTTCAGCAACCATGGAGAAACTGCTGCCAGTCTGTGTAGACAATACTGAGTTGGATGGACCAATGGTCTGACTCAGTATAAGGCAGCTTCCTGTGCTCCTATCTGATCACAGATTTCCCATGCTGTGCAGTTTAACCATCAGCCTTCTCACTCCCAGGCAAAAGTTAGTTTCAGATTCCACCCTGGTATGGCTCAAGTTATATATATATATATCTTGAGATAAGATAGACACAGATACAATAAAAGTAATAACATTAACTAAAAAAAATTAAAAGTCAGATTAAAAACCATAATTATTAGGTTCAAATTAAACTGAAAATTATTTTTTTAAAAACTAAAGCAGCTAAAGAAGCTACCAGATATAACAAAACAATAATGGAGCATTAAAAAGCCAGAGCCTGCAAATACAACATAAGGCTATCAGGTTATACTAAAAGAAGAGAGTGCTTAGCAGGACAACTTGACTGTAATTTGAGTCAGAAATATGTCTTCTTTTCCTTCATAAAGCTCAATGCATATAGATCATGCCATATAAATATAACTGGCTGACATATGAAGCAAGTGATCTATACCTCAGTGCACTGAGAGAGCAGGCTAACAAAACTTCCCAACTAACTGGTGCAGCGGGGAAGTAGCCATTTTCGACGCCCTCCCCTTCCTAAGAAGCCCTCTGTGCCATCCACAAATATGTCCCTGAGGGTTGTATACCCTTCAGGGACATATTTTTAGGTGGCACAGAGGGCAAAAGAGAAAGGGGAAGGTGTCAAAAATTTCCACTTCTCCATTGCACCAGGAGGTTGGGAAATTTGGTTAGGTTGCTTTCTCACTCTGCATTCTTGCCCTGTCAGATATTATTCCATTTTTATAGATGGGAAACCAAGTAACTACAATTGTTCAAACCACCCAAGCAAATAGGGAAATCAACTCGGAATGTCTAGATCTGTGTCCAACGTATTCTAGACCACAGTGAATCTCCAATTTTATATGCATCTTTGTATTTAATGTATTATATCTTCATAGCATCCTTGTGATGTATGCAGGTCAGGAAGTTGTTCTGCCCATTTTATAGATGGTATCTGAGACCAAGAGAGAGAGAGAGGGAGAAATGCTGACCAGTTCAAGGCTGCATAATGAGTCCAAAACCAAGGTAAGATTTGCCCCCAGGGGCGTAGCATCCATTGTGCAAATGGGTTCAAAGAACCCAGGCCGCCAGGCTCAGGGACCACGCCTGGCACCCCAGCCACACCCCTGTGGCGGCTCCATTTTTGAGAGGTTTCAGCCAACGCTGGGCTCCCAGCCTGGCCAGGAATGCCTCTCCCTGCCTTTGCAAGCAGGGAGAAGCCATCCCAGCTGTGCTGGGAGCCCAGTGCTTGCTGGATTTTACTTCAGAATGGGGTAGTCCCATTTAGTATTGTTGCCATGCCCCCTGCGTTTGAAGTCAGATGCAGGGAGGGTGGCTGTGCTGGCAGGGATCGGCCGGGGGCAGCCTGGACAGGAGCTGCCGGTGTCCTCACTACGCCACTGGTTTGCCCTCTTGATTCAAATGCTGTGCCTTGGATGAAGGACATTGATAAATGGGAATGGTTCGGAGAAGGGCAACCAAGATGGCGAGGGGTCTAGAAACCAAGTCTTATGAGGAGCGGTTGAAAGAGCTGGGTATGTTTAGCCTGGAGAAGAGAAGACTAAGGGGGGGAATGGGAATCCTCTTCAAATATCTGAAGGGCTGTCCCATAGAAGAAGTGAGGAGAAGAAGACTCTGAGGAGAAGAAGACTCTGAGAAGACTCTGAGAAGAAGAAGACTGAACAGAACTAGGACAGGACGGACAGGACAGGACTGGTCTAGACTAGACTAGACAGGACTAGCCTAGACTAGACAGGACTAGCCTAAACTAGACAAGAGTGGTCTAGACTGGACTGGACAAGTACAGGACAGACAGGACTAGACAGGACTGGGACCAGTCGGTTGAAATGACAAGCAAGTCGATTTGGCCTAGATAGCAAGAGGGATTTCCTAAAACCTTTTAAACAGTGGAACAGCCTGCCTCATGCAGTGATGGGCTCTCCTTTGCCGTAACTTTTCAAACAGAGGCTGGGCAGCCATCTGTCAGGGATGCTGTTGCAGTTTCCGTAACTGAGATGGGAGTTGGACTGGAAGACCTCTGGAGGCCCCTTCCAATCCTAACACTTGGTGATAATGTGATTCTATACCACGGACCACAGTGATAGTCATGACAGTGGAGTGTCTGTTTGTGATTGCCATGTAACGTCCCTGGGTCAGTTCTAGGACCATATTTGGCTTCCTGACTGCAGTCTCTTCAGCAACCCAAGCCAGCCAGGACTGTCTAATTTCTACAGCCCCTCCACCTTGCAAAAAAATAAATAAATCGACTTTTGCAAGCTTTTTCTCCCATGCCCTTTTTATGATTTCACTTCAGCTAAGTTGCTTCAGTGTGGTTTTTTTAAAGCCCTTTAAATCCTTCCCCTTTTAAAAAAGAAAGAGAGCCGAATTTCTCATCTAATTACTTGTCCCCAGCAGCGGGGGCTTAAAAATACCATCAAATATCACGAGACTTGTGATAAAATCATTAACGTTGGCTGCGTCGAGGAGGAGGCCCCTCCAGGCTTCCTCCTCTCAGGAGTTCTGCATTCCTCTTCAAAGCAAGAGACAGAAAGCCTCCACGCTGTCATTTGCATAAAACCAATTTCTTAAAATCTTTAATTAAAATCTTTGCAGATTAGGTTTGCCAGGTAAATGGAGGCGCACTGCTCTCGGCTGTTGGCGGCCTCCTTCTATCCTTCGGCGTGGGCTGTTGATATCCTTCCTCCCTTGACCTTGCCCTTCTTCCACTCCTGACCAGTTGGCATTTCAGTGTTTGTTTGCATTTCTCCTTGCCTTTTTTGTCTTCTTATCCTCTCCTGCATCCAAAGTTTAGCGGATGGAATTTCCTGGATGGGCAGGAATCTTGGGCAACAGTTTGGCTCTCAACACCGGAACTCTTGACTTCTGGCCAACAGCAAGTGGTCCACGGGGGACATATCTGGTGCATCCTGGGATACCTCCTGAGTAGAACCCGGGAGAAATACATGGTGCATTTTGGGATACCTCTTCAAAGGAAGCTGCCACTTGAAAGAGACATCTCGGGGGATGATATCAGTGGATGATAGAACCACGGAAAAACGTAAGGCGGCTTTCTGCTGGACAAACCTACTTGGATTCTTTTGCCTTGATCCAGCGATTCTCCTCTGTGTATTTATGTATGGGATAGTACAAATGGAACTAATGGAACTCAGATGAAATCCTAGCACGCCAAAGGTCCCACTATGAACGGATCTGCTGAACACGAATGGATCTGCTGGAGCTTTCTCAGACAGGCAGCTTTATTGCGGCAGGAAGTTTAAGCCATTTTGAGCACTGCACCCAAGTGCTACTTTTGTAGGACGCATATAATGCACCAGAACTGTGAATTGCCGGGAGTGGGGTGGGAGCGGAACGATGCCACTGGCTGTATGTATGGCACCTCCTCACCTCCTGTCTCTGTCCTGACGTCACAGTAAATGGTTCCCTCCTGTGAACTCCCCCCCCCAGCCTAAGTTGAGTGAAGCTGCATTCAATCGCCAATTGGAAAAGCTCTTGCTCTGCCTTCTTCAGGTAGAAGCCTGCACACAGTGGTGAAGCCAGCCCAAGGGCAGCCTGTATCCTGCCCCTCTGGGGGCCCAGCCAGTGACGCCCTGTGTGCATGACGTCGTGCGCATGTGGGTGTTCCCAGGCTCTGGAGAGCCCTGCCAGCTCTCCTGATCACATTCCTAGGCAGCGTTTGTTGCCTGGCAGTGTTTATATCCCTGCCTTTCCCTCGCTGGAGGAAGGGAAATAAATGCATACAGGCAGCAAGGCAGCTTGGAAGTGAGATCGGGAGAGCTCGCTCGGGGCTTCTCGGAGGCCGGGCAGGCCACTTTTGCATGTGACAGCATGCCCATGGGGCGTGGCCCAGGCTTGGGATAGCCCATGCGAGCTCTACCCAACTGGCCCTATCCATCCCCAGCACAGCACCCCTCCAGTGGCTGCTGCTAGTGTCTATCTTATGTTTCTTTTTTAAGACTGTGAGCCCTTTGGGGACAGAGATAGAGAAAGCTCACTCTCCGGAGCCCGTGCGTGTGATGTCACATGCAAAAGGGGCACGCCCGGGCTCTGAGAAGCCCCAAGCGAGCTCTCCCGATCTCATTTCCAGGCAGCCCTGCTGCCTGCATGAATTTATTTCCCTTCCTCCAGCGAGGGAGAGGAAGGGAAATAAATGCATCTCAGCTCAGTACTCTGGCGATCCTCTGGTGATCCGGGCCACTCTGGCAATCCAGCCACACACCCTTTGCACACGACATCACGCACAACGGGGGCTCTGGTGGCCCTTTTCGTTGGCAGCCCAGGTTCTCTGAACCCTGTCGCTCTATAGTGGGTCCTCCCCTGCCTGCATATGATCCTGAGGGCAGGACTAGAGCCAATGGATTGAAATTGCAAGGAAGGACAATTAGGAGGAAGTTCATAACTGCAAGAGAACTGTTTGACAGTTGAACAGTCTGTCCTGCAGAGTGGTGGGTTCTCCTCCTCCACTGGAGAGTTTCAGACAGAGGCTGAGTGGCCATCTCTCAGGGATGTTTCAGCAGATTGCTGCACTGAGCAGGGGGGGTTGGTCTAGAAGGCCTCCCAGGTCCCTCCAGCTTTCAAATTCTAGGATTGACAGGGCCACATGCAGACACCTTTCCACATCTGTATATGGAAATTGGAACAGTGGTGGTTCCTTATGGATAACATAGTTCACTTGCTCAGATTGGCTATCGGCATCTTAATGCAGACGCAAAGCCTTTTGCAGTCTGGAGCTTCTGCATCAAGCCCAAATATCTGCGAACGAGGAAGTTAAGGGCCAATTTATACCCACAGTTTACATGGTGGGGGCAAGACAAGAAGATGGCTTCTTTTGGTGTGGCGACAGACTCTGCACTCGTGCTGGGAAATTACAGATCTCCCCTTCCAGGTTCAACCTGCATGTTAGCTGTTTTCCAGTCAGTTACCATGTCAACATGGGAACTTGGAGAGAGATCTACCATTTTGTGCCAAAGAGAGAGAGCAAACTATTTGACCAAGAGACACTGAAGAAAACATCGATGCTTGATTTGTGACAGAGATGGGAGCTTTAAATATATCTTCTAAGATCCCTTCCGCTGGAACAATAGAAGCAGGAAGCAGGATGCGTGCTTGCTGGTATTTTTTGGGGTGAGGAAACGGCAACATCAGCTCTTGCTGGATCCTAGCCCTATTGATCTCGATAACGGCGAAAGGGAAGGAAAAGATCTGTAGTTATCATCATTCCAGCAGCATACAATTTCTTTGTATGAGAGAGAGAGAGAGAGAGAGAGAGAGAGAGAGAGAGAGAGAGATTAATTGTATGCTGCTGGAATGACTGCAACTACAGATACTTATATACCACTTTTCAACAGCAATTCTCAAAGCTGTTAACATAGAAAAATAAATAATAAGATGGCTCCCCGCCCTCAAAGGACTCGCACTCTAAAAAGAAACTTGAAAGTAGACACTAGCAGCAGCCACTGGAGGGACGCTGTGCTGGGGCTGGCTAGGGCCAGTTGCTCTCCCTCTGCTAAATCGAATCACCCGTTTGGAAGGTGCCTGTTTGCCCAGTTAGCAGAGAATGGGGCTATTTACACACAAAGGCAAAACCGGGCTAAGGAAGCCCGGCCCGGTTTTGCCGGCACGTGTGAACTGCTAGGGTGGCAAAGCCACTTAGGGAATCCGCTGATTAGCCCAGGTTTTGAGCTTGAGGGTGCCCTGAAACCAGGCTTAGTGCTTGTGTGTCGGTGCCGTGTGGCTCTGCATGGCTCCTACACACAAGTAGCCTCCCAGCCCGTGCTGGAAAGCTCCCCCAATGCACCTTGCACTCATGCAGTGCATCATGGGTGTTCTGGGGGCCTCC
Organism: Hemicordylus capensis; assembly: GCF_027244095.1. Lineage (NCBI taxonomy): Eukaryota > Metazoa > Chordata > Lepidosauria > Squamata > Cordylidae > Hemicordylus > Hemicordylus capensis. The sequence goes on along the minus strand of NC_069664.1, from coordinate 18,836,137 downwards.
CGGCCCCCAAACCTCCCAGCTGCTCCTGGTAGCAGCCAATGGATGTCTGGGGGAGTGATCTGCTGGCCCAGCAAGAAGACTGGGATCGTCCGTGGGGGAGGCAAGTGTTTTCAGACTTCCCCGCCTGCCACGTGGAGCCCTCTCTCCATGCTCGTGAGAAAGCGCTCAGTGCATGAGAATGAATGAGAATAGCCCTGCTGCTATTCTTCCGTATCTTCTGAGAAGGGGCCACAAGGCGGCTTCCCGGGTTAGGCCGGCAGCTCTGTTTCCACAGCTGCCCTGGCTGGCTCCGTGCTCTCTCGGCACCCTGGCCAGTTGCTTTTTGCGGTGCCTAGCTGGGCATGGTTCCTTCTGGAAGCCACAGAGAGAGCGGCCTGCCATGGAGCCATATTAAGAGCAGGAAAGGGCCTGAGCAGCTTAACACCTTGCATGGCACGGGGGAGCCCTGGCTGACTGGAGTACTAACGACTTCAGGTGCTTTGGGCCCGCGATGCTAATCCTCGCCTGGCGCACGGGCTCCGTTTTCGCCAGGGTTTCCTGCACATGCTAATCCCCCTTGCTCACGAAGCGAGAGGCTCCTGCCGAAAGGAGAAAAGGCCCATTCTTTGAAGCGACGTGGGACACGGCGAAGGCTGCCAGTGAAAAGTCTGGCTCTGCAGCTGTGTCTATTCCCGGGGTTAAAAGACACCCCTTCCCTACCCAAGGCAGCAGAATTGGTCCTCTGCTCTCCGACAAGAGGAGGACAGCCCAGCTTCTCCAGTAGGGCTGCTGTCGTTTTACGCTCCGGCTCCTGTGCTTTGCGCTGTCACGTGACAAATAGGAATTCCACAGGTGGAACTTACCCCCAAATAGAGGCTTAGCGATGGGGGGAAAGTTTCACTCTCTGGATTTCTGCCTGTCTTGCAGCCAATTAGAGCAGCCCATTAGAAATGCAAAATCAAATTTGTTGCAGCCCCTAGTGGGGATGCACACCGAGAGACCGAGCCCTGTAGCCCTTCCTCTCCTCCACTGTAATGTTACTGGATCCCACAAAGCACCAGTCCCACTATGGGGTGTTCATTCACCCCAGTGCCCAACAGTGGCACCTATGCCGCCTGGTGGTGCTTGGCATGGTCCACGTGAGCCAGCCCCTGAGTCAGAACACGAAGCCAAACGCATCAGATGCTCAGACGAAAGCCTGCCGATTTCAAGCAGCGGGGCCTTTCCGTCTCCCTGGACCCTCCTCCTCTGACCTTAGGGTTGGGAGACTTAAGCGGAGCGGCTTGACAAATTACAGCAGGAGGTTGCAGAATTAACACATTTAATTAAGTCTCTCGGGGCTTGAACAAGAATTATGCGTGCGGCTCTTGTGCCTGCAGTTTAAGTGGAGAGGAAGAAAGGGAGCGGGCAGGGAGCTGGTGATGGAAACAGGCCACAACTTGGCACTTTTCATAAGCAGCCGGGCAGCAAGGAAGCAGGCATGTTGGCCCTCGGACTCTTCCCCCTTTGATGCCCTTGGAGTGGACCAGAGAAGCATTTCCCAACTTTTTTCACCCTGAGGGAAACTTATATCAAAATTTAAAAAAAATATTGGGGCACACTGCTCCCCAAAGACCGACTTGTTTTTCTTCTTGTGGCAGCAGCTCTGTCCCCATCATGAATAAGAACATAACTGCGCTGTTGGAACAGACCAAGAGGCGCTTCACATGATTAAAGTGCAGCGCCTAGGGGTGGTTTGCGGGGAGCCATCCCCATAGGCTGGTAGGGGCGGGGGGGAATAGGGGGTCGCCTGACCCCCAGAAGTCACAGAATGCCCCACGTAAGTGCGCGGGGCATTCTGGGGAGACCCCCGAGGCCAGGCGGCTTGTTGGAGCCTCCCGGTCGGGAGTCTCCTTGTGAGTCACCGCACCGTGGAGCCGCACCATGGCGGCTCACAGTCGCCAAAATTGGGTTAGTGGATCACTCGCTCTGCTAACCTCATTGGGGGGCAGGATTAAGTAGGCTAGCCGCCAGGAGCCACATGGTTCTCGGCAGTTCTCACAACCGCTCAAAAGCGGGCTGGGCTGCCTTAGCCCGCTTTCAAGCAGTCATGTGAATAGCCTCCAAGAATCCTACTTGCTCAGTGTTGTCTGGCCTGGTACGCACAACCATTTGAATCTAGGTTAATGTGGGTTACTGAAGTTAGCATAATTGGGTGAACACATGCCAAGGCAGAAATCTCAGATTCATCACAGGCCATAAACCACCTAGGCGTGGGTTCACATAAGCATACTAATGTCGGTAACCCACACTCAACCTCTATTTGAACGATTGTATGAACCAGGCCCATTTTTAACAGAGACCATTCAGAAGACCCTGGGAAGCCTGCAAGCAGGATTGGATAGCAGCAGCCCTTTCAACTCCCATAATCCACGGCTATTGGCCACTGTGGCTGGGGATTATGGGAGCTGTAGTCCAAAAACAACTGGGGGGGCTTAAGTTGAGATGGGCTGAGTTAGATGGACCGACTTGGTATACAGCAGCATCCTATGTTCACTGTCCACTAGGCTGACACCATACATCTGATTATGTAGGCTCTAGGGAATGTACTAAAATGAGAGATGGGGAATGCCCACTGAGATGCACTGGTTCCTTCTGAATGGCCATAGGAATGCATGGAATTTCCGAATGGTGGTTGGCCATTGAAGAGCGGCTGCCAGTCACTGTAAACAATACTGAACTAGATGAACCAATGGTCTGACTCAATATAAGGCAGCTTCCTATGTCGTTCTTTTTATTTGTTCTTAAGTAAGTTAATACTGAACTAAACTCGCATTCCTGCCTTGACATGTGTTCAGACAGTCATAGGAACATAGGAAGCTGCCATATACTGAGTCAGACCATTGGTCTATCTAGCTCAGTACTGTCTTCACAAACTGGCAGCGGCTTCTCCCAGGTTGCAGGCAGGAATCTCTCTCAGCCCTGTCTTGGAGAAGCCAGGGAGGGAACTTACTGCTGATCAGTTTCACTGAGCGACCTCGAGTTCCAGGATGATAAAAGGGAGGGAGAAATCTCTCTCTATCCACTCCCTCCCCACCACTCACACTTCTAGAAATCTCTGTCATGCCACCTCTTAATCACTGGAGTCCAACAGGCTATCCCTACACCTGCTGTCATCAGGCTGCAATTTGACAGACCGACAGACCCAACTGAGTGCTATGCCTTGGCTTTAAAGCAGCATGACGGATTGCAGCCGTTGACCAAGGTCTTGCCAAGCCAGGCAATGAAGTACATTGATTTCAGCACGCCTAAACTGCACCAAGCCCAGTGCTGGGTCGTGAATAATGGGCTTTTATTTAAAAAGGTTGTTTACCACTTCAAAAAAAAAAATCATTTCTGCACCAAGATCCGGGTGCACGAAGATCATGGTTCTCAATCTTTCCTCTGCAAAAATGAAACTAGGCTCTTATTACTTTATAATCATGCGTATCATTATCTCAGTCTATAAGACTCTTTTTCAAATGAAATCCAGAGAACCAGCTACTCTGTCTTTTGCAAGTTCTTGCCACCTCCCCGGGTTTTTCCTGGCTTTCCAAATAGCGGTTGCCAATTAATATGTGATATGGAAACACTGACAATCTATTTCAGGAAGCTTTCCCTACAATTTGCTAGGTTTTTAGTATTCCTTAGCTGGCCAATTACTTTCCTACTTATTCCTCTTGTTAAAAAAGGAGGTTCAGCTATTTTAGAATTATTCTATGGGCTTCTCTCTCCCATTTTTTTTATTCACTCCCAGGGCAAGTACCTTTAATGAAGTTAGGAAATGTATCTACAGCCTTGTTAGAAAGAGCCCTTTGCCACCTCCAAGAACTCTTTCTAGGTGAAGAGGGGCTGTTCTCCCATTTCAAGTTTAATTTTTTAGGCCAAATTAAAATTAATTCTACAGCGAGTGCCAGCAAAATGGGAGATCTGAGTCCAGGGGAAAATTAGAATCGCCAGGGGAAGAGGACTGCGCAAGAACTATGATGGGAAGCCAAAGCAAAGAGCTCATTTCAAATCCAGAAGTTAAAGAACCATTGACCGCAAAAAAGAAATCTATGTAAAAGACTAGGATAAAGATCTGCCTTTTGGACACCCCATCCTAAAAATGTTCACAGCGTACATTGATATTAACCCAGTTAATGAGACAGGGTTGTAACTCGGTGGCCGAACACCTGCTTTCCACACAGGTAGGGATAGGAGGGATCTCCAGGTAGGGATAGATTCACTCCTGCCTGAAACTCAGGGGAGCTGCTGCCAGTCAGTGTAGACCATACTGAGCTAGCCGGACCAAGGGTCAGTATAAGGCAGCTTCCTATGTTCCTAACACAATGGCATCATGTGGAAGATAAATGAGATATTTTTTCCCCCAGTCCTGCTATTGCCTTGTCATTTCCAGCACAGGGCCATTTTTAAGGCTATGTGCATTCTACATGTTCACAACTGCATCATGCAAATGAGGATTTTGGACTGAGTGCATACTAGCTTTCATTTCTTTTTTTAAAAAAAAAGTGTCTAGACCTTAAGATGCCAACGATCACTTTGAAAGCATTAGGCACACTCAGGCTCACCGAAGCCCTGTTGATTTCAGTGGGCCAATGCATATCTCATTCTGTACAGGATCAAGCTGAAAGCTATGTTGAGTGGGACTGAACCGGGCTTCCGGTGATCAGGTGGTAGTGCCCACCCAACCCCAGCACAACACACCACCCCTCCAGTGGCTGTTGCTAGTATCTACCTGATATTTCCTCTTAGGGTTAGGGCTACACAACTTCAGCTGTTGTTGGACTACAACACGCATCATCTCTGGCTATTGGTCATTGTGGCTGGGGACGATGGGAGTTGTAGTCCACCAACAGCTGGAGGGCCAAAGTTGTGCAGCCCCGTTTTAGATTGTGAGCTCTTGGGGAACAGGGGAACATCTTGTTTACTTGTTTGTTTTTATATAAACTGTTTGGAACACTTTTGTTGAAAAGCGGTATATATAGGTGTAGTTGTAGTGGTGATGATGGTGCTTTAGTACTCTTCCTAGTTCCTTGTCACTCATCCATGGTAGAAGCAAAAATCAGACGTATTTAAATATTCTTAATACTGTGCATCCTCTTACTGAGTTCAGAATCAAAGCAAACCTTCTGGTCAGCAAAGGAAATCTTTACAAACACTGTGTTGCATGTGATAACCTCTGGATCAGGGACCTACAGCAGAACCTCGCTATCTGCAGATTCGACATCCATGGATTTGCGTATCCAGTCGGGTAATTGACAACCAACCTTGGCATATGCGTTTAAAAAAAACAAACCAGCCCCCCCAAAAGTTTTAATTCCATGTATACGCAGGTTGGGGGTGGCCAGAAATGACCTCAGAGGTCATTTCCAGATGCCATTTTAAGAAAAGGAGCCATTTTTGGCTCTTTTAAAAAAAACACACACACAATTTTTTCGGTGATTTTTTTGAGGGAAAATTGGGGGATTGGGACTGGCAGTGGGGGGGGGGCATTCCTGGACAGCTGGAGACCCATGGAGCATGGTAGGGCATTTTTTACCTTGGGTGGGGGCAAGGCTGTCCTTAGAGAGCCCTGGCAGGGTGTGGGCCCCGGGACAAATCAGCCAGTGTGGGGCCCCTTTCCAGTTAATTCTAATGGGGGTTAAAAGAGCGGGGCCCGGGACAGTCAGCCTGCTTGCCACGCCCTAAGGACAGCCCTGGTGGGGGATGTTTTTAGTTCATTTTTGCCCTTTCCTCCAGCTTCCTGGAACCTAACCCTCCATTCCCATTGACTTAATGACTTGGTATCCGCGGTAGTAGCGGAGAACGGAACCCCTGCAGATACCAAGGTCCACCTGTAATATTTAAGAGCACCAAATCTAGCATCCATGCAATCCTGACCATTTAAGAACAGCCCTGCTGGATCAGGGCCAAGGCCTATCTAGTCCAGTATCCTGTTTCATATAGTGGCCCATTAGATGCCTCTGGGAAGTCATGCCAATTCTCTTGCTGTTGATCGCCTGCAACTGGTATTCGGAGGCATCCTGCCTCCGAGTCTGGAAGTAGTAGATAACCATCAAGACTAGTTGCCATTGATAGACCAGCCCTCCCTGAATTTGCTCAAGCCCCTTTTAAAGCCGTCCAAACTGGTAGCCAGCTGCTGGCCCATTTCATTATGGGGAACAATTGCAGTCCTCATAATGAATGGGATAAAAAGTGCATCTGTGAAAGAGTGTGCCACGAGTGTACCGGTAGACGAGATCTGCATCTCACACCTTCAGACATGACATCTCCTCCTGTATGCAAAGATCTTGCAGGGACACTCGGCTCTGCAAAAACTGCATCATGAGATTCATCCCCAAGAGGAAAATTAAATCAGATATGAGCTGCTCTACACTTTTAGGAGGGGACAACAATTATCTGGTGGCTAAGAAAAATGATCTCTGTTTCCAGGTTGTCCTTCTGGAACAACTCAGCCGAGCGACTTCTCAGAGGGACTCATTAGCATCTCTCACCTGTGTGGGGAGGGAGGTGGAAAAGCCCTTGGGGATCCATTAAATTAAATCCACTAAATACAGAAGGCAGTAAGAAATACACAGGCTATTCTCTGTATGGAGAGAAGAAGAAAACAGAAAATGGTTGCAAATCAGACCAGCTTTTAACGTGTGAAAAGTTCTATTTATTTAGCAAACCATCTTGGCTAAGGGGTAGAGATCAACACAGCAGTTGTCATGGCACCAGAATCAATACACCCTACCTGTTTTGCTCTGCAAACACACCTACCTATAAAGATATTTTCCAAGCGAGGTGAAGGAGAACCACAACCTGAAAAACAGGAGCGGCTCCTCCTAATGAACAGGGGGAGGCACAGCTGCCTCTGCTTCCGAAAGCTCTTTTTGCACCTCTCTCTCCCACTCCACCATTAATTATAGATGCGCTGCCTGCAGGCTGGCAATTCATCAGGTAGAGCTGTGCGGTTATCTCTATTTGATGTATAGCACAGCTCTCATTAATGCTGGGATAGGCTGGGATGGGAGAGAGAGGAACAAACACAGCTTCGGGAAGCAGAGGCAGTTGTGCCTCCTTTGGCCTCTCCCCACAAAGCAGCCTTAGAACTCATATATTTAATGTTATTATTAAGCTGAATTTCCCTATACTGAAAGCTCAGAATATCATAGAAATAATATAATACAAAGAATATATATATATGTTTTTAACAATGTAAAATATTGTTTAACAATATATAAAAATTGTTTTTAACAATACAGTACATGCTGCTTTATCAAAAAAATTAATTTCTCTCTCATGTTGATTAGCAAGTGTTTTCTCTGTGCCAGGGCAGCACCAGTGGCTGGTATTCTGTTCTCCTAGGAGTGGACTCTTATTGGCTTTGCATATACTGGCTGCAGGAGATGGTGAACCAGAATGATGAACAAGCATCCTAGGAAGACCAAGCTCACGAGGGAGAGGAGAACATAACGGCCGATGAAGAAGGTGTCCACAATCTGAGAGGAAGAGAACATTTGTAAGTTACAGAGGGCAGAGCATCAATGACTGACGCCAGTCTTAATTAGCAAGCAGCCCTGCAAGTCATATCACAGTGAGGTCAATCACACAATCAAAAACTGCGTTCTCCCCGGGTTTGGGAGCTGTGGGTGCTCCTGATTTTTGGTTGTGTAGAAGCAAGGGAGGAGGAAAACCGGGGTAGCTTCCTGCTTCCACACAACCGGAAACTGGGAGCACACACAGCTCCCAAGCCCAGGTAGAACACAGTTTTTGATTGTGTGAATGGCCTCACTGTATATAATCTCCAAAATTGCTGGTCTTCAGTTAGTGGACTGGGACTCACAAGTGGGCTACACATTTTCCTCCTATTATGGTGTAGTAGTTAAGAGTGCTAGACTACGACCAGGGAGACCCGAGTTCAAATCCCCATTCAGCCATGATACTTGCTGGGTGACTCTGGGCCAGTCACTTCTCTCTCGGCCTAACCTACTTCACAGGGCTGTTGTGAGGAGAAACTTAAGTATGTAGTACAACGCTCTGGGCTCACTGGAGGAAGAGCGGGATATAAAATGAAAATAGATAGATAGATAGATGGTATTAAAAACCAGTTCAAACCACTTCAAGTCATCAATTAATGAGAACCAGAAGCAGTAATAAAATACCAGTCTACAACTCAGTTCCAAGAGGTCCTGGTGAAATAAAAATCAGTTCACTTGGTGTCGAACTGGGAGGGGGGGGAGAGATGTTACTAGATGGACTGCCTTGGGAAAACATTCCACAATAACAGGGCCACCAATGAAAAAGCCCTGTTGTCAGTTGCACTAAGCTCACAAAGAGGACAGAAAGCAAAGCCTCTTCAGTGGTGCATACTCTTTGGTGGAAAATGTATCAGGTTCTTTATTTATTTGCTCAGAGTGCCTTTTTACAACATAAGCACTTGCTCCGTTGGGATTCCATGACGATGCAGTAAGTAATTGAGAATCTGCTCACATTTTCAGTTTAAGTGCTAGCTGTCTTATTATTTCCCTGTTTCTCGGCTATCCACATTGATGAACCACTAGGCATAAGAGGTATTGGCTACGGATTATTTGATAACAGATAAGAGAGAAGCTGCATTCACTGCCTGGCTTGGACTCACTGCCATTGCATGCCTCCTTTCTCAAAATGGTTTTGTCAGTGGCCATGAAACCTGCATTTGGCTTTTTCCCTCTGCCTTCCCTATTCCTTTTGAGTCATACCTACTAAATCATAAGCGTTCATTTACCTCCAGGAGAGGGGGCATGCCCTCAGCTCTTGCCTGTGGGCTTCCCAGAGGCATCTGGTGGGCCACCATGAGAAACAGGATGCCAGACAAGATAGGCCTTGGGCCTGTTTCAGCAGGACTCTTCTTATGTTCTTTTAAACTGAGAAACACATTGAGGTCATTCACACAATCAAAAACTGTTCTACCTGGGTTTGGGAGCTGTGTGTGCTCCTAGTTTTCGGTTGTGTGGAAGCAAGGTATGAGGAAAACCTGGGTAGAAGTGATTGTGTGGAAGCATGGTAGGAAGAAAAGTTACCCAGGTTTTCCTCCTACCTTGCTCCGACACAACTGAAAATTGGGAGCACACACAGCTCCCAAACCCGGGTAGAACCCAGTTTTTGATTGTGTGAATGACCTCATTGAGTGCATTGGCAGAAAGGCAGTATATAAATGAAGTAAGCACACATTTTAACCAGTGACATGCACATTAACCCCTAGACCTGGATGCAACACACCAACCTTCCCTCTCTGTCCTGACACAGCCCGTTGTAACCACATAGTTATCATTTCCTCTCGTGTGATTTCTCCTACTGCAACCCATATCAAATTCATTCTTGCACAAAAGTATCTCCAGTTCTTGGCAGCTGGAATTAATGAACACACAATTAAAATTTAAGCCTTCCTTTCATGATAATTAAGGCTTGAATTATTTGCAAGAAGTCGGAGATCTGGTTTGCATATTGGGTGGGTTGTGCTTTGAATGCCCTGTGGCTGCACCTTCCCCTTACGGTTGAATACTTCAGCTCCAGTTGCTCCCCCAGACAGTGGCTGGTCTCTTGTGCAATGAAACACGGGTGTTTCTGAACTGCCTGCTCTGCTGCGGGCACCTAAAAACAGGTACACACAAAACCAGCAGGAGTCTTGTGCGAGAGTGCTTTAGCGTAACGTGGGTTGCAGCCAATGGCTAGATTTTTTCCCCGCCACTGCCAGTTTTCAGGCTAATGACATCACCGCCCAGCACATGTTGCCAGGCAATGACATCAGTAGCCCACGCGCCAGCTCATTGCCGGTGGCAACAAAGTGAATGGCTGCAGATGTATGGCAATGCATGACTCCCCTGGCCCCGATGGGTGGCCTGAATTCACTGCATAAGGTTGCCCAATGGTAGATCCACCGCCATCTTGCACAAATACGGCGCAATCTCACTTCTGTGACCCTGCTTTATGTTGGAAAGAATGCTCGTGTTGCAGAAGTGTGACTGTGCCATTTTAAGTATTTGCACATGAGCACTCATGCGCAAGACGGCTGGTGGGGCACGGGTGGTTCAGAACGGTGTTCCCTCTAACAGGGATTCCCAGATGTTGTTGACTACAACTCCCAGAATCCCCAGCTGCAATGGCTTTTGCTTGGGGATTGTGGGTGTTGGAGTCAACAGGATCTGGGAATCCCTGTTAGAGAGAACACTGATTCAGAACCACCCACATCTCACTGCACAACATGTTGGCCACTGTGTCCTGCAGATAGATGTAGAGATGCATGCTGGGATAGAAGGGGGGAACAGAACTTCCACGTGGACACAAGAAAAGAAACTCTGAAAAAAAAAAGGCAGAAAAAGAAGAGTTGGGGTAGTGAAGACACGGGGCAGTGAAGACACAGCAGGAAGACACGGCTTCCAAAACCACCTTGCCAACTCCTGCGACTCTTCAAGACTCTGCTTACAGTAAAGGTGAGCTTCATGAAACAGCATTAACACAAGCCTGACCTCAGCTCCGCTGCTGAACAAGTCTCCTGTGGGCGACATGTTTGCTCGTTCAACACGCTTCACTTTTTAATTAGCCAATTAGCAGGCTTTGGGTGCCGAAAGCTCAGAGCATGTATTATTGATACCGGCTTGCACTGCGCCACTACCGAGGGTAGACCTAGAGAGTCTCCGGGTGAACTCTTTTGTTGTGTCGCCCCAACTCTCAAAATACATGCATGTGGAACTTCCACTCGCTCTTGATCCTGCAGTATGCAGTAAAACAACAGGGAGCCAGGGCAAGTGGTCGGTGGTGGGGGGAATGAGAGAGAGAGATGTCATGCTCAGCAGCTCATGTGAGTTCCTGCCTGGCAGGTGGAGCTACATGACATATGGAGGAGAGAGATGGGGTGGAGTTGTGTCGCTCCTTACTAGAAGAGGTCACAGATACTATCCAATAGGTTCCTGCGATCCAGGTCGTGTCCCAAAGTGCCCTGGCCCAGCTAGCTGTGGAGAGAAATTGCATGTTCTCCAGCAGAAAATCATCGCAGCTAGAAAAAATGCAGTGATGTATCAGGCAGTAGTCTGTTGGTTTCTTGTTGAGAAAATGCAATACCACCCAAAACAGATGTTTTCCCTTGAGAAAAGGTTATCTGGATTCCACACAACAAAAGGCATATTTGTTGCACTGGCAACTCAGTGGCTGGAAGCACCTCAGGAAAGTTCTCTAGAAGGAAAACACAGCTGTCCTAAAGAAGTCTGAGGTGCTGTTTCGCTTGCTGCTGGAATTGCGTCAACAGCGAAGAAATACAGTCAAAAAGAATTCTTGCACCAGAAGGCCTGAAGTTTCAGCAGACAGGACAGCAGAACAGGAGAAGGACTTTGTAATGAATACAGATTTTAACCAATTAGGACTGGGGAACCTTTGGGAAAAAGAGAATTTCCTCTGAACCTGATCTACGAGGAAGTCAAGATGCTGGTAATGGAAATTCAGACCATTTTGGAGGGTTAATCCAGCGGCTGGGAAAAGCCTTTAGGAGCCACGTTTGATTATTGGCGAAATCTGCTGGAGGAAGCAGCTGTGCTAGTTGAGAGGTGTTTTTTGGAAGGGGGTAGGATTAGAGTTGCCCCTGGAGAAAGGGCATCTGGGGGGAAGCAGCTCTCTAATAAGGCAACAGCAGCCAAATGTTGGCATGGAGAGACACAAAAACAAGCTCCCGGGATCAAAGATTTCATCACCACAACTGAAAATTCACATCTTTATTACCTGCCATTTATACAGCACTCTTAACAGGCTGCAGGACATCTTATGCTCTCGGAAAGATCTGAATCTGAAGCAACAAAAACCCCCACAGAGTGCAGCTTTTGAGTTTTTATTAAAATGTAGAGGGTGTTGCAGGGTGCAGGGTGCCTTTTAAAAAGCGAGGGAAAGCAGAAATGATAGGGACCATTCAGATCAGAGAGTCTAGTCTTCTGCTTAGGGACACAGGAAGCTGCCGTATACAGAGTCAAGCCACTGGTCCGTCTAGCTCAGAATTGTCTACCCAAACTGGCAGCAGCTTCTCCAAGATGGCAGGCAGGAGTCTCTCTCAGCCCTATCTGGAGATGCTGCCAGGGAGGGAACTTGGAACCAGTTATCCAGTTTCCCCAGAAGTGGACTGAGCAAAGCTTCCTGTTAACATGCACCCCCTGATTCTGCGTCTGAGAATGTAACCATAACATTTACTGTGTGCCTTCTAATGGAACAAAATATTTCCCTTCCGAATGGCTCAACGTGGAGGCAGATGCACTTTATAAACAAACGTCAATGTTCAAGCATTTCCCTTCTGAGGCTGCTACATGGTACCTAATATGGTGACTTTTGTGTGTTATTTAAACATTCCTTTCAATGCTTCTCTTTCCAGCTCAAATGCTATTTATTTATTAACGAGATTTTTTCCCCATGTCTGGGAGACAAAACTAACTTCAGTCAGATTTTATTTTATTTTTTGGCTTGTCTGACCAGAAAAAGTGGGGGGAGAGGGAGAGAATCTAGCCTGAAATTAACTGTGAATTCAGCTTCTCTGACAACAAGCAGATCACAATCTGCATTACCAAATGTTGCCAAAGGATCTTACGGTTGCAAGAAGAGAGCCAACACAGTGAAAACAAAGCACAGCACAAGACTAGACAGAAAAGACAAATTAAAAAAGACAAATGAACATTGGCAGGGGGGATTGGGAGGTGAAACATTCTGAAGTGCATTGCAGAGTCAACTGTTCATTCATCTTAGCCAACAAACCACAATGCTCTTTATTCAGACAGATTTTTTCCTGCTATGCATCAGGATATTAAAGCATAATGCTGTTGTGCTTTAGAGTTGCATCAGAAAAAGCACCAGCACTGTGGTAGTTCTTATGAAATATTACCCAAATGCATTCTGATGGTCCTTAATTTGTCTCCATTATACCCAATGGCAGTTATAATGCTTGTAACGGGTACTGCAGTCTTGCTCAATCCTCAACTATTCCCTTGCAAAGGGGGAGACGGTTGTTTTTAAGCAGATGCAAATTCTAGGAAGGATAGAGTTTCCTGGCATATAGGATGAAGTGCCGGAGGAAGTTTCAAGAGTGCAAAACTTAGGGCATCTGGCAGACCTCCACATGCAGGTATGCCCTGCCTGCACAATCCACTTGTAGCTTTCTTGTGCCAAATTGTGGTAAAAACCGTGCAGCCTACTACGTGTGCAGCTTGCCTACATGCTGGAATGACTGTGAGAAATAACCCTTGACATTGTTTTGTTCCCTTCCCCTCTGCCATGCTCTTTCTGCCCTGATGCCTATGTGTTGCTGCCCCCGCGGAAGCCTGCTACACTGCAGCAGACGCCTAGGCCACCGAAGCACTGGACAAGCACCACGCTCGGGGATCATTCACTGACCTCTCCCTGCAGCAGGTAATATAAGAGGCTGAGCTCTTGCCTAAATATCAAGGTTCCTCCGATCTGGGGCAGTTCCTCTGCATCTGGCTTCTGACTACTTACCTGGCTTGACCCTTGGCTTGCTCCTGACTCCTGGCTCCCTTCTGACCCTCTGGCTCGTGGCAGCTACCTGTCTTTGACTGTGTGTTCCTGACTCCTTTTTAGACCCTCTGGGCTCCCGATCTTCAACCCTGCCTGATCCCTAGTGTGCCTCTGGCTCTCCCAGTCCTGGCTTTGGACTTGTGCCCCCTAGTGACTGCTGCCCACAGCTCAGCCTCCTGGCTGAGAGTCTGGTAAGAGTCTTACACATGCCTAATGCATCCCTCCAAGCTTTTAGCAACGATGTTTCAGGGCAGTGTGGGTAAGGCTATGAGGAAACTGAGAAACTCCCCGGCCGCTTTTCTCACTTGCAAACTGCTAACTTCATCTCTTTCTTGATTAGAAGCAGAGAGGGAGGGTGGAAAGTTTTCTCATACTTTTTCCATAGAAAAATTTCCCTTTGTTCTTTTTTTTGGTGTGTGGTGGGGGACATTTATATCCTGTTCTTCCTCTAAGGAGCCCAGAGCAGTGTGTGTATCCATTCATTCAATTTCTATACCTCCCTTCCAAAAAATGGCTCAGGACGGTTTACATTAAAACAAAACAATTAAAATCAATTAACAATTAAAACACAGACTATAAAACAATTAACAGTTAAAACATTCAAAACAGTTTAAAAACCCTGGAAAACCAGGTTACAGCAAGTTAAAAACATTTATAACAAATGAAAAACCCTGGAAGGTCAGGTCAAATAGAGAGGTTTTGACAGGGCTCCCCTGAAGGCCAATAATGAATTCAAATTTCGGATTTCTGTCCATGTACATGGTTATGTTTCTCCTCACATCAACCCTATGAGGTAGGTTAAGCTGAGAGATACGTGGCTGGTCCAGGGTCACCCAGTGAGTTTCATGGCTGAATGGAGATTTGAACTCAGGTCTCCCTGGTCCTAGTCCAACACTCTAGCCACTACAACATTGACTGATATCCAGATTAGTGCCATGCACGTGCAGCAGTGCTTGTTCCAGACTACCACAGCACTGATGATGGAGTGTGGGAAGGGAAATTTTTTGCCCATCTCCCTTTTCCTCTGAATCCCACTGTGTGTCACCAGTGTTCCCTCTAACAGGGATTCCCAGATGTTAAGGGAGGAGAGCTGGCCTTGTGGTAGCAAGCATGACTTGTCCCCTCAGCTAAGCAGGGTCCACCCTGGTTGCATATGAATGGGAGACTTGATGTGTGAGCACTATAAGATATTCCCTTTCGGGAATGGAGCTGCTCTGGGAAGAGCATCTAGGCTACAAGTTCCCTCCCTGGCATTTCCAAGATAGGGCTGAGAGAGATTCCTGCCTGCAACCTTGGAGAAACCGCTGCCGGTCTGTGAAGACAATACTGAGCTAGATGGACCAATGGTCTGACTCAGTATATGGCAGCTTCCTATGTTCCTATTGACTACAACTCCCGGAGTCCCCAAGCAAAAGCCATTACAACTAGGAATTCTGGGAGTTGTAGTCAACATCTGGGAATCCCTGTTAGAGGGAACACTGTGTCACTAAAATATGATCCTGAGGGTTGTGAGTGCAAGTGACTTTCAAAGTTTGCAAATATTGGTTTTGAAAGGGGGTTGCACCCCAGCAGAGTTGTAGGGAAAAGTTGCATTTGGTAATTCCTTGCCTAAGGAACTGTAATAACTTGGGTGCTCCTGGCACCTGATGCATCATGGCTAATGACAGCCCTGGGCTCTTGGCAGCCTTGGGCAGAAGTCTTATAAAAACCCGTTTGCTGTGGCTGCTTGCTTTCCTCTGGGAAGCAGGCAACTCACTGACCACTAGCAGCAATTTATTTGATTGATTATACTAATGCAAGGATTTTGAGATCTGGGCCTGTGCTGGTTTGTAAACCGCTTTGATTTGAAACAATTTGTGCAAAGTGATATAAATTGTGAGGAAACACTATCTGTGCCTCTACCTTAACTTCTGTAGCTGGTCCTGGGAACTCGCTGGCACGAGGGAAAAACAAGAGAGCCAAGGTGACGATCACAGCAGCAAAGAAAACCAGAATGACAGAAAACCTGGAGAAAGAGTATCACAGGAACAGTTCCTAAGGCTGCAGTCCTAGCCACTTAGGGATAACCCACCTGCTTGGGATAAGTTCTGAATAAGCATGCAAGGGACTGCCAACTCTCAACCCAGACTGTGGTCACACGCCTTGAAATCTCCCAGTTCAGTGGACAAGGCGGCAGTCACGGCCAGTCCCACCCTTACCTTCCCCAGATATGTTACTGACCCTCTTCCTCACCAGCCGCAGCAAGCAAGAATCCAGGTGTGTAACAGGTGAGGGAGGATGGGCAGAGACATAGCTGCTTCCTCTTGTCCTGCACTGGAAGATTTCAAGGAATGTCCCATGGCTGCAAGATGGCAACCCTATACATGCATAGGGTCAGACTGCACCAAGCCAACAACTTCTGCTGGTTGGAAGCCTCTCAGAACCTAGTCACACGGGTGCACTAGAAGTCCCCAAGCAGCCCCACTGACTTCAAGGGGCCTATTCTAAGATGTGTAGTCTTTCGGATGCAGTTTACAGAAGTCACTGTGATGATACCAGTGAAAATTCCGTTATATTGACAATAGTGGTTTTCCTCTCATTACTGCAGGAAGGCGACTTCAAAGGAAACAGCAAGTTCTGGGGAAAGTGCATTTAGCAATCTGCATTCGTTTGGTGCCAGATTTTATTAAAGAGAAAAAGAAAAAGGCTGCTTAATAACAGTCAAAATACACAATGCATTGAGAAGCCAGAGAATTTAAAGCCCTTATTACATTAAATGGGGGATGTCTGACTGCCAGCTTTCAGTTGTCATAGTTTATTATTCACAGCCTTTGCCAAATAGAAAAGTACATAAAAGAAAAGGGGGGGGACTCTGATAATTTATATTTCAGAAATAAAACCATAAAAGCATTTGGACCATCTGACCTGCATTCCACCCACCCCTAATTTTAAGAAGTGTCCAATCTCCTCCTGGAAGTTTCTTCTGCCTTCATTCAATTACAGAGTCAGAAAAATGTAGCTCAGTGGCAGAGAATCTACTTGCCTCTGCAGATAGTGCTGGGGAAAAGATTCCTGCCTGAAACCTCGGAGAGCCACAGCCATTTAGTATAGACAATACTGAGTTTAAATGGACTCTTGGACTCTTTATAAGGCAGAGCCAGACTACTGGCCCTAAAAAGATTAGAGTGATAAAGCATCAACTGGTAAGAACTGAAAGACACCATTGGCCACGGTGCTCTCAGAACAGAACAGCCTCTCTCTGTCCCTTGGCATCTTTAAACTTTGCTTTGGCAATCAGTGGGGGAAAGCAGCTCAAATTCAGACTGCAAGTGCCAATAGGAATTGTTTCAGTGTGCAACTCATGTATTTTCTCTACATACTGTATATGATTTGTTTCTAGTTTGTTGTCAACTGCATCGAAAGCAGAAATGTGGAATACAAATCTAGCAAAAAGTTTTTGTATGTGCACATAAATACACATTATATATAATCTCCAAAAATCACTGGTCTTCATAGCGACCCACAAATGGGGTCCTATCTTGTGACCCACAAATGGGCTGCAGCCAAAGGCAGGATGTATCAGAGACACATTTGTTTTGTTTTTACAGGAAAGAGTTAAGTGGCAAAACTCTTTCCTGGAAATTCATGCTGGTCCTATACTCATTCAACTGTCATGGCTCTCTCCATCCCCCAAGTCCTGAGAACTGTAATTAGATGCAGGTGCTAAGAATTCTTCTTGCAAGTTCTCTTCTCCCTTGAACTACACTTCCCAGGATCCCCTGGGAATGGCTCAGGAGAAAAGCTGAACTCACCAGGCTGTCTAGAGGCCACCCCTGACTCATGTTCAAAAGTCTTCCTGTTGGTTGTACTGACATGGCTAGTCTGTATTCTCACCTCTCATCATGCCAAACATCAGTCTTCCTATGAGTCACTCAATTTTGCAAAAAGTCTTTCTACATCTTCAGGCTCTTAATCCAAAAAATTGTTCTAGAGCAAAACAATCATCTTAACTGTTAAATGTAAGGATCTTCATTCCAACTATACTTGTGGTACGTTTCAGTAGTCTGCATACTTAGAATTATCTATTGCACCGGTTTGTCAAGTTACCCCTGCTACCTTGACAAAGAGGCATCTTTGAACATGGTGATTCTCTTTATTTAGCAGGGGGAGAGTAACTGGCCCTCTCCACCCCCAGCACAGTACCTCCAGTGACTGTTGCTGGTGTCTATCTTGTGTTTTCTTTTTAGATTGTGAGCCCTTTGGGGACAGGGATCCATCTTATTTATTTATTATTTCTCTTTGTAAACCGCCCTAAGCCATTTTTGGAAGGGCAGTATAGAAATTGAACTAACAACAACAACAACTTGGGGATGTGAAGTTGAAAGCTCCGGGGGCTTTCATTTGCACTGGAGAAAAAGGTAGAAGGGTAAACTCCCTCTCCCCTAGTACAGTGGTCCTGATCCAATTCCCCCCTCTATTTATTCTTTCTAGAAGCAGCAATGAAGCCTGCCTATCTTGTGAGGAGAGATTGCTGAAATATTTGCCAGAAATCCATGTGATTGCAGCAAGTTATTGGTTTCTCCTTCAACTAATTTCCCTGCAGGAGAGATCATCTTACCTAGCAAGTCCAGAAGCTCTGGATAGCAACACACACAGCAGCAAAGTTAGTACCCAGAGTAGTGCTAAAATGAATACTCCTGGTCCCACTCCAAGCACGGTACCAGGCATCCTGGAAAGAAAGATAGCATCGGCAATGTTTCATTAGCACAGGATTGCCGCTCTCCTCCAAATCTGGGGCTCCATGCAACAAAATGACAATGATGGCTACAGGATGAGACCGTATCTCAGGGTAGAGCATCTGCCTTGCATGCAGAAGGTCCCAGGTTCAATTCCAAGTATCTCCAGGCACATCTGGGAAAGACTCCTGCCAGAAGGTTTGGAGAGCCACTGGCAGTCGGGTGTACACCAAGGCTGCACAACTGTCATGTTGGACTACAACCAGTGTTCTCTCTAACAGGGATTCCCAGATGTTGTTGACTACAACTCCCATAATCCCCAAGCAAAAGCCATTGCAGCTGAGGATTCTGGGAGTTGTAGTCAACAACATCTGGGAATCCCTGTTAGAGGGAACACCGACTACAACTCCCATCATCCCTGAATACTGGCCACTGTGGCTGAGAAAAATGGGAGGAGTAGTTCAAAAACAGCTGGAGGTCCAAAGTTGTGCAGCCCTGATGTAGACAATGCCAAATAAATGGACCAATGGCCTGACGCAGAAGAAGGCAGCTTCTGTTGTTCCTTGAGGTCCTCTGCTCATGGACAAGGGCAGTCTTAAAAGAAAATTCTTATGGCACAACTTTGGCCCTCTAGCGGTTATTGAAATTCAACTCCCATCATCCCCAGCTACAGTTATGTATTCAGGGATTATGGGAGTTGGTAGTCCATCTGCCATAGTTGTGCAGCCCTGCCTTATGACAACCCTAAAAATGGTTTAAAAAAAAGATGGTAGTCAAACAGCATTCTGAATATGCTTGTAACCAGTGTTGCCTCTAACAGGATGTTGTTGACTACAATTCCCATAATCCCCAGTCAAAGGTCATTGCAGCTGGGAGCTGTAGTGAACAACATCTGGGAATCCGTTAGAAGGAAAACTGCTTGTAACCATGCCCAAAGAGTGACTGCACATCCAAAACTATAAATCCTGCACATGGCAGGCAGGCTGGCTCACATGTACTACCAAACTATGGTGTGACACTAAAGGATTGAGCCCTGCGTTCCCTCCTCCCTTCACATTCCCCGCCCCCTGCAACATCTTCAATTAGTTAAGAACATTAGAACAGCCCTGCTGCATCCTATCTAGTCCAGCATCCTGTTTCACACAATGGCCCATCTAGAGTTGCCATGCCCCCTGGAATTCTGCGTTTCACCCAGATTTTAAGCCTCTCACCCAAATTGCTTAGCACATCCAGATTCACCTGGATTTCAACTCTCTTTTAAAAAAAAAATTTTTTTTTAAAGCTAAGCTCTAGCCCTTGTAGAAGGAGAGTTATGGAGCAATGGAGCAAAACGTGCAGTCACTATTCTACTCAAAAGTTATTTTCAAGCGAATTGACATAATCTGCAAATCACACACCTGGATTTGGAAAGCCAGAAAGCAAAAGAGAAACCTCTTAACTCTGCTAAAGACATCAATGGAGCAAGAGAATGCGCTGATGATGACGACGTGAAGAATGGACAAAAGTGATTGGTGCGTAAGACTAATTGTTTATTAGCTGAATACTCCATTCAGTCCCCCAGCAACACCACATGGAGGTGATTGTTCTTTCTGTGCCCAGCTGGGGGGGGGGGGTCTTTTAAGGGAAACTGAGCCCTCTTGGTGGAAACTGAGCCCTCCTGCACCATCTTGGAAGGCATGCACAGAGTGCTGGGAAGTGGAGCCCTTCCCAGCGCTTTCCTCCTAGCGCTCTTAAGAGAGGGCTCAGTCTCTCTTAAGGGGCCTCCCAGTACTGAGGGGGGAAAACCCAGTACCGTACAGAGGTCAGTGCAGTAGGAAATGGTTCTCACATGAAGAGCCAGTCAGTGTAGACATTACTGAGCTAGATGGACCAACGGTCTGACTCAATATAAGGAAGCTTCTTCCTTCTTGTTGCCTTCACAGCCTGTTTGTGAGGTTCCAGGAACCATCCATTGGAAACAGGATGCTGAATTCAGCAAGTCTCTTCTTTATGCTCAGTTGCAAATCTTCAAAACAGGAATAATGTATACTTACCTCACAGTAGTCTATTTTGGCCAGCCACTTATTCTTTTATTCCCCTAGCAGGGGGCCTGGGCCTCTTTCAGAGCTGCATCATGACAAGAGGAAGAAATCCAGCAGAGAGAGCTCTCCCCATCTGCTGGATTACTATGCTGGAGGAAGAAAAAAAACAATGCCAATAAAACATGTGATGATATGGTCACTTATGGCTATAAGTGAAAAGCTTTGCTGCCAATTAAGTGCTTCGCTTGCTTTTCTCAGGTACACCAGAGGGAGAAAAAGGAGAGAAGCAGTTTCTCCCAACTGGGAGATACACACTGGGAGAAAACTTCCCCTGTTGGATTTCTGCTTTTCTCCCAGCTCTTAGAGGTACATCAGCCCTGCGGGGGGTGGGGGGGGAGTAGCAGTAACTGCAGGCCCACCTCACAGGGCTGTTGTGTGCAAGAACATCATATAAACTAATTGCATCACTTTCCAAGTCAAAATGCATTTGCAATTAATAACAGAGCCATGGGAAGGAGGTGAGTAAAGAGAACAAAAAAACCCATGCAGAGGCCAAAGTAAATAAAGACCTGCTCCCTACCTGCTGTCTGGGCATAAAGGGGGCGCAGGCAGGCTGCAAAATCCATTTCCCTTTTGCAAAAAGTGAAGTTTAATCTTCGCCCCAGCGGCGGTGGCTTTCTAGCCAATAACAGCACGGCTCCTAGTTAAGTATATCTTCCTTTGCCCAATCAAGACTCCTCTTTCATCTCCTTCGTTAAATTGGATTGGCGGTTACCGTAGGCAACCCAAAGCCTGATTAAGAGGACACCGCCTCTTCGGGAAGGCGCTCGCTGATTGGCTTTTGAGCGGAGGGTCTTACGCACCAATCGCCTTTGTCCATTCTTCACGTCGTCATCATCAGCGCATTCTTTTGCTCCATCAATGGCTTTAAGGAGAGTTAAAAGGTTTCTCTTTTGCAATTATTTTTCCCCGGGTACCCGCTGATGGCGCTTCACTTTCTCTCTTCCCCCCACCAGAGAAGGGTGGAATCAGGTCACCTGGCCTTCCCTGCTCAGTACCTTTGCCACCTTTCGCAAGTTAAAATCAAAGCTTGTAAATGCCCCCGAATTTGAAATTAACAGTAGTCAAGCACTAGGGTTGAACTGAAAATGAAAGCAAAAAAGATCCAGCCTGCAGTGTAAATAAAGACGCAAACCACTAGCAACAACAGAAAGGAGCAACAGCCGCCGAGTTGGTGAATTTAAAAATGAGATAAAAGGACCGATTAAAAGATATTAGGGATTGTTAATGGGAGATTGTCATTTTTTTGCTTGTTTTGATATTCCTGTTATTTCACAGATCAATAAAATGAGCTTAACTGGGCCGGTGGCGGGCGGGGGGGCGCAATTAACTGTGGTGTGTCTTCATTTGGGGTTGAACCTTTTTGTCACGTTTAGATCATTCTGCACTCACTTTGTGAATCAAGTCTGATCGCTCCACAATCTCCCTGTTAAAACATGTTAGGAGCATTCTACAGATCACCCCCTCCCCTTCTGCTAAAAAAACACAAACCCTTGCTTTTTTCCTTAGAGGGAAACATATCCCATGCTACTCATGTTTTCACTGTTTTAAACTTTCAGGAAAGATCTAAAATAGAAACACTTGTATTATTAACTTGCAAGAAATTTACCATCTGTCCTCCCCCCGCCCCCAGAATTACTAATGAGTGACTTCCTACTGGATTTCTGTTCAGTATCTACAACTACAACTATTTATATACTGCATCTCAACAAAAGTTTCCAAAGCAGTTTACATAGAGAAATAATAAATAAGATTTATCCCTATCCCCAAAGGGCTCACAGGCTAAACAGAAACCATAAGATAGACACCAGCAACAGTCACTGGAGGTACTGTGCTGCGGGTGGATAGGGCCAATTACCCAAAATTACGTCCAGCATAAATAAGAAACAAAGATCCTGTATGAGTTTAGTCCTGCTTGCACTTGCCAATGCTTATGGAAGGCAATTCCTAGAAAATCCCCCCAAAAAAACAAAGATTTTCCCAATTTTTTACCCTGCAGTACTCTGCGACTAATTTAAAGCAAAGAGTTTATTTTTCTCTCAATTTGTTGCGGAGGGAGCAGGATATTCCTGCCTTGCCCTTTATTATCAACAGTTTTTAACAGCCAGATGCAGTGTGTGAAATGATGGACAGTGAATTGCATTATGCCTTAATGTCCATAGGCATGTATTGGTGTGCATGTGCACGGAAGATGCATCTACCTCTACTCAGATATTTAACTTCTAGAGACCCCAGGAATGGAGCTGAACCCTGAAGAACTTCAGCCCTACAAAAAAACTCACACTAGCAACACATTAACCAGGCATCTTGAAAAGACAAAAGAATAGGGACACATTTGATTTACAAGGTACAGTACGAAAAAAATAGGGTCAGTCCATGCTACATAAGGAATATATGTGCTGAATGGCAAAATCAGGCCATGCTGTGAGATATTGAGAGCTAGTGTGGTGTCGTGGTTACAGTGTTGTTGCACTCTCCAGTCCTACTGGGGAGACTTGAGTTCAAACTCCTATTCAACCACGAGACTCAATGGGTGACTCTGGGCCAGATACTCAGCTTTACTTACCTCGCAGGATTGTTGTGAGGGTAAACATAAACATAAACATGTACATTGCTCTGGGCTCCTTGGAGGAACAATGGGATACAAATGTAAAGATAG
Source organism: Hemicordylus capensis (assembly GCF_027244095.1). NCBI lineage: Eukaryota > Metazoa > Chordata > Lepidosauria > Squamata > Cordylidae > Hemicordylus > Hemicordylus capensis. The sequence goes on along the minus strand of NC_069664.1, from coordinate 18,813,158 downwards.
ATAGATAGATTGATTGATTGATTGATTGAATAATAATGGTGAAATGTAATATATGCCCTTTCTATTGCCCCACAGTTTCCCAAAGTAGGCTTTGGAGGAGAAGGAATTCAAGAGGGAACAGTAGGAGGTGGAACTGGACTAGAGGAAGAGGCTGGGGCAAATTACAGCTGGCTGACCTTTCTGAAACACCAGTAACTTGTCTGATAGCATACAGATGGAAAAGGTCACAATAACCCAGAGATGGAATGCAGCCTCCTTGCTAGCCTCCCTTTCTATAAATCAATGCATGCTATCCAGATTACGGTATATGCCAGCAGGTGTACCACAGTGAGAAGGGGGGCATAGATTCCATTCGCCAGTAAGAAGGGGAATGGGGGGGGGGGGATAATCAAACTTGGGAACCCTGCCTTACGATGACCTCTGCATGACCCAAATAGTTAAAGGGGGGGGAACCCTAAACATTTGACCTTTTCACCAGGCAACAATAAAGCAGGGCTCGGAGGAGAAAGGCATCCCAGAAATTTGTGAGGACATTTCAGTCATGAATGGTAAATAACCCCGAGCTCATGATCAGTATATTCCTTCCTGATTGATCCGTGAAAAGCAGAGGTCTTAATATGGAGAATCTTCCCCCAAAAATGTACATTTCCCAAGATTAGTCTATTCCCACAGCCAGGATTATTGACTCCTCCTCTGCAGATTTCAGCCAAATAAACTCTACCCTGCATCTAACCTCTCATGTTTAGGCACCCTGCCTTTCTTCAAAAAATAAAGTTCTGCAACATGGGAACTACCATTTAAAATCACAACAATAAAGCATATCATCATCATCATCATCATCATCATCTTCCAAAACACCTTGAAGAGCACCTCAACACCATAGGGGCCTCAGAAATTACCATCAGTCAATTACAAAAAGCAACTTTACTGCGAACAGCCTGTATTCTGTGATGATATCTATAACAGCAACAAAAACACTGATAATAAAATTCAGCCATCCCAGGTCCTTGGGAAAGACTCGATGTCTGGATAAAACAACCAGTCAATAACACCTGTCTGTATAAACAAGAAATAATAATAATAATAGAAGTCTGAGGGTGGGGGCATTAGAAATAATAAACAGCAGCATAAATACAGTAAAGCAAGCAATACACATTAATTACTGGTAAAAGCTCTTGTGGACAGGAAGGACTTGGCATTACTAAAAGATGATGGCTCCAGGCAAAGCTAATGGTGGTGCCAGGCAGATTTTGGGGAAGGAATTCCAGAATTGGGTGCCAGTATCTTTCTCTTTAGGCAGGTGGCCATGTCTGCCACTAGCCTAGCCTCTAAAGTTGGAGAGGGGGAGAATCCAGAGGAGGTCTCAATTAAGATTTGCTTATGGTCAGTATGATTGCCGCCGGCTCGTTTGGTGGCTACTCAGGACCAGGCCCATCCAAATGCAAATCAGGGTGGATCCTGCTTAGGAAAGGGAATAAAGCATGCTCACTACCACGAGACCAGCTCTCCTCCCCTCAAGAGTGAGATCTGAGCCCATGCCTAGAGGGGAGACTACAACCTGGACTCAGCTCCATAGACCGCTTGGCCCTCCTGAGAGTGGTACATGGACACCATAGGAAAAAATAAATATATAGTTGTCGAGCTTTAAGTGTGCAGTTCCACACAACTTCTCAAGTGTGAGGCCGTGTTCACACTCTCTCGTCTTAATGGCTGACATTCGGACTAATGCTGCACTTGCTTGTGCAACGAAGGGATTTTCAGAACTGCAGTGCGAAAGATCTTGTGCGAAAGATCTCTGCAATGCATGTGCACCTTGTGGCTCAAGTGCAAGCATCTTTAGGCGCAACACCAGCCTGGAACACAAGCTCCAGACTTAACTCAAGTTGTTAGTGTCGCAGCCTGGTGGCAGTGTACCATTAGCAATCATGTTGGCCAATGATTTGCTTATTATGCGCTGAGCGGGTAAGTCAGATCTGTGACAACAGGTTGCATTGTATCCCCAGCCCTTCAGAGGAGTGCTCAGTTCTGAGTCCTGGCCAGCCTAGAACGGAAGTCTTGCAGTCCTGTTCAGACATCATCGATTGAGGGTGGGGAAGTTTGGGGAAGGAGAAAAGCAGGATAATCCCTGCTAACTTGGCAAAGAGGCACCTTTTTAACGTAGTGATTCTCTTTATTTAGCAGGGGGAGAGTAACTGGCCCTTTCCACCCCCAGCAAAGGACCTCTAGTGAGTGTTGCTGGTGTCTATCTTATGTTTCTTTTTAGATTGTGAGCCCTTCGGGGACAGGGATCCATCTTATTTATTTGTTAATCCTCTGTGTAAACTGCCCTGAGCCATTTTTGGAAAGGCAGTAGAGAAATCGAATGAAGAAGAAGAAGAAGAAGAAGAAGAAGAAGAAGAAGAAGAAGAAGAAGAAGAAGACACTCCCCCCCCCGTCACGCCCTTGAGGCCTTCCCTTCTATGCGGCCTTCCCCTCTAAGCAGCACTAGAGGGTCTGGTTTGGGACTGATTGTCAGCCCAACCTGATTTTATTTTATGGTTGAGTAGCAGGAGGAGGGGAATCCTGGAGAGCAGGAAAAGGAGAAGGGTTTCCTTTCCCCCTTTCCTTTCTCCTGAAACATCCCTGTAAAGTGCAAGGAGGGGTGTTTCTCAAGCTCATAGCATGCCTCCTTCCGATTCTAATCTTCTTGTCTCCAGGAGGATATTCCTCCTGGACACAAGGATACTCCCCTCTCCAGATTATTACAAGGAGCTTGACTGGACCAATTCATTCTCTCCTCCTGCCCTCCATTTTCCTGTTCCTCCACCCCATTGCCAATGGACACACTAAGCCTTTTTTGACTTGTGCCCTCAATATTATTCAAGGTCCTGGAAGCTTAGGGCTGTTTTGGTTGGTTGGTTGGGTTGGTTGGTTGGTTGGTTTTAACACCCTTTTTACCTTACAAAGATATATATATTTCTGCATACCCAGCAGTGTTTCCTCTAAGGTGTGCACATGAGTGCATGCTCATACGCTTTTTGATGTCCGCTCAGTTAATTTTAGATCCTGCTCAGGTTGAATCAGGAAGGCCCCACTCTGAATGCACATGTGCACACATTGCCTTGATACTGCCTCCCAGAACAGAACCCATTCCGTGCACAGATGAAAATAATTAGAGAGAACACTGATACCCAGGGAGTCCAATAAGTGTGTAGGAATTAGATTCTTCTAGCATGAGGAGTTACCAAAAGAGTTATAATCTAACACTGAAAGGATATATCTGTTCCTGATCTGCAGCTATGGATCGCTGAGATGTGTTCCCTGTCACATTTGAAATAGTCTGGTTCTCTTTCGACGGAATGCAAAAAGGAATTTTTAGTGGTCAGTCTATTTTAACAAATTGTGTGTATTGTGAAGAATTCTATCCTTGGAAGAGGTCTTTAAAAAAAACAAAACCATTCTGTATTGTTTTAGATATCATTGTCTCTCCCCACCACCCCTCCTCTTTTTTTCTTATGCTTATCTTTGGTTATATTATTACTTTGTAATGTATTGATTTGTTTGTACGAAATAGATAGATAGATAGATAGATAGATAGATAGATAGATAGATAGATAGATAGATAGGGGGAAGTGTGTAGAAACACGAGGTGAGGCAAGAAAATTGCCTCAGGTAACAGATTATTGTGATAACAGCAGGGTGGGAAAATGTCCCCCCACCCAGGCCATCAGAGAAACTCTTTGGGACCAATCTGACCCCTGCAAGCTTTGTAAGAAGCACCGCGCCTTATACTCCTTGCAAAGTTTGCAAGAAGCACAAGGAGTGAAGAGGTTGCTGGCAACCGTCCCTCTTCCCTGATCCTGTGCTACTTTTAAAGCTGCAAAGGCCAGTTTTGCCCTGAGGAGGGTCACAGGGCAAGACAGCATATGGCACCTAGGTACCAGGTACCACAATCTTGGGCTTCCAAGATGGAAACCATTACCTTATTTGGGGGTTCTCTTGTTTCATATCCAAACTGATAGGCACTCGATCCTGTGAGCTAACTATTAGGAGTGATTATATTTATACCCTACCTTTCCAACATAAAGCCCAAAACAATGTGCATAGGGTTCCTAGATGATCTCCAGTGCAGGCACTGATTTGACTCAAGTGAGTTGCATGCAGAAGGTTCCACGTTCTTCTCTCCCTGGCATCTCCAAGATAGGGCTGAGAAAGAGAGACTGCTGCCTGCAACCTTGGAGACGCCGCTGCCAGTCTGGGTAAACAATACTGAGCTAGATGGACCGATGGTCTGACTCAGTATAAGGCAGCTTTCTATGTTCTATAAGTTTAACTTCAGCAGGTTTTCCGCCTTCAGAGCATGCTTTGGTTTGTGCCTCAGCCCAGTACGGGTGGAACAGACTCCTTCCAGCTCTCTGAAATCCATTTAATCTAAACCTGCCAAACATCCATTAGCTGGAAACAATTTATAGCCCCTACTGGGTGGATCTGCCAGAACTTCATAAGATATGCCCTTAGGTATCTAGTTCCCAGTAAATGCTAATGTTACGACAGCTTCCAGAATAAGGCTTTACTTTGTGGAAATGAAAGATTATTTTGACCTTTTTCAAGTTTACACAGGCAGTGAATTTCCCTGTCAGATACCAACAATTCCTCACTGTTCGTTTTGGTTTAAGACACGTTTCAGAATGGAAGTCCATAATGCTCAGTCCTCTTCTCTGAAGGTTTCTGAGGCTCTGAAGGTCCCATGGCCTGTTGTTCCTGAAAGAACAATCCATTTCTAGCTACTGAATGGCAAGTGATGCTTTCTTTCTCTCGCCTTGCCTTCCATAGGATCTTCCCAGCTAAATGATACAGTAGTTTGCCTTCATGTTGATGACTATAAAAGAGTTGTAGGGGTTTTTAAAAAATAATTGTCTTCTTTTGTTATTTGCCTTATATGTAATGCATACACAGTGGACGGCTTCACACGTAACGATGGCAGGTAAGTAGGATGGAACCATGGGCCCCGTGAGCATGTGCTTCCAGTTGAGCCAGGCTGTCCGCCCCTTTTTGTTTCACCCGAACCCAGAAATGTTGAATTGCCAATGTTGGGTTCCCTCCAACACCCTGCTTTTGTAGCCTGGATCTGAAACTGGGCAGTGGGTGGAAGAGGGTACCTAATATTGACAACCAGCATAGAGAGCCAGCATAGTGTAGTGGGTAGAGTGTTGGACTAGGACAGGGATTACTATTGGCCAAAGTTGTGCAGCCCTGTTCTAAACTTTAAAAATGCCCCTCTGTCTCACTTTCCTCCTTCATGGTTTACTCTTCAAATTCCAGCCAAGAGCACAAAGAGCTAATATCTGGTTAGGATCACAGCCCAGAGACTTTGCATCAAGAGCTTCTCAACAGCGGTGGCTTTCCCTCTGCTTTTCCCATTCCTGTTGTCCCATAAGCCACCCCTCTCTTACCAGCTATAGGTAAAAATGACAGTCATGCGTGCTCTGTGCGAATAAGCCTGGGGAGGATTGTGGTGGGAGTTGCATCATCTTGCACTGCTGTGTGTCATGAGCCCCCACTTGCAGGATGAGACAGACTCTTCAGAGGATGAGACCAGGTGGGAAGAGCCTATGACCCAGAATGAGAGTGATTCATGTCTGGGAGAGCCTGGGAAACCCAAGCCAGTGCCTCCACCACTACCCAAGGTCACAGCCCTGCCTTCATCCTCTGGCTCAGAAGAGTCCTCTGGGGACCTACCACTATTAGCAGAGTCCCCCAACATTGCCAAAGTCAGCAATGCATAAGAAATTGGGCAAGGTCCCTTTAAGAAACGGATCTTTCAAAGGGAAGGGAGGAGCCAAGTCAGTCCTCCTGTTCAGCAGCCTTAAAAGCCTGCTGTCTGCTCCAGGAAACTGCTGGAGCAACATTAAATTAACATTGCCATATCCAGCTCCTGCACTCCTCGGCGCTGACCAAAGTGCTGATTCCTGGCCCTTGGAGCTGTCCAAGGTCATTGGTGCCAGAGATCCTTATTTTGGCAGAGACGCAGTTCAACCCAGAACAGGATACTGTGGAACTGTTATGCCTAACATCTGGGTTGCAGTCGGGCAATAGTACAGTTCCAACCCAGAAAGGGTGGAGAAAACTGGGGGAGGCAGAACAGCAACCTTCTTTCCTGAACACACACACACACACGGCGATGTGTATTTTCTCTACTCAAATATTTAAGGCAAGTAAAAAGTCTTAGAATGATGAGTTACAAGCCTAAAGAGGCTCCCAGGTGTGGAATCTCGAACACTCTCTGCCAGCATTTTGGTTCTGCTCCCACTCTGTCATGGCATGCAAACATGTAATCACAATCAGTGCAAGGTGATCAGAGAGCTGGTTTAATACTCTGTGAAGGATGCTTTAATTAACAGGGATTGTATAGAAAGAAAGTGAGTCGGACAAAAATAGCAAATTGCATTGTTACTGTCTGAGCAGCCTGCATTCAAGGGAGAGCTTTTGATGCCCAACAGGAAGATGTGGGGGGAAGTGCTATTGTGTGATGTGGGAAGGCTCCTTTTTTGTTACTTTTCATTTAATAAATCTTTTTCCCTCGTCAGGGTTTTTCCGTGATGTGGGGGACAAAATGAGGCAAGCGGGCCGGAAATCAAAGCCATTGATCCTTCCTCTGGCTCACATTGTGTTTTATGAAAGCTGGCCGGTCTCCACAATCTTAATATTTGGAAGGGAGGAGTCGTTTGGATAGTCCAAAGCCAAGCAAAAGTTCTTTGCTCTTCCTCCAAGGCTAGATTTCTTTGTTAGTTCTAGCTATCAGAAGATCTTGAAGAAGGACAAAGCATTAACCATTTATTATAGGAGGGAAATATGGCAAAGCTTTTTATGTGTTCAGCAACAAAGCTCGGCAGGAGAAAAGGAACCAAGCCCCCACCCCCACCCCACCCAAAAACCCTCTGTATGCAGAAGGTTCCAAGTTCCCTCCCTGGCAGCATCTCCAAGATAGGCAGCTGAGAAAGATTCCTGACTGCAACCTTGGAGAAGCTGCTGCCAGTCCGTGAAGACAAAACTGAGCGAGATGGACCAATGGTCTGACTCAGTATATGGCAGCTTCCTATGTTCCTAATTCCCCACACAAACCCAGCAGACCTGAACCCCATAACATTCAGCAGGGATGATCCAGCATTTCTTTCCCTCATGAGAGCTTGCTCTGAGACAAAGGCTTTAATCCGCTACACGAGCACTAAGTGAGCATTTAGGGGATGGGGCCATAGCTCAGTGGGGGAAAAGGTCCCAGGTTCAAGTCTCAGGAAGAGAAGGTCCCTAGGAGATTCATTGCTCAGTAGGAAGAGAAGGTCCTACATCTCCAGATAGGGCTGGGAGATACTCCTGCCTGAAATCTTGGAGAGCTGCTGCCTGTCAGTGTAGACTAGGGTTGCTCAACTTTGGCCCTCCTGCAAATGTTGGCCAACAATTCCCATAATCCTTGGCTATTGGCCACTGTGGCTGAGGATTCTGAGAATTGTAGTCCAAAAACAGCAGGGGGAGGGGCTAAGTTGAGCAGGCCTGCTGTAGACAGTCCTGTGCTAGATGAACCAAAGGACTGACTCAGTATGAGGCAGCTTCCTATGTTCTGTTGTTACTTTGCATGCACAAGGCCCCAGGTTCAGTCTCTGGCATCTCCAGGTAGGACTGGGAAAGACTGCTACCTGATATGTTGAAAGGTTGCTGCCAGTCAGTGTAGGCAAAACTGAGCTAGATGGACCAATGGTCTGACTCCGTATAAGGCAGTTTCCTGTATGTTCCTATGAGAGTGGATGGGATACTGTGAAAGACAATCACCCCCAGACAGCCCTGCCCACTGCAGCGTGATGGGATGTTGCAAGTCCACATGCAGTTGCAATGGGGAAATGATGAATGACATGTTAGGGTCACCAAAGCCCTATTCAGACATTAAGTGGTACGAGTGTACAGTCTTTACACTTGTACATTTTTTGCATGAATGACAATACCTGCATTCATTTTAAAAGTGAACCTGGATATTAGCCCCTCAAGAGGAGAGGAGAGCTGGTCTTGTGGTAGCAAACATGACTTGCCCCCTTAGCTAAGCAGGGTCCGCCCTGGTTGCATATGAATGGGAGACTAGACGTGTGAGCACTGTAAGATATTCCCCTCAGGGGGTGGAGCTGCTCTGGGAAGAGCAGAAGGTTTCAAGTTCTCTCCCTGGCTTCTCCAAGATAGGGCTGAGAGAGATTCCCTCCTGCAACTTTGGAGAAGCTGCTGCCGGTCTGTGAAAACAATACTGAGCTAGATAGACCAATGGTGTGACTCAGTATATGGCAGCTTCCTATGTTCCTGTGAGGTGGAGGTGGCCACTGGAATGGGGGTGGACATGGGGTTTGACTGTTAGGGTTGGTATGGCTGTGGGGGCTGTCATGAAGACCGCCTGCACTTCAGGAAGGCCTTCCTTTAACAATACAAGAAGGGTGTTGAATCCTCCCTTTCATGCTCTTACTCCAAGCACGTCCCTCCATTCCTGGCTCTGCTCTGGGAAGTCCCCGAAGACAATCTGTGGTCACATGTTGTGCAACCTGGGACCAAAAAGAGAAAATATTTCTGGCAAATAAGCCCCGTTGGAGTCTCCGAAGCGGACCTATTTATTTCACCTGCAGTGTGGAATAAAAGTGCAAGGCAGCTGTGGGAATTGACGGATAACTTTTTTTTTTGCACAGAAATGTAAACTTGAGGTTACACAGTTTTAGCAGAGCCGTTCTGGCTTGGTTATCAGATATTAGAACTAGAAGAAACAAGCACTGATGCAAATAAAGAAATATTCTGCTGCCAATTTAAAGACTAGTGAATTGCTAAATATTTTTATTAGCTGCTTGCTGGAACTAATTTCACGCCCTGTAGATATGGTGCTTAAATGGGAAGTAGCGTTAAATTATTCTCTTGTAAAGTCAGGCAGAGTTTTGGAGTCAAAAGACACCACTAGGTGGCAGGGACCAGTCTGAAAGACAAAACAGGTGGAAACATCCCTCTAAGTCATATCTCTTGGAAGCTCAGGGTTGAAAAGGAGGGTTCTGGTACCGAGAGAGAGGAAGCTGCATCTCCCTCTCTGCAAATGAATCTCATCTGACATGAATTATAAATATTAATCCTCTCTTTCTTCCCTGCATCTTTCTACTGTGGTTTCTTCCTTATCCAGAGTTCATCTGCCAGCATTTGAGTGCACTAACACACAGCATCTTTCACTGTGTTATTTTATTTATTTTATTTTTTGACATTTCTATCCCGCTTTTGTGAGGTTAGGCTAGGCTAAGAGATACATGACTGGCCCACAGTCACCCAGTGAGTTTCATGGTTGAATGGAGATTCAAACTTGGGTCTTCCTGGTCCTAGTCCAACACTCTAACCACTACGCTATGCTGGCTCTCATTTGCTTATTATATTTCAGCCCATTCGTTTCCCCATTTTATCTGCACAACCACCCTGTGAGGTAGGTTAGGCTGAAGAAGAAAGACTTCCTAGCCAAACGGAGATTTGAATCCTGCCCAGGTCCCCTGAGTCTCTGCAGACTCCATCATAAGCCATAACGCTCCATAACGCTCTACAGACTCCATCATAAGCCTCCAAGTAAGGAGAGATGTTTGTGAGTGATTTATTCTGGGCTAGCTCAGTAGCAGAGCATCTACTTATTATGCAAAAGGTCCCAGTTTCAATCCCTAGCATCTTTAGGTAGGGCTGAGAAATGTTCTTGCCTGAAGAGCTGCTGCCAATCAAAATAGACAGTGCTGGGCTAGATGAATCAAGGGTCTGACTCCGTGGACAGCAACTTCCTAAGTTCCACAGTAAGATCAAAGTCTAGCCAATGGAGGCTTTGTATTTGAATTAGAGATGGGGAAGTGGGGGAAAATGTATTTTATATTCGAAAATGTCCCGAGACCCTCATTGTGATGAGCTAGTACCTACCTCATAAAATGATTGGACACAACGAATTTGAGTTATTTGCTGAGTACTCATTATTATGGCACTTGAGTAATATATGGTGATATTAAGGACCATGAGGAAGATAGTACACAATTTCTCTCATATCTCATTTTACCTCCTCCCCTTACTGTATGAATGAAAATGGAGCTAAAGTGAGTTAAATGTGTTCTACATTCTACAGAACTGTGTGGAAATAGCTCTAAGAACATTGCTGGAAAGGGTTCGATAAAAGCATATCAGATAACTTTATAATTGGAGGTGACCCACAGGGTGTTATTTTATTTTATTTTATTTTATTTTATTTTATTTTATTTTATTTTATTCATTCATTCATTCATTCATTCGATTTCTATACTGCCCTTCCAAAAATGGCTCAGGGCGGTTTACACAGAGAAATAATAAATAAATAAGATGGATCCCTGTCTCCAAAGGACTCACAGCCTAAAAAGAAACATAAGATAGACACCAGCAACAGTCACTGGAGGTACTGTGCTGGGGGTGGATAGGGCCAGTTACTCTCCCCCTGCTCAATAACGAGAATCACCACGTTAAAAAGGTGCCTCTTTGCCAAGTTAGCAGGGATTATTTAGCCAGAACTCCCAGAATGCTTTGCCACTACTTTCATGAATCTAGGTGACATGTTTTTGCAGTCCTCAGTACCTGTCCACTTCTGCAGCGTCACCACTAAAATTACCTCACAGTTCATCTGAGGTTCACCTCACTTATTGCAGTTTCCACAGCCATCTTATGAATATCTCTTCCTAAGAACACCACCATTCCAGCAAATGTAAAGGACAGGTATGGACCCACAACAAAACGTTGCAGTATACCCCTTATATGCATGTGGTTTACCTCTGCCTAAGGATGGTGAAAGTTTTAGGCACCTGTCCGCCTCAGAAGCAGAATGTGTCTGTCTTGAGGGAGTATTCTTCAAGCTAAGAAATTTCCTGCTCTTTTTGTTCAAGCCCTCCTTTCCTCTTCCTTCACCACTGTTCCATTTGCTCCGCCCATCTGGTTGCCTGCTAACTACCCTCTGCATCTGCAAACATTCCGCTCCATTGTGTTCCATTGAGGCAGTTTAGGAGGGGGGTTGGCCCCCAGGGGTTTTTTACCTTAAGATTTTTGTGTAACCGACATATCTGCAGGTCACCCCACGTCTGCTGACACCTCCCACTTGCCCACAGGTGCTCTGGTTCTCTGTCCACAAGGATGGTAACATTTCCAGCTCTTTCCAAAATAATATATAGCTAATACAGGTCATCTCAGTTTCACCGCTACCAGAGAACAGATGGCACAGCTTCTCTGTGCTCCTTGTTTTGTCAAAAATGACAAATAATGCCATAACCCATGACCAGCTAATGCGCGAACTCAGGATGTAAACAAATATCAAGTTGATTCTCCATTATTCATTCCAACAGACAAAGATTCCACCATATTTATTCTCTGCAATGGAAATGGCCAAGGCTAAGCAGTTCATGCCAGTTTCCTTGAGAGACTTGTTTGTTCTATAATCAGCGAAAGGATAAGTTGCTTTGTTCTTAGGAGAACAACAAAGAAAAGAAAGTTCAAATAATATCAGGGATTGTAATGACTCCTGTGGGGATAAGCATTGTTTTTTTCCCCTTGCAGGAGCCCATTTTGTATTATCTTTCCCTTGCTCATGGCAGAAATCAATTTTAATAGAACTGACAGGAAATGAGGATGTAAAACTCCAAATAGAACTAATCCTGCAAGGTTCGGAAATAATAAAATGAGATATGAAGCCATTTTTAAAGTTTTAAAAATCTGATATTTTCAAGTGAACAGCTTTCTAGAAGGATCTGAACACCACTGCCTAATATGATAAAAGTCAAACAGCTAAGCGAGAATTTGATATACTTAAACAGTATACAGCAGAAAATACAAATCCAGTTTAAGGTTATAAATGTAAATTGGAGGCATCTTTATATCTCACAGACAATAACTCTCCATTGTGGGAAAATATATACCAGGTAATGGAACCTGATCCGTTACTCTGCTTTTGAGACATGTAGTCAGTCATACAAGACAGACTTAACAAGTTCATGTTCTCCAAATTAGACTTCCAACCAAAAACAAATGGAAATTTTGGACTGCATATCGTGGTTCTTTCAAATCCTGATCCAAAAATTCTGACAGTCATTTGGAAGCCTTCCATGGGTTTGATGAATTCTCTTACATGTGCTGCTTTCATGAATGTGTATTCTCTATTCCCTCCATATCATATCTAATAGTTTACCATATTTGATTCATTCCTACAGCATATATATGTTTGATCATCTGCTGTTTGCAGTGTGTTATCCAGATCAGGGGTGTAGATATAATTGAGAAGATGGGTTCAAAGAACCTGGGCCCCCCAGCTCCTGAGGGGCCCCCAGCTCCACCCCTCTCTATGGTCTTCATTATTTCCCTCTCTCAGAGGGGCAGCCGGGGAGAGGGGAGAACACAGCCCCCTCTCCCCTAGCTACACCCCTGAGCCAAATAACACATTTCAAGGTTTGGTGTAGTGAGAACAGGGAAAGGTTTCACTGGGGGAGAGGCGAGATCTACAGCAAATTTCAGCGGCTGGTTCTTGTATATATTTAAAATTAATTACAAGAAATCAGTGCATTTTAAAAGCATCCATTGTGCATATTATATGTCATAATAACCAGAAAAATACATGCTTCTCGAATACAATCACATTTTGGACTGAATCATAGGGCGGGAGGAGATTGCCCTTCAACCCGCTCTGAAAGGCACCCTTGATGTACTGGAATAGCATTCTTAATGGCAGGTTCAGATGACCCACGGAAAGTGAGGAAAGAAGCAGCAGTTCCCTGCCGCTTGCTGATAAGTCCACCCATTTCCATGTTGTGGGTAGCTAGAATCTTGGACAGACAATGTGAAGACCCCTCCACCACCCAACATTATCAAACCAGCTTGGAATGTTGGTTATGAATGTTGGGTTGGCTTGATAGAGGGGTCCTGGCTCCTGTCACCCAACACTTTTGGCTTTCCACAACACAGAAACTGGTGGGCGTACTAGTGAGAGGTGGCAGCAGGCATGCACCAGGAAACACCACTTCTTTCCTCTCTACTTTCTGTGGGTCGTCTGAACTTGCCCTATGTCTACATGCAAGCTGACATTAGCGGGGAAGGCAACAAAGATGTCCAGGGATCCAAACCCATGGTTTCTCGATGCCGTTATCCATTTAGGTCTATCGTATACACATGTTTCTAACTAGTCCCCATCCCCAAATTCATTTGGGATAGTTGGCATTTCTGCCATACTCTCACATTTCCATGTTTGTACCCAAACCCTGGAACAAAGAGACGAGATACCAGTATTTTGGTTTAATAAGTTAAAGTTTTATTGTGTCAAATATTTCTCATGACCCTGGATTAGAAGTGCTATTTAGCCAGAGCAGAATGACTAGTTATCCCTTGCCCCATATTTCAGAGTGCAGAATCCAAGGGAAAGAGTTATGGCATGCAAGGACAAGGCAGTGAGGTAGAATCAGGAATATTAATAGTGAATATTCAATATTAATAATGAAATAGATATTATGTACAGAGAAGCAAGTGCAGACTGCTTTTCCGGGCTCTTGCTTCTGGCTGGTTTTCTAGCCCCGCCTCTACTCCAGGACTGGAATACAAGTAACTAAAGCCCTATTCAAAAGCTGGCCTGGATCAAGGAATGGGTTAACCAAAAAAACACCACACAAAGCACATGTTATAATGCTACAGGAGCATCTATAGAATACCTAAGGGAATGAGACTAAGGGAATGAGGCTCAGTGGTAGAGCATCTGCTTTGCATGCACGCAGAAGGTCCTAGTTTCAATCCCTGGCATCGCCAGATAGGACTGGGAGAGACTCCTGCCTGAAACCTTGGGAAAGCTGCTGCCAGTCTGGGTGGACAGTACTAAGCTAGATGGACCAATGGCCTGACTCAGTAGAAGGCCACTTCCTATGTTTTTGTCTCTGGCCAGCTGAGTGGTTCTACTCACTGAATTGCTATTGTTAAAAATTAACTGGGCCTATATACCAGCTTTATGTAGGCAGGGCTGGTATTCTCCAGTGTGTGCATGTACACACACATACACACACACACACACACAGTCTTGGCTCATCTTTCCTGGCAGAGCTCAGTCAGTTTCAACACAGCTGGGTTGGAAATGCTTTCTCTCTCACTTACTTCCATGGGCCATGATAAAGGAGGCATATATTCCGTGCTGTAGAGAAAGTGCTATGTTCCAGACACATGGCAAATGTTGTCAGATGCCATCCATGCTGAGCTCCTAGAGAAGCCATCCAGTCATTGATAATGAAACTCGAATACTTAACTGTAAAGTGGGTAATCATCATTAGTTCCTTTGGTATTCCTCATAATGACATTAATCATGGCATACTCATTAGATTTTAATAGGCCTGTAATATGTTAATCCATAGTAATTCTATTGCAGTTCAGCATTAGCTAATGCCCACTTATTGGAAAGAGTTAGCAATGTTTCACAAGTCCATTTTATATCCAAGCTTATGAACTGGATCTGGATGTGGAGAGAGAAATGTGATGTTTTCCCAAAAGTTAGGGTCTAGGACAGGAGTAGGCAATTGTGCTTTCCAGCTGTTGTTGAACTGAAACTCCCATCCATTGCGGCTGGGGATGATGTGAGTTGTAGTTCAACAACAGCTGGAGAGCCAAGGTTGCCTCTCTGGGTCTAGAAGTAGGGTATGTCACAACCCAACCCTACAGGTACTGCATGTATAAAGGAAGGAAAATGTTTTGGACAACCGCTCTCGTCATCCCTGACCTTCCACCATTGTAGTTAGCAGGGTGAAGAAATGTTGGCTCATTTTATCAGCCAGACAAAATATTGTTGTACAACACCCAGAGCCTCTGGATGGGATGGTTTATAAATGTAATAAATAATAATAAAATAATAATAATTTTGCTCATCAAGCTGTATTGGTACTGTGCTCATCAGGGCATTTTTCACTCACCAGGCATCATTTTTCACTTGTCAGAGACTAGTAGACTAGTGGATTTCTGCAGCCATGGTGGTTAGATTTGATGTGGATAGTTGTAACTATCCAAGTTACAATTTGGATAGTTGTAGTCCAAAAAAACCAACAACAACAACAAACCACTAAGTTACCCAAGACTTGTTTATAAGACTTCTGGCATTTAGGTGGGTTATTTCAGCTACTGCTTTACCATGAGACAAAGTGGGGTCCTCCCCTCAGGTAGCAAGTCAAGGAGTGATGTAAAGGGCTGAAAATGTGGATAACTGTGTCCAGTATTTGCCACACTTTAAAGTTCCCCCCATTCCTGGCATGTATTGTTCTACTCCGGTGATGGTGGGGTAGAAATAATGACTCCCACAGGCAGTCTTCAGACATACAGTGCTCAGATGGTCATACCATGCTTTCTTGGATAGGCCATGACTCTCTTATTATTACTGTGGTTATGTGACAATATGGCCACATTTGCCTGTCACACGAAACCAGAGTTGAAGGGGCCTCCAATTAGAACCTACACTCTTCATGAACTACTCCTTCATCCCAGGAGAGCCTGCCCCTTTGCCATTGGGCTCAATGGCTGATAGGTGCTGCAAAGCAAGCCAATTAGAATTTCTGAATGGCTGAATGCAGGCAACTACCATTACGACTGAAAATGGACCTGCAGTTTCCCTCCCAGACTCCATTTTGTCCCTTCGGTTTGTAGTGAGTTGTAAACCGCCTGGAATTCCAGTTTAGTGGTGCCAGCGTTGCGTCCGAACATAGCACAGCAGTCTGGCTGCTCAGTGGAAGAGGATCTGCTTTGCATGCAGAAGACCCCAGGTTCAATCCATGACATCTCCAGGTATGGCTGAGAGAGACTCCTGCCTGAAACCTTGGAGAAGCTGCTGCTAGAGTAGACAATACTGAACAAGGTGGACCAATTGTATGACTCTGTATAAAGCAGCTGCCTATATTCCTATGTAATCCAGTGGCATATGCAGACATTAGACCTTAATCAACCTGTGCAAAGAAAAGAAAAATAGAAATGGACCATCAAATGAATCATTGCAGATGATCTCCTGTAGATTCTAATGCCAAGACATACAGTCACACCAGAGGCCTTTTTTTTAAAAGCCAGAATTCAATCACTATAAACTTGCATAGATATAATTTAAGTGGGGATAAAAAAATTACACTAACCTAGTAACTAAAGCTACTAAAAATGCAAAGTTTATAGTCCATCTGTCTCTTTGCTTCAGGGAGCCTGTATTAAATTTATTGCTAAATAAAACAAATAAGCCCAGGAAAAGTCGGCACTGAAATCTGCATACTCATAAGAGAATTAACAGAACTCTCTTGTTATGATGGCTGATTCTCAATTTGCATCTTTAAAGAGTTGTGACCATGTCTAGGTTTCTGCCTTTCCAGTTATATCGGAGGCAGGATGGTCTTATGGCTTTGGAGTCCCGCATGATTACCTTTTGAACAGGTGCTGGATGCGAGCAGGATCCTGCAAGAAGGCCTCTGGGCGATGGTGGGAAAGGAGGAATCAAGTAAGTGTGTGTGTGTGTGTGTGTGTGTGTGTGTGTTTTTTTTTTAAATGCCTCAACCAGAGTTGAATGCCATTTTACCTTGCAGAATTAATCAGATTTGTGTGAACTACACACACACCTAATGGCGCAGCTGGGAAATGACTTGACTAGCAAGCCAGAGGTTGCCGGTTTGAATCCCCACTGGTACCTATATCGGGCAGCAGCAATATAGGAAGATGCTGAAAGGCATCATCTCATACTGCACGGGAGATGGCAATGGTCAACCCCTCCTGCATTCTACCAAAGACAACCACAGGGCTCTGTGGTCTCCAGGAGTCGACACCGATTAGATGGCACACTTTACCTTTACACACACACACACGCACACTCACACAAATAGACAAAGAGCTGGCTGTTCCAGATTTGTACGTGAAATCTAGCAACCAACACCTCATTGTGCTGTCCCCTGAGTGGGTTCGCACATAATGCGGAACCGTCTTGCAAAGTCACTGACCAACTTGCCTGCAACTGTCTAAACCCATGCCAAGGCAGGAACCTGAGATTCACTTAGGGCTGCAAACCGAGATGTGTAACCAACATTTGGCTGGCCAAGCCAAGTGCTACTACTCCCACTGAGGGGCAAGCTATGTCTGAACCTACACTCTTCATGAACGACTCCTTCATTCTAGGCGAGCCTGCCCCTTTGCCATTGGGCTCAATGGCTGATAGGTGCTGCAAGGCAAGCCGGGGTAGAATCCAGGGCCTTGCTGGGAGGCCCAGCATGGGGGTCTTCTAATTAGTCCAGAATCACTACCATTCCAGGGTGGGTTCACACACATAACACAGAACCTACTTGCAAAGTCCATAACCCAGACAAGGACTGAGTCTTTGAGACTGAGCAATCTCCAAGAGTGCTTTCAATAGGAACCTGGAGATTTACCAGTTGCAGAGGAGTAACAGCAGGAGAGAGGGCATGCCCTCAACTCCCGCCTGTGGCTTCCAGCGGCATCGGGTGGGCCACTGTGTGAAACAGGATGCTGGACTAGATGGGCTTTGGGCCTGGTCCAGCAGGGCTCTTCTTATGTTCTTATGATACCAGCCCCTGGAGTTTCCAGGACCATCCTGGAGGTTTGAGGATTCCAGTGCATTGGCTAGCCACACCACCTCTCACACGGACATGCAGGGGTGTCGCAAGATCCCTGGTGGCCTGAGGATGAGCCTCTGAGGCGACTGAGCTTGCTGGCTATGGCACTTCCCTCGCTCGCAAGGGAGAAAAAGGAAGCATCCTGCTGATGAAGAAAGCACTTCGCTGACTGGAGAGGGTGAGGACCACTGCACATTCATTCTTCGCACTGGCCACATACCCTGTGTTGGTGTGCTGACACAGAGGAAGGGGGTGCCTGGAGCCTGGTAGCACACCTAGCCTCAGTGGCGGGGGGGGGGGGAATGCGGTGGTGGAGAGATAATGGAGTGGGGGCAGGGGGCATGGTCCTGACCATCATGCAAATCTGTGCACCTCACTTCCTACCCTGATTTTATGTGAACCAACCTTAGGGGTGTTACAAGAGGGTCCCTGTCTTCATCCATTAAATGTTAGAGAGTGTGGGAAGTTTATGGAACGTAGGAAAACAACATAGCAAACTGCCATATACCGGGCCAAACCATTGGTCCATCTAGATCAGTATTGTCTACACAGACTGGCAGCGGCTTCCCCAAGGTTATGGGCAGGAGTCTCTCTCAGACCTATCAGAAGAACATAAGAACAGCCTGGCTGGGTCAGGCCCAAGGCCCATCTAGTCCAGCATCCCGTTTCACACAGTGGTCCACCCGATGCCACTGGAAACCTATCTCGGACTCTTCTCATTGCTTTGTATTTGTGTTGTAAAGGGTTTTATTGTCAACCACCTTGGATTGTTTTCTAACAAAGGACATAAATCCTTAAAACAATAAACAAGGAAACACACACTGCTCGCTGTTCTGTCCATCTGAGAGAGCAAGGAGGACGCACATACTAGCTAATTACCCAAAGCATTATCAATTCCGTAATTGCTTGTTTCCTGACCGTTTCCCCAATCCTAATAGGAAAGTGTACTGTTTATGGAGCCAGAGAGTAATACTTTTAATCCTCATTAGCACTGCACTTCCCCAGCTCCAAAAACAAAGCTGGAAGGAGGACACCCTCGAAAGCAACATTCATGAAGAGCTAATGTGAATTCACAGACTGGCAGTGGCTTCTCCAAGGTTGCAGGCAGGAATCTCTCTCAGCCCTATCTTGGAGAAGGGAACTTCCCTTCTTGGAGAAGGGAACAGCCCTATCTTGGAGGGAGGGAACTTGGAATCTTCTGCTCTTCCCAGAGCAGCTCCATCCCCTAAGGGAAATATCTTACAGTGCTTACACTTTTAGTCTCCCATTCATATGTAACCAAGGTGGGCCCTGCTTAGCTAAGGGGACAAGTCATGCTTGCTACCACAAGACCAGCTCTCCCACCTGGGTACATGACAGCTGAATAGGGCTGTGCTCTTTTCAAAAAGGAGGTGCATAAAATAATTACCTGGTTTACTTTTCACCTTCCAAAAAACCAATTCATTACACTAGGCCATGTGCCAAAAGATGCCTACTCGAGAGTAGCAATATAAGCTTCAGTGGTGTGATGGAATATATTCATTTATAAATATAAAATATTATCCCTATTGGAACTGCAAAATTTAGCCTTCCTTCATCCGAAGAGCTACAATGCGCACCTCCATAATAAAAATGGTGCTGTTTTGAACACATATTGTTTAATAATTTACTCCGCTTCAATCTTATGTATATTTAACAAGATTTTTCTGTTCGCGTACACATAAACCTGTGAGCATTAATTTCCCACTGCAACCTGACATAGTTCTCTTAGAGAAATTGCACACCAGCAATAATATAATCTTGTAAACAGAATTTAATTATTTATGTAAAAGTAGTTGAAATGACTTTACAATCAAACTCAATGGATTTTATGTAATTTGTTTTCTCCCCTAAGCCTGTTATGTAAAAGTGTAAATACTACAAATTATATGTGCCACCACGCTTGTAGAGTGTTTAATATTTTAGTAAACTTCTAGTGAACCTTTTTTTCCCCCTTGTCGTTGCAACGACAGTTATTAAACTCTGCCTTCAATAACGAATTCTGAGCACATGGTAATTTTATTTTCACTAGAATGGCGGCTGAAATTGTGAGGCAGAGGTAGAAAAGTTTTCGGAATTATCAGGGGTGTTGCTAGTATTTAAAAGATCCGAGGCAACCCCCTTTTTGATCATTAAATTCAGTCATACACCCTCAAGACTAATTGCATGTCTTTTAAAAAGTCTTTAATATTCGAATACAACAGCATCTATGAAGCTATAAGAAACAGAGAACTAGATGAGGCTAGGAGCTCTCTCCCATGCTCTGTGCAGATGCCTTCACTGCTGCACTTCCTTTCTGGAAGAGGAAGGTGACTGGATGAGATTTGGGGTTCTGAGCAATTCATTGGGGCTCCGTGCCCCATAGGCCACCTCCTAATGACATACCTGAGAATTAGACCCTTGGGGAGAGAAGTGTGTGACAGAGGAACTGGGAGATGGGCAGGAGCTAATAGGTTTTGTGGGCTGGGTTGCTGACACCACCAGCGTCAGAGCAGCCAGAACTGGCCACTCCTAGAGAAGAGCCCTGGAACCCTGTCACCCCTAGGTGGGGTTCTGGCCCTGTCCTTTGAGCCCCACTCTGTTGTGCCCCAGCTCCCCAGAAGTGATGCCAGGTCCAGATTGAGCTCCGGCTCTGATGACACAGTGCACACTTGGCTGCTCAGGGTCTCCCTCCTGATGGGTCTGCTTGGGAGGAGTGGGAAACCAGCTTGGATGCCTCCTTGGGAGGGGGCTGCCCTAGGAATCCAGGAAAGGGTGGGGCTTCTGCTAACCATATAAACCAGGTGTGTATGGTGTGTGTATGCCTTCCAGCAGAGGTTGGACTACCACTCCCATCATCACTGACTATTGGCCATTGTGGCTGGGTATGATGGGAATTGTAGTACAAAATCAGCTGGAGGGCTAAAGTTATGCAGCCCATCCATCCATTCAAAGTTTATTATGGTCATTGACAAGTAAGTTAACACAATGGCACAGTAAAACAATGGCCCAGTTCAGGCATACAAGTTAACTGGAGTTAAGCATGGCTGAGGTTTCAGTTCTTAGCTCCAAATCACACCGCAGACATTCACCAAACTGTGGCCAGCCAAACTCCAGTTGAAGGAGAGGGGAGCCCCTTCCTGCTGCTCAACCACCAAGGCACATCCCTGCCGCCTCTATGATTGGAGTTTGGAATAGGCACAAAACTGCCGTTATAGCTGAGTCAGCATTCGGGCATAATGCTTCAGCAGCAAAACCTCAGTTGTCAGTGGTGAAACTTAGAGATAACCGAAATTTGCTTCGATTCATTTCAAATTTGAATCGTATTCCAAAAATTTGATTCAAATTTGAATCAATTTTTTGGAGTTTGGTGAAACAAACAGGAGTTAGCTTTTGGCTTGTAATTGCGTTTTTGCACATTCTGGTGTACTGCAGTTACAACCTCAGCCAGCTATATCTGTGGTTATCCTGGCTTCCCTAAGAGCTTGTGTCTCCAGCTGCCTTGCTCCGCTGGTTGCCTCACCTGACTTGGCTGTGGACAGTGCAGAAGAACCACGAAACCTTTCTCTGCTTGCCGTTTCCCTGCTCCAAATCATCGCCCCCCTCAGGAACTCCCCCTGCCACAGCCCCAGAAGGGTTTCAAACGCATGCTTACAAGGAATGGGCTCTTAATTGACTAGGAGCTGGATGAGGACCTCCAGGGCATCCATGCTGCCAGCCACAGGGTGATGGAAAGCATCTGTGTGTGTAGGAAAGTAACCAATTTCTGGTTCCTACTAATAGTGCTGTCATGTCATTTTTGGACCTGCATAAAATAAGAATTACTTCTTTTGTTTTGTTTTTGTTCTGTTCTCCTTTCATTCCTCCTCCATCGAAGAAAATGATATGCAAACTCTTGTTATGGTCTGGATATCAAGATGGAAGTTTTATGCTTGCCCCTACTTATCTATCCTATTCCAATTATGCAGTCTCCAAAGACCCAATATTTCCTCTTTCTTTCTGTCTTTCTTTTGCCTGGCACCAAATCCAGCTGAAACAACTTAGCACTAGAGACAGTTTTATAGCTCCTTGTCTTCCATTGCTCTTGCAGAATAATAATGAGTGTGAGAGGACCATCCTGTTTGCTGATTTACAAGACACTCCGTGGTCTCTACTGTATTCCAAGCCCGGAACAGGGGAAGAAAAAAACAAGGTGATAAATCACTGTCCCCCCAAATTCTCCAAAGGCACCCTGACAGGAAGAGAGGAGAAGAGGTGCTCCAAGTTATGCCTTGAATGATGTTTGTCATGCTGACACGCTGTACTGATAGCAATCTGGCTGTGTCTTGCACAGAAATCTCCTCCATCTGTCTCATTGGCTGAATAATATCCCTTTGATTTACAGTAGGCAGGCTTGGTGCAGTATCAAGGAGGCTGTGTCAAAGCTTTGCAATTGCAGTGTCAGGACTCCATGACCCATTTCTTCACAGCTCTCAGCAAAAGATGAAGCCTTGTTAGTTTGCAGGCATCTGCGTGTCTGCCTGCATTTATCCTTCATGTTCCACCCGCCTCCGTTTATCCTTCATGCTCACAGGTCCGCTCTGAAGTGACGTCGTCGCCCACGGGCTTCTTTATCCCACACCCTCCACTGTCCAGGCAAGGATGGCCAAGGACTGTGGTGCCTGAGGCAAGGTGCAAAAGGATGCTTTGCTCCATGTGCAAAAGGAGGCCAAGGCCCTCCCCAAACTGACCCTTGCAAGCTTTGGAAATGTGTGCGGAGCAGAGAGAAGGGAAGGTTGCCAGCAGCCTCCTCTTCTCTCCTTATTCTCCTTGCAGGCTTTGCAAAGGTTAGGTCCGTCCCAAAGATCTGCCCCAATGGGGACGACAGGAGGCATCTTCCTGCCCTACTGGTGCACCAATAATCTGCCTCACGTCACCTCATGAAAGGGCTACCCCTGTGAACATATAGGAAGCTGCCATATACCGAGTCAGACACTTGATATTAGGATTTCTTAGGATCACACATTTTGATGTTCATTATATGCTTCCATAGCCAGAGAAGGGCAAAGCAGATAAAGAAGGTGATGGGATTTATTGTGTCTAGAGACATAGAGTCAGGACCCTTGGTCCATCTCACGCAGTATTGTCTACACAGACTGGCAGCGGCTTCTCCAAGGTTGCAGGCAGGAGTCTCTCTCAGCCCTATCTTGGAGAAGCCAGGGAGGGAACTTGGAACCTTCTGCAGAGCACACAGGCGCTCTTCCCAGAGTGCGAAGCATTGCTACCATGGACAGCAGTAAAAGGTACACGTGGCACCCTCAAGCATGCTTGTGCTTGCACAACAGTTTCACAACTGCGGAACACCTCATCTGTTTTAGAGGGAACTTCTCTGTAAGAGTGCTGTAACACAGGAGCACAACAGCACCATTACCAAACTCCCTTTTTTTCAGTGGGTGAATTAGAACCAGGTGAAGACATTTTGGTCACCCTGGACTTTTAATGGATAATTTTATGTATTTTTCCACTTCTCATATTAGCTTGATATTTTAACAGCTGTTTTAACATTGATTATTGCTGCTTTAATTGTTATGTTATTAATGCTGTTGTTCATTATGTTCTTTTTAAAAAAACCTGTATTGCTATCATTGATCTATTCATCCCAGTACAATGTCTTTTCCAGTGTCAGTTTTCTGCTATCTTTGTGCATTAAAGCGGCCTAGAAATCTATACAATAAAAAACCAGTTTCCCCTCAGCCATGTTCTTTCAACACAGAAGATAAAGGGGAAGGAAGATAGTTCAGTATTCTATATAACTAATTGGGAAATGTGCTGTTTCCCAGATCCTCCCACTTCTGTGTGTTTTTTCACATGGAAACTAATATTTCAGTTTTCAGGGGAAATCCTTATCACTGAAAGCCCTGGTGACTGAGTTTCGGTGGGAGGGGTGTGTGAAGGGAGGGAGTGTTGAAGCCAATGCTAGATGTATTCCTATGCTGACCAGAAGTTTATACACACTAATTTAATTCAGTATCCCAGAATACCAAACTGTGGCTCTTGAAAAGCGGAATTCAAGATATCAACAAAAACAGCTTTTGTCCTGCGGTTCTAAATCAAATTCCAAACCCACTTTTTCTAAAATGGAGGACTCTGTCAACAAAATATATTTCAAAGGATCAGAGAATGTTAGAGTTGGAAGGACCTTGGGGTATTCTAGTCCAACCCTCTGCTGAGACAACCTCATGCTTCTCAAAATGCTACCTTCTAATGGACTCCAATGCAACATTCTGTTATAACAATTATCTTCTGCATAGGAACAAGGAAGCTGCCTTCCACCAAGTCAGACCATTGGTCCATCTAGCTCAGTATTGTCTACACTGGCTGGCAGTAGCTTCTCCAAGCTTGCAGGCAGCAGTCTCTCTCAGCCCTATCTTGGAGATGCCAGGGAGGGAACTTGGAACCTCAGATCCTCTTCCCAGAGTGGCCCCATCCCCTGAGGAGAATATTTTACAGAGCTCACACATGTCTCCCATTCAAATGAAAACCAGAGTGGGCCCTGCTGAGCAAAGGGGAAATTCATGCTTGCTGCCACAAGACCAGCTCTCCTCCAATCTGTCAGTCTACACAGGCGGCAGTGGCTTCTCCAAGGCTTCTCCCATATCTTATGGTGCTCACATGTAGTCTCCTATTCAAATGCAAACCAGAGCAGACTCATTTTGTGAAATCTTGCAAAAATGCATAATCTGTTCCCTCCCTGAATGTAGCACCGGTTATTTCATTTTGTATTATTATTATTTCTTGTTTACACAGTCAGACAGGTGTTATTGACTGGTTTATTTTATCCAGACATCGAGTCGTTCCCAAGGACCTGGGATGGCTGAATTTTATTGTCAATGTTGTTGCTGTTGTTATAGATATTGTCGCAGAATATAGGCTGTTCCCAGTAAAGTTGCTTTTTGTAATTGTCTGATGGTGATTTCTGTGGCCCCGATGGTGTTGAGGTGCTCTTCAAGGTCTTTTGGAACTGCACCCAGGGCACCAATTACCACTGGGATTATTTTGGTCTTTTTCTGCCACAGCCTTTCAATTTCAATTGGTAGATCTTTGTATTTGGTGATTTTTTTCTATTTCTTTTTCTTCTATTCTGCTATCCCCTGGTATTGCTATGTCAATTATTTTCACTTGTTTTTCTTTCTTCTCGACTACAGTGATATCTGGTGTATTGTGTGGCAGATGTTTGTCTGTTCATAGTCGGAAGTCCCATAATATTTTTACATCTTCATTTTCGACCACTTTTTCAATTTTATGGTCCCACCAACCTTTGGCTACAGGTAGCTTGTATTTTTTGCAGATGTTCCAGTGTATCATCCCTGGTACCTTGTCATGCCTTTGTTTGTAGTCAGTCTGTGCAATCTTTTTACAACAGCTGATTAGGTGGTCCACTGTTTCATCTGCTTCTTTACAAAGGCGGCACTTGCTGTTTGTGGTTGATTTTTTTACTTTTGCTCTTATTGCATTCAGTCTATTTATTATTATTATTATTTCAATTTCTTTACTGCCCTTCCAAAAATGGCTCAGGGCAGTTTACACAGACAAATAATAAATAAAGATGAAGGATAACCTTAACTTTTAGTGGGAATTCTTGGCCTCCTACAAAACAGGTCTTGTTTTTCCTGTTATATCTTTTACTTGACTGCCTCTGACCGGGACACACTCTATTATTGTCAGTAATTCTCAAAAAACTAGCCTGATGCCCAGAGGCACAGCCTCCCAAGTTAAAAAAGATTGGTCGATATCTTTATTGCCATTACCCAGGAAAAAATGCCATGACACTTCAGAGCAATCATTGACAGCGGGCTCCCATAAAGTTGATTTAGGGCTCCATCCTTCAAGCAACACCAGTCCTGAGACAGCCAAAAAAAAAAAAAAAAAACCAGCTGAAGTTCAGGCTCACTTGATAAGAGCAGACCCACAGTTAAATGTTCAGATCACTTGTAACTGCTCTTCCGAATTAGGTATTTTTTAGTGCGCATGTAGCTAATGTTATCCTTCATATTCTGTTGGCAAAATGAAATAAAAGGTGCTACATTCAAGGGCAACGGATTCTGCATTTTTGCAAGGTTTCACAGAATGGGTCTGCCCTGGTTTGCGTTTGGATGGGAGATCACGTGTGAGCACTGTTACTGTAAGATATTCCCCTTAGGGGATAGGGCCACTCTGGGAAGAGCATCTGCATGCAGAATGGTTCCAAGTTGCCTCTCTGGCGTCTGCAAGATAGGGCTGAGAGAGACTTCTGCCTGCAGCCTTGGATGTGTGCACATGTCTTAGAGAACTGCATTGGAGCTCCAAGATAATAACAGCCTGTAAAACGGGCAGGGGAGGAGAGCAGGATTCAGCACTATAGCAAAGTGAGGCCAGAGGTGGCCCTTTCATGAGGCAAGGTGGGGCACCCGCCTCCAGTGGCAGATTGTGGGGGCCCTAGCAGGGTGGAAAGATGCTCTCCCCTTGCTGTGACCCTGGAGGCAGCTCTTGGTGACTCATGTGACGCTTTCAAACTTTGCAAGGAGTGCTTCTTGTCGCACTCCATGCAAAGCTTGCAAGAAGCATGAAGAAGAGAAGAGGGGAGTGATAGCAACCTTTCTTCTTCCCTGCTCCATGTTTGCAAACTTACAAGGGTTGGTTTCAAAAAAGGGTTTTCAAAGCTTGCAAAGATTAGTTTTGAAAGGGGGCTCACCTCCGGTGCTGGAGTACCTTGGGATGTCCTTTGGTGGGGCTATTGATTGCCTGCACACACACACACGCAATCAATGCTTTTAGGTGCCTAGAACACCCATTCCTGGCGGCACATTTCCTCTCCAAGCAACCATTGACATGCCTAACTGGCTGGGAGTGGCCTGGCCATTGGCTGGAGGGGGAGAGGCTGTATGTGTGGAAGAGAGAAAGAGTGAGTAAGCAAAGCTAACTTGGCTTTGCTCTCTTTCCCATCCTGAACTCTGCCAACTGGGCAAAGAAGCACCTTTTAAATGTGGTGATTCTCTTTATTTAGCAGGGGGAGAGTAACTGACCCTATCCACCAACCAGCACAGTACCCCCAGTGACTGTTGCTGGTGTCTGTATTATGTTTCTTTTTAGATTGAGAGCCCTTTGGGGACAGGGAGCCATCTTAGTTATTTATTATTTATCTATGTAAACCGCTTTGGAAACCTTTGTTGAAAAGCAGTATATAAATTGTTGTTGTTGCTGTTGTAGTTGTTGTTGTTGCTGCTGCTGCTGTTGTTAACTCTCTCTCCCCATCCCATGTCTTGTGGTAGCAAGCATGAACCTTGCTAAGCAGGGTCTGCCCTGACTTACATTTGAATGGGAGACTACATGTGAGCATTGTACGATATTCCCCTGAGGGGATGGGGCCGCTGTGGGAACAGCACCTGCATGCTTGCACAGAGCAGGTTCCAAGTTCCCTCCCTGGCATCTGCAGCAGAGGCGTATCTAGGGAAAATAGCACCTAGGGCAAGCACTGAAATTGAGCCCCCTGTCCAAACATCTGACACCCATCTTTCAGATAACTTTACCATAATATCAGCTCAAAAATACAAGCTTGTTAATCTTTTTATATTTCAAAAACTATTTAGCAGTGGACGTAGCCAGACAAAAAAATGCTGGAAAACTAGAAATTTCAGTATGCTGGGGCTCATGAAATATCCATATACTATGTGGAGGTGTACTTGGAAAACTAAACAGAAATGCCTGTCTAATTCTCTACTATGCATTGTAGCATCACTATTACATAAGTTTTAAAAATAAATGGAGTATTTGACTTTTCCCAGATACTCTGAAAATAATTAAAGGATATGCAGAGTAAACTGTGTCACTGCTTGGAATATATTCTAGTATTTCAGAAAGACAGTTAAAATGAGACAAAGAGAGCAAGGAACTCCCAGTGGGCCTTAATACTAAGGATTTCACACTGATTCAAAGACAAACTCACCATTAACAGCCATATTATTAAGACATCACATTTAACTCACTTATCACATGAAGCAAAGTAAGAGCAAATGAATACAATCCTAGCTCATAAGCTTCAGCTCAGTATTCAAAAGCCCTGATTCTCTGTACGTAGTGCCAATCTGAATATGTGTACAATGACTTATATTATATTAATTTTAAATATATATATATCTGTAGCCCCTTCAGGGGGCTTCCTAAAGGCCATGGGGTGGGGGGTCTGCAAAGGTTCCCCCTCCCCCCACTGGCCTCTAGGGCCTTGGAGGGACCATTTGAGCATGTGTGGTGGCCATTTTTAAAATTTTCTTTTTTAAAAAAATGGCAGGCAAAAACAAAATGGCCACTGCGCATGCGCAAATGGCCTCTGCAAGGCCTGGCATGGCCTAGGGCCTCACAGAGGCCATTTGAGCATGTGCAGTGGCCATTTTGTTTTTGCCTGCCATTTTTTTTAAAAAATTGATTTTTAAAGATGGCGCCCCCTTCAAGTGGCGCCTGGGGCATGTGCCCTGCCTGCCCCACTCTAGATACACCACTGATCTGCAGATAGGGCTGAAAGAGACTCCTGCCTGTAACTTTGGAGAAGCCGCTGCCAGTCTGTGTAGACAATACTGAGCTAGATAGACCAACAGTCTGACTCAGGAGAAGACAGTTTCCTATGTTCCTATGAATGAGCAGCCTGTGTGGCTCAAGTTAAAGCTGGAGCTGCACACTTTATGCCAAGGGGTGGGGGTGCAAAGTAAAACTTCGCTTAGGGTGCCAAAAAAAAACCCAGAGCCGGATTTTTAGGGAGTCACTAGGCTGCTCTTTTGCTGCTTCAATTAATCTTTGCTCTGAATGTCAGCCACTAGTGCAGGGGTTCCCAACCTGTGGCATTCGAGATGTTGCTAAACTACCACTCCCATCATCCCCAGCCTCAATAAATTGTAGTACCACAAACCTGGAGTGGTTGGAAACCTCTGTGCTGGCATATTCCTCCCTCTGCTTTTTATAACTCATCTAGATCAGCAACGAAGTCACTGCTCTTTCTGTCCCTAAAAGGCAAGATCTTATTGGATGAGGACAGCTGGTCTTGTGGCAGCAAGCAACTTGTCCCCCATTGCTAAGCAGGGCCCACCCTGGTTTGCATTTGAATGGGAGACTACATGTGTATGCACTGTAAGATGTTCCCCTTAGGGGATGGGGCTGCTCTAGGAAGAGCATCTGCATACAAGCACAAGCATGCTTGAGGGTGCCACGGGTACCTTTTAGTGCTGTCCATGGTAGCAATGCTTCCCACTTTGGGAAGAGCACCTGCATGCTCTGCAGAAGGTTCCAAGTTCCCTCCCTGGCTTCTCCAAGATAGGGCTGAGAGAGACTCCTGCCTGCAACCTTGGAGAAGCTGCTGCCAGTCTGTGTAGACAATACTGAGTTAGCTGGACCAATGGTCTGACTCGGTATATGGCAGCTTCCTATCCTCTAATTATACAGATATACCTGGTAAATGTACTAATTTGCACACAGCAGGGGACCGGAGAGGTGTGGCTTTGTGATGTCACAGAGATTGCTGGAACTCGCTCCTCTGATGGGCCAGCATGCCTGAGCCGATAATTGCACCTCAGGATCACCTGCAAGCTGCAACATCGCAAAGGATCTTGGCATGCACCTCCTAGATCATAGCCTGGGCCACTTGGAAAAACAGCATGCCTACTAGGGCACAGTTCTCACTGATGGTGGTGCACGAACATTCCAGCCTGCAAAAATCTGTCGGAACTCTTGGAAGTAGCCAAAATAGAAATGGCCACAAATGGCCACTTGTCCTTCCTCCCCCGCTCCTTCTGTTCCTTCTCTCTTCCTTCCTCTTATTTCTGTCTCTCAGAATAAGGGTGTTTGGTGAAGGTTGGCTTAAAAAAAAAAAAACCTATATTGGGCCATATGGCATTCCTGTTAACTATTTAAATAGAGTTTTCTTTTCTTCTGAAATACTTGGGGGTGGGGGGACTAGAAATGACCTGTTAACATGAATTAGTATTAATTGCATCAAGAAAATACACCCCTGTCTTCTTGTACATGCAAATAGATACTGGGAGATGGTCTATATTTGAGGCAGGGAAGGCTACAATATTTGCTAGAATAGAAGATGACTTTGAATTTAAGACAAATCCCTTAAAAACAGAGGTGAAATATAGATTATACCTGTATTTATCTACCTGAAAGGAAGAGGACTCTGGATTTAAGATGATCCCAATGATTTCTAACAAAGAACTTTGGGGGGGGGGACTTGTCTTGGGTTCAGGTAAATACAATATTTTAGTATTTATTGCATATCAGATTGCTATTAAAGGAACAGGAGGAGGATTGCTAAAGATGTTGGCAACCCTGTAGTAGAGGCTTATTTTAGGTTAGATATCAGCTTCCCCTTGAAACAGACTAATATGAGAACTGTGCTGAGACAGACTAGTAACTAGCCACCTTGGATCAAGGATAGAGAATAACACTATTTACATATTAGCCCTATTCACATGGTATGTTCAGTGAGTCTACAGTGTACACAGATGCAGATCTGTACACTGGTACAGTTATTCACACATTATATTGAACACAGGCACAACAGTACACTTTCTACAGTATCTGCATCCTGCATTTCAGGGGTCCTGTACCCAGGTTCACTTTTAAAATGAGTGCAGGTATAGTCATTAACACAAACAAATATATCAGTGTACAGACATCTGTACACTTGTACAGCACAAGGCCCATTCACACATTATGTTCAACACTCGAACGGGTCTGCAGCGTACACATCAGTACACAGGTACAGTCATTCACATGTTATGCTGAATGCAGGTACAGAAATACACTTGCTATCTGCACCATGCATTTGAAGGGCCTTTATCCAGGTTCACTTTTAAAATGAACACAAGTACAGTCCTTCACACAAACACTGTACATCCAAACAGCATAATGTCTGAATCAGGCTATAATGTCTAATAAGGTCCTTGAATTTCAGGCTCGAGTTCTTTTTTATTAAATATACTCTGCTTTACCTGCTTCCTTTACCTGTAAAGCAGGGGTTCTCAAAGCAAAGGCCATTGTGGCTGGGAATGATGGGAACTGTAGTCCAATAGCCTTCAGGGACCTCATCTTGAGAACCCCAACTGCACACCTTAAGACTGCAAAGAATTTGCTTTGCTACTGTCAAACTTTTGCAGAGTGCTTAAAAGTTAACCTCTTGAGTCATGGAGTCCATTCTTGTTAGACTTGGGTTTCGTTGTCTGTCTTTCTTGGGGGAAAACACACACACAGAGAGAGCTGCCAAAGCAATAATATCTAATGAAGTGAGCCCCGTTATCTCCTTGCTGCCAACTGCCTCACAGTAGTGGGAGGTGTTTCGCTGACCTGAAGAGAAGTCAAGGGTGGCTAATGGTCCATTAAGAGGCATTTTCAAATTAGGATTATAATCCATCTCAACATAAAAACAGCAGAAATGTTTCAACGTATCTGGTTTCTTAATTGCATCTTCAAAAAATTGGCAGGAAATTAACACAAGATAATGTCTTTGAATTGGACCAATTGCTTCAAACGAGGTTAAGAATAATGAGATATTGGCTCCCCCCACCCCTTAAGTATATGAAGAAAAAAGGCCCAAAGTTTGGGGGGATTTGATTTGATTTTGCTAATGGATACAAACCTGGAATTACTTGCATGGAGCTGGCCAGACTTGCAACGATGACTGAGCACACAAAGATTAAACCACAAATGATTTCGTAGCTTGCCTACCCCCTTTTATGCCTTTGTGGCCCAAATAAAATAATCAAGGTTTGCAAAACTTCTCTGCCTGCTCACCTGTAGACAGCAGGTACTCAGTGATGAGATATTTACAAGCCTTCATTAACTTTGTGGGGAATACAGCAAAATAAGCAACCTGCTCCTTTATGGTAAAGACACTAAATAGTACAGCTGCAACATTATCTAGTGATACTAATAGAGTCACACAGGGTTTCTCAAATGTGGGTTCTCACATGTTGGACTGCTACTCTGATCACTCCCACCCACAATGACCTTTGGCTATTATGGCTTGTTAGGAGACTAGGAGTAACCCTGTCTTTCAGCCCAAACTCTATGCTTGTGGATCTCCCAGACAATACCAGGACTTTTCAGGTCCACATTGCAGAGCTGATCTTGTAGCAGCAAGCATGTATTATCCCCTTGCTAAGCAGGGTCTGCTCTGGTTGCATTTGAATGGGAGACACGTGGAAGCACTGTAAGATAATCCCCTTAGGGGATGGGGCTGCTCTGGGAAGATCCCTCCCTGGCACCTTCAAGATAGAGCTGAAGGACTCCTGTCTGAAATATAGGAAGCTGCTGTATACTGAGTCAGACCATTGGTCTATCTAGCTGGCAGCGGCTTCTCCAAGGTTGCAGGCAGGAGTCTCTCTCAGCATGAACAGGTTAGGTATGCAGACCTTATGAAACCTCAGGAAATTGAAGGTGATCACCAATAAAGAATTCCCTCTCTATCTAAGCTATAAAATCCACCCTGCCACTAACAGGTTAAATTACCAGAACCTGATGATTAGATTAGTCTCACTGATCAAGCTTCACATGCATAGTAAGCTCTACCCTCAGGCAATTCAGCTTATCTGGAAACAATAGATCACTAACAGTACTTCCAGTGACTGTTGCTGGTGTCTGTCTTATGTTTCTTTTAGATTGTGAGCCCTGCCCTTTGGGGACAGGGTTCCATTTTATTTTTATTTATTATTTCTCTGTGTAAACCACCCTGAGCCATTTTTGGAAGGGCGGTATAGAAATCGAATAACTAACTAACTAACTAACTAACTAAAGCGCAACTTAAAAAAAAAAAGCGGGGGGGGGGACACTCTCAAACTTGGTTCCCAAAAGCTCAGTCTTTAGATATAACCCCCCACCCTCAAACAGTTTTTCCCCCACCTCAGCATTCAGCATCTGGTTCACTGTTCCTGCTTCTTTCACCGTTCTCAAGGATTGAGGCTAACTACTTCTTGCTAACCTGCCGGCCACACATCAAAATGAGAATATCTGAGCTATTTGGGGACTATGATTCCCATGATCTCCAGCACAGTGGCCTACAGCCAGGGATTATGGAAGTTGTAGGCCAACAATCTGCAAGAGGGCCGAAGTTGAGCCGCCCTGCTTTAGGATATAACCCTCCACCCCTCAACCAATTTTTGCACAGCGTTCAGCATCTGGTTCACTGTTCTTGCTTCATTCACCGTTCCCAAGGATTGAGGCTGCCCACTTCTTGCTAACCCGGCCATCCATCATAATGAGAATATCTGAGCTGAAAAATCACTCTCTAAATCACTAGTTTTAGGCTCCTCAATTCCTTGCAAGCCAAGAACTCAGCTGCCCAGAGTTTCTCCTTGCCTGAAGATAAGAATCTCCCATCTTATCGTTTCAACTCAAGGCAAAGCTACGAGACAGATAGATGTAACCCCTATCCAAAATCGCCCACTTTAGGAAAGGGATTATTTTCCTATTTCCATCTCTTTCCTACCTTTTACTGGTATCTGAGAATTGCCATCTTGTGCTCATCTTCTCTCAAAACCTAGCCTGCCCCAGTGCCTTTTGTGCTGGGTGCAGTCGCTACTAAGTAAGCCATAGGAACAAAGGAAGCTGCCTTCTACCAAGTCAGACCCTTGATACATCTAGCTCAGTATTATCTACACAGACTTCTCCAAGGTTGCAGGCAGGAGCAGTGATCCCTCCAACAGGGAATCCCAGATGTTGTTGACTACAACTCCCATAATCCCCAAGCAAAGGCTACTGCAGCTGGGGATGCTGGGAACTGTAGTTAACATTTGGGGATCCCTGTTAGAGGGAGCTCTGGGTAGGTGTCTCTCTCAGCCCTATATCTGGAGATGCCAGGGAGGGAACACGGAGCATTCTGCATACAAGTATGCATCAGCTCTTCCCAGAGCAGCCACATCCCCAAGGGGAGCATATTATTATTATTATTATTTCTTTTTTACACAGTCAGACAGGTGTTATTGACTGGTTTGTTTTATCCAGACATCGAATCCTTCCCAAGGATCTGGGATGGCCGGATTTTATTATCAATATTGTTGCTGTTATTATTATAGATATCGTCACAGAATATAGGCTGTTCCCAGTAAAGCTGCTTTTTGTAATTGGCTGATGGTGATTTCTGTGGCCACTATGGTGTTGAGGTACTCTTCAAGGTGTTTTGGAATTGCACCTAGGGCGCCAATTACTACTGGGATTATTTTGGTCTTCTTCTGCCACAGCCTTTCAATCTCAATTTGTAGATCTTTGTATTTTCTTATTCCCCCCCTCCCTATTTTTTTCTTCTATTCTGCTATTCTATTCTGCCCCTGGTATTGCTATGTTGATTATTTTAACTTGTTTTTCTTTCTTCTCGACTAAAAAAGAACAACAAGAAAGAAAAACAAGTCAATATTATTATTATTATTATTATTATTTATTATTAATTCAATTTCTAGACTGCCCTCCCAAAAATGGCTCAGGGTGGTTTACACAGAGAAATAACAAATTTTAAAAAATGGATCCCAGTCCCCAAAGGGCTCACAATCTAAACAAACAAACAAACAAACAAACCTATGTAAACAGCTTTCTTGAAAAGCAGCATATAAATATTTGTCATATTTGCTGTATACAGATCTGTACCTGTGTACACTATACATGCATATGCATGCTCAATATAATGTCTGAATAGGAATCTTCTACACTTATGGGAATCAATGTATGAGGCAGGCAGATCTATCATTCTTGTCTGCAAGTGCATGAGAATTCAGGGTTGCAATGTTTTTAACCTCGCCCTTGAGGGGATTCTGATTTTGAGGGAAGCAGGGGAGGCACTGGAGGGGTTAACACTCCCCCTCCCCTCCCCTCCCCTCCCCTCCCCTCCCCCACACAGAGTATGCTAACAGGTGTGGCTTTTCCCATCACTGGATTGAAGTGACTGGAGAAGCCACACCTGAGAGAACTTTCTCTGGATGTGAGCACTCCCTCACAGCCTGAGGTGGACTTGGACGCCTCTGTTATGGATGGTGAGTCGCCAACATTTCACTGGTTTTATTTGTGGATTTTAAAAGTTATGTTCATGTCTCTTGCAGTGAAGGGTGTGCTTTTGCTTTTGCTGACTTTTTGTTTTCAAACTGCCGAAATGCTCGGGAATTGCAGTGGGTAGGCCTCTCTCACACGCAGGAGGGGAGCTGGTCTTGTGGCAGCAAGCATGAGGTGTCCCCTTTGCTAAGCAGGGTCCACCCTGGTTTGCATTTGGATGGGAGATGCGTGAGCACTGGAAGATATTCCCCTTGGAGATGGGGCGTCTCTGGGAAGAAAATTGGCCTGCTTGCACGCCGAAGGCTCTAAGTTCCCTCCTGGTATCTCCAGATAGGGCTGGGAGAGACTCCTGCTGCTGCCGGCAACCTTGGAGAAGCTGCTGCCAGTCTGTGTAGACAATACTGAGCTAGATGGACCAAGGGTCTGACTCAGTATATGGCAGCCTCCTATGTTCCTAAGTCTTCAGTAAAGCACTTCCAGGCAGACTGAGTGCTTAGTGTCTGTTGCTGAGCCTTTGTTTGCCTTTCTACCCCATCAAATGAGGATTAGCAACTATTATTTTCCCTATTATCCAATTTCAGAGGTTTTGCAGAAGCTGATAGCACACAGGGGAGCAAGAGATAGTTCATACATTCATGTTGGCAGCGCCTCCAAGTCCAGCCACTAAGAGATGGGCAACCAGTTGCAACAAAGAACAGAGCTCCTGCACCTATATGAGGCAGAATTCAACAGGTGTGGCTTCTCACATCCCTTTATCATAAGCTCTGCTGGCCTGTACTCTACTTATCCACAATTACTGTAGATATAGGAACCAGCTCCAGGTCTGGAGTTAGTTCTATTTAAAACTAAGATTATATTTAGTGGGGGGAAATGCCAAAGAAGCACAACTTTTCTTTTTGTTGTCCCCCCTGCCTCCCAGCCATGATACCTATGCCCCAAAGCTCCACTTGCTGATGAAGTAGAGAAAACAACTGCATATCAGACAGTAATGTAACATGTGAAGACAGGACAGCACTTCCATGCTGTGATAAGCTGTACCTGTTTTATTTTGTCCTGCCATACACTGTTAAAAGCAGAGGAGAAGTATTCCCATCACTCCATGTTTTGAAAAGCTCACCTGTTGAACGAATACCTGAAGGGCAGTTCTTAAAGGCACAGGAACTTTTATGAGGAGGGGTGGGAGGTAGCATCCAGGGTTGCTCAACTTCAGCCCTCCTGCAGATGTTGGCCTACAATTCCCATAATCCTTGGCTATTGGCCACTGTGCTGGGGATCATGGGAGTTGTAGTCCAAAAACAGTTGCAGGGGGGCTAAGATGAACAGGCCTGACTGATGATGAGGGGCTTCGAGCTTTGCCTTTATTTCTTAGACACAGTATTGTTTTCCAGCAACAGTTTTTTAAGAGAGTTTGTACAGAAGACAGAACATCACTAGATCTAGCATTTCCTACAGCAGTGAAGGGGAAAATAGCACCTGCTGGAATATTCTCTTCTGTGCAAGAGTTCCTAAAGGGGGAAAGCTCAGCTTTGGACATGTAACCCAATTCTGAATGGATTTAAGGAGTATGTGTGTCAGGAGAGGGGACAGTTTGGTTCTCAAGCATTTGCAGATTGCTTTGGCTATGATCCTTAACGCATTTACTCCAAAGGAATCCTAGTAAAGACAATAGGATGGTTACAGAAGTTTTGGGCTGCAATTCTATGGAACAGTTCCCCAGGAACTTAGGGGAAGGACCATAGCTCAGTGGAAGAGCATCTGCTTTGTATGCAGAAGGTCCCAGGTTCAATTCCTGGCACCATCTCCAGGTAAGACTGAGAAAGACCCATCTGAAGCCCTGGACAGTGGCCAGTGCTGAACTAGATGGACTAATGGTCTGATTCAGTAGAAGGTAGCTGCTACCTATGTAACTTCTTCTGTGTAAGTCCTGTTTATCCCAATAGTACTTATCTGGTTGGATTTGGCAATGGATTATGTCCTTTTGTCTACTATCTGGGGACTTTCTGGGGAGGGGATTCACCCTGTGTTTCCATGCAATATTTCCAGCTATTTGAGAAGTCCATAAAATCCCATTGAATGCAATGGGGTGTCTTTAAAGTACCTGTGTGTATAAGACTGCAATTTAAAATATTTTTGTGGAAACTGCTCATGTGAACACTCACTTACTAATCTCCCACCCCTGCTATCCTGGAGAAAGGAGACATTTTGCTCTCTCCACCACCATCTGTATATATCCTATTTCTAGTTCCAGATAACTTTAATAACAACACTCAGGATTTTAGCAGAGCTGTTGACGGATTAAAGAACTTTAATTGATTGTCTGTCTCTTGACAGATTAATGGTTAATTAAATTTAAATAAATTTGCATATTGCAAAACCTCAACAATGTACCTTTTTAATAGGAGATTTGAATGAAGTGCAAGATAATTTACAATGTAATGAACAAAAGCTAGTGCTGATTGATTATTTTTCATTCCCTATCGC
Source organism: Hemicordylus capensis (assembly GCF_027244095.1). Lineage (NCBI taxonomy): Eukaryota > Metazoa > Chordata > Lepidosauria > Squamata > Cordylidae > Hemicordylus > Hemicordylus capensis. The sequence continues at coordinate 18,776,010 of NC_069664.1, read as the reverse complement.
AAGAGAACCAAAACGGCTTTGGGGGGAAATTAGAAAGTGTGTGCCCTTAACTTGCAACCTCACTTCTTGATGTACTAAAACTTTAGTTGATTAACCAAACTATGAAAGGTTGCTGACCTAAATAAATAGTATATGCAATTTAGTGTGATTACACAAATATATCAGCAGCCCCTATACCCTCCTGGCAGCTTCCAGTCCTTGTGAGGAAAGCCTACCCTTTATTCAGAGTAAGATTCTGGAGCCCCTAGGAATCAGCATTTATCTCCATGTGATTACTGAAAGCAGTCCTGGGGGAGATTTTTCAGGGGCTCGATAGTGTGAAAAATATTGGAAAAAATATTGGGGAACAAAATCTCCACAAACAGCTTCAATCAGAGTTGGCAGCCTTCTCTTAAAAGCATTGCTAGTCTTCCAGTAGGCGGCGTTTTTAAAAAGAGTGACAAAAATCGTTGGTAGGCATGATCCATCCTCAGAGAAAGAGAGAAATCCAAAACCCCCAGTCTGGCAATTAGGAGTGGCACAAACCGTTGCGAACAGCGAGCTGTCGAGGTCTCCAGAACGGCTCTCACGACTTGTGCCATGTGGGTTGGTCCTAATAAAAATATTGCCAGACTGCGTGGGGTTGAGATGTATAATGAATTTCTTCCTGCAGGAAGCAGGCGACGCGTCGTAGGGACTCCGCTAGGGGGAGACAGGCCGGGGAATTGGGCGGCCGTGGGCGCGCGCCCGCGCGCGTGCGGCGCGGTCACCAGTGCCGGGGGCCGGCGGTGGGCGGTGCGCGGGCGGCAGGAGGGGGTGTGTCCGCGGAGGGCGGGGCCGGGCTGACGCGCGGCAGGGCCAGGCAGTGAGTATAGGCTGCGCTGTCAGGCCGGTGTCAGTCTGATGAAGATTGGCATGCAGGTAAGCTGTCATTCAGGGAGCCCAGTCGCGGCGCGTCGCAGACTCGCAGGGGCGGGCAAAGCTGCGTTTGCGCTGGCGGCGGCAGCTCCTGCTGCTTCTTCTGGGCAGGCACCGGCCACGAGCCAGGCTTGCCGCGGGGGAGGAAAGGTTGCACGCAGGGCTGCTGGTGGGGCGCCACCCCTTTCTCTCCCGCCTCTCCGCCGTGCGCTCCAGCCAGGGACTTTGGGCTGAGCTTCTAGGGGCCGTGCAGCCGCGCAAGGAGCCGGCGACGGGGCGCGCGGGGTGGGAGAGAGAGAGAGGCGGCGCTGCTGGGGGACAAAGGGGGCTGTTGGTGCCGTCGGGGCGAAGAGACGAGGGAGCGGGGCGGACGAAGGGGGCACGGGCGCTGGGGCTGAGCCGGCGGGATGGGATGGGCAGGGAGGGCGGTGCAGGGTGCGCTGCAGGTGCTGCCGGAGGGGGGAAGCCGGCGCCGAGCGAGGAGCAGCTGTTGTCGGACGGCCAAGGGGTCCGAGCCGGAGTGGAGGGAGGAGAGCTGGCCCTGCCTGGGAGGGCGATGGGCCGAGAGCGGGGTTACGGCGAGGCGTGTTGGAAGCGAGGCGGAAAAGCACCGTTGAGGGAGAGGCGGGGGCTTGCTCGGAGCCGGCTTAGCAGCGGGCTTGAGAAGAGACCCCGCTTTCGGCGGCTTTATGGGGGCCGGCGGGAGTCGTCGTCTTCGAGGAGCTTGAAGCTGGCAGGAGCGGGGGGGGGGGGCGGTGCGGCGCTCTGGGCGACTCGGGAAGGGCGCTGATTGGCCCGCCTCCGGCACTCTCGTCGGGATCGGAGCTTCGAAGGGGTTTGCTTGGCGGCTTCTTCGTCCTGCCTGCCCTCGGCGCGTCGGAAGGCTCTCCTGGCCGCGGCGGTGGCCACCTTCGGGGATCGCGGCCAGCAGGGCGCCGTCTGGGGCTTGGCGGGGGGCAGAGCCAAGATGAGCACGCAGCTCGCTCGGGGAGGAGAGAGGCGCAGTCCCGGGGGGACCTTGGGCAGGACGCGGCGGCTTGGCTCGGTGGTGGTCAGCAGACTAGCGGCCTACCTAGGGGGCCGGCCTGGCAGGGTTTGTGGTACAGGGGCTGTTGCTGGAGTAGGAGTGAGCGATTGTGCCCGGGTGAGGGGCGGATTTTGGATTCCTAAGCGGGGGGCGCCGCCTGCGCCCGGCATCCTCTTCTCAGGAAGCGCAGCCAGCCAGCCTTCTTGCCCGGGTTTCCTGGCCGGCTTTGGCTGGGTCTGGACTCTGGAGAGGGGCCTGCAGATGGGGGCAGCCCTGGAGAGGATTTCCCGGGGCGTTCCTGGCTCACCCGGAAAGCATGCTTTGTTGGGAAGCAGCAGTGGCGCGGCGCGGCTCCCCTCTGGTGGTGGCTGTCGGGGCGCTGGGAGCGGGGACGGCCGTGGAAGGACCGCAGGCAGGCAGGGTGGTGAGCTGAGTGCCGGGTCTAGCCCGGTTGCTCCTTCGCCGCCCGCCTTTCAGACTTGCTCGGGCTTCCCTTTCCCGCAGTAGCTGTTTGTTGTTTCTGCTGCCGAGGAGACAAAGGGACGCGCGTTGCTGTCCCCGTGGGATGCGGGGCGGGGGGGAGCTCCTTTCTCTCCCCCACCCGTTTTCCTCTCCCGGTATTGCAGGAGGGCAGCGATGCCCATGGCAGCAGCGGGGCGATTGGAGGTGGGCGAGAGAGGGGATGGGTTGCGGGCAGGTTGGTTTGCGCTTCGGCTTTGCGCTTCAGTCTCCCAGCCCTGAGACTCAGGCTGAATGCTCCTCGCCCGGGCAGAGGGCGAATCGCTCTTGGCTGCGTGTGTTCTGTTCTCCGTCCCAGCAAAAGGGCTGGAGAGTTCTGGTGGCGGCCTCCTTCTTCGGCTAGGGTGCGATCCCGACCAGCCGCACTTACTCGGGTGTGAGCCCCACTGAACGCGGTGGTGGGACGTCGAGTCGGCATGCGCGTGCGTGGGTCCCGGCTTGTGGACGCGTTCGCCTTTTGGAGAGTTCTCGGTCTTTGGTTCGGCCGAAGCGAGTGAGCCGATGCGTTTTTGGAGTTTCTAAACAAACAGCAACCCGTGGCTGTCGTTTGGTTAAATGCAGACGAAAGAGGGAGAAAGCACCTTTCTAGGATTTTGTGTATATTCAAAACAAAAACAAAGCAGAACAACAACAAAACTTAAAATAGTGCAGAGAAGTTTGCCCGTGCAAGCTGACCTTAAAGCAAAGATAAAATGAGTTGGAAATTATTGGGGCATTTCTAACTCCCCCCACCACTCCCCAAGTTAGGACTACAATCCTAAGCATGCTGACCTGGAAGTAAGCCCCAGCGGGACTTCGGAGTCAGCATGGTGAGGATCGGGCCGGGCTGCAGGGCTAGAGATGGTTGGAGCGCGGGTCTTGCTACCGCAGTTAGGGCCTGGCTGATTGAGCTGAGATAAGTTGCGTTTTCCTGGGTTCATCCAGATCTGGAGAGGAGCTCGGCTTTGCTGAGAGCCTCACTCTGTGTTTGACTGCAGGAAAGGGGGAAACAGGCAAGCAGAGATGCCAATCCCTCTCTTAGTCGCACTGCTTGAATTACGGGGGAGGGGCACCCCCTTGTATGATGCCTCCAAAGCTCCTGTTTTTAGAAGACGACGGTGGTACTATGATTGGGTTAAAACTGGGTGGAGCTGGAGAGTGGGTTTGCAGATTTCTTTAAAGGGCCCCCTCTATCCTTTCTTCCCCTCCATAATGTGAGCCCTGATAGGTTCACCACCTTCTCTAGGTGTTTGTGTTTACATCTTGGATGGATCCTGGCTTCCCCAGACAATAGAGACTCAGGTCTTGCACATTCTGCTGGGGCAGTCATCAGTTACAAAATCTCCTTGATGTGCTCAGCAGCCTTAACCAAGCTTGTGAAAGAGACAGTTTTTAAACTTTTAAAGCTGTCCCCGGGGCCTAGTGAGAGAGTCAAAGCCACCTTCCCGATGATGACCCCCCCACTTTTGTGTACACTTCCTTCCCAGTTCCTTTATCTGTTGAGAAAGGAGTCCGTCATGGTGGGATGGTGTTTGAGCGGTCTGTTTCACTTGTTTCTCTGCCCGCCTGTGGCTTTGACCACATGTCATAACCATTTACCCTGTGGTTACCCTTCCAAAGGGACCGAAAGCTGCATTTGATTAACTCCAAACCAGTTTGCCATGTGCGTTCAGTAGCAATAAATTGTGTGCACTGGACACATTTGCAGTAAGTAAGCAAGTGATGAAGTGGAAGGGGAGTTCCTTGTCATTCGGAGTGGTGCTGAGCAGAAGATCTGACAAGTTGGGTTGTAATAAAAACCAGAGCATGCTGTGTCTCTCTTTCTTTTTGCCTCCCAGCCACTGCCTTCACTGGAAAAACGCCACAGCTTTTTTTTTCTGTATTGAAAAATGTTGAGCAGCCTGGAGGGTCCCGCTGGTGGCCGTGGGCCAGACCTCTGAGCCAACTTGATTGATCTGAAATTGCCTTGAGAAGCAGGCCAAAGTGAAAGGGGATTGGAGAAAATGCAAACAGTAAATCAATGGTGCAAAAACAAAAAAAGTGATTAAAATATCGAGCTTCCTAGTCTCTGTGATTATTTTTTCAATACATCCATGTACCTCTGGAAGGAAGGCCCAAATTTATATATAATCTTTTCCCTTGTCTTCAGTGTTTCCTTACTGGAAACTGTCATAAGACCATGAGAACAGCTCTGCTGGATCAGGCCCAAGGCCTAACTTGTCCAGCATTCTGTTTCCCACACAGCCAAGCCAAGTCCCTGCCTCCAAGGAGCTTACAGTCTTAAATTCTGAGCACCTACTTCCTGAAGTTTTTCTTTAGAAATGGCAGTTGGAGTCTTGCTTCATGTGTTTGCATGTAACATGTAAAAGTGCAAAGTTTTGTGTTCAATTTGTAGAGGGTTAGCAATATTTTGAAGTTAATGATAACTCCGTGGAGTACAGAAAAGAGAGAAGTCCCATAGAAGTGGCTTATGTTTCCCTTTATGCTGAAATCACATATGCATTTTCAGTCTCTTTCATGATTACTTGAGAATCCCTCCCTGCTTCAGTTAACATAGAACATAAGCTGCCTTATACTGAGTCAGACCATTGGTCCATCTAGCTCAGTATTGTCTACACAGACTGGCAGGCGCTTCTCCAAGGTTGCAGTAAGGAGACTCTCTCAGCCCTATCTGGAGATGCCAGGGAGGGTACTTGGAACCTTATGCATGCAAGCATGTAGGTGTTCTTCCCAGAGTTGCCCCATTCCCTGGGGGGAATATCTACAGTGCTCACACATATTCCCATTCAATTGCAAATCAAACTTTTTTTTTAAGGTTCTGAGCCCTTTGGAGACAAGGAGCCATCTTATTTATTTATTTCTCTATGTAAACCACTTTGGAAACACTCGTTGAAAAGTGGTATATAAATATTTGTTGTTTGTAGATAATGCATGTGTGTGACACAGCTGATACCCTCTTAAAACATGCATTCCTCTTCCCTCACACACGGAGTGGCTTGCCTCTTCCAAGAGGAGGCATGCTACGAGCAGTTTTCAAGAATTTTTTTAAAAAAGTAAAATGTGGCCAGTTGATCAGGGACTTTCTTAATTTATCAAAAGTTTTAATCAATTGATCTAACTGATCAGTAAACTAAGGGGGTACAGTCCTACTTCTCAAATGTAATAAAACTTGTCACTGACCAATACTAACACTAGTGGCAAGGAAGGACAGGCCAGGGATCTGGGATTGACAAGTGGTGGTGTGTTGGGGAAAGGGGGCAGCTTGCCCCACACTAGGCCAAATGGAATATGGTGGTATTTAAAGCAGAAAAAACATACCTTGTGAACTCTGATAATATGAATAATGTATGTTACCTCACCTCTCATGGGAGGAGAGCTGGTCTTGTGGTAGCAAGTGGAAACTGTCCCCTTTGCAAAGCAGGAGCCACCCTTATTTATTTATTTATTTATTTTTAAAACCCACATAGACACCAGCAGCAGCCACGGGAGGGATGATGTGCTGGAGCTGGATAGGGCCAGTTACTCTCCCCCTGCCAAATAAAGAGAATCACCATGTTTAAAAGGTGCCTCTTTGCCCAGTTAGCAAAAACAGAGGAATCTGCTATTTTAAAACATATAGTTTTATGCAAATGTATGCAGATTTAATGGACTAGGGTTTATTTTATCAGGCCTTGTTGAGCAGCTACGCTGCCTTAAAAGTGAGATACACTACTAGACTTTTATCAGTGAGTGGGCAGATATAGCTACCTTTCATGTTTGGAAGCAATTGTTTCAGAGAGAGGCTGGGCTTCAAAATATGGCTGAAAGAATTGTGGACATTCACATTTCTTGCTCACACCACCACTATTTTCTTCTCTATCTTCTCTGCTCTTCCCCATCAGGGCACCTGTTCCCTATGAAACTGACAAGGTCAAAAGAAAGCCTTGTTTTGTTAAATAAATTAAAATTTACAATGTGCGTGGAAGCTGGCTTGCATGTCTGTGAAACTAGCAAGGTTTTCCCCTAACCTCGCCGGTTTCATGAGAGGCCAGAGAAAGGGGATAACAGTGAAGAAAATGGCATTGCTACTGAAGCTCATAGTCATGCACTAGAAAGAACTAAGGGAGCCAAATGATCAAAGACTTTTCCTCATATGGAGAAGAGATTAAATTGTGAAAAGAACATTGCTAAATGTGTGCTACAACCATAGAAGACAGAATGCATCAGTTCACGGGTGACACGCACAATACAGGAAGGTTAGATCTGGCTGGGTATCTGCTTTCCTGCACATCCATCAGTTTGTTTTAAAAATCTGATACAGGCACATTAAACCTCTGTTTCTTTCATGTGTGTGTACATGCACACTTGTCCCCCAACAGCAGCGGAGAAGCTCATAACTCCTTTCTACAGCATGTTAAAATCTGTTTTGATGTCATTTCTGCTTGCATCCCACCCCGCTCCTCTCGCATCACCGTCTTTGCCAAAAATGTTGACTATGTGCAAGCAGCTCTTCTCCAAAGTTTTAATCGGAATAAACTATGAGATGTCAGCGTGAGTAACTGACACAACTTGGTCTGATTTCAGAATTCTTTGGTAACTTTTGTTTGGGAAAAGCGGGAGGGACAGAATTCAAGATCGGCCTCTAACCCAGATATGCAAGGCAGACTCACAGTAAGGTTGCATGAAGTGCTCCAGAGCTAGGCTACATCATTCTGAAGTGTTTGTGAAGTCTCCATCCTTCACAACTTATTAAAATATGTGTGGATAGCTTAAATATATCTCAACCTGAAACCAATCACTCTTGTCGGCCACCGTCTTCTAAGACATTGACACATTTAGAGCTGTGGCACTCAAGGTTATCCCTAGAACCATCGAGGTAACACATCCTTCATATTACTGTTAATTTATTGATCTCTGATATGGAGTATATGAAGTTGTTTCTACTAAGCCAGACCCTCTGTCTAGCCTGGTATTTATTTCATTTATTAAAATTTTCTTATATACCACCTCCTCCAAAGACTCTAGGTGGTGAACAACAACAATACAAATAACAATTAATTAAAATAATAATAATTAAAGGGCAAATGCCTGGTGAAACAGGTGGGTCTTAAGAAGGGTCTTAAAAACAGCCAGGGAGGGGGCTGAACGAATGAGGGGGGGTGTTTTCCAAAAAAGAGGGGCGGCATTGTCTTCTCTGACAGTGGTGGTTCTGGGTCTCTGCTATTCCACTATCGGTTATCCTCCAGTTAAAAAGGATCCTGGGGATGCCTTGGATTTAACTTGGTTTTTTCTGCATGCAAAGGATGTGCTTTACCCCTGAGCCGTGGCCCCACTGTGAGCGGAGCCTCTGTTAAAGTCCACTGTTAAAGATCTGTGGATTTCTTCTTCCCTGCGGTTTACTGAAACAAGCAGCTGAGACTCCAAGTACTGCATTGTCCTGTATCCGGGGTTCCAAGCTTGAGTCCTCAGAGGTTGCTGGGTTGCAGTTCGCCTCATTCTCAGCTATAATGGCCTGTGGCCATTATATTGATGCAGATATGTGGGGCAGATGCTCTTTTGGGATCTAGAGTCTGCTCCCATCTCATCCTTCAGTATGCCTCCAGACCTGTAAAGAAAATGAGCCCTGCCTAACCTTGAGGAGGTCCCTTCTTTTTTCTTGACTATGGGTGGCAATGGCAAACTTAGGAAACTGACATGTACTGAGTCGGACCATTGGTTCATCTAGCTCAGTATTGTCTTCACAGACTGGCAGCAGCTTCTCCAGGGTTGCAGGCAGGAATCTCTCTCAGCCTTATCTTACAGAAGCCAGGGAGGAACCTTCTGCATGTACGTAAGCATCCAGGTGCTCTTCTCAGAGGCCCCATCCCTTAAGGGGTATATCTTAGAGTGCTCACACTTAGTCTCCCATTCAAATGCAAGCCAGGGCAGACCATGCTTAGCAAAGGGGGAAATTCTTGCTTGCTACTACAAGAGCAGCTCAGCTGTGGCACTTTAAAGACTAGATAAGTGATTCTCAAACTCTTTTCCCCACCAGGAACCATTTTAAAATTTATTGGGGTCTTGGTGGACCACTTAATTAAAAAAAATCTACAAATCAAAATACATAGCTCATATATAATGAAACATTTTGAAAAATAAAGTGCAGGGCAAACAGCAGGTATTCTGCAGTCTTTCTCTGGGTCCCCTGGATGAGCTCATGGACCATAGTTGGAAAGCCTATGGAGTACTTTTAATATTTTTCCTGCCTTTCTGTATAAAAGGCATTTTTAGTGGCTTATAATAAGTACCATATTAAAAAGCAACAGTACTTAGTTTTAATAAGACTGAGTTAAGTTCTAACTAGGGAACTTCTGGTTTGAATTTTGGGAGTCAGCAAGTGTCAGGTATACTAAAATGGTACAATATTAGAAGGGAGCTAAATTCACCTTCTGTCTTTGCGGGAGGGGAGTTACTGATGCACAGTGGCTTCTCTCAAGTCTTTCTGCTCTTGTAGCAGTTTGCCCTGGTAACACATCGCCTAGTGGCGGCTGCTGTTAATTTTCTCCAGAATGCCCCAACTGTAGCATTATTCTGGAGAAAAGATGGTTGCAGTTCTGCCTGCAGAGGTGGCCAAGAAAATAAATTAAAAGAAAAAAGAGAAAGCGTGAAATCATTGCCAGTGGTAAGCCTCCACCAAATTAGCACCTGTGAATGGGGCAATGAGTTTGGAGAGGCATTTCTGCTCAGCTCTATATAATAAAAACATATGTAAGAAAATGGTAGGGTAAAAACACAAACAATGTAAAAAACCTGCTTTCCAAAAGGTTGCTGAAACACCACCCTCTTCACTGCTGGTCTGAAAGTGAGCTAGGTGCATCCTTCTGGTCTATAGCATAATCTGGGCGCCACAACAGAAAAGGCCCTGTTGCTCATGGACATTTGCCGTACTCCCAGTGATGGAGAGCCTCTACAGAGAAACAAAGGTCACTGGCAGCCTTAGAATGGGAAAAGGCAGGTAGTTCTTTGGATAAAGCAAAATTTTATGTATGTATGTATGTATGTATTTATTTATTTATTTATTTATTTATTTAATGTAATTCTATACCACCCCAAACTCACATCTCTGGGCAGTTAATAACATGAGCTTTCACAGACTAGAGCCTGTTTCATCAGAGGAATGAAGTATTTTCCTCCACTGAATGTATTTATTTATTGTTAAGATTTTTATACCGCCTGTCATTAAAATAATCTCAAGGTGGTTTACAAAACTTTTAAAAACAATATAAAACCACAAAAAACTACCCAATAAGAATTAAAATGAAATATAAAAAGTAAAAGTTTAACAAACAATATAAACATAAGATACAAAGCAGCAGCGAACCAAACACTCCTTTAAAAGCCTAGATAAAAAGCCAAGATTTTGCTTGCTTTCTAAAAACTGTGATGGAGATTGGGGATCGGAGGCCCACTGGGAGAGCATTCCAAAGTCTGGGCTGGGGCCATGACTGAGAAGGCCCTGTCCCGCATGCACGACAGGCGAGCCTCCCTGTATGTATAGTATAGGTTTCAATATTAGATCATCAATCTAACTGATGAATCTATTAACCTTATAATCAACTAATCCCCATTAATCAGGTGACATATTATATATTTAAAATAATTACTTTTAATACAATAACTTACAAACAGTGTTGTCTAAGTGTTTCCAAGAGATTGAAAAGAACAATCTATTCATAATAATAGCCCTAAATGCTATATTTCTAGCTAGTCTATATGAAATAGCCACTAGAGGGGGATGAGAAGCACTCAGCTTGTAAATCTTATAAGTTTGCTTTTTCAAAAAGTTGTGTGCTTGGAAGCCCTCTCTGATCTATTTCAAGATAAGAGAGTGAGATTGCATTTGAAAGTATATTCTCCTCTCTCTTAGCAGTCTTTTCTGTTGTTGTTCTCCATTTTTGGTCTTTCTGTTATGTCACACTCTTATCCTCTGCTTGCTTTTCTTCAGGGGTCCTGGACCTGGAATTTTTATCTTTTTCAAATGAGGGCGGTTCAAAGCAGTCGGAAGGGGAGCAGATCCTATATTTACTTTTGTATCATTATTCTTTGCCTCTCCTGCTACCATTGGAGTGTAACTGTTGGCTTTTAATAGACATTTTCTCCTGCTGTGAGATTTATTTTTATTTTGTGTGCATATGTACACATGCATACATGTTGGGGTCCTACTTGCTTCCCTCTGATTTGCAGGCAACACAAATGATCAAGCGCTAGTGTTCCCAGGGATTCCCAGATGTTGTTGACTACTACTCCCAGAATCCCCAGCTGCAAAGGCTTTTGCTTGGGGTTTATGGGATTTGTAGTCAACAATGTCTGAGAATCCCTGTTAGAGGGAAAACTGCGCCAGCACTAGCTGAAGCTGGCACAGCCGTTGACTTAATTAGCTAATAGTGTGTGCATACTTACCTGGGAGTAAGCCCCACTAAATTCAGTAGGACTTCTGAATAAACATGCATAGGATTAGACAGTTAGATTTTAAGTGTGCTCTATTTCAACAAGTGAAGCCAGGTTGCCAGTGGTTCTAATATTAAATTTAAAAATTTGAATTCAAAAGATCCCAATTCCACTGAAAATATACTGTTTATGAACATTATAGAATGGCAGAAGAATTAAAAGCTCACCGTTCAGGACTTGGCCTGCCCATCTAAATGCTGTGTCTCTTTCCACGCATTAGCTCTGCTCAGACCTTGCCTCCACAGTTAAGCTCTGCTCCTAAGGCACAGCAGGCAAGACTCTGTCTGCAGTCTGCTGCTGGATTCTCCAGTTGTGGCTACAACAGCTGTCTTTTTGCTTGATCATCTCGTGGGTGGGAGGGAAGATACTCAGCCCTTCCTGACCCACGTTAGTTACCTTCTCTACTGCCCTACTCCCAGGACCCTAAATCCCTCTGAATCTCATTCTTGTTTGTGCCAATTGGTAGCCGCCATCTTGTTCTGTGTTAGCTCACAGCTCTGAAAGGTACTGCTTTCAGGGCTGAATTTTGATTTGGAGAGCAACCTGGAACCCATACTTGCGCCCATCCTTTGTATATTTGGGATTAGTGAGAAGGACCACTAGGTAGATTTGAGTCCTGGCTAGCCACAGAATTACTCCTGTTCAAATCGTGTTGACCTAACTTTGAAAGGAATGCCCCTTTTCATTACTTTTGTGCAGTTTTCCTGTATTGGATGAATTATGTGTTTCTAGAATGACATAATATTTGTGGAGTTGACTTATCACAAGTCAACTATTCTAAAATGAAGGTTTTCCAGATTTCTTCTTCTAGATTGTTTTTGATAAAGTTTATAATTGGCAGAAAGCTCCAAGATTCATTATTGTTCCTCAGGAGAGACCTCAAGACCTATCTGTTTGGCCTGGCCTTCCAGGGTTTTAAATTTGTTGTAAATGTTTTTAACTGGTTTTCCAGGGTTTTTAAACTGTTTTGAATGTTTTAACTGTTAAATTTTTTATGGTGTTTTATAGCCTCTGTTTTAATTGTTAATTGATTTTAATTGTTTTGTCTTAATATTTACTGCCCTGAGCCATTTTTGGAAGGGCAGTATAGAAATCCAATCCAATCCAATCAATCAATCATCAATAACAACAGGAGGACGGCGGGGGGTGGTGAAGCTGGCTACCTGTGCTTGAAAACTAACAACCTGAGGTGCAGATGAGGAACTCATAAATGATATTTGTGAACCTAAAGCTAAAAAAATCAGGTGTGCAAGCTGAAATGAGCCCTACTGAGTTATTCCCAATAAAGTGTGCACAGCATTGCAGGAAGGAGCAAAAAACTAGCAAGGATAACTTTTTCCCTGTCTACTCAAGTTTGGCAATTCAAATAGACTATGAAGACATGTAGAGGAGGCTGCCTAGAGTAGCAGTTGGCAGATGCTACTTTTGCTGCAGCAGAGGATAAGATGCTTCTCATCTCAGGGCTGTCTTAGACTGAGTGATGTGAGACAGACATTTGCTTACCTCACTTGCAGCTGAACAATGCAGTGGTATCTTTTGCTGAGGTCGGTCGGTTGATAGATAATGAAAGCACTGTCTGGTGTATGTATGCTGTGATCCTGTTGTGTGTGCATGCAAGCTTTTGCTTAATGTCTGAGTGATGTTAATGTCAACCTCCCTGAGCCATTTTGGAAGGGCGATATACAAATCAAATAAATAAATAAATAAATAATGTCGCAGTTGCTAGATAGTAAAGAGGCATGTATGATTCTGCTGTGCAAGATTAGCAGGGGGCAAAATAGGGATGGAAGTTCTGCAGGGAGTCAAAAGCAAAACACCAGGCAACAGAACCCAACAGTGATGTGCAAAGAGTTGAAGATGCTTAGGATCCCAGGTCTAAGTGAGGCATATGCTGGGGAACAGAAGCTGTGATCTATCGGAACCCATTTAACTGCCTTCTACTGAGATAGACCATTGGTCCATCTTGCTCATATTGTCTACACAGACTAGCAGAGGCTTCTCCGAGGTTTCAGGCAGGTTGCAACCCTACCTTGGAGATGCTGCCAGGGAGGGAACTTGGAACCTGTTGCATACAAGCATACAGATGCTCTAGGGAATGTACTAAAATGAATGAAAGGGAGTGTCCACTGAAAAGCCCTGGTTCACGATGCCTCTGAATACCAGTTGCAGGGGAGCAACAGCAAGAGAGAGGGCATGCCCTCACCTCTTGCCTGTGAGCTCCCCAGAGGCATCTGGTGGGCTATTGTGTTAAACAGGATGTTGGGCTACTGTACATAGGCCTTGGGTCTGATCCAGAAGGCTGTTCTTATGTTCTTAAGTTCTTCCAAATGACCATGGAATGCCAACCGCCATTTTGAAATTCCATGCATTCTTATGACCATTTGGAAAGGGGAACATGCCTCTTACTGAGTCAGACTATTGGTCCATCTAACTCAGTATTGCCTACACAGACTGGGTTACAGGTAGGAGTCTCTCTCAGCCCTATCTGGAAATGCTAAGGAGGGAACTTGGAACCTTCTGCATGCAAGCATACAGATGCTCTTTCCAGGGTGGTCCCATCCCCTAAGGATGATGCCTTACAGGGCTCACACATGTCTCCCATTCAAATGTAAACCAGGGCAGACTCTGGTTTATTCATTGAACCAATGAGTCATGTTCATTGAACCAAAGACCCATTGGTCCAATGAATGAGAATTCATTGAACCAATGGGTCTTTGTTCCAACTGTAGCAGTTGCAAAAAAAAAAAAAAAATTCCTTTTGGCATTCTTCCTGTGCCTTTAGCTGTTTCATAACAACAGAAATCCCACAGGTGAAGTTCTCCCCACTGCTGAAACATCATGGCTGAGGAAAGCAACAACCTTTGAACTCTTGTACAGGAGGCAGATCGGAGCTATGCTGTGGTGGGTGTGGGGAGAGAAGGTGGCAGCCCTGTAACTGTGTTTGAGATTCAGATATCCTGCTCGTCTTTTCAATGCATTTTTGCCCTGCAACTTCTGGGGTGGTTCCTGAATTACCCACTTATGTGACAAATCTGGACAAACACCACTGAAACAAAGAAAGTTGCGCAGCAAACAGTGAATGATAGTTTGCATTTTCAACTTGTACTATATAGTATGGGCATGTACAGAAGATGTCTTGGTTAAATCTGTAATAAATGGATGACAGTCCATTGGCCTAGCCTCAGATTACTGATGTTTATAGCTGTAGCTCCTCTCCGAAGTCCTGCTTTGCCCACTTTATCCACTTTTTAAATCCAACTAGAAACTTCATGCATCTCTACATTCCCTCCGCTTGTTCCACACTGCTGAGTGTCTACCAGTCCAAACCAGTTAGTGTAAGCAGACTCTGCTCTAGATAGTGATGCATATTTTCCTGTCATCAGATGACTGAACACATTTTCATGCTTTGACTGTACTTTGCAACCACAGTAGTGTTTTCCAAGTTCTGAAATCCTGGAAGATAGTAAAAGAACACCATGAAAAATAGACTTGGGGAACCTTCATGTGTGGTTTGTGAAAGACAGATAGATGGGGCGATAGGTCAGTGGTAGCGCATCTGCTTTGCATGCAGAAGGTCCCAGTTCCAGTCCCTGGCAGCATCTCCAGGTAGGGATGCGAAAGACTCCTGCCTATAAGACTGCTGCCAGTCAGTATAGGCAATACTGAATTAGATGGACCAAGGGTCTGGCTCTGAGTAAGGCAGCTTCCTATGTTCCTAGTATTATGCTACCTTTTATTTTCTTTCAAAAAATTCTTCAGCATGACTTGCAACTGGACCAAGCCCCTCCTCCAGGTAGAGACTCATTGACCCACTCTGAGATGCTAAACAGGAATATTATTTGTTGCATGTAAGCAGCTTCATTATTATGATTATGATTTTTACATTTATTTCCCGCTCTCCTCCAAGGAGCCCAGAGGAAGCTACTACATACTTGAGTTTCTCTTTCACAACAACCCTGTGAAGTAGGTTATGCTGAGAGAGAAGTGACTGGCCCAGAGTCACCCAGCTAGTTTCATAGCTGAATGGGGATTTGAACTCGGGTCTCCCCGGTCCTAGTCCAGCACTCTAACCACTACACCATGCTGGCTCTCATTGTATCATTGTATCATGGCGGTGATAATTGGACACAATTACAGTACTGGTCTACTTCTAAAGGTGGACATTGGAGGCCTTTCTCTGTGTCATCCCACCAAGTGAGCACACAGAATAGGGCTTCTGTAGATGCAGCCTCATGATTTCGACTGCTGCTATCATGCAGTCAAGAATTGGCTCTTTGGCAGAGCTTTTGAGGGAGGACCTCTTTCTTTGACAGTGATTCTCTGCCCAGTTATCTCCGCTATGCTGTATTTTCCACTATTATGTGTTGATTTGTGTTGTAATGTTGATTTATTTTCCAGTAAGTGGACTGTTAGCCATCTTGGGGGTCTTTATAAGGTGGAAATGTGGGGTATAAATATTGTGATAAAGTCTTATCAAAGGTCTCTTTTTTTTTATCCTTTGTGAATTCTGGTGATGAGCCTATTGCATTCTGCAGCATCTTTCTGAGTACATGTGTGCTTTATTTCACATCAGTTAAATGTCTCCTAAGCCCTTTCTCCCACAGAGTAAAATTTCAGCTGGTTATGTAGCAAAGCTAGAACATCTTGGCTTAATGCCTGAAAATGCAAAGGTGACAGTATGTTTTCATTTCAGTGCAGCTTTACAGAGGTATGGGGATACCTATATAAACATTTCAGTAAACATTGAGTTAGGAAAAATTGAGGAGCTGTTCTGCCACATAGACTCATTTCAGAGGTTTCTAAAATGAATAATGATTTATAAATAGTTTAATAAAAATGCAGTGGCATTAAAATAATTACTGTTGTTGCAAGTTCGGCTGCAGCAGAATTGCTTGCAAAGTGTTGCCTTGTAGAGGTATGTGTGTTTCTGTGTGTGTTTGGACTTCAGTAGAGCTGGCTTTTCTTGGTTTCTGGTTACATGAAGCCTCCATGAAGGACCTTTCTGCTAAGACCTATCTCACTAAAAACACATCCCTCTGTGTAACAAGAAACCCTAAACCAAGCAGGATATTTTAAAACTGAAGCAATGAAGATTAGATTAACTCTCCTCCAAACCGCTCTCTTCTCTTATTATTTTTGGCTGGAATGCGGGGGAAGGCAGCTGTCTCAGACAAGGGTCGGGACTTGTGTCAGTTTGGGTTTCAGATGTGGGGTGGAACTGTGGGTTTCTTCTCTTGTTTTTTTAAAATAGGAGTGACTTGAAAAATAACAACGGTGAGCTCTCTCACATGAACAGAAGCAACCTTTTGCCATGGAATCTGTAGTGATGTGTTCTGGGGAGAAGTTTCAAGTACAGAAAATTGGCTGTGTTTGCCCAAAGATCCAAACTGTCTTAAGTACATTGCATTCATTCTGTTTCTCTTCTGGCTTTTTTAGTAACATGCCATATTTCAAAAATAGCGTTGTGGATGCACCTAAGGCATGTTTTAAATGTTATAGGTAGCCATACACTCCCCCATCAAATTTATTTTTAAAAAATGCATTTGATGAAGTGGGCTGTGGTTAACAAGAGCATATGCCACAATGAATCTGTTAATTCCAAGGACTCCTGTGTGTATGTGGACTTAAAAATCCAGTGCTTGTTCTTGTAATTCTGTTAGATTTTTCTGTTTCTCCTTCCCTGAAACTGATCATGCAGGCTACCAGAATTAGCAGGCTGTATTTTGGCACCGAGATTTAAAAAATGTCAAAAAGTGCTTTGAACAAAGGATTCCTGTATCATGATATCCCTTGAAAAGAAGCACACTTTATTTCTGAAAAGTCGTATTGTTTTTCGCCTGATAAGAAGAAAGAATTGGTATGCTGTTGTGTTATCCTATATACAAATCTTCCCTCGGTCGCCTCCTCCTGTACAGCCTCATATTTGCATTCCTCTCTCCGCACCTAATGGCTCTGTTTATAGCTGTTGGGGGTTATAATTTTTACCCCCAGTTAATTAGCAGAGCACTAAAGAAGCTACCCACTCCAGTTAGAGTAGAATGCAGAGTTTAGTTAGAGAAGACACGTGGAGATTCTTGTAGAACTAAATACTAAGTATTTATTAGTGAAGTATACCTTTGGATAGGACTTAATCCTTAATCTAAAGAACTACATAATGAATAGGTAGGAGGGGAGAGAGAGAGAGAGAGAGATGTTTCCATCTGTTCTCTAAGAGGAAAGGAAGGGAATCTGAATTTCAACAGGGAGTCATGAAGAGTCATATCAGGGGTCATAGAGTAGAGACAGGTAGAACAGCTAAGGAAACCCTTACTCACTACCTCTACTCCCAATGCCCCTAGTGATCATTAGGATACTTGGTGCAATAGGTCGATGCACTGGAACTCCATCTCCAACAATAGCTGGGACTGTTTTTTAAAAATTCAGTTAGCACTTAGGGGGAAGAAAACCCCTGCATTGATCAGAACTCAGTAGCAAATGTTGTTTAAAATGTTATGCAAATGTTGCTTTAAAAGGTTCTTAAAAATCGGGCAAAGAGGAATGTTGGATTAGTGACATTAGTCAGGATTTGAAAATTGAAGGTATAACCTGAATAGTTTAAGCAATTTTAAACACTTGTAAATGTAATTGAAAATACTACACATGCAGAACTTCTAAGTGAGAAAATCAAGTTCACAAACGTTTGTGGTTTTTTTTGGACAATTATGATTTAAAACTTTGATACAAAAGAAATCACACATTGCAAAGATGCAGTGCAAAAAGTGAAATTCAGTGGAGTTATAATTAAGGCTGCAATGTTCAGTCAATTACGTGGTTAGATCAGTTTGCAAAAATGACAGCTGCCTTAAAAGAAATTACACGAGTGAAGACTGCCTTTAAAAAGGGTGGGGGGGGGGGGGAGCTGTGTCGGATTGACAATGTGTTCTCAGCAATTATAAGTAAAAAGTGGCCACACACTGGTTCTTCTGCTAATATAGCAGCAAAAGAGCATTCAAAAGTATATTGTTGTTTTTTTTAAATTAAAGAATGGGTATGAATGAAGGTTCCAAAAAAGGACTCCCATTCATTCACTTCTTAGCTACTTCATTTTAGGACTAATGGAACCTGATCTGAATCATCCTCTCTTGCTTCGGTTCCATTCATTCAAAAAACAATAGCACACTCCTACAAAGTTTGCTTTATCTCCAAAACTAATGTATTATTAATGTTCAGAAATATGCAGATTTAATCAGTAAGTTTAAAACGTATACCATTCAACTAATGTCTAATTGGGTGTCAGCTTTAAATATAATTAGACAGCATCTCTGCTTTTTTTATAAGATTTGATTCACAAATAAAAATATTTAACTTCTTTCAGGCATTTTGAAAAGTGATTATGGCTAGACTAAAAGACTTCTTAAAGAGGCATCCAACTCTGTTCTCAAACAGTCCGGTAAGGCTGTTGGAGGCATGTTTCGGCTCCATTTTACCTGAACCACAAAAAAAATTAACCTCGTCAAATTGTATCCCTACCCCCACTCAACCTCATCCAGAGTTTTGTGCTGTTCTGTGCTACAAATTCCAAGTTTTGTGCTGCCTCTTTTAAAGGAGTAACGGAAACCTCAAGTTGCAGGGATGTGGGTATTGAACTTGAGGTATCCTTTGCACCCCTAAATGAGGTGCCCCAAAATTGGGGTTTGTGGCACAAAAACTAGCACAAAACTCTGGATGAGGTTTTGAGGGGATCGGATATGGCAACGCTCATGCATTTGCAGTTTGGAAGAAACTGAGATGTAAGTTCCTGTTCCACGGTACTAAGACGGTTTTGGTAAGTGAAGCCTGGAATCTGCAGTCCAGAGACTGGACAGAGAGACAGGATATTTCTGTCTCTGCTTCTGTTGCAAGCCTCCAAAGGTGAAACTTGCTTTCACTTACTTGGAAGCCTGCAAGATAATAGCTGAACTCTCCCACACTTCAGGGCAGAATTTATCAGCTCCAAATGGGAAAATGAACTGAGCCACAAAGTGCCTGTAAGATTGGCTTAAAACACAGGCTGTATATTAATCTCAGACTTCCTTTCATATGGCTTCTGGCACCGAGGCTTCCCGCTTCTGCATCTGGCTTTCTCTGGAAGCATGAGAACTGGAACCATAATTTATTTAAATGAAAGCTGAGATTGTTAACATCTGAAATACCAATACTGTGAGGGTGTAACTGAAATGGGAAGAATTCTGGTGCAAACTCAGATGGGTTATTTATAGGAACAGATTGCACTGTCTTATACGGAGTAAGCACTGATGCATCTGACCCATGGTTGTCCACTCCAGGAATGATGACAGCTATCTCAAGATGGGCAGGGCTCTTCTCATCACCAGCTACCTGAGATCTTTTAACTGAGTGTGGAACCTGGGTCACATACTGACTAGTGTTGCATGTGCAGGAACACTTTCACTCACACGCAGAGGGAAGGGGTGAATTTCGACAGTTTCCACGATGCCCCTTCTACGGTGTCCCTGAAGATCCACTAACCCTTGGGGATATTTTTGGGAGAAGCAGAGGGAAGGCGGTGGGGGAGGTTAGCAAAGATTATCCTCTGTGTGCAAGTCAGTCTGTGACCCTTTGTATATGCAAGTCATGACCTCTCCCCAGAAGGTTTCATTTTTAAATAAGTGCTGTTCACGTTTAAGGGGATTAGCGATTCTTTGTGTAGAAGGTCCTCTTTCCTTCATGCCTCGAGAATGGAAGCCATATCCACTGAAATTTGTCCTTTCACTTATTGAAGATATGGCATCCTTGTGAGACAGATACTGTACCTCATTTCATTTTAACTAAATACTCAAGCAATTGTTGCTTCCTTCTCAATACCACTGTTTGCAGGAAAGATTGTTTGGGGAGGTGTTGAGGGAAGGGAACTCTGAGGTGGGGATATGGCCTACAGGAAACAAATATGCCCAGAAGAGGTGTTAGCAGGGGATAGAAGACATTTCATTCAGATTGTAGTGGAATACTTCTACATAGTACAAATGCAATGGTAGGCAACTTGTGTGCTCTTTGGCAGGGGTTGGCAGCCTTAGCTCTGTAGCTGTTGTTGAACTACCACTCCCTCTGATTTGTTGTGGCTGCGCATTTGCAAATTCAGAAGTGTAGGTGCTCTCCATGACAGCCCCCATGGCCATGCCCACCCCAACAGCCAGAGAAGCCGAGAAGTCCTGGTGCTCCGTCCTTGCGCGTCCCCCCCTCCGTTGCACCCTTGCTGGGGATGATGGGAATTGTGGTTCACAAACAGCTGGTGAGCAAAGGTTGCCTACCCCGTTCTTGGGCTTGGCTCTCCAGATTAAGACTTCTTCTGAACCAACATATTCTGGTGAGACTTGGGTTACAAGTGACCCGATCCTTTAGGACAGCTGATCTTAAACAATCTTGAACTGTGAGCTGTGGACTCTATGTTCTCAAGTGGTCTCAGAAACCACAACGGAAATAATAGAGGACAATGCTGGAAGACTTTCCATAGCAAGCCATGAATTAAAATGCAGCTCCTTCTAGTGTTGCTATATGGAATTTAGGGACAAGCCTTTCTCAGTTTGTGCTGATGGGAGAAGAGCTGGTCTTGTGGTAGCAAGCATGAATTGTCCCCTTTGCTAAGCAGGAGCCACCCTGGCTTTCATTTGAATGGGAGGCCACATGGGAGCACTGTAAGATATTCCCCTTAGGTGCTCTTCCCAGAGCGGGATGGGGCCACTTTGGAAAGAGCACCTGCATGCTTGCATGCAAAAGTTTCCAAGTTTGCTCCCTGCCATCTGTAGATAGGGCTGGGAGAGACTCCTGCCTGCAACCTTGGAGAAGCCGCTGCCAGTCTGTATAGACAATACTTAGCTAGATGGACCAATGGTCTGAGGTGCCTTATACTCAGTATTAGGCAGCTTCCTATGTGTTCTGTGTCATGATGATGTCTGTTAGTCAAGATGCTATTGCTTGGGACAGTAACATAAGATAATGTATGCCCTGTAAAGCACAAGTGTACAACAGTTATTAATGGAGATAGGAATTTGTTTAGGTGTCGAAGTGGTCTTGGCAAACTGAGATATGATCGGAATTAGCTCATTTTTTCGGAGCCCAGTTGAGACCTCATTGTACTCCTAGTTACATCATTGGAAGTGCAACAGGGTCCAAATGCTCAAGAGCATCCAAGACACAAGTGGCCCTGGAATAGGTTGTTTACCTGACATCCAGATGAAGGACTTCAGCTCCTTTGAAAAAACTATTTCCTAGAGTCCTGGAATGTTTCTAGGGATGTGCTTAGCAAAGAGGACAATTCATGCTTGCTACCACAAGACTAGCTCTCCTCCACAAGTGTGCAATGTGGGGTCCTGCTTCCTGGCTGTCAAGCTCCCTTTTTCAGCACCTTCATTATTGATGATATGGTAGCTGTCAGGGGCTGCTTCTGTATGTAAGAAAGCAGACTTCCTCCATAGCCAGTAAAAGCATCCTTTCTACTCTTCCCTAAGTGCTAAAACCATGACTTATGCAGCAAGCTGAATTTTGACTTTGGCTGGGTAAAACAAATGGATTAGCATTAAGAACCGGACATTTCATGGAATTAAATATTAACATAAGTGTTATGGCAGAGTATCAGTGTATTATACACCGAAGCCTGCAAAGTGTATGGCTTGTCCATCTGCTGCTGCAGGAGTTCCTGATAGCTGCACAGTAATGGTGTGTTGCCGTGCAGATGTCAGGAGGAGACGGGGCTCCAGTCCAAATGTGATCTATTGCAAGTAGCCTCAGCTCCAGGATTTTCATGTGCAGAAGACAGCAGCTGTCTGCCGTTATTACTCACACAACGGAAAGTTGGGCACAGCTCTCAAAGCTGGTTGTATTAAATGTCAGGGGGGAAATGATACTGATATGTGCTGAAAAATGTCATCTCTTTAATCTTCATCCTGTTCAGGCACGCGCGTAGGTCCAGTTCTCTTATTTTCCTTGTGCTCATGCCAATCCATGCATAGGTTGGAGCCTGCCTATCCAGAAAGCCTGGCCAAAGTGTCAGCTGTGTGTGTGAAAGGAGAGTTCTAAAGTACGGGAGCACAGCCATTGAGAAGCCTTCTCTGCTTGTCCTGGCCATTCAGTTCCCTTGCATGCATTCATGCATGCACAGAGGTGCACTATGAAGGTGCTGTAGTTTGCCATAGAGATTTGAGTGAGACATGGGGAAAGAGGTTTGCAATGCATTCAGGACTGGCCGAACATCATGCAATGACTTTACATGAGTTCATATACTACACAGTGGCAGTCTTGGGTCCATCCCAAGTGGGCACTCAGAAGGGAGCTGCAGCCAGTACTGGCTCCTGTGTGTGCTTGGTTATATGATAAGAGTACCTGTACAATGAATGTGTTTTAAACCACACAGTGGTGGCACCAGGAAAACAATGGGGGGCACAAAATGGGCAGTGTTAATTTATGGGTGGGTCAAACTGTGTCCCACGCATGGGACACTGAAACAGAAATGGGGTCAAACTACTTGTCTGAGGGAACCCTTGCCCCACCCTGGAGGCACAAATCACATATCTGTTTCATTCACAGATCATTCCAGAGACGCTGTTAAAACTAGCTTGATTCAGACATTATGCTGTACGAGTGTACAGGTGTCTGTACATCCATACACATGCTTGTGTGAATGACTGTATCTGACTTCATTTTAAAAGTGAATCCGGATACTATATACCACTTTTCAACCAAAAATAAATAAATTCTCAAAGCAGTTTACATAGAAAAATAATAAGATGGTTCCCTGTCCCCAAAGGGCTTACACTCTAAGAAGAAACACAAAGTAGACACCAGAAACAGCCACTGGAGTTATGCTGTGCTGGGGCCAAATAAGATACAGGCCCTTTCAAAGTCATGGTGCAGATAGGAACTTCTGTACCTGCGTTCAGCATAACATGTGAATGACTGTATCTGTGTAAGATCTGTACCAATGTACACTGTACACTTGTACAAATGTTAACTGTAACACGTGAATGGATCTACCATTCTTGGTATACACTTGGCATATGCAACATGTGAAGCAACCATCGTTTTAACTGTGATGATCAGTTATGGATTACGGATCGGTTAGCTACCCCTGCTAACTGAGCAGACACCTTTTAAAGTGGTGATTCTCTTATATTTAGCAGGAGGAGAGCAACTGGCCCTATCAAACCCCAGCACAGCATCCCTCCAGCGGCTGTTGCTGGTATCTGCTTTACGTTTCTTTTTAGACTGTGAGCTCTTTTGGGACAGGGGTATTTATGTACTATTTGTTCTACTATGTAAACTGCTTTGAGAACTTTGGTTGAAGAGCAGTGTATAAATATCCGTAGTAGTAGAAGGTTACTGAGATTGCCAAAGGCTCCTTAAAATATAACCCTGTATCTCAAGTGTAGAAGCATCTTTTTTCATCTTGAAAGTGCAACATGTTGCGCTCACAAGATGAAAAAGGGTTCTTTTGAAAGTGCACCATCTGTGACCAGTTCCGTATGCCAGCATCTTTAAAACATTAACTGAGTACAACTGGGCTTCTTCCCCGGTCTATAAGTACCCCATCTAGAAGTACATTGACCTGAAAATAAAGACAGCCTTCCAAAATGGTAACTTTAATAATAATAATAATAATAATAATAATAATAATAATAATAATAATAATAATAAATTCTGTGACGATCTCTATAATAATAACAGCAACAACATTGATAATAAAATCCAGCCATCCCCGGTCCTTGGGAAGGACTTGATGTCTGAATAAAACAAACCAGTCAATAACACCTGTCTGACTGTGTAAACAACAACAACAACAAAAATGGAAAACTTCAGACCAAATTCTTCCATTCAACAGGAAATCTCTGCTAAACTGGGTGATGTCTGCCCTCTCAGTGACACTGAAAATAATCAGTGTTACCGTCTCCTTATCTTGTATACCCAACTGCCAGAAGTTTCCTCAGACAGAATTGCATAATGCAGGGATTGACCAATTTTATTTGGATTTAGGAGGCTGGCAATGGTCACTTGGCAAAATTATCAGACTTAGTGAACGGACATTGTGGCAGGGAAGAGTAAATGGGCCTTTCTTTATCCCCTTTACAAGGAACATAGAACAGGGCTGCCTGGGACAAATACAGATTTTATTAAATAACTGTACCTCTGAATATTCTAGTCTAGGCACCACAGTTTAAATTTCTAGGCACCATGGCTCTCTGTTGCCTGGGATTTGTCAAGTGGAGTGATGAATTCCTCACAGAATGAATTGCAAAACTGGAGTAGTTTCCATACTGCCTTTTTTTTTTTTTAAACTGGAAGCCCTCAAGGCAGGGATTCTCAGCCTCAGGTCCTCATATACCATTGGACTACAACTCCCATCAGCCACTTCCAAGGTGACCAAAAGCCATTGTGGCAGTGGATGATGGGAGTTGCAGTCCACCAGCATCTGGGGACCTGAGGCTGAGAACCCTGCCTCAAGATAGTCCCATCTCCAACCAAAGAGCTGCAGCTCCATAGAAATATGCCTAATCTTAAAGCATGAGAAGGTTATAGAATTTGGGGAAATAAGGGTCCCTTTATCTGAGGGCAGGAGCTCCGTGCAACTGGAAGAAGAGGTGTTGTAATGCTTTTGAAAGTAGAGTGGGGCATATTCCCTCTTTTGTTTACTACCTTATTTGTGCCGGTCACCAACAAGGCTGGTCCCGAGTGAGAAGTGCTTGTGTAGAAAAGCCAACAGAATTGCTAGAAATGGCGGTCGTGATCCAGCAGATGGCAACCTTCACTCTGAATCACTAGGAGGCCCGTCACATGCCAGCCACACACACACACAAGATGATGCAGAATTTTAAAAACCTGCTTCCCCTTCCTATCCCATTAGTCCTTCTGGCTCCAGAGCTGTTTTTGATGCTTACTGTTGTTTGAGGTGCCCTATTTTCTGGGCATCCTGGCCACCAAACCTCCATCTGCCCATGGTCATTTAATGTCTTTCTGGCACTTTCTTCAGCTATAGGGGCCTTATGCCCAGCATTACCTCTATGCTTCAGCTGCAGAAACTGTTTTCTTCCAGCACTCCTTCTGGGTGCTGGATTTTCATATGGAGAAATTCCCATGGTAAAATACTGCATATTGAAATGCTAATGCTGCTTTCCACCCCAGATGCAGTCCAGAGAATGGAGAGTTGCATTCTGCTACAAGTTAAAAATAGGGGTGTGTGTTAGAGGGGGGGGGGATTACTCACTCACACTTATGTGAGAAAAGGTGGAAGAGATCTTATGCCAGCAACATTATACACATTTTGTCGTGGGAATGAAAAGAATGCTTTCTCCCATGGCAAAGCCTGATGGATGCTAGGGAGACTGGGACGTAGCCAGAACCTTTCCCACATAAGTTGTGTTAACAACCACAGTTGGTTGGGGGCTTGGCCCCTCCTTGTCTAAAACTGCTGTGTGTCTGCATGGATGTAACTGAGACTTCCATCTGATCAGTCTGTTGCACAAATAACTTGAGATCTCTTGATTTCAAGAGATCAAGATACGAGAATGTAGATTAAATATATTTACTGGACCATTCTCTGGTATGTAGAAGTTTGCAAGTTTTTGAGTCACACAGACAGTACTCACAGGTCAGTACTAATCAAAGTTACTGTAATTCTGGAAATACAACAACCCAATTTTTCTTCTGCTACTCTATTTATATTCTGCTTTTCTACGAAAAAGTTCTCAAAGTGATTTACACAGAAAGTGAGGCTGTTCTCACAGCCAGCCTGGGGCAGACCAGTGGATTAGGATTAGGCTGGTTGTGAGAAGTGGTGGGATCCCTATAGATGCCGACACTTCCCACCCACCTAACCCTCCTAAATAACTCAGCTGTTAGCCAAGTTAAGGAAGGCACTCACACTCTTAACGTGGCTGCCATGTATCATGTTTCTCTTCGGGTTGAGTTCAGCCCGAGGAGAGACAGAGACGGGCGCATAGAACACCCACCTGATGGGGGAATCCCCCAATGCAGTGCGTGTGTCTGATGTGGGATGCCCGGAGGCAGAAACAACCTGTTCTAGCCCCAGATCCCTCCACCCTGCTCTGTGCTTCAGGGAGCAGGGCTGCTTGTGTGGGAGCACGGAGTGTGCTCCCACCACCAAGCCTCGGATCATCTGCGAGGAAGGTAAACTCTTTGGAGCCTCTCGCCCAGCTGCTCTCAGCGATCGTGAGAATCGCCCCAGTGAATAATAAGAAAAAGAAAACAGAGGGTAGGAAATTGTCTTATACCAAGTCAGACCATTGGTCCATCTAGCTTATTATTGTTTATACTACCTGGCAGCAAGTCTCTAGGGATTCAAGCAGAGTCTTTATCAATCCTACCTCGAGCTATAAAAGAGGATTGTAGTTCACTCCCCTTCCGAGATCTGTTTTTTTTTTTAATGGCTATTTTACTGATACACATTTTGCATACTTTTCCTTTTGACAAGAGCTGTGCCTTGACTAGCCAAAAAGCATGAATATGCAAAGAGATTAGAACTGAGAAGGGATGCCCATGCCCAGTTAGAAGCATGGTGTTGGGGAATGGTAGCACAATTTGATTTTAAGGGTAAGCATACAAAAGTATTTGGGTCTGCCCTGACTCGTTACAAATTGGCTCCCACTCCCAGAAATTTGAGAATAATCCAAGATATGGCTGAGAGAGATTCCTGCTGTAACCTTGAAGAAGCCGCTGCATGGACAATACTGAGCTAGATGGCCCAATGGTCTGACTTGGTAGAAGGCAGCTTCCTATGAATTCCATGAGAATTCTTGACATAGCTGAATCTAGTAGGAGCAGATGACTTCATTGCATTGCTAAAACGATCATATTTGAGTCGCTTTGTGCAAGGAAAAAGGTGCTTGCTGTTAACAGCTGTGTGTTCTGTGGGTCAATGATAAATAAGAGTGTTTGGCATCTTTAAAGCTTAAGATATCCCTAGACCTTTCCCAGTTAGTTTAAGAGCAGCTGAAAATGCTGTAGTCTTGTTTTCTCTCTCTATTTACATTTAATGGATGCTTCCTTAAAAAGAGTTTGTAAGTCTTGGGAATGTAGCAAATTTTTGTCTATCTAAAGCAATATAATCCTCTCTTGAAAATGTCAGGAAACTTTAAGTCAGCTTGGGCTGATATCCCCATGGGTGAGCCTTATTTGTCAATTACTATTCCATGGGAAATGCCAGTTACTGTGGCTGCTTCTGTGATACATCCTTACGGAAATGCAGATAGCTCTTTGCTACCCTTGTTCCAACACTGTTTGTTTGTTCCATGGCAGAATTTGTTGTGGTACAAGGAAACAACATTGCAAATCTGCACGATTGTGATCGTGTTACAGGAAGTGGGAACGACTCTCTGCAGGAGAATCTGAGCTTCCGCATTTTAAACGAGCACTTTTCTCATCCTTCATGGTTGTCTCTTAAAGTACAACTCTGCTGCACTCTTATGACTGTGCTAAATGTGAGAGATGAAGGGGAAGAGGCCGCGTTGCTAGGTAGCAGGCATAGTAACGTCTGCATGCCATGTGACAGATTTATTGGTCAAAACAACTACTTTTCCTTGCATGCGTGGTACACTTGCACTGGAGCGCAGAACAAGTTTATATAATTGTATATTAAAAAATGAGATATGTCTGTGGTGATCTGCATTCTGCAAAGAACCAGACTAATGGGATTGCAGTAGAATAAAGTTTAAGAGCGGCTTGTTAAGGTTGTGTTGATCTGATAGGCATGTTGGACCCAGTGTGCCCTCAGGAGGCTTTACACATGAATTTCCTTCAGAAGAGAGTGTGTGCATTCACACACCAGCCAAACTTACCTCAAAGTCCCTTTGAGATTTTTGGACCCACTCCACACACAAACAGAGCTTTCTGATGCGAATTCTAGCTTATCGCGTATGTCCTGGTTTTTAAAATGCTGATTTTAAGCTACCTTTTCTGAAAATGCCAGAACAAATGGGAGAGGCACTGATGTAGAATCATTAGCATGATAAGAGGCATACTCTCTTCAGAAATGCAGATATAGCTCTTTAGTAATCTCTCTTCCTCCTCCCTCCTCCATTGGCTGGAAGGAAAACTTGGAGCATGCCATGTGGACTTGCTTCAAAAGAAAACCAAGAGCAGAGGGGAGGGGCTGCTTCCCTCAATGCCGCAAGTGTAGTTCAAAGTGACTTCGCTCAATGTTTACCCCGAAGCCTGAAGCCAAGTGTGAATAATTCCCTGTGGAGTGTTATCAGAATGAGTCGAAACATGACAGCTGGGAGTCCCAGTAGTCAGAACGTCCAACTGCATTCCCCACTGTTGGAGTTACGACATTCATGTTGGATCCAAGTTAAATGGCCAGTGAGCCACCTCTCAGCAGAGAGTGGCTCTCTGGCTATTTAACTTTTAAACGGCCAGCTCACTGCCTCTCACCTGAGAAGCACCACGTGGGCCATTTTAAAAGTTAAATGGCCAGCACAGTGCCTTTCAGCTGAGTGGCGCTGGGCTGGATATTTAACTTGAGTCCGATGGGAATGTTGGGAGATGTCAGGTTTCTGGCTTGAAAAGAAGAAGCAAAGTGCATTTCTTGGTGGGTGAGCTGTGTCCCACATGTTAGATTTCTGAAATAGAAATCAGGGGGCAACTTCTTTGCAGGGGGTGTTTGCCCACTCTGCCCCTCTTCTGAAGCCACCATTGCATGCCGGGCAAACCTTGTGCTGACATTGAACCATTGTTCATTAGCACAGTCCAGCCTGTGATAGCCCCAGTTTGTTGGGCAGAGACGGAGGAAGGAGAGGCAGCATGGGATAAAGAGCTAAGCTGTCCACTTGACAGAATTGGGCAACTGTCGTGCTTGAATTATGGGGGTGGGCTTGAGAGGACCTAGACTCCTTTTATTTCTTGTGATGGCCCCCATCAACTGCTGTTTCTAGAAGCTACAAGGGGGTCATGGTCCCCCTTGTAGCATTTGGGGCAGTGGGGCTGGTGGATTTTGTTAAGGGACCTCCCTCCCCTTCTCCCATAGGTCAAACCCTGGCAGTGGCCCTCCCGGCAATTTTGTTGTCAGGTTGGATCAGATACAACACTTTTTAGGCTGCACGGGATTGCTGCTTATGTTGACTGTCCATGTTAAGAAGGCAACTCTCTCTAGCCTTTTATTTTCTCATTTCTAGAGAGGGACCTTTTAAAGCATGTTTGACCATCCTGAATTGCTTGTTCTCAGACTGAGGTGACTGTTTCAATGTAGAGATATGTACCTTTGTTTTATCATAGTTACATTTTAGGAAGGCTTGATGCTGCTTTTTTTTTTTTTAATTGAAGCTCATTGTAGCAAATTTGCAGCCATCCTTTAGGCCCTCTCTGCATAGGTGGATTACCATAGAGGCAATTGCCTACAGCGGCGAATCCTGGGAGAGCGGCAGATCTTGGTGTGTGTGTGGCGGCGGGGGGAGCAGTTTTCTCTTTTTTCTTTTTTAAACTTTTAAACTTTTTTATTTTTAAAAACTTTAGAACTGCTGCTGTTGGTGGCGGTGGCGGCAAAAAATTAAGCCTCTTGCTGCCCCACTGCCGCAGCGAGGAGGGTAGGGGTGGCGGGAATGAAGCCCCCCCCCTTTACTTCTAAATGCTGCCGTAGCATCTGGATGTGGGGCGGCCAGTGACGGCCACACAGTGGCTGCTGAGGGGAGGGGGGACAAGTGGCAAGTCCCCCCTTTTGCATTAAAACACCGCCGGGAATGGAGGGAACTGGCTTGGGAGGGTTGTGGTTGGGGAGGAGGTTCCCCTGTGCTGTTCTACCTTAAGCAGCTGTGGCTTTCATGAACAAGCAGTGAGGGAGAGCTCTGGCCAGCTCCATCCCTCCCTCCCCAAATGAGTGCACGCCCCACCCCCGAAGCCCAGGGATTTGTCTCTCCCCCCCCCCCCCTACAGCACCTGCTGCATGGCTGTCACTGGCTGCCCCCCATCCCTCTGCTAAGGTGGCATTTGGAAGTAAAGGGGGGCTTCATCCTTGCCACCACTACCCTCCTCGCTGGCAGTGGGAGCAGAAAACCCTTAGGCCACCTAGAGGCAGCAAAAGGGTTAATCCACCCCTGCCTATCTGTAAAGTTGTGCTGTTGAGTCGATGTCGACTCCTGGTGACCACAGAGCCCTGTGGTTGTCTTTGGTAGAATACAGGAGGGGTTTAACCATTGCCATCTCCCGCCCAGTATGAGATGATGCTTTTCAGCATCTTCCTGTATTGCTGCTGCCCGATATAGGTGTTTCCCATAGTCTGGCTATCTCTACAACTGCCTTAAAGCATTCTGTTACGGCTTCTTCCCGGCCTGAGCTGGAAACGGCTGTTCTGTCAGAAGGCTGGGGGTTTCACTTGGCACTGTTGCGCAACTATGGTTCTCATGGTTCCTTGGGGAAAAGATGGCCATTGAACTCCTGGAATAAACCATCTTTTTGAATAATCTGATTGTCAGTCCATAATGGCATCATTTTATTTTAATCCAGAAATGGTGTTTCCTGGGTTTAGAGAAACAAAAACAAATCGCAGGACTCCGTTTTCCACTTGATGATGATGATCCTGTGAACAGTTGAACAAGCCAAATGAACAAATGCTTCTAAAGTTAAACAAAAAAAATGAAACTTCAGTCAAAAAAGATAAAACATATGAACATAAATCTGCATTAAAGATAGAAATGACTGTAAGTACAAACAGTAATTAATATACCTGCCACATTTGTTAATCCCCCCCACCCTTGCTGAGCAGGCATTCTGTGCATAGCTAGTAGTTGGCAACAAGCCAAAGCAGCCATCTGATCTCAGAAGCTAAGGAGGGTCAGACCTGATTATCACTTGGATGGGAGACCAATATCAGGTGCTGTTGGCTTGTAGATTCCTGCACTAGCCATGGGGTTGGACTGGATTATCTCTGTGCTCCCTTCCAAACCATGAAATGCTATGATTCTTGCTCTAAAGGGGCAATCTTTATATAGGTCCAACAAAACCAGACATCTAAAGAATGGGACCAAAGTAGTGTTTGTAACTGTGATAATTGTCATAAGCCCAAACAAAAAATACATCCAAATAATGAGTGACAACTAATTGGGGCTTAAGCGGGCTTAAGCAGAGCTTGTCACTGACTAGTCCAGCTTAAGAAAGAGCTTCTTTTGCCTGCAAGTTCATCCAACTGCAAGTAGCAGGGTCATTACCATATGCCACCACACACCGCTTTCTCCACAACCTTCTGTGGAGAAAGGGGTCACAGGCAGAATCCCACTGAGACAGAGCACTCTGTCTCAGCCAGCTCCTCCCACCCGCCAAACGACTAAAGGATCCACACAGCTTCTTGATCATTTACCACATGCAACCCACAAAGAATCCACATACCTTCTTGATCATTCACAAATCAACTGGGACACAACGTATGTCCCTACCCACCTGGATCACAAACCAGCTTGGAAATATGGTGCATTTGTAAGGTGGGGGGGGGGGATTAAAACAACACATGGCACCTTGCTTCACAGTTCTCACACAGACCTTCTGGTTCACAAACCAACTTGAGCATACTGCACTTATAAAACAATATTGTTTGTTGGAATGGTAGTAGTTAGTTCCTCTTTCACTAGATGTGAAGTACTCTATGGATAGAGATGACTCTTTCTGGCAGTTTTCTGCAGTAGAGAAAAATTTAAAAAATCAATGGAGGGGCCAATCTGCTTCAAATCAAATACACAGAGCCTTCCCACTGATATACCGAAAATCCGGTCCTTGTCTGGGTGGTGTAGACGCCAATAAACACACACACAGAGGAAAAGCTTAAAAGGTTTACTTCTGCAGAAAAATAAGGCAATCGGCCTTGTCTTTAGATAAGACGTTGGGCCCTGGGAATCGGTCTCAGGGGTATATCACCACCTTGCCCAATATCTGTCCCTAATATCAAAGCCCTATGCCAAGCCACCCCAGAAATATACAAAGGGGGAGTTATGACCCACACAACCCCACAGTCCCACACACGCATCTGAGTGAGGACAGGCAGGCGCACAGCAGGCAGTCGCAACAGTAGCATGGCCGCAGAGGGCACGAGAGGCGCCTCCTTTAGATTCTCACAGCAACAGCCAGCCAGTGCCAGGAGAAGAGGCATTGAAGAACAGAGCTCACGCTGCACAGAGGAGCAGTGCTGGAAGGCTCTGGGAAGTGCCGTTGCTGGGACCCTCCAGGAGAGCCAAGAGCGGGGTGGCCCAGCAGCAGCAAACTGCTGCTGCTACTTCCCTGCCCACCTGCCCTGTGCAGGAACACTTTTGATTGGCAGGGAGGGAGGGAGGCTGCCAGAGGCAGCATGCACACCGCCCACCCCCACTGACCAGCTGATCATCGGGTTGGGGGAGAAGGGCTCCCTGTGCAGCATGGAACTCTCTAATTGGTTGAGAGGCGGGAGGAGGGGGCTTCGGGAAATTGTGGTTCTGAGATGCAGGTTTGTAAGCCAAGAAACTTGGTGAGAATTTGTGGCGGTCCCGGGTAAATCAGGACAGTTGGCAGGTATGAATCAACACATACCTGTGATTAGATTTCTGGGTAACAGCTTGTTTTGATATTTATATACATATTTGTAAATACATAGGATTGCTCAGATGAAAGTGACCCCTAAGGGTCTGCTAGTCCAAAAAGGGAAATGTGTTCTGCTGGATTCCTCAGGTTTAAAATAAAACTGAACCAAAACCAACCAGATCATTCTTAACAAGGAAAAACCACTTTCATAGAATTGTTTTAATTATGGTTTTTGTGGTGCTCAGCTTTTGGTTTCTTTGGGGACCTCATCCTCTCTTGTGGTTGTGTCTAAAATGTCTGGGGACTATTCTCCAGTACAGCATATGTCCTTATTTGTTTTGACACCTGTGTTAAAAGTCTTGACTTTATTTCCAATGCCTTTATTTTTTTGTGTAGAATTCTGGTTTTGCCCTCCCAGTCTTGCTGAGCGACCTCTGACCTGATTTTAGATTTCATTGTGACTTCAAAGGATTAAAATGATTCCTGCTAATGAAGACTTGGGGGGCTGCTATCCCCAAGCTGGGGGGGGGGGTAGCTTGAGAGGGTTCTGTGGGTTAGCCACCCCCAGGCTGGCTGACTCTAATGGCGGGGCCAAAGGAAGCTCCTTTTACCTTTAAGGTGACATCTTTGGGGTTCTCTCCCAACTAACTTTCCTGAGATTCTTCTCCCTGCTTCCCAGAATAGGCTGAGCATCTGTGGCTCCTATTTATAGTCTGAATTGGTTGAAACACAGCATCCCACCTGCCTGACTCAAGGTGCTACCACACTATCTGTTCTAACTACAGTGTGAATTAGGTGGCAGTGGGGGAAACATCTCTTTCTGAGCCAATATTTGTCTGGGAGGAAAACATTTCTCACTTGTCCCTCTCAGGACCAGCTAATCCCTCACAGTAGGGGTTCCTAGCATCTGACCCCTGGATTTTTTAAAGATAACAACTCCTATAATCCACAGTCATGATGGCCAAAGGCACCAAGGAGGAGAAGAGGTGAGCAAGGTGGCCCCAGAAATGAGTGGGTTGGCCCTAGAGGCGGGGTGGCACATGTTCTTGGACCTGTGTGCCTTATTACAGCTGCCCACCCCTGGGAAGAACCTGGAACTCAAGTTCTAAACCCACTTCTTTAAAGACGACTTCTCTAAATGCAGCAGAACTCTTGCAAGCTGAAGGTCTGGGATTAAAGACATTGTGGTGTCCACGTAAACACGAACCTTTGCACCTTTCCGCCTACAATTTAAGCATTTTGCTTTGGGTGTTGTCCACTTTAACCATGGACATTATAAGAGGAGTGTAGTTATCTATGCACTTACTGTAACATTATGGCTATTATTCTGATAACCACGTGTACAAGGAAGTCAAACAGCAGGATTAGAGATCAGATTAAACTATTTGGCTTGCTTATTCAGCTCCAGGACATGAAAGACTGTAATTATATAGTTGAGTTGGTACTGCACCCTGTAAGAAGTTGACCCTTTGCTGATCCCTGACTGCTATTTTTATACTCTCTCAGGTGATGATCCTTTTCAACTCTTGACGGCTATGACTTCTTGTCATGGAACAGCAGAGTCTCTTTAACACATGTCTCTCTTTGGTTCCGAAGAACGCTTTCTAGAATGTAATTTCACTGCTGCTGCTTCATGCTTTGACTCCTCTTTTGTTTCCCACCCTAAACATGAGAGTCAACAATAATTATTTATAAACTTAAGTACTAATAATGACCCTTTAGGGGGCTTTCTAAGATGCCAGAGAGAGTATAGTATTGCAAACTTAAATTTCGCAAGGAAATATTTTGTTGTGGCCACTATGGCCACAGGTTTTAGTAAATTTATAAATATCTACAATGCAGATCTTGGATGGCCTCAAGATGTGTGTTGAGCATGTTGGCCCTCAGCTTTCTCCCTTGTGGAGCTAAGAGTTAGTAGCGTTTAGCTCCCTACCAGAGCTTTTAAAAAGGAAATTTTTGAACTGCACAGTGATATGTCAGTGTAACTCATGCACACAGCATGCACCATTACAACACACCCCTGTGCATTTTCTTTGTGCACGCATACTTTGTCACCTAGAATCACATTCCATTATATTTAGAAGCCGACACAGAGCAGGAGAAAATATTCAGAACTGGCAGCACTATTGCAGAAGAGTGTTATATTCATTGGTAAAGACTCTGTGGGGAGTAGCAGCAGAGTCTACAGGAAGCATCTTTGGTGGGGGAAGAGAAATGGGTACACTTGATTAGGGTCTGAGGTTCTAGGGGAGCCTGGACTACTTGCTTTACTTTTTTCATTGTTATTGGTCACTTTTTAATAACCTAACACAGGGGTTCCCACCCTGTGGCGCTCTAGATGTTGCTGAACTACAACTCCCATCATCCCCAGCCACATAAATTGTAGCTGGGGGTGATGGGAATAGTAGTTCAGCAACATCTGGAGTACCACAGGTTGGGAACCCCTGATCTAACATTAGACAACTTTTGCATGACTTGAATGACTGAACAGCAAAATGATCTTTTGGAACAGAACTTTTTCTCTCTCTTTTTCCTTTGAAATGCACTTTTGTGTCTGGCTGCACATTAAAAAAAAGACTTGCTGTCTACTGTTCAATAGAGCTTAGAAGTCCCTATGCTTGAGTCCCTGGAAGAATCAAGCATGAATGCGCAGGCCGGCATTTGAGCTATGAATGTTCTGATGAATGTACTACTACTATGGATATTTATATAGTACTCTTCAACCAAAGTTTTATAAGTTTATTCAGTCATTGACCAGCAAAACAACCAAAGTTCTCAAAGCAGTTTACACAGAAAAATAAAGAATACATAAATAAGATGGTATGTAACGTAAGCCTACACTTGTGTCTGATACAGTCGTCCTTTGCCAACCGCGAGGGTTTCATTCCTGGAAACCCTTGCGGCTGGCAAATTTGTGGTAGGCAAGACATTGACATGAATGGGAAACGGGTTCAGGGGAATCGTGATCAGGAAAGTACCTAAAAATAAAGAAAGGAAAAAAAGGAAAACCACCCCCTGTCCCCCAGAATGACCCCCTGACCCCAGAAATCCCCTCACCCCAAAATGCCCACATTTTTGAAAGAGGGCACCAAACCGTGAATAGTCAGGTTGCAATTGGCAAGGGTGGTGACAATTTCACAATAATGCATACTCAAATCTGCGATTGGGAAACCAACGATTGACAAGGGATGATACTAAGTCTGAAGCTTTACTGCAAACCAGTTCTAAACTACATTTCTATCCTACTTCCTTTAGCATCAGGGGTGAACTTGTGGGTCTGATGATATAACATTCTAAATTGAGTGCTACAGACTTCTGTGGGGCTACATCAGTGCAGATAACCTACAAGTCATGGCATTAAAAATAAATAAATAAAGTGGCAGTGGCTATGCAGAGCTCTTACAAAGCAGGAGGTTTGAGGTGGGGGGGTATAAATGTGTTGTTAGTTTGCATTATAAAGAAGACTTCACCCTAATGAGTATTGGAAATGGGAACTTGTTAAGAGCAAATGCCCCCTAATTAGGTAAAAAAACATTATTTCACTGCACCATTAGTCAGATTAAGATTTCAACTTTAATAAATATTAGATGTGAAGAAAGTAATTGTGAGCCCTGAGAATAGCTGAAAGCTCATCCTAAGGTAGAGACAATTGATGGCCATTCCATTTGTACATCGGGTGCAGTTTCAAACCTTTCAAAAGTCTGTTAAAGCAACGCTCTCTTTCAATATTTCAATAGCACCCTACTCAAACAAGCAGAAATCTGACATGTGTTCTTACTAACATGTGGTTGAGGAACAGTGCTCAAAGTATGAGTTGAATTATGCAGATTCTCAAGCTAATATCCAGTAGGAAATGTTTGTTTTATGCCAAATGGATAGAAGGATCCTTTGCGAGCATATTGTGTGTTTCCAGTTATAGAATTTGGTCAGTGTATTTAAAGGAATCTGATCTGGATCTTCTTTACACTTGAGTGAATGTCGAGTGTCTCCACAGGCCTTGTTGGAATGGATATGAATATTGTGCCATGTAAATGTGGTAAATATTTCAGCTAATGCTGCTGCTTCCTTTCCTGTGGGCCAAACTGCATGTTGCTATGGTTTTTCGACCATGGGATCAGTCATGCCTACCATATCTGCTTGTGGCTGGAAATAGAAATGTAATGTGTGAATGGGGTAAATGCTTGAATCGATCCCATACTAGTCTGTGTTGCAGGTTTCTGGATTTGACCTTAGTGTTAGCAGGCCAGTAGGGAAGCAGTCCACATGTTTAATCCATTATTGCAACTCTATGAATATCTAGGTATGGCTATCACTTACAGGAATAATACCTTAATTGGACAATGTACTGTAAATTGGCTTCGAGTCTGTGGGATGTCTCAGACTATTGTTTCTCGCAGATAATCTATCTTAAAGCTTAAAAGATTTAAGTAACCTATTTGGAAGCAATATATTTATCTTTATTGCAGCTTATTACTAGTTGCAGCACGGTATCTCACTTAGCTTCCTTTCTCCGTGCTCCAGGCTTTGCTGAGATGATAAGGTTTTGCTAAAACACAGTTGGCTTTCCACCTTACCGTTTATGATGCTTTTACACCATGGGAACAATCCAGCCAAAATTAAGCAAGTGCTTATATCTTTCCCACTGGGGTAAATGGGACTTCAAAGAACTTATTTTTGGCCGGATCATATTTCTAAGATATGGAAAGTGGTGGTCCCTTCCAAGCAGCCACAGAGCTATGAGCTCTTCGCTGCTTCACAGGACCTCTTTGCAGGAAGGAATAATTTTATTTATTCATTATTATTTATCATATTTTTATACCACCTGATATGAATGTCTCTAGGCAGTGTACAAATTTTAATATTAGAAATCACAGATTAAAATACATAAAACACAATAAAAATATAGAACAAATTATTAAAATTAATTCTAATTAAAAGCTTGCGAGAACAGGAGAGTCTTGAGGGTCTTCCTGAAAACAAACAGAGAAGGAGATGCTCTTATTTCAGCAGGGAGCATATTCCAAAGCCCTGGGGCAGCCACAGAGAAAGCCTGGTCCTGAGTCGCCACCAGACAAACTGGTGGCAACCGTAAACGGACCTCTCCAGAAGATCATAAAAGCCTGGATCCAAGCCGTT
Organism: Hemicordylus capensis; assembly: GCF_027244095.1. NCBI lineage: Eukaryota > Metazoa > Chordata > Lepidosauria > Squamata > Cordylidae > Hemicordylus > Hemicordylus capensis. The sequence continues at coordinate 18,738,473 of NC_069664.1, read as the reverse complement.
AAGAGCTTTATAGGTAATAACCAGCACTTCGTATTTCACCCAGAAACATATTGGCAGCCAGTGCAGTTCTTTCAAAACCAGTGTTATATGGTCCCTTCATGTTATCCCAGAGACCAGTCTGGCTGCTGCATTCTGTACCAATCGTTGTTTCCAGACTACGTAAAAAGACAGCCCCACGTAGAGCGCATTATAGTAGTCGAGTCTGGAGGTTACCAGCATTTGTGTGTTGTATGTTTTGCATACGAGATGCTGTTAGTTCTTGCTATTCTTGCCTAAAACATCCATTGTGCTTTCAGTTGTATGGCTATGCTATAATTTTGAGCAACTAAGGAATGATGTAGTAGCTGATGTGGCCATAGCTCAGTGGAAGAGCATCTGCTTTGAGTGCAGAAGGTCCCAGTTTCTATCCCTGACAGCATCTCCAGGTAGGGTTGGGAAGGACCCCTGCCTGAACCTTGGAGAGCCTCTGCGGCCCATTTGCATGTAATGTGAAACCACTTTAAATGGGGCTGGGGTTGGAATTCTTGTATGTTCAGATGTGTGAAACTATGGCTTTGCGGCAAAACCGTGGTTTTGGGAACCTGTTTTCCCAGGCTTTTATCTGAAATTTAAATGTTCATATTGTTTTAATGTACTGAGATTGTTTGTATCTGTTTTATATTTTTATATTATGTTTGTACACCACCTGGAGATTTGTATATCGGCCAGTATAGAAATATGATAAATAAATAAAACAAATAATTAATAAATAAAAGTCCAACCTGAGGTTTGGGGGTGTCGGGGGCAGCATTGCATCTGAATGTGGCATGGCATCGCCTTATTATCCCATTGAGAATGTAATCAGTGTCTCCCACCCTCTTCTTGATCACCCTTTGTCCAAATTCAGCATCAATTTTCCTGATTGGGCATGTGGGAGAAGAAACGTTGGATGAAAAGAAAGGGGCAAATGATTACTCAGGATGCAGGGACTGAACCGGGGACCTTCTGCCTGCTCTTTTCTGCTTAGCTGTGACCCCTACTCAAACACAGGGTATGATTTTGTATTGCGGGGGTGGAGGTGGGTTGAAAAGAGCAGGCAATCAATTACCAATGTACTTACAACAGAGTATTCTCACCCTTGGGTCCTGTAGGCCAGCCTTTATGGACTGTAACTCCCATCATCCCCAAAGGCATTGTGGCTGGAGGGTGGGGGGTTGATAGGAATTGTAGTCCAACAATATCTGGAGACCCAAGAGTGAGAACTCCCTACTGTAAGCAATATGACTCCAAAACACAGCAACAAAAGTCGACTAACCTGCAGATGAGACTTTGATTTCTATGACTCTGCTGAGATATTAGTTTTAGATCAGTTTGCCAAGTGCTGCGAAAATGTAATGTTCTCCTGTTCTTCTTTGGTCCTAAAGGTAAAGTGTGCCATCGAATTGGTGTCAACTCCTGGTGACCACAAAACCCTGTGGTGGTCTTTGGTAGAATACAGGAGGGGTTTACCATTGCCGTCTCCTGCACAGTATGAGATGATGCCTTTCAGCATCTTCCTAAATCTCTGCTGCCCAATATAGGTACCAGTGGGGATTCAAACCGGCAACCTCTGGCTTGCTAATCAAGCCATTTCCCCACTGCACCATTAGGTTGGTCCCACGTTAGCTCAAATTTGCATGAAAAGAGAATACCACACAAATGAAGACATTGTGGACACTGCAAGGGAAATTAACAATGAATAGATAAATAACTCCCTGGCTCTGTTCTCTTTCTGATACTCGGCGTCACAGAGAAACTATTTTAGTTTGTTCTCAAAAAGCTGCTTGGAAAAATTCTTGGCTTCTATTCATAAAGGCAAGCCAGGTTAATGGAAAGATAGAGATGATGGATTCAAATTCATATCTAGCAGAGGTGGGAGAAGGAAGCACTGAATTCAAGGTTCTTGCCATTACATCTGTTGTGAATCTAATGCCACTGTGAGAGTGTGACTTTCCATCTCCTGAACGTGGGTTATTGTTCTGACAGCGGCTGTAAGATCTGTTCTCTCGCTGGGAATATCAGCCTTTAAAGAGACAAAATACCCTCCTTGTGGCCACCCGGTTTATTAAAACTTGGGCAAAGTGGCTCTAAAGGGAAATCTGTGTCTTTCTTTCAAATAGATCTTAACGACAGCCTGTCTGCTGAGAGGTGTACTTTCTTGTAATTTACTGTCAGCACTTGGCTAAAATCTGCAGAAGCATGTGGAAGGGTATTTTCCTGGGTTGCAGAAATTGGGTAGACCTGTACAGCTGTGGCAAAGAATACTTGATATTTGTGCAGTCCTATATTTTAGCAGGCACTGTAATGAAATACAACTTCAGTGGATTAGAAAAGTGCCACCAGTAATTTTATATATGTAGCTTTCAACTTTAATAAGGTGTCGCAAAACCTATGAAAACACAAGTAACTAAAACCACATTATTTTTTCCAGCAAGCAGAGGCTCAGGTCTCTAGTTCCCCAACCACAATGTGCTGCTTTGTACTGTAAACTGCAGGGCGGGTGGGGGAGAAAGAAAAGTTGTTAAATCCAATTTGGAAAAAATGGTAATTGTGTGCAAACTGCCGGGGTTTTTTGTCTATTAAATATTGACATATGAAAATTCCTAGATTGTTTTAGACCGTTCCGACCAAATATAAGTGGGTTTTGTGTTTCATGACGACCACAAAACGCTTAAAGAATGTGTCTCCAAAAAATAGTATTTTGGTCATTAACATCACATCAGCCGAACTCAGGAAACTAACCTATAATTGTTTCCTGTTGAAGTATTAACATGAGAGGTTGATGCAGCATTTAGAATTAAGGATTTAAAATTGATGTAGAGCTTAAGTCTCTCTAGGAATCTACCTGCTGTCAGGGAAATTGGTGGGTATTTGGTGGGAGGGGAGAATGGGGTAGAAATGGGAATCTGATTTTGAACGTGCCAGGTTTACGTGCGCCAGTAGAATGAACTGTTTTCTGTGTGTTTCTTCACTGAGAGCAAGAATTCTTTGCCTAATCATTTAACTGTGGTCTAGCAATGAGATAAAGTAATGAGAACGGAGCTGATCATGGTTGAAAGCTGTGCTTGAATTATAGGGAGCACAAAGGGAACCCTTGGCTACTGACCTTTGAAAGACACAGGCACCAAAGGGGCAAATGCCATCTATGGGTGGGTGAGCTGTATCCCACAAATGATTTCTGAAATAGAAATGAGGTGTGTGTGGAGGGGCACAGCCACTTTGGGGGAGGCATCTGCCCCCCTGGTCACAGGAGGCATGACTGGGCTAAAATCGGACATGTAGGCTTCGTTAAGGGTACCGACCCTTTCCCCACCATGCAACCACTAGGCAAATTTTCATGAAGACTGGGTCTGTAGGGTGCCTTTCCCACACCTCTCCATCCATCCACGTTCTTCTAAACTTGCTGACTGACATCCAAAGCAACAAATCTGGATTTGTTGAGATCTGGTCTTGTGGTAGGAAGCATGCATTGTCCCCTTTGTTAAGCAGGGTACACCCTGGTTTGCATTTGAATGGGAGACTACAGGTGTGAGCGCTGTAAGATATTTCCCTTAGCAGGGTGGGGCTGTAGCTCAGAGGTAAAGCACCTGTATGCTTGTATGCAGAAGGTTCCAAGTCCCTTCCCTGGCTTCTCCAAGAGAGGGCTGGGAGAGACTCCTGCCTGGAACCTAAGAGAAGCCACTGCCAAGTCTGTGTGGACAATACTGAGCTAGATGGACCAATGGTCTGACTTGGTATAAGGCAGCTTCCTGTGTTCCTAAATTGCTTGTGGAAGGATATTGCACTAGCACAGAATTGTTGCGCTAGCTATGCTAACTCTCAGGTTTATGCTCCAGAGTAGTGTTGAGTTACCACAAGTACTTTATGCTTGCACTTGTACAACTGTGGAGTGCCTCATTTGTTTTAAGGAGGACATTGGCACAGGTGTGCTATAATGCAGTTCTGCAGATCTCCACCTTTCAGTGTAACTGAGCTGCACTGAGCTAAGCTAATGCCTTGCACGCGCACAAATATGCTCATCCCGCCAGCAGTTAGTTGCTCTGAAGGTTGGCCGCTGTTAAGAACAGCCCTGCTAGATCAGGCCAACAGTCCACCATCCAGCATCCTGTTTCCCACAGTGGTCTACCAGATGCCCCTGGGAAGCTCAAAACCAGGAGATGAAGGCATACCCCCTCTCCTGCTGTTGCTCCCCTGCAACTGGTATTTAGAAGCATCTTGCCTCTGAACCTGGAGGTAGCCTGTATCCACCCAGACTTGCAACTGTTGATAGACCTGCCCCCCGTGAATTTTTCTAAGCCCCTTTTAAAGTCATCCAAGCTGGTGGCTGTCATTTTATTATTTATTATTATTTTATTATTACATTTTATATCCCGCTCTTCCTCCAAGGAGCCCAGAGCGGTGTACTACATACTTAAGTTTCTCCTCACCACAACCCTGTGAAGTCGGTTTGGCTGAGAGAGAAGTGACTGGCCCAGAGTCACCCAGCAAGTATCGTGGCTGAATGGGGATTTGAATTTGGGTCTCCACGGTCCTAGTCCGGCACTCTAGCCACTACACCACGCTGGCTCTCATCACATCCCGTGACAGAGAATTCTGTAGATTGAATATGTGCTGTTTGGGAAAGTACTTCTTTTTGTTAGGTCCTAAATTTCCTGGCAATAAAAAGATAATCCTACTTGGGGCTAATCTGTGATGTACCCTTTGGCTCCACCCTGGTGCAAACTGTGATGAAATCTGTAAGATGGCCATCGCCTGTGTTTGTCTTGTTGAAGGTGCCTTATTCAGTGCAAGCCCACTGGTCTTTCTGGATTTCTGCTCCAGCTGGCAGCTGCTCTCCAAGGTCTCTCAGGTAGATTTCTCATCTGTGCTTCCTGAAATCCTTTAACTGCAGATGCCAGAGATTAAACCTGGGACCTTCTGCATCCGAAGCATGTGCTCTGCCACGGAAATATCCCCATCCCCACATTGCATATGGTACATACCCCTGCTAACTGGGCAAAGAGGCACCTTTTAACGTGGTGATTCTCTTTATTTAGCAGGGGGAGTGTAACTGGCCCTATCCACCCCCCAGGACAGTAACTCCAGTGACTGTTGCTGGTGTCTGTCTTATGTTTCTTTTTAGAATTGTGAGCCCTTTGGGGACAGGGTTCCATCTTATTTATTTATTATTTCTTTGTGTAAACCACCCTGAACCATTTTTGGAAGGGTGGTATAGAAATCGAATGAATGAATAACGTTAAGCAAAAGAGTCAGGTCTGTGTGTGATCATCACATGGGATAATCTGTGTGCTATTTTCTTGGTGGAAATGCTTTCACATATGACAAGGCCCTGAGAAGTGTGAAATCCTGGCACACTCTTAAAATTAGAGTGGGTAGCTTGCTATAGCATCTGATTATTGCAAAGCACATACGAAGCTGCTATATACTGAGTCAGACCATTGGTCTATCTAGCTCAGTATTGTCTATACAGACTGGCAGCAGCTTCTCCGAGGTTGCAGGCAGGAGTCTCTCTCAGCCATATCTTGGAGATGCCAGGGAGGAAATTTGGAACCTTCTGCTCTTCCTAGAGCAGCTCCATCCCCTGAGGGGAATATCTTACAGTGCTCACACATCAAGTCTCCCTTTCATATGCAACTAGGGCGGACCCTGCTTAGCTAAAGGGACAAGTCATGTTTGCTACCACAAGACCAGCTCTCCTACATTTCTGGAAAATAGCGTTAGGAACCACACAGCACGCCAGGCATCTCTCTCTCTCCCGTTGAAGATAATTCCTTAATCCCTTCAAAAATTATATTTCATTTCAATAGTTTTATTTACAAGAAACTTATAATGATCAGTAGCGTATGATCCCACATCTGCAGTTTGTTGGGAGATTAGTCTTTTTCTCTTTATCTTGGTAAAAATATATTACTTTTAGGTTTGTTGGAAAGCACTTTATAGCTTTATAAAGCCCTTAAAATGTTTTTAAACACTACTTCAAGCTTATAGGGCTAGTTTTAGGATTGCAATTACAAGCTCCCTTATCCCCAAGCAAATTCCCACTGTGATGGTGTATGTAAACTGCTGTAGACATTTTAATGTTCCCAAGCAATAAATCTGGAAAGGGAAAGCAAGCAACCACCTCAGTTTGTACAAATGAAAGACATCACGTCCTAATTTATGCGGTGCATAAAACTCTGTGAAGTTGCTTTGTATCTTTCTGCACAGAAGTTTATATATAATTTTTTTAATATTGTTTCAAGCTGTTAATATTTTCCACTTGGGTGTTGCTTTTCTGTTTACAGGAGGCGGCACAAAAACTGTTCAAGGGATGGCTTTGTCTTGCTAACCTCGCTCTTGGGGTTGTTTTTCTGCTGTTTGCGAAGCTCTTCTCCATTTGCAAAGCTGCAAGTTGGTGCAGACTTTTGTCCTTTGGTAATTCTAAGCCAAAAAGCATAGATCACTTTTGCACATTATGCTAAATAGTACAGTTGAGCCTCTGGCACTCTGTTCTATGTGTGAAAGTCACTTGTGTAAAAGCGAATGGAGGAGAGAAATTGACTGCACAGCCCAGCCAATGTAAACTTTGCATTACAGCCCCACTGGGGTACCAATGAATTTAAGCCTTGTGTGAAAAATTTAGAACTGCCACCTGATTGAAGACATCTTGCCTGATTTTTTTCCCCCCAGGGGTAGGTGGGTGGGTTTGATTTTAAATGTATGTGTTTTAGTTGCTATCTGTATATGTTTGCTTATAAAAACCAGTGGTTCTAAAAACAAAGCAGTTTTTAGATGATGTGTGCAGAAGAGGCATTCCCCCATTCTCTCTACCATTCAACAGAGAATGCCTCTCTTAGGATGGCTCTTGCCCCCTGCAGTTTTTAGAAGTATCTGTATTAAAAATAATTTGAAAGAATTGAAAAATCTGCTGCCCTATTAACCAAGGACACCTCTGTGGCTGATTAAATTGTTTCTTCATTGACTAATCAAACTGATTGACTAAACATTGCAGCCCTATTGGGAATGCATATAGATTTATTGTGTTTAGTGTTTTTTCTGTCAGCTTGAAAAAGATGCTAGGTCCTCTTCCCCTGCTGTTGGTGATGGTACATAAGAGGCTTTATTGTCCATAGTGCTGCTTTGGTTTCAGAAACTTGCAAAATATATTTTTCTGGATACAACAGTGGAATAAAATATGGCCCTCATTATCCATGGTCCTTCTGACACACGTGGTTTCACTTATATGTGGCCGGGACATGAATACCTCGTCTTGTTATCCACCTGTTCCTAGGTGGCCAGAAATGATCTCCAAGGTCATCTCCAGCCAGCATTTTGCTGAACAGAGCCATTTTGTGGCACTTTAGAAGAAATTCCCATTATTTTTTGTGGGAAATCGGCAGAATTGGAGGTTGGGGGGGTGGGGACATTGCTGGACAGCTGAAGATCTGGAAAGCATGGTACATTACTGTATTGCTCTTATTTCTGCCTTTAAAAGCCATTTTTGTTTTTACCTCCAGGAGTCTACCCGCCCCTGCCCCCCACCAATTCCCATTCACTCAAGGTCTCATCCATGGTTGTGGGTGAGAACGGAGCCCCCGCAGATCATGAGAACTACCTGTAAATACCTGTCTGTGTGGGTACAGCAAAGGCAATAGAGGTTTTATCATACCAATTTATTAAATTACAAAATCCCCATGTGCTTTTGCTTATCTCTGGCTTATCTTACTAACTTGAATGCATATAGATCTGGAGGAAAGAAACATAGCACTGGTTCTTTAACACTGAAATTACCCTATATTGTCACAAGTGTCTGGCAAGGTTTTGGTTCATGCAAGCTGGTCTTATGGTAGCAAGCGTGAATTGTCCCCTTTCTGGTTTGCATTTGAATGGGTGACTGCATCATTTTCCTCTAACAGAAAATTCCAGGTGTTATTGACTACAATTCCCAGCCAAAGCCCACTGCAGCTAGGGATTCTGGGAGCTGTGGTCAACAACATTTGGGATTCCCTCTTACAGGGAACATTGCACTGCATGTGTGAGCACTGTAAGATATTCCCCTCAGAGGATGGGGCTGCTCTGGGAAGAGCACCTCCATGCTTGCATGCAGAAGGTCCCAAGTTCCCTCCCTGCCATCTCCAAGATAGGGCCAAGAGAGACTCCTGACTATTATTCCCTCCGCAATAAAACCTTTTCCAGCTGAAGTATGAGCACAGCTCCTTTATGGAGTCCAACTTGGTATGTACCCTAACTTCTTTAAAATTGAATCTGTGCAGAAGGTTTCTCCCCTTCTGCATTGATAAATCTGGGATATGAAAATACCAGGGTCATCCTCAGGCAAAGGATATATGATATGGAGCATCAAATTGACCAGGGCTCTGTTCCTGTTGGTGTCCATTTGGGCAACCAAGCTCTGAGCTTTAACCCTGCTAGATATCTAAATTTGATAACTGTACCAAAATATTGCAGAGCGTTGACACAGGCATGATGCAATGCCTTGCAAACAGTAGTCTTGAAAGGGAGATACCAAAACAAAAACAAAAAACCCTACCAAGAATGTACTTGCCTCTGCAACTCAGGAGAGATTGAAACGATGATATGTGCTCTTTTATTGTCAGTTTTACCGAGATATACAAGGCATAAATATATAACTCCTTTTATTAGCTGTCATCCAGGTTGTACATATTCTTTTTATCTCGATCATTTTTTAACTGACCAGAATGATTCAAGATCTTATAATGTGGCTAAATTCTGTTTAATAGCCAGCAAAATTTGCCAGGAGCTCACTAAGAATCATTTCTAGCTGATCTATGTGTTTAACCACTGTATCATAACCTTGTCAGTTTATTTTGCTGGGTTTCTGTTTGTAAACTACTGGTCTGTGACTGTAATAAAGGATTGATTGATTGATTGACTCCTGCCTGAAACCTTGGAGAAGTCACTCCCAGTCTGTGTAGACAATACTGACCAATAGTCTGACTCAGTATAAGGCTATTTTTCTGTGTTCTTCGTATATACTTGTTGGCTGAACTAAAAAGAACATGAAGAATTCCAATTTTTGTTATTTACATTTGTTATTTTACATTTACATGTAACATTTACATTTATATTTTTGCTGCTACCTTATTTATAAAACATAATATTAAATACAATAAAAGACTAAACAGCAGAGAACAAACATATTCAAAAATATGTTTGTCTACAGTGGCCGCCAATTAATCTGGTGGTTACTCAGGAACAGGCCTTCTCCATTGCCACCCCTAGGCTTTGGAATGCACTCCCTGCTGAAATAAGAGCCTCCCCATCTCTGACAGCTTTGTAACAGTATTTAAGGATGCATTTATTGACCCAAGCTTTTTAACTAGATTTGTAGTTTTAAATTGTTTTAATTTTTGTTTTAATTTGTTTTATGTTGTTGTAAACTGCCCAGAGATGTTAGTTTGGGGTGATGCACAAATATAATAAATCCAGAAAACCAGCATCCAAACCCACTAAAAACAGTCTATGTACAGCATCAACCCTTTCCAAAAACACAATTTAAAAGCCTCATTTAAGCCAGGGACTTCCTGATGTCCCGCCCACCCACTTTCCAGGACCATGGATAGCTCAAAGGTCACCCACCCAGGCCTATCAGGTCCAGCATCCAGTTTCACAGTGGCCCACCAGATGCCTCTCTGGAAAGCCCACAAACAAGAGGTGAGAGCATGTCCTCTCTCCTGCTGTTGCTTGCCTGCAACTGGTATTTAGAGGCCTCGTGCCTCTGCAGTTGGAGGTGGCCTATAGATACCAGACCAGTAGTCACTGATAGACCTGTCCTTCATGAATTTGTCTAAGCCCCTTTTAAAGCCATCCAAGTGAGTTGTCATCACCACATCCCATGGCAGAGAATTCCATAGATTAATCATGTGCTGTGTGAAAAAGTACTTCCTTTTGTCAGTCCTAAATTTCTCAGCCTTCAGTTTAATGGGATGGCCCCTGGTTCTAGTTTTGAGAGAGAGGGAGAAAATTTTCTCTCTGTCCACTCTCTCTACTCCATGGATAATTTTATAAATCATGTCTCCCCATTGTCACCTCTTTTCCAAACCAAAGAGGCCCAGATCTTAAGACCATCCTGTGTTTCATCTCCCAGGATTTAGCTTCTTTAACTAAGATCCCATGTGCTTCAACTCTACCTGTTTCCAAGGGCAGCCCTTATTTCCTGCCACCTATTCCTGGTAAATCATCACCCCTATTTTGCCTTTTGCAGAAATGCCTAAAAAAAACCACAACCCACACAAAGTACATTGGAGTTGCTCTTCTTGAGGTTTCAGCGCCTTTCCCCATTTCCCAAGAAGTTGAGTTTCTGGGACGGTGAATACTAATCCAGGTAGCAAACTTGTTTGAGTTGCAGCTATTTTAGTGCTACAATGAGATCTGTTGTGGAATTAAATATCCTGAAGTTTCAAACAAAGAAGACTATTCTGGCCTACTATTTAATTGGCTTTACTAATGCTGTTTTGCTGACTAACACACCATACTGCAGTGGAGACATGTAATATTGCTTGTGGGGCTGTATTGTGGTGGTATGTGGTAGTAATCCTTGGCATATGAGTAAGAGTTTTCCTGTTTTCATCTGTGAAATGTTGGAGAGTATGAGATTCAAGCATGAGCTTAACAGGCAGTGGGGTTGATGAAGAAGAAGGCGCTCTCTTAAATACCTTGGACTTGAAACGACATGGCGGACTCGGGAGAAATACCCCAATCAGGCTCCCCTCTCCAATACTGTGAAGACACCCTCTCATGTGCTGCTGTTTTGTATATAACTGCCAACGTGCGGGTTATAAAGGACTCCTGGTTATATTTCCAGTGGTTACCAACATGGCAGATGAGCACACAAAACACCCCTGCCAGTGGGGCCCTCTCTGATCCCATTGCATGTGCTGCAAATTTGGTTTGTATCCAGTTGCCAAAGCAAGAGTTTTTAGAGGGAGACATGTGCAGAAACATGGTGGTCTTGAGTCTTACTCCCTTTGGAATGTAAGTTAAAAATGCTGGCCAGTAGGAGCTGGTTGCCAAGAAGACTTCCAGAACTTTCAGTGTTGCTGCCATGCTCAATGCTGTCTGCACAGATGTGGTGTTAAAAGGGAAATTATTAAAGACACCTGCACAGCAGTTGCTACTGCCAGTAAGTCCCCCCCTCCCCCGAGAAACTTTCAGGTACTTTAACTGGGAGGAGAGCTGGTCTTCTGGTCGCATGCATGAATTGTTCTTTTTGCTAAGCAGGGTCCACTCTGGTTTGCATTTGAATGTGAAACTTAATGTGAGCATTGTAAGAGATTCCGCTTAGGGGACAGGGATGCTCTGGGAGGAACATCTGCCTGCTCGCATGCAAAAGGTTCCACGTTCCCTCCCTGGCAGCATCTCCAAGATAGGGCTGAGAGGGACTCCTGCCTGTGACCTTGGAGAAGCCGCTGCCAGTCTGTGTAGACGATACTGAGCTGCCTGACTCAGTATATGGCAGCTTCCCATGTTCCAAAAGGCCCATTTCATTCCTTCCCCACCACACCAAATACTTTAGCTGAATTTCAGCAAAATTGTTCAAGTACCAGTTTCATTAGCCCTTTCCTTCATTTATTCTTAACAATGAGTCACCTGCTGCAGACAAAGAGAAGGAAAAATCCTGGCTGGTAAAAGTATTAACAACTCCAGTATTTTTTTCTTATTTTTGCTACATCCTTTTTGCCAATATATCCCATTTTGTTCAGAAAAGTGCCCAGAAAGGTCTTTTAATGCATTTGTGCAGAAATTGCTTTCCTTATATCTTGGTGACAGATCCAGCATCTCTAACTGCAGCAATTAATTTAGCAGCATAAAAAATTAAGTGAAGCATTTTGTCAGCGGAGCAGTTTTCCTGCTCACGAGCTCTGTTTGTGCGCCTGTCTGAAAGGCATTTTTGTTTGCTGGGGCATTTTAAACATTTTTAAAAATAGCATTTGGAATGCACTTTTGAAATTGTTTGAGAAGAAAAGGATACTTCTGGCAAATGTTTAGCACAAAGTGAATGCAAAAGCTATTTGGATCTAAGCGAACATGCTATAAATCGAGGTAGCTTGACAACAGAGAGAAAACTTCATAAACCATATTGGTGGGTTATTTTCCCCTGTAAGAATCTGAGTTGTCAGTACATGATCGGATGGGTCAGAGAATCGCGAGCTGAAGAAAAATGGGCCAGAGTAAATCTTAATTGAATTAAGCTGTCATTTAGCTTATTCTAGAAATCTTGTGCTCTCACTGGCTGACATCCAGGCTAATGCTGCTTGCCATATCCCCACCCCCCAAATCCACTCCTGATTGGAGTGTGCACATATTTGTTAGATTTAATCCACATATTTAATCCACATATTTGCTGGATTTAACCCGATCTCCCTGTGGGCTATCAGGGACCAGGACAGACAGGCAGGGGCATAACTATAATAGGGCAAGGGGAGACAGTTGTCTGTGGGCTCACTGCTTTGCCCCCCCGAGGCATCACATGACTGACTCCCCCAGCCGCACACCCGCCTGGGGTTCCTTCAGTTGTATTCATCCTCCGAAATTGAAGTGAGTGTTAAGACCTGGAGCTGCCAGAACAGCATGTCTTTCTCTGGTACCATTAAATTACTTGCATCACACTATTCAGCTTCATTTAAGATTTCTTTACTTCATGAGCTGAGCTTCAGTGAGTGGGGCGGAGGGGCAGATTCACTGGCAAGATACCCTGAGGCATAGAGCCATGTGTGAAAAACCTCCTGGGATTCCCTTGTCTTTGTGGGTTTGTCCATATAATGGTCAGGAAATAGTGTCTATGGAACATGTTTTGCCATTCTACAACTTCTAAACTGGAGTGGAGCCCACTAGCATTTGATTACTCCGAATTTGACTTCACTGCCAGATAGAATCTACTCAATTCTAAATGAAATATCTATTGATAGATCAGGTTTCAAGGGTGATTTCCCCTGTCACTAAATGTCTGTCAGTTGCTGTAAGGACGAGGAAGCAACTTGTGAACTGATGTAGATGGTAGGACTGTTTTGTGGGTGGGGGTTTCTTGGGATTTCATCTTTTGTCTACTTGAATAGTGTTGCTGTTATTCTACTCCTATATCTTGTGCCACAGCCATGATTGTTTGCTTCATTTTTACTTCTGGTCCATTGACCGCAATAAATTGACTGCCTGACTGACTAATGCTGTGCCTGTTTGACAAACAAGGATGCACCCACTCAAGAAGGTTGTGTAGCTGAGACATGCTCAGAGTTTCACAGTCTGAAAGCAGCTGAGAACCACCGTGGTACAGTGGTTAGTGTTGGACCGGGACTGGGGTGACCTGAGTTCAAATCCCCATTCAGCCCTGAAACGTACTAGGTGACTCTGGACCAATCACTTACCTCTCATATCCACACCCACCTTGTGGGGTTGTTGTGAGGATAAACATAACCATATTCATCACTCTAGGTTGCTTGGAGGAGGAGGAGCAAGATGTAAACATAAATTTACATAAATATGAAATTCAAAAAATGTAAAATCTCTTATGCTCTCGATCTGCTTGCACAACAAGGATATCCTTTATTACGGTCATCGACAAGATTAACAATAATCATACAGTTTGCAGCAGACAATAAAACCTACATCAAGGTAAGCATCTCTTTGCATATTTTGTAGGCTATAAAGCAAAATTTAGCCACATGTAGAGAAACAAAATCATCATAATCAGATAAAAAGTGCTACAGATAAAATATAACAGTATGGCCGGGATACTTTCCTAAAAAAGGTAAGATAAAACAATTTTAGATATCCTTATAAAATGAACAGTAGAGCAAAACAGCTATAGTTGTTTCAATGGCACCTGTGCCACATAGATGGGAAATTTCTTAAATTTCCCATCTAGTACTGGGTGTGTGTTAAAGTGAGCAAGGGTCATTGCTCTCCTGAATTTCAGTGTCGTTAGATGGTTTAAGTAGCTTGCAGGTCTCAAGGAGACAAGTTGATTGGAAAGAAATATGCCTTTTGGAAGACTGGCTAGATCTAATTGCCCTTCAGCATACAAAACTCTCTGCTTAAATAATTCTTTTGGTCTGATCAAGGCCCATCTTAGCACATAGCTTTCTTGTACATTCCTTGCAATATACTGTATTTATCTGAATCCAAGACTACTCCCCCCCCCCCCCGCAAGTTCTTTAATGTTAGAAATTGGGGGGTTGTCTTAAATTCTGAGTGCTCTTCCTTTTGGGTATATACAAGAATGCTCTTCCATTTGGGTAAATACCTTATTTAACCTCTGTTTTTACGGGGTCATCTTAAATTCAGGGTCATCTTCTATTTGGGTAAATATGGGTATATTATGGACTGAGCTATAGAAGTTTTACAATGGAAGGCTCACCATAGTTTGTAGAAGTGTACCTTGTCGCATCGGTACAATACGAGTCTAAAACACGAGCTCCCAACTTAGTGGAGCTTGCTAGGACAATATTTATTTATTTATTTATTTATTTATTTATTTAAATCAAATTTGTACACCGCCCCAAACTTTCGTGTCTGGGTGGTTAACAATAGCATAAAACAAGTTAAAAACATATACAAAAACTAAAAACAATTTAAAAATTTAAAAATAAACCAGAAATTAAAACCTAAAAATTTAGGAAGCTGAGAAAGCTTGGGCAAAAATTTCAAGTGTTTTTTTTTTAATTGCCAGAGATGGGGAGGATCGTATCTCAGCAGGGAGTGCATTCCACAATCTCGGGGCAGTGACCGAGAAGGCCTGTCTCTGTGTAACCACCAAACATGGTGCCTTGCTAACTGGGCAAAGAGGCACCTTTTACTGTGGTGATTCTCTTTATTTAGCAGGGGGAGAGTAACTGGCCCTCTCCACCCCCAGCACAGCATCCCTCCAGTGACTGTTGCTGGTGTCTATCTTATGTTTCCTTTTAGATTGTGAGCCATTTGGGGACAGGGAGCCATCTTATTTATTTATTATTTCTCTGTTTAAACCGCCCTGAGCCTTTTTTGAAGGGCAGTATAGAAATCGAATTATTAATAATAATAACAACAACAACAACAACAACAACGAGTTGGCGGTAACAATAGTGCACTAGGGCATATCCTTGCACTAGTGCGGCGTTAGTCTGGATGTCAACCATTGTCTCTGGGTATCAAGCATGAGTGAAAGGATTAGATCTTTGCTCCGTCAAGGTACCCTAAAGGTAAAGTTGTGCTGTCGAGTCAGTGTCGACTTGTGGTGCCCACAGAGCCCTGTGGATTTCTTTTGGTTCAATACAGGAGGGGTTTACCATTGCCGCCTCCTGCGCAGTGAGATGATGCCTTTCAGCAGCTTCCTATATTGCTGCTGCTCGATATAGGTGTTTCCCCTAGTCTGGGAAACATACCAGCAGGGATTCAAACCAGCAACCTCTTGCTCCCTAGGCAAATTACTTCCCCGCTGCACCACTCCTTCCCAGCTTTGCCGTTAGGTGAGGACCCTAGTGCAAGCATTTCTTGGCCTATTTGGATAGCTTGGTTGCCTTGCAAAAATGGGAGGCTACTAGGATTTTTAATTATCCTAGTAATAAGTACTGGCACTGAGGGAAGTGTTGTCTCTTGTTTTACTTTCTAAAAATGATTTATGGAAAAGAATTGGTATTGGTGCCTGTTGTATATTTAGCTGATGCACTATATGTAGTGGCCATCAGGATGAAATGGCTTTCTATTTTTGGAACTCTTCTTCCTCAGAACTAACTAGGAACAAAACAGCCCAGTTTCCCTTTCTGGGTTTGGCTTGTGCTGATTCCGCCCTCACCCCCCCCCCTCTGCACGGCAGAATAGCAGAGGCTAAAGATGTTCCATTGATTAGCTTGTAAAATTCAGATCTTACCCTGTTTTTGCACTCCCCTCCTCACTGCGCTAAATGTTTTGGGAATTGTACATTGCCCTCTTCCAAGAGAGGCTGTATTTTTAATTCTCTGAAGAGGCCCATGGGAGCAATCTCTCAGCTTGTGACAAAAGTTGTATCTGCTCACCATGTCAAATATTTATTGTTCATGTAGATCTAGCAGTTCTAGCGTAAAGGTAAAGTGTGCCGTCGAGTCGGTGTCAGCTCCTGGAGTCTTTGGTAGAATACAGGAGGGGTTTACCATTGCCCTCTCCCGTGCAGTATGGGAGATGAGAGCTGGTCTTTTAGTAGCAAACATGACTTGTCCCCCTAGCTAAGCAGGGTCTGCCCTGGTTGCATTTGAATGGGAGATTACATGTGAGCACTGTAAGATATTCCCCTCAGGAGATGGAGCCGCTCTGGGAAGAGCAGAGCACCATCCCCTGAGCTTGTCCAAGATAGGGCTGAGAGAGCTTCCTGCCGGCAACCTTGGAGAAGCCTCTGCCAGTCTGTATAGACAATACTGAGCTAGATAGACCAATGGTCTGACTCAGTATATGGCAGCTTCCTATGTTCCTATGATGCCTGCTGCTGCCCAATACAGGTGTTTCCCATAGTCTGGGAAACATACCAGTGGGGATTCGAACCGTCAACCTCTGGCTTGCTAGTCAAGTCATTTTCCTGCTGTGCCATTAGTAGCTAGTTCTAGTGTACCGAATGCTTAAAAATCAGTTTCCTCCTTTTGTTCCCCTGTGGGTGAGTCACAATTACTCCCAGTTCACAGGTGCGGAAACTGCAGCCACCCAGTGAATCCGAGTGTGTAGGGCGTTTGAATGTCTGGTATCTGTGCCTCATTCTGTTCACTGGCCCAGTTATCGAATAAGGCAGGTGGCCAGTCTATAGAACTGGAACCTAGACAAGATGGCTACCGCATGCATGGAGCCTGCATGCTTGATTTTACTAGCATAAATAGCATGCATGGATGGGGGAATCTGTATCAAGACCACAGTAGTGGGAAGGGAGCTGTCACAGTGGTCCCTATACAGATTGGGTTCCCAACAACTGCTGACTGTTGCAGGTAAAAAGCTACCATTGGCACTATGGGGGCTCTATCCTGACTGGGAATGGAGTAAAGGCAAATGGCTAAAGCTCTCCACCCCCCACATTATATTTCCAGTCCAAATCAGCCCCCCCCTCCCGCCCATACTTGCTCTTTGCGTTAGAAATGTAAAAGGCAGGTTGGGGAGAGCTAGTCTGTGGTGGAGAAGAGCTGGTTTGGTGGTAACAAGCATGAATTGTCCCCTTTGCTAAGCAAGGTCCACCCTGGTTGCATTTGAATGGAACAATGGCTTGACTTGGTAGAAGGTGGCTTCCAATGTGGCTATGTAGAAAAATGAAGCATGCAGCTGCCACTTATGTAATCATATCTAGCTTGGCCTCAATTGCCCCCTCATGCAGTGATGCTCCCTGTTTCCCAGCAATATAGATTACGAACAAAACCATAAGACACAGAAGGGGCAGAAGGTTGCATCTCTGCTATAGTACCGCAGACCCTTTAATCGCTTCCATGGTTTTGACCTTTTGTGGCACTGGGATGGAGCTGCCAGTATTTCAGGGTGTCCCTGGCACACAACTATCCATTTCCACCGTTTTGCTGCTGTTGCCACCCACCCACTGCTCACTGAGGATGTGCTCGAATCGTTTTGGCGCCTCTTTGGAGAGGCAGCAAAACGATTTGTCCTCCTGCAACGAAATGTTTTGGCCTGGGGTGAGGTGTACTTTTTTAAAAGGAGGCAGGTAGGTCCTACCTGTCCTCTGGTGACTCTCTGCTGCCCCGCCCCATCATGGCACTGTCATTCTTTAAATCTAAGCTGTCCCCTTTAAACCGCCGCACCAATGGGATGCTGATCCCAGCAGCCCTCATGCAGCATCGGCACACCAGTGGCTCCAACACCATTTGCATGGTTAGCATGCTGTTCTATCCTAAAACACACAGTCTTTCCTTTGCACTAAGGTATGACTTTTGCCATAATTCCTGCATACAGATATGGTATACTCTTTTGTCCAAATAATTCATGATGCAACTTGCTCTGGCAGTTTATTGTTGTTATCTCTTATGGTTTTCATATGTTTTGCAATAATTCACCATGCAACTTGCTTCAGCAATTGATATTTGTTATGCTTTATTATATTAACTGCTATTACAGTTGAATTTTTTAATAGGGTTGAATTTTCCCATCCTTTATAGAAAAGCATCTGATAAACAGTGAGAGATATAAATAACGGAAAATAATATCCTCTGTGCTGGGTTGGGTGGGGGTTGGTGGGGAGAAACACTACCCAAGAAAAAGGCAGAACTAGTTCACAGGATAATTGGGGGGAGATGTGTGGACGACGACCCCTTCTGAAGATGAGCCATCCTTGCCTGTATTCTATGAGTCTGCAGGAATGATTCCAAAAGACA
The DNA here is from genome assembly GCF_027244095.1 of Hemicordylus capensis. Lineage (NCBI taxonomy): Eukaryota > Metazoa > Chordata > Lepidosauria > Squamata > Cordylidae > Hemicordylus > Hemicordylus capensis. The sequence continues at coordinate 18,720,135 of NC_069664.1, read as the reverse complement.
TCCCCAGGAGGTAAAATGTGATGCCAAAACTAGCCGCTTCAGTGTGACTAATGAGATCAGAAATCAGCGATGCAAATTAAGTGTAGCGATAATTGGAATCAATGGGATTGTTCTGCTGAAATTCTTCTTCTTCTTCTTCTTCTTCTTCTGGTCTGTGGTTCAGGGAAAGTATGAGAATGTAAGACTCTAGAAGAAGCTAGCTATAAAAGAAAGCTGGTTGTTATGATGGGGACCATCCCTAGAGACAGCAGAGCCAAACTGGATAGGGAAGCAATGCAGGATCATCTATTCCAGCCATTTCTTTTTGTTGGATTGCACAGCTCAGACTAGTGCACCTTGACTTTCTCTTTCCTTAGCAGTAGGGTTCCTACCATTGGACAACTGTCCCTTGAGTGACAATTCTGCTGTTTAATATGGTGTATTAGAATTGCTCCTTGTAATGTGAATGCCACCCTTTCCCACCCAGTTTATATACGCAGCATTTGTCTCATGTTAAATTCCTCTCCAGTCTCTGTGTTGATAGCTTCAAATATCTCTTTCTAGACAGGCAAGCAGTCAAGGCACTGATTTGCCGCGCAGCCAAACATCTCAAAGCTGCTGGGATGGAGAATCCTATGGGAATACGTATGCTAAAAGCACCAAATAAAGCTATTTCACTAGGGGGTAGTTAAGTGAACAATCTGGCTCAGTAGCAGAGCTGGTAGGACACCTGGAAGGTAGCCAAGGTTATCTCAAGGTAGGTCACCTTATTGTTTTCCTGTAACAATTTAAGTTTGGATTTTGCTATACCGAGACAGAATTTTCAGGCAGATATTACTGGGGCAATCTGCTGTTATCTCTGTGTGAATTACAGAAGCCTTTTCACTCAGAATTAATTGTACCCTTAGAGGGGCTTAGTGCATAATCTCTGGTCTATGATCTCCTTCACTTGTCAAGTTGAAGTCCCTGTGTGCCGTGAGTTTGGAAGGCTCAGCTCGAGTGGGAGTTCCTTTTGCAGAGTCGGTTGTATTGTTGCAAAATTTGGCATGAGGCAGAGCGCTCTTTGGAGGGCAGGCCTATTACCGCAAATAGAACGGAGATGAATGCTGTACACAGCCTGCCTCCCGCAGATGGGTGGGAGGGGGGAGCCTTTTCATTTTAGGCTTAAGTCAATTGCTAGGATTCTGTCGGGAAGCGAGCTCTGTAGGAGATGGGAGTTACTCTATGCTATGCATTAGCGAGAAGAGAGACTGTCCCAGTTTGATCTTCTTGAGAGTCGCCAAGCCTTTATTTTTAGAAGTGAAAACAAAGTCAGCTAGTTCCTTTTGGGAGTTGTTGAGAAGTAGCACCTGCAATGCAGGAAGTTCTCAATTTCCTTAGCACGTTTGTGAAGGATCCCGCCCCCCACCCCACCCCAGTAACCTTTTCTTTATCATTTTGTGCTCCTGGAGTTGGCCAGGCCAGCAGTGTCTGCTAGGGTGAGGTGACATTTTAAGGGTAGCAGAGGTGGTTTGAAAGTTTCTTCACTGTTCTGAAAACCTATGTATCTCTTTAATGTCCAAACTCTGAGGAGGGAAAGTGGTCCTTCAGGTTTCTGGAGCATTGGGTGGGGATGGGGGGGATTGGCTAGTACTTGTAACATCACTAACATTCCCTGGGCAATTTTGCAAGTTTTAAGTAATGCTTGTAGGTTGTTGTTGTTTTTTTGTAAGGCAAAGGATGAGCATCTACACTTTCATTCAAATATGTTTATATTTAATTTAAGTTTATTTCTATCCTGCCCCCTTGGTCACAAGGATTCTCAAAATGAATAACAACATTAAAACTGTCTTGGTACAAAATTTACAGATAAAAATGTCAGATGGGTTCTTTAATATCCCTGCTACCCATGCAGAAATAGTACACATGCTTCTGTGAATCCATGTCCTGTTGGTTATCCCCTACAAACAATGCTGAAACCACCTATTAATTTGGAATACAACACTTGTGAATGTTAGGCCTGTTGGATTATAAAGCAGGAGGGAACCATTTAAAAATCCAATATACATTCCAATTTATGAGGAAGGGCAAAATCAGATCTGCTATCATATAGGTCTTAATGTTTCAAATTCTGAAAATGTATAGATCTGGGGACCGAGACATACGGCTCTCTGAAGAAAATAAAAGGATTGTGGTTCTCGGGTGCAAAGTGCATGGTTCTCTAAGGGTTATACAGGAATGTACATCTTGAAGTTCTCAGAATTCTTTAGTGATGCAGGTTCACTCTGCTTGCTCTCACAGTATAGGAAGCTGCTCTCATTTGATATAAATGTTTGTGTTTTTCACCCCTCCCTGTGTCAGAGGATATGCCTGCTGTTATCTGCAAGTACCTGCCACTTTGTCTGTTTGTATCAAATCACAGTTTAAATGGTGGTTTCTGATTTGTGCTGAAGAACAAGGTAGCAGTTGTTTCCTGGTACATGGGCTTGATCATAGAGTCATTGAGTTATGCCCTTGGTAGCTGGAGGGGCCTTTCTCAAAAAGGTGATTGAACATAAGTCAGTGTGCCTTTTTGTTTCTCAGTTGCCACCTGCACTGGGGCAGCCCAAGGTATTTCAGTGCCTTGGGCAAGGGATAAAATGCTGCCTTGCCCATTGCTCTGGTAAGGGCCAGACCCCTTTCAAAACTACCCATTGCAAGCTTTGGAAGTGCATGGGGGGGAAGAAAGGAAGGAAGAGGACAAGCAGCCTCATCTTCTCTCCTCATGCTTCTAGCAATCTTTGCAAGGAGTGTAAGGAGTGGTGCTCTCCTTGCAAAATTTGCAAGGGTCAGATAGCCCCAAAGATGAGGATGGCGAGGGACATCTTGCTGCCCAATAATCTTCCCCTTGAGGCAACTGCCTCACCTTGCATCATGGAAGGGCCACTCCTGGCCAACACCTTGAAGTGTTTCTTGGATTAATCAGTGCAGATGTTTAGATTAGTCAGAGAGATTAGTCAGGCCATTCTTCACCTCTCTTGGATACAGGCCATAGAACCCGTTCCCGTGACCAATATATGTTGGAGTGTTTATGCTGTTTCTCATTCCCAGGAAGGACGATTCCTGGAGTGTAGTTCTAGATTTGAAGCACCTCAATTGCTTCATCCAAAAGTGAAGGTTTTGGACGGAGTTTCTCTGCACTTTCAGGAGATTTCCAACCCTCAATAGATCTTTCCAAGGCCTACCTTCATATACTCATCCTTCCAGCCCACTGCAGGTTTCTCATGTTTTGTTACAACCAATAATGCTTTCAATACCAAGCCCTCCCCTTCAGTCTTTCCTCAGCTCCTCTTGTGTTTACCAAAATCATGGTGACACTCATTGCTCGCATGAGAACACTAGGCATTCACATCCATCCTTTATTGGACAATTTTCTGATCCACTCCCTCTCCCTTCTACAGGTGAGAGTGGACGTCCACCTAGCACTCTGCTGTCTACACAATCAAGGTGTTGGGGTCAATTTCAAGAAGAGCCACCTTCTTCCTCCCCAGACTCCCCAACACCTGGGAGCAGTCTTGGACATGGCATGGGCTACTATCTCCCTTTCACTAGAGAGGAGGGAGAAGCTAATCTCCCTGCTCTCCTCGCTCCTGTAGCAGTCTTCAGCAGATCTCATGCTTCTATCCCAGATCCTAGGATCCATGATTGCATGTCTCAAATGTACACCATGGGCCAGGTGGCACTCTCACCTTCTTCAGTGGTTCCCCTTGTCCTTTCAGGACCTGATCATGGTCAGCACCCACAGACTGATCCCTCTCCCACTCCAAGTTTGCTGCTCCTTTGGTGTATTTACTCAGCCATATCCAAAGGTTTATCACTCTCTGATCCAGTTCGGATAACCATCACCACAGATGCCAGCCTGTCGGATTGGGGGGCATTCTGCAACAATCAGCTTGCCCAGGGCAAGTGGAACTCCAAGGAGGCTCTCCACAATATCTGTTAGCTAGAAATCCATGCAATCAACTTAGCCTCAACATTTTCTCCCCCTAATTCGCCGCTGCCATGTCCTCATTCGAACAGAGAATGTCTGAATAAACCAAAGTTCCATAAACCCAGGGAGGCACCAAGTCTCCCCTTCCAGTGGTGGACCTAGCCATAAATATTGCATTAAAATTGCTGGCCTACATGGATTCCAATATTTGTTGGTTCCAATAAAACACAAAGAGACTCTTGGAGACACACAAACACACCACTCTCTTTATTCACTGAAGAACCTGGATGACCCAGAGAGATATTGCCCTCAATCAGCTTGTTGTCTGAAAACAGTTTGGGGTTCTTAATTTAATTTAGAAGTTCCTCCAACTTCTTAATTTTGGACCACTGTACCCATCATCCCTGGCCACAATAACTGAAGGTTGGGTATGATGGGAACTGAAGTCCCAAACCAGCAATATATTCAAGTTTGGAAATGCTTAGATCCCCCTGGAGAAAGGCAAATTGAAGTTATTGACCTCTAATAATCCGAAGTGCTGTTCTCACTGCACTGTACTGTTCACTATGCTGTTTCCAACTGTCTTCCAATATTTTCACAATATCCATTCATGAAACCCTCCAGGATTGCTCTCAAGAGTAACTTAGAGATTGATACCAATTGTTGGAGACTCCTGGCTAGTTGGCAACCTTAGCAGCATTTAGCAACTGTGATATGTCATTGAATAAGTGGCAGATACCATGTTGATTCCAGAGTAGCAGAGGGCGCAGACTCCACATTCTCCTCTTTCCATTTTTTGCTTCTGCTTGTTTGCCTTGAAATGTTCTCTGATGTTTCTCTGCATTTGCTTTGCTAGTTTCCTGCTCTGCTGGTATTTGGAGCTGGTTCACAGACTTCCTTCTCTTGCTGATTGTGTGCCCTGTTTGGAAATATGTATAGATTTAATTTGGGGGGCAGGAGTAGAAGGGGTCTGTCTAGCAGCCTCGTTGCTGCTGGTCCAAAAAGCTGGCTGAGTTCCAGCATCTGGCCATGACATACAGCACCCTTCATGAAACCAGACAGAATTAAACCCTTTGTTTCCTGTTTGCCTGGCTGGCTTTTAAAAAAATAGAAAGGGGCAGGGAGACTGGAGCTCCCAACAAGACTGTCTTTGTATTAATTTAATTAATCAGTTTAGTGGAGGGGGAAAAAGGATAGGAGTTCGTGTAACAAATGCATGTTTTTCTTACAGGTTAGGACGGTTGTAGTACATAAGCGGAGCTGGTCTATTTCTCTCTGCGGAGCTCACTGAATTCTTGATGTCTTGTCAGGATCTGTCCCTGAGTAAATTCCATAATTACAGTCTAGTAAGAAGCTGTCCCACACCCCTTTCATCTTGCAGCTGTTGACCATGTGTTAAATCTAAAGAATCATTGGCTGGATCTTTTGGTTCAGGACCTAGGATTCTGGATCAAGTCATGAAGACACTTGAAATCTAGGGACCAGACTCCCCCCCCCCCTTCCAATGCATTGAGCAGCTTTATGAAATGAGTCCCCTCCTCTGCTCCGCAGCTGACCAGATCTTCTCTACCACATTCTGCACCCTAGAAAGCTTATTTGGATAATGCCTTGTATGCTGCCTTCTTTTTATCTTTCACATCTCATGACATTTCTTCCTCTGTTTTCTCCTCTACTTGCAGTATAGAACCTGACATCTCTCTCTCACTTCAAATCTTGGTTATAGATGTTGGGTTCCATATTTCAAGTAAGGCAGAATATGCCGAGATTGGGCATGTCCTATGAACCCACCAGACTCGACATATCATCCGGAGACCAGAAGCAGGCTGCACGTGCACTCCCGAGAGTCTCTGACTATTCTGCCGAGCAGAATGTTTGGTTTGGTGTGACATCGGAACCTAGCCACAGAATTGCAGATGAGTTCATGCAGAAAGGTGTAAGATAGAAGGCATGGAAGAGATGAAGGGCTCTAACAATGAGGGCAAGAAACTCGAAGTTGATATGGAGTGCAGTGGGAAGCCAAAATAGGCAAAGTGTTGGTAAGATTGTGTAGGAGGTAGTTTAGGTCCACTTATATTTGTGTGTTGCTGAACTCCTTGCCCACCCTCGACAAAACCCTTAGCAGAAACTAATTGTGTGCAGCAAATGCCTTGCTGCATAGAATGTGATGGGTAACCCCTCCAAACCCCTTTGATGGGAGAGCATTACTTTGGAGCCAGCTCTTAGCAACCAGGTATTACCTTATGTTGTGCTCCTGTATCTCTTTTGATGTTTTCTAATTGCAAACTTCATTAGCAGCTTCGGTTCTCAAAATACAGTGAAAGAGAGAAAGTGGAGGAATGTACTGTGTAGGGGAGACTGTTGTACCAGTTCTGCTGTGGCATGTTCAGCTCTCTGACGTCTTTTATAGGTGATGCTTGATTGCAAAGCAAGCTTCGTGTTGGTTCACTTTGGAATTGTTGCCTGATATTAGCCCTATGCAGACATTATGTTGTACATGCATAAAGAAGTCTGTATGCTTGTACATGTTTTTTTGCCTGAATAACTGTAGCTGTGTTTATTTTACAAGTGAATGTGGGTACAGAAATGCAAAATATAGCTGGGAAGTGTACTGCTGTACCTGTGTTTAACATGACGTGTGAATAACTGTATGAGTGTTGAACATTATGTCTGAATAGGGCTATTGTGAATCAGTGAGGCAGCAAAAGATATAGGTGAAAAATTGAGACCAGTTGTCACTGCTGGCAACTCCAGAATTTTAGGATAAAGTGGCCATTTAGCAAGTTGTGCAGTATCCTTTTTCTGAAGGGTATGCATTCTTAATCTTAATGCCAATCCTTAATCCTTTGTTTGTTAGATTTCTGTTATCTCTTTTTTAAAGTCAAACAAGCAAAATACAGATCTGCCATTTGGAAGGTGCAGGTTAAAGAGTAGAGACAAAAACATGGCTTGGATTGTTGCTTTGAGAGAGGAGATGTGGATCCAAATGGAAGTTGATTGCATTTTTCTGCTGATTATGTATTGGCCCAGTCTAGTGTAACAGTTATTAGGCTGTTACTAGGCTCTTACAATGTTATTAGGCTCTTGTTCCTCTCGGTGTATACATGGGAAGTTTGCAGTATGCACCTTTGCATATGTTATGCGTATGTTCCAAGAACAATGCGCCATACCCAGGTGGACCTTTCCTACCTTTTGATCAGTGTGTTTGGCTTATATGCAAGAGAACTTTCACATTGTTGTGCTTCTACCTGGGGGTAGAATTTCATGGCTTAACTGGGAAGCCAGGCAAACTGTAGAGGTAACTATCGCACAGACTAGCTGGAAGGGAGGTGAGGCCTCCTGCTTAGCTGGGGCCCAGAGTGTTTGCATGGTGGGAGAGGTAAGCAGAGTCATTCTCCAGTCAGGCCGTGTTGATTGCATCCTGTTCCTCTTACTGCTTTGGAGATGAAGTCTGTAATATATTGTGCATCTGAGCTAATCCAAACTTGTTCTTAAGAGTGATTAAAAAAAAAATAGGGCTGAGGGAATTGTAGTGATGGCTCCGTGGAACTCTTCTTCCATTCTTTTTGTGGCAGCTATTCCTTGGAGGAGTAGGAAGCTATCTAGTTTACAGCAGCCGTGGGAGTGAGTGGGTTCAAATCAAGTTGGATCCAGAGAACCGCAAGCAAGTCTTCTTTTGCAATGGAATTTTCCTGGCTTCTCTCCCCTGCCCCCTTCAAAGGCCACTCCTGAGGGTCAAGGGGACCCTGAGTGGAGGAGCTGTAGTTAGGAGGGGGATCAGCAGAAACAAGATATCCCTCCCTTCATATGTTGTTGAAAGATTCTTCCATTCACTTGCAGTGGGGGTGGGTGGGGATATGTTCCACTTGTATAAGCGGTTCTTTGGATCCTGCCCATGTAATCTTGATCAGTAATTGTTTCTAAAACTGACTGTAGAAAGGTGTCCAGTCATTGCACCCCAAAAACGAGTTCCTGTTGCTATAGACAGAAGCTCCTGTTTTGCATCAAGGCAAACGCATCTTGAGCCTTTGAGGTTGAATGGGGTATGTCCAATTGTTTTGAAATGGCCTCTTGTCAGATTTTAATACAAGCATCTTAAGCGTGTGTTGTAGCCTTATTGAGGGTTCTAGGTATTGATTTGTGTTTGTGTATAAAATATTTCACTTCATCTTTTCTCCACAGGCAGCCGAGTTATTTGATTACTCCACATGTGCACATGTTCCTGATCTGGAAGATAAAGTTAGGAGAGCAAGCTGTGCTGTCTCCACCAGTCAAGCAATCCAGAATGGTTTGTGGATTTATTTTCTATAAAGCTGCTTCCCCACTCCCCCAGGCGTCTGTGCCCCAGATCCAAAACATGTGCCTAGAGAGAGCCCACATCCTAGACATAGCAATTTTGCAAGTAGGATTGGTCTGTAGATAATTTCTTTTAGGACCAATGAAATCTTAGTTGATTAATAGTTGCTTGATTTATTAAATCTGTATGTGAATAACACAATATTTCTGAAGAAAGAAGCATTCTTCAGATGCCTGTATCCTTCACAGCAAGCACCATGTTGGATGAGGCATTCCCTCCTGTGTGGGAGAGAAAGGAGAGTGCCTCTTCTAAGATGGTACCTGCCATCTGCAGCTCTTTTAGGTTTTCATAAGTCCCTATCCATCCCCAGCACAGAATCCCTCCAGTGGCTGTGGGCTTCTATTTTATAACTCCCTTTAGACTATGAGCCCATTTGGGACAGGGAACCTCTTTGCTTCCTTGCTTCCTTGCGTCCCATAAACCACTTTGAGCACTTCTGTTGAATTGAAAAGCAGTATTTAAATGTTCATAGTACAAGTAAAGGTAAAGTTGTGCCGTTGAATTGGTGTCGACTCCTGGCGACCACAGAGCCATGTGGTTTTCTTTGGTAGAGTAGTAGAATAATATTAACTAGCTTAACCTGCGCAGAGCATCTGCACGCTGGTACAGGATTGCTCCCCTCACCCCCGGCCACAGCCCCCTCACCTCAGAGATCACCCCACCCTCACCTGATGAGCTGCACTCCTGCTCCTCCTCCATCCCTTTACTCCATCCCCTTCACCCCTCTTGGCCACAGCTGCAGCATTGTAGTGCCTATTAGCCAAGCTGCAGCCCCCTATCCCCAGCGACCTCCCCATACTCACCTGAGCCCCACTTCTGCTCCTCCCCAAAGGAGCAGCAACGGTCGACTGGCCCTTCCTCACTGCTGCTACCGCCATGGCCGCTCGTTCCCCTCAGGCCACTGACAGGCTTGGGCCTGTCCCTAGCGTGCCTGCCTCCCTCCACCAATGGACTTGGAAGCCCCAAACAGCAGTAGTCGTTGACTGGGTCCTTCTTTGCCGCCACTGTCATGGCCTCCTGAAGGGGCTCTTTCCTCGCTCATGACCCCTCTCTTCACATACCCCTGCCCCCCCCATATAGAGAGATTCCTCTCCTTTCCAATCAAGAACATCTTCCGACCAGTAACAGTTGCATTCCAACTGACCTTAACCATCACAGGCTCCTCCTCCCTATCTGCATATGGAATCCCCACTGCCCAATCACCACGGTACTTCTGCTCGCAAACTCTTGCGAGAGCTGCCACGCATGGGATTAGCCACGGGTATGCCTTAGAGAATTAAATATATAAGTATGAGTTGTCCGAATTAATTAGAGGAACTTTCTTAACTGAGTAAAAGGTATTAAACAGTTAACCAACTAACTGGCTAAACATTACACCCCTAAAAACTTTGCATTATGCCAATTTCCACAGTTGGCTTTTAGAGTATATGGAGTATATTCCGTTTTGGAAGAAGGAGAGTGATGAGTGTACTTGATCATACAGGGTAGAATTGATGTGAAGATGTGGAAGAAGAGCAATGAGAGAGGATCAGAGGGCCGTCTTGAGTGCTGTATTTTCAACACTGGCAACTGGAAGCCTTGTCTGATCCTGCCCATTACAGTCTTAGTATGGATCAGGGGCCCACGTGCATGTTTCTTAAGGGGAAGAAACCTCTGTTGCTCTTGATAAATAGCCGAGAGCAGGAGTGTTATTGCCCCCTCCCCCTGCTGCACTCCCAAACTACGGAAACCGCCCCCACCATCTTAGTGCTATTTACTGTGTAAAATAAAAAAGCAAATACGGAAGTGCTAAGCACAATTTTCTTTTTAACTTGTAGTTTGTTTCTCCCTTCCCTCCCTCCCTCCCCAAACTGCTGACTGCTTGTCCGATGGGTCTCCCATTCAAGCACACAGAGATTCCCAACTCTTTCCCAGCCATTAGCTTCTATTAACCAGCCTTTTCGGGTGATTCGCTTTTGTTTGTCCAGTTGTTTTTTCGGCTAATTCGGCTGGACTTGCTCGAAGGTTCTGCAGAGGTAGCTTGATCCCTGAAAACTTTTGAACCTATTACGCCCCTTCATCTTGGCTTAATGTAAAAGATCTGTACCCACTTCCCTCTGTCAGCCGTTGGAGGAGAAATGTGAGCAGCAAAGGTGTCCTCCACTTTACAAAGTTATCCTCCGTTTACCCTCTGCAGGCTAAGCACAACACACTGCATTTCACACTGTTTTGTGCCACCTTCTTTCTGTCTAAATTGCAAGCGCCCCAAACCAAAGAGTGTGTTTTCCCCATGCTGCAGCCCCAAGTTCAGTATAAAACCTCAAAGAGATGGAATGGCTTGTTCTTATACCTCAGAGACCACTTAAAAATGCTTCTTCAGGGGACTGCAAAAAAACCCCAAGGCTCCTGTTGACCTTTTCTGTTACCAGTCCACTGAAAAGGAGGAGAATTCCTAAGCTTTCCTTGCCTGAAGGGAATAAAATGTGAAGTTCAGAAGCGTAAACAAAAAAAAGTCTGACAACCAGCAGGCAACATTGCTTTCAAGGCCAGATTAAAATGTCTGATGGACCCATAGACAGAACTGTGTTCTGTGGGAATCCACATTTGTCTGCCGGCATTATCTATTTATTTTTAAGTTTTATTTGTTTATTTAAAAACCTTCTTTTAAAAAAATAGAAAATATGAGTTTGTTTTCTCTCTAAAATAAATAAATAGAAGGTTTAAAAATAAAAATAGAAGTATTTTCAAGGCAAAAGAAGCAGCAGACCCACAACACATCAGGATATAACTAACCATGACCCATTGTAATGGAGCTAGCATACAGCTGATTAAAAATGGTGGCATAAAATCCAGCTTCCACTTAATATTTGCCATAAAAACATGTCTAAATAAATGAAGGGTTTGTCAAGCTGTGGCATCCAAACCCATTAATCCTGGTTTATTCTAGCCTATTTACTTCCAATAGACAGATTTGTCTATTGGACAAATCCAGTACCCAAGATTTGGAGTGAGTTACAGATCTTGGTTTATTTGATGCAACTAGGTCAGAATAAACCAAGATTGGACATCATGGCCAATCTTAGTTTATTCTAACCTGGATGGGAAGTGGGCATTCGCATGGGGATGAGGCGGGAAACATGTGTTTCTAAGGCTCAGAGACATCACGAAGAGCCTGGTTTTGGCCAAGGATTCACATGTCATATGAACAGGCCTGTTATTTCTGTGGCTTAGCAAGGTGACATCCAGACAGATGGATGCAATGAGCTGTCCTTGAGGCTGTTTTTGCAGGAAACTTGATTCGTGCAAAGTTGGAAACTTTTATTTGTGTGAAATTTAGGGACCATGTTATTGGTTGGTGCCTAGCTGCAGAGAACATCTCTTAGCAATGCTGGAAAATTCCTTTGATTTGGGACCAGTTTATTTGAACGAATGATCACCTTAAGTGGCTCAGCGAGGAAATGAGCAGAAGGTTGCCGGTTCAAATCCCCACTGGTACTGTATCGGGCAGCAGCAATATGGGAAGATGCTGAAAGGCATCCTCTCAGACTGTGTGGGAAGAGGCAATGGTAAATTTCTCCTGTATTCTACCAAAGAAAACCACATGGCTCTGTGGGCACCAGGAGTCAAAATCGACTCAATGGCACACTTTACCTTTATTTGAATGAATTAGATCACCCAGGTAGGAGGGAGCTCATGGAGGGCAGTTCACAGAGGGTCTATGGGAACTGTCCCATGGAGACAATTCACTGACACTTAGTTTAGTGTAATAGTGGAACTACTCACAGAAGCAACAATGCACCTATTAGCAGTTCCAGGAACAAGCTGTGTTTATGAAACTTGACATAGGTGTCTTTTTTTCCTTTCTTTTGTTACAATCTCTAGGAGAACTGTAATAATCTCATTCCTTATTCAGTTCCCTGTTAATGTTGTATTAAAGCATGCACAATTACTGATAAATGCTCACCCTCCTCATGCAGTATAGCTGCAGTTATTTCTCAGCAGAACTGTGAGATACTGTGTGGAAAATTATTATTTATCTTAACTGAATCTCCCCCCACCCTCTCTCCACCCAGCAATCAATCCCTTGAATTAAGGAGCAGTCTAAATTCCACACTGAGACCCTTCATCACATTTTCTGTTTTCGTTGCAAACTGCAAGCATCAAACTGCAAACTATACTGCAACAAGCAAACATTTGAAAGGAATGTTTAGAGTTTATCGCAATTTGTGGGGAAAACAACCACCCTGTTCTATTGTAAGTTGCCCTGAATCAGCATGTTGCCTAGAGAGGTATAATATTAATTCTAATACAAACTAAATAGTGTACATAATGGAGGAGAAGCCGTTGAAGACTTGTCTATGGGCTCAGATGAACTTTGTATAGCATAGTTCAGAGTGTTATGTTGTAAGGTCTGGGAGCCTGTGACCACCTCCATCAATCCTAAGTGCAGTTCCCTGACTAATTGTTTATTAGGCCTGTGCAAAGCTTTGACCAAATCTGAATAGCCTGCACAGCCCCCACTGGAACCATGCAGAGGCAACCATTTGCTTGACAATCAGCACTTAGCCCAGCGCCAGAGGACTCGTTTAAGGGAAACAGCCCTCTTGGGGCCCCTGCGCCATCTTGGAAGGTGTGGATAGGATGCTGGGAAGTATAGCCCTTTCCAGTGCTTTCCACCTAGAGCTCTTAAGAGGGGGCTCTGTCTCTCTGAAAGGGCCCTCCTAGGACTGAGAAAAGTGCAGTCCACAGTCAGCACAATGAGAAATTACAGTCTCATTTAAGTTTTTTGTTTTTGTTTTTGTTTTTGTTTTTGCCAAAGTGGTCCCTGCTTGAAAAATAGTGAAGAGCTCTTAGCAGTATTAGATGCTTCTTAGTTGCTCAGCTGATCCGTGTTCCTTGAGAAGTCAGGTTGAATGAGGATGGATGGTCAGAAGGTGGTCAGGGGCAGGACCAATCTGCCCCTTGCAAAGCCTGCAAGAAGTGCAAGGAGAGCTGCTGGCAACCTTCTCTCCTCCTCGACCCCTTTGCCACTTTCAAAACTTGCAAGGGTCAGTTTTGAAAGGGGGCTAAGCCCCACTGCCGTCATGGATCATGGCAGCGTTTGGCACCTGGATCTACCTTGATTGCCTCTGTGGGTAGAACTCAGAATAATAGTTGTCACTGGCTGATATCCTGATGCTCTGCTCGCTCAACAAGCAAAGTTGCATAGCTGTGTGAAGATATAGGTTGTTTTTGAAAGTGCACTATTGCACACTCAGATTAAAAGTTCACCTTTAAATCATATGAGGTGTGCCACAGGTGTGCACCTTCTTGTTTACAAACATGTAAACATGTTTGCACTAGTACATACTAGCCTGGAACACACACTCTAGACATAGTGCATGTAGCTAGCACAGCAGCTTTGCATTACCATAATGGCCCTGCAGAAACACAAGGGCCCATTCACATATTATATTCAGCACTCGTACAATGAGTGTACAGTATACACAGGTACAGTCATTCACATGTTATGCTGAATGCAGGTGCAGAAATATACTTCCCATCTGTATCTGAAGGGCCTGTATGCAGGTTCACTTTAAAAATGAAAAATGTGTTTCTACACTCCTACATGTGCTTAGGTGAATGACTGCACAGGTACAGTCATTCACACAAACATGTGTCCGCATGTATAGATACATCTGTATTCCCATACAGCATAATGTCTGAATCGGGCTACAGTGTTAGATGTCAGTCACTGAGTTTTCCCAAAGTGAAATTTGGGGACATATTTGGATGTTTTATGTGGGCAAAATATCAAAGTAAACTTTGAAGGAAAGCCAAAGTCTTCTGTGTGATTGGTGAGAAGTTTTAGGGGACTTCTGTATGTGAGAGTGCCTAGGGCTGACTCTCTGGGTCCTGATCATGCTAAATACAAAGAGGCACAAGAGAAGAACTAGAAGATTTCCTGAAAGGCAGCCTATAAATTATTTAAATTTAAAAAAAAAACAAAAAAACACCATGCATATATAAACTCAGAACAATTGAAAGACTTGAGAACAATAGGGTCCAGGCCATGATCAATTTCAAGCTAATAAAATAAAATGTGCCACTTTCCCATCAAATTAGTTCAGCAGTAAGATACAGGAAAAAATCTTTCAGAACTATTACAGTTCAAATGTTTCAGCATTTAACAGTTTAATTAGTAGTAATTTATTGGCAATACTCTCTGTCAGCTTTTTGGTGTGTCGCCAGAAGAGACAGACTTGTCTCCTGAGCCAGGAGAGGGTCCCCCCCCCCCCCCGCTTCCCCACCCCCTTTAGGCTTGTGGAAAGTAAATGCATTCAGTAACTGACGCAGAGGAAACGGAAGGGTATGGGGAGTGAATGTCTGAATCCTTAAGCAGTCATTTTCCCAGTCAGTAAGGGTTTGTGGGGGCATGGTGGCTGATATCTAGACTAAATTACTCCCAAGTAATCCTATTGAAATTAAGTAGTCCTTTAGAGTAACTCCCAAGGAGTACTTTTCTGGAAAGGACCCAGTAACTCAGTATTAAGTTGTTTGAATGCACCCATGGCTCGCCCTCATTGGAGGTTCCTTTTTAAATGCCCGTTTTAAGCCAAAAAAGCCTGTTTAGTATTTTGAGCTGTAATTTGTTTGTCGTGTTTTATATGATTTGTTGGATTTCTTGTTTTGTTTGGTTTACTGATGTGTTTTTGTGAGCCACCCAGAGAACAATTCGGCGGCTAACAAAGTTGTTTATTATTACTATTACTATTATGTTGTTGTTGTTGTTGTTTGTTGGGTGGTCTTAAACCTTGAAGGTCCAGCCACTTGTATATTGCTTTCAGCCAATATTTGTACCTGTGTTTGTCTTAAATGTCATCACTACTCTCTGATTTCCAAGGCCTCAAAATTTGCTGTAAGTGTTTTCCTCTATAAGAGAAATCATTATTACACATATACATGTACATAGGTGTGTGTGTGTATGCGTATGCATGCACACACTCACACTCACCAAGTAATGCCAAAACATTCCTTTTGCAAACTGCATGAAACCAGCTTCCTTCTTCAGTGGGTGATTTTCATAAAGACTGCAGCACAAGAGGAAAGGAGTTTATCCCCTGCTCCCTGCGTGCTGCAGTTCTGATTTTGATCAACATCTTCCAACTGAAAACATTTCCAACTGAAAACTTATATATATGCAGGGTCCATTTAATATAACCCATTCCCCACTACTGGACCCATTTTGCTATGGTATAATCAGGGGCATATCTAAGGGCAGACAGAGCACGTGCCCTGGGCGCCACTTGAAGGGGGGTGCCATTTTTTAATTTTTTTTTTTTAAAGGCCGCCGAAAACAAGATGGCCACCGCGCATGCTCAAATGGCCTCTGTGAAGCCCTAGGCCATGCCAGGCCTCGCAGAGGCCATTTGAGCATGCGCGGTGGCCATTTCGTTTCCAGCGGCCATTTAAAATATATATTATTTTTAAAAATGGCCACCGCACATGCTCAGATGGTCCCTGTGAGGCCCTAGAGGCCAGCAGGGGGAGGGGACACCTTTGCAGACCCCCAGGGCCTTTAGGAAGAGCCCCCAAAGGGGCTAGAGGTAATTTTAAAAAATAATATAATATAAGTCACTGTACACATATTCACTTTGGCACTATGTACAGAGAATCAGGGCTTGTGAATACTGAGCTGAAGCTTATGAGCTAGGATTGTATTCATTTGCTCTTACTTTGCTTCTTGTGATAAGTGAGTTAAATGTGATGTCTTAATAATACGGCTATTAATGGTGAGTTTGTCTTTCAATCAGTGTGAAATCCTTAGTATTAAGGCCCACTGGGAGTTTCTTGCTCTCTTTCTCTCATTTTAACTGTCTTTCTGAAATACTAGACTATATTCCAAGCAGTGACACAGTTTACTCTGCATATCCTTTAATTATTTTCAGAGTATCTGGGAAAAGTTAAATTCTCCATTTATTTTTAAAACTTATGTAATAGTGATGCTACAATGCATAGTAGAGAATTAGACAGGCACTTCTGTTTAGTTTTCCAAGTACACCTCCACATAGTATTTGGGTATTTCATGAGCCCCAGCATACTGAAATGTGTAGTTTTCCAGCATTTTTTGGTCTGGCTACGTCCACTGCTAAATATTTTTTGAAAGATTAAAAGATTAACGAGCTTGACTTGTATTTTTCAGCTGATATTATGGTAAAGTTATCTGAAAGATGGGTGTCAGATGTCTGGACGGTGGGTGCAATTTCAGTGCTTGCCCTAGCTGCTATTTTCCCTAGATATGCCTCTGGGTATAATCCCACGCCACTGGACCATGTGCGTGTGAGAATAGCACAACTGCTTGAGTCTTTGCCACCCAATAAGCACCCTTCTGGAAAAGATGGTCATCAGTATGGTGGGAAAGTCTTGTGTGATTGTTTCCACCATGCGTGTCTGGAGCCGGGGCACAGGGGGCATTTGCATCACCTGGGTTGAGATCCCCTGTGTCCAGCCCATCTTCTGAGTCTGTGACCCTTCGGTGTTGTGGAGTGTGGGGGAGGGGAGCCCTGGGTGGGCAGAGTTAGTGGCAGCAGTGTGCTCCTGCTTGGCTTCCTCCATGGAAGGACATGCTTCTCACCTTCCCTTAGCTCCAGGAAGCAGCAACCGCTGGAGCTGTGGCACAGGGAGCGAGTGAGCAAACAGACAAGTGAGAGGGAGGGACCTGGAGTGGGCTGCAGGGTGCAATGACCCAGTTCTTCGCCTGCCCCAGAAAACTCCTTGTAGTCTTTGCTTCCCCCTGGAAAAGGTCCTGCAGATGCCCATGACTCCCACCTATATGCTGGTCATACTTGCATGCACTCCCAGTGGTATGGGCACACCCCAAGGAAATGGCTGCCGTGCAATCCTTGCTCCTTCCTATGATCAGTGCTGCTTTTTCCTGTACCTTGTTGAGTGTGATTTGGGAGGTTCAGTGCTTGCTGACTCATATGCAATTCAACTGTACATAGGAAGTTGTCTGCTTCTATGAATATAGGAACATAGGAAGCATAGGAATATAAGGGAGACATCAACAACAGCCACTGGAGGCTGGTTGGATGGGGCAGTCGCTCTCCGCCAGCTAAATAAAATCTTGAAAAGGTTCCTCTTCATTCAGTTAGCGGGAACTCTGTTGCCTTATACAGACTCAAAGCACTGTCTATGCCAGGGCTGCTCAACCTCCGCCCTCCTGCAGATGTTGGCCTACAACTCCCATAATCCCTGGCTATTGGCTACTGTGACTGGGGATTATGGGGGTCGTAGTCCATAAACAGCTGGGGCACCTTTATTGAGCAGGCCTGGTATGTGGTGACTGGTAGCAGCTCTTCAGGGTTTCAGGCCAGGATCTTTCCTAGTCTTGCCTGGAGAGATGGTAACAGGGAATCGATCCTTCTGCACACATAAAGCTGATGCTCCCCCTCCGATAGGCTATAGCAGAGTTAACTGAGATGTGCTAAAGCAGAGGTTCTGTGGCAGCAACAAGGATTCAGCAGCAGGTTCTGGACAAATAACCCACCTGTGCACTGACTGGACTAGCCAGAGAGGCAATATCTAGTCTGTGTGACGGTGATAGGGAAATCCCTCTTAATTATTATTATTTTTTATTGCATCTTCTGGGACATAGGAAGCTCCCTTATACCAAGTCAGACCATTGGTCCATCTAGCTCAGCATTGTCTATACCAGGGATTCTCAACGTTGGGTTCCCAGATGTTATTGGACTTCAACTCCCATAATCCCCAACTAAAGGCCACTAGGGCTGGGGATTATGGGAGTTGAAGTCCAATAACAGCTGGAGACCCAACATTGAGAATCTCTGGTCTACACAGACTGGCAGCAGCTTCTCCAGGGTTGCAGGCAGAAGTATCTCTTAGCCCCTTCTTGGAGATGCCAGGGAAGGAACTTGAAACCTTGTGCATGCAAGCAGGCAGATGCGCTTCCCAGATCAGCTCCATGCCCTAAGGGGAATATCTTACAGTGCTCACTCCCTTTCAGATGCAAACCAGGGTGGACCCTGCTTAGCAAAGGGGACAATTCATGCTTTCTACCACAAGACTGCCACCTTAAGTGGTGCAGCGGGGAAAATGCTTGACAAACAAGCAGAAGGTGCCAGTTTTAATCCCCGCTGGTACAATATCGGGCAGCAGCGTTCTAGGAAGATGTTGAAAGGCATCATCTCATACTGTGCAGGAGGAGGCAATGGTAAACCCCTCCTGTATTCTAGCAAAGACAACCACAGGGCTCTGTGGGCACCCGAAGTCGAAATCGACTAGACGGCACACTTTACTTTACCACAAGACCAGCTCTCCTTCCTTCTGTGAAGAAGATGTATTGGGAAACCATTGCAATCACTTAAGACCAACTGGAATGCTGCACCAGCTGTTCTTTTGGCACCAGCTGTGTTGCCAGAATTGACCCCTGTCCTTTTCACTGTTTACTTGAGTGTATATATTGGGACTGAGACCGTGGGTAGAGTCAAACTGGAGACAGAGTGATTAAATGCAGTACTTATGATCTGACCTGCACCTGCTCCATCTAGCAAAGCTCCTTCAAGCTGCCCTTCCAGCTCCTAGAGAGCTCTTGCTCCCGAGTAGGGAACCCTAAAGGTGGCCAGAACCAAAGCAATAATTCAGATGCTTTTCCCCCTCCCTGCTGTTGAAAGGAAGAGACACCCCATGACTCAAGCTACTGGGAAGCTTTCTTTGGTGGTAGATCCATGGGAGAAGAGCTGGTCTTGTGGTAGCAAGCATGAATTGGTACCTTTTGCTAAGCAGGGTCCACCCTGGTTGCACACGAATGGGAGATTACATGTGTGAGCACTGTAAGATATTCCCCTTAGGGGATGGGGCTGCTCTGGGAAGAGCAGAAGTTTGCAAGTTCTCTCCCTGGTATCTCCAGGATAGGGCTGAGAGAGGCTCCTGCCTGTAACCATGGAGAAGCTGCTGTCAGTCTCTGTAGACAATGCTGAGCTAGGTGGACCAGTGGTCTGAATCGGTATATGTCAGCTTCCTATGTTCCTCCCCTCAAACCCACCATTTCTATGAAGCTTTCTCTCATGGCCCGCGCCAACCCTGCAGCTGCTCTGTGTCAGATGCTGAGGACACAAGGACCAGCCACAGCCCTACGTCTTGATACTGGACCAGACGGAGCCTGAAAGAGTCCCTGAGCTGTTAGATCAACTCTAGAGCATCTTGGGTTGACACAACTCAATATAACTTCAACGTTTATATAAAATCTCACTTCACTTGAGCTGATATTAATGCATTAGGTAAAAGGGGGCTCTGTTTTCATGTAGGGGGTTGTTTGAAAACACCCCACATAAAAACCCAGCCTTGTGTGAAAAGCCACAGAAGGTTTGAAAATTTGCCTTCGCCTGTTGTGGTCTGTTTTTCACATGGGGAACATTCAAATAAATAACCCCCCACGTAAAAACTAAGGCAAGGTACAACCTACCCATGAGTTGGTTCAAACTGACACCCCCCACCCAATACTTGGCTGCAGCTGGAAATCTGAGTCTATATTTGCCTAAAAAATTATAGTGGTTCTACAGTAACTAGTTCCTTGTAACTGAGCTCTCTGTTTACTGTTACCTCTTAATTGGTGTTAATTAGTAAACTAGCTGTCAGAATTGTCACAGTGAGAAGATTAATCCACAGCGACTAAGTGACCTCTCCTCTTGGCCCCAGGAATCCTGGTGGAGGTAGGCTACCAAACCAGGGACTGAAAGGGGAAGCTTATGCCATCTGGGGAAAAGTTTTCTCTGCAGTATTTTAAATCCAACAACTTAGTACTGTACAGGAATTTTCCTCAGCTGGTTGGCATTTTCCTCCCCCCCACCCCCAGCTCGTCTCTGCAAGAGGATTAGGCTTCCATGCCTCGTTCATGGAAAAAAGAATCAAGCCAATAATGAAGGTATAAATGAACTAGTGAATGAGTCAAAGGTTGCACACACTGCAGGCAAGGCAATTTCAGAAGGCATGTTGCTAACACCGGGGCCGGTTGCCCAACCTTTTCCCGAACTCCTGAAGCTGAAACCCAAAATGCAGAAAAATTGGTTTGACTTTGCTAACAGGACAGTGAGGAATTGTGCACGAATTGAGCTATGTGCTTTCAGCCTCTTGATTTTGAATTTCACTGAGAAGTTCATGGTGAGGATTGCAATCTTCTTTTTGACTACAGCTCCATGGAGAGTACATGGTTTGCATTTTTCAGGTTCCAGGTTCATTCCTTGGGATCGCCAGTTAAAAGGATCTGGGGTAGATTTTGGAGACTGTGCACTTCTAAATATCAGGAGCTGTAGAGAAAGAGTGGGAGGGTTTGCTATCTTTATGCCCTACTCGTGAGCTTCCCAGAGACATCTGACCAGCCACTGTGTGCTCAGCTTGGCTAGATAGATCCTAGCTCATAGGAACATAGGAAGCTGCCATATACTGAGTCAGACCATTGGTCTATCTAGCTCAGTATTGTCTTCACAGACTGGCAGCAGCTTCTCCAAGGTTGCAGGCAGGAATCAATCTCAGCCTTATCTTGGAGATGCTGCCAGGGAAGGAACTTGAAACCTTCTGCTCTTCCCAGAGCGGCTCCATCCCCTGAGGGGAATATCTCGCAGTGCTCACACATCAAGTCTCCCATTCAGATGCAACCAGGGCAGACCCTGCTTAGCTAAGGGGACAAGTCATGCTTGCTACCACAAGACCAGCTCTCCTCTCCAGACAGGTGGACGCTCCAGTCAGCTCGCAGACAGCTGGACGCAGTGTTCCCTTTAAGGTGTATGCACATTGTTTTTTTCACCATGTCCACTCAGTTAATTTTAGATCCCGCTCAGGTTGAATCACGAAGGCACATTCTGAATGCACATGTGCACACACTGCCTTGATACTGCCACCCAGAACAAAACTCATTCTGTGCACAAATGAAAAAAATTCGAGGAACACTAGTTGGGCGATTCTTATGTTCTTTGCTCTGACCATTTCAAATTCAGGTTCACTCGATACAAAAGTTCATCTGCCGTCTTCCCCTCACCCCCTACATCTGACCCTGCTGTCATCCCTAATGCGGACATGTGAAACCCTCAGATTGGACTTGGGCGATAATGTTCATAGGAAGCTGCCATCTACTGAGTCAGGCCATTGGTCCATCTAGCTCAGTACTGTCTACTCTGACTGGTAGAGGCTCTTTAGCGTTTCAGGTAGGCATTTTCTCTGGAAGGGCAAGTGTGCATTCACATATCATCCAGCTTTAAGTAAAACTATTGGGGAGCACTCCATACATGATTCAGGTTTTTCAGTGTTAATCGGAGCTTAGCCTGAGTTATGTCTGGGGTTAAAAAAAATCACTTTTTGCATCATTTTTTTAGGCATATTCGAAATATCCATAACTCTCAGTACTTCACCCCTCTTAATCCCGTGGTAAAGCCTGCTGTCTGGGAAAGCTTCTGGAGATGCTGGGAATTGAACCTGGTACCATCTGCATGCAAAGCAGAGATGCTCTGTTACAAAACTATATGGTTTCATCCCCGACACTTCAATGTAGATTGAAGTATTGTATATAGATGAAGCAAAATGCATTCCTGACCAGGAACTGCAGAAAAAGACAAGCAATTTGCAGGTTTTTCACTTTCATGTGAATTTATAGTTAATTTATAGTTAAAGAAACCCAACTTTAAAAAGATAAAAGAGCTGCTTATTTTGAATGAGTGTTAAAAATTTATGAGTCCCGTGCATCTTGAATAATTCTTCCTGTAGAATCCCCTTCACGGTTCTTTTTATGTTGGAGGGAACACTTGAAGACCTGAAGTCTTGACAAAAGGAGTGCTTCAGAAGTAAGATTTGAAAACCTTTCACAAAAATGTTCTGACAAGCTTCCCAGGATGGAGGTTACAGGTCAGGGTCAAAGAGAGGGAGCTGCTATTTTATCTTGAGAATACATTGGTTGGTAAGCAAGGAACAAATGCCTGGTAATCTTTTGAGTGCTGAAGATGGAAATTAGGATTTTGGACGATTCTGGCAGTGTGGGATCTCATCCTGGGTTGAGAACCCTGGTTTTAGAGTTCAGGCTTCTAAAAAACTGTCACGCTTTGGTTGCCTGCTAGAGTTCTGTCTACAGAAGTGATGCCTTTGGGAGTGTCTGCCCCTCATTCTTTCCTCCCCGAACTGCATGCAGGTGTTCTAACTGTAGCCTGTTAATTCTTTATAACCACATTCACAGAAACTGTTCCTTCTGTTGAACTATTCTGTGATGTACTTTCATTTCTCTGCTACTCTCACACTCTCTGGAGAATCCGTTTCTAGTTACCCTATTCTGTGTGTACTTAAAAGGGTCTACCTATATGCCCAAGATGTCTTGGGCCAGCTCTGATTTCAGGCAGAGAGAGGGCAGATGCTCCCAGATTCTCCTTTGGACCCAGTACTAGGGCTCCGGTTATCCATGTTCTGGTGATAAAACTCTTAAACATGTAACTTTAGATTTCAAAAATGTGGGTAGCTGTTTGGGACCAGGCAGAGCCTTTTGGACTTCAGTGGGAGCAGAATTAATGGCAAAAGCTTTTTGTTTGTTTCTGGTACTGGCAGGTAAGATAAGACAAAACTAAGCTTTTCCTTGAGCTCAGGGGCAGAGCTCCTAGTGTTCCAAGATGTCCTTGGAACTTGAGCCACTCCACCCTTGTGGGCCAACTCTCTTCCTCCCTTGCCAGCTGGCCACTCCTGCTCCCGCTGCTCACCTGCCTCTGTTGCCTGCTGGCTTGCTTCGTGTCCACTTGCCACTCGCCCACCTGCCTGCCCCTGCCTCTGCCACCGCCTGCCCCTGCCTCTGCTTACCAGCACTTCCTGCTCCCAGGCCGGAAGCTGGAAGTGCTGGCAATCAGAGGTGAGTGGCAGGAGTGGAGGCAAAGTACCACCACCATGCCGTGGGAGAGCATGGGAGCATGTGCATCACCAGGGGGGCCTTGTGTACCACCGAGGTGGTGGACCCCCCTGCACTAGCTACTCCCCTGCCTGAGCTTTAGTGTGCATGAAGGAGCCCATAAGTGACAGAACTGGTGCCTGGCTGCCATGTTTTTTGGTCACCATGTTGTTTTCTGGCCACCATATATTTTTTTGCTTCTCTCAACCCAACAGAACCTGTTTGTGGTGGCTAAGCAGGAATGCAGGCAGAGGAAAAGCTTGAGGAACAACTTCTTGGTTAATTTTTTTTTGGCGGGGAGAATAATATGCTTTGGGGATTGGAGCTGTGGGTTATTAGGTTTGGTGGGGAGTGTTCAGTAAAATGAAGGGACCTTCTCAGATGCTTAGAGAGGGATCTGCAACCTCCAGATGTTCATGCAGCCTGCAGCTTATTGCACTGCAGCATGTGAAATGGGACATTTAGTTCTGAACTCAAGAAACTGGCTTGTTTTGTGGTTCTTTGGGGTCTGCACAATTCAGCCATGTGTACCAGGTGAAAATGATGCTGTTGGGTTTTTGTTTTTTGGTTTTAATTCAATAAATGCTGGTAACCAGCCCAAAATTCTGGCACTTGGTGGGAGGGGGAATTGGCAACTGGCCCAGAGGTGTATAATAAATAAATAAAATCAGCCAGAAGCTCTAATTAGAAGCGAAAATATTAAGATGTTGAATGAATATTGGCATGCTCCAAGGATGAACAGTAGATTTCAGTCTCTAATTATCCTGCTCTGGGTGTAAGTTTTCTCAGGGTCTGCCTGTCTGCCCAAAATGTTTTGGGCCAGCCCCGATTTCAGACAAAGAGAGAGGTCTGATCTTCCCAGATTCCTAGCATTCATGTCTGTCTTGTCTGTCTCTCTCTGTGTGTCTCTCTCTCTCTTTCTCTCTCTCTGTGTTATCGTGAGTTGCTGGCGAACTCTCCTGGCTTGAAATGTTAAATGGGAGAGAGTTCACAAAGATGCTTCATTTTATTATTAGCAAGTGTTTGCAAAGCACTTAATGTCATCTGCTGTGCAAGTACCAGGTGTGTTTTCTGCTCCTTAAATATACAGTCCAAAGATAGATTTGCTAGTGTAGTAATGACATATCTTCAATTGTTCGGCTGCTTCTCTTGCCTTGTAATATTAAATTTGCACAGTTCAAAGCAGGCATTTTTATTTATATGGGGGAGGGCATAAGAGCAGGGCCAGATGATGTCATCTGAAACCAAAAGGGATCGTTCTTGCAACAATATCCCATACAAATCTCAGCTGCCTGTCTTAAAATATCTGGTTTTTTGAGTGTGGCAGTGGAATATCTCTGAGAAAGCAAGCACCAGCTAGGGCCTGTAAAATGAACTTCTGTTTGCTTCCTTTTACAGCAAGGCTTCCTTAATCTTCTCATGGTTATATCTTGAGTTAAGTTGGTGGTAACTGCATGTCTCTCTAGCTACTTCCAAGTCATTCTTTTGACACCACAGGTCACAATGTAAAATGGACCCAACTGACAGCAGCAGCTGTGCTGGTTGGTTATACTGTGGATGATAAAAATGTGCTTGCATTCTTGGTTTCAGTGCAATAAACTGTAGACTGGACACAGATAATACTGCTATTACAGTTTGCATTGGATAGAGCTATTATTGTCCATGGTGTTGGGATTTTGCTATAGACGTTGTCTCAGTTCTTTGTATGGGGAAGGCTTCTCTATGTGAATGTCTCTATGTACTGGCTTGGTGGTGGAGTCTTAGTTTCTCTGCTCCTCACTCACTGCCTTGAATTCAAACTGAGAGGTTCTCCCTCTCTCTGCACAAGAGACTGTTAGTCTGCTTATGGTTTTCTTGGCCTGAGTTTAGTTAGCAATAAATATCTAACTCTTGTTTCTTGGTTAAAGTCGCTTCCAGTTCAATTGCTTATAGAGGATAAGTAGTTTCTCTGCAGCAGGTGGTGCATGAGCAAGGTGAAGCTACACATTGCTTTAAGCCAGGAGTTTCCATACTTGGATTCCCAGATTAGGGATGTGCAGGGTCCGGAGGGCTGATGGTTCGGTGGCGGTGGGGGTTACCTTTAAGGAGCATGGAGGGTGCTCTTCCCCTCCCCCCGCCATGTTTTCCTTGCCAGCGTTGTGCCCAAAATCACTGCGTGTCACAGCAGCATACCTTCTTGCTGCCCCAGACAGCATCAGACTGGAAGTGGCTGGTGCATGCGGTGCACATGATCTGATGGTGACCAGGGTGGCAAGAAGTTATGCTGCCACCCCACTAGGGGTGTGCACAGAACCACGGAGGTGCGGTCCAGCCCATGTTCCGGAGGCCTGTAGAATGGCCTCCGGACTGGTCCGGGCACATCACTACACCCCACACAGCAATTTTGGGCACAGCACCAGCAGGGGAAATGCGGGGGGGGGGCAGTTTAAGAGCATCCTTCCTGCTCCTTAAAGGTAAACCCCACCACTGCTGAACCATCCATACATCTGGATCTCTGAACCGGTCTGGCGTTCTGGAAAAGGAGTACCGAACCGGTTCTTGCACATCCCTATCCCAGATGTTGTTAGACTACAGCCCACAACTCTGCCATATTGGCCAAATCAATTATCTCTCAGCCTAATCTATTTCATAGGGTTGTTGTGAGTCTAAACACAACTATTTACACCACTCTGGACTCCTTGGAGGAAGAATGAGATATAAATGCATTAAATAAATTGCTGTAGTAGGGATTTGTAGTAGCAAATCAATTGTGAATGTGCTAATCTCTGGTGCTATAAGTGTTCGCTTTTTAAAAAGTATGTCGCGATTAGTTATCTGTAGCAGTGCATACCTGCGTTGAACATATTTCATCCTAAAATCTAACATCCTTGAAACAGGCATTCTAGAATTGCTAAATGGATCTCACAAGGTTACTCAGCTTAAAAAACTCATTGCATTCGTGTTGAATTTAGATACTATGGGTTCTGACTGAATAGCCATTTTGGAAATTATTTGGGTCCTTTTTGAGTTGTGATGTGGAAATCTGTGGTTCTGAATATGTGTCAGTGTTAAAACTGGGAAAATAATGATCTAATCTGACTTGCATAATAAAAGCAGGAGTTAGTGCCTGTGTGCTGCCTTGGAGAAAGTGGAACCTGCTTTTCCTTGAGATGTGTCCCTGATTGCATGTTACAAATCTCAACAGGAAATACAGGAAGCAGCCGTCTGGAAGTGTCCCTTCCTTGAGTCAATTCACTTTTTAAAAAACCCCTTCCTTTCCTGGATAGAGCAAACTTTTTCTCCCAGTCCCATAACACTTGAATTGGGGATCATTCAAATAAGTTTGAGTGGCAGTAAATTCAGGGCAGACAAAACAAATTACACTCTTACCATTTTCTTGATGGAATGTACTGTCACAAGAAATTATGATGCCCACTGGTTAGACGGCTTTAAAAGAAGGTTAGACAAACTCATGTAGGATAAATCACCAATGGTTATTCTATTAGTTATGGTGGCTAAATGAAGCCTTCAAGTTCAAAGACAGAAGGCAACAATGGGAGGACTGTTGCCTTCCTGCCCTCTTTTGTGAGCTTTCCTGGATGCCTCTGGTTGTCACTTGTCTGAAACTGGGTGCTGGATTGGAGTTACCTTGTGGTCCATCCAGTAGACAAATCCATGGACTGGTCTACTAGTCTTCATGACTATAGGCTGCCTCCAAGTTGGAGGCCTCCAAATATCATTTGCAGGGGAGCAAAGATGGGTGAGAGGGCATGCCTTATGGGTTTCCCAGAAGCGTGTGGTGGGCCAGTATGAGAAGTGGGCCTTGGACCCGATCCAATAAGGTTCTTTTAATGTCCTCCTGAATTGAACGGGGGGATTCGAGGTGCAGTGCACAAAACCAAACGTGCCCAGTCTGGTTCGAGTCCGGACTGGACTTGAACCGAATCAGGCAGCCCGGTATTGTGCACACCCCTACTTCACTGCACAGGGGTAAGTATTTAGTTCACGACACAGCTGCAAACAAGCCCTTTGTGTTTCATCCAATAAATACTTGCTTGAGCTTGAATAATTTTATGCCTTAGTTGCATCAAGTGTTTGCAGGTTTCCTGCCTCTGATTTCCCCCCCTCCACCTCTTGCTATTATTTTATTTTTTTACATCATCATCAACTGTGAGAAGTCTGCTTCTAACTGTAGGATGATTAATGATGAGGTCTGCTGATGAGGGAGCTCTGTAGTCAAACAACTGGGTTTTCATTAAGCAGGTAAAATTATATGGAGAAAAGAGAAGCAGAGGTTACTTGGATAGCCATTGCAACATGCAGCTTCTCTGACTGCTGCAGATAAGCAGCTACTACGGAATGGCCACTCTTGGCATGGCATTAGTTGCAATATTAAAGAGCCAGTGTGGTTAAGTAGTTAGAGTGCTGGACTAGGAGCAGGGAGACCTGAGTTCAAATCCCTGTTCACCCATTAAACACCCTGGGTGATTCTGGGCCCAATCACTTCTCTTCCAGTCTAACCTATCTTATAAGGTTGTTGTGAGGATAAACATAAACCGTGTATATCATTCTGGGCTCCTTGGAGGAAGAGCAGGATAGAAATGTAAAAATAAATTGATCTGGAGTTACCAGTCATAAAGAAGGAGAAGATGTTTGAATGGTGGCAGTCCCATTGCAAAACTTCTTGGTAACTGCATGCTCCAATTACCATTTGATTGAAACTTTAGTTATGTGTGATTAGAGAGGCTCTGCTAGCTGTGATAGATCCTTACATTCAGGCTTGTTCTAACCTTGATAATTGTGAGAATATGAGTCGATTCTCACGATCGCCCAAAAGCGGGCTAAGGGAGCCTAGCCCACTTTGGGGGGATCGTGTGCTGCAACGGGAGCTGCGTGGCTCCTGGCAGCTAACCGCCCTAAATACCCCTCCCCTAAGACGAGGTTAACATACCCCCTCTTTTTGCTCGTGTGTTGCTACGGTGCGCAACGAAACATGAGTAGACCCCTGACCGGGAGGCTGTATGCAGCCTCCTGGGCTCGGGGGTCTCTCCAGGATGCCCCGCGTACTTAAGCTCTTCTCACTGATCGTGATAAAAGCTTCTAAATGTTCTTTAACCAGAACGGGCAGATATGGTGGGTGCCACCAATGCTGACTTATCGTTATATCATTTTGCAGCTACCATTTACAATCATTTGGCAGTTTAATTACAGGTGCTCAAGCAAGCCGGCATTTCATGAGCAAGGATATCCTTTTCAGATCAGATCTTTGTTAATAAGTTGTTTGCTTATGTTAACAGAATGACGCGGAAATCAAATTTCTTTTAATGTCCCAACCAGAACATAGCCTTCGCAACACTCATCAATCACTTGGGCGCTTTCCAGATTAACCCCTACCACAGTGTCACTACGGATCTGCAAAGTGTGCTTTTGTACTTCCCGTGTTGTGACACCACAGTCCCTGCACTGACAGCAAGGTACCATCCACATTTCCAATGCCGCCTCTTGGATGTTATCTTTGCGATTTAGTGCTGCAACGTTGAAAGCAGAAAAATAGCTGTATTTCCCACATGGTAGGAGTTTGAGATTCTGGGGATCGTTTTCAATATGATCCTGCCAAGCCAAAGCATTTTACTGCTGTTTAGTGTTTAATGTGGAAAGCGCCTTGTTAACATTTTGCTTTTGCTTTTCCACTTTTCAGCTGTCTTGTTACTTGTATTCATTTTTGCATTATAAGTTCTGAGCTGAAGATGACCATGTCCTTGTGTTTGAATTTTATATTGCCTCTTTAGGGTCTTGAAAGGGAGATGGATAGATTCTATAATGTCTCTCCATTCTTAGATTTATCAAGAATGAATTCTAGTTATGTTCACACTCCCTATTTACCTGGTTTGGTTAGGCTCTTCTTAAAAAATCTCCAGCAGCTTTTCTCCACTTAAGTCTAAATAATTTTTCTCTCCGGGTAGGTTTTGCTGACGTTCTCAAGAACGTTAATCATTAACACCATATATACTTGATAAAACCCTCTGCATAAATTAATGTTCTCTGTTGCTGAAGTGTCAGGTTAAGATGGGTGTCTTACCAAGGGAGAACATTCTGCCGTCTGTGTGCTAACAGTAGTATCTTTGGAGATGGATGGTGGCTTTTTCAGAAGGCTGTATTGCTGCTTCCGGTGGGTTCACTAATCCTACTTTATCTTCGGTGAGCAGATTTGGTGGTGTTTCAAAACACCTGTTTGGCCAAAGGTGACAGTGGGACAAAATAAATGTGTCTGTTCTGAAACCCGGTACCCCAGATTTTGAAAGACTATAACTCTCATCATCCCCAGCCAAAATGGCTGAATTACTGTAGTCCAACAATATCTGGGACCTAAGTGTGAGAACCCCTGGAATAAAGCAAGAGAAATTCGAGAAATGTCCATTTTGAAACCCATGCAAGTTTATGGAAATTAGGAGAGGTTATATGCGGTGTTCCCTCTAACAGGGATTCTCAGATGTTGTTGACCACAACTCCCAAAATCCTCAGCTGCAATGACTTTTGTGTTGTGAACCAGGGTGTCCCCAACATATGCTTGGGGATTATGAGCTTTGTAGTCAACAACATCTGGGAATCCCGGTTAGAGGGAGCCCTGGTTATATGATAGTAATGCTTGGAGTATCTATTGTGCCCACTACCCGTTGTTACCGTTTTCCAATAGCACAATTCTAATTATTTTGAATGAGTCAACCCTACTATAATGTGAGACTTCTAAGAGATGCAACAGCTCAATTAAGCCCTTCAGCTGCCAGCACTTCTACAGTATAGAACATGACATTGTGGCCAGAGATGGTCAAGCAAGAGAGGTCCTAATTGCCTTTAACAACAAATATATATATGCCCATATTTAAAAACAACAACCTGCCTTTTAAAAAGATCCTGGAGCAAAAAGGTGCCTTTAAAAAAGATCCTGGAGAACAGATGGTTGATGATGAACATCTACTGTGTGGACGCTGGGCCTGTGTGTTATAGAAATGTGTTCATAGGAACATAGGAAACTGCCTTCTACCAAGTCAGACCCTCGGTCCATCTAGCTCAGTGTTTTCCACACAGACTGGCAGCGGCTTCTCCAAGGCTACAGCCAGGAGTCTCTCTCAACCCTATCTTGGAGATGCTGCCAGGGAGGGAACTTGGAACCTTCTGCAAGCAAGCATGCAAATGCTCTTCCAGGGCCACTGCTATGTCAGCGGGGGCCTGTGTTCTCCCCCACTCCCCTGCATGGGTGCACAACCCTGCAGCAGCTCATGTGCCTGCAGCGACACCTTGAGGCCACTCCCGCTGCCCACCTGCCCCTGTCGCCACCTGCTGTCACTTGCCAGCCCTCCCTGCTTACAGCCTGGGAGGTGGAAGCAAGAATGGCTGGCACGTGGTGGTGGTGGGAGTGGTGGAGGAGGAGGTGGCAGGTGGGCAGCAAATAGACAGGCGGGTGGATGGGCTGCAGGAGTTGTGGATGGGCGGACAGATGGAGGAGGAGCCACTGGGCCCCTGGAGTGGGGAGGTAAGCAAGGCAGCTCCCAGGCTTGGCCTGGCTCGTGTTCCAGGCACACCTGGAAAAAAACACTCTGGTAGCTCTGCCTCTGCCACCACCACTCCAGTGCTGCGTGGAGGTGTGGCCAGCTCCATACAGCCCCTGCATTGTCCTGCACTGGGGAGCCTTCTATATTGAGCCAGAGCCCATGGTGACAGCTGGGAAGATACGTGGAGGTCGGACCATCACCTTCCCCATTTGGAAAATGCTGGGAAGAGCTGCACTTCCTAGCCATCACTGCACACCTTCCCAGCATCCTGCACAGACACCTGGCAATGCAGTGGGTTTTTCCTCTTCTCGACACACATCTGTTCCTGATAAGAAATCTGGGGAAGGAGAGTTTTAAAGTTCTTTTTCTCTTCACATAGCTGGACACTGAAGCCTGTGAAGTCGGGCATCAATAATAGCACATGGTTGGGTCATGCTTTGACTATGCCAGAAGGCTTTTTCTTTATTGCATGGAAATTTATTGACTAAAGGGAGACTCCCTGCCTACCCATCTTCCTCCTAGAGTCGCCTGCTGAGGAGTTGGGTTTCCAAACGGCATACCAATGGCTGCGCAGTGTTTTAAAAGGGCTGGAGGAGAGCTGATGAAGAGCTCATACTCTATTCCTGGTGTTTGTTCCTCTGTTGCCTCAGGGCTGGATCTTGTGGGTGTTGCGGCAGCTGTGCATGTCGGTAATGATCCTTACACTAAACGTTTCCGGTCTGCTGTGTTCCCTGGAGGATCTTGTGAGCTTCAGCTGAACGGGGTCTGCTTTGTGAGTGATTTAATGTGGTGAAAGTGTGTGTGTGTGTGTGTGTGTGAGAGAGAGAGAGAGAGAGAGAGAGAGAGAGAGAGAGAGAGAGAGAGAGAGGCTGCCATTGGTATCACATTATTTTATTAGAGTTTCAAAGCTGATATTAAGTGGACATGATTTCCTCCTATGGTCCATTAATTTTGTTTTATTGCTGACCTGATGGCCATTATCTCTTCTTGCCAATACATTTCTCCATTAGGCTTGTACAATTAACAAAATACGAGCTATTTAAGGTGTTACTTTGAACAATGGGTCAGTGAGAAGTGGGGTTGAGAGACTGGGGGAATTTCATATGAACAGTGCATGGTGGCTGGGGAGGCAGGAAAGTGTGGCACCCCTTAAAGATTGTGGGTTGCTTCTCTTGAGAGATTTTGCGTTTTTGATACGGATCCTGACGTTGAAAATTCACATCTTACCATGTCAGTTGTGGCTTATTTTGTATTTCCACATATTTTTGTCCCACATTTCCTTCTTTTAAACATGCTCAAAGCAGCTGACAACATTTTATAAAGCATAGAAAAATAATCATAGGAATAAAAATGCATAGCACTGTAATAAGTAATGCAGACATTTATAGAGGTATGAGTGATCAACAGTAATGCCATTAAAATACAATTTAATCAGCTAAAAAGCATCCCCAAAGTGCACTAGAATGAATTATGTTTGTACTGCCTGCTGAAAGGCAAGATGAGATGGAGCCAGTTAGGCCTCTTCCACGAGGGCTTTCTATAATGTAGGTGCCATGACGGGGGGCAGACCCTACATAGAAAGGCTGAGAACAGCCATTAAGAAAATCTGGAACCAGTTATACTTGCATTCTGGGGGAGCCTTTTGTGCCTCCAACTTCCCTCCCCCATGCAGGAAATGTTTGTGGGCAAAAAAAATGGCATAGCTTGACATGTAGCATTCCAGTTCTAATGCAATGGATTAGTGTCTGCTGCATGGTGTGTTCATTTGGATACCTGAAGGACGAGCTGCTTCCCAGAGTTCCTGCCTGCCCAACAAGATAATCAGGGGGGCTTTGCTCCATGTGCCGACGTTGAGGGAGGCTAAATTGTTGTGCACACAGGACAGGGCCTTCTCTGTTGTTGCCCCCAGAGTCTGAAATGCCCTCCCAGTGAACATTTGCTCTGTGACAGCTGTGGCTGCTTAAAAAAAAAAAAAAAAACACAGCTAAAGACCTTTTTTATTTCCTCAGGCTTTTACCTCCTAGAGACTGCCAGGTTTCTCAGCTTTCTTGCTTCAGTTTCTTTTTAATTGTTTCTTAGTATTTTCTGGTTTTAATGTTTAATTGATTCAAAGGTTTTAAATGTAACTTTTATGGAATTTTATTGTATTTTAACCTTTGTAAGCCGCCTTGGGATGCATTACAAAAGGCTGTATGAAAATTGAATAAGCAATCAATCAATCAGTTTGATCTGTGGTATCCAGTCCTGTGCAGGATTCTGAAGCAAGGTGTGCTAGTAATCTAAGTTACTAACCTCTGTAGCAAGTGTCTGTTAGTTTACTAAGGAGCCCCTCCCTGGAATGTTTAATTCCTCAATAGATCTGGTTATATTTAAAGGTTGAATGTGTTTGCATTTCAAACACATTTCAGCAATCTGCACTGTGTGGATAGGCAGTTGCAGAGGATGGAGGGGAAGCCTGTCGATTTGCATCTGCTTGCCTGACTCTGCCATAGACTCAAGATGCATCCACCCAGGGGTGATCAAGACACTGCTGTGCCTGAGGTGAGGCACCAAATGCTCCCTCGCCCCACAGATTCTTGCAAACTTTTAAAGGAATGTGAGGAGAGGCAGTCCTTTCAAATCTCGCAAGGGTCAGATTGGCCCCAAAGACCCGCTCCAGTGGCAGCTGCAGGAGATCTTGCCACCCTGCTGGTGCCCCAGTAATCTGCCACCTGAGGCAATTGCCCCAGGTTGCTTCATGAAAGCCCCATCGTATCCACCTCCCACTGAGCAAGTTGACTTCTAGAGACCTGGGAGAGGGACTGGAATTTTATAACTTACATCCGTGTTTGCAATTCTGATTTGTAGAGGCCTCTTCAGCACTTTTCCAGAGGGCAAAAATAGGGACAGTGTTTACCAAGGACGTGCACCAGGGGGAAATGGGCTGTCTCAAGATAGATGATATTGTTCCTCCGTTTCTGTGGTTTGGAAGGAGGTGTGAGTGCTCACGGATGAACTTGCTCAAGCGTTCACTGTCTTGAACAGCTGATCTTGTGGTAGCAAGCATGACTTGTCCCCTTTGCCAAGAAGGTTCCACCCTGGTTGCATATGAATGGGAGACTGCATGAGTGAACACTGTAAGATATTCCCCTTAGGGGATGGGTCCGCTCTGGGAAGAGCATCTGCATGCAGAAGGTTCCAAGTTCCCTCCCTGGCAGCATCTCCAAGACAGGGCTGAGAGAGATTCCTGCCTGTAACCTTGGAGAAACTGCTGCCAGTCTGTGTAGACAGTACTGAGCTAGATAGATCAATGGCCTGACTTAGTATATGGCAGCTTCCTATGTTCCTATGAACAAGAGCAGCTGGCAGGCGATCCAGAAGGGGTGAGGTGGGGAGAGAGGTTGACTGGCCCCTAGGGGCAGACAGGCCCGTGTTCAAGGGACATACTTGAACACCAGTAGCTCCCCCCACCCCGGTTCCAAGAGCCCCCTGCATCCCCCCCCCCCATTGCAGTGACCCTCTATTATTCCTGGGACTGTGGCCCTTTCTTACACAATATGCTTTCTTCTCTCAACAGGTACCTTCTGGAACTAGATCCTGATGCTTCTCTGCCTTTCAAGCCCATCTGCTCAGAGGCTCTCTGAATGGCAAGTAACCATGATTGGCATGCCGTACTGCTTTTTGCTGAGGCTAGAGGATAAAATGGAAGCCTAAAAATTCAACATTTGCCTGCACTGCAGGCTGTAAGCAGGCCCAAACAAGTTGCCAGCGTGTTTGAAATTTAGTGAAGTTCTAATGAGAATGTGTCTGAATGTGACAAAGAAACACCAAAAGGTGACATATGTAATTAGTCTTGATTGATTCTGCATTCTGGTAGACTTTAATATTCTCTGTGCATGTAATTTACTTGACACCAACAAATATCTGGAAAGTTCAAATCTTGTTCTGGAGTATGAGCTGGGAATATTGGCAGGAGTGTCCTGTGCTCGCTGCTATACAAATAGGAAACCGTTTAAATCAGTGCTGATATGGCTTGGGGTATGTGTGTGTGTGTGTGTGTGTGTGTGTGTGTGTGTAGAGGGAGAATGAGTTCAATTTGCTTTCTGTATGTAATTCACTTTGGTGTTCACTATGCTATTCATAGATAATGCCATCCGTCATCCATTTGTTCAGGGGCTGTCAAATTTGGATCTGTAGATATTGTTAAACTACAGCTCCCATCATCCCCAGCCACAATGGCCTGTGCCATTGTGACTGGGGATGAGTTGTAGTCCAACAGACCCAAGTTTGACAAACTCTGCATTTACTTATGATGAAAGTTCATGTGCTTGGCAGAACTTTCTCGAGCATCAAGACTTTGCCGTGAGAAAAGGTAGTCTTCTGTTCCTCATCACTGCATGAACTTACATGGATTCTTTATGAATCTTTTAGCTAAGCTTTGTAGGGTTGAAGAGGGCCTAAAGGCTCACCTAATTCAGCTTGTGTGCTGTAAGAAGGATCCAACAAAAATATTATATTGCAAGTATGGACCCACAACAGAATGTTGCAGTATATCTCTGGTGTACATTGTGTAATTTGAGCCTGTGCCTGAGCATGGTGGCGTTTTAGGCACCTTCCCCCTTAGGAGGGGTTGTGACTGTCTTGAGGGAGTATTCTCAAGCCCTTGTTCCCCTCTCCTTGCCACTAAATTCCATTAGCTCCACCCACCTGGCTGTTCGTTAGCTGCCCTCTGAGTCCGTGAACATTCCACTCCATTGAGTTACACTGGGGCAGTTTTGGGTATTTCCACCCCCCCTTAGGTTTTTTTCCCTTGAGACTTTTGTGAAACCGGCATATCTGGGGATTACCGAAATATCTGTGTCAACTGGTACCTCCCTCTGGCCTGTAGGTGCTCTGCTTGTGTCCATAAGGATCATAACACTGCCAGCCCTTTCAGAAATAGACAAGATGTGCCACGGGGAAGTCAACAAATGGATTCCCTGTAACAAAAGCAGGTGCCAAATAATTGAAAAAGAAAGACAGAATAGAACAAATTGTGTGCCACAAGGAGGCAAAAGTGGTGGTGGTGGGGGGAGACAAAAGATTGGGGGAAAACATTATCAGAGTTACAACCCTAGACAAAACTGATGCTTCTCATTGGGTTGAGGCCCTGTAAAACCCAGAATAAGGCTAGAGATTAGGGATATGCGAACCGGTTCAAGGTCAAGCTGGTTCACCATTGAGCTGGGCCAGCTCGAGGGCTCGGTTCAGTTTGACCTAGAGCTGAACCCCCTGAGCTGGCTCAGAGCCCGTTTGGGCATTATAAGTTAAAAAAAACCAAACCTGGCCATGCAGATGCCCATTGGGCATGTGCTGCGCCCTCCAAAATGACCATCGTAACCAGAGGAAGGGCCAAAAAAAAGGGCCAAATCAGCCCTTTTTAGAGCGGAAGACGGCCAGCAGGGGGAGGGGGAGATGGCAGAGGACCCTCCCCACCCCAGGGCCACCACTGACCTGGATCTGGTGGCAATTCTAAAAAAATAAAAATAAAATTAAAAACTTAGAACCCCTGAATCAGCTCAAATCCGAGCTGAGCTGGGGGTATGTCCAGGGGGCGCAAAACTGAACATGCCCGGTTCGGTTTGAGTCCGGTCCTGACTCGAACCGAACCGGGCAAACTGGTTTTATGCACATCCTTACTAGAGATGTTACCAAATCCTTCTCTTGTGTAAATTCACAACAAGATGCATGGTTCCAGACCCCCCACTTCCCATTGATTGATTGATTGATTGATTTTCCCACAAAATAAACATTTCTATGGATTCTGTGCGTTCCATACATTGGCAGAAAATATATATCCTTCACAACGTATTGTCGTACCAGTATTTGCCTAGGAAATATATGAGGTAGGTGGTATGCTGAGAAACGG
The DNA here is from genome assembly GCF_027244095.1 of Hemicordylus capensis. Lineage (NCBI taxonomy): Eukaryota > Metazoa > Chordata > Lepidosauria > Squamata > Cordylidae > Hemicordylus > Hemicordylus capensis. The sequence goes on along the minus strand of NC_069664.1, from coordinate 18,683,547 downwards.
TAATGTGGGGAGTCTGTGGAGATTCAGTTGCTGCAGATTTTACTACCTGATCCCTCCATGCCAGGAAAATCCTCATCCACCTATTTTTAGGCTACCATTTAAAGGCAGAAACTCTCGAACTGGGAGGCAGTGGAGTGAGGTGATGTGGGTTGGATTTCTGCCATTGATTTTAACCAACCACCCAGTTCTTGGGCTGAAGGATTCCAGGACCATTTTCATAGTGTTTCGACTCCCACCCAGTTCACTGATATATGTGTTTAACTGTTATCAGTGGGTATCATCACCTCTGTGTAAAAATAGATGGGCTGTGATGAGTATTTGAATAAATCATAAGAACAGCTAACTTGATACCACAGAGCATCATGCAGCTGGCTGAGCAAGGCGCGTACTCATCCTTGACCTCGGATGGCTTGTGGAGTTCAGTGCTTGCTTCTGGAGCTGGTAATTTAAAAGTAACAACTCCACAGACCCCGTTTCTCGCAGGCAGCCTGGCTCTTCCCCATCCATTTCACTGGCCCCACCTCACATTACTGTAAAAGCCACTTCAACAATCAAACTAAGAAATTCCTCTTCCCCTGTGTGGGTGAAGGGTCAGGTGACACAGGCATCTATGTGAGTGTCTCTTTGCTCCTACTGTCCTTACAGAGCTTTGTTTGGTATGTTCTTGGTTTTTAAAATTTGAAACATATATGGGCGGAAAATGTCTCATATCACAAAGTTGGATAGTCTGGTTTTTTTCTGAGACCTTATTTCAGAATTCCTCTCCCTTTCCCCTAGGATTTCCATGTGTACATGGTTTGTGGACTGCAATTAATCGATTGATTTTGTACTTGTATGTATGTGTATTTGGTTTCCTGCTCTTAGTGGGAAATTATTTGCCCTGTCCTGTAGCAGGTAACCTTTGAAGGAGCATCAGCTGGGGTGGGAAGGGGGTGGCTTCTGCGTTTTTATTATGTTCTAGAAAGCCGAATGCTGCATTCTTTTATTAGATTGTACTGTTATCTCTTGACACAAGAGCTCCGGTAGGAACTGTCATTTCCTAGATACGGATTTTGTTCTTGAGAACTAGTGCAGTGCTCTGTCATGAGAACAAACAAGAATGCAACAACCAACTCAGCACACATCCCTTCACACTACCACCCATTAAGCAAGGATGCACAGTTAAACTGATAGACATCTGATCCCGCCTGTGGAAGAAAACCAAGCATAATTATTGTGGAAAGAAAACACCCTCAGTCATATAATAGTTACAGAGGGTTTTCTCCCGGTGATGTACTGGGTGCAGGTATGGAGGGATGGCAAGCTAGCACAACTCCTGGAGAAATAAAATAGGGGAAGACAATTGGTGAGGTATTCAAAATGTTTCAGAAAGCATCTGACAAATTTATGTGCCTTACAATTACAACATGGACATCATCCAATAGGTGCTTGTGACACTAGTACCACTGCCATTCCCCAAACAAAACATCTGTGATGCTTGCACTTGCTAATAAAAAATCATAGTTTTTCTGAAATTTGGGTTAGAGGTTTGAGTGAATACAGCCACCTCGCTTTCCCCATAACAGATTCACTCACTGGGGCAACATCTGGTCAGTTTAATAACAGCTGTACAGGCCCCACATCTGCAAAGGCTCTAGATTGAAGATTGTCTAACTGAGGAAGAACAATACAGATGGCAGGGATTACATCTTGCATCTGGCCATTCTACCATGTACTACTTTATTTACTGGCTAATGGAAGCAAATTCCTGCTGTAATTGAATGGCATTTTTCTGTCCATAACCTAAAACCTGACAAATGAATCCAGTCAAATCTGGACCTTCCCATATTTCACATGAACAGTGTAGCAAATTCTACCAACCAGGCCAAGCCCAAGAGGGACTGCATGGGCTCTCTTTTTCCTTGCTTCAGTCACTGGTAAACATAATTTTATTACTCTTTTTTAATGACTGGGATTGGGGCGGGGGGTACACTCAGGTACTCAGCTGTTTTATCACCCTTTTGAATTTCCTCGGGGGGAGTACGCAAAATAACTCTATAAATTCCTTCAAATTCAAAAAGCAGTTTGAGGATATGCTGTGAAACCTGGGATGCAAAGGAAAAGAGCATGTGTTCACCAGTGGCATCTTGGCTCACACACCAAGTTGCAAAACGGATTTTTGAATTTAGAAAAGTTTAAAGAGCATTTGAGATTTCTGCAGGGGCAGCTTCTAAATGGCTAACCATGAGAAACATCTAGGTGCACCCAGATGGTGTGCATGCTTCTGAATAGTGTGCGTGCCAGTGATACTTAGTGTGTGCAAGGCAGCAAGGCTGATGTGCATTTTCTGTTTTATTCTGCAGGCAAATGATTGTGTGGCAGAAAAACTGGTGTGTCCAGGGAAAGAATCCTTTTTCTTATTGCTTCTTCCTTTTCCCTGGAGATGCTGATAACCTTTTGGTTTGCATGCATCTTCTCCTGGGCTTCTTTCTTTTCCCCTTTGGTTGTTGATCTGGGGAAACTGATACATTGTTCTGGAGGCTTTGAAAGCCATCTCCTCGCTCCACCCCTTCTCCCCTTTGAAAATAACCGTTCCATAAGCGTGGCCAGCTGTTGTCGAAGCCTGCCTCTTGCTTTCTGTGGTTTACTAACCCACAAATTAACCCCTTTGATCATCTCCACAGAGCACAGATGCCAAAGGTCAGGTTGGCCTCTGCTAATGCCATGCAGAATCTTAAAAGTGGACCTAAAGGCTTTGAGACTGACCAAGTGTTTTATGGGAGATTGATGTAATGAGAAGAATCCTGTCTGTGCTTTTCTGATGGGATGATATCCCTGTGTTTCCGGAAATAACTTCTTTGGCTAAATGTCTCTGTGCATCATGGGGGAAGGGCTCTTTAGATACCTACAATGCCATGGACTTTAGCATACTAAACATGCACACGCTCAAGCCACTTGAGTGTAGTTTGAAAGAGCAAACAACTCCAGCTTTATTCCAGGGAACTCCTGAGAGTGTGTACAAGGGAGACTGATTAGAGTATTGAAAATCCTACATAAATCCTCATCAGGAGTGTGTGTGTGTTTGTGTTTTGGTACAGATTTCTTTGAAAAAAATCTTCTGGATAAAAGGTGATGGTAGCACAGACGGCTGAAGGACCCAGTGTGTACTCTGTCTTTGCCCCTTGTGAGTCACAGTACCTGACAGATTTCCTCCGCTTTAGTGCAGCTACCACTTTGATAGGCACCAGCAGGGACCCTGGAATAGTGGCAGAATGTTATGTTGCAAGATTAAGCAGATGAAGATCCACCTGCCTTATGTGCATGATCGGGTGTCTTCCCCACCCCACCTCTACCCCAGTCCCTGGACTGAAATGCAAAGTCTCTAAGACAAAGGCTGGTGCAGAAATTTGCTTGTGGCAATAGAATCTATGAACAGCAGGAGAGCCCGAGGGCTGCAAAGTGTGGAGCTGTCTGGATTTTTATTTTGGTTTGATTTTGTTGCATGATTTATTCCTTCATTTCTATCCCACCTCTTGAGCCTTCTGGAGGATTTCCATTGCTGATCTCCAAAGAGCCCACCTCCCTCTAGCAATAAGCCTCCACTGTCTGGTTTCCCCATGCCATTCAGAATCCTTTCCGTAAAATATATTCATCCCACTGCACAATGTAGGAAAGTGTGTCACTGTGAGGAAGGTCTCCCAAAAGAATTAAGAACATAAGAACAGCCCTGCTGGATCAGGCCCAAGGCCCATCTAGTCCAGCATCCTGTTTCACACAGTGGTCCACCAGATGTCTCTGGGGAGCCCACAGGCAAGAGGTATGTGCATGCCCTCTCTCCTGCTGCTACTCTCCTGCAACTGGTATTTAGTGGCATCTTGCCTCTGAGGCTGGAGCTGGCCTATAGCCCTCAGACTAGTAGCCATTGATAGACGTGTCCGCCATGAATTGATCTAAACCCCTCTTAAAGCTATCCAGGTTGGTGACTGTCACCACATATCGTGGCAGAGAATCCTAGAGGTTAATTATGCGTTGTGTGAAAAAGTCAGTCCTAAACTTCTTGGCAATAGGTTTCACGAGATGGCCCCTGGTTCTAGTGTTATGAGTGAAGGAGGAAAAAAATGTCTCTATTAACTTTCTCTACACCATCCATGATTTTATAGACCTCTGTCATGTCTCTACTCAGTCATCTTTTTTCTAAACTAAAAAGCCCCAGGTATTGTTGACTTGCCTTGTAAGAAAGGTACTCTAGGCCCCTGGTCATCTTGGTTGCCCTTTTCTGAACCTTCTCCAGTTCTATAATGTCCTTTTTTGAGGTATGGTGACCAGCCTAGTGAGCTGTCATACTTGCCCACCTGCCTGTCCATTTCTTAGTGTTTTCTCCCCATCCATACCTTCTCCTACTTTATTTCTTTCCTCTTCTTCTGTCTGAATTAATCTTTACTCAGTTTTCTGAGTCAATAGATTAGTCCAATAAAATACAGGAAACCTGAAATATATTTGACATTTAAGGCTTGCTTTCCTTTAATGTTACCCATATAGGTTTTTTTCTTCCCCTCTTGAGGCTCGTGTTTGATGTTCTGCTTCATTTTGGATGCCAAACATTTCAGGTTAAAAATAGCATCCTTTCCCATTTTTTGGGATGAATTGTGCCTTTTAATGTTCAGAAAAAAATATGCTTAGATGGCAAATCTATGGTAAGTTTAATTTGTGAAGCATTTGTTGGAACTGGCTAAAACAGAACAATCAGGGGAGATATGATGGTCATCTTCAAATATCTGCAGGTCTTCCCCATAGAAAAAGGAATGGGCTTTTTCTTTCTTGCTTCTGAGGGCAGGGTTAGAACCGATGGGTTGAAATGACAAGGAAGCAAATTTAGGCTTAGGGGCACAGAGGGAAAGTCTGAGGAATAACTCCTCAGGAAATACACTTCTGGTGGGGAGAGATGAATGATTGGGTTTGGTGAGGGGAGTTCAGTAAAATGAGTGGGGAATGCTTCTCAAATGGTTAGGAGGGATCTGCACCTCTGTTTAGGCTAGGCATTAGGAGGGATTTCCTAACTGAAAAAGCTGTTCGACAGTGAAGCAGTCTGTTTCATGAAATAAGCACCTAGCCAAGCCAGACCATGAATGTAAACATCTGAGTGTTTCTAAAATTCTATTTGTTTCCTTTGCCATTTCAAGGTCTTTTTCTGTTTGTCCTTTTATTTATTTACTATTTACTACTCTTTACCATTAATTATATACCACTTTTAAAGCTGTATGAACCCTGGTTTCCTTAAATTTGCATTTTGGGCAGTATACAAATATGTTAAATAAATAAATAAAATAATAAATTGAATTTTAAAATGCCATTTAAACTCTGATTTCCTTAAATTCATGGTTGTTTATGATCCTGTGTACTGGGCTTTTTCATGCCCACCTCACCAGTGTTCCCTCAAACAGGGATTCCCAGATGTTGTTGGCTACAACTCTCAGAATCTCCAGCTACGATGGCTTTGGCTTGGGGATTCTGGGAGTTATAGTCAACAACATCTGGGAATCCCTGTTTGAGGGAACGCTGCACCTCACCTATCCCACTGTTCTAGCTACACACTACCAGCAGTCTGGGCTCCCCATAAATATGGGACGCCTAGGTTTATACAAGTGTCCTCTGTGGCTTGGTTCGAATAACCAAAAACAATGACAATGTTTGTTTATAATTCCAGTTCCAATGTTTGTTTATAGGTTCTGTGGCAGCTCGGTGTGTGTGTGCTCACTCTGCATCCCCAGTTCAACATAAATACATGATGATATGGTTGTGTGTTTGTATCCTCAACAGGGGTGTTAATCATACATAAGAATGTCCCATATGGCAGGGATTCTCAAACTTGGGTCCCCAGATATTGTTGGACCACAACTCCCATCCAAAACTAGTGGGGGCCCAAATTTGAGAACCCTCCCTGCCAGCAACCAGGTTGGTCTCTGGGTTATCTTGGAAAGCTCATATCACTCCTGTGTTGAAAGAGCTACTGTACACTGGCTGCCGATAAGTTTCCAGGCAAAATCCAAAGTGCTGGTTATAACCTATAAAGCCCTAAACAACTTAGGCCCTGGGTGTTTGAGAACATCGTCTTCATTATGAGCCCCATCGCCCATTGAGATCATCCGGAGAGGTTTGTCTCCAGTTGCCACTGGCTCATCCGGTGGCCACATGGGGACTGGCCTTCTCTGTTGCTGCCCCAAGACTGTGGAATTCACTCCCTACTGAAATACGAGCCTCTGCATCTTTGACAACTTCTTAAAAGTACTTGTAGACTTACCTCCTCACCTAAGCTTTTTAATCTGACTCCGGTTTTAAATTGTTTTAAGGTTTTTATTTCCTGTGTTTTAACCAGTTTTATGTCGCTGTAAACCGCCCAGAGATGAAAGGTTGGGGCAGTGCACAAATATGAGAGAGAGAGAGAGAGATGCGACATTTCATATATGAAATGTTGGGCATGGAAGTTAACAGTCACAAAATCATACCTGCCACATGCCTGCTGGTCTGCGGATTAGAGTCTGGGGTTTTGCTTTGTTTTGTAGTGAAAATATCAGAGAGCACTGGTTATTTGTTCTCAAGTGCTCTGAAGTACATAGCCAATATAAAACTTCCCACTTGAATATGTGTTGTCTCATCTTATTTATTTATTTATTGCATTTATAATCTGCTCTTCCTCTGAGGAGCTCAGAGTGGTGCACATGGTAATTTTATCCTCACAACAAGCATAGATACATCAGACATTGCCTTATACTGAGTCAGACCCTTGTTCTATCTAGTTCAGTATTGTCTACATTGACTGGAAGCAGCTCTCCAGGGTTCCAGGCAGGAATCCTACCTGGGGATGCCAGAGATTGAATCTGGGGCCTTCTGCATGCAAAGCAGATGCTCTACCACTGAGCTATAGCCTCACTCCATTTAGCAGCTCTTCTGTCTTCACTCACTTGACCAAGAATAGTTTCCCAGCTGACTTTGCTGACCAGACCATGAGTCCAGGAGTGGCCATAGAGAATGCCCACTCCCAAGTCACTGCCAGTATATGGTGGCGGTATATGGAGATGGACTTCTCTTGATGTTCTTAATGTGCAGTGGGGATCATGCAGTTTCTGATTAAAGACTGACAGTGGATGGGAGGCTGGCCGGCCAAATAGCTCTCTTCTCCCTCCAGTTTGTATTATGAGAAACCGTTCCTGGGTACCAGGTTTTGCATGCTTCCATGGAGAAGAGATGTTCCCAGATGCCATCAAACAAATGAGCATGTTGCAAAGTTGCAGAAGCTCCATCTGTTTTGTTTGAATTTGCCCACGTGTGAAGTTCCCGCAACAGCTAACTGAAAGGAGCATAACATACGTATCTTGTTTTGATTACATTTTAATTGCATAATAAGTAAAATTAGCAATGTTATATTTTTCCATCTGTGATCATTTTAGAAATGTATTGCATCCGCTTGTTTTGTGAAGCTGGGAGGATCATGGAGAGAGAGAGAAATATTATGATCCGTGAATGTCCTCTTTTGCTAGAGTCCTGCTATTCATGGTTGAGATGTTTGTTACATACTTCTAACCCTGCAGAATCTAGAATAAGGAGTAGTTTTCCTTGGAATGTGAATTCACTGGGAATTAGGGCTGAGCTGAAACAAGGATGTGCATTTTTTGAAAAAGGTGCTCCTGAAGAATGTACCCTCTTCTGGGTGCTTTCCAGACTAGCTGCTCAACAGCAGCAAAATGCTTCCATTCAGGCAAAACACATTTGAAACATAAACAGCAGGGAGAGTAGTCTCCTGGAAACTAACAACCCTAAAAAACAGCAGCCTTTTAACGCCAGATACATGACATCATACTACTATATCTCAGCAATTAAATTCAAAACAAGGCATCGATTCAGAAATGTGAACAGAACCCTGCTGTCAGCGTAGGGACTGCCGTGTCACAATACAGGAAGTGTGCAAGCACACTTCAGAGATCCTCTGTGACCCTGTTGCAGGGTATAATCTGGAAAGCACCCTGGTCATATTTTGGTGGGCTCTGTGAAATGTCCGGCCATTCAAAGTGAAGATGGAAAGCACTGCTCTTATTCCGATTTGCCTTTGTGACATCATCATGTAGTCAAACCTGGTTATGTGATACAATGATGTTATCACACCCTGGCTTTTTGATTTCTCATTGGCTACTGTATTTACCTGAATCCAAGACTAGGTTTTTCCCAAGTGTTTTGATATTAGATACATATTTGATATTCAGAGTCCTGTTTCTTTCAAGTAAATGCTGGCATAACTTGTATCTAACCTCTACCACCGGTGGAGTGAGGACGCCGGTGACCCCTGTCCAGCTTGACACCGGCAGCCCCCACCACCTGCAACCTTGGAGAAGCCGCTGCCAGTCTGTGAAGACAATACTGAGCTAGATAGATCAATGGTCTGACTCAGTAAATGGCGGTTTCCTATGTTTCACCCTGGCCATGCCCCCTGCATCGTGTCTGATGTCAGATGCAGGAGGCATGGCCACATCAGCAAACGGGGCCACATGCCCAATTTGCAAGTAAATTTCGGCCATTGCTGCTTTTGCAGCGTGGCTGGGAGTGTCTTTTTTTAAAAAGCAAGGAGAGGTGCTCCCGGCCGCACTGCAAATGCAGTGCTGGCCAACCATTACTTGCAAACAGGGCATGTGGCCCCGTTTGGTATGAGGCCATGCCCCCTGCGTCTGATGTCAGATGCAGGGGGTGTGGCTGGGGCACCAGGTGTGGCCCCTGAGCGTGGCAGTCCCGGGTTCTTTGAACACACACACCTCCGCTCAATGGTAGCTTTGATTTGGGTAAATACAGATTTGTAATGTAACCAGCATGAATCCTTTAAAAAAATAAATTGTTTTTTAAGTGTCAAAGCAGCTTCTGTCCAGGGAGTAGGAGTACAGAATATAGGAGTGTGAAAAGGTGGGGAGAATGACTTTTAATGAGCACTTTGTGAAATGCTCACGGATGAAAGTTTGACTCAGCCCCAAATGGAATCGGTTTCTCAAACGGAACTCAGTGAGCAAACCACAGGTTTCTCATTCAGCCTATTTCATTTTCTAAATATGCAAAGCAGCAAACAAAATGACTCTCCCCACAAATCCTTAATGCTGGTGACCTTCCACTTAAAATAATAAAAAACACTTACCATACTTAAATAATGTAGGTGCTGTCAAATATCCTCTTTGAACATGCAGTTCAGTTTAATCCAGTCTCTGTGATAAGGTTATGAAATAAATTATTATCCATGGTACTTAACCTATACATCAATCCTAAACATAGACTGTTGATACAGGCCATTAGTAGCCTTGAACAGTCAGATGGCCTGAGGCTTTTCAGTACACGCTGCAAAATATTGGAACAGTCTATGTAGCGTTTACTCCTTTGTTCAGGGAAGAGATTCCATGTTACTTTTTTTGCCCTTGGGCAGTTGTGGAGCGTAGGGGAAACCAGCCGGCTGTCACTTTAAAAGGGGGGGAAAGTGAATTAGCAGGTTCTTTTTTCAAATCCAATCCAAAATTAAACAAGTTAGCCACTAGCTAAGCAGCAGGGAAAAGCAGTAAGTTTTTATATTGGTTAGATGCATGCTGAGTTTGTAGTTGGCTTAAAACTTTGTGGGACAGCAGAAAATACATGAATGAGAAATGAACATTGCATAGGGACATAGGAAGCCGGTTGGCCTGAGTCTCCCATTCATATGCAACCAGGGCAGATCCTGCTTAGCAAATGGGACAATTCATGCTTGCTACCACAAGACCAAGCCACCTAATGGCACAGCGGGGAAATGACTTGACTAGCAAGCCAGAGGTTGCCGGTTCGAATCCCCGCTGGTATGTTTCCAAGACTATGGGAAACACCAAATCGGGCAGCAGCAATGTAGAAAAATGCTGAAAGGCATCATCTCATACTGCGCAGGAGATGGCAATGGTAAACTCCTCCTGTATTTTACCAAAGACAACCACAGTGCTCTGTGGTCGCCAGGAGTCAACATCGACTCGACGGCACAACTTCACCTTTACTTTACCACAAGACCAGTTCTTCTCCCATTAAAAAGGGCATTCTGAGCAAAATGTAGAAGCCTTGAACCATCTGGTCCTTTGAGCTGTTGCAAAAGAGAACATAGGATTGGCTCTTGCTTCATCTGTCAAGCCGCAGCAGGGTAGGATGATTTCCCTCCCTATCTATTCAGAAGCTGTGGATGGAATCTGGGTAGGGCACGTTTGTCCTACTCAGTTGAGCAAGCTTCCTGCCTCTGACCTTGTTTTTATCTAACACATGGTCAGAAATTGGGAGTGCACGCAGCTCTTGAATTAGGAGAGAAGGCTTCTCCTACCCTAAAGTTGACCGTGTTAACTGCCGTAAACTTTCTCAGCAGGTGTGGTGAGTGCATGCGCCCGCAACGCAAGATATGAAGAGTAGGGCGAAGGGGGGATAGAGAGCAAAGATGGATATTTGTCTAGGAGCTTAGCGAAACTGAAGCAACATTCATGCTCTCAGAAAAACACTGGCTAATATGAGGGAAACTACTAATGGCACAGCGGGGAAGTAACCTGCCTAGGGAACAAGAGGTTGCCGGTTCGAATCCCCGCTGGAATGTTTCCCAGACTGTGGGAAACACCTATATCGGGCATCATCTCATACTGCGCCAGAGGAGGCAATGGTAAACCCCTTCTATATTCTACTAAAGAAAAACCACATGGCTCTGTGGTCGGCAGGAGTCAACACCAACTCAGTGGCACAACTTTACCATTACTCAAAGCAGTTCTGTTGCAATTAAAACGACAAGTCTTCTTCATGCCCGGAATGTTCACAGATGAAAGTTTGGCTCAGTCCAAAACTCAATGAGCAACAGTAGTGGCTGGTAGGCATTGTAGCAGGGCAGCAGCAGCAGGGGAGGCCCCCCCCCACCTTTCATTTATGTGGGGCCACTCTGAGTAATATCCCTCATCCTGTCAGCCATTGAACTCTATTCTAACTCTAATCCTAGGGTGGTTATAAACATCAAAACAAAGGCCTGGTTAACATGAACACGGCCCTGACATGTGGACAGGGGTTGCGACACACTGAAAATGCTCATGGTCCTAGATTGCTGAAGGACATCCTTCAGTTGCGTGTGGTGGCTGTTCATCCAAACGGCCTCTAAACATGCACTCCAATCAGGATTTGGGGGTGGTGGTGGTGTTTAAGGGCCATTCAGGTGAACAGCCCCTACATAAGACTGAAGGACGTCCTTCAGTGACGTTGAGGCGGGCATGCTCTCATCACATTCCCACCCCGCTTTATGTGTTGTGACGTGTTCCTATGAACTGGCCCAAAGAAAAGAGAAAATAGGAGGGGCTTCTGAAAAGTGGCTCCCTAGGTGGCAAGGGTGGGCATGCTGTTTGCTAGGTAAAGGGCCTTGGTGACTGAAGGAGTAAGACAGTCTTAACTGTCTTACTCCTAGGAAACGCAAGTGGATGGAGCCCTTGGGGGACAGGTTTGATTTTGACTGTATTTGAGTGTGGGTTGGATGTACATCAGTTTGGATTTCTCCTGCCCTGAGTGCTTGAGTGTCCAACCTTGCAGCTTCTCATCAATATGCAACATTTGGGAAGCGGGGGTGGATCTTTCACCATCCCGAGATGGTCACTTCCAGCATTAGCACTTGCCCGCATCAGAGTTTCACCTGTGCAAAATGGATCCTCTGGTCCAATATGGGGGTTGCTATGGCAACCCACTAAGCACAGAGAATGCAACTACCTCTTGGCCTTTATGTATCTCTGGTCTAGCTAGCTTAGATACAGCTCATAAACCAAAGAGAACAGGTCTCCCCTGAGTTGGACAGGAAAGTTATAGAAACTTCTTTTCTTTTTTCTTTTTTTGCAATTGCTAGCCAGAGTTCCAGCAGAGCCTTCTTTACAGGAGGTTTATGGGAGCTTAATTGGGATGGCTTCTTTTTTTTTAATTATCTGCTGCCTCAGTGTATTTTCTCAGACATCAGGTGGGTCACTGCCCTGTTGTAACAGGCGCTAGACTTTCTCTCTCAATGAGGATAAGGACTGTGGAAGCAGGGGATTAATATATTAAATCCAAGAATTTTGAGTCTATCTGTTGGCAGTGCTAAGTTATCTCAAATACATGACCATCAAACAAGAGGAGGTCTGGCCCTCTTTGCTTTGATGCGGAAAGACAAGATTCACAACTGAATACCCTCTTGCATTTCATAGATTTAAAGTAGAGGCATGTATGTAACACCTCTCTTCTCATATTTATGTTGAACAGAATTTCCATTATTTTATTCATTCATTCATTCATTCATTCATTCATTCATTCATTCATTCATTCATTCGATTTCTATGCCACCCTTCCAAAAATGGCTCAGGGCAGTTTACACAGAGAAATAATAAATAAATAAGATGGCTCCCGGTCGCCAAAGGGCTCACAATCTAAAAAGAAACACAAGATAGATACCAGCATTGGTCACTGGAGGTACTGTGCTGGAGGTGGATAGGGCCAGTTACTCTCCCCCTACTAAATAAATAGAATTATAATGATGGATTACTGAAGATGCCACTGTGCAGGACTGCGGTATAATGCATGATCCCTTCTTGAGCCCCTCTCCACAATATTATTTGCTGAAGGGTCTACTCTGCATTGTGTGCACTGTGTTCACTATATAGTAGCCTGCTTTGAATCTCCTCCTCGTGCTTCTTTGGATCGGGGCTACAGGCTGAACTTCTTTTCTCTAAAGGACAATTCCAAGGGTAGCAGAATCAGGCATATTATTATTGTTTCAATAATATTAAAAAGCCATAAGCACATTTTCAAATTGATATATATGTATGCACTGGCAAAAGAACATCTCCTATAAGGCTGTATTTTTACAGAACTCTTAAATATTATAGGTAGTGTCTGAAACATGCAAAATATGTCAGTTACGGAATCAGAAACAATGTCCAAAAATTCTGATTCCATTGCCAACATAGTTTACATTTTTCAGATATTATCTATAATATTCAAAGATTTTGTAAAGAGATGGCCTTATAGTTGGAGATGTTCTCTTGCCAGTGCGTCTATATAATATCAACTTTTATTTATTTTATTTTTAAATTTCTATACTGCTTTTCATAAAATAATATCAAGGCGGTTCACACTCAAGTTGAAACAAGACTATAAAAACTACACAATTAAAATATTAAGCTAAAATACAAAAATACAGATCTGATTAAAAAGATTGAAAACAAGCAAAATATAACCATAAGAAATACAAAGCAGCAGTAATAGAAACAATCAAATTTGAAAATTTGCTTATGGCCACAGCACTGAAAAAGTGGACATATGCCTGATTCCGTTAGCTTTTGAATTGCCCTAAAACCCATTGCTGTTCTGAACAGGTTGTGCCTTCCTTTCCTGTCCTAGGAAGCTCTGGTTATTCAAGTGTGTTAGATGTTCCCAGGGTAATTTCAGATTATCAGCACCTTAATCTAGTTTAGCACCTTCTGTATTCTAAGGGTGGAGTCAACCTGAAAAGAAAGATACTTTCTGGGTGAAAATACCTTGGTGATAAAGGGCCCCCAGGGTAATTTGTATGCTAGTGTGGACATGACTACTACTGTTCTGGTTTAATCAACTTCATCTAATGGCGTATGCAGTAGGCTCATTTGTAAAGCTTTTTTCTGGCTGCAAATCTGCCTCCTAAATGTAGAATTTTTGTGGAGTGGGTTTTTTTCTTTTTAAAAAATGACTGTTCTGCATCTCTTATCTCCTGAGATAGTAGATTGCAATTTACATTATGCAAATTTGCATTATGCAATCAAGCCACTTTAACTGAAATCGGGCAAGGAGAGCTTGCTGATGAGATGGAAAGTCTGAAGCCCCGATTTCCCCCGTACTTCTGAAATCTTGGAGGGAACCTTTCCATTAAACTAAGAAAAGAGTATGCTCAACTCAACCCTGAAGAGGTAAAATGGAGCCAGCACAGAGGATGAATGAATCTAGTGCGCTACTGAAGCTACTTTTTCAATTAATGGCTTTGTTTAATCATACCCCCTGTCCAGAGGAGGATTGTCTTACGGATAATTTCGTTTGCCTAACGAGATTTTACTAATTAAATCTCCTTTTGGTTGGTGTGACTCTCCCTGCAGGGACAGGGAACTGTTTGTGAATCCTTTTCCACTGCTGGCTAAATAAACCTTTGCACTCTACTACAGAAGAAAAACACAGGAATGCTTGTCTCTAAACACTGGTTTGGAAATTAATTAGCTTTAGAAACCCTGAAAAGATGCTTTGTTGTATGTGAGTGAGGGTGGCTGTCTAATAACATTGCCTGTTTTACAGCAGACTTTAAAGCCAGACAGCTCCAGAGAGCCTTCCTGCTGTTCCTGCATGTTTGGTTCTAAATCAGGTACCAGCAGCTGTTTTTTGCAAACGTTTTTTCTGTGCAGGAGAGTGTCCCTGCAAATACAGCCCTTGCTATAACCACTCGCACATAACGCAGCTGCAAGCCAGAACCAGAGTGGGTTGCCAAGTGATTTAGCAACCAGAATCGCAGCATAAACTCAGAAATGACACTGGAAGTTTGTCACTGCTCTAGACTGTTTGTGTGGCACAGAGACTGCTGTTGCCAGAATATTTTGCGATAGATTGTTGGCCTGTTTCCCTATTGAATAATTAACTACTTGCAGAGAAACAGTTCCTCTGTTCAACCAGGGCTAGCTGGAATGTGAGCACCAAGAGCTTTGGGTTATGACTGATTGCCAGTTGGCTCCGGCGGTGGGATCTCGGCCAAAGATATGAAGCCATACGCCCATGTATCCAGGGGCAGAGAAATATAGTTAAATCCAGGCAATATCATATTGTTCCCCACAACTTGGGGCCTGGGTGAAAAGTCACACAGAGAGTGAGAGAGCGATCAATCTGTCAGTCCCACTCTCTTGACCCTCTCTCTGTGTGTGACAGCTGTGGTTTTGAGCCCACCTATTTTCATTTACTGCCAACCATGGGTGCCATGTTACTGGAATACTGACGTCATGTATAGAATTTGCCACTTGGCTTGATGCACAGCCGCAGTCTTTCTGCCTTTTCAGACCCAGAGTGTACTTCCTAACCCCAAACTGCAACATGGGACATACTTTTAACTTTTTCTTTATATATCCATCCTCCCTCCCTCCCTAACCCCCGCCTCTCTTGGCTGCTATTTCCATCTTTTGCTTCCTCTGTAAAACAAAATGCTGGCGGGACCTCTACTGCGACCTACCTTGGATTGCACTGTGACCCAGTTGTGGGTTGTGACCCCCCAGTGGGAAACTGGTGTGCACCATTGCAATAATCCCCTCCCCCCGCTTCAGTGCCAGGCAGTGTTCTCTGTAACAGGGATTCCCATAGGTTATTGACTACAACTCCCATCACCCCCAGCCAAAGGCCATTGTTGCTGTGGATAATGGGAGCTGTAGTCAACAACATCTGGGAATCCTCGTTACAGGGAACACTGGTGCCAGCTAATGTTCTCTTCTGAGAATCCCATTATTTGAGAATCAATTCAAAATGTACCCTTTCCCCCAGACGAGTAAAATTTGAGATGGACCCACCGGCCTGCTGGGTTCCGTAAGGCTTTATATTTGTCCCAGTGCTGTTTAATAGCTACATGGAACTGCTGGAGGAAGTGTTCTGGAACTTTGGGGTACATGCCATCTCTCTCTCTCTCTCTCTCTCTCTGCACACACGCGCGCACACACAGATTTTACTATGCTTTTTGCTACCACTATTCAGCCTCATTTAAGATTTCTTTACTTCATGAGCTGAGCTTCAGTGAGCGGGGAGCCATTTTAAAATCATGTAGGGTTGGTAGTGGACTGAAAGTGGGCGAACAAGTTCAGACGTGATCCAGACAAACCAGAGGTGCTTCCGGTCAATAGGACCGCTCTAGGACTGGTGGTATTACTTCCTCTTGGAAGGACTAGTAGCATTTTCTGAAACGTTAGGTTTGCAGCTTGGGAGTGCTCCTGCGTCCAGCTTTTGCTCCTTGGTGGTCTGGTGGCAGCTATTTCTGGGGGACGTCTATATCTAGTGCAGCAGCTGCAGCCTTTCCTGGAGAAGGCAGGTCTGGCCACTGTCGCACATACCTTGTTACATCTAGGTTAGATGGTTGCAGCATAAGCCCTATTCAGACATTGTTTTGTACGAGTATATGTACAAGTGGCTGTACACTCATACATATCTTTTGTGTGAATGACAGTACTTGTATTCATTTTAAAAGTGAACCTGGGCACAGGCCTTCTCAAATGCATGGTACAGATAGGAAGATGACATGACCTCATGTTGTACATGTGTTCAGCATAATGTGTGAATAAATGTACCTGTGTCCAGATCTATACCTGTGACATAATGTGTGAATAGGGCTACACTCTCTATGGAGCTGCCTTTGAAAAGTGTTCAGAAACTCAGGTGTTCAGGGGCCAGCTTCTCAAGGCACATTACCCTGACATGTTTTGATCTGCATTGGCTCCTGGTTTCTTATGGATCCTGTTTCAAAATGCTGGTTGTTGCCTTGAAAGCTCTAAAGCGGAATTCTCAAACTTGGGTCCCCAGATGTTGGACTTCCAACTCCCATAATCCCCAGTCTCAATGGTCATTGGCTATTTAAAGAAGTGCTAGATGGACCTGTCTCCTCATCAGTAGTTTCTCTGATTCCCCCCCACCCATCTCTGTGCGGAATGAGTTTTGTTCTGGGCAGCAGTAGCAAGGCAGTGTGTGTGTGCACTGATATTCAGTGTGAGGCCTTCTGGATTCAACCTGAGTGAGATCTAAAATTAACTGAGTGGACATTTACCAAAACCTGTGAGCACACATGTGTTGTACACCTTAGAGGGAACACTGCTCCTCACTGAGATGCTAAAAAGAGGCCTTTGCCTCACACTCCACTGCTGTAGTTTAGATGGCCGGGATGTGCACAAACCACAGTTTGAGCACAGTTTGAGAACACAGTTCCGGGAGCTTTAAGAAGTGCTGGAGTGGTGCATGTCCCAAGAATCCCTGCGTGGCACTAGCACACACAAATTGCGTCTGCATTGGTGTGGGTGCCAATTGTGTCATCAGTAACACCATGAACCTTTAATGGTGATAAACAGTTTTCTCCTGTTTGGCTAATGCTCTGACTGACCATTTTTGTGCTATCCAATGTTTTTGAAAAGGAATTAATAAATATAATTAAGTTGTATTTTAATTGTTGCTAATTGTACGCTCTTGTTTTGCACTGCTAATACTCCACTTTGGGTGGGCCTTGGGTTCAAATATTTATTTATTTATTCGATTTCTATACCGCCCTTCCAAAAATGGCTCAGGGAGGTTTACACAGAGAAATAATAAATAAATAAGACAGATCCCTGTCTCCAAAGGGCTCACAATCTAAAAAGAAACACAAGATAGATACCAGCATCAGTCACTGGAGGTTCTGTGCTGGGGGTGGATAGGGTCAGTTGCTCTCCCTCTGCTAAATAAAAGAGAATCACAACGTTAAAAGGTGCCTCTTTGCCAAGTTAGCAGGGGTGAAAATGGAGTATAAATGTTAACATAAATGAATACATAGTAACCTAGATCTCTGTAAGAATGTTCTTAAGATTTCTCAGGATGGACTTCTTGTTCAGAAAAAACTCCATCTGGCTATTGATTAATTGTTGATTCTTAGACACAGGCATGCATACAAATAGCTACTAAAGAGCATAGTCTAGAATTCTAGGGCAACATACTATTTTGTCTAAAGGATTCAATGCTCAATTGGGTTCTGTTGTTCAGATCTAGATGCACGTGTTCACATTCTTGCTGTTGATTAGGGATGTGTGAACAGGTTCGATTCCAAACCTGTTTGACATCGAACTGGTTTGGTTTGATGACTCAATATCAGACTGAACACACATACACACCCAATATTGAGCCAACCCCCACCCTGGCCTGTCCAGGGGGTTCTAAGTTTTTTTTAAAGGTTAGAAAAAGAACTCGCTGTCGCTCCGGGGGGCTTCTCCGAGGCCGTGGGGTGTCTCCAGAGATTCCCCCTCCTCCCCTCTGGCCTCCGTTAATGTCCAACTCACTGAATTCAGGCAGTCTTCAGCCCATTCTGGGCCTGCCCTCTACGGCGAAGGCCATTTTTGAGGCTGCCATGCATGCCCAATGGGCCTCTATATAGCCGGGTCATGACCCAGGCAACATAGAGGCCCATTGGACATGTGCGGCAGCCTCCAAAATGGTCACCACCACGGACGGCAGGCCCCAAACGGGCTGAAGATCACCCAAACCGGGCGATTTGGACATTAATGGAGGCTGGTAGGAGGAGGGGAAACCTCTGCAGACACCCCCCTCGCTGTTTCGGAGAAGCCCTCAGGAGCATCAGCAATGAGTTATTTTTCTTTCTTTTTTTAATTTGTTTTAAGTTGTGATCCCCCTGAACCAAACCGGGGAGGGAGAGGTTCAGGGTGCACAAAATTGAACATGCCTAGTCCAGTTAGAGTCTGGTAAGGACTCAAACCAAACCAGACAATCCAGTTTTGTGCACACCGCTACTATTGATGGTATGAGTAAGCAGTTCATGCAATAGTTTTCTTAAATACTTTTAAAAAATTGTGCCTTTGCTTGTAAAGGTGGATTCATGTGCCAGTTTCATTTGCTACATAAAGAGGTGGGCTTTAAAATATCTGCACACTAGATATGCAGATCAGACTTGTGAATGCTCTAACACTTATTCAAATCATGAACTAACACAGCATGTGCTTTGGAGACTCAGCTTCTGAAACTTGCTGAACCAGTTTTGCCCTTGCAGTCCTAACATAAGTTGAACTGACTGTCTGAGATGTGGGGTTTTCAGAAAAAAATTGAATTGGGGGAGAAATTCCATGCAAATTTCCCCCTCGTGAATAGAATTTGCATTAAATCTATTTTTATAAAATTACTGTTCAAACTTTCCTGATGCCCTAAATAGATTGTGATTGATTTTGCATGTTAGGTTAACCTGGTTTTTATAGTGCTTTCTTTTTAAACCTCACTATATTAATTTCCCCTCACTATCTCAAAAGTTTTTCAAGTAACCAAGTAATAATTTTAGAACTAGAAAAGAGAGACGTGTGTGTGTGTGTGTGTGTGTGTGTGTGTGTGTGTGTGTGTGTGTGTGTTGGGGAGAGAGAGTTTATGAATCTAACGTGTATATGTGAGCTAAAAGCACACACACAAAATCGCATATAGTGTGTTGACTCTGTTATGTCTCAGTGAAGTTGGCCACTTGAGTGGTTAACAATATTTATGTTCAACCACAAGCTCTTGCTGCTGTGAGTGATGAATCCTTGATATGGGACATAGTAATTTGTGGTGGTGTAAATCATAGCTAACAAGTTAATGAACTGTAGCTTGACTCTGTATAAGTTCTGTACTGTCACCTGCTGCATTCCGTATGCCATCCTCCTTTTAAATCAGTTCAGCAATACTTCATTGGCAGGACGAGTTGCATAAGAGTTGGCCAAGTATAAAAGAGATCTTTCATTAGTACTGAAATGAACCATACATCCCAAACTGCATCAGAATATTCCACAGGAAATACTAATGCTGTGTATGTCTTTCTCTGATGCAAGTTCATGTTGTCACATCCCAAGAAACGATGGCATAAAGATACTCTTAGACAGTACCTATTTTCTTACAGCGTGTTCCAGTTGCTAGTGTGGAGTCTACACTGTGGACCTAATTTGTACCTCGGAACAAAGCATGGCCTCCAGCAGCTGTACTATTTCAGTTGATAGAATATAAGCTTTCTTTTTGTAGTGCTGGAGCCTAATCTGTATAATACCGATTTAGTTCTGTTTGGGCTGTTTGACAGTGTCAAACACACTACTCTGCTGTCGAAATGTAAACATTTGCTTGGGTGTAATAAAGAAGTATCCATTGTGAAGTGAAGATTTCCAAACATCTTTACTTGGTTGTTCCAGCCGCATTACTCTTGTGACATTACTCTTTTACGTAATAGCAATTTCCACCCGACAAATGATGGTGGGGCTGCATAAGCTGCAAATGTTCATTTTCTGCTGGGTTTTCTCCCTTTTGTTTCCCAGCCAAACATGCATTTCCTCGCCATCTTTATCGCAGATTGGTTGCCAGTACAGAGACAATGAACTGCTAAGGGAATTCCCCCAAGACACCCCAATTATCCCGGCCTTCCATCCTTGCTTCCTGTGGAGAGAGGGTCACAAATGTATTGCCCTAGGCCAGCGCAGGAAGCAAGCCTCTCTGCCTTCTGATTGGCTGCCTTGTTTGTTTTTCTGTTTCACAAGCCCTGAACCAGTGTCGAAGCTGTGCCCCAGCCTCTCACCCCCACCGTCCCGGGCGGCATTCTGGGCTCCCCGCCAGATGTTTCTCACTAGCACAGATTCAATAAGGCCAGCACTCTCTGCGTGTTGGGTTTCTGGCCACCTGTTGGGACAGCTTAAGATGTGCGTTTGAAGGTATTTTGTCGAGCCTGGACTGGGCAGAGCTGCTTTTATTAGGCAAGCAAAGAATTTAGCTACATTTTTAGGACTGCTCTTCTTCATTTAAAAAGTAGCACACAGCGGTCTCTGGAATGAGTCCCCTGCAAGCTCAACAACAAAGACATGCATTCATGCCAACGGCTGCTGCAAGGGCTTTTCATTTTCACCCTCCAAAGGGGTTCGTTTGATAATGTGAATGGCCAGAAGTTTTAAATTCCAGTTTTTGCTGCTAACTGCTGAGGTTATGTGTGTCAGCACCAGTAATATCATGGTTTTTTGGCGGGGTGGTGGTGGTGGCTTGGCTGGCATCCTCAGGAGGCAAAGGTCCTGTAGCTGGCATATGTGCATGGGTATATGGGTAGGTGTTAAGAATGTTTCTTAAGGGCCTAAAGACCATGAGTCACAGAATCAGCATTGACTGGCAGTGTGCTTCCTTTCGCTGTTCTGGATTGAAAAGTGACGGGGAGGTGTTTATTTTTGTCACATTCCTCAGGTAGGTGGAAATGGCACTAAATTGGAGCCTCCTTGCATGGACAGTTTAGCTAATGGTTTGCTTAAGATTCTCATGTGCACACATTTCCCACAGTATGGCAAATACAACTGAGGAATGTAGGGACATAGGAAACTGCCATATATTGAGTCAGACCATTGGTCTATCTAGCTCAGTATTGTCTATACAGACTGGCAGTGGCTTCTCCAAGGTTGCAGGCAGGAATATCTCCCAGCCCTATTTTGAAGATGCCAGGGAGGGAACTTGAAACCTTCTGCTCTTCCCAGAGTGGCTCCATCCCCTGAGGGGAATATCTTCCAGTGCTCACACATCAAGTCTCCCATCCAAATGCAAACTAGGGTGGACTCTGCTTAGCTAAGGGGACAAGTCATGCTTGCTACCACAAGACCAGCTCTCCTCTCACCTTCTCCCTTTTTAGACAGGTACAGTTTATTTCATCAAAAATTCCTAGATTTTTGCAGCATGGAGTGGATAAAGATTGCAAATGTCTCAAGCAGGCATTGCCACATGCTTATTTATTCCACCATTGAATACAAATCCAAAGTCATTCAGTTTTGGTACTGGGAAAACCTTTTCCTGTCAGGACAAGGAGGCAAAAGTTGGGGTTGTAGTCAGGTCTTCTCATGGTAAAGACCGAAGACATGATGATGGCGACACCATGATGTCTGTTTTTAAGGGTGGCAATAATGTGAAAGTTTCTAAATAATCAATCTAACTGCTTAAAGTACACGACTAAATTAAAAAAAGTGATTTGAATTAAATTAGCTGCAGATTTTTAAATATATATGAAGTCAGCACCTGATGTGTCCTCAGCAGCCAATCCTAGACTACTGAACACTCTAGCATTGACATCCTATAGCTGGTACTGCAGCTGCTGTACCTTTCATATAACATCAGACCAGCTGAAGAAGGCAGAAGCCAAAATGTTTTGCACCTTATATTTCTATTGGTTAATTTACAATAAATTTATACTATTCTTTTTGATTAACTGCATCCTGCTGGGATCCAGAAAATACTTGTATGGAGTCTGTTTGCAGTTTCATTCTCTCTCTCAATAGAGAGAGAGAACAAACAAAAACTGCTGTTGGCAGGCACCATCTTGGAAGATGCATTCCCTCTTTTTCTCTCACACGGGATAAAATGCCTCTTCTAAAATGTCTGCTTTAGCACATGGGAAACATGTTTTTTGCTTCTGACGGTTGCTTACTAATACGCAAATGTCACTAATCAATCAGCTGAAACATGCATAAGAGTGCTTTCATCAGGTTACACCCTTAGTGGCAGGGTACTCCCCCCCAAATCCAGTTCTGTCCTTATGGTTAGAAAATACCAGCTGAAGAGGAAGCAAGATCCTCTTGGGAAAAGCATGTCGAGTATTTGTTGCTTTGGGGTCGCAAGCACGCATGGCTCTGCACATGAAGCCTTGTTGAAATATATATTTAGCGTTGCAGATTTCTCTCCCTAAGCAACCTCACATTGCAACAGCACGTGTCCCAGGAGCTAAACATAACTCCTGATCCTCTCTCATCAAGAGCCAGGGCCCTCCGTGTTCAAGGAGTTTTTGATAGGCCAGACATTTTTGATGCCTACTAATGCTCCTAACATTCATCCAGAATCCCAGTGCAATAAGTAATTCTTCTAATCCTTGGAAACTGATTCTTCAGCCTGCTGTCACTGAAATTCTAAGAGGCATGCTCACAAACCCATTTGTTTCAGAGTCCGTGGAGGAAGAACTTGCCATCCTTGGGCTGGTTTCAGGGGGGCTTTGGCAAATTGCCTTGCATGGAATCCTCTTCCTACGTGGGTGGGCTCCAGGAGACTCTACCACCACCACCCCCGCAAAAGCATTCTTAGGGAGCAACACTGGGCCCTTGAGGGCCCTGCACCTTCAACAGCCAACTTACAGTGCGGACCCACAATGCTGGCCATGGCCACCATGGCTGGGCTGAGTTGTGACCCAGTGGAAACAAACAGCATTCCTCCTGGTGTCTGGCACTTAGAAACTACCTACCTGTGGGGGAGAGCTGGTCTTGTGGTAGTGAGCATGTCCTCTGCTAAGCAGAGTCCAGCTTGGTTTGCATTTGGATGGGAAACTACATGCGTGTGCTGTGATATTCCTCTTAGGGGATGGAGCTATAGGTCAGTAGTAGAGCATCTGCTTGCAAGCAGAAGGTCCCAGGTTCACTCCCTAACAATATCTCCAGGTAGGTTTGGGAGTAATTCCTTCCTGAAACCTTGGAGAGCTGCTGCCAGTCAGAGTAAACAATATTGAGCTAGATGGACTAATGGTTTGAATCAGTATAAGACAGCTTCCTATGTTCCTGCACTACTGTTCCTTCCTAGTGCCTCTAGAAGAAGAAGAAACACCTTTCATGGTTAATGCTAGGGAACTGAAAGCTGTTCAAAGGAGCAGTGGTGTTGAATTTTGGAATTGGGGTTGGGGTTGGAACACCTAAACCGGGCCTTGCTGCAACGCTAGCCACCCCTTCTCTTTCATGCTCAAAAGAAGCCTGTCAGGGACAGCTGGTCCACTCCAGTCTATGCAACATTACTGTCTGGAGCCCTGGGAAATGCTGGGATAGTTGGAAAGAATAGCACCAAGCAGGAAGAAATCTCCTAGTGTAGTCTCTAGCAAGAAGCAAGGGAATGTGCTGTTTATGGGAGGCTTTTAGAGAGATCTGTAGATTGACTGTGGGTCAGGCATGAACTTTAAAACCATTTGACTCACAGATCTGGATTTTGCCCAGTGGTTACAAATGCGTCCTAGTTGGTTTTGCCCTGGACTTCTCCTTTTGCCGCTTGGTGGCTGTCTAGCTGCTGTGCCTTTTGCAGAGAGAGGCAAATTCCAAGCTCTGGTAGAAGGAGAAGTAGAGTGGAGACATTCCTTGTTTTGCTTCCAGCAAGCAGGCACCAAGTGCATCCATGTTCAAGCCTCCTTTTTAGTCGCTCTCGTTCTGGGCGTGTTGTGGCTTCCAAAATTCATTTCCATTTTTATCCAGGTTTCGGTTGTTTTAGCCTTCTCTCATCGCGCATTCCTGAACATCGGCGCCCCGCAGCAACATCTGCTGTGAGAGGTGGGGGCAGAGCAACGGCACATTCTGCTCCAGCTGTTCCCTGCCGTTGCTGCCTACAGGCAATCAGTGGAGCATTGTGTAAAGCAACCCTGCCATGGGGACTGGCAGCATGGCGGCACTTTCCAGTGGGTGCTAATAGAGCATCATTCCAGGGGGGAACAGGACGGAACCCATGCTATTGCCTTTGTTTTGCCTAAAACGCTTGCAGTCCTTCCCCCTCCCTCCATTTTAAAAAAATGAATTGTGTGCATTCCCCTTTTCCTTTCCAGCCCAGCCCTGCTCAAGGATTCGAGGTGGGCTACAACACTGGATGGGGCAGAAATCTTTCTTCATATTCTCTGTATTAAAAATATTTGTGCCCCAAACACAGGTGCATGGTTGCTACTTGTAGATACTCAGGGGTGATGGATTGGGGATGGGGCCATGGCTCAATGGTAGAGCATTTGCTTTGCATGCAGAAGGTCCCAGGTTCAGTCCCTGGCTGCATCTCCAGGTAAGGCGGGGAAAGACTCCTGCCTGAAACCTTGGAGAGACACTGCCAATCAGTGCAGACAAATACTGCGCTAGATGGACCAAGGGTCTGACTCCGTATAAAGCAGCTTCCCATGCACCTGTGCAATGCTGTGTTTCAGGAGCTGGCAGGATTTGAACCAGGGTCAACAGCGTAAAGCTGCCAGTTCAAACGAAAGCTATTTCTGTGTGTATGTTTTGTCAGCATTTTTCACAATGTGAAGCCAGTATAATATTTGGCATTTCTTTCATTGGCCTCCTGAAGATTGAGGCCCATTCCTGGAGACTCAAGGGCCGTTCTAGAGGGCTGACAACCCTAAGTAGCAGGCCATGTACTACTACTGCTACTGCTGCTACTACATACTGCTTTTCAACAAAGTTTCTCAAACTGATTACACAGGATAACTAAATAAATAAGTAAGATGGTTTCCTGTCCCCAAAGGGCTCACAATCTAAAAAGAAAATATAAAGTACAGAAGACTCTCACTATTTGCATAGCCACAGTCAGGTAATTGACACCTGACCTCTGCATATGTGGGGGGGAATGGGGGAAAGATATTATTATTTTTATTTTTATTTTTATTTTTATTTTATTAATAATAATTCGATTTCTATACCGCCCTTCCAAAATGGCTCAGGGCGGTTTACAAAGAGAAATAAAACAATATGATATGACCCCATATCTGTGGGTCAGGGGTGGCCGGAAATGACCTTGGAGGTCATTTCCTGCTGCCACTTTGTGGAGAAGAGCCATTTTATGGCTCGTCTGTTCAAACAACAACCTTATACAAAACTATGGTGCAGCCACACCTGGAGTACTACGTACAATTCTGGTCGCCACATCTAAAAAAGTACATTGTAGACCTTGAAAAGGTACAGAAGAGGGCAACCAAGATGATCAGGGGCCTAGAGCACCTTTCTTATGAGGCAAGGCTACAACACCTGGGGCTTTTTAGTTTAGAAAAAAGAAGACTGTGGGAAGACATGATAGTGGTCTATAAAATCATGCATGGAGTGGAGAAAGTGGATAGAGAGAAATTCTTCTCCCTCTCACATAACTCTAGAACCAGCGGTCATCGCATGAAATTGATTGCCAGGAAATTTAGGACCAACAAACGGAAGTACTTTTTCACACAACACATAAACAACTTGTGGAATTCTCTGCCATGAGATGTGGTGACATCCAACAACCTGGATGGCTTTAAGAGGGATTTGGATAACTTCATGGAGGAGAGGTCTATCATCGGCTACTAGTCAGAGGGCTATAGGCCACCTCCAGCCTCGAAGGCAGGATGCCTTTGAGTACCAGTTGCGGGGGAGTAACAGCTGGAGAGAGGGCATGCCCTCAACTCCTGCCTGTAGGCTTCCAGCGGCATCTGGTGGGCCACTGTGTGAAACAGGATGCTGGACTAGATGGGCCTTGGCCCTGATCCAGCAGGACTGTTCTTATGTTCTCAACCCCTCACCAAAAATCCCTGTGATTTTTAACATAATTTTGAGGGGGGCGGGTTGGGACTTGGGGGAGAGGGTATCACTGGTCTGTTGCAGGCCCATGGAGCATGGTAGGTTATTGAAGAGAATGGTATTTAAGAGAATCCCTTATTCATTATGAACCCCGCCGCCTCTTAAGATCTTCAGGGGAGGTTCGTCTGAAGGTAACACCAGCTTGTCTGGTGACGGCTCAAAGGAGAGCCTCCTCTGTAGTTGCCCTGGGACTGTGGAATGCACTTCCTGCTGAGATGAGAGCTGCTCCATCCCTGTTGGCATTTAGGATACAACTAAGGACACATCTCTTCAGCCAGGTTTTTTAGTTGGTAGGTGTTTTTATGGATATTTTAATCCGGTTTTATGATTTAGCTATAAAATTCTTGGTTTGTTTTAAGCTGTAAACCAACTAGAGACCTCAGTAGTGAGCAGTACACAGATTTATTAAATAGATAGATAGATAGATAGATAGATAGATAGATAGATAGTATGGCACTTTATTTGGCCCATTTTTGCAGATTTATAACTTTTAAAAAAGCGATATATTTTCAACTTCTGGGAACCTAGCCCCCATGATCTCATTGACTGTAATGATTCATTATCTGCAGTTTCAATACCTGCAGTAATCTGCTAGAACAGAACCCCCAGAGATCCACTAGAGGTCCACCTGTAGACACCACCAGCAGCCACTGTAGGGATGCTGTGCTGGGATTGGATAGGGGCCAGTTGCTCTCCCACTGCTAAATATAAGAGAATCACCACTTTGAAAGGTGCGTCTTTGCTCAGTTGGCAGTTAGTAGTTCACTTTGCATATGGCGGTTGGATTCTTCATATTCCAGCTCCCTCCAATTTGCACTGCTGAACGGATAGATTTTATTTTGCAGATGCTGCTGCTGCGCTGTGCTGCTCTTGATGATGTGGTGTGGTTTTTGTTTTGTGCTGCTTTCTAGAAGATTGTCTGGGGTTTTATTAGGTTAGCCACCTAATGGCGCAGCAGGGAAATGACTTGACTAGCAAGCCAGAGGTTGCCGGTTTTAATCCCCACTGGTATGTTTCCCAGAGTATGGGAAACACCTATATCGGGCAGCAGCAATATAGGAAGATGCTGAAATGCATCATCTCACACTGCGTGGGAGATGGCAATGGTAAACCCCTCCTATATTCGACCAAAGACAACCACAGGGCTCTATGGGCACCAGGAGTTGACACCGACTCAAAGGCACATTTTACCTTTGTTAGGTTATGTTTTGAATCAGTATGCTGCTTTGGGAGCCTTTGGCTGAAAAGCAGCTAATCTGAAAACAAAATATGAATGTTATCCTCATAACAATCCTGTTAGATACAGTAGGTGGCTTGCTACCCCCAAATTCACCTCTGGTGAGCTTCATGCCTGAGTAGGGATTTGAATCCAAGTTTCCCCAATCTAATGCGAACATTGAATTGTTTTGGAACCCTGGGGATGATCTCCATGGTGGAGCTTTGCATGCAGAAGGGCCCAGGTTCCATCCCTGGCAGCATATCCAGGTCGGGCTGGGAAAGACTCCTGCCTGAAACCTTGGAGAGCTGCTGCCTGTCAGTGTAGACCAGGGCTGCACAACTTCAGCCCTCCTGCAGACACTGGCCTACAACTCTGCCATCTCTGACTATTGGCCACTGTGACTGGGGATGATGGGAGTTGTCGTTCAAAAACAGCTGGAGGGCCAGCATTTTAAAGCCCTGGTGTAGACAATACTGAATTAAATGAGCCTGTGCTCAGACTCGGTATAAGGCAGCTGCTTATATTCATGCCACACTCTAGCCACTATCACACTGACTATCGTTTGCACAGGTTCGAAAGCGTTCTCTTGTTTGCACGGCTGAGGGTTGATTCCTGGTTTTGGTTCTGAGATAAGCCTTGGTGCACATCTGGGAAACATATCTCAGTGACCCCTGGCACCCAAAGGCTTGTATCTGACGCAGGTAGCGTTGCCGTATTCTGGCTTTCCAAATCCGGGTGCCTAATTTGCATATGATGTAAATGGGCTTGAAAATAATTTTTTAGCAGAATAGTGACTGCACGTTTTACCCCATAACTCCGCTTCTACAAGGGCTAGAGCTTCACTTTAAAAAAAAGAAGAAGAAGGAAAGCTGAATTCTGGGTGAATTTGGGTGGGCTAAGAAATCTTGATGAGATGCTTAAAATCCGGGTGAAACCCAAAGTTCCAGGAGGCATCGCAAGCAACTCTAGAGCCAGGCAATAAAGTGTGTGTGAGATATAGGCATAATTGCCTATCTCGAAGTGGTCTCTGGGATGCTTACCTTACTTGTGGTGATTTAAGTTGCAGAGTGTAGAGATCTGCCCAAAATAGTCATTTGATGACTGACTAATCGGCTAATAAAAGTCAAAGGAACTTGGCAAGAGGAAGCGTAACAGGTTGTCTATGCCATTGCTGGATCTGCTGTGAAGGCACAACATTTTCAAGCAGAGCTGCTGCTCAAGGGTTAAATTTAGGAATGCAAAGTGTGGCGTCAAAGGCCTAGGGACCAAAGAGGTTATGCTCTGTTGGTGGGAAGAGGTGAAGAGGGCTTGGTTTTTTCCAGTGTGCCCTCTGCTTCCTCAGAATTGTTTGCATTGCTTCCTGGTGGCTAGCAACAGAGGCAGAAAGCAGAACAGCTTTCCATTCAGGATCATGTCTCAGTAGCTGTGTGCATGCTGTTTGCATGGAAGGAATGTAGAAAGAGAAGATGGGCTGAACTTGTCTGGTTGTAGCAAGCAAACACACAGACACAAAGACACACACACACACACACACACACACACACACTCTTTGCTATGTTCAAGCTCTGGCACACTTGATTCCAGTATCTGAAAAAAGTATAGTACAGTCCTGTGTGTGTTTACTCAGAAGGAAACTTCACTGTGTTCATCAGGGCTTATTCCCAAGTAAGATTGCAACTTGAAGATCACAGATTTTCAGAAAACAACACAGCATTCTCTGCAGCACTTCTAAGTGTGGATCTAAACAGACCTCTTGGAAAGACTTCTTGGCATTAAAAGACATGGGGAATATAAAAGCCAATATTCTCAGCGTTTTATATAGGCGCACACCACTTTAATGTGAAATAAAAAATGACTGGATCTAATCCAGTAGCTCCTACCGAAGAGTTATGGTAAACAGATAATAGCTAATATTTTGTATCTTTAACCTTTATCTCTGGAGTCTTCTCTGGCAAGCCATTCTGCATTGCCACTTTTAAACTTTTAGATTGTGAGCCCTTTTGGGACAGGGAACCATCTCCCATTTTATTTTGTGATGTAAACCACTCTGAAAACTTTTTTTTGTTGAAAAACAAAATATGAAATATGTTTAATATTTTTCCCCCCCTGGGCATTGTTTTCTTCTACACCTGCATGCTTCTTTTAAACACAAGAACATAGGAAGCTGCCTTATACAGAGTCAGACCATTGGTCCTTCTTGCAGAGATGCATATATTGTACGTGCAATTTATTGTTCAACCAGAACAATGCTGGTTTCTACTCTAAGGTTAAGGGTTGCAAAGTCTTTTGCAAAGGCCTAACTGTGGGGGAAGCCTTTTTGCATTATTAGTAGAGAATTGAAAATGCCTGAATATGTGCATTTATATACCGAGTGTACGTTTGTGTCATAACCGCTTTGACTAATCTTCAGCAATAGTGTGTTTTTCATTTCAAGCCACAAACAGAGGCAGCTGCAAGACCTGATTTGTGGCTGGACTTTTCAAGGGGGTTCTTTGTAATCCATTTTTTGGCACCTTGGATCTTTCCTGTGCAGACAGCGTCTCTCTCCCTCCTCCCGCCGCCCCCCCCATGGCAAGCCGCTTCTCTAGGGGTCATCCTAGTGCTGAGATCTGAAGATCAAGTAAATAATGAGTTTATTTCACTTTTCTCTCCCCCCACCCTTCCTGTACACGTTGAGCACTCGCCACCCTGCTGTCTGTTTTTCCTTGCCAAGGTTCAGTTCTAATTATGTTGATTTTCTTCAGCCCACCCCCTCCTGCAAGCTTATTAGGGTGAATATTTTTATTTATTATCATTTCGCCCAACTCCTGCCAGCATTTCCAATTACTCTCGCCGCTTCCTTGTAATTGTCTTTCTGTAATGGCTCTGAAACAATTGCGCTAAATGAGGTGTCTCCAGCAAGATGAGAGTTTCACTTCATTAAAGGCTAATGTATTCTCAGCTCTGGCTCTGTGGGCTGGCTTGCGAAGGAGACATTTAAACAGCTTCTTCTTTTATTTTGCAGGGAGCAACTTTTAGTGGCAAGAGAGGCTTTGTTTGTACATGTGCGTGCTTCTGTACATGCATGCACACTTTCACATGCATGCCTTGATTAAGATGCTAAGGCAGGCATAGGAGAGAGCTGCAGGTTCCTACTCAGGAATGTTGTTATCCCTTCTGTTTTCCATGGTTAATATACAGGAGAGAGCATATGTCTGCCCCCTTCCACGCCCTCAGGCGAGGGGATGGTGTTTGGCATTAGCACGTTTAATCAGTCTTTCGCTCATTCCGTTCTCTTGGCAGCTGCCTTAAAGGGTTATTTATACATAATATGCAGTAGATGACGTGAAGAGACACCACCCCCCACCCCCATTACTAAGCATTTTGCGCACACAGCATAGGAATACAGGAAGCTACCTTATACAGAAATTCCTCAGACTTACAACACAATTGGTTCTGGAAAACTGTGTCTTCAATTGAAACGTCTTAACGTGGAACCTATTTTCCCGCAAGAAACAATGTTATTGTTAGGGGCTTGCTTCCTGACCTGAACCAAGACTGGATACACTCTTGTTTTCCTCCTGATGCGTGAAAAAGCTGGTGGTGTACCAGTCAGAGATATGCATCAGAGAAGTTGATGGTAGCGAATCAAAAGTTGCTCACCCTCTCCTCCCACTCTCTTCCTGGCTCTCTGTCACTTTTCCATGGAAGGGAGGGAGGAAACTGGGTAGCTTGCTTCCATCTCCTCCTCCTGGGTGATGGTTAGGGAGGAAGCTAGGCAGGAAATGACATAAGGGCTAGGAGCAGGTTGGACTGTCTCCTTTTCACCATTACAGGACAGCAGCTGTGCCTGGAGGAGGAGAAGCGGAGGAGCTGAAACAGCAGCAGAGACAGTGGCAGAGATAGATCTTAAGTTGAGGAATGTTTGTTTCGAGTCAGGCCATTGATCTGTCTGGCTTAGTATGGTCTGCACTGACTGGGAGCAGCTTTGCAAGGTTTCAGGCAGGAGTCTTTCTCAGTTCTACCTGGAGATGCCAAGGACTGAACCTGGGACCTTCTGCATGCAAAGTAGATGCTTCCTTACTGTGCTATGGCCCCATCCCCAACGTCTCAGTTTACATAGTGGCAACAGATTATATTCGTTTTAGGGATCTAAATGGGTCCTGCTTGATATCAAGGACACACCTTGGGATTGCTTTCTGATGCATAATGGCGCATCATCAGGACGTGATTGGTTGCAGCCGTGTGGGAATAAGTAGCCATTTCCCTTGTTTCTTACAAAATGCCCATTCAACCATTTGTTCTTATTGTAGCTTTATGTATTGTATTGCATTGATCACATTGACACCCTGCCTTTCTTCCATGGAATTCTCGGCAGCATACACGGGGTCCCCCAGTGGTCTCTCATCCAAACACTGACCAGACGTAAACCTACTTAGCTTCAGCCACAGTTGCTGCTTTATGTGCCTTCAGGCCATGCCTTGATATATTAAGATATGATTGCATTTTTCCCAAGTTTTTTGATATTAGAAATCAGGAGGTCATCTTAAATTCAGAGTCCTGTTCCTTTTGAGCAAATGCAGGTAGAACCTGTATTTAACCTCAGATTTTAAAGGGGATTGTCTTAAATTCAGTCATCTTCAATTCAGGTAAATACAGATACTGTGCTGTATTGTGATAAGAATTCTTGTCTCTTTTCAATTTTGGCAAATAGAAGCAGGCAGTATTGTCCTCATAATGGCTGATTTTCGGTATTTTTTGATCAGTTTCCTGATGACCCGGAACCTAACCCCCACAATTCCATAGCCCCCCCCCCAACTAAATATTCACGGTTTCCATATCCGCAGTTGCAGCCGGGAACAGAACCCCCACAAATAATTGAAGTCGCCCTGTGTACTATAAAAATGTCAGGAAACAGCTACAATTTTCCTTTTCTGCATTTCACCAACTTTTTGTTGTTGTGTGTTTTCCTTTTTTAAAAAATGTCTTCACACCTGCTGCAAGGCCCTTCACACCTAATCCTGTGTTATGTTTCAGAAATTGCCAGTGAAGAGAGAAATGCAAACTTCAAATAATAATTTAAAAACAGGAGCCTTCATTTTAAATTAAATTAGATTGGCAGTTTCAAGCATAAAGTCCAGATTTGAAAAATGGATCGGGAGCAAGCAAGCTCAACCTTCTCACTAAAAAAATATGTGCGCTTTATTGATCTCTACCTAATCCTAAAACCAGTAGCTTTAATAATGGGGGTGAATTGCATAACTTTATTATTTTAGGGGGATCTCAGTGTCAGGAAGTTTGAGACATTTGTGTTTCTGGAGTTAAAAATCACACTGGATTGTTAGGGGTCTATTGCTAAGTTCCATTTCTGCAATATTTGATTGCAGAAAAAGGGACCAGTTCAGCATTCATTTTGTCCTTTTCATCCTGCTTCTTTATCATGGCTGTAGATGCAGTTGTAGTTAGCTGAATTCAGAATGAACCTGTTTTTCCAACTAGTCTGAGGATTAAAAATAAAATCATGCTAGTACATTTTACAGTTGCACAATCGATTCACAATCATAAACCTCTCTATTTTTTATTTTATTTTATTAAATAAAGAGGTCCATCAGGGAGCATAACCAGCAAACTCACAGGAAGGGGACGCCCAGTTCAGGCAGCAATCACCTTAGGATAAACATGCTGCGATCATGCTATAAGCTTTGCATACCAAAGCTGTACAAAATAGAAGCAGGAATACTTGCTGTGCAGACATTGCTGAGAGTGATGTGCTGGAATGCTAATAGTGCACTCCCAGCAGGTGTGCAGCCGTTGCAGTGGACCTGTGCACGGTGTCCTGGGCTGGCTTGCGATGTTTCAGGTATGCTGGTGTGGAAGTCTTTGGGCCCCAACCCTGAATATGTATTTACCAATGGAGCAGCCTCCCACAAGATATGTTCACAGCTTAACTAATGAAATTAAAGATATCTTGGGCATGTACCATGCTCCTAGCATGGTTCGCCCTCTGAGGGCTCCCTCCCCATTTGTGCACATTGCAGAGTTGGTAGCTGCTTGCTGGACTCGTTCATTTATTTTGCAATAGCCTGTCCTGTATTGGCTTTAAATGTTCCCAACAGATTGCCTTGATGTTGTTGTTGTTGTTGTTTTTGTGGGGGGGATATATAAATATGAATTTATTTAATTCATAATTTAGCTGTCTACAGGTTTGCTGAGCCACCTAATGGCGTAGCCGGGAAATGACTTGATTATCAAACCAGAGGTTGCCGGTTCGAATCCCTGCTGTTGTGTTTCCCAGACTATGGGAAATACTTATATCGGGTAGCAGCAATACAGGAAGATGCTGAAAGGCGTCATCTCATACTGCGCCGGAGGAGGAAATGGTAAACCCCTCCTGTATTCTACCAAAGTCAACCACATGGCTCTGTGGTCATCAGGAATTGAAACCAACTCGACGGCACACTTTACAGGTTTGCCACCGCCTTAAACAGGGACTAACAAGTTTTATTTTTGCAAAAGGAAGATAAAAGATAATTGTTTGAGGAAGCACACATTTTTCACACACACACACACACACACACACACACACACACCCCGAGCAATACAAAAATAATAGTTGGATAATGAGAGATGTGTTTTTGCATTAAAATGTCACGCAAATGATAGCTGCAGGCTTAAGTCTTTTTAAAATGCAAGGGTGTTTAATGGAATGTTGAATCTTGCAATTTATTTGGGTCTACTTGTTACAATACAGCTGCAATTCAAACACATTCAGCAACAGTTACTATTTGCTCAGGCATTTGTGGTGCAAGGGAACAGAAGGGAAGATGATACTGCAGTCCACACAATAGAAAAAGTAAAAAGGTTCAAGCAAATCCCTGAAGCTTTCCCAACAGGGACAGTCAGGGGTGTAGCTAGGGGAGAGGGGACTCTCAGAGTGAGGGAGACAATGAAGAAAATAGGTAGGGGTAGGGACACTCAGGAGCTGGGAGGACTGGGTTATTTGAACCCATCTGCTCAATTATAGCTACACCCCTGAAGACAGTAATGTATTAGGGACTGATACAAAAGGTAGCCACCGAATGGCACAGCAGGGAAGTAACTCGCCTAGGGAGCAAGAGGTTTCCGGTTCGAATCCTCACTGGTATGTTTCCCAGGCTATGAGAAACACCTATTTTGGGCAGCAGCGATATAGGAAGATGCTGAAAGGCATCATCTCATACTGCGTGGGAGATTTCAATGGTAAACCCCTCCTGTATTCTACCATAGACAACCACATGGCTCTGGGGTCGCCAGGGGGTCGATACACCGACTTGATGGCACAACTTTACCACAATAGGTAAGGACTGTCTCTAGAAAGCAAGGACAGTTGGAGCATATCATAGGATCAAAATGGGAAGTGAGAGCTTGTTTAGTCTACCACACACATTTAAACCCATCTTTTAACAGATTGGCTTAAAGCAGGAAGTGGACCAGAAGTGGCCCTTTTTAGCTCCCCAAACAGCTGCAGAGCGTTTTCTAGATTACATGCTGCAACGTACTCCCAACGTGTCTGCTAAGTGCCCCTCCGTATTGCCCGTGTTTCCATCTCGGTGTCGCTTTGTTGCCAGCAGGGTGCCGTTCATATTTCCCATGCCTTGATTCGAATTTTAATGATGCATTTTTGCCCTTTGTAAATGTGCTGCAGGAAAATAGCTGTATTTTTCCATTGTAGGGAGCCTAGCCCCACATTTTATGCATTGTAGCATGTTGCAGTATGGACAGTTTTCCCGCACCTCATGCTTGCTTCCTCCACCCCCTCACCGCAGGGAGAGAAACAGGCAGGAAGAAATCTCGGCTTTCCCCTCCTTTCCTCCCCACAGATCCCAAACCCCACACCTCCCTCCTCCTCCGCTTGCTTCCAGTATAACTTGAACTTGTCAGCACAGAAAGGGAGGGAAAAGCAGCTGAGCAGATTTCTGAATCCAACCCTTTCTCATGCACTTTTTACTGAAGAGGAAGCCCAGTTAACTAAATCATTTACTTTTGTGAAATCCCACTTGCTTACTACAAGGCAAAAGGCAGGGAGAAAGAACAGTCACTTACTTAAAAGAAAGCCCATTGAACTGAATCATGATTCATTCACTTCTGTGCAATCCCACAGCCCTCACTGGGGGAGCACTTGCCTTCCCTCTGCCTTTTCCCCTCCTATTTATTTATTTCTCTGGAGGCACACCAGTTCCTGACTTTCCCCCTTCCCGGCTCACCAGAGGATTCCCTTTAACTCTCCGCCCCATAAGCAGTTCCGTTGTTTTGTCACTCCAAAAGATCTCCTCACACACCCTCTTCCCCACCCACCCTTGGTTATTGGTTGTGCAAAACTGGAATGATGCAAGACAAAGTTAGGTTTTTGTTTTGGAATGGCACTTCCCCCTGCTGGTAGATTTGTGCAAGGCAGCCGAGAATTTTTTTTTTTTTTTTAACATCACGTCAACCCCACCCACCCACCCAGCCCACACACAGAGCAACTCCATTGTCCCAATTGGAGCAGGAGGAGGGGCAGTTGAACCCATTTCAAGGAGAATATGGGCATTCCTGCCTTGAAAACATGTTGCAATGGATGGGAAATATGAATGGCCACCAGCCTAAAACGCAGCATTGAATAACGCTTTACTCTCGGTTTTAAACCATTGCACTATTCTGTCACACTTTGCAACACTTTACCCGTTGCAAATCTCATAGTCTGGGAAACGCCCAGCTGCCCTGATTCTATGCTGCTCTACAGTACTCCCACCTTCAGTATGCATTTACTTTGTAATAGCCCATCTTCTAGTGATTTAAAAGTCAATCACTTAATGGCACAGTGGGGAAATGACTTGACTAGCAAGCAGCCACAGGTTGCCGGTTCGAATCCCTGCTGGTATGTTTATATCGGGCAGCAGCAATATAGGAAGATGCTAAAAGGCATCATCTCATACTGCGCGGGAGATGGCAATGGTAAACCCCTCCTGTATTCTACAAAAGACAACCACAGGGCTCTGTGGTCACCAGGAGTCGATGGCACACTTTACCTTTACAGTGTTTTATGCTTTGGGGTCAAGACAGATATATTTTAAAACTATAATTGTTGAATCATATGTGATCATATTTCAAAATAAACTTCTCGATCTGTAGTATCTGAAACAGCAGTAAGTATGGACAGGTCTCTTGGTTTTCTTTCATCCAAATGTTGCCCATTTTCCTTTTGAGTTCAATTCCACTCTCTTCTAAAAATCCGCAGATTGTTTCCCCATCATTGGGAAAGATCCACAGTGATAGTGCATTGCAAAGTATGCATTTAAATATATATTTTCCCCTTAGTGTACAGAATGCATAGAATCCATAGAAACAGCTGTATTTTATAAAATGTGAGCAGAAGGGTGCAAAATCATGCATTCCACCATGAATTTCATCAGGAAAGGAATTTGAATTTTGGCAAGAGGGGAATCCAATAACATTCCTGAATGGCAAGCACTAACCCACATTGTGCTTTAGGGTTGATTTCTATACATGTGTACACAGGAGACAAGCTGTAACATCTGGGCAACTCTGGTGAAATAACTGAATCCTACTAGCCATGAAAATTGTAATAAAGCATTTCCAGAGGGTAAAAATGAGGACTGTGATTTGCCAGGGGCAGTTAGCAGAAAGTAGGCACTCTGCCTGGTAAATAGGGACAGTTAGAGCATACGATGTTGAACCATTAACACTTCATTCCACACATAGCATTTCAGAACATTTTGTAGAATGTTTCTGAACACCTCATAATCCTGATAATGGAACAAAAAGAGGGGGGAGGGTGAAATAGGACTGCAGAGGCTGCTGAAAGACATAATTAGGGGCCTAAAATAAACCTATCCACACACAATTATACATATTTCTGCAATCCTGATGCTAACATAAATACCATAATGTCCCATAAAGATGCCAGACTCTTTTCTGCAGGATCCAATTAGTAGTAAGTGAAGTTATGCCATTTCTGTCTGACACGTCGTGAATCAAGCCAGTAAGAATTAAACAGGCTTTATAGTGCAATAAGGAACTCGCCAAACCTGAAATAAAGTGGCATAGAGCATATCGCTGTATCCGTGGTGGACAAAAATAAAGCACATCTTCATGAATCCCATGATATTCAAAAGCAAGTTAATGGAATGAAGCTATCGGAAGTTCGCAGATGATCCCCCATCTTCCTCCATCTCTGATCGATCTTGCTATGTAGCTCTTGGCAGACGACAATCTGGAAATATTGGTGTGTGAAAGAGGGACAGAAATTGTGCCTGCTTGCCCCCTCAACCTTAACTCATTGATGATGTACCTCCACAGAGATGACATACATACAGATTGTACATGTAGTGTGTAACCTGCAAGGGAAGCAGAGTACAGAACGTGCAGAGAGAGCCTATCAGCACATGGTAGTTGCCGAGTGTGGAATCAGTAGTGGTTTATTTATTGATTTGATTTGATTTCTATACCGCCCTTCCAAAAGGCGGTTTACATTAAAACAAAACTAAAAACTCAAATCAATTAACAGTTAAAATCAGAAACTATAAAAAACAACATAAAACCATTAACAATTAGAACATTTAAAACCGTTTCAAAAAACCCTGGAAAACCAGGCTAAACATTTACAATTTTAAAACAATTTATCATGGGATGCGATACTCCATACTCCTACTGTGCACACTCACAGGCTGAGCAAGCCCACCTGGAAACTTGGCTAGTGGTTGCAATGCCAATTCATTCCTCACACACTCTAATGCAGGCGTCTTCAGCTTTGAGACCCCAGCTGTGGCTGGACTACAATTTCTATCACTCCCAGCCAGGATGATGGGAGTTGTAGTCCAACAGCACCTGGGGACCAAGTTTTGAGAGCCCATGCATTAACTGGTACATTTCACGAACATCCAAACTGTGCATAAATATAGCTGTCAGCCTAGCCTTCTCTCTGGTATGCTGGTTTTCTGTGTGCAAGAATTCTTTATATGGAGGAGCACTCGCATATGTGAGCCTTAAACACAGGCCTGAAGTTATACATTGACCCTAGGCCAATGTACCTGTGGTTCTGTTCCCCCCCCCAACTCTCCTGTCCAAATTCGGACATTCAGGAGAGCTCCCTCTCTGCACTCTCACTGACTGCAGAGAGGAGAGGGAACTGGCTGCCAGGGCTTCCTTCTTGACTGAAGGAGGAGCTTCCACCCTCAACTCCAGTTGCAGAGCAAACAGACTGCGATGCCAGCATTCAGATGTAACGCTTGCACCGCAGAACCAGAGGTCCGGGCGGCGGACCTCACTACAAACCGAAGGTACAAATCTTTTTCAGGGGAGAGTAATTGCGGGTCCATTTTTCCTCAAAACTGTGGTTTCCCACATTTGGACATCCTTAAATGAAACTGGAGGTCCCTTCATCTCTGGTTTTGTGTTACATGCGAATGCAGCCCTAGTTTCTCACCGAGGTGGCAAAGAAGAAATTGTTAGCAGGGCTATTTCTCAGCTAGTGTGAGTTCAGATACTGTGGATGTAATGCTGCTGTTTGTTGAGGTTACAAATTCTAGGTTCAAGAGATGAAAAACATCAAGTAGGTCAGCTTCCCCGTCTTTGCAGGAGTAGTTTGAAAGTAGTTCTTAAAAAAACCCTCCATAACTGTTTAACCACATTGCTTGCAAAAAAGAAAAGAAAAAAAGCTCTCTGGGCTTATGTTGCTTGAAAATCCAGTATCATATGGTTGGGAAGACCTGTCAATTGTAGAGAAGAGAAAATCATCTGTTTCTCTTCAGTGGGAACTGCATTGCCTGTGAGGCAAGGGACTTGAAGAGAGATGAAATAAGATGGAATTTGCTTTTATTTCAAGCTGTCCTCTTTCTGGTATTCTTGAGAATTCAAGGCTCAGACTAGATGGGGCATTCTGTCTATGCTGTTGGATTTTGCTCCTCTGTTGCATATTGGTATCTGCTTGTGGCTGTGGAAACAGGACAGCAAGTTGAGGAAGAATGTGTTAAAATATGTATTTCTTAGGACCTGAAAAGGAGGAGGAGGGTTGTAAAGAGAGGGTAAAAACCAGTGAGCACTTATGACAGAGGGAGGAAACCTTTTCCTTGCACTTTCTCAACATGTTGCATAACTCTATAAAACTCTGCCATGCATTGCCTTATATGTCTCTTTTGTAAGCTAAAAATCCCAAACCAATTGGCCTTTACTTACAGAAGGCGGGTTCAGACTATCGCTGGGAAATCCAGTTCCCAGGAACTGGAGTGCATGCTCCCAGCAGGCATATAATCTGAACTCGCCAAAGTCCAGTTTCCAAGCCTTCCGTTTCACATTCACCCAAAGTTCTCCACCCAACCTCAAATGTAGATTACAAATGGGTGGATAATTTTAGGCAAACGTTGGGTGGAATGTTCAGTCACCAGACTTTGGCAGATTCAGATTACACGCTGGAAGTGTTTACTCCCCAGGAATTAGAACTTCCTGAGAGCCAGATTTCCTTGCAATTGTCTGATGCTGCCCAGAGAAAGGGCTCCAAACCTCTAATCATGTTGGTTGCCTCTTCTGATGCTTTTTTATTGCCATTGCATGTTGGGATGGAAAAATATGTTCCATTAAGCCAGATTCGACACAGATTGCAGCCACCTAATGGTGCAGCAGGGAAATGACTTGACTAGCAAGCCAGAGGTTGCTGATTCGCATCCCCGCTGGTATGTTTCCCAGACTATGGGGGAAACACCTATCTCGGGCAGCAGAAATATAGGAAGATGCTAAAAGGCATCATCTCAGACTGCACAGGAGATGGCAATTGTCAGCCCCTCCTGTATTCTACCAAAGACAACCACAGGGCTCTGTGGTCACTAGCAGTTGACACCAACTCAACGGCACACTTTACGTTTAGACATAGATCACACTATTTGAGATACTTTGAAAGGATTTGAGAGAGTTTTAATTTCTCAAGGTGTATGCATGTCTTTCTTTCGCCTCACTGTCTTTTGTGTCAAACAGGCTTTTACAGCTTTTGAAATAGTATGAAAAAAATGGAAAACATGATTAGCAGAGGTAAAAGTGGAAGGTATGAGCAGCAATGACACCCTGAGAAGCAATTCCTTTCTCTCTCTCTCTCTCTCTCTCTCTCTCTCTCTGAACCGAGGTCAATCCACATGACCAAACTGGCATATAGGTGAATTTACATAGGAAGCTGCCATATACTCTGAGTCAGACCCTTGGTCCATCTAGCTCAGTATTGTCTACCCAGACTGGCAGGAGCTTCTCCAAGGTTGCAGGCAGCAGCCTCTCCCAGCGCTATCCTGGAGATGCCAGGGAGGGGCCTTGGAACCTCAGATGCTCTTCCCAGAGTGGCCCCATCCCCTAAGGGAATATCTCATAGTGCTCACATGTAATCTCCCATTCAAATGCAACTAGGGCAGACCCTGCTTTGCAGAGGGGACCGTTCATGCTTGCTACCACCAGACCAGCTCTCATACTGTCTCTTACTGTGCTTCCTGTGAAAAATGAGTGGCACCGTGGCATAATCGAAGTGGTCTATGGGGGCCTAGCTCAGTGGTAGTACATTTGCTCTTTATGCTGCAGTCCCAGGTTCAGTCTCTGGTAGGCGCTGTGACAGACTCCTGCCTGAAACCGTGGGGGGCCACTGCCTGTCAGAGTAGACAGTACTGAGTAACTGAACTTAGATGCATCGAGGGTCCAGCTCTGTGCAAGGAATCTTCCCGAGTTCCTGTGGGCTCTGTGATTTGAGTTGCATCACATGACTACTTCATGGCACATTCAATGCACTGAATATGTCCCATATGTTCCGAGTGCAGATCCACTGGGCCTTTATTTATGACATACCAACTTGGTTCTGTGAACTGACCCACGGCCATGCAAGGCAGACTGTAATTCAGAATGCAGAAGCATCTGCATCACAGTCTAATCGTTTGAGCCTTGCTGACTTAGGATGTTTGCTGAAAATATCTTTTGAGGGTGGGAAGGATACGAGCAGAGTGTGTTTAGTCAGGTGTGTCTCCAAATCACACAAACACAACAGAAATGCCTGAAGCTTTCCTATATTTCGGCATATTCATTCTGGCTTGGGGTGCAGGTGTTGAACTTTGGGAGTGTCCTCAGCCTAGGCTACAGGCTGAGCAAACATATTTTTCAACTCAGGCACTTCTGATAGTCACAGTGCATCTTGTCCTCTTCTAGTACTAATAAGAACATTTTGGAAG
Organism: Hemicordylus capensis; assembly: GCF_027244095.1. Taxonomy (NCBI): domain Eukaryota; kingdom Metazoa; phylum Chordata; class Lepidosauria; order Squamata; family Cordylidae; genus Hemicordylus; species Hemicordylus capensis. The sequence continues at coordinate 18,642,025 of NC_069664.1, read as the reverse complement.
AGAAAGCCACTTCTCTTAGAATACAGCCAAGTGCCTAAAAGTTGGAAGTGAACCCATTTAGAGTGCCTGAACCAAGTCCAGATGTCTCTGCAAGATAATCAATTACTTCTCCACATCTTGATTTGGAGTACGGTCAGTGATATTATGAAATATGCCAAATGACTTGAAGTCATACCAGCCCCTAGGCTTTTTGGGGGTCATGCAGTTTCCTAGGATTTCTCCCTATTGGTACAAAGGCTGAAGCTGAATATGTGTGGTGAATGGGAAGCAAAATCACACTCATCCCACGCCCATTTTTCTTGGCCAGCTGATTATCAGAGTCTTGCATTCTTGACTTGGCAAACTTTCCCCTTCCTTTCGGAGTTGTATTCCCCGCACAGGAGAATGGCTTCCAGTGTCAGGCTAAGGGCAATTACTTCAAGGTGAGCTCCTTAAGCAGTATTTTATTTTGCCAATAAACACCTTTTTCTCACTGCATGCTATATCCCTTGGTTGCCCTGTCTGTGCATTGGCTTGTTGTTACATCCCTGAGGATCGGACTTGCTCTTCTGATTCAATGTATGGACTATTTGTTACAGTCCAAGGAAGGGGTTCCATAGCTCAGTGGCTGGGCATCTGCTTTCCATGCAGAAGCGCCCAGGTCCTGTCCCTGGGGTCTCCAGATAGGGCTAGTGGTGTGCATGGAACCACACCTCCGCGGTCCAGCACGGGGGAGGGGGGCTCTTTAAGGGTGAAGGAGGGTGTACTTACCCCTCCCGCCGCTTTCCCCCCTCCAGTACTTTCCTCCACCCCTTCCCCCATTCCTCACCATCACGTGCATGATGTACGCATGCGCGGTGAGGCTTTTTAAGCCTTTTGACGAGGGAAGGGGCGGCAGGAAGGTACCCTGCCGCCCCAAATGCTTACCAAAATGGGAGCGCTGGAGGGGGAAAAGTGGTGAGAGGGGTAAGTACACCCTTCCACACCCTTAAAGGTCCCCACACACACCCCGTCGTCAAACTGCCGAACCAGCCCCAGGTCCTGACCGGTCCGGAGGCCCTTAGAATGGGCTCCGGACCGGTCCATGCACATCTCTAGATAGGGCCGGGAAAGATTTCTGCCTGAAACCTTGAAGAAGGCACTTCCAGTCAGTTTAAACCAGGAACACTCAACTTCAGCCGTCCTCCAGACATTGACCTGCAACTCCCATCATTCCTGATATTGGCCACTGTGACTGGGGATGCTTGGGAGCTCTAGTCCATAAACAGCTGGAGGGCCAAAGTTGAGCAGGCCCTGATGTAGACAATACTGAGCTAGAGGGACCAATGGAAAAAGACAGCTTCTTGTGTTCCTATGATGCCTGTCCTCTGGCGTGTGCATCCCACCTGTGGATCAGACGTTCTGTGGAGTGGGGAAAGGGGAGGATGTTGGACTGTGTATAAAGAGGGATATAGTATTGGTGTTCCAAAGCACTGGATCTTGGCTGAAATAGGAACATTGGCGACCATTTGACCAAGGTGCACATGACCATGTAAACCATTTTGAGAACCTTGTTGAAAAGTGGTATATACATTTTCTGAATAATAACATCAAAAGCCTATGCACTGCTATGCATAGCCTAGCCATCTGTCCAGAAAGTAAATGTTTCTGAATGCTTGCGTTTCAGCTATCCTCGAACAAGAATTACTTTATGGAATTAAACCTTCTCTTCAACATCCTCTGGTTCTTAAAATAAACTATGATGGTCAGGAGGCAGAAAAATGCTTTCAGCAGTGTGTAATGTTGAAGGGGGATGCAGGATGGGAATAGACATATTATAGATACACAAAGTTGTTCTTATTTTCATTTGTGGAATGTTAGGCTAGGACTGACATAGTAACATGACACCTAGGGCAGCTGCCAAAGGTACTTTATGGGGTGGGAGGGGTGGCATTTCTTATAGCGGCCATCTCCCAAGGAGTGGCACTGGCCAGCACCTTAATGGCACAGTGGGTATTTACATCATTTGCTGCCACTGTGGCAGAAGGAGAAATGCCCTCGTTCCGGTGTGCGCATTTGTACCTACCATTTATCCCACAAAGCCCTTAACTGATCTAGTGTGACCTTCTGTTGCCAAAGGGAGCATTATGCAGAGGGGAAATGGTCTCCAGAGCAAGGGTGCAAAAGGGTCCATCATCCCCAGCTACAATTTATTGTGGCTTGGGAAGATGGGAGTTGATGTTCAACAACAGCTGGAGGGCCAAGTTTGCCCACCTCCTGTCTAGAGTACTGTTGCTTCTACTTCTGCAGTTGCAGCAGCAAACTGGGAGCATAGGAAGCTGCCTTGTACAGAATCAAACCGTTGGTGCTCCTAGCTCAGTACTGTCTACACTGAATGGCAGTGACTCCAAGGTTTCAGGCAGGAGTCTGTCCTAGCCCTACCTGGAGATGCTGCCAGGGAGTAAACCTCTGGGACCTTCTGCATGCGAAGGAGATGCTCTTCCACTGAGCTGCGCCTCCATCCCCTACTGGGAATGTCTTACAGCACTCACATGCAGTCACCCACGCAAATGCAAACCAGGGCAGACCCTGCTCAGCAACAGGGGCAATTACATAAGAACATAAGAGCCCTGTTGGATCAGGCCCAAGGAAGCCTATCTAGTCCAGCATCCTGTTTCACACAGTGTCCCACAAGATGTCTCTGGGGAGCCCACAGGCAAGAGGTATGTGCATGCCCTCTCTCCTGCTGTGCTCCCCTGCAACTGGTATTGAGAGGCATCGTGCCTGAGACTGAAGGTGGCCCATAGACACCAGACTCTAGTAGCCATTGACAGACCTGTCCTCCATGAATTTGTCTCAGCCTTTTTTAAAGCCACCCACACTGGTGGCCATCACCACATCCCATGGCAGAGAATTCCATAGATTAACTATGCGCTGTGTGAAAAAGTACTTCCTTTTGTTGGTTCTAAATTTCCCAACCTTCAGATTCATGGGATGACCCCTAGTTCTAGTGTTATGAGAGAGGGAGAAAAATTTCTCTCTGTCCACCCTCTCTCCGTGCATAATTTCATACACTACGTACGTGCATGTCTCCCCTTAGTCACTTCTTTTCCAAACTAAAGAGCCCCAGATGCTGTAGCCTGGCCTCATCAGGAAGGTGCTCCAGGCCCTGATCACCTGGTTGCCCTCTTCATGCTTGCTACTGCATGATCAGCTCTCCTTCCCTTAAATTAAATGCTGCTGCACCACCAAGAGGTGGAGGGGGCTCCACTGTGTAACGAGGGAGGCTAAGCCAAGGCCTTCCCCAAACCTTGAGCAGGGGGATATAAAAGACTTTCTTAGATACTTGGAGGTAGATTAAAGGACTGGTTACTCTGCACCCAAGAATCTCTAGAGGGAAGCCGCCACCTTAGCCTGCATGTGGGACAGCAGCCCCAAGACCTTGCAACAAAGGCCAGGTTCCTCCCTCTGTCTCTTGCTTTGCAGAAATGTTTGTGAAATCCTTACCAAAAAGGATGGAGACAGCAGCTGTGCCAACCCCTAGGACAGATAATCATTTCTCCACAGGCTGACAAACTATCTCGCTGTTATGAGCCAATTTTTCTTCATTGAAATCCACAACATAAAACAAAACAAAAAGCAACTTTGCGCTGCCTATTCCCCCCGTCTGCGGCCGGCAGATACGTTTTCTTTATAATAATAAGCATTTCTATCCCTGCTGTTGTGGAGATTAAGAGCATTCAGAAAATAATAGGCATTATCATTTTTTGTCGTTTTTACCTATTACGCTCCTAACTTATCTTGCTGAAAAAAGCAGCGTTTCTTTAAAAGTGAGACTCCTCTAGAACTGCCTTGGCAAAATCAGAGTAAATATCTCTTGCCAGCAAAACTTAATCATTTTAATAACACTTTTTCTTTGTGCTCATCCCAAGAACCACCCTGTGGAGCTAAATCACAGTTCTCTAACTGGTGCTTAGGAATTTGAGATAATTTCCCTTATTCTGTTGACTTAACTTATGGAATTCTGGTGTGGGTGATCTCTGGATTGAATTTGTCAACAAATCTGTGTTTTGTTACTTGCTTATATAGTTATAAGGAAGAAAAGGACTCTTTGGCCTTTTCTTAAAAAGGGAGAATTGCCTATATAAGATGTCGCTTGTTTAGCAAGTCTCTTTCAAGGTGTTAAGCATGGTTATAAAGACAAGTGTGCTCAACCACAACTGTGTAAAGGCAGATCCACACTTTACTTCTTCCATGAGTACACCATCCTTTGTCTTGATTAACGTTGCAAAAATGTTGCAAAATGTGGAAGGGAGACACATGTCAAACAGTGGGCGTGAGCCAAGGAGGTGCAGTTAATAATGGCGCTCCAGGCAGTGTCTGCTGTAAACTCGCATGCTTAGAGGTGTTTCTCCCTTTCACAATTCACTGGGAAGTATCAGTACTGCACATGCAAGGCTGTGCATGCATCATGTAAACTAAACTGGCCTAAAGAGTGATAGGGAACTGAACAGCACATCTATCTTGGTTGCCTCAGTGCTACTTCAGAAGTATGGGAAATGAGAGAGCACGGGAATCTTTTCCCACTAGTGGTCAGCTGTGCATACTTCTGGGTGTCCTAATCTCACAGTTGCCCCTGAGTGTGGCTATACACCGTATCACATGCTACATTGTCCACACTGTGGGGGATGCACATGCCGAGCCAGTGTGCAATGGCTCCAGCAGAAACCGTTCCAAAGTAATAGTGTTGTGCCTCAAGACTCAGCACCTATAAGTAACCCTGGCCCCAAGTCTGGAAGATAGGCTTCTGGGCAAAGCCCTCTACAGGCTCTCTTAGTGGTGCTCTCCCACCCACGTGTTTGTGGTATTTGGCATGGTAGGTTTACTAGTGGGTGGTGGGTGTTTGTAAGGGTGGGCCGCTCAGTTGCAATGGGGCTCCTCTTGCTGGGCTCACCGCATCCCGACCTGAAGCTTACAAGCAATCAGCAGGCACTGAACCACTATGCCTCACCTGTCTCTTGCACAGAGCTCCCATGTGTTCTGGACTAGCCTAATCGTAACTGAAAGGTCCAAGTCCTTTCCTGTCCAAATCAGTGACACTTTACTGATGACACAGATGCACGTCTGCCGATTTATTTTGTCTTGAAGGGCCTCAACGTTTCTCACCCTTTTAAAAACAAACAAACCCTTCTTCCCCTCCTCTTAAATCCTCTTATTATTGCAACACGTTTCCTGCCACAGAGGAATTGCTTCTGAAATATTCAATGAGAAATCAGTCCTAACTGGTGGCACTTTTAAAAAGTCTGTTTTACCAAAGTGAAGAATAATTTTGAGCACTAAGTATTGTAGACTGAACTTCAAGCAGAAAAGTGTTAATGAAAACCAGGAAATGTTTTGGAACAGCTTACTGAATTCCCAAAACACAATTTCTCACCCATCCATGCAAAAAGCTCCTTGATTTCCCCTACTCTGTTTCTTCTTACAAAGGAATGGGGAAAGAGCTATGGAAACAAATATGCCAGAGAGGGGAAGAGGGAGGGAGAGGGAGTTAATTTAAGAGTTAAATAGTTCATGTTAAATAGTTCACATTGTAGGTAAAAGGAGCTAATGATTCTGTGAATGGTTGATATTTAAATCTACCTTTTTAGCTTTCCTCGATTCTAATACAAAGGGAGGTTTTACAAAAAGCAGGCATGAACTCCGTTTCTGAATGCCTTTCCTGTAGAGCCTCTTCCTTGGAAAATTGATGCTACTCAACTGCAGAGCGGAGCATTACAGACCAAGCACTGTTCTCCTTCATTCCTTAAACCTGAAAATCCCTTGACCTGGTTAGCAGCACAGTGTGGGCTCTCTAGTGTTCTCTGGATTTCCTCGACTCTCTGAAATTGAGGGACCACAATTGCTGCAAATGTTATCCCAGCATCTTGGCAGATTGCTTATTGCTGCAGCAATTGGGTGGATGGGGGTGGGAATGGGTTTTCTCCTTGGGACCTCCTTTGGAATGGTTAGATTCCAGAGGCGTCACCACATTAGTCTGTGGCAGAAAAAACAACCATGAAGAGACCTTTGGCACCTTAAAGAATAACACATTTATAGTGGCATGAGCTTTGATGGGCCAGGGCGCACTTTGTCAAATGTGTAAAGTATTGTCCTCAGTTGGCTGATATATATATTGCAAGAGAACACTCAGAATGCTAATCATATCTTTCCCTGGCTATCAATGCCTACTAGTCTGGTGGCTATAGGCCACCTCCAGCCACAGAGACACGATACTTCTGAATACCAGTTGCAGGTGAGCAACAGCAGGAGGGAGGGCATGCCCTCATGTCTTGCCTGTCAGCTTCTCAGAGTCATCTGGTGGGCCACTGTGTGAAACAGGATGCTGGACTAGATAGGCCATGGGCCTGATCCAGCAGGGCTGTTCTTATGTTCCCCTCTTCCTATACCCATGGATATACCCAATGCTGCTCACAAAGAACAATCCTTCATGCATCTGATGGAGTGGGATCTGACCCATGGAACCTTATACACAATGGAGATTTGAAAGCTCAGAGTTGCATAAAGAACAATATGTTTGTTTGTTTATATTTGAATATCACCCTTTGACCCAAGACCCCAGGGTAGTTAACAAGAAGATAAAAACAATTTGATAAAATCATGTTAAATGTTGACACGTTTTCAAGTTTTGAGTCTCTCCTTTTTAGAGGTACCTGACTCATTCTCTTCAAGGGATCGCTAGAACCCTCTTCTGTGCTACCTGATGCACTCTCACCTCCTGTGGTCTCCTCCTTTCGTTCCTGTGCTGGTGTCTTCCCTGCTTTACTTCCTCAGTTCACAAAAGCTGATTAAATGGTTAGTCTTTCAGAGGCCACAGAACTCTTCAATGGGACAGCTTGCTTCATGTTTGTATTCTAAAGTGAATGTGCCGATCTCAGTTCTGGGGTAGTCACTTGAGTTTCATAAGGCTGTGCTCCCAGCCACGCTGATGCTGGAATATCTGCTGTTGAACTGGATGGTGCCGATTTCTGAGTAAACCTGCATAGGATTAGGCTGAGAATCTGCTTAGGGTTTGGCCATTGGAGCAGAGGGTGATTGGAGTTGTAGTCCAGCAACATCTGGCAATCAAGGTTTTGAGAACCCCTGGCTCAGGGAGTCACTGCAGTGCAGCTGAATGGGGGGGGGGGTATTGCCAGCAAATAGACATTTCCCACATCTCCCCATAAAGAATGTGTTTCATAAGAAGCTTTTGTTAATTACTTGTCAAGTGTGGAAGCTCCAGAGAGCACACAAGGTCTTGCATCTTCCAGCATGTAGCATCCCCCCCTGCAGTTCAGTGAGGATAATGATCTGTGCATACAAATACGAATACGGCGGATATTAATATACCGCTCTTCAACAAAAATTTCCAAAGTGGTGTACACAGATATAAATAAATACATTAAATTAAATAAGATGGTTCCCTGTCCCCAAAGGGCTCCCACTCTTAAAAAGAAACATAAGATAAGACAGCAGCAACAGCCCCTGGAGGGATGCTGTGCTGGAGCTGGATAGGGCCAGTTGCTCCCCACCCCCACCCCTGCTAAATATAAGATAATCACCACTTTGAAAGGTGCCTCTTTGCTCACTTAGTAGGGGACTGCATGCCGAGGGTTGCTTGTGTAAAGCTGCCCCTTCCTTGAAAAGGAGCAGGGGAGGCCTGCTTAGGCTGGAGATCTTGATGATTAATATTTAGGGGCTTTTCTCACAACCTGAAACAGAATCAGAGCCGTGAAAACTCCTGATCAGCGGCCGTGTGTTGGCCAAAATCAAGGTAGGAGAAGGAGAGAGTGATCATGTGGGAGCTGGGAACTGGGTAGGACAGCTTTACATCCACCCTCGACAAAATGCTGGGGACAACGTGTGGGTTGTCCATCCTACTCAGCATCCAGCTCCCACATGATCGCTCTCCCCTCCTCCAACTTGATCTTTGCATATACTCGTCCACCACTGCATGGCTCACATATGCAAAATTTACACAAATAGATAAATAAATAAAGATAGATCCCTGACCTCAAAGGGCTCACAATTTAAAAGTAAACTTAAGATAGACACCAGCAATGGCCACTGGAGGGATGCTCTGCTGGGGTTGGATAGGGCCAGTTGCTCTCCCCCTGCTAAATAGAGAGAATCACCACTTTTAAAAGATGCCTCTTTGTGCAGTTGGTAGGGGATGAAAATAAAAACCTATAGATGGAGTCTTCAGAGAGTAAAATTTTGAGGGAATACAGCTCCATACCAACCAAGAACATAAGAAAAGCTCTGTTGGACCAGGCCCAAGGACCATCTAGTCCAGCATCCAGTTTCGCACAGTGGCCCACCAGATGCCACTGGAAGCCACAGGCAGGAGCTGAGGGCATGCCCTCTCTCCTGCTGTTACTCCCCTGCAACTGGTACTCAGAGGCATCCTGCCTTTGAGGCTGGAGGTGGCCTATAGCTCTCCGACTAGTAGCCATTGATAGACCTCTTCTCCATTAAGTTATCCAAATCCCTCTTAAAGCCATCCAGGTTCTTCTGGGTGTAAGGAAGCCTGTGATGCTTCTCAGATAATGAGCAAAAATCTAAGATGGTATCAGCCATAGAACTAAACTCGGCTAAAGACTTGGTGAACTTTCCTCCATGGAATGATACCGCACGGTAGCTCCTTGCTGAGCCACCTTCTTTGCATAAGTTTATTTCAAAGGATTGTCTGTGCATCTGGTTGTGTATTTTGAACTGGAGATAATTGAGTTGCATTTTTGTGCATTGTTTACTGTTACTCTGAACTGATCGCTATTCCACAGAGGCTAATCTTGGAGTTTGCACGCCTGTTTGTAATAAATTCTTCATTATGCTTCAGTTACAATTTTAATTTTACTATTATTAAATCTTCAGAGACACGGTGTGGTTATGTGGCTTTGAGTTTAAATTTCTGCCTTGGGAATGGTTAATATCTGCTGGACTTGTTTTTGCAAATGATTGATTGATCTTCTTTACAAAAGAGGAGATATTAAAACTGAATATTGACGTTATTTTCTATAACTCTTTTTGTAATAAGCCTGCGTACATTGCTAGGTTCTAGCAGTGCTCTGCTTGGGATCGAATTGATTCACATAATATATTTCAAGTCTTTGTTGAAAACACCAAATAAAAATTTAAAAAATCTAGAATCTCTTTTAACAGCCAAGTTGAAGAACAGAGAAATGCAAAGTGTTGGAAGAGGGAACACTAGATTTGTAGCAAAGGCCAAAATTATCCTTGGGATGGATTATGTTTTAAACTTCATGCCATACGTCATCCTCGTCTAAATGCAGTTTATTTGGCTTTGTCTCTTGGACCTAATGCTGCCCCAAGGGTTCCCTGCCTGTGAGCTGAATTGTCACTGTGGATCCACTGAAGTGGGACTAGGAAGATTTTTCTTTTTTTGTGCATATCCCTGCAATGATTGTCAAATACAGAAAATCAGTTTACTTGCTACAATGGATAATTTTTATCTCCATCTGGTTCCAGAAGACAATCCGGTCAGGTAACTGGTATTGACGAGGACTTGGTGATACCATTTCCGAAGTATAAAATGTTTCAGGTTGTGTAAGATAGCCATGCAGTGTCTTCTCAACTTTTTAAAAGGGTGGGGGGTATGATAAATAGGAGGCTTGTTCGCATGACCACTGGCAGAATCAGAGGCTTTTCCTCCTATCTAGTGTAAAATGCTGGCTGTTCTTGTCTTACTCAGCTTCCACCACACACATGGTCACTCTCCTTTCCTCCAGCACCACCACCACCACTAATTAATAAATTAATAATAAATTGTATTTGTTAGCTGCTCAATAACAATCCCCGCCCCCGGCAGCTTACAACACATTAAAACACACATTATATCATAACAGACCAAAAGCAGGGGGGAGAAAATACAAAATACAATACAAAAACAATTATGAAAACATTTTTGAAAAATCAGTTGCAATCAGATCAAATTTAAATTTAAAATTTACAAGGCCTAACTGAACAAAAAGGTCTTCACCTGGTGTCTAAAAGAACAAAGTGATGAAGCCAGGCGAACCTTAATGGGGAGGCTATCTATGGGGTGCTATTAGTGCCAGAATGGACCAAAAAGGTGGAAAAAGTGGGGGGGGGAGTGGAAAAAATGTGGAAATAATTGAAGCTGTTTACTGTACCGTGCTCCCGTGTGCTCAGGAATACCCCTCAATCCATGAAATGCCCCCAAAACTGTGAAAAATCATGGGAAAGTGTGTGTGTGTTTTAAAAGAAATGAGCCAGGCTCCTCCTGTCTCATCCTGGGCATCTCCTGACAAAATGGCGGCCGGAAGTGGCTTCCACGGTCACTTCCAGCCCTCTAGGAACCATAGATATGTGGATTTTAAAACTTTTGTATTCACGGATAATGAAACCAGGTGTCAACTAGACAACTGAAAATACATGAGACTGCAGATATAGAGTCTGCATATAACAAGGTTTGTCTGTACCAAATGGCTACTGCAGCTTCTTTTTGTCCTACATAGCTATTTCAGTTTTCAGGATGGTTAGGATGAAACAACATTGCTCTGTGTTTTGAAAAACGTTTCAAACCTGAGGTTTGCCTCGCTTAAACTCCAATGCGATGTTTCTTTAGGAGGCTAAAGGCTTGGTTGTTGCTGTTTGTTGTCTTCAGAAGCTGTGTCTTCCTTTCAAACACACATTTATTTTAAACACACCAAAACTGATTGAAGTTTGTTCAGAAAATGATTTTTGCTTTGACAAAAGGGTGGGCATCCTCCATCCATAATGGGACATCTACTTATCTTATCTCATCATTGTGGCATGAAGTTTCTGAAATGTGAACCATCCATGACATTTATGAAGATTTGGCAACTCCATTCAGAAAATAGCAAAGCAACTTGTATATCCTTCCATAATCAAAAAAGCTGCCCAGCACATAACCCCAAGGTAGCTTCTCACACTACATTCTGTATTGAAATACAAACTACTGTACAGAATACATGCATATTGTGTCAGTTTTGAATAGCTGTGGTGCATCAGATGGTAACCTCCAGGCTTGACTACTACAATGCGCTCTACTTGGGGCTGCCTTTCTACGTAGTTTGGAAACTTCAGTTAGTTCAAATTGCAGCAGCCAGACTGGTCTCTGGGGTAACCTGGAGAGACCATATTATGCCTGTTCTCAAACAGTTGCATTGTCTGCCAATATGTTTCTGGGCAAAATACAAAGTGCTGGTTATTACCTTTAAAATCCTAAACAGCTTAGGTCCAGGTTACCTTAGGGAGCGCCTTCTTCTGTATGATCTCCATTGCATGCTGAGGTAATTCAGAGAAGTCTGTCTCCAGTTACCACCGGCATGTCTGGTGGCAACTCGGAGCCGGGCCTTCTCTGTAGCTGCTCCTGGCCTATGGAATGCACTCCCGGCAAATATCCGTAGTCTGGGCTTATTGTTGGCCTTCAAGAGAGCCCTAAAGACTTACTTGTTTGGTCTGGCCTTCCAGGTTTTTAAAATTGTTTTTAAGTCTTTTTAATTGGTTTTAAATGGCTCTGAACTGTTTTAGATTTTTCATATTGTTTTAACTTGTTTGTTTTAATTGCTGTTTGTTGTAGTATTTTACCTGTTGTGCACCGCCCAGAGCCTTTGGATGGGGCGGTATAGAAATGTAATAAATAAATAATAGCTGCACCTGTTTGTGGCCATTGTGGCTGGGGATCATGAAAGTTGTAGTCAGCAACATCTGGGGACCCAGGTTTGAGAACCCCTGTAGTAAGATAAACAGAAGTAAGAGTCTGACTTTCCAACATTCAGGAAAGGAGTGATCTAAGTAATGTAGAACTTTATCAATTAATGTGGTATTCTTGAATTTGTACTTCAGTGTATGTAGCTGGAAATTTATCACCACAAGCTGTCCACTGGAGCCAAAAATTCAAATGCTAGCCAACAAATTTTCACCCATGAAAATATGAGGTAGGGATATTTCTGTCATATACACTCCTTTTTAAGTGCAGTCCCCAGTGGTTTGCAGCTACTTCCTTCCCAATCTTTAGTTTTGCTACAATTTAAAAAACAAACAACAGTTTCTTCCTGAGACAGGCCCAGCCAATCAGTGATCCTATAGGCAGTGTGGTGATGTCCCATCGTCATGTAGCCAATCAAACTGGCAGATGAGGCTTCTTGGGTTGACCATGTAGCCAATTGAATTTGGCTAGGCGGTGATGTCACAAAGCCGAATCAGCATGAGCACAATGCTTCCTGTCTTCATTCGGAATGAGTGAGCAATTTTGTTTTGTTTTGCAGTCCTTTCCCCTGAGAAATCACCAAAATAATGTGTTGCTTGTAGCGGGGGCAAAGCTTTGTGTAAAAATGCACACTGTACTCATTTTGGCTCAACCTTGCTTGTTCGTATCCCCCTTCATTTGACCGATGACGCTTCTGTCTCTTTCTACACCTGCACATAGTCACAGGTTTTCATAATTCTTGCATGCAGCCCATACACAAGAGCTGAGTGTGTGTGTGTGTGTGTGTGATGCAATGCTTTCACACACATTTTACAGCCGTCACTGCCCCCCACCATTCCTATTATCTGTACTATACTTCAGGAAGTTTAATTTGTTCTCGGTAGTAATCACCATTAAATAGAAATTGTCGTCTTCTGTGTAAACACGTCATTAGTGAAGCTGGTTTCTGCAGCGTCCAGATTTCATTTTTATTAAAATGAAACACTTTTTAGACTCCTCACTGTGTCCAAGGATGCACAGTATAATTTTAACCCATTGGGTTGGCCACAGATAATTGGGCTGACATTTGATTGGACGATTAGAGAAATATCTTCTTTTTTCCCATACGGAATAATTTGCATTTTCCCCTACTTCTCTGGATCCTCAGTCATGGTTTTCTACACAGGAAGCCTTAATGAGCATTATAAATCCTAATGCATATATTTTCATGTTCATTTTATTGGGTTGTTTTTATTACTGAAGATTGAAGAAAACAGGTCCAGTTAAAACTCTGTGGGTACCATGATTGTACAGTTTAGAATGGTAAAAGGCACTATATTTCTGCTTCTCCTTCCTCCTTAATGAGGATCACTGTGAAGAAAGAAACCTCTTGATTTATGCAATAAGAGAATGGCCCTTTGTCAGCTGTGCACCAAGTAGGGAAACTATTTGATTCTGCAGAGACTCAAAGAGAAGGATACTGGGCATTCTCTTAGTAATGGGGACTCCAGACCTTTACTGGTGGCAGAGGTGGGTGGGACTCCTAAGTCCTAGAAAGGATGCCTTTCTGTGTCGCTTGCTTCAGAGGTGAATGATCCAAGAGGCAACTGAATTCTGAACTGGGTGTTCTTCAGACCTACAGGCGATGGAATGCAGAGCATTTGGCTCCAACAGGATTTGTATCCAAGCCAAAAGATGATTGAAGTAGAGCCCTCTTTCTTGCAAGTTTATTCTCAAGCATTTTGAACTGATGGCTGTTGAAGGCAGGATGTTGAGGGGCAGGCAGAAGGAAAGCTTGAGGAGCAATTCTTTACTTAAATTTATTTTTTAGGGGGAGAGGAAAGACACTTTTGAGGGGGGAGAAAATATGTTTTGAGATATGGGGGGAGTTCAGTAAAATGAGTGGGGGGATTCCTCAGATACCTTGGGGGAGGGGATCTGCACCACTCCTGAGGGACAAACTAAAAAACCTCTGAGTTTGTTTAAAGTAGCATATGCTCAGGATCCTGATTTGGACTTTGACACAGAGGGTAGGGATTGTTTAACCATTTACTTTCCCCCCTACCAACAGGGCCCCCCACAATGGTTATTTAACCCCAAGGGTGCCCTTTGCTACAGTGGCATTCTGGTGGGGAGGGAGCACAGTGGCTTCAGAGGGGATTTTCAGCAGAAAAACTGCACAGAGATAAAGGGCTAAATGCTCCCTATCTTTGTCTGCCAGGGTCCCTTAGATCAGGCCCCTATAGAGTAAAACTAGCCCCTCACTAGATGTTAACGTGTTTCAACGTCATGGCTAATTTGGCCCTGGAATACCAGTTGCAGGAGGAACAATAGAAATGGAGGGGGCATGCCTTCATCTCCTGCTTGTGGGCTTCCCGGAGGCATCTGGTGGGCCACTGCAGGAAACGGGTTGCTGGACTAGATAGGTCTTGGACCTAATCCAGCAGGCATCTTGTTGGCTGCATTTGCACATAATGTGAAACTGCAGTTAAATGGGGCAGAGGTTGGAACTCTGTAATGTCCTAATGCCTGCAACCGCAGTTTCACTATATTGTGAACCTCCCAGGGACATTTTTGTATGTGGGCAGCATATAAATATACTAAATAAAATAAAATAAAAGCGACCTGAGGTTTGCCTCGCCAAACTCCAACTTGAACCTTTGGTGTACAAATTGGCGGCAAGCTGCCATGGGGACCCGAGTGTAGTTTGGTCTCCATGGATTGCTTTGCCCAGGTGAGCCATCACAAGAGCATCCTTGGTCATAGCAAGCCAGACCCCAGGATCGTTTGCCTTCCCTCATATGCAATAAATAAAATAAATATGTATATCCCTGCTTAGGAAGTCATCATGTTCCCTTTCCTTTACTGAGTAACATACAAAATAGTGCCCTTAGCATCCCCCTCCACCCGCCGGCCAGGAATTGTCCTTTTGTGAGACTGTTTTGTTACGGGGCTTTTATGGGAGTGGTGATGCCATTGCTGTCAGAAGAAGGGCTTACATGGCATTGAGAGCTGGTCTTGTGGTAGCAAGCATGAATTGTCCCCTTTGCTAAGCAGGGTTGCACAATATATGGTTGAAAGAGAGTCCTTCCTGCAACCTTGAAGAAGCTGTTGCCAGTCTGTAGACAAACTGAGCTAGATGACCCAATGGTCTGACTCGGTATATGTCAGCTCCCTACGTTTCTACAGCATTTAAATAGATTTAAATGCCCTCTCCCTGCAGACCGTTTCAAAAAGGCACTGCTGGTGGGTCTGTGGGTAGGAGGACTGTTCCGAAAAGGCACCATCGCACTTGGCACATTCCCTTGAAGATCGTGGCCAAAGGCGGCCACCCTGGAGAAGTGCTAATGCCTTGCCCACAGTCTGGCGGCATGAGTGCTGTGGAGCTTGCTGGGATGTAGCCTCAGCGGACCAGAAAGAGAGAGGGGCTCCCCTGCCCTGAAAAATGTTGGTTGCTGGACCACAGTTGGATGAACGTCTGTGGTGCAAGTCACAGTTTGAAAAATTAACAGTGGGTTCAGCAACTTTCAGTTCCATCTCATGTGTGAATTTGGTCATCATGTTATGTATGGCAGATGTTTATGTGGCCAAGACTCTCTTAATGCAACGCAAAACTAAACTTGACCGAGCAAAACCTTACCGCTCTACACTCTTCAGCCCAGATCTGATACTAGAATTGAGTCAAGCTGGAGAGAGAAATGCTTCAAACAGTGGGATGCAATGAGGTAAGATTGAAAAGGGGGAGGGTTTAGCTCTCCTCACCCTTGTACCTATTTCAGTATAATGTAACAGTCCTGCACCACTTGTTTTATCTGTGAAATTTATATATGAATGTGGCAGATGCATGCATGCCCCTATCCTCAAGGAACATAGGAAGCTGCCTTATGTTAAGTCAGACCATTGGTCCATCTAGCTCATTCTTGTCTACCCAGACTGGCAGCAGCTTCTCCAAGGTTACAAACCAGAGTCTCTCCCAGCCCCATCTGGAGAAGTCCAGAAGGAAACTTGGATCCTTCTATATGAATGCATGCAATCCTCTAGAATGGGTGCTTCCTTTGTTTTTGTATTCATTTCTTTAAAATTCTCAGATCTTGCTGCTATTCTTTAAATGCCCTCAAGGTGACTTACAGAATGAAACATCGCAGTTTCCAGAAAACATGGGCAAAACAGCTGTAAATCATAATCTTAAAATCAGCAGCCAACATATCCATCCAGTATTTAAAATGGCAGCTTGTTCAACAGTCTGTAAAGGGAAAGAAATGTTTTCACTCATTTTCCTGCAGGCTCCACCCAGAGTAAGTCCGGATTATTAGGAATGACCTCTTCCTTTACATAAACAAAATTTCCAAGAGCACTCTGGGCTCAATTTTGCAAGAACTGAGCATGCAAAAATGGAGCCAGATGTTGCCTGTCTCCTATAAATACCAAAGGTGGGATCTCCTCTTTGTGCCCCCAAAGAAGACCTATTTCAGAAGAATTTAGCCTGCTGAGTAAATGAGAAGCCTAACTCTTAAGAAAATTGGGCCTCGTCTGTGTGCTGAGCTTTACAATATGCTGGTGTCCTGGCCTTTTATCTTATTTTATTTACACATTTCTTTGTGAACTGAGAGACGAGGAAAACAATTTGGTGCCAATCATACTTGGAGAAATATAGCCCTGTGAATTCACACTAAGCGTCATCTCTTTTGGCTCTTGGACTGATATAATTATTTATTCCCAGTCTATTTGAAGCAAATTCTTATGTAGAATCAAGCCATTGGTCCACCAAGCTTACTATGGTGTGAGCATCCAATAATAGTTGGACGGCAGCACATGGGGAGGGAAATTCAGGAGGACAACACATGGGGGCCGTTCACATGAGCATCAAAATGAAGGTTGGAGAAAGCAAACCCAGCTATTACTGCTTGTGAGAACCCATGGAAATCCTGCGCACAAAGCCAGCTCAAAGGTGGGTAGCTAGGCTTTTGAACCTGGTTCTTTATCGCAGTAGGATGAAAACAGGCACCGTCCTACCTTAGTGTTTGTTCATGTGCCAGCATTTCCCTTTGTCAGCAGCTCCTGGCAGCTGGTCACCAGGTTTGTAATAGAGAGCTGTGGCTACAGGGCCTACTAGCTGCAAATATGCCACTCTGCAAGGCACTCTCTGTGGTCCATCCTTCAAAGTAGGGGTGTGCAGAACCCATTCAAATCAAACCTAATTTGATTTGAACCAGCCTGGTTCAACCAGTTTGCGCTTGAAATGGCCCGCCCTGCCCACCCCCCAAGGGTAGCTGGTCTTAAGTTCGAACCAGACCAGGACTGGTTCAGATAAAACTGAATTGGCCTGGTTTGACCAGTTTGGGATGCTTGTTAAGGATTCCCCTTTACAAGCATCGAGGAGATCCCTAGCAACTCAGTTAGGGTCCAAAAGAGGGGGTGTGGTGGGCGGACGGTCACCTTATGTGTAACTGCTCCACTGAGGTGGTGGCAGGCCAGTAGCTCCTCTAGGTCCTACCAGTGCTTATTGGTTCAGGCCTCCGCAGGCCCGCACTGATGGGCCTGCCACCCATGCTTTTTGACCCCGATTGGTGTCGGCTCTGCTCCTGGAGTCCCCGGGAACAATGGGGGTGCTCTGGGGTAGGGCAGGAGCCCTCCTGGGGAGAGGAGGGGACCATGTCCCTGGGTCTTTTCCAAGCAGCCAACTTGGAGAGGCAACAGGCTTTGGCAGCTTGAGGTCTGTTGGGTCTAGGAAGCTTTATTGGGGCCAAGGATCTTGGTTGGGGTATGTTCCTTCTTCTCTGAGAGATACTGGGTTGAGGTTGTGGGGTCCCTAACCCCACCCTCTGCTAATCAACTGCCTCAGTTTGTCTCATTAAGAGTCCAGCCTGATCATCACAGAAGCCTCATGATCCACCACCATCCAGCTACTGGAGGAGAGTTTTTATCGTGACCACTTTTGAGCATGTCCATAACAGAACATGCAGTGCAATCTGCCCTTAAGAGGCAGGGTGCCCTTGATTCCAACAGCATGTCGGACTGTCCTCAACTCCAAAACTGCCTTGCCACGCGAGAACGGATGCAAGGATACTGTTCTGTGCAAACGGCAAAGAAATTGATCTGCCTTTACAGAGGGTGTGTGGGAGGCACCCAGGAGAGAACTGCAAATGAAATTTGAGCAGACAGCAAATATGATTCATTTTTGTGTAAGTCCAGAAGCTCTGTGTGTGTTCCCCTCTTTTATTGGGTTTCAGTTTTTGGTGCTAGAAGGTGTTGTTATAGCATGCCTGCATGGCAGGTTTTACAAGCTTTTGGCTTAGCACTGAAGCACAAAACCAGAAGCACAGGAGGAAGGGCAAGGCAAGATTACCTGGAAGAAAAGCATGTCTTGTTTCTCATCTTGGCAATGGAAAGCAAGCCGTGGTTCATGCTCTTGATCCTCTTCTATGCTGCATGGGGTCATGCACGAGAATCGCAAGCAGTGCCAACACATTAATGCATGTTTTGAAAGATGTGCAAATGCATTTCTCAACCCTTGCAAAGGGGTTGCATTGCCTTTCAGATATTTGCTATGGACTCCAGGCTTCGCACAGGTGTATTGCAAGTTTCTGTGCAGTTCGCTTACAGGAGTCCTCAAACAGAAATTAGAGTAGTTCCTAATCTAAGGAGTGAGAGTGAAAGGCGGAGGAATCTGGAGGCTGGACTCTTCTTAAGTGGGGCAGCGCACAGTTAATTCACTGCACCCAGAGATGACTCCAAGCAGCAGCAAGTGCTCCTGCAAAATTCCACCCCACTCCATTCCAAATTCCAGTCTCCATGCACCAGATTGGAACTTCACAGCAAAGTGTTAGACAATCGGACTGTAGCTCACTGGTAGAGCATCTTCCAAATTCAATCCCTGGCGTCTCTAGGTTGGGAAAGACTCTCGCCTGAAACCTTGGAGAGCCACTGACAGTCGGTGTAGCCAATACTGAACTAGATAGACCAGTGGTCTGACTCAGTATAAGGCAGCTTCCTATGTACAGTACAGTCCTATAGCTTGAATTAATTGTTTTGAAAGGCTTCCATTGTTTCAAGAAGCCTCATTCACTCACTCTTCTACCCTGTAACCCCAGAGCAAGCTGCAGAAGCCAATGCAGCTAGGTAGAGGGGAGACTCATTAATTCCCTTAATAGCATTAATTACCTTAGCTTTATAAGTATTTAATGCATAGCAACACTCTTGCTGCCCTAATAATGTCCTTTGCCACCCCTTTGATCCACCAGACTAGTTCTTCTAGAGTTGTTCCGGACTGCGCCTGGCCAAAACACAGAGGCATCCTTTAAATGATTTGGAGGAGATATTGTACAGGGAAGATACTGAGAATGAGATGTTATGGACAAATGCATCAGTGTTTTTGGGAGATCAAAACTACAACTTGCCTGGATCCGTCTTATTGTGGGTGGGTCAGAGGTGCACCTAGGTTATTTTGGAGCCTGGACCTAAAGGCCTTTGCGGGTCCCACCCCACTGCCCTGAAAGCTAAACATCATCCCCCCTACACACACACACACACACACACACACACACACACACACACACACATGCAGCATTTTTAACAGGTGAGTTCTTGATGGCACAAACAGCAACTGAACTCACAAGAATGTGAAAATATAAAACAGGTATATTTGTGCAAATATGCATTAGCAGAGATATTTCAACACGCAACTTAACATATCCCATTTCCCTCGTACTTCTTTCCCCATTATCCCCTCTGTTTCCAAAGCAGGGGTCATGCTTGGCCGCCCGGCACAGGTCACAGTCATGCTTGGCCACCTGACGCAGCCCGGATGGTTCCACACCACACGGGACAGACTAAAGAGGATTGGGGGCCCCCAGGGAGTGTGGAGGCCCTGGACGTTGGCCCAGAAGCCCAGGGGTAAGGGCACCTCTGGGGTGAGTGAGGGAAAAGACTTGCTGAAAAAGTCTAAACACTCCATGCAGCCCAACTGGGAAGTGTGTTGTGCGGGAGTAAAGGAGTGGGCAGGGGGACAAATGGTGGTGGAATGAATGGAGGTCTGTGCTCTGCACAGTTGCTGATTGATGACACTGATACGGCGATCTTGTGCAAAAGCTATCTCGCCTCTCCCTGTATTTAGTGTATTTATTTAAAATCCCAGCACAGATTAGCCTGACCAGAGCCCCACTGCTCTCCATTTTATACACAACGCCTGTTTGGCTCTGTATGCATAAAGCCACTTGGGGGAGAGCAAAGGATTATGGGATGACAGCAAATGGCTAGGTGGAACAAATGTTAATCATTCCACACACACACACACACACACACCCCAATGGCTCCACAGTGTCCAACGTGGAACCATTTTCAACTTAAACAGAATTTTTATATACAGTTTTCTGAAACCAGAATAATTACAGTTGTTAAAAGATTTACCTCTAATAAAGCATCATGGCAATGTTATCTCTGTCGCCTAAGCCCGGCAGTTTGCTGCTTGCTGAAGAGCATAAGGTGATTTTTGTTTTGTTGAGCGGATGTTTTGCAGAATTGATACAGAGAGGCATTCCTTTTGGAAATGGTACTGTAAATAGCTAAGCCCTGCTAACTTGGCAAAGAGGCACCTTTTAACGTGGTAATTCAGGGGGAGAGTAACTGGCCCTATCCACCCCCCCGCACAGTGCCTCCAGTGACTGTTGCTGGTGTCTAGCTCAGGGATCCATCTTATTTATTTGTTATTTCTCTGTGTAAACCACCCTGAGCCATTTTTGGAAGGATGGTATGGAAATCAAATTAATAATAATAATGATGATGATGATGAAGATGTAGTCATGCCACTGACTACAAACAAAGGCATGACAAGGTAGCAGGGATGATACACTGCAAAAAAAATACAAGCTACCTGAACATCTGCAAAAAATACCAGCTACCTGTAGCCAAAAATTGGTGGGACCATAAAATTGAAAAAGTTGTCGAAAATGAAGATGAAAAAATGAAGATGAAAATGAAGATGAAAAAAATGAAGATGAAGATGAAAAAAATATGGGACTTCCGACTACCAACAGACAAACATCTGCCATACAATACACCAGATATAACTGTAGTTGAGAAGAAAGAAAAACAAGTTAAAATAATCGACATAGCAATACTAGGGGATAGCAGAATAGAAGAAAAAGAAATAGAGAAAATCACAAAATACAAAGATCTACAAATTGAAATTGAAAGGCTGTGGCAGAAGAAGACCAAAATAATCCCAGTGGTAATTGCCCTGGGTGCAGTTCCAAAAGACCTTGAAGAGCACCTCAACACCATAGGGGCCACAGAAATCGCCATCAGCCAATTACAAAAAGCAACTTTACTGGGAACAGCCTATATTTTGCGACGATATCTATAACAACCAACAGTATTGATGATAAAATTCAACCATCCCAGGTCCTTGGGAAGGACTCGATGTCTGGGTAAAACAAACCAGTCAATAACACCTGTCTGACTGTGTAAACAAGAAATAATAATAAATATAAATAAAAGCAAAGGGGGAGGAGAGCTGGTCTTGTGCCAGCAAGCATGAATCGTCCCCTTTGCTAGCAGGGTCTTGGTTTGGGTGACTACATGTGAGTATTATTTGACTTAGGTAATGGGGCCACAGTTTACTGGTAGATCATCTGCATGCTTGGAACCAGAAGGTCTCAGGTTCAGTTCTCTGGCAGCATCTCCAAGTAGGGCTGGGAGAGAGTCCTGCCTGAAACACTGGAGAGCTTCTGCCACTCAGTGCAGACAATCCTGAGCTAGATGGGCCAATGGCCTGACTCAGAATAAGGCAGCTTAGGAAACAAATGGCCTTCTACAGAGTCAGACCCTTGGTCCATCTAGCTCACTGTTGTCTACACAGACTGGCACAGCTTCTCCAAGGGTGCAGGCAGGAGTCTCTCTCAGCCTTATCTTGGAGATGCCAGGGAGGGAATGTGGAACTTCCTTCATGCAAGCATGCAGATACTCTTCCCAGAGCGGCCCCATCCCCTAAGGGGAATATCTTACAGTGCTGACATGTAGTCTTTCATTTAAATGCAAACCAGGGCAGACTCTGTTAGCGGAGGGGACAGTTCATGCTTGCTACTACAAAATCAGCTTTCTATCTCCAGCTTCCTATATTCCTAAATTCATAATCTTTTGCAACAGGCATATGTCAAAAGCCAAGGATCTCTGCCACAATGCACTGACAGCTCTTGACTATATAAGAGACTGACTCTTTGCAGTGCTTCCTTGATGGTTCCTGCGTATCGAGGCTATAGGAAATAAATGGCAGTGACCATATCAAATAGCGACAGCCTGAGCCCCCATGTTATCCCCAGCTCTGCCTTTCCCAGTGCATCCTGCACTCCACAATCTGTGTCTGCAGTTCCTAAGCGCCTCGATGCAGGATTGATGCTCTGCCTCGTGCGTGCCATTCTGCAAAGTGACAACTGTGTGGGCCGTAAACAGATATTCGTTCATCACCATCCAAAGAGGGCTCTCTGTGGCTGGCAATAGTGCATTGCCTGTTCTGGGGAGAGGCAGCAGGAGAGATTTCTTGCGTACACACTGGCTGATCTTACCCTGTAACAGCTGCAGTCCAGCTGCTGGCAACCCTGCTGAGGCGAGTGCTAAACCTCTCAAGGGTCAGAACTGTGGTATGTCGGTCTCCATAGCAACCAGCCAATGGGCTACTTTCTCAGAACAATTCCCCTCCTCAGGCCGAACTGGAGAGTTAGCTCAGCCGATGGGTATGTGTCTTGGGGGGCACCGGGTTAGCAAAGTCCTGGTGTGTGTGTGTGTGGGGGGTGTATTTAGAGTTTCTTCTTAACCCCTAAGATAAAATGGGGAGGGGACTTGCACTTTTGTGCTGGCGTGACAAGTTTTCGGCAGGAAAAGGAAAAGCAGAAATCTGAACAAGAAGAAAACTTGGTTAAAAATCAGGCAGGCCAAGGGAATGCAACTGCAGGTCAACTCTAACAGCCCCTTGGGTGCAATTTGAAGCAAGCTTGGCCATGAATGCTTGAAGCCATTGGCTGGCTGATTGACGTCATGAAGGTCCAAAAAGAGTCAGTGTGGTGTAGTGATCCGAATGTTGGACTAGGACACCCCTAGCTAGGGGTTGGGTCCGTAGCTCAATGGAAGAACATCTGCTCTGCATGCCGAAGGTCGCAGGTTCAATCCCTGGCATCTCCAGGTAGGGCTGGGAGAGACTCCAGTCTTGGAGAATTTCTGTTGCCAGTCAGTGTAGACTATCCTGAGCCAGGTGGACCAATGGTCTGACTTGGTATAAGGCACTTCCTGTGTGGAAGCCACCTAATGGTGCAGCGGGGAAATGACTTGCCTAGAGAGCAAGAGGTTGCTGGTTCGAATCCCCACTGGTATGTTTCCCAGAATATGGGGAATGCCTATATCAGGCAGCAGCAATATAGGAAGGTGCTGAAAGGCATCATCTCACACTGTGTGAGAGGAGACAATGGTAAACCACTCCTGTATTCTACTAATGAAAACCACATGGCTCTGTGGTCGCCAGGAGTCAACACCAACTCAAGGGTACAACTTTACCTTTATTTTCCTATGTAGACTAGAGCCCTATTTGGACATTATGTTGTACGAGTTTGCCGACGTCTGTACACATATGTTTGTGCGAATGACTGTTTCTGTATTAATTTTAA
Organism: Hemicordylus capensis; assembly: GCF_027244095.1. Classification (NCBI taxonomy): domain Eukaryota; kingdom Metazoa; phylum Chordata; class Lepidosauria; order Squamata; family Cordylidae; genus Hemicordylus; species Hemicordylus capensis. The sequence goes on along the minus strand of NC_069664.1, from coordinate 18,618,685 downwards.
AAGTGAACCTTAACGGATGCAGGCCCCTCAAATGCATGGTACAGAAAGGAAGTGTTCCATCAGTATATGTACGAAGTGCCCAGAACTGGTGCTCCATATAAGGAAAAAATATAATGCATGATGTGTCCATCAGCTCAATAGTGCTTTGCTTGCCCCTCTCCTCCAACTTCTCACTCCTTTCCATTACCTAAAAACATTTGAGTGTACTGCTGTTTACTGCGAACTGGGGAGAAAGATGCTGAGACTTCTTTGCTGTGAATGACCTTTATTTATTATGTTCTCACAAACTCTTCTTGACAGCTGACATTCCAGACATAGGTATGTTTTTCCAATCCAAAGCACCTAGTCCTTCCCTCCCTCCCCAGATACATAATCAGATTCCCAACCAATATCTTGGGCCCAGTTTCTTTCATCTGCCAACTTACAGGACATCTCTCTCTCTCTCTTCTCTCTCTCTCTCTTTCTCTCTCTCTCTCTCCCCATCACTTGCACTTAACACTTTAGATTTTTTCAACTTGCTGTGAACTATTGGTGCCATCTAAGTGATCTCATTCTGTAACAATTTATCTCTGAATTTTGTGGACCTTTTAGCAAAGAGGGGTAACTGTCCAATTCTTTGAATGCCTACAATTGAGGAGTAAGAGATACCGTGGAGAAGCCACTGCCAATCTGTGTAGACAATACTGAGCTAGATAGACCAAGGATCTGACTCAGCATATGGCAGGTTCCTATGTCCCTAAGAATGATGTGCTGGGCATGGATAGGGACTGTTGCTCATCCTCTACTAAATATAAGAAAGCCACCACTATAAAAGATCTCTTTGCCCAGTTAGCAGGGGTTCTAGCCTGTCTGTTGCTATACTTATGTCCCCTGCAATAGCATTGATTTAACAGGGGGAGAGCAACTGTCTCTGTCCAACCCCAGCACAACATCTCTCTGGTGGTGGTTGCTGATGTCGCCCTTTGGGAACAGGGAGACATCTCGTTTCTTTTTCTGTGTACTCCGCTTTCTTTTTTGCTGAAAAGAGGTATGTAAATATTTGTAACAAGAATAACAATAGCCAGCCTCTCCATCATGCAAAATTTTATTTATTTATTTATTTTCATTTAACATATTTATATACCACCCCAAACTCACATCTCTGGGCAGTTTACAATAAAGCAACACAAATTAAAACAAAATTAAAATATTAAAGCAATTTGAATTGTCAAGCTGTATGCTGCATGTGACTTAATGCCCATGTGTGTGTATGGGAGATGAGGTGGATCCATCCTCCACTTGGAGATCTAACATGAGAGACCCTGAAGAGGGAGCTACACTTGCATGATCACACTATTAACTTGCACTGGCAAAATGTTAACAAGACATCCTAGCAAAGGTAAAAGTGGAGCCAGCGTGGTGTAGCGGTTAGAGTGCTGGACTAGGACCGGGGAGACCCAAGTTCAAATCCCCATCCAGCCATGAAACTGGCTGGGTGACTCTGGGCCAGTCAGTTCTCTCTCAGCCTAACCTACTTCACAGGGCCTTGGAGGAAAAGCAGGATATAAATGTAATAATAATAATAATAATTAATAACAAAAACTTGAAGAGCACCTCAACACCATAGGGGCCACAGAAATCACCATCAGCCAATTACAAAAAGCAGCTTTACTGGGAACAGCCTATATTTTGCGATGATATCTATAATAACCAACAGTATTGATGATAAAATCCAGCCATCCCAGGTCCTTGGAAAGGACTTGATGTCTGGATAAAACAAACCAGTCAATAACACCTGTCTGACTGTGTAAACAATAAATAATAATAATTAATAATAATGATAATAATGATAATGATAATTAATTAATTAAACCACCGGCGGTATACAAATATGTTAAGTAAATAAATAAAATAGGGCAGGTAACAAAAACAGGGAAATCTGCAAAAGAGATGAAGCATGCGTTATCCAACCAAAAAAGTAGGAGATTATAGTCACTTTTCCCTCTGCATCTTTCTTTGGTTATACAGTCACAGCAAACTCACTGAAGTCACTTGGGAAAAGCTGTGTTGCCTGTCAGCTTTGCCTACTTCAGGACTGCTGTGTGGGTGGCAAGGTAGTGGCGGTGACCATTCGTAAATGACTTAATGTTTGCTTGCTTGTTTTAAGGCTTGCTTGCAGATCTGTTTTTGCATGCATGTGTTTGCACAGATGTGTTGGAAGGCACGTTATCAGGATTGCCCATACGTGGTTAAGAGCATAAATGGTGCAAGCTGTAGATATGCAGAAAAATGACTGCTGGGTCAAGTCAACACGGAAAAGGCCAAGTTCCCCCTTACAAGCACAAAAAGGCCTCCAGCAAAGATTTGCTTGAATTATGAACTGGCAGCCCAAGAGGATAAAAGGACCTTCTCACATAAGAGGCTTCTGCTGCAAAAACTACCTTTTTAAATGAAACTTGGCTCCATTTATCATGCTTTTTTTAGGGGGGCTTAGTAGCCTATTGGACTATTAGACTTGTTCTCACAACTGTTAACTTGGTAGGACAACCGTTCTAACGAGCTTTGGGAGCTGTGCATGCTCCCGATTTTCAACGGTGTGTGTGATCATCTCCTAAGCACAGGGGCAGAGCCACCATTGGGTGAACAGGTTCAAAGAACCCAGGCTGCGCCCCTCAGGGGCCGGGCCTCATGCCCCTGCCCCGCCCCCTGCACCTGATGTCAGACACGGGGTGGGGTTTTGAGCCACTCAGCCGAACGCCGGCTTCCCAGCCTTGCCGGGAACATGTCTCCCTGCCTTTAAAAGCAGGGAGAGGTGCTCCTGGCCACACTTGGAATATGGCGCTGATTGGGAATTTGCGCGGAAATAGGGCCACACGCCCCACTTTCAAGCAAAACCCTGCCACGTGTCTGATGTCAGATGCAAGGGGTGGGGCCGGGGCCGTGGTGGCATGTCAACACGGGCCACTGCTGGCCTCCCCATGGGCCTGCCTAAGCATCAGCTGGTTAGGACAATTTTTACTCCTACCTCATTCAAAAGCTAGGGACGGAATCTGAGTAGGTTGTGCCCATCCGACCCAGCTGACCCATCCAACCCAGTTTGAGAACTCCTGCACACCTAGACCTGTTTTGCTTCAGCAAAGTGACTGAATTTAAATCGGTTCAAAACCAGTTTGTTGTCTGAACCAGTTAATGAACCACTTTTTACAGTCAGAGAGAAACTACAGTAGAACAAGTGTAAGTGTGTGTGTGTGTGTGTGTGTGTGTGTGTGTGTGTGTGTGTGTGTGTGTGTGTGTTTGTATGTATACACACACACACACACTGATGGCCCTGTCTGCACAGAGTTCTGGTTGCAGCTCTGATGCTTGCAATTATGGTGAAAAAATGCGAAAGGTTTCAAAATAACATAATGAAGGAAACACCTAAATTTATTATGTCTTTTGCTTTTGGGATTTCTCATGTATCATAATGGTTCAGGGACTGAACAGGATTTTCTGAAGTTTGAGTATGGGTTTTACAGAATAACTGCAAGGTGTCCAGTAGCTACAGTCTGTCTTCCCCCCCCTTGTGTATGAAGATGATATCCAAATTATGTTGATTACATGCAACTAAAATATGCAAATCAGCTGCATTTCCTACAGCTCATGATGTAGTTTCTGATGAGGCTCTCAGTGCTTTAACAAGTTCGTTACTCCTGCTTAGAAATAATAATAATAATAATTAATAATAAATCCAGCAGCAACAAAGCTGAAACACAGATAGATTCTTAGGTGAGGCCGGTTTTTGTATTCTGATGTTATCAGGTAAAAATTTAAAATGGTTGCTGAGAACACGTTCAACGGCTGACACTCCTGAGGGAAAGCAACCTGAGAATATATTTGCTAACAGAGTTCAGTGGAACACTGGGGATTTTAATGTGGGGAACTCTTAACGGTGACTGGAAGAAGAAGAAAATATAGATCATGTTTAGTCCTCGTGATTACATTCCGCAAATGAAGAGATGGATAGATGAGCCTCCTGTTGCGATGCTGTGACAAAAATTGGCAATTGCAATCAGCAACTGTGTAAAGAGGTTGATATCAAGGAGCAGAAGGAAAGTTATATACATCTTGATCATTGCTCCTACTTTGCAGTGTAAGGAAGTAAGCACATTAATTTGTTAAAATATGTAGGTTAAACAATGAATAATATTGGAAACGCATACCCACTGTTGTGTCGCAAACACTTGCAGCACCCCTTTTCTCATGCTGAGGATCACCAGCAAGATCACCACCACCACTATATGTTGCTGAAAAGTCTACTCAGGAGCAGCCCAAGATCTTGCAGAGACTGAGGCAAGGCTCAAAATGCTGCCTTGCCCTCATGCATCTGCAGGGGCCAGCCCCTTTTCAAAACCAACCCTTGCAAGCTTTGAAAGTGGTCCAAGGGATAGGGAGGTTGCCAGCAGCCTCCTCTTCTCTCCTTGTTCTTCTTGCAAGTTCTTCAAGGAGTGTGAAGAGAGGCGATCTTGACAAAGCTTGCAAGGGTCAGATTGGCCCCAAAGAGCTGCTTTGATGGCGACAGCTGGGGGCATTTTGCCACCCTGCTGGCATGCCAATAATCTGCCCCTTGAGGTGACTGCCTCACCTGGCCTCATGAAAGGGCTGCCCTTGCGTCTACTCTGTGTGTTGTAGGTTGTTTCATATACTCTTCAGAATTCCATAGCTTGGATTTAAATGCCAAGACATCTATTTCCCCCCACCAAAGATACAGTGGTGGTGGTCGTGGGGGGATGTCCTATAGCCTGTTATTAACAGGTCAAAATGTATGTGTGTGTAATGGCAGGGTGCACACTGCATGGTGCTTCAGTGCTCATGTGCATGCATTTACCTGGATGTGCTCTGGAGGCAAGTTTAATACATCAGCACCTTCAGAGACTTATCAGCAAACAGGGAAGAGGTCTTAACCCAGAAGTATGCCAGCAAAACTAGTTGCACATATGAAATATCCTAGCACAGGGGTGATAGTCTGGATGCTGCCCATTGATTGTAAACATACAGTCGTAAGGAAAAAAAACAAAATTCCTGGAATATTGGAAAGCTATATTGGATTGTGGTGGCCTCCTGCGATGAGCAATAAAGTTTGTATGTGTGCAGCAGAAAATGACATGTGCATTTTTACATTCTCTGACACGGTCCCCAGAGATCTGCAGAAGTTGAATCAGAAGTTATCACCTGAGTAATTACAACTTGAGATGTTTATGGGCTGTCTTATGCAAGAGGTCAGGGTGTATAGTAGAAACAGTCCTCTCTGATTAAAAGAAAAATTCTGAATGGAGATGGAAATTTTCTACATTGGGTCTTTGGTCCCCACCCCCAATGGCTCAGAAGGATTCTGAGGAGTGTAGGTTTTGGCCTCATTGGCATGTTGTCATCATTAAATGTGACATCAAATGCAGCAAAAATTAAGTATTTCTCCCCCCACCCATGCAGTATTTTTCTCCTGACTGAATCGAACAATGCTGTTGCCATAGAAACAGCCTTTCTGGAAAAGGTCACTTGCAAGAAACTGTGTTTTAGGTGCAACTCAAGGAGATTAGGGGGGATTAGCTAATTTATATATATATTTCTTTAAAGAAAATATTATGAGCGAGTAATATCCAACTGAGCTGGAAGGTTCTCAGTAAATTAAAAACTCAGTGATAAAAGCGTTATTTTGCCTTTTTTAAAAAAAGGTTTGCAGTGGGGTGATATCTGAAAGTGTGTGTGTGTGTGTCTGTGTGTGTGTGTGTGTGTGAATTTTGTTTTAATTAAACCTCAGTCAGGGCTGAGAAATGTGGTGAGCGAAGATAATTGCCCTATTCCCAATGCCATTTTTAAACCCTGGCTTTGATATGTACCTACTGACAGACTGGACCCTTCTTTTGGCTTCAGGCTGCGCTCACACTGTTTCCCCTCATAACCTACAGGGTGCCGGGAGAGAAGAACAAGTGAAGGAGAATGGAGGGTGAAATTTAGCAAGAGGAAGAATGGGGGAGCTGGAATTGAGGGGCGAAACTTTTCAAGGTTGATTCCGGCAGCGGAGGCATCATTTCCGCTGACTTTTGTGACGGAAAGGAGTCGATGATATTGGCCATGTTGATCTACAGGAGCAAAGGGTTAGTCCTTTTCTAGTAAAAGGACATTTGTAAAGAGATGCCAGCATCCATGGTTGAAGTGGAGCACTTTACTGCAGCGTACCGCAGTGCCACCAAATGCAGTGTCTACAAAATTGGACACAGTCTCAAAAGCCTTCTCCTAAGAAGCACCAAGGGGGTTAAGATGAGATCACAACTGTCCAGGGAGCGGGGCATGGTATTGTACCACCTGAGGCAAGGCATTCAGCACTGCCTTGCCCCTATGCACCTGATGGTGCTATCATGTTGGGTCCCAACCTTGGGTCTTCAGATGTTGGAACTATAATTTCCATCATCCCCAGTCACAGTGATCAAAGGCCATTGTGGCTAAGGATGGTGCAAGCTGTTTGTTTATGTATGTATTATTTGTTTTTCAAACTGGTATACCGTCCCAAATGTCCATCTCTGGGCAGTTGTCCAACCCAGATTGTTGTGCAACCATATCTGGGGTGCCAGCCTGAAAACCCCTGACCGATTTGTCTTATCACTTATATTCCACTCAGCACAGTTTACATATGTACCCTAGGAGGACCCCACCTGGGCAGTTGACATGGCTAACCCTAGCTAGCTTCAGGAATAAAGCTTCGTCACATGAGCATTCAGGCCATTGTGGGGATGTGGACAGACAAATGAAAGTACTCCTTTGCACAATGCATAAGTAACTTACGGAATTCATTTCCACAAGACGTGGTGATGGTCACTGCCTTAGATGGCTTTGAAAAAGAGGATTAGTAGAAAAAGAGCTAAGGCTTTTAAATTGCTTTTAAATGGCGTAATTCTAATCCTCTGTCACTTAACGATTGGTTTTAGAAAACATGGCAAAGAATGCTGATGGCAAAGTTAACGGCCTATGTCCATTTACATGAAGGTAACGCACAATGTGCGATATCTGATCGGATCTGAAAACCCTTTGTACGATGCATGAGCTCTTTCTTATGGAATAGATGGTGATTCATAAGATGCTGAATTAGAATTATGGGGGGGGGGTTCCTCTCATTCTGTGATTTCTGTGATTTATGTTGAAAAACTGTGACATATGTAGCATGTAATTTTGTATTTTTTCTTCATAATAAAAATTAAAAAGAAGACTAGTTACAAAATCAGAAACACAGCACCAAAAATGTGTGAGAAAGCAAAAAGAGATGAATGTGTTAAATTAAAGTACAAATGCCTGACATGACGAAGAATCGTCAAGGCTAATGGGGATATGTTCTCCTGCTTCACTTTTTTGGAATTCTGCTTTTCAAACACAGAAACGCCAACATTTACTTCTTGTCTGCAGAAAGAACAATAAAGAACCAGAAACATTCATGAATAATTAGTCCATTCACAGCTTTCAGCCATGATAACTAAGCTGAAACTCCATTTCAGGAGATTCAATTTTTATTTTATTTTTACATGTATATTTGACACTTCCTTCAAGAAGCCCTGAGCAGTGTACATGGTTATGTTTACCCTCACAACTACCCTGTGAGGTGGGTTAGGCTGAGAGCTATAGGTTAGGCTGAGAGGTAAGTGACTGGCCCAGAATCACTCAGTGAGTTCAGTGGCTGAATGGGGTTTGAACTCAGGTCTCCTTGGTCCTAGATCAAACCTCTGATGCTGGAGGCACACACTAGGAGAGCATTGTTGCCTTCAATGCTTGCAAGCTGGGCTTTTGTCTGACTACTTTTGGAAACAGAATGCTGGATTAGATTGACCATTGGTTATTATATAAGGGCTCATGGTTTGATGAGCACCTCTTGTTCCTACCAGGGCTAAAGACATACATGAGAAGGGAGAAACACGTCTTGACCCCATGCACAAAGCCAAGGTCCAGGGGCATCATTATTGTATTGTTCAATTTCTATACTGCTTTTCATTAAAATAATCCCAAAGTGGTTTACAATATAATTGAAACAATGCAAAATCAAAAATACAGATTAAAAGTACAAATATAAAAAAAATCTATTTAAAAGTTTTAAAACCTATATAAAACAGTAACACAAAAAACACAAAGCCGCAGCAAAAACCTATACAAAAGCCTGGCTGAAGAGCCACATTTTTTACTTGTTTTCTAAAAACTGTGATGGAGACTGAGGAACAGATGCAAGCTGGGAGAATATTCCAAAGCCTGGGGGCAATGACTCAGAAGTCCCTGTCCCGCCTTCTCAACAGCTGAGCCTCTCTTAACATCGGCACACAGAGCAGAGCCCCCTCCGATTACCTTGTCAAGCAGGCAGAAATCCTTGGGAGCAGGCAGTGTTAGGGAGTGGCCCATGGGGGCATGGGCCCTCAATGAATGGCTTAGAGCCCTGAATCTCAACAGCCACCTCCCTCCTCCAGGACCTCTTCCAGTAAGGAAGTCCAGCAGTGGAGGCACCTGCACAGAGCATGGGAGAGATCTCCTGGCCTCACCTAGCTCTCTGCTGCTTCCACCTTCATAGATGCTGTGGTGGTATAATATTACTAGCTGCGCCGGGCACAGCACATCTGTGCCTATAGTTCTCCTCCCTCCCTCCTTCCCTCCCTCCCTCTCTGTTTCCCCTCTTGTTCTCATCCCTGTCACCGTTGTTTTCATTCCCTGCCCACCTGGCACAGTTTTCTTCCTCCCCCCACCCCACAACTGCCCACCTGCTGCCACCGTTTTCTACCCCTGCCCTCCCGCTGCCGCTGTTTTCCCCCTCACCCACAAGCCTGGCTGCCAGCGGCACCACTTTCCTCTCCCCCTGCCAGCAACTCACTTGTAAACTCTTGCTAGAGCTGCCATGCATGATATTAGCAATGGGTACACCGTAGATAGATAGATAGATAGATAGATAGATAGATAGATAGATAGACTTTTTAAAAAGTACTTAATTATTCTTGGGGAGGTATGATTGAGTTTAATTATCAAAAGGGAGCTCTGGGCCTGGGTCCCAGATCTTTTAAGTACCTAGCAACACCCCTGGCAAGGTCCAGGTACTAATTCACTGCAACTTGCTTGCCTAATGTGTTCCTGAAATCAGATGAAAATCTGTTCTACCCTACCAAGCAGCATGGCTGGTACACCCCATTAGACAACTCTGAAAACCTTGAGGGCGGGGAGAATGGGGATGCCTCCATGTATAAAACACATTTCCGTGTTGCCACAGTTTAAATGTCTGAAAGGAGGACAAGTGCAATTCTGGATGGGGAACCGTCTTGCCCTTCCCGGCATCATGTCTCTGCTTTGCATTATTGAAGATATTAATGTTTGGGACTTGAGAGCTACATAAGTTAAGTAGAACTGCCCGGGAGGTTTGTAATACTCTGATTAAAACAGAACACAGATGAGAAGGAAGAACAGAGGAGGGCTAAGCTGAGGGGAAGAAGAGGGTTAACTGATGACAGAAAAAGAAGAAAAGTCCGAGGTTAGAGGAAAGATTTTGTACAAGAGATGGGTTATTAGGAGAAGCAATGAAGAGTGTTTTAGCTCTGTGGTGTACCATGAATGCTGTTGATCAATATTTACAGCTGTGTCTCTTGACTTATATTTAGGTTGTAATCCATTATACTATCAGATAGTCTTAGCTGCAGCCCTGTGCACCTAGGTTATTTCATGATTATGTAATCATTTGTCTCTCACTGGGGCCCAGGACAAAGCATAGTCTTGGGTCCTCCTCCTGCAGCCCCCATACTGTCAGTAGATTAAAGGTAAAGTGTGCTGTCAAGTCGATTTTAACTCCTGGCACCCACAGAGCCCTGTGGTTTTCTTTGAATACAGGAGAGGTTCACCATTGCCGCCTCCTGCACAGTGTGAGCAGTAATACTGTGTTTGGGTGCTTGGCCATGTGGGGTCCTGAAGCAGTTGCCCCCTTTGTCCTCCCCTTCACTCCTGCTCCAATGTAGTTATGGAGAGCGTGTAGTGCTGGCATTATAATTTTCCTTGCAGGAGGGCTCAGGTTCAATTCCTGGCATCTCTGATTAAAGAAACGGCAGTAGGGAAATGGTTCAACTTTTGGAGGCCACTGGTGGAAGAACAGACAATACTGGGGTGGATGAACCAGCATAAGAGGGCTCCTTACATGATTCCTTGAATAATGCATGAATGGTAGCATCGCTTTACAACGTAGATGTCTGTAGGTTCAAACATCTTGCGGAACCATGCTTGATCTCATCTCATCTCACTGATCCCAATTAATGAGCATGCATGTCCATGTGGACCTGGAGTAGTTGAAGCAGTGGGGCATGTCCTGCTGTTTTTATAGTGATGTTTGTAATACTTTTATTGCTCCTTAAAAAAAAAAAACTTGCCAGGATGCTCTGACAATTATTATGTTCTCCTCCTCGTTTTCAATCCAAATCCTGATATTATGTACAGTGTTACCAAATTCTGTGTAGTGGCTTGCGGAATATGCATTTTTAACTGGTGTATATTAGTGATTTAGTTGTATATTTAAATTAATTGTAGGAAATTATTTAATTTTTTCCTGCTCTCGTGATTTAATTTAATTTGTACTGGGATGTGTTTTTAATGTGTGTTTCTTCTGCCAGTCAAGGACCATAATAAAGGATGGATGGATGGATGATTTCATCTAACTGTGGTTAATTTATGTGTCTGAAACTATACCAATCAACAAACCATGGTTTATTTTGAGCAGTCAAACCACAATCTGAACTCAAAGTTTGAAGTGTGATACCTAAACCCATATTCGTGGTTTAACCTTGGTTTATTTCAGTAGCTCCACCCTTGCATGTTGCTCTCGTAGAGAGGCAAAGCCAGCTCATGGGATGTGAGGAAAAGGGGTGGGACCAAAACAAACCATGGTATGGTGAAACAAACCAGTATTTCATGATTGCCTATGGCACAAATCCAGGTTTGTTAAATAAAGCAATGTCATTGGCCTATACATAGATCTGATTTTTCTTCCCACTCTATTTTCATGATTTGTTTAGCATGTTTACCTTTGTTAACCTTGAATTTCTGTCTTGCTGTTTTTCAGTTCAAGTCTCCCCATTGATGAAGATTGGCTTGAATTGTAATCCTGCCCACCAAAGTGTTTTCAGTCTACACCAGCACTACGTAACCATCACACTTGATGGGACTACTCTCTACGTTTTTGTCCAAGTCTCTGAATGGCATCTGGACTATGACTGAGTGCTGAGGGACTGCACCCAGTGCCTCTTGTCAAGTGGAGGCCCATCCCTTAAAGAGTACTCCCTGTAGGTATAAACTTTCAATCAGTCCTGAATTCATCTAATATAAATAATGTTGTTTAGACCAACTTTCCCTAGCTTAGCATATTACAGTCAAGCTATATGGATTAAGTATTGTCCATGCCAATTATATAATTTAGCTTCCTCGAAGAAGATACAGTCTTGATAAATCTATGGCAGATACTTTTTGCATATGTTATGAACTTTCTTTATGATGTCATAATTGATGATTCTTGGGGGTATAAGCTTAATAATGGCAGTGGTGGCTGATGTACTGTGCAGCATTCTGTCTGCGTTTGCGAGATCGCTTTTGCATAAACACGAGAATTTGCACAAATACAGTTGTGTGAGCAACAACCATTATTTCCAATAGCCATTGATCGTGCAACTGCATTTGTGCAATTTCCTGAATTTACCCAAGAGTGCTCTTGCACAACAGTGTGCATGTTCTGTTTCAAGGCAAACTGAATATTGCACAATATGTCCGTTGGTATCTGGGGGAAGGGTACAACTTGTCCATATGGTATACGCAAGATAGAATGCTGTGGCCATGATCCAGCCAGGGGGTTCCTGAAAATGCAACTGGGGTTTTCCAGTTGGCATTATTACAGTTTGCAAGCTGGCCTGTGGTTCTTTTTTATTTTCACAGAAGACAATGTGATCTTGCACTGATCTCTGGATTGTAGCCAGCTAATGTTGTTTTGATGGCATTCTTTCCAAAAAGACAGCAAAAATGATGGTGCAAGCAAGCAAGCAAGCTAAATAAATAAATAAATAAATAAATAAAGCAGGCAGAAGGAAACAGTGATAAATTCCAGAGGGGTTGCCGAGTTTGTGCTATGTATCAGATGGAACTTATCTGATGGTTTGACAGTTGGAAATGATGCTAAGTGCAGTGAGATGGCAATGAAGAGAATTGTAAAAAGAGGGGTTGTTCAGTGTGGAGGAGTTAATGTGCCTGCTTGAAGAAGCAAGTATGATACCATCTGCTTTATATCCCTCTCTCTAATGTCGAACAGGGACTAGTGTGGTCAAAGGGAACCTTGCTAATGCTAATAGTATCTATTGTTCCTATGAGGAGCTGATTGTAACAGGCAAGAGCACTGGATATACCCACTCAAGCTTCTCTTGTGTAACTTGACTCAGCATCTGCAGTGTCTTCTTTATGCACATCTTATTTTCTCCTGTTCTTTCTAGTTGCACACAGTGGTTTGGGCTATGCAGCTACGCAAGCATGATCAAAGTCAGGGATTGTGCAGCACCCTTGATTTTTGAGCTTGGGGATGTGACCGTAGCTCAGTGACAGAGCAAGAAGGTCCCAGGTTCATAGGACTGGGAAGTACCTGCCTGAAACATTGAAGAGCAGCTGCCAGGCAGTATAGACAATATTGACCTAGGTGGACGTCTAGCTCAAGAGGCTAGTCTGACTCGGTATAAGGCAGCTTCCTATGAGCTGTATACTGGGACAGTAGCTCAGAATGGCAAAGTTCCCTGTAGCTTTATAAATCAACCTGTAGAGGCTGAATTTAACTATAGCCGGGCCTGAAGTGTTCTCAGCAAGTTGCTGGCATTTTGGCAACTTGCTGGGGTCAAACAGGAGTTACAACAATAACAACAACAACTACTACTACTACTACTAATATTTTTATCAGGGCTGGGCAAACATGGCCCTCCAGATGATGTTGAACTAAAACTCCCATCATCCCCAGCCACAGTTTATTGTGGCTTCCAGTTTTCTTCCCAGAATGTCCTGGGAACTAACATTGTGATGTGCTTTTGTATGAAATTCACAAATAAAGCCCAGAACAAGAGAGAATTCCCAGTGTGTTGTTTCTACTGTGGAAACAAGACCAGGTAATTTCTTGTCCCAATCCCCCCCCTGCCCTCACAATTTTGCAGAGATTCGGATAAGAATAATTTTAGAGGCATCCCTATTTATGACTTTCTGGTTTTCAGCACCCCTCGAATGCTAAATGTTGTTTTGTTTTTACAGATGAGATACCACAATGTATTCTATGTATTTAGAATTTTTTTCTAGCCTGCTTGTTTCTAAAACCTGAGGGCAGCTAATGATAAAAATGGCTGAACATAACCTTATACAATAAAACAATATTATCTAAGCTGAAAAGTATTGGTTTTAAAACTCAGCTGCAATAGAACTAATTTAAAAACTCATCTAAGCAAACATATTCCGTGCTACTTTCAGAAAGACTGTAGAGTTGGACAGGCATATCTCAATGGAGAGTTAATTGCACAAGGCCTCTACAAAAATATGACTTCCCCTTGAGTCTCAGCAACTCACCTCTTGTCTAAATAGCAAATTCATCCCTTGTGAGTGGCCTTGTGTAGCTCATGAATGATAACTCACTGTTAGTTCCAGCATTCCTTGGTGTTATCCCTTTGTCACATCACCATGCAGTCATTATAGAATTTTGTATACTGCAGCTGTCCCTATTGACCAAGGAAAACTCTTTCCCCCGCCTTCCCATATCTGTCCCTGTAAAGCACTGTCCCTAATTTGTCCCTCTTTTGCTTGGGAGGAGGAATTTTTGGGAAATACTTTTCCGGGAATTTTGTGAATGTTTGTCTATTGGAGTGATCATTCTTCAAGTTTCGGCTAGGGCTAGAGAAATTTCGGCTGAGACTTTGAGGGTGTGGATGTGTGAGTGGAACCTGCATGAATTTGTGCCAGTGGGCTCACAATCTAAAATTGGTACAAGGTAGAAAAAGAACGGAGAAAAAGAACTGGAAGCAGTGATAAACTGGGAAAGAATGTGTGGTTATTTCATGTACCAGGCTTTGTTACAATATAGTATAAGGACTGGGGATTGGGGTAACAACAACAACAATATTGATAATAAAAATTCAGCCATCCCAGGTCCTTGGGAAGGACTCGATGTCTGGATAAAACAAACTAGTCAATAACACCTGTCTGACTGTGTAAACAAGAAATAATAATAATAAACTTATTATGCCAGAATTGATTGATTGTTTATATACTGCTTTTTTTAAAAAAAAGCTCTCAAAGTGGTTGACATAGAAAAATAAATAAATAAGAGTGTTCTTTGTCCCAAAAGGGCTCACAGTCTAAAAAGAAAGATAAGGGAGACACCAGCAACAAGCAGTGGAGGATGCTGTGCTGGGATTGCATAGGGACAGTGGCTCTCCCTGTGCTAAATATAAGAGAACCGCCACTTTGAAAGGTGCCTCTTTGCTCATTTAGCAGCCGTCTCATGACTTGCCAGAGACAGCTGGCATTGACTGTCGTTGGAATCCTATTGGAGGGGACTGGATGAAGTTGTCCTCCCTTGCTGATGCAAGTGATGGCTCTTACGGCTCCTTTCCAACAGTTCTTCTTCGAACAGTTTCAGCCCCTTCCTTTGGTTCTCTGGAAGCTAAATCCATTGGGTCTGGAGACAATTCAACCCTAGTGTGCATGCATGTAAATGCTAGCTCATGAACATTAAGGCTGCATGCACAGCACATGATGCAGCTGGTGATCTTCATCTGGAGCTAACATTTACAATAATCTATTTTAGGAACAGCTATTGAGGAACCAATAGCATGTAGCAGGGAGAAGATAGCTGTAACAGTATGTCACAGTGAGGGGTGGGATATGACTGATCCTAACGGGAAAAGAGGAGGGTTTTCCAAGTGCACAAGAAATACATCCCTGTTTCCATCCCAGCGCTAGCCACTGCCTGACTGGATTTCACGCCCCACACCTCACAATTCTCATGTCCAGACAGATCTCTCTGAAGCTTTCTGGTTAAACTTTGATTGTTAAATTTGCTGAACTTTATGCAACTTTAAATATCAACTTGAGATTTTTTGTTAATGCGCTCAGGAGTAAAAGTAATAGTATCATCAACTAATTTTATTGAACTAATAACTCAGAAAGATTCTGCTCTTGCTGTTGAAGCTGGGCTAACAACTTAACCATTTTTATCACCCCAATTAAGAGTACCCTGCGTTGCTGTAATTAGGAGAAATACTTGAAGAGACTGATGTGAGGTCCTTTTCCCATTTTTCAAACTCTGTGAATACCTGTTGGGTTTTATAGTGTTATCATCTCTGCTTGAACAGTTGTGGGCAGAATCTAAGTTTATGGAAGCAGTTTTTTAAAAATTTCTTTTCAGCTCAGGGCAGATTAGCCTTTTTTAACATGCAAAAATCAAAACATGCCAAGGGTTTGTTCAGTTGTAACACCAGAACATGGTGTGCACAAACCATAATTATGGTTATAGTAATGGTTTGAAATCATAGTATTGCAAACCATGATTGTGTATTCCAGAGGTACAGGTAAGCCATAGATTATGAGGTTTGCCTCTTCCTGCCTCCCCTCGCCAATCCCCAGATGCTACCTGCAAACAATGGCCTTCAAGGGCAGAACAGTGTCTCAAACCATGATTCATTGATTCAGCTGTAACACAAGACCTCAGTTTACCCAAACTGTGGTTTGCAGCCGAGTTCAGACCATGGTTTTAGGGCCTGGATTGGTGACTGTTCACAAACCTTGGTTAGTCAGATGGTGTTGGTGCAGATATCATGCCAAATTTACACCTGAAACTATCTGTGTAAATGTAGATAAAACATTTCACACAATCTCCATACACACCTCTAGGTTTTGAAAACATTCCTAAATGCAAGTCAAGTGAACTTATTTGAGAAAAGGCTTCCCAGTCTTGAATGAGTAGAAACCAAGGCTGGTAGCAGAATATATCTGAAAACATCAATATTCAGTACCCTTTAGGTCTCGACTCCACATCAGAATGGCTGATATATAGCACATCTCTGCTTTGCTCCAGTTTGCTGGAAAAAATGAGTCCATGAACTATCCACATCCAAAAAGCAGCCCATGTGAACAATGTAATTAGTAAAAGGTGGTTATGTAGACACAAAGAGCACATGCCATTCGTGTGTTCTAGATCAAGGAGAGATGGGTCTTGTGAGAGTGGCTTGGGAAACCGTGTGAGGCCTCGTTTGTACAACTGGTTGAACTTTTTTTGAGCCAGCATGGTGTAGTGGTTAGAATGCTGGAATAGGACCGGGGAGACCCAAGTTCAAATCCCATTCAGCCATGAGACTTGCTGGGTGACTCTGGGCCAGTCACTTCTCTCTCAGGCTAACCTACTTCACAGGGGTGTTGTGAAAGAGAAACTCAAGTATGTAGTACACCGCTCTGGGCTCCTTGGAGAGGAAGAGCGGGATATAAATGTAAAAATAAATAATAATAATAATAACAACAACAACAACAACTTAACAGGGTGTTGTAAGATGTGGTGACAGCCAACAGCCTGGATGGCTTTGAGAGGGCTTTAGATATTCATGGAGGACAGGCCTATCAATGGCTACTAGTCTGAGTGCTATAGGCCACCTCCAGCCTAAGAGTTGCAGGGGAGCAAGAACAGGAGAGAGGGCATGCCCTCAGCTCTTGTCTGTGGGCTTCTCAGAAGCATCTGATGGGCCACTATGTGAAACAGGATGCTGTACTGGGTGGGATTTGAACCTGATCCAGCAGGGTTTTTCTTCTGTACCAAAGTAGCTGCTATTTTTTAGTTAGCCTGTTCTGATATGTTGGAGGCCTGTTGCTGAAACAAGGATATTGGAGCTCACCCAGGGGGGCAAGAAGAAGCCCCCATCCGCCACCACCCTCAGAGCAGCTCTCCAGGACCAATCTGACCCTTGCAAGCTTTGCAAGGAGTGTCTCACCTCACCCTCCTTACAAAGCTTGCAAGTAGGCTTGAGGAGAGAGGAGGTGGCTACTGGCAACCTTCCCTCCTCCCTGCCCCCATGCCACTTTCAGAGGGAGCAAGGGTTGGTTCTGAAAGGGGCCTGCCCCCCCCCCCAGGACAAGGCATCTCACCTCATGCACTGCCATACCTTGGGCCACCCCTGTGAGCCCAGTCTGGGTGCACGGCAAAAGAACTGTATGGTTCCCGCCCTGGCATCTCCAAGATAGGGCTGGAAGAGATGCCTGCCTGCAACCTTGCAGAAGCTGCTGCCCGTCTAGGTAGAGGGACCAATGGTCTGACTCAGTATAAGGCAGCTTCCTATGTTCCTGTGTGGCTCCACTGCACACTCTCTGACCTGCATGTTACATTGAAAATGTCATCTGAATTTGCCTGGAAATTCTGCTGTTTACATTTCCTCCTATTTCTCCCAAACTCAAACTGAGGGCCTCTAAAACATAGACAGTTGGAACAGCTGGGACCCAGAACATCTGCACAAAAGGATCTTGTTTTCATACTGGATGGGGCACTCTGGTGTTATGTCTGTTTATACTGCTTTGCCTCTTAAAGCCATATTAGCATAGGCCAGGCCGTGTTTCTTTGTTGTAATCTTTACTGTGGAGTAAACAGAACACAGAGGGAAGCTTCTAGTTAACACAGAAGAAAAATAAAACTTGTGATGGCCGTTCAGCATTTAACCCCATTTCGACCATCTAAATTGCATTCATTCATTCATTTATTCATTCGATTTCTATACGGCCCTTCCAAAATGGCTCAGGGCAGTTTACAATTAAAAACAAAACTATTAAAATCAATTAACAGTTAAAACAAAAAACTATAGAACACCATAAAAACAACAATTAAACCATCAGAACAATTTAAAAACCCTGAAAAACCAGGTTACAACAATGTATACAATTTGACTGAAAAATGTGAAGGAAAAAGGACTATGTTCTCATGCTGGCTGATACCCCAGAGAATCTGGTTCCAAGCAGTTCCTTTCAGTGGTTGTATGGTTTTATAGCTTAAGAATTTAATTTACCTAAAAGATCAGTAATGCAACTTCACCTTGTAGGGAAGGAATCTCTTCAACAGTGTGCAGTAAATGCAGAAAGGTTTTCCCTTTCCTCAGCTCCCTTCCCCATCTGCTTGAGGCACAGAGCGGTGACAGGATGAAAAATGGACAGTTGCATAGCTGAGATAGTTAACCAGGGCCAAATATTTCCTGTTCACCATGTCCTGCTTAATAAGATAAGGGAGAGGGCAGCAGTGATTCCATGCTATGCAAACCAAGGGGGGGGATTCTCTTAGAAACTCTTGGTATTCTGCAGTCCCAGACTCTGGGCCAATTTGCACGCTTTGTAGGGGTGCACGTTATGAGACCCCAACGAAGTGATGTATTTGCATGGAGAACCTTATCTTGTGAACTGAGATCTCCTCAGCAGCAGTCATGGCTTCCCAGTGGCTATTCCCATCAGTGCTAGCCGATACAAAAATATTCGTCATGGGGATTGCCGCCACCAGGCAGTTGTGGCTGTATCTTTGAAAGGCTGAACCCCCAGACTATTCTTCTCTATGCAAATGCATCTCCAGGAACACCCAAAATCCACTGCAGTTTGGGCCCGTTTGTGTTTGATAGATCCCATGTTTTTGCATGTAGAATGCTCCAGATTCAGTCCCCAGCATCTCCAATTAGATAGCCGGGCTGGAGAAAGCTCTTTTTGCCAAAGACCTTGGAGGGCTGCCGCCAGACACAGTCGATTATCCTGGGCTAGGTGGACCAGTGGTTGGACTTGGCATGGCAATTTCATATGTGTGACCTAGGCTTGCCTCTTCCCATTTCTGCCCTTTACGCACTTTCCTTTCCCACTCAGTCCATTCCACATGTTCTTTTAATATTGGTTCTGCCTCTATCCTGCACTTATGCCATCTATCTTGCTACTTATCCTCTTCATAGAAATGGCAGGGCCCTTTCTTCAGTGGCGCCCAAACTTCTCCCTGGTTGGATCAGCTTGGCTCCAATTTTGGCTGCTTTTGGCAGGGCAGTTAAGAAACGCCTGTTCTAACATACCTACACTGTTGTGTAGATTACGATTCCTTGATGCTCCCTGATGTGTTTTTAATATATCTAGATTTTAAGGGCCTGCTCTTTTATTTGAATGTGCTCTTTTATATTTGTTGTTTTATTGCAACATGTAAGCCACTTTGATTGAAAAATGGCATACAAATTATACAAAATAAATTATCCTCACTCCCAGGTTTAGCTAAATTTTAAGCCCATGTAATGGCATTTCCCACCTCCTTCCTCCCCACACTCCTCATCTGTCCTTCCTTGCGATCTATTTTTGATTGTAAGCCGCAACTGCCAATGCAACTCTATAAGGCATAGTATAAATAAAGAAGTTCTAAGTAGGAGCCTACTCCCCCGTTCTTTTAACATGGTGACTCTTACCTAAGATCACCTTCCATGTGCTCTCAATCAGGCCTGTAGGTTGCCTAAAAGTTTGGGCGCCACCAAAAAAGTAGGGGAGCCAGCTTATCTAAGCATCTTTCAGTTATTTTAAAACTACAGGAGGCCCTCTTTATCCACAGGAGTTCCGTTTCGGCCTGTGGTTGAGGATACTGAAACCAGAAATAAAGAGACCTTAACCCAATGGGATTTTGCAGGGGTGGGGTTTAGGTTCATAAGCACACTTAAGTGTTCTAAAAAATTGCCAGGAAAAAGGGGGAGGGGTCATAAATAAGCACTGTATGTTGTTCTCTAGCGATGTCCCCCAAATCCTCTGATTTTTGCCCATTTGGGGGGGGGGGCTGAGGAAAGACCCACAAAATGGCTCCATGATACAAAATGGTGGCCAGAAATTATGTCAGAAGTCATTTCTAACCACTTGGGAACAACGGAGAGGTGAAAATGGCCCTATTGTTGCTCCATGATTAAAGAAACCAGGTCTCTATGACCTGTGGATATATGAAACCGCAGATGGAGAGCCTACGAATAATGAGGGTCTCCTGTATTTGTTTTGGGGGGAAATGGGGTAGATAAATCATTTAGGGAGAACCAGGCCTCCCTAGTACACAGACACCCCAGCTACAAGTCTGTTGTGAATCTGGTTTGTATCAGACTGTCAACACAAGGGTTACAAGAGAGCCAGCGTGGTGTAGTTGTTAGAGTGCTAGACTAGGACTGGGGAGATCCGAGTTCAAATCCCCATTCAGCCATGATACTAGCTGGGTGACTTTTGGCCAGTCACTTCTCTCTCAGCCTAACCTACTTCACAGGGTTGTTGGGAAGAGAAACTCAAGTATGTAGTACACCGCTCTGGGCTCCTTGGAGGAAGAGTGGGATATAAATGTAATAATAATAATACAAAGTGGTGTTGTATATTTTGAGTGGCTGCCATCTTGAACCAACATGGCAGACTGGCAAAAACAAACAACCCACCCTGTCAGGGCCTCCTTTCCTAGGGACCCCCTCCCATGTGTTGTGAATTTCGTTTGTATCCAGCCTTCAGCACATAGGTTACAAATAAGTGTTGCCTATACTCTGAGTCCTTGGGAAGCAAGAAGGGGTAGTACTCAAACAAAATGATGTGCACACCAGTGTAATGTGTAGAATCTGCAGTAGGATACTGAAAAGATATGTATGTTCAGTATATAAGTGCTCTTTGTTGTATTGTTCATGTTAATAGTCTCTCGGTTCATTGTACAGTGTATTTTCCATATTATAAATCTTACCCCAGTACACCTACTTGTGCATATCTTTTCAGTATCTTCTGCAAACACTACTCATTGTACTGGTGTGCACATATACTCTTGAGTACAGCAAAAAAACAAAACAAAAAACCACTGTTGGGGCCCCGTTGGTTTGCCTCCCATGTGCTATGAATTTGGTTTGTATTGGACTGTAAACACAAAAGTTATTAGGGGGACACACAGATGCACGCACAGACATGGTGACCTCATAAGACTTCTTCTCTTCAGAAAGGAGACTTGGAAAGTTTTAGATACATGAAGAGCTGTTGGGCTTCAAGGGCAGCCTCCTTCTCATTTCTCGGCTTTACATTACGTAAGTAACTTTAAACGCCAAAGCAGAGATTTAATCAAAATATTTAGCATATTTGGAACAAATAGTTTATTATGATGTGCGGCAAATCAGGAAGAAATATGGGACGGAAAGCACTTCTGCTAGCAGGGGGCCCGTCGCTTTCCACAGAAAGTGTAGAAAATGGCGAGAAATAGTTCCAAGATATGAAAATAACTATTCAAAATCAAATGGTAGGAGAGAGAAAATGCAAACAGAGGAAGTGAAGAGGAATGAAATGTCACCCAGTTAAAGAAACCTTGGTTGATGCATTGTATGAGTTTTAGTCTATTTAATTGCCATATTTACTTGAAACCAAGACTAGGTTTTTTCCAAATTCAGAGACCTCTTGCTTTGGGTTCAATACAGGTATCACTTGTATTTAACCTGTATTTCTTAAAGGGGTCATCTTAAACTAGAATCGTCTTCTAATTGGGTAAATACAATAATTGGTTAAGTTTGCAGAGGAGTAAAAGGAATAGTAATGAAGCCAGAAGCACACTTCCTTTGTGATTGGGTAGTGTATGTGTTGATTGTAGCAGGACCCAGGACTGGCACAATATATTTTGCTGCCTGAGGCAAAGGACGCTCTACCCTGCAACCATTTGTGGGTGTTGTGTATTCACCGTTCAGGATTCTCAGGCCATGCTGCCAAGCCAGGACTGGTGTTGGGTGTTCTTAGCTCAGGTTGAGTGGAGAAGGAAAAGAGCTGTGTCCCAGCAAGACAAGGAAAGGGAAATGAACAGTGTGCCCCAGTGGGGTGAGGAAGGGTGAAGGTTAGTGTACCCTATAACAGGGATTCCCAGTTGCTGTTGACCACATTGCATTCTTTCCAAATTGAACACGCTCCTCTTTTCCTTTCTCATCGGAACACTCTGCCTTATACCGAGTCAGACCATTGGTCCATCTAGCTCAGTATCCAGGGCTGCTCAACTTCGGCCCTCCTGCAGATGTTGGCCTACAATTCCCATAATCCCTAGCTATTGGCCACTGTGGCTGAGGATTATGGGAGTTGTAGTTCAAAAACAGCTGGGGAGCCTAAGTTGAGCAGGCCTGGACTCTATACAGACTGGCATCAGCTTCTCCAAGGTTGCAGGCAGGAATCTCTCTCAGCCCTATCTTGGAGATGCTGCAAGGGAGGGAACTTGGAACCTTCTGCTCTTCCCAGGGAGGCTTCACCCCCTGAAGGGGAATATCTTACAGTGCTCACACTTCTAGTCTCCCAATCATATGTAACCAGGGTGGATCCTGCTTAGTTAAGGGGACGTCATGATTGCTACCACAAGACAAGCTGTCCTCCCCATGTTATATGTTCTAAAATGTAGCTTTGATTTTAGTTCAACCTAACTGATTTAACTTTTCAGTCTGTTGTATTTTTCTCCTTCTGTGTTATGCTGTTATGACCTGTGGTCACAACAATAAATTTATTACTAGATGGCCTTTGAGTGACTTCTCCATGAATTTATCTATCTTTATTTTAAAGCCATCTAAGCTAGTGGCCATCATCGCAAATTGTGGCAGGGAATTCCCTGAATTCATTCCTATACAAATGTGACACATTTTCCTTCTACTGTCTCAACTGAAGCCCGCCTTGAATATTCAGAGCATCCACAGGCACAGATGAAGGGTGGGCTCCTTCCTCCCGCTGTGGGCTGCATTGCTTCCTATTCGTTAGTTGCTCCAGTCAACTACATCTAGTTTCCCACGAGATTAAGAGCCTACCTGCCCTGGTTGAGTTCTGGCCTTATTTCCTCCACAAATTTATTTTTCAGAATCCTGGCTGGGTAGAGAGTTAATTACAATTGTTTGTTCCACACCTTGCTTTTGTCCTTTCATTTCGGCATAGCTTTCTTCCTCATCTCTCCCTTTGTTTTTGTTTTTTTGAGGGTGGTTTTTTCAGATCCTCTGAACTTGGAAATATTCTTTCCCCCTTTATTCTCTTCATTTTGCCTGAGTGTGCGTCTTTGTCTCTGTGCGACTCAGGGTATTAACATGAGAGCAGCAGCATTAATATTGATGTGGACCTTCCTTCATAGGAGCTTCATTTCTGAGAGTGCCAGCAGCATATAAATAGTATTACTGGGTAATTAGTGAGCGTCAAGCTGTGCTCTGATTTATCAGGATTTTCTGTTCCCTGTTTCTGCCTTGCCTTGGTTTCTATACCAGATTGTGCCTAAAGAAGTGCTGGGTGCATCCCAACAGGAACTCCTCCTGTGCAAACTTCAGGGGAACTGAACAGGAGTAGTGCCAGAGTGCTACAAGTACATCTTGCATGGCCCACCTTCATCTCAATGAAATCTGTGCAGGAAAACCTCTAGCAGCACATACCAATTGAACCTAAGAAGCCGTCTTCCGCTGAGTCAGACCCGTAGTCTGTCTGGCTCAGTACTGCCTGCACTGAATGGCAGGAGCTTCCCAGAGTTTTGGAAGAAGGTCTTTCATAGCCCTATCCAGAGAGGCCAGGAATTGAAGCTCGGTCTGTCTGTATGCATAGCATGCCCTCTGCTATTGAGCTATGGCTCCATCCCCATTGTGAGTAATGTTTTAGCCATTCCCACCTTAATAAACTGGGAATAAGCGTGACCCTAATATAGATGGATATGAGAGAGAGAGAGAGAGAGAGAGAGAGAGAGAGAGAGAGAGAGAGAGCGCTGATAAGAAATGATTCACAATACTTGATCCACATAAATACTGGATACTAAATAATTATTATATTGTCAATATAGTAGCTATTCCTGATCTTCTACACTTTTTTAGCCATTCTTACCCCATTCCTTGAATAGCCCTTCCCTCCGTCACTATTGTAGAGCTTTTTTATGATAGGTAGAACCAAAAAAGGGGAGGATCTGTTGAATAAGTTAATTAAAATGTCCACTCAAGCTCTTAATATCTTTAGATATAATTGCAGGTCAGTGGACCGAATAAAGATGATTGATGGATGGATTGATTGATATTTCTCCTAGGCGTACCCGTCGCTAATCTCATGCGTGGCAGCTCTCGCAAGAGTATGGGATAGCGACGGGGGTGGGGATGGTGGCGGCAGCAACAGCCGGCCAGTTGGCTGGCGGAGAAACAAAATGCCAGCGGCACCGGTGTGGCCAGCTGGTGGGGGGAAGAGGCTGGCCGGCTGGCCGGCAGATGGGGGGAAGAGGGCGGCCAGCTGGCCAGCAAGAAAATGGCGCCAATGGTGGCGGGCGGGTGGGGAACAGTGGCAGAGGCTGGCAGGGAAATGGCAGCGGAGGCAGGCGGGGAAGACGGTGGCGGTGAGCTAGAGGGCAGGCTGGCCAGCAGCCGGGTGGTGAGGAGAAGCCTGGCCAAGGGAGAATGAACTGGGATGGGAGAACGAAATGGGGCTGAAGCAGGGAAGAGACAGGGAGAACTAGGGACGCAGATGCTCTGCGCCAAGTCAGCTAGTCACTTCTATTTTGTCTATAATTGAAAGGCGGGGGATGTTCTTTGCTGTGGATGTTGTATGAATGTAGGAAATTACTGTGGTGGGTGTATGTTTTTGAGCTGGGGGATGTGTGCGTGCAAGTGTGTGTGTGTGTGTGTGTAAGTGCATGCGTTAGGAGTGTGTGATATTATTTGCAAAGGAGTGAGAGAAAGGACATGGCAAGAATGTTCTGTCTTTCACCATGATCTTCTGCAGCAAAGACGTGGGGACCCAGGGGCCCATATTTGTTCTTGTCCCAGGGTCCACTCAACATTGCTGCACCCCCGTGTCTTAAACATGCAGCCAGTAAAACTGAAAGACTGAATGTCCACCAAATAATATTTGGTGGGCATGCAGTCTTTCAACATGACAACCCTACGGAGCATGGTGTAAAGGAACAAGATACAGACACCTTGCTAAAGCTAAGCAGGTCTTGGCATGGTCAGTGCCTGGATGGGAGAACCATGTATGCTGGCTTTGAGGATGGGGCCGTAGCTCCTTGGTAGAGCATCTGTTTGCATGCAGAAGGTCCCATGCTCAATCCCTGGAAGTTTCTCCAGGCAGGGCTGGGAAAAACTCCTGCCTGAAATGTTGGAAAGCTGCCTCTAGTCAATGTAGACAATGCTGAGCTAGATGGCCCAAGGATCTGTCTCAGTATAAGGCAGCTTCCTGTGTTCCTAGCAGTGGCTAGGGACAAGCATGGGAGAGGGCTCTTGCCTTCATCATGCCCAGCTTCTTGTGCGCTTCCCAGAAGCATCTGGTTGACCATTGTAGGAAGCGGAACTAGAGAGATTTTTGTCTGCTCATGAAGAGTTCTCCTCATGTTTGTGCCTCTGTTTGTGCCTCTGCCATAGTCTAGCTTTGCTCCCTGGCTCGGCTGAGGCAGAGTCTGACAATAGCAAGCTTCGCCATAGACTCTTGGGAGCATGCAGTAGAAACAGCTTGTCGTATTTTTTGCTTATTTCTACAGAATACAAAAAGCATGGGATTTAGAGAGAGAGCCTCTGGAAGCATGGGCCAGGCTTGTGACTTGTGCCCTTACTCACAGGATATATGGTTAGCGATGCCTCTGTCTCAGTGGGAGACCTCAAGGTTTTATGCAGGTGCTCCTTGGGTACTCCAGTCCAGGAAAATGGGTTAGTGCTGTTCATCTGCTGGAGAGATGGCTTGGAGGAGTCTGGGGGATGCATGGCTGCACTGGTATCTAGTGGCAAGGTTGATGAGCTATTCAGCGGAATCTAGGTGGGGGAGTCACCAGCAGTTCCAGGCTGGCTTTAATGCTGCATGGTAAGCATAAGTAGGCAGAGGCCCTCGGTAAGTGTCGTTTCATCTGTTTGCCCTTTCTCCACATTCCCTTTATGCAATCAAATGCCAAATGATTTTTCCATTCAAATAAAAGAAAATAAGGCAAAACGGAGGCTCTAGTTCTTTAATACAGCTCCTCTATCTCTCGTCATTTTGCAGTGGTAGCAGATTCATATTTAAATGCCACGTGAATAATTTAGAAATATTTTACATCTTTTATACATCTGAAATCCAGTGTAAAAGGATTCTTGTGTAAGTGCAGCCAGTAAAATTGAGAATGAATGTGCCTGAAGTGTTAAAAGGACAGAGTTTTATAGACTGAGTGTTGAGCTGGTAGCAGGAGCGGGCGGGACAGGACCGGGATACAAAACTTCATATTACTATTGCGAAGAGAGAACTGGGAATGGGAGCTGGAGCACAGGTTACAAACATCAGGTGGAAACCGCCAGCCATGTGATGACTTAATTCCGCCATGACCAGTGCCTATGTCCTTGCGCCATCCTGGGTTCTGACATGTGCATAGTCATGGATGCCTTGCTAACATCCTGATTAGATTCCTGTAATTGACAGGTTCAGACATCATGCAGAACCATAGTTTATTTCAACTAAGATTTATCCCACAAATCTGGATTGGCACCACAATCACTAGATCTTGGGTTGCTTCTTTATACCTATGGCTTGCCATCATCATTATAGCACTTACATTTATATACCACTCTATAGCTAGAAGCTCTCTAAGCAGTTTACAATGATTTTAGCATATTGCCCCCCAACGTTCTGGGTACTCATTTTACCGACCTCGGAAGGATGGAAGGCTGAGTCAACCTTGAGCCCCTGGTCAGGATCGAACTTGTAACCTTCTGGTTACAGGGCGGCAGTTTTACCACTGCGCCACCAGGGGCTCCTTATTATTATTTTAACATTTTATATCCCGCTCTTCCTCCAAGGAGCCCAGAGCGGTGTAAAACCTACTTACTTAGGTTTCTCCTCACAACAACCCTGTAAAGTAGGTTAAGCTGAGAGAGAAGTGACTGGCCCAGAGTCACCCAGCAAGTATTATGGCTGAATGGGGATTTGAACTCAGGTCTCCCCAGTCCTAGTCCAGTACTCTAACCACTACACCATGCATTGCCTCTGGCTCAAAATTACTCCAAATCCAACCCAAAAGTCCCCAGGAGCCCTTTAGATTGTTTTTTTGCTGAGACCCTTTCCCATGTTTTATTGTAAGCTGGCTTAATCAGGTTAGTCTCTGATATGCTTTCATGAGACACTTCAGGTCATAGCCGCATAGGATCTTTCTGCAGTCCCAGTCTGCCTCAGGATGCAATTCTCTAGTCTCACCCCAAAATAACATCTTGTATAGGCCTTTGCTCATTTTGCTCATCTTTTGCTGCACCTCGTACTCTGGCCTTGCCACTGCCTTGGTCTACCATGCAAGTTGGGGGAGTTTAAATTTAGATTGCAGATGTCCATTCTCATGGAACTGTAGATTCTTGTCAAGCCATCTGAGAAAATCAATCTGTCTCTTGCTTCTAATGACCTTTTAGAGAAACAACTCTCATCAGCTTTCTATACTGTTTTGCTGGGAAATAAATCTTTCTATGTCAAACAATTACCATGTGTGCATTTAAGAAACCCCAAGGATTTTTCCTACTGGCCATAACAAGACCTCCAGTAAATCCTTCAGGCTGAACGTTCCCAAGTGTTTTCCTTTCCAGATGTTTCAGTGGCTTATCTTTTTCAGTGCTTGCTGATCTTCCTAGCGCCTTGCCTTTTGACTTTTCCGTCAGAATATTGATCCGCAGGAATTCGAGATCCTGCTGTTTGAAAACATTGCTGACCCTAAAACAGGCAATCATGTCTTCAGTGCAAGCCACCAGCCCCTACTGTGTGCTTTTTGCTCATTTTACCTTTTCTTTTTCTTGTATGTTCCATTACGATAGTTATGGAAATCAGCCTCTAGATTTCAGTAATGCCATTTTAATCAGAATTTCTTCCTCTTACAGAAATCAACATTTTTAAAGTATCACAAGATACAGGCATTCTAAAATGCTGGGTACATATTTGCATCATTTTAAATCGATATTGGTACACACATGGACCCCAAACAAAACGTTGTTGTATTTCCCTAGTGTGCATGTTTTACCTGACTAGTGAAAGGGTTAGGCATAGAATGAGAAGGGAAGGGTAAGAATGAATGAATGAATAACTTTATTACGATCATAGATCAGACATAGAAACAACCAAATATATAGCATCTGGCTAAGAGATCTATCATACAGTACACCAACAGAATAAACATTGTATGGCGGGATCTAGGAAATAGAAATGGATTGTTGGTGTATCTTAACAGCGGTTGCACAAAATGAAGCAACCTTGTGAGGGTAAGGATGAAGGCAGGGGTGGGGCAACTCATTGATTCTGATTCAGAAATAATTCAGGCTTGAGGGGTTATTTTTTCAAGATATCTGTTGGGCATCTAGTAGGCTCAGCGTCCCTGAACCTACCAGAACAACTTTGATTCCAGACTACGTAGAGTACATTGCAAATGTATGTGACATTGTAGCCAGATCTGCCTTTTCCAGGACCAGGCACAGCTGGTGCGTGAACTGAAACTGAACAGCCATTTCCCTGGATATCCAGGCTTAAGACTAAGGGGAGTGCTACCCTGCCCACCACAAGTTGAACTCCTGTTCCCAGATCAATAGTTTTACTGACCACTGACTCCTCATCCAAGAGGATGGAGCCTGGGAGAGCTGGTCAGGGCCTGGAGAAATATAGGAGTTGAGATTCTGGAGCAAATGCTCACTCCCAGTGAGCTGTCCATGGTACTACAAGTTTCAAGTCTGACCTTCCTGCTCCTCCACACCAGTGGACCACTGGTCCGGAAAAGCCACTGTGCACGTGTGTGCGTGCATCTTTTGCCCTTTAGGATTGTGTGTAGGGTGCTGTAGAGTTGAAGCAAAGAGAGCAGCTGCACAAATGAGGTCACTCTCATTCTGGTGGTAACAATACTTTGCATATTCTTAAGTCCCCATGCACCCCTTCCTCATCACTTCAGAAGAATCTGGAAATAAATCTAGTCAAAAGCATACCGTCCATCATAACAATGGAACTCTGTTTCCATTCCTGATGCTTTACTTTCACAGTTCACACCCTGTGTCCTCTTTCATTTTAAAGAAAAGTAGATGCTGTTTTTAATAATTTGTTTAGTGTAAGCCCTCCGAAGTATGTAGTTGAGTTACTGTTGAAGAAAGTGCCCAACCTATCTTAAAAGTTCCTTCCTGGACCTCTGATATGCTTCCTCTTCTCTCAACCCTCTGGAACCTAGGGGCATTGATGAAATTGATTGGGAGAGGCAAAAGGGGCCATGGCTCAGGGGAAAGACACCTGCTTAAATGCAGAATGTCCCAGGTTCAATCCTGGACATCTCCAGGTAAGGCTGGGAAAGTCTGAAATACTGAAGAGCTTCTGCCAGTCAGAGTAGTCAGTGCTGAGCTAGATGGCCAAATGGTCTGACTCAGTATAAGGCAACTTCCACTTTACAGACTTCTCAGAATGAAGAACTTTAATTTATAGGGTTCAGTGCTGTCGTAATAGATGGTTATGCTCACTAGGTATTTCAAAAGCGTATGAGATGCATTCAGACACAGACGAAACAATGGATTTTAGCCATTGTGGCTAAAGAGAACCTTCATGTTCAAAAGCAGTGTATCTAAACAGTAAATATTGGCTCCTGGTGACAGTTGAGAAGAAGGTTGCCTTCGTGTTTTACTTAAGGACTTCCTTGAAGCCTCTGTCTGTGTCAGAAACGGGATACTGGACTAGATACACCCTTGGTCTGATCTAGCAAGGTGATTCTTATGGATAGACTCTGCATTTCTAATTCATAAAACAAGGGTATAACGTGTCAGAAGTTTCCTTCCTAACATCTGCTAAGCCCTTTAATTTATCAGAGTCATTTACAATTTGTGATGGGACTTTTAATGGCCTGCTCTTTGTGGGGAGGGGGGCATATCTGTATCACTGAAAGACTTGCTTGTTGTTGATGATGTTTGTAATTTGTTTTTTACTTTCCCCCCAGAGGCAGAAAGCTGTGTGTAGAATATGTCATTGAAGTGCCCCCAGCCCCTTTATCATGTTGATACAGTGTGGGTTGAAAGAATGAATTGCAGCCCACCCAGGGGGAAGTACAGGGTTGCTACCAGCTTTCTGTTCAAAGTACCTGCCTGTGATATGAAACATACCATAAAATTAATGCTTTCCAGATGTTCCCCAGAATTCTCCATCATCCATTTCGCCTACGTGAATGTTATTGAGAAGGAAACGGTTTCCTTTCACCTTATTGCCCTCCTCGGCTAACACCAGGCGCTTTTGATGGATTTAGTCGCCACTAGGATGTGGAAGCTGATTGTGGTCGTGTGTTTTTCCAGCGGTAGTGAGAGAATGAAAAGCACGGCTTTGAAGGCCAGTGTTGAGAGTTCAGTGGACATCTTTGGGGAAACCCATAATCCTACTGCCGGGTTACTGTGTTTTGTTCCAAAACTGGGGAAGGAGTGACTGCTAAGGGAAGTACCACTGTTGGATGGGAAACTATCCAACGGAGGGGAGTGCCATCGCCAATCTATAGTGGGGTCATTTGCACCTCCTGCAGAATAAATTAAGTGTGATGATAACATTGGAGACAATAAATATATGTGCTGGTTTAAAGAGGTCATATGAGGGATAAAGGGTTTTCTGGAAGGGAGCTTGTCCAAATGTGACTCCTCTGATAGCACAGAATGAGAAAGGTAAAGATGGAGACAGGGCTAGGATAGGAACATAGGAAGCTGCCATATACTGAGTCAGACCATTGGTCCATCTAGCTCAGTATTGTCTGCACAGACTAGCAGGGTCTTCCTCAAGGTTGCAGGCAGGAGTCTCTCTCAGCCCTATCCTGGAGATGCTGCCAAGGAGGGAACTTGGTACCTTCTGCATGCAAACATGCAGATGCTCTTCCCAGAGTGGCCCCATCCCCTAAGGGGAATATCATACAGTACTCACACATGTAGTCTCCCATTCAAATGCAAACCAGGATGGATCCTGCTTAGCTAAGGGGACCAAATTCATGCTTGCTAACACAAGACCAATCATAGGTGTCTGGAGGTGGGGGGCAAGGGGAGGATTGAGCCAGTTCTATTGAATCCAGTGGGGTTTTCTCCCAAGTAAGTGGGTATAAGATTGCAGCCTTCTCCCCACCCCTCGGAAAAAGTCCTGTGAATGCCCATGAACTCATTGATTGTGATTCAGAAAGATGTCTGTTAGGCATCTAAGAGGCTTAGCATCTCTGGACCTACTAAAACAGATCGGATTCCAGAATATGGAATCTGATTTGTTCTGTTAGATCCAGGGATGCTCTGATGACATCCTTGGGGGCCCTAACGGCCTGCATGCCCAGTCTTCACAGAATAGATTAGACCCTCCCTGCTGCCTTGCAGAGTTATAAGGGCAAGAAGGGTCCAGTTTTCCAGTGCAATTTATCGGTTTTAATTGCTTGTCATTGTTAAGTTGCCTTCTGCTTGTTTTAACGTGAACAGACAGGGTAGAAATAATTAAAATAAAAAAATAATGCACAGCAGAAATTAGTGGTGTCTGTCTACATTATGAATGGTGTACATTGGACCTTACACTCTGCCTCCCCAGAGGGCTCAATTGGCAAGGAGAGCATGGTACATGCTTCTATGCCCTGATATATGCCAGTGATGTCATTGGTTCATTCCAGATCCTGGAGACCTTTGGGTATGCCTAGAGTGGTATGTCACCGTGGAAGACAGCAAGCTGAAGACTTATTAGCTGGATAATCATCCCTGATCCAGGTGTAGCAGGGTAGGTAGAGGCATAGATGACAATAAATACAAACTAGCAAAGTTTTTATTTGATGTTCTTGTATTTGGGCTTATGCATTGCTCTGTCTCATTGCTGAGATCAAATCAAGGAAGCTGAGACTGCACTTAGGTGCTAATAGGTACGCACAAGCAATTGCCTATTCAGTAGGTACATTTGGAAAATGTATTTATTTAATTAATAATTTTATATACTGCTTTTCCACTTGGTGCTCAAAGCAGTGTACAACAGAGAAATCTAGCAACCATTTTGAAATATAATTAAAAATACATAAAATGAGGCACACTAAAACATAAGAGCAGTAGAAAAACTCATCACGATAAAAATACAGCTAGTCTTTCCAGATGCTTCTAAAGTGAAGTTTTGATTTATTTAAGCTTTGTGCAGATGATTGCTTTTGAGAGTTTTGCATGAGATGGTTGCATATTCCTTTTTTTTTAATTTCGCAGCATAGTTTCTAATCTGGCCAGCACTGCTGCAATAGATGTGCACATTTTGGTATAATTTTCATGGCCTATATTGCCTGTTCTTGGACTCTCATAAGAGCATAAGAACAGCCCTGCTGGATCAGGCCCAAGGCCCATCAATCCAGCATCCTGTTTCCCACAGTGGCCCACCAGATGCCTCTGGAAGCCACAGGCAGGAGTTGAGGGCATGCCCTCTCTCCTGCTGTTACTCCCCTGCAACTGGTACTCAGAGGCATCCTGCCTTTGAGGCTGGAGGTGGCCTATAGCCTTCCGACTAGTAGCTGTGGATAGACCTCTCCTCCATGAAGTTATCCAAACCCTTCTTAAAGCCATCCACGTTCTTGGCTGTCACCACATCTTGTGGCAGAGAATTCCACAAGTTGATTAGCCGTTGTGTGAAAAAGTACTTCCGTTTGTTGGTCCTAAATTTCTTGGCAATCCATTTCATGGGATGACCCCTGGTTCTAGTGTTATGTGAGAGGGAAAAGAATTTCTCTCTATCCACTTTCTCCACACCATGCATGATTTTATAGAGCTCTATCATGTCTCCCCACAGTCTTCTTTTTTCTAAACTAAAAAGCCCCAGGTGTTGTAGCCTTGCCTCATAAGAAAGGTGCTCTAGGCCCCTGATCATCTTGGTTGCCCTCTTCTGTACCTTTTCCAGTTCTACAATGTCCTTTTTTAGATGTGGTGACCAGAATTGTACGTAGTACTCCAAGTGTGGTCGCACCATAGTTTTGTATAAGGGCATTATTATAATATGAGCCGTTTTATTTTCAACCCCTTTCCTAATGATCCGTAGCATGGAATTGGCCTTTTCGACAGCTGCCGTACATTGAGTCGACACTTTCAATGAGCTGTCCACTATGACCCCAAGATCCCTCTCCTGGTCACTCACCGGCAGCTCAGATCCCATCAGCGTATACTTGAAGCTGGAGTTTTTAGTCCCAATGTGCATCTCTTACATATATTCAATCAGAGCAGTTTTGGTACTTTAAAAAAAACCTACTTAATTAGTACATGTAAAGATGAGTGCTTATTTACACAAGAAGTTTTTGGAAGGAAAAACAAAGAAGAAGCAAATAAAGTATTATTGAATTGAGATGTCTTGCCCCAGGAGTGAAATTGACTAGACCAAAAACTCCTTCCAATCTGACCTAGTCAGTCCTTCCATTTCATTGCATGCATCTGAGCAAACAGTAGTTCTAAGGAAATTCAGCTTCTCTCCCTGCCTTCTGTTATGACTGGGGCTAGTGCCACTGAAGTTGGAAAGATGAACATGAATGCTTTGTACTACAGAAATGGTAATCTGTACACAAACTTAGAAGCCTTGAGTTGTAGCTCAGTTCTACTGGGCTGATGTAGTATTGCCAATCAATACTGAGAGCTAGCATGGTGTAGTGGTTAGAGTGTTGGACTCTTGACTGGGGAAATCCAAGTTCAAATCCCCATTCAGCCATGAAACTCACTGAGTGATTTGGGGCCAGTCTCTTGTGTCTCAACCTAAATTACTTCACAGGGTTGTTGTGACAATACACATAACCAGGCATAACACTCTGGGTTCCTTGGAATAGCAATAGCAATAGCAATGGCACTTACATTTATATACCGCTCTATAGCCGGAGCTCTCTAAGCGGTTTACAATGATTTAGCATATTGCTCCCAACATTCTGGGTACTCATTTTACCGACCTCGGAAGGATGGAAGGCTGAGTCAACCTTGAGCCCCTGGTCAGGATCGAACTTGTAACCTTCTGGTTACAGGGCGGCAGTTTTACCACTGCGCCACCAGGGGCTCTTGGAAGAAGGAAGAGCGGGATATAAATGTAAAAATAAATGATTTGCTAATAGATAGAGGAACAATCTTTCCTCACAGAAGGATATGCAGTCCCAAGAAATTCTAGCAAGGTGATTTTGGAAGAACAATAGCAGGTGATTGGGTAAAGGAGATGTTATAAAAATTACTATTCATTGCAAATACATTGTTGCATGCTGTTAATTAATTTTTAAACAGGCTCACTGGGGACCTCATTGCTAAAACATGACAATTTATCCTCTGGCACAATAACTGTTAATCCAAAACAAAACAGAGTGGAACCTTGTGAAGATTGGGCCTCACTCGGCAGGCACAATCTGCTCAATTTTTATATTAAAAATATTAATGGCACTTCAAAAGAATTTTAAGGTTTTAGCTGATGAATGCTTCACGAATTAGAAATGAACCAGCATGATGGGGAAATGGTACACTTTAAAGGAAATGATACCTCCTCTCAGAGCTCAGAAAAGAGCAAGCAAGACTACGTGTGAGCTGATGTTTTAATATTCCTCCTTTGATTATGTGGTGGGGGTGAGTTAATTTGAAAGAAACATCATGGACCTCAGCCCTCGTACTGGTATTGATTGGGTCTGTTTCTAGTGCAGATGGTTTTCTAATGTTCTTTAAATCAAAATTTCTCCCCAAATGTAGTGCTGCTGCATGATCTGGCCTTGTTGCCAAAGCAGAACCACTACTTTAGGAATTTGCCATTATTTCCATTTCTTATTTCTGAATTTGGTACAAAATAGTGTTTTTTGCAGTTTGCTAAAGCTTCAGTTCCTTCCGTTCATTTGTATCTTCAGACAGACAGACAGACACACAAGCATTGCGTAGTTTCCCATTGATAAAGCTCAATCAAAAGCCATTCTGCTGTGCTTGTACATATGGTTGTATCAAAGCTAATTTTTGTGTGCTATTTTACTAATGTGTAGGCATGCATGTGTGCATCAAAGAAGCATCACACAGACCAAAAAGTCTTGTTGTAGTCATATGTAGGATTGCATTAAAATTGCTTTTAGGCTGGAGTTTTTTCAACCAACATGTATGTTGACTACATAGAGGGCGTGCACATTAACCAGCAGCGGATTGTGCATACTCCAAGTCTGGAAATGATTTTTTAAAATTTCCTAGTTAAAACCAGCATTCAAAGGAATGGAAAACAGCATAGTAGAAGAAACAATACATGAATAGAACAGGGAAGATCCTCTCCTCCCTAAGCCCAGCCCCAGTTAAGAACACTTACAGATTTTATAGAGACCAGATCCTCAAGAATACAGGAGGCCCTCATTATCAGCGGATGGGTCTTAGAGACCTGGTTTCTTTGTCCATGATATAAATATAAGTGAAATTTGCCTATTTGTTGTTCCCGAGTGGCTGGAAATTACCCCAAAATGACTTAAGGTGTCATTTCTGGCTGCCATTTTAGCACAGAGCCATTTTGTGGCTCTTTTATTTTAAAAAATTGGGACAAATATTCTCCAGAAATTTGGCTGATATCTTATATAGGACAATCCTTTAAAGGAGACTGCAGCAATTGGAGCCTTTGCCCTTGAAGGACAATTGGGCAGAAAGGGTCCTGTTCATGAATTCTTATGCTGAAAAATTCTTATCCTATGAGTGGAGTTCAGGGCTGCAAATAATGAATGAAGATACACATTCGAATCATCTTTGCATTGGGTTCCTCACCCCCACACCCACCACCCCTAATCATTTTACTGATAAAAACCTCCCTGGAACAATTCTTAACACCATTAGAGGTGCTACATAGAGCCAGCATTGATTTGCCGGCAGATGGAAAGGTAAAACACATAACTTGTGCTGGGTAAAGCTTATTGATAAAATGTGTCTGGAAGGCAAAAAAAAGTCAGCTTCCTCTAGCCTTCATTTCAGGCCCTTAATAGCCTTTTTCTCCATAAGATTTGATATTTAATTGTGAAAACAAGCATGCAACTTAAAGCTGTTTTAGAGAGGTTTTTATCCATAGATTTGAATGTCCATTGCAACAACAGAACTGGACTGACCAATAAATGTTGCATGTAGAACTGTGTGTGTTGGGAGATGGACTGAAGCTCATTTATTCCTGAGCAACCCCTTGGGCTCCTCTTGGGGCTCTTTGCCCATCGCTTTACCCTGTCTTGCAGTGTGTGTCATTCTTATTTTATGTTTTCTGTGTCTGCTCCCACAGAAAATCTATTATTAGTCTCTAGGGTGAATGTCACTGAGTAGGATTATTTATACATGTAAATCAGAGGACCGGGGGATTGAAGTTATAATGACAAGCTCCTCCAGTCTGATGCAGGTGATTACAACCCGGCAGGTTTCTTTCTTTCTGCCAGAATCCATGTACCAATAGAAGCGATTTACTGTTGGTGCAGATGGGAGTGTTGGGCTGTAAATCTGAATGCTGGATGTGTCCACTTGCTTGTTTCTTAGGGTTTTTTTTTTTTCCTGGCTGTAAATCAAATCCCATGCTCCTTGAAAAGGAAAAGAATTGAGCTTGATATGCTTACACAGAAAGACTGGCATTTGGAAAGGAAAATAAAAACTCTGGACTTACTAGTTTCCTCCCTTGTCTTTGCACCATTGGAAACATATCTCTGGAATGGGTTATTTTCACATCTTGTTGGAGATGATCTTCAAAGTGGGATTCCTATAATCACACCAAAAATAAGCACTTTCTATAAAGTTCCACTGGCATGCTAAAATTTGTTCCATTGAAATTAGTGAGACTTCAAATTGCATGTTTTTGACTGCTACCCCTAGATAGACAATGGTCATTGGATCATCTGTCAGCAGGCATAGTAGGCATGCCTTATCAGCAAGGTGGAGCTTACAGCAATGGCACATGGTTAACAAGGACATCACTTCTTGCGTTGGGAGGACAACACATGCCACTACTGAGCTGTTTCAAACCCACTGTGTTGATAAGTTTGCAGTACACCATAAACCAGGGGTGTTAATGGAACGGGATTTGCCTTCCATGCCGAGCTCAGAACGGAATGCAAATAGCCAGAACATTCTGTCGGAACAACCGGTCGTGCCAGAAGTTCTGATGGAATGAGCACGGAACGTTCTGAGCTGTTCTGTGTGCCATTTTGGAGGTGTGTTTTTCCTTTGCAGACTGGTTTTGGCACTGGCTTCTGATTGGCTTGCAATCTCCTTGATGCTTGGTTGGCTTGTTATCATACAAATCAAGTTGATTAGTCTTGAATTAGGGTAAGGTGACAAGCCAACAGGATCAGTCTAAGCATTAAGCCAGATATTCAGTGGCAAATATTTTCAGTTGAAAACGTGTTTCAGAGGCCCTGAAATGTTCTCCCAAAGAACACCCCTGAAACACCACATGTTTCTTAATTTTGTTAATGTTTAC
This sequence comes from Hemicordylus capensis, assembly GCF_027244095.1. Lineage (NCBI taxonomy): Eukaryota > Metazoa > Chordata > Lepidosauria > Squamata > Cordylidae > Hemicordylus > Hemicordylus capensis. The sequence goes on along the minus strand of NC_069664.1, from coordinate 18,581,311 downwards.
TGCCTCCCTGCCTATTTTAGCACATGCCTTTCTTTAAAAGAACAAGAATAGGTTGTTCTTGCTATTTGCATGATCCAGACAGCCAGTGATAATGTACCACTGTTATGATATCACAGTAAAACGTAGCCAATTGGATTTGGCTACACATTGACATGATGAAGCCAAATCAGAGTGAGGACAATGCTTTCTGCCCTTACTCTGGGAGAACCTTTTAAAACTGTTTTTGCACACATACTCACACACACCAAAATTGCTTTAATTTAAATTTTTTTAAAAAATAATTGCTTAAATGAGGATAATATTTTGCAAAGGGTGATCTTTTCATGAAACACCCTCCCTGGACCTCACTTACCTGAGGTCACATCGTCCACTTTGTTAATGGGCAGAAGCTCCTCCCAACTGAAACTGCCTTCATCTTGGGACAGAGGAGCTCTTTGGATGTTTTTTGTTTAGGACAAAGAACCTGCAGGGAAGTGTGAGCCCAGTTCAAGAGATGATGTCTAATAGATAGCTTTGACTGTTGAGTTCCTGCCCAACTTCATTCCTGGATCAATTCAAACACCAGAAAGCTCTAGTTTGGGGTTTTTGTTTTGTTTTGTTTTTGACAGCAGACCCAGAAAAGAGCAATAACAGGATACAACAGCAGTAAGTACTCTGCAGAAATGTCCAAACATTTGAGTTGCTGGGAGGTCTTGAGCCATTCCAGCGTGTGAAGAGGTGAACGTTTATTTGATTGGACACCTGTGAAGCCATTATGTCAGATTCAAAATGCCATGACTTAAACCTACCCCATGGCACAGTGCAGAAAGGAAGGCAGTGAAAGTGTGTGTGTGTGTGTGTGTGTGTGTGTGTGTGTGTGTGTGTGTGTGTAGCAGAGAGAATAAATGGTATTAAAGCAGTCATGGGATGGGATGGGATTGTCTTGGCTTCAGTCTTCTAAGAAAAATAGTAGCCTCTCTGAGTTCTGGGTATCAGGGCTAAACTGTGGGCAGTGAGTACCAGGGAGTACAATTCCACAGCAGGACTGGGATGGGATAGGCGGTAGGAGACAAGCTGCTAGCCAAGTGTCAGAAGGTCAAACCAGGAGCCAAGAGTCAGGGTTACACTAAACAGGAGCCAGGGGGTCGAAGCAGTAGTCAGGAGCCAGGAACACATCAAGCTCACACCAAGTAGACAGAGCAAGGAGACCTAGATCCTGAGACATAGTCTGCTTCAGACAGGAAGCCTCTTTTCCTATCTGCAGGGAAGCCAGTAACCCCACCTTGAGGGTTGAGGGGCCTGAATAGGGCCTAGGGGTGCAAAAGTGGCTGCAGTGCAGCAGCTTACCACGAGGGGCAGTGGTGAGTCACTGGGGCGTTGTAGCTGCATCATAGTGTTGCCTAAGGCCTTTGGGCACCTGAGATGGGGCACCAAATGCTGCTCACTTCCATCCTACTCCTGTTTCCTTCCATTTGTGGTGGCCACTTTATGTTCCTCCCCCTCTCACTGCATTTGAAAAGGGGAGAGAAGGAACACTCTAGCCCTCTCCTCTCCAATCCCTTTTCAAATGCAGTAAGCGTGTGAGGAAAACAGAATAGCAACCACTGAAGAGGAGGAGGAGGAGAATGACCCAAAAGATGTCAATCTCATCATGGGGCCAACCTTCCCAGGTCATGGTTTCTGAGACTGAAGCTCACACCATTTTGACTTTTTTAAATGTACGGTTTCTGAACGTCAACCCTTTTTCCTTGTGGAAAAGGAATATGGCATCTGGTTTCACTTCTAGCAGTTGGCAGCTTGAGGTCTATATTTTGTGTTGTGCAGAGCAAAGAGAAAAATAAAGTGTTGAATTGTTTGGCATTATCAAGGATTTCTGCACCCCAGGAATCCTGCATAAAGAGATGGAAATTCTAGCAGCCGAAGCCAAGAAACATGCAGAAGTATATGAATTTATTACATTTTATCTCATTCTCCTGCAAAACAGCACTGGAGATGTCAAAAGATCATCTATTGTTCCATCATTTATAAAGATTTTTTTTTGTTTTGTTTTTCAGTTGTAATTTTTTTGATGTATGGTTTAGAGAGAAGGGAAAGAAATTGGTACAGGAGACAGAGACAAGCACTGATGCTGGCTGCCTGTGCCATTTGTCTGGCTGCAGAACTACATGCATTTAAATTTCTCACATTCCAGTTCTTAATTTAACAAATGTAATTAAGGGTGAGGTAGGTACTTGGATTATTCATTTACTCCAGATGGAAAAAATTAAATTGAATGCAAATTTTGTAATCAGACATGAAGTTCAGAATGTTGGACGTGATGGGGAAGTGGCAGTGAGTTAATAGGGACCCACTTTCCCTAAACAGAGCCCAAGTTTGGAGGCTGGGATTATTTGAATAATTGAGGTGGCATTTGATAAGATATCTGATTGCTGCTACCTTCTTAAAATGAAGTCCTTGTAATTCTCTACCATGAAGGATTAATCTGAGCATCAGCTCAGGCCGGGGAAAGGGCACTCTGCCACTGCAGTCTGCTTTGCTCTTGAATTCCAGCCTGGTTATTTGTGGCTTCTCAGCCCCCTTCAAGGATCTATTTACTGTATATTAATAGGATAATACACATTGTTTCATGCTCCCCTGAAGGGGTGAGAAGCCCTGGAGGCTGTTCGGCAAGTGCTAGTCTCCTTTAGATGAGAACTTTGGCTACCTTGAGGTTCCGAGGTTGGATGCCTCCCAATACCAGTTGCCGGGGAACAAGAACAGGAAGAGGGGTCATGCTTTTATCTCCTGGTTGTGGGTTTCTCAAGACATCCGGGGGCCACTGTGGGAAACAGGGTGCTGGATCCTGCAAGGCTCTTCTTATGGTTGGAGGTAATCTCTTGACACAACCTACATCATCTTCTATCCTATTGACCTAGGGGTATTGGAAATAGTAAGCAAGGGTCTTCTCCTCCCCCCCCCAAAAAAAATTGTGCTCTCTCTCACTCTCTCCTCTGCCTTCTGATTGGTAGACTGATATTCTCAGGACTTCCCCTCCTCACCGTACCTGCTTGCTGCATTCCTTTTTATTCTTCTCCCTTCCTTGTTCTGCTCTCGCACTATGAAGACCTAAAGCTCACGGACACAGGCTTTCTGCCCAAGTATGTAACTTCCTTAATAAACCTTTACAAGTTTTTGGCCCTTAAATGTCTGTCTCAAGATACTCGTAGAAGGCTTGCGTCTTCCCACACTCACTTGCTCTGCTGCAATTGCGGTCACTGAAATCCCTTCCTTGCAACACCTCAGGGCACACACCATGAGTCTGTTCTTACAGGTGATGGGCTTGTTCTTTCTTTGATAAACAGCATGTGTGTGTGGTGGGGTGCGGGGCTGGTTTGGATTGGAGCCCAGTCTGGATTAGGACCACAGTTCCGGGAAGGGGAGATTTAACCCTTTCTCCCTGCCACAGCCCGGATCTGCCCCGGCCTGCTGCTGCTGTTGTCCCAGAATATTGTCCTTTATGTCCCAGAAAAAGGGCTCCTATTGGCACCAGTGGGACTTTTCCTCCCAGGAAAAACAGCAGGGGTGGGGCGGATTAGATTAGTATTTGCAGGAAAAATCTCTGGGGAGGATTAAATTAGTACCCATGGTGGAGACAAAGGGCTAAAGCCCCCCCACCCCAGTCCTGATCTGAAGCACCCTCCCTGCTCATCAGCCATAAATGACTGGCTTCACATCATGTGGTGCGTCTTGGTCTGTAACGTGCCTTTGTAATTATTTATTTGTCATACTTTCAAACCACCTGATGTTTACATCTCTAGGCGGTATACAAAAGTTAAAACACAATATAAAACACAGTAAAAGCAGTTAAAATGTTATGAAATACAGTAAAAACAATCTGATAAAAACAGATTGAGCAGTATAAAATTTGATTTCAGTTAAAAGCCTGCAAAAACAGGTGCATCTTGAGGGTCTTCCTAAAAGCAAACAGAGGAGATAAAGGTAAAGTGTGCCATTGAGTCGGTGTTGATTCCTGGTAGTTGTCTTTAGTAGGAGGGGTTGACCATTGCCATCTCCCGTGCAGTATGAGATGATGCCTTTCAGCATCTTCCTATATCGCTGCTGCCCAATATAGGTGTTTCTCATAGTCTGGGAAACATACCAGCGGGGATTCGAACTGGCAGCCTCTGGCTTGGAGATGCTCTTGTTTCAGCAGGGAGCATATTCCAAAGCCCTGGAGCAGCCGCAGAGAAAGCCTGGTCTCGAGTCTCCACCAGTTGAGCTGGCCGCAACCGGAACTCTCCAGAAGGTCATAATAGGCGACAGGGGGAGGCGCTCTCTTAAGAACCCTGGGCCCATGCCATTAAGGGCTTTGTAGGTAATAACCAGCACTTTGTATTTCACCCGGAAACATATTTGCAGCCAGTGTAGTTCTTTTAAAATCAGTGTTATAGGACAGGAATTCCTATCTCCTAATCATCGGGTCTCCTTGATGAAGCATCAGCTGACCATCCTGGACTGGTTTTACGAGCAACCCACCTAATAATCCTATGGCCAGCCATTGCACTATAATGGGTTAACATAAAGAAAGCCCTGCTGGATCAGGCCCAAAGCCCATCTAGTCCAGCAACCTGTTTCACACAGTGGCCCGCCAGAAGCCACCGGAAGCCACAGGCAGGAGTTGAGGGCATGCCCTCTCTCCTGCTGTTACTCCCCTGCAACTGGTACTCAGAGGCTTCCTGCCTTTGAGGCTGGAATACATGCAGTGCATTAAACTACAGTCAGGAGATCATAGGAGTGTTTACTATCCTTCTCAAGGATTGAATTCCCCCCTCTTGCATTACCCGCAGCTAACTTAAGTGCCAATAGTAATAACAGTGGATAAAGCTAAAGTTATCTTGGTTAACTGGGATATCCAGTGTTTATGGGAGGAGAGCTGGTCATGTGATAGCAAGCATGAATTGCCCCCTTTGCTAAGCAGGTTCCACCCTGGTTTGCATTTGAATGGGAGTCTACTCTACATGTGTGAGCACTGTAAGATATTCCCCTTACGGGATGGGGCCACTCTGAGAAGAGAATCTGCATGCAGAAAGTTCCAAGTTCCCTCTTTGGCATCTCCAAGATAGGCTGAGAGAGACTCCTGCCTGTAACCTTAGAGAAGCCGCAGCCATTTTGTGTAGGTAATACTGAGCTAGATGGACCAATGGTCACCATCTGACTCAGTAGAAGGCAGCTTCCTATGTTATATCCCTTAAGGACAAGATTGGATTATTGCTGATGGATTTGGGAGGCTTCTCTCTCTCTCTCTCTCTCTCTCTCTCTCTCTCTCTCTCTCTCTCTCTCTCTCTCTCTCTCTCTCCTTAATTGTTCAAGTTGTGTGTCTAAGAATATTTTTGGTATGAACAGCCAGGCTAAAATATTTGAATTCCAAGAATAGTTGAACTCCACCCAACCAGGAAGGGGAGCTTTCCCCTGGAACTTAAATCACTTCCGATAAGTTGGGTGTTATCTTAAGGTTTGCAAATTGCTTGTTTGCTTTTCCAGCTGGAGCTCTTAATTCAGAACAATTAACGTGCAATTTAAAACTGAAATGAAGCATATGGAAGTGGTCCCAAAGAAAAGAGTCTCTGTTTACGGCATCTCTTTAGTATCAGATAGGGAGTCTGAAAAGCAGACTGCTTGCAGCGTTGGGGGGTGAGGAGGGAGGAGGAGAGCAGGTCCTGAGCAGCACGAGAGCAGGTGTGTCATCATTCACTTCCTTTAGGGAAATAAGAAATGTCTGGTGCACATGCTCCGGTGATACATCTTCATTTTAAACACTGAGCTGATTTCAATTCAGCAAACCAGGATATTTAACACAGGGGGTGGTTTCTCTTTCTTAGCATCCCAACATGTGCTCAAGACCCCCAAATCCATTAAGTCAGAGGTTCTCAACAGAGCCCCCCCCCTATTGTTGGCCATCCCCAGCCAAAGGCCATTGTGGCTGGGAAAGACAGAAGCTGTAGCCCAACAACATTGTGGGGCCCAAGAGAACCCCCACACTAATTTTCCCTCCCAGTCTTAGTTGCTCAGGAGACTGCCAAGTCTGTACTACAGTGGGCTTGTTCTGCCCTTGAAGAGCCTTTGGAAATGTCAGCGGGTTCCAAATGCAGCTGTGAGAATCCTGGCTGGTGGTGCATGAATACAGGCCACATTGCACCTGTCTGCTGTGACCTGCACTGGCTGCCAGTTTGCTTCAAGGTACTGGTGTTGGACATATAAAGCTCTAAATGCTTTGCAACCAAAGGACTTGTCTAGAGATGGGAAGGTGTGGAGGAAAACAGTATCCTCCCCCCCCCCACCCCAGAAAATAATCTTTTTTCCATAAAAGGGAAACAGTCTGTTCCCCCACCCCAGGCCTACACATCTCCAAACTTCTCAAGCCGCCTCCTCCCACCTGAATCTTCCCAATCTTTAAGAACTTGCAGGGAGAGTCTTCTGCATGTGCCACTTCTATCAGGAACGGGGCCTTTTCTGTAGTGGCTATCAGGAACGGAGCCTTTTTTGTAGTGGGTCCCTCTTAGTGGAAAGGTTTGAGTGAACCCTATGAGGTCCAGCTTGCCCCTCTTTGATGACCTTCAAGTGTCTGCTGAAGACATTGTTTGTTCCGGCAGGCTTTCCTTTCTAACACTGCTGGCGATTGAGTCTTTTAAGTGGCTTTAACACTCTCTCTGGCATTTCTTATTTTTAGTCATTTGTAATCATTTAGTCATTTGTAATGGTGTTGTGGCTGAGCTGTATTTCTGTTTGTATTTTTATTCTGGCTCTATCTGGTTTAGGTGAACTGCCTTGACATATCATTTATGGAAGGTGGGGTATCCATATTGTTTTTAATAAATAAATCTGCCTGGTTTGGTGCCAGCTCAGACTTTATTGTTGTCCCTGTGTCCAGGACATTGATGGCTGCATGTTTTCAACCATGGCTCCTGAATGTTCTAAAGACATAGCTGGGTTGCAAAGAGCACAACGCATTGCCAAGAGCTTCTGTGTGTGCACCTGGTGGGGCTTTTGATTTCCCCACCCCTTATCCTCTCAAGGAGGAAATTCTGAGAATTTCCAAGGAAAGCCAGATGAATTTCTGTAAGCTAAGTAAAATATGGGGGGGGGGGAATACCTGCACATTCACACTCACGTTTTCCCAAGCAGCAGGCATCCTCTCCTGATTCCTTAGAAGTCCAAAGGCCCTTTCGGGACATAGACGTGGTGTCACATTTCTGTGGATCCAGCCATTATATGGGAAGGAACCTTAAATATGCAGGCCTATCATAGGGAGAGGTTTATGTCACAATTAACCTGGTTATTTGTGTGCCCATGAAATTGCTAGCAAGTGCTACCTAGTTTGCATAAATAAGCCTAGTGAGCCAAGTTCATAGCATTACCAGCAGTTTGCTCCGAAGGCTCTCAAAAGCCACTAGCAGATCCCATACTTGGAGTCAGTGGGTTTGTTTGTCTATCTTGCCTCTAGAATCTTATGTAGAGCCAGTCCAAGAGTAACCTATTGAGGTGGCCACATATTGGTCTGACCATTGCCAGCCTCCACCCCTCCTGTTGCATCTAATGGCTTACTAATACAAACAAATGGGGGTGTTGTCCGTGTGGGTGGAATGGGTCCGTGCTGCACTCATTGCATGCCATGACCGTTTCACTTACCACCCGACACACCATTCCACCAACATTCACTGTGCAACTACAGTGCCAGCAAAAGAGAGTCAAATTGCAAGGTGGCAAAGTTGAGTTGAAGCCACATAATGGCACAGCGGGGAAATGGCCTGACTAGCAAGTATGAGGTTGCCGGTTTGAATCCCCGCTGGTATATTTCCCAGACTATGGGAAACACCTATTTTGGGCAGTTGCGATATCAGAAGATGCTGAGAGGCATCATTTCACACTGTGCAGGCAATGGCAAAGGTAATCCCCTCCTGTATTCCACCAAAGACAACCACAGGGCCCTGTGGTTGCCAGGAGTCGACACCGACTCAACAGTACACTTTAAAGTTGAGTTGAACTGCAAACCCAAAATGTACTGAAGCCGGGGCAGCTCTGTCATGAGGCAAGGTGAGATAGTCACCTTAGGTAGCAGATAATTGGTGGTGCTCCCCTCTACTGGAATAGCTCTCCAGGACTAACCTGACCCTTGGAGGCTTTGCAAGAGGCAAAGCCTCTCCTCACACACTTTGCAAAGCTTGCAAGAAGGCTTGAGGGAAGAAGAGAAGGCTGCTGGCAGTGTTCTCTCTAACAGGGATGCCCAGGGGTTGTTGACAACAATTCCCATGATCCCCAAGCAAAAGCCATTGCAACTGGGGATGCCGGGAGTTGTAGTCAGCAACCTCTGGGCATCCCTGTTAGAGGAACACTGGCTGCTGGCAACCTTCCCTCCTCCCTGCCCCCATGCCAACTTGCAAGAGTTGGGTTTGAAAGGGGGCTGGTCCCCACCAGAGGCATGGGTAAGTCAGCATTTTGCACCTCACCTCAGGCACTGCAGTACCTTGGGCCATCCCTATATTGAATCAATTGCAGGTTCCTTCCATACCCCCACCCCCACCCCCCACAACCAAAATCGCATGCATCTACACAGTTCAAACATGCTGAAAAGCAAGTAGTCTGATCCGTTCTAGCATTGCCACTTCAGACTGCAGATGGTAGATCGCATGTTTGAATATTCAACCACACGCACACCATCTAGGAATAAAACATTGGTATCCATGTGGGTGGTAGCCCGCTGCCAGATTTTTTCCTGACGGCTCCCATTCCTGCCACTGCTAGCCTCCACCCACATACCTCTCTCCCTTTGCCCTCACTGGCACTGGCAAAGAGCTGGCACACAGGCTAATGGCATCACCACCTAGTGCATTTTGCCAGGTGGTGACATAATTAGACTGCATGCCCAATTTGCCAGCATTGATGAGTGGAAGAAGGGGGTGGGCAGCTGGAGGGGCGGGCTGCACTTGCCCACCCTGACCTCATTGGGCCACTCACATTCACTGCATGCAGTCACCCAATCGCAGATCTGCCCCCCCACCCCGGATAAAAGCTTTCTCCCTGTCACACTACTTTTTCATGTACAGGGAGTTTTCACATTTGAATGCTCCCCCTGACCTGCCAATCTGAGATGCAGCTTTACAGGACTGCAGTGCTTGCTTTTTCCGCACAGTCGGATGGTTTCAGAGGCTCTCTTAAATAATTAAGTTGGTTTTAAAGCTGAAGTCGGGAGTTAGCCTCGCAACACATCCCTACGCTGTGGCGTTTCTGTCGTTAACTCTCACACTTGTGGTGTGCTCTTCGTGAGAGGTTGACATGAGTATTTGTAGCACGATTGCCTAATGTCACTGTGAATATTCCGGAAGTAATTTTGCACATCTAGGGGGAACAGCTGGGTCATTTCTGCTGCCTTTTCTTTCCACCCCTGGGTGTGTTGCACTGACACTTGTCAGCCCTAACTACTGTAAACTGATGTTAGGCATCCAGATTTTACTAGCAATGTCAGGGGTTAAGCAGCACTCTGTCTAGAAGAATAATGAAATGATGTAACCCCCACATTCAGGTGCAAGGAAGGGGACCCAGCCTGCCTATAATGGAATAGTTATGGCACTTAATGGAAGCTGGGGGCAGATAAAGAACAAAGCCATAAATTCAGCCTTTCTTTCTTTTTCTTTTCTTTTTTTTAAAGAAAAAATTATTCCAGAGGTGAGACACACAAACCCATTTAAAACATTTCTGCGCTTGGGAGCAAAGATCCAAGATCATTATTTTTGTGCGAGGATATAAAATACTAAACACCATCTTTATTAGACCTTTTATGAAAGTCGGTATAAAATATGGCTACTTTGAAAGCAATTTTATTTTTTGGTAGGAGCAGAATGGGAAGCACTTTAAATAATTATCCAGACTTCTCTGGAGAGAGGCCCCAAAGTTCAGCAGAAGATGCTATCTGTTTCAAAGACATTTGAAGTGTTTGTGTCACCTCCTTCTAGTCCCTTTTGTTCTTTGCAAAGTCAAGTTGCTAGATGAATGAAACATCTGATAGAACAGCTCTCCATTTGGCTTCTCACCCACCTAGAGATCCAAGAATTGGGCTGACAGGTGGTAATTCTTGACATGAGCCGGTATGGCATGTTGCTAGCCATTCACGGACAAAAGAATGGCGAGGGATTCCATGCTTGGTGGTGTCTCCGACCCGGTGCCCCAGGGCCCTCACGAAGTTTATGCCCAAGCTAATGAACCCATGGTAGGTTGCTCTTCTCCATAGTAAATGGTGGTGTTGCCCGAGAAAAAGTTCATAAAAATGTTATGTCCACCATAAAAACTGTAATATGGCATTCCGCATGATCCAGGCATTAACATTTCTCAGACAGTTATTGTGAGATAATGGTGCTAGCTATAATTCAGGTCTAACGTTCCTTCAAGCAAATGTTATGGAGGAATAAATGACTTCCCGATTACCTTGCAGGAGGAAGCCAGAGAAAGAAAGTTCCATGGCTGTAAAAGGACATGGAGGGAGAGAGGGAAGAACATTTGTAATACTCGTATGTTCCAACGGTCCCCGTTTACTAGAGGTGTTCCCTGTTTTCTGGTGCCCATCCCAGCCTAGGGGGATTGCTGGCTGGCGTCCAGAGCAAAAAACCGCTTGCGGAAGGATATTGTGCCAGTGCACAATTGTTCTGCCAACAACCTATCATGAAGAAAGGTGAGGCAGTCGCTTATTAGGATGCCAGCAGGGGTGGCATGATGCCCCCGTCCCGGCCACCTTGTAGGAACATAGGAAGCTGCCATATATACAGAGTCAGACCATTGGTCTATCTAGCTCAGTATTGTCTTCACAGACTGGCAGCGGCTTCTCCAAAGTTGCAGGCAGGAATCTCTCTCAGCCCCATCTTGGAGATGCCAGGGAGGGAACTTGGAACCTAGGTGCTCTTCCCAAAGCAGCACCATCCCCTGAGGGGAATATCTTCCAGTGCTCAAACATCAAGTCTCTCTTTCATATGCAACCAGGGCGGACTCTGCTTAGCTAACGGGACAAGTCATGCTTGCTACCACAAGACCAGCTCTTCTCTCCAATCAGAGCAGCCAATCTGACCCTTGCAAGCTTTGCAAGGAGCACCTCTACACCTTGCAAAGCTTGCAAGAAGTCTCAAGAAAAAGAGAGGAGGCTGCTGGCAACCTTCCCCCATGCACATGCAAATCTGGCAAGGGTCAGTTTTGAAGGGGGGGTTGACTCCCTCAAGGGTCGTGGGGCAAGACAGCGAAGCTATTCCCACGATCACTGGAATCTGGGCTAAGGGAGCTCAGCCCAGTTTCTATTGATCACCAGGACCACCAGGCTCGTGGGCAAGGCTAGTGACTCCACGGTGACTAGCCAGCCTCAAAACCCCTCCTGCTAAACAAGGTTAACGGAGCGAGCGCTGATCGTGTGTCAGCCGTGGCTGCTTGAACATTCAGGGTGCTTGGCACACTCGGGAGAGGGGAAGGGGGACCCCAGGAAGGCAGTGCACACTTGTGCGGGTCTTTCCTGGGGGTGGGGGCTGTGCGGTGGTGCTCCCCTTCCCTTGGAGCTCCCCAGTGATCTGTGGCCGGGCGCAGGAGTGCCTAACCGAAGCTGCTGTTCATCTGGGCAGCCAATGTGGCTGCCCAGCAACGAGCAACTGCTCGTGTGTGGGACTGCTCGTGTGTGGCTAAGCCCGCTCTCCCCTGTGCTCACATGTAGCCACCCATTCAAATGCAAACCAGGGCAGACCCTGATTAGCAAAGGGGACAATTCATACTTGCTACCACAACACCTGCTCTCCACCCTAACCAGTTGATGGTTAACTGATAAGTATTATCCTACTGATACTATATTTCAGTAAATGTCTTTTTATTATTATTATTATTATTATTATTATTATTATTATTATTATTATTATTTTATTATTAATATTTTAATACTGCCTGATATGTAAATCTCTAGGTGGTATACAAATCCCAACATTAAAATCGCAGATTAAAATACATAAAACACGATCAAAACAATATAAAACAAATTATGAAAATTATGAAAATTCGAATTAAAAGCTTGGGAAAACAGGAAAGTCTTGAGTCGCACTTTCCTTCTGATTCCTCCTCGGCATCCTTCCTGACTACTTCAGATTGTACTCAATGCTTCCTGCAGCCTTGCCAGAGTGCAGGGCCCACCAAGAGGGCACGATCCAAGGCAGGGTTCTACCCCTTGGGTGCCACGTTGCATGGAGGTGCCCTCCCCACATTCACTGCTGTCCTCTGCAAGCAAGCGGCCAATGTGCAGAGGCCCCGTGGGTCAGGCCAGTGAGTACGTCAGTGCAGGGAGGATAGCTAGCAGCATGCTCCCATATGTCCCCCACGGCATCAGCTTGCCCCAGAAGACATAGCCCTGTGCTTTTAGGCCCTATTGTCTGAAGCGTGCCTCGGTCTCCAGTGGAATCTGTTCTGCGGAAGAAGCTGGAATGGCTTAGGCACTTCCTCCTCAGCCCCCCCCCCGCCCCCCATCTTATTTTTGTTTTTCTAAGCTCAAGTGTCAGCTTTTTTCTGCCTCTCTAGTTCATTTCAAAGAGTAGCTTCTCACTGGGTCACAGAAGGGAACAAACACTCCTCCTGGCAACAATCAAATTCGGGTCATAAAACGAAGCTCTTAGTTTGTCAGCATATCACAAAACCAGCCCTGTCTGCTCAGTCTTGATAGCATTGACAGCCGCCAAGCCTACAGTGTCAGGCCCTTTTCTCTGCACACCCCCTGCCACAATCCTCTTCATACATTCGCTCTTATTGATCTCATATCCCACAACTGCGAAATGAAACCTGCTTGCGACAGATACAGGGGAAGGCATCCATCTCTAAACTTCTCAGCTCTCTGGCTAAAAGGAAGTATCGGAACAAAAATCTGGAAAGGAAAGGAAAGGAAAAGTTGTGCCGCCAAGTCGGTGTTGACTCCTGGCAACCATAGAGCCATGTGGTTTTCTTGGTAGAACACAGGAGTGGTTTACCACTGCCTTATCCCAGTGTGAGATGATGCCTTTCAACACCTTCCTGTATCATTGCTGCCTGATATTCCCATATGTCCAGAGTGGAAGACAGAAATGTCCCCCACTCCAGACATTTCTCCTCTAGCAACGATGAGTGGATATACACCTACTGTCCCCGACTTCTGGAATCTGTCCCAGCTTCCCTGTTTTGTCCTTTATTCTTGCCTTTGTGGGATTCCTTGGTAAAATGTTAGTGACAAAAGTTGTTGTTCGGACTCTCAGACTTCCCAGATTCTCTAGAAGTTAAATCTCCAAGTAGTGTCTGGGTTCATCTTGTCTCTAACGTGCATCTGCTTTGTCACGTACCACCATTCCACATGTTCATGAGGTTCGTTCTGAACTGTTGGCTCTTCTGCAGTCTTTTATCATGTCTTTCTAGTGCTGTGATATTCATAATTATGTATATGCATTACCATGAGCATGTGCATTAGAGACAACATGCATCCAGACCCCATTCAGAGATTTAAATTCTACAGAGCCTAGGGAAGGACTTGAACCTAGAAAACTGAACCCCCTTTTAAAATAATATCTCTTCTGCTGTTCTGCTGTTGACTATGATCATGGCTTTCAATGCAGTTCAGTTGGAAGAGCATCTAACCACTGAGATGGGCATTGAGTTGGGGAAATATCATGATACTCATTGGATGGGGAAAGCCCCAGGATTAATTTTCTATGTACTTTTTCATATTGGGACAGACAGCTGAAGGTGACTGATGGAATCAGAGTAGAGATCTTACAGCCTTCCACCAGTTGTCTTCAGATGTCATGGCCTTGCTTACCTAATCATCCACTGCCTGAGGTTACCGCCTCAGTTTGCCTCATCAAATAAATAAAATAATAATAATTATGAGGCTAGCATTGCCCCTTGCATTAGACACATTATGCAAGCCACACAGTTTCAGTGTGGTCAGAAATAAGATGTAACAATCATATGTGTGATGTCTGAATCAGGGAAACTGTGTTTATTTTCCAGGCAGAGTACAAGGTTTTGGTTATAACCTATAAAGCCCTAAACAGCTTGGGCCCTGAGTATTTAAGAGAGCGTCTTCTTTGCTATGAACCATCCATTGAGATCATCCATTGAGATCATCTGGAGAGGTTCGTCTGCAGTTGCCACCGGCTCGTCTGATGGCTACTTGGGGACGGGCCTTCTCCATTGCTATCCCGAGGCTTTGGAACACACTTCCTGCTGAAATAAGAGCCTCCCCATCTCTTACAACTTTTAAAAGGGCAGTCAAGATGCATTTGTTCACCCAGGCTTTTAATTAGATACTGTTTAATTGTGTTTTATGTTTTAATAGTTTTAACTTCTTAATTTTAATTGTTGAAATGTTTTAATATTTTATTGGCTGTTTTTATTGTTTTGTAAACTGCCCAGAAAACTTGAGTTTTGGGCAAGTATAGAAATTTATTTATTTATTTATTTATTTATTTATTTATTTGCTAAATAAATAGATAAATAAATCAACCAACCAATCATAGTTTGTCTCCAGAACAGAGACAACAGTACTTATCTATCTATCTATCTATCTATCTATCTATCTATCTATCTATCTATCTATCTATCTATCTAATGTGTACGCCACCCCAAACCTTTTTCTCTGGGCAGTTAACAATAGCATAAAACAAATTAAAAACATTTACAAAAACTTAAAACAATTTAACAATTTAAAAATAAACCAGAGATTAAAACCAGTATGGATTTGCTTTCCCATTCTGGTTTGAAGGGTAACTAATGCTTCTTCAACATGGTCTCTGTCTTTTACACAAATGGGCTTCGCACATGCACAGAGTCCACATCAGTATCTTCCAAGCTTCTGCTTGGATGAACAGGCAAGGTGGGACAGCCTCGAGGACACTGGTGGCCTTGACCATGGATCTATGGTGGTGGTGCATACCATAATTAGTGCACATACAGGGCGCAGAGAACCTGCAGGCAGATGTTCTCAGCAGATCCTCAGTGATTTCTCACAACTGGGGACTCGATCGGGGGTCACTCCTCCACATCTTCAGTTGCTAGGGTAACCCATGCTAAATTATTTTGCCTCAGAGGAGAATGCACAGTGCAAGATGTACTGCTTAAGAGCAGGGCAGGGGACCAACTCCTTAGGGGATGTGTTTGCAATGTCCTGGACAGAACGTTACACTTACCTTTTCTCTCCAATCCCACTACTCCCAAGGATTCTCCTAAAAATCAGGAAAGAAGGGGTCAAGTGCATCTTGGTGGCCCCATAAATCATGATTTCCATGGCTATGGTGGATGGCTTCAGAATTCATGCCCCTCCCACTGCATATGCACCTTCTTTCTCAAGCTGCAGTGCAAATCCTGCATCCAAACATGAGGCCCCTCCATCTGACAGCGTGGAAGATCTTGCCTCCTTTCCCCTAGATTTGCAGGAGGTTCTTTGGGCACCTAGCGAAACCTGCAATGACAAAATCATACTCTCACAAGTGAAAGGGATTCTGTACATTTGCAGATCAACATGAATTTAATGTTCATTCCTTAACATTTTGACAAGTTTGTTTCTACTTATTGCACCTAAAGCACTCAGGTTTAAAATTATCCTCATTGGAAGTTCACCTTGCGGCAATTGTCATGTGCATCCCAAGGTCTGAGAACTCCTGGTTCTGCCATCCCACGATCAAACAATTTCTCAAGGGCCTGTCTCATGTCCTCCCTGACAATCCAGTCGTGGCCTCTGCATGGGACCTTTCTTTGGTCTTGGCCTGTTTGCTGGTCCCCCTGTTTGAACCTCTAGCCACAGTGGATCTTCGCCTGCTAACCTGGAAGGTTACATTCCTGGTAGCTATCACTTCAGTGCACAGAGTAAGTGAACTCTATGTGTTAAGCATGGATGCTCCCTACCTGATTTTCCATGCGGACAAAGTGGTCCTGTGACCAGACATGCAGTTCCTACCGAAGGTGGTCTCTGCATTCCACAGCTCACAGCCAATTAACTTGCCTTCTTCCAAAACCTATCTACACTGCACCTCCCAGATGTATGGTGAACCTTGGCCTTCTACCTTCAGCGATCCGTGGCATGGAGGTAATCTAAGTCCATGTTAGTGTCCTATGTGGGCCAGGGTTGCCAGATCTCTGCACAAACCTTGTCAAGATGGATAGTCTCCACAGTTGAACTCTTTTACAAGTTATCATGTAAGCAGCTGCTGCCTGCTGTCAAGGCGCATTCCACCAGAACCATGGCATCTTTGGTGGCCTTTGAGAGCGAGCGAGCAATAATACCCCTAGAAACTATCTGCCGGGCAGCCACCTGGGTATCGCCACATTCCTTTATCCAGCAGTATGCTATTGATGCTTGGGCATGAAGAGATACTGCTTTTGGCAGAACTGTTCTTCAGTCTGTTTTCAACTAGACCTGGTAAGACAGCTTGCTATGTCCCCATTTTGTTGAAGAGAGAGGCAACGTCGAAGAACGACAGGTTGCTCACCTGTAACTTTGGTTCTTCTAGAAGTCATCTGTCCTTTTAAATGCCCTCCCATCCCATCCTCCTGAAGGCGGGCTCCATGACTGAGAGGATAAGGAGTGGCACATATAGCGGTTAAGGGGGCGAGGTTCCCACTAAAACAGGAGAGCAGAAGCTTGGAAGATACCGATGTGGTCTCCGCGCATACGTGGAGCCTATTTGTGTAAAAGGACAGATGACCATTAGAAGAACCAAAGTTACAGGTAAACTGAGGGTCTCCTGCACACTGTTCAAATGGCTGTTGTGGATATTCCCTGAAGTGAAGTGTGAAGTGAAGGCTGTAATGCTTCCATATGGAGGATTGTGCTGGGAAGACAGACATTCTGGAAGGATTCTAAAGCTGAAACTGAAAGCAAATGAGCCAACTGTTTGAAAAGAGAGGGGGGTAAATGAATGCTCCCATTGAATTTATTTTCCTCAGTTATGAATGTTTGTGTTTAATAAACCCCGTGGATGGTACAATGGTAGTCAGAGAAAGTTTAATAATTTTCTCAATTTTTTTTTAAAGAGCTCTAATAAAAAGCCATCCACTTGAAGTTGGGCATGTGGCAGAGAGACCCCACTGGAGCTGAGTCCTATCCACAGTCTTTTTAGCATGAAAAGGAGAAGGTCATTGAGCCACATGCCAAGACTCAGCAAAATGGGAGACAGTCCTCTAGTCTAACCTCAAACAGCCAGTAATGAAATCTCTGGGTGAAAAGGGACAAAGATCGTGACTGGTGTTTCTGTCAAAGCCTGTTTTCTGCCTCCTGTAGCCTAAATTCCAATGTGTTTCATTTTTATTGCCCTTTAAAATATACCCATAATTGATGCCTCGTGTTCTGTTTGGGTGTCCTCTCTCAATGTAATCAGCAGCCTCCTGTTTTCTCAACACCCACCGGCCACTTTCATCTGCAGATCTTTCAACAATCAACTCCCCCACCACCACCCAAAAAAATCTGAACTAGGGGGCTGACGTCTTTGATGCCACAGTCTTATATTTTTGTTGAAGGACTGTTGGAGTGTTAATTTTCCAATAAGGAGACTGAGCATACACTGGAATTTTATACAGAACATTTGCCACCTAGTAAAAGACACAATTTTGAATGACATTAATCCATATACCTGCTTATATTTTTAATTGTTGGCTCTCATTCTTTGGAAGAAAAGAGGGGGAGGGGGATAGTGTAATCAGGACGCTCTGCAAAGTTTAAATCACTAAGAGAAGCATAATATTGAATCTGTAAGGTATTGTTCTACAGGAATTGGCTTGGAAACACTGGGCGGGGGAGAAAGGGAAGGAAATGTATTTACTGTATTTTTAAGAGCTGCTTTGTACATCCTCTTTTCCTCCCCCTCTAGTAGGATGGATTGAGGCAGTGTAAGGAAATCTGAATAACTAATCAGAGTCCTCATTAACCCCCTGCTGAGATACTCAAACATTCACTTTGCTGTTTATGAAGCAGAAAAAAAAATCCGCATTAAAATTGATGTGTTATTAATCCCACTGTTCTAGACCTTGTGGGCACTGAATTTCCTTTATTTTGCCTGAGGCCAAACAGTATGGGGCCAGCTTCTGCAGGGCACTGTGACTTTGTGTTATTTATTGGCCCAGTGCAGTCAGGCAGATTCACGTGGAGCAGCTCCTTAAGTCTAATCATGGTTGTTTCATAGCATCCATATTTCGGTCCTTTTTGTGCCATTGGCCATGGTTGATTTTTTTTTTTTTAAGGTTGAAACTGAAATCTGCCTGTCTGATAAAAAGAGGTACTCCTTTTATTACTATGCCTTCACGTTAAGATAGGAGCCTCCATGTCTAGAGCCCGTGAAGCAGGTGCCTCAAGATCACAAGGTGACGCAGGTGCCTCAGGTGGTGAGGTATTCGGATTCTAGCAGGCAGCAAGGCCTGCAGTGCTCACCTGCCTTCCTCTGCCACCCCCCACCATCCAAGCAGGTCTTCACTGAGTGGTGACACCACCACTAGCACTCCCCACCATACGATCACCTCCCCTTTGCTATTACTGCCCTTTCCCCCATTTGCTGCTGGCCTGATAATGAAAAGGGGAGGAAGCAGAAGTGAGGAAAGTGTACTGGAGGCACTCTATAGAGAGAGGAGCGTGCACAATCTGCGTGTCACGCATGCACATGAAATCAAGTGGCCTAAGACTCTTGTGAGAGAGATCGGTCCATGGGAGAAGGGCTTTTGTCACATGTTATTAGCTATTCTGCCCAATCCCCCTGTCCCTCCGGACAATTCTTTTCGAAGTTGTGAAGGAGTATCTCCATGGCCTTTCACTCTCATGAGAGAGGAGTGCACTCAGGAGCAGCAGCATCACACAGGAAGAATCGCTCCATTAACTGGAGGCAATGCTGCTCCTGCTGGATGGTTCTTCTCATGAGTAAGCCTAGGGACCGCACACACTAACCCAAAGGGAAGGGTCTGGGTCCCCCTTCCCCAACATCATTGTATAAAAAATAGACCTTAGCCATTGAAGAATCTCTGCTTGGGGTTACCCGTTAAACCCAACCCTGGATATCCCCACCCTGCCCTATGTTTCTGTCCCAGCACTCAAATGGGGTGTTCTGCTTATGTTGCCACCTGGAGTCCTTGTGCTTGTGAACATACATCTTTATTGCTTCATTTCCTTCTGCTGCCTTTGCCTAGACTCTTCCTTTTAGTGAACAGAGGCAAAAGTGGGTGTCCATATTGGGGCAGCTTTTTGCTAGCAGTGTGGCACTGCTCGCCAGAACTCCCATGGCAGTGGGGACCTTTTAACACATTTATATCCCACTCTTCCTCCAAGGAGCCCAGAGCGGTGTAATAGCAATAGCAATAGCACTTACATTTATATACCGCTCTATAGCCGGAGCTCTCTAAGCGGTTTACAATGATTTTAGCATATTGCCCCCAACTTCTGGGTACTCATTTTACCGACCTCGGAAGGATGGAAGGCTGAGTCAACCTTGAGCCCCTGGTCAGGATCGAACTTGTAACCTTCTGGTTACAGGGCGGCAGTTTTACCACTGCGCCACCAGGGGCTCTACTACATACTTGCGTTTCTCCTCACAACAACCCTGTGAAGTAGGTTAGGCTGAGAGAGAAGTGACTGGCCCAGAGTCACCCAGCAAGTATCATGGCTGAATGGGGATTTGAACTCAGGCCTCCCCGGTCCTAGTCCAGCACTCTAACCACAACACCACACTGGCTCCCTGCTGACATCCTGGGTGACACATTTTGCCACCCTGCTGACACCCTCAAAATCTGCCTTTCCGGGTTACTGCCTTACCTCACGTCATGGAAGACCCAGCCCTGGTCCCTTCTCTTATGCTGATATGTCAACACTCTTTCCTCCCTCCCCCAAAGAGATTTTGAGTGGTTGGCTGGTTTCTGCTAATATGTTCTATTTTGGTTTTGTCCTCTTAATTTTTTTTATTGGCTTTATGATTTTTATTTAGTTATGTCGTATACCACTTTAAAAAATGGTGCAGAAATAAAATAGATAGATCTCTGCAGTTCAAAATTTCACGTCATGCAAACATTATACTGCTAGATGATGTAAAAAGTGATGGATAACAATGAGAAAAGTAAAGCACGTACTCCAGGATGGTAGTCGAGTAGTAGTTCTAGGACCCAGAGCTTGATCAACCATACCCATTCCTTTCCCCTCTGCTAAAGATGTGTCTGCAGGCTCCACTGCTACGCCCCACAGAGTCCTCCCCAATGAATACAATACTCTTCTGCAATAGTGCTGTCAAATTCGCAGTGCTGAGGATTTTCTCCCACTGTGTGTCAGTTTCTAGATGTCATGCAATGTGACTCTAGGCAACAAAATATTTTTGTACAAGCAAGGAAACTGTATAGGTGTGTGTGTTGTAGTGGCACATGTTACACGTGAATGACACTCACATACAATGGTTCAGTTCTGAATTTTCTTTTTAAACTCCCCCTCCCAGAGTCTTCATCATTTCACATTCCATCTTAAAACACACACACAGACACAAGGTGGTTTTTGCCAGGGTTCCTTTGTTCTGCACCTCAGTTTACACAAGCTTGATTCCCGCCCCCCACTTCCACTCATTGCTACTTTCTGACTTTTCTTAGAGATAAGCCAATATGGTGTTTGCGAAGTGTCTGTATGCACATGTGTTGTGTGATTCTCACAAGTGATCAATATGCAAACCTAGAGAGTTAGCAAGAGTTTGGGCTAAATCTAATTTATTAGCGGCTTCAGTCTCCCCCTCCACCCCTGGTTTGCAGGCTCGCTTACCTCCCATGGTGTTCTAGTACCGTCAAGCCTGGCTGTTAATTAGGCGTTTGGGGAGACACAGCTTGATATCTGCACCACTGACCATTCTGTAGCCTGCGGGCCGGTTGGCTGTAGGGGGAGCAGGTGAATCGTAAATCTCTTCAGACGGCAAGACTTTTTACCTTGGACTAAAGTTGGGAGCTCAAGTCTCTAAGATCTCTTTCAGACAAAAGCCAGTTCTTCAAGGGTGAGCTCCCCTGGAAGAAATAAGGACCAGCTCCCACCTACTCAGATGATCCGCCCCCTGCTAGTTTGGTGATTATTCAGCCCACACTGTTTTGCTTTGTTTTGTTAGAGATGCAGCATGACTGCTGTGGCCTTCCAGAGTGAAATGGGATATAGCCTGGGAAACTGATTTTGGTGAGGAGGAGAGATCTGTTGGGGTGTGGGTGTATGAGTGGGTGGGCAGGCAATTTAGCAATTGTGAGCTTCCCTTGATGGCTGCTAAATTCACTATTTCACATAACTGGAAAATGGATCCTTTTGTTGTTAAAAAATAATGGCTACATAAAATTTGGCACACTGGAGTCATGGGAGAGAAAAAAGAACTAATCAGATAATGGCGGGGAGAAATTAAGCAGTTCCCGAAGATATTTTTGTTTTGCATCTTTCCTGAATTTTACTGAGCCACCAAATAGGGTATATCATGTTTTAAGAATGTATGTTATGTTTAATTATTAGATCAACTGTTTCTCTGGAATCTTCCCATCCTTCTTTTTTGCCCTGTCTAGATTGCTTGAGGTCAAGGGGGTATTGGTTGAGGCATATTTCATATTTGTAATTTTCTTTTCTTTTCTATAATTAATAAAAATGACTTGATTATCAAGCCAGAGGTTGCCAGTTCAAATCCCCGCTGGTATGTTTCCCAGACTATGGGAAACATCTATATTGGGCAGCAGCAATATAGGAAGTTGCTGAAAGGCATCATCTCACACTGTGCGGGAATTGGCAATGGTAAACCCCTCTTGTATTCTACCAAAGACAACCACAGGGCTCTGTGGTCGCCAGGAGTCAAAACCAACTTGATGGGACACTTTACTTTAACTTTACCAATACAGTGTACAGACTTAAATAGGGTAATTACAGCAATACACAAAATATCTCCTGTATTAGAAACTGAGCATATGAAATTACATAACATAAAATAAATCAAGACAGAAAACAAAATTGCACTCCCTGAACATGCCATGGCACTTTTGAGGTTTAAATTGCTACTTCGAAGACACAACATTTGGCAGGAAAAGGGTAAGGAAATGAAGAATTAAATACCCGCCAACTTTACATGCAGCATATGTAAAGTTAAACACCAGTCTGCACACTAACGCATATGACGTCATGCACTTTCTAGGAGACTGAGTGAGAGTGTGTTTGTTATTGGTGTCGTGAGTAGAACAGCTCTTCATCCTGAAAAGAACACAGTCGCCCTTTGTAACCTGAACAAATACACTGACACCAGAGAAACACAGTTGTCTATTTGAGCAGGGACGGATTAAGGTTTTTGCCACACGTAGGCAAAAAGGCTCTTGCCCTCCTTTTACCTTAAACAAAAAAGGTAAAAGAAGAGAACTTTCTCCTCGCCCACTCCACCGTTGCTGCAGTCACCACTGCCCACAGAGAGGGGCAGTAAAATTTGCTGCTCCTCAAATTTTGCCGCCATTGGCAAATGCATACTCTGCCTCTCTGTTAATCCACCACAGTATTTGAGGATAGGAGCTGTTTAAAGCCTTGTTTGCATCTTGAGCTCTCCTAGAAACTTGACCCTACAGAGCAAGTCCTTCCAAGAAGTTGGGGAGCAACTTCCCGCCTAATCCCAAATTCCAACACCCATGGGCTTTAGGAAGGATGAAAACAATATTTATAGACTGCTTTTCAACATACGGTTCCCAAAGCAGGTTTCATAGAAGTAAATACAGTAAATAAAATGGCTGGATTGGCTCCCTGTCCCCAAAGGACTCACAGTCTAAAAAAGAAACACAAGATAGACACCAGCAACAGCCATTGGAGGGATGTTGTGCTGGGGACGGATAGGGCCAGTTGCTCTCCCCCTGCTCAATAAGGAGAATTGCCACTTTTAAAAGGTACCTCTTTGCTCAGTTAGCAGGGTGGCTAACAACACACTTAGAGTGTTCCAGAACGGAATAATCAGTGTGGTGCAGCGTGGGACTTGGACTGGGGAGACCCAGGTTCAAATCCCCACTCAGCCATGAAACCCACTGGGTAACCTTAGGCCGGTTGCTTTCCCTCAACCTGACCTACTTTAAAGGGTTCATTGTGAGGGTAAAGTCATAGAGAACTATACACACTGGCTGACATCCAGACTGATGCTGCACAAGTGCAAACAGGTTGTGCAAACCAAGCTAGCTAGTGAAGGATCCTTTCACTAGTGCAAGAACATTGTGCTAGCAAGTTCCCTAAACTGGGAGCTTGTGTTCTCGGCTAGCATTGCATTGGTGCAACAGTGTGCACTTGCACAACGTGGTGAGCCTCCTGCCGCAAAACCTGTCTGTCAGTCCATACATATTGCGGGGAATGATGCAAGGCTGTCCGCTGTCTTTGTTGAGCAAGCTTGATGCATGTGCGAGGGGACCAAGAGATGGAGCAGCTTTGAGTGTCTGCTCAGCCACGTGACCTTCCTGCGTGGCAGCTTCTTTGTTCCTTGCATTCATGCAGCATAAGTATGGATGTCAGCTGCTGCCCTGAGTTCGTTGGAAGAAGGGCAGAATGAAGATGCAATGAAATAAAATGAATAGTTCAAAAATTCATACAATCATTTCAGGCGGCAGCCTCATTTGCATTGTTCACTAGTATACAATGGGAAGAGACCTGGTCTTGTGGTAGCGAGCATGGATTGTCCCCTTTGCTAAGGAGGGTCTGCCCTGGTTTGCATTTGAATGGGAGATTCACTATAAGATATTCCCCTTAGGGGATGGGGCCGCTTTGGAAAGAGCGCCCGCCTGCTTGCAAGCAGAAGGCTCCAAGTTCCCTCCCTGACACCTCCAGTCATGGCTGGGAGAGATTCTTGCCTTCAACCTTGGAGAAGCTGCTGCAGTCTGTGTAGACAATACTGAGCTACATGGACCAATGGTCTGATCCAGTATAAGGCAGCTAGCTTCCAAAGGGCCATAGGAATGCATGGAATTTCTAAATAGCCCTTGGCCATTTGGAAATTCAATGCATTCCATGGCCATTTGGAAGGAACCAAAGCTTTTCAGTGGGCATTCCCTGTCATTCATTTTTATTACATTCCCTAGAACATCTGTTTTGCATGCAGAAGGTCCCAGTTTCCCTCCCTGGCATCTGCAAGTTAGCGCTGTGAGAGACTCCTTGCCTGTAACCTTGGAGAAGCTGCTGTCAGTCTGTGTAGACCAGTGATTCTCAAACTTGGGTCCTCAGGTGTTATTGGACTTCAGCTCCCGTAATCCCCAACCAAAGGCCACTGAGGCTGGGGATTATGGGAGTTGAAGTCCAATAACACCTGAGGACCCAAGTTTGAGAATCCCTGGTGTAGACAATGGCTGTATTCACATGTAACGCGGAGCCGCAGGTTCATTGGACCCACGGTTCTGCACCCACCCCCGCTCTCCCATCAAAATTTGGACATTCAGGAGAGCCAGAATGTAGCCAGAGAGACTGCAGAGAGGCGGGGGATCTGGCTGTGCAGGCTTTACTGAAGGACAACCTGCACAGCCAGTCATGCCAGGGTTGAGGGAGGAACTTCCTCCATCAGCTCCAGTTCCAGGGCTAGCAGCCCATGGTTCCGAATTTGGATGTACCTCAGGCTAGCTGGAACCTCGGGTTGCGGCAATGAAACTCACTACAACCCAAGTGTTCTGATTAGAGTTCCACCGCCCCGCCAGAGTTTGGTTCCCTGCATTCGGACAGGCCAATTCAACTGCGGTTCCACATTGCGGTCCAATACTGAGCTAGATGGACCAGTCGTCTGACTCTGTATAAGGCAGCTTCCTGTGTTCCTATTCACTTGGTGTGCAGCTTGGTATTCCTCTGTTTCCTCTG
The DNA here is from genome assembly GCF_027244095.1 of Hemicordylus capensis. NCBI lineage: Eukaryota > Metazoa > Chordata > Lepidosauria > Squamata > Cordylidae > Hemicordylus > Hemicordylus capensis. Next base: position 18,556,500 of record NC_069664.1, on the reverse strand, counting down.
TCAAATGTCAGAGGAGATGGCCTCGCTGTAGCGTTTGCGGCTTCCTGAGACAATTGAGGGCTGCCAAAGCCATGCTATAAATCCAGCCAGCTTGACAACAGGCTGCAGTTTCCTCATTCTCTCTCTCCTCTTAGTTTTGCTTTCTTTCTTCCCTGTCATATAAATTGTTGCACTTGCACTTCAAGGTATGGCTTATTGGCAGAGAAAATTAGATTAGAAGGGATATTTCAACCTGAAAGCTTTCTTTGGGCAGTCGCAAGGAAAATGAAAACAAGGTGAGGCATTAATTATGGGTAGAAAATCTGCTTATTTCCCTAGGCTCAAGAATGTCAGGTGCTGCGGAGTCACCTCAGATGCTCCGTTCTCTTCCCAGAATATATTTCATTAATCCCCGGTTGCTTTAACTGCATGCAGCTGCAGTGTGCGTCCAGAATGCCCTTGCAACACAGGGAAGTACAGCGTATTTCTTTAATACATGGCCGCATGACCCTTTAACAGTAAGGGGTGTTCATATCCATCCATCTTAAAAGACAGAGACTAGGGGACAGCAAGAGAAGAAATCACCCACAGAAAATCCAGAGAAAGCCATAAAGTAGATCCTAGCAACCAGCTTTTAGGAATAAAATTTTGGGGCAACCCAATTTGTTTGTCTGCAGCCACAGAAAAACATAGAGTAAGGCTGGGTTCACACATACTTGCCAAGTTGGTAACTGACTCTTTCTGTGACTGTCTGAACCCATGCCAAGGGAGGGACCTGAGGTTCGCTCAGGGTCTCAAACTAAGATGCATAATCAAGGTTCAAAGTTGGTTTGCTAAACTAAGAGCTGCTCTCAATGAGGTGCACGTTATGTCTGAACCCATATTCTTCATGAACCTCTGGTTTGTTCCAAGTAAGCCCGCCCCCTTTGCCATCAAGACCAGTGGTTATGAGTTGGCAGACACAGGGCAGGCTGTGACAGCATCCAGGGCTTCTCTGGGAGGCCCAGCCAGGGGGCATGACTCTGGCTCAACTTGTCTACTTCCAACAAGCCAAGATGTGTGATCATCTGCAGCACCAACTTCAGGTTTCCTCCATATCTCAGGCTGAGAGAACCTCCAGTTCTGTGTGTAGGAAGCCACCCAAAGTATAAATCAGCCTTTGTCCCCTTCTTAGTTTTTTTCGGTCCCTAGCTTCATATTAGCCATCACCTTTGTGCTGATGTTGCAACTCTTAATTTTTGCAACTCTTTTGGTATCACAGAAACAATTCTCTTGAGGTATTTTTTAAATAACATTAACAGCCCTGTGCTCATCACTCAGGGATATGGAAGAATTGTCTAAGAAATTGGGAGGAACTCTGAAATTCTCATCTAATTTAATTTTCATATTGGAAAAACTGTAACATTCAGTAAGCTGTGATTTGCATTAACCATAGTTTAGAACGCAATCTATGGTCTGAGACCCCAAATATACAGGCAAACCATACTAGTTTAGCCTATCCTCCAGACTGGGTACATCTCCATTATTGCAGGTTTTTGTAGTTGCTGGATTTGTGACCACAGGAGAACCTCGATATTCACGAGGGTTCCGTTCCCCACTGCAACCATGGATATGGAAACAGTGAATATTGAGTCATTAGAGCTGTGGAATGGGGGGTGGGGGGTTAGGTTCCCAGTCATTGGGGAAATCATCCAAAACCAGCCAGATTTCAGGGGAAAATGTGGGGGGGGGCGGGTGTCTACCATGCTTCATCAGTCCCCTTTAGTTGAGCTGTGCCTCCGAATGGCTGGAAATCGACCAAATATTGTGGGTTTTTGTTTTTTTTTAAATGGAGCCATTTTCAGGCTCCCAAACACAAAATGGCAGCCAGAAATTATATCTGAGGTCATTTCCATCCATCCCTGACCCACAGATGCATGGAATTAACCCCTTATTTTCAAATCCTCCCCCCCCCCGCGTAAACCGAGGTTGGGTGTTAATTACCTGACCACAGATACATGGATACGCAGATGTAGAGTCTACAGAGAGAGGTTCTCCCGTATTAAAAGGCAGAAAGGGCAGAACTGAGAAATAGGACTGGGCTGCAAAAAAAGTTGAAATGCTGGACTAAACAGCATTTCAAGACACAGAAGTGCCTAGTTTTAACCACAGGGGCTGCAAACCTTAGGCATTCAGTTCAATTAAGCCAAAGAAGCCTTGATATCAGCTTTAAAAAAAAAACCGTTCGTTGTGTCAGCTTTGTGAAATAGGCTCCTTTTGTGCTCCGGAAAGGACCTCTGCTGGAGCAAATTAGTCTGGAACTTTTCAGCATCTTGTCAAAAGGATGTTTGGCACTGCTGGTACTGTGAATGAAAATTGTGCCTTTCTAGACTGCCAGAGTTAGCAAGCTGGTGCCTTTTGAGATCAGGGCTGAAAAACACCAGCTGATTGGGAGATTCAGACTTGGAGATCATTCTCATCTTCTGAATTGCATTCGCTGGGCAAACAAAGTGGGGAGGCAGGATCAAGCTTGCTGCCCCATCCCATCCTCTGTGAGGACAGTGGAAGGTATTAATGGGGCTCTGTGGATTAGAACTGAACGTGAATAGGTTCTTCCCTGCAACTGAGAACCTTGCATGATTTGTCATTCCATTTGCATGCAGAGAGTGTGTGCACATCAAGTTGTTTTTGCATAGCACCCCATTCTAAGGGTGTGCATCCATCGGATTCAGTAGGGAGGGGAGTCAGAAAGTGAGTGCAACCTGAAAACCACTGTGGGCAGGGAAACACAGCCCTGTACTCCCCGAAGGCCTTCGGGGCAGGCTCCTGTTTGCTCTCCCCCAAGTATTTTTGGGGCTGCAGAAATTCAGATGTGCCCGGATCATTTTGGCGCCTTGTTAAAGAGGTACCGAAATTCAGGCGGCCTCGTCCAAAATGTTTCGGCGGGGGGCAGGTGGTAGTTTGAAAAATGAGGCACACAGGGCCTTACCTGCTCTTCCACCACGGCGGCAGGAGGAGTGGCAGGAGGTTGTGGCGCTCTCCTTCCGTGGTGTTGCAGACCACACAAATGGCCGCCGCTGCAACACAGGTGTGTGTCGCCTTTGGGGAAGGACAGCGCCATGACCAGAACAGAGGTGGGGTGGCAGAGGAGCAGGTAAGGACCTACATGCCTCATTCTTACAGCTACTGCCCTCCATCACACCTGCCTGCCCCGCCCCCCCCCCCCCCCCAGCAGCTGCCTGAAACAATTTGGGCACATCCCCAGCTGCAACCTCTTTCTTGACTCCCTTCTGAAATCAATAACATTAGTCGTGTTCACATGTTATTTATTACTTATTTATGTATTACATTTTTATACCGCCCCACCCAAAGGCTCTGGGCGGTGCACAAGTAAAATACAAAAAGAAACACCATTTTAAATAAACAGTTTAAAACAATATGAAAACCAATTTAAAACAGTTCAGAGTGTTCTACATGTTATGTTCAGTGAACATATCTTTGTACGTTATACACCTGTACAGTAGTCACATATTATTTCAGCACACATACACTACCACTGCACTTCCTAGCTGGTACCCTGCGGTTGAGGCAGCCTGAACCCATTAATTTAAAATTAATGTATGTACACTCACATAAAACCATGCGCATGTGTGCAAATACCTGTATGCACATACAATATGATGTCTGGATAGAGCCTGAACCTTGCCAGCCTCCATGATTCCCAACTCTAAATTACAGTTTGGGGGTGGAGTGGACCACGTGTGGCGGGAGGGGGGAATTTAAAGAGCCAAATCTGGATTGGCTCAGAAATAAGATGAACAGTTTTCCAATTTCAGGGGGAAAATAATTGGGCTGATTTCTGTGCCAAGCCATGGGAGGATCACTCGTCATTATACCTTAAGGTGCAGCCATAGCACTCCCAAGCCAAAGCTGGGGGTGGGCAGGGGCAGATTAACCTTTGTGCTGCCCATAGGCAAAAAGGCTTTTGCCACCCTTAAGGAAAAAAAAAAAAGCTTGGGGGGGGGGCAAGGGGAAAGTTCCCCTTTTACTTTGATTTGAAAAAAAAGCCGCAGCGGCAGTAACTGCGGGGAGGGGGTGACCAGGCGAGGGGAAAGTTCTCCCTTTTGCCCCTAAAGATTGCTGATGGTGGGGTGAGGCATGGCGGTGGTGGCTGGCCGCAGCTGCAGGGAAGGTGAGGAGGGGAGAGCCACAGTGCCCCCTTTTTAACCTCTACGCCTGCTGTGTGGGCAGCAGTGGCGAGCTCCAGCTCCTTCCTCCTCCCCTCCTGATAGCTGACTGAACAGCCGGGCTCTGCTCTCTGCAGACTGCAGCCCGCTTCACTGCAGTGGCCATGGCAATGGCTTTCCCCCAAAATTAAAGTAAATGGGGGGAATTTCCCCTCGCCCCCACACCCCAGAGCTAATGCCGCCGCTGCCACTCCTCAAATTTTGCCACCATAGGCAGATGCCTCCTCTACCTCTGCGTTAATCCGCACGGGGGCGGGAGAGGAGGGAGCTTGAATGTTTGCTAATTACTTTTATTTTTGTATTAGCACACTTGCAGTGCATCATTGAAATGGGAATTAAAACATTAGGGAAAAGTTAGACACCGGCTAATGATGGGGGAAAGGATTGCAGTGCAGACCATGTAATAGTGAAGATGCAAGCAAGCAAGCAGTGTTCAAAATCCCACCTTCCAGCTGTCTGGTAGAGAAGGCAAAAGTGGGGAGCAGAATTCAGTCTCCCCTCCCTCTCCTAAACCGCAGTTCTTCAGAGTATTCAGTTTTAAAGAACCCATAATGCATGAGAAGCAATGCTGGAAGTGCAACCAAAAATTCAGGCATCTAGCAAGGTGAGTTTTCAGCAGCGACATCACCAACCGCTTAATGGGCGACTCCTCTCACCAAGTGCATCAATAGCATGCTGCCAGTCCATATGTGACAGGCTGTCACCGCAATTGCATTGAAAGTCAGACTGAACATGTCAAGTCTCTCAAAAATGACTTGTAGGTGGGAAACAGGGAAAGCCCTGGAATGCAGTGGTTCGGCAGCAAAGCTCTCTGGATTCTCTGAAATAAATGAGTGACCGAATTATGTGAAACCATGAGACTGTGGCTCGTTTTTCTAAGAAAACCCAAAATAAAACAAAATCAAAATTCCCGCTGGGTGGATGCAAAGGTCAAAAACCAAGGCATGCCTGATATAGTTCTTTGCATCTTGATTATCATCTATTTCTGACCTTTAACAAGCTGGAGGAAGAAATGCATGCAGAAAAACAGGAACAAAATCTGAGGGGAAAATATTATCTCCTAAGACACAGGAAATAGTATCTCCCTAAGACTCCCTAAGTCAATTTCTTCTCATACTTGGGTCCCCAGCTGTTGCTGGACTACAACTCCCATCATCCCCAGCCACAATGGAGGCCATTCTGGAGACCATTGTGGCTGGAGATGATGGGAGTTGTAGTCCAACAACATCTGGGGACCCATATGGTGAAAATGTTTAACCATTGTAGAATGCTTTAATCTAAGATAGGTCACCAGGGATTAAATACGAAGCAATCCCCCAATGCAGTATTGTGAATTGTGTGGTGTCCAAAATTCCATATCTCTTTTTCCATACCTCTTCCCACTTCTGTGACTTGTGATAGAAATAGCACTAAGATGGAAAATCCCCAATACTTTATCAGAAATGATTATAGAAAATGAGCTGAAAGTAGCTGAAATTGGTGAATTAAAACAGTGGGAATTCATTATGACAGAGCTGCAGGTAATAACACTGAAACAAGAGGGGAATTGTTAGTTAATTACAGGAATAGATTTAATGGGTTCCAGCATACCTATGAATCTCTTAGCAATCCCCTAAGAAATGGATTTATAATGTATGGACCTTACAAGGACCCGAGAGGAGCCTCCTTTTTTTTCATGTGTATTTTGAAAGCAGATTACGTTTGCTTCTAATAGTTTAATAATTAATGTTCGCTGTAATGGTGGTAGTTGCATGACACAATTGATCAAACTCTAGATTACTTTCTAAAAACACTTTTGTAAATGGTCATTTACCTGCTCCAGTGTTATAGAATTATATAATTTCACTATAGCAAGGATTCTCAACCTTGGGTCCCCAGATGCTGTTGGAATACAACTCCCATCATCCCAGCCACAATGGCCTTTTGAAGCTGGGGATGATGGGGGTTGTAGCAATAACATGATCTGGGGTCCCAAGACTGAGAACCCTTGGGTATAGCTCAATCCAAGTCATCTTCCAAAACCACTGAAAGTTGTTTCTGTTTAGAAAAGGCTGAATTAAATTGTCTGGGGCTAATTATAATCTGTATTTCAGAACAGAAAAGAGAGTGGGGGACGTGTGAATTCTGGAGGCTGCGGAAATTACGCATCTCAGACCAATTGGCATATTGCTTATTTTGCACCATCATCATCACCCCCACCACTGATTTTATTGCATTACTTACAGACCGTAGCAGAAAAACAATACAATAATTAAAATTCGCCCAAAAGTGCCAGGGTAAAGAGGGAAAGAGCACAGAAATTGTCTTTTAAAAATTAATGGTAATGCAAAATTTCATCCGATAAGAAACATCCAAAGCCATCCGATGTAGTGTTATGGCAATACCATCTCATCACCACCTCGAACCAGCTTATGCCTAAACTTTAAGGCTGCAGATGCTGTTCCAAAACAAATGAACACCACTGGTAACACTGTGTAATTGCTCTGGGGAAAGCTTGCAAAAGGATCATTGGTATGGCAATACAATTCCTGCCTCTGTCACTTTATTTATTTTGTCTTATTACAAGTTGGGTATGATCAAAGGCACCGGCCAAATATTCAAGTCTTTGCAAGTTGGGTGCAAACATTTGGATCCGACTTCCAGTTATCCAAAACAATAAAGCAGGGACTTTTAAAAACCACAGCTGGCTTGAAGCTAACCTCCTTTGGATGCTTTTGAAAGCATAGATTCAAACCTCAAGGCTTTTGTTTTGCATTTATTTTATTTGGCATAACTATTTAGTATTTCAGATCTGTTATTTTTGCAATTGTTGAAGTTGTGTGTTTCATAAACTCCAGCATTTAACAGATGAAAACAGTGACTTGTAGGGAACACCCATATTCTGAGACCAATGATTCTTTTCTGAAGTCGCTCTCCACTACTACAGTTACTATCTGTGATTCCTCACTCTCCCTGCTCTGTTCTTTTACTCTGCAATAGCCTGTCATAAGAACATAAGAACAGCCCTGCTAGATCAGGCCCATGGCCTATCTAGTCCAGCATCCTTTTTCACACAGTGGCCCACCAGGTGTCTCGGAGAAGCCCACAGGCAAGAGATGAGGACATGCCCTCTCTCCTGGGACTTTTACACACGGCAGGCTTTACTGCAGATGTGAAGTTGTCCCAAAAAACCAATGCAAATAGTGGATTTTTTAACCCTGGATATAAATCGGGCTACACTCTAACATGCAGTGAAAAAAACCAAATTGTGTGTGAACTGCTCCCTGAGAATGTGCAGGGACTTTGAGGTAAATCTAGCCGCTATGTGAGATGCGAGTTAAAGGGCTTTTAAAGCTCCGAGTGAACACTTCCTGCTGTTGCTCCCCTGCAACTGGTGTGTTCAGAGGCATTTTGCCTCTGAGGCTGGAGGTGGCCTATAGCTACCAAACTAGTGGCCACTGATAGGCCTGTCCTCCCTGAATTTGTCTAAGCCCCTTTTAAAGCCGTCCAATCTAGTTATTTGTCGCCAGAAGGTTCACAATCGACTTTAATTTCTGAGAGAAATTCAAGAGAACACCAGCAGCAGTTACTGGAGAGATGCTAGAAAAACAAAACTGCCCTGCACCCTGTTTTCAACAGCTCAAAATGATCCTCACCAGCTTGTGCTTGGTGGCCTTTTAATGCTCAGGCGCATGCATGCATTTATATCTAGGCTGCACAACATTGCCCCCCCCCGCAGATGTTAAGACTACAACTCCCATAATTCCTGACTATTGGCCACTGTGGCTGAGGGTGGTGGCAAATGTAGTCCAAAAACAGCTGGAGGGCCTCATGTGTGGAGCCCTGATTTATATGCATGTGTCTGAAAGAGAGGAGGCATCCCCCCAGGAGTTTCCCTTTCATGAAGCATGGCGAGGTGATCATCCCAGACATGGATGTGAAGAGCGACACAGTGGAGCACTGAGTTCTGCGCTCCCATGGGCACACCCACCTGCAGATGTGCATGTGTGTGTCTGTGTGTCATATTGACCTTCGCCACATGCAGCAAAATGTCTTGGACCACCCCTGCATCCACCCTCCGCTCATAGACTTGACTTCTAGGGGTCCTGGGGAATAAGCTGAAAATGACAACTTGCACAAACAACATGTAAACAAAGCATTGATTCTCTAAAAGCAAAAGGGGGGGGGGATGATCAAGTAGCAGAAATTGAGTTTGTCCCTAGTAAACAGGCACAGTTAGATTGAGCACCAGGAGTGCATTTGAGCAAGGTTATATGCCTTAAGCCTTTTTGCTTACGGTCAGTTTTTGTTTAATCTCCGAAAAACAAATGGGTAAACAAACAACGCCTTTCTATTTCCATTGTTAGACTGAATCAGGAAGGATCTCTGGGCTCTGGCCAATGGCACTTCTAAAGATCTGCGTGGAAATAACCAGACTTTGGCTTCTGTTGCCTTCGCAGATTGTTTTTGGAAAGAATTTCTGCTGCAGGGAGACATCCCCTCCTCTCCAGCTGATGGTTTTATCTGTCTCCTTTCAGGTGGCTCTGCTCTGGCTGGAAGAAGCAGCTTTTGTGTTGCCAGCAGAGAAAGGGCAGAGGGGAGAGTTTCAAAAGGCAAGCGGCTCCCGGAGCTCAATTCATAGTAAGTGCAGCATTTCCGTCACTTCTCATGCAAACAGCAGAGCAGATGGATTTCCATAAGTCCAACAAACAAGCAGAAAGCTACTTTGCACATGGAACTGATGAGGAATGAACTTCCTCCCCTATTACAACATCAAAATATTTTAAATGCAACTGCACAGTGAAGTAACCAGAAGCCTGAATTTGCAATATGTGGAGACAGCAAGGTGGCTTAAGTCTGCATCTGTTTGTTTGTCTGTCTACACAGAGAAAAAAGGGGCTCTTTGTTGTCTTTGGTTTTTGTTTTGTTTTGAACATGAGAGGAATGCTGGTTTAGGAAAAACAAAATAAAAGAGACCCATTAGAGTGGTAAATACTCAGATGTAAAGCAGTCTCCTTCTCTACTGAAAGAAGCAATTTGAAGATACTTTAAGGGTATTATGGCTCCAGGAAGAATCTTTTCCTGTGGCTTTTAACAATTTAACTGATTAGTTTTTAAAAAGCCTGATGCTTTAAAAAGAAGAAGAAAGCATTCCGTCTAAAAGGCCACTTGTACACAGAACACAAATTACTATGTCCAATAGATGTGTGGGATCCCACCCCCATTCCCCCAACCTCTGGATGTCTCATTTCCCTCCCTCTCTGCTCTCTAGACTTTAAGCTTTCCCTCCCCATCTCTTCCTTGGACATTAAGTTTTTTAACTCCCTGCCTCCTCCATTTGGCCCTTTACTTTCTCCATTTATCTTTCCCTCCCAATCACATATACCTCCTCCCTCTTCCTCCTCCTCCACCACCACCTTCTTTTCTCTCTCTCTCTCTCTTTCTTCTCCTCACTCCAGACTGGGTCTTTTGGAAATGCACCTTAAGACCCTTCTTCAAAATTCTTGTAGACAATCTCATAGTTTTGGCTCATGTCCTGATTAATATACTGTCAAATCCAGAAAGAGCAATACTAGAGAAGATTATTCCTAGATTAACGTTAAAGTTTACATTTGGATTTAAATTATCCTTCTCTTGCTATTGCCAAATTAGAGTGAATTTTTGGTACCATTAACTTGTGAGCAGCAGCTCTGACCTCTGGGGTTCTCTGTGTTTGTTTGTGTTATCTTTAGTGCAGACAGTTATGTATGTGACAAGCAGGCAGAGAAGCACCAGTTCAAATGGTGGATGTGCCAGATTGTGTCTTGAGTTTGGGCACTGGAGTTGGAGGCGCAGTTCAAAGTTCTGGTTGCCCATTTTGCTTAATAGATTGGCCAAGAATTCGGTCTCTCTTTAGTCTCAGTCTCACTATCTCGGTGAGAAATTACCTCCCCCAAACTCCTGGAATAGATTGATCACTGGATCAGGCTCAAGGCCCATCTAGTCCTGCATCCTGTTTCACACAGTGGCCCCCCAGATGCCCACAGGAAAGGAGTGAGTGCTTGCCCCCTCTTCTGCCACTGTTCCCCAAGTATTGCGATGCCCAAACCTTATTGCGTAAAACATATTTGATTTTGATTTTTATATTTCCTGAAAAAATATGGCCCCTTTCTCCAAGGGCCAAGTGTGCTCCTTTCATACTTTCCCCAGCCAGTGTGGTGTAATGAGCTACAAAGATAGCTTGTCCTCCTCCTCCCGTGCTTCCAGACAATCACTTCCACCCAGGTTTCTCTCTTGCCTTGTTTCCACACAATCAAAAATTGGGAGTACACACAGCTCCCAAATCTGGGTAGATTTTGATTGTGCGAATGATGTCAGTGTGTCTGGCGAGAAGTGAGGGAGACCTGTATTCAAATCTTCATCCAGAAATGAAACTCACTGGGTGACCTTGGGTCTCTCACTGTCCCCGTCTAACAAACCTGGCAGGCTTGTGTACTGCTAAGGTGGGGAGATGCAATATGTGCCCTGAGCTCCATAGAGGAAGGACAGTAGGAAAATGTAATAAGAACAGCAGGGACATGTCCCTGGACCCCTGAGGAAGAGGGCCCACCAGCCGGGTGACACTTGCTCTTCACTCTCCCCCTCCCCAACTCACTGGCATGCTGCTGGCTCCTGACTGGAGGAGTCAGTTTCAAGTGAGACAAGTCCTCTCCAGGAGGGGAGCGGGGAAGAGTACCAGGCAGCATCTCTTCCTCCTCCTCTTTCTCCTGGTTGGCTGCCTCATGGTAATGTTGATGTTTTGTAAATATACAAGGTGACTGTAGTAGGTATACATGTTTTTAAAGTGTTTCTGAGTTGGGGGAATGCACACAGTGCAAGTGTGTATGTGAAATGTGTCTGCTTGCATGGGGAGTGTGTGATGTTATTTGCACAGGAGCTAGAGAAAGGGTATGCTGAGCCTGTTTTTGTTTTTCATTATGTCCTTGCAGTTCCTCTGCAACAACAAAAAAAACAGTGGTGGGGAGACGAGGAGAAGAAGGCAGGGGCCTTTCTTGTCCCGGGGCCCACTGCAACCTTCTTATGCCCTTGAATAATAGAAAAACCTATGAAATGATTATTGCATGCAATCCAGTATGCTCTTGATAAAAACCTGGTGGCTCATCATCCCAGCCCAAGTGGCAGCTGAGTTGCCCTTGAGAACACAGCACCATCCAGCAAGAGAAAGATGAGTCTTAGCCTGTCTGACAACAATCCCATTTATTTCAGTGTCCACATGGCATGAATTTCAGTGGCCTTCCAGATTATGCTACTGTAACTTGATTTAGAATCACAGTCTGCTGGATAGTTTGTGCTTAAGTTGTGGTGTCCATTTCAAAAACTCTGTAGACTGCTCCCCGAGATGTCTGTCCCAAGGATGGAGACAGCTTCCAAACCATGCCTTGCTTACTTGTCTTGCTGCTTTTTAGACTCTGCTGCAGGGATCTTAGTTTATGGGGTTGCAATCCAATTAATTAAACTAGGTGCAGATTTTTAGCAGCCTTTTTTGCAACATAGCAAATGCAACATAGCAAGAGAGTTAGGTGTCTTCACCGCTAATCCTTCTGCACAGTTTGGTAAGGCTGTTTGTATAGCTGTGAATGGGCTGTCTGCATTTTTCAAGTGTTTTTTGAGAAGATGGGTGCAAATTCATTTTTGCAAGATTGTTTCCAAAGGTTAACACCTGTCTGTTCATAGTACATCAGGCATTTCCTTCAGATTTGGGATTTGGAAGTGGGACTTTGATAGAGTTACTGAGAGGTTCAAGGCTTTAAGCAGGGCGGAGCTATAACTGGGCAGACAGATTCAAAGAACCCTAGGCTGGTCAGCTCCTGGGAGTCACCGAATCGGTGAGCCCCCCACCCCCACCGGTGGCTGAAGTCCCAGAAGAGCTGTGCAAGCCTTCCGGAGCTCATTCCGAGCTGGCTTTTGCTAGCTGGGTGTGCATTTTGTTTGCTCTCTCCACGAGGGAGAGAACAAACAAAAACGTCCATTCATCCAGGAAACGCTGCCTGGAATTACCCATGGAGGGCTTGCCCGACACTTCCGGGGCTCTAGCCATGCCTCCTTGCGCATGGCATCACACACAAGGGGGTGTGACCCAAGCTCCGGAGGGCCCATGCGAGCCTTCCAGAGTGCATTTCCAGCCGATGTTTGCTGGCTGGGTGCATTTGTATTTTTTCCCCCTCTCCCTCTCTGGAGGGAGAGAAAGGGAAATAAATGTTGAAGAGTATGAAGAGCAACCATTAAGACCCTTACACAACAGAGTACAGTATGCTGTGATGGTAAAGAAGTTCAGCCCAAGAGATGATCTGGAGACATTAGGTTGAGTTCAAAAAACAAATCAAGATTTATTAAGAAACTCAAGTATCACATGCTAAGAGGCAGCCATTGAACAACACACCCAAACAGGTCCTAGCCTTCAAGAACAACTGCACAGTTCTAACTGACTCTAACTGACCAAGACGGACCTGCCTCTAGTGGCCAGAAGAGGTTAGTGCGATGCTAAGAGCAAAGCTTCAGAATTCTCACTTTACTGCTTGATGTGGCTCACAACATTAATAAAACAGATACAATGTAAAATAAGATGAGTTAAAATACTTCTAACACTCCATCTCATTGCTTGAGCACCGATAACAGCTTTCATTCCATTGGCTAGCGTGGCTTTCCTTCCAGGGTTGGAGGAAGCCCGCACAGCCAATTCCACCCCCTCTGTGGTTTCCCAGACTGCAGATCATCATCACCTGGGAGCACACCGAGGGAATCGGAGGCAAACTGTGGGTCCACTGAATCCGCAGTTAAAGCACCCTAAATCAACTAGTTTAGAGGAGCCTAGGGGTGGCAAAGAATGTCTTTAGGAAAGCAAGGATTTGCTATACATTTAATTACTTGTAGAGGCAAGATGATTAATATTGTTAGTTTATTTACCTTATTAATGAATCATGCTTAATATTTTCAAACATTTTCAGAAAATGGAGATTTTCTGAATATTTTTCTTAGAAAATTATGTATTTTGTCCAATCTGTTTTCCAGGCTAGTTTCCTTTTCCTGTCCAAGACCATGTGGCAGGAAAGACTGAGGTAGAAAGAGTACCAGGCCAGCTGAAATCTGCAGGGAAGATGGCCCTGAACCTCCCCCCCTCCACACACACACACAGGAAGGAAGTGTGAGGTCTGACCTCGCTCTTGGGAGGCTGGAGGAGTCTTCTACCTACTCGGCTGCACTGGCTTCTGCTTCTGCTTCTGTAGAGGAGTGAGTGAATGAGACTTCTTTAAACAGCAGAAGAAGCCTTCTAAAATAATTAATTCCAGCTATAGGACCATGAGATACTCTGACTGTGTCATCTGACATTTTGCTGTCACGCTCCAGTCTGGTGGATGAGAGAGCAGGAAATATTTTGGGAGGAGCAGGTGCTATTCCTTGGACTTGTCTTTGTTAGACTCTACAGAAACTTTTCCTGCTGCATTAGCCTCTCTTTTTAGCAAGCTGCATTTTAATTCATTGCAAGCACCGGGGGAAAATAGCAGGTTAACTCAGTTCCTCTTTCTAGTGAGAAGAAGGGTATTGATTTTCAAAAGGATCTGTTGGACCACTATCTTTTTTTCAACCTCTCTTTTGGCGTTAAGAACCAGAGAAAGTAGCTTTAATTAATGAGACGGGTACAAAAGTTCTCCGTGAGCACAGGAGCTGGCTTCCTCTCCATGCCTTTTAAAAGTTCTGAGGCCCCCCAGAGATGGACTGATTTGTTGTGATTCTCAAGCTTTTGTAGATCACAGGCTAATTCGTTCACCTATGAAAATTCATGCCACAATAAAGTGGGTAGTTTCTAACAGACAAATCCTAGAAAGGCTAAGTGTGTAGGTTCCAAGCTTAGAGGGAACAACTCTACCCCGCATATGGAGTCTCTAACTACAGAAGACTGGACCTCTGGTTTGTTTCCAGCAGAGACTACTCAGATGCCTCTTGAAATTCACAAGTAGGGCATGGAGGCTATAGATGTCCCAAACTTCTCAAATTCAAAGGTATGCTGACATGGAGGTTCCATTTAGCTGTCATGATTTATATATATAAAATGTCCCTAGCCCCTAAATTTCATATGTAAAAGAATCAAGGGGGCTGTTAACATGGAGAATGAACAGATGCAAAGGAGGACAGAGTGCCTGTACCTTGAATTTGCAAGTACATGCAGTTCATCATTCAGAAGAGAGTAGAACAGCTGCTGAAATTCCTTGTTCTACAGAACTATTTTCATTTTTCCTTCCTTTTTCTTCCTGTTCCTTTCTCCAAGGAGCAAAGGCCTTGGAGAGGTTCTCTTCCCTTGCCCTTTATCCTCACAACAACCTTGTGAGGTAGGTTAGTCCATGAGTGAGTGACTGACCCAGGGTCAAGCAGTGAGCTTAGTGGCCGCGCTGGTTTTGAACCCAGGTCTCCGCAGTCCTAATCTAATACTGTATTATACTGGTTTGCAGTGCACCTGTATCCCTTTACCTCTGTTGAAGGCATAGAAGCGCCATCTTTATTTGCATCTGCTCACTGTAAGAAGACGCTTCTGTGTCACCTTTTCCATAGAAATTACTAGTGTAACAAATATTTATATACTTCTTGTCAACAAAGTGCTCAAAGTGGTGAATGGAGAAACGTGAATGAATGAATGAGATGGCTCCCTTTCCCAAAAGGACTATTGAGGCTATTCACATGTACATGCAACACCGGGCTAAGGGAGCCCAGCTTGGTTTTGCACACACGTGTGAACCACCAGGATCACACCCGATCCCAGCAGTACCACGGCGGCAAACCCACCTGCGGAGCTTCCCTTGAAAACGAGGTTAAGGGAGCAAGCCCTCCCTTAACTGCGCTTTCCGGATCGTCTGTCAGCCGCAGCTGTAAACCGCTGAGGCTAGCAGAGACTAGCACCGTGCACTCATGCGGTGTATTATTGGAGCTCCGAGGGTGGGGCAACACGCCCCGGCTTCCCGAACCTTGGAGCTGCTGGCAGGAACCAGTGCTCGAATGGGTGGGGCAATCCGCCTGCCTAGGGACATCACGAGGATCATCTGTGGGGAGGTAAGTGGTTTTGGACTTCCTCCCCCCAAAAACTGCACGTGAGAAAGGGCTCATTGCCTTTTATCTGAAGGCCCCATTGCTCCTTTACAATTGCTTGGTTCATGTTTGGCATGATGGTGAGACACCCGATGGACACACAGCAAGTTCTCTGTCAATGTTTTGACAGCAAAACTATCACATAATATTGCCATGCTTATATTCCTTCCTTCCTCCTTCCTTCCTTCCTTCCCTCCCTCTCTCTCCCTCCCTCTCTCTCTCTCTCTCCTGTTTGTTTTGGAGGGCACCACCCTGTCTATGAAAACAAAACCTTAAAATTGTGATAGGCATCTTCTCCTTCCACTTACTGATAAACACAATGTTGTTTAATGCTGCTGTTCAAGGTACATTAACCTTGTCTGCTAAAGTTCCCCTGCCTGTTGCTCTTTTTATTCCAGTGTTTATGTTACAGAAACATCCCTGGAGCACTCTTAGGCTTAAAAAGATTGACTGTGATGAGTTCCTTTCGAGGGAAGAGAATGGCTTATTTGTCATGGTTGCCTTAAGAACGCAAAAACAGCCCTGCTGGATCAGGCCCGAGGCCTATCTAGTCCAGCATCCTGTTTCACACAGTGGGCCACCAGATGCCTCTGAGAAAGCCCACAGGCAAGAGGTGAGGGTATGCCCTCTCTCCTGCTGTTTCTCCCCTTCAACTGGTATTAAGAGGCATCGTGCCTCTGAGGCTGGAGATGGCCCACAGCCACCAGACTAGTAGACATTGATAGACCTGTTCTCCATGCATTTGTCTAATCCCCTTTTAAAGTCATCAACACTACTGGCCATAACCACATCCCATGGCAGAGAATTCCATAGATTAATTATGCACTGTGTGAAAAAGTACTTTTTTATGCCGTTCCTTAATTTCCCGACCTTCAGTTTCATGGGATGACACCTGGTCCTAGTGTTGTGAGAGAGGGAGAAAAATCTCTGTCTGTCCACTCTCTCTACTCCATGTATAATTTTATACACCTCTTTCATGTCTCCCTCTAGTCGCCTCTTTTCCAAACTAAAAAGCCACAGAGGCTGTAGCCTTGCCTCATAAGGAAGGTGCTCCAGGCCCCTGCTCATCTTGGCTGCCTCTTCTGCACCTTTTCTGGTTCTACAATGTCCTCCTTAAGATATGAACTGTGCGCTGTACTCCAAATGTGTCCACACCATAGATTTGTATAAGGGCATTATAATATTAGCATTTTTATTTTCAGTCCCCTTCCTAATGATTTCTAGCATGGAATTTGCCTTTTTCACGGCTGCTGCACATTGAGTTGACACTTTCAACAAGTTGTCCACCACGACCCCAAGATTCCTCTCCTTGTCAGTCACCGACAGCTCAGATCCCATCAGAGTATATGTGAAGTTGGGTTTTTTTTGCCCAAATATGCATCACTTTACACTTGCTTATATTGAACCACATTTGCCATTCTGTCACCCACTCACTCAGTTAGGAGAGGAGCTCCTCCCAATCTGTTTTGGATTTCAACTACCCTGAATCATTTAGTGTCATCTGCAAAATTTGGCCACTTCACTGCTTACCCCAACTTCTAGATCATTTATGAACAAGTTAAAGGGCACTGTTCCCAGTACAGATCCCTGAGGGACTCCACTTCTTATTTCCCTCCATTGTGAAAACTCTCAATATATTCCTACCTTCTGTCCTTCAACCAGTTACCAAATCTACACATGAACCTGTCCCCTTATCCCACAACTGCTAAGTTTACTCAAGAGCCTTTGGTGGGGAACTTTGTCAAAAGCTTTTTGGAAGTCTAAGTATACTATGCCACACGGCCCCGTTCGGGAGTTAGATCCAGGCCAGTGCTACGTTTGCAGCACGGCCAGGAGTGCCTCTCCTCAGGAGCTAGACTGGGGCCAAAGCTGCATTCGCAGCGCCCAGAAGTGGTTCTCCCTGAGAGAGAGCTGCTCCTGTCTGCGCTGCGAATGCAGCGCTGGCCATTTAACTCCTGAACGGGGCCACACGGCCCTGCTCGGGAGCTAAACCGGCTGCCCCCACACACATCTGGCGTCAGACGCGGGGGGCATGTTGGGGCTGCGAGGTGCAGCCACTGAGGGGCAGCGGCTTGGGTTCTTTGAACCCGGTCGCCCAATGGTGGCTGAACCCCTGGCCCAGATCCCAGGAGCATCCTGGCTCTCCCCTCCCCCCGCCCGCCCTCATTCCTAGCCGGCTTTGATGTTGGCTGGGTGTTTTCTTCATTCTCTCTCTCGCTGGGGCAAAGAACAAAGAAAATACCCAACCAACAAGCAAAGACAGCTGGGAAATGAGCTCTGCTGAGCCGTGCGGGCCTTTCCGGGTTATCGTCACACCCGTTGCATGTGACGAACATGATCTTAGTCTCCCCTAGCAATGAGTCTGGTCTGAACTGAAAGGGCAGGAACTAAACAGCTCCTTCTTTCAACAGCAAGCCATAGAGTTCTTCTTTTTCTCAAAGTGAACGAGAGAGAGAGGAAGCACTCTTAGAACAGTGGTTCCCAGGTACTACTTCTCTTCTTGCAACTCTTAGATGATCTCTCTGTAGGTGTCTCATGATCCCCCAAGGGGGCTGCCCTTTGAGAATCTAGGGTGTGGATCGTAAATTCTGGTTCATGCCATTTAATGGCTATATCATTACTAAAGCCATAATGATGGCCATTGGTCTAAATGGCTTTAAATTCAGGTTAGATAAATTCATGGTCTGCCAATGGTTGCAAGTCAGGATGGCTATATACTACCTCCCGGTTCAGAGAAATGATGCCTCTGAATACCAGTTGCTGGGAAGCAACAACAGTAGTTACTCGCCTACTTATCCTGCGTTTGCAAGTCTCAGAAGTATCTGGTTGTGGCCACTGTTTGAATCAGGATGCTAGACTAGATGGACCTTTGGCCTGACCCGGCAGGGCCGTTTTATCTGGATATGACAGGGAGATAGCCAGGCTTAGCGGAGAATCTTTCAGCAAAAGATAGGTATCTTCAAGCATTTCTTATTTTAGAAACAAAGCGCTGGAGATGTATGGTGCAGTCCTGTATGGTCTTCTCTTGATTTTGTTCCTCCAGGCAAGCTACCAAGTCAAGTAAGGTGCTCCTTGGTGTCACAGGCCCATTTCTAGATAGTCTGGAGGCTGTTTTCCTTAAACAACAACACCATGCATGTTTTTGGTATGCTAGGCAGCTGGATGCCCAAAGAAATGCATACAAGCTCGCCCAGGAGATGGCAAATCAATTGGAATCGGTTGTGGGTCCCTTTCCATCTTAAACTGTTTGAAGGAGTGAACCAGGCAGTGCACTATGGAAGGCAGTGGGTTTTGCCATCAGAATGCAGGAAACCAGGCAGGGAAATAATGAAATATTCAACTGCTATTTACGGAATTGATTTGAAGATCAAGAAGTTACGAGCAGCTAGATGAAAAGGATTAAGTAGGAAGCGTGAATGGAGAGATACTGTGGAGCAGAATGAAATTTGCGTTTCAGTTGTTCAATACTTTATGTGGATTTTATGAACAAGAAGGAGGAGGGTGTGAGCATCCAGGTCTGCTAAAGCCATGCTTCTCAAGGGGTGAAGCAATAATTCTTTCCTAACAGTGACACTCGCGGCATTTCTCCTATTCCTCCTTTTGTCTTAAACTTTATTAAACAACTTTTATTTTTCCAAAAGCAAGATAAAAGATTATACAGAATCTTCAATTAGGTATACTCATGTGTATGTATATGCACATGCACACATTCCTACGTGCAGAAAAGTAACAAATCCAACAATAAAAAAGTATATTTTGCACTTAAATATCAAAGTATGGCAGCAGGTTGGTGAACAAAGGAAGGATAGGAAGATTATAGGAATGGTAGCCAATTAGAAATATATGTTCCTATGTCTTGAAGTACATGCTGGCTTTGTATGCCTCCTTGGGCCTAGCCTTTCTCTGTCTGTCTTGACTGTGCAAGGAGGTGGAATTCTGACATGGCCCTTCACCTTTGCTCCATCAGCAGAATGCAGGCAGAAGTGTGTGCTGCATTTCGCCTTTTTATTCAGGGTTTGATGGAGCTGAAAGAAGCAGCCTTCATCTTGGTCTTTCACACACAAACCTGCTCCCTCTCTCCTTAGTATTTTTGCTCCCAGACCTAGGATGTCTTTCGAGTTTCACTAGCAGATACCAGTTTTTCTCTCTCCTTCCTTCCTTCCTTCCTTTCTGGTTTATTTGTACATGTATATCCTTCACTTCCGCCAAGGAGCCCGTAATGGTGCACATGGTTATGTTTATCCTCAGAACAACCCTGCTCCAACCACTGCACCACAGTGGTGGATTGTTCTTGGATTAGGTCAAATAGGGTCCCCCTGCCCCACTTAACATATGGAGATTTAGATGAATATATCGTCACAACCTTTTGGTAGAATGCTTTTTTCTTATCAGGGTTGACACAAGGGTTGCTAACACTCCAGCACTGTCCTGGCGTCTCCCAAGAACTGTCATCCATCTCCAGAAGACTCTTGAAAGCCATCCTGGAGAGTCTCATGGTTTACTGTTGTGAAAAGTATTGCAATACATATGCATATCTCTGTGTGTGTGTGTGTTTGTCTGTCTGTGTGTGTGTGTATAAATAATCTCTGAGTGTAGTTTCAGTCCAAGTTGAAACCAAGCCCTAGTTGAAACCAAGATTCCAGTGAGCTTTTAGCCCCTTTTCACACACCATATCCACCTTCAGATGGAGCGGGAAACTGGGATCATGCCCATTGGCCTGTGATTGGGATCTCTCACAGCTTTGGTTTCTGAATTAGAATAGCCCTACAAGTCTGCTTTAAAGATCAGGGGCATGGTGTTCTGAGAGAAGGTGTTTAATAGGGTTGCCAGGGTTGCTTTTGCATCCAGGTGTGGCCTAATGATGTCACAGGACTGCCAGTCCTTGACATGGGGGGCAGGATCTGGCTTGGGGGCAGAGCCCAGAGGTAAAGGGGCAAGACTCAGTAGCAGCTTCCAAATGACCTGAGATTAACCTTTACCATCCATCCACCTGGGTGGGGTGGGGTGTTGGAGTTGAGGTAGTTAGTGAGGGTCCCCTTACCTGTCCCTACTTCCTTTCTCCTCGGAGAGGAGATGGGAGCATCTCCCTCCTCCCCCATTCATTATGTAGATCATAGTTAGGATAAGTCTTTCCTATCTCAAACGTACTTAACCTAAAAAATCTTATTGTCTTTATACTGCACTACAATCTCCATGCTTGTTCTTCACTAGCCACAACAATAAGGCTCTGCACTACTTTGTAACTGGAGTGGGCATCTTCCTCTTGGTGCTTTGCAAAACAATCACAAATTACAACACTTTCCCAGACAGCAAGCTTTACTGCGGGTTTACTGAGGTTTTACTGTGAGTTCGAAGTTGCCCCCCCCAAATGATGCAAAAAGTGGATTTTTTAACCCCAGATATAAAATGGGCTACACTCTTAACATGCAGTGAAAAACCCGAATTGTGTGTGAAGTGCTCCCTGATAGCTCGCAAGGTCTTTGGGGTAAATTTGGCCGATATGTGAACGCACCCCCTCTATTCCAGAGGAGATGTGAGCTGAAAGCCAAGTGTGAAAAACTTCCTGGAGGAGCCATAGCATTGGGAAGAAAAGCATCCTGACCATGCACTCACATTTGGCCAAAGGCCTGCTCATGCATGGTGCCACATGTGGAATCTTTGTGCCAGGCAATATAGCATGAACCAGCCTCAAAAGTGTCCTTAGGATCTAAAAGGCCCTGGCAAATCATGGGTAAAATATTAGAACCCAGGAGGAAAACGGAATTGAAACTTAGAAACAGACTAGTTCGGCTTCCTCTCTTTAGCTTCTACTGCAGAGGACTTGGAAAAGCACAAGGGGCTGACCAGATCCAGCTCCTTTAACTGATGGTGCCGCACATTCAGCCAAAGTGGCCTCTAGAGATTCTTCCCCAGAACTCAATTCATCGACAGAAATGGCAGCACTGAGAGAAATGATCCTCGTGCCCATTTTCTATTTGGTTTCTGTTGATTAATGGCGCAACTTCATGCAACAGTAAAAATGCCCAGTTGGAACATAAGCTGCTGAAGCACTCCAAAGAAAATACAGCGGAGAGAGTTGATTGCAAATGCTTGGGAATGGCATTATTTGTAACATATGCCACTCCAAGGAACATAATAGTTAATATCCTGATGTGAGCGTACGTTTGTGTGTCTCTGTGTGTGTGTGTGTGTGTGTGTGTGTACACACACACACACTACCTCTACTAATATGAATATTTATATACAGTTATCCCTCGCCAACTGCGGGTTTCCCAATCATGGTTTTAAGTATCCATGACTGGGAAATTGTGGCAGGTCTCGCTAACCGTGACCTGAGAATCTGCAGTTCAGTGAGATTTGTTGTCAGTTTGGGCGGGACATGGTTTTTTGGGGGGTTGGGTGATTTCCAGGGATTCAAGGGTGATTGGGGGGGTTCGGCATGATTTCTGGGGGGTCCCCCCTCCTCTTGCTAACTATGGCTGATTCTGGGTGGGTTTTGGTGGGGTTTTAGTCCTTTTTCTTTATTTTTCGGTCTTTTCCCCTAACCCCCTGTTTCCAATGCATTTCTATTGCTCTCCAACTGCGAATTTGCCATGAGGTTTTCCCGGAATGGAACCATTGCCGCTGGTGAGGGATGTCTTTACTGCTCTTCAACAAAGTTCTCAAAGCAGTTTACATAGAAAAATAAATAATGCATAAATAAATAAGATGGCCCTCTGTCCCCAAAGGGCTCACAATCTAAAAAGAGACATCAGTCACACAGCCACTGGAGGGATGCTGTGCTGGGTTTGGATAGATGCTTTCCCCCCGCAAAATATAAGAGAATCACCACTTTAAAAGGTGTCTCTTTACTCAGTCAGCAGGGGTTACACACATGCACACTACACTCACCTACCTTAGCTGGCTCTCTGAGCAGTGGTCAGTACTTACTTCTCTTACTCAGGACTATAAATTCTGCAGTGTCCTTATGGACTAGGTTATGTCTATAGGTCTACATAAGTAGAACTGGGGAGCAACTGTCTTCTTTATGTCAAATCAGAAGAGGACACTTGTTTCCACAAACAAGAAGACTTGAAACATCTCAAAACAGCTCTTCAGATATTTAAATTGTGAGAGTGCAGGGGGCAGCAAAATTGCCATGCCGGACGCCACCCCATCTTCACAGTTGCTAGATATGGACAAGGTGTACACACATCAGCTTCTGCGCACAACAGGGAACCCTGCTTTTTTGAGTTCTTGACTATGTGTGCAGTTAGTTTGCACCTAGGAGCTGTGCAGTCTACTGAATTTGCATAGGTCAGGGTGGGGTCTGCTGCTGGAATCCTGTTCCCCTGGGATGCACTTTGAATGTCTGAAAAGGGTTAGTTTGTCCTATTAAAAAACTGCTTCATATGACCCATTAGAAAAGAAGCCCAGGTGCAAATTTAATAATGAAAAATGTAACAGAGAGGAACTGTTAGTTTGCAAATGAATGTTCACCAGTTCATGAGTGCAGAACTTGTATGTGTGAATGTGCCATCACATGTTGAATGCTGCAGACAGAATCCAGTATCATTTCACACCACCCCAAATGCAATGCACTTAAGTGGAGTCAGTTCCACACATTCAACTGTCACTCGTCATGCTAAACAAATGAAGGGATGAGAAAATAAGCGATGGATGTGCACTTGTGACCACTGCTCAAAGTGGTTGGACAACATAGGGTTGCTGGATAAAATCAAAGGCCTTTTCTAGCCCAGCACTGCAGTTCCAAGAGTGATAAATTATCAAGCGCAGAGTGGTTGACTCTCTGTTTATCTGAGGATTTGGTAAATATTCCTGCTGCTAATGAATATTAATGAGCATAGCACCTGACAACACATAAAAGGGCAGACGTTCCCTACTTAACATAGTGAGCATCTGTGGGAAGGAAGGAACATAGGAAGCTGCCATATACAGAGTCACACCATTGGTCCATCTCGCTCAGTATTGTCTACACTGACTGGCAGCGGCTTCTCCAAAGTTGCAAGCAAGAGTCTTGCCCAGGCCTCCAGGGTTGAAACCTGGGACTTCCTGCAAGCAAAGCAGATGCTGTACCTCTGAGCTAAGACCCCACCCATGAACATGGGACTTCTAGGCCCCACCAAGGACCCATGAACATCTAGGCCACACCAAGACCTGACTCCACCAAGACCTGTTCAGCTGCAGCAAAGTGGCTATACAATGTGCGCTTAGACCAGCCTCTGACTGGGACCTAAATTTGTACCTGTCTTTCTCTCTGGTGGAGTTAACAGCTGCAGGTTGGGAGGGGAGGGGAGCAGTTTACACTGGGTGATGATGGGCCTGGGAAGAACGAGTTGAACACTAGGCTTGCCAGTTTTGTCCAAGATGATGCTATTTCTCTCCCCCCCACCCCCACCCCAATCAGACATTATGTTGTATGATTGTACAGGTCTGTATGCTTGTACATGTGTTTGTGTAAATGACTGTACCTGTGTTTGTTTAAAAATTGAATCTGAATATAGGCCCATTAAATGCATGGTGCATTCAGGAAATGTACTTCTGTACTTGCATTCAGCATTACATGAATGACTGTACCTGGGTACAGATCTGTACCTGTGTACACTGTGCACTTGTACGAATGTTGAACGTCATGGGTGAATGGACCTCTGGTTGCAGGGGCTCTGCTCTTGGGGACATGACCACAAGCTCACATCTTGCTTTGTTCTACTCACCTAGTGCTGGTCACACCCCCTGCTCACCAACAATTATGACCCATATCTTGATGCTCAGGTTGATCACGGAAGTGTTTTCTAATACTGTGTGGTTCAAACTCTCTTCATCTAGTCCTTCGTGGATTTTGCAGGTCTGATCACGTGCATCTTTTCTTCAGATATATCCACGGAGTTTCATGAAAGCTGTGACAGCTTTACACCATTATTTCAAGATTCATAGCTGTCGGTTCCCAGTGAGAGAGTGAGAGAGAGCTGTCCAAATCTTTCCAGCAAACAGAACGCTGTTCCTGGCATATTTATTGCAGCAGAGCGAATTTGTGTCCCAAAGATAAATATAGCGTTATCAGCAACAGCTGTCTCTCATTTTTATTTGTTTTTATATTTGACTATACATTCAGTTCTCTAAAAACACCCAGAGCTGTAAATCCTATGACAAGACACCCCTGATTTAGTAGCTTGGAGTATTTAGGAGCCATGATTTAGGGAACACATCTATGGTGCACGAGACAATTAAGTAATGTGCCATGCTGCCACCCTCTGGAATATGTAAAAACCAAAATGAGGCAGAAGGTCATGTTTCTTCTACAGCGAAGCCTGCTGTGGCCGTTGGGTTCCTCTGGTCATGGCTTGACTCAGTATCTGCTCTTTCGACATCTGTTTTTAAGCCTACAGAGGCTTACTGGCATCCCGCCACCCACATTCACAAAAACAAAACCTATCCAAATTCAAACAAATTGTGGGCATTGACTGAGGAAGACTGGGGCGAAATAGGCTGCAAAAGATAACAGCAGGATGAGACCCCACCCTTTGGTCCAGACCATTCTCGTGGTTATATTCTGACATTGTAGAGGGAGGGAGATTGAAGAAAGGTGCTAGAAAGAGATTAAAGTTTTATGTACATATTCAGGGGCATACGACTATGACGACAAATATTTTTTCAACAAAAATTCCCAAAGCGGTTTATGTAGGTGTAAATGAATAAAATGGCTCCCTGTCCCCAGAGGGCTCATAATCTTAAAAAAAGAAACGTAAGATTGACACCAGCAAGAGCCACTGGAGGGTTGCTGTGCTGGCATGGATAGGGCCCGTTGCTCTCCCCCTTCACAGTAAAAAGAATCACCACTTTTAAAAGGTGCCTCTTTGCTCAGTGGCAAAAGGTGCAGGAGATGAGGTTATAAAATGGATTACACCACTTCAGGCTTTGGGTGGGCAATGTCATTTTTAAGCAGTGTCGTTTTTGAGCATTTGAGCATGTACAGCCAAACAAACAAAGAAGTCTCCCTGCAAGGAAACAGGTTAGCACATCAGGATTTTAACACATTACACTCCCAGTCCCTGTGAGATACACCTTTGTGCTCTGAAAAAAGTGACCCGCTATCTGCAGGTTGAAATGATAAAGCCTACTATTTCACCAGTCTACTCATTCCAGCCCATTCACGCTGCTGCACGTGCAGGCCAGGTCACCAGGCTGACGTTGAGCACTAGTTTTAAATATCATTTCATGTTTTGTAGGGAAGCCGAATCTCAGCAACTGATAGGTTATATAAATATGGGAGACACTGCACAGCTATGTGGATTTCTTGCGTGAGCACATGGTTACTTGTGGCGCAGATACACTGTTAATCAGGACATCAGCCACTGTAAACAGTACAGCCTTTAAAACACGCGGGGAGGGTTGAAAGGAAGAGGCAATCTGGATTTGATGCAGATTCTCTGGATGTGTCTTTGCAGGAATGGAGGTGAGGTGGGAAGCAAAGTTCACTCTGCAGCAAAACAGAACCCAAACAAAAAACCTAAAGCTCTGTACTCACTGCTGTTCACCAGTACATCTGGACCCGCCCTGGCTTTCTCAGATGTTATAGGATATCCTACCAAGACTTGCCTAGACTGTTAAAAGCAGTGAACTCTCTCTCCTTTCTCACATGAGATTAACTGTTATGATGTTTTGCAAGCAGTCTCCGAATGTTCCGGCTTTAGTTGAGAGGTTTAATCCAGGAGGGAGTCAGAGGACTTAACACATCCCCTGAGAAATCTGGCATTATCCACTCCGTGAGAGGGCGGGGTTTGTTTTCGAATATTTTCCAGCCGTTGTCTCCTTGGTGATGACATAAACGGGACCCTCTCTTTTCTGCAAGAGACTTTGCAGTGCACAAAGCTATCAGATGTACAGCTTGATCCTAGTATTGTATGCATGTGCTCCATCCATCCCTGTTTTCCAAGGGCAGTTCCTATTTCCCGCTGTCTCTGACAAATACCTATCCTTAGTTTGCCCTTATTTTTTCCTCTGTGGGTTGCCTTTTAAAAATGTTGCTAGTTTGTCTTTGGTGTTCAGCTCTCTCTCCAGGAGCTTAAGAAATTAGACGAATGGAAACCAGTGTGTAGCAGCATGCATGTAAATATATGTGTCTTACCTATAAGGTCCCATGTTGTTTAGAGTCTGCCATGTAACATACTGTTTTATATGCACATGCATGCATGCATTCATTCACATGCATTCGTTGCAGGGGCGTAACTATAATCGGGCAAGGGGAGACAGTTGTCTGGGGGCCCACTGCCTTGGAGGGGGGGCAGAGGCAAGTCACATGACTGACTCCTCCAGCCGCACACCAGTTGTATTCATCCTCCGAAACTGATGTGAGTGTGAAGACCTGGAGCTACCAGAACAGCATGTCTTTCTCTAGTACCATTAAATGATTTGCATCATCCACAATTTACAAAACCTTTAAAAAAATAATTTAGGATGATGTTCTATTGTGGCACATAGATAGATAGATAGATAGATAGATAGATAGATAGATAGATAGACAGATAGATTTTTTTAAAAAAACTACTATGCTTTTTGCTACCACTATTCAGCCTCATTTAACATTTCTTTACTTCATGAGCTGAGCTTCAGTGAGAGGGGGGGCATTTTAAAATCTTGTCTCTGGGCCCACTCCAACCTTGCTACGCCCCTGATTCGTTGCATTTCTATCTCACCCATTCTTTAAAGAATTCAGGGCAATATACCTGGTTCTACACCCCCACCCCCCACCCAATTTCATCATAAGAACCCTGTGAGGTAGATTAGGCTGAGAAATGGTGATAAGTCCAAGGTGACCCAGTAATCTTCATTGCTGAGTGGGAATCTGGACACAGGTCTCCGGGCTCCTAGTTTGAATCTCTAACCTTTACACTTCTCTGGCTTTCTATAGCATGCGAGGTTCATTTTCTTTAGAGTGTTGTTTGTGGATTGTAGGGCCAGGAATTCTACTTGTTCTTTCTCCTAAGGAACACATGCCTTCTTGGCTTTAAAATGGTACAGGCGATGCTGTTGTTGCAAAGTAAATGGACACAACATGCATCAGAGGGGATAGAGCTTCCAACAGTGAATAATGGGGGGCATGTTTGGGTATGAGCATAGGGATGTTGCGTGTTAGTCCTTATTTTCACCTGTGAATTTTGGAGAATATGTACATAAGCAGAAGTCCCACTGATGCCAGGGGCAACCTGTAAATTCCTAATTTAACCTTTAAATTTGGAATTTCCCAGCTGGCCACGTGTTTTCCCCTTTTGACAATATAAATGTATTATTTTAAAATGTCTATCCCCTGCTGTTTTTCAAGGCACTAGTGCATAACCATTTTTAAAAAATGTCATCTAAAACAGCAATATTAAGAACAATTACTCCGAAAACACAGGAGAAAACCAAACCTTAACTTTGGCAGCAGCCAAAGCTCATGGAAAATCAAGCTTGAAGCTTGATAAAATAAACTAGTTTTTCCTTGGTGCCTAAATTTATAAGAGATTGTATATCCCAAATGGATATTTCTGCAGAGGGTGACCTGAGCTGCATCTGACAATAAATATTTCTCTGAACTACTGAAAAGCAGCATTTTTCCTCTTTCTGTTTATGTCTGTTATTCACAATGCTAGCAAGAACATTCATGGTGTTTAGAAGGGGTGGTAAAACAAATGGTATTACTCAATATTACCCTTGAAGAGATGTATACATCGGAGCTCGTTCATCTGAAAACTAGATTTTACTGCAGGATTCTGCAGGGGGGAAAGGTTCTCCATGCAAGGAAATTGGTTTTCCTCTATAATTTTCACAATGCACCAATAAGAGAACCCAAAGGAAAACAGTCCTTCAAAATGTGAGCCATGCAGAATGTTGTTGCTTGCATTGACTTGAAAGAGAGTTCTGATTCCAGAAACATTCTTCTGCTCGCTTTCATTTTATATGGGGTGCCCATCTCGGAACATTTTTCTGCCTCGCTGTGTAATGTATAATGAAGCAGGTAAGAAATAATAGTGCCCTGCCTTTTAACTTCTCCCCTCTACAAAAATATGTGTCTTGTTCAATTTTCTTGCTTTTCTTTGTTGGAATCATTTGGATTATTTTTTAAATGGGCTTCCAGATGGCAAAAAAATGCATGACTTGAAGAACTCATGTGCAAGTTAGAATTGGGAGTTTACTAACCCTCTTCACCCTCCTTACAATTTTGCATCTTCTTTTCCTATGGGATCTCACAGGCTGTTCATAGAGCCAGCAGGGACCTTGCACAATTTCCACAGCTCCATCTGCTGGCCAGCTGTTGCTTTCTGGCACACAGAGAAAAGGGTGGGTTATTAATGGAAAGCAAGAGCTGGCCAGCACATGGCACTGTGGAGATCACTCAAGGTCCATCCTGGTCTATGAGATACCACAGGGAAAGGAGATGCAAGCCTGTGGGATGGTAGAAGAGTAAGCTCTTGCTTCCAGTTTGTACACAGGCTCTTCATGTCTTTTTGCCAACAAAAAGGCCTGGGGAAGAGAGCTGGTCTTGTGATAGTAAGCATGAATTGTCCTCTTTGCTAAGCAGCATCCACCCTGGTTTGCATTTGAATAGGAGACTATATATGAGCACTGTAAGATATTGCCCTTAGGGGATGGGGCCGCTCTGGGGAGAGCATCTGCCTGTTTGCATGCAGAAGGTTCCAGGTTCCCTCCCTGGCATCTCCAAGATAGGGCTGAGAGAGAGAGAATCTTGCCTCCAACTGTTTTCATGGCATTCATTCAACATTGTGCAAAGGAAACTGAGTGCTAGAAGTTTGCTAAATGCTAGGGATGTGCATGAGTTGCTTTTTGTAATGCATCCCCTGCACCTTTAAAATGGAGGAGAGCAGCTGGATACCTGCTCCTCTGTCACTTGCCACCACTTCCTGAATCGGTGGTGCTCCTCCCACGTGAGGGCATCTTCTCCCACGTGAGAGCATCTTCACGTGAGGGCAGCACTCTCCGCCAGCTGCCCTCACACAATGCCGGCATGCACATGACTTCCACATATGTGCAGCAGCCATGTGCGTGCCAGTGTCACACTAGGACAGCAGGGGGAGAATGCCTGCACTGCGTGAAGATAGCTGGGAGGAGTGCCGCTGATTCAGTAAGTTGTGACGAGCAGAGGAGGAGCAGGTATGCACCGGATCTCCTCCATTTTAAAGGTGCAGGGTATGTGCTCCGAATCGTGATTTGTGCACATTCCTTCTAAATGCATATGCTCCAAGCATCCCTTTGCTGTGAAGCCCTCCTAAAATGGCAAATAGAATGCTGGTATATAAAGTGGACAAAATCTCAGAGTTTTTATAACTAATAAAAAGAGTCTATACGATAACTAATATAATTGCCAGTATGAACACAAGAATGTTGATAATTGTTCCAAACAATGTGGAAGGTTGGGCTGAGACCTTTGTTAACCCAATGAAAGGTGAACAAACTCAATTTTTGCATAAATTCTCTACCTGTCCACGCTTACATAAATCAAGTTAGTAAGCTTGACCATGGTCATATGAATGTGTGTCCTAAGGGTTCCTTAGTTTGGATACCACCACAGAAAACAAGTCCTCTGGTGTAGCCACCTGACTTCAGGAGATACAGGCAAGAGCTTCTGAGGAAGATCTTGATTGATGGGTGGGTTCATGTGGAAGAAGACAGTCCTTTCGATATCCCAGTCCCAGGCCATTTTGGGTTTTAGAGGTACTCGAGCCCAGTACTAACCCTAAGCTTTGGATCATTTCCCCGCCAGAAGAGACCCAACATCTCTGGAGGCCTTTGATTGATTGATTGATTGATTGATTGAATTGATTAAGTGCCGTCAAGTCGGTGTCGACTCTTAG
Organism: Hemicordylus capensis; assembly: GCF_027244095.1. Taxonomy (NCBI): domain Eukaryota; kingdom Metazoa; phylum Chordata; class Lepidosauria; order Squamata; family Cordylidae; genus Hemicordylus; species Hemicordylus capensis. The sequence goes on along the minus strand of NC_069664.1, from coordinate 18,526,352 downwards.
CGACCACATAGATTCTCTCCAGGATAATCTGTCTTCAACTTGGCCTTTAAGGCCTCTCAGTGGGGCATTCATTGCTGTCATAATTGAGTCCATCCACCTTGCTGCTGGTCATCTTCTTCTCTTGCCTTCAACTTTTCCCAGCATTATGGACTTCTCAAGGGAGCTGGGTCTTCGCATAATGTGTCCAAAATGTTATAGATTGAGCCTGGTCATTTGTGCCTCTAGTGAAAATTCTGGACTGATTTGTTCTATGATCCATTGGTTTGTTTTCCTGGCTGCCCATGGTATTCTCAAGAGTCTTCTCCAGCACCAAAGTTCGAAAGCGTCAATACTTTTTCTATCTTGCTTCTTCATAGTCCAGCTTTCGCATCCATAGAGTGTCACGGGAAAACCCATTGTCCAAATTATTCTAATCTTTGTAGGTATAGACACATCACCGCATCTAAATATCCTTTCCAAAGCCTTCATTGCAACCCTTTACAAAGGCCTTTACAAAAGTCTTAAAGACACACCTATATGACTAGGCATTTTTAATTGGTTTAATTGCTTTCATTGTTTTAGTCATTTTACCCATTTTAATTGCTTTTAGTTGTTTAATTGTTTTCTTCTGCTGCTGTTTTAATTGTTTGTAAACCGCCATGTGCATTAGGAATTGGTGGTATAGAAATGCAACCAATTAAAAAAAAACCGCTAACACACTTCTCCCATAGTCTTGTGAATCCAACCTAACAGCCCAGTCCTGAACATGCTTGCTTGGAAAGAGGTCTCTCTGCACGCCATGGGACTTCCTTCCTGGTAAGTATGTTTAGAGTTGCTGCTGAAGCATAACGGTTATCTGGCCTCAGAACTATGTGGGCCCACGGCCAGAAATTCATTAGCACTATATTAACCAGAGATGAATTAAACACTAAAGAATTTATGGCTTTCCTTTTGAAATGCTGTGCTTGGACAAAATGAAGCCTCAGAGTTGAGTCCTTTTGGTTTGGGATATCAATGAGCCAACTACAATTTTGCAACCTCAGGATTTAGCACTATTTGTAGGATCGTGATTTCCCCCCAGACCTTCATCCTATACCTCTTGAACACCTGTGGGTTCCATCCCACAAGCCTTGTGTCCTTCAAGCAGGAAATGTGGCATTTGCATCTGGAAAAACCATTGGAAATGCTGCTGCATGCCAATCTGAGGATGAGAGACTCTTGCTTTACCTAACCCCAGAGTCTTGAGGCTTCACAATTAGTCCTGGTTTATATTCCTCGGGAGGGAGTGCCTGTCGTTAATTCCAGCGTTCAAGGATACACCTCTCAGGCACTCACAGAGCAATTATCATGATGCAGAATTAACTCATTGGTGCTCTAAGGAAGGCTCAGTGCCATTTAATGGAATGTTAATTGGTCTAATGGGTTTAATGTCAACAAGATCTAATGAATGCTCTCTTAATGAACTTGTCGTTTTTCCAGCCTGTTTTTAAAAAGTACTTTATTAATAATAATAACAATCATTCTCTGATCTAAGGCATAAACAGCACCAAAGCTATGAAAGCTTTGGTGTATGATAAGGAGAAAAGGAGAACCACAGAGCACTCCAGGTGGTGTTCAAAACCACCTGGATGGGGCCTAGCTTTGTAGTAGGGCATCGGCTTTATATGCAGAAGGTATCAGGCTCCGTCTCTGAGACCATCTCCAGGTAGGCTGGGAAAGACTCCTGCCTGAAACTTTGGAGAGCCACTGCCAGTCAGTGTAGACCAGGGCTTCCCAACCTGTGATACTCCAGATGTTACTGAACTGCAACTCCCGTCATCCCCAGCTACAGTTTATTGGGGCTGAGGATGATGGGAGTTGTAGTTCATCAACATCTGGAGTACCACAGGTTGGGAACCCCTAGTGTAGACAATACTGAGCTACATAGACCAATGGTCTGACTTGGTATAAGGGAGCTTCCTGTGTTCCTAAAACTAGAAGTTCCAACTTCCTTTTAAAAAACAAATGAGGACCAGATGCACCAACAGGCATAGGAAGAGTTGATTATGGGAGATATAGTCCAACAACTGCTGGGGACCCAATTTCGAGAACCCTTCTAATAATGGAAGGCATTCCTTTAGCACCAACTATTCTTTGTTTGTGTGTTACTATTTTATATAGGTTTTGAAACTTTTAAATAGAGATATTTTATTTTTATTTTTAGTATCTGTACTTTTTGTGTTTTAATTGTGCATTGTTTTAATTATATTGTAAACTGCTCTGGGATTATTTAAATGAAAAGCAGTATAGAAATCAAACTATAAATAACACAAATAAATAAAATATTGCTGGAAATAGCCCTGTGAGTTACCACTCATAAAAGGCCACTCTTCCCTTCCTTCTGTGTTGCTTCCCTTTGTTTACAGTTTCTGGCTTGTAAACTTAGAAGGGTATCAGCTGCTTTTCCCAGTTACATTTATGCTATATTAAAATACATGACATTATTTTAAATACTACATTAAAATACTGAGCCTTTTTACCACCCTTGAGTAAGGAAGACAAAGACCGCCTTCAGACATAGTGCAGACCCACGGTTTCCTCCACTCTCAAACATTCAGAAGAATGGCTCTCTGCGTTCAGTGAAACTGCAGAGAGCTGGCTGTGCTGGCTTCCTTCTTGACAGGACAGCCCACACAGCCAATCGGGCCAGAGTGAGGGAGGAACTTCCTCCCTCAACTCCGGTTCCATAGAGCCAAAACTGCGGTGCTAGCATTCGGATGTAACGTTGGCACCACAAAACCAGAGCTAAAGACGGCGAAACACCACTGTGACCGAAGGTTCAGAGTGGAGTTTGGGAAGGGAAACCGCTGGTCCCTTCTCACCCTTAACTCTGGTTTCGTCAGTTTGGACATGTGGCTTGGGAAACCGAAGGTGAAGGGATCTCTGATTTCCTAGTAAGTCCAAATTTGGTGAATGGTTCATTCCAGCTAAAATATGGACTTTGAATCTTCACGAGTAGGTGATTTAAACCTGAGTTTTAAGGGAATAATCTGAGGAGCTCTGGTATTCTTGATATTAATTAGAGCAGATTTTTTGAAACCAGAGAGCTTTGTTTTGTGATGATGGATGACGGTAAGGTTCCATTATTTCATTCTGGTAGGAGTCTGAAGCAAAATGAAAGAACTGTTAACTTGTCAGTATGGATGTGACAGAAAGGTTAATTTGGCCATATTCGCACGTAATGGGAAACAGGAGTTGAAGGAGGCAGAGGTTGACAAACCTGTACCTGCAAATGCGTGAAACCCCGGTCCCATCCAAAAAACGACCAGAGGTTTTCCTTGCCAAACTCCAATTTGAAACCTTGGGTTGTAGTAGATTTTACTGCTCGTACCTGAGGTTTCCTGCTGCCTGCTGTACATCCGAATGCAGAACTGCAGGCTGTGCTGGCTGAAACCGGAGTTGAGGGAGGAAGCTCCCTCCTCTCTGATTGGCTGTTGGGTCTGTCCTTCATACATGAAGGAAGCCTGCACAGCCAGTTCGCCCTCCGTTCTGCAGTCTCCCTGACTGCAGTTTGGATCCTGTCCATTTCATCCAAGTGCAGACAGGTAAATGTGCGATGGGGGGAGGGGTGAACCGTGGGCCCATTATACCCTCAGTTCTGTGTTACGTGCAAATGAGGTCACTGCCTCAAAAATTCAGGCTAATGTCTCATATGTCACTGGATGTGCTGCTGAACTTGTGAATTGCTTCTGGTGATAAAAGTTGTTCTAGAGGTGACATCAGATGAGATGAAAGCTCATTCTGTGGTGTTTGATTCACGATCCATATTGGCTTAGTTTGGTGTGGTTTGGCATCATGTTTTAAGTTTTTGTGTCATTTAAGGGAGGGCTTCTTTTTGTGGTATAATCAAATTGGCTTTCTCCTGTCAACAGGTTCTAGATGTGAATCAATCCCATGATGCAACATGTCTCCCCAGCGCCAGCTCTGACAATGATGGCCACACAGACTGTGCCCCCTCCCCCTTATCAAGAGACCCAGCAGGTGAGTGTGCTACAGATCTCTCTCTCTCTCTCTCTCTCTCTTACATTCAGTGGCGTAGACCGCATTGGACAAGGAGTAGAACAAATGTCTCTGGGGCACCAGGGGCAGGGAGGCCATCATAGTGCCCCTCCCCCTTTGTCCTTGTCTTGCACCCATCTGGCAAAGAAAGTGCTAATTACCTGGAAGCATGAGGTACAGCCCCTCTCCCGCTTCTTCCCAGCTGGCACTTTGTTCATTGGCTGGGAAGGAGTGGGAGAGGGGCCACATGGTCCCCCTTCTGAGTGCTGGTCACATGCTCTGCGTCATTTTAAAATACACAAGGGGCAGCGGTGGGAGAAGGGGTCAGAGGCAGCAACCTGTCCCCAGGCTGCCGTCAAGCTCCCTACACCCCTGCTAACATACTCTCACTCTCTCTCTTACACACACGCACACACCTTTAATCATGCAATGGCGTCTCTCTTTCATGTACTTTTTAGTGAGGTAGGAGAAAAGCTAGCCACCTAATGGCACTGCGGCGATATGACTTGACTAGCAAGCCAGAGGTTTCCGGTTTGAATCCCCACTGGTATATTTGGGAAACACCTATATCGGGCAGCAGCACTATAGGAAGATGCTGAAAGGCATCATCTCACACTGCGTGGGAGGAGGCAATGGTAGACCCCTCCTGTACTCTACCAAAGAAAACCACAGGGCTCTGTGGGCGCCAGGAGTTGACACCGACTCGACGGCACACTTTACCTTAGGAAAAAAGTGTGTGTGTGTGAGTGTGTGTGTGTGTGTGTGTGTGTGTGTATTCATTCTACCTCTGTTGCTGCCAAGTGCAAAATGAAACTGATCCAGCAGGAAGCAGGAGGTTGTCATCTTGGAGTACACATTAAGTAGCGCTGATGAATCTGCAAGGAGTCCTGCTTTGCTTTCCGCTTAAATGTGCTGTTGTGAATGCCAAGTTCATCCAATAAAGACAAGATGTTCAAAATGGAGTTCTTAAAGCTAAGCACCCTTTAAACAAATGGCCCAGTTTTTCAGGAGTGCCATGCATATTCAGGAAATTCAGTGGGAGGAAGGGTCGTGAATCATTGCTCTGGATTTCAGAAAGGTACTTAGCAACAGGGGTCCGAGTCTGAAAATAATAGTCCACAATTTTTTGCGTTAGCGTTAATAACATAGGATTGAAAACAGATAAAAAGGAAATACAGCCCACACATTTATTATCCACTTATACAAGTGGATTTGTGGGAAGGATTTTCGGAAACATTTCAATGACTTAGTAAATTGAATCCTATTCATTTTTGCTCAAACTTGTTCTTCTCGATCACATTTAAGTGCTTTTGGGAATTTCCTCTTGTTTTTCATTCATTTTCTCAAACTCTGCCAAAATATAGAATTTATATAAGCAAGTAACAATTAATAGTTGCTTCTGTTAATATTTTCTTGGTGGGAAATGTAGTGAAAGCTGATATCGGCTGCTACTTTGCTCCATGGTTTCCTAAGAGGAGGCTAACAGGAGACGGAGAGCAAGGATGCAAGCAGAGAGTTATTGCTTCATACCTGTGTTCTCTCTCTGCCTTCATCATATCACTATAGGGAGGTATTTTAGGGAGGTATTTTAGACTGGCAGCATAAATGGCTCCTTCAAATAAACAATCAAAATTCAGATCATAAAAATTAAAACAATCAAAGGCAATGAAAACAAAACAGACATTAAAAAAAAAAATACTCTAACGTTACTGAAAGGCCTGGTTCAATAGGTGTGTCAAGACTTTTTTAAAAGACTGTCAGGGATGTTGAAGCTCTTATTCCAGCAGGGAGTGAGTTCCACATCCTCAGGGCAGCTATGAGAAGGCTCAGCCCAGAGTTGCCACCAGATAAGCTGGTGACAACTGCCGGAGCTTTCCCAGACAGCAAGCTTTACTGCGGGTTTTCTGCGAGGCTTTACTGCGAGTTCAAAGTTGTCCCCCCAGAATGTCGCAAACAGTGGATTTTATTTTAACCGGCTATAAATTGGGCTACCCTCTGACACGCAGTGAAAAACCGTAATTGTTGAAAAGAGATGGGAAAGTCCTGGCCAGCAAGCACTGCTGTAAAAATAGTGTGAGGAAGATGCTCCAGGTCTGGTCGAAGCACTGAAACTTGCAAGGAGAGATGAGTTCCTTCAGAACCTGGCACAGCCATTTGGAGCCTGTGAGAGAGCCCATCGCTAAGTGTGGCGGGACCTTGAAAAGATACAGAATAAGCCATCGTGTGGGAAAAGCTCTTCTGCTTTCTGTCCCACATTGGCAACACGACACAAATAGCTTGAGAGAACCTTAAAGGCGGTTTCTTTCCCTTCCTACCCCTTGGGTGTCTAGCAGCCCATGTTTTTCCTGTTCTGCTCCCTTTTGAGTGTCGCACTGAAAATTCTGAGGCAGGTTCGTTCCAGACACCAGTGTGAGCCAAAAGGCTTTCTTAAGTTGACATTTATGTTGCTACTGAGGAAGCAGCTCCGATGAGCAGAGCTGGAAGTTTGCCAACTGAAAGGAGACACTGCTGCATTCCCAAGTTAATGCTCTCCTTGGGGAACTAGGGAGATTTTCATGCCTATAAAAGACAGCTGTAGTCCCTCAGTGCATGTGATGCCTACCTGAGCCACACCAAGTAGGTCTTGGTGGCACTTTGGGCTACTTCCGTTTGAGTCCCTGACTTTTGAGGTCTCGCTGCATTTCACAGAGAGACCAGGGTCAGATTCTCAGGATGATCTGGGGTCTCTTTCAATATTTGAGTCTCCAGAATGTGGTAAAGAATGTGTCTCCACCAGCCTTTAAAAGAGGGACACTTTTTTTTAAAAAAAGTCAGGCTTTTGGTAATCTTTGAATGTTTAAAATGGTTTTAAATTCTTGTAACAGTTTGTCTTGTTTTGTTTTTGTTGTGTTTATTTTTGTGAACCGCCTAGATCCTTTGGAGCCAGGTGGTTTATAAATGGAATGGAATGGAATGGAATGGAATAAATAAATAAATAAATAAATAAAGCCAGATATTGCCATGTTGGGACACATTCAGAGGAATGATTAACATGAGATCAGGGAGAAGTAAGCTACAGCAATTCAGGGTGTGTGTGTGTGTGTGTGTGTGTGTGTGTGTGTGTGTGTGTGAGAGAGAGAGAGAGAGAGAGAGAGAGAGAGAGAGAGAGAGAGAGATGTGGTGTTCATACAACTAGATTTCTGCTCCCAGATTATGGTGTTCTCCATAAGTGGTTTTCTGAAGTTCTCCATATGAAACTCAACCTTGCATGAAAGTCCAACACAGACTGTACATGAGCCAGCTGAGGTGGCTGTTACCATCTAGGGGGATGAATGCTCATGGTGATTTTTGACAAGGTTTACACACCTAGAGGTGGAAAACAGGTGATAGCACTGCAAGGCTTTCAATGCGTTCTCATGCTTTTACTATCCTGACCATCAGACTTGCTGTAGCTACATTTGCAATGGTGTTTAAAAACAAAAGAAACAAAAAAAAAAACCTCTTAAAAGTTTTAAAAACACAAAAAGTACTATAAAATTTTATCCATGTGATCAGAGGAATGGATTGTCTTCCAAAGAAAGACAATTTACTTTTTATTAAAACATCGTAACAAATAGAGATGCAAATTTAAACAAATTGCTTAGGGCTGGCCCTTTCATGAGACAAGGTGAGGCAGTTGCTACAGGTTGTCAGGGCATCAAGATGTCTCCTACTGTCACCACAGGAGCAGCACTTTGGGACAAAGCAACCTTTGCATATTTTTCAAGGAGTGTCTCTCCTTGCAAAGCTTGCAAGAAGCATGAGGAGAGGAGACTGCTGGCAACTCTCCTTCCTCTCTTCCTCCCATGCACTCTGAAAGCTTGCAACGGTTGGTTTTGAAAGGGGGCTGGACTCTACCAGGGGCATGGGGCAAGGCAGTAGTCTGCACCCCAATACTTTCAGCCACCCTCGAAGGGCTTGTTTTTGCACCAGCAAGATTCACAGGTCCTAGACTGCAAAAACCTCCGGGGTGTTTCAGCAGCACTCCCTTGCTCGAATCGTTCACAGGTCACTGTCAAAGTACTTCTTCACTCAGCACATAATTAACTGATGGAACACACTGCCCCAAGATACCGATGGAACTGGCTGCCACAAGATGTGGTGATGGATAAGATGTGGTGATGGAGGAGAGTTCTATCAGCGACTCTTATCCATTGTGGCTAGATGGCGTGTCCATGTTCAGAGACAGTAGTCCTGTTAAGACATTATGTTGTACGAGTGTACAGATGTCTGTACACTTGTACATGTTTTGGGGTGAATGACTGTATGTGTGTTCATTTTAAAAGTGAACTTTTTTTTTCACTTGAGGTAAAGAGGGCCATCAAATGCATGGTACAGATAAGAAGTGTACTGCTGTTCAACATAACATGAGAACCTATGTACAGATCTGTACCTGTCTACACTGTACATGCATATGAGTGTTGAACATAACATGTAAACAGAGTTAGTATGCCCCTGAATACTGAGTTCTGGGGAGCAACAGGAGGAGAGAGAGCTATAGCCTTCATGTCCTGGTTGGCCACTGTGAGAAGCAGGATACTAAACTAGATAGACCTGGGGTTCTCCTACTGGGATCCCCAGTTGAAGTACAACAACCATCGCCCCCACCACCACAGTGGCTGAAGGCTGGACTAGATAGATCAAAGGTTCTCAAACACAATGACCAAAGGCTGCACAGAGGGACAGTTCAGCGATTCTGTTGAGTTGCCAGATGGCCAAAGGCATCGTGGCAGGAGTGATGGGAATAGTAGCCTAACATCATCTAGGGCTCCAAGTCTGAGAACCCTCGAGGAAGGCCATTTGATCCAACAGGGCCTATCCGATGTTCTTACTGTAGAGCTCTGGACTGCCCCTTCCAGAGATAATATTCCGATTTCCATTATCCTTTTAAATGAACAGACGAGCCAGAGGCAAAAGTAAAGCCAGTTCTTGTTATCCTAGTATAACTGATCAAGCAGACTTAAGTCTAGTGAACCCTACAATGTCTGGCCAAGGCGTTTTTCATGACGAAGAAAAAGGTTCTTGAGCTTATGCGAGTTCTAATTCTTCAGAGACAGTCAAATTATTTTTGTTTTATTTGGAGGAGGCAAATATTGAGCTTGCATGATCAAGTTCTCATACCGGGGATGTTTCATATTTACGCAGGCTTTCTAATTCCCTTGATTCGAGATATTTTTCAGAAAGGCCCAGCTGCTAAAATTGGGAGAATCTCAGCTTTCCTGTGGAGGGATGGGAGCGTGAGTGGGAAAGGCAGCAGATAACTAGAAATGTGACTGCAAGCAGGGGCTTTAAAAGCAGTAAATACAGCCATCCCTTGCCAGCCTTGAGGGTTCCATTCCAGGGAAACCTTGCATTTGGCGAATTCGCAGTTGGCGAGCAATTGAAATATATTGGAAACGGGGTTAGGGTCATGATTGCGGTCATGAAAAGACTGAGAAAAGTTGCCAAAATACACCCGGAATCCCTTTAAATCAGCAACTGTTAGCAAGAGGAGTGAGGGGGAACCCCCAGAAATCACCCCCAAACCCCAAGAAATCATCCCAAACCCCCCAAAATCACAAAACACCCCACACCCAAATTAGCAAGAAATATCACCAAGCCACAGATACTTGGTTGGCAAGACCGGTCACAATTTCCCTGCTGTGGATACTGAAAACCGCAATTGGGAAAACTGTGTTTGGCTGTATACAGTATTCCCATGATATATTAAAATGTCAGGATATTTTGTAAACTACCAGTGAGTAACTCTGGGACTAAGTTTTACAAGGAGCACCTCTAGGAACATAGGAAGCTGCCTTATACCAAGGCAGACCAATGGTCCATCTAGCTCTGTATTGTCCACGCTGACTGATAGCAGCTTCTCCAAGAGTCTCAACAATCTTTCCCAGCCCTCCCTGGAGATACCAGGGATTGGACCTCCTGCATGCAAAGCAGATGCTCTACAACTGACCTACAGCCCCATCCCTAAGGCAAATATCTTACAGCAGACAGCGCTCACATGTAGTAACCCAACCAAATGCAAACCTGGGCAGATCCTGCTTAGCAAGATTGACAATTCATGTTCTCTTCCACAAGACCAGCTCTCCTCCCCTCTCAGTGGCCAAGCTGCAGTGTGACCCTTTTGCACATACATACCAGGGCATTTCTAATCACTTCTGTGGAGCAGAAGTGAATGGGAACAGTCCCTGTTCAGTGTTTGATTAGGAATGAATATTTTATTTTTCCACCAGAGTGCTCTGTTCTGTTCTGTTCTGCTCTGGCCAGGGTTGCCCCACCCTGCTCTCCAGTTCATCCCATTGTGGATCTGGCCAGCGACTCCGTTTTTATGGGCACTGCTTGTGGCACTGAAAATTGTTCTCCCTCTCCCTAGATTTATAGCCCTGGAACCAAAGCAATTAAAAACACCCAGGAAGAAAAGGCCTGACGGAGACAAAACTGGAATAAACATGAACCAAGATAATTTGCCATGCATATATGACAACTGGAAACGCTGAGCCGACTCTGCGCTCTCAGCCCAATAAACCTAAAAAGATAATAGCTTAATCCATCCTTAGAGGCAGCCATATGCATTTTTGTAACTTAAGAACTCTGGAATACTCTAGTGCATGGGTACATATATGAGTTGCCTTTTAAGAGACTCCAAAGGCCTCTTCCCTGATTATGGTTTTACATCACAGAAGTGCTTGCTTTCCAAAGTCTGAAAGTGAAGTGGGGAGAGTTTATCCATGTATCTGCTCTTGGAAAGACACGGAATCCAGAAGAACTGGGTTTAGGTCCCTACTCAGCCCCAATGCTTATTGGGTGACTTTGAGTCATCAACACAGGGGCAGCCCTTGCATGAGGCAAGATGAGGCAGTTGACCTCAGGTGGCAGATTTGGGGCACCAGCAGGGCAGCAAAATGCCCCTCCCACACCAGGGGCGCACCTAGGTCATTTTGGCACCTGGACTGCCCCTGATGGGAGGCCCCTCCAACACACAACCCCCTCAAAACCTGCTTTTGGGGGCCTCCTCTGCCCACCATGCTGAACATTTATTTTAACAAAAATTTCAGCGACCGCACAGCCGAGGGGTAGCTGCCGGGAGGTGAGCCCAGAAGTCCTTCTCCCCCCACCCCACAGTGGCGACAGCAACCACCGGAGCGACACTGGGGCTGGCCGTTTGGCCCAGCATCTCTAACTAGTTGTGAGGTGTGCCTGTGCAATTGTGAGAGATCATCATAAGCCCGTGGCGCCTGCTGGGCTCACCCCCTGGCAGCCACCTCTCGGCCGTGCGGCAGCTGAAAAAAAAAAGTGAAGGAAGGTTTGAGGCTGTGGGGTGGGCGCAGGATGAGGCTCCCCTGGACATTTGGAGGCCCCCCCCCAGACCTTGGAGGCCACGGGCCGGGTCCCCAAGGTCTGGGGGTTGAGCACCATTGCTCCCCACCACCATCAGGGCAGCTCTTGGGGACTGATCTGATGCTTCCAAACTTTGCAAGGAGTGACTCTCTGCACACTCACAGCAAAGCTTACAAGAAGTACATGGAGAGAAGAGGAGGCTGCTAACAACCCTCCCTGCTCCCCCCCACATGCCCTTTGAAAGCTAGCAAGGGCCGGTTTTGGAAGGGGCCAGGCAGCATATTGCACCTCACCCCAGGCTCTGCAATACGTGGTGACGACAATGACGAATATTTATATTCTACCTTTCAACCAAAGTTCTCTAAGATTACACAGAATAAATAAACAATGCATGGATAATAAACACAATGGTTCCCTGTCCCAAAAGGACACACAGTCTAAAAGGTCGACACCAGCAGCAGCCACTGGAAAGATGCTGTGCGGGCATTGGACAGGGCCAGTTGCTCTCCCCTTGCTTAATATAAGAGATCAGCCACTTTTAAAAGGTGTCTCTTTGCTCAATTAACAAGGGTTGCCTTGGGTCATCTCTGCAGTAACATCTCACAGCTGAGCTGTAGCTTCTTTGCATGCAGGTCTTCGGGTAGGGCTGAGAAAGGCCCTCTATCTTAAGAACATAAGAACAGCCCAGCTGGATCAGGCCCAAGGCCTATCTAGTCCAGCATCCTGTTTCCCACAGTGGCCCACCAAATGCTTCTGGAAAGCCCACAGGCAAGAGCTGAGGGCATGCCCTCTCTCCTGCTGTTGCTCCCTTGCAACTGGTATTGAGAGGTATCATGCCTGAGGCTGGAGGTGGCCTATAGCTACCAGACTAGTAGCCATTGATAGACCTGTCCTTCATGAATTTGACTAAGCCCCTTTTCAAGCCATCCAAACTAGTGGCCATCATCCCATGGCAAAGAATTCCATAGATTAATTATACGCTGTGTGGAAGAAGTACTTCCTCTTGTCAGTCCTAAATTTCCTAACCTTCAGTTTAATGGGATGACTCCTGGTTCTAATGTTGTGAGAGACTGCATCTTAAACCATGAAGAAACACATGTGGCTATTTGTCCTTCAATGCAGACAATACTGCCTGGAATAACTCATGAGCCTCGGATTATATTTTAACTGATTAGTTTGCTACCTCTTTCATGGGAGGAGAGCTGGTCTTGTGGTAGCAAGCATGAATTGTCCCTTTGTTAAGCAGGGTCCACCCTGGCTTGCATTTGAATGGGAGACTACATGTGAGCACTGTAAGATATTCCCTTTAGGGAGTGGGGCCACTCTAGGAAGAGCATCCTCAGTGCTTGCACACCAAAGATTCCAAGTTCTCTCCCTGGCAACATCTCCAAGATAGGGCTGAGAGAGACTCCTGCCTGCAACCTTGGAGAAGCTGCTGCCAGTCTGTGTAGAGAACACTGAGCTAGATGGATCAATAGTCTGACTTGATATAAGGCAGCTTCCTATGTTCCTATGTAACCACATATACCAGAAACTTCTCTGTGCCTCATACACTCTGAGATCCTGCACACTAGCTGATCATGCTAACCGACTGAAACTGCCGCGTTTAATTGACCTATCACTTCCAGCACAGGAGTTTATTGCTGAGGCTGTCCCTTCTCAAGATTTTCAACACTGCAGACTAAAATACTAACAGGAATATTGCCATGGTTAGAAAGTAGAAGGAAGTTGGAGGCTAAGCAACGAAACCCAGTTTTTTGGCGAAGTGCTGAGCTTCGGCACGTAACCTGAATGCCTCCTTTCCTGTTAATTAAGGCTAACAGCTTCAAATTGGTGGGTCTCGTTATTTTAGAAGAGCCTAACAGCTTTAGGATTAAGTTTACTGGCCCTGAATTGTTGGAATCTCTCCATAACTGCTATGAGCCAACAGCTGGGAGAAGTTTAGGGCCGAAGGGATTAGCTGTTAGCTGCATCGGAAACCTCGGGAGTTACAAAAGAATGCAGATTGAGGGTTAGTTAAGTGTGAAGAGCCTAATTTAATTCACATTATACTGTGGATTAACAAATCGCAGCTGCTGAAAGGAGCCCCCCCAACCCCTCCACGGTGCCAAAGCCTTTCATGTCCCAAGAGAAAGTGATCACTGCTCCAAATGGTTTGTTTCTGGGTTGGCCACAGATTTGCCAAATAGCATTACCAGCATTTCAGTATTGGAGCTTTAGAATCTGATAATAGATCTGTGGCAATATCCGTATCGCTGGAAAGCATTTCACAAGACTGGGAAACATGACCCCTCGGGAGGAATGTGATTCAGCTTTTATGAAAATCCATTGCTGACTGATTCACGTAACTCCAAAAGTGGGTCAGGTTTGGGGTACCTTCTGAAGCCCGTGGGATTGCTCCCCTGTATGCTGAAGTCTTGACTTTGCAGGGTGTGCATTTTGCTAGTCCCCCTTTGACCAGCCCTCAGAAATGTTTGCAGTGTGGTGCTCTAAAATATTTGTCCACATTTGAACAATTTGGAAACATGGTGAAACAGTTATACAACTACGTGCACTGGATTCCTGCATAGAGTTGATGGATGTGTGGTCCCTCTAGGAAGATCTTAGAGTCTCGTTGCTTTATTAATGGAGCATTTTGTGCCACTAAGAAGTAGCAGGTCCATTTCAAGAAGTGCTTCTGATCTGAATCATGGGGGTCCAGCTACTTGTGTGCTTTCCTCTGCTCATTGCAGCTGACTGCTCACCACAAGGGCAGCCCTTTCATGATGCAGGATGAGGCAGTCACCTCCAGTGGCAGATTGTGGGGGCGCCAGAAGGGTGGCAAAATGCTCATTTGCATCACAATCTGACCCCTGTAAACCTTTCAAGGAGCGCCTCTCTTCTCGCTCCTTTGCCAAGCTAATAATGAGCACAAGACGAGAGGGAGAGGTTGCTAGTTACCTCCCCTCCTCCCTGCCTTGATGCACTTTCAAAGCTTGCTAGAGTTGGGTTTGAAAGGAGGTTGGACCACTCCAAGCCATAGTTGCAGGGGAGCAGCAGCAGGAGAGAGGACATACCTTCATCTCCTGCTTGTGGGCAGAGGTGTATCTAGGGAAAATAGCGCCTAAGGCAAGCACTGAAATTGTGCCCCCTGCCCAGACATCTGACACCCATCTTTCAGATAACTTTACCATAATATCAGCTCAAAAATACAAGTCAAGCTCGTTAATCTTTTAATCTTTCAAAAACTATTTAGCAGTGGACGTAGCCAGACCAAAAAATGCTGGAAAACTAGAAATTTCAGTATGCTGGAGCTCATGAAATACCCAAATACTATGTGGAGATGTACTTGGAAAACTGAATAGAAGTGCCTCTCTAATTCTCTGCTATGCATTGTAGCATCACTATTACATACGTTTTAAAAATAAATGGAGAATTTGACTTTCCCAAGATACTCTGAAAATAATTAAAGGATATACAGAGTAAACTGTGTCACTGCTTGGAATATATTCTAGTATTTCAGAGAGACAGTTAAAATGAGAGAAAGAGAGCAAGAATTTCCCAGTGGGCCTTAATACTAAGGATTTCACATTGATACAAAGACAAACTCACCATTAATAGCCATATTATTAAGACATCACATTTAACTCACTTAACACAAGAAGCAAAGTAAGAGGAAATGAATACAATCCTAGCTCATAAGCTTCAGCTCAGTATTCACAAGCCCTGATTCTCTGTACATAGTGCCAAACTGAATATGTGTACAGTGACTTGTATTATATTAATTATTTTTTAAAATTACCTGTAGCCCCTTTGGGGGGCTCCCTAAAGGCCGTGGAGGGGGTCTGCAAAGGTTCCCCCTCCCCCCACTGGCCTCTAGGGCCTCACAGAGACCATTTGAGCATGTGCGGTGGCCATTTCTAAAAATATATGTATTTAAAATGGCTGCTGAAAACAAAATGGCCACCATGCATGTTCAAATGGCCTCTGCAAGGCCTGGCATGGCCTAGGGCCTCACAGAGGCCATTTGAGCATGCACGGTGGTCATTTTGTTTTTGGTGGCCATTTTTTTTAAAAAATAATTTTTTTAAATGGTGCCCCCCTTCAAGTGGCGCCTGCCTACCCCACCATGGATACGCCCCTGCTTGTGGGCTTCCCAGAGGCATCTGGACACAGGATTCTGGACTAGATAGCCCTTGGGCCTGATCCAGCATGGCTGTCCTGGTGCTCTTAAGGGCATGGACAAGGAAGCATGTCACACCTTGCCTTAGTCACCACGGTGCCTTGCGCTGCCTCTGGCTCACCGCATCCGCTGGACCAGTGGTTCCCAACCTGGGTTCCTCCAAATGTTGCTGAACTACAACTCCCACCACCCCCAGCCACAATAAATTATAGCTGGGAATGATGGGAGTTGTAGCTCAGCCACAATAAATTATAGCTGGGAATGATGGGAGTTGTAGTTCAGCAACATCTGGAGGAACCCAGGTTGGGAACCACTGCTCTGGACCAATATTTTCTTTGTTCAATGGTCAGTGTGACATCGGAACATAGGAAGCTGCCATATACTGAGTCAGACCCTTGGGCAATCTAGCTCAGAATTGTCTTCACAGACTGGCAATGGCTTCTCCAAGGTTTCAGGCAGGAATCCTTTTCAGGCCTATCTTAGAGATGCTAGGGAAGGAATTTGGAACGTAGATGCTCTTCCCAGAGCGGCGGCTCCATCCCCTAAGGGGAATATCTGATAGTGCTCACAGTCTGCCTTTCATATGCAACCAGGGTGGACCCTGCTTAGCTAAGGGGACAAGTCATGCTTGCTACCACAAGACCAGGGTATTTAGCACCAACAAGGATACAAAATAACAACTGGTGCGGTTTTCAGTTATAATGTCGACAGAGGAGTGTTTGAGAAGTAAGCAGCAGACAAGCGATGCCAGTAACTTCCCGTCAGCGCGCTGTTATTGGAATGGCCACCCTCCTTTCCATCATATTTTTGCTGTGCGATCTGCAGGGATATCTTCCGGATAGGACGACGGTGAATCAGATCGATTGCATCCTTTGCAAACACATCGATTGAAGCTGCCGAGTGTCTGCATTTGGACGTCCCATCTCTGTACATTAAAATCTGTTCTCTGCATAATTCTGCCCTCTGGATTCTAGCCATGTCCTCTGATGCTTTGTGGATTGAGACAGAACTATATATTAATAACCCCCAGTCACTTGAAATCCTCACAGAAGCTTTTAACTGACAGGTTCCCTTCTATCGGATGCTCAATTATAACTTAAGTGGTTCCTTAAAGGTTCCTGAAATAAGTCTAAATAAAAGCCATTATAGTGGTCATTTCTTCCAACAAAGTCTATTCCTTGCTGACCATTTCATGTTACAAATTTTACCAAGTTTATTTTGCGGACACTGGGACAGGTCTATTTTGTCCCTGAAAATCTATGCATGTGTTTTAGAATGTTTTGCGGGCATTCCCTCTTGAACTATTTGTCATTATAGGACCTTTGTGTTGCTAAATCTGTTCCGAAGTTGTTTAAGAGAAGAGCACAAGAATAATCCATTTGGGGATGGGGCCATAGTTCAGTCGAAGAACATTCTGCATGCTTGCATGCAGATGGTCCTGGGTTCAATTCCAGCCATCTCCAAGTAGGGCCGGGGAAAACTCCTGCCTGGAGGGCTGCTTCCAGTCAGGTTAAGCAACACTGGACTAGATGAACCAATGATCTGACTCGGTATAAGGCAGCTTACTATGTTCTAACCCTACTGATTGGATCAAAAGCATCTAACCCAGTATCCTGTTTCCAGTGATGGCCAAGCTGTTGCTCCAAGAAAGCCTGCAACCGGAGCTTAAAAGCAACAGATGCCCCTTATTACTTGCCCTCAGCATCTGATTTTCAAAGCTACTTTCCTCTGAATGTGGAGATTTCATTTAGTTGTTATAGCCAACACCCATGGGTAGTGAGTGGTGTCTTCTGTAAGATCCTCTCAGGTCATTTCCAAAGTCATTTATAGGAGTTTCAAAGCAGCCACCTTCTAGATAAGTGGGGCTATTGCTTTTATCCCTGTTATTAATTGCATTTTACACCTGACAATCTTGATCTTCATAATATTTCTTCAGGATTTCCCCCTCGTTAATCGCCGATTCTGGAGTAATTCTGGACCACAACCAGCTGTCTAACCATAAGGCAGGAAGGACTTGAATACCTTTGAGAAGGGAGAACTTGGTAGGGAAGTATGCAAACAGACAAAGGGAAATTGTGTTGGAAGTCCTATTGAAATTAAGTAGTCCCTCAGACTATGGGAAACACCTATATCAGGCAGTGGCGATATAGGAAGATGCTGAAAGGCATCATCTCATACTGTGCAGTAGATGGCAGTGGTAAATCCCTCTTGTATTCTGCCAAAGACAACCACAGGGCTCTGTGGTCACCAGGAGTCGGCACTGACTCGACGGCACAATTTTACTTTACAGAGTCACTCCTCAGTAGTAGTATTGAGTGACTTCGTCTGGATGCCATGCTGGCCGCTTGTCCCTGGGAGAAGGGCCTTCCAACTTTGATTTTAGCTAGAGAATGTTTATCTAGGATGCTGTAACTAAGATTAAACAAACAGAACAAAACCCATACTTTGATCTCCTATGCCAGCTCCATGAGTATTCATTGTTTGTTTGGACTGAGGATTGCACACCTCATTTCCTATTCAGAAAAACATGCAAAGTGGCTTTAAAAATGTAAATGCAAATACAATAAAACTGTAAGAAGAGAGACTGCCTCATCTGCTTGGATTCACACATATAAAGAGGCTTTGAGCTTAGGGTGGCAATTGGGTTTCAGTTTCAGTTTCCTATTTTCTGAATAGGAAAGGAGACTGAACTGTCTGCACATTCAGGAAGGTGTTATCCTCCACTTATATAAGCATCCTGAAGTCACCTGGATATGAAAAGCTCAGATAGTGGTAGCATAAAGCCATCAGATGGTCTCGGGGGGTACTTCCTCTCATTATCTCCATGAGGACCGGGTCCTTTTTCGTTATGGCCCCAATATTGTAGAACTGTCTCCCGCTAGAGATTTGTAGGACCCGCTCCCTGTAAGCCTTCTGGTGGAAAGTTAAAATCTTGCTCTTTCAGATGGCCTGTGGTAATTCAATCAATATCGTTATTACGGCCAGCAACCAATCATACCTGTGGTAATTTGATTTACTATCCTGCCACTGTGTATTAATCTTATCATGTTTTAATTACATTTTAAGGTGGTCTTTATATATTTGGTATTCCTATCTTGTTCGATATTTTGGAATATTGATGAAAAGCAATATATACATTTTAAAAGCAAATAATTCAAAGGCAGATGTTTTGAATGCTTTGCACAGTTTGTTATTCTGATTCTCACCATGGGCCTTAGACTTTCCTCTAATCCTCCTTTGGCTGGATTTCTTTTGTGGACATAGTGAGCTTTAATCAATTTGATCAGTAGATTAATCAGCTAAAGCATTAATTGATTGATCAGCAATGAACTATTTTAATTAGTAAGGGCACATTTCCATTGCTCAGGTGCTTTACAGTAATAAGAAATGGAAATAGAAAAGGAAATAAATAAGATTATCTTATCTTATATTTCATTTAATAGTTTAAAAAGACATCTTTTATTGAGGCAATATGCAAATATATTTAAATTTAATCAGTCGGGGAAAGGCAGGCAATTAATCAACTAAAGGTTTGTTAGTTGTGTGACAGCCTTATTTGTTGGTAGGAATGTTTTGGTATAATTTGAAAGATTAGCCATTGGACATGTTACTAGCCACTTTACTGTTTATTGAAGTAGGTGTGGCCACCAGTTGTGAGGTTCTTGAATTGCTCCAAATGAAAATTAACGAGGTTTGTTTAACTGGAATCCTGAAATAGAAACATCGTGTCAAATACCTTTTATGGCTTTTAAATGAGAATTGTTTTTTGCTTATGCTTCATTTAATATACTTATCCAATCAGCCTGAAAACAAGATAGCAACACATATGAGGAAATAACAATAACAACCTTTAATTGATTGGTTAGGTTAGTCTGTTAAAAGCCTTTTGATAAATTAAAAGGGCATCTATGATTAATTGGGCAATGGATTTTTTAAGAAAATGTTGATTATTTTTAATATATCTATACATTTCAAGGACTTGCCAGGAATGCCTCTTCTAAGATGGTGCCTGCCACTATCTTGGAAGAGGCTTTCCCATTTCAAAGAAGATGCCTCTTCTAAAGTGACACACATAAACAGGCATTTAAAAACAAAGAAAGTGTGCCTTTTTCTTCAAAACGATCATTTTGGCATATGCAGATTTGATCTGTTAATCAGTTAATCCTCTTTGATAATTGACCATGATGTCTGTAATCAAAGGACAGCCCTAATAACCTAGAAAGTCATAGAAACAGTCATAGAAACAGTCCTAACTGGGTGTAAGTCCCATTGAACTCAGTGGGATGTATTTCATCGTCAACCTGCATAAGAATGGGCTGGACAGCAACTTATCCAGAAGAATCCTTCTGATTTGCTAATGCTGAGCACCAAAGTGGGGGTTTCTGTGAACCATAATCCCTGCATGTGAGCTTCCCAGAGACATTCCCATAGAACTGCTAATCAGTGCTGGATGAGACAATCCTTCGGTCTCATCCTGCAAAGCAGTTCTTACATTTTCCAGGATGTAAGTAGTAGCTATGGGTTGCATCCCCCAAGAAAGTTAGTCGTAACTAAGCCCCATTAAAATGTATGGGGCTTAAGTTAGTCACAATTAACTTTCCTCCTTGCTTTCAACAATGCTTAGTCATGATTGTCTCCCCCTCCCCCTTTTCCTAATTTCAACACAGTGTGTGTTCCGCCGTTTAGGAATGCATGCTTTCTTTTGAAACAGTAGTGAGGTGTGTCTCCCACTTCCCTTTTGATTAGCTCCATCTGCTCTGACCGACCAGAATTGGCTCTGAGCTCTGTTCCCTTGAAAATAAATAGAGTAATGGCCAGTCCTCTAAATTAATGACTTGGCAAGCAGTGGTTTAGTATTGATGCTGCGACTCCTCTTAAAGATGCAATTTCAAACCTACTACTACTACTACGAGTATTTATAGACCACTCTTCAACCAAAGTTCTGCAAGTGGTTTACACAGAAAAATGAATAATACATAAAAAAGATGGTCCCCTGTCTCCAAAGGGCTCACAATCTAAAAAGAAACATAAAGCAGATACCAGCAACAGCCTCTGGAGGGATGCTGTGCTGGGGCTGGATAGGACCATTTGTCAAACCGGATATTTAATATTTTTATTAATAATTAAAGCTTTTTATGCTGTAAGCTCTCTTGTAGGGAGGGCAGGTGTAGGCCATCAGATTGCAAACCATAGGGCAGGTTCCCTGGGTCTGCAGGCAAAGTTTCAGGAAGAGGATCCTGCAGCAGACAGTGCCAGACATATTTTAGATTTAGGAGGAGAACTGGTCTTGTGGTAGCAAGCATGAATCGTCCCCTGTGCTAAGCAAGGCCTGCTTTGGTTTGCATTTGGATGGAAGACTACATGTGTGAGCACTGTAAGATGTTCCCTTTAGGGAATGGGGCTGCCCTGGGAAGAGCATCTACATGCTTGCATGCAGAAGGTTCCAAGTTCCATCCCTGGCATCTCCAAGAGAGGGTTGAGAGAGACTCCTGCCTGCAACCTTGGAGAAGCCACTGCCAGTCTGTGTAGACAATATTGAGCTAGATGGACCAATGGTCTGACTCAGTATATGGCAGCTTCCTATGTTCCTATGTTCTGCCCAGCAGCAGAGGTCTCACAGCCCTTTGAAAATTTTAATTATTTTTAATACAAGTACCTTTTATTAAAAATCTGCTTTAGATGCTCTAGAGACTCTGCTCTAGATGGGGTATAAAGCAATAAAGCTAAATAAATATAGTGACTCTTCTATTAATACTACTACAACAAAAGTGTCCAAATCACTTTACACAGAAAAAATAAATGAGTTGGTTCCCTGTCCCCAAAGGGCTCACAATCTCTCTCACACACACCCCGCCACTGCCCCACCTTTTCCCTCGGGGGGGGGAGGAGGAGAGCTGATCTTTTGGTAGAAGGCATGCAGTGGCCTCTTTGCTAGGCAGCAGAGTCCGCCTAGGCAGGGTCCGCCTTGGTTTGCATTTGGATGAGAGACTGCATGTGAACATTGTAAGTGATTCCCCTTTGGGGATGGAGTCATAGCTCAGTACTAGTAGAGAATCTGCTTGCATACAGAAGGTCCCAGGTTCAATCCAGGTAGAGGTGGAAGAGACCTCTTTCTGAAACCTTGGAGCTACTGTCAGTCCATGTAGATAATAATACAGAGACAGATGAACCAATGGTCTGATTCAGTATAAGGCAGGTGTGTGTGTGAGTGAGAGAGAGAGAGAGAGAGAGAGAGAGTCCATCCTTCCTTCCTTCCAAGGTGCTGTATTCCAGTACAAAGTCCACTTTGCCATCTCCTAGAGAAAGGTTTCTGTGATGGAGTGAAATCTTCAGGTTATGAACCACTTTGAAAGTCACCTGGGCCTCTTTATCCTCATCTTTTAAATGTGTCCCTCTGGTGAGAAAGGTCACTTTGCACAAATGATACCTTGGTGGGGTTTTTATGGCTTTTGGAACTTCTGTGTCATCGTTTGCTCGCTCGGCTGCTTCTCTTGGTTCCTTCCTCTCCCTCCCGCCTCCCCCCAACCCCCAGCGCTCTTAAGTCGAACAGACACGGCGTTTTATAAGATGCAGCTCCATTTCCCATTAGCTGTTCCTTGAGTGTGACTTCTTTCCTGCTTAGGCAGCTGAAACTGGAGACAGAAGAGGCAGCAGGGAAATGTAGTTAACTATTCATTCCTACGGGGAGTTTCAGGAAATTTTTGAAACTAGAAGAGCTTCATCACTGTCATTCTCTGCCACCAAAGTCTGCCTGTTCTACTTACATGAAGAAGGGCAAGGGAAAGAAGACGGCAATTGGGAGTGTACACGAACCAGTCTGCAACAAACCGGGCCGGTTCGACAGTTTGATCACGAACCGAACTGTCCTCCAGGAGAGGCAGTTTGGTTTGTGATTGAACCGGACCGAGCCCAGCCCATTGTGGACCAGTTCGACCTGGATCGACAGTTTGAGGGGGCTATGCTTGTAAAGGGGAATCTGGTGAGGATTCTCCTTTCCAAACAAAGGAGAATCCTGCCTTTAGAAGGCTTCTAAGGGTGGCCGGCCCAGGGATGGTGGCAAAAGGCACCTTTAAAAGTAGATGCTTACCTATGTTGTGCCTCCTGGAAACCCCGGCCTCCCTCCTCCACACCCGCAGTCCACCTGTATGTCATCAGCGCGGTTCTGGCCTCTGTGGATGTGCGGAGGCTGTTTGCATGACCACTCAAAATTGGAGACAAGGGAAGCTGGAGACAAGGAAAGGATGCTGTGATCATAGTTCTCATTTCTTTGATGCCCTCCCTCCCCCCCCATTCCTTTCTACCCCTTGCTTCCATGGGGACTAAGTGCTATTAGTCCTGAGTCAGCACCAATAGTGGTTTGTCCTAACATGCCGGGATGCATCACAGGAGGGAGGCACAGCTGCCTCTGCTTCCCTCCTTTTCTCCCTCCTCTCTCTCCCGCCTTGACCAAGAGCCGTGCTGCCTGCAGGCTGGCCATTTGTCTGGTAGAGCTGTGTGGTTGACCTGCAGGCTGGCCATTCATTAAGTATTGCTCTGCAGTTAACCTGCAGGCTGGCCATTCATCAGGTATTGCTGCTCTACCTGATGGATGGCTGACCTGCAGGTAGCATAGCACAAGTGGGACAAGAGAGCACGGAGCAATCTGAGCTGCTGCTGTCAGGAAACAGAGGCACCTGTGCCTCTCGCTGTCGTCCCCCCCCCCCCACGCCCCCCCAGTTTGTTAGAATGAGCTGCTACTGGTTAGTACGACAATAGCTTTTGCAATAAATCCTCCTGGTTTTGTTGTAATCTGGAACCATTCTTAGTTGTTCCTTCTCTAATCTTAGCACTCTGTAAGTTGGATAATATGGGAGAAACTCCCTGTGCATGTTTGAGTGTGGATGAACTTGTCTCAGTGAAGATCTTGGACTAAATGACCCTGAGTTGCATTTTCTCCCTAACAGTATTACACTTTTGAAACGTATATGTTTGCAACAGACTTTGCTGAAAGAATTCCTTGTGTTAACTGGCCCATTTGCAAGGAGAAGCACACAGAGAAAGGCAAGAGTAGGTTTACTACTTCAGCATAAATATCTTTTTTGCCAAGCATAGAGCTGTTTGACAGGGCTTTTCAAAGGCAACAGAACTGACTGTCAGAAAAGAACTGGATTTTATGAAAATAAAGAGGAAGCAATGGGGAAAGCATCCTTTGAGAACAGAGCAACTGCTTTAATAATCTCCTCATCCTGCTAAGGGCCAGTAATATTGAGCATAATCTCCTCAAATGCACAGGAGAATCTGCCTTCTGAAAATTAGGAATCTGCATAAAAATCCTGCACTTAATATGTTGCCTTATAATAAATTAAAGCATTTCCAAGTGAGGTTTCCCCCCTGCTATTTTGTCCTTGAAATTCAGGGAATAAAGTTCTGAAAAGTGAGAGTATCAAGTATGTATTAAAGATGCTATCTCTTTTCTAATGTGGTGTGGATGGAGCCCAGAGATCAGAATTTTGCCTGGAACCACATTTGTGCAAAGCCAGAGAATTGGTAAAGTACAGTGGTGTCAAGAGTCTGAATTGTGAATCGAAACTTCTCCGGTTTGAATTTGGGCTAAGCTGGCCCACTCCCTCAAAGCTGGTGGGTAACTGACCAGGAGAGGTGGACAGCTCGTTGAAAGTGTTGACTCAGTGCACAGTAGCTGTGAAGAAGACAAATTCCATGCTAGAGATCATTAGGAAGGGGACTGAAAAGAAAGCTGTTAATATTATTAACAGCCACCATGCTGGCCAGCTGCCATTGATTGATTGATTGATTAAGTGCTGTCAAGTAGGTGTCCACTCTTAGTGACCACATAGATAGATTCTCTCCAGGATGATCTGTCTTCAACTTGACCTTGAAGGTCTCTCAGTGGTGCATTCGTTGCTGTTGTAATCAAGTCCATCCACTTTGCTGCTAGTTGACCTCTTCTTCTCTTTCCTTCAACTTTTCCGAGCATTATGGACTTCTCAAGGGAGCTGGGTTTTCGCATCATGTGTTCGAAGTATGATCGTTTGAACCTGGTCATTTGTGCCTCGAGTGAAAGTTCTGGATTGATTTGTTCTATGATCCATAGGTTTGTTTTCCTGGCTGTCCATGGTATCCTCAAAAGTCTTCTCCAAAAGTCTTCTCCATTCAAAAGCGTCAATACTTTTTCTATCTTGCTTCTTCAAAGTCCAGCTTTCGCATCCACAGAGTGTCATGGGGAAAAACATTGTCCAAATAATTCTAATCTTTGTAGGTATAGACACGTAACTGCAACTAAATATCCTTTCCAAGGCCTTCATTGCAACAGCTGGCATACTGGCCAGAAACACCTATTTTGCCACCCCCGCCCGGCCACCCCTTACCTTTAGGAGAGTCCACCACCCCTGTACTATTAAAGGGCAATCCTCACAGGATTGCCCTTTACAAGTATATTGGCCTCCCAAACCACCAAACCAGTTCAATCAAATGGACCGGCCAGTTGGTCCAACCAAACTGGTCTGGAGCAATGTGGTTCGGTTCAAATGGATTCAAATTCGAACCGAACTGCATTTTTTGTTCATGCACTCCCCCACTAGTAAGCATGTGTGCACGCACGCGTGCGCGCGCGCACACACACACACACACACACAATGTTATATACGCTGTTGACTGATTGTGGTTTCTAATTTTGATGCCAATTCTGTCTTCATTTCACACTATTTGTGAAATTTATCTCCTCTGAAAGGGGCACTCCGAGCTAGTAAAGGCTTTAGAAAGTACCAAAGAGCAGTTTGTTAAAGCCAGCAAGTCAGTGCTTTGATCGTTCACTAGCATCAACACTCTGGTTTAATTAACTCGGGTGTGGGGGAGTATAAAGGGGGAGACCAATGGGGTGGTTTCATGACCCAGCAGTGTAACTGTGACAAAGGTGATGTGTTAAAATGCCTTAACGCTCACTTTACATTCCTCTCATCTTTTTAAAAGCTCCGAAATCTCTTGCATTACACAGACCTCTGGTCACTTGGCTGTGAAGTGCATTCAGGCTGTAGAAATAGAGGTAATACAATTACTTTAAATCCCATTTAGAACTTCCCAAAGCCTTTTCTGCCCCTCATCAGCCTATCCACGCCGGCAATGGTGGGGCCTAAAAGGTCTATTTTCCATGAATGTTTTGGAGTTTTCATTTGAGCTTTTCCTTTGTTTTTTCCTTCTCAGCTTGTTGCCTTTCTTTGTTTTATTCTGAATTTTTTGTCCCCTCTTCTTAATGCTGCAGTAAGAATCTGTTACTTCTGATATTGACTCAGGCACTTTCCCCTGGTCCTAAAACAGTGAAATGAAGTAATCTGAGTTTTCAGTTAAGTAATACTCAATATCCACTTATTGCCTCTTGCATGTTCCCAAGCCACCTTCTTACTCATCCAGCAGATTATTTGATCTTTTAAAATTATGTCAAGAAGATCATGGGTCCTAAGATATCATCACACTTGCATATATTCTTCTAAAGTGGTTGGATGGGTTAGTGGAGTAGGTGAAGATGGAATGGCGAAACATTGATTAACAGTTGGTTTAATAACTGCTGCAGCAGTGTGGTGTGGTGGTTAGAGTGTCAGACTAGAACAAAGGAGACTTGGGTTCAATTCTCCACTAGTACATCTTGTTCACATGTTAGGGAAGTGCACACATCGAATTTTTCAATTCAATTCGATTTGTGCCTGAATTGAATCACCCCTGATTTATTTTGTGTCTGAATCTGTCCCCTGAATCACCCCAGATTTGATTCTGATTCAATTCAATTCAGATTCTGATTGATTTGGACCACTTATAAAGGTCCCGGAGGCAACAGATTTGGGTGGTGGGTAGGTCCTCATGGCTGCCACCTACCACCCAAATATTAAGGCACTGGGGCACTTGGTTGATTTTTAATGAGTTTATTTAGTTTTTACTGATTGTGTATATTTCTGCCATAAGAAATAATAGGGATTTGAAATTGCCCTATCCTAACCCTAAAATAAATCCCCAACTTTAATTTAAAAAAAAATTTAGCTAAGCATCTACTCCCTTGTAGAAGTGAAGTTATAGAGTAAAATGTACGATCACTATTTTTCAAGTGTCTAGATTCTTTGGTATCTAATAACCTTTCCTCATAATGAATCCCAATGGATTCTGTGGAGGCTGGAACCACACCACCACGCAGGCAGCTTGCTGAAGGGGGATTGCCATGCAATTGGGATGTGCCAGGGGAGCCAGCAGCAGGGCCGGGCCGGTAAGCCCCTTAAACGTCTACTTTCACCACCACCACCCAACTGCCGCTCTTTTGATGCCAAATCAGTCCATCCGAACTGGGATTGGTTCAGTTTGATCACGGACAGAACCACCTCCAGTTCAGTTTGTGAATGAGCCGGTGAACTGGTTCAGCATCGAATGGTTCATGCACACCTCTAGTGAATGACTATATCTATGTTCATTTTCAAAGTGAACCTGGGCACATATCCCTCAAATGCATGGTACTGATAGAAAGTGTACTCCTGTACTTGTGTCCAATGTAACATATAAATGTATACAGATCTGTACACTCATACCAGTGTTGAACGTAATGTGTTAATAGGGCTACTATGTCTGAATAGGGCTATTTTCTGTCATTCTAACATACTTCACAGGGTTGTTGAGAGGATAACATGGTGGGGGGACCATGTATGCTAACCTGAGCTCCCTAAAGGAAGGGCAGAATATAAATGTAATAAATAAGTAAGGTCACCATTGCATGTAACTGGGAAAAGTCCATATCCCTTCCCCCATATTGGGAATGTTTTTAGAACACTTACATTGAAAATAATATACTTAGTCATTAACATAGTCTGAATTAACTTATGGGCTTAGTCATGATTAACTTAGTCTGAACATTGCTCAATAATTCTGAACAAAATGTCTTTTCAGATTATACCCACTTTTTGCAACAGGCATCATCTGAGAAAAGAAGCATTACCTCCTGTTAGAGAGAGAGCGGGGAGGAACATCCTTCATCCACCACCACCCCTCAAAAAAACCCTGCCACCTGCAGTTTTTAAAACTACTTATATTTAAAATAACATTTTAAAAAATCTTCTGCCTGATTAATCAGGTGCACTTGTAAGTCATTCAAAAGGTTTAAAATGTATTGCTCTAACTCAGGTTCCCAACCTTGGGTTCCCAGATGGACTCCAGCTTCCATCATCTCCCGCTTTGATGGTTGAAGGGAAATAATGCAGGCAGCAAACGCTGGCTAGAAATGAGCTCCAGAACTCGGAGCTCTTTGGAACCCTGGACACGCCCCATTTGCATGTGACATCACACCCTGTATGTGCATGATGGGGCTAGGCACACACAGTGGAACTTTGGGGTGGGCAGAACAGCTGTTCCTAATCCTTAAATCTTGGGAGCTTGAGTGGGTGGAGCTTCTGCGCTCAGGCAGTGGGACTTCAGGGATCTGCATAGTTCTTCCTCCCTCTTCATAGCTAGCTAAATGAAAATGAAATATGCAAAGCAAGCAAATCCATAGTTGGACGATCCTGCCCCTCTCAGCAGTGACCTTTTGGTTCCTAGATGGTCTTTTAATTCCTTCCAACTCTCTGAGCGTCTATTTGCACTTGACTTTCTTGGGCAGAACAGGCTGGAAAGCCTTCTGCATAGCCCACATTTCTGTCCCCTCTTCCTCTGAATTCTGCAAGGCAGGCTTAGTACATGATTGGTATATTTCGAAAGCCAACCTGACCTCTGTCTGCTTGCTGCAAAATACATGAAGGGCATTTAAACCTCTTAATCTGCTTCTGAGCCATGGAATCCTTTTTCACTGCCAAGAAACCTTATATAGATACATTACCTACTTGAAGTATTTGCAGAGAGGGCCTTCGCTCTTAGTTTTCCCGTGAAGTTGGCACTATAGAGTGTGAACAGTGGGCCGTATTGGACAGAGCAGAGGTATAATTGTATTGATTTCTGAGGCCCGATAGTAGTTTGGAAAAAGCCACACACACAAAAGAGAGGATGCCCTTCTTATTCCTAAGCAGTTGATTTGCTATTTCAGCTGGTTGTACAATGAGCTTTTATGGAAATTCTGCATCTTTGACGTGAAAAGGCATGAAATGGATACCAAAGTTCATTATGCTCCGAAAAGTAAAGAACAGAAAAGCAACGACTAAATGCTAGTAAAATAGCAATGAATAAATGTGATATGCTAAAAAGGGCTGGAACATAGGAACACAGGAAGCTGCCTTATGCTGAGTCAGACCATCGTACTGTTTAGTTTAGTATTGCATACACACTGACTGGCAGAGGCGTCTCCAAGGCTTCAGGCATGAGTCTCCCAGTTCTACCTGGAGATGCTGCCAGGGATTCAACCTGGGACCTTCTGCATGCAAGCAGATGCTCGGCCACAGAGGCTACTGTATGTCCCCATCCCTAGGGGGATGGTCCGAAGGCAATTCCTAGACTAAATTAATCATGACTGAGCACCTTTGAATTAAACGTGGTTACTCATGACTGTCTTAATTTCAGTGGGACCTACTCATGACTCACCTAGTCTGGATCCTAAATTACAGCCTTGGAGGGGCAACACAAGCGCCACTCGGCCATAAATACGGTTCAACAAACGCATACCGGAGATGCTATAAAGATTTGTAGTCGTCATATTAATAATAAATGTGGTTCAACAAATGCATATTGGATGTACGCAAGCAAAGCTTACCCTGGGGTGGATCTGTAATTGGGCAGATGTGTTTGAAGAACATGCTTTATTTCTCAAATCTTTTATATTAGGTTTGTATATTTGTTAAAAGACTGCTTATTGCTATAAGAATAAAAGATTTTAAAGCGGGGGGGGGACATGATTTTTCTGGGGGCCCCCAAAAAGAGGGGCCACCAAGGGGCCCTTGCCTGCCTCCCTTCCTCCCCCCACCCCGATTACCTGCCACCTCTGCAGCTGCAAAACAGTGCATATTCATTCCGCACTTAGATGCCTTCCCAGCTTTAGTGCGATATGATGACATCATGGCACGCCACCCTGCACCAGGCTGTGATGTCATCCTACTGCACCATAGCCAGGGATGCTTCTGAAGCCACACGGAATGAATTTGCGCTCGGTTTGCAGCCACAAAGGCGGCAGGTAATCGAGGAGGTAGGAAGAGGCATGTGTGGAGTAGGGAGAAGAAGGCAGGTAAGCAGGGGGAGCTTGGAACACGGGTCACCGTGAACATTGCTGCATCTCTGCTTCCACTTCTGCAGGGGATGCAGCCAGTGTTGTCCTTTCTTGCTTCGATATAGCTTACCGAAATGCTGGTACAGTTGCCAGCTTTCCTCCTCTAGACCACCGCATGCATAAGAAGATACAGTTTGATCCGGTTTGCCTTTCAACCACTTGCTTTCTTGTCTTCTCAACAGATGACGGCCACAGCGCAGCAGCCGGCGAAAGCACAGCCCGTCCACATCACCACTCCCTCGGCAGCAGGCAACACTCCTATCCCCAACACTCCCATCGACCCTCAGGCACAGCTGGAGGCTGACAAGCGGGCTGTCTACAGGTACAGAGGGATTCTGCTGCCAGGCTGCTCTTTCATGTGGCTTCCTATCCCTGTAGTGGCGTGTTGAGATATTACTGGAATCTGGCCCGGGGCAAACTTGTCAGGGAGACGCTGCACAGAGCCTCTTTCTTAGCTGTCTTTGTCAATAGACTGAACAAGACGGGTTCCAGTGCATGTGAAACTAGGTGAGCCTCAAGCTGAGATTTGCTTTCTTTGTTAGAGAGAGAGAGAGTGTGTGTGTTACATTGCAGGCAACAGTATGATGATGTGGCAGGGTATGTTGTGATGCAGAAGGAATCTTAAGGACTTGCTGCAGTTTCTTTCACTATACACCTGCAAGTTGCATTTCTGCTGTAGGCAGGGGCATAACAAGGTTGGAGTGGGCCCTAGGACAAGAAATGAAGATGAGCTCATCTCCTCCCAGACCTCTAGCTACCTTCTCCTTCCCCCCCTTCTTTTTAATGAAGGCAGGATTCAAAGAGTGTCCTAAGATGCTTTAAGTGAAGGTCTATGTATATTATTTCTCTGTGAAAACCCGCTTTGCAAACTTTTGTTGAAAAGTGGTATATACATATTTGTTGTTGTTGTTGTTGTTGTCTTTTTGGCTCTGTCTCAGCTTTTGGAGGGGAGGAGAAGAGTGTCAGGCAGCTTCTCTCCCTTGCCTTTTTCCCATGATTGGCTGCCTGATTCTTAGCATTTCCCTCGCTGTTGAGCCAATCAGTGAGACTGAGGGAAGGGTGGGCCAAACCTGTGCGCTAGCCAGCCAGTCAAGAGGAAGAGGGAGGATGCTGACTGATACTCCCCACTCGGAAAGGATTTGTCTTGCTCGAAGCAAAGAGGAGTCTTCAGATCAGAAGCCAACAGCATCTCTGCAAGTCGGGGAGATGGAAGGGGGAGAGTGAAGAACAAGCTGTTACCTAGTTGCTGAGCCTGCCTCTCTCAGGGGCCCAGGGGCATTTGTCTTCCCCCTCTGTGTTCAATTATAGCTACACTCCGGCTGTAGGAATGTAGCCTTTTCCAAGCACTCAGATCAGTCTCCCAATTATAGAAATCTTCGTTTATTAAAGTGCGAGTTTAGTTGCTTGATTAATTGATTGATTAAATCTGCATATACTTCCATAAGAACAAAACAATACCAGTGAAAAAACGTAGCACTAGTTTGTAGATGATGCATGCTAATATTATGACCTCTGCTTGGGGAGAGGGTTGAACACACCTACAGAAACATAGGAAGCTGCCTTATCCCAAGACAGCTCCTTGGTCCATCTAGCTTGGTATTGTCCACACTGATCGGCAGCGGCTTCTCCTAGATGTTGTTTAGGGGTGTGAGGAGAAACTTTATAACCCTCACACAGCAAGTATGCTCCGGTGGCAAAGAAGTTCAGCCCAAGAGATTATCTGGAGACATTAGGTTGTGTTAAAAAAGTGTAATAGCAGTGGTAACCAGTGTTTCCTCTAACAGGGATTTCCAGATGTTGTTGACGGCAACTCCCATAATCCCCAAGCAAAAGCCATTGCGGTGGTAACGGGTGGTACAGTTACACTGGTGGTAACTGATTGCACATGTGTGGTGCAATTCACCTGACCTGGGAAAAAGTCATAGGTCAGCAGCAGAGCACATGTTTTGAATGCAAGGGAGCTCAGTCCAGTGTGTTGCCAAGCAGGCAAATGCACACAGAATAGTAGAGCAGAGCCATTTTTGCTGCTCTCTCCAGATGTACTTTTTGACTTGAGAAATATGTCCCTGAGGACTACTCAGCCCTCCAGGACAGATTTCCGAAATCAAAAAGTACTTTTGGAGGGAGAAGAGAGCATCAAAAATGTCTGCCTCCTCCATGTGCACATTGTCTTCTTCAGGAACACTCTGGGCTGAGCTCCAGTGTGAAGTCTACCATGGACGCAGCTCCTGTTACATACTTGTAACGCTGCTCACAATGTCAGCCAGTGAGCCCTTTCTCACAATCAGTGAGAACGGGCTCGAGGGAGAGCAGGGAGGAAGGCTCCTAGCACTTACCTCCCCACAGTTGATCCCTCTGTCTTTGCTAGGCGAATGTACCATGCAAGTGGGCAGTGCATTGTGAGGATTCCCCTGATGCTGGCTGGGAGCCCCTCATTCTCCCAGCCCCGGCTGCAAACAGGTGAGACTGGCAGACGAGCAGAAAAACAGCTAAGGAAGCACTTGCTCTTTTAACCTCGTTTTGGGGGATGGCAGTTCTCATGTGCAGGCAAAACCGGGCTGGGCTTCCTTAGCCCAGTTTGCCTGTACCTGAGAACAGCCTCAGTGTTGTTGTTGTTTTATAAAGGGTTGTTATTTGCTGTCACCAATGCTATGTTAATAGGACTCTCTGTGACTCCCTTAAGCAAGTGGGGCACAGGTACCCTTGCTTGTGCCCCAACGCAACAGCCAATCGCTGCTGTTGCTGTGATTCTGCATGTAAATATTCCTAACAGGAAATTTACAATGCCGGTGTTATAATTACTGTCAAAAATGGCTTCGTAAGTTAGGTTTACGAGTGAGGTGTCCTGGATGGTGGAATATTTTGAATTTTTTAAAAATTTCATGCCTTTAATACTGTGTATTAGCAGATTTATGTTTTATATATGCGGAAAACAGGAAGAAGAGGCTTTCATGCAGGACAGAACTGGGTAAAAGGAGCAAGAAAGACGAGTGTTTGAATGGAATCCTTGTATATCACACTGAGTGCCTGGAGGGTTTTGTTTTTTTAATTAAAATTTCTTGCCTCTGGGTAGCATGACAGTTCAAAACCGCACTGGGGATTTTTCATTTCGTGTCAATAAATTTAACAAGGCCCCATTCAATTCAAATTAATGCTTAAGCTGTAGCTTTTATGCTCTCCTCTTGGAGAGGACAGATAAAAAGAAAAAATATATGTGGTACTTAATTTGCTCTCCTTCACCTGCATATGCGGATGCACCAGAGCCCGGCCTAAGTGTTCTTAGCCAGGGTTTTTTGCTTGCCTGAAATTTCGTGCCAAGAGGAGAGTGGGGAAGGGCCCACATTACCCAGCTAGCTTATGTTTATGGTGATTGATATGTTAATAAAGCTCATCATTTCCCCCCTAGCTCAAAACTCAAGAGTGAAGTCTCTGATTCTAATTGAATCATTCCGGAGCGTCTCTTTTACTCGCTGGCCGGCCGCACAACACAGTTCTAAAGAGCCTCTTTGGCGATATTAATGGTTGCAAATAATCTTAATAGGTGGGGGACTCAAGTGTATATCTGCTAACTTGGATCTTTTTTTTTCTTTTTTTTAATTGACATTGCTTCTCTTTCTCCCTCCCTCCCTCCCTCCCTCTGCATGGAATATGCAACGTCCAAGCCTAGTAGAGGCAGCGGTGAAATTCGGCAGCATAAAGCAGCACACCTTATTCCCATCTCCTCTTTTGCTCATGCTACTTACTGAGCTGGCCTTTGATCCTCTTCCATCTTCTTCTACTTTTCCCATCTGAACTACATTAGTTGCTATGGAAATGGCTAGGGGAGGGCCCTCACAATTCCCAAATGCAAAGTAAAGGCCGTTTAATAATTGGTGCCTTGCACTGGAAAGTGATCAGGATTACTTAAGGCCATTACGTGTGCCGTTTGGGAACATTTGGGAGGGAGACGTGTTCTGTAGGTGCATCTGTGCATAAGACCACTGAGTCCCCTTTGGACAGGGAGAGATGCAAGCCCAGGGAGATGCAAGCTGCCCGGAGAAAAAGCTGTGTGGCGGCACCTTAAGAGAGTCTTGGCTCCTGACCACCGAACTCTTACCATACTACTCTTCCTAATTCTCATTTAGGGCAATCTCTTCCCAGCATTTGCTGGCATAAGTGACAGCAGCAACTCTGTGCTGGAGCAGAAACAGGAAACAGCTTAGTGTTGTTGGCAGAGAGGAAGCAACTGCAGATTTAGCACTGATAGGTTCTTGTTTGAAGCATTGTGTTGATCTCTGGGCACTGCTGGAAGGTCATTGAAAGCTCTGACAGGGTTCAGAGGAGAGCTACAAGAAATGATAGGTAGCGAAAGGCAAGCCCAGTGTGGAGAGTGTGAAGGAAAAGAGGGTGTGTGTTTAGCCTAGAGTAGGGTTTCCCAACCAAGGGCATTCCAAGATATTTTGCTGTATGAGGTGAAGGAAAAGATGGCACACATACCCCCAATGAATAGCTTGCCCCAGAAAGGTGTGTAAGGACATGGAAGGATGGTACCCAAAGTGTTGGGGGGTCCGGTACTTGCTGATCCCCTCCTTGCACATGCAACAACTGGTCTGGTGGACTCCCGGAGAGGAGCTCAGGCCTTTGCTCCCGCCTATAGGTGAAGGAGTGGAGTGAATATACTTCCCTCCTCCCCCAGCTCTGAGACGATGCCCAATGCCTATAATTTAGTGCGAGAGGGTGGGAAGGTTAATTAGAGAAGTCTTCCTCCCTAAACACGGACACCAAGATTGAGAACAGCTGGCCTAAATCAATGGCTTTCAAACTTGCACAGAGGCCAGAACCGAGCTGCCACCAAGCCACCACCAAGCATGGTAAAAGGAGAGGGGAGAACACTGGGGGCCACTGGGAGGGTGGGTGGCGGCAGCCATGCAAGCAGGGTGAGCAGCACTTTACATTTCTTTCCACCCTCACCTGGCCGCCCCTTTCCTCCTGAAGGCCCCCCACCCAACCCCTATACTTGCAAAGGGGAATCCTCACTGGATTCTCCTTTACAAGTATATCCCCAGAACCGGTTCAGCCCAGTTCAGTGACTGAACCAGACCCAGTTCAGCCAGGCCTAGGAACCGGGCCGGGTCGGTTCGAATCCTATTTGAATTCGAACCGAACCAGCAAAACCAGTTCCATGCATACCCCTAATTTATATACCACCTGATATGTGCATCTCTATGCAAAGACAACCACAGGGCTCTGCGGTCGCCAGGAGTTGACACCGACTCAACAGCACACTTTACCTTTAGGCAGTGTACATAATTAAAAAACCACAAATATAAATCAGAGTTTTAAAAAGTAAAAGAATTTCACAGGATAAAAAGTTAAAACAATGTCACAGGATAAAAACAATTAAAAAGTTTAAAATTAATTTCAGTTAAAAATCTGAGAAAACAGGTGTGTCTTGAGGGTCTTCCTAAAAGCAAGGAGAGAGAGCGAGATACTCTTCTTTTGACAAGGAGCATATTCCAGAACTTTGAGGTAGCCACAGAGAATGCCCGGACTTGAGTTGCCACCAGCAAGCTGGTGGCCACCATATCCAGACCTCTCCAGATGATCTGAATAGGCGACAGGGTTCATGACCAAGAAGGTGCTCTCTTAAGTATGTTAATAGAACTATTGAATTTTAGAATTTACGACATTGTTGTATGTATTCTCTAACTGGATTTTGTGATTATTTTTCTTTTTTGTGTTGACAGTAATAAGAAACTGAAATGTGAAAGGCCGCCCCAATGGTGTTGTTCAACAGGGCAGTTGTGCAACAACCTAGAACTGCATCTGTGAAGTTGCACAGTGTTACTTCCTTTGATTCCAGTGGAAGTAGCACTGCACAATTGCACATTTGCCACTTTAAGTCATTGCACAATTGTTCTGTTGCACAGCACAGTCAAGGCTGGTGGGTCCTCAATGCTGGCATACCATTGCACAGAATGTCAGCCAGTGAACCCATCTCATGACCAGCCCTATCTGGGTAGTCCAGGGCTAGCCCAGTTAGGGCTAGTCATCTGGGGCCTCGGGATTGCTGCCGATCCCGCTGGTCCTCCCCTGGGTAGCCATAATGGGCTCATAATCGGCTCTGGATAGCTCGTAATTGGCTACCCAGGTTTGAAATGAGGTAGGACAAGCGTGCGCCTCTTACCTCACTCTCTGTCATCTGGGTACCCACGCTGCTGGCAGTAATCCTTATATGAATAGAGCTGGAGGGAAGGAGCGGTCAGGCAGCATGGTGTTTCCCCAATGTACTGTGCTGCCCAAACAGTGCATTGTGGGATGCCTGATGGCCCCGGATCTCCCCCCACTGCCCGATTGCTGCTAGGCTCGTCACTGTGATGCTCATGTGGGTGTGTGGGTGGCAGAGCCCTAATGGGCAAATGATCATCTGGGCGAGGCAGGTAGGCTCCTTCCTTCCCCCTTGTGCTAGTGTGAATGACCTCAGTGTCTTGTGAATGCTCACGGTAGCATGCAAGCATATTTAATCCTCTGTGTGGCAGTAACTGCAGCCAATTGGCTGGCTTCAAAGCCAAGATTCGACATGCACAAGATTCCTTAGTGGTCTTGGTGGCCATTGTGTGCTCAGTGGTAGTATGAATCAGCTCTGAAAGGAAGGAGCAAGTTGAGAACACAATTTTTGTCTTCAGTCGCTTAATCTATTTCACCTTAATGGACAGAAGTGTTTGGCTTGCTTGTTTCAGCTGTTCTGGAAGTGGTGGTGATTGCAAGAATAATTCATTTGTAGTCATTGCAACATTTAGCAGAACCCCCTTTTATATCTGGAAGCTTTCTTCGACTAGGTTGCAGTCCATACTCCTAATGGACATCCAAAGAAATGCACTTTCTGAGGGATTTATGGTGCTGAAATTTATAACTCATACGGTTGTGCTGGGATCCGTTTTTATTTTATTTTACTTTAATATCTAGTAAAAACAGCTTTTTTTCTTGGAGACAATAGAATAAAATGTTTCCATTGGGAGTATTTGACTTGAAATTCTTAGTTGCTAAAGAATCCTGTGGCAACTCTGTTCCTCATGTTGGATGGAATAAACCTAAATAGCTCATCAAGGCTTTAGGGATACTGATCCAGTTTGGACAATCATCAGAACCATGGTTTAGATTATTGTGAATGAATTGTGAGCCTCAGGTTTGCATGCACACAGTCCCCTCTCCTTCAAGCACAAGGAGATTAGATTGAAAATGCCCATTTCTGCTTTATTTATTTATTTATTATATTTATATCCCGCTCTTCCTCCAAGGATCTCAGAGTGGTGTACATGCTTATTTTTATCCTCACAACAACCCTGTGAGATAGGTAGGTAGGTATGCTTTTGAATAAACCATAGTTTCCCATTGCATCCAAATTGTGCTTAGTTCAAACAAACCAGGATCCAACCATGGTTTACATCAGGATTTTTCAAACTCGGTTCCCCAGATGTTGTTGGACTACAACTCCCATCATCCTCAGCCACAATCCATTGAGGCTGGGGGCAATGAGAATTGTAGTCCTACAACATAGGAATCCAAGTATGAGAACCCCTGGTTTAGACGCTTGCATGAACCTAGCCACTATTGGGATAGCAGGCTGACAGCAAATATATATTTCCCTCTTCTTCCTTTTCTGTCAGTTCATTGTCCTCCAAACCAAGATCTCAACATTCTCCTCCTTGACTGCATGAGGATTTGAACCAATATGCTTTGGACTAATCTGCATACAGGAAGACTGAAGGGATTGGTTAGATAAGGAAAACTGAAAGAGATTCATTGAAGAACCATAACAGTCTTCTAAGAGTCGGAAATAATTTAGGATCAGAAACCAAAGTAGTTAAATTTGTTTAGCTTTATCAAAGAGGAGGTTACACTTGATCACACTTAGTTAGAATGGGTCAGCATCACAACTTGAGCATAACCCCATGAATGGAACAAATACAAATTCCCTGTTTTTAATATTGTTTTGGGACATGTAGGATTACTCAGTCATTATGTTCAGTCATTATGCACATACATCAGTCATAATGGAATAGGGCCATTATGTCCAAGACCCTGTTCAGTCACTATCCTTAATATTAAAGATATTAAGTCATTATATCTTCAGTCAAGATATCTGCACACCTGTACATGTTTTTGTGTGAATTGCATTCATTTTAAAATGAACCATGGTACAGGCTCCTCAAATGCATTGTACAGAAAGGAAGTATACTGCTGTAATTGCATTCAACATAAGTGAATAACTGTCCCTGGGTACTGAACTGTATCTGTGTGTACTATACACTTGTGTTCAACATAATGTCTGAATATGGCTCATGTGGAGGAACCATATCAAA
The DNA here is from genome assembly GCF_027244095.1 of Hemicordylus capensis. NCBI lineage: Eukaryota > Metazoa > Chordata > Lepidosauria > Squamata > Cordylidae > Hemicordylus > Hemicordylus capensis. The sequence continues at coordinate 18,488,266 of NC_069664.1, read as the reverse complement.
ATCAATCTCTCTCTCTTTCTCTCTCTCTCTCTCTCGTACACACATGCATGCACACACGGAAACAGATGCCCCATTTTTCAGTTGGTCCCAGAGACACCCAGTTCTGGATCTGGTTCAAAATAGGGTTAATTTAATTATTTTTCCACAAAAGCTGCTTTGAGAACTTTTGTTTGTTTGTTAAAAAGCGATATATAAATAATAAAAGCAATATTGTCCCAGCTTCAGCCCCTCCATCTGTAGTATGAAAATAATCCTAGCTTACTTGATGAGTCTCGTATACCAAAAGCTTATCTGTGTGAAGCACTTTAAATACTGGGAATGTGCTCAGTGTTTATTGTTCTAATCATATCCAGTCAACCTCGAATAAAGTGGTTTCCGAAGGTAGACTTTCATTGACTGGTTTTTCATACAGACATGTACTAGCGGTAATGAAAAAACTCATCCACGGGGTAGTGAGGTCACCATGCAGAGATTTGTGCACTACCTTAGAATTCCCAACGAAGCAGAGCACAGGGAGGCCATTGCTTCTCTTGCTTGTTCCAGCTCCTCTCCTGCTGTAATGAGCAAGATTTCAGGTGTGGTTCACAGTAAGCAAGGGAAGGTGTCGATGAAAGAAACAGAAGCAAAACAGACTGGCAAGAGGAGTGTGGCTGCACCAGTTCCTTCTTCACTGAGTTATTTTAAAACTCTTGCTCACATATTTGGATTGTGACTTGGCTACCGTAATGCTTTGACTTATCTAATAAGAAGTTCATTAATCATAAAAAAAGGATATGACTACCCTGTCTTGGTTACAGCTTGGGGAGATTCACATTAAGTTCTCTTCAGGCTCCCTGGAGGAGATTGCCCTTGACTGTGTTTCAGGATATTCTAGAGAGATACCTTGGATCTTGCACAGACATCCATCGGTCATAATGGCTGGGAGTCAAAGCCAGGAGAAATCACTTGGGAATAAAGCATAGACTCCAAAAGTCATTTATCATTTGAACCGATTAACCAAACACAAAAGGATATGGCCAGCCCTCCATATGTGCATGTTTCAATTTAAAAAGTCAAGAGGTGGGTTCTTTTTTAATTCAGAGTGTTTCCAACCTTTCTTGGGCTCGGTGGAGGCATATCTGTGTGCAGCCTCTGTGTTTGAGCTACAGATTAGACTAAATTATTATAGATGTCCCTGTTGGCTTTAAAAACATTGAGTCACTGAGTATCTAGCACACTTTTCATATATTGTAACTGCAGCTATACATGCCACCTCTGGGGATTTTTGATCGCTCTTGATGACAGATTTTTGGGATTATGCACTTTCTTCTCCTTGCAAGGAAGCAAGGTAAATTAAAAAGCCTGTGAAAAATGTTACTGCTGGGATAATTATCTGGCCTAAACAAGAGCCATCAAATCTAGAGCTGAAGGGGAAATTCTGGCATATCCAGGTGGGGCGGATCAAATCATGGCCACGGGACCTTCACATGCTTAATGCTGCCCATGCTGTGGTGAGCGCTTCGTGCAGATACATCATTATGAAGCACAAGCATTGCACAGTCAGATAAAGCTGGTCCACAGCTCAGATAAAGGCAGGGTGAGGAATGCCTTCGGTGTCTGAGCAGCTTTTTCTAAGCAATACACTCTAAACTAGCAAACTGATTCGAACGGGCTTAAGCTGAAAACAAAACAAAAGACCTATCATTTGAATTGGAAGTTGGTTAAAAGACAGCAGGAGAAGAATAGTGTAGTCATGTGAGAAAAAAGGTGTCGGGAAGGTGAAGCCAGAAGAAGAAATACAGGAGACCTTTGTTTTCCACGGGTTCTCCCATCGCGGTTTCAGCTATCAGCCGTCAGGCTGTAGACACCCAATTGCCATTATTGCAGAGGTGATTTTCGGGTGTTCACAGTTCTGCATGTCCATTTTATGCTTCTGGTGTCATTTTTGTTGTCATTTCCAGTTTGGAGGCTGCCTGGAGCCATGTTGAGGCTTTGCCCCCAGTGTTTAAAGGTGGGGGAGATTTTGTCAAATTAAGAGGATTTGTGGGGCAACACACAAGTAGACCGCTGACCAGGAGGCTGCAGCCAGCTTCCTGGGCTCGGGGGTCTCTCCAGGATGAACCGTGCACTCACATGGGGCTTCCTGGGGCCACATGGCCCCCGATCCCCGCAGCCCCCGCCGGCTCTGTGACGGAGCCTGCAGTCATGTGGGTGGCCAGTCTGGCCGCCCCAGGGCTGCTCTTTGATCATCTAAGCCTGCTCTCCCCGCAGACCTGACAGAAGCTCTTTTCACAGATCGTGAGAAGAGCTTCTCTGTCGCCAATCAAGATTTGTTAAATAAAGCTTGGTTTAAAAAAACCATGGTTCCACATGAGCTCTGAACCCCCTCTTCCTTTGCTTTCTTGTGACTTGGTCAGCTGAGGTGAGCAAGCTTTGTTTCTTCAGCCCCATTCAGTTTTAACACATTGCACAGTGCCTACAAACCACTGTCAGTGCAAATAATGCAAACCACACGCACTTTATAGTTCAAGAAGTGGCTGCTTGGATGCCCTTTACCCCTGCATCAACCGGTAATAAACAAGTGATGCAGGCTTGCCCTGTAGATGTGGGATGGAAAGAGGAAAGGTAGAGCTAGGCTCCTGGAGTGTCTGGTAGGTGAACGGCAACTTCTGGCTTTTGAACTAAATTTCAGAGTTAATGCCCTGCTAAATTATTTTTTCTGTGTGTTAGTGTTGGCTGTAAAAGCTGAACTGCTGAACATCATTGAAGTCCCTGCACTCTGCAGAGGCTTCCAAGGTCACTCATGGGGGAAGGCAAGCAGTGCCCAGCAGTCAGATTGAGGCACAGTTGGTTGGGTCTGTAATTGAGGTCTGCTTCCCTGGCCAAGGTCACTCTGAAGAAAATGGTTGAGTGGTCATGAAGTTACTGCTGGGGTTTATAGTGTGTCGGGAGTTTTATCACCCATAAAAAGAACTTTACAAAATTATTTCTTCCCCCTTGCTCTACCTCCACGAAACATGCTTCCAGAGCCCTGCTATTCGGCAAGTTGTCTTTCGGTTTCCTCGTGCATAATAACCTGGTTCCCTCTCACGCTTTTTGCATTCTAGAAGCAGAGGTTTTCTTGCCAACTTGGGCAAAACAAGAGCAAAAGGCAGTGAGGAGGGAAAGGCCTTTGTGAAGCAGAAAAGGGTCACTTTCTCTCTGGAACGTTAATCTGTAATGAAAAGGGCTCCTCGCTCTACGTTATTTTCTTCTACTTGTGGTGGTTATGAAATGCTACTAGGCAGTGGCATAGCAAGATTGGAGTGAGTCCTGGGACAAAAGGGAAGATGGGCCCGTGCCCCCCACCCACTCCCCACCTTCTTCTCCCCTGCCCCACAACAACAACAGATTGCAGGACAAGCACGTGCCTCGGAGGAGGAGCAAGCATGGGAACAGGTGGAAAGAGTATGGCGGAGTGGATGGCCAGCTGACCGGAGAGGCGGGAGAGGAGAAGCAAGCCAGATGGCCCCAGAGGCAGGGTGGCGCAAATTCTGGGGATGCATCTGCCCGGTGATAGCTCCTCCCCTCCTTTCTTGTTCAACTATAGCTGTGCCCCTGCTACTAGGCTAGTGCGGTAACACCAATAGAGGGACACTGTTCTCATTGTAAAGCAAAAGGACTTGACAATAGACCTACAGGTGGACCTCGTTATCCATGGGGGTTCCGTTCCCGCCGATTGCCATGGATAACAAAATGGCGGATAACGAGGCATCGAGTCAATGGCAATTGAGGAGTTAGGTTCCTGCAGGGTGAAAAAAGGTTTTAAAATGGCAAAGAACCGGGCAAATCAAAGAAATAAAGTGCTTTACCGTGCTGTGCAGGTCTCTAGCTGTCTTGTGATGCCCTCCACCCCACCCCCAATTTGGGGGACTTTCCACAAAAAGAATTGTGGTAATCCCCCCCCCAAAAAACAAGCCACAAAATGGCTCTATGCTGCAAAATGGGGGACGGAAATGACCTCAGAAGTCTTTTCCAGCCACCCTGAAACTGTGGATATGCGAAAATTAGCCCTTTTAAAACCTGCATATACCGAGGTCGGGTGTCAATATCCCGACCGCGGATAATGCGGCCCCACGGATGGGGCTGTGTATAACGAGATCCACCCATTCTTACAAGTTTCGTTCAGCACACGTACGATGTGTGTACACATGTTCACCCTGCGTGCTCTTAGCTATATATGAGCCACCCCAGTGGTTGAGCAGCCACAAGGCAGTTGAAATTTATTATTAGTTCTGCCGTTTGCAATCCTGCTGTCACAGTCGGTTACCCTGAAGTAACAATCCCTGAACCCATTTCAGCCTCTGCCTTGTTCTAACATTCAAGGGGTGAATCGGAGGTGATCAGAGAGCCAACAACTCCTGTCAAAGCTAAAGGGTGCTTTGACTTCCCTCTCTCCCATCCTTGGATAAGTAGGGATTTAAGGTCGGAATAGCCGGACGAATTATATGTGCATAATATATTCCGATATGAATAGAGAAGCCCCCTCAGGAATAAAAACATTGGTTTTAATCACCTGTCGAAATGATTATAGTTTATTTATGTGGCAGAAGAGCCTCCTCCCTACACACATTGTCTCTGCAATAGAAGAGCAGCGAAAGTATATGTGTGATCTGTTGCTCCTTGCAGAAAATGGGGTGCACATTTGAATTTTAAACTCCTGGCTTTCCCTGCCTCCACCTTGCACCGTTCCCCCTTCTTCTCCCGCCCCTGCCCTCACTCCGGCTCTCCTGGCAGTTCCCTTCCCGGCTGACTCGCAGGCAGAACACTGCTGAATGTGCTAAATTAGGCCATTAGAGGAATTCATTTCTCTTTATTAGCCTGTGTCAAATCCTTTTTATTAGTGGCTGAAAACGACCTCTCTTCTGCAGTAAAATGTCAGGCCAGTTCAGCCCTTTTATTTGTTCTGCGCTGACGAGGATCAAACTTTGCCTGAATTAGTGCAGAGAGATTTATTTCCTCCAAATTTTGAATGGCTCGGGGGGTGGGGGGAGGCCGGCAGTCAGCCCCGCTCAGCTCCAGTGTCAGTTTTGCCCACTTCAGGTCTTTTCAGATGATTTGCACTTATCCGCTATGGAGCTGACCTAGAGCAAGTAGCTAGATGCAGCCACCGTAGAACGTGGGGGGTGGGTTGGGGTGGGGTGGATTTGCTGAAGGGGGTAGCTCTTTTTGCTGCTTATAGGAACATAGGAAGCTGCCATATACCAAGTCAGATCTTTAGTCCATCTAGCTCAGCATTGTCTACACATACTGGCAGCGGCTTCTCCAAGGTTGCAGGCAGGAGTCTCTCTCAGCCCTATCTTGGAGATGCAAGGGAGGGAACTTGGAGCCTTCTGTATTCCACTCTTCCATTGAGCTCTTCCACTGAGCTATAGCCCCATCCCCTAAGGAATGTAACAGTGCTCATACATGAGCATCTTACAGTGCTCATACATGTACTCTCCCATTCAAATGCAAACTGGGGCAGACCCTGCTTAGCAAAGGGGACAATTTATACTTGCTACCACAAGACCAGCTTTCCTCCCACTAGCTTATTTCAAAAACAAGTTAGCAGTGGCGATGTGAACTCCAGCATTGGAGTAGTGTGGTTGAAAAAGTGGTATAGTGATGTGTGTAGTGGCCGATAGCTATATTTTTTGGTGGCTTGCGCTGCTGCTGCTTCCACTTGCCTCCATCCCCCCCTTCCACGTTGGTACTGGCAAAGAGCCGGTGCGCCTAAGGCTATGGCCAGGAGAGCTACTCACTCACCTGCCTGCCTAGCTCTCGTTCTCCGTGGTAACATCAGCCCATGCACAATGGCAGGGGGTGAGTGAGAGGTGGGCAGGTGGGTGGGTCCTCCAGCTGTGGCCCTTTGAGTTCCATCTCTTTGCCGGTGCTGATGGGGAAAAGGCAGGCCAGAAGCCTCTACCCCATTGGTCAGCCTTTGTTGACTGAACATGGGCATACAATGGTAGTTCTTCCCCTGATTGAAGAGGAAGAGTGTGTTGATTTCAAAGTGCTATAAGTGTGACACATTTGGCATGTTTAAGTGCCCCCAGACTCCTACAGGACAGTTAGGTTGGTGTGGTGTAGTGTTACGGGTTGAGCAGTTAACAGGAACACAAGAAGCTTCTGGTCATGCCCCTATATCACAAACAGCGATATAGGAAGATGCTGAAAGGCATCATCTCATACTACGTGGGAGATTGGCAATGGTAAACCCCTCCTGTATTCTACCAAAGACAACCACAGGGCTCTGTGGGCGCCAAGGGTCGACACCGACTCAACGGCACACTTTACCTTTTGAGGAGAGGAGAACTGGTCTTGTGGTAGCAAGTATGAGATGTCCCCTTAGCTAAGCAGGGTCTACCCTGGTTGCTTATGAATGGGAGACTAGAAATGTGTGAATTGTAAGAGATTCTCCTCAGGGGATGGAGCCTCTCTGGGAAGAGCAGAAGGTTCCAAGTTTCCTCTCCAGCATTTCCAAGATAGGGCTGAGAGAGAGTCCTGCCTGCAACCTTGGAGAAGCTGCTGCCAGTCTGTGTAGACAGTACTGAGCTAGATGGACCAATGGTCTGACTCAGTATATGGCAGCTTCTTATGTTCCTATGACATCAGTGCAGGGGGCATTGCCAACACGGGGGCATCCATGAGCCTTCCTATGCCCTTGCTCTGAGCCGAGGCAGAGCTTTAATAGGGTAGATGGGTTCAAAGAGCACATGATCCTGATGGGCCAATGGAAAAAGAGCAGGTCTAGGAGCCAGCAGCAGGGGGGGTTGACGGCGGGGGCGCCCGCCGGGCTGGTGGATGGCCAACTGGAAGGGGGAGGCGGGGGGGAGTGAGAGAAGGCACTGCCATGTGTGGGAAGGCTGCCCGAGTTTACTATGTGAATGCAGGACACTCTCCTCTCACTACACACCTACTCTGGGTTAAGTTCAGGTTTGGGCCCACTCACTGTGTTCAGGGATTCCTTTTTAGTGTGTTACTTTTCTCCGCACTCTACTTGCTGGCCCCGTTGTTTAATGTGCTGTTTTGTATGGGTGGCTTTCTGAGCATTGTATTTTAGCATTCTAAATTGTAACCACCTTGAGATGGTTTGGTGAAAGGCAGGATACAAATACCGTTAATAAATAAGGAGACGTACTGCTTGGTCAGAGGGCGAGATTTTAGGCAGGCAGGCTTCCATTCCTGTGCCTTTCATTTTTGGAAACAAAAGATTACGGTTGTAAAGCAGAAAACCCCTAAAGACTCCCGCAGGCTTGAAAACCCACCTGTATGACGGGCTTCCTAAATGTCTGCAAAAGCAATGAAGCTCTGGATCCTTCATGTCTTTCAAGTATCCTAGGAATTCAATGAAAGATTATTGAACTGTGTTTCTGGAGCTTTGCATGAAGGCTGGGCTGGTGTCAGTTGATGAGGATGTCATTAAGGCCCCCTAATACATGCCAGTCTAGGACCTATCCTGAAATAACATCATTATCGAGTGCCACTGGCATTACGGCATTTTCATAACACCCCAAGCCTGGTATGCTGCCTTAATCTCTGCAAAGCTGCTTCAGCTGTACAGATGTGGTCTGTGAGTCATCAAGTACGTCAAAACATTCCCACTGAGCAGATCCCCCCAGCTGCAAGTCCTTGGTAGTCCATCTTAGCCATGTGCCAGCAAGGTTCAAAGCATGGTGGTGGTTCACCTGTTCCCATCATACCCTGACTCCAAAAAAGCTGGTACATGAAAAAGCCAGGTCGCATTGGTCAGGAGGCAATTCAAAAGGAAAAGGAGTTAATTACAAACCATATTTGTAATTGTCCCTCCAAAAATTAAATGTAGGTTTGATAACTTGTGGGAGTTACTGGCTCAGGACAAGCTCTCTTCCCCAGCAAAAAGCCTCTGCTCATGCAAATGATAAGTGTTTCTTTTTAGTATTATTTTTGTTTACACAGTCAGACAGGTGTTTTTGACTGGTTTGTCTTATCCATACATCGAGTCCTTCCCAAGGACCTGGGATGGCTGAATTTTATTATCAATATTCTTGCTGTTATTATTATAGATATCGTCACAGAATATAGGCTGTTCCCAGTAAAGCTGCTTTTTGTAATTGGCTGATGGTGATTTCTGTGGCCCCTATGGTGTTGAGGTGCTCTTCAAGGTCTTTTGGAACTGCACCCAAGGCCGCCAATTACCACTGGGATTATTTTGGTCTTTTTCTGCCACAGCCTTTCAATTTCAATTTGTAGATCTTTGTATTTGGTGATTTTTTTCCATTTCTTTTTCTTCTATTCTGCTATCCCCTGGTATTGCTATGTCGATTATTTTAACTTGTTTTTCTTTCTTCTCAACTACAGTTATATCTGGTGTATTGTGTGGCAGATGTTTGTCTGTTTGTAGTTGGAAGTCTCATAATATTTTTGCATCTTAATTTTTGACAACTTTTTCAATTTTATGGTCCCACCAATGTTTGGCTACAGGTAGCTTGTATTTTTTACAGATGTTTAAGTGTATCATCCCTGCCACCTTGTCATGCCTTTGTTTGTAGTCAGTCTGTGCAATCTTTTTACATTATTATTGTTGTTGTTGTTGTTGTTGTTTTACATTTTATATCACGCTCTTATATCACGCTGGCATCATTTTAGAATGATGGTTACCCTTTTAACATTTTATTGATACCCAAAAACCTGCATATACAAGACCTGATAATTTGACAATTTTATTTTTTAAATTGTATTTACAAATATTTCAAATGAATTAAGTAAAGTAATGATCCAGAGGTGTTACATTTGTTTGTCCTGAGCTGAGTTTTATCCAATTCTTTGTAATTTTTCTTCTGTACATTTCTGCAAAAATTAAAAAGTACAGGAAAGATATAGATCAAAATCAGAGCTTTGCTTCAAGTATAGCTGTAGCATGAGGTGGGGGGGGGGTGAGAGGCATTGTAGTGTAGTGGATAGAGCAATGGGTTTAGATTGGCATGACCTAGTTGAATCCATACTCAGATACAAAACTTGCTTCTGGCGCCCTGGCCAAGTTGTCGGTTCTCAGCCTAGCCTACTGTACGGTTTGGTTGTGAAAATGAATAGGATCACCCCAAGTGTGTCATGAGTTTCCGGAGGATAAGCAGCCTGTAAATGTGATTAATATGTGGAGGGATAATTAATTAATCTGTGAAGTTATCTGCCATGGGATGTGGTGATGGCCACTAGCTTGGATGGGGCTTAGACAGATTCATGGAGGACAGGCCTATCAGTGGCTACTAGTCTGATGTTTATTGGCCACCTCCAGCATCGGAGGCACGATGCCTCTAAATACCAATTGCAGGGGAGCAGCCGCAAGAGAGCTCTTGTCTTTGAACTTCTGAGCAGATTCTGATGGGCTGTTGTGGGAAACAGGTTGTTGGACTTAGCTAGGCCTGATCCATCAGGGCTGTTCTTACGTTCTTATGACTTGACAATGCATGATGCGATATGGCCATGCATGCTGTATTATTCTTTGATTCTTGCAGCTACCATGAAACTAACGCATGTGACCAATTAAAATGTCACCGTGGAAAGTTTAAACCTAAACTTGACCTCTGGGCAGCAGGCCCATCTTTCAAATGCAGCTCTGCTCCAATCACAGATAGAGCCAGGAGAGTTTCTCCCTGGTTTTAAGAGTGAATGGGTATATGGCATGGGCATGTTGATCCCTTATCAAACCCACAGCTTACCTCCCCACAGTCTGTAGCTCCAGACACTTTTCTCTCAGTTCTGATGCCCAATGAGCCCAGCCACGAGAAAATTCTTCAGGTGACAAACAGTGAGATGGAGGGAGTTCAGTTCCTCTCCCCATATGTGTGCCCCACTTTCCCCTAAAAATTGGGTCCCCACCCTTCACATGCATTTGGGTACCCCTTTTTCCTGACAGCTTAAGTTCCACACAGGCACATTCTGTTTCATGTTTCCTGAATGAGTGAAATGACCTCCTTGTGGGGGAGGAATCAATAAAGCCACAACTATATTATATATTATTTTATTTGCTTTCTTTAGGGATGGCTGTTTTTCATGATAAATGGACATCCCCATTCATAATAGCTAGAAAGCACACCAGCTGAGACCCTCACTAGTGTCCTTGTCTCCTTTATGCATAGAAATAGTATCAATATCGGAAAAAGGAAACTTTTGCCTGCGTGTTGCTGGACAGCCTACCATATTTGTGCTACAGCAACAGAGATGGGATCAGTGGCAGTAGCCTTGATTGCTTATTTTATTGTGTGATCAGACACATCAGGAATGAAAATGGATTCTGTCTTGCTACTACTCCCATAATGCTTTGCTGGTACTCTTAAAAAAACATTGATCATAGTTGGTCATAAAACATTTTGACCATGAAGCTGCTCAAGCTATGCCATATTGAACAAGAAGTGTAATATGCTCCAATCAAAAAGGGATTTTTAAAAATCTGCATAAGACCTTAGCCCTATTCAGACATTATGTTATATGAATAATCACATGTCTTTACACACTGACATGTTTTTGTGAATGACTGTACCTATGTTCATTTTAAAAATGACCCTGGGTACAGGCCTCTCAAATGCATCGGAACATAAAAGCTGCATTATACCAAGGAGAGCTGGTCTTATAATAGAAAGCATGAATTGCCCCTTTTGCTAAGTAGGCTCTGCCCTGGTTTGTATTTGAATGGGAGACTACATGTGAAAACTGGAAGATATTCCCCTTATAGGGTGGGGCTGCTCTGGGAAGAGCATCTGCCTGCTTGCTTGCGAAAGGTTCCAATTTCCCTCCCTGGCATCTCCAAGACAGGGCTGAGAGAGACTCCCACCTGTAACCTTGGAGAAGCCGCTGCTAGTCTGGGTAGACAATACTGCGCTGTATGTAATGGTGGCCTCTTTTGCATTTGTGACTGCAAATATGTGAGGGGAAAACTTTGACCATGCATGTGGTTGAATTCTTATAACTGGCTTTTTAAATTTCCCTTTGGTCTTGTGCCAGCTTTGTTATAAAGCGTGGTCTAACGAAGCATGCTGGACTAGTTAGTTCTTACTAAACCCCACTGAAATAAATGAGGCCAATGAGTTATGATCCCAGCGTTGCCTCTTTGGGTAGCCCGGGAATATTATCCGACCTTTTACCTGGAGAAAAGGGCATGAGCGCCTCCTTTTACCCAGGTGCGGGGCTGTGTGAATGCTTGGGCTGCACGCAGCCTGAGCAGACACAGAGCCTAGAGCACCCGACTCATGGGGTGCTCATCACACGGTGCATTGTGGTATATCAACGGGTCCAGAATGCAGCGGCCCACCTCCTTGAGGGTGCCAGAAAATATGACAGGGTAACACCTCTCCTGCAGTCGCTGCACTGGTTACCCATTCGCTTCCAAATTCAATTTAAAGTCCTGGTTCTTACCTTAAAAGCCTTGCGGGGCTTGGCGCCTGTTTACCTACAGAACTGCCTCCGCCACCCAGTTACATCCCATCCTGTTAGATCATTTCAGATGGCCCTTTTGTCGGTCCCTGGTTTTCGAGAGGTTCAGAGTTCTAGGACCCGTGAAAGGGCCTTTTCGTTTGCTGCCCCACTTCTTTGGAACTCTCTTCCCCTTCAGATTCGTCTAGTTCCTTCGTTACTGGTCTTTAAATCTCTATCGAAAACTTTTCATTTTTGCCAGACTTTTGCCCTGTAGTTTACTTTATTTGTTTTCGTTAGCCACTTTAGCAATAGCAATAGCACTTACATTTATATACCGCTCTATAGCTGGAAGCTCTCTAAGCGGTTTACAATGATTTAGCATATTGCCCCCAACATCCTGGGTACTCATTTTACCGACCTCGGAAGGATGGAAGGCTGAGTCAACCTTGAGCCCCTGGTCAGGATCGAACTTGTAACCTTCTGGTTACAGGGCGGCAGTTTTACCACTGCACCACCAGGGGCTCACTTTAGTTTTAATTTAGAATGCAATCTTTAATGTTCCCTTATTTACATGTTTTTGTACACCGCCTTTGGAGTGGGTGGTATATTAAATGTTTCTAATAAGTAAATAAAATAAATAAATATCTGGGATATCCCACAATGCATTCTTCCTGAATGCTGTGTGGCTTGTGGCAGCACTGGTCATGTGGGCGTGGCTGGAAGTGCCGCTGGATCACCTGGGGGAGGAGGTAGATGCTCTCCTGCCTTCCCCCCGCCTGTCCTCCCTGGCCCAGCAGAAGGTCGTGTGAATGACCTTAATATTTAGCTTTTAAGGAATAACAACTAGTTATTAGTGATCTAATGGCGCAGCGAGGAAATGACTTGCCGAGCGAGCAAGAGGTTGCCGGTTCGAATTCCCGCTGGTATGTTTCCCAGACTATGGGAAACACCTCTATCTGGCAGCAGCGATACAGGAAGATGCTGAAAGGCATCATCTCATACTGCGCAGGAGAAGGCAATGGGAAACCCCTCCTGGATTCTAACAAAGACAACCACAGGGTTCAGTGGGCGCCACGAGTCGACACCGACTCGACGGCGCAACTTTAATTCGCAGTATGTTGCAATGGGGCTGGGAAGATGGTCTTAACTCTTGAGTGACCTGGCTAGCTGACATTTTCCATCTCCTAACTTTCTAGCACTCTGTGTTCCCTTTGAGTGCTTTGGGCTCCAGACATGTCAAAAGAGCTTGCTTCCTAAAGCTTTTTCCAGAGGTTTACAAACTGCTGCTCCCTCTCTCCTCCCACTGTGTGCACTTTAATTCTCTCCATAACATTGAAAAGGCATTTGTGCTGTGTGCAAAGGTTGGGGGTGCGTTGCTGAACTCCTACCACCTGGCATTACTGCTTGGATTATTAGTTCCTAGTAATTTAGTGCCCTTGCGCAGGGTCGATTTGTGCCTTTCATTTCTAATTGATCTAGTGGCTGTTTAAATGGCAGCAGGCATCTGTTGAGAGTGGGAAGGTTCATAAGGCGAAATAATTCATAACACCGCCTGGAATTTGCCTTTCATATCCCTCAGCTAAGCCTCGGCAGGGCTGCCTAAATTACGACCACAGAGGCTCTTTTTCCACCCCCCTTCGTATTCCGCTCATGGCTTGAAGAATCTTGCATTAAACTGGGATCAGTCTAGATTAGACTGTAATATGCTGCAGTATTAGTGGCTGCAAATGAAGACTTATACCAGAGTTTAACCCCTTCACCTGCTTTTCTCTTTGTCTTGGTCCTGGAAGGCTTGGCTAATCCATTGGTTCCTCTGATTTGTTGATGTGTAAAATAGATCTTTCAGCTCACTGGACTCCTGGGATATCTTTAGTGCTAAGCATTCAAGACAACAGACTTTAAAGAAATTAAAACACACTTGCTTTGATTAAATAAAGAGTGGTTTCCAGCCCTTTGCAAAATGGGTGTATGGTTTTTCCCAATTCCCCGGGTTTGTAAAGGCAGGCAGAACATTTGATATTGCTTTAGACCTATGCTGCAATTTAAGCAGCCTTGTTGCCAAATTGCTGTATGGAGGTGTGTGATTAATTTATTTTTACCATGCCCCTTACCCTTCTTGAGTGACTCTTGATGTAAGAAAAGTTAGCAGATGAGAAGTCAACAAAGCTTACTGTCCGTAATTGAATCCAGCACTCTCTCTCACTCCCTTCCTTCCTTCCTTTCTTCTTTCCCAGTAATATTAATTCCAGGGATAAGCAATGTGTAGGGAGGAGAGGATCATACCTGAGAGGAGAGCTGGTCTTGTGGTAGCAAGCATGTCTTGTTCCCTTAGTTAAGCAGGGTCCACCCTGGCTGCATATGAATGGGAGACTTGATGTGTGAGCACTGTAAGATATTCCCCTTAATGGGGTGGAGCCACTCTGGAGAGAGCATCTAGGTTCCAAGTTCCCTCCCTGGCAGCATCTCCAAGACGGAGCTGAGAGAGATTCCTGCCTGCAACCTTGGAGAAGCCGCTGCCAGTCTGTGAAGACAATTACTGAGCTAGAGAGACCAATGGTCTGACTCATTATATGGCAGCTTCCCATGTTCCTATGCCTGCTGGGCCTGCCCCCCACCCCACCCCACCCCACCCCTCCCACTGCTCAGGTGGCTAGCATACAAGTGCCAGTAATGCCATGGCTGCAGATTGTATGGACAGAGCCTATTTTATTTTATTTATTTTATTTTATTTTTACATTTTATATCCCACTCTTCCTCCAAGGAGCCCAGAGCGGTGTACTACATACTTAGGTTTCTCCTCACAACAACCCTGTGAAGTAGGTTAGGCTGAGAGAGAAGTGACTGGCCCAGAGTCACCCAGCAAGTCTCATGGCTGAATGGGGATTTGAACTCAGGTCTCCCCGGTCCTAGTCCAGTCGACTTCAAAAGGGATAGAGCTGTTTTTAGAGCGGACTCCTCCTGTGAAGTCCTGGAAAGGACATGTTCCTCCCAGGGCACAAGGAAGCAAGCTCGCTCCAGAAGCAGGGTGCTTAATTTCCCTGCTTTTGGAGAGGGCTCACTTCTTTATGCACTCGTGGGGGCTCATCTTTCCCTGTGCATTATGGGATGGATTGGCTTTACACTCTACACCAGTGGTCCCTCCTGATGTCACTGAACTACAATTCCCAGCATCCCCAGTTACAATTTATTATGGCTGGGGATGCTGGGAGTTGTAGTTGGTCAGCAACCTCTGGAGGAGCCCAAGTTGGGAACCACTGCTTTTAACATTTACAGTTTAAACATGCAACTGTGCTATAGCTCCAAGGGGGGCTGTACCAAATGCAATCCCTGATGTTCAGCCAAACAGAGAGTATAAGTATTCCTGTCACATTATTGGTGCTCTTCCCAGCAGTGTTTCGTGTTGTCACATATCCTGCCTGTCTGAATACAGGTTAGACAATTTAACAACACTCATCATAATTGCTCAATAGCAGAGATTAAAGAGTTTAAACTCCGTGTTTTTAGTTCTGCTTGCTTGAAATAAATCTTAAGGGGGGGAAAAACAATTACCTTTCCCACCATTAAAAAAAAAAGTGTGACTTTATGGAGGGGGCAATGTGCCCTAACATTTCTATGTATTTATTGAAGTGTGCCTTAGGAGGCAAAGGGTTGGGGAACATTGCCCTGGCCTGCCATCCACAGGAGACGATGGGAATTCAACCTAGGTCTTGGTGTCTGCAAAGCATCTCTTTTTGTGTGTATCACTGGAAGGGTTCAAAAAGCTTTAATCCACAATGATGCTGAACACTTTCAAGTGTTCAGAGTGTTTCACATGAATGATTTTGTTATTTTGTACAACAACTCTGTAAAGTAAATAAGTAGAATTATCTCCATATTGCATCTGAGGCTCATAAGCAGTGGATTGAAGTGAGGTTCCAATCAGGGAAGCCCTGATTCATTGCTCAGACTCTTAGCCACCACACTGCATCAACTCCCCTGATAGATGTTAATTTGACAGGTCAAGAACAGAGTTCCCTCTAATTTTTTTCTTGTGTGTGGAATTAGTTTTGTTCTGGGCAGCAGTATCAAGGCAGTGTGTGTGCGCAGGCAGTCACAGGAAAATAGGAAGCTGCCATATACTGAATCAGGCCATTGGTCTATCTAGCTCAGTATTGTCTTCACAGACTGGCAGCGGCTTCTCCAAGATTACAGGCAAGAATCTCTCTCAGCCCTATCTTGGAGATGCTGCCAGGGAAGGAACTTGGAACCTTCTGCTCTTCCCAGAGTGGCTCCATGCCCTGAGGGGAATATCTTACAGTGCTCACACTTCTAGTCTCCCATTCATACGCAACCAGGTTGCATATGAATGCATAGGTTGCATAGCTAAGCAGTTGCATAGGTTGCAACTGCTTAGCTAAGGGGACACATCATGCTTGTTATCACAAGACCAGCTCTCCTCTCCTAGACCAGCTCCTCTCTCTAGTCAGAATGGGGACTTCCTGATTCAACCTGAGCGGGATCTAAAATTAACTGAGCAGATGTTTAAAAAACCAAACTTGTGTGCACGCACACATTTGCACACCTTAGAGGGAACGCTGGTCAAGAAACAGAAGACTCGTTCACACAATTGTTAGGATGGGACAAATAGCCTACCCTAGTTCGGGAGCAGAGCATGCTTCTGTTTTGTGATGGTGTGTGATCGAAAAAGCAAGTTTGGAAGGGGAGGACATTATCGTCTGGGAGAGAGGAGCTGGGTTGAAGGGCACCCCCCTACCCAGATTTCATACCCAGCACTTAACTGAGGTAGGAGGAAATGCCTTCTGCCTCAGCTCCTCTCTCCCAGATTATCATTTCCTTCCCCTCTGACCTTAACACAAGAACAGTCCTGCTGGATCAGACACAAGGACCATCTAGTCCAGCATCCTGTTTCAAACAGTGGCCCACCAGATGCCTCTGGGGAGCCCATGGGCAAGAGGTGAGGGCATGCCCTCTCTCCTGCTGTTGCTCCCCTGCAACTGGTATTGAGCGGAATTGTGCCTCTGAGGCTGGATGTGGCCCACAGCCACCAGACTAGTAGCCATTGATAGACCTGTCCAGAATGAATTTGCCAAAGCCCCTTTTAAAGCCATTTTAGCTGGTAGCCATCACCACATCCCATGGCAAGGAATTCCATAGATTAATTATGCGCTGCGTGAAAAAGTACTACCTCTTGTCGGTCCTACATTTCCCAACCTTCAGTTTCATGTGGTGACCCCTGGTTCTAGTGTTGTGAGAGAGGGAAACAAATTTATCTCTGTCCACTCTCTCTACTCCATGCATAATTTTATGCTCGATCATGTCTCCCCTTAGTCGCCTCTTTTCCAAAGTAAAGAGCCTCAAATGCTGAAGCCTAGCTTCATAAGGAAGGTGCTCCAGTCCCCTGATCATCTTGCTTGCCCTCTTCACCTTTTCCAGTTCTACAATATCCTTGCTTTTCCCCTTGCGCACGATTCCAAAATGGGAACTCACACAGCACCCAAACCAGGGTAGGACATTTGCCCTACCCTAATTATAATCATGTGAACGAGACTAGAGAATGATAAAACAAACACCCTTGTGTTTGAGTGTCTGTAGTGAGCGTCTACAATACAGAACCAGTCCATTCCATGCATTGACAAATAGCCCTGGGTAAGCTACCTGGCATTGTGTCTTTGGCCCTGAACTGATGTTGCATTTTCCTGCATCTTTAGGCATCCTCTCTTCCCCCTCCTGACGCTGCTGTTTGAGAAGTGCGAGCAGGCGACGCAGGGATCGGAGTGCATCACTTCTGCCAGCTTTGATGTCGACATTGAGAATTTTGTACGCCAGCAGGAGCAGGAGCACAAACCATTCTTCAGTGATGACCCTGAGCTGGACAACCTGGTAATGCTCTTGCCTAGACCGCTCGCAGTCCTTTAATATTGTGTTTGAGCCGAATCAGCTCTTCTTTCTCCCCAGCCCCATTGACTCATACCTTGGAGGCATCTTAGACAGGGCTAAATCAACACTTAAGAAACCCAGTTTCTGTTATTAGGAGGGGGTGGGTCAATTATGTGTGTAGGTTTTGTTTTACATTACGGAGTCTGCTGCCAGCAGCCATTCTTGCTGGACATTTTGCAGCTGCCCTAACAGGAGGATGTGATTATCAGTTACATTACAGCAGTTCTGGAGGATGGTTACATTTTAAGAACTGACATTTTTGAGAAGGAAATAACCAATCTGGCGAAAGAATGCTGTGCCTAAGGGTAGGAAGCTTCTGGCATTTGTAGAGCTCTGCCAATAGCTGCTTTGGAAAGTATCTTTCAGTCACAAGTGGAGAACTGTTAAGGAAACCTCAGAGCCAAAAGGAAATGTGCAGCCATACCATTGATAGCCAGTACTTCCTTTCCGGTCCCAGAACATGGTCTAAGGGCACACAGTATAGTCACCTTGCTGAAGCTAAGCAGTCCTGGTGCAATCACTGCCTGGATGGGAGACCCATGTATGTCACCTTTGGGGATGGGGTCATAGCTCAGTGGCAGAGCACCTGCTTTGCATACAGAAGACCCCAAATTCAATCCCTGGCAGCATCTTCAGATCGGACTGGGAAAGACTCCTGCCTGGAACCTTGGAGCAGCTGCCGCCAGTCACTGTAGACAATATTCTACAGTGAAAGGAGGAATATTCTGGAGAGGAGAGCTGGTCTTGTGGTAGCAAGCATGACTTGTCCCCTTAGCTAAGCAGGGTCCTCCCTACTTGCATATGAAAGGGAGACTAGAAGTGTGGGCACTGGAAGATCTTCCCCTCAGGGGATGGAGCCGCTCTGGGAAGAGCAGAAGGTTTCAAGTTCCCTCCTTGGCATCTCCAAGATAGGGCTGAGAGAGATTCCTGCCTGCGACCTTGGAGAAGCCGCTGCCCATCTGTGTAGACAACACTGAGCTAGATAGACCAATGGTCTGACTCAGTATATGGCAGCTTCCTGTGTTTCTATTGAGCTAGATGGACCAAGGGTCTGACTTGGTGTAAGGCAGCTTAATACTAGACTTCATGCTTACAGCTGATTGTTTAAAAAAACCCCACTATAGATAGCTTTTTGCTCCAAAGGAAAATCATATAGTAATATGAGATTCATTCATTTAGCCTTTACAAAACGGGCCTTACTGTGTCTGTCTGATGTGCTGTTAGCCCATGGTTTTGGTAAAGGATAGCAAAACTAATATTCATTATGTTCCTAAGCATCCATAGCCCTATTCACACATTATAGTCAACACATGTACAGTCTTTGTACAGTGTACACATTTACAGATCTATACACAGGTACAATTATTCACATTTTATGTGGAACATTGGTATAGACAGGGGTGGCCTTTCAATGAGGTGAGGTGAAATGGTCACTTCAAGCAGCAGAGTATCGGGGCCAAATCCAATATGGCAAGATGCCCTTCTGCCTCCTGCTTTTAAAAGTGGAGGGGGAAAGGGAGGAGGTGGCTCACACAAAGGGGCTGAATTTGGCACCCTGCCTCAAGTGCACAAGGGCCTTGAGTTGCCCCTGGAGACAGGAGTACTCCTATCTGCAGGGGGACTATACCCAGGTTCTCCTTTTAAAATGAGTACAGGTATAAGCCCTAATCAGCCATTACACAAAAGGCGCTCTACACAAGTAGGATGTCTAAAATGAAGCTGGAAGTCCGTCCCCCCATCAGTCATCCCTATCAGCACCTCTTGATGATGAGAGCACCATTTGTCCCATTTCCTCTCGATCACAGAAGCAGCCACAATCACAGATGCGCCATTTGCCTCTTCAAATGAACACCGCCATCACTGTGGGTGGGGTACTGAGAGGCATGACTGATATGGTCGAGGGAAGACGTCTGGTCTCCTTTTAGCTGCTCTACTCTTGTAGAGGAGCTTTTTGATAGTGTCGGAAGAGGGCTACAGTCTTTCACACAAAAATATGTATGAGTGTGTAGACATCTGAACACGGGTACAGCCTGACGTCTGAATAGGGCTGTAGTTACAGCTTCTTCAGAACTTCTGACAAGAAGACCTCTGGTCAACCTAGTCAAAGAGCCCCTCTTATATTGTAGCCAGCTTCAGGCTACAAAGCAGGGCCAAAGGGCAGGCTTTACATATGTGTTGTGTGAAAACTGATTTTTTAAAAAATGTCTGTCCTGAATCTACTGCTAATCAATTCCAACTACAACCACTTGCTCAAAAATTGCACTATTTTAGGTCTTTATTTCTATTTTTATACCCCCTTTCTTTAAAACAGTCTCAAGGTGGTTTGCAAAACATTTAAAACAATATAAGACTATAAAACAGTTACGCAATAAAAATATTAACTTGGAATATAAAAATACAAATCTACTTAAAAGTTTTAAAAAACGTACGCATTAGGACCATAAAATACAGAATGGCAGCAACAAAACAGTACCTATATAAAAGCCTGGGTAAAAGCCTAGATTTCACTTGCTTTCTAAAAACGGTGATGGAGACTAAACAGCAGATGCCCACCGGGATAACATTCCAAAGTCTGGGGGCAATAACTGAGAAGGCCCTGTCCCGTGTGTACAACAGCTGAGACTCCCTCATTGTTGGTACATGGAGTAGAGCCCCCTCCGATGAGCTCGTCAAGCGGGCAGAAACCCTTGGGAGCAGGGCAGGCAGTCCCTCAGGTATCTAGGGCCCAAACTGTTAAGGGCTTTAAAGTTCAAAAACAGCACCTTGAATTGGACCCCAAAACAAACTGGCAGCCAATGTAGCTCTTTCCAAATGGGTGTAATATGATCCCAGCAGGCAGCTCTGGGAAAAATCCTAGCTGCCACATTTTGCACTAGCTACAGTTCCCGAGTATTCTTCAAAGACAGCCCATGTAGCCCCAACTACGGTGTTGGAAGTGCAGTTTGAAATTTTGTGTATGTCAAGGGTGCTGACAGAGGGAAGCTTGAGGAGTAACTTTTTACTTAAAATTTTTGGGCAGGAGAGGAAACACATTTGGGGGAAGAAAAATATGTTTGAGGATTGAAGATATGGGTTATTAGGTTTGGTGGGGGGTATCAACAAAATGAGGGGGAAACTCCTCAAATCTGCACTCCTGCTTGTCACCTTCCAGTGAATAACATAACAAGAAATTGGCTTTGATTATTGCTGAAATTGGTGCCACCCAGGAAGATAGGCAAACTTTCCATTGGGATGCCAATTTTAGTGGCAAGTGTTACATCTGCCTTTGCTCCAATTGACCTGGCAAGTTGGATGGGGGAGGATCTCAAAATACCTGCAGATAATGATTTTATCCAAAATTGTCACAGAGGCCTCTGTTCACTTAATGACATGAGTGAATTAATTAATAACATTAATATCAATATCATTGATAACATGTTAATAAGAAGGCACAGGAAATTTGTGGTGTAAATAATACTGTACGGTTTCTTCGGCATTATTACGACCACCAGGGCAAGATTCTGGAGCAGGTCTTGTGGTATAGTGGCTAGAATATCAGACCCAGGACTGGAGAGGTTCAAAGCCTCACTCAGACATGAATTGTCATTGGGTAATCATGGGCCAGTCACTATCTCTGACTCACCTAAAGACTCACCTGAGCTCCTTGAAGGGAAGATGGAATAAAAATATAATAAATAAATACTAAAATGTACCATTCGGGGTCCTAAAAAAATACTGCAGTTACCAATGGTTACGATGGTCTCTGATAGCTAGTGCCTGCCTGATTTGCATAATTAGTGCATAGTTATCTCTCATAGGTACTCATTATGCAAATCCATGTATTGTGATTGGCCAGCCCCATTATTACCCAAATCGAGCATGTAGCTTATAATGTTGTTACGGCTCAGTAACCACACTGTGAATATGCTGATAATCCTTCTAACGGACTAGTATAATCCCTGCTTCTTGACTGGTTTCTGTATCTTCAGGATCTGACAGCCAAATTGCCACCTCAGCTTCTGAGCCCCTTTGGGGGTGGGGGGTCTAAAGTAAGTCTTAAATGGACTTAAATGGAGGGGAAGAAATACAAAGAAGGAAACTTGTGGAATATTGGAACTGACTGTATGAACCCAAATGTGCCATTCTTTTTGCCCTGGGTCCCTGGGTAACCTTTGAGCTCTCTCCCCCCAAAAGGGGGTGGTCTTATATTTGGTCAGATGAATCCATTCTCCATTCATCAGTGTATCTCATCACAGTTGTTAAATCAGGTAACTGAGCAAAGAGGCACCGTTTAAAAATGGTGATTCTCTTTATTCAGCAGGGGGAGAGCAACTGGCCCTATCCATCCCCAGTACAGCATCCCTCCAGTGGCTTTTGCTGGTGTCTATCCTTTTTAGATTGTGAGCCCTTTGGGGACAGGGAACCATTCTGTCTATCTATCTATCTATCTATCTATCTATCTATCTATCTATCTATCTATCCATCCATCCATCCATCCATCCATCCATCCATCCATGTAAATCGCTTTGGGGGCTTTTGTTGAAAAGAGGTATATAAATATTTGCCGTATTCGTATTTTTCAAAGTGGAGTGCAACGGGAGTGGTGCCAATGGCAGCTTTCCTCCTGGGGCAAATAGCAGTCGGAGGTGGGATCACTGAATTTTAGAGCTGGAAGGGACCTCGAGAGTCTTCTCATCCAACCCTCTGCTCACTTAAGGAAACTGCTACAGTGTTTGTTTTATTGCATTTCTGTACCAACAAAATTCACATCTCAAGGTGGTTTGCACAAATTAAAATACAAGACACAAAAATCTCCAAGATGGCCATTCATCCTCTTCTTGAAAACCTCCAGCAAAGGAGAGCTCACCTAAGAGCTAACTGTTCCACTGTCCAACAACTCTTACAGTTAGACCTGGGTTGAGACTGTGGTAGGAACGAAGAGTTAAATCTCCTCTTCCCTGCATTTGATCAGCACCTCCTTTTTTCAGGAAACAAAAAACAAGCACACCAGTGCCAGTGGTGTGCTTAACATAACATAGGTTTTGGTCCTACATAGGCACATAGGAACACAGGAGACTGCCATATACTGAGTCAGACCATTGGTCTATCTAGCTCAGTATTGTCTTCACAGACTGGCAGCAGCTTCTCCAAGGTTGCAGGCAGGAATCTCTCTCAGCCCTAGCTTGGAGATACTGCCAGGGAGGGAACTTGAAGCCTTCTGCTCTTCCCAGAGCGGCTTCATCCTCTGAGGGGGAATATCTTGCAGTGCTCACACATCTAGTCTCCCATTCAGATGCAACCAGGGCAGACCCTGCTTAGCTATGGGGACAAGTCATGCTTGCTACCGCAAGACCAGCTCTCCTCTCCTACCAGCTACCATTGACAGTACTTCCAGATGGCACGTTTTGTCCAGAATGGTCACTTCTTGTTCACTCACTCTATGGGAAGTTCACATGATGTCGTCATCCATCCATTTTCAACCTGTACTTTCTCTGGCTTTAAATCGTTATGGCTGTTATCAGAGAAAATCTGGCTGTTTTAAAAGAACAGCAGCAATATGTTCTCAAAAACTGTAGACTGCTGTTGGTGCTACTGTTCCTTTTTGGGGAGTACAGGAGAGATATGCGCATATCGGTGGTATAGAACTACTACTATTAGAAATATTTATATCATATTTATATATAGAAAAATAAATAATACGCAAACTAGCTGAGCCGGGCGCAGAGCATCTGTGCCACTGGCCAGCCCATTCACCACCGCTGCCTTTTTCTGCCCGCCGGCCCGCCCATCTTTCTGGCCAGCCATTTGGCCTGCTTCTCCCCCCGCCCACTTCTTGACCCCCCCCCACTTTCTGGTGGGCTGGTCAGCCGGCTTCTTCTCCTCCCCCCTTCTACCTCCCCCCGCCCGATGCTTTCTGGCTGGCAGGCCAACCAGAAAGCCAGCCTACCACCTCCTCATCAACTTGAGAACATTCATCATCAACTTCTCAAGATCATCAACTTGAGAACATTCATGTGAACTATGAAACAGGGGCAGATGCACAGTTCATGTGCAGCTGGGCCCTGCAAACTCTCCCATCCAATTAGATATTTTCCCTCCAGTGTTTGATGTGGATCTGCACACAGCAACTTCGACCCACAGACCTTTATTTGAGCAAGCTTCTCTGTTGGAGAGACCTGTGTTTATTTCTGGAGCACTTCAGTAGCAGCAAGATCGTTGTGTCTGTGGCAAGCCGGCTGCATGAGAAGGAATACTTCTAGACCTTTGACTGGTGGCAAGAGGTGAGTAACACATTTCGTGAAACAAGAACATGGACAATTTGAAGAGTGTCTGGCTGCAATTTCATCATTATTCGCTGTCCTTTGCATGCCATTGATACAGGATTTGTGTTTGTTCCTTTTCTAGGCTACTGTGGTGTGGAGATTGCCTCGGAAGGTGTTAACGTTGCAGGGGTTCAGAAGGGGTTAAACGTCCGGCTCTTTCCTTTGTCCAGCCTTCCTCCCCAGGAGTTTCTCTGCTGAGTTAACTGGCTTGTTGCAATCACCTTCTGCTATTTTTGCACAGCTTATATTAAAGTTCAGTCTTCTTATTTCAGCATTCTGTGTTATTTATCCAAGGGATTCAGTGTCAAAGTTAAAGCCATGCCAATGAATTCGGCAGCACTGCAGAGGGCTGTTGTCTTCCAGTGAGGCTGGCTGAGTCCCGATTCTGCCATCTCCTGATTTCAGCTTCTTTTTTCTGAAGTAGCACTGCCTGGCCTCCATCCTTGGCCATATCATTTCATGCAGGGCATGAGGGTCAGGGTGGCTGATGAAGCTGCCTCATACTGAATCAGACCACTGATCTATCAAGCCCTGATGGGCAGTAACTCTCTAAAGTCTCAGAGGGGCAAGAGGCTTTTTACAGCTCGGATACGTTGGTGCTCCAACTGGAGATGCCAACGAGAGGACTTGCAACCCACCATTCAAAGCGCATGCTCTGTCGCTGAGCTGGGGTGCCTCCCCAGTGGAAAAGTAGGCTCTCTTGAGCAATTTTCCTTAGCAGTTTCGTAAAGAGGGAGCACTCAGAGCACACATGTACCGATGTTCAGCCCCTGAGGCCCTGCATGTTGCTGCCCCTTGTGGCAGACTCCGGGGCTTCTGAAACCCTGGGCAAGCTTTGCCCCCATGGGATCATTCATTGGACTTCCCCTGTAGCAGGAAGTATAAGTGGGTTCTTGGCTGAGGCAGGCCTTGTCTCAGTATCAAGTAGGGTTGCCATATTCAAGCGTCCCAAATCCGGGTGCCATAATTTGCACATTATGCAAATTATGCAGCAACTAGTTTGCATTCTATTTATTTATTTATTTGGCAGATTTGTATATTTTCCCCCTCCTTCGCCGCCGTCCCATGTGATCAGATCCAGAGTAAAATTCGGGCAATCCATGTAAATCTGAGTGGAATTTAGCAGCCGGATGGAGGAGCCAAGATTCGGGGGCTACTCTAAATTCCGGGGGACATGGCAACCCTAGTATCAAGGTCCTCTTGTGCTGTTGTATTTGCCTTGCTACATCTCCTGACCATCTGCTCAGTGTGATCCTTGGCTTGTCCCTGACTCCTGGCTCCTGGCTCCTTTTCTGCACCCCGGCTCTTTACTGCTACTTTGCTTGACCTCTGGTCTGGTGCTGTCTCTTGGCTCCCATCTTGACTCTCTGGCTCCTGACTGTTGACCTGGCTTGACCTCTGCTGTATTCCTGGATCTCAGCTCCTGACTTGACTCTCTGGCTCCTGACCAGTGTTCCCTCTAACAGGGATTCCCAGATGTTGTTGACTATGACTCCCATAATCCCCAAGCAAAAGTCATTGCAGCTGGGGATTCTGGGAGTTGTAGTCAACAACATCTGGGAATCCCTGTTAGAGGGAACACTGCTGCTGACTGTCTACCTGAGGTGACCCTGGCATGCTCCTGATGCTCACAGTCCCAGCTTCAGACTCACGCCCCCTAATGACCAGCTTCACAGAGTGATTATAAGGATTATAGCAGGGCTTATCAAACGTGCCTCCCCAGATGTAGTTGCACCACAACTCCCAGCATGGGGATGGGGGGGGAATGCTCTCTCTCTCTCAGGACTCATGCAAACCACAGGTGCGGAGGCGGCACCACCATTGAGCAAACTGGTTCAAAGAACCCAGGCCACCGCCCTCTGGGGCCACAGCTCATGCCCTAGCCACACCCCCTATGTCTGATGTCAGACGCAGGGGGCATAGCTTTGCTTGCAAACGAGGCCATGTGGCCCCATTTGCAAGCAAAATCCCTGGCCAGAGCTGCATTCGTAGCACAGCCAGAGCAGGTCTCCTTCCCTAAAAGGCAGGGAAAGTCTCTCCCAGGGGCAAGGCTTAACATCTGATGTCAGACACGGGGGCGGGGCTAGGGGGCCGCTGATGGCCTCCCTCCACCCATGCACGGGTGCCACCATTACATGTGAACTCACCCCTGCCCCTTACTTTTTCCCTCCCCATATTAAATTATTACTTAAAATTCTTAGCTGAGCTATTAGATCTCTCTCTCTCTCTCTCTCTCTCTCTCTCTCTTTCTCTCTCTCTCTCTATATATACACACACACACCACACACACACCGAGTAAAAACCATTATGCTTCTCTATGACTTGTGAATTCCTTCAAGAGCAAAGGCACCTTAAAACTGTGACATTACCCACAGGATCTGAGTGATGTTATTTATCATTTTGTAAAACCATTGCAGAGCAGTTGGGTTCAGACTGCTTTAAATTGCACAAATAAGGGAGCTTAGCAAAATCCCCCAACAATTCCACTACTAAACTTTTCTTCTCCTTTTTTTTGAATCTACAGCTTAGAGGAGAAGCAAAATTAGCAATAAGCAGCTGTCCATCAAGAGATAATGATTTTTTTTTAAGCTTGCCTTGAGTAATTTCATTGGTCTCTCGGTAAACGCTGGCTATATAAGGAATATACTATTAGGGCAGCCTGGCAATATTCCACTCTTTTAGGGCACACAGGATTTGCCTTGGGGTGAACATCCCTATGACAAGACCATCTCCCAGCTGCCTGCTTGTCCTCTCCCCACTGTCACCACAGAAGAGGAGAGCTGGTCTCATGGTAGCAGGCATGACTTGTGCCCTTAGCTAAGCAGGGTCCGCCCAGATTGCATATGCATGGGAGACTAGAAGTGTGAGCACTGCAAGAGATTCTCCTCAGGGGATGGAGCCGCTCTGGGAAGAGCATCGAGGTTCCAAATTCCCTCCCTGGCTTCTCCAAGATATTGCTGAGAGAGATTCCTGCCTGCAACCTTGGAGAAGCCACTGCCAGTCTGTGTAGACATTACTTAGCTAGATAGACCAATGATCCGACTCCGTATATGGCAACTTCCTATGTTCCTATCCAGGAGCTTCACCACGGGAAAACACTTTATTGTGCATACTCTCTGACCCAAGCAGGCCCAGCCCCAAAAGTCAGCCCCCAAAAGTAGGCCCAGCCCCAAACATTGGGCACTGGCTGAGGCCCACAGCCCAACAGAGGGTCCATGGCTGACCAGAGATGCAGGGAGGGGCATCTCCCATTTTCCAGTAGGAAATCTACCATCCTGCTAACTGAGCGAAGAGGCACCTTTTTCAAGTGCTGATTCTCTTATATTTAGCAAAGGGAGAGCAGCCCCAGCACCCTTCCAGCCCCTGCACAGCACCCCTCCAGTGGCTGTTGCTGGTGTCTACCCAGTGCTTTTGTTTGTAAGATTGTGAGTCCTCTGGGGACAGGGAACCATTTTATTTGTTTTTCTGTGTAAACCACTTTAGAAACTTTGAGTCGAAAGCAGTATGTAAATATTCGTAGTAGTAAATCTGTCCAGGGGCAGCAAAATAAGTGGACAGACTTTGCAAGAGGCAACAGCTAGGAGCCCAGTTCTGGCAGACAAGGATCAACAACAGATGATGTAGCTTAGAAACAGCTGGATCGGCTTCTGAAGCAGCATTTTTTAAAGTTGAGCTAGGCAGATGGTTCACTGCTAGACCAAGCAGAGAGAAGCAAGTGGCAGTGCTCACATTATTGGAGAATTAGTAAATGTAAAGTGTGCCATCGAGTCGGTGTTGATTCCTGGCGACCACAGAGCCCTGTGCTTGTCTTTGGTAGAATACAGGAGGGGATTGCCATTGCCATCTCCCACGCAGTATGAGATGATGCCTTTCAGCATGTTTCTGTATCGCTGCTGCCCAGTATAGGTACCAGCAGGGATTCAAACAGGCAACCTCTGGCTTTCTAATCAAGTCATTTCCCTGCTGTGCTATTAGGTGGCTTTTTGGAGAATAAGTAGGTCATTTTAATAGGTCGTTTAAAGAAAAAGAAATCCAAAAGCCCAGCTTTACCATGTACCCCATAGCCTTCTCAAAACAGGACCCAAGGAAACGGTAGCTAGCAGGAGCTTGAGAAATGGGAGGTCACCCTTAGGCCTCTGCAATGCTGTGGGAGCCTCCGGGGAGCTTCGATGTGAGAGGTGCCGAAGAGAGCTGAACACGCTTCCTTCTTTTAGACCTAGCAGCATCTTTTAGGAAAAGACTTAACAACAAACTCAAACATACATGTTCGCAGAGGCACTCTAAGCCCTGGACCTTGGGGACCCGGTCCGGTCCTCCAAGGTCCGGCGGAGAGGGCTCCAAATGGGGGGCTGAGCGGATGGGCAGTCTGGGCACCCAAATTGCCTAGCTGCGCCCCTGCATGTTCGCATAAAAAGATTAAAAATCAGCTTCAATGTATGTATTCAATAATATATTCATTCAAAAAAAATGATGCATTTGGACATACAGGTATACATTCCATGCTTACAAGGTGATAGGAGACCTGGCCTTGTGGTAACAAGCATGAATGGTCCCCTTTGCTAAGCAGGGTCCACCTTGGCTTGCATATGAATGGGAGACTACATTTGAGCATTGTAAGCTATTCCCCAGAGGGGATGGGCTGCTCTAGGAAGAGCATCTGCATGTTTGTATGCAGAAGGTTCCGAGGTCCCTTCCTGGCAGCATCTCCAAGATAGGGGTGAGAGAGACTCCTTCCTGCAACCTCGGAGAAGCCACTGCCAGTCTGTGTAGACAGTACTGAGCTAGATGGACCTATGGCCTGACTCAGTATATGGCAGCTCCTTATGTTCCTAACATACCCCACCCCCAAGAAATTCTGAAATATAAAAAAGTAATAAACACAATAATAAACACTATATTTATTTCCTCCAATGACAAAAATTAAAACTACAAAATTGTCCAGAAAAATCATTCACCTCCCTCTTGGTAATTGCACTGCTGCTCTAGAGTAATTGCAAAGAGTAATTGCAAGCCTTACTCTTTTCAAATCCCTTATTTACCAATTCCATTTTTAAAGGGCCGAGATGGGTACCTTGGGTGGTATGTACTCATGGGAACCAAACAGGGGAGTAAGAGAGGAGGAGGAGGAGGAGGAGGAGACCAGGCAAGTGAAGGACAAGCACCCTCTGCATGGTGGGTTTCCCCACCGCATCCTTTAATCACAGCCTCAGTTCATGGTGCTTATAATACATGTACATTTTAGGAAAATAAAGGGGGAAGTTTTACAAGTAATACGTCCTTCCTTCCCAGATACTTTCTCCCGGCCCTCAGCCACAGGTCCCCGCCCTTCTGCTCAAACCAATGGGCTCAAATCAGTTCTGAATGATTGGCCAATCATTCCAGTCAGTGATCTGCCAGTTTCTCCTTCTCGGTGTACCATGCACTGTAGATTATAAGTGCAAGCATTTCCTGCCACCAAAAAAACTGTTTCCTTTTTCCTGCCCAGAATTTGCCCTAATTAGCAGTATCTCTCTTTGTCCAGACAACTTGAGGGCAAAGAAAGGGGGAAGAGAAAGAAGTCCGTGATTGGTGATGCCTAGAATTAATGGGAGCCACCTAATGCCACAGCGGGGAAGCAACTTGCCTAGGGAGCCAGATGTTGATGGTTCGAATGATGAATGAGATGAAAAATGAATGAAGGAAACGGTGCAGGGTTTGGTTATGAAGGACAGCTGCTTCATCCTTGCCTGCCTGCCTCCTTAACCCAGCTTTCAGGAG
Organism: Hemicordylus capensis; assembly: GCF_027244095.1. Classification (NCBI taxonomy): domain Eukaryota; kingdom Metazoa; phylum Chordata; class Lepidosauria; order Squamata; family Cordylidae; genus Hemicordylus; species Hemicordylus capensis. The sequence goes on along the minus strand of NC_069664.1, from coordinate 18,458,879 downwards.
TCCTTGTAGAAGATAAATCCCAACTTTGACTGATGTCATATACCCATCCCATCTTGTCTCTCTTGACTTTGACGGGTGTTGCTTGACAAATTGACGTCATAAAATAAGATGCTGATAGTGTTCCTACAGCTATTTAGGGGCCATCTTTCATTCTTCTTTTGGGCTTCTGCCGTATGTAAAATGTTGGTCAATCTTCAGCAGTAACCAAGTATCTCATGAGCAAGGCATTTCCCCACAACGGATACATATTCAGTGTTCTCTTATGTGCCCTCAGTGTTACTCTTGGGGAAAGTGAATGAGAGGTCATCGGAACTGTTCAGAATTCTCAGGGCTTCTTTTAACCTGTGCAGAATTCTCAGGTCCCATCAAAGCATGAGAATCTCTCTCTCTCGGGTTTTAAAATAAAATAAACTTCATAGAAGAAAAGCCTTGAAACACCGGCTGCAGTCTGTAGCATCTGCCAGAGATGTGGGATTTGGGCAGTATGTAATGCTAAATACATACTGCTAACGGAGCGAAGAGGCACCTTTTAAAAGTGGTGATTTTTTTTATTGAGCAGGCCCTCTCCGACCCCAGCACCGCACCCCTCCAGTGGCTGTTGCTGATGTTAATGCAGGGACCATCTTTATTTATATGTTTATTTTTATTTATCTGTGTAAGCCACTTTGGGAACTTTTGTTGAAAAGCAGTATATAAATATTTGTTGTAGTAGTAGTAAATAAATAAACAAAAATTAAAGCTCCAGTAGTGAACAGATGATAAAAAATACCTAGAACATCCTACTGCCACCACTCAAGTCTGCCAAACTAATCTCTTTGGTAATGGTGTAAACATTAGAGCTGCTGCAAAGCAAGGAATCTACTTCAGATTGCTTCCACATGGTTGGCTGTCATCCTTTTTGTGTGTAGTGCCATCCTTGCATCTCAGGTGGTTTTCTCCAAGCTGCCATGAACATATATTTTTTTTTAAACTAAATCTTCAGGTGGATTGGGGGGGGGGGGAATCTAACCACAAACAGCTCTCAGCATGGTGATTTTAGGGGCCTTTCTGACATGGGGACCACTTTGGAGAAAGACTATAGTTCATCCATAGCTTCGATGCTGAAGGTCCCAGGTTCAATCCCTGACAACATCTCCAAGGAGAGCTGGGAAAGACTCCTGTCTGAAACCTTGGAGGACATCTGCCAGTCAGTGTATTACTACGAAGCAAGCCAGAGGTTGCCAGTTCGAATACCCACTGGTATGTTTCCCAGACTATGATATCTGATATAAAGCTTCCGACCCTTTTGTCTTCTCTTACTCTCAGCAACGTTTGGTTCTTCCTGTGTTCTTCCAGATAAAGAGTATATGAACAGAGGCACTCTTACCCCTGGACTTCCAGGCCAAAGTCTAGGTCCTCCACTGCCCCTGGGGCCACTCCAAATCCTCTTTAATCTGTCCCAGATGTTGTGGTCGCCCAGTGGAGCATGATGATGCTTAAGTTGCAGGGAAAGGCGGGCTTCCAAAGGCCTTTAGGTCCAGGCTCCAAAATTACCCAGGTGTATCTCTGCATATGAGCACCAGCCCTGTGGGAACAGGCGAAGGCCTATCTAGTCCCAGGATGATGGGACTAAATGGTCCGATCCAGAAGGGCTCTTCTTAATGTGCTAACTTTGTGCAGATGATGACAAATAATGATGGCGTATTGTTATTTCTAACTTTCATGGGTTCTTTTCTTCCTGCTGCTTGTCTCAGAGTGGGACTCCTACAAGGAATAGCTCTCTCTGGCACATGCAATGTAACCCCCAAATATCTTTCCCCCCCAAAGTTTGTTTGTTGTATCTACATGATTTTAATGCTACTAATCCTATGTAAATTGTCCACCACTGCTGACGGCAAAGAGGAGATGAAAAGGCCAGCGACATTAACCATCATTAGAATAAGAATCATGTATTCCTCACAGGCGAGATGCACATAATTAGAAATTAGAAAAAGGTCAGATCTCGCCATTATCAACTCAATCAGCTGCTGAGTGCCACACAGTCAATTAATTCAGCATCTGTATTTTTTACAACCCTGCGCACGTATTCCATCGGACTGTAACTCTTTATCCGGACAGATATACTGCTCAGCGAAGCAGGGACATAAAATGAGAGACCCCAAGCAAATGAGCTGAGATAATTGAGAGATTTATTTTACATACATATACACACACATATATATGTATATGTCAGGTCTTCTTGCCTTTGCCCTTGAATGCTGACTTTCAAGAAGGCAGTTGTTGGACAGATGCGCAGAGCTGACAGAATAATGCTGAGAACCTCTATTTTATGTTGCATATTAATATTTATTGCATTTTATCCTGCATCCTTCCTCCAAGGAGCTCAGAGAGGCACAGATGACACCACCACCCCCCATTTTATTCTCACCAACAGCCCTGTGAGGTAGGCTAGGCTGAGAGAGAGTGAGGGTCCCAAGGTGAGCTTTCTGACTGGGTGGGGATTTGAACCCAGGTCTCCTTGTCAGGGGCAACTCTAGGACAACTAGTTTCTCAGAGTAAAGGGGTGGCAAAGACTGTTGTTGGCGGAGTGAAGATTTTACTATACATTACAGAAGTAAGGAAGTTAATGCTAGTTTATTTATCTTATTAAGGAAGCTTGCTTGACATTTACAATATTCTGGAATGGGCCAGATTCCTCTTAGAAAATACTATCTTTGGATTAGGCCAAACCTTCCAGGCTGCTTTCCAGGCTAGTTTTCTTTTCCTGTCCAAGACCATGTGGCAGAAAAGACTGGGATGGGGAGAAAAGTCAGTTCCAGGTCAGAAAAAAAATTCAGGGGCCCTGCAGTGCACAACCACATACTTGTGCTCATTCAACCCAGTTCCTGGCCTGGAAGGAAGTGAAGGGGTTGGCCTGGCTTCTGGGAGGCTGGAGGAGTCTTCTATCTACCTGGCTGCACTGGCTTCTACTGCACGTTCTGGGGTAGAGCAGAGGAGTGAATGAATGAGGCTTCTTTACACAACAGAGGGCCTTGAAAATAATCAATTCAGGTTTTAGTTTCATAATATAGTTTGATATATTGATGACATTTTGCTGTAAAGTTCAAGTCTGATGGATAGGGGACGAAAGGGGGAATGGGAAATATTTGGGGGGACTGCCTGCTACTCCTCACTACCCCTTGGAATTCTCCCTGCTATCCCCACAGTCTATGCATGAAGCCTCAGTAGCTGTCATTTAGTTTGTTCATCTCTAACAAAAGGCCTATCGAGTTTGATGAAGAAGGGATAGGAATTATCCCTTCTCCACGACCCAAGAGCTGCCTTTGGAAGTGAGGGTGACCACCTCACTAATGGCTAGGCCACTCAGTAGGGGTGTGCATTAAACCAGCTGGCCTGGTTCGGTTCGAGTCCGAACCAGACTCGAACTGGGCCGGGCCAGTTCGGTTCCCCCCTCCTTCGAACTCCTCCAGCTTGGTTTGGCTTAGGGTGTGTGTGTTGCAATTATTTATTTATTTTCAAATGTACTTGCCCCCTTTGGGGGGCCTCTCTGAGGCCACATGGGGTCTCCCCCTCCTCCCACTGGCCTCCGTTATGCCTTAAATTGCCCAGTTCAGGCAGCCTTGGGTCATTTCCAGACAATGGCCCCTGCATGGTCATGACCCGGCCATGCAGAGGCCCAATTGCACATGCGTGGCAGCCTCCAAAATGGCCACCACGATGGGGGAAAGGCCCAGAGAAGGCCAAAGACCAAACCAAGGCAATTTAAGGCATAACTGAGGCCGGCGGGGGGGAGGGAACCTCTGGGGACACCCCATCCCCCATGGCCTTGGAGAAGCTTCCCCAGAGGGGGTAAGTTTTTTTAAAAAAATAATATATATAATTTAAATATTTTTTAAATGGTGGTGGTGGTCCAATGTTGAGCTGAACCGGGAAGGGGGGCAGTTTGAGCTCAACATCGAGCTGTCAAACCAGTCCGTTTCACTCTTGAGCCTGTTTGCACATCCCTACCACTCAGTATGAGGGATGGTATTTGTTGTTAACTGCCTTGGGTTAAAAGAAATAGGTGGCTTTTAAATGTACAAAATAAATGAATGTGGGGGGGAAGCAAAGAGATCATTTGGGGACACCATCAGGATGAGAGTCCCTGCCTTTAGTGGCTCCGTAAAAAAAAAGAAGAAGCCTGCTTTTATCTACATCTACCTCATCCCAGGTTCTGTGTGTCTTGGTCTCACCAAAACATTGCAGAATGTTGGATAAGCAAGGCAGAATGGTGGGAACTGGCTTAGATAGAATAAATGAATGTTGAGAACTGGCTTAGGATGGATGGATGGATCTGATTTTGATGACTGTTTTAATAGTTTTCAATTGTTTTAACTGTTTCAGTTAGTTGTTTTGATATTTTAATGGTTTCTTTTATTTTGTAAACCACCTAGAGAGAGATTATATTCATTCATTCATTCAGCTTATATCCCACTCTTTCTTCAAGGAGCCCAGAGCAGTGTACATGGTTATGCTTATCCTCACAACAACCCTGTGGGGTAGGTTCGGCTGAGAGTGGTGGGATTGGCCCAGAGCCATCCAGTGAGTTCCATGGCTGAATGAGGAACTGCCTGTCTGTCTACCATGTTGAGGTTCTGTGACAAAATGGGGGAGGCAATGTGACGCATTGCCACTAACTGCTCAGCTCTCCCTGACGAATGATCAACCAACAGGGAGCGCGACCCTCGGGTGGGGAGAGAGAGGTGGGGGTGCACCTTTGGCAGCACCCCCCTGGCACAGTCGTAGGATGAACCACTGCTGGCATGCACACACAGACAGCTTGATGTCATTGTGGTTTAGTGATGCTGAACTTGTGGTCACACTGGAATATCCAGTGCAGTCGGCGGTCTAACTGGCTTTAAAAGGGGCTTAGACAAATTCATGGAGGCTACTAGTCTGGTGGCTATAGGCCACCTCCAGCCTCAGAGGCAGGATGCCTCTCAATACCAGTTGCAGGGGAGCGACAGCAAGAGAGAGGGCATGCCCTCACCCTCTTGCTTGTGGGCTTCCCAGAGGCATCTGTTGGGCCACTGTGTGAAACAGGATGCTGGGCTAGATAGGCCTTGGGCCTGATCCAGCAGGGCTGTTCTCCTGTTATGTTCTTATGTTCTGGGCTGGCCTCTCTTCCTTGGGAGAAGCCGCTTGAAGGTCCCACGACGGCCCCCACTTCCTACCAGTCACCAGACCTCACATATACGCCCCTTCCCCGCTCCCAGCACTTAAAATGATGTTGTGTGAGCAGTGCTCCTCCTGTTTCCTGGATGTGCCTGTCCACATAAGCTCCCTTCCATCCTCTTTCCATAAAAACGACAAGGAACAATGGCACACAGAAGTGTCTCAGCAGTTCGCATGCAAGGAGCTACAGCTCTGTCAGTCTCTCGGGGATAGAGGGGGACGGCAGCGGCGGTGGTGGTGGTATCATTGCTTTAATCTCAGGAATTCTCTAGAGTGGGCGGGATTTGTCCCCAACTTGCCCCTGGCTAGCTATGCTTCTGATTAACCTTTTTTTCTTGGTGTGTTTATAAACTATCCCTCCATCTGTGCCCTTTTCTCCTGCCTTCCTGCCGTCTTTGTGATTCAGTTAGGAGAGCCTTCACCGTGCATTAGGAGAGAGAAATGCTTCTGTATCTTCAGGTCCTCCTCCTTCGCATCTCATTCCTTTCCAGGGCTGTTTGTATCGCACACATCGGATGGCAGAGAGCAAAAATAGGCCTTCAACTTGTGCCAAGTACCCACAGGCTCCTTCCCTAATAGATCACCACAAGCTACACACTGGGATAGGGGGCAAAACCTGAGGTAATTTGCATAGTCATCCTACCCATGAGTAGCCTGTGACTAATAGTTTGTAAAGGTGGCCACTAAAATTAGCAAGTTGAAAAAGTGCTTTGAAATTTAAAGACTCTTTTGTTACATAAAACCCTGATTTATTGCCCTGCAGTGTATAGCTGGGATTTTATATATTATTCAAGATTTCAAGCCAGAGCTGTAAAACGTAAGGCCTCAGTTCCATGCATGGAATGTTTTATGTGTAAATTTTTTAACATTTATGGGGTATATTTTACTGAGGCCAAGTCTTTGCTCAAGGGAGAGCTTACAGGCATGTTTCCACTCTCCAGTCTTGTTAGGACAAGTGGCCAGCTGAGAATAATCAGGCACGCTTTTACGTGGAATATTTACGGCTTGGATCCCAGAAGCGCTCCGAGAATGAAACATCGAGTCTTGCAAGGGGTGCTTCTGGCTGCTTAGCCTCTTTTCAGGGGCTCTCAAACTTGGGTCCCCAGATTATGTTGGACTACAACACCCATCATTCCCAGCCAGAGTGGTGGAAGAGAAGTTGCAGTCCAGCAACATCTTGGGACCCAAGTTTGAAAAGCCCTGGTTAACCTGTTTTAGGTGATGGCAGCTTCCATTGTGGGATATTTTTAGCCCTATTCACATGGTATGTTCAGTGCTTGTACAATAGTGTACAGTATATCCAGGTACAGTTAGTCACATGTTATCTTGAATGCAGGTAGAGCAGTACACTATCTGTACCATGCATTTGGGGCCTCTACCTTGGTTCACTTTCTAAATGAACACAGGTAGAATCATTCACACAAACACATGTATGAGTGCAGACATCTCTCGTACCACATGCCTGAACTGGGTTCTGTGTACAGTCTACACAAGTGCAGATCTGTACACAGGCACTGTTGTTTACACAGATACAGCAGTACACTCTTTATCTGTACCATGCATTTGAGGGATCTTTACTCAGGTTCCCTTTTAAAATGAATGCAGGTACATTCACACAAAAACATCTGAACGCAGAAACAGCATAATGTCTGATTAGGATATTGATGTAGTGTACAGAGGTGGGGCAGGGAGAAAGGTCTGGTGGGTGAGCTTAATTTTGAAGCTCATTGAGTTGGTTAATGTGGGCAACAGGGAACGTCTATGAATACTGCTGTGGTGTACCATGTCCTGACATAAGAGCATGTTGCAAGACATTGTTGGTGGCTGTTCTACACTGATGGGATTCATTTCCCCAGGACGTTTGCCAAACCCTGAGTATCCTCTGTGATGTTTCCCTTCAAGTTTTTGTGAGGTTTATTGTCGTCCTTGTTCTGTGTTGCCCGGGATGCAGGACAGGCTGACGGCTAGATTAAAAACAACATCATCAGTATAGGCTAGTTTTAGCTCAGAAACAATACAGATGTAGTGTTTGCAGAAAAAACAAAAAGCAAATGTAACGCTTTTTAAAAATGGGTCATTTTCTGTGTATGTGTGTGCGCGCACACACAAGCGCGCACAAATTGGGAGGCTGTTGGCATTCACCTGTAAATGTCGACAATCCCTGTGCAGTGGTGACATTCATTAGAAAAACCTAAAACACTCATATCAACAACCTCTCATTTCCACCATTCGTAATAACACATGTCTTACATTATTACTGTGCTGTTAGTCTATAAATTTGTTTTTCTTACTTTAAATTTTCTCTGCGATGGAGAATGTTGAATGGGGGGGGGGTGTAATCTTTTGCTCTACTATTTAGCCAGGTGTTTAGTTTACTGCTTTGGTGCAGCCTGTGCTATATTGCCTTCTAAATAGAAGCAGTGCAGGCTGCAATACCAAGGAATAAAGTTCTGTAATCACAGACGGTGGGATGGTTCAGATGTCACACGGCACCTCTGTCAGAGTCAGGATCTGCACAATGTCCTTGAGTCTCGGGGACACACACTCCTCCCTCCCATTCTGACACAAGTGTCTCCTATCTAGGTTAAAATAAACCGGTATTGGTTGTGTTGTCCAGACCAGGGATTCTCAATGTTGGGTCCCCAGATGTTATTGGACTTCAGCTCCCATAATCCCCAACCATAGGACCCTGGTGCTGGGAATTAGGGAGTTGAAGTCCAATAACATCTGGAGACCCAACTTTGAGAATCCCTGGTCTAGACCCACCAATTTCTTCCTCCTCTTCCTCTACTACTACTACTACACATATGCATATACCACTTTTCAACCAAAGTTTTCAAAGCTGTTTACACAGAAAAATAAACGTAAATGAAATGGTTCCCTCTCCCCAAAGGGATCACAGTCTTAAAAACAAAAACATAAAGTAGACACCAGCAACAGCCACTGGAGGGGTGTGACGCTGGGGTTGGATAGGGCCAGTTGCTCTCCCCCTGCTAAATATAAGAGAATTGCCACTTGGAAAAGATGCCTCTTTGCTTAGTTAGCATTCTAGCCTATTTGCTTCAAATAATCCAAGATCTATGTCTCATTCCAACATGATCTGCATGTTAGGCTTATTGCGCCTCTTCTACATAGATATCCAAAAAGTTCTGATGACTTTTATGTAACATTCCTTTTTTCCCCTTCTGATCAATGTACTGATATATCCTATCAAGCAGCTAAATTTTGTGTATCCCTGGGTAAAATCCAGAAATGAATGATGTGTTAGGAATGGTTAATTAGACCATTGTTGTGGAAATTATTTTATTTTATTTTTAATTGAGGTTTGGTATATTATATTTTAGGTTTTGATTAATGGATTAAATGATTTTTGGCTGGCTTTGATTCTTGTATTTATTACATCTTGTATTTTGCTGGTCTTGAACTGTAATAAACTACAATTACAATTAACTCTTTCCAAACCTTGGGTCCAGATCTCAGGTTATATGAAGCAAGTAGGCTATAATAAGCCAAGATTAGTTGATTCAGATGACACAACCAATCTCAGTTTATTTTAACCTAGATAGGAAGTAGGTGGTCATGCAGGGATGGGAAGGGGGTGCATGTGTTCCCAAGACACAGGGACACTGCACAGATCCTGGATCTATCTGGGGTTCTGTGTGACATCTGAAGCAGCATTGTGTCTCATAATGCACAAGCAATTTCCTCAGTATCCGAGTTCTTTTTGTCTGTGCATACAAATTGCAGGAATGTTTTGAGACTTAGGACACTAAGGCCGGTAGAGCATACCCTAACCCCTGCTAACTGGACAAAGAGGAATCTTTTAAAAGTGGTGATTCTCTTTATTTAGCAGGGGGAGAGTAACTGGCCCTATCCATCCCCAGCACAGCATCCCTCCAGTGGCTGATGCTGGTGTCTATCTCATGCTTCTTATCTATCTATCTATCTATCTATCTATCTATCTATCTATCTATCAAATTTGTACACCACCCCAAACTTTCGTCTCTGAGCGGTTAACAGCATAAAACAAGTTAAAAACATATACAAAAACTAAAAACAATTTAAAAATAAACCAGAAATTAAAACCTAAAAATTTAGGAAGCTGAGAAAGCTTGGGGGAAAATATGGGTTTTCAAGGGTTTTTTTGAAAATTGCCAGAGATGGGGAGGATTGTATCTCAGCAGGGAGCGCATTCCACAATCTTGGGGCAGCGACGAAGAAGGCCCATCTCTGTGTAGCCACCAAACAAGTTGACGGTAACTGGAGATGGACTTCTTCCAATGACCGCAATGGGTGGTGGGGCTCGTAGTGAAGAAGACGCTCTCTTAAATACCTAGGGCCTAAGCCGTTTAGGGCTTTATAAGAATGTGAGCCCTTTGTGGACAGCAGGGACCATCGTTATTTAGATATTTATTTTTATTTCTCTGTGTAAACCGCTTTGGGAACTTTTGTTGACGAGATTATGAGCCCTTTGGAGACAGGGATCAATCTTTATTTATTTGTTTGTTATTTCTCTGTGTAAACCACTTTGGAAATGTTTGTTGAAAAGCGGTATATAAATATTTGTTGTTGTTTGCTGTAGAAAATAAGAGAGTACTTAAACTGAGCTGACTGTTTTTCTACCATGCTATCTTCTAACTCACTGCAAAATTATGCAACCTTTGTACATTTTGTGGCCAGGTTGTCATGGAGAGAATATGCATATGTGCTTCATTTGCATAATTTAGATTCAGAAGTCCATTGCCTTATCAAGGATGGTTGTGCCAGTGTGCCAGATCTGCAATAGCAAACAATAATTGTCAGTGGGGCAGGTGTGTGCCAGGATTGGGATCTAATTTGCGACAGAATCCTAAATAGTTGGCACTGTCCAATAATTTAATCATCTCATCGTTATTGCGAGCTTTTCTTTCAGTTATTACAAGGGTTCTCAAACGTGGGTCAACCCCCATAATTGCCAGCCACAGGACATTGTGGCTGAGGTTTATCAGAGTTGAATTCCAATAACATATGGGGAGGATCCAAGTGTGAGAACCCCTGGTATAGATTATATTTTTGAATGTGATGCTGAATCACCATTGTTTTGTGGACACTGGACTGACCTCCTCTCTTTGTCTAATTCTTCCCAGATGGTGAAAGCCATTCAGGTCTTGAGAATTCATCTACTGGAGTTGGAAAAGGTGAATGAATTGTGCAAGGACTTTTGTAACCGTTACATCACCTGCCTCAAAACTAAGATGCACAGCGACAACCTACTCAGGAATGACCTTGGGGGGCCCTACTCCCCGAACCAGTCCTCCCTAAACCTACACACACAGGTAATGCTTGAAAATTTTTCCACACAAATTGCTTCTTTCTGTTGTGTTTTCTACAAGCAGTTCCGTATTTCGTCATTTCCAAACTTAGTCTATCCCCACCTGCAAATCAGTAAAAGTTGGTGGCGAAACGAAGACTTCCATTAATCTGGGATGTTGGGTGCTTAATGGATGTGTCTGTCTGCTCTTATATTTTAAATGGTGCCCCAAGAAAAACTGAATGATGCAACCGATATAATTACATACGTAGATCTAAACTGGAATAGATTTGATGATTATGCATAATTTATTCAGTTTCTGTGGTAAACATAATGAAGGCTAAGGCACTCTGCCGGGCGTTGCGGTCTTGCTCCCTGATCACAGGAAATCCTACTGACGCCCTCCCAACCCCAACCCCATCTCATAGGAACATAGGGAGCTCCCTTATACAAAGTCAGACCTTTGGTCCATCAAGCTGAGTGCTGTTCATACTGATTGGCAGCAACTCTTTAGGGTTTCAGGCAGAAGTTCCTCCCAGCCCTATCTGAAAATGGCGGGCATTGAACCCAGGACCCTCTGCATATAAAGCAGATGCTCTACCACTGAGCTGCAGCCCCCTTTGTGGCTCTTAAGACAGAGGCGTGTGCCGCTTTTTCTGCCCAAAATGTAGCACTCAGAAAAGGAGTGGATTGTCAGCAATGATCTTCTATCAGCATCGCCAGAATGTTTCCATAATGGAGGACTTTCTCCCATGCAGTTTCATCTCTCTGCTCCTGATTCCTGTTTACTTAGAGGGTATTTTTTTACAAGTCATGCATGTGAATGCCTTCTTGTTTCTGACTTTCATTTTACTTGTGAATATGGTTAATGAGGCATGTAATGCGGCAAACAGCCATTTTTTAATGCAGATGGTAGCTCCAAGAAATGCAGTTTAATTTGAATGATCTGATGAATATATCTACCTGTTCCTATATGCAGTCCTAAAGATGAGCACTAGCAACTGCCCGGCACTATTTCTGCATCTTAGGAAGGAACATAGGAAGCTGCTGCCATATACTGAGTCAGACCATTGGTCTATCTAGCTCAGTATTTTCTTCACAGACTGGCAGCGGCTCCTCCAAGGTTGCAGGCAGGAATCTCTCTCAGCCCTATCTTGGATAAGCCAGGGATGGAACTTGGAACCTTCTGCTCTTCCCAGAGGGGCTCCATCCTCTAAGGGGAATATCTTACAGTGCTCACACATCAAGTCTCCCATGCAACCAGGATGGACCCTGCTTAGTTAAGGGGACAAGTCATGCTTGCTACCACAAGACCAGCTCTCCCACCCTAGAAACATAGCATCTGGGTTCTTCCCCGATGGATGTGTCCCCTCTCATTCTGGAACATGTAAGAGCCACCTAATGGCCCAGCAGGGAATTGACTTGACTAGCAAGTCAGAGGTTGCCGGTTCGAATCCCTGCTGGTGTGTTTCCCAGACTATGGGAAACACCTATATTGGGCAGCAGTGATATAGGAAGACGCTGAAAGGCATCATCTCATACTGCACGGGAGATGGCAATGGCAACCCCCCCCCTGCATTCTGCCAAAGACAACCACAGGGCTCTGTGGGTGCCAGGAGTCGACACCAACTTGACGGCACACTTTACCTTTAAGTACAGTAACCCTGGAGCATGCACAAGGCACATTGCCACAACTTCATTGCCCAGATGTGGAGAATGCAACAGCTGTAATCCAGAAACATACAGAGAGCCACATGCCCAGGAAAATCTAGGCTTATGTTGCTTTGAACAATAGATCCTTTGTGTTGTAAGGGAAGGCACATTTGAAACCCAGGGGAGACTCAAATTTTATGAGACTCTTAAAGCAGGTATTTCCCCTTACTAAGCAGGGATGGAGGATCACTCAGCCAGGGTAAGAGAGCCACGTGCACTCCCGATGCAGAGTTGTGTGAACCCAAACATCAAGGTAGGAGGAGGGGAGAGTGACTGCATGGGACTCGGGAGCTGGGTAGGATGGGACTCGGAAGCTGGGTAGGATGGGCAAGCCCTACCCACTTCTTGTCCCCAGCATTTTATCAAGGGTGCATGAAAGGCTGTCCTATCCAGCTCTTGCCTTCCACATGATCACTCTCCCTCGTCCTATCTTGATGTTTGGGTTCACACCACCGCTGATCAGAAGCATGTACAGCTTTCATACCCTGACTGGGCATTCCTCTGACCATGCTTAGGGTTGTGTGAATGAGCCTACAGTTTGCAATATGGCATTGGAATGGGACTTCCTTGCAAAGGAAACATGCCACAATTCCCACTCGGCCATGCCAGCACTCTTGGGCACCCATTAAGAGAAGCATAGCATCCAGATCACAAGACGCCATCCATTCTATTCTGTGCTGGTCAGGCCTTGCTTGCAATACCATATCCAGTCCTGGGTCCTGCATTTTGAGATGGATGTTGATGAACTGGGATGGATTCGGAGGAGGGCAACCCAGATGGTGAGGGGTCTGGAAAGCATTCTGTGGGGAACAGAGCTGGATTATGTTTAGCCTGCAGAAGAGAAGACTAAGATACGGTCACCAAATATCTGAAGAATATTAACCTAGAAGAGTAGAGTAGAATGGAATGGAATGGAACAGGTCATCTAGAAGGGGTAGGGAGGAGAGCTGGTCTTGTGGTAGCAAATATGACTTGTCCCCTTTGCTAAGCAGGGTCCATCCTGGTTACATTTGAATGGGAGACTTGATGCTTGAGCACTGTAAGATAGTCCCCATGGGGAATGGGACTGTTTTGGGAAGATTTTCTGCATGCTTGCATGCAGAAGTTCCAAGTTCCCTCCCTGGGATCTCTAGACAGGGCTGAGAGAGTCTTGAAGAAGCTGCCGCCAGTCTGGGTAGACGATACTGAGCTAGATGGACCAAGGGTCTGACTCGGTATATGGCAGCTTCCTATATTCCTTATGTAAGGAGCAAACCTGTTCTCTGTGGCACCTAAAGGTAGAAGCAGTGTGTTGCAATTACAAGGAAGCAGATTTAGACTAGACAGTAGGAAGAATTTCCTAGCTGTAAAAGCTGTTTGACAGTGGAGCAGTCTGCCTCATGCAATTGTGGGCTCTCGTTCGCTGGAGATTTTCAAACCGAAGCTGGACGGCCATCTGCCAGGGATCCTGATGCGGTTTCCTGAGCAGAGCAAGGGGACCTAGGAGACCTGCAGAGTCCCTTCCAGATCTAACTTTATATGATTCTGTGAAAAGAGCTCTCAGGATTGTGGCCAAAGCGTCTCATGCAAGTAGGTTGTGGGTGCTTTTGCATGTGTACATAGATGTTCACCCCTATCCCTAATTATCTCAGTCCCACTGATTTGGATCTCCATCTTCACCATGGAATTCATGGGCTGTAACAAGATCTGGTATCCAGCCTCATGTCAGCTGGAGAGAGTAATAATATAGCTTGCTGGGGGAAGTCCTTTGCTTTCAAGCCTTCCACGCCCAGTAATAATGTTGTACTGCTATTTGCATTAGCTGGATCCTCGTTGCTGCTGCTCTTAATGATGCACTTTGAATCCTGGTGATTTAGATGTCCATGAGAGCAAAGTTAGTCCATAGCACTCAATCAAAGGTCCATCCTGAAAAGTTTCCTGCTCTATTGTTCCCTGTTTATACTTCCTTATCCGGAACTGCAGATTGTTGTATCATGGGGAGAAGAGGTGAAGACTATAGGAAAGCGTCTTTGTTCGTGCTGCACATCTACGCAATGTTTTATCATAATTTAAGACCAAATGCAGAATTACTGCAGCTGGGGAAACAGACAGCTATGAAGGGAATTTGCAGAGGGTACATAAATAACACTCCTCCCACATATACAGCTTACATGAATACAGCCGTTGGTGTACTTATGCATATTGTGTGTGTGTCCTAATGTTTGCCTTTTAAGCTTTTAATTTTTAATTGCTGGTGTGTGTGTGTGTGTGTGTGTGTGTGTGTGTGTGTGTGTGTGTGTGTTAATATAAAAGATCAAAAACTCAGGCTCAAATCCTGTGCACACTTCCTTAGGACAGTAAGGCCTAGCGAGCACTGTGGGACTTAGTTCCAACTAAATATGCATAGGTTTGTGCTATAAAAGTGCCATTCTTTGTAGAAGATTTACTTGTACATTGGATTTACTCTGGTGTGTAGGATCACAGCATAAAGCTTTCTACTCCCTTGGCAAAAAGAAAACTAAACTGATTTTTAAAAAAATATATTTCTGATCGAACATGATAACTAGCTTTGTTTGTAGTAAAAGGTATCAAACTTCTTTCTAGATTTTTTTAAAAAATACCTTTTATGTGCATTCCAAAGCAAAAAAAAATTGCTTTTCAGCATTGTATTTTTCTAAGCCCTGGAGACCCAAATAAACATTTCTTGCACTTTAGCAGCAGAAAATAATTCCTCCAGGCACCAAATAACCACAAGTAACTTTCCTTTCTAGCCCTTCCCTTCCCTGGAAAGGGGTATACTTGTACAACATAATGTCTGAATAGGGCTAAAGCCATCTTCATAGATTCTGGGATTGGGCCTGTGTACTGAAAACAACACTTGGTGTTTCTCCTTCATAGGAACGTAGGAAGCTGCCTTATATCCTGTCAGAACTTTAGCTTATATCATGCCAAATCATAGCTTAGTATTGTCTAAACTGACTGGCAGTGGCTCTCCAAGGTTTCAGGCAGGAATCTCTCCCAGCCATATCTGGAGATGCCATGGATTGAAACTGGAATCTTCTGCGTGCAAAGCAGGTGCTCTACCACTGATCTTCAGCCCTATCCTCTAACAGAGAAAAGTGTGGGACATGGGGGCATATGAAGCTGCCTTAGCAGCTCTCCAAGGCTTCAGGCAGGAATCTCTCCCAACCCTACCTGGGGATGCCAGGGAGTGAACCTAAGACCTTCTGCAGCAAGCAGATGCTCTAGTAGTCAGCTTTGGTCCCATCCCCTACGGGGAATATCTTACAGTGCTCACATGGAGACACTCATCCACATTCAAAACAGGGTGGACCTTGCTTAGCAAAGGGGACAATTCATGCTGAAAGGCATCATCTCATACTGAGCGGGAGGAGGCAATGGTAAACCCCTCCTCTATTCTACCAAAGACAACCACAGGGCTCTGTGGTCGCCAGGAGTCGACACCGACTCGACGGCACACTTTACCTTTACCTTACCACAAGACCAGCTCTCCTTCGTGAGCCCAGGCTCAAATTAAGCCTTGCAGTTATGTGGGCCAAGCACCCATTTGTCACAGGTATACTTTCGGTAACCAGGGTTCAACTTCTGTTCACAAAGCATCATTTTAGAGAGTCTGGTGTGAAATTTCATTACATGGCGCCTGATGTGTTAAGCTAAAATCCATCTTTCCCTGTAGGAGGCCTGTTAAAGCAAAGATGCCCAAGCCAAGAGTTTCTGTTGTTGGGAAAGGGGAGGGGGGTGAAATTTTAAAAGTTTATTTCTCATTTAGATTTACTGAAATATCTAAATCACTTAATCATTGATCTTACAAAAAAAACAAAAAAACACCCCAAACACCAGCCTTTTTGTGTTTTCAAATATTCTCTCGAAATGGACTTAATATTCCTTTACTGCTTTATTGTAGTTTCCCTTATGATCAAAATTAGCAAGAAACTTGCATAAAGGAGAACAATAATTGCTCAACGAGCATCTCGTTTGTAATTTATTAGTTTCTATTATTGCGAGTCACCATAGCAACGGCTCGCATCCAGGGCGATGAGAGAGATGTTAGATATGAGCCGACGAGGCTCCAAGTCCCAGCAAATGGAGATGCACATTTTTATCAGTAATTTTCATGAAAATAATATGTGAGGAGTTAATGAGATGGAAAGCCGTCCTGTGGCTATTGTGAATTTTTTTTAAAGTGTTGATCTAATTAGAATGCATCGGTCAGGAAAAGTAATGAGGATTTAGCACCTCACAAAGATGTGAGGATCATATCAGAAAATTAGCACAAGTCTTTGGAAATAATCAGGCCCTTGGAGAGGCAATAACACACACACTCGCACTTCCCTCACTCTCAGATTTTTGCAAGGAATTCTTCCATCAAGGAGCGGCTCAGTTCTCCTTCCCTCACACAGGCTGCCAGGATGGCACATTTCGCTGCCTGCTGGGGAGAAGTTCACACGTTTTGGTTAAAATTAGTTAAACATCATATATCGGCTCCTGTGAAGGTGATGTGTTGGAAGGCTGAGAGGAGACGTTGCATTTCAGGGAACCAAGGAACCAACACTGGTGTGGGTCTGCAGGGTTTGTGCTTGGCTACATCAGCAACCTGAGCAGGCATTTTGGGCCGCTGTATTTTTAGTGGGTCCGCAATATTGAATCAGCTAGATTAATAGATGAAAAAGTTTCTGATGGTTGGGGGGGGGGGGCGTGTTCCCTGTTTGTCAGGCAGCAGTTTTTTTGTTTCGCTTATTTTAAGCTTAATGGCTGACATCCTGACTAAGGCAGTGTGAACACACCAGAACGACTTATCCATGCTCTGGAGAGCTTTGCCACTGCCACTGAACCTGCGTGCATGAGGAGGGGGCGATTTCTGGCTATCTTCTCTGCCTCTAGACTGGGGCACACCAAGATATTGTGGCACCTGAGGCAATGTGTAAAATGATGTCTTACCCCATGCCCCTGATGGGGGCCAGCCCCCTTCCAAAACCAGAGCATGCCAGCTTTGAAAGCACATGAAGGGTAGGGAAGATTGCCAGGAGCCTCCTCGTCTCTCCTTGTGCTTCTTGAAAGCTTTGCAGGGAATGCGAAGAAAGGCACTCCTTGTAATGGAGGTGGCGGAGGGCAGCCTGCTGCCCTGCTGGTGTCCCAAAAATCTGTCACCTGAGTCAACTGCCTCACCTTGCCTCATGTAAGGGCCGCCCTTGCTTCCAGAAGTGCCCTGTGCCTTGTGGAAATATGACCCTGAGGGTCATGCAGCCCTTGGGGACATATTTTCAGAAGATACAGAACACTTCTAGAGGCAGAGAATACTGCTGAAAACCACTTCCCCCTTCACGTGTACACGGGCGCAGCAGCAGTGGGGAAGCTCTCCAGTTGCACTAAGAGCAGGCCCCTGCTGTGAGGAGGCAATTCCTGTTTCATCTCCTCAGTCAGGAGAGCTGGTCTTGTGGTAGCAAGCATGACTTGTCCCCTTAGCTAAGCAAGGTCTACCCTGGTTGCATTTCAATGGGAGACTACATGTGTGAGCACTATAAGATATTCCCTTCAGGGGATGGAGCTGCTCTGGGAAGAGCAGAAGGGTGCTCAACCTTGCCTTTCTCTACAGAGGTCACTGCTAACAGAACACCGGCCAGGAGAAAAAGGGTCATGCAGGCCTTGGCAATTCCTATGAGCCAGGATGGGATCACTCAGAACTTGAAAGCTGCTCGGAAACAAGGATTATACCGGATTCGCTCTTGGCCCTTTGGGCAAAGGGAATCATCTTGTTTCTTTCTTTCTTTGTAAACTGCTTTGAGAACCTTTGTTGCAAAGCGGTATATAAATATTCATAGCAGCATCCTGTCTACTTAAGGTCTCATCTCTGGTCTCGGTTCACAGAATGATAAAGCAATATCCAACATGAAGAACACCATCGCCCCCAACACAGGAGTGTCCTTAAGGGTGAGCAGATGGGGGCATCACCCCAAACCCTGCGCTCTCCCAACCCCGCAGTAGCATCCCCAGTGTGAGTGTGCCACGGGATCGGCTGAGTCGGAGGGCAGCTGCAGCAGCCGGTGGGAGCCGCATTCTGGCTGGCGGTGGTGGTGGCAGTGGGGGAGACTCAAGGCAGAAATGTCGGCGCCACCTGGGCCCCACATCTCCACACTGCCACCATCTCTCACCAGGGCCCCACACCCCGCTAACGACAACGCTGCAGACATTCCAGTAATGCGCATGGGGTAAGATCCTGGTGACAGTCCCCATCCCAGACCTATGCATATTCACTTGGAAGGTCTGCATGGACCCTATATGCATGTGGCACTCTCCACACCACCAAGCACCCTGCTTTCCCCAGTTCCCAGTTACGCAGGGCACTTGCAGCCGATGCAGGTCTTCACTGAGTGCTCAGAGCCTGGGAACAGGGTTTGCTTCTGGGATCTGACCCCGCTCCTGTGTGGGTGTTCATAAGGGGCTACTGAATGTTCCTTTGTAATAATGAGAGTTCTGGAACACCAGACACTTGAGCTCCTTAGCTTACTGCCTAGATTTTCCTCTCTCTCTCTCTGTCATTTAAAATCCCAGCGCAGAAGAGGTCACTGGGCATTTGGTCATTAAAGTTAGGAAATGTTAATTACACTCTCTCTCAAAACCACACGACCTTTCACAGATACTCCTCCCTGCGATGGGTGCTGAGCAAATGCTTAGAATAATGAGAAACAGCGTCGCTCCCCTGGGACAACGGCTCAGCGCTTTTCACTTCCACAATATTCTTCTTTTCTCCCTCTTTCTCTCCCTCTCTTTTTCAGCTTATGTATTCCAACTCCAGGTAAATAAATGCAATGTTGTACAAATAAATAGGAAAAATGCAATTTCCAATAAGCTATCAATATACTCTTCATTAACATTATTTTCTGAAGCACTTATGGCTCCGCTGTTGTGATGGGAACAACATAAACCAAGGGTTCTCAGACTTGGATGGGTGTTGGACTACAACTCCCATCATCAAAGCCAGATGATGTCCATTGCTTTCCCAGACAGTCTCCCATCCAAGTGCTGGCCAGGCTCAGAGCTGCTTAGCTTTAGCAACTTCGTTGCATCACATATCTTCAGACCTTGCTTATCTCACCCCTTAAGAAGATAGGCACATAGGAAGCTGACATATACCGAGTCAGACCGTTGTGCCATCTAGCCCAGTATTGTCTACACAGACCGGCAGCAGCCCCTCCAAGGTTGCCGGCAAGAGTTTCTCTCAGCCCTACCTCGGAGATGCCAGGGAAGGAATTTGGAACTTTCTTCATGCAAGCATTCAGATGCTCTTCCCAGAGTGGCCCAATCCTCTAATGGAAATATCTTACAGTGCTCACACATATAATCTGCTACTACTACTTCTACTACTACAGCAGCAACAAAGAATATTTATATACTGCTCTTCAACCAAAGTTCTCAAAGCGGTTTACACAGAAAAATAAACCATACATAAATAAGGTGGTCCTCATCCAAAATGCAAACTATCCAAGTCTCCCATCCAAATGCAAACCAGGGTGGACCCTGCTTAGCAAAGGGGACCATTCATGCTTGCAACCACAAGACCAGCTCTCCTACCAATGCCACTTAGTGTTTTGAGTTGTTAAGGGGAAGACTGGCCTGGGAGGGGCCTAGGCTTTTGGAATGGAGAGAGCCAGCGTGGTGTAGTGGTTAGAGTGCTGTACTAGGACCAGGGAGACCCGAGTTCAAATCCCCATTCAGCCATGAAACTAGCTGGGTCACTCTGGGCCAGTCACTTCTCTCTCAGCCTAACCTAATTCATAGGGTTGTTGTGAAAGAGAAACTCAAGTATGTAATACACCACTCTGGGCTCCTTGGAGGAAGAATGGGATATAATAATAATAATAATAATAATAATAATAATAATGGAATGGAATTTTTATTTTGGTCATTGACCAGACAAAAATACAACACAATAGATAAGTAGTAACCTCCAGCAATTATGATTCTGCCAGTACTTCCTTACAAAACACGTTTACAGTATAACAATATATAGTACAATCGACACTCATGATTTTACCAATTGCTTCCTTACACAGCTTGCAATGTGGCAAAATTTGCCACCTTGGTGGAAACATTATTATCACTGTCGGACAAAAGGAAAGACACATAAAAGGCCGATGGTCTACCTGGGAAACTAGACAAAATAGGTGACAAAAGTGCTAGCCGAATATCTCTATAAAATAAATAGTGAAGCAACATATGATCACTTGTCTCAACCACTCCTGACTGACACGGGCATAATAGTTGGGCAAAAGGAATACCAAGATAGCGACCCTCTAGGAGAGCGGAGGGCAGCACATTCAAGTGTGCCAAAGCAAATACCCTTCTCGAATTGGCATGAACAAGCTCGTGTAAATATTTAGCTGGTCTATGAGGGTGCATTGTATTACCTAAGAAAGGTAAATTTCTGACTCGGGCCCTGTCTTCCTGAGTCACTATGTGCCAAATCCTCTGCCTAATTATCTCCTTGCTTTTAAGATCCCTAAAAGGAGACCAGCATGGGAATACTTAGCCCATAACTTTGTAATTTCCTCTCAACTCCCCCTTTCCAAGCAGATGCAGAGTTGTCCTTCAGGACCAGCCTAGGCTCTTTCTCTGATCCATTCTTCCTTAAAGTTCCTACTCCCTAGGGCTGCCAATCCTCCAGGACTGGACTGGAATCTCCAGGACCTGGCATCAATCTCCAGGTGACTCTTGAAAGCACTCCTGGAGATCTTAATGGCTCAATCGTGTGAGGAATTATGTGTTTGTGGGGTGGGGGGCCAGCCAGGAATGGCGTAAGTCAAAGTTGGCAACACTCCTTTTTTATTTTGAGAACTAACAGCACCCTATAATCCTAAATAGTTTTGTTCTTCAACTGGTGGCTTGAGACCTACAACTTGGGATGTGCACGAACCGGTTCGGCACCTCCTTAGGGAAGTGCCGAACCGATTCGAGTGCCTACATTTGAGCAACCAGTGCTGACGCTGCGTGCAGATTGCTGGGAGCAGTGCTGCAGCCACACAGGGCTTTTTATAAAGTGAGTGCCACGCCTGCAAAAGTGGTAGGGTGGAAGAGGAGCAGGTAAGGACCTGCCTCCCTTCTTTTTAAAGGATCCAAATCCCACCCTGCCTGCCTGAGCCAGTTTGAGCACATTCCTACCTACAACCAGGTTGCACCCCAATGTACAGTGCCTATTTATTTATTTACACAGACAGGTGTTATTGACTGGTTTGTTTTATCCAGACATCGAGTCCTTCCCAAGGACCTGGGATGGCTGAATTTTATCCTCAATACTGTTGGTTATTATAGATATCGTTGCAAAATATAGGCTGTTCCCAGTAAAGCTGCTTTTTGTAATTGGCCGATGGAGATTTCTGTGGCCCCGATGGTGTTGAGGGGCTCTTCAAGGTCTTTTGGAACTGCACCCAGGGGGCGCCAATTAACACTGGGATTACTTTGGTCTTCTTCTGCCACAGCCTTTCAATTTCAATTTGTAGATCTTTGTATCTTGTGATTTTTTCCATTTCTTTTTCTTCTATTCTGCTATCCCCTGGTATTGCTATGTCGATTATTTTGACTTGTTTTTCTTTCTTCTCAACTACAGTTATATCTGGTGTATTGTGTGGCAGATGTTTGTCTGTCTGTAGTCGGAAGTCCCATAGTATTTTTGCATCTTCATTTTCTACAACTTTTTCAATTTTATGGTCCCACCAATGTTTGGCTACAGGTAGCTTGTATTTTTTGCAGTTGTTCCAGTGTATCATCCCTGCTACCTTATCATGCCTTTGTTTGTAGTCAGGCTGCGCGATCTTTTTACAACAGCTGATTAGGTGGTCCACAGTTTCATCTGCTTCTTTACAAAGGCGGCACTTGCTTTTTGTTGTTGATTTTTCAACTTTTGCTCTTATTTCATTTGTTCTTAGTGCCTGTTCTTGTGCAGCCAGTATTAAACCCTCTGTTTCTTTCTTCAAGTTGCCATTCTTAAGCCATTGCCAGGTCTTGGTGATGTCTGATTTTCCACTTATATTGTGCAAATATTGACCATGCAGTGGCTTATTTTTCCATTTTTCTGCTTGGTTCTTGACTTGTTCTTTCTTGTAGGCCTGCTTTGTTTCATTGGTGTTTTAACAGTTTCTCATTATTGACCATTTGAAGTGCATCTTCTTCACTGTCCTTGATATATTCTTCAAGGCCTCTTTTCTCCTCCTCTACTGTTTGATGGACTTGCAGCATTCCTCTTCTACCTGAGCTGCGAGGGAGGTATAGCCTATCTACATCACTGCGGGGGTGCAGAGCATGATTGATGGTCATTATTTTCCTGGTCTTATGATCTAGCTTCTCTAGCTCTTCCTGGGTCCAGTCTATTATTCCTGCAGTGTATCTGATAACAGGTATAGCCCAGGTGTTTATGGTGTGTATGGTGTTCCTGCCATTGAGTTTGGACTTCTGCCTGAAACTGCAAATAGCTGCTGCCGATCAGTGTGGAACTCCTAAGCTAGCTGGACCAGTGTTCTGGCCCATAAGGCAGCTTCCTGTGTTCCTATGCTGAGAGTTTCTATTCTGAGAAACTGATACTTCTGTATTATGCAGCCCCATTCACTGCTGTTTAGTTTCTGGAATTTTACTCTCCCAGGGAAGTATTTGTGGCGACAGACAGGCTCACCATGCATCTTCAGCTCCCTGGAAAATGAGGCGCTTTTCATTCTTCCTCTAATTTTCCATCTGTGAATCTAATCTGGATGCAGTGGGGGGAAGCATGAAGTCAGCTCAGCTGCCTCGCTGCAAGGGGACAGGTTGCATGAAATCGGCAAAGTGCAGGTTGTCTGTAAATGGGACACTTTGGGGTTTTTGCAGGGTGGATTTGGGCTTAGCTGGCGGACCGTCTTGCAGCTGCATAAGGGGCTCTGGAAAGGGGATTGCATCTCGGAGGAGTTGGGTAGGGGCACTGGAAAACTCAGGTCAGGGATTTTCCACGGCAACTTGGCATTAAGTACACATTTTTAAAAAGAAAGGAAGGGAGAGCAAGCGAGAGTGTGAAATTCGTCATGGTTCAGAATTAATCCCAGCAGCTTGAAATAGAAGAGTCATCATCTGTGCTCATGGTGAGGTTGCTCCCCACTGGAAAATGATCCAGCAGGATAAAAATTCCACTCCGCTGCCAGCTTTGTTGAAGGCAGCTTGCTAATGTTTTTCTCAAGTTGTTAATTACTCAGATTCGTGTTACAGAGAAAGAGGGATAAGTAGTCTTGGGGAGAAAAGAGAGCGAGAGAATATTAAACCCAGTGCTCGTTTAGGGCTCTCTCTGTTCACTGCGTTGGGAGCATTGGGAACAGCACATATACTGTTGCCTGCAGAATGGCAGGCCAGAAGGATCTGGCTTGAGAAACGGGAGTGAATGGTGCTGCTGATGGGGAGGCAAGGAATTTGGGGTGCTCTCTCCATGTGGCGCTCTGACTTTGGCACAGTGCCTGGAGTGGTTTGTCTTGCCCAGTTCATTGGCATTTGAAGAGATGTAGCTAGAAGATAGTCGGTGGGGAGGCCCATTGCCACTGCTGGGAGGAATCCCAGTTCAACTGCATAGAGAGACCCAGCCTCGTTTGGAACTGTTGCATCTCTTCTTGGCTAGCAACAGCCTCCCATTTGCCAGGCACAAGGAAGCATGGCTCTCTTTCTCCCCGTAATTTCCTCCCTTATTCCCCAACCTCATTGTGCCTCACACTAGGAAGTTATAAGGAATGGAAGAGTCAGCTTATCGCCCCCAGCTGGAGCATAAGCCTCATGCCAAGGAACTGAGCAATTGGAGTGGGGGCGGGGGGGGCGGGGTGTTTGTTAATAATTCCACATTAGGGAAGCAACAAAGATGCGTTTTTAAAGGAGATGTTTTCTTATTATCAGCTTGGAAACAAATCAACTGAGAGTGCTGATGCAAGGCAAAAAAATTAGGGATCTCCTTCATCCTGAGTATATATGACTTGGTTGTCAGTCAATTATATTTTAATAAATCCAATCTACCTTCTATCATACTGCATATCTGTAAATTCAGTATGAACTAAGCTATCCTGCCGGACACCAAGGATTGCTGTCATCATATTCTCCCAGGGTCCTTCCAGATGGCAAAGAGATGCAGGAGATGAGCGGCTTTCACACAAATTGTTTTGTTATTGTAAGCCGCCTAGAGACTTTGCTAGTGGGCAGTATATAAATATGTTAAATCAGTAAATAAATTCTAAGCATGAGGTTACTCACCTGCTTCCCCACTTCCCGAGAACCAGTTGTACTTTTCTGCAACTTACTTGTTTTCTGAGAACTGATTATACTTTTCTGGCAAATGGGGAAAAGGGCTGGTTCTTCTTGGAAGGCAAAAGCTGGCCAGCAGATGGCACTGCAAAAACTGTGCAAGGACCCTGCTCTGTATCTAAACATGGCATCACCAGATCGTGAGATTGTTCTGGAAAGTACAGTGGAACCCTGTGGGAGTGTGTGGAGAGTAAGCAAGCTTGTGCTTAGAATTTGCATGAAAGTTTCTCACATCCCACATTTTTTTGCTGCCTGAAAGGACCCTCAGTGAAAGATTGCTAATTCAGATCCTGGAGGACTTCTGAACCTTTATTAGGTCTTATCTACACCAACACCAGATTGAAGTGGAAGAATGATGAGGGCAGAGAATGAGCAGCACTACATCAGTCTTAAATTGAATGATTCCAGTTTTGAATGCTCAAGATCTTTTTTAAAATCCCTAGTAATAGAAAACTAGTACAGCAACCAGTACAACTAGTTGGACTACAACGCCCAGCATTCCCAGCCACAGTAGCCAATAGTCAGGGATTTGTAGTCCAACAACAGCTGGAGGCGTGCCAAAGTTGTGCAGCCCTAGGCTATCCCAAAGGGGCAGGCTATAATCGAGTTGCTGCCCCCTTTAAAATATAAGGATAAATGTGTGCATATGTGTGAAGCGGAAACCTACAGGATCTTTAAGGAGCTAAATAAAATAAAAAGCAAAGCCATTATGAATTGGCAGGGCATTCCTGGTGGGAAAGGGGAGCTGTTGCCTTTACTGATGATTGTCACTTTTAAAAAAAAGTTTATCATCTATTTATATAAGAATGTATATCCTGCCTTTCTGTTAAGGTGTTCAAGGCAACTAACAATTACAGTCAGAACACAATAAAAGCAATCAGTTCAAATGAACAGACACAATTTCTGTGGGTCAGTACTTCCTTCCTTCCCTTCCTTCCTTCCTTCCTTCCAAAATGGGCTGGGCATGGTGATGGGGAATACTACTGCTGATCATCGTTCATGTCAAGATAATATCCAACAGGGATCTGCAACATGCATATTTCCCCTCTCCTCAATACCAGACTTTTAACTAAATTTGGGGTCAATTTATAGCCTGATCCAGATCAGAGAAAAGGGTAAACAGAAGACTCTGATCTGATCCTATCCTATAAATATAAAGTGATGCCCTTTTGATTCTGTAATGCTTCTGCAATATTTCAGTATTTTAGAAAAGATATACTGTACCAAAGTCCACATTTTTGTCTGCATAGACGATGCATTAAAATGTATGTCCAAATGCATGTTTATGAGATTTCCAATAATTCATTGGTTAAATGACAAAGATGCTCACTCAAATAACTGTGAATGAAAGGAACTGTATTAACCTCTAATTCCTGGTCATTACTGAAAAAGCAAATTACGGGCTCAATATATGCAATAAGCATATAATACTTTCTCAACCTACTTCACCCCCAGGTGCAGATTATTATTATTTAATTAATCCTTCCCTATAGAGAAACATTGAGATTTCATAAGACCATTCAAGTTTTTTGAATACTGGATTTGCAATCTTGCTATATTTGCTTTCCATTAAAATTTGAATAAGCATGTTTGCCTAGCGTGCTCATTTGCAGAATTTTAAATTCACCTTGTACACAATGAATCTGAATTTGGGAGTCACTCTCATCCAAATAACAGAATAGTACAAAATACTAACGGTATGACATTCATTCATTTAATCGTATCAGTGTCTCAAGAAAAGGTCCTGGAATTTGCCAGTTATAAAATGCTCTAGAGAATTCAGAGCATTATCTTGTAATTCGTACAACAATCCTACAAGGTGGGTCAGTACTATTTTCCTCATATTGCAAATGTTGGTGGTGTGTAGAGGATTGAAAAATCAGAGTGAGAGGCTTGCCTAAGGCCATCTAGTGAGTTCATTGGGGAGTTATGGGAACAAATCTGTTTGGGCAATAAGATACACTGCTTCTTAATAACCAGTACTCTGTCCCCCAAGTTCATCTGCATAGGGTGTTTCAGCTCATCTAGAAGGCAGAATGGACCCATTTCAGAACCAGCAGGAGCTGTGCAGTGTGCATGGCTTGCTTCCAGCTTCCTGTGGCAGGCTGGCAAAAAGTTACCAGTCCCTTCCCAAAAATGCTGCTTCTGTTCCCAGGAAATGCTATGCCACCATATGGAGATCAGGCAAAGGGGCCTTTTGATGTGAGAATCGAGCGTTACAGCTCAAATGCTGAGGGCAGAAGAAAGGTCCAGAGAGCAAGCAGGCTAGAAAGAAAGTTCTGCTCAGGATCTCAGCTGTATAACAAATTCATGAACATTAAGGAGAGAGAGAAGAGTGTTTAAAAAAAAAAATCTGTCCAAAAATGTGTTTGTGTTGGATTGTTTGCTCAGAGCTTCCACATCTTCAGGGCGCTGAAGGTTGTTTACTATCGCAGAGCAACGATGTTGAGAAAGTAAAGTCAGGCCGTGCGGGTTTACTCAGATAAGACAAATATTTAGGCAGCAACGAAAAAGTGTTAATTGAATGCTGACCTCTTCTCCCAAACAATGACAAGAATGTCTTCTTTAATAATTGAATAGTTCTCTTCTGCATCATTGGCTCGGGGGCTTTCCCAGCGCTGCAGAGTGTATCCTGATCGCGCCAGCGGCTTTTTGGAAAAGAATTTCTCACCGTATATTTAGCTTGCTTCTGTGCGAGGCGGGTTTTGCCTGCAATGCCAGCCTAAAGGAGCAGATGGCATGTACAAGGCACTAAATATGTCTCAAAGCTGAGTCACCAGTGCCATATTGTGGGGGCTCAGTGGAAATCCTCGTAATAAGTTTTCTAAGCCACAGAATGTCTGGCTGAGAATCTACCACCAGAACTCATGCTCTTGCTCCATCTTTAGCTGGGCATAATAGTCATTGTTTCTTCCAAAACTATCTACAAATTCTAGAGGATAAATTTTCTTACTTTAAAATGTTTCTTTCCTGCCTGTCTGCTTACATTCCAAAGTAGTATGCAAGAAAAGTTCAAAACAATCCAATAGGATAAAAACAGAGTAAAAGCTAAAAACGTAGAGCACAAGGGCAGCAGGCATTAAACTAATAGTATGCTTTACATAAAACACAAAAGAAATGCTGCCCAAAAATTGGAGCAGATGAACCCTCTTTCATTGACGCCTGAAAGGTAACAACATAGAGCTTGATGAATGTGACTGGGGAACATAGGAAGCTGTCATATACTGAGTCAGACCATTGGTCTATCTAGCTCAGAATTGTCTTCACAGACTGGCAGCGGCTTCTCCAAGGTTGCAGGCAGGAATCTCTCTCAGCCCTATCTTGGAGATGCTGCCAGGGAGGGAACTTGAAACCTTCTGCTCTTACCAGAGCGGCTCCATCCCCTAAGGGGAAGATCTTCCAGTGCCCACACTTCTAGTCTCCCATTCATCTGCAACCAGGGCAGACCCTGCTTAGCTAAGGGGACAAGTCATGCTTGCTACCACAAGACCAGCTCTCCTGTCTGGATGGAAGGTATGCTAAAGTCTCGGTGCCACCACAGGAAAGGTCCTGTCACCAGTTAGCACCCTCTCCACCTATTAGTGGGGGCACCCAGAGCAGTGGCTCAGCTGAAGATCCATATGCTACAGCTTGTTGATTTATCTATTACATGTATGTCCTGCCTTTGATGTCCATCATCAAACTCAAGGCAGCAGATTAGGGGTTCCCAGGTTGGTCACCCATCCACACGCTGGCCAGACCGAAACCTGCTTAATTTCAGGAAAGAGGCTAGATCCTGTGCTTTCAGACTATGCCGTCAACCAGGCCACGGCTGATGGGTGCTCTCAACGTTTAAACAGGCCATACGCTGCATTAAGAAAACCCTCCATCCTCTTTAATCTGCCTGGTGCAGTGGTAGGTTCTTGTTCACGGGAGGTTTTCATACACAGGCTGGGCAGCCATCTCCCAGGAATGCTGTAGCAGTTTCCTGCAGTGCTCAGTGGTCTCAACAAGAGGGCCTCCATGGTCCCTTCCAAAGCTAACATTCTGTGATCCTATTCTTTTTTATCCAGTTACTAGTCAAGACTGTGTGTATCTTACTGCGCAAGCAGAGAAACTTAATCTGGGCACGGGAAGAGTTGTTATTAAATATATTATTTTTATATGCTGCTTTTCAACAACAACAAACTTTTCAAAGTGGTTTACATAGCAACAGAAAATAGAAGGTGATTTGATGTCCCAAAGTGGCTCACGATATAAACAGAAAAGCACAAAGGAGGCACCAGCAACAGCCGCTGGAGAGATGCTGTTCTCAGTTGAAGAGGGACAGTTGCTCTCCCCCCGGCTTGACTGAGGAGAGCCACCACTTAAAAAGGTGTGCCTTTAGTTAGCAAAAGCTCAGCACCAGGATGATCTCAGCACTCTCTCTCCCCTTCTCTTCTTAATGCAAGTTTCCTGACCTTAAGACTGAAAACGTCGACTTAACAATGCGCGGGAAAGCCTAATGAAATCTCAGAAGCCAGAAGGGGTCTGAAAAGGCTATCTAGCATTTGAGTTGAGGCTTGAGTGCCTTGCACAATGTGTAAATTCTCCCCGTGACAGGCAGAAACAGAAATAATAGGTGGCTATATTCAGATGTGTACATATTGCAGAACTGGGGTTGACTTGATGCAGAAGGTGGGAGCCATTGTAATGTAGTTCGCAGCGCGTCCGACGAGGGAAATCTAAGTTCATTTAGCTATGAAACTCACTGGGTGACTTTGGGCTAGCCACTAAGGTCATTCACACGATCCCTGCTGGGGCGAGAGGAGGGTGGTGGGTGGGGAGGCAGGGTTTCATCTGCCTTCCCCCCACATGATCCTTTGCCAAGTCTTCAGCACGATGCCGCACGACCAGACAAATCTGCTGCTCCATGCAGTGCAGATTGTTCAAGGCCAGGAGGCAGAGTCGGGATCCAAACAGATCCCACCGCTGCATATGAGCAGCCTAACCCAGGCTGGTCTGTCCTAATATGGGTTAGACTGCTCATGAGAACAGCCTTACTGTCCCTCAACCTGACCTACCTCATTGGATCATTGGGGTGAACCATGTAGGCACCACCCCATGAGATCCATGAGGAAAAGACAGATTTTCAGAATTGTAGTGTAATTATTTTTTGTTATAGTTTAAGTGCAAGTGTATCCTGGCAAATTGGATACATCCTGTGAGCATTTCATCATCTGTTTCTGATGTAGGTACTTGTTGCATCCTAATAATACTTGCATAATAAAAGGCAAAGTTGTGCCCTCGAGTCGGTGTCAACTCCTGGCAAACACAGAGCCCTGTGGTTGTCCTTGGCAGAATCCAGGAGGGGTTTACCATTGCCTCCTCCTGTGCAGTCTGAGATGATGCCTTTCAGCATCTTCCATATCACTGCTTCCCAATAGAGGTGTTTTCCATAGTCTGGGAAACATATTAGCGGGGATTCCAACTGGCAACCTCTGGCTTGCTAGTCAAGTCATTTCCCTGTTGCACCATTAGGTGGCTTATACTTGCATAATACTATCTATCTATCTATCTATCTATCTATCTATCTATCTATCTATCTATCTATCTATCTATTTGCAAATACATCATAGTCATCTGAGACTCCACAAAAGAACCAGAAATTGCTCCACCATGAAGGAAATAATGGATTAAAAATTCTGGGTGCCCTCTCCTCCGAGGGAGATGGGTGATGACGAGAGAGGGCCTTCGCCATGGCAGTCCCAAATTATGGAGCTCCTTCCTCAGACATATGTACCTGGCACCCTCATTGCTGGTTTTCTGTTTGTTTGTTTGTTTGTTCTGGGCAAAGTCTACCCTGTTCTTGTGAGCTTTTAGTAGCACCAGTGTATGGTATTTTAAATGCCCCCTGACTAAAATTATTTTATTGGCTGTGGTGTGTCTTTTAAAAATTGTATTTTGTGTTTATTTGCTGTGATGGTTTATTAATGTTGGAAGTTGTTCTCAATGAATCGTGACTATCTTGAGACTCTTGCAACATGGTGGAATATAAATTCTTTTAAATACCTAGTGTTTTTCCTCAGGAAGATGAGGTGGAAGACGAGTGCTGTCTATGGGAATATAGATAAACAGAGAGAGAGAGAGAGAGAGAGAGAGAGAGAGAGAGAGAGAGAGAGAGAGAGAGAGAGATGTATATATATAATCCCTTGTTCATTATTCTGGAATAAATACCATTTTCTCGTTCAGTACTCTCGGTTGCTAATACTGGTTAGAATCTGCACACCCATAAATACTGTATTTAACTCAGTCCAAGACTAGTCTTTTTCCAAGTTCTTTGATGTTAGAAATTGGGGTTTCATCTTAAATTTTGAGGGCCGATCCATTTGGGTAAATACAGGTATAATAACGTGTATCACGAAACTGAATTCACCATGGGAGATCATCAGCTTAATTCCTTAAACCTTACTCTTGTTTATGGACATACAATGATTCTTACTGCCATTTACCAAATTAGAAGATGTCCCTGAATTTGACACCCTTAAAAAATAGAGATTAATCAGAATATGGCAGCTTCCTATGTTCCTGTGAGATCTTAGCACCTGTAGGCATTAGATGCTGATCTCTCAATTGCTGCAATATTTTTTAAGAGAAGAGAGCTGGTCTTGTGGTAACAAGCATCACTTGTCCCCCTAGCTAAGGAGGGTCTGCCCTGGTTGCATATGAAAGGGAGACTTGATGTGTGAGCGCTGTAAGATATTCCCCTTAGGGGATGGAGCCGCTCTGGGAAGAGCATCTAGGCTCCAAGTTCCCTCCCTGGCAGCATCTCCAAGATAGAAATGAGAGAGATTCTTTCCTGCAACCTTGGAGAAGCCATTGACATTCTGTGTAGACAATACTGAGCTAGATAGACCAATGGTCTGACTCAGTATATGACAGCGTCCTATGTTCCTATGTTCCACATCACAAAAATGACTTCGGGTGGCCCTTTCCTGTCTACATATGGGGGTTGGGGAACCACACACAACTTGTCCTCAAGGGGAGAAATTGGCAGGCAGTGGGCCCAAGGCCTATCTAGTCCAACATCCTGCTTCCCTAGTAAACCCATATGCAAAAGAGATCAAGTCATGCCCCTTCTCCTGCTATTGCTCCACTGCAACAGGTATTCAGTCTTAATCTGGAGGAAGCCTACAGCCATCAAGACTAGTGGCCATTGATAGACCTGTCCTCCATGAATTGTTCAAAGTGCACTCTAAGAATGGCCTGTTAAGACCTCTTTTTGAAAGACCAAGGGTACTATGTCAACTGGTTCCCCGTTATCCACGTGTCTGTTGACACTCTCAAAGAACTCCAAGTGATTAGTGAGGCAAGACTTGCCCTTTCAGAAGCCATGCTGGTTATCCTTCAGCAAGGCCTGTTCTTCTATATATTTAACAATTTTATCATTAAGTATGCTTTCCATCAATTTACCTGGTACAGGCATTAAGCTAACTGGCCTGTCATTTCTTGGATCCCCCCACCCCACTCCGGCCCCCTTTTGAAGCCAGAGTGAATTGTCAAAATTTGCTCACCCTCTGCTGCACACCTGAGGCTGAAACAATGGTGGGGAAGCTCTCTCTCATTCAGGCACATCTCCCTAGAAGGCTGTGCTGAGTGTGAGCCACTTATATTAAAGCATCATCCGCTTTGCAGCAGCAGTCGAAACAATATTCTTCAGAGCCAGTCGTCCTATCAAATCCCTTTGCTCCAGATCCAACTCTCCTCTCCAGGGCTGGGCTGGGGGCACTGAGAGGGCAGTGGAATGTGTGTGGGGAGGGTGCCAGGTTTTGAGCAGAATGGGTACTTAAGGGTGGGAGTATTCACTGCTGCCGAGTTTGGCGGGGCACAGGGGCGCCCCATGGGTGGGGCACACCAGGAATATGCTCTGTTGTCCCTTGGGCCGGTCCGGGCCTGCTCCTCTCTAAAAGGGATAAGGCAAGTGATACAGAAAAATATGGGTCTAAAAATAATATCATCATGTGTGGGGTGACGTTTTATTCATCCTCATCTACAGAGTTCTGTGACACCTGTCGGAGCAGAAATGTAGGGTATAGGACAACTCTTTGATTTCTTTGCTAAAAGAGGTTTGTCCCTAGTGCCCTGAAATGGGCAATGTGTTAAGTTTCTTTCTCCCCCACCCCACCCCCTCTCTGTCTCTAGGATTTGCTGCAGAATTCTCCTAACTCAATGACTGCCGTATCCGGCAACACCCAAGGCATCGTGGTACCCGCGTCAGCACTGCAGCAGGGGAATATCTCCATGACAACAGTCAACTCACAAGTTGTGTCAGGTGGGAGGCGTGGAGCATACGTCAGTGACCATGTTAGTTGCGTCTTTTGCATGCTTGGTATTTTTAACTCCCTTAGATAACTAGATGTGAAATATGCATAACCAAGAGTAAACCTGTAGAAGTTGACTGGGTTTGTTTTTAACCTCTCCCCGGCCCCAGCCCTGTTTACACACTCCATTAGCCACTCACAACCCTATTCAGTACCCCCCCTTCTTTCTCTCTCTCTCTCTCTCTCTCATACACACACACACACACCACTGCGTAAAGTCCCTCCAGTTATTCACACTTCAGGATGTTAAGTCCAGAGTCCCATGGAAGGGGACCATGGATCCTTCCTCTTTGTGTGATAGCACTTTGAGGACTAACAGATGGATTCTTTCATAAGCCCACGTCATCAGCCCACTAGCGCCCAACTCATCAGGTAAAGTGGTCTGTAGCCCATGGAAAGTTCTGCCACAATGAATCTGTTCGTTGTTAAGGTGCCACAAGACTCTTGCTTTTTGTCTGTGTTTGCTTTATAACAGACTAACATGACTTAGTGAGGGGTCTGGAAACCAAGTCCTGGGAGGAACAATAGAAGGAGCTGGGTATGTGTAGCTTGGAGAATTGAAGGGGATAAGTACCTTCAACGATCCAAAGGGCTGCCACTTAGAGGGAGAAACAGTCTTGTCCTCTGTTGCTCCTGAGGGCAAAGCTAGAACAGTGAGTTGAAAATTATCAGATTTAGGCTAGATGTTAGGAATAATTTCTGAACTGTAAGAGCAGTTTGACAGTGGAAGAGCCTGTCCCATGCAGTGGTAGGCTCTCCACTTGAGGTTTTCAAACAGAAGCTGGATGACCATCTGTCAGTGATGCTATAGTGCAGGGATTCTCAACGTTGGGTCCCCAGATGTCACTGCACTTCAACTTCCATAATCCCCAGCCCCAGTGGCCTTTGGCTGGGGATTATGGGAGCTGAAGTCCAATGACATCTGGGGAACTAATGTTGAGAATCCCTGCTATAGCGGATACCTGCACTGAGCTGGAGATTAGACTAGAGGGCCTTCAAGGTCTCTTCCCTCTGTGATTCCACGAGTTGCCATTACATTTGGTGGCCAGGAGGCTGGAAAGCAGATAAAATGTCCTGGTGGCATCAGAACCACATCTGAACCCATAAGCTCCACCTGTGTGCATGTGTACGCTCGGTGGGATTTGGGTGTTTGGGATGTTAAATTCAGTTTTTCTTCTTTGAAACCACGTCTTTTAGCAGAACAGCCTTGTACATGTAGAAGCTGTGCCATGTAACCGCCAACCATTTGGGTAGGATGCCAGTCAGTGTCTTAACATCACCCCCATGTGTGACTCCTGAATACAATATTTACACAGAGAGAAGTATTATATACGCTGAAATAAGAAAACAGACTAAAGCTGTGGAAAATGTAAACCATCCACATAGTAAGGAACCGTTCCTCAATAGCATTTGTTGGCCCACATGATGATGAGAATTTAATTTTAATGGGACTACTTTGAGTCATTTCCCTCATATCGGGAAAGCACCACGAGGGGCCTCGTTTTCTGTTAATGTTGCTGTGCACCTTCCCTGCGTGTTCAGAGTCATTGTTGTGTAACTGAGACCCTATCAGGGTTTCCCGCTTTAGTCTGGATGCTGTGAAGATTTTTCCACACAGTTCCCACTTCCTGTTCTTCAAACATTTGTCTCAGCTCTCGGTTCCACGTATCAGCACACGGGCTCTAGTGGCTTGCAAGGTTGCCCGTATATATGTACAGGTATTAGGGCTTTCTTTCCCATTCCTATCAAAATGAAGGTGAAGACAGATATTAACAGTTGCGTGTGGTGGAACTGGTTCTAATACACATGCAGCATTTACTTCCCCGCCACCCTTCGAATGTTACTGAGCCTGTTCACACAAGCAGCAACCCCAGACACACAAAGCGGGTGGCGGTGTGCCGAGAGCACACCTGCTCTGCCATCACTGAAGGATGTCAGTCCTGATGTGCTGTCAGGGTGTTTTTCAATCGTTGCAGGGGGGAGTGGGGCGGCTGTTAATGCGAATGGCCCCTAAACAAATGCTACCTAGGGCCATTTGGATAAACAGCCACCATGTGCAATTGAAGGACGCGCTGGCAGCACATTAGTGATGGCACCAGGAAGGGCACGCTGTGGACACGTTGCCGCCATCCTCCTCGTGCATTTGGGACAGCGTTCATGCGAACCAGTCCACTGTCTTGACCCTCAAATTGTAATGTTGCTCTTTACCTCAGAATATCTCCTCATGGGGAATTCTGCTGGAATGACATTTTCGCTTTAGAACCCACTGATGTGGTTTGTTTTCCACGTGTCTCTAAAACTCATCTTACTTTAATAGAGTTGCCATATTCGGGCTCTCCAGATCCGGGGGTGCCTAATTTGCATATTATGTAAATTGGCTTGAAAATAATTTTTGTGCGGAATCGTGACGGCACGTTTTGCTCCCTAACTCCGCTTCTACAAGGGCTGGAGCTTAGCTTTTTCTTTTTAAATGAAAGCTGAAATCCAGGTGTATGTGGATGGGCTAAGCAATCTGAGGTGAGATGCTTAACATCAGGGCGAAACCTGGAATTCCGGGGGGCATGGCGACTCTACTTTAAAATGACAGAAATAAATTTAGATCCAATATTTTCTGGCCAGTCCTGCTGCACTTGAGTCAGGATTTTGCAGCTAAATCTGACATTGTGGAATCCTGTCAGGACCGGTTTCTTCTAGATGAGGCTGGCTGAGACGTTTTTCTGCCAACAGATGTCAGCCACCTTCCTAAAACGCTGCTATGAATCACATCTCTTTGCCAGGTGGAGCCCTTTACCAGCCTGTAACGATGGTAACGTCTCAGGGCCAGGTGGTAACCCAAGCAATCCCACAGGGAGCCATTCAGATCCAGAACACACAGGTAAGACCAACTGCACACGCTACTTGCGGTGGGGGTGGGGGAAGAACTGAGGCACTCGTTTCTTTTTTTAAGCATTCAGAAGGGGCACTGGTCATCAACCAGACTTTGCAGATGTAAATCTATCCTACCACAAGGGAGAACATGGCAAAGATCCATATTAACAGCCAGTTCCCAAGTAAGACTGTTATACAAGAGAGGGATACTTTTGGGGGAAAATATATGTGGGAAATGCCATTTTTTAATGGGGGGAAAACATAAAATGTTTTTTCACATGTGTGATGCCCTACAAGATCTCTCTGGTTCTTATGAACACACACACACCGATTCTCCCAGGATCTCTAGTTAGCCAGCTACACAGGCTATACCCCTGTCAGCTATACAAGCTGGTTAAACTGGCTCCCTCATTAGATTGTTTTAAGGTCATCCTCTAAGGCCTTATTCTAGGTACCTCCAGCCTCTGAAATTAAGCAAGTGATATAGGGCCTTCTCTATGGATAACACAAGCTTCCCCTTAAATGTGGTTGGTGTCAACACTTTGGCACTCAGTTAAAGCTGTTTTATGCAACTGAGCCACTTCATTCATGGTGGTTTGTTGTAGGGTTCTCCTGCTGCTTCCGGTAGTCATTCTCTTCTTATAATTTGGTTTGTGTATTTAATGTTTATGAATATGATTGTATGTTTTGAAAGCCACCTTGGATGCTGTGCAATGGAAAGGAAGAATATAAGTGTTTTAGAAATAATTAAATCAGCAATGGAGTTCAGAATCAGAAGTAATGGAGTTGGGAGAGGGAAACATGAAGAAAATTTTCTGTTTTTAGTTGAGCACAGGTTGAATATCCCTTATCTGAACTGTTTGGGACCAGAAGTGTTCCAGATTTCGGACTTTTCCAGATTTTAGAATATTAGCATACATAATGAGATATCTTGGGCATGGGATCCAAGTCTAAACACGAAAGGTTGCTGTACACTGTATTTTATTTTATTTTTAGGTTTTATTTAAAGTATAAAAACAAATAAGCATTGAATTTACGATAACGACAGGTAGCTGTAAATGTAATGAAAACTGACTGTGAGGAAATTTTCTACGCAATAATGTTGCTGGTCATATTAGAATCAAATTTAGGTGATGCAATTCAGATTTCATGTGAAAATCTTATCTTATTTATTTGTTATTTCTCTGTGTAAACCGACCTGAGCTATTTTTGGAAGAGTGGTATAGAAATTGAATGAATGAATGAAAATAATGTTTTGTCAGTGCTGCGGGCGCACGCCATGGTGGTTTCCGGATTTTGGAGCATTCCAGATTTCAGATGTGCGGATTAGGGATACTCAACCTGTATTGAATCAATCTAGTCAGTATTGTCTAGTCTGTCAGTGGCTCTCCAAGGTTTCAGGCAGGAGTCTTTCCCAGCCCTACCTGGAGATGCTGCCAGGGATGGAACCTGGCGCTTCTGCATGCAAAGCAGATGTTTTTCCACTGAGCTATGACCCAGCCCCATGACAGAATAATTGGTAGATGATGACAATGGCAGCCTTGCATTCATCATACCATGTAGTCATCCCCCCCCCGATTATTATGGGATGGGTGTGCAAAACAGTTGTGAAGTTACCCCTATCATACCACCTTCAACTCTTTAAAGAACTACCCAACAAACACCATCTTCCAGCCAGGGAGATATTTAAATAATGCTGATAACGGAAAGATTCGAAGAGCGACAAGAATAATGGGGGTCTCATTGCAATAGATAACCCTATTCCCTGTGAGTTTCCCATCTGAGTTTTGCATGCAGAAATCCTTACCTAGTTCTTGAAATGTGTCCCAGTTATTCTCCCCCCTTCACTAACCGCTGCCTGTTTTGATTAATGAGAGGCAAATCATGTCTCGCTTGCTACACAAACTAAGATCTTTTAAAAAGAAATGAAAAAGCATTCATTGATGTGCTGACATTTCCTACTGAGTCAGCACTGGTGGGACCAAGATTGCACCCAATCAGTCTCCAGGCTCTTTTTTAAAAAATCCCTGGCCTTCTCCTGCATTAGGGCATTTTTTCACATATATTTTAACAATGCTTAATAAAACTCTTGGAAAAGGCATCGACAGGATTGTCGTATCCCTGATTCCTTCTCGGCTCTCCAAGCAGAGATGAGGAAGAAAAAAACACAAACCCAAATCTCCATTGTTTTTAATGTGTAAAAGCTGTTGCTAGCTCAGATCTTAGAGTGAAATTGATCAGATCTGTTGAATACAAGCAGGCTGGGAATATTGTGGCACCGACGGAGCCCTGGACAAGTACTCCTAATGTTATTTCTGTATTGCCTGGGTAATTTATTCAGCCCGGCCTTGCAGTACATCCCAAGCGGCACCTGGGGGAATCATTTATACCTGACACAGGGCTGCCATCCTGATGTTTAATTCATGGAGAAGAAATGTTTTTATGAAGAACCTAAAAAAAAAAAAAAGGTGTGTGTTTTTTTTTAACTTGACGTTGAGATTCCACTTTCCTGCAACCTCATTAAAACTTCTGTCTTTCTGCTTCCCCAGATCTTTGCATCTTCTTTTCTTTTTATCAGCTCTTTAAAGAAAGGAAAAAAAGCTGTTCCTGTGCTGTCCTGAGACAAATCCTATTGAGAATTGCACATTTTAAAATTGATTAATAGACTGAAGGGTATTTAACAACAAAACTCCAGCAGATTACTGGGGCTGCTTTTTAAGGCTATTTGTTTGGAAATAAGCTCAATTGATGTCAAAGGGACTGAAAGTCTGGTTGGTGAAATTGGCAATCACCTTGACGCTTGAGCGTGTGCATAGCTGTCCTTGGGCAGAGGAGTCACGGTGGGAACTGGGAGTATAGATGTGATGGTTGCAATTCTCCTTGTGCTGGTGTTTGTGGGTTTGTCCGGGTCATGTTCTTTATGTGAGGACAATTGCACAGAAAACCAAGGTGATTGCATGGAGCCAGTTTGGTAAGCCAATGCTTAGGGCTGCAGTTAGGATGGGGAAGGACCGTAACTCAGTGTAGAGCAACTGCTTTGCACGCAGAAGGCCCCAGGTTCAATCCCTGACATCTCCAGGTAGGGCCGGGAAATACCCACATGTCCTGAGATGATACTGGGAGTTGCCTCTGTCATTAATTTTTAACAGGAAACTTGCGGTCACCTCACCCCAGATGTGTGGGAAAGGGCTAAGGTGGGGCTTCTCAAATTTAGGTCTCCAGATGTTGTCGAACTACAACTCCCATCGTCCCCAGCCATCATGGCAAAAGGCTGGGGATGATGGGAGTTGATAGTCCAATAACATCTGGGACCCAAGTTTGAGAAGCCCTGGGCTGTGCTTAATAAGTGATGGGTGGATATGTTGTCTGCATATGCACAGAGGCACTTTCTCCCTTAGGATTGCCTCCCATATTCCAGTGCTGAGCCCTACCATAGAGCCTTGCTCAGCTGGGCTCAAATTATGTTGTGCTTACCTGTCAGTGTATCACTTTCCTTTGACAATTTAAGTGTGAACTTGCTGCAAGAAGTATGATGTTCTTTGTGGTCTTGTGCAGGACCACAGTTGGGTTCCTGCACAGGGCACCATCAGAACCTTCTAGAGCTGGGGTTCTCAGACTTGAGTTCCCAGATGTTGTTAGACTTCAGCTCCCTTAATCCCCAACAACATCTGGGGACCCATGTATGAGGAGAGGAGAGCTGGTCTTGTGGTAGCAAGCATGACATGTCCCCTTAGCTAAGCAGGTTGCATATGAGTGGGAGACTAGAAGTGTGAGCACAGTAAGATATTCCTTTCAAGGGACGGAGCCGCTCTGGGACGAGCAGAAGGTTCCAAGTTCCCTCCCTGGCAGCATCTCCAAGTAGGGCTGAGAGAAATTCCTGCCTGCAACCTTGGAGAAACTGCTGCCAGTCTGTGAAGACAATACTGAGCTAGATAGACCGATGGTCTGACTCAGTATATCGCAGCTTCCTATGTTCCTAACCCCAGCTCGGGCAGCGGCGGAGAGCTTCTTTATTTTGAATGGTGGTACTGCCACCCTTCTGATTGAGAGAGAGAGAGGTACACGCCTTCCTGCTTACATGAACATATGACACTATCTTTCCCCTCCTAACTGAGCAAAGAGGCACTTTTTAAAAGTGGTGATTCTCTTTGTTTAGCAGGCAGAGAGCAACTGGCCCTATCCAGCCCCAGCCCAGCATCCCTCCAGTGGCTGTTGCAGGTGTTTATCTTCTGCTTCTCTTTTAGATTGTGAGCCCTTTGGGGACAGGGAGCTTATTTATTTTATATCTATGTAAAATGCTTTGGGAACTTTTTGTTGGAAAGCGGTATATAAATATTTGATTCATTTAAGTCCATATTGTCTGTGGTGACAAGTAGCAGGTCTCCAAGGCTTCGGGCAGGAGTCTTTCCCAGCCCTACCTGGAGATGCTGCCAGGGATTGAAGTTGGGACCTCCAGGATGCAAAGCAGATGAGCTACTACTGAGCCGTGGCTTGATTCTCTTCTGACCATTACTGCAGCAGCATGGTCAAGAACTTTCTTTGCAGGTTGCTAGGCCCCTGCAGAGTCCTTCTATACATAGGTAGCTTTCTCTTTTCATTTTTTTGCGCATGACTAACTGAAGTAGCTATCCATCCATACTCTGCAGAGATAAAATAGGTGATGAAATCTCACTATCTTCCATTGACGAGTTGATTATTTGACTTAGATACAGGATAAAACCTAGTGGTATTTTAAAAAAGAAATTCTAAGTGCACATCACAGTTCCTCTTAAGTTAGTTTTGCTCTTGCCTCTCTGAATAGCACAACTGCTCTCCGGCCTCCCGAAGCCAGCATGAAATCGGACCGACATAGTGAACTGTGTCACCATGGCAACCCAGGCTCTTTTTTACCTGCATTGTTGTTTAAGCTTCTCTTTCTCTTTCCCTGCCCTGTAGGTTAACCTGGACCTGACCTCTCTTCTTGACAGCGAAGATAAAAAGTCAAAGAACAAACGGGGAGTCCTGCCTAAGCATGCTACGAATATCATGCGCTCCTGGCTCTTTCAGCATCTTATGGTGAGAGAAGTCAACAAGTGTGTCTGAGAGATTAACCCCTTGGGATCCTTCTCCGTTCAGGAGAAGCTGGTCTGAAGGGCTCTCACTGTCTGCTTATGAAGTGGTTTACTTATCAGTAGCACAAATATCTTCTAGAGTAGCTGGGCCGCAGAGCTAATGCAGCTGCATGGCATTCTCTACCTTCTGGGTTAGTGATAAAATCGGGCAGCCTATTCCTAAGGATCGGCTGTGGCTGAACTGCAGGACAAGAAGTAATTTGCACTGTCGGAAGATAGGGTGGAGTTGGTCACATCCTAATCCCCTCGTGTTTAAAAAACCTGCCTAACTAATAAGGCAGAGACTGACATACTACGCAACGCTGTGTGCATGTTGCAGCATAACATTCATACCATTGCACAAGTGCACCCTTGCACAAGTACACAAATTGTGCAAATACAATGGTGCAACCATCTGCCCATTACTTCCAGCAGCTGTACTGTCACACTACTCCATTTGCTCAATTTTTCAAAGAGCACAGCTGCACAAATGTGATGTCACAACACACACCTAACATTGCGCAGTATGCCAGCAGACTTCTTGCACAAAAGCAGGCATTTTCCTCCCCAGCACTCAGAATACACCAAATATCTACCCATTTCAGTTTTCAAACATGCAGCTTTCAGGTGGACCAGAGTATTGTTGGAAGCTTCCATCATGCTCCCCTTCTCTGTGCCTGTTCACTGTGATTAGTTTCCTCTCTCTTTTTCCTGCTTTGCTGTCATTTTTTGCTTTTGATTAGGGCTTAGTTCTTCCACAAGTAATCCCAGATCATGTTGGGAATATGGTG
This sequence comes from Hemicordylus capensis, assembly GCF_027244095.1. Taxonomy (NCBI): domain Eukaryota; kingdom Metazoa; phylum Chordata; class Lepidosauria; order Squamata; family Cordylidae; genus Hemicordylus; species Hemicordylus capensis. The sequence goes on along the minus strand of NC_069664.1, from coordinate 18,417,301 downwards.
CTATCCTGTACAGCTAGATTTGGCCATTTGTCTGCATCACTGAGTGTAGGGCAGCGGGGAAGGTTGTGAAATCAGAACATTTTGATTTCACAAAATGAAATTAGTAAAAAGAAAATGTGAGTTGACTTTCAAGATGTGCATGTGGTGCATAAGTGTCACAGTCGCACCGCACAGCATGATGTGGATCACTAGCTTGGCTTCCCACGTACCAGAGTTCAGCCGGCTTCCACAAAAAGCTTAAAAGTTGACTCTGTGATCCCAGCTCATGACCGGTATGATTGTTTCCAGTAGTAGTTATGTGACTGCAACATGGCTCCTCAATAGGCAACTCATTCTTTCACGGGCTCTGTGAGCTTCTGCCTCTGCTGCTCCTGGACATCTCCGACGTGCAGATGAGCAGCATGAGAAGGGAAGCACAGCAGCCAGGACAGGGCAATGGAAGCCACAGAACACAGCAATGCCTTCCATACCAATCAGCCCCCTAATTTAATTTATACTACTGTAGCTTTATTTTGAAAACGTATACTCATCCTTATTTTAAAAATAAATAAATCTCAGGGCAGCTTTCAGTATGGTTACAACAACAATAGTTAATAGATTTTCTCCAAAAATTTAAATTTAAAAAAATACAAAGAGCAAATAAGAAGCACAGACAAAATAGGAACTAGAAGTGTAGTCACCTGCCATAAAGTAGCCAATAAAGAAGTGAGTAAAAGCCTGGAGAAATAATTTTAAAAGTTTTGGTCTGGTACCTAAAACTCATCCAACCAAGCACTAGCTGAGCAGCTGTGGAGAAAACATTAGTGTTAGGGCACCATCACGATTCCTATTTGCACATTATAATTCAGCACTTGCACAGTCTGTGTACAGTGTGCACAGGTACAGTTCTGTATGCAGGTACAGTTCTTCACACATTATGTTGAACGCAGGTACAGCAGTACAGTTCTATCTGTATCCTGCATTTAGGGGTTCACCTTTAAAATGAATACAGGCACCATCATTCTTTATTGCGGTCATAGACCAATGCTTAGTAAAACATACATACTTGCAAGAAACTCAGCAGAATAAATCACACAGATTATAACGCAATATTAACAGGTTAGAATTAAGGCAGATGTGGTGAACTCCAGACAGATCTTCCTGATAGCCAAAGAGAGCAGAGCACCCTCCATTGATAGAACAAGAATCACGGAAAAGAGAAAGCAAAACATTATTGGAAACCTAAGCGGATGTTGCAAATGATATAACAGTACCTAGCCATTTTGCTAATTAGGTCGTCATTAAGACTGGACAGTAAATACTTCAAATAAAAGTCATCCAAATGCCCAGGAGAACGTTGCAGCAAAGGGGACGCAAATCTTAAGCGGGCATCCCTATAGAAATTACAATATAAAATGGCATGTGAACACAGGCACATAAGTCACATACATAATCACATAAAAGAACATATGTGTTTTCATATACATCTGAACACAGGCAAAAATGTTATGTTGAATCGGGCTACAGAGAAAGCCCCAATTCCCCACACCTGTCCTCCAGTGGCAGAATCTCTAAGAACAGGCAGACAGGTGCAGGGCTCAGGGCAGAGGAAATTGGTGGCAGAGCCCTGGTGAGAGGTGATGGCATGGAGATGAGGATTCCTGGCAGCACAGAGATTCCTGCCTGGGATCTCCCACCTCCCACCAGGAGCTCTGCCAGGTGGCAGTTTTACTTTGGAAAGGCAGGTGCGCATTCACATATCACCCAGATTTACATCAAAATTTTGGGTTTTTCAGCTTAGTCCCATTTATGTCCGGGATAAAAATGTCCACTTTTTGCATCAGGTTTGGGGGCAAATTCAAGATATCTGATATGCCCCGTAACTCACAGTATTTCACCCCTCTTAATTCTGCAGTAAAGCCTGATGTCTGGGAAAGACCCTGCAGAGCCACCCTCCAACTGAGCCAACCCCATGGCCCACTCTGGTTTGCAGAGAAGAGCACATCATGCTCTTGAGGTTTGAGGGCATCCACTGCAACAGGCAGGAGTTGCGCATTGCTGGCAGCAGTGGGAAATCTCCACACTGCTACAACTCCTGCCCACTGCAGCCACCGCCCTCGGACTCAGTCAGCCCTGCAGTGCTCTCGCACTGGGGCGATTTCAGGCCAGAATCTCCCCACCACAGGCACTGGCAGGTGCTCGGGGCGATGCCCCTATTCGCCCCCGCCAGCAGCACTCGACAGGTGGTCCTTTAGACAGCCAGGTCTCAAGCCACATCAGACCTTAAAGGCTAACCCCAGCATGTGAATTGTGCCTAGAAGCCGACAGGAAGCCAGGGGAAGCTGTGTTCTCAAGGTTGATCTTGTGAATGTGAATGACATGAATTATCTTCATCTTTGTCTAGTAAAAGCACAGCTGGTCATTGAACACCAGGCCGCAGAACTCCCAGCAGAGAGAGGCTGTTACAGGGAGTGTTGGCAAAGGCATTCTCAGATGACAGCTGCATCAGCCAGCACAGCCAGGAAAAGCCTGTGGGGGGAGGAGGGGAGAACTTCATAGGAGGGCAGTCCAGAGGAGTTACCTCCAATGTTGTGGGCCAAGGTGCACAGAAATCAACCCTCAAGACAGCATGGGCCAGAAGGGGTACAATCTCCCCACTGCCTTCGCGCTAAGTCAGCATGGTGTCAGGCTCCGGGTCAACACTGTGCGTGTCACACAGCCCTATTCTCCTGGTTACAAAGCCCCCCAGGACTCCTTAAGAAGCTTCCTGCTGCCTCGGAGCCGAGGCGGCCCTTTCATGAGGCAAGGTGAGGCCGTCACTGCAGGCAGCAGATTAGTGAGGCAAGAGCAGGGGGCAAAATGCCTCCCACTGTCACCATCAGAGCAGTACTTTGGGACCGACCGTAACCTTGCAAGGAGCGTCTCCACGCAGACTCCTTGCAAAATTCGCAAGAAACACAAGAAGAGAAGAGGAAGCTGCTGACAAATGTTCCATGTAAACCACTGAGAATTGGGGTGGGAAGCAGTATATAAATAAATAACAACCCGTGGCAGCATTTTCAAAGCTTGCAAGGGATGATTTTGAAAAACAGCTGGAGGACATGGGACAAACCAATATTTGGTGCCCCACCTCAGGCAGCAATACCTTTGGCCTTTCCCCTCTCTTTTCTCTCTCTCACTTTTTTGGCATATTATTTGCCACTTGGTCACAGCTGTTTCTTGCCCTAATCTACAATTCTAGAACCATTTTGTTTAAAGAGGGGGTTCTTCCTCAGGAGGAACATAGGAAGCTGCCCTATACGGAGTCAGACCACTGGTCTATCTAGCTCAGTGTTGTTTACACAGACTGGCAGTGGCTTCTCCAGGGTTGCAGGCAGGAATCTCTCTCAGCCCTCTCTTGGAGATGCTGCCAGGGAGGGAACTTGGAACCTTGTGCTCTTCCCAGAGCGGCTCCATCCCCTGAGGGGAATATCTTCCAGGGCTCACACTTCTAGTCTCCCATTCATATGCAACCAGGGCGGATCCTGCTTAGCTAAGGGGACAAGTCATGCTTGCTACCACAAGACCAGCTCTCCTCCCTGGTGATCCCAGTCAGTTACATATCATGCAGAAGATGCCATGTCACAGCCTCAATCAGATTATAATACTACAAAGCCAAATAAATGGGAATAAGGGCAAGAAGTATTTCCTTCCGTTTGAATGGGCTTCCTGATAAGACCACATAACAAATCCAATTGGGCTGCTTGGTGATGTCACAAAGCCAGATCTAAGTCAGTTCTAGTGAGGGCTTCACACATTCAGACTGCAGGCAAATGCACATGGGGGAATCCTGGAGTCAAACCTGTTGGCATAATGCCTAATGTTGCAGAGAGAAGGAAGGGTGAGTTATCCTGTATTGCTGTACTGGAAGCTCTTCTTACTAGCATGGAGGGCTTCTGAATGCCTAAAGCATTCCTGAGGAAGCAAGGCCTACATCCAGGTGAACCAGGTGGTGCTTTGACCCCAGTGCAGATAGGGAGGCTGCTAAAGTAGCTAAATCGCTGGCATCTAAGCCTGTTTGCTTTAGCACCTCTGTCCTAATTGTTTCTGGGTCAGTAGAGACAAAGTAGCCCGCTCAACTGCTGTTTGGCACCAATTTTAGGGGGGGGACCAATTTGTTTCAGTGACACACAAAATAAATCTAAAGTATGTTTCAAATCTGTGTCCAAGGCTACAGTTTCTAAAGAGATGCTATACCAGTTCTATAGAAGGGGAGCCCTTCTTTCCTCCAACCAGTCTTTGCTTGCTTGTTTGGCCAAAATTCTTGGGTAACAGGAAATGTGCAATATTTGGAATCCACACGCTTGTTATTAGGACTCTATCTGCCATCTAGTGTCCAAGAGAAGAACTCCTACCAGTGTACCTTGATTTCCTGGACAACTAGTATCCATGACATGCAAATACCCCATTCGATATTACAATGAAATACCCTGCGCATCACAGGTTTCTTTGCAGAGACATTAAGCTTGGCGTTGTGGACCTTATTACTGGAGGTGCTCCGGCGGGGGCAGCTTCTGTGGCTACTCCAGGCCTCCTCATCCAGTTGTGTTCAGCCAGTCTCATTTATGGCTCAGCCTTCCTTCTGATCCTGCCCGCAAAAGGGCCCCGTTTAATTCCTTGGCATCTCCTGGTAGGGGTGAGAAAGACTCCTGCGTGAAACCTTGAAGAAGAAAGCTGCTGGTCAGTGTAGGCAATACTGAGCTAGATGGACCAATGGCCTGATTTGGTATAAAGCTATAGATTAAACTTATGAACCACCTAATAGCACAACGGGGAAATGACTTGACTAACAAGCATGAGGTTGCTGGTTTGAATCCCCGCTGGTGTGTTTCCCAGACTGTGGGACACACCTATATCTGGCAGCAGCGAGACAGGAAGATGCTGAAAGGCATCGTCTCAGGTTGTGTGGGAGATGGCAATGGGAAACCTCCTCCTGTATCCTACCAAATTAAAACCACAGGGCTCTATGGTTGCCAGGAGTCGACACCGACTCGACGGTGTTCAATTTCCAGTCTGTGTTTAGTAAACGTTGCAAGCAAACCCCTTGGATGCCCTGCAGAGCTGAGGCAGTTTTGCAGTGGGCATGAGGTGGTCATCTCAGGTAGCAGATTACTGGGGCAAAATGCCCCTACCCCCCCCCCCTCCCACTGCCACCATCCAAGCAGCTCTTTGGGATCAGTCTGACCTTGCAGGGACCGCCTCTCCTCATACTCCCTGCATGGCTTGCAGGAAGCATGAGGAGATGAAGCCGCTGGGGATCTTCCCTGCACTTCCAAAGCTTGCAAAAGATGGTTTGCAAAGGAGGCTGGCCACCACCAAAGATAATGTGGGCTGGGGGGTGGTGGGGAGGCATGAGAAGAGAGAGAGGAGTCATCATCAATCTGCCTGGTGGAACCTGGAGATGCAATGTGTTGTCCGCATTCGTTCCTGGAATAAGCTAAAGGATCTGTTAGTTCAGGCTAGTTAGCTTCTATATTGTCTTTTTGTTTAGGGTGTAGTGTTGTCACTTTTCTCTCCCCTCACTCCTTTCAAATCCAGCCCCTTACCCTCCTTTTGGGTTAGTCACTCATTCTTTTCCCCTTTGGTAGAATGAACTGCCTTTTGATTGTGTGACTGCTGGTCTGTGTCTCATGTGCCCAATTCCCAAACTCCCCACCACAGCCTAGGTGTTCAAGGCACCCTCCTGGAGAAGGGGATAGCTGGGAGGCGAACCAACCTGTCAGGAAGGCCGTTACAAACCTCTGCATCAGAGTCGGTAAAATGATGCTAGACTGGAAGATATAATCTAGGAAGCAATCTTGGATTCCAAATGGGAGGTGGCCTATACAGTGCCTCCTTCACTGCAAATCCTTTTCCCAGGACTTTTGTAAACACGTCTATGGGACCCTTTCTTGAGGATGACATTTCTGCATCCTCTGTTCACAACAGTTGGCTCCAACTGGAAAAGAATTAAAAGGCAGTTGGCAGATTTTCCAGTGCACCATTTTACACAGCAATTAATACAGATTTATGCAATTAGCACCGTTAGAAAGAGACTCTGGGGCATTCTAGCCTCCTTCTCCCAATTATCCCTGAAGCTGGGGGGGTTGGTTATGATGCAGTTTTTAATCTAAATGTTTTCCATGTTCTGTGCGGGAGGGGGGAGGCGTGCATGTTTGTTCAGCAATCCATCTGATGTGTCTTCTTTCCGGGGCACTGGGACAACCATCATTCATTCCTCTAGTCTGCTGGCTGGACAGATGGTCCAAGGGGACATTTAAAGGAAATGCTTCATAAGTTAATTTGGCTGTAAAATTCCACAAGTGCCAAAATGTTCTGTGAAAATGGTATGCTGTTATTTTCGTGTCCAACTGGTAGCATTCTTGCAGAGTTTAGCAGTACGAGTGATAACATTTGAATAGAGTCCCTATAAGAGGAGATGGCATCCACTGTTTTCCTTCCTCTGGAGCAAGAGTCCTTGTTCTAGCACAGGGGACCAGAATTGGTCTGTGATAATGCGGAAGGCTGCTGGCTACCCCTTCTTCTTGCCCCACACACCTTTCAAAGCCTGCAGGGATCAGATCTGATCCTTCCGGCTTCAAAAGGAATGCAAGGTGAGGAGTGGAGCCTGCCAACAGCCTCCTTTTAAACCCTCGCCTGAGGTTCTGAAGCAACTTGGGGCAGCCCTGCTGAACAGCTTTAGGCAGTTGAGCACAAAAGGGACGAGGGAAGCAAACGAATTAGAAGAGGAGGAGGAGACTCCCTTGCTCTTTCAGTGCTTTTGCTTCCTTTGCCATCCTCCTTTGTGGGTGCATTTTGAGATCCCCCTTCACGGCTGCTCTTCATAAAAGGCAGCAGAACTGATCTGCCAAGAACGGGGTGTGCTGCTCCTGCCACAGTTTGCTCCTTCAGGCTGCAGGAAGGATACGAGCAATAAAGTTCGCTATTTTCAAAGTACATTGCCCATTAATTAATTAAATCACACAGCAGGTAAGTAAGGGTGGTTGTTGGTCATTCAGTCAGAAAGAGGCTCTGAATTGCCCAAGGTCATTGTGAGCTCCCAAATGGGATCTCACCCAGGTCTTCTCATGTACAGGGGGACTGGATGTTTTCGCTCAAGTTGACCAAAACAGTGACAATGTTGGACTCCAGTTCTGGACACTCCAAGTTGCTTTTCCTCAAAAGCAAATGCTTGTGGCAGGTTTCCTTGTTTTCCTTTCTGGCCGACTTCCACATTCACTGGCTGTGCTGAGGCAGCCATGTGTTGTTAGACCACAGAAAGCTGCCTTATACCAAGTCAGACCCCTGGTCCATCTAGTTCAATCTTGTTGACACTGACTGGCAGCAGCTCTCCAAGGCAGAAGTCTCTCCCAGCCCTACCTGGAGATGCTGCCAGGGAGTGAACCTGGAGCCTTCTGCCTGCAAAGCAGATGCTTTAACACTGAGCTACAGCTCCATCCCCTAGAAGAAAAGGAACATAAGAAGCTGCCTTATACTGAGTCAGACCCTTGGTCCATCTAGCTCAAAGTTGCCAACACTGGCTGGCAGCAGCTCTCCAAGGTTGCAGGCAGGAGGCTTTCCCAGCCCTACCTGGAGATGCTGCCAGGGATTGAACCTGCATAAAAAGCAAAATGCTCTACCACTGAATGACAGTCCCATACAGGTGGGGGTGGGGTATTGTAGGTTTAAAATGTGCCGTGTAGGCTAGGGCCCCTCAGGCAATACTCAGATAATGCCTAGCTAGGGAGCCCCATAACTGACCTCCCCAGACCACTGTTTTTTGATCCGCTTGATAGGACCTGTGCATTAGTCTGGTATGGTTTCCCTCAATTCCCCCCGTCTCAGTTTGCAGTCCTAGAATGAGTGCACGATCTCCACCTCCACCAGGACTCGAGTTCACTATGCAGTGGCTTAAATTGCCCGATGAGCACTTTTTCTGCTTAGACAGAAACAACCCATCAGGAAAGCATCGTCTGGGGGAAGCAAAATTGCTCCAATATCACTGGCTATAGATTTTAGCTTAGAAGTTGCAGCTCCCCGTGGGGCCTTTAATCAAGAGCAGCTTTTATTAAACGAGCCCCTTTAAGCTTGCATTGCAAAAGTTGGCGACTGACCGAAGCTGGGATCTCGGCAATGAAAGCAGCCTCTTTGGCAAGGCAGCGTCTCTGTGTAAGGCCAGTCCAGGATGATTCGGTTCTCCTGCCCGACTCCCTACACCAGGGTCTTACTCTCCAGTAGCCCCTGGCTCTGGCCTTTGGCCACCACTCCCATCAACTCAACTCAGATGGCCACTAGCTTAAAGCACAATGTATTTGAGTATATTATGCTTCCAGCGGGCAAGACAAGAACCAAAGGCTTGAAATTACAGGAGCGAGCGACTCTTAGGAATTCCCTAAGAACAAGAGCTAGTTGAGCCGTCTGCCTGGCGCAGCGGTGGGCTCTCCTTGGCTGGGGGCTTCCAAACAGAGGCCGGGCGGCCATCGGTCAGGGATGCCATAGCAGGTCCCCGGACTGAGCCAGGGGGTGGACTCGAAGATCTCCAAGGCCCCTTCCAAATCTGTGATCCCAGGAGTGGACAGTTGCCATTTGCAAGGCACTCTGTCTCCTTGTGCAGCATTTTTGGAACGACACGTTTCAGAATAAGTCGGTGGGGCTGGATGTAGCTCAGTGGCAGAGCATCTGCTTTGCAGGCAGAAGGCCCCAGGTCCACTCCTCCCTGGCAGCATCTCCAGGTCGGGCTGGGAGAGACTCCTGCCCGGAACCTTGCAGTGCCACTGCCAGTCAGTGCAGACAATACTGAGCCTGAGGGACCAAGGGTCTGGCCCAGGATAAGGCAGCCTCCTGTGTTCTAGGACAATGACCGGAGGCGGGATGGCCGTGGTGACGTGGTAGGGTTGTAGAGGAAGCGGCAGGTAGTGGTCTGAGCATGGTCACTGGGTCCGGGCTAGGGTTAACCCTAACCTTAACCCATCAAGCCCTTCGTTGGAGAGCCGCCAAGCCCCCAGGAGGAGCCATCGCGCTGTCCACTCCCCGAGGGCTCCGGCTGCTGGCACCACGGTCAGCCTTCAGCTCATGCCCAGCCGACAGAAGGAGGATGGACGCAGCCCAGCGAATGGCAGCCAGCACTGCTGCATCCAGCCACCTCCTTAGGCTGCTCACCTGGCTGTGGGCGTCCTCCTTCCATCGGCTGGGCGCCTGGCCGATGAAAGGAGGATGAAAGAAGCCGGTGCCGCCGCCACCTTTGGCTGGACTGCGTTCATCCTCCTTCCATTGGCCGAGCCTAGGAGGAGGCCGCTGCAAGTGGCCAGAGCCACAGAAGCCCTGGCCTGGCCGTGGGGGAGCTTCGCAGCCCCCTCCCAGGGGGAGTGAGTAGGGGTGCGGACGCACATGCTGTGCGCCCAAGCACCACCTGTGTCCTGAACATGGGCCCTCTCCTCTCGCTACGCCTCTGGCCACGAGACAGACACCTCCTCCCTGGATTTGCCCCTTGTGCACACACTGTAGCATATTCCTGTCCGTACCTCTCCTTCTGCCTTGCAGCAGATTCTGTGGGAATTGCCTTAACCCAGCGGGTTCTCAAACGGAGTCCCCAGATGTGGCTGGGGCTCATGGGAGTGGAAGTCCAGCAACAATGGCCTTTGACATCTGCGGACCCAATTTGGAGACTCCCTGGCCTTAACACTTTATCCTTCTCTAAGACGGGCGGTATTCAGAGGGCCTAGCAAATGGCCCGTTTTAAAATGGGTACTGCAAAGGAGCAGCCTTTCCCCACCAGTCTAAATATGTCATATGGGCAGGGCGTGCAAAAGAGGGAAGTGGAAACGCACCACAGTGCTTTTCTCTTCCCTTTGTAATGGGAAAGGGAAAGAAGGAATTGGGAGTATGACTTTTACAGGAAAAAACACAGGGCTGGATAGCATCAGCTGACCTGCAGAAGACGCAAGGGTAGAGGTGTTCATCGACTTTGATGGCTAAGGTGGAATGCTTTGATTCTGCAAAGAGAGAGAAAGAAATAGCATTATTACTTTTTCCTCAAGTGCCAAAACACAAAAGTGCAGTGTATATTCCAATGTATAAAACACTGGATCCATGACAACAAGGTCCTATCTGCAAGCTTGCGATCTAAATTAAAACAAAAAACAAAAAACATGAGGAAAAGGAAGGAGGATGTGAGTAGGAAATGCCATGGAGGAAGAAATATACTAGGTTAAAATAATAGGAAATTGGAGATCGCTGGGAAATGAGAGATGTCTTGGGGTGTTTCTTAGAGCAGGAGGGGTTGAATATACGAATACACGAACTGTCTAATCATAGATGTGTGCTAGAAGTCTGGTCTTTAGGGGGGGAAATCAAATCCTGAATTGTGAAATGGCAACCCCAATCCAGGACTGCTCGGGAATTGCCCAGGGCTCCGGAACCACTCTTGAATGAAATCAGAATCTTCCCCTCTCTGGTTTTTTTTTTTTTTTTTAAGAGACTCTTGAAAACACACCTGTTTTATCAGGCTTTTAGTTTATAATGTTTTAAAGTATTTTAATGGTTATTTTAATTCATTTCCTATGATTTAAAGTTTTAATTGTGTTTTAAATTGTAAACCTCCCAGAGATTTTATATAAATGTGATATAAATGCATATATAGATGCGATAGACAGAAAGAGAAAAAAAGAAATTTCATTATAGATAGAACTTAACACAAAAAGCAAGTGATTGCTTTGCAGAACTCTGTGCAATGGAAAATCTCTGTTCTGCTTATTGTTATGTTGCAAACTCTGTTGCCAACGGTCAATCCACCCAGCCTTCACCAACCACAAAGCCAACTCACTGCTACCCTCTGCTGTTTGAATGTAGCATAACCACTTTATGGGAAATTATTTGAAGTTTGGAGTGGGAGGGAGCAACAATGATAATGCTTAGCAGGTATGTGGAGCTTCTGCAGTGTTCAAAGCACTTCACATATATTATCTCAAACATCAGTTGAGATAAAGTCAGTTGAGATCATTGACAGAGGCCCTTCTGCTTTGGAGCTTAGGGAAGTGGCTAAGCTCCAAAATCCAGATCCCGAAGAACCTGTCTCTTGGGGAAGAGACAGATTTAATCTGGAGTAGGATCCAAATTCTGGCGCTCCATCTCCAGATCGAGTCACCTGTGCCAGCTCTTTTCCCAGTTCAGCCAGGAAACGTACTGCATGACTCTGGGCCACACAGAGTCTCAACCCAGCCTACCTCACAGGGCTGTTGTTGAGGATAAGCATAATGATATTATGCTCTGGGCTTCTTGGAAAAAGAGTGTGATAAAAGAGTTCCTCCTTTCAAATCTCCCCCCTTCCCTTCTCCTATTGCGAAGGGAAGATAAAAGGACAGTGATGCAATTTCTTGATACCTTCCTTTCTCTGCAGGCCATTGGGGGCGGAGGGGGGCGGGTAGGCTGCTATCCTGCCCCTAAAAACTGGTCTGCGGTCTGCCAGCTGAAGCGGCCCGCTTTGCCCTGCTTCATGGTAGGGCCGGTAATGAATGGGCACCCAGCGTGGAAAATGGTGGAGCCATTGAAGAGAGCAAGAGGTCTTTGAGCAGCTGAGGGTATAGAAAATGATACAAACGGCTCCTCTTCTCCTTTCTGTAATGCCCCCAAGGACAGTGCACGGGACACCCCTGAATTCAATCCCTTCTAGCTGAGCTTTCAGTTCTCTGAAGCCGACAACGGAAGAAGGGCACACATGCTGTGTTTCAAATCTGCTCTGATGGAAAGAGCTCAGGATAATCCCCGCAGTAGCATGCAGCGTAATGACGATGCAGCTTCTCTCTTTGCAGCACCCTTACCCGACAGAGGACGAGAAAAGACAGATAGCGGCACAGACAAACCTGACGCTCCTGCAGGTCAACAACTGGTGAGTGCACGTTAGCAGAGCGGGGAGGATAGAAATCGCGGCCAAAAAGACTCTTTCTCACAAAGAAGCACTTCTCTGATGAGGGGCAGCCCTTTCATGAGGCAGGGCGAGACAGCCACCTCGGGCAGCAGCATAGTCAGCTGCCAACAGGATGGCCAGATGTCCCTGACTGTGACCGCTATAGGAACATCTCTTTGTCACTCCTCTGACCCTTGCAAGTGGATGCCACTCTTTGCAAGCCTGCGAGAAACACAAGGAGGGAAGAAGAGGGGAGTATTGGCAACCTCCCCTCCTCCCCTGCCCCCTTGCCACTTTCAAAGCTTGCAAGAGTTTCTGAACGGGGGATTCCCTTCCCCTTTAGTGTTATGGGCCAAGGCAGGATTTGGCACCTCATTTTAGGGGCAGCAATCCCTTGGGCTGGCCCTGTCTCTAGCCCATATTGTTGCCCCTATCCAGATTCACATTTATGTTTGTTAGAAACAACATATTTGAGTTGGCTTATCTCCCAGGAATACTGGTGAATTTTTATGGACAAGGCATTTCTTTGTCCAATTGGGATAGAGGAGCAAAGCCATTGAAACAGGGGGCCTGTTGGGGGCCCTACCAATCTCAGGGATAATCCAGAGTCCCTCCCTGAATGTCTCACTTCCATATAACACTAGTCCTTTACGTCTGGAGCAATAAGGAAAAGCACACAGGCAGTATTCTGTCCAGGAAAAGCATACAAGCAATAGGAAATATCACACAGGCGGTATTCTGCAATAACATAGGAAGCTGCCATATACTGAGTCAGACCATTGGTCTATATAGCTCAGTATGGTCTTCACAGACTGGCAGTGGCTTCTCCAAGGTTGCAGGCAGGAATCTCTCTCAGTCCTGCCTTGGAGATACCAGGGAGGGAACTTGGAACCTAGATGTTCTTCCCAGAGCGGCTCCATCCCCTGAGGGGAATATCTTGTAGTGCTCACACTTCCAGTCTCCCATTCATAGGCAACCAGGGCAGACCCTGCTTAGCTAAGGGCACAAGTCATGCTTGATGCCACAAGACCAGCTCTCCTTCCAGATCAGTTCTCCTTCGGTCTGGAAAAGGAAAAGCATACAGTATTCCGCAATAAGGTTGGAACAGCTCGCTGGCAGTATTCTGCCCAGTTGCTCACTAAGAAGTAAACCCTATTCCCACCTTTCAGTGTTCTGGCTAGTGAATACAAAAGCCTTGGGATAACTGACACTAGGCCTATATTTTTAAAGTTGTTAAATTCAATTGATATTTAATAGAATGGCTGACACATTTCACAGTGAGACCCAGGCAGTTCTGAACATTGTGTGCCACTGCAGACCCTTAAAAAAACAACCCATCAGTGGTCTTGCACAAGACCGCTGTTGTGCAAATACTTAGACTGGCACAGGCGCAGTTCCGTAGTGCTCCTTCCACAATTTCCATGGGAAGCAGGGCTGCAGAAGTGCCCACTCGCTATTTTAAGGCATTTCGCCACAGCCGGTCTCCACAGCAATCCCAACCGCTTACCAATGCCGAGGTTTTACTGCGCAGAATGGCACCCACCGTCTCTAAAATAAGCACTTGAATTCCCAGTGCCTGTGAAAGATCATGTATGGATCCAAAACTATTTGCGAGACTAATCCTTTTTGTCAGCATGAAACAGAAATGAAATGCCTCATGGCAGAAAAATCAGTAGTTGTGAATCCTCACTTCACCGTTTTAGCCTTTGACTATTTGAAGGATGATAAAAAGTATTCAAATAGCTCCCTCTGCTGGCTCTTATAAGCAGAGCAGTACAGAACATAGCTAAAATTTCAAACATGCCTGGGTGCTTTCCAGATTAGACCCTGCAACAGGTCATGACGAATCTCTGAAGTGTGCTTCCACACTTCCTGTGCTGTGACACCGCAGTCCACACGCTGACAGCAGGGCTTCATTCAAATTTCCAATGCCTTGTTTCAAATTTAATCACTGCGATAGAGTGCCTTGACATCGTATATCCTGCGTAAAGAAGTTGCTGTTCTTTCCTGTTTTTTGTTTTCGCCTGACGGCTCCCCCTGCTGGGTGCTTTGCTCTTTATGTTTTGAATGCAATTTGCCTGAATGGAAGCATTTTGCCGCTGTTGAGCGGCCTACCTGGAAAGCGCCCTGATGTTTGAAATTCACACAGATGGCACTACAATTCCACTGCTTCAGATTAGGCATAGGACTGGACTTTTTCACTCCATCCTTAATAAACATTATTTAGATATAGGAGCCTTTTGGGGGAAACAAACAAACAATGGACACTTGAGAAAATGACCAGATTTAGTGATGGACATTATGGACAGGATACTCTTCCCCCTGGACTTGTGGGCAGAGGTCCAGTCCCAGAGGTGCTCTTACCCCTGGACTTCCGGGCCAAACCCCAGAGCTTTCACACCCCCTGGGGGCCCCCAAATCCTTTTTAGTCTATCCCAGGTGGTGTGGTCACATTAAAAATGTGTTAAATATGCGGGGGGGGCTCCAAAAGCCTTTAGGTCCAGGCTCCAAAATCACACAGGTGCACCTCTGTCCAGTCCCCTAGACCCCAGGGGCCCCCTCAAACTCCCCCAAGAATGCCCTGGCTCCTGGGGGCGGCTGTACCACTGCCAGCCGCGCTGCACCTGGCAGCAAAGCATGTGACTGTGCTCCTCCTGAGCATGGCTGCCAGCACCTGCTGAGGGTGGCCAGCCTGCTGCCTCCGCTATGGCAGCGGACTGTAGTGGGACCGGGCCTGCGGAGAGGGGGATACAAGGGAGGAACGGGAAAGAGGCCAAGAGGAGCCGGAGCAAAGAGAGCAGCCGCTGGGAGTGGAGCAAACTCCCGAGGCTGAGCAACTTCCCTTGGTGCCTTGTCTTGCTGCACATGGCTGCCACAAGGGGTGCTGCCTGCAAAGGCTGCAGGAGGGGGGCGCTGGAGGAGGACAGGAAAAACAGTGCATGTGGGCGATACCTTCCCCCATAGAAATGATAGATATACTTCTTTTACATCCTTACATTTTTGCGAGTTTAGTTCCTGTTTGGGCCCACGAGAACCCATGTGTTAAAAATACAACATGTGACATGGTGTGTATGTGTTGGGGGGTGATGCTTCTCTTGCAGTGGTGGTGGGATGGCCTTTAGATCCAGGCTCCAAAAATTACCTAGGGGCACCTCTGGATGTGGAGGGAGAGGGCAAATTGACTTCTCTTTTATCTCCTTTTCAAGTAACATACTATACTTCGAACACAAACCAAGCTGCCTGAGACTGATAAAGATGATATTAAATAACCATCTCCGGATATCATAGTTTAGGCACCAGAGTTAAATTTCTAGGTGCCATGGCTCCCTGGCACCTGGGATTTGTTAACCTCTGTGCATTAGCTGATGCACAGCACAGTGAGACTTTAGTCAAACTGCCTGTCTTTTAAACCACTCTGTTTCTGAGCCAAACTAGATAAGAGATTTGTGGCTTACTTAGAGTTCAGTCCCTCATCCTCTCTTTTGTAAATGTCAGTCAGACTGGGACATGGTTCGGGTGGGTAAAAGGGGGGGCTTAAACTTTTCCCCAGCAGTGTCCCAGTCTGCTCGCAGAAATGAAATGCCATTAAAGAAACAAGAAATAGGGGGAAACAAACATCGCACAGACACTCAGCTGATAACCAAGCTGGCTGGAAATGTGACATCCCACAGAGGGGCATGGCTGGCACCTGAGAGGGGCGAACAAGAGCCCTCTTCCCCCTAGCTATGCACCTGGTCCAGTCTCCTCTCCATCTATCTCATCTGAGCAATTATTTCTTTCTTGCTTTCAACTGGAAACGGTGTGTGCAAGAAGTGTAATGGAATGCGCACGTTCAGACTCTGTCTCCCTGTGGTCAGGTTTATCAATGCCCGGCGACGCATCCTGCAGCCCATGCTTGACGCGAGCAATCCAGATCCAGCCCCCAAAGCCAAGAAGATCAAGTCCCAGCACCGGCCCACGCAGAGATTCTGGCCCAACTCGATTGCAGCCGGAGTGCTGCAGCAGCAAGGAGGCAATCCTGGGACTAATCCCGACGGTAAGGATTGGTGCTTGGCTGCAACATTGGGGCAATATAGACGGGCCCACTGACCAAACCACTTTGAAAGGTAGATTATCTGTGTTTAAGGCTGATTGATCACTCTGTCGTTTCCCAATATTATCTATAATCTACAAATTTCCCCCCCCAAACCTTCACTCAGTGCTCTTCAGATAGTTTGGGGGAATTTTCTTAAGCAATCAGAACACCACAGGAGCCATTTTCCAGCAGTACACTAGTGCTCCATGGGACATTGGTTGGGAAATACTGGTCTGGAGATTGGTTTGAAGACACACAAAGTCTTCTCTCCAAAGGACTATTCACACATTATGTTCAACACTCGTAGAGCGAGTGTACAATGTACACAGATATAGATCTGCAAACAGGTACAGTCATTCACATGTTATGTTGAACGCAGGAACAGAAGTACACTTCCTATCTGTATTATGCATTTGAAGGGCCTGTATCCAGTTGCACTTTTAAAATGAACACTGGCACAATCATTCACACAAACACATGTATGAGCTTACAGACATCTGTATACTCATACAGCATAACGTCTGAATCAAGCTTAAAACTCAACCAGATATGGACCAGGAAGGGGAGATGTGAGCCAGCGTGGTTAGAGTGCTGGACTAGGACCAGGGAGACCCGAGTTCAAATCGCCATTCAGCCATGATACTAGCTGGGTGACTCTGGGCCAGTCACTTCTCTCTCAGCCTAACCTACTTCACAGGGTTGTTGTGAGGAGAAACCTAAGTATGTAGTACACTGCTCTGGGCTCCTTGGAGGAAGAGCGGGATATAAAATGTAAATAAATGAAATAAATAATTTTATGGAAAATTAAATTTCCTGGTGGAAAGGAGGAATACAAGTATAACTATTAACACATGTAACAATTGTGCTCTTTAGTGGTAAGCAGAACTCCTGGAGGAGCTTATCAGCTATTGCTTTTCGTTCTAGGCTCCATCAATATGGACAACCTGCAGTCTCTCTCTTCTGATAATGCTACCATTGCTATGCAGCAGGCCATGATGGCAGCTCATGACGACTCACTCGATGGGACAGAAGATGAAGAGGATGATGAGATGGAGGAGGAAGAGGAGGAAGAGGAAGAAGAGGAGGAACTGGAGGAGGACACCGAGGAACTCCAGACTACAAATGTTAGCGACCTTGGCTTGGAGCACAGTGACTCACTTGAGTAGCAAACTGTGGTCAATGGTGGAGCAGATGCCTCCCAAGAAGCCGTTTCTCCTGCTTGCCTAAGTCATTGGCCCAAGGAATTGTAGAGAGAGTCTGAACTTTAACATACAAGCCCCACATCCCTTGAAAGATGTAATTCAACAACACCCTTACCAAGTGTCCTGCTTACCTGCGGTCCGTTGCAGGAATGGACGTGAATGCACATTTCAGAGACCTGTCGAATGTGCAAGCTGATTATTTAAGTGAAGGACACACGTTTACAAGGCACATATTGTGGCCAGTTTTTTTTTTCCTTTGTTTTTGATAACAACAAAAAGTGTTTTTAGGGTAAGCTGTTTTCTGTATGACTGAATGTTTTATGGATGTCCTAATGCAATGCCTTTTTGTGACATGCAATTGAGAGGCAAGTCTGTTTTCATTTTCACAGCTTTTATGAGAGGTTTATAGATGCAAGAGAGAGAAGAAATTGATGGTTTTTACACAAAAAAAGAAACTAAAAGACTAAGGATTATAAATATCTAGATGTAGGGGAGGAAATCAAAGTTTGCAAATTTTAACAAACATTGAGAGAGTTTAATGCCAAGTAGACTCCTGATTGGTTCTGAAGAACTGGATGCCAAGTCTTCAGGATTCCACTGGGCCAGAGAGAGTCCAAATCCCATAGCAGACAGAGCCGGCCTGTGTTTGGTAGCTAATGTGAAAAAGGGATACCACACTGTGAGCTGAACCATTTTGCTAATGGAGTTGAAAGGCTGTCGCTCTATGAATGAAGTATCCTCACTTGTCATACAGTTCATCCCACTTTTAAGTATCTACGACCGGGAAATTGTGGCAGGTCTCACCAACCACAACCCGAGTATCCGGGGTTTGGCGAGATATTTTTGGCAGTTTTGTGGGGTCAGGGGTTGATTTGGGGGGCTTGGCGTGATTTGGGGGGTTCCCCTTCACTCCTCTTACGGACTCATGGCGATTTGGAGGGTTTTGGTTTTTTTCCTATTTTCAACTATATTTTGTGGTCCTTCCACAACTGCGATTCCCCTAACCCTATTTGTCATTGATTTCAATGGCTTGCCAACCGTGAGGTTTTCTCGGAACAGACCCCTCGCAATTGGCAAGGGAGGACTGTACATCTGGTTTGATTCCCTGTGGGGTCAGCTAAGAAAGAATGACCCTGAATAATTATGCTAATTGTTTAGAGGATCATAACTTGAGAGGTAACATTTATGGCTTTCTGCGTTAGTTAAATATGAACAGGCTGATTTCCAAGCATCTGCAGGTTCAAAAAGCAAAGAGAGAAACCATGGCTGGCTTAGGAAAATCATGAATTTCCACTCAAAGAAAGAAGTGTCTGAAGCTAAGTGGAATTGCTATCCAGATGGTGATATAAATGCCCTTTGTGTTATATCTAATCCATGGAATGCCTCAACCGGTGTATTTTTTATTTTATTTTTATGTCAAAGTTTTCTGCAGACCCCCAAAGCTTCCATATCAAAAGGCCTCCAAAAAAAACCAAGATTCCACTGGATGTGTTTTATACATTCAGGATAAGATCTCTAATGGCATTTTTCCATGGGCCACAGTCAGTCACAAGTGATGCTAAGGGCCAGGGAATACATTGCAGCCACAGTACAAGCAGAAGTTGCTTTACAATCTCCCCATGCAGCAATTCCCATTACACCAGGAGTTCTCAGACTTGGGTCCCTGGATGTTGTTGGACTTCAACTCCCATAATCCCCCAGCCACAATGGCTGAAGGATCATGGGAGTTGAAGTCCAACAACATCTGGGGGTCCAGGTTTGAGAACCCCTGCACCACACAATAAACAAGCTGTAATTCAGCAGTTCAG
Organism: Hemicordylus capensis; assembly: GCF_027244095.1. Taxonomy (NCBI): domain Eukaryota; kingdom Metazoa; phylum Chordata; class Lepidosauria; order Squamata; family Cordylidae; genus Hemicordylus; species Hemicordylus capensis. Next base: position 18,398,317 of record NC_069664.1, on the reverse strand, counting down.
CAAGCTGTACAGGTGGGTTTGGATGCAATGCTAAACCTAGTTACACAAGCCAACTTCAATCCCAGGGTTCACATCTTGGTTAGATGACCATTCATAAACCACACTTAGAGTCATGGCATGGGTTCAAATGATAAATGCAATCTGGGTTACATGAAATAAACAGAAGTTCCAATTACATCTCAACTGACTTATGTTTTAGCTATTTCTAGTATTGTAGGGGAGAGAAATAAGTTGATCCATGCAGTGGGTTGCTGCACATATAGATCCCCTTGTGGTGGCACTTTAAAGCAGCTTCTGGGTGTCAGTCATAATATACACTAGCCTTAAAAATGCCTTTTTGTGTCTAAAGCTATTTCCCCACTTAAGAGTCCAAACATAACACAGTATGCGACTCAATAAACAGCCATTTTTAGTTCAAATGAACACATTCCTACAAATCTAGCTATTAAATCCACCTGATCTGGTGGGTATGCAATATTTTACACCTGTTATCAGGTATGCTCCCATTCTGTACACACACAGCATTCATTCATGCATGGGTTCCCTGGCCCTTTATTTCAAATTTCAGGTTACAGCTCTAAAACCAGTGATGGAATCTTTGAAATTAGTCCCTATGCTGCCTTCACTGGAGTGAAAAATATAATGGCTTACACCAAGGGTTTTCAAACTTGTCCCCTGGTGGACAAGTATAATCCATAATCCTTTGGCCATTGTGGCTGGGGGATTTGGGACGCTGAGATCCAACAACATTTGGGGACCCCAAGTCTGAGAACCCCTGGCTCACACAGTGCGCAGTGCAACATGGAGCATCACCCATGCTGCAACATCTCTGTGAACCACATCAGCACACCTGTGCAGAAAGGCAGCTCTGCCCTGTCGTAAAGTAGCTCAAACACAGTTGTATGACAGGATACCCATTGGAAGTCATGGGTGTCCTCACACAACTGCCTTTGCACAACTTTACAATAGAGCGGCGCTGACCTCCTGCACAGCTCTGTTGAGGCTGTTGAGACAGACGCAGCAGCGCTCCAACTGCTGGCATGGCATTGCGCAAGATGTGAGACGATATCTGCCATTTCCTCCTGGGGAACATGAAAACAATGTGTGCTATGCTTCTGCGAGCGTGAAAATGTTACAATTTCATACTTTTTAAAAGGAGAGTCACGATTATGCACACATGAAAAGTTCTTTTAAACATTACCATGGAGGTTGTGACTCTTGAGGCTTCTACATGCAGCAGTTCCAACGATAGTGGGGTTTGCCTAGCATCTGCTGACTGGAGGCACTGCCTCCAAATGTGGAAAAGCACCAGTGGGGAAACTGGGAATATTCCCCCCGCTTATGTGTTCATCACAGGAGGTTCTGTGCATTACTGGGCTGTATGGAAGGGGCAGGTGGTAATGCAGAGATGAAGAGAGGAGGGGATCTCAAAGAGGTGCACTAGGAACTGTTTATGGAGAAGGATGCATTTCAGATCAAACAGATATGAACTCATCTCTTGATGAAACTGGCTGTGTTGCCCCAGAGAAGTCACCCACTTTCAGCACCTGAATAAACCATTTCAAATGCACCTTCTGAGGTTCCCCTCTTCTCTTGGTTCTTCAGCTGGGTCTGCTCCTTCTTTCTTCGGTACAATTGCACTTTCAATAAGGAGAACTTGAAGGATCCTTTTGTATCACACAGACTCCTCTAGAGCCCACCTGCAGTCTAGCAGGTGGCATCTTCAAATAGATTGGGCATTGCCAGCCACCTGCCCCACTCTAGGAATCTGTCCAGGAGGTTCCACACCTGGAGCCTCCTACTCATTTCAATATGTGCATGCATTCCTGTCAGCACTGACCTGGATGGAACCCTCTGTATACAGGCAGGGGGGTCCATGTGCACACCTTGCCAAGGGCATGGATCTTCTCATTCAAATGCACAACTTAGAGTGCATCTACAGGGCAGATTTCTGCTCTAATGATGTTGGTATGTAGATGAAAAACCTCAATAGTAGGAAGTAAATAAACCAGGTACCTTGAGGGAAACACACACGTGCCCTTTTTCCAGCACCTAAACTTTGAATCCTGCTATGCAGGTCACTGCCTGCCTATATCCCAACATCAATGCAGTGGAAAGAGAACAACATTATCTCTGCAGAGTTGTGGTCAATACCCTTCAAGCTTGTTGGCCATGTAACACAATCCTATGTACGTTTACTCAGAAGTAAGCCCCACAGAGAGCCAGCTCAGATGTGACCATTAGCCTGCCATCCCCTTTACAAGCAATAAGGTTTGAGACCTGTCGCCAATGTACTCACCCCTACATCAGTCAAGGATGTGCAGATGGATTCTCCGTAAGTCCTTCAACTCACATGTAAGGGGGGGGGATCATCCAAATCACCCCAATACACATGCTGCAAAACCCTAATTAAACAGGGTTTTGCCACATGTGTAGAGGGGCCATTCGGATGATCACCCCTCACGTGGGAGTAAAGGACGTGCCAAGAACAGATTGGCACATCCTTTAATGATGTTACAGCAGGCTGTTCTCGGCACATTCCCACCTTAGTCACAAGTAGTGGGGCAGTTGGGGCCACGTTTGTTCAAAGTGGCCCATAGTTCAATGAGACTTACTCCCTGGTAAGCAAGCTTAGGATGCAGGTACAAGGCAGAAATAATCAGAGTGACCAGGACAACTTCGTATGTGGGCAACTTTGACAGACAACGTTGCAAATCAGCCTCAGCATACAGGAGAAAAACCCTTGCAGATGAAATCATTGGAGCCTTTTCAGCGGCCACTAAAAATTAACAAGCAGTAGCATAGCAATGTGGGCAGCATCCTGCAGCTAGATTTTTTTGGCAGCTCCCCCTCGCACCGGCTGCTGCCTCCTTCCCTCCATCGGCACCAGCAGACCTGATGTGCATGTGGCCAGAGCAGGGGGAGCTGCCCACCCATCTCTTTGCCCTCCATCCTCACTTGCACCAGCAAAGAACTGTGCTGTGGGTCAACGACATCCCGATCCAGCAACATGCACCAGGGTGCTTTCTAGACTAGCTGCTCAACAGCAGCAAAATGCCTCCATTCAGGCAAGTCGCATTGAAAACATAAACAGCAGGGGGAGCAGTCTCGCAGGAACTAACAACCCGAAAAAACATCAACTTCCTTACGCCGGATATACGGTGTCCTAGCTCTCTTATCACAGCGATTACATTTGAGATAAGGCATTGGCAATGTGAACGGCACCCTGCTGTCCGCGTAGGGACTGCAGTGTCACAACTCAGGAAGTGTGAAATCACACTTCCGAGATCAGACATGACCCCGTTGCAGGGTCTAATCTGGAAGGCACCCAGGTGGTGACATCATTCGCCCTCATCAGCTTTGCCAGCACCAAGGGTGGAGGGAGAGTGGGCAGACCCTTGGCCTGGCTCCTTTTGGGCACCAGCAATGGAGGGAGGGGTGGGAAGCTGCAGAGGGAGGCATTGCACGGCCCCAACTGTATTGGGCAGCCTGTGTTCACTGCACAGAGAGTCACCCAATGGTAGTTCTGTCCCTGTTCACTAGACAGAATCCTAAGTCCCATGATAACTGATGTACTTAAGTTGCTTGTGTTCCATTTATGCGAATGGGGTTTAGTCATGACCGACTTACTCCAGATCTTGCTCACTGTATGGCAAGTCTGACTTCACGAGGTCCTCTTGATTCCTCATTTTCCCCAAACAGAAGTAATTGAACAGAAGCTCCATATGGCTAGAAGCTCCATATGGCTAGGGCAGAAGCAGCTCGCCCTAACAAGCCACCGGGAGGGGCACAAAAGGAGGCACAGCTGCCTCTCCTTCCCAAGCTCCGTTTGCTCCTCTCTCTGCCATCCTACTCGGTTAGGGTTAACGCCAACCCCAGCATTAATGAGAGGCAGATGTGCTCCTTGATGTTGGGGTCTGGTAGGATGGCAGAGAGAGGAGCCAACAGAGCTCAGGAAGGAGAGGCAGCTGTGCCTCCTTTTGCACCCCTCCTGGCTTGTTCAGATGAGCTGCTCCTGGATTAGAGCTGCCAGCTGCAACTTTCTAAAGTGGCCACCCTGCCACAAAATGGTCATTTGAAGCCACTCTGGCAGTGACATGCTAGCCTTGGAGGAATGAATTTATCTGGACAGAAAGACCTTCCCGCCCCCAACCCGCAGATTACTTCTCTCGCTCATCCTTTCCTTCCAGTGCAAGAAAGTACTCCTCAATATCATTGCCCCCTTGTCACTTAAAAATATTATTTCTCTTTTTGTTTTGTATCTTTGTACATTGTGCTCAGGAAAAAGTCTCCAGTGTACAAAATAATAATAATAATAAAGCTGATCAGCTTCAGAGGAATGGTTGGGGGTCTCTGGGTTAGCAGCTTGTTAAATTTCCCTAACATGAATGTATTTCCCCCCCTGGAAAAAGCTGATGTTTCAATGTTTCAATAGACATCTAAGACTTCAATCATCTTATTTATAAGTGTTATTCAGTCAGTCTGGTTTTTTGCTTCCCTTTGATGCCATAACTACAGTAAGGCTCACTTTCCCAAAGGGAAGGAGGGAAGAAAATTTTCATTTTTGGTTTGTCTTCCTTGGAAACTCCATCCTTTGCTCACGGCTTGCACACCTTCCTCAACGCCAAAAAAGTCCTGAACTTCCAAGACCCATGTTGATATTTTATTACACTCTGAAAGCTTTACTTCTCTCTAAGAATTCCTTCCTTCCTTCCTCTCTCACGAGGCACAGGTTTCAATTTTGCTCCTTCTTTTGGCTCTTTGAGGAGTTGAGAGGTTTAATGAATCACTTTACATTAAGGATTGGATCAACAATAATTCCTTGGGAATGTATTAGAATATTGGTGGGTGTAAAGAGCCCGTTTTGGATACTGATATGGCATGAATGTAATATGTAATTTCATAGAAAATTCATTGTAATTTAGTATTAATTCATGTCCATTTATTATAAAGTGCTACCAGATGAGGTTTTCCAGCTGTATTTTATTGTGAGTTTATTTCTATGTTCTTGTTATAAAAAGAATTGGGAATAAAGAATAAACAGAAACCCAAATCCACTGAAGGGATATAAGTCCCAAAGCAGCTAGATTCCATTCTCAAAAGGTCATCAAGGCAACATTTCAGACTGAACTTCTGTAGTAGCTAACTAGCTACTGTAATGCTCAGGGGCGGCCCTTTCATGAGGCAAGGTGAAGCAGTCTCCTCAGGCAGTAGATTATTGGGGTATCATCAGAGTGGCAAAATGACCACTGCCATTGCATCAATCTGACCCTTGCAATCTTTGCCAGGAGTGCCTCTCCTCAAACTCCCTGCAAAGCTTGCAAGAAGCACAAGGAGAAAAGTGGGGCTGTTGGCAACTTCCCTCCTCCTCCCCCACCCCCACTTTCAAAGCTTACAAGATTCAGCTTTGAAAGGGGGTGGGCCCCCACCAGAAGTGTGGGGCAAGGCAGCATTTGACCCTTCACTTCAGGTCCCACAATACCTTGGGCTGCCCCAGCAACCTCCAATAAATGCCAGTTCAGTCCAGTTCCTTTAACGGAGGAAGCCAACCTACATGAACCTTTCCTTTGTGTGTGCCAATCAGTTGCCTCACTTGAAATGAATGAGGCAGCCCAGATGCACAGGAGTTCTGTTCTGGGGACACAGTGGGGAACTCACAGACCCAAATTAGCTGCCCAAGAAAGCATGACAACACTTTACATGATGAAACAGAAAAGGCGAGTTCTAATGGGACTGGAAAGAGGCAACCTGCATGCAAGATTGCATTAAGCGTTTCATTGTCCAAGGTTCATTGCTCATAGAAGGATGCTGGAGATTTACCACTGGTTCTGAAGATGAAAACGTTAAACCAACCAACACTCTCCAAGCACTGCTTCCTCTAAGGTGTGCACATGTGCACAAGCTTTTGGATGTCCGCTCAGTTCATTTTAGATCCCACTCAGTGTGCGCACACACTGCCTTGATACTGCTGCCCAGAACAAAACTCACTCCACACAGAGAAGAAACGAATTAGAGGGACCACTGTCTCCAAGTACCACTGGAGTTCTCCAGCCATGATAGGTGAGGGAATCTAGACTCTCACAGTTTAACACTACATTTCTTAGGAGCATCGTATCTAATTATTTTCCCTCACATCTGTAACAGGTATGGTTTTAGAAAACTGTTAGGAGAAAAATGAACCATTTTGGAGAGGCTGCAATCATGAGCAGCAGCAGAGGAGACACGAGTTGCCCAACCATCTCCCTTCCTGCTGTTTGTCTACTCAAAAATTGCTACTTCAACAGTCTTCCACCCATGGGAGGAAATAAATTGGGCCTCCACATCTTTTCATTTGTGGAAAGAAAAAGAGATTGGGGAGAGTGATTCTTAGCAGGGAAACCCACAGGCCCTCTCCTTGCTGCTTTTCTGTTCAGATTTACAGCTTCCCAAGGTCTTGAAAAGGCAGGGAAAGGAGCTCCCAGTCAGCAATTCCACAAACCGTTGACTAGGGAAGCCCTGCCAGGGCTGATGGGCCCATCCTCGGCATTGGCCCTGCCGCCCACTTGCATCTGTCGTCAGACACTGAGGGAGGCGTGTGTGCTTTGTGCATGCGATTGTGAATCCTAAGGGGTGGTCTAGCTCCCTCCGGCCATGGCCAAGCTCCCCTATGCCCCAACAGATATATGATAGCCATCTTCAAATATCTCCTCCATCTTCTCTTCTCCAAACTAAACATACCCAGCTCCTTCAAAGGACTGGGTTTCCCAGCTTTTCACCATTTGGGGCTATAGCAAGGGGGCAAAGGGTTAATGCCCCCTCTCTGTGCCATCTGCCATGATCCAAACGGTCCCATCAGTAGCTAGTAGTTGGGGGGGAAAGATGCCACAAACTCTCACTTGATGCCTCATTTCGCTCCAAGATCCTATGCAGCATGCTGTGCAGTCTGCCAAGTTATATATGTGCTCCCACAGCCGCCATGTTATGTACTCTCAAATGCTGATTAAATACTGCAGCCTCAGGGTGTTTACCAGACTACACAGGCTACAACCGCTGTAAAATGCTTTGGCTTAGTGGGATCGAAGTGACAACACAAAGGTGTTGCACAAATCCACCTGCAGGGGGAGCAGTCTTTTCTAATTTGCCAGAAACACCCTAAAATGGGAACATACAGCTTGCTTTTTTAAAATAACGTTGTAGGACTGTAACGAAGCAATAAAACCCGAAAGGCAGCATCGGAAATGTGAACGGCACCTTGCTGATAGCGCAGGGACTGCGATGTCGATACACAGGCAATACGGAAGGACACTTTGCAGATCTGCAGTGACACCGTAGTAAGGGTTAATCTGGAAAGCGCCCAGGACAATTATTCCTGAGTATTCTTGAGCACACCAATACCCTCCTGGCTTTTAAATCAGTGGAGACTAGAGCCCTGTCCAGACATTGTTGCACATGTCACTCATACATGTTTTTGTGTGAACGGCTAGCCCTGTTCATACATTATGTTCAGCACCTGTACAAGTGTACAGCGTACACAGGTACAGATCTGCACACAGGTACAGTAATCCACACATTATGTCCAACACATGCACAGCAATACACTTCCTATCTGCCCCATGCATTTGAGGGGCCTGTACCCAGGTTCACTTTTAACAAGAAGGCAAGTACAGTCATTCACACAAAAACATGCACAATCATCTATACACTTGTATAACAGACTGTTCAGATACGAATGCTGTCCCAAGTGTTCATTTGGAAAGTGAAACTGGCTACAGGTCCCTCAAATGCATGGGACAACGTGAACTGCTGTACCTCTGTTCAATATAATCTGTGAATAACTGTACCTTTGCACAGATCTGTACTTGTGTGTACCCTTGTAGGAGTGGATTTATTTTCTGCAACAAAGCTGTGCCCTACAAGAGGGGTCCATCTCTCTAATACAACTTCATGCAACAAACGTGCAACCTTCTGATTGCCCAATAATGAAGGTCAACCATCTCACTGCACTTGAATGCTTTATCACAGCTTTCTTATATATTGATGTAAAAGTTCTGCCGGGAATAGAAAGGGATCATTGGGCAGGGAGTGAGGGGGAAGAGGATAAGAACAGCAAACGCTAGGTGAAGAGCTTCCTTCGGGATCTTCAGTTGGTCCTGATTAAAAACCCAGCCAGCTCCTCTGCTGCCAATTTGCATATTTACCACTTTGAAGCTAGCATGAATATGCATGAAAACTTCAGCAGCTCCACTCGGTTCTTCAGAATGTTTTCAAAAGTACACTAATAAATAAAAATGAATGTTCCTTGTATGGCGAGGCAGAAGACGACCTTGCTCGTATTGCAACAACAGCAAGAGAGACGGCGGGGGGTGGGCCAGACAATGGGAAGTGCACAAAGAAGTGGTAACAAATTATTTTCTCGTCACCGCAGGGAGCTATGCAATGCAGGCCCATCAACCCGGTACGCCGTCTCTTTGGTGAGCAGTTTTTAATTTCTGTTTTATCTCCTTGCATTCCAGTCGCTAGAGGCTGCCAGCCATGCTTTCAATAAGCACCCACCTCTAAAACTAGAATAAATTGCTGTTTCCCAACAGTAAGAATCATTTGGCAATCTGGATAAATGCAATATTGTTGCCGTCTTTCCTCTCCCCTTGGTCTTCTCTGCTTTGTGGGGAGGGGTATGAACTTGTGCCTCCCCCAGTATCAGAGGGGAGTAAAGGGGCTTCTGGGCTGGGGTCTTCCCGATACAAGAAGCAAGGGAACAGATGTATTTTGACTGTGAAGTAATGCCTTTGACAACGATTAATTAGTGTGCATCTCCAAGCATTGAAAGGTTCTAACTTGGCCCTGTTCATGTGACCATATCCAAGGATATGCATGCTTGGAGAGGGAAGCAGGATTGCTCCCACTGGACCTACATCTTAATCTCCATACATTTCAGAACAGGGGTTCTTAACCTAGGGTGCATGGGCCCCCTGGGCATCCACGGGGAGTAGGCCCAAGTGATCTATGCAAAATCTTTGCTGCCACTTAATTTAAGTGCTTCCTAGGCGCTTTCCAGACTAGACCCTACAACAGGGTCAGGCCGTCTCTTCCTGTGTTGCGACACCACAGTCCCTACACGGACAGCAGGGTGCCGTTCACATTGCCAATGCCTTGTCTCGAATTTAATTGCTACGATATAGAGCTAGGACGTCATATGTCCGGCACAAGGAAGTTGCTGTTCTTCCAGGTTGCTAGGTGCGGCAAGACTGCTCCCCCTGCTGTTTATGTTTTCAATGCGACTTGCCTGAACGGAGGCATTTTGCTGCTGTTGAGCAGCTAGACTGGAAAGCACCCTAGTGAGCCAGAAGCCACCTAACGGTGCAGTGGGAAATGACTTGACAAGCAAGCATGAGGTTGCCAGTTCGAATCCCCGCTGGTATGTTTCCCAGACTATGGGAAGCACCTATATTGCACAGCAGCGATACAGGAAGATGCTGAAAGGCATCATCTCAGACTGCGCAGGAGATGGCAATGGTAAACCCCTCCTGTATTCTACCAAAGAAAAACCACAGCGGCAGGCGTGGACACTGACTTGAGGGCACACTTTACTTTAGTGAGCCAGAATAAAGCTGTTGAAAAGAACGATTTTGAGTATTTATTTCCACCCCCTCCCCCTCTATTTTTTACTGGAATCTGATGAAAATATATAAATGGAATGGGGGCCCATGGATAGGGCTGCCGTATGGAAAGAGAGGGCATGCATCCTGTACTCTTAATTGATGCACAGAAGAGGGAATTTCAGCAGGTGCCACTTTTCTTCACCCTGCATGACATTTTAAATATTTGTACCCTGCACCTCCAGTACACAAATACTCAGAGAGGTTTCCAACATTAATAAAATAGATACAATGTAGAATAAAAGATTAATAAAGTTAAACAATTTAGAAGGCCAAGCTAAAACTACATTAATAACTTTTTAAAAGAATTGTAAATTAAAAGTTATTAATAAGCTAAAAACTGAGAACTATCAAGACTAAATAATCTACTAGATATAAGGAGCAGATAAAACATTAAAAAGCCTATTTTAAAAGATGTGTTTTAAATTGTTTTAAACACACACACTCCTGTGCATCTCTTAAGACATATGGGAGGCCTGTCCACTTTTCTATATGGCAACCCAAGCCTTGAGAAATACTTGAGGATCTGGGTGGGGAGGTGAGTCCATGGATGCAAAATGTTACGAATCCATGTAATAGGTCAGAAGAGAGTCCCCCACATACACATAGGCACTAGGATCTAGGCATAGGATCTCTCAATCGGGGGACCCTGCATTTTGCAGCGTTCCAAAGCACACACACAGAGTTTTCATATATACATTCGGACATGCATAGGATCCATCCAAAGCAACAAACAGATGGAAGATAGCGGGCAAAGCAAATGGACACAATTCCACTAGTCCTCCATATCTGTAGATACAGCTGTATGGAGCAGGGCTATCGCATGATTTCAGGGGGTTGTCATTTATGGAGTTTCCTAAATGCACTCTCCCTGCAAAAATACCGCAACCTCATATTGAATGTGCACAAGTCAAGATGTGCACTCATCTTATCATAAGCCCAAATGCACAGAATGACCATTGCCACAACCAAGGTCAAAACTGGCAAGCCTATTTGGGAACGCATATTCAAATTAACATTTCCTTTTTGAGTGGGGTGTGGAGGTAATTCAAAGTCCTCTTGCTGGCACCTTTTATTTATGTTTTTCCTGAGCGTGTCTAGAAGCAGAGGATACAAAACCCATTGTATCAAGAATGTGTTTTAAAACAAAGTCAGAACAACTGTCAGAAAGGAGGGAATGCACAAAAATTAATGTCATCTCTCTGAAAGCTTGTGGGTGGGGTATTTATTTTTATCTCAGGGCTGTTGCAATTGGGCCAAATATTTTCTTTTTCAAATGTATGCTGATGGCCTAGATAAGGAAAGCTACCACTTAAGAAATTAGTTTATGGCATATTTTCCATAGGATCAATTCCTTGGATTCTAAAATACCCAGGCCAGTATTTTAGAATGCGCTTTCCAATCACGGTGACTATGTGGCCAAGGCAATGATGGCAACTTCACAAATGGTGATTATATTGTATTCTCTTTTGCCTTGTCCAGTTTTGTTCTATAAATATCATTTGTTCTATGGAAATCAGATAGCATATCATTTGCTTACAGTTGTAGAGCTGCTTCAAGCAGTCTAGGTTTTTACTTATTAGAGCTATGATTTCACAGCAGAGGGAAAAGGACAGTCGTCATATCTCTGTCTGACCCAGGGACACGCAACTTTGGCCTTCCAGCAGTTGTGGACTACAACTCCCATCATCCCCAGCAACTGTGGCTAATGGGCAGAGATTATGGGAGTTGTAGTCCAGCATCTGCAGGAGGGCTGAAGTTGTGCTGCCCTGGCTAGTCCGTCCCAGAAGTTCTGGAAGGAAGGAAGGAAGGATATTAGTGTATTTGTTATTGTATGCAAGGGAAGAGCCAGACCATTAAACCCTGAATATCTTCCACATCCTGAGAATTATTCCTAAGCCAGAGTCTCTGGCCCTCTAAGCACTGCATGAATTACATACATTTCCAATTCTGTAAACACAGCACTCAAGAAAGTAGCATGGTAGGCATCCACAAATCCACTAGACGAAAGCAGAAGTCGTGCTTAGGGCAGGAGGGAAGTGATTTGCGGCAGCAGGGCAGGGCTTCTATTCCCGCTTGGGATGGTGTACTTGAGTACATCATCCTTCTTAATAATGTCTGAATAGGGCTAGTTCCTACTAGTGACCGGAGGTGGGGAGGTCTCAGTTGGAATCCCAACCCATTTCAAACTCTTCATCAGAGGCCTAACAGGGTATTCTAAGCCATATAATCAGTATTATATACAGGCAGAAATTATAAGAGTTTGTGAACCCCAAGCAGAATAATGAGAATCATGCCGCAAGGTCTTACCATGATACCCTTGCATAACTGAAACCAGACTTTCCAAATGCAGTACAAGGCAATGAATTAAACAATGCTGATTCTTGAGACACAATAATGTACAAAGTATGGACAATGAGACTAATTCAGAACCAAATTGAAGCCAGAGTGTTCTTGGCACAATTAATGGGCTCATCCCAAATCAGATGCCTAACTAATTAGGTAACAAATAAATCAAAACCAAACTTTTTCTCAGCGCCATATAATATCCAGAAATAGCTATTAAAATATGCAATTTAAAAAACTTGTAAGACAAAGACAAAAATGAAAGCTAGCCAGAGTACTGTACAGTACTTGATATTTCATATTATACACTTGACCATAGGCCCTTTGGAATTTCACACCCCTGGTTTTACTCCAAATATAAAGGAAATATGGATACATTTTAAAACAAAACAAATGTCAAATATTAAGAAATACAAATTGCATGCTCTTCAACTCTGGATTCTCAGGGGTTAAAGCACCTCGCTTTTATCGTTGATGCAAACAAAATAACCAAAGAAAATACATAGAATTACTTACTGAGACCATGGTGATTTGGGATTCCTAAAGAAGCTGAAACCTTCTGCAGGCCTATAGTACTAGTTATTTTTTTTAAAAAGGTGCCTTGAGAGAGGGAATAAGGCTCATCTCTGCACCTGACCTGCGTTAAGGAGAAGGCATTAGGTTGAGTCCTTCTAAAAAGAACAGAGCTGGAACATCATTTAACCCATGAAGAGCCAGGTAGCTCTTTAAATCCAGCAGGCTTGCTTTACAAGTAAAACCTTACCTTGCAATTCAGGAACTTGTCTGATCAGCCCAGAAGGACAGGTCTCTAATAGTCGCGTGATCGAATTCCAGCCAAGGGCTGACCAAAGGGGACCCTGCTAGGGTTGCCAACTGTCCCTCATTATGCAGGATATCCCTCATTTCAGGGATGAAATGTTGGTCTCCATAGGGACAGCATTTGTCCCTCATTTATTCAACAGTATATAATTCAATTACATTTATGTCAATAATACTCAGGCTTTTTATTATTACCACTGCATATACTTCCCAGCCCACCCCCACAAACTTGTGCCCCTCTTTCTGGCAACGAAATGTTGACAACCCAGAGCCAGCGTGGTGTAGTGGTTAGAGTGCTGGACTAGGACCGGGGAGACCCGAGTTCAAATCCCCATTCAACCATGATGCTTGCTGGGTGACTCAGGGCCAGTCACTTCTCTCTCTCAGCCTAACCTACTTCACAGGGTTGTTGTGAGGAGAAACTTAAGTATGTAGTACACCGCTCTGGGCTCCTTGGAGGAAGAGTGGGATATAAATGCAAAATAATAATATTAATAATAATAACCCTAGACCCCGCTGCAATTTACAATGCAACATATTGCCGAGGTGTGTTGACCACTCCTCTTTTTCAAGTAATAATTGAGAGCAACATACAAGAATCTGTACAGGGCAGCTGCTGCTATATATAGACCATTGAAGCTCAGCTCCACAACTCACAGTGCCGGGATGGGTGGCTGGGTGGGCCTTCAGGCCTGCACAGTGAGGACGCTTGTGGCGCCATGAATCCTGGTTTCTAGCGGTGCAGCCATCTCGGAATTAGGGGTTGCCATGGCAACCTTCCAGAACAGGGCCAGGAACTGGCTTCAGTCTCCGGGTGAATTAGCAAAAGCAATCCCGGGTGGTTTTAAAGGCTTGAGGTTGTGAGATATTTTGCGGCGGGAGGAGGATGTTTCTGTTTTTCGAATTTCCAAAAATAGCTTCCTTCAGAGTTGGCAACCCATGCTGGAAACCCCCATCCCCAAGCCGAACAGCCGGGCAGGGAAGAGAAGACCTAAGCAAAACCCCCTCCCTTGGGTCCGCTCCTACGCTATAAACGGAGGGCCTGACCCATAAGCCAGCCAATGCTGCTTCTTGTGTCTGGGCTGGACCTCGACCACAAGCTGAGGTTCGCCGCTAGAGCCCTGCCAGACTGCTCACTGGGGCACTCTTTTTAAAACAACACTATCAAAAAGAAAAAGGGAAGAAAGAGCACTGACATAATTGCAAGGCTTGACCTGCGGCCGCCTTCACTAGCAATGAAGTGTTTGGGCCATCTCCAAACACAGAACTACCGGGGACGGAGGTAGGTGCAGGGGTTGGCACATGAAGCAAGCCTTGCATGAATAAAGTGGGGTTGTCAGCAAGAGCATCAAACACATGGACAGCTGTGTGGAAGGGTGCATGCACAGTGCAACGGCATCCCTCCCCCACCCACCCCGCCGCCTTCCTGGTGCCATTTTGTGAACTGCAGCTGAAACACCTTTGCCACTCAAAATGCAATATGGGAAAGCGCAAGCATGCACATGCATCAACACACATACACACACACACACAGAGTGGGAACCAGACATGTGGTGGCCTGATCTCTCCCCCGCCCTCCCCCCACCCCCCACAATTATTTAACAGGCTTTGGGGACCAGAGGAAAAGCAGCAGCATTGGGTATCATTCACCTGGTAAAGCAAAACAGACTTGTGGAGGTCCAGACAGCAGCTACTTGAAATAATCAGAATTCCAGGGGGTATAATTCCAAATATTAGGGAACAGAGAGTATTCCATATATACTGGTATTATGTGTTGTTGTTTTCATCATCTTAGAAGATTTTTTTCATGGTGTTTATTTACAGTTTATCTGTTCTGAATTATACAGTGGTGTAAGTTACAGTATTTAATAGCTATAGATATGTAAGTATTCCTTTAACACACACCTCCAATGAAGAGCTGTTGGTCTTGAAACATGTTGGGAAGCCAATTGGTTTTTCCCCTATTAAATGGTCCCCAGGGGCGTGGCTATAGTTGAGCAGATGGGTTCAAAGAACCCGGGCCCCCAAGCTCCAGAGGGGCCCCCAGCTCCACCCCTCCCTATTTTCTTCAAATATCTCCCTCACTCTGATAGGCCACCGAGGAGAGGGGCAAACACGGGCCCCCTCTCCCCTAGCTACACCCCAATGGTCTCCTGCAGATTGCAGAACTTCTGACTTCTGTACTTTCTCATTGAGTTATTATCATTATTTTGTTTCTGATGGTTTCCATAAATAGTTTTTAATTTCTGACAAGGAAACCTCTCTGGTTTTCATGTATGTTTTCTTTGCTTTTATCAAGATCTCATGCATTTACACAAATTACACATGGTTGTTGCAATTCCCTGGTATTTCATTTTTATTATTATTTCATATTTAAAACCCATGGTACACAAAAAGAGAAACAATGAGGAAAGTTACATAATCCAGAGCCATGGAAAAATAGAGAACCTACTTATGCAAGTTCAGTCTCATAGTTGTTAAAAGACAAGAGGGTTCTTCCAAACGACTGCTGCCGAAGGGATAAACTAGTCCTTGAGAGCAGGAGTGGCTATGCCCAGCACTGGCTCACAACAGTCTCCTTCGTAAGGAATTGTCATGTGTTGAAGAGATAGCCAGGCCTGCCAGCGATCCCCAGCCATGAGCCATTTTTGGCATTGCCCAAAAGCTTCTTGGACTCAAGTTCAGACTCAATTCCAGCTCAGAACAGAACTATGACTGTTTGGCATTGGGAAATCAACAAGTCCGCTGTGTTGAGGCTGAGACTACCTGCACAACTGCATCCTTTTCGCAGGATGGTCACTGAAGTAGGCTGCACAGTCATACATTCCTTAAGAGCAGACCAAAGAGAATCCTTTCTACATGAAAGGCTGTTTAGTGACATAGAAATGATACCGGAATAGGAGCCAGGACCCCACTTATGTCCCCATTCAGACCTCCTACAGCCTTGTACTGTACAGTCTAGGAGGGGTTTTGGCAGACATCACCTGTGGGTGCCGCAGTTCCATACGGCCTACCCATTTCTTGGCAGAAATAAGCTCAAAAGTAAGCCAACCATTGATTCCTGGAAGAATAAGTTTCTGGGACAAAGTAGAAACTGGAGAGAAAAAGCTGAGAGAAGCAATACACCGGATAATTGAACCCTGATCATAGCTGACAATTAAAATCAGTTCTATTGGCAGGCTCAGAGCCTCCAAGAAAGGGATTTCAGTCTTGCTAGTCATACTTGCATGGTTGGTAGGATAATCAGATACAGAGAACAGGAACCCCCACAGAAGAGGAATGTGGGTAAATGCAGCTGGCAAGAGAAAGAGAATCCAAGACCTCTGCTGCATCTGGTGACTAATTGTAGGTTTGATGGAATAATCGAGTGATATTTGGACAAGGTCTTGTGTTTTGTGTTGGGGGAGGTTCTGTATTCATCAGAATTGCACAGAGAGCCAATTCACATGACCAAAGTGACATGTTGTGGTCTGAGAAGATTTGCACTGCAGCTGGCTGCATACTGAAGGGGTCGTGCTATTGCTTCAGCATGCACTCAGCCTATATAATACACTGGTCTTCTGCTAATGGCCAGAACCTAAGGTAGTTTGCACCAGTGGCATGAAAACCTTTTTCTTTCCAAGAGAAGCAGAAGATGGAGGAGGGAGAGATAGAGAAAAAGAAAAAGTAGATCACTCTACACTACACATTTATGCCAGTGCTTTACTAGTTTAGGTATGCAACCTTTTGAGTAACACAGAACAAAAATTACACCATGAAACAATTGCTTGAACAGCTCTTAGTTCAGATATTCAAAAGACTTCACATGATGTACGCTGAACTATCCCCAGCTGTGCCTTCGCCTACAGCCATTGTTACCTGGAATCTTATCCCCATTATCATGGGCGGAAAGTGGGCTGCCATAGTCACGGAGGTCATCACCAGGAAACTGTATCTGTGTCCGGGGGGGGGGGGGATGACGTGGGAATATCTGTGAGAGACTATGCAAGAACTCCGGTTCCTACCTCCAGATAGTTTCCCTCACGGCTTTCAACATTGAAGCAATCCACAGAAGACTCAGTGGTCAGGTTGATAACCACCCTTAACTGGTATGTAAGAGTCTCCTTCGTAGCCACACACTGGGAAAGTAGAAAGGATGTTACACTGGTCCAAGTTTGAAGAACTTCCCATTTTACCTCATATTTTATACCTATTGCATTAATAGATAATTCCAAATCACTAACCACAGAATTGCATGGTAGCCAAGTACAATTCTCCTTTTCACGTGACACATCCGGAGATATGTCAACGAGGGGAGGGAGTCACCTTGTGGCTACTGTCCCCTGATCCCATCAACACATCTATCCAAAGCTGTGGACAGACCTATGCATGTACAACTATGTGCAGAGATTCTCTCTGCATGACCCTGCATTTCAGGCTCTCTTCACAGCTTCAGATGAATGTATAGATGGGAGGAGAGACCAGTGAACAGCATTACATCTCACTTGTGTAGTGTAGTGTAGTGAACACCACAGCTCACTTGTATACATTTGTGTTGCAAGTGTCAATATCATATGATGTGCTGTTTAGAGTGTAAGGACTAAATCCCTCTCTCTGAAGGAGGAGGAGGAATATCCTGAATATTTGTACAATGTATTTTTTCTCTGTGATTGCCAACCCTCGATACTTCCAAACTTGCCCTCCGATTTGTTTGTGGCATCAGTCTGCAGGTTCTTCACACATATAAATATTACAGTGCCAGTTAAAATTCAGTTAAACTAATAGCTGAAGGGTATGTAGTAATTGTACCTCATTTTACCCATTTTACTTTGGCTTTTAGCCAAAGTTGCAGGAGCCTCTATTCCTAGCTTCCTACAGCAAATGTATTTATTTATTTCTGCATAAACGTTTACCCAGAGAGAGATGGGGTGCATCTCGCAGAGAGGTTTTTTGAACATCTGAACTGGCTTTTAAAAATAGAAGAGTTCTGTGCATCTGGAGAACTTGTATGCCAACAAGACACTACTCCAGTTAAGATATCACTTTGCCTGAGTGGCAACCCTGTCCAACAGGGCAACAATTCTCTATAACAATGTTCTAAAAACTGTAAAGTTCTTGGCTACACAATATTGAACTAATACTGCATCACTATATCTCTTAATACTCGTTTCTAAATTCCATCTGACACCTATTCAGATGGAGGCAAGTTTCTTAATCAGTGAGCATAACTCAGGCGTAAAGAACTGCACACTCTCCATCATTTTAGCTTTTCTACCATCACATATTTGAATGGGGTCCCCTTCCATCCAATGAGGGATTCTAAAATCTATCCTATTTTCTGCACTGTACATAGTAAATTGCTGTCCAGCTCAGACAAAAAGATCCTACAAAGTACAGTCAAACGCTTTTCCCCCACAGTTAAGATGAAATTTGGTTTTTTCCTCAGGAGGATTAAGGAACAAAACAATTGGATTTTGAGCAACAAACCATCTCTCCAAGAAGTGTCACAACCTTTTAATTAAATGGAAGTTTATTTCAGTATTCAAATTAGTCTCATCGCCGCTTGAGGGGAAAGAGTTGGGCTGAGAGTATACAGTGGACAGTGAAGCACTGTCTCCCCAAGAGAGAAATACGAGCAGCATCTGTCTTCACTCATGCATTCAGACGTTTACTAGGACTAGAAACTGACAGCAAAGGAAATACTTTCGCTCAAGTTTAATCTGGGTTAATACTATACATCTTTAAATACACAATTCAGAGTTTACATTATGTCATGCAGTCCCTGTGATGGAATGACACACTGGCCTTGTTATCTCCCGTTGGTTTGATGGTGCTCAGCGCACGGAGCTTAGGTAGGACAGAGAACTGGAAGAAAGAAAGACAGTTCAGGAAGGGCAGTTTAGGACCAAGTGGATAATATTTGTCACAGCCTGGAACTCAACATCCAGCTTTCTCGGGAGGCATGGCTGACCCTGCAAGAGGTGGCCAACATATGTGAATGGGAAAGCTGAATTTTTAAAAATATATTGCTATGACCTCTGCCTAAGCATCTTCCACCTGTTGGCACAGTAGTATAAGAAAAGTATATGTTTCATCTTACAAAGTACACCGGCAAGCTGCTAGAAGCCACCATTATGACTGACAGGAAGACCTTGTCTATATCAGGTTTTCTCCAGGGCTCAGATGGGTTGATTTGCTGCATTAAGTTCCTGCAAACCAGACAGCAACTGTGCTATGTTGGTCTCCACTGGGTCACACAGCATGCGTCCAGACATGCATAATTTTAGTGGCTGTGGAAGCGTGTTCACTGTATTTGATCAGACGTAAAATCTTCTTAGCTGGGAACAAGGAGATCACGGACCCATTCCCTTCCACTACCCAAATCTTCAGACAACTGAAAACAACAACTCTGCCTATTTATTTATTATCTTTCTATACCACCTCATCTGTCAGCTCTGGGCGATTCACAACACAAAGGGTGTGTGTGTGTGTTATAAATGTACATTTTATTGAACAAATGTACATTCAGCACTTTCAGGGGGAAAGGCAGCCTGCTTGAAGACAGTACTTAATTTACTGCCAGTATTTTTGTCAAATGGTTACACAGAGATGTAGTGAAGCCCGGCCAAGCTGAGAGAGAGAGAGAGAGAGAGAGAGACTGAGACTATGGGTCTTGCTTTCTGTCTATTTCTGTATGCACCCACAACAGACCAGGGGAACTACACGTCTAGGATAAATGGTTTAGTGTCAGGATATATGTAAGGGCTCTTCCAGATGGCAGTAAAGTGCTGGAAGAGCAATTTTCTAAATGTGATTTTACTCCGTTTCCATCCACTTCAGCAGGTTTCAGTAAACTTAGGCAGTGTGAATTCATGCTCTGTTAACATGAACAGCAGGGTCCTGGCATGATTTTGTCAGTGCCACCTGCTGGCCAGTTCTTGCTTTCCATGAAGTACAGATTCCAGTACTATACTACGTTTGTGGTGAATGGTGTTTCTTCATGGAAAGCAAGAGCAGGCCAGCAGGTGGCACCGAAAAAATCATGCTACAGCCCTAATGTGAATAGAGGGTGGATTCACGGGGTACAGAAGCCTGCTGAAGTGTGTGGAAACAGTGTAAAATCACACTTGGAAATGCCACTGTCTCAGGGTTTCTTGTCACCAGCTGCAAGAGTCCCCAAAACGGACTCAAGACTCTGTTGATTATTGCCCCACTTTAAGGGTTTCTTTGGGCCTGATGTGTTGTTTCTGCTTCTCCAGGTCTGACTATTCAATTTCCTGCCTTCCAGCTCATTCTCATTCCTGGCATCTGCAACCCTCATTGGCATGGTTCCATCCTTAGCTCTGTCCCTGACTTTCAGTGGGCTCCTTGAACCCTGACTCTGGATTGGTCTGCTTGGCTTGTCCCTTGGCTTATTATTCTCCCAACCCTGACTTCAAGCAACATGATGCAGCCTTTCTTTATGTATCTTCTTGATACACAATCCTCCTGTTTAGCATGAAAGCTACAAACTGAAACAAACAGAAGTTCCCGTGTAGGTATGCCCTATGGATGATGGATGGCCACCGATGACAGGAAGAGGTCATGAAGCAGGGCTGCACTACTTCGGCCCGCCAGCTGTTGGACTACAACTCCCATAATCCCTAATTACTGGCCACTGTGGCTGGTGATGATGGGAGTTGTAGTCCTGCACAGTAACTTTCCCCTGTCATTTTCTTAGCGAAGATTTCTTGTGAACAGATCTCCAAAGAACTGGCTGTATCAGCCACACGCTGAAAAGGCCACACGCTGATCATTCTTCAGGATATGATTTAACAGAAATCTGACCACACTGAGAACGAGCTAAGGGTGGAACTGAAAGAAAGCAAGTAAAAATCTTGGCTTTTTACCCGGGCTTTTATATGAGTGTTGCTGCTGCTTTGTATCTTATGGTTCTATTGAACATATTTTTAAAACTTTTAATTTGATTTGTATTTTTATATTCTAATTGTATTATTATTGTGCAGTTTTTATGGTGTTATATTGTTTTAAATGTAAACTGCCTTGAAATTATTTTAATCAAAATTTAACAATAAATAAAATATAAATAAATAAACAAACGGCATACTGCAACCCACAGGTTGCCGAACTGGCGTTTGCAAAGTCACATGGGTAGAATCAGCAGGTCAGGGAAGGGTTAAAGCACCCCCCTCCCACCCACTGATTCTCTATTCCAAATGGTTCCCTCGGACCTGCATTAGTGTTAGAAGACAAGCAGGGTACTGTGAACTTTGTCTCATAATAGGCTTGTTTTCATGACCTGAACCGGACATGCTCCCAATTTCCGGCCGTGTGCTTGTGAATATTAAGGTAGGAGGAGGGAAGAATGACGGGGAGTGGGGGCAGCTGGGTAGGACAAGCACACCCTCCCAGATTCCGTCCTCACCTTTTTACCGAGATAGGAGGAAGAGCCATCCTACCAAGCTGCCGCCTCGCACACAATCACTCCCCCAACACCTCCTACCTTAATGTTTGCAAGCACACGACCGAAAATAGGGAGCATGCCCAGCTCTGCTACCCAGTCTGGGTGTTTCTCCTGCCCTGCTGGTGCTCATGCGAACACGCCTAATGCAAAGCTCCTCCCACAGAAAAAAAAAGCTGCTTTATCACAAGGGCAGGGTGACAAGAAAATACCTGCATTTCTTGGTAAATTTCCCCTTAACAGATGATTATGTAAGCACACCTTGACTCCTAAAATGGTTTTGCCCATCAGTGTGTTGGGAGCCTAGATTACCACCAGCACTGTGAAGCTCTACCTTTAGGAGTTTTCTCAAAAGGGAGAACAAAAAGGGTAACTAACTCTGTTGTAATGTATCTTTTCAAGATACATTATCAAGAGGGGTAAATTCAACTGTTCGCAGATTTATTTTACAAGGGAGATTTTGTTTTTTTAAAGAATATGGAATAGATTTGACAATATATTGTATACTATCGTTATTCCTAGATAAACGGACCCTTCACATAAATGTTCGAGAAATTAGGAAGCCACCGAGGAAGACCCAGAATCAAAACATGTCTGGTTTCTCCTAAAGAAGACCTAAAGATCTAAAGACCAACAATACTATATTTTGGGAACCTTTTCAAGAAACTTTATTGTTGCCAGTCATTTTGGGTTAAGCATTTGTGAATTAGATTACTGGATTTTATATTCCCAAGTATTTTGAAGAATATTTTGTAATTTCTTATCTATTATGATATATACCAACAGGTGTTTTTTTTAAAGATAATAAATACTAATTGTCTGTAGACAGATCCTTGATCTTTTTTGTTTGTTTTATCAGCCTAGATAGGAACATAGGCAGCTATTCTCAGACAATTGGTCCATCCAGCTCAGTACTATAGACTGGCTGGCAATAGTTCTCCAAGCTTTCAGACCTGAGTCTTTCCGAGTCCTACCTAGAGATGCAAAGGCTTGAACAGGTGTTCTGCCACTGAGCTACAGCTCTTCCACTAAACAGGGAAGGTACAAAAGGATACGAATGGCTTTTGGTCTGGTCAACACAGACACGTTTCATCACTTGATGACTGCATATGACTGCAGTCATCATGAAGTGATGACTGCACATCAGTTGATGATGCATAATTACCTTTTAAAATGTAGTCAGTTAGCAACGTAGGAACCTTTTCGTTGTCCTCCTTCATTGCAAAGAGAACTAGGGAAATAAGATGAAATAAAAGAGAATTAGTGTAGCATTCTGAAGAACTGCCCTCTCCCATATGAAACTGCCTGAGCATGGAGGTCATCAAGTGAAGCCCCCACCTTCAGAGGTTAAGTGAGTGGCTACCAGTTACAGGGCCTTCTCTGCAGTGGGACCCTGGTACAGAATGCCCTCCTTGCATATGAGAGCCAGTGTGGTGTAGTGGTTAGAGTGTTGGACTAAAACCAGGAAGACCTGAGTTCAAATCCCCATTCAGCCATGAAACTCACTGGGTGGCTCTGGGGCAGTCACGTATCTCTCAGCCTGACCTACCTCACAGGGTTGTTTTGAAGAGAAACATAACCATATATACTGTTCTGGGCTCCCTGGAGGATGAGCGGGATGTAAAAATGAAATGAAATGAAATATGTTGACCTAGTGCCTTTGTTAACATCTTTTACATGGCAAGGGAAACGATTTTCTTTTCTCAAGCTTTTAGCCACATTTAATCTTGATCGGTTTGTGGTTATCACGCTACTGTTCCTGGGGTGATTGGCTGCTGATTTCTAGTTTACTTGTATTTGTTTCAAAGGTGTTAGATTTACTTATTGGCTAGCTGTCTTTGTGATTTTACTGTATTCCTTGTTGTAAGCTGCCTTGCAAAACAGACAGGTAAGAATTAAATCAATCAAAGGAATAAGAACCACATGCCAGTTCGATTCAAGGTTGTAGGCCTTGATGCACTGATGGAGCTCCCCTGCTTACTCACTTCTTACTCAAAAAGATGCAGGGTGGTGTAGTGGTTAGAGTGCTGGACTAGGACCAGGGAGACCCGAGTTCAAATCCCCATTCAGCCATGATACTTGCTGGGTGACTCTGGGCCAGTCACTTCGCTCTCAGCCAAACCTACTTCATAATAGGTATAAATAAATAAATAAATCTCTTCTGCACACAGAGATTTCTCCTCCACTGAAGCAGATGGAGCAACCTTCATACACAGCAGCTCCAAGTGTATACCAAAGTATATGCGGGACACTGGATGAGAGAAGTGAAATTGCCTATCAGAATGCCACAATGACAGGAGCCCTATTCAAGCATTACAAATATGACAACATATATTTATATACCGCTTTTCAACAAAAGCTCCCAAAGCAGTTTACGTAGATATAAATGAATAAAAATAATGGCCCCCTGGCTCCAAAGGGCTCACAACCTAAAAGAGAAACACAAGACAGACACCAGCAACAGCCACTAGAAGGATGCTGTGCTGGGGATGGATAAGGCCAGTTGCTCTCCCTCTGCAGAATCACCACTCTTAAGAGGTGCCTTTTTGTTGTTAGCAGGGGCATTAGTTAGCATTATGTTCAACGCCCATATAGTGAGTGTACAGTGTACCAATCTGTACACAGGTACAGTGATTCACATGTTATGTTGAACACAGGTACAGCACTACAATTGCTATCTGTGCCATGCATTTGAGGACCTGTACCCAGGCTTATTTTTAACATGAATGCAGGTACAGTGATTCACACACAAACATCTACGAGTGTACAGATATCTGTACACTTGTACAACAGAATGTCTGAATAGGGCTAGGAGATGCTGCACTTGCCAGAATTCTGCAGTTTCTAGTTATTAAAGACACAGGAACCTCATGTCACACTGAATCTGGCAGTCCTATTGATAGATTAGGATGCTGGTTTAATTCAGTCTTGGTCAAAGTGGAGATTTTACTCCTTACCCTAACATGTGTACAAGCCTTTTGGAAAAAGACTTGTGAGGTGGGAAATCTCTGCAGAACGTGGGCGAGTAAAGCATACAAGTCAGTCACTGGTCACATTACCTCATGCTCTGTTGGTGGCAACTCAGATACCAAAGATTAAGGGGATGTATTTTGAGGGGTTGGCTGGTCTTTGAATGTTATTCAGGGACATTTCTTCCAGCTCAGTAAATGATCTCATCTAAATATATCTTATGTTTGCATCACAGTCTGATGCCGCTTTCCACACCAGTTAATTAGGCAAAAAACAAATTTATCCCTGGTAACCTCCCTGCCAAGGCTTTGCCTCTAGACACAAATTGTCACTTGCACAAAACTCTCTATGTGCACAAAACAGTCATTCATAGCACTTCACTCCTTTCAAGAGAATCAAGCCAGTGTTTGTTCCAGTTAGTTCAAAACACGGTTGCTATGGAGACTCAAAAGGAGACTGATGATTCTCCCAGAATGCACAAGGGCCTGTCACAACATCTCAACCTTTCAATTTTTATTCCTCGAATTATTCAGTCAGAGTTAGAGGCTAAATCCTCTGGCTGAAAGAACTTGGATGTTTATAAAATCACTTTGAAGCTACCAAGTGTCCTAGAACATGCTGGTTTTTTTTTAGGGCAGAAGCTTCTTGATGTTGATGCTAAGTGCCAGCAAAAAATAAATAAATGGAGGTGTAAGGATTTAATAATACATACCTGTGTCGTGTGAATTGAAAAAAGCCTGGCATCTCTCAACACAGTGCTATCCCTAAGAGAACCACCTCACATTTTGCCCTCTTCACACTTTATGATGAACGCACACAGAGGAACATAGGCAGCTGCCATATACATTGGTCAATCTAGCTCAGTATTATCTAAGCAGATTGGCAGCGGCTTCTCCAAGGTTGCAGGCAGGAGTCTCTGTCAGCTCTATCTTGGAGATGCTGCCAGGGAGGGAACATGGAACCTTCTGCAGGCAAGCCTGCAGAGTCTCTTCCCAGAGTGGCGGCTTCATCCCCTAAGAGAAATATCTTACAGTGCTCACATGTAGTCTCCCATTCAAATGCAACCAGGGTTGACCCTGCTTAGCAAAGGGGACAATTCATGCTTGCTACCACAAGACCAGAGGAAGAGAACTGGATCACACTCCCTGTATGTTGGCACATACAGAGCCAAACAAACTGTACATGCACAGACTTTAATAGCATGAACCCTGGACCAGGCAGCATCTTTGATGGGACATGAGCTCTTTCACAAGACACGATGAACATGGACAAGGAAGGGAGTGAGGGCATGCTCCTGCTCCTGCCCTCCATAAACATACCACATAATGTGTGAAGATGGCTTAAGAATTACTTCTCCGAATCTGGTGGGTGGATGCAGTTAAACCTGGCTCTATGCAGATAAGTAACGGCAAGCACATACCGCACTCATTCTCACAGCCCTAAACAGGGTTGGAGGAGAGCCCAACCAGGGAAGGGAAGCTGTGCATGCTCCCAATCGGTGGCCGTGTTTTTGCAAAGATACAATACAATGGATATTTATATGCTGCTTTTCAACAAGAGTTCCCAAAGTGGTTTACATAGATATACCGTAAATCAACCAATAAAATGGCTCCCTGTCCCCAAAGGGCTCACAGTCTTAAACGATACATAAGATAGACCAGCAACAGCCACTGGAGGGATGCTGTGCTGGGGATGGCTAGGGCCAAGATCAAGGTAGGAGGAAGAAAGCATGATTGTGAGAAAGCCAGGAGCTGGGTAGGACAGGTGCAGCCAGCCCACATTCTGTTTCCAGCATTTTATCAAAGGTGAACAAAAAGCCATCCTACCCTGCTCTGGCTCCCACATGATCACTCTCCCCTCCTCCTACCTTGATCTTTGCAAACACATGATCTCCGTTTGGGAGTGCTCATGCCTCTTCTACCCTGGCTGGCCAATCCTCTGACTCTGTTTAGGGTTGTGAAAACAGCTCTACTCTTAAAGCTTTGATACCA
Organism: Hemicordylus capensis; assembly: GCF_027244095.1. Taxonomy (NCBI): domain Eukaryota; kingdom Metazoa; phylum Chordata; class Lepidosauria; order Squamata; family Cordylidae; genus Hemicordylus; species Hemicordylus capensis. The sequence goes on along the minus strand of NC_069664.1, from coordinate 18,372,116 downwards.
GAACATAATACTTAACACGAGAAAAAGAATGATGGTTTTCAAATCCTATAAAAGTCATCAGAAAGGAAAGAGAGAGATATCTATCTATTCATATCGGACATGAATTAATGAGTTTCAAGTCCAGGAAGGTACATGTGAGTTTGACATTAGGAAAAAGTTCTTAACTATAGCCTTATTCAAACACTATGCTGTATGTGCTTAGAAGTATCTGTAGAAATGCCACTGTTTGTGTGTGAATGATTGTATATGTGTTCATTTTCAAAACAAACTCCTCAAATGCAGGATACAAATGGGAGGTGTACTATTGTGCGTATGTTAAACATCATGCGTGAATAACCGCATGCATCTACAATTTGCACATGCATACACTGATTGAACATGCACTGAACATAATGTGTGAATAGGGCTTTTAAGCAGTTTAGTACTGGAACAAGCTGCTTGCAGAAATCATAGATCCCTCTTCCTTTTCCAAGCACTTGTGAAACAGACATGTTGGGGATGTTTTAGGTATAGGATATATGTGTAGTCTTGTTTTATTTTTCTGTTTATTTTAAATTGTACATTTTCCCTTTAAAAACAAACAAACCCAAATCCAAAACATTAAACTGGAATTGTAAACATACTTGTGCACACACAATGAAAATTTTCAAGCAGTAAACAGAAGCCAAGTGAGATCTTCATAATGGTAACTAAAACACCAAAATCCTAACATCTTTTAAATGTCTTCCTGAATAAAAATACTGTTGCTTTTTCCATAATGTTTAAGTGGATCTCTCTCTAGAGGGAGTTCCAAGAAGGTGGGGCACAGTCTTAACGAGGTGACCCACTGCATTCCTTCCAACTATGGAAATATTATTAAAAGTCACACGTTTCCAAGGGTCTTGCCTTATAGGCCCATTCACACATTATGTTCAACACTCGTACACCAAGTGTACAGTGTACACAGGTACAATCATTCACATGTTACGTTGAACTCAGGTACAGAAGTACACTTCCTATCTGTATCATGCATTTGAAGGGCCTGTATCCTGGTTCACTTTTTAAATGAGTCATTCACTCAAACATTCACACAATGAGTCATTCACACAGTCATTCACACAAACATATGTATAAGTACAGACATCTGTACAGTTGTACGGCATAATGTTTGGATCAGGCTTGTGTCTCTGTGGAAGTGCATACTCAATGCTGAACTTCCTCAACCTTCATTGTACTAGCTCATTTTTTTGGATCGATGTATTTAATCTTGTAGGCCTACTGCACAGCCGACCCCCAAGACCAATCCAGGTTGCCCATAAAGCAACCAAAATCTGCAAGAGGCAGGCAGAAGCCTATTAAAACTGAACATGCTCCTTCCCATTAGAGAAAGCTGTTCTGACACAGAGCCCCCAACATGTTCCTCTTACCCTCCCTGCTACATTTTCATTGCACGCATTCATTACACCAACACTCCCCATCCCGCCACCAAAAAATATCAGAAGCTGTTGCCGCCATCATGAGAAAGCTCAAGAGCCTGTTCATGTGCTGAGAGCTTAACCTGCAGAGAGCTTTCATAGACTCAAAGATATTTCAGCTAAGGGCCAACGTAGACAAAATGTTGGAAATCTGTGATCACACCTCCCAATTTTATTTTTTTATTTATTTACATTTCTTTTAAAATCAACTGCCAAGGGGAATTGGATGGGTACCACAGTCCTGGAGGATCCTTAAGTTAAGCCTTCCCTTCTCTAAACTGGAAAAGCAATCTAAATCTCACACATACAAACACACATCAAACTGTTATTTGCCCATTATGGAAAATGAATGTACATACCGAGGGATCAGCACAGCAGGGAATGGGGTACCCCCCACCCCACAAACTGCCTTGGTCCCTAGTACTGCAGTCTGATCCACTGGATATATGGGGATGTATGGGGAGAAGCCCATGGTGCTTTAAAAAGACACACTATCCAGTAACAGATCCCCAACATCTCAGATAGGCCCTTAAAACCTATCTGTTTGGCCTGGCTTTTCAGGGTTTTTAAATCGGTTTTAATATTTTAACCTGGTTTCAGGGTTTTTAATTACTCCGTTTAATTGTTGTTTTAAATGTTTTTTAAATTGTTAATTGTTGTTATATTGGTTTTTTAATTTTTGTTTCAGCTCTTTACTGTTTTAATGGTTTGTTTTAATTGTAAACTGCCCTGAGCCATTTTGGAAGGGCGGTATAAAAATCAAATAAATAAATAAGCAAACAAACTAGTATGGTCCTAAGAGGAGAGGGCCGATCCTGGAAGTTGTGTTTTAAACATGGCAGACTAGGCACTTACTGTTTGTAAGCATTTGTAGGTCGTCAACTGAAGGCGGTGCACCTTTCTTCTCATATGGAATAACTGTGTTCAAATACTGGAAAGGAATAATACCAGACATTATTACCCTCCCCGTTCCTTCGGAGATGAACAGAAATCAGAAGCAAGCACCATCATCTGCCCTCACTGCCAAAGACACAATTCACGCAACCATTGTTTTAACGTGCTGATGGCAACATAGAGGCTAGTCTCACGATGGGGGGAAACCAGGCTAAGGTAGCACAGCCCAGTTTTCCCCCCATCGTAAGAAACACTGGACTCATGGGCAAGCCTGGTGGTTGCCCGGCGGCTAGCCCACCTACCAACCCCTCCCTTTAAATGAGGTTAATGGAGCAACCTTGTTTAACCTCATTCTGTTAACCTCATTTAACCTCGTTTGTTTTGCTGATTGTATGCTGCTGCGGCACGCCTCCACGCTACGACGACCCCCGGCCAGGAGGCTACAAAAAGGGCACCAGGACAGAATGGGTGAAGCCATTTGAGGAAGCAGGAAACCTTTAGATGGTTGAGGATGATGGAGCCCAGTCAGACTCCCAAACCCAAATATAACCTGGTTGGAGGGTGGGGGAATTTTGCAGGGGAGAACCAGCAGGTATGAGAAGAGACACGCCCCACTTCCTGCCTCTCAGTCCTCCCCTGCAGATGGCCCTGCTCCTAAACTCATATTAGCCAACAGGCACGTTTAGGAAAACTGTGTTTGCCATTAGAACCTGTAATTCTGCTATCAGATATATTATTCACCTGCTTATCAGTTGCTGAGTTTCCAAATGTCTGCCGGATACCAGTCTGCAGGATATTGGAGATTCCTTCCATGCTGAACCGCTACACAAAAGAGAAAACGAACATTCAGTGTAAATGTTGTGTGATGCACACTGGGGCAAAATAACCTTACTTCACACATATATGGATTGGGTCTGAATCGGCGGTGACTAACTAGGAAAGAGAACTTGGAGTTGTGGTGGATAGTTTAATGAAAACGTCACTCTGTGTGGCATCTGGAGGGGGAAGGCAAATGCCATGCTAGGGATTACAGTCATGCCTTGCTAACTGTGGGTTTTAAGTATCCATGACTGGGAAATTGTGGCAGGTCTCACCAACCGCAACCTGAGTATCCGTGGTTTGGAGAGATATGGGGGCAATTTGAGGGGTGGGTGGGGTGGTTTTTGGGGTTTTTTTGGCAATTTTTGTGATTTTGGGGGGTCAGGGGGATTTTTTCTATTTTAAAACTGTATTTTTTGGTCTTTTCCTGACCCCAATTGCCCTAACCCCCTGTTTCCAATGTATTTCTATTGCTTTCCAACCGCGAATTCACCAACTGCGAGGTTTTCCCAGAACGGAATGCTCACGGTTGGTGAGGGATGGCTGTACTAAGAATTAGGAAAGGAATTGAAAGTAAAACTGCCAGTACTGCAAAGCCTTTAGACCAGGGGTTCTCAACTCTGGGTCCCAGATATTGTGGGAATACAACTCCCAGTATCCCCAGCTGGGGGGGGCAGGGGAGGGGAGTCCAGCCTTTGGCCACTGTGGCTGCAAATGACGGGAATTGTAGACCAATCATCTTTATTTTATTATTATTATTATTATTATTATTATTATTATTATTATTATTATTATTATTATTATTGATAATACAAACATTTACATACAGCTTCAAAAAATAACTCAATACATAGAAAAATAAATAAGGCAGTTCCTTGTCCCAAAGAGGCTCACAATCTATCTAGGAAGAAATAAAAGCTAAACACCAGCAACAACCACTGGAGGGATGCTGTGCTTGGATAGGGACAGCTGCTCTCCCGCTGCAAAATATAAGAGAGGTGCCTCTTGGCCAAACGGCAGGGGACCCAAGTTTAAGAATCCCTGCCTCTGCAAAGATGAACCTGGCCAGGAGGCAGAGCCAATTCTACACTGTGTGAATCTTGTAAAATATATAGCAATCAGATGATGGTAGTTAAATATATATATTTCATTTTGGAATTTCACAGAGCCACCACTCCTACCCACCAACCATTTTTATGTCGCTTTCTGCTAAAAGAATACAACATGGCACTCTGAAAGAGCATTTGACTGGAAAGAATGTGAAGTCTTCACTTCCAGAGCAAGCCCAATTCTCTACTTTTGTTCCATGTAATAGAACACTGTGATTCCTCCTCGCCCACCTTGAGAGGCATTTGGGTTGCCCTTTCTATCCGGCTGCCTTGTAAGCTCAGCCCTTTCTCTTTCCTCCTCCTCTTCATCAGCTCTCTGTGCTCTTTCTGTTTGTTCTGCACTTCCATCAGCACCGTGATGAAAGAGTTCTTCACCTCCTTCTCAAACTCCAGCTCATCCCGACGGGCCAGCTGCTGCACCAGTTCTTCCGAGTACTCACGGATTGCGCCTTCTACCCGATCCAGTAGTTCTGAAAGCTCCAAGACGGTCATATGCCCCAAGCCTTTGGAGAATGGGAAGAGGTAAACGTACAAATTAGCATGTCAGCTGGGCAAGCAATACTGGCAGAAACTGTTGCAAGGGGGTGTGTGTGCTTTGTAATCTCACAAAGTGTTGCAAAAATGCAGTGTAATATATGTGAAGTATTATTAATTTGATTAAAGAAATCTTAGTCAATTAACTGTAGGAGTTTTAGTCAATTGATCGATCTTTTAAGTTTGCATATACACTATTGAATGAATGAATGAATGAATGAATGAATAACTTTATAATTATCAATGATCAGACGCATATACAGGATTTGCATTTGAGAAAAGAATTGCTCCAAAGAATCATCATTATTAAGAAAATCTTACTTTAGCTTAAGATGATGTGTGTATGTGTTGCATAATCTTATCAAAGGCATTCCACCTTCTCTTACACAGGAGAGAATACCTCTTCTAAGATGGTGCTTCTCATCTGCATTTTACAAGCAAAGTTGTATCATTTATTGAAAAAATTAAATCTGTTGCCTGATTAATCAGGGCCATGTTTCTAATCAATCAGACACATTTTAATGCAACAGATCAGACCATAACCTTATGCATACCCACCTGAGAAGTAACCTACTTCTAAGTAAACTTGCATAGGATTGGGTGGTAGCAAAACCATTGCAGCATTCATTATTTGACACTTGATGTTTTGGATTTTCTGGTATCACACCAAGGTTTAGGAAGTGTGATATTTTGAAGTCAATTTTGCTCCAGTTAGACTAAAACTAAGGCCGAGTTCAAACCACAAGTTTGTGGTTGAATAATGGCAATGATTGCACAGTATATCTTGCTTATTTGGATAAGCACTAAACACAATACTTCATTGTTTGAAACAAATTGAATTAGCCCAGTAATTTTTAAAATATGCATGTTGCAAAAGCGTCAGAAGCATGCTATGTGAAGAAGCACAAGATAATTAAGATGCAGACAGAGATCTAGTGCATCAGGTAGGAAAGCTCAGATTTCTTCCCTTTTCTCTGGAAATGCCATACTTTGTTCACTCACTCACTCCAGAATGTTCTAGTTGATGTGTTTGTCGGATCATTGCAGTTCAGTTTTTTGCATTTTCAAATCTTATTTCTGGCTGGGTGTTGTTTTTTTTTGGGGGGGGGCGCAGTACCAGTATAACACCAGTATATCCAGTGTAGACAGGCAAGGCATATTGAGGCTTGTAAGGCTTCTTATGCCTTTAAGTTAATCACTTCCTCTTTATAGATCTTGCCCACTGAAGACCCTTCCTGTTGACCATAGCTGGGGATGAGTGATAACAAAAGTATGCCCATGAACATCCTTAAGGCTAGCCCAGAATTGCAAAGATCCCAGCCACCGGAGGCTTTTCCAGATCTGAAGGTTACTTCACACGTTATGTTTTTAGCATGCACACACAATCTAATGGTTAATCTAAACCTTTAATAGATCAAGGGGAGAAGTGCATGTTTTGAAAGACATGGTATTACAATACTGAATTTAATAAAGAGAGTCGTAAAGACGGACGGATTTATTGTGGCATGAGCTTTTGTAGTAGAGAGCCCACTTCGTGATCAAACACATGAAATGTTATCCACGCTTGACAGAAGAAAGAGAGAGAGAGCGAGAGAGAGAGAAATATTGGCAGATATATCTGCATGGGTATCGAGAATAAAATTGTGAGAAATGGGGTCAAAAGGCTACAAAATGCAAATGTATAGTTTGTGATATTCTGTGTAAATGTATACAAGATGAACACAGTGATCATTAACATATTACTCCTATATTAAAAGAGCTACACTGGCTACCAATATGTTTTTGTGGAAAGGACAAGGTGCTGGTTATAACCTATAAAGCCCTAAACAGCTTATGCCCTGGGTATTTAAGAAAACATCTTGTTCGCCAGGGCGCTTTCCAGATTAGACCCTGCGATGGGGTCACATTGGATCTCGGAAGTGTGCTTTCACACTTCCTGTGTTCTGACACCACAGTCCCTATGCAGACAGCAGGGTTCACATTGCCAATACCTTGTCCCAAACTGATTCGCTGCGATATAGAGCTAGGATGTTGTATAAGGGATGGGCCTTCTCTGTTGCTGCCCCGAGACTCTGGAGCATTCTTCCTTATGTGACGAGAGCCTCCCCATCTGTGACAACTTTTTAAAAGTCCTTAAAGACTTACTTTTTCACCCAAGCCTTTGAATTTAATTGTGGTTTTTAAACTGTTTTAAGGGATAGGGTATTAACTTGTGTTTTAACCTGTTTTATGTTGTTGTAAGCGACCCAGAGATGGGGCAGCATACAAATTTGATAAATAGAATAAAATAAATAAATAACCGAGTAACTGGCAAGAACACAATGGTTCTAGGTCTGCTGTGCTAATTTAATACTTGTAGTGGTGGGAGAGAAAACTCACACTCTCAACTGAATTCTAAACCAATGGTATTGTATTTGTTGATCAAGCATGGTGTAGTGGTTAGAGTGCTGGACTAGGACCGGGGAGACCCGAGTTCAAATCCCCATTCAGCCATGAAACTAGTTGGGTGACTCTGGGCCAGTCACTTCTCTCTCAGCCTAACCTACTTCACAGGGTTGTTGTGAGGAGAAACTCAAGTATGTAGTACACTGCTCTGGGCTCCTTGGAGGAAGAGCGGGATATAAATGTATTAATAATAATAATAATAATAATAATAAATAATTCTAGTCCAGCAGTCTGAAGTTCCTGAAGGAAGAACATTTCATAGCCTTTTGAGCCCACTCTTTACCCTGCTTATCTTTCCCTCCATGTATATAACCTGGCAACTGAAAATAACATGATTTCATGCATCTGATGAAATGGGCTATATTGCATGAAAGCTTATGTCACAATAAATCTGCTACTTTTTGAAGTGCCACAAGACCCTCGGTTGTTTTTCTGAAAAAAAAAAATCATTCCATACCCCTCTGGAATGAATGCTAATGTCAAATACATGCACATGTTCCAGGGAGCCACTGGCAGGTCAGATCACAGCTTTAAAAATCGGTACACATCTTTAAAATCACACATTTATCTCCCCAAATGAGCCAAGCAGTCCTATATTTGAGCCTCTCAGAAGCATTACAAGTCCTCTTTTTGGGCCAGTTTTTAGCATCCAAGGCAAAGCTTGTAACTAGATTTGAGGCTCTGACATGTTATCGTTACTCTAATTTTCAGCATCTTAGGTTTGCTTTTTAAAAATGTAACTCACCCCAGGCTCTAGGAATGGGGTAGCCTATAAATAAATAAATCAATGTTAAAGGACACCACACGCTGGGTGTTTGAGTTCACCCTGAAATACACTGCCACAGGAACGTATCACAACAGTCAAAGAACAGGGTAAAGAGTCACATCCTACTAAAGATGATGTTTCAACATTCTACAGTTATAAGCCTGAACATTCTGTTGGTCATAAATTCTAAACAGTTCGCCCAGTGGGTCTGAACATTTACAGACATCAGCTAGATGACATCACTTCTCCAAATCTGCTGTAGATCTGAAATAAAATGGCTGGGATGAAGCAGTTTAAATATTAACCCTTAAACTCTAGGAACGCATAAAAACTCTTATGTTTTTTACCATCAGATAACAAAAGAATACGTTACCTTGTTTTTTAAACGTTCATTGTTTTAAAGACTCAGGTATATGTTGAGGCATAAACCTATATTGTTTTGAACAAATCCATCCAATATTTCCTGAGTTAGTCATCTCTGAAGTACCCATAATAATAGGATAAAATCGACGAAGGACACCAATCAGTGATTTTGCCCACTGAGGGCTCTGAAACCAGAGCTTGGAGACATTCATCAGGGGCTTTTCTAGCAACTGACTGGGTAAGCTACACCTCTTGAATGTCTGCCTGGCTCTAACTCCAGGGCTTGTAACATTCTGCATTTTGGGAACCTGAAACATCCAAAGATAGGCTATTGTTCCATAGTTCCATTGTTTTATTAAAACCACTAGTCTTAAAATAGAAAGGACTAGTTTATACATTCACCAAAAACAAGTGGGGGAGTTCTTCCTGGACTGTATCATTTAAGCTGCAGATGGGGAGTTGCGAGTGTATCTTCTTTATATATTATTCTCTTAAACATACCTGTCGCTAATCCCATGTGTGGCAGCTCTCGCGATAGTTTCTGAGCTGTTGCTGGGGGATAAACGACGGTGATGAGCGGGAGGGAGAAAACAACCATGGCGGCTGGCGGAGCCACACCTGCTGGTGGAGCTGTGCCAGTGGGAGGAGGCAGCTGGCCAGTGAAGCCTCACTGGCGGGCAAAGCCGCACCAGCAGGAGGCGGCGGCCGGCCAGTGGAGCTGTGCCGGTAGATGGAGGAGGAGGAGGCTGGCCGGCGAAACCACGCCAGCAGGAGGAGCCGAGGAGGCAGCCGGCCAACTGGAGGAGGTGGTGGTGGGCGGGCGGGCCAGAGGCGGCTGGCGGGCAGGTGGGTGGGAAGTTAGGTGCCGGCGGGCGCCTGGTGAGAAAACAACAGCAGCAGCGGCGAGTGGGAGAAAACAGCTGGGACAAATTAGAAGCGCAGTTACTCTGTGCCTGGCCCAGCTAGTTTAAATGATTTCCCTAAGGGAAAATAAATTCCTGCATATAAAAGCAGCCTATTGGGAAGAGGACTCGTCTGACCCTCTCTTCCTGAAACACTCGTTTTCTGTACGAAAGGCGGGTTTTTCATATTGGGAGAGTATTACAAGCATGCAGTCCCCATTTGTAGCCTGAAGTATAGACCAGGGAAAGGTTTACGGATCGATGGTGATGAATGTATAAACTGGTGCTAAGAAAGCAGAAGTTATCTTGATCCAGACTTTACAATCCAGGGCCCAAGTCCTTTGCCACACGTCCTCACCTTCATATGACCAATTGTTGTTAAGCGTTTGCGACAATACGTGCATCTCTTGCAGAAGGACTGAATCGGCTTGACTGCTGGTCTCCCCTCCGTCATCTTCCTCTAAAATCTCTTCTTCCTCTTCAGGATCGGGCGAGTTCTGCATCATCTCCTCAATTTCTTCAATCACCTGTTAAAAGAACAGTAGCATCAAGTCACGTCTAGATTCTGTGCTCAAAACATCAAAGTTTCCATGGTAACACTGTGTCTGATTGTGTGGCATATCACTACTAAAGGCGATGAAGCCATTCATTTTTAAAAACTTCAGATTTGACTATAATAAGCCAATATTTTGGAATATCGCAACAGCTACATCATTCAACTGTAAATACTAGAGAGCAAACTTCAAAATGAGGATGTAGAACAAGAGCCACAGAATGTTCAATCCTGAGCAGTTTAGTGAGCAGCGACCACCAGAAGAAATTTTAAAGGACAGAAATGACTAAGCAACTATTTAATTAAGAGATTTTTCAGGTAAGCAAGCTTGGAAACGGCTTAAAACAGAAGCATGTCAACTATCAGGAGGAAATTAGGGACATTAAGAATGTAAATAGCACAGGATTTTAAAAAGTACTGAAATATCTCATTTATCCATTGTCTGGGGTAAAACACTTGAAGATCTCTGCTTCCTGTTCTGTCCAAAGGAAGTTCCACAACACAAGGGTCCACACGCTGTTTTAAATACTGGCACAACCACCTATTTGCAAAACCCACTGGCACCAGCTTTCCTACGTGCAGCAGCCCCAGCGGGTCCAGAATGCAGACATTTAACTGCACACCATGTTGGCCACTACTGTGTCAAATACGCCCACTTACCTCTCGAAAAACAGTATTTAGCATTGGCTATTTCCTTTAAAAAATGATGTTGTGGCTCAGGGCTTAAAAATCACCCAGATATGTAGATGCCAGTTATAGTTACTCACTGAACAAGCATAGGTTTCTTTTGCCAGAGGCACTCTCTTCTTTGCTCAAGGATGGATTTGCCTCTTTCACAGGAAGACCCATGTTATAGTGAGATTCTGTCCAGTCCCAGCACAGTTGTTGCTGGTGTTACTATTTAGACTATGAGCCCTTTTCATACAGGGAACCATTATTTTCCCATGTAAACCACTTTGAGCACTTTTGAAGAGCAGTATGTAAATATCTGTAGTAGTCTGTAGTAGTTCCAAGCTTAGTGATGCACATGGATTAAGAGGCTATTCACACAACCGATAACTAGCTAGGACAAGTTTCCTACCCAGATTTGGGCACTGTATGCATTCCCAATTTTCAGTTAGCTTTTGGCCCCTAAATGCCATTTTGCATGTTTGGGCATACTGCAGTTACAACCGCAGCCAGCTATAACTGTGGTTATCTTGTCCGTCTGAACTCAGCCTACATGTTCCATCAGTGGGGTTTGGAATTAAAGTTGGGTATCAGGGCACAGTCCTGGTTTTAATATCCAGTCAGGATTATCTACGTTGCCTATTGACACGTCTTTAAAAAGAGAGATGTTAGGATGTGGTATTTTTCCTTTGTGTTCTCAAGTATGTTTCCCACAGATATAACCTAGTCACTGAAATAAGAAGTTTCGTAATAGGTTGGCTGGATCCCAACCCTCATCATGCTGCCGTTTGTTTTTCTTTGCTTGAAGAGACTTCATGCTAATTTAGTCATAACGTTATCCAAGATGACAAGTGAATTCCTTTTTCTTTCTTTTTTTAAGTAGAAGGCATGCACAAAATTCCACAATTCTTGGGAGTGCCCAAGAGAAACCAGAAACCATGGTTTGTTTGTTTGTTTGTTTGTTTATAGAACTATTTATTTGGTTTAGGGATTTATATCCCACAGTATCCTGTAAAAACAAGTACAAGGCAGCAGATGGCCCCCAGATGCCTGCCCCCAGATGGCCAGAGGGTAATGTTGGAGCTATCAGCTCAGCAGAGATCAGATGACACAAGCGACCAGTAGAGTTTCAATTGGTCAGGGCCAGCTCCAAGTTTGAAGGGGTGTATGACAAAGGTCACTCTGTCTTTAAGTGGTGCCTAAGCTTTCAATATTTGGAGATCCATTCTGTATCACAAAGGGCTGAGCATCCGGCTGCTACCTTAGTCAGGAAACAATCTGGTCCAGAGCGAATAAATTGATCCTGAGCTAAAAACATTGCATAGTTCCTTGTCTCGCCTATGTGGGATCCCAATTCCTAGCCAATCCCCTCTTTGTTCTTGTGGGATGTCTCTTAACAAGATTGTAGCAGCACTTCTCACAAGGGGACTAGGATCCAGAATAAATTACAGAGAGAGAATACCTTTCAGGAAAAGAGACAAAAGCTGGCACCACTGTGCCTGGAGTCTTCAAGAAGGCCACCATCTTTGGTTTAAAAACAACACCACCAAACACGCTCATTGCAGAAAACACCACTTGGACCAGTGCGGCTCTGCAGTTGCTCAATGAACAAGGGTATCATCGCCATGGAAACCAACAGAAATTCACAGGTGCAGCAAAGAGTGCAGCAATAGGCTTCAGATATTGACTGACTCGCTCTGAAACCTCAGAGACAAAAGGAGACGTTCCCGTTGACTCTGGATTCTCTGCAAGAAAAATTGCCTGGATTCTTCAGCCAGGGTTGTGCAGGAGGATACCTATCTGGAAATCTTTCAGGCCACACCATGCAATACTCTGGTACTGCAAAATCCCATTTATCTGATGTTGGTTAAGAGCCGTTCATTCACAGTATAGTATAAATGCAGAAGGCACACTATGTCCTCATAGGACTCAAAAGAGTCCTTTTCTCTGCCAGCAATTAACAAAGCACATGTGCCGCACCACCATGCCACCAATTACTAGTTATGGGCAGTCCATATGATCCTCTTATAGGCAGACCCAAGCAACCCACTCCTCCCTAGAGCTGCATATGCAGATGACTTAGGCTTCATAGATGGGTATCCTGTGCGCATGGGGCTCTAGAGCGAAACAGGGCTACTGGATTATGCCCCTTAGAAGAAAAAAGTATTCCTAGCCAAAGTTATCCATTTGTCCATGGGAGTTCCCCTCCACATCTGCAATGCACTGACTTATCCTGCCTACCTTCCCAACGCCCTTCACCTTTTTACATTATAGCCTGATCGGATATAAGCGTTTGCCATTTCAATTCAATAGAAAGGGTATAACCTCATCAAGGTGAATTTTAACAACTATGTAAATTAGGCACACGTGTGTAAATTACCTTAAATTTGCATATTTCATTCTTTTTCTAGCTACAGAGAAGGACAGTAATACTATGAAGTCCTTACCCACTGGCCACTATAAACAGACTTCAGCTAGCCATCTGGCTTCTGAAGTTTCCACAGGTGTCACCTACATACTTTCAAGAAACTTTCACAATAAGTGCGAGAAACTTGCTATTTTTCAATATGAACATTAAGATTCTGAAGAAGCTGCATGCTTTGCTGAATACTACATTCTGTGTAGTTTTTTCGCTTGTGCAAAATCACAGTATCTACAGTTTAGTGTGTATCTTTAGGACTTTAAGTTCTTGGCTGTACTGTGTCTTCCCAAAACCATGCTCCCAAGATGAAACCAGCAAGGTCTGAATATCCAGATATCATCATTGCCTTGTAGGGCATATACTATATGAAGCCAGCCTAATAGTAGTAACATAATCATAAAGGACAGATCTTGAGAGACCCTCAGATTATACTAGACTGGTATCTGACTGAACTTATGGGTGTACAAATTACAGTTTAAGAACCCTGACAATGTTGTATTCCAAATGGCCCACAGTTTCTCTTCTATGAAATAAGATGAAACCAATGTTCCTTAATAGTCTCACTGAGAAGGAGATAAGGTAGCTGAAGCAGAATCCTGAATGAAACCAAGAAGGAGCCATATTTAATGGTAAATTCATATTATTATTATTATTATTATTATTAATAATAATAATAATAATTCAATTTCTATACCGCCCTTCCACAAATGGCTCGGGGCGGTTTACAAAGAAAAATAAAACAAATAAGATGGCTCCCTGTCCCCAAAGGGCTCACATTCTAAAAAGAAACATAGGACACACACCAGCAACAGTCACTGGAAGTACTGTGCTGGGGGTGGATAGGGCCAGTTACTCTCCCCCTGCTAAATAAAGAGAATCACCACGGTAAAAGGTGCCTCTTTGCCCAGTTAGCACATAATCTTCAAGGATGATTAGTGATGTATGCAATCAGTTTTGCTTTTTACACTCCGAAAGAGAAGGGAGCAATGCATGTATATTTCCAATGCCACATTTATGCCATGGCAAATAATTTAGTAGCATTGCAATAATGTCACCTGTTTATTCTTGGAAGCTCTTCCGGTGGTCCTTTTATCCTATGGCAATATTGTGTCAGCATGTTGTCAAAGTTGCTTCCAACTACATATGAATTCCCACATACTCTCCCAGGATCCATATTCTACCCCACAACACCACAGACAGAAGAAGTCAGAAACAGCAACACCTTTTAAAAGGTTATGGAAAACTGGTGATGCAGTAAAAACCAAGATGTACATAACACCAGTGGTCACAAGAAAGAAAATAATGTAGAACAGTGTAAACCATGTAAGCAGTGGTTATTTTGTATGAATTTTAAGTTTGCTATATAGTGGATGTCAGCAAATAGGGTACAGGTGCAACTGAAAGTACTCAAGGTGTCTCCAAAGCCATTAGCTCTCCAACCACTGTTATGAGGCATTGCTCAAAGCAAATCTGTCAAGTAGAGGAAGGAGCTGGTGATATAAGCAGTACAAAGGACAAGCCTCGTGTTGCATTGACCAGCCAATTTTTCTAATAAGGTGATGGAAGGAAGGCAAGTCCTTAGAACTGCCCATTTTTCACCTAGGGAAGCCCAGGAAGGTGCATGTACCTGATCTGCTGTGAGTAGAGGATCCTCATTAATACCAGAGTCATGTTCACTCTTCTCGTTAAGTTCTTCCTCCTCCTTCTCGTGGATCTGAAGGGAAAAAGAAAACCCAAACTGCATGCTGATTCAGTAGCAGGTATGGGCCCAACTTAGGTTTTCTGTGTTTTGTTCGATTTTTTTTTGAGCCTCAATTTGTTCTTTATCACACGAAGTATCCAGATAGTCTGGTTATTTTAAAAAATGCAGGTCTAAGAAGCAGTTAAAAAGATCCACAGCATTCCATCCCCTGAGATTCAACATGAGCTTTTCATGCAGCATGCTTTGAAAGTTCAGTATCTCTTCTCCCCAAGGATCTGGGAGAAGGAAGTGTTGGGGAAGGAGGAAATGCAACAAAACAAGACCTCAGAGAAGAATTGTAGAGAGTTCGTAAAGACAAAGAACCAGCCACACCATGTTCTGAAACATCGTGTGGAGGGAAGCAGTCATATGAAGTGTGTGTTCATTTAACGTATTTTAAATATGTATATTCCACTTTTCCAAAATTGGGGAAGAAAACAAAATGTTTGTGTTGAGGCTGCATGCTGACCCATGGCCAGAAATGTTATAATGTGGGGGCCTAATGATGCAGGAAATCACTGCAGATCAGCCAGAGCATAAAGTACTGGGTCAATTCAGATTACATTTGTCCACTGGTTGCCCACACACAGTAAGGACATGTACGTGCTAGGGTGCCTTTCGACTAGCATCTGAGCGGAGTGTAGAGAAGTAGTTCAGATGAACTGCACCCACCACACACACAATTAGGGAAAGGCACGCAAGTGTGCTAGAGGCATACATGACTTCTCATGGCACACACACATCATCATTGGGTATGGGTAGCCAACAGACAACGCATTGTCTGAACCAGCCCACAGATACGTTAAAGGTTAGTTGCACTGCTTGTAGCGAACCACGGTGTAGAATACGACCTAGATGCTTTCCCTTATATCTCCACAAATATGAAGGCTGGAGACCTTCTTCTTTCCATGCCCCTCACCCCCTTTATTTAAATTAAAGCTGAACATTCAGGGAAGGGACCTAGAATAGCCACAGGGGAGTCAGACAACCATGGCCACTTGCAGCGACAGGCTTGGCTGAGTGGGATGCAGAACCTCACATCACGGAAACAGCCTCCTTGATGCTTACGGCATTTGTCTCTTCAGACAAGTGCCGTAAGCACGGGAAACGTGAGGGTGAGTCTTTTGAACACATCAGTGCCAGGGCAGGGCTTGGAGGCACACTCTTGGGTTGCTGCACAACACCCCTCACTTCCCCCCACCACAGTTTCTTTTAAAGTCTGAAGGGGACTGTAGTGACTCCTATCATAAGACCGGGCTTCACCTTACTGGTGGGCTCAATACCACACAAAATGGCTGGGTCACAACCACACAAAATGATTCCACTTGAACGGGACATGAGAAAAGCTGTATGTGTGTGGGGGGGGGAGAAAGGTGTTCTTCATCACAGGCACATAATGACCACTTTAACATTTCTCTTCTTACTTCATTAAAACCCCACAGTGGCACCCTTTAGACCGGACCTCCGGGCGGAGGTCTGGTCCCCCGCAGGCCTGGGCAAGGGGGCCCAAATGCTGAGTCTGGGATTGTCAATCACTCCTGTGATGCCACCGCTGGCTTGCCCGAGCTATGCTGGGTGGCCGAACAACCTGTGCTAGTGACAGCCAGGCGGGCTCAGCACATGCAGAGGCGATGGGGCCAGGGCGGGCGAGAAGGCTTCCAAGCTAGCAGACAGCCAAGCCGCTTCCACCCGGCCATCCAGAACCAGGGTGTAAACCAACTAGACAAACAACATTTTAGCTCTATTTTTTAAAAATGAAACCAAGTGAAGGTTCAGAAGTATCATTGGGGGTGTCTGGGCTATACCACTTCATATTGCAGGTGGGATCTTATCCGATGGAAAACTCCACCAAGGGGCGGGGAGACCTTGCAGTCAGAAAACTAGCATATCAGAGAGAAGATATCAGACGTTCTTCAGATATAAGAGCCCCACATAAGCTCTTGTAATCAGCCTGTCATCGCTATTCAATTCAAACAGAAATGCCCAAAAGTCTGCCCTTCCCATTTCCCTTTTTATTTAGGAAGTTAATCAATATTTGCTTGTCTCACTGTTTCACTGGCCGCAGCAGTTTATTTGAGTGCATTGCTGCACTGGGCAATGTTACTAACGTCTCTGTTTCCATGCAGCTGAGATTGCATAACATTTGCTAAAGCAGAAAGAAAGACTGCTGCTGCTGCTTCTGCAGAGTGGATGCAGAAGATTCCCGGGACCCACCTTTTAGAGGCAACACTGATTCTTACAAAGGTGCCCCTTCTACTATACCCAGAAATACATTACTATAATATTTAAAGTGCATTTACAGGAGCGGGGGGAGAGAACATGTTTAGGTTTCTACAGCATGGTTTCCCACAAGCGGAAGGAAGTTCATACTTGCAGGAAACCGTATTACATTGGATCTCTTTATTAGATGTTGATAGCCACATGTGCTCTTTACAAAGCAAATGACTCCACAGATGCAATGATTGTGGCCAGACTGGCACCAACACCAAGCAAAATTGGGTCCGGGGATGCTGACGGAGCCTCTGAGCTATGTATGCCTAGGACCCAATGTCATCTCAGTTTCACCCTCCCCACTGTTCTGCTGGCACTCAAGAGGCCAGTGTGAGCAGTTAATTAAGAACTGTAGCAGTGAATGAATGAGGAGAGTGCTCTTTCTGGGGAAAGGCACATATTTGGTCTGGAATGTGTGGACATATATGAAGCTGCCTGATACGGAATCAGATCATGGGACCATCTAGCTCAGTACTGTCTACACCAGACCTGCACAACATAAGGCCCGGGGGCCGGATTTGGCCCGCAGAGACTATATTACCGCCCTCCCCAAGTATCCTGCAGCAACACAAGAGCTGGAAACTGCCTTAGAGCGCCATCCTGTGCATGATTTCTCAGAAATATGCTCCATGGTGTGCCCAGTGAGGCTTACTCCCATGTAAGCATGCCTAGCATTGTAGCCTGAAAGCAACAACAACTAGGGAGAGGAGAGGACTTGGCATTTGTTTGGGGCTGGCATGCACTCTAGAGGCCCCATTCACTGAGCACAAGGACAGGACCTCTTCTCTGGCCACTATCCTTGGTTAAAACGATGGGTCCATTGACGGGGGGATAGATCCACAAGTACCTAATATAATAATTTTAATTTTAATGTAATAATATGCTTTAAAAAATGATCTCGGCCCCTGCACGCCAAATTGTGGATGGTTCTGGCCCACCAGGGCATTTGAGTTGTGCAGCCCTGGTCTACATCAACCAGCAACAGCTCTCCCTAATTTCAGGCAAGAGTCTTTCCCAGCCCTACCTGTAGATGGCAGGGATGGAACCTGGGACCTTCTGCATGCAAAGCAAATGCTCTACCTCTGAGCTATGGCCTCATCCCCATTCTATCATATTCTATCAAGGTAAAGAAAATATCAAATTGGCAGATCCTACATACTGTGACAAGGGTGCCTGTGCAGTCTTTTGGCTATTTAGAGGAAAGCGAAACCCCTAAAGATTGCCTTCATCTGCACAATCTTCACCATTCCCCCATCTACCAATCAACAGCCCTAATCCTTGACCGTAGCATAAACAGTTTCTCCTTATTCCTGCCCCAGGCTCTAGAATTGTTTCCAGGTTTAGAGAGGAATTTCTGAAGAAAAAAACCCCATCTCCCAAGTACATTGTTTTATGGCCATCGTGCATTCTTGGCAAATAGGCAGTTTGGTCTTGGGGGAAGGAGCAATTGTGCCCATTCAGCTACTTTCAAGGTCAGCGCGCTCTGCTAGCTACAGTGCAGAAAGAGGGAATTACATCATGGGGAGGGTTATTCATGGTTTGTTTAAGATTTCATCCTCCTGGCAGATGCAGAAGGCCTCTTCAGTAGACAATCTAAACATTCAGGAATTTACGATACAGCTCTGCTGGGACCGTAATACTTCAAAATGTAATAGACAGAGGATCACAGATTCTAACGCTTCATTGTATTAGATGCCTGCACAGGAGAGCTGGTTGAGGAGGAAGAGCTGGAGCTGGGTCTCACGATCAGTGAGACCAGGTTTTCGTGAGTGTGCGAGGACAGTGGGCTGAGCCTGCTCTCCCCACACACGAGCAGGAAGGGTACCCTGGGCGGCCGGATCGGCCGCCCACACAATTGCTGGCTCTGTGATGGAGCCGGCGGGGGCTGGAGGGAGTGGGGGCCAATTGGCCCCTGGAGGCTCCAGCATGCCCTGAGCAAGCACTCAGGGCATGCTGTCAAGACCCCCGGAGTCGGGAGGCGACTTTCTGCCTCCCCTCCGGGGGTCTCCTCGTGAGTAGCCATGGCTACTCACGATTGGGAAGCCCAGGTTTGCGGAGCCCTTGCTCCACAAACCTGGGCTAAGGGGCGGGCTACAATAGTGGGCTAGCCGCCTGCGAGCCCGGTGGTTTACATGATCAGCAAAAATCGGGCTAGGCTCTCCAAGCCTGATTTTTGCTGATCATGAGAATAGCCCCCTGGTCTTGCGGTACAAAGCTAAGCAGGGCCCACCTGGGTTTGCATTTGGATGGATGGCTACATGTAAGCACTATAAGATATTCCCCTTAGGGGATGGGGCTATAGCTCAATACAAGAGCACCTTCATGCCTACATGCAGAAGGTCCCAGGTTCAGTCCCTGGCATGGGCAGGTAGGTCTGACTTGGGTTAGGGCAGCTTCCTATGTAAATTAACCTACAAGGGAGAAAGCTAAACTAGAATCTTACGGCCTGATGAGCTGCATGCTGGGAGTTTTTCACATGGTTGATTATTCCAACAAATGATCCCCTATTTGTATTCTGAAGCAAAAGAACCCCAGAAGGACTTTATCTCTGGATTAAAACAAACAAAATCTAAATCAGCCTTTACTGACAAAGATCAAACAACACTAGGATGATCAAAGGCTGCAAACACAAGTGAAGGGAACGTAGTGTTTATTTTTCTTTCCTGTTGCTGAGCCTTAAAATTTTAAGTCCACAGCTCTCTCTGAATGTGCTCCCCCTCAAGTTCATGTCCTCCATCCCCATCACAGCTCTCCTCCATCTGTTACCTGAGCACTCTTGGCTAAACTTAACGAGCTTCGTTGGGGGCTGCTTCATTTGGCACTTTCCCCATCATTATTGCAACATATTATCTGTAAAAGTGTCTAAAAGATACGAGGCACTGTTCATTAATCAAAATACACAGCACCGTGCCCAGAGGCTCACAATCTACCCATTTACACTCATGCTGTGGACATCATGCATTACAAAATACATGGTTTTTTCCCTACAGAGCGCTTAATACATGCTTTCCTAAAGAGATCACTCTCTGTAGGGACAAATATGTGTTTTGTAATGCATGAAGCACAGCTTGAGTGCAAATGGGTTGGGCAGCCACTGCCAGTACACACTGCCTTAGTTGTGTACCTGTGCCATGCTTCAGGCATGACAAATAAGCCTTCCCCCATCCCACAATGCAAGTCTGGTCTGGCCTAGCCCACCCCACACTAACATATCTCTGTATGGAACAGTCTCAGCCTTATTCTAAAATGCAATCTGGTTTGCATTATGATTATTTTTCAACAATTTATCTATACTATGTGCCCCACCACCCATTAAGGTCACTTGAGGAGGTCCGTCCCCAGTTGCCGCCAACTCGTTTGGTGGCTACACAGAGGCGGGGCCTTCTCAGCTGCTGCCCTGAGATTGTGGAATGCGCTCCCTACTAAGATACGAGCCTCCCCATCTCTGGCAATTTTTAAGAAACTTCTGAAAACACATCTCTTCAACCGAGCTTTCTCAGCTTTTTAATTTTGTTTTTAAACTGTTTGGCTAGTTAATTGGTGTTTTATGATGTTTTAATTGTTAATTATTTTATGCAGTTTTACAATTTCTGTTTTAATTGTTAATTGATTTTAATGGTGCTTTAATGTAAACCGCCCTGAGCCTTCTGGAAGGGCGGTATAACATTTTTAATAATAAATAATAATAAATAAATAAATACATACAGGGGACAGTCTAATGAAATTAAATAAAAGTACAAGGCAGGTTGAGGAATTCCAGAGGCCCCACTAGATACTGGGAAGGATGGGATCAGCAAGAAGCCAGGCATGCTGGAGAGGAGGGCTTGCTCTTGGAGCAGGGCTTGCTCTTTTTCTGCCGCTATCATCACCAGTTGTCACCCATCCCCGCCAGCCACTGCTCTTACTACCATTATTCGCCATTTCTTGCACACATAACAGCAGCCAGAAAAGCCTCTCTTTCCCCTAAGCTATTTTACTTCTGTGGCTACTGTAGGTCGTGTGCAGCAAGCAACAGGGCTAGGGCAAGAACTGAGCCCTATTCAGACTTTATGTTGTACCTGCGTAGTTCAGATGCCTGTACACTCGCATAGATGTTTGTGTGAGGGGCTGTACCTGTGTTCCTTTTCAAAGTGAACCGGTGTACAGGCCCCCTAGAAAGCGCAGTGCTGGACCTGTGTTCAACGTAACACATTAATAACTGTACCTGCGCACAAGTCTGTATCTGGGAACACTGACTGTACACAGGCTGTATGAGTGCTGGACATAATGTGTGAATAAGGCTCTGGAGTGTCAATGAAGTGCAGTCAGAGCAGCGCACAAGCCACTCACTAGCCCCAGGGGGAGAACTGGGCCCAGCCTGCAACCAATGGCCGCCAGCTGGGTGAGACTGCTTCCCCTTGCCATGGCAGCAAGCATGAGTTTTCTTCATTCTCAGCAGGCTGGCACTGACGGCAACAAGAGCCACTGTCCCCTGCTAACTGAGCAAAGAGGAACCTTTTAAAAGTGGCGATTCTCTTTATTTAGCAGGGGGAGAGCAACTGGCCTTACCCATCCCCAGCACAGCATCCCTCCAGTTGCTGTTGCTGGTGTCTATCTTACATATCTTTCTTAGATTGTGGGCCCTTTGGGGGACAGGGAGCCATTTTATTTCAATACATACACACACACACACACACACACACATATCCCGCTTTGGGAACTTTTGTTGAAAAGTAGTATATACATATCTTGTCATGTTCGTAACACCATTTTAACCAACGGCTGCTGCCCAACATGTTTTTATCCCACAGTGTCCGACATAATGTCACATTTCCCACCATCATGAACCACTGACTAGAAGGCTGCTGCTGCTACTGACCCACCGAGGATGAAAGAAACTCATAAGGAAAGCCAGAGAACAGCACTGCAGAGACCAGCTCAATGGGAGATCGGTGACTCAAGGGGGCAACAGAGTTCTACTTGGTCCTATAAAGCTGCCAACTCTGACCTGGTTCTTGGGTCAACCCAACTCAACAGACTGAGCCGCTCTTGAACAGCTGCCCCATTGACTCACTTCCTGTCTCCAGACCACCAGCTCTGACTTACACAAGGGCTGTCCTTAAACTAATTCAGGCTAGAAATATTATGCACATGGTTAGCAGTTGTTTCTATAAAGCCATGGAAAACCCTGCCATGCACAAGATGGAGCAATGGCAGAAAAGCCACGGAAGAGTCAAACGGGGAGAAAACCAGCCTCAATAAGAGCACCAATAACCACCCACAACAAGAACCTCAAGATGTTTAGTTACAGCTGTGATCCACGCACTTTTCCTTGGACATTTTATTCATTATAAACCACTGGTCATGAACCCAGTCATGGACTCAATCGTGGACCCAAATGTCTGTCTTAAGATGGGCTGCACAAGTAGCAGCATCTTTTTTAAAGGGAGTGTGTATGTGTGTGAGAGAGAGAGGAGGGGGGGAGAGATGAAGTAAATATGGGGAAACAAAGAGCGGGGGGGGGGGAATCCCACACTGTAGATTGGACTGAAGTGGGTTCCAGATCTGTGAATGACTGCAATTACAGACTGAACAATATGACCCCAATTTCCAGGCACCCAATCCAGCAGAAAGCTTGCTGTGGCCTGAAGAGAGATGCTTCCTTTTCGCTTGAGTAATGAAAGAAGCCCCTGATTCCAGATATGTGCATCAGGTTGAACTAGGATTAGGAGGTCATTAATTAAATAGTAATGGTCCGTCATACAGAACGCCCGCACGAAATCAATAGGCTCAATTCCCAGAGAGTATCTACCACCCAGCTGCTGTCAGTCAGTGAAGGCACCCATTTAATCTCCCCGGGCAAGAACTAGACAGTTTAGCCTAACAGCACTATCTGCTCCTGTGTAACTAAAGCATCATTGCCTCCACATTTTTATTCATTTGCACTTGCATTTCATTATAAGCTAATACAAAGATAGTTATTTTTACATTTCTATCCCCTTCCTCCTCCGAGGAGCTCAGAGCAAGGTACATGGTTACGTTTATCCTCACAACAACCCTGTGAGGTAGGTTAGGCTGAGAGAGAAGTAAATGGCCTAGAGTCACCCAGTGGGCTTCATAGCTGAACAGGGATTTGAATTCATGTCTCCTCGGTCCTAGTCCAGTCTAAATGAGATATGAATATGAGATTCTGGTCACCATACCTCAGAAAGGGTATTATAAAACTGGAGAAGGTACAGAAGAGGGCAACCAAAAGGATCAGGGGCCTGGAGCACCTTCCTTATGAGGCAAGGCTACAACACCTGAGGCTTTCTAGTTTAGAAAAAAGACAACCAAGACAAGAACAGACCAGTCCCGAAATCACTGGAGGACATTCCAATGTGACGTCGAGGCATCCTTTAATTTCAGGAAGGGGGTGATCATCTGAATCGCCCCTCTACAGACAGCCCAAATCCCTGTTTAAACAGTGGGTTGGGATGTCCTCCAATGACAGGGCAGGTCAGGATGTCCCCCAATGACAGGGCGGGTTCACTATTGGTGTGACCCCAACCTGATCTCTGTGTGCTGGTTGGTGTTCCCTTGCCCTGGTCCCTTGTTATCTCATCAGTCTAGGTTTTTCTACCCAGAGCCTTACCAGTGAGCTGTAAGCAAGGAATACTTGAGTTATTAGAAAGAGTCTAATGTGTGCTACTTGTTCTCACACATCTAATATGCCCAACATCACACAAAGGGCAGAGATGGCTGCCAAGATGCTTTGGAAAGTCCCACATGCCTCTCAGAACAGAATTCTGGATTATCCAAAGGCTTCCACTCCCCACTGAAAAAAACATCTCTTTGCCATCTGTTGTTCATGCTTCCTGGCTTGATTAAATTAGCTCTTCACTCCAGCAAACCCATTAATAATTTAAGGACTAATAAGTTATTGTTGACTGAGCAGGATAACAAAGCCAGCGGTGGAGGCTGCAATTTTCCATTAGTCAGCATGCAAAGCCGACACATACATTTATTCAGCGGCTAGAGGAGAGGAAGAGGTGAAATAGTTGCATTTAATTGCAGCTGGGTTGTGCGTGCCAAAAGAGAGCCACCTTCAAACACAGTTAGTGGCACTTGGAGGAGAAGGATGGATGCTGTAGAGCAGGGTAGCACAACTGCAGTCCTCCAGCTGGTTTTGGACTACAACTCCCATCCTCCGCCACCACAATGGTCAATAGGCAGGGGTGATGGGGCATCTGCAGGAGGGTTGAATTGTGCAGCCCTGCTGTGGAGGATGGCCACAGTCTGCCCCTGCTCTCTGGGGCAGCATGAGAGGGACCTAGAAGCAATGGCTGGGACCAGCCCAATTGAATTGGGCTTCAAGGTCAAGCAGTCACAGATGTAATTCACTCAGTCAAAAACTGTGTTCTACCTGGGTTTGGGAGCTGTGTGTGTTCCCAATTTTTGGTTGTGTGGAAGCAAGTAAGAGGAAACCCTGAGTAGAAGTGTGGAAGCACGGCAGGAGGAAACGCTACCCAGGAGCTTTCTTCCTAGCTTGCTTTCTCACAGTCACTTCAACTCAGAGTATCCTCTTATCTTGTTTCCACACAACTGAACATTGGGAGCACACACAGCACCCAAACCCGGGTAGAACACAGTTTTTGACTGAGTGAATAACCTCACAGTCAAGAAGCAACTCGTATCCCAGCTGCCCCCTTCCAAGAATGAATTCCACACAGGCCTTCTGTCACCTTCAGCAGTGTATTTTGATCTCCAAAATGTTTTGCCCCCATAACAGACTGGGAACTGTCTCCCACTGTATCCTCAAACCAGCATGAGTTAGTCATTCACAGGAACATAGGGAACTGCCATATACTGAGTCAGACCATTGGTCTATCTAGCTCAGTATTGTCTTCACAGACTGGCAGCGGCTTCTCCAAGGTTGCAGGCAGGAATCTCTCTCAGCCCTATCTTGGAGATGCTGCCAGGGAGGGAACTTGGAACTTTCTGTTCTTCCCAGAGAGGCTCCATCCCCTAAGGGGTGGCCATTTGACCTCACAAATGAGCAGCCTGAGCAGCTCAAGTTAAAGCCTGCACTCCACACTTCTCAGCTGGGGGGTGGGACACCAAAATCAGACTCCGCCTAGGGTATCAAAAACCCTAGGGCCAGCTCTGATCTGGCAACCCTATTCTAGGTTTGCCATATTCAAGCTCCTCAGATCCAGGTGGCCTAATTTGCATATTATGTAGCAACTAATTTGCATTCTATTTATTTATTTGACAGATTTATATACTTTCCCCTCCTTCTCTGCCCTCCCTTGTGATCGGATCCAGAGTAAAATCTGGGCCGCGCATTTGAAATCCGTGTAAATCTGGGTGGAATTTAGCAGCCCAGTAGAGGAGCCAAAATCTGGAGGCTACCCTAAATTCCGGGGGATATGGCAACCCTGCCCTTTTCTCCCCCCACCCCCCTACCTGGCTCTTCTTTTCTGGATATTTATTTTGAAAAGGCAAAAAGAAGAACAGCTTACTCCTTCAGAGTGGCTAATCAGCCGAGAGCATCCTACCTCTAGTCTTTCAACAACACTCCAAAGAATATTGCAGCAGCTGCTGCAACAACAGCACAAGGACCTGCTTGATTCCTTGCCCTGCTCTGCAATGAGTATTCTTCAGCCATCACAGCCACCATTGTTCAGGAGGCTGGCGATGCCATTGTTCCCAATGTGTCAGGGTAGAAGGCGGTACAAACATCATCCATGTCAGTCTCAGAGCAAACAACAGCCGAGATGACAATGCCTCCCTTGACAAACACCCATCAGGCTGTTTCATTCAACGTCTCCCCTATTATAGATGCCTCTCCATTGGTAAGGGACGATGACCTCCACTCAAGTAGTGTTGGGAAATCTGTTCTGCTATCCACCGAGAGTCTCTTTCTCACATTCTCTTAGTCCTGCTTCATGGAATGGCACCTAGTTGCCAGGTTAATGTTCGCAGGCATTAATGCAGCTGCCTAATTTTCATTGGTCCCTTTGCCGTGTTGCAAAAAGTGCTTCACACCAACCTGCCAAGACTTATTTCGTCTTACGTTTAACAGAGGGGAAAGGGAGGGGGACACACAACCCAGGTAAGTACCTCTGTGTCGGAGATGTTGCCATTTAACGCCTCCATGTTGGGGTCCCTCCAGTCCTCGGTGATGGATGGGATGTAATTGTCTGTAAGAGCATCCCAAACCCTGGAAAAAGCAAGAGGTTGTTAATAGAGGAAAGCTGTCCTGACAACAGGGGGGCTTACCTCAGGGCTATTTGCGCAGCAAGCAGAGTTCAAAGAAGATGGTGAAGAAAATGGAAATGACAAAACTGCCACATTCTGTTCAGTCGAATGTCCCAATCACAATCAGTGACAAAGCCATCTGCAACATCCAATATAGCACAGTGCTATAGTTGACTTAAAAGTGAATTCTACATTCATTTTGCCCAGATCCAGTCCAAAAGCATTATGTAACAAGAGGATTTTCTAATTCACAGTTTACCATGGAAAATATTCTTCAGCCTAGAAAACTTCAGCTGGATCTAAAGGTGCTCTTCCACTTGCAGAATTTGACTTCTGCCCACAGAAGCACTGTTTTAAGCACTGCACGCAAGAGCATTGCATGAGAAAAGTGATACTAAATTCCCGCAACGTTCTTCCCCTTGCACCAAGACAGCTTGGACAACGTGTTTCACAAGTGGAAGCTTAAGAACTCCTATAAGAGCCATCATATAGCAGTGAGTGGACTCTTGTGAAAGCTTTTTCAGAACATGGCTAGCAGTTATATTCTTTCTGCTGATGGTTCTCTGGACTCAAGTCTCTGCCTGCCATCAAAAAAATTTTATTCTCAATGCTTTTTCAGTTTAACTCCCCTGTCTCTAAGAAGTAGGGAGGGCAAAAATATTTAATTTGTTTAAATAACAGTATTTATAATAGGGGTTCTCAAACGCAACATCCCCAGATATTGTTGGACTACAGCTCCCATAATCCCATCTGCCATTGTGGCTGGGAATGATGGGGGTTGTAGCCCAACAACATCTGGAGATCAAAGTATGGGAACCCCTGCTTTAAAAGGTAAGAATCTGCATCTTGAATTCAGCCTGGGAGAAATCAGATACCCAGAGCTATACAGACCTGCCTGGTCTGTCTCAAACAATAGTCTGATAGTGGCATTTTAGACTCATGAGTTTCCGGTCACTTTTCAAGGGCAAACCCAAACAGAGTGCGTGAAGGCAATCCAGTTTTGAGATGACTAGAACATAAATTACCATGGCCAGGTTCGTCTTCTTTGAGAAATGTTGCAGCTGGCCGGCACCCAGTCGAAGCAGTTTAAAGGCACTTGTAGTCATCACAGCACCCGAGTATCTAAGATCCAGCACTGAATCAAAAAGCAAGCCCAAGCGGCAAACTGGTGACAAGGGAGATTGCAACCCAACCCGGGGCAGGGGGTACACCTAACCCTGGATCAATAAATGATTTACATTTACATTTATTCCCTCACATGCAGTCTCTTACTGCTATCAAATGTCAGATCAGGTTTCCACCTCTTCCCTAAGAACTGATGACAGGGAGAGACAGATACAATATTGATGGTTCCTCACCACAGATCTCCCGATTATTGCATTTAATAGCGGCAACTGTTGAAAAGCATGGAGGACAAGATGGAACCCTGCAGCATCCGATAGGCCAATGGCCAACACGACCTTCTGAGACCTACTCATGAGGAATGACTACAGCAACCTCAGTATGGTGCCCCACACTCCATCCCTGCAAAGCAATTCAGAATACCATCCCTGATGTCATCACATGCTCCTGAGCAGTGTTCCCTCTAACAGGGATTCCCAGATGTTGTTGACTACAACTCCAAGAATCCCCAGCTGCAATGGATTTTGCTTGGGGATTATGGGAGTTGTAGTCAACGACATCTGGGAATCCCTGTTATTGGGAACACTGCTCCTGAGAGATCCAGGAGAATCAATCCACAAGAATGCACTCACCACATTCATATCCTGGTGCAAGTCATCCACTAGAGTGGCTTAGGCAGTTTTTGGTCAAAGACCAGCCTGATAGGGATCTAGATCAGGGATTCTCAATGCTGGGTCTCCAGATCTTACTGGACTTCAGCTCCCATAATCCCCTACCAAAGACCACTGGGGCTGGGGGATTATGGGAGTTGAAGTCCAACACCATCTGGGGACCCAGCGTTGAGAATCTCTGATCTAGATGATCCGTTTCATCTGGGGGGAAATCTTGTATTTGTAGGGGAAAGACAGTAGAAGAAGACTACAAGTTTCATTGTGTTATTTATGAGAACAGGTTTCAAAATGCAGCTTCTGCAAGGTTATGGTTATGAACACTGGCCCAATAAACAGAAGATCAGAGATTCCCCTGGCCACTAGCATCAAAAGATTTTCCTGTACAATGGCTACTTTCACCCTGGTGGCTGTGGAATATTTTGACTTGCATGTTGTGTTTTGCAATTATGCCGCCTGCTGTGCACTGCTTGAGACTGGTCTGTTGCTACTCCAGGGGGCTTTGCATCTATTTCTTGGCTGCCTACTATTTGATTCGTTTTACTTTACTGTTTTTCGTTGTTATACAGTTGTTGTATTATGGCTGATGGCTGGACCAAATAAACTGAACAGAACATTTGATCGCTGCTCAGTTAAAACCATGCTGGATGTGTACAGAATACATTCAACACAGAATCAAACAGGGAGTCAAGCACGGGACTTGGCTGATGTAAAGCTAATTCCGTCACATGAAATGAATGCCTCCTTACTGAAGTTAGTGGGATTACCATATAACCTCATATACCTGAGCATCTCATGGGCGATACAAATCACTTTCATTCAGGAACAGAGGGCAATATTGGCATAAAATTCCATGGGGAAGCACCCCGTTCTTCTGACACTCCATTCAGATCAATGGGAGCTTTAGTACTGATTTCTGCCGGAGCAGGATCGCACCTATAGTGAATTTGGATAACAGGATATTTCCTATAACTGAGGGACGGCAAATGTGGGGCTCCACTGTATAAGTTTATGTCCTTACAATAGTAAACAAACAATGTGTCCATTCAGAAAAGAAAAAACAGACCACAGTCCTGGAGGCAAGCCAAGAAAATAAATAATCATAGCAGCTGCAGAGAACCAAACAGGGAAGCAACCGATTAAACAGCAAAAAGAACAAAGAGAGTGAAAATCGGATCCTTGTCATGTAAAACAAAGATAAACTGTTCTTCCTTCCATGAAAGAGATGTTGGATTCACTTTGGCTAGCAACTCAAAAGAAGCCTCCAGTCGGCAAACAACAACTGGTAGCCAAGTTCTGCGAGCTATGTTCTCTCAAATATTATACACATTATAGTGGTGGAGTATTAATCATAACTAGCTGATCCAGCGCAGAGCATCTGTGCACCCAGTTCTCCCCCACCCACCCATCTTCATTTCATCTTCAGCCCCAGTCCGTTCTCCCCCTCCCAGTCCTCTTTCTCTCACCGCCCTCCGGTGGCGCTTTCCAATTTCCCCCACTGCCTGCCCACCGGTGCTTTCTCTCCCTGCCCACCAGCTGGCCTGGTCACCATCCGCCCGTCCTTGCCACTATCTGGCAGCTGCTTGCGAATTCTCGTGAGAGCTGCCACGCATGGGATTAGCAAATACACACACACACACACACACACACACACACACACACACACACACATATACACACACACACCCCACTACCACAAAATTGGTATTGGGGGGGCGGGACATGCGGAGTTGGCAGCCAGAGGTGCACCTAAGTAATTTTGGAGCCTGGACCTAAAGGCCTTTCCACCCACCTCCACCCCCACTGCCGCCAGAGAAGCAGCAATGCACTATTTTTTTTACACCACAACATGCTCAGGGAAACTCTTTTTGTTTCTATTTTTTTGAGAAGAGATTCTGAATAAGATACTTCCCACTGACTGGCAGAGAGATACCACATTTTGCATGCTCAGCACATGGAGGCCCCAAAGGCTTGTGGGGGGCCGAATCTCCGCCCGGAAGTCCGGTCCAAAGAGCGCCACTGTTGGCAGCAGTGGGCAGGGGCTAGTTTGAAAGGTGAAACATCTGGGCCTTTATAGCATCATTTGGAGCAACCCCAAAGCAAAACACAGGCACAAATGTTATGGGTTTCTCTCTTTTTAAGTAAGGCAACACAAGGACTGAGAGCATTTTGCTGTCACAGTGAACTTTTAAGTGCTAAACACAAAGAAGCAAAAAGCTAAGCGTCCAGGCCTGACAGCAAGCAGCTGCTCCACTTTAAATGACTAGCTGGTTGCATTAGAAGTACTGGATATTTCATTTGCTCTATGGGTGAATTCAGGCAACTCATTAAGAGCCCTTCCACACAGTGATAATCACATCAGGAGGAGGCCTTGTTCCCACATAATGATTGCTCAGGAAAGTAGTCTTCAATCTTTCCAAACACAGAAACTTCTTTTAGCTCCAGGCTGCAACAGGGAACTCACTTTTAAGTTTTTTACTATATGCATCCATCTTTCTCCATTGTGTTTTTCTACCTGTCATAGGAACATAGGAAGCTGCCTTACACTGAGTCAGACCATAGGTCCATCTAGCTCAGTATTGTCTTCACAGACTGGCAGCAGCTTCTCCAAGGTTGCAGGCAGGAATCTCTCTCAGCCCTCTCTTGGCGATGCTGCCAGGGAGGGAACTTGGAACCTTCTGCTCTTCCCAGAGTGGCTCCATCCCCTAAGGGGAATATCTTGCAGTGCTCACACATCAGGTCTTCCATTCAGATGCAACCAGGGCAGACCCTGCTTAGCTATGGGGACACGTCATGCTAGCTACCACAAGACCAGCTCTCCTCTCCTAGACCAGCTCTCCTCTCCTATTATAAATTTATTATAATATAATACATAAGTTTGGGTGGGGTATAAATTTGATAAATAAACAAATAGATAAATTTATAAACCGCCCCATCCAGAGGCTGGGTGGGATGAGATAGGATGGAATGAGTGCTTACAACTTTTCCCCATTCAGCTAGGCTGCCATCATTAAAGTGGATAACCAAGGAGTAGAGGCACCAAAACAACGAAGACCAAAGTGCAGAGAAAGAATGGCGCAGAACTGCTTATTTATAAAGAACAGTCCCAACACATTTTGAGGCAATGAGGCCTCTTCTTCAGGGGACTGCAACATGAATTTTTTAAAAGATAGAACACATAACGAAGTACTGTATAAATTTCATGAGTAAAATAATCAACATCAGAGACAGAATAAAAAACTAAGAAATATCAAAAGTGGTTTCTGTAGGGGAATTAAAAATGAGAGAACAGTGTAGTGCATGTGATACTACCTAAAGCAACAAGCTACTGCTACTGTTTGCTTCAAACCAAGATCACTCCACCCCATCCAGTGGTCCAGATCAGGGAAGTTGAATCATCTTTCCTAATCAGGACCACTGGATGGGGTGGCGTGAGTACTTACAAGCTTCTCTCCTTCCTCCTGGTCTGCCCTCCTTGAATGTGGGGCAGAATGTTCAAATACCACCAAATCACTTGGCTGATTTACTACAGTAAGTCAACCATGCAATTAGACAGCATGTTTAGGTTCCAATAACTCTGATTGATTTGTGGATGATAAGATTGTATTTTACTCGTGGATAATAAGTTTGCAAAATAAGTTTGTAAAACTGTTCTTATTTGTGGATATTGTAAGTTTGGAGATGCATTCTATTCTTTTGATTTTATACTATTCCTACTTTCTTTTTTCTTACTTTTGTATCTTTGTATTTTGAAAACCAATAAAATCTATTTTTTTTAAGCATATTTAGGTTCCACTCCTGTGCACACCAGGTGGGTGAGGAGAAGCTGAGTGCATTTGTTCCTCACCATACAATGTGCCAGGCTGTGAGAGATGTGGAACATCCCAAACAGATGGGTCCATGTGTGCAGAGAATTTCCAGCGTACACACAGAGTGGGCACATGCCATGCACAGTATGTTTCCCATCCATTTCAATGGCAGGATTTGGAAGCCATGCTCATCTCATGTTCCAGAGACGGAAGTGAAGGGGGAAGCCAGCACTGTGGAAGCTACATGAGCAAACATAAGAGTTCCTGAAGATCAATGGACTGGTACCAGGGACTTCATAAACCTGGATCAGGGTAAACAGTGATGCAACTGTTGAGTGAAATGCTTTTGCCTGAGCACCCATCAGACCAATGCCAAAGAATACAGAAGGAGATTCTTCTGTATCTTCTGGAGAAGTTTTTGTTGGCTTCTGCAACTCAGCTAGGTCTCATGGAGACATAACAGTCTTGCAATTACAGGTGGCTGGAATGCTTATTGTTGTTATTGCTTAAAATGAATGTACTAATTGCCCTCCTATTAAAATATTAACAGTGAGGTAAAGTTATTTCTTCCTCTTAGAGATATTATCCCATGTAAGTTTAAAACAATATGTGAAGAAAACAAAGAGGAACTGCAACTCAATAGCAGAGAACCTGGTTCGCCAGTATGTGGCACCACAAATCAATCCTTGGGGAGTCACAAACACACACCAGTTACAGATCACAGAAATCAAGTCTGGGAAAGTCCTATGTCCAAAATCCTAGAGAGAAGCTGCCAGGCAAGGGTGACTATTGACCTAATTCTCTATAAGCCAGCATTAATCTTTCTCACTAAGACAATAGCCCTATACAACTACGATGAAAACTATTTACATATTATGTTCAACATTCCTATAATCTGGTACAGATCTGTACACAGGTATAGGTATTTATGTTGAACATGGGTACAGCAGTACACTTCCTATATGGATTCTGGGCTGGTACCCAGGCCCAGAATATGAATAGTGCTCACTAGTGCTCCACAAACAGAGGAATAGTCATTAACACACACACAAAAACATGTACCTGTTGCTGTTTTGTATGTAAACTGCTTAGAGGCCTGGGCCTGAAAGGCGGCATGCAAACCAAACCATGTCTTAGGGTCGTAACAGGAACATCAATCTTTACAGCTTTTTATTTGGGCCACTTGCATGAGGATGTACACTCAAAAAATCTACATTGCAAGGACGAGGTTCTTAATTTGTCTCCAATTATTTATTTGTTCGATTTCTATACCGCCCTTCCAAAAATGGCTCAGGGCGGTTTACACAGAGAAATAACAAAAAATTAAGATGGATCCCTGTCTCCAAAGGGCTCACAATCTAAAAAGAAACACAAGATAGACACCAGCAAGAGTCACTGGAGGTCCTGTGCTGGGGGTGGATAGGGCCAGTTACTCTCCCCCTGCTAAATAAAAGAGAATCACCACATTAAATGGTGCCTCTTTGCCAAGTAAAAGTGCTCCTTTGCAAAGAAATAATGCATTTCTTCAATGCATGGACATTCTTCAAGTATGCATGTGGATGCACATGGAAACAGAAGAAGCTACAGGCCTTTTTTGCTGCGGGCCACGCTCCATTTCCCCCACCGCCAGCTTTGATCCACAAAGGAGGCTTGTATCAGGCTCCAAACTGAATACAGATTGTTGCCTCTCCCACCATCTCCAAAGCCGTCTGCTTTGCTTTTATTTATTTATTAATTCATTATTTTTATTTTTTTGCTGTTCAGACACCTGCCTGCATCATGGTTATCTGCTCAAGCATTTGTTTTGTGCTTTTTCATTATGTTTGTCTTACACTTAAACATCTGCTCCAAGAAGAGCGTGAGGCAGTTTCAAGAGCGCCATAAGGGCTAGCCAACCAGCACTATGCACCGCCCGGGTCTGAGAAGCAGGGGAAGCAATTGACAAAAAGGGCTAGCTCTGATCCATGTCTGCTCCACAGAAGAAATTCCAGTTTCGGCAGCACACTGGAAAAACAGGCTTGGTTTGCCCTGAACTCCGTCTGGAGCAAAAGGCAGGAAATGCATCCAAACAACAGTGAGTGCACTTCCAGACTAGGCTAATCCCTGAAACTAAATACAGTTGTATTAACTTCAGTGGCCTCAAGACCTCTGTGTGCCTGAGGTATGGCACCAAATGTTGCCCATTACATGCACCCTCCTCCTAATTTCCTCTTTTTTGGGGGGGGGTTAATTGGGGAGCAGAGGTGGCATTTTGGTGCCCTGCTGGTGCGCCAAAAATCTGCTGCCTGAGGCCACTGCCTCAACTTGCCTCATGGAAGGACCGCCCCTGCTTAACTTACTGCGGCTGAGCATTTCTTATCTACTTACTCTTCATCCTGTAGATTTTCCTCCTCTTCCTGTATTTGGAGGTGATTTTTCACAGGCGCCAGGTTCTCAGTTTTGGCATTGTAATTCCGAAAGCAGACATTGAGCTTCTCATCAAATTCATTGACCAGATCTTCCATGGACTTGAAGCTGATGATTTCTGAGGAGAAGTTCTCAAGCTCAGACAGGGAGGGATCTTCCAAGTGCCGAGGAGAGGAGCCATAAAAATAATGGGATTTTTCTTCCCTGTCTTCTATGTAGCACGGCCTCAGATCCTCAAACTCTTCATCCAGGCTTACCAGAGGGGCTTCCATCTTGGGGTGATTAATGGAAGAGGGACAACTTCTGGAACACAGAAGACATTCATGAGCGATATTGGACATGTATCATGATGCCATTGCAGGTGCATCTAGCAGGCCAATATTACTCTAGGGAGCTGAACCGCTTCGGTGTCACAGGGAGGGTGAGGGCGAACGGGATCTTTAAGACAATGGAGAACAGGTCCTGCAGATTTCTGCTACAGCAGCACTTTCCCAAATGGGCAGGCACCATTTGTGTGGCCAGCATGGTGTTGCTGACCATGCAAATTGTGCCCAAACATGTGTGGATGCCATGTGCATGCTGGCACAGTGCCAGGGTACTTGGGATAAGCGCCGCCGTCACAGGAAGCTGCATGTGGCGGTGGAGAGCAAGTAAGGACCTGCTCTCCTTTTTCTTAAAGATCCCGCTCACCCGCACACTCCCTGTGGCACCGAACCAGTTCGAACCTCTTCCACTGAGCTATAGCCCCATCCCCAAATGAAGGACAGCATAATGATTACAGGAACATAGGGAGCTGCTTTACACTGAGTCAGACCACTGGTCCATCTAGCTCAGTATTGTCTACAATGACTGGCAGTGGCTCTCCAAGGTTTCAGGCAGGGGTCTTTCCCAGCCCTGCTTGGAGATGCCAAGGACTGAACTCCAGACCATCTGCATACAAAGCAGATGCTCTACTACTGAGCTTCAGCCGACAAAAAATTGCATCAACACGGGTATCAAGATGCATCACTTAGCATCTATTCTTTGTTTTTTACATTTATTTCCCACCTCTTTTCCATTACGAAACTCAAGGAGTCATAGAGTTCCCAGGCAGTCTTCCATCCAGGCATTAACCAGACCTAGATCTGCTTCAGCATGGTTGCTGCATCATGTGCTTTTAGACCACATCCTTGGATCAGTGATTCAGGCGCAATCTAAATAGGTGCCATGACACTCACACAACCACACAACACATAGCAAACTCACAAGTGTAAGGGATTTGCTAGCGGAAGGGGCACACTGCTTTCCCCCATAAAAATATATATATTGTAGTCCAAGTGCTGGAATAATGCCATATCAGTCCCTAAGACAGGCTAGCAAATTTAGGCCATTGGTACCATCTCAGAGGACAAACAGGCATGATGATTTTTGGCAACATCTACCCCACTAGCAGTGTTCCCTTTAACAGGGATTCCCAGATGTTGTTCACTACAATTCCCAGCATCCCCAGGTGCAATAGCCTTTGGCTGGGGATTATGGGAGTCGTAGTCCACAACATCTGGGAATTCCTGTTAGAGGGAACACTGCCCCACTAGAGATGGAAAGAGAGGCCATAGCACTGTTGCACTTGCAACTTTCTCTGTGTTATCACCCCTTTTTATCCCTACCCCCAATCAGAGTAAAACTGCAGTCATTTTTGCACAGAAGAATGGGTTAGGGTAGGGCTGCTCAACTTCAGCCCTCCTGCAGATGTTGGCCTGCAACTCCCATAATCCCTGGCTATTGGCCACTGTGGCTGGGGATTATGGGAGTTGTAGTCCAAAAACAGCTGGGGGGGGCTAAGTTGAGCTGGCCTGTGTTAGGGTAAGGGTTATGGCAACAATGAACAAATTGTGGTACTCTCCATGGAATGATCTTTGGAGGACATTCCTGCCCATTTTCATTTTCATCCCTCTGACACCGATAACATTTTATAGTAATTGTTTGTGTCTTAAAACCTTTTTAAAGCTTTTAAAACACCACTGCACATTTGGCCCCTGCAGGCCTGATGGTCAGGATAAGAAAAACATGAAAACATGCTGAATGTCGCAGTGCTATCACCTATTATGCACTCCTAGGAGTGAAGACCTTGCCAAAAATCACAACGAGCATTTGTCCCCCTGATGGCACCAATTGCCCCAGCTGGCTCATATATCCCTCACAAGCAGAAAAGCAAGCAGCAGAAAAGATATCATCAAAAAGGCAGGCTTTGCAACAACTGCACAACCGTAGTGATGAACATGATCCAAAAAGGCTCTTCCACCGGCTCTCCGTCGTTTGCTTCCAAACATTCTGTGTCCATTTGCTACATTTATGATTTGCAAGCTGAAGCTGCTGCTCAGTTTCCAAAGTGTGCTATTCACCACTTCAGCTATTTGCCATCTGCAAAATGAGTTCCATTACCACAGCCACACATGGGACAAAGCTAAAGCCCTATAGCCTGCATGCCTCATCCCATCTAAAAAGGAAGCTGTCCATTTGCCTGCTGTTTCCATCGAGCCCAGTTGCTGGTTGATGGATGGCAGCCAAGAACTCTTCTTCTAGGTTAAATCTGCTCCATTGTCACAGCAGCCATTACAAATGCATGGAATCATTGGACTGTCGATCTGTTTCTGTGGCAACCCTCCGGCACAAAGAGACAACTGTTGCTGTCGTTCATGTGAATGTGCAGATATTTTTAAGCATTCTACAACTTCCCGGAAGCTGGGCTCATTCAGACAACAGGACTTTGTTACCAATATGTGTAATCATTCTCATACGAGCATCCTTCCTCCAAGGAATTCAGAGTGGTATGCACCAACTTCCTAGGAGGTCTTCCATGCAGACCAGGCTTTAGATTTCCTTAGGAAACTATATAATCATCAAGAATTTTCGAGGCATACTGTAGACCATAGATTCAGAGTGAGTTTTCAGAACACTTAAAAACTGCTTGAGGTCTCAGTGGACCACTTTAACAATATTTTTTTTTGCTGTTCTCTAATCAAAACACATAACTCGTATACAATACAAGATTGAAAAATCAAGTGCAGGGCAAACAGATATTCTCAACTGTTCTACTACTATGAATATTTAAGTTCTCAGTGTGGTTTACATGGGAGGAAGAGATAATAAATAAGATGCCCCCCCCCCGTCCCCAAAAGGCTCACAATCTAAAAAAACATATAAGGTAGACACCAAGAACAGCCACTGGAAAGTGCTGTGCTATGGTTGAGTAGGGCCAGTTGTTCTTCCCCTGCTAAATAAAAGAACCACCACTTTAAAAGAGGCCTCCTTGTTCAGTTAGCAGGAAAAACTGTTCTGCGAATGGTCTATGGCCCACCTGGGTAGAACTCACAGAACACTGGTGGCCCCATGAACCACTGTTTGAGGATGTCTGCTCTAGGCCCAACTGGAGATCCTTCAACTTTTCTGCAGGAACACTTGTTTACTATCTAGACCACGGCTGCTCAACTTAGCTGCCGCCCCCCCCAGCTGGTTTTGGACTACAACTCCCATCATCCCCAGCCACAGTGGCCAATAGCCAGGGATTATGGGAGTTGTAGGCCAACATCTGCAGGAGGGCCGAAGCTGAGCAGCTCTGATCTAGACAGATGCTCATGGCAGTGAGCACTATCTATTGTTTACTCTCTAGACAGGAGGTGACAGTGGGGATGAAAAGGGAAACAGGGCACATTTTGTAATCATGTGCCTGCCACTATATGCATACATGCCCAAATCAAGATGCATTCTTTCCCTACAAAAATCTGAATGAGAAATGAAAAAATTTCTAGAGACTTGGGGAAAATTTCTAGATCCTTGGGCAAACCAAGGATCTAGCAACTCATACTAACATATTTTTTAAGATATCCCCACAACTACCAGAGACAATAGAGACAACATTTTACTAAGTGTAAACCAAGCCTATGTAGATGCAACTGAAATATGTACTTATTTATATCCCACCCCTCCGACACATTGCTCAGGACAGCTCAGAAAGAAAGAAAGAAACTTCTTTTTAAAAAGTGTAAACAGGCAGAGCAGTATGAAATTGAGCTAAAAACTGGCACCCAATACATGCCTATTCCACGCATGCTTCACTTCACTTCCTTTGCCCTGTCCCTTCTATCTCCAGTTTTAAACTGTAAGATCCTAGGGGCAGGCAGCTAGCTTCTGCACAATGACAGTGACATAATACATACAATAAATAAACACATCAACAAGGGTTAGGTTTCAGAAAAAGAGGGACCATCCTTTGCCCTGTCCCTTCTATCTCCAGTTTTAAACTGTAAGATCCTAGGGGCAGGCAGCTAGCTTCTGCACAATGACAGTGACATAATACATACAATAAATAAGCACATCAACAAGGGTTAGGTTTCAGAAAAAGAGGGACCATCCTTGAAACGTGTGCACATGAATAGCAAGTGCATACATGTGAAAGGGTTAATTGTAACCAAGCTAAGTTGGATCTAGCTAGCTTTTGTCAAAACGCATGACCAAAATAGCAAAATTTGTTCTAGCCGGATAGTCCACTCGCTCAAGCATTTACAGCAAAAGATTTTCCAACACAGCTCTCTACCCAGGCACCTGCATCCTAATCCATAACACCCCTGCTGTTCCAATTCCTGTTTCCCCTCCCCACTGCACTGCCGGTCGTGCAGTTCCAACAATAGCACTGCTTCACACTTCACCCTGCAGCAGCGGAGGCTTATTGTTATTCCAGTTCTGAACTCTTGCCCAGCGCCCCTGCCAACGAAAAGAGCCTCCATCCATCTCTGTAGTGTGTGAAGCATTGGGCTGCTTGGGAACTTGAAGGCTGCCCAGCTCTGTCCTCACTGACCTTTCTGGCCCTTGGTTTTTAATTTCATCTGCCTTCCTCTTGAATTCCCCTAAAAGACCCTCTCCGGGATCAGGAATGACCTCCAATTCCAAGGGGACACATGGCTTCTAGGCAGGCAGCAGAGCTTCCGACGCACTGCTTCATTTCACATGCAACCTCCATCTCCCTTCAGTCAAACACGATGTGACAGAAGCAGATGAAGGTGGAAGTCAAAGCAAAAAGCGGAGGCTAGAATATATTTCTATAAATGGCCACCAGTCTCTCCCTGCCTCTCACTTTGCCAGCCCAGGATACATGGACAATCGATCACGGTTCGCTGGGAAGACAAATTTCTCTGCCCCTTTTTTCCCCTGAGGCTTAGCTCAGATTTTTTACTTAGGAACACTTCATCATCTTTAGATTCATGATTATCAACCTCCGAGCTAGAGACATACCTGCTGCTTCAACGGATGAAGTTGGAAGAGACTAAAAGATACCCTGCCTGCTCTGACCACTCAGGAAGACTCTGGCTCAATGGTAGAGCAGCTGTTTGGCATAAAGAAGGCCCAGGGTGGATTTGATTTAAATCAAATCGATTTAAATCACTGGTCAGTAAGACTAGATTTAAATCATGGGGTTGTTTTTTTTACATACAGACTCATTCTTGCTGGTGTGATCTTAATATTTACAACCAGATGCAGGTTTCATTTTTGGTCCTCTTCTAGATAGAAAAATTGCCAAAAATAATCTTACAGAAACCTCTGGAAGAGCATGACATTGTAAATGGATTAATGGAATCCATTTACCAAAAAATTTACACATTGCATATATACAGCCTCATGCTACATAATTAAAAACTAATCCTTATTTCATGATGAATAACCTTTGGACTATAATGTATCTTAAATAGGAAACTATCTTTAGATTGATTTATTCTCAAAAAGCATTTTATTTTTAAAAATCCGATTTAAATTTTTAAAAATCATTTTTAAAATTATTTTTTTAAACCATTGATTTTTATCCACCCTGAAAAGGCCCCAGGTCCAATCCCTGGCCTCTCCAGTTAGGGTTGGGAAAGATAAGGCCTGGCTGGGCATGGGGGTGGGGATTAAATTTTTCCAAAATTTGGAAGAAACAAAAGGGGGGAAACCCAGGATCTTCACATCTCTAGGAAACACAGTTGTTTGAAATCCTGGAGAGCAATCGCCAGTTATGGTAAGCAATACTGAGCTAGATCACGGCTGAAACTTTGGCCCTCCTGCAGATGTTGGAATACAATTCCAATCATCCCTGACTATTGGCCACAGTGGCTGGGGATTATGGGAGTTGTAGTCCCAAAACATCTGGAGGGCCGAAGCTGAGCAGGCCTGAGCTAGATGGACCAATGGTCTGACTTCATATAGGCAGTTCCTATGTAACCCATGTAGAATCAGTGGGTTGGAATGGTCAGGTCCAAGCATCTTCAGCGGGGAGCTCTGTCAAAAGCCCCCAGACCGGCTGCTTCTCCTCCTTTTGGATGCTGTCTATTTACTCATCTCCTCCTACCTCTGGCCTAGAGGAGTGACCAAGTGAGCAGTACCAGTGAGGAGGAGGAGGAGGGAGGAGGAGCTGCTGTCTGCTTACTCACTGGCTCTCTTCCTGGCAAGCAAGCAGGTAGCAGCAATGGTATTGAAGAGGAGTACACAGGAACCTAGGAAGCTGCCATATACTGAGTCAGACTATTGGTCTATCTAGCTCAGTATAGTCTACACAGACTGCCAGCGGCTTCTCCAAGGTTGCAGGTAGGAGTCTCTCTCATCCCAATCTAACTTGGAGATGCCAGGGAGGAAACTTGGAACGTTCTG
Organism: Hemicordylus capensis; assembly: GCF_027244095.1. Classification (NCBI taxonomy): domain Eukaryota; kingdom Metazoa; phylum Chordata; class Lepidosauria; order Squamata; family Cordylidae; genus Hemicordylus; species Hemicordylus capensis. The sequence goes on along the minus strand of NC_069664.1, from coordinate 18,331,290 downwards.
CAGGCAAGCAGGCAGATGCTCTTCCCAGAGCAGCCCCATCCGCTGAGGGGAATCTCTTTCAGTGCTCACACATCAAGTCTTCCATTCATATGCAACCAGGGAGGACCCTGCTTAGCTAAGGGGACAAGTCATGCTTGCCACCACAAAACCAGCAGGAGGCGGTGGCAAAGGCTGTAAGGAGATGGGCCTACTGAGGACATCTTGCCAAGGGCCACCACTCCATAATGTGGAGACATCCCTGGTCCAACTCCTTGGCAGGCTACTGAGAAGCCTTGAACCTTTGTGTAAGACCAGAGGAGAGCTGGTCTTGTGGTAGCAAGCATTACTTGTCCCCTTAGCTAAGCAGGGTCCACCCTGGATGCATAGGAATGGGAGACCTGATGTGTGAGCACTGGAAGATCTTCCCCTTAGGGGATGGAGCCACCCTGGGAAAAGCAGAAGGTTCCAAGTTCCCTCCCTGGCAGCATCTCCAAGAGAGGGCTGAGAGAGATTCCTGCTTGCAACCTTGGAGAAGCTGCTCCCAGTCTGTGAAGACAATACTGAGCTAGATGGACCAGTGGTCTGACTCAGTATAGGGCAGCTTCCTATGTTCCTAACTGTTAGAGAGCTGATGCTCTGCATAAGCAAGGGAGACTATATCTATCTCCAGATGACACGAAAAAGCAAGTCAAGCCACATGCCACCAGGAAAGGTAACAACACATTCAAACCTCCTCAAAATTGTTAGACAAATTGAACTGGGGGGGGGATCCTTCCGGGCCCCCAATGTGGCAACTGGTTAGGCCCTTCTTTCCAACTGTGAGCATTGAAGCCTCCTTCCCACAGGAAACTGCCTTGGGAGTTAAAATCCCTGTTTCCAACCATTTTAAATATTCATGCACCCGGATTTCCATGCATGATGCGCACTAAAGACAAGATGCATCCACTCCAAGATTTAACTTCTAGGGATGCTGGGGAGGAAACGAAATCCTGAGAAAAGAGAACACTCGCAAGAAGGGTAGCTGTGTGAGGGCAGAGTTTGCCATTAAGTGTAAAGTGTGTCATTGAGTTGGTGTCAACTCCTGGCGCCCACAGAGCCCTGTGGTTGTCTTTGGTAGAATACAGGAGAGGTTTACCATTGCCTCCTCCCGCGCAGTACGAGATGATGCCTTCCAGTCTGGGAAACATACCCGCGGAGATTCGAACCGGCAATTTCTGGCTTGCTAATCAAGTCATTTCCCCGCTGTGCCAATGGCTATTGGCCATGAAGAGAAGAACTCAAATGATCTTGGCTTACTTAGGGTACTAATGATGTTGGCTTGGCGGCTGAATTTAATTCAAAATTTTATACATAAGGTCTTCTGGGTAATCTGCATGTGCACTTTGCTGTATTTGTATTACCGTATTTTATGGACTATAAGACTCACTTTTTTCCACGAAAAATATCCGCCAAAATTCAGGAGCGTCATATGTTTTAACAGTTTAATATATTAAAACTCTGAAAAACTGGATTAAAATTAAGGTGCGTCTTATAGTCCGTAGCGTCTTATAGTCCGTAAAATACGGTATTTTATGATGATCTGGAAGTCTGCAACCGTGAAATAAATTATTCATTCATTCACTTGATGACTCTAGCAATTTACAGTAAAAATTCTAACCTCAAAAGGCAAAGAGAATAGACACAGTGATTCACCAGAGACAACACAGACACCAGGGACTGTTGCTGGTAAACAGGGACATTTGGAGTATATGGTGCAGCTGGGTTTCCCCCACCTCGCCATCTCTTTCTTCGTGTCACAACTACCCTTGAAGGATATCACAGTTGTGCCCATTTTACAGGCCAAGAGAGCCACTGGTTGACCTCCTGGCGAATATATGAACTCAGGCCTAACACTCAATCCATGGGACTACTCTGTAAACCAGGGGTGGGCAAACTTGGTCCGCCAGTTGTTGAACTACAACTCCCATTCCCCCCAGCCCCAGTTGTGGCTGGGGATGATGGGAGTTGTAGTTCAAGGGCCAGGTTAGGAACATAGGAAGCTGCCATATACTGAGTCAGACCTTTGGTCTATCTAGCTCAGTATTGTCTTCACAGACTGGCGGCGGCTTCTCCAAGGTTGCAGGCAGGAATCTCTCTCAGCCCTATCTTGGAGAAGCCAGGGAGGGAACTTGGAACTTCAAATGCTCTTCCCAGAGTGGCTCCATCCCCTGAAGGGGAGATCTTCCAGTGCTCACACTTCTAGTCTCCCATTCATATGCAACCAGGGCAGACCCTGTTTAGCTAAGGGGACAAGTCATGCTTGCTACCACAAGACCAGCTCTCCTCTCGTGCCCACCAGGGCTGTAAACACTAGGGCCTGGATGGGAGGTATAAACTTTGTGCTCCTTCGTCCTTCACCCCAACCAAACTGCCTTGGGCAATTGTGCTCTGTTTGCATTATCTATAGGCCTCCTCAGAAAGTCGCGCATCCAGTGATACTGTCAGGACAGCAGAACGCAAGAGGTCACCTTGTTTTCTGAGCCAGCCAGACAAGGGAGAGACGGGGAAGAGTTCTTTCCCATTGCTGACCTTAGAAAAGAAATTGGAAGGCACCACAAAAAGCGATGCACGCATCGTGCTTTTTTGGCCTCCTTCACAGCATCCATCTGGACCAACACACAACTTGCCTGCCCCCGCACGCTCCACGAAAACAAGCTTGTCTTCACCAGAAACACAACAGCAACGCCTCACATGTGTGACCGCCCATCCCCGCACACCACACAAACTCCCTCTCTCTGCTGTGCCCCCCCCCCCGGCCACCCTCGCTCAGAGGCAAAATATACCTCACAGACGGGCATCGCAGCTTCCCTCTCAATACTTCCCACATGTGCACACCACCGCCACAAACCACCAGCCTGCAAATGGGAGTCCCTACCTCCTGAGTGCCTGCACGTCAAACGTCTCCATCAAAACCCCACCTTCATGCAAGCTCATAAATAAAACTCGCATTGCACCCCCCACACCCCACCCCACCGCTGCAAACCCACTCCCAATACAAGCCTCTTTGTCTCGCACAAATACGCGCCTCCCCTGTTTCCTTCAGCGATGATGCCTGTCAGGCTCCTTTACATATATACACACACTACCCACCTGTATACACATCTCTACTCACACACAGCCCGGCTGCCATGCACACAAAAGCAGCAAAGGCAACACCCCCTTTCCAAACAGGCATACAATCTCTCCCCATAACTAACACACACATGCACAGAGCATCCCCCCCAATTCCATGTTTTCCCTCCCCACCCCACCGCCACACACAACCACGGAGCACGCACGCATATGCTGCTGTATTCGCTACGCCTTTCTGCAACTGGCAACACTGCAGCCTCCTAAGGAGAAGGCGGCAGTCTCCAGTGTCAGAATGTGGGCAGTTCAAAACATGCCATCAGCCTGGCCTTTCGCAGCAGACAATAGGAAGAGACCGCTTGAAGCTCGGGCAGATAAGCAGTCTCTCTCCAGCATCCCCCCCCCCCAAACATAACCACCCCAGTGCCCACAAATACGCACCTGGGTGTGGCAGCCACTCAGCTCAACATCCCACACATGGGTCCAGGGGACAGAAAGGCGGGGGGAAAGGGCAAGAAAGACGCAGAAGGAATCAGCCAGCAGCTGCCTGCATAGGAACAGTGCTCTTCTCAGCCACTGGGCTGTTTCCCTTCTCTGCAGAGAGCTTGAGCAAGCTGTGGGCTCAGCCTTCCTCATCAATATGCATCAGCTCCAAGAAATCACCGCCAACCCAGCAGCTCCTCATCCAAAGGCCAGGCCCGTGTAAAGACACCGAGCAGCAGAGAGAAGCCAAGCTCTCCCCCTTAGGAGGGTAACTCACTCCGGGTGCTGACTGAGACCAGGGCAGGACAGGCTGTTTGGGGACTGAAGCAATCCCCCTCACCCCCACTCTTTATTATATCGAAAGGCTGCGAGATGATGATGATGCCGTGAACAACACAGCCCTGGCAGTGCCTCAATCACAATAGCCAGTTCTTTTGCCCCCAGTGGAGTAATTTCAATACAAAGGAAAAGTCTAGGCAGCACCAGAGCCACAGATCTGTTCCTTGTGGGGCTAATCCAGGACAGAGGGGATGTGTCATTTCCACTGCAGAGAGGCAGTGTTGTCCTCCAATCTGTTCTCCAGCCTCTGAAGTATATATAAATAAGAAAGATCTATTTGGTGATTGTACATCACCTTTCTGAAATAAAGCATCCGCAGGCAGGGGTTCAGCTTGGTTAAGATTCCAAGGGTTTCCCGTTTGCATTTAACAAGGTTGCATTTTATCTCATATCTTTGGGGTTTCAATCAGTGGCACAATATACCCCCACATCACAGATTAGTTTTTATTTTTAAAAAATCCATAATAAATGCACACGATAAATTCACGTGTTATGTTTAACAATCGTATGACGAGTGTACTGTGTTCACAGGTACAGATCTGTACATAGATACATAACTTGTCACTCACAAGTTATGTTGAATGCAGGTACAGAAGAACACTTCCTATCTGTATCATGCATTTGAAGGGCCTGTATCCAGGTTCACTTTTTAAATGAACCCAGGTAAAGTCATTCACACAAACACATGTACTAGTGTACAAATATCTGTATTCTTGTACAGCATAATGCCTGAATCAAGTTAATGTGTTCCAGCTCTACCCTTCAGCTTCTCTTCCCAGAATACTCAATATATTGTTTACTGAAATGAACATGGTATTATCTGGTTCTGGTACGAAACCTGGTATCTCTACTCGAGACGTTCACCATCTCGACGTTCACCATCTTTCACAAAAGTGGATCACAAAGTGATTTAAATGTTTTTTCTTTAAAAATCTTCTGCCTTCTCCTTGTAACAATGAGGGTGGAAAAACACACCAAGATCCTCCACTTGTTATTTAGCATAAATCTGATGATTTTTAAATTGATGAAAACACTCATAATGTGTGACTAACAAACAATCCTAAAACATTGACTTAGAAGTAAGTTATGTTGGTTTCAAAAAGAAGCTATGTCCAAGTTCAAGGCGTGATTAGACTGAAATCACAGGAGCAGACTACCGTGTAAGGAAGGGCAAGAAAGCCACTGATCGCATCTAAAAGGTCTACATCTGAACTACTAGTGTTCCTTCTGAAGAGCGGAATCCTGAGCTAAAGGCCACTACAAGCCTGGGTGAGCAGAAAGGCAGGAAGAGGGCATTTGGGCATGTATAAAAGCTTGAATAGAGCATTTGAACACAGTTGCCAACAAACCTCCAACATGAGAGAGAGTGTATGAAGTATAGCAATAAACCGCCAAAAAGGCTTGACGTGGAGAGGAAAATAAACGTTCAAGGAAACTGCAACATACTGCAGGCAGAAAATGTTCATGTGCAAAAGGTCAGGGTACAACTGGAACACAAAGCCCACACTGTTTCAGTGTTCCTTTTGAGGAATGGAAGAACAAAACAGCAGGAAATGGGATTATTACTACTATTTCAAAGTGCTTGAACATGACCAAAAGATGGTCTTGAGTCCTTAGAATTCTTGTGTTTGTATGACAAGGTCATTCACAAGAGCTGCTGCAACTATTTTTTAAATTATTGATTCAATTTTTGTTTTGCTTTGTGGCAAGCAGTCTCAAAAGCAACTATCTTCAGCTTATAATGATCTGGTTGTCCGAAAACCTCTGGCATGGTTGCCAAGGGCATACGGCATAGTCCAAGTGTTCTCAGACTTGAATCCTCAAATACTGTTGGACTACAACTCCCATCATCTCCAGCCACAATGGCCTGTGGCTGTTGTTGGGCTATGCTAGCCACATTTGAATGGTGTAGTGCATTTGCAGATGCCTTTTACTCTACTGGAGAACGCCGAATCTGCCAAGCCGTTGTATATGCGATCTCTTTATTTAATGTGTTTGTTGCTCAAAGCAAATGCTTTGTTGAGAGCTCTATGTTTGCCTGAAGTTATTCTCTAGTGCACACCTGCTTGACTTAGGCCCTGCCAGTTGTTTCTGGACTACAATTACCATAATCCCCAGCCACAGTAGCCAATAGTCAGGGATTATGAGAGTGGTAGGCCAACATCTGCAGGAGGGCCAAAGTTGAGCAGGCCTGCTCTACTGAATAAAGATCTTACAGACTATTCCAATCACCCCTTTGGCCTGTGGCCACTGTGGATGGGGATGATGGGAGTAGTAGTTAAACATTTGGGGACCCAAGTTGTGAACCCCTATTATTGTCTATAACTGACACTTGTCATGCAAACATTTAACCAGTGCCCTATCAGCCAACATATGTTTATACCAGCTTCTGACTTCATGCTTTCTTATACAACTAAGCCACCATTACTTACTTCTTGTACAGTTCCTGCAAGGATTCCCAGCTGTCTAGAACTGCCTGTATTTAAGACTGAGGATCAGAGAACCTACATATAGCTGCCCCATGTGGCAGCCAGCTGAACTGCTGCAGACTGACCAGGCACAGAGTTCCGGGACTGACCCTGGCCGTTGGTTGGCAGGAAGGATATAAAGGCTTCCTGCCTGGGCTTAGCCAGATTTACTTCTAATAGCCAACATCTGTGAGACAGACTTACAATTGATTCTACTGAAAACCACTTGGGGCTTGACAAATCTAATCCTATCAGGAAAGAAGAGAACCAAAGACAAATTTAGAATTCAGCAACACAGTAAGGTTATCCTGAAATTTCTGATCTCATGTCCTAATTTTAATGGCTCCAGTAAGAAATCTGGTGACTTTCAGTACTTTAATCGGCTTAATATCACCAGGCAGGCAAGTTATGTACGACTCCAGCAGATTTGCACAATATAGCAATAGCAATAGCAATAGCACTTACATTTATATACCGCTTTATAGCCGGAGCTCTCTAAGCGGTTTACAATGATTTAGCATATTGCCCCCAACATTCTGGGTACTCATTTTACCGACCTCGGAAGGATGGAAGGCTGAGTCAACCTTGAACCCCTGGTCAGGATCAAACTGGTAACCTTCTGGTTACAGGGCGGCAGTTTTACCACTGCACCACCAGGGGCTCAATATATCACTGTCGGGTCATATGTCCCCTGCTAACGGTGCAAAGAGGCACCTTTTTAAAGTGGTGATTCTCTTTATTTAACAGGGAGAGCAACTGGCCCTATCCATCCCCAGCACAGCATCCCTTCAGTGGCTGTTGCTGGTGTCTGTCTATCTTATGTTTTACATACCTCTTTTCAATGAAAACATTCTCAGTGGTTTACTTTGATAAAAAGAATACAGTAAAGAAGAAGAAAAAGAGCACAGTAGTTGCTGAGGGGAACACAAGCTTTACCATGACAAATTCACTATGAAAGACACAACTGAAGACACATCTCTTCAGCCAAGCTTTTTAGCTATCTAGTAGTTTTTATGGGCCACTATTTTAATTTGAACTTTTAATATATTTTAATTGTTTTAAAAATTTCTTGGTTTGCTTTATTGTTTTAAACCGCCTAGAGACTAAGGTAGTGGGAGGTATACAAATATGTTAAATAAATACATTAAAAGTACTTACGTTATTTTTAAAAAGAGGACAACTGCCTTCTCCCATGGGTGCTCAGGGCCATGCCCGTTCAAATCCTGAGGAAAATATACAGCTATCCAGGCTAATAGCCACTGATAGCCCCATTCTCCATGTATTTGTCCAATGTCCTTCAAAAACTGTCTCGATTGAGTGTGGTGATGGGCAGCAGAAGCAGCAATTTCTGTAAGTTAACTGCATGTTGTGTAAAAAAAAGTACTTCCTTTATTTGTCCTGAATTTAGCTGGGAGATTCAGCCACTGTACACATCTGCTGCAGCAATGATGTGGCTCCAAATAACTGTTTATCATATTAGTCACTATCACAACAATGATATTTGGCCCATGTCTAAATCATTGCTCTCAACAAATAAACAAAGCTCCTCATTACAATTATGACCTTGTACATGGGTCAATTTCAAAGGGAGTATGTTTGCAGTTGATTATAGCCCTTTTCAGACATTATGTTGTAGGAGTGTACAGATATCTGTATCCGTACATATTTTTGTGTGAATGACTGTCCATGCATTCATTTTAACAGTGAACTTGGGTACAGGCCTCTCAAATGCATGGTACAGATAGGAACATAGGAAGCTGCCTTATACAGAGTCAGACCACTGGTCCATCTAGCTCAGTATTGTCTACACAGACTGGCAGCGGCTTCTCCAAGGTTGCAGGCAGGAATCTCTCTCAGCCCGATCTTGGAGATGCCAGGGAGGGAACTTGGAACCTTCTGCATGCAAGCAAGGAGACGCTCTTCCCATCCCCTAAGGGGGAATATCTTATAGTGCTCAGGCATGTAGTCTCCCATTGATATGCAACCAGGTCAGATCCTGCTTGGCAAAGGGGACCAGTCATGCTTGCTACCACAAGACCAGCTCTCCTCCTATAGGAACTGTACCCTACGTTCAATATAATGTGTGGATAGATGTACGTTTGTACACAGTACATTCATTGTACAACGTAACACCTGAATAGGGCTTACATCTCTGCTAGTTTAGGAATTAGGCTAGAACAAAACAGACACACACCTTTGGGTTGCAGATTGTAATAACTTTAATGGAATAGCCCATTCATCACCAGGGCTACAACTTCACATACAGCTAGTGGAATGAACAGCACATCCCAGCAAGATTGCCTTGAGGTGAAAATAAGTCTCTGGGAACCACGTAGCAGGTCTTGAAAAGCTTATCACATGACAGCTGCAACCACACGAGAATTCCAGGGTTGCCACCACTACCACCCCACTAGCAGCCATTTGAAAAATCAGGGAAGCAGTGGTGAGGGGGTGGCAAACATGGGGTTTACAGACAGCATTGCCACATGGTTATGGCCACCCTACAATAAGCTTTAAAGCAACAAACGCAGGGGTTCTCAAACTCGGGTCCCCAGATGTTGTTGGGATGGTGAGAGCTGCGGTCCAAAAACATCCCGGGGACCAAGTTTTTAAAACTCCTGAGCTAATATATCAATGCTGGTTTTCTGTTACCACCCTCAACAGCATATAAGTCGGGTAGTCACAATGTTGGTAAACATCTAGTGGTTCCTATTGAATATCTCATTTAAACGCACACACGCACACACACACAACCAACCTATAGGCTGATATGTCAGCAGGCACGCACCGGCTATGCTTCCCAGCTGATGAAACAAAAGGATTCAACAGCTTTGTGTCTTGTACATTCTCGGACAAAAACCTAACTGAAGAAAATCCAGGCCCATAATTAGCCAGACAATAGTTCAAGGTTTGTTTTAGCTCAGATTTAGCAATGCACAGCACAGATTTCTCAGCTCTAATAAGCTGATGAGCTGTTAAACTTTGGGAACTGGAAGAACATTGTATGTTCAGTGTGTAATTTCAAAACTCAATTTACACTCCTGTCGCAAAATAGGTTCAAATCACAGCTCAGTGCTGCTAACTGAGATGAACGTATCCTGCCCAGACAGCTTTCTTCCGGTCTTAAGCAGTTTACTCTTGATCCCAGGCTCCACACCTGGGGCTCTCACTAGACCTTGCTTAGCACCTCCAACTCACACTGAAGTCTTGCTAAATTCTTTAGCAGCATTTCAAGGATTTCAGCCCTTAGGACTCCTGTAGCAGCAGGCCATGGAGCCGCTACGAGACCATACCAACTGGCTTTGTTGCTTAATCATGTACACGGACTTTCCCATCTTCCTGGATCCCAATTAACTGTCTTGTGGGATCCCAATTAACTCTCAGCTGGCAGGCTGCAAACTCCAGTAAAATTTAACTCTGTATTGTTAACAGCAACAGAGTTAAAACTGGGAGCAAGAACTTCAGATGAGATCACCTGGGCCTGAAAGCAATCGTCTTGTGCCGAAACCACTCTCCTGTTCACATATGTCTCCAAGTGTCTCAGCAGCTGCTTTGGGTTTCGTTTGGCAAATGCCTCCAGCTCTGTAGAAGAGAAAGACACATGACATATGCTATCAACATGCGCTGAAAAGTAACCATGGGTAAAAACAAGGGGACCCAGTCTGACTGGCATCTGGTTGTTAGAAGATTGCACCCTGCTAGATTTTTAAACTTGCAAATAAATATTTGCAATGTCAATAAAAATCTAATTATAACAAGTTTAGGAGGTTGCAAACTGTTCTGACAAACGTTATCACCATCCACTTTTATCCCTGTTCCCTCAGAGAGAGAGAAGCTTTGTGCAACCACAGATAGAGAGAGAAAAGCAACACACAGACACACAGAGAGACACCAGCAAAGGTCAGTTTGTGATTAATATTGTAGCCCAACAGGTTGTGGGTCAAACTCTTCTTCAGTGGCAACTAAATTCCACCATAAGGTAACGATAAGTTATTAAGCAGCTATACCAGTGAGATGCTGCACACACACACAAATTTTAAAATTGCCCCTGCCCCAAATTGTCTATTGTAAGTAATATAGCAGAAGTTTTTAACCAAAACATATCGGCACATAGATGCATAACCAATTACGCAAACTAAGAGAATGCCATCACATTTGCTTAATTTGCCTAATTAATTCCAGGCATAAAAGCTGCATCTACTTGATGAAGAATTAAGGTGGATTTTTTGTTGCTTACGCCCACCTTATTTAATCAATCAAATATGCTATTGGGCAAAGGTTAAAGTGAAGAACTATTATAAAATTTGCACCAACAAGAGACAACATTGGACTACCTGTTGGGGGGGGGGGGGATTGACTAAGAGGCATTATAGTCCCACAGATGGAAACTCACCCCATTGACTCCTCCTCAGCAAAGCAGATGGATATCTGGACCTGCAGTCCCTCTTGTGATAAGCAAGATTACTATTGCAATATATCACTGGTAAGGCAAAACTACCAGTAGTTGTTTAAGTGGGCAAAGGAACTGTCAGAGATAAAGATGCAGTTTTTCTCTGTCGTATGTACATTTCTAACTGTACTGGTCCCTTGGCTATCTGTATCACCCCTCCACCCGGGAGACGGGGCAGCCTGTTTAGGACAGTGTTCTTCACCGTAGAACGATGGACCAGTGGTGGGACCCATCAACCCTAACTGCAGCTCCGTAATTATTCGGCCTGTGTGTTTAACATTACCTTTGTGGAAATCTAAGGTTATTATATAAAGCAGAACCTTGGTCTTGAATATCAGTATGGCAAATATAAGTCAGAGAACCAAAACCCCCAATGTTTATCTCTGTGTGCGAGTCTATCACAGCAAGCAAGCCTCCTATAAAAGGGAAGTATATGTACAGAGCTAGCAATGATTAGGCTGCAGATGGTTTTAATCTGTTTTCCCTCTCGTGAATGGCACCAAGCCAGCCTACCTTTTAGAACAAAGCCAGAATCAGAAATAGTCTTCTGTTGCGTTTTCCAGATGCTGAAAAGGCGCAAAAATACAGCCACGTACAAATCGTTTAGCACGGCAATGACCTGCTGTCTTCGATTACACTCTCTAAACGAGACAAGCACAGAATATTGACTCCTGGGACTGCCTTCTCTGTCCTGAGCCTTATCAACACGCAAAGACGAAGGGAAAAAACACACCACTGGGAATAATTTTGGAGAGCTTACATTCCCATGATCAAAAGACGCATACTCGTGAGGAAACATGATGGTCAGGGATGGGGTTGATACTCAGCTGCTTGGGGACTGGAAAATGGAGCTTCAGGAGCTGGATCCAGCCCGCGAGCTGACAGTTTGACACCCCTGGTCTACACAGCTTCTCCAAGGTTGCAGGCAGGAGTCCTGCTTAGCCCTATCTTGTACAAATTTGATAAAACAAACAAACAAACAAACTCACCTTGAAAGGCGTTCTTCTCTCAGTACCTGGATGACAATACGAGTAATATTGACAGACATCACACAGAAAGGGAAATTCTGTGAAAGCAGAAGAACGAAATCAGAAAGGTTCCCCCATTCCTCATTTGCTTGAAATACAATTTATTTTAGTTTAGTATAGAAATGAACAGGCCCAAATCAAAATCATGCATAAGGGTTTAAACTGGGGGGCGAGAGACACTCGTCCAAAGTCATATTTAAAACAGATCCAGATGTCAAGATTTTAAAGAACAGGTTCGAGGTTTAGTTCAGAATCCTTTCCCCATTCATTTTGGCCCTGATCTGGATTCTCCCCACTCACTTCTGCAGCTGCTTTTTTTGGGGGGGGGGGATTAAGAGATGGAGATGTATTGATTTATCTCCGTCACATGTCAAGCTTGGCCCCACAGAACAGGGGTTCTTAACCTGGAGTTTAGGTGGTTCATTGAAAACCTTTGCTGCGCTGAATTTAATATGCTTCATGGTAAGCCAGAATAATGTTCTTGAAAATAACTATCCTGAATATTATTTTCCCCTCTAATTTTTACTGGAACCTTATGATGTAATATGTATATTAGTGGGGGATCCATGGATGATATTGGAGGAACCGGGGCGGGGGCTATAGGTGCATAAAGGTTAATAACCTCTACCACGAGGACTGCAAAGTCATCTTTCCCATACATCTGCAACAACAAATGATTGCGAATCCTGAAGCGTTTAAGAGGAACATGCCTGTGTTTCATCATGGGATAGCTTGAAAATCTCTCGAGCCACAGGTAATATCCGAGAATCCATTACAAAATACAACGTTTGCATTAATCCTAGCAATCCAGTCCCACGGAGGTCTGTGCCAGGATCCATCCCTTAAGTATAAGACACAGATACACCGACTGTTAAGCCAAGCCAATAAGTGCACAGGTCATATTTGTGAATAAAAATATGTTAGAGAGTTGTTAATCGTAAGGTTAAGCACACAAAAGCAATGCCAACACTGATGTGGCCTGATAAAAGCTTAATGCTATTGCATGTGAATGTGACATGAAATACGTTCTCCCATTACATAATCACATTTGACTGCCTCCAAGTTTGAAGACAGAGGGAAAATGTGATCCGAATTACTAAGCGAGACATTCTGGCCTGTTTTGTAGCATATGCTCACACACAATAAGTGAAGCTCCTAATCCCCAAGGTCAAATAGTTTAATACTGAACCCTAAGAAACAAATCATGAAATAGAGAAATCATTTAATTATTTGTGGAATCTGATCTGTAAGATTTATGGAGTCTGACCAGTTGCAAGAATTCAAAGAGGAAGCACACCCTGCAATGGGATGTTTAAAAGGGCTTAGATGAATTCAGGACTATCAATGGCTACTAGTCCTGATAGCTACAGGCAACTTCCAGGCTCAGAGGGAGGATGCCTCTGAATACCAAATGCAGGGGAACAACCGCAGGAGAGAGGGCATGCCTTCAGCTCTTGCCTGTGGGCTTCCAGCGGCATCCGGTGGGCCACTGTGTGAAACAGGATGCTGGACTAGATGGGCCTTGGGCCTGATCCAGCAGGCTCTTACATCTCTTTTCATACTTCTGCTGCAACTGGCAAATGGGGAAACTCGCACATCTCCCCTGCAAGGACATAACTGAGTGCCAGATACAAGCAGACCTCAATCCGCCCTGAGGAAACACGCCCTTCACAATCTGCCCTTCAACATATTACAGCAGAAGCCGAAAATGAAGCAAGGGTCCATTTTGCCTCCTTTGTTGCTGTGTCCTATCCTGTGCAAAAGGGCAGAAGCACTAAGAAGCCTGCACAGCACTTTGAAGAGCAGTCCTGCCAATCTGATTCCTCTCAGCCCACAGGTGTTGGGGGTCTCTGACCACTCTGGTCCGTCCCCATGCCTGATGGGAGATGTACAGGCAGTGGCGTCTGCACTGAGGAGAGCTGGTCTTGTGGTGGCAAGCATTAATTGTCCCCTTTTCAGAGAAGGGTCCACCCTGGTTGCATCTGAATGGGAGACTACATGTGTGAGCACTATAAGATATACCCCTTAGGGGATGGGAAGAGCAGAAGGTTCCAAGTTCCCTCCCTGGAAAGATAGGGCTGAGACTCCTGCCAACAACCTTGGAGAAGCCGCTGCCAGTCTGGGTAGACAATACTGAGCTAGATGGACCAAAGGTCTGACTCAGTGTATGACAGCACAGCTTCCTATGTTCCTATGCCAGGTTTGTGGTGTTGGCGCTGAGGTTACCACAGGAGACAGCTCCTTCAACTGCTCCTCAGAGGACTTGGTTTCCCTACCAGCTCTTACTGACTTGAAACACGATCTTCATACAAAGGCTAGTTAATGCAAGTAAGTAGGATTCACCACCAGTAAGCACACATTTGAGCAAAGACCACTTACTCTTCCTACCTTGAAAGCCCAGATCCTCCCAATGGTCGCCATAGCGGGCACAGTCAAACCGGGAGCCTGTTAATTTCTTGTAGATAGTTTGCAGGATCCTCATGTGCACTTTTTCATTATTGTCCAAGCCACCTGTACAAGGAAATGCTGATTACCTTATCTATATAAATGAGGATACGTTTATGGTTAATATTATTTATAGACCTCTTTTCTTCTCAAAGAGGTTTACACAGAAGAAGAAGAAGAAGAAGAAGAAGAAGGTGGTTCAATCTAAAAGAAACAAAGCCTCTAGAGGGATGCTGCTGGGCTGAGTCGAATAGGGCCAGTTGCTCTCCTCCTGCTAAATATAAGAGCATCACCTCTTTGAAATGGGGCTCTTTGCCCAGTTAGCAGGGAAGCCTGCTAATAGTTCATTGTTGGAGCACAGGCTTGGAACGTATAAATATGCAACACAATTTCCAGAATTTCCGCTTATGGATCTCAGGCAGCAAAGAGGATATTGTCTGAGTGCTTATAAAGCTTCTGCCAGCCAGAGTAGATCCTACGCGGCTGAATGGGCCAAAACTCCGATAAAGGCAGCTGTCTGCATCTTTATATCATCAAATGAACCTGGGTGTTTTGATCACAACCTACTTATTTTTGCAACATCTCCAATAACTGCAAAAATAAGCAGGATCTGATCAAAATACCTGTTAGCAGTAGAAGTAAAGGAAAATAAATGCTTGCTTGCAACATAGGAGGCAATACTCACATTGGGCTATTGCCAGGGCTAAGTCCCTCTCACTTTGCAGCTGTTGATGGAGCCGTGGAGGACCAAAAAGGAAGTGGGCAAAGGCAGACAGCCCTCTTCTTCGCACTGTTGGCTGTATCTTTTTCTGGAAATGGGGAAAATACAATCACATAAAAGAAATGGAGGCATGTAAAAAAGTACTCTCTAGGAACCTTGACTACTTCTGCCAGGGGTGAACAAATGTTGGCTCATTTTATCAGCCAGACAAAATATTTGACTCGTCAGGCTGTGTTAGTACATTGCTCATCAGGACTTTTTTCACTCATCATCTATCATTTTTCACTCATCACAAACTAGTAGACTGCTGGATTTCTGCAGCCCTGACTACTGCTACCAGAGCTCAAGAAATGTTGGCTCTGTTCACCAGCCAGGCAAAAATTTTACTTGCTGTGGTCCAAAATAAGTTCTGAACTGTGAATTGCACACATTCATGGAAAGAGATTATTGCAGATCGGGATGGGTTGGCCAAGTGGGCTGGGCTGAACTTTTTCACTCTCAAGTTTTGGCAGAGTTTGCTGTACTGAGGGCCTTTTGGGGTCAGGGAGGAAGAAAATGTTTACAATTTCATGAGGAGACCAGCTGCCATTTTCTTTCCCAGAATGCACCATGGAATGACACTTTCCCAGGGCATTCCAGGAAAGAAAACGGCAGCCAGAAGTCACCAGAAGGATGAGCAGCTGCCTGCACAAGTGGTGCATTTTTTCAGTTTTTAAAAAGGGACGGGAACATAGGAATCTGCCTTCTACCAAATCAGACCATTGGTCCATCTAGGTCAGCATTGTCTACACAGACAGGAAGTGGCTTCTACAAGTTACAGGAAGTCTCTCTCAGCCCTATCTGGAGATGTCAGGGAGGGAACTTGGAACCATACTGTTCCCAGAGCAGTCCCATCCCCTAAAAGGAATATCTTAGTGCTCACGTCGTATCCCTTTCAGATGCAAACCAGGGCAGACCCTGTTTAGCAAAGAGAACAATCCACGCTTGCTCTGATTACTACCATTCTGCTGCTGCTGCTGATAAGCAGCTTCCTCGACACCAAAAATATTCATCCATTTCATAGGTGCTACCCCCACAAATGTGACAAACTTCTTTCTTTCTTTGCCGCTTGCCAAAGTGGCATCAAAAAGGAAGGAGGAGCTTCGACACGGAAGCAGTACCTATTAATGAGTCCTCTGCAATTATTAAAGTCTGAAACCTCTCCTGTCGTAGTTTCTTGTAGCCGGGAACTTCAAGTCTTGCATATTCTTTAGCAAAAAGGCAGCCTCCGATTTATATGGTGGCGGCAGCGGCGGGTGGGGGAGGGGAGGGATGGAGGAGGAAATGGCTAGATCATGCAACTTAAGTGACTGGCTCCAGCCATTCTAGGTCTCTCTGTCAAAATGAAATAGGAATTTGAATACTCATCTCAGAATGCTCGGAGGACTAGACAGTTCCTGTCAACACAGCATTTTCAATGCCTGAAACATTTCGGCAATTGGAGGGTTAAATCAATCCTAGTTGGCACATACGTACCCTGCAGTCTGAGAGATCGGCTGTCTGAAAATACTGCAGTGCTTCATTGAAAGAGATTAAGGGTATGGGCCCAGGGGGCTTCTCTAGAATTCCTACAGTCGCAAAAAAAGAATACTTTATTAATTTATTTGAGTCATTCATATTGAGTCTTTCCACGCATTGGGCCAACAAGCTCGCTTACAACTATTAAAATCATAAATTGAGTTAAAATATTCACCTAATATTAAATAAGTTAAAATATTCATTTAAAATAAAAATTACCAAGGCAACACGTTTTAAAGATATTACACTGATACCAGTGGTGCTATTGCATTTGTTCATAAATGCTCAGGAGTCAGGGATGAGCAGAGAGGTAGCCATGTTTTTCAAATTATTCAGGATGGTGATTTGCTCCAAAAGGATCTTCATAAACTGGGTAAGTGGGCAACAAAATGGCAAATAGGATTTAATGTAAGCAAGTGTTAAGCAGGGCTGCACAACTTCAGCTCCTTAGCTGTTGTTGGACTACAACTCCCATCATCCCCAAACCACAATGCCCAATAATAAGGGAAGATGGGAGCTGTAGTCCATCAACAGCTGGAGGACCAAAGCTATGCAACCCTGGCGTAAAGTAATGTCCACTGGGGCAAAATCGCTAGCATCACATATACACTGATGGGCTCTGAATTGGCTGCAGCTATCCAAGGAAAGAGATCTCCAGCTATTTGGAAAGGATGCAGCTATCCAAGGAAAGAGACCCTAGGCTGTGCGAGTGCTTGATCAAATCAACTCAGAGTGCAGCAGCAGCGGAAAAGGCAAACTCAGTGTTGGTAATTATTAGGAAAAGGACTGAAAATAAAACTGCCAGCATCATAATGCCTTTATATACATCTAGAGCACGGCTGTGTTTGGAACAGTGTGCAGAGTTCTCTAGCGCCATCTCACACAGGATGTCACAGCACTGGATCCACCAAATCCCCACGCAGTTCCAAAAATTCTGGACAAAATCCAGCGAATAATTGCTCAGCAGCAGTATTTGGAGTGGACTTTAACGGGAATAGAGAATACAGGAGACCCAAGTTATCCACAGGTTCTCTATTTGGGTTTCAGCTATTTGTTTGTTTGTTTGATTGATTTCTATACTGCCCTTCCAAAAATGGCTCAGAGCGGTTTACACAGAGAAATAATAAATAAATAAGATGGCTCCCTGTCCCCAGGGGGCTCACAATCTAAAAGGAAACACAAGATATACACCAGCAACAGTCACTGGAGGTGCTGTGCTGGGGGTGGATAGGGCCAGTTACTCTCCCCCTGCTAAATAAAGAGAATCAGCACGTTAAAAAGTGCTTCTTTGCCAAGTTAGCAGGGTTATTTGCAGTGAGGTTATATATACACCTGGTTTCTATTACCACTGGGGTGCAAATGCTGAAACCATAATAATTCAAACCTTGCACCTATGGGAATGATGGGGTTAGGCTGCTCAGTACACAGTAGGTCCTTAAGGTTTTGATTATTGCAGTTTTCGGCATTCGGGGTGCAGCTGAGAACGTAAACCCCACGAAAAACAAGGGCCTCCTGTATTTGAAGCAGCACTAATTCTAATGCAAGTTTTACTTTCTTCATACAGTTTTTCCCTCCCAAGAAAGGATCTTGCACCAACAGTGGGTACAAGACTGTCTAGCCTACTCATAGGTTAAAGAACATACTGGCAGGAGACAGTTTCTGTGACTTATTCAAGAGATTACTTGTTAATACTGGCAAATTGTATGTGAAAGCAAAGAATTCCCAGACTGCATCACATCCTTAACTCTTCCTCCCACAATGCTGCTATTATTAGACACATTTTCTACTTTTTGCAATACCCCCTGCACTCCATCTTCCTGCCTGCCACGCAAACACATCTACTGTGACGTGCAATTGGTCCCAACACTGAAAGAAATGTCACTGCAGATGCTTTCATACCTCCAGGATGGATGTTCTCCACAGCCTCCCACTCTTCACGGGCTCGCAGCACCTCTTCGCTAATCTCTAGCATGCGAGAGAGAGAGGGAGGGAGGGAGAGAAGAAGGTGAAATACCGCAGGGGGGGAAATTCAGTAACACTTCTAAAGCTGCAGTTCTAAGATTCCTGAAAGTAGCCCTCTTCAGACTATTGTGTGGCACCTGCATTCAGATGTCTGTACACTTGTACATGTTCTTGTGCAAAAGACTGCGTTCATTACAGAAGTGAACCTGAATGCAGGCCCCTCAAAAGCTCTGTTCAGACATTACGCTAGACAAGTGTAGATCAGTCTATATACACTTGTACATGTTGTTGTGTGAAGGAGGGCCGGTTCCGCCAATATCAGCCCCAGCACATGTGAAGAGGGTGGGGATGTACCAAAAATGCGCCCGCCCATCCATGCTGTTGGGGCATCCTTCAATCAGATGAGTGGCATTCATCTGAATCAGCCCTCTACATGTTCCCCAAAACTCCGATTAAACAGGGTTTGCAGTGCAAACAGAGAGAGACAATTCAGATGAACACCTCTCTCACACAAGTAAAGGACATCCCGACAGTGCACTGGGACATCTTTCAGGGACATCAGGGTGGGCACGCTCTTGGCACGTCCCTACTCTCTTCACATATGCTGGGGCTGTTATCATCAGCACTGTACCTGCAATCATTTCTTAAGCGAATGGGTACAAGCTCCCCACATGCATGACACAAAGCAGAAGTGTGCACTTCTGCGAGGAGAGCTGGTCTTGTGGAAGCAAGCATGAATTGTCCCCTTTGCTAAGCAGGGTCCACCCTGGTTTGCATTTTAATGGGAGACTACATGTGAGCACTGTAAGAAATCCCCCTTAGGGGATGGGGCCGCTCTGGGAAGAGCAGAAGGTTCCAAGTTCCCTCCCTGGCAGCATCTCCAAGATAGGGCTGAGAGAGACTCCTTCCTGCAACCTTGGAGAAGCTGCTGCCAGTCTGTGTATGCAGTACTGAGCTAGACAGACCAATGGTCTGACTCAGTGTATGGCAGCTTCCTATGTTCCTATGAAGTACTCCCCTTCAGTATTAGCTGCAGGAGAGTAGTAGTAGTAGTAAAAATACAGAATTTCTAATCATCATCAAAGTGACAGAGTTCAAGGGGGGCTATCCAGTCAGCTGGAACCTTACCTGCTTCTCTGCAACCATTGACTGTTGCTGACAGTGACTGCAGGAGTCCATTCTGCTTCAAGGCAGCAATCTAAAAGGGGGGGATAAGTCATCACAATGCAAAATGGCACTTGGATCTATGGGCAGTCTTTCTGCAAATGATTTTCAGCGCTGTGCATCTGAAGGCCTCCAGGCTAAGATGGGGACGATTTGGTAACATTGCTGCCAGAAGCTTCAGCTTAAGGGCTTCTATGGAGGTGGCAACATCCTGCATGTTGATTTCCACAAAGGTAGCCAAACAATTATAGAAGCAGCTCACAAAGCAACAAGAAGAACTGATGGACTGGAAATAGGCGGTGAGTAGAAACTTGTACAGTACACTGAATAGAGGATTTATGTCCCCCACATTGGGGGAATGGGGCTATATAGCTCAGTGGCAGAGCATCTGCTTTGCATGCATAAGGTCCCAGGTTCAATCAATAGCAGGAGTTTCAGACTCCTGCCTGAAACCTTGGAGAGCTGCTGCCAGTCAGTGTTTAGACAACACTGAGCTAGAAGAACCAATGGTCTGACTCAGTATAATGCAGCTTCCTATGTTCCTACGTTCCAATTTACAACCAAACATGCAAAGAGATATACTAATGCAATGAACCCCACCGCCCCCACAAGCTTAACAAAGCCAAATTCTGGCTTATGGCCCATTTGACCCACGAGTATACCCCTTAGGTTCTGGCAACTCTGCCCCCAAGTCCTATGTTTGCAAAAACAAAGTTTCTTCAAAGCACTGGTTTACTACAAATTTAGGCAACATTAATTATAGAGATTTGTCCACACCTAGAACTGTGGTCCGATACTGAAATGGTTATCTGGGGCAGTGTGGTGGCTACGAAGCCAAACAACACTTCTTCAGCAATATGGGGATAACAACAACAGGAATCTACCTTACACCACACCTTGACAAATTTTCTTTGGATCTAGGAGCCAAACCAAAAAGTCAGGAGCCAGACAATGGACACTTAACAAAATTACTGGACTTGGTGATAGATATTGTGAGGGGGAGAGTAAATGGGCTTCTCTTTATCCCCTTTACAAGTAACATCCTTAGAACTGAAACAGGGGAAATAAAGATTTTATTTACTCCACCTCTGGAATATCCTAGTCTAGACACCATGGCTAAATTTCTTGGTACCATGGTTCCTTGGCGGCTGGGATTTGTCAAGCCCTGCCTTATATGATTGTCATAAGGGTTATTGAAGCAACCTATGAATGCTCCAAAATGTAAGTATCATGATACACATGAACTGCAAGCCACACAGCAACGTCTTTAAATTCACTGTGATAGTGGCTTTCACCACAAAGCAGGCAGTTCATACAAATGAGGTGTCAGTATCAGACCATGAAGAGGTTAGGAGCTGCAATACTCACATGTACCGATTTGAAAGCTGTGAAGGAAACGCCTTGTTCTTCATACTGGCCGTTGTCTGTGCTGCACCGATTCATACCCTAATGGAAACAATGAAATCATAGTCACGGGGGAATGAATTATCACCTCCACGTCCCAGTGGCACCCAGGTTTCTACGAAGGAAGAGAGAACAGGCTAAGTGCATGCAGAACTGAACAAAGATACCTTTGTCAATTGTCTACTATAAAGGAAACAATTTCTCTAAAGGTACCCACACTTTAGGTTCCATGTAAACTGTGCAGCCCACTGGAAGACATTATCTGAACACAGCATGGGGGACCAGTTTAAAGGGTGGACTGTAGTGGTAGTAGATGCTGAATACAAAGTGAATACACCATACGTACAAATTTGTCCACCATCGGTAGTCAGATGACAACAGGGCCAGTTCTTTAAGGTAAAGTCTGCTGTCAAGTTGATTTCAACTCCTGGTGCCCACAAAGGTTTTCTTTTGGTAGAATTCAGGAGGGGTTTACCATTGCCTCCTCCAGCACAGTATGAGATGATGGCTTTCAGCATCTTCCTATATCGCTGCTGCCCAATACAGGTGTTTCCCATAGTCTGGGAAACATACCAGCGGGGTAAAGCCCTCCTGTGTTCTACCAAAGACATCAGCAGGACTCTGTGGTCACCAAGAGTTGACATCGACTAGACCAGAGATTCTCAACGTTGGATCTTCAGCTGTTATTGGACTTCAACTCCCATAATCCCCAGCCCTAGTGGCCTTTACTTGGGGATTATAATACACATAATCCTTACAACAGGCCTGCACAGCGTAAGACCTGGGGCCAGATCAGGCCCTCGGGGACATTTTTACAGGCCCACAGATTGGCATAACCTGCAGCAACAGCTTTCCAGGGCCACTCTTTGGGTTAGTTGCCTCTTCATCTTTTCATCCTCGGTCCTCTCTGAAACTGCCTTACAACACCATCCTATGCATATTTACTTGGAGATATTCCCACAGGGCTTCCAGATATGCTTACTCCTAAGTACCTGTAAGCATGACTAGGATTGCAACATGAAATTGACAGCAATTTAGAGAGAAGGGAGAGGATTTTGCATTTGTTTGGGGCTGGAATTTTTTTAAGGGAGATGCCACTAGGTACCCCAGCGACTGAGCAAGGACAGGCTCTATTTTCTGGCCATGATCTTTCGTTAAGATTGTGGGTCCCTTGCCAAAAGGGAAAAGATCCACAACTAACTAATAAGTGCTTTCATTAATATTTTTAATTATTAATTTTAATACAATAATGTGCTGAAAATTGACCTTGACCCCTGAACACCGTTGTGGTTGGTTCCAGCCCATCAGGACATTTGAGTTGTGCACCCCTGCCTTACAACAACCTTACAGATGTGGATACTGCAGCTGAGAAACCCTGACTTGCTTAACAGCACCCAGTCAGTTCATGACAAAAATGAGATCTGAAGAGGAAACTTCCCAGTTCACAGCTCATATCAGCCAACTCTGGTATCACAACATCGGAGATTTTCAGGACATACAACTGTAATGCATAAATGCATAATTTTCAGATGTTCAAAATTTAGTACATACTAAAATACATACATACATGCTATAGCCAAAACTGTTGAAACAAAGGCAGTGTCCTACCAGGTAACTGGTTAATTTGGATGCAACATTCTCTCTGAGTTAAGATCAATTCACATGACCAAACTGTATGTTAGGAATGGAAATGGATGGACTGGGGTCAGGCAAAGCAGTCGTGGGAATGCTTCATCATAACCCTCATATAACACGCCACTACAAAGATGAAAAAACATTATTCCCTGCTTCCTTATCAGACATTATCCTGTACGAGTGTACAGATGTCTGTACACTCGTACATGTGTTTGTGTGAATGACTGTACCTGTATTCGTTTTAAAAGTGAACCTGGATACAGGCCCTTCAAATGCATGGTGCAGACTTCTTTACCTGCTTTCAGCATAACATGTGAATAACTGAAGCTGTGTATAGATCTGTACCTGTGTATCCTGTACACTCGTTGAACGAGTGTTACATAACATATGAATGGACCAAATGTTTAGCAGAGTAGTGGCAAACAAGGTCTGAATGGCACAATCCTTCCACCGTGTGCCAAACTGGATCTGGCATCAATCCAAGCCCTATTCCTAAATCCCTGCCAACTGAGCAAGTGGTGGTTTCAAGTGGTGGCTCTCTTGTATTTCGCAGAGGGAGAGCAACTGTCCTTATCCAACTCAGCATAGCACCCCTCCAGTGGTATCTCCCTTGCATTCCTTTTTAGACTGTGTGACCCCTTTTGGGACAGGGAAACATCTTTATTTATTTATTTACTTTCTATGTAAACCGCTTTGAACACTTTGTCGAAAAACAGGATATAAATATCCACACCAGTAGTAGCAGCAGTATCCATGCATTACATTCAGTGCATGAATGATCCATGCATGACAAATCTGTACGTACAGTTATCCACACATTACGTTCAACACATATACAGCAGTACAGTTCCTCTCTGTACCCTGCATCTGAGTGGGCCTGTACCCAGATTCGCTTTTTAACTGAATGCATGTACATTCACAAAAGGATGTACATGTGTGCATGTACAATGTAATGTCCGAAGAGGGCTCCAGTCAACTGACATTTACAACACGCCAGGTTAAGGTTCCAGTCCTATGCATACTTACCTGCAAGTAAGCCCCAGAAGACACAGCAGGATTTCCTTCTGAAAAAAATATGCATAGGATTGGGCTGACAGCAAACTGGGGCTTATTGGTACGCATCAGCAGCCAGTGAAAACAAGGACTAGGACACAGGAAGCTGACTTATACCGAGTCCGACCCTTGGTCCATCTAGCTCAGCATTGTCTGCACTGACGGGCAGCAGTTTTCCAAGGTCTCAGGCAGGAGTGTTCCCGCACCCTACCTGCAGATGCTGCCAGGGATGGAACCTGGACTTTCTGTGTGTAAGGCAGAAGCTCTGCCACTGATTCACAGCCTCATATAAACCCCCTGTATGTGCTCAGAAGAACTGCCCTGATAGATCAGATCAAACATCCATCAGTGGCCAGTCAGAGCTCACGAGCAGGGAAGGTACAATTCAACAGAGAAGGCTGCATGCCCATGCCATCTTTTTTTCTTTTCTTTTCTTTTCAGTCTAAGGTTGCCAACTTTTTTTCTGCCTGGGCTTTTGAACTCTTAACAGCTGCATAACACGCAGAAATCAGCAGGCACGAGATTGCAACCCAGAGATCTGCACCACACCTTTCAAATTCCCTTTTTGCAGAAGTGAGGCAACCCTGCTTCTCTCACCTGTTCTTCCCCTCCACTGCAATAAGCAGATGCTCTGAACAGCAGCCCAGAGGAAAGGAAGGGGGCAGACAGATGGACCAAGGAAGGGAGAGGGGGAAACGCCGCCCTTGCGCTGGGGAATATCTGCACGTTATCCAAGCAGTGGCCTGATAGCCCTAGGTGGAGCCTTTCCCATGACTGGAATCTCCAGACCAGCCACCTTGAAGGCCAATGCTGGTAGAAAGGCAGTGTAGACGTTTTTTAAAATTAAACTTTTTTTAAAAATGCCGCTTTCTGGCTCTTATGCAATTATTATACATACTTTGACAGCCCATACATCTAAAAAACAAATATGCAGAGAAGCTCACAGGGACAGGAGCCTGCCCAGGGAAAAAGTTGGCTGAACCTAGGCCAAGCTGAGCTTGGCAACAGAGCCCCAGACCAGTAAGCCACCGCCCCCCTTGCTCCCCACCTTCAGGCAGTCACATAACCCCACACACACCATGCACCGCCCCCATCAATGAGGGTTCCCACACATGCTCTCCCTCCCCCCGCGTGATGGAACCCCTCCCCCCCCATGTGGGGGAAGGCTTCTACCCCACAACTGCACGCACACGCCCCTTTCTCCCCCATGAACGTATATAAACACGTGTCTATCTATTCACACGTCACTCCCCACGACCCCGTCCCATAACGCACCCAGGGAGGCGTCATTGCCGACCAGCCAGAGCGAAGAACGGATCCCACCCACCCCGACTCAGTTTTTCCTCCAATCTTCGCTCCGTTGCTAAAGTGCCCCCCACTGCAACACCCACACGGGAAAGAGCGCATGCGCGCGCCTCTTTGCATGCTGGGAGTCGTAGTTCCAGCCACCTCCAGCAAGAAGTGGATGCCGCCGAACACTTCTGCCTCCTACCGCCCATGCGCCCCCGCGCATCTGGCGCTAAATTTGGACTCCGAGAAGCTCCTGCTCCGTGCCCTTAACCGTGGACCACCTGGACACAGTAGGATTTAAAAAACAAACAAAAAGGCCTTGCAGCCTGACCCCTAAGCAGATTTTCCCGGGAGTAAGTCCCGCTTACTCAAATGCACCACTGGGAGACAGATAGTAAAGGCCAAGTGGAAGACAGATAATCCTGGAGGAAATCTATCTATGTGGTCGCTAAGAGTCGACACCAACTTGACGGCACTCAATCAATCAATCAATCAATCAATCAATCAAAACTCCCGCTGATTTCAAAGGAGCTTACTCCCGGGTAACTGTGCCTGGGGCTAAATTTGCAACAGAAGAAGTCCAAAAGGAACAGCTTGGATTGACTTCCTCTCATCGTTTTAGTTCCAGGTTTAAACAGCAAACAATCAGCAGGGCTTAAATAATAGCAATGTGCTTCTGACCATGTGCAGAGTGCTTTTCTGCCACTAACTGGACAAGCGCAAGATCTGGAATGAGAGAGCAGCGTGTCCTGGTCAGGAGGTGATGATGAACAAACTTATTATGGGGGAAAGTCCCGCGGAACTCACGGGGGGGGGGTTGGTTCCGCTACGAGAGTAAGCGTGCTTTTTGGGCTGGAAATATGTTATTTGCTATTTAAGTGTGCCTGGCTGTGCGCAGGAATCTATTTTGCAAAAAGTGATAGAAGAATGCTTTGCACTCAGTGCTAAAGACAACTATCTTGTAACCCGCGCAAACATACATCGCAACTGCCTCCAAGCGGCTATAGCGGGAACTGACACAACAAAATTAATTATTATTGTTATAATAAAATATAACAACAACAATAATAATAATTGATTAAAAATAATAAAAAATACCGTACATTGCTCTTTTGCTTTGTTTTTGATGTTGTTACACTAATCCCCGGCTGGAATTAAGCGTTTCAGCATCCCTTTTAGACAAACAAGAGTCACCAGTCAGGCTTTGGGTTAGTTTTTAAGAAGTTTCTGAAAAGATTTGTATTGGGGTGTGGTGTCCGTCCCCCCCCGCCCCCCGCTTTAAAACGGCGTGCTTTCATTTTTAACCGGGGTAAACCGCTGCGGTAAAGAAATGCTCTGAATGAATCCATCCGTTTTTGCACATTTTTGATACTGGCCAAAATGCAGATCCTCTTGGCGGTTTGCCAATGCCCCGCAATCATCAATGAATAGGTGGCGCACGCAAAGGAGAGCCCGCGGAGGCAGGCAGGCAGGCCCTTTTGGGTAGTAGCGCCTCCCCCTGCGCAGCCTGCCGGAGGTCAAGCCCGCGCCGGGGCTGCGTCTTTAAGGGGCAGGAGCGCTCTGGGGCCAGCCTACCGCGCGGAGGCGGAGGCACCCTGCCGGCGATGCCCTTTTTAGCCGCCTGCCAAGTTACAAATCCCCGCAGCGCTTCTTGGTGTGGCGAAGGGGTCATGTGGGTGTACCTGCTGCTCTGCGCGGTCCTCCTGCTGGCCATCACCTTCAGGGCTCTCGGCCATCTCGGCGGCTCTCCGAGCCCTTTT
Organism: Hemicordylus capensis; assembly: GCF_027244095.1. NCBI lineage: Eukaryota > Metazoa > Chordata > Lepidosauria > Squamata > Cordylidae > Hemicordylus > Hemicordylus capensis. The sequence continues at coordinate 18,304,444 of NC_069664.1, read as the reverse complement.
GCAGCAGACTCCAGGCGGCCGCCGGCGCCTCTGGTGACCGACAAGGATGCGCGCAAAAAGGTCCTCAAGCAAGGTAGTGGCGGAGCGCGGGTGGCGGTGCCGGGCGGGCGAGCGAGCGGGCGGGGTGCTGATCCCGAGCCCTGGCTGGGACGAGGGATGCCCGGCAGGGCTCTCCTCCTGAAACCTCCCGTTCCATCCTTGCATCGGTTTGGCATCTTTTGCTCCTTGCTGCCTCACCCCGGCAGCACCTCTGCTCTTTTTATTATAATAATAAATCCGTTGATAAAATAAATGTGTGTGGATAAAGTAAATATTTTATCAAATTGCATTAATATTTTCATAATGGTAATATCTAATTTGCCTCATTTGCATTTAATTAACTTGCAATATTTAATCGTTTATTAAACTGCATTAATAGCACAGTTGGTCATAAGCATTGCATATATTGCCTTGAAGGAGGGTGGGGTAGTTGCTGCAGTGTTGGACTAGAAAGTCCTGGATTCAAATCCCACCCACTCAACCATGAAGCTCTCTGGGTGATACTGAGTGGGTTGTGCACATCCTCAACCTTACCTACCTTGCAGGGTTGTTAGTGAATATGGCATGGGAGGGGGAAAACCCCCACTATTACTCTTTTGGGGGGTTCTTTGAAGGGCAGCTGAGAGGTCAGTGTGAAAGATAAACTTTTAAAAAATGTTATAGTGAGTTACAGTTTATAACAGTCTTGTGATACCTAGAAGACTAGACTACCCATTTTACTGTGGCATAAGCTACCATGGACTAGATCCCCACTCTCTCAGATTAAAATGTATGCATATGGAGAATAAAATGATGAAAACACAGTGAGACCAAGAGTCCATGCAACGCAGGTAATCTGGCAGGAGGCTGCAGTGGGTGCTGGGACAAAAAGTGAAGATGGACCCCTCCCTGCTGTCCCCTCTTTTCCCCTATCAGGGGGAAAGCAAAGAGCAAGCTGTCACCCAGCTGATGGCCCCTTCTGCTCCCTCAGGGTCCCCCTTAGGATCTGCCCTCCCTTGTTCAATTATAGCTACATTCCAACAGCCCAACCTGTGGCCTTTCTATGTATACAAGAAATCTTCAGATGTGTGCAACATGAAGTGAGCAGTTGCAACAGCAGTAATTGGCAATAATGCAGTCTTCCTAGTTTGTATGCTGAGAGAGAGACCCTTACTCTCGATTAAGTCCTATACAGTTAGGATCAAATTTAAGTTCTCTTGTTGCTGAAAGATAAGACTTGCAGACTTACAACTCATAACAAATAGTAATCAACAGCAATACAGAAATATACATCATATCTAACAGTTCATATTGGACGTTTGTAATAAAAACATTGTTCTCATGAATTTAAATTACCTGGATTCAGCTACCTAAATACCAGTGACCATTTTCCATCTAACTGGCACAAGATCCAGCCCAAAATCCCTTTGATTTCAATGAGCAAGGTTTAAGGGAAATGTGTAACTTTCTGGTTTGAAATGGGTGGGACCTCTGACTTAAATTTTCCTAGATTATACCTGGAGTTTCTGTTTCCCCCTGAACAAGACTGAAGAGGAACAATGTTTCCTCTTCAGGCTTTACATTTTCTCTCTGGCAAACTCTGGTGCACTAGCATAGCTGCCCAAAAGTGTGCAGCTGCTTTCAAGCAGTTCCTTCATACCTCCAAAGAATGCTACCCCTGGAGCATTTCCAGTTGGGGCTTTTACCTTGGAATGCAGGGTGTGGGTTCACTCATCAACTGGATTCACGCCAAAGGCTGTATGAGATATTGGGGAGCACTTCACACACGATTTGGGTTTTTCATTGTGCATTGGAGTGGAACCCGATTTGTGTCTAGGGTAAGAAAAAAATCCACTTTGTGCAGTTTTTTGTTGCAAATTCGAATTCGCAGTAAAGCCTCACAGCAAACCCGTGGTAAAGCCTGCTGTCTGGAAATGCTCCAGGCTACTTAAATGCCGGTCCCACATCATGCCAGTGCAGTAGGAAACTTTGCTTCAGAAAATGGTTAGTTATAGGTTTGCTTAAGAAACCTTGAACAAGTCCAGCGTCTTTCCCCTAGTGTATACAGCTGGGATGATGGTGACCCTGCCCGCCCCCAGGTTGCTTCAAGAGCAAACAAGATAAAATTGTAAAACCATTGGCACATCTGAAATTCCAGTGAATGCCAGATGCTTAATCTAGCATTGCCTTCATGTTGGAGAAAGTCTGTGTTCCTCCTCCTTTCAAAGTGGGGTTTGTAATATCTTCTACAGGATGATATACGTGGTGCACAAATTCTTGAGTTACCTTGTCTGCTTTCATATGAACACTGAATTAAGCAGCTATTTCTGTTTTACACTTGGGGAACTGAGGAGCAGCTTAGAAACTGGACCCCAATCTTGTCCAACATCCACCTGCTGTCTCCATTCTGTAGAGCGGCTTAAGCTCTAGACTTCAGTACCACGGCTGCAAAGGTCTCTGCCAAGGAGTGGACTCTTGAACTGTTGATGCCCAAGGCTGGGGAAAGAAAACGCTTCACTTGACAAAATTAGCTGCACCCAAAGAGGCTTGTATAAAAGGCATGTTGAGATGGCTTTCACACCCTGCTTCAGTTGACCCTCCCATGGGTACACAGCCAGAGGGCAAGGTGTGTGGAGCATAAGCATGCATGAATGGTGCATTTGAAATAGCCAAATACCACATAAGCAAACTTGTTAATTCTCAGTAATTAGTCTGGTGGTTTAAGCCTAACTGTCAAGACTTAATAATAATAATGGGGGAAAACATTTGTTAGCCACCCCATAACAAATTGTTTTCTGGGCAGCTCACAATAACAATGGTTAAAAGCATCCAATTAAAAACACACAGAACAAGACAAACCAATTACAATGTAAAATACAATACAGTACAAAGCATTTTAAAAAAATTAATTAAGAAAAAAGAACTCTTACAAAAATATGAGCACACCAGGCTTTTTTTAAAAAGGTAAACTTCTAAATAAGTTGCAAACTTTGTAGAGAGTCATTGTGGCGTACTGGGTGGAGTGGAGGAAACCCAGTTCAGATCCCCACTCAGCCATGAAACTGACCTTTGGCCAATCAGTCACTCCTTGCCTAACCTGCCTCACAGGGTTGTTTTGAGGATAGAAGAGGGGAACCATGTACACTGCTCTGAGCTCCTTGGAGGAAGGGTGGATTCAAATGTAAGTAAATGAAGTGGGGACATTTTGCACTCAACCGGAATTTGGCAAACATTTCAGAATTCAAATGTGATTTTTGAACACTTTCAAAAGTTTTCCTTTTGAAATTAAACTTTGAAGGTATGGGCATCTGCAGGACTTTTTCAGGGGCGGCAGGACAAAGCCAACAATCCAGTACCTCCCTCCCTGGGAGTACGCCCTATTGAATTCAAAGGGGATTGGCACAATCCGGATGTGGATGTGGATGTGGAATCCCCCCCCACTCAGGATGCCCATAGGAATATAGGAAGCTGCCATATACTGAGTCAGACCATGGGTCCATCTAGCTCAGTATTGTCTACACACCCTAACCTGTATATTGCAGGTTGCAGCCACAGATACAAGAAAGCTTTGCGGCAGCCTTTCGGGAGCCCTAGCCCTTCGAGGCACCAAAAGAGAGCCTAGGAGTTGTAGTTCAGCCTGGCAGTCGGGTAAGAACCTGGTGCAGCCGCTGACCTGTCAAACTGTCAGGCTGCTGCCAGTGCCTTCCAGCACTGTGCAGAGGTGATCATATCCACCACGCAGGACTGTGTTTTCCCCAGCGCTGGTGGGCTCCTTTAATGGAAACGGAGCCTTCTCGAGCCCCGGTGCCATCTTGGAAGGTGCGCATGGAACACTGGAAAGTGTAGTCCTTCCCGGCAGTCTATGTGTGAATGCACCTTCCAAGATGCCGCGGGGGCTTGATAGGGCTCTGTTTCTCCTGAAGCCCACCCGCTCTGGCCCAGTGCTGGGGAAAGCACGGCTTTCATAGAGGTCAGCACAGCGGGAAATGGCTCTTGTACTGAAAATAAAACAAGTTTGCCCAAGCAGCCCCTGCTTAAACTATAGTGAAAATCATTGGATTGGGAGGTTGCATGCACACCACCCCAGTTCAGTTGTCTTCACTACTAGCACTAGTCATCTGCTTGAGGAGGAGGAGGAGGAGGAGAGAAGGAGAGGACTGGATCCTGAATCATGCCTATCAGCTCAGACAGAAAAGTATGCAATGCCCATTTGTATGTGGGTTTCCTTCTATTGGGTTTGGTGGTTGCTTTTCCCTCCTGAAATCCCTAAACCCAACAACATCCAACACTGGGGATCCTAAGAGATTCAAATTAAGAGGACATAAATGTGAATTTCTGCAATCAGATTCAACATATTTGAGAATTCCCCCCCCCTCAATTAATTTTATCTGTTTTTTAAAAAATATACACCCTGATAGTATATGAACTAGCCCAGGGTTTCTTAACCTTGGGCCCCCAGATGTTGTTGGACTATAACTCCCATCATCCTCAGCCACAACGGCTATGTCTGGGGATGATGGGAGCTGTAGTCTAACAACATCTGGGAGCCCAAGGTTAAGAAACCCTGAACTAGCCAGCTTAAGTGGTACAGCGGGGAAATGCTTGACTAGCAAGCAAAAGGTTGCTGGTTCGAATCCCCGCTGGTACTATATTGGGCAGCAGCGATACAGGAAGATGCTGAAAGGCATCACCTCATACTGCGCGTGAGGAGGCAATGGTCAACCCCTCCTGTATTCTACCAAAGAAAAACCACAGGGCCCTGTGGGCGCCAGGAGTTGAAATTGACTCGACGGCACACTTTACCTTTAGTATATGAACAGATGGAGCTGCCTCATACCAGGAGATCAGTGGGCAGTTTCACCCTGTACAAGGTGAGATCTGGCTTTCCAAGATTTCAGACAGTCCTTCCCAGGTCAGCTACCTGAAAGCTTTTAACAGGAGGAGAGGGTTAGGACTGAACCTAGGATCTTATCACCTTAAGCATGAAAGGATGAACTCTAGCACTGAGGTGTGGTTCGTGTCAGGTCATACAGCTACAATAGGATCGAAACCATCAAACAAGCTCAAGCACTCATACAGACCTGTTCATAATCTCCTGCATGTTACAAATATGAATATGACTAATATTTATATACCGCTTTTCAACAGAAGTCCCCAAAGCGGTTTACATAGATATATTATTTATTTATTTATTTATTTATTTATTTATTTGATTTATATACCGCCCTTCCAAAAATGGCTTAGGGCGGTTTACAAATAAACAAACGAATAAATAAAATGGCTCCCTGTCCCCAAAGGGCTCACAATCTAAAAAAGAAACATAAGATAGACACCAGCATCAGCCACTGGAGGGATGCTATGCTGGGGTTGGATAGGGCTAATTGAGAGAATCGCCACTTCAAAAAGGTGCCTCTTTGCTCAGTTACTAGGGGATTTGCTCATTTAACAGGGGATGTTATTTTAATGGTGGTTTGTAACTTAATACATAGCACATGATATCTAAATACCACTTCTGTAATCCAGTTTCTATCTTGCCTTTCCCCCAAGGGCTCAGGGCAAAATATGAAAGTTAAAATTGAAACAAAATCTTAAATGCGATCCTACTATTGAATGCCAACTTCTAAGATGTGGAGGGTGAGAGTGGATTCCAGAAAGGATTCAGGCTTTAACCTTATTCACACATTACATTCAACACTTGTACAATGAGTGTATAGTGTATACAGGTAAGCACATTATGTTGACTGCAGTTACAGCAGTACACTTCCTACCTGTACCATGCATTTGAGGAACCTGTGCCCAGGTTCACTTTGAACATGAATGCAGGGACAACCCTTCACACAAACATGTACAATGGTACAACATAATGTCTGAACAGGACTTTGAACCAGTGGAGGAAGAGAGTTCTACAACTGTGGAGTGGCCTCTCTGTGGGCCCTTGTTGGCCGAACATGGTGCTATCAAAAAGCTGTCAAGGAGAGAAGAGTACGCCATTAACAGCTTTATCAGTCAAAACCAACAATTATGTTTGGCCGGAAGACCGTAGAATGCCACTGGAGTACTGGTGTATTGCACTTTCCTGTCTGTTCTGAGCATTTGACACGCATTCTGTACCGGTGACCTCTGACTGCATTTCTTTTTCTGACCTTGCTCTTTTTATCCACTCCTCTATCTCTGTTTTAGGCACTCCTCGTGGATTTTTTCACTGATTTCTCCAGGCGAACACTGTATGGTAAACACAGAGGTTTCCAACTCTCCCAAGCATGGGATCTTTGTTTAGGACTTCTCTTCCCACACTATCACATCCAAGCTGTTGCTAAAGTCCTGCCTGTTCTGCTTCTAGAGCATGCATGCTGCTTTTTGCTTTCTACCTTGGGAAACATTGTCGTGTGCTCTGTTTTTCTCTCCTCTCTACTACAGTTGCCTCATTAGTGGTCTTTCTTCTATCACTCCTTTCCTCTGCAGTCAATATGGAGGTGGGATGGGGCCATAACTCTGTGCTAAGCATCTGCTCTGCGTGCAGAGGGCCCTAGTTCCATCCCTGGCAGCATCTCCAGGTCGGGCTGGGAAAGACTCCTGCCTGAAACCTTGGAGAGCTGCTGCCAGTCAGTGTCGACAATTCAGAGCTAGATGGGCCAATGGTCTGGCTCAGTATAAGGCAGCTGTTCCTAAGGTCAGCTAAGTTTCCTAACTATGATGCTTAATCTTGCACATGACTCATCCTTGGCTCCTCATAGTATAAAATGCCTCTCTGGTTCAGATAGGCATTTTAAGGAATAACACTAAAATACTAGTGGAGAGCTGGTCTTGTGTTAGCAAGCATGACTTGTCATAGGAACATAGGATGCTGCCATATACTGAGTCAGACCATAGGTCAATTCAGCTCAGTATTGTCTACACAGACTGGCAGCGGCTTCTCCAAGGTTGCAGGCAGGAGTCTCTCTCAGCCCTCTCTTGGAGAAGCCAGGGAGGGAACTTGGAACCTTCTGCTCTTCCCAGAGTGGCTCCATCCCCTGAGGGGAATATCTTACAGTGCTCATATTTCTAGTCTCCCATTCATATGCAACCAAGGTGGACCCTGCTTAGCTAAGGGGGACAAGTCATGCTTGCTACCACAAGACCAGCTCTCATCTCCTGTCCCCTTCACTAAGCAGGGTCCGTTCTGATTGGATATGAAAGGGAGACTAGAAGTGTGAGCATTTAAGATATTCCCCATAGGTGATGGGGCTGCTCTGGGAAGAGCAGAAGGTTCCAAGTTCCCTCCCTGGCAGCATCTCCAAGACAGGGCTGAGAGAGGTTCCTGCCTCCAACCTTGGAGAAGCTGCTGCCAGTCTGTGAAGACAATACTGAGCTAGATAGACCAATGGTCTGGCTCAGTATTTGGCAGCTTCCTAGGTTCCTATGTACTACAGGAGATCTTCTAGGAGAGCTCCTGATAGCAGTAGTCATATAGAAAGCTAAAATATCATCCATTAGCAACCTGAAAACAGGCCTGGCCTCTACATGTGGCACCCTCAAGCAAAAGCTGGGCTTCCAACATTCCAAGAAGACCCATCACCACCACTGATACCTGCCATCCCACCTGTCACTCAGCCCTCCTCCCGACCTTTAGCATCTTGGCATCCTGTCAGAACCACCACAGCTGGAGCAGAGGCACAATTTTGATTTCCGAGCAGTGCCCAGGTCCCAATGTCGCATTGCTCTGGAGCGACACAATGTTGTCGTTTGGGAATTGTGGGGGAAATAAAATGGTGCCTCCAGTCCAGCCACAGCAGCATGACAGAAGCACTCACTGCCCAGTAAGCCTGGCAGGAGGGCCCCCATGTGGATGAAGCAGCAGCAGTGGGCACTTTTTTCAGCATGAGTGGAGGCGCCATTTTGATTTTCCCACAATGCCACATTCCTCAATGTAGGGTCATTCATGGGAAATTACAACGGTACTTCAATTCCAGCGATGCTGGGAGAAGAGCCTGTGGCTGTCACTGACCTATTGTCCAGTAAGTCTAGCAGGACCCACCACATGGGGGCAGTCACTGATGTGGGGGGCAGTGGAAGGATCTTTGCATATGGACACAGTCCTTCAAAACCTGGAGCTGATTGTATCTGGAAACATCATTGGCATTTAGCTGGAGCTGTGCAAAAGCACTACCACCCATTTCATTGTGCAGGACAAATTCTCAGTGGGCTGTGTGTCAAAAATATCTAGCGCAAACCTCTTGGTTTCCCCTTGCTTTATCTTGTAAAAGTAAGCTTCCATGGGCTTCTTTTGTTCTTTTTTTTCTTTTTGGAAAGCAAATTTCCAAAAAAGTGTACTGTCTCTTGTGAATGATGTGGAATCAAGCTTGGTTCCTTGGTAGCTTTAGATCTACTATCTGTTGTGGTGGATCTAAGACATCCTCCACACAATCTAATTGTGGCTAAGATGTGGCAAATTAGAACAATCAGCAGGAACAGAAGATCGGAAGAGGAAGGTTGGGGATTATAGTGACAGGATTACGTTGGCGTTGGAGGAGGGATCAGGAAGATTGGGGAGGAAAAGAGCAAGGATTACACCTACCAGATTATGCAGTTCTTCAGATGCATGCCCTAGTGATAATTAACATGATTGCAGGAATGCAATCATGAGGGTAGGTGCTGGGTTACTTTTCACCAGAAATGCAGCATCTGGTTTTATTATTATTATTTATTTTATTTATAGAATAAAATCTGCTCATGCCTTTTGCAGCGTAAGCCACATTGAGCACTTTTGCAAAACAAGTGGCATATCAATACGCCAAATAACAAATGTATGACTTGCCTTTCAACATAAGCACCCACAAACAACTCAGATTTGATCTGCAGAATATCACTGCTAAAACAGGAAGGTGCCAAAAGTTGCACATTAGTAAAAGGCACCGAAGAAGAAGAGGAGCTCAGAAAGTAGCTCAAAAGCAAATAAATGGATCTTAAATACCATTAAAGGCCAGAGAGGGCAGACTTGATCTAGCACAGCAGTAGGCCAGCTTGGCGTTCCAGCTGTTGTTGAACTACAACTCCCATCATTCCCATCATTGTGGCTGAGGATGATGGGAGTTGTAGTTTAACAACAGCTGGAGAGCTAGAGAGCATGGCCAGGCACCTAAATGATAAGAGAGTGTGGATATGCACAGAAAAGGCCCTCCCAGAGATACCATGTAAGCTCCCAAGGCAGGGATACATGGAGAAGAGCACTGAGTGATTGCAGTCAATGGGCCGGTTCGAGTGTAATCAAGCGTGCAAGTCCCTTGTGGTGTTGCGGGAACCCGCGTCATTACAACATACAACAGGCAGGTTCATATGTCATGGCCGCAAGCAAGTATATAAGAGCTTCCGGTTCCCGCAGGGCACGTGCTTTCGCTCCTGTTCCATGAGCCTGGAAATGTTGGATGGAGAGTATTGGTGATTGACATTGTCCACTCCAGCCTACTTCAAATGTTGGTTACAGATGCCGGGCAAATGTCGGGCGGAAGTGGGTCACCAACATTCCCCATCTGACGTTTCCAGGTTTGCACAACATGAAAACAGAGGCAGTAGTGAGAGTGTATGTCCGACGCGAACTGTACTTACTTTCCTCCAATGCATCTGAACCCCCACAACATCACTTTTTTGCCCTCCCAGCTGCCTCTTCTCACCATGAATTAGTTCAGAACAAGGTACTGATCCAAGAGGAGGATCTGGATACCTTCCTCACAGCAGAGGTGGGTAAATCTCCCCATGCAAGATATGGGCCCTGAAAGTCCTGGGACAACCTTATCCATGGGAAGCGGACCGCCATTTTTGTTTTTTAGGGATTTTTTTTTTTTAAGAGAGGAAGAAAGATGGTGAAGGGAGAGAGACAGATAACTTTTTAAAAATCATTTAGCGGGTCCCATGTTGCAAGTTAAAGGTGGGTTCAGGTTGAAAAGGTGTGGTGTAACAATTATGATGTTAATAGCAGGAAAAGAGCCATGCTTGTGCCTTTGTGTTCCTATCTGTCAGGCTTCTCCCGTGACAAAGTTCCTGACTGTCTGGATGCAGTTGTCATTGGAAGCGGCTACGGAGGCCTGGCTGCAGCAGTGCTGCTTTCTAAAGCCGGGAAGCGTGTGCTTGTCCTGGAGCAGCATGGGAAGGCAGGAGGCTGTTGCCACACCTTCAACGATCAAGGCTTTGAGTTTGATGTAGGTAAGGCCATCCAAACAAACTAGGTGTGAGACAGAACAGTTAAGCCATTTCCTGTCTGCTGAGATTCCGAGACAGGATGAAATCTTGTTTATAATCTGAACACTCCAACACTCCATAGTAAAACAATCAAAATTCTGCAAGACTGTGGAAAAGCCACGCTGGATGCAACTTTAATTCACACCATTGGTCCTGTCATGCTTGAATTTTATTTTATTTATTTTGATTTTATTGCCGGATGTGGATCTGGATTCGAACCAGAGTGAAGGGAAGGGAGCTTTGACCTTTTCTTTTCCTCCCTGCCATGGTCTTAATCCAGATTGGAGCTCTTATCAGACCAGGGCCATGATGCTGGAGAAGAAAAATTAACCCCTTCTTCTGCATCATTTCCCCAGTCTTTGCCTAGCATTGGAAAGACCTTTGAAAAGACCGTCGGACAAATGCAGGTGAGCTGCACAGGCAGACTCGATCCAAGACGTTTTGCTGCCACCAGAGTCAATGTCCAACAGGATGCCTTCCCAACCGTGGGTGGGTGGCTCAGGTTTCTCAGGCCATGTTGCTGAGGCAGTGGCAGGGACGCCGGAGCACCCGTCTTTGACCAAGTCAGGCAGTGGTGGCAGAGGTGAACCCATTGGGACAAGGAGGGGGAAATGAGCAGTGTACCCCAATGGGGTGAGAAAGGCTGGTGGCAGAGGAGTGGCACCCAGGGTTGCAGGCCTGGGACTTGCCGCCCCCTGCACCTCGCACTGATGCCTGAGGCAACCACCTCACTCTGCCTCATGGAAGAGCCACCCCTGTACCCAGGAGGGATAATTCAACCATTAGAGCACCACAATCACCACCACTACTACCACTACGGATATTTATATACTGCTCTTCAACCGAAGTTTTATATTTACATTATAAAAATGAATAATGCATAAACAAGGTGGTCCCTTCTCCCCAAAGGGCTCACAATCTAAAAAGAAACATAAGGCAGGTACCAGCAACAGCCGCTGGAGGGGTGCTGTGCTGGGGTTGGACAGGGCCAGTTGCTCTCCCCCTGCTGAATGTAAGAGAATTGCCACTTTAAAAGGTGAGACTTTGCTCAGTTAGCAGGGAATTGACTGGGTTGACTTTTCAACTGAAAAGTCAACCCAGGTTTACCACAGACAATCTGGAAAACCATTTTTTCTGACTGGTGGAGTACATCAGTACAATCCCAGAGGGGATGTGCATGTCTAGGCATTTCTAGGCATTTGACAGGCACATAAAGTTATACTGACGTCTGAGACTTAGCACTTGCTTGGAATTGAGACTTTAACTAACATCCACTCTAAATTTCATTGTTGTGTGTGTGTGTGTGTGCGCGCGCGCACACACGCACACACACACACGCACACACACACACACGTGCCTTGTGGTTAAGTGTTGCTAGAAGGCAGTTGTGCTTTATATCTACACAGGATATAGATAACATGATAGCATGTCAACAGAAACTTAAGCACGGATCTAAGAGTTGCTTCATCAGAAATTAAATTTCTGAACAGGAGGTTGAACTAGAAGATCTCCAAGATCCCTTCCAGTTCTAAAATTCTATGAAATATTTAGTGTCTCAAGAGCAACGTAGTATGACATGATGCTGGCATTTATCAAGCTAGTTCCTAGGCAAAGGCACTCTCTCAAAGGTTCGGGAATGGGGTACTGCTCTCTTCAGATATTGTTCTTCCCTTATAACACTTTGCAGTTGCCTTCCAGGTATCCATTACATAGGGCAAATGCAAGAGGATTCCATCCTGCGCATCATGATTGACCAGCTCACAGATGGCCAGCTTCAGTGGGCCAAGATGGACTCTCCCTTTGATGTACTAATTCTGGGAGATCCTGAGAGTAGCAAAAAGTATTTCCTGTACAGCGGGGAGAAGGAATATGTGGAAGGCTTAAAGAAGCAGTTTCCAGGTGAAGAGGAAACCATCGACAGATTTGTGGCGCTTGTGAAGGTAACCCTTTCGAAGCGGTCTCGGGGGAAGACATTTTCATTTTATTGTGTGTGGTGTAGTGGTTGAAGTATTATGACATGTGACTTTAAATACATTGTTTGGCCCTGTTAACATGTGTAAATAGCTGCAGGGGTCATCTGGACAGGGACCACAGCTTATGGGGAGAAAGGTTTTACCTTACCAATCTCCTTATGACAGTGGAGATCAGGGTTGCATTCTGCACTCAGCTGTGGAGCTGACTGTATAATGTTGGACCAGCCCCCAGCCCCCTTTCTCCTTCTTCTCACAGCCTAACCTGTGTCACATGGTTGTTGTGAAGATACAGTTGGGGGGAGGGCCATGTGTAACTGTCACAAAGTCATTCAAAAAAACATAGTGGGGTGGGGACAAAATAAATGTTTACAAACTGAAGAACCCAGCTCCTCCATATATGTTTAAAAAGATGGCCAATTTTCCAGATATTTTTTTCCTCCGCTGCTTTCCCCCAGTTTAAGTTTTTCTTCAATTTTTCCTTAGGCACATAACTGTGGTGGCAGGTTTATCTAGTGCAAGGCCCTCTACAAAGTACAAGTGGAAAGGTCCCTGTTTTGAGGAGTCTGCAATCTAAAATGTGGCCCATGTGAGACAACAATGGGCAGTAATGGGCTGGATGAGGGATAACAAACTGAGGTTGAATCCAAATAAGATGGAGATTCTGACTGTTTGGGGTCGGGACCCGAGAGATGGTTTAGATCTGGATGGGGTTATAGTACCCCTGAAAGATCAGGTATGTAGTTTGGGAGTGCTCCTGGATCCCAAAGTCCCCCTGGTTTCTCAGGTTGGCAGTGGCCAGGAGTGCTTTTTATCAGCTTCGGCTGATACATCCGCTACATCTATTTCTGAAGGTAAGTAAAGTGTACCATTGAGTCAGTTTCAACTCCTGGCGACCACAGAGCCCTGTGGTTGTCTTTGGTAGAATACAGGATTACCATTGCCATCTCCTGCGCAGTTTGAGATGATGCCTTTCAGCATCTTCCTATATCGCTGCTGCCCAATATAGGTGTACCAGTGGGGATTCGAACCAGCAACCTTGTGCCTGATAGTCAAGGGTAAATGACTTTAAAACAATGGTACATATGCTGGTAACCTCCAGGCTTGACTACTTTAATGCACTCTACATGGGGCTGCCCTTGTACATAGTCTGGAAACTACAATTGGTACGGAATGCAGCAGCCAGATTGGTCTCTGGGACAACCCGAAGTGACCACATAACACTGATTTTAAAAGAACTGCACCAACTGCTGCTATGTTTCTGAGCGAAATACAAAGTGCTGATTATTACTTATAAAGCCCATAACAACTTGGGCCCAAGGTATTTAAGACAGCACCATATTTTGTCATGAACCCTGCCACCTATTACAACCTTGTGGAGAGATCCAGTTATGGTTGCCGCCGGCTCTTTTGGTGGCAACTTGGGACTAGGATTTCTCTGTGGTTGCCCCAGGACTTTGGAATATGCTCCGTGTTGAAATAAGAGCATCTCCTTCTCTGTTTGTTTTTCAGAAAGACCCTCAAGACTCACTTGTTCTCTCAGGCTTTTAACTGGAATTAATTTTAATAATTTGTTTTCACAGCTTGTTTTATGAGATTGTTTTTATTGTGTTTTGTGGATTTTCAATGTTTTTACTTTTTTATATTGTTTTAGATTTTGTATACCTTTTAGAGCCGTACATATCAGGCTATATAAAAATATGGCAAATAAATAAACAACAAACAAAAGGGTGGGAGGTACTTCTGCCAACTAAGAGGCACCTTTCAAAGTGGTGATTCTCTTGTATTTAGCAGGGACAGAGCAACTGGCTCTATCCAACCTCTGCACAGCATCCCTCTAGTGGCTATTGCTGGTGTCTACCTTATGTTTCTGTTTAGACTGTCAGCCCTTTGGGGATAGGGAACCATCTCATTGGTTATTTTTTCTATGTAAACCGCTTTGAGAACTTTGTTGAAAAGCAGTATATAATATTTGTAGTAGTAGTAAATAGGCAAGGGAAGAATATGTACTTATTTCCATTAGTCCTACCTGGACCTAGGGGACAAAAGCCTTTTGCCAAAGGCTTCATGGCAAAGGTGAGCTTTGGGGAAGGATCTGAAGAGACTAAGAAAGGTAGCCTGACACAGGTGTTCTGTGAGGTAGTTCCAGCCCTAAGGGGCTGCAGGAGAAGTAGGGTGGAGGTGTTTGAGGAACAAGAGAGCTTTGGATGCATAAGGATGGTGATCCTGGAAGAGCAGGGGCAGGAACATGTTGGGGTATGGGAGCAGAGAAAGAAGAGAGGGCATGCCCTCAACTCCTGCCTGTAGGCTCCCAGTGGCATCTGGTGGGCCACTGTGTGAAACAGGATGCTGGACTAGATGGGCCTTGGGCCTGATCCAGCAGGGCTCTTCTTATGTTCCAAGGTGTAGGATAATCTATCAAAGAATTGGTGGCCTGGTTCACACAGTCATTCAAACCTAGGTTTAATGTGGGTTACTATGACAAAATGGGGGTTATTCAGCGGCATGCCCCTAGATTGGGACCGGAACAATCTCTCTACTAAGAGTAGATCCCAGGAAAGCATAGAGTTTCACCACAGTTACCAATAATTGTGTGGTTTTGTGAACCCACACCAAGGCAGGAATATCAAATTCTTCTTCGATCATAAATAATCCTGGCATGGGTTCACACAATCATGCTAATGCTGGTAACCCACATTAAACCTAGATTTGAACTACTGTGTGAACCAGGCCAGTAATATATGTGACTTTCCTGCTGTTAGCAGCAAGGCTATTACCAGCCAAAATAAAAGCGAACTACTTACTACTACTACTACTACTATGAATACTGATATACCACTTTCCAACAAAAGTTCTCAAAGCGCTTTACATAGAAAAATAAATAAGATGGTTCCCTGTCTCAAAAGGGGACTAAAAAGAAACATAAGGTAGATGCCATCAATAGCCCCTGGAGGGATGCTGTGTTAGATAGGGCCAGTTGCTCTCTTTGGTGTCTCTTTGCTCATTGGCCATGTGCCCGTAGTAGAGGCTTATTAAAATCTTGAAGGTTGTAATTGGAATGGAATATCCTATTTGGTATAATTCTGCACTGCCAAGATCCACAGCTCTTCTGTTTGTCGAACTGAAATCCTCTGCTGCATCTTTGAAAGGTGTATTAAACTCTCCTTTTCCACCCCCCGCAGAGAGTTGCCAAAGGAAGTGCCCACATGGCGATTCTGAAAATGCTTCCGCTCCCCTTGGTCAAGTTTCTGCACTGCACTGGCCTGCTGGCCTTGGTTTCTCCTTTCTTTAGGATGATCTCCAAAAGCCTTACCGAAGTAGCTGCTGAGTACACGGCAAACGCTGACCTGAGAGCCGTGTTCAGTTATATTTTTCCTACTTATGGTAGGTGACGCTTAGCTCACAGTGGCTGGGAAAAGTGTGTGTTTTAAAGGACAGGCCAGTGGGTTCACCAGTGTGGATGTGGAGAGGACGTCTTTTCCTTTAAATAATAATAATAAAAAGACTAGATGTTCGGAAACAGGCCCAGAGCTGGATTTCTGCTGAAATCTTTTTTTAAAAGTGTGTGTGTGGGGGGGTGCAACTTGCAGTCAAGAAGCAAACAAATGCAGCGTGTGTTCCAGACTGTGCGGGAAGATGTGGTGTAAAATCCGACAGCTAACCCTAATGTCCGGTTAGAAGCCGGTTAGAGAGAGCCATGGGATTGTATGCCACTTCCTCCTGCGCTGAGGCTTTGAGTGGGGAGAGAAAGAGAAAGGATGAGGAGAGGAAGCAAGCCCCCTGCCCCTAGATCCGCACACAGGTCACTTATCTGAGAAAGAAGCAGGGGTGGGTGACGTTACGGCTCTCCCTCCCCTCCTCCCCCCCCACTTGATGAATTTGCACAAGAGCACTGGGCTCTTGCAAAAAAAAAAAAAAAAGGTGATTGCAACTGAAGGCGATACCACTGGTACCATTGCACAAGAGAATGAAAGGGAGCACCAAAGCAAAACACACACACAAGCTGTCTCCCTAGATCAGGGGTGTCAAACTGTGGCCCTCCAGCTGTTGTTGGCCTACAACTCCCATCATCCCCAGTCACCATGGCCAGTAGCCAGGGATGATGGGAGTTGTAGTCCAGCAACATCTGGAGGGCCACAGTTTGACACCCCTGCCCTAGACCAAGAAGCAGACGGGTCATTTCAGTTACTCACCCAGACTCAACAATCATCATAAAACACCCAGATACAGACATACACACACCCCTCTAAAAGGCACAGAGGAGGAGATAGTATGTCTCTGTGCTAGCCTACAGCTGCAATCCTATGCACTCTTACTTGGGAGGAAGCCCACTAACTAAACCATTTACTTCTGAGTAAACCTAGCAAGCCTGCAAACTGTTCTCAAAACTAAAAAAAATAAATAAACCCACTACTATTTTCTCACGCACATAGAACGCTTTAAACCTGAAATGTCAACATAAGATCTGAATACAGGCTGTGGCTGTGCAGACGGTACTTTGCTGTTCCCACATGCAATACGGTGTCAAAACCCAGATCATACGAATGCACACCAAGCCTATACCTTTCAGTGACCTTCTGGAAAGCACCCAGGCGTGTTTAATTATTTTCTACCAGTGTGGATGGGGCCACAGTTCAATATGGTTGAGTAGATATGCTTTGCATTCAAAAGGTCCCAGGTTCAATCCCTGGCCTGTCCAGGTAATGCTGGGAAAGACTCCTGAAACCTTGGAGAGCTGCTGTCGGTCAGAGCAGACAAGACTGAGCTAGATGGACCAACAGTCTGACTCAGTAGTCGGCAGCTTCCTATGTTCCTATGTCATTCCTCCTTTGCACTTGCATGTGAGAACTCCAGGTAGAACATGGGATGCTAACTTATACCAAGTTAGACTTCTGCTCCATGTAGCTCTTTATCAAGACAATTTGCATGATTGCTAATCGGGTAGGTCAAGCGCCCTACCCAGCTTCAGGAGCTGTGTGCACTCCCAGTTTCTGACTGTGTGCTAGCAAAAACCTGGGGGTGGGGGAGTGATCATCCACAGGAGAGGAGCTGCGGAGGATGGCTTTTCCTCCTACCTTCTTAAAATGCTGTGTATGACAGCTGGGTAGGCACCATCCTACCCAGCTACTCACTCATGCTAGATCATCCCCACCCTCCTCCTATCTAGTTGTTTTCTCACATTCGACCAGAAATCAGGAGTGTGCACAGCTCCTAAAATTGGGTAGGATGCTTGTCCTACCCAGTTTTTGGTCATGTGAACTGTCTTAATATTTACATTGGCTGACATCCTGACTGAATATGTCAATAGGCTACTAAATTTCAATAGGAATTCCTCTAGCACAGGGATTCTCAATGTGTGGGTCCCCAGATGTAATTGGACTTCAACTCCCATAATTCCTACCAAAGGCCACTGGGGCTGGGGATTATGGGAGATGAAGTCCAATAACATCTGGGGACCCACACGTTGAGAAACCCTGCTCTAGCAAGTGTTTGTTTGTTCGATATCTAGACCGCCCTTACAGAATAGCTCAGGGCGGTTCACAAATATCACAAAACAGTTAACATCAATCAATGATCGGGAACAAAGATTTTAAAATACCAGAAAGCCGCTAAAAAAATAAAATAATTCAACATTCAAAAATAAAACCATTCACAATTAGCAAATTTTGTCAGGCTATCAGCCAGTGACTGGTAACAATTCCCCAGGATTTCCAACAGGGGTCTTTCCCAGCCCTACCTGGAGATGGGGTTGAACCTGGAACCTTTTGCATATCAAAGCAAGCGCTCTTCCTTGAAGCTGCAGCCATCCTGCTGTCCCTAAAAACTCCATCTCATGAAGGAATGCAGTTGGAGGAGAGGTGTGGCGGGAAGAAGTGGTGGGTAGGGGAAGCAGGGGCACTCTTTGGACCGGACCTCCAGTCCGAGGTCTGGTCCTCTGCTGTAGGGTGGGAGGGCTCATCCCCTACCCCGATGGCGGCCCCGCCAGCCTGTGCTGCTGCAAACGAGTGGCCATGTGTACAGGTGGCCAAGACCCAAGAAATGCATGTGCACAGAGCGCTAAGAACTGCAGTCTGGTGCCGTTGGAGGAGAGGTGCCACCCAGATCATTCCTAAGCAGGCTCTGGCTAGACCAGACTTGTGGGGGGAAATGTCATCTTTGCTAAACTGCAATTATAATGTGGCTGGTGTGGTGGTGGTGGTTTGCTGATCCTAGTTCTCCTTTCCTCTCCGTTTTGCAGGAATGATTCCTGTAGAGTCCAGCTTCTCTTTACACGCCATCCTTTTCGATCACTTTTTGGAAGGGGGGTGGTATCCCCAAGGAGGTGCCAGTGAAATTGCATTCCACTCCATTACCATCATCAAACAGGCCGGAGGGGCTGTCCTTACCAAAGCCCCTGTGCAGAGCATCTTGGTGAATTCACAAGGGAAAGCTTATGGTGAGTTAAACTGGGTGAAGGGGTCTCTTTGTGCTGCTGTAGTGGCAAGGCTAAGAGGCTGGGCTATGAATTGGATGTCCCCAGCTAAAATCTCACCTCTGCTATGAGCCTCTTCCTTCACCTCCAGTGGCCTGGACCCCAGGTAACTTAGGGACCACCTGCTCCCAGCTGTATCTATCCATCTGACTAGATCAGCTGGGAGGGGCTCTGCTCCACGTGTAGACACCCACTTACGCCCGTTTGTCAAGCACGCAGGACAGGGCCTTCTCAGTGATTGCCCCCATGCTGTGGAACTCACTCGCAGTTGAGATCCACATGGCTCCCTCTCTCCCAGCATAAGAACCTAAGGAAAGCCCTGCTGGATCAGGCCCAAGGCCCATCTAGTTCAGCATCCTGTTTCCCACAGTGGCCCACCAGACGCCTCTGTGAAGCCCACAGGCAGGAGCTGAGGGTATGCTCTCTCTCCTGCTGTTACTCCCCTGCAACTGGTATTCAGAGAGGCATCCTGCCTCTGAGGGGATCTGAGCCTTTCAGAGGAATCTGAAGACCGCCCTTTTTAAACAGGCATTTTAACATAGCTGTGTTCTTGTTCTAGCAGTTTGTTCCTATTGAAGTTTTGTTAGTGTTTATTTTCTTTTTGTTAACTGCCCTGGGGTCTTCAGGCAAAGGGCAGTATAAAAACAGAACTCATAAAATGAATGCATAAAGAATAATCTGTGGTATGGGCCTTACATACCAAGGTCTTTAAAGACGCATCTGTTCACCCAGGCTTTTAACTGATACTGTTTTGATTGTTTTAGTGTTGTTTTAGAGCATTGTTTTAAAAAACATTTTAAATTGTTGTTTTAAATTTCTTGCTTTTGTTTTTAACTAATGTCTTAATGTTGTTTTTATCTGTTGTATACCGCCCAGAGACATATGTTTTGGGCGGTATAAAAATATGTAAATAAAATAAAATAATAAATATAGGCCTTGCAGAGATCCAGGGTCCCTCCTGAAGGATGGGGAGCAGGGCTGTGTGCCTCCCTGTGAACCAAAGGAACGAGCAGCCCTGCCAAAGCTCTTCCCACTCACATTAAGTTTCCTTGAAGGTGTTTAAGAGGCTTATCTGCTTAAGCCCTCCCAGTAATTACATTGAGCCTGTCCAAGGATTGTCTGTGTAATATTGATCACTCCACTATCTCCATTAATGCTCCTCAGCTGCTCTGACCATCCACACAAGGCAGGCTCCATGGGGATGGGTGAGGTACAGAGTGGCTCAGCGGGAGGGCCATGAAGGCTCTGGCTTCCTTCTTCTCGGCCACAACCCCGCTGGGTAGCCCTGGCTAGCAGCAGCAGAAGCAGCTTGTCCTCGTGATGCAGAACAAGCCACCGCTGCCTCCCTGGTTCCCAGCAGCCCGATTCGCACCCGTTTCTCTCATCCTGCCCCTGCATTAATGAGAGCTGCACTTCCTGCAGGCTGGCTGCTCATCAGGTAGAGCTGCGCACCCACTTAATGCCTTTGGGTTTTATTTGCCTCTCCCAGGTGTCAGTGTGAAGAAAGGCACAGATGTTGTCAACATCTTTGCTCCTGTTGTGATTTCCAACGCTGGGATCTTCAACACCTATGAGCAGCTCCTGCCAGAGAAACTGCGAATGCTGCCAGGTAAGAGGCCACAGAACAACGTGGGTTTCTATGGTGCAGAAGTACGGAGGGTTTGAAAACGCGTTTGTGTCCGAAAACATCCACGGAAGATACCCACACTGCCACTGCTAATACTGTAGGCCACATACATTCAATCCTTTAATTCCAAAGGGCTCATAATCTAAAAAAGAAACCTGATAAAACACCAGCAACAACCACTGGAGGGATGCTGTGCTGGGGATGGATAAGGTCAGTTGCTAAATAAAAAGAATCGCCACTTTTAAAAAGTGCCTCTTAGCTCAGCTAGCAGGGGTAAAGATGGCTCCCATAACTAAAGATGTCTCCCTCTCCCCAAAGGGCTCACAATCTAAAAGGAAACATAAAGGCAGAAACCAGCAACAGCCACTGGAGAGATGCTGTGCAGGGTTTGGAGTGGGACAGTTGCTCTCCTACTAAATATAAGAGAATTTTACATATATATTTTTATACATTTCTATCCTGTTCTTCCTCCGAGGAACCCAGAGCAGTGTACATGGTTATAACTTATGTTTAGCATCCTAAAAACCCTGTGAGGAAGGTTAGGCTGAGAGATAAGCGACTGGCCCAGAATAATCCAGTGAGTTTCATGGCTGAATGGAGATTTGAACTCAGGTCTCCCCAGTCCAACTCTCTAACCACTGCATCACACTGGCATCTTAGAATCTTTTCCACCTCCTCCCTCTGGAATGTGGATGCCCAAAGATTCCAGTAACTGTATCAACACCAAACTAGGTGTGATAGTCTTATGGAAGCAAGGAGAGCTGGTCTTGGGGTAGCAAGCATGACTTGTCCCCTTAGCTAAGCAGGGTCCACCCTGGTTGCATATGAAAGGGAGACTAGAAGTCTCTAGAATATCACTGGAAGATATTCCCCTTATGGGATGGAGCCGCTCTGGGAAAAGCAGAAGGTTCCAAGTTCCCTCCCTGGCAGCATCTCCAAGATAGGGCTGGGAGAAATTCCTGCCTGCAACCTTGGAGAAGCCGCTGCCAGTCTGTGTAGACAATACTGAGCTAGATAGACACTTTTTTCCTTTTACGACAGGAGTGGCAGGCAGCGGCAGGAACAAGAATTTGATAAGGGCAGTAGTACAGTGGAAACGGGTTAAATGGCTTTTCCTCGGCGCTGCTGCAGTGATCAGAATTGGACACAGACACACACTAATTGCTATGTAAAACAGTAAAACATGGGGAGATTCAGTGACTGCTCTCTCATGTCACGTTTGTTGCAGACCTCAATTATACCATAGGCAAAAATAATACCACTGACTCCTAATCCCCCTTGATATTCCCCTGCTTATATGCCCAGGGCTGGCATTAGTCGTCTTAGCTACAGGATTGCAGGGGAAGCTCTTGTTTACCTGTCAATCTCTTGTGACCCCTAAATTCCTTTCTATGTCACCGCATTACTCTGTGCAGGTCCATGTGGCCTATATTCTTTGGCCTGCATTATTTTCTTCCGCAGACTTAGAGCTTAGTTATATTAAAATGCTTGTGTAGTTAATTTAAGCCCATCCTCTGGAGTGATCCAGATTGCTTTACAGAACTGACCCGGCCTTAACCAACTTACTTACCACTTTTGCAATTACTTATGCACTTTTGAAAACTCTGTCTTATATTCTATTATTTTTATTTTATTATATTATAATAGCATTGGGAAGAGAACAGGTTCCATTTAATAAAACTAGCAACAAATCCTAGGTTCTAAAATATCTCCGATAATTTAGTGCTTAAAGTGTCTTATCAGCTTCTCAGAGTTCTCTCCAGAGTTGCATGTCTGATCCTTATAATTCTGATTGTTCTAACTTGCCACCAAAAGGCAGAGGTGTATCTAGGGAAAATAGCGCCTAGGGCAAGCACTGAAATTGTGCCCCCTGCCCAAACATCTGACACCCATCTTTCAGATAACTTTGCCATAATATCAGCTGAAAAGTACAAGTCAAGCTCGTTAATCTTTTAATATTTCAAAAACTATTTAGCAGTGGACGTAGCCAGACCAAAAAATGCTGGAAAACTACAAATTTCAATATGCTGGGGCTCATGAAATACCCAAATACTATGTGAAGGTGTACTTGGAAAACTAAACAGAAGTGCCTGTCTAATTCTCTACTATGCATTGTAGCATCACTATTACATAAGTTTTAAAAATAAATCGAGAATTTGACTTTTCCCAGATACTCTGAAAATAATTAAAGGATATGCATGCAGAGTAAACTATGTCACTGCTTGGAATATATTCTAGTATTTCAGAAAGACAGTTAAAATGAGAGAAAGAGAGCAAAAAACTCCCAGTGAGCCTTAATACTAAGGATTTCACACTGATTCAAAGACAAACTCACCATTAATAGCCATATTATTAAGACATCACATTTAACTCACTTATCACAAGAAGCAAAATAAGAGCAAATAAATACAATCCTAGCTCATAAGCTTCAGCTCATTATTCACAAGCCCTGATTCTCTGTACATAGTGCCAATATGAATATGTGTACAGTGACTTATATTATATTAATTTTTAAAATTTTTTTTACCTGTAGCCCCTTTGGGGGGGTTCCTAAAGGCTGGGGGGGTCTGCAAAGGTCCCCTCCTCACTGGTCTCTGAGGCCTCACAGGGACCATTTGAGCATGTGCAGTGGTCATTTTAAAAAAATGTATTTTTTAAAATGGCTGCTGAAAACAAAATGGCCACCACGCATGCTCAAATGGCCTATGCAAGGCCTGGCATGGCCTAGGGCCTCACAGAGGCCATTTGAGCATGCACGGTGGCCATTTTATTTTTGGTGGCCATTTTTTAATTAAAAAAAGAAAAGAAATGGCGCCCCCTTCAAGTGGCACCCGGGGCATGTGCCCTGCCTGCCCTACCCTAGATACACCCCTGCCAAAAGGAGAAAAGGGTGGGGTGATAAGTGTGCATCTTTAGGGAAGAAATTAGATAGCTTGCATATCACTTAACCCAGAGGCTCTCAAACACTGATCCCCAGATGATGTTGGACTACAATTCCCATCACCACCAGCCAAGGCCATTGTGGCTGATGGGAGATGTAGCAACATCTGGGGACCCACTTTTGAGAACCTGGGTTATTCATGGTCGTTGTGGCTCAGGGATTATGGGAGTTGTAATCCAAAAGCATCTGCAGACCCCTGGGTTAACGTTTAAGGTTCTGGATGACTAGAACTGGGGCATCTGAAGGACCCTATGAACCTGCCCAGTTACTGAGATAATCTAGAGAGGCCCAACTCTAGAGAGCCAGCGTAGCATAGTGGTTAGAGTGCTGGACTAGGACCGGGGAGACCCGAGTTCAATCCCCATTCCGCCATGAAACTAGCTGGGTGACTCTGGGCCAGTCACTTCTCTCTCAGCCTAACCTCTTCACAGAGTTGTTGTGAAAGAGAAACTCAAGTATGTAGTACACCGCTCTGGGCTCCTCGGAGGAAGAGCGGGATATAAATGTAATAACAACAACAACAACAACAACTCTGGGTACTCCTACCTTCTGTGATAATGAGAAACAGAAACAGGCTCTCTGCAATAGAGGCACACAGCTGTGGAATGCATGCCCTCTCTATCCGGTGCCAGATTTGCTAAATTTTGGTGCCAGGGAAAATACTACTGTATTTACCTGAATCCAAGACTAGGTTTTTGCCAGGTTCCCCCTCCCCTCACCAGCCTCTTAAATCACCGCCACAGCCCGTAATATGATCTTTTTTGGCCCATTCGGGCCTCTGTAATTGCGTACGGTGGCCATTTTGCCTGCTACCGCGCATGCACAAATGGCCTCTGCAAGGCCTGGCACTTTGAATTGGACCCGGAAGCAAATAGGTAACCAGTGCAGCAACCGCAGGAGAGGTGTAACACTATCATATCTTCTAGCGCCCATAAGCAGGCAGTCCGCCACATTCTGGACCAACTGAAGCTTCTGGGACGTCTTCAAAGGCAACCCCAGTTACAGCCCATTACAGTAATCCAGACGAGAGATGACGAGGGCATGAGTTACTGTTGCATGCCTTCATTTCTTGCTTTTGAGCTTCCCAGAGGCATCTGGTGGGCCACTGTGGGAAACAGGATGCTGGATTAGATGGGCCTGATCCCGCAGGGCTGTTCTTATGTTAGAGTTGACATTCTCTGGATTTCAACTCTCTCCCTAGGATCTCTAGAAGTTAAACTTGGATTTTTGTGTGGCTTCATCTTGGCTTTAGTACAAGTGATCCAGCAAGGTTCTTTTCATGTTCATATGTTCTAACAGTGACAAATCATTCAAGGACGAGAGTGGAATTCAACCTTTGAAAGCTAGTCTTTAATAGGTTTCACATTTTCTCAAGATTTCTCTTCAGCTCTGCTAATACCTGAAGTTTAAATTTGCAAATGAGTGGGCCTTGGACTGCTCCAGTGGCACAATCCTTCTAAGCTCTCTGGGACTTACCCCTACCAGTACACCCTGGAAGGATCAAGTTGCAAGTAAATGTTCCATATGATTTTATTTAGCATTCATTACTTTGCAGGAAAGGTCATGTGTTAGTACTGAGACTCTTGAGAGCAACACTGTGTTATTTATGTTGAGCTAATAATGAAAAGACCCCCTTTACCAAATAATCCTGCTTAAAGGGAAATCATTGCCAAGCACTTTAAACGTATGTTGAACAGCATTGGGAGATGCTGAGTATATCAAATATTCTGCCTACCACATATTGTAAAAAGTGATGCTTCATAAGAGCTTTACATTGAGTTTGAAGGCAGATGATACAGCCACTGAATTCTTCTCGCTCTCACATAACACTAGAACCAGGGATTATCCCATGAAATTGATTGCCAGGAAATCTAGGACCAACAAACGGAAGTACTTTTTCACACAACGCATAATCAATTCGAGGAATTCTCTGCCACAAGATGTGATGACAGCCAACAACCTGGATGGCTTGAAGAAGGGTTTGGATAACTTCATGGAGGAGAGGTCTATCATTGACTACTAGTTGGAGGGCTATAGGCCACCTCCAGCCTCAAAGGCAGGATGCCTCTGAGTACCAGTTGCAGGGGAGTAACAGCAGGAGAGAGGGCATGCCCTCAACTCCTGCCTGTGGCTTCCGGTGGCATCTGGTGGGCCACTGTGTGAAACAGGATGCTGGACTAGATGGGCCTTGGGCCTGATCCAACAGGGCTGTTATTATGTTCTTATGTACTTTGCTGAAGCTAAGCAGGTCTAGACCTGCTCAGTGCCTGGATGGGTGACCAGTTAGAAACTCTAGATGGAAAAGAGGTGGGGTATAGATGTATGTTTGTCACATTTCCTTTAGTGAGACAGGGAATAGGAAGTCCAACAGAGGTGTTGAATCTTTAGCACCAGCACAATTTTATTGAAGCTTTGTGCAATGTGAGGCTACAGTTACGCTGCAGCTTAAGTTCACATTCACCCCACTCATACACACAGTTAACGAATTAGTTAGAGCTGTGATTTGGGTGGCTAGCCCAAGCCATATTCATAGTAGTTCATCAGACAGGCCCACAAATGTTGGTCACTGGTACCATCTCAAGGGAAGAATGCTCATATTGATATCTGGCAACATCCAGCCCTCTAGAGATGGAAAATAGGGGTTTCACTTACAGCTTGCTATGTGTTATCACCCCTTCTTCATCCCTACCCCTAAAGGGAAACTGGAGAGCTCCCTGCAAGATAGGGAAACCTATTGCTCAGTCGCCTGTTTACAATCTTGCAGGACACGCTCCGGACTTTAAAGGCTCTTGTGCAACAGCGCCCATGCAGGCTCCTGTTGTGTCCCTGCAGCCCTTCGGACACTTTCTTAGTTGGGGTGTCAGCCAGGGACTGGCCCACTTTACTCAGTAAGCTTAGCAGTTGGAGGTGTGGGGTGTTGAATGTGGGTCTCCCCATCTAAGTCCAAGCTTCTAGCTACTACACAACACTGGTGTGTGTGTGTCTGTGTGTGTGTCTGGTTTTTTTTTTAGTCCTGAAGGTAAAGATAGTCTTGAAGGTGCGTCAGCAATGCTAGGCTAAACCCCAGAAGCCAGAGGGGGCTGAGACTCCCAGCCGTACTCCCATGCAGGACTCCTTTGCAGTAGGCTTCTGTGCCCTTGCCCTGCCATTTGCCTCCTGGTCTTCTGGTAGCTGGTCTTGTGGCAGCAAGCAGGACTTGTCCCCTCTACCTCCACCCGGGTTGCATTTGAATAGGAGACTGCATGTGAGCACTTTGAGATATTCCCCTTAGGGGATGGGCCGCTCTGGGAAGCCTGCTTGCATGCAGAGGGTTCCAAGGTCCCTCCCTGGCAGCATCTCTAAGATAGGGTTGAGAGAGACTCCTGCCTGCCACTTTGGAGAGGCCGCTGCCAGTCTGTGTAGACAATACTGAGTGAGATGGACCAAGGGTCTGACTCGGTATAAGGCAGCTCCCTATGTTCCTAAATGTGCTTATGCAAATTGGCTTAATTTTCATAATCTATATAAGTAGAAGAATTCTGCTTTTAATGGTGCAAAACTCTCTTTTTAAAAAGTGCATGATAAACTTAGGCGTATTGTATGAGGAGCTAAGAGCCCTATGTAAGAAGGTATGGTTCTTTCTTCCACATAAACTCCAATGGCAGCAGTCGGTATCCCTTACTATTCATGTGTGAGGCTAGGCAATAGCAGAAGATAACTGGAGCCCAGGTAAACTGAACTCTAGATAGAGTTCATAAACAGTGAAAAGTTCACCTGACGTGTCTAAAGTTAATAGGAGCTTATAGGAAAACTTAACCTCCTGTCACCTCTGACTCTGTGATTAACTTTTAGCAGGAGATTATGGAGTGGTGCTCACGCAAAACCATTTACCCTTGGATAACCTCCCTTTCAGATTGCTACTCCTGGATCTGTCTTTTCCCCAGAGGTAGACTGGAGGCCATGTGTGGGAAAACTTGGCGCATCTCTAAGGCCGTGGGAGGGGAGCTATTCTGAACTGTAAAGTGCCAGCGAGGGCTCTGATGTCTCTGTGTGACTTAAAAGTTGAAAGATGGAGGACTAAAAGGGTTAAATCAGCTGGGCACGGCTTTCTCGGAGTAAGAACTAAAGCAAATTTGCTGGAAGCTTTGCTGCTGTATGAAGAAGAATTGGCTGTTGCATATTGAGGAAGGGTTAAAGTTAGTTAAACATGGCACAAAGACAAATACCTTGTTTTGTGTGGTTATTTAATGAAAAGACCATCATATTGAACAAGCCATCCTGCAAGGATGGCTGATGAAAATTAATTGGGGAGGGGATGCAAAGCTGCTCCATCTCAAATGAGAGATGCCCAACCATTTCTTCCTTGAAGTTAAAGTGAAGCACACCTCTGAATAGACCAGAAGCAGAAAAAGTAGCTCTTCTGAAAGGGGACATCTCATTGCCACTCCTAAGTTTCCCTTTCAGGTGTTGTCCAGAAACTTCAAAGCAGATGTACAAGTACTTGCACATTTGCTTATTGCTGGGGTTTCAGGTAACATTTACATGCACAGCAACAATAAGTATAGTTCCTTACCACTACCATCACCACTAGTACTATAAATGTTTAAATGCCACTTTTCAACCAAAGTTCTCAAAGCAGTTTACATAGATAGATAAGAGTAGATAGTTCCCTGCCGCAAAACAGCTCACAATGTTTGTTTTTTTTAAGTAAGGTGAACACCAGCAACAACCACTGGAGGGATGCTGTGAAAGAAGAGGGACAGTTGCTTTCCCCTTGCAAAATGTAAGAAAATCACCACTTTAAAAGGTGCCTCTTTGCTCAGTTAGTGGGGTCACCAATGCAAGAAGCACGTGGTGGTTCCTTTTTGTGTGAAAAAGAGCAGCCACTGGCATTTGTCCCTTTGCTGTGGCAAACAGAACTATGTCTAGCTCAAGGACTATTAACCATGGTTCTTCATTTTGGCGGCCTGACTTGAGAGCTTTGTGTTTTGCTCCCAAATCCTTGTCTTGCTGAAAAGGGTCAGCATTTTGCTTTTAGAGCGTACACACATCCTTAGGAACATAGGAAAGTGCCATATAGTGAGCAGCAGGGGTGTAGCTATAATTGAGTGGATGGGTTCAAAGAACCCAAGGCCCCCAGCTCCTGAGGGCCCCCCAGCTCCACCCCTCCCTATTTTCTTCATTTATCTCCCTCACTCCGAGGGGCTGCCAGGGAGAGAGGCAAATACACACACACCCCACTCCCCTAGCTATGCCCCTGATACTGAGACCCTTGGTCCATCTAGCTCAATATTGTCTACACAGACCAGCAGCGGCTTCTCCAAGGTTGCAGGCAGGAGTCTCTCTCAGCCCTACCTTGGAGATGCTGCCAGGGAGGGAACTTGGAACCTTCTGCATCCCAGAGCGGCCTTGTCCCCTAAGGGGAAGATCTTCCAGTGCTCACACTTCTAGTCTCCCATCCAAATGCAACCC
This sequence comes from Hemicordylus capensis, assembly GCF_027244095.1. NCBI lineage: Eukaryota > Metazoa > Chordata > Lepidosauria > Squamata > Cordylidae > Hemicordylus > Hemicordylus capensis. The sequence goes on along the minus strand of NC_069664.1, from coordinate 18,275,753 downwards.
ACGGCAGCCCCTGCTTAGCTAAGGGGACAAGTCATGTTTGCTACCACAAGACCAGCTCTCCAGCCTCCTGATCACTCTCTCTCTCTCACCCATCCCTTTTGTTCCCGTGTGTGCAGATGTTCAGAAGCAGCTCTCCATGGTTCAGCATGGCATAGGAGGGTTCAGTGTCTTCATAGGGCTGAAAGGCTCCAAGGAAGAGTTGGGACTGGAAGCCAAGAACTACTTCCTCTACCAGGACAACCAGCTCGATGAAGTGTAAGGAATAGCTTTGCTACTGTCGCTGAGACTAGATTCTCTAGATGGCTTTAGGGACTTCAGCAATGATGCACCAGATCCTTGCAGCCTGTTGGAGCTATCCACAGATATCCACCAAGCTCTCTTTTGTAAAGTGACCCCAAATAAGATGAAACTCAGGGACACTTCAAAATGTCATTGGTGTCCTGATCAAGGATGGATGGGGGAAGGCCTTCATGTCACACAACTACCATATGATGGTCGACAACATTGGGACCAGGGCATCCTGAAGCCAGCTATGGGAATTCAACCCAGTCTGGTGCTTTAGTTTCTCCCTCTTTCTTAGGTTCAGAACATGTTAGGAACATAGGAAGCTGCCTTACAATGTCAGGCCCTTGATCCATCTATCTCAGTATTGTTTGCCCTGACTAGCGTCAGCTTCTCCAAGGTTTCAGGCAGGAGCCTCTCCCAGCCCTACCTGGAGATGCTGCCAGGGAGTGAACCTGGGACCTTCTGCATGCAAGCAGATGCTCTACCACTGAGCTACGGCCCCCATCTACTACGGAGAATATCTTACAGCAGACAGGGCATACAGACAGTCACCTATCCAAATTCAAACCCTGCTTAGCAAAGGGGACCATTCATGCTCGCTACCACAATTCTCCACCCACAGATGATGTTGAGTTGCCATTGCCAGCAGTGGCAGTATGCTTGCTCCTTAGCTGACCCGTTGGATGATTGGCAGCAGCCAGGTTGCCAAGATGAGTTCACACAGACCCCTAAGGAGGGAGTGGAGAAGGTTGGTGCAGCTTGTAGCTGAGAAAAGAGAAAGAGTGTAAGGTTTGGGGATGGGGCCATAGCTCAGTGGAAGGGCATCTGCTTTGCACGCAAAAGGTCCCAGTTTCAGTCCCTGGAGGCATCTCAAGGTAGGGCCAAGAGAGACTCCTGCCTGGAACCTTGAAGAGCCGCAGCCAGTTAGAGTAGACAATACTGAACTAGATGGACCAATGATCTGACACAGTATCAAGCAGCTTCCTATGTTCCTCCTATAGCCATTATACAATCCTTGATTTGGGGATGGGGCTGTTGCACAGGGGCAGAGCATCTGCTTTGCACGCAGAAGGCCCCAGGTTCAGCCCTTGGCAGCATCTCCAGGTAGGGCTGGGAGAGGCTCCTGCCTGAAACATTGGAGAGCCGCTGCTAGTCAGGGATTCTCAACGTTGGGTCTCCAGATGTTATTGGACTTCAGCTCCCATAATCCCCAACCAAAGGCCACTGGAGAATCCCTGGGGTAGACATTAGGGAGCTAGCTGGATCAATGGTCTGACTCAATATAAAGCCGTTCCCTATGTAACCTACCAGCAGCGCCCTTCGTAGTCCTAACAGATATAAAGCAAAGGTTTCTGCCTGCAAATAAATAGTGCTTCAATGCATATTGGACAGTTGTCAGTAGGTGTCACTCATGTTCATTTGCGCCGCATGTGCTAGGGCCCTGAGCTCCATTTCGACATCTCCCGAACTGTACAAAAATGCATGAACATCGGCTTAGCATGGAGGAGGGCTCGGTGGTTGCACCAAACTCCGCCATGCCTGGTTCACACGGACCCCAACCAGGGGCATCTCCTTGATGCTTGTTCCTGATGTAGATACTAACCCGATATGCTTTCACTAAAGTTACTTTCTTTTCAACACTGACTTTATAATGGATTTTAAGAAATGTCAATACATGATTTAGTCTGCAGTCCTGTGTGCACGTACTTGGGAGTCAACCTCCCTAAACTCACTGGGACATACCTGCATAGAATTGGGCTATAAAGCAATGGTGAGCCACTTTAGCACCATGAATTGTGTTTTTGCAGCCCTGATGACACACACAACAACAAAAATGGTTTACGTCATTAATAAAATAGCTATGGGAGTTTAGGAGAGTGTGTGTGTACACATCTTGTCCGGAAAGCTGAAGGAGGTACATCACTGCCCATGGTGTGTATATTAATTCTGCTATGGTTTCTTCTCAGTTTTGTAGTGCTTAAACACCCTGTTTGGTCAAAAAGACCAGAATGTGGGGGAAGATGGACAAAGGAATATTATATATAGGAATAACCCAGCTCTCTCAAAATATTGCATTGATTCAGACATCACATAGAACTACTACTATGAATATTTATATACTGCTCTTCAACCAAAGTTCTCAAAGCGATTTATGTTGGAGATGGAGTTCCAGTGCATCAACCTTTTGCACCGACTATCCTAATGACCACTAGGGGCATTGGAGTAGAGGTAGTTAGTGAGGGTCTCCGTACTACTGTCCCTGCTTGCCTCTACTTTATGACCCCTGCCTTGACTCCTCAGGTACTTCCTATAGTGAGTCAGTCTTCTTCATTTCCTCCTAGAGAGAAGATGGAAACCTCTCTCTCTCTCTCCCTACCTATTTATTATGTAGCTGATAGACAGGATAGGTCTTTCCTATCCCAAATATATGTCACTAATAAACCTTTTTAAATAGCTGCAACAACTAAACTCTGTAACTGGAGTGGTAGCTTCTTTGGTGCTTTGCTAAATAATCACAAACTCCAGCAATTTACATAGAAAAATACATAATACATAAATAAGATGGCCCCCTGTCCCCAGAGTTCACAATCTAAAACAAAAAACCACAAGGCAGATAATAGCAACTTTATAACTGGAAGAATGCTGGGCTGGGGCTGGATAGGGCTGGTTGCTCTCCCTGTGCTAAATATAAGATAATCACCACTTTAAAAGGTGTCTCTTCTCAGTTAGCAGAGGTTTTATTTCAGGGGTTTATTTAGAACTAAGGTCCATTTCATCTAAATGTGTTTAGTTTATATAGTTGAACCCGCATCAGTCAACAAACTGTGGTTTATTTCAGGCACTTGAAATTGACTTGTCTGTCTTAGGCACAATGTTGCTTGATGTCTGAACCTCTATTGTGGTTTCATTTTTGTTTATTTCAGTAGCTCCACCCTTGCAGGGCTTTCTCATAGAGGGAGACAAACCTAGATCAGGGGAGGCAAGAGGAAGCGGGTAGTATTCCAACAAATCATGAAATGGCAAAATAAACCAAGATTTGATGGTCATCTGTGGCACCAGTCTAGGTTTATTAAAAGAAACTTGACTAAAATAAACCATGGTTCCGTGTGATGTCTGAACTTATGTATCTCTAGCCTAAGTTTGAAAATAATAACTCAGGGAAATGAGGCTTCAGAAAAACTTTATGAATCAAAGCTCATGGGAAGTCCTATTTCTTGATAGGTTCATTTCTTACCTTAATTCTTCAAGAGAAACAGCAGCGAAGAATATTCCGTTAGTGTACATAGCATCTCCATCGGCCAAGGACCCGCTGTGGGAGAAGAGATACCCAGGTAAGAGAGCTGACTGTATTCCAAACGCACTTTTTAAAAAAGGGGACAGGGAATGTGGAGGAGAGCTAGCGTCCATAGGATCTTACTGCAAGTGCAGAACCATCTGAAGGAGGTCTGAACCCTCTATCCATAAGAGACTGTAAAATGCCCTTTTGTGGTGGGTCCACATGAATGAATGCTTCATATCTCACCATTCCAGGGAAGTCAACTCTCATCATCTTGGCCATTGCAAGATATGAATGGTTTGAGGAATGGAAGGACAAAAAGGTCACAAAGAGGGGAGCAGATTACGAGGACCTTAAAAATAGTTTTGTGGAAAATTTGATGGAAACCACTTTGAAATTCTATCCTCAAATAAAAGATAAGGTAAGATCTTTTCATGTGCAAATGATGCTTTCATTTCTCTATAGCTGAAAGGGGGCTCCCAATATAGGGGGCACTATTACCCCTAGGGGTAATTGAAGGAGCCCTCCTGCCTCCCACACTGCACCCACGCTATTTGTACCCCAGCTGGGGATCACCAGCTTGAAGCCGACGCATCCTCAGCAAGGTGTCCATTGCAGAAGGGGAGGGAGGAGGGTGAAGACCCTCCTCCTCTGCTCCCAATTGGCTGGCTACATGCTGAAGCTCAACATACCCCTCCCCTCAGCCTGTCTGAGAGGCCTCAGAAAATACAAGTAAACTTTACTTTAATTGTAATTTTAACAAGTACAATTTTAATTGTACAAGTACGATTTTCATGAGTACCTTCATCTAGATATAAGCCAGGGACTGGAGTAGCCTGTCTCAGAACTGTAATATTTGAATTTGTGTGCATATATATACAGACTCTCTCTCTCTCCCCCTCTGTTTGGGGTACCCGAGATGAAAATTTGCAATAAAAGGCATATACTTTTTTAAAGGTTGGGAAACCCTGCTAGAGAATTTCTTCCAATTTAGTGGCTTGGAAATGATTCCCATAGAGGTTTGAGCTCCGTATACTTTAAGGGAGCAGTTCTCAAACTTGGGTCCCCAGATGTTGTTGGACTACAATTCCAACCATCCCTAGCCACAGTGGCCTTCAGCCTGGATGTCACCCAGTATGTATGTATCTCTCTCTCTCTCTCTCTGCTGAAAAAATGCCAATAAATAACAAATTCTGCTCTGCCCTTCTTGCGGCATTTCTTGCCTACAGGAGAAACTGTTCACTTGCACTGAAACCTAGAAGGCCTCCCCTTCTTCTGATTTTCCTCCCCACCTTCTCCATTCATGAAGAGTTGTTAAGTCCTGTTCACACGTTATGTTCAGTGCATGTACAATCCATGTATGCTGCATGCGTGTACAATTGTCCACACATTACATCCAACACATGTACAGTGGTACATACTTCCCATCTGTCCCCTGCATTTGAGGTGGCCTGTATCCAGGTTCACCTTTAAAATGGACGTGTGTACAGTCATTCGTACAGAAACCACTTCCCTGTGTACAGATACCTGCTTGCACATACTGTACAACGTAATATCTGAATAGGTCTATATGTAGCCCCGATTCTGTTGACCAGACTCTTGTGATTCTCTCTTCCCACCCTGTCTCCCTCTCAAAGATTGAACACGTTTCTGCGGGGACTCCTCTTACCAACCAGCACTACATTGGTTCTCCACGAGGAGAGATGTACGGGGCATCACACAGCATCTCTCGCCTGCAGGCTGAAGTTACAGCCACCATCAGACCTCAGACCCCAGTCCCAAATCTCTACCTGACAGGTATGCTGCTCACTCACCCATCCCAGTGTGCCACTCTTCTGACCATCAGGCTTATTTTAAGCTTTAGCCTGCCCCATGCCATGGGCACTCAATGGATAACTAGGACAAATGAATAATTGGACTATACTGATCCAGCAACATTTGCTAACAGGGTCACACAGGAAGCTGCCTTGCTGAGTCAGACCCTTGGCCCATCTAGTTCAGGATTGTCTGCATAGACTGGCAGCATCTCTCCAGGGATTCAGCCAGGAGTCTCTCCCAGACCTACCTGGAGATGCTGCCCCCGAAGGCAACTGGGACCTTCTACATGCAAGGCAGATGCTCTGCCACTGAGCCATAGCCCCATCTCCCAAACAGTGTTCCCTGTAACAGGGATACCCAGATGTTGTTGACTACAATTCCCAGAATCCTCGGCCAAAGGCCATTGCAGCTGGGAATTCTGAGAGCTGTAGTCAATAACATCTGGAAATCCCTGTTACAGGGAACACTGCCACCAAAGGTACTCTTTACAAGTGGAAAATATATGCTCTAAGAAGAGTAGAGGCTTTTCTTTATGGACATGGAACAACCCAGTAGCAAAATACTGCATTTGTAGTATTGTTGTAATAGTAATATTGTTGTAGTATTGTCTGCGTTTTTGTTACTAAGCTGTCCGTGATTGTCCTCTAGTGCTTTCCTCCATGCATTTATATTTCATATGGGATGGGCAGATGGAAAACTTGAGAGAGACATGACTTGCGACAGTTTGGGTCAAGTCGTCTAAAAAGAGTTAGAGGCTAGGGACTCTCTCCTAAAAGCAAGAGGTTGATAAAGAGTCAACTACATATACTGAATGCAGCCACATTTTAACAAAATCTAGGTAGTGGCTTGTGGCGGCGGCAGGGGGTTAATTAAGGAAAAGCTCTCTCTCTCTCTCTCTCTCCAATGACAGTTCCATTTTAGCAAACAGAATCAACCAACTAATGGATATCCCCCTATCCCAAACATCTCTTGAGTATATATTTTGTTGTTGTTATAAAGTGTCATGGGTATGGATTTTTCTCTCTAAAATCAGGTCATCAGGAATATGTGAAGAATAGGTAGCAGTGTTCCCTCTAAGGTGTGTGCATGTGAAAAAACTCACATGGTTTTTTTAATGTCCGCTCAGTTAATTTTAGATCCCGCTCAGGTTGAATCAGGAAGGCCCCGTTCTGAATGCACATGTGCACACACTGCCTTGATACTGCCACCCAGAACAAAACTCATTCCGCAAACAGATGAAAAAAATTAGAAGGAACACTGGTAGGTAGTCCCTGCTAACTATGCAAAGAGGCACCTTTTTAAACAACAAAAAATATTTATATACCTCTTTTCAACAAAAGTTTCCAAAGTGGTTTACATAGAGAAATAATAAATAAATAAGATGGATCCCTGTCCCCAAAGGGTTCACAATCTTAAAAAAAAAAACCATAAGATCGACACCAACAACTGTCACTGGAGGTACTGTGCTGGGGGTGGATAGGGCCAGTTACTCTCCCCCTGCTATAGAAAGAGAATCACCATGTTAAAAAGGTGCCTCTTTGCCCAGTTAGCAGGGTGGTGATTCTCTTATATTTAGCAGGGGGAGAGCAACTGGTCCTATCCATCCCCAGCACAGCATCCCTCCAGTGGTTGTAGTAGCTGGTGTCTACTTTATGTTTCTTTTTTAAAAACATTGTGAGCTCTTTAGGGATGGAGCCGCTCTGGGAAGAGGATCTAGGTTCCAAGTTCCCTCCCTGGCAGCATCTCCAAGATACTAGGGCAGAGAGAGATTCCTGCCTGCAACCTTGGAGAAGCTGCTGCCAGTCTGTGCAGACAGTACTGAGCTAGATAGACCAATGGTCTGACTCAGTATATGGCAGCTTCCTATGTTCCTAACCTCGTTCAACCTGCATTCCCACAGCTGTGGGAGTCAGCTACTCGCTGCAGAGGTCCTCCTCACCTAATCCACATCTTCTTTGTTCCCCAGGTCAGGATGTTTTCTTGGGTGGCTTTCCAGGAGCCCTCCACGGAGCCCTCATCTGTGCTTCTGCTGTCCTACAGCGCAACCTCTACATCGACCTCCAGTGGTTAAAGCGAAAAGTCAAAGCAAACAACGCCAAAAAGAGAAACTGAGCTTCTTCCACCATCCACCTGGTGAAAGCTTCTCATCCTTCCTCTCCTGTGTAGACAATCTGAAAGCCATTTGCCTCCTTGGTTCTGCATCTGACCTGCAGAGGGATGCTCACTGGTACCCAAACTGACCACAGTGCCCTTTGGTCTGCAATTGTGGACTGCCTGCCATTAGGCGCCTGCTTCAAATAATGTGCAGACACCGTCCAGCAATTGTGCTAGATTTGTCTGGACGTAAAATTGAGACTCCAGCACAGGGGGTTTTGGAGGGGAGGAGTTTGACTAACCCCAACTATAACAGAGCAGTAAAGGCTGAGCACATTAAAGAGTAGCTTGAGACAGTTGTTTAAGATCCAGAAGCACAGTGGGGTCATTCACATAACCAAATGGGAGTGGGGTGGGCTGGGGGGGGAGGCAGGAGAGACTACCTGCCTTCCCCCAGACGGCAAGAGCCCAATCACTGCTCCACCACCCGTGTGTCCACATGAGTGGTTAGGAGGCGAGGCCAGGCAAGCTGCAATGGTGGAGGGGGAGGGGGAGGAAGCCAGGCCACCAGATACCCCACAATGCATTGGGAAGACTGCATGCTGCCTGGCCACTCCTTTCCCCTGCCTCTATGATCAAGATGGCTGCCAGGAGCAGCTGCCGGCAGCTCAGTAACACACAGGACCAGCAAGTGAGGCAGGAGGCAGATGTGTGTCCTCCTACCTCAGGGCTACCCGGTTGTGGGGGAGAGCGGCGGGATCAGGAGTGATCCCACCGCTTCACACAACAAGCCCTACCTGGTAGGGCTGATTGTGTGAACAGCCTTACAGTGTCCGAAATAAGGAGGCTTAGCCAAGGTGAGCACTCTCATGGACTGGACATGTATGTCCACATGTGCTACAGTCTGTGTCTGTTAGTGTGTGCAGGGATGGCCTGTGGTATTGTGGCAGCCAAGATGGGGGCCAAGAGGGGGCCAGCTCCTTTTCAAAACCAACCTTTGCACATTTTGAAAGCGGTGGCAGGGAGGAGGGAAGGCTGCCTCGACTCTCTTTGTGCTTCTTGGCTCTTTGGGAAGCAGGAGGAGAGGTGTTCCTTGCGAAGCTTTCATGGCTCAGATCAATACCCAAGAGCTACTCTGAAGGCAGCAACAAGGGGCATCTTGCTACCTGGATTGCACTCCAGTGACTTGCTGCCTGAAGCAACCTCCTCACTAAGCCTCATAAAAGGGTTGCCGCTGGGTGTGTGCAGTCTCAAGCAACAAAGGGCCTGAAATTAGGAACATAGGAAGCTGCCATATACCAAGTCAGACCCTTGGTCCATCTAGCTCAGTATTGTCTGCACAGACTAGCAGCAGCTTCTCCAAGGTTACAGATAGGAATCTCTCTCAGCCCTATCTTGGAGAGGCTGCCAGGGAGGGAACTTGGAACCTTCTGCATCCCAGAGCGGCCCTGTCCCCTAAGGGGAATATCTTGCAGTGCTCGCACATGTAGTCTCCCATTCAAATGCAAACCAGGGTGGACCCTGCTTAGCAAAGGGGTAACAAGTCATGCTTGTTACCACAAGACCAGCAGACCAAGCTTCAGACAGAGCTGAATCTTTGGCCCACAGCTCTATTCCGGAGTTTTAACACTTCCTCTCCCCTCCTTTTTTTTTTTAAAGCTGATATTTAAAGGTGATGGGTGGGATTTATGTGTGCCCTTCTGCTTCCCAAAAGACTCTTATATACTCAGAATTGCACAAAAAATAAAACTCAAGCTAAAGACGTTGATCTGCTTATGCATTTGAGGAAGCATGAGAACGACTATTGTCTCTTTGTCACGGTGGTATGTAAGCTTGTGCGCAAACTTTTGCAGAACAGCTGTTCAAGAAAATTGCCGTTTTGCTCACAGTTCTTTAGATCCAACTCCAAATCTGTTACCATTAGGATCTGCAGGAACCTTCTGGGCTGCAGTGAGCCACTTAAGGCTTCATAATAAAGGGAAACGAGCCCTATGGGGTTCCTCGGTGCTTCTGTCTCTAGTCCCTTGGTCCTTCCTGACTTGGCTAGGCGATATAACTGCTTCCAGACCAATGCTTGTTATGGTAGGTCTAGACTATCAGGGGCCAATGTTCTCCTTTGGATGGCTGCCTCAGAGAGATTTCTTCTTCCTTTTCTTTTTTTAAAAAACATTTTATATCCTCCAAGGAGCCCAGAGCAGTGTACTACGTACTTAAGTTTCTCCCCACAACAACCCTGTGAAGTAGGTTAGGTTGAGAGAGGAGTGACTGACCCAGAGTCACCCAGCAAGCATCATGGCTGAATGAGGATTTGAACTCAGGTCTCCCCGGTCCTAGTCCAGTACTCTAACCACTACAACACGCTGGCTCCCTTGACTCTGGCTTGTTAAAGGCTTTGTTTGCAACACCTTCTTGATGCGTTGAACTTCTTCCAGCTCCTGGCAAGACCTGGCCCCATCCTGCAGCTACTTGGTCCAGATCTGTTTTGGTCGACTACCTTCCCCTGCTGACCGCCACGCTGCCTATCACTATACTTAGCTCAATTTCTTATTGAAGTAAAGTAACTCAACACAAACCAGACTGATTTAAGTGTCTCTATTGCAACGGCTTAGCTAAATTGGTTTAAAATAGCATAGTTAAGCTGGGTACAGAAGTATTTACATATGGCCTGAGTCAATGAAATTCCTTAAGAGAGAGTGCTTCTCCCCAGAACTCCTGAATGGTGGACTCCAACAAGTTTTATCCCTTGACAAACAACAACAACAACAACTTCTGCTATCCCTCAATTCAAAGGCTAAACAAGAAGCACCCGTTGCGGGAGACTTCAGGATCAACTGGAATGGATTTGAACTGAATTGTTAATGGTAGCTGGAATAAGGCCTTTTAAAGGTTCTACAGGGCACATTCCAGTTTAGCCGCTCAACAGCAGCAAAAGGCAAATAGCATTCAAAACGCAAAGAGCAGGGGGAGCAGTCTTGCGAAAACTAACAAGCCGAAAAAGCAGCAACTTCTTTATGCCAGATACACAGCATCATAGCACTATATCACAGCGATTAAATTCGAAACAAGGCATCAGAAATGTGAACGGCACCCTGCTGTCCGCTTAGGGACTGCAGTGTCACAACACAGGAAGTGTGGGAGCACACTTCCGAGATCCGCCATTACCCCATTGCAGGGTGTAATCTAGAAAGTGCCCAGGAGTTTATAAATGGGCTCATGGGCTGAAGGCACATGAAACAGCATCCTTGCTGAAATTAAGCAACTCTGGGTCTTGTCTGTGGTTGTATGGAAGAGCTCTCAGAAACCCTATGGGGAGTGCCCTCAGTTTTGTTGAAGGGCAAGATATAAAATGTATGCAATAAGTAAATCCAAAGACTCTAACATTGGGGAAGAGGCGTGGAAACCAACTTTGAGTGGATGCCCATAAAATTGCCTCCCAATATTGGTAAGGAGATGAAGATGAAAAACTTTCATCTGTGGCAGGTGTCATAACTGTTTTGAAGCCTAGTATGTCCACAGTGGGGAAATGCTTGACTAACAAGCAGAAGGTTGCCGGTTCAAATCCCCACTGGTACTGTATCAGCAGCACTATAGGAAGGTGTTGAAAGGTATCATCTCATACTGCCCGGGAGGGAGGCAATGGTAAACCCCTCCTGTATTCTACCAAAAGACAACCACGGGGCTCTGTGGGCACCGGGAGTCGAAATTGACTTGATGGCACACTTTACTTTATGACACACACTCCCAGGGAATTACAGCAGCTGTAAAAGAAAGGCAGCCTGCTATTTCTTTGCACTTTGCCTCCTCTTATTCCAAGATCATGTACTGCTATTGCCACTTCTTTTAAAAGTCAAAATGAGGAATGGGTCCTAGTAGGCTCTTACCTCAAAGCTTAGCTATTCAATCTCACAGACGGTGACCTAAGAACTTCATCTTGACATAACTTCTGTTTGCAGCTGGATAGCGTATTTTCCCTCGCACCTTTCCCCAAAGGTTCTGTCAAACACTATACAACGTGGCTTGCTTGTTTCTGGTTTTGTTCTTTTGGTGGCTACCCAGACATTCAGAATGGTTTACAACTCCTAGAAGCAGCAGATGGAGGGGTGGGCTTAGAATGGGTTCTGTTCCCCAAAACCCACAAGCCCTCAAAACGAGGACTTTCCAAACGACCAGAGAGCTAGTATAGTGGTTGGACAGTTGGACTGGGGAGGCCCGGGTTCAAATCCCTTTTCAGCCATGGAACTCACTGGGCCAGTCACCCACACTCACCTCTCACCCTAACCTACCTCACAGACAGTGTTCCCTCTAAGGCGTGCACATGTGTGTGCATTTTTTAAATGCCCGCTCAGTTAATTGTAGATCCCGCTCAGGAAGGTCCCACTCTGAATGCACGGGTGCACACACACTGCCTTGATACTGCCTCCCAGGACAAAACTCATTCTGCACACAGATTGGGGGGGACGGGACATGAGAGAGAACACTGCTCACAGGGTTGTTGTGAGGATTTTAAAAAGCGTGTACACCACTCACTAGGCTCCTTGGAGGAAGAGTGGGATGTAAGCAAAATAAACAGGCAAGACACACTAGTTGTGCCCTTGAGGCAACACACGACCAGGCAGCAGCCTGCACGTGGTCAGGGGAAAGGGGTGGCTGGGATGGGTTGGAAGGAAGAGGGTTTGCTGTGTAAACAAGGGCTGCTACATGTGAAAGAAATGAGTGAAGGGAGGAAGCCCAGGTAGGGACGAGAGAGGACGTGGCGGGATACCACCTGCCAGGATGTGGTATATAAGGATTGCTGAGCCAGTGATGAGGCTGCTGTTGTAACCAGACTTTGTGGGAAGCAAACAAAGGCTGAAGGAAGGCAAGTGGCTTTGGGAGGGAAAGGCTGCGAGTGCTGGAACCTCCTCAGTCCTGGCTCTTAGACTAGGCTAGGCTTGAAGCCAAAACAGTAAAGGCCTGCAGAGAGGCTTTGCATTACGACGACGACAACTATTTATATACCTCTTTGCAACAAAAGTTCCCAAAGTGCTTTACACAGATCTATATTTATTTATTTCTTACATTTCTATCCCGCTCTTCCTCCGAGGAGCTCAGAGCGGTGTACATGGTTATTTTTTATCCTCGCAACTACCCTGTGAGGTAGGTTAGGCTGAGAGATACAGGACTGGCCCAGAGTCACCCAGTGAGTTTCATGGTTGAATGGGGATTCGAACTTGGGTCTTCCCAGTCCTAGTCCAACACTCTAACCACTACACTATCTCTTTATTTATAAATAAATAAAATGGCTCCCTGTCCCCAAAGGGCTCACAATCTAAAAAAGAAACATAAGATAAACACCAGCAGCAGCCACTGGAGGGATGCTGTGCTGGGGATGGATTCGGCCAGTTGCTCTCCCCCTGCTCAATAAAGAGCATCGCCACTTTTAAACGGTGCCTCTTTGCTCAGGGTAAAAACAACACTCATATTTCAGAGCAGGATAAAGTGGGAAACTTCAGAGCCTTTGCACTTCGGCTGAGAGAGGATGGCAGGGGTGTGACAGTTAAGTGATACTGGGGGGCACCAAAGCTTCACACTGACCTGCAATCGCTTCAGTTTTCTGAGGTGGAAAACTGAGAGACTGATGGACGGAAGCCAGGTGTGCATTGCAGCTCACAATAGACACAAGCATCCACTGGAGAGGGTTCGCCTAGTCATGAGAGAGAGAGAGAGAGAAAGTCAAACTGGTACTCAAGGATAATTATGGCGGAGGGGAGTTGTTTCAATCAAATGTTTGCTTATATTTCAAACCGCAAAGAAAATTCAAAACCAAACACATACATTTATGAACAAGGAAGAAAAAGCTTCCTTAATATTCTGAATAAGTATAGCCTAAGCTGCAGGCATCAAGAATCAAATCACGTTGCCCTATTTCTAATAAAGGGAGTGGTTTCTTTGTAAATATTACTGCTCGAGACAAGTTTACCAAGTGGTAAATGTTTTACTTTAAAACTTTGACCGTTCATAATAATTTAATTAATAGGATTAGCTGCTGTTACTGATGAGGTCAACTCTGGAAGAATCAAAACATTATTCTGACGGGTGATATGCTGTTTCAACAGTTATCTTCCTGGGGTGGGGTGGGGTGGCAGTGGGGCGGTACACCAGGCTTGAAGTCTTAACTAGATAACATGAGGTGAAAAGGTTTAGTTAAAGGATGTTATATCAAAACATATAAGGCATATCACATGCTTTAAAAAAAATTCCTGGATTCTGTTTCGCTTTGCATGTTTTTAGCCAGTTATGGCCTGACCTGAAGTAGGTTGAGCTCTGAATGCATCACTTCCTGTATAGACTTTGTCCAAGCCATGACTGGGTGAGGTGCGAGTGGGAAATTCCTGTCAGTACCTAATCTTCCTTTCCACAGCATAGTGTTTTATAACCTTGCTTCATTTCAGTTCACTTCCTTTTCTGTCCCATCATTTCCCAGCAAGATAAACTGTGGGAAATCTTTGCAGTGACATCCTGCTGCTTCTAAGTTTGAAGGCTTCAACTGCGTTTCTGGATTTAGAGAAAAACGTAGGTTTTGCAAACACTGCAGGCCTGGCAGCCCTCCACCTCAATAGAGGTAGTTGGGTATCTTCCTTTTCTCCTAGCAAGAAGGAAATGATGACAGAGGTCCCTTCAGAGGGGCTCATAAAACAGGCTGATGTCCCCACTACTCATGTTGACCAATGGATGAGGGAGCTTTTATATTTATTTATTTTATTTTACATATTTTTATACCGCATGAAACTTACGTCTCTGGGTGGTTTACAAGAAGATAGAAACATTAAAACATTAGTTAAAAACAAAAACAAGAAATTTAAAACATTAGTTAAAAACAAAAACAAGAAAACAAAAACAAGAAATTTAAAAACTTCAAAACAATATTCTAAAACAACATTAAAAACAATCAAAACAGTATCAGTTAAAAGCCTGGGTGAACAGATGTGTCTTTAAAGACTTTTTTAAAATTGTCAGAGATGGGGAGGCTCTTAGGGAGTGCATTCCAAAGCCTCGGAGCAGCAATGGAAAAGACCTGTCCCTGAGTAGCCACCAGACGAGCCGGTGACCTCTCCAGCTGATCTCAGTGGGCGGTGGGGTTCATAACGAAGAAGATGTTCTCTTAAATACCCAGGGCCCAAGCTGTTTAGGGCTTTATAGGTTACAAGTGAATTTTGGCCCGTTGAATAACGGGCGCTAGTAACGGCGCTCCTGGACCCCCGCCGCCATTCCCCCTCCCTCCGCCGTTCCCCCCCTACCTTTAAGGGCCAAATCGGCCCAGGCATTTGCCCCCGCCAGGCCGGGGAGACGGAGACCGGGGGCGGAGCGGAGGCCATGTAACCTTAAAAAAAAATTTACTCCCGCGGCCGCCGACGACGACCACCCACCCTCCCTCCCAGCTGCCGAGTCCCCCTTACCCTGGCCGACTGCTGTCGGCCGAAGACAGCCCTTAATTTAAGAGGCCGAGAGGAGCTCGCAAGCAGAGCTCCTCTCTGTGCAAAGCCTCTTGCCGAACTGCCGCTTTGGGCGCAAGGGATGCAAGCGCCCAAAGCGGCAGTTCGGCAAGAGGCTTTGCACAGAGAGGAGCTCTGCTTGCGAGCTCCTCTCGGCCTCTTAAATTAAGGGCTGTCTTCGGCCGACAGCAGTCGGCCAGGGTAAGGGGGACTCGGCAGCTGGGAGGGAGGGTGGGCGGTCGGCGGCCGCGGGAGTAAATTTTTTGTTAAGGTTACATGGCCTCCGCTCCGCCCCCGGCCTCCATCTATTTTGGCCGAGGCGGCGGCTCTGCCGCCGCCTTAGTCACTTTCCCGCCGCCTCCTCTCCAGCTTCTTCGGGGCAGCCGCTTCTGGCCGCCCAAGATGGCTGCCGGGTGCCGGCGAGCGTGTCTCCCTTGCCCTGTTCTGCGCCTGCGCTTTGCGCAGGCGCAGAACAGGCCAGGGAGGCACGAACACACGCCTTGGTGTCCGTCCACGGACGGACACCAAGGCTTTTATTAGAGAGGATAACTAACACCTTGTATTTTGCCGGGAAACATATCGGCAGCCAGTGTAACTCCTTCAATACAGGAGTAATATGGTCTCTCCTAGATGACCCAGAGACCAGCCTGGCTGCCACATTCTGAACCAACTGTAGTTTCCGGACTACATACAAGGGCAGCCCCACATAGAGCACATTGCAGTAATCCAGTCTGGAGGTTACCAGCAGATGCACCACTGTTTTGAGGTCATCTATCTCAAGAAACGGACGCAGCTGGCAGAAGCTGGCAGAAGCTGATAGAAGGCACCTCTGGCCACGGCCTCAACCTGGGACACCAGGGAGAGACTTGGATCCAGAAGCACCCCCAGACTGCATACCTGTTCCTTCTGGGGAAGTGTCACCCCATCCAGAACAGGCAGATCAAAATTGTCTCCCAAGTTTCGACCCCACACAATGTGTACCTCCGTCTTATCTGGATTCAGTCTCAGTTTTAGGTGGAAGCAGGTAAGGAAGAACATAAGAACAGCTCTGCTGGATCAGGCCCAAGGCCTATCTAGCCCAGCATCCTTTTTCACACAGTGCCCCACAAGATGCCTCTTGGAGAAGCCCACATACCGGTGGAGATTTGAACTAAAAGCCTCTTGCATTCTAGGCAAGCTGTTTCCCTGCTGCGCCACCAAAGCTGATCAGGGAGGCAGTGGGGGAGAAAAAATAACGAGGCAGCAGAAGGGAGGGAGAGAGGAATAGTCAGCTTTCTCTCACGGACCCAGGAACATTTGTCTTCCCCCCGCCATATTCAATTATAGCTAGACCCCTGGTAGGGACACTACAAGAGGCCCACAGTGGTTTTTCCAAGTAGTTTTCGCCACTTCAGTTAAGTCCCAGCTGTGGCAACAGCAGACTCATCCCTGTAAAGAAAAGTCTTCTCTGCTCATGTAGGAGTCTAAAATCCTGGAGGATTTTACCACCCTGTTTGCACACCATGTCTGTGTACTGGTCAAAGACCGCAATAAAGTTTATCTATCTCTCACACCATGTTTGCACCATTTTTTGCACGTGGCAAAAGTGCACTTATGCAACAGTGTACGTGTTACGTTGCAACCAACACATAGCATTGCGCAGTATGTCAGCCAATCACGCCCACCCAGGTAACCAGCGCAGACCTCCAGTTTAACAAGCCAGTCATAAGAACATAGGAAGCTGTAGGATCTCTGGTCTACAAAGATTGCGTGAGTGAAGGGCACTGAACTCTGTCCTTGCTGCATATCTCCCTATATAAAATAATCTAGAATCAGATTAAATGAGAGTGGCACACAAAGACAGATACACTAATAACTTTCTGAAGAAGAGGAGTGAGCAAATCCAAAGCACATGAGCAGGATTGCTTCTGGCCTTTGACACCACCAAGCATTTCCACTTGTGACTTATCTCAGTTTTTAAAATATAAGAGTCAAATGGACTCCACACATAACATCACATTGGCTTATACCAAGTCAGACCCTCGGTTTATCTAGAACTGACTGGCAGCAGCTTTCTAGCATTTCAGGAAGAGACTGGATCTGGGACATCTAAATTAAAACATTTTTTATCTTTCAGCTTTGCATAGTTTCAGAGCAGCTGGCAATATTAAAAGCAGCAGTACAAAATACACCAAAACAACAAAGACACAAGCAATCTCAATGGAGCTGGTCCACAAAAATACCAAGAGGAAAAACCCACAGAAGTTTGAGAAAAGGACCAGAGCAAGTCAAGCTACTGCCATAAAAGTCTGCCTAAATGAGAATGTCTTCACCAAATGTCCAAAGGCGGCACAGTGCTCTGCTAATTGTTGCAAGGGCAAAAATGGTGCAGATGCAGTTGCCCAACAGTAGGGCCGTGGAAAATAATGGCTGTACGGCAGAGTTGCCCAACATGTTTGCACAATTTTCTGCACGTGGCAAAAGCACACTTATGCAACAGTGTACGTGTTACGTTGCAACCAACACATAACATTGTGCAGTATGTCAGCCAATAACACCCATCTGGGTAACCAGAGCAGACCTCCGCAAGCCAGTCATAAGAACATAGGAAGCTGCCTTATACCAAGTCAGAGCATTGGTCCATCTAGCTCAGTATCGTTCACACTGACTGGTGGCAGCAGCAGATCTCCAGGATTTCAGAGAGGCGTCTTCCCCAGCCCTAGCTGTCCAGGGACTGAACTTGGACTTTCCACATGCAAAGCAGATGTTTTGCCACTGAGCTATGGCTCATAGGAAGCTGCCTTATCCTGGGCCAAACTTCTAGCCTCCCTAGGTTAGCATGATCTACACTGACTGGCAGCAGCTGTCCAGGATTTCAAAGAGGGATCTTTCCGAGCCCTAGAGATACAGGAATTGAACTTGGGAGTGGGACCTTCTGCATGCAGAGCAGGTGCTTAACTCTTGAGCTATGGCATAGGAACATAGGAAGCTGCCATCTACTGAGTCAGACCATTGGTCTATTGAGCTCAGTATTGTCTTCACAGACTGGCAGCGGCTTCTCCAAGATTACAGGCAGGAATCTTTCTCAGCCCGATCTTGGAGAAGCCAGAGAGGGAACTTGGAACCTTCTGCTCTTCCCAGAGCGGCTCCATCCCCTGAGGGGAAGATCTTAACAGTGCTCACACTTCTAGTCTCCCATTCCTATGCATCCAGGGTGGACCCTGCTTAGCTAAGGGGACAAGTAATGCTTGCTACCACAAGACTAGGTCTCCTCTCCATCCTCTTTGGCCTCCAGCTTGAGAGATCGGTGGCTAGTAACCACGCCAAGGTTTGCCAGGTTTTGACTCACCCCTGTAGCTGCTCCTTTAATAGCAAAGCGATTTGACCTGCAGCAATTAGCTGCTGATCATCTTTAGTTGATTTCTGCTGACTGAATCTCAGGGCTAGCCCAGGCTTGGTTCCTTTTCTGGCTAGCAGACGTCTTAAGCACCCCTCCAGCTAACCATTGTCATTAACATTTTAATTGAGAACCCAGCAGGGGCAGGAAAGGAGATTTGGGTGGCTATCCTTTTGGACACTTGGCTGCACACCAATTAATTGGCTAGGAAATTGGATTAGACAGAGAACAAGGTGTTACTTTCAGATTGCTTACAGGTTGACTGATCCAGGCAAGCAAGCTTCTTGCGGTGGCAGAATGGAGTTCTGCCCTTTCAATTGTGAACCGCCCAGGGACTTCTGTATGATGAGGCAGGATAAAAATGTGCTAAACAAAAACTGATGGATGGATGACAGAAGTCATGGCACGGGAAGATCTCTATAGTTTGTGCTCTAAAGCTTCCCTTTGTGCTTAAATGCAAATACGGCGAGTTGATGCAAATGCAAATACAGCGAGTTGATGCAAATGCAAATATGGCGGGCTGCTCAACCTTGGCCCCCCCAGCTGTTTTTGGACTACAACTCCCATAAACCCCAGCCACAGTGACCAATAGCTAAGGATTATGGGAGTTGTAGGCCAAAATCTGCAGGAGGGCCAAAGTTGAGCAGCCCTGCTCTTAGGCCATTAAAATATACTAACAGCAGCAGCAGCCCTTCCGTGAGGCCTGGTGAGGCAGTTACCACAGGCAACAGATTATTGGAGCACCTGTTTTTATAAAAGGGGGGAATGGGGAGGATGTTTGCATAAGGAAGGGTGTCATTTGATGCCCTGCCTCAGAGGCACAGAGGTCTTGATCTGCCACTGACCAGTACGGATTTGCACGAACCAGTTTGGTGCTTTTTGTGGAGCACTGAACCAGTTTGGAAGTCCAGCGTTCGAGCCAGTTCAGAAGCCGTGGGGTTTCTTTAAGGGACAGGGAGGGTGCCCTTACCTCCCTTGCTTTCCCCCTGCTGGCGCTCTTCCCACTGGAGCTCTGCACGCCTGGGCCATGCACATGATAATTGAGCAGGCGCGGCGGCCTCCAACATGGCTGCCACACCGGAGGGGGAAGGCCCAAATGGGCCGAAGAGCTGTGGCATGAAGGGCGGCGAGGGAGGTAATTTTTAAAAAAAAATTATGTAAGGGGAAAAAATCCATGAACCCCCTGAACAGTCGGGGGGATGTTTGGTCTGGGATTGAACCAAACAGGATGTTTCGGTTTGACCCCGAATGGTCAAACCGAACAGGTTCGATGTCAAACCTATTTGCACATCCCTACTTCTGGTGCATCCCTTAAAGGGAACACACACACACACACCTCCTGGGTGTGCACGAACCAGTTTGTGCACATCCCTACTGTCCAGTAGTCTGTCATTAACTGGTTAAAACATTTGGCCATGCCAGAGAACTGTTTAGCTAAAGCATGTAATATGGAACAATCTTCTCTGAATGAATGAATAACTTCATTACAATCATAGATCAACAATCTGCTATAAATCCTCCTCAAAGAGAGAAGTGATGACACCAAAACATTCTATATCTGATTCAGAAATTTTGATACTCTTCTCTTTACCAATGTTAGCATTATTTAACTAATTACAAGCTTGTAATTGGATTTATAGTTTTAATAGGTTTTTAATGTTGGGTTTTAAATGATTTTAAAGTTTTGATAATGTTAATTTTGTTTAATTTGTATTGTTCTTGTTGTACACCGCCCAGACGCGCAGGTTTGGGGCAGTATATAAATATGTTAAATAAATAATAAATAAATACAGCCCAGGATTGCAAGATATCTATCTATAATTGGAAAGTTTTCTCTGAGGAGAGAGAGGCCGAGACCTCTTATGATCTTCATTTCTGTCCCTGTGACTCTGGACAAGTAGAGGGTCATCCCCATTGTCAGAGAGAAATCCATAGCTGGTTTGTTAAAAGTCTGTACCAACTGATCAGTTCTCCAGAAAATCAATTATTCAATAAGGATTCTAGGACAATGGAAAGCGTTCCTGAGGGCTTTATGCAAGTTGGGTGCCAACAATTCTAAACAGTTCAGAGAGGCGGATTAGATGGCACTCTTATTGGTTGTGGTTTATTTCCATTTTAATTAAAATTTTAATTTTAATTCATTTACAATCAAAAGGTTAGGCCAATAAACTGGACAATTCAGGGTGTGTGTGTGTGTGTGTGTGGTGGGGAGTGAAACAGCTACTGTGAAACATCATTATAGGTTATCAAACTGCATATGACTTTCTTTATACTTGCCCCACCCCTAGCTGAGTCAACAGAAAGTCAGCAGGGCAAAGATTATATATATACGGATATGGATAGGTGGGTTTGTATATCAGTCACTCGGAAACCATCACAGGTGTGCAGCTCCACCAGCTGACAGCTGGGAGGTTTCTTAGCATGGCACACCAGAGGCAGAACAGAGCTCTTATAATTGTCAACTCCATCTTCTATGGGAAGGAAAACCATCTTGAGAATAGGCAAGGTGCTGAGAGGGAGGCAAACAAGCTCTTTATAGCATTATCCAATTGCAATTACGCTGTGCAATTGCACCATAATTTGACAGTTACAGAAATAGTAACGCTTTATGAGAAAGGTAGGTGCTTTGATTTGTCTTCCATGGGGTCTGTTGTCTTTTGTTCAGGGAATGGCATTACATGAACTATTGAGGGGATCTGATGTGTGATCTGAACTTGAGGGCGGGTCTACACCAGGGGTGGACAAACTCAGCCCTCCAGCTGTTGTTGAACTACAACTCCCATCATCCCCAGCCACAATAAATTTGTAGAGTTGTAGTTCAACAACAGCTGGAGGGTCGTGTCTGCCCATCCTGGTCTACCCTTATGGTCAGGGCTGGCTCCAAGTTTTAGGAGGCCCTCACCAAACTGTGGTTAGCTTTCTCCCACCTGGGTGGGAGGAGAGCTGGTCTTGTGATAGCAAGCATGAATTGCCCTCTTTGCTAATCAGGGTCTGCCCTGGTTTGCATTTGAATGGGAGACTATATGTGAGCACTGTTAAGTTATTTCCCTGAGGGGATGGGGCCGCTCTGGAAAGAGCATCTGCCTGCTTGAATGCTGAGGGTTCCAAGTTCCCTCCTTGGCAGCATCTCCAGGATAGGGCTGAGACTCCTGCCTGCAACCTTGGAGAAGGCGCGGCCAGTCTGGGTAGACAATACTGAGACAGATGGACCTATGGTCTGACTTGGTATATGGCAGCTTTCTATGTTCTTATGTGGGCCCCAAGAGATCCACCACCAGCACCACACAAAAGCTATGGACCCAGAGGTGGTCTCAGCATCAGTCCTGCCCCGCCCCCCCCCCGCCCCCACTGGCCAGCTGCACAGGGGCGTAGCAAGGTTGAAGTGGGCCCAGAGACAAAATTTTAAAATGCCCCCCCCCCACAGAAGCCCAGCTCATGGAATAAAGGAATCTTAAATGAGGCTGAATAGTGGTAAGAAAAGGCATAGTGAAATCTATTTATCTATCTATCTCCTATGTGCCACAATAGAACATCATCCTAAATTATTTTTTTTAAGGTTTTGTAAATTGTGGACGATGCAAGTCATCTCACTAATGGTACTAGAGAAAGACATGCTATTCTGGTAGCTCCAGGTCTTAACACTCACATCAGTTTCGGAGGATGAATACAACTGAAGGAAGCCCGGGCGGGTGTGCGGCTGGGGGAGTCAGTCATGTGACTTGCCTCGGGGAGCCCCCCCCATGCAGTGGGCCCCCAGACAACTGTCTCTCTTGCCCTATTATAGTTACGCCCCTGCAGCTGCACACTGGCTAATAGCAACCCTGCTTGAAGTAGAATGAGGGGAATGCATGATTCAGCTTCAGAGTACGGGCGGGTGATACAATGTTTGAATGTAAAATATACTCCCTGCAAATAGAAGAGCTGGCACACCAGGGGGAAAGGTCCTAGTCCAGGCTTTGCTGGCTTCCTATTTCCAATGAGCAGGGGCGGATTAAGCTTTTTGCTGCCCATAGGCAAAAAGGCTTTTGCTGCCCTTTTACCTTAAACAAAAAACGGTTTGCCTTTCTTTAAAAAAATAAGGTAAACGGGGGTGGGGGGAGATACTTTCTCCTCGCCCACTCCACCCTTGCTGCAGCCACCGCTGCCCACAGAGAGGGGTGGCAAAATTTGAGGAGGGGCAAAATTTGCTGCTTCTCAAATTTTGCCGCCGTAGCAAATGCCTCCTCTGCCTCTCTGTTAATCTGCCACTGCCAATGAGTGTTGTGTTGCACAACTCTCTGCACAGAGCCCCAAGTGTCGTAAGTTTTTACATGCACGGAGGGGTGCATTCTGTACTGGCCAAAGACTTTAATAACATTTATCTATCAGAGGGGTGTGGGCAGTGCTCAAGCTCCCCACATCCCCTTGCATGGGGTTTCAGCCACTCAGAGTAGGCTTATTAATGCACTGGACGTGTGCCGATAGGTTATGTTCAGGGATCCACAAATTGAGGCTTAGTTCACTAGCCAGCCATGATCTGTGATCGCCCCCAATCCCCTCTCTTTGCTCAGATCCTTTTCTGGCACACAGGCAGAGGGCTTGGGAGAGAAGCGGGTCTTCTGTCATCGGCACTGGAATGTGAAGAGGATAAGAGACAGTGGGAGCCCTCTCCTACTGCTCAGAAGGGAGTCCTGCTGTTTCTTAGCTTCTCAGAAGTGGCCCTGGAAAAGAGACCTCTGGGGAGGAGATCTGTGTGGTGCTGGGCGTCCTGCTCGCCAGACGGCTGGGGGCATTCACGCTCCGCTGGCAAGTGGATTTGTAGATGCTCTGGTTATGCTTCTGTTACTATGTCTTTGCAGAATGCCAGGAGAATCACGGTGACTATTTTGTAAGCATTATATCCAGCCATGGGGATGAAGGCATCATATATGACTGTGAAGGACAACCAGTTCAGCTCACACAGATTTACCAGGCATTATCACCGCAAAGGTGCCATAACCTGGCTGGAAAGCCTAAAATCTTCTTCATACAGGTAATATTTTGTATGGCTAAAAGCTGCTGAATTAGTTTATGGTAGCTTATCCTCTACTAATTTAAAAGCCAAGACGGGTCTCATTCTTTCTGTTAAAGATACACTAGAAAGACATCATGGTCTTACAATCTGTTATCCAGCATTCAAAATGAACCTTACCAGGATGTGAAATATCAGACTGCTTTGTGCAGACCTTCATTTTTATGCGTGACGCACCGGGGAAATGCTTGACTAACAAGCAGAAGGTTGCCAGTTTGAATCCCCGCTGGTAGTATATACAGCTGGTACAGTAGGAAGATGCTGAAAGGCATCATCTCACACTGCACGGGAGGAGGCAATGGTAAACCATTCCTGTATTCTATAAAAGACAACCACAGGGCTCTTTAGGCGCCAGGAGCCAAAATCAACTTGACGGCACACTTTACCTTTACTAAAGACAAGATGAAGCCACACAAAAATCAGAGTTTAACTTCTAGAGATCCTAGGGAGGGAGTTGAACTCCAGAGAATGTCAACTCTAACATAAGAAGAGCCCTGCTGGATCAGGCCCAAGGCCCATCTAGTCCAGCATCCTGTTTCACACAGTGGCCCACCAGATGCCTCTCATAGCCTGACCTCTTCATCCGGGTCATAGATTTTACACCTTTCTCTAGAGCGGATGTTGAAACTGATGCCTAGTTCTCAGTTCTTTGCTCATCACACAGAAGGAGCTGCATGAGCAGTCTAAATAAGAAATTACATTTTAACCGCATTGAACCTCAAAATAAGATTTATCCCAGAAGACTGTCCTCTCTGAGATGCACAACTATTCAATCCATCCCAAAAAAGTTGGGTTTTTTGCACAAAATGTTTTGACACACAATGCCTCTGTGGCAACAACTATAAGTACTGAACAAGGCCGGTGGGGGGGGGGAGCAGGTGGAGGTATGTCCCAAAATAAGCCTTGAGATTCTGAGAAAATACTTCAGGTGAAACCTTGGACGGTGGCAATCCTAGCACTGGTTCACAAAAGCTTCTGCCACAAGAAATGTGTCGGTCTTTAAGGTGCTACAGGACTCTCTGTTGGTTTTGGTTGACGTAGCTACCCTGCTGGTATTTGGATTCCTCACAGTGCCATGGACACACGCTGATGTCTCCACCCAAAGTGTCAAAACTAGTTCCATCAAAATGCGTGTAAGTCTTACATAACCATGGAAGCCTATCCACATTCACCCAACCACAGTGTGCTTTGTTTCAGTACTATTGTATGTACACCATTAGTTTCACTTACTATTGTATATGCATGATTCAGCTGCCAAAGGGAAAGGGAAGTATATTTACTTCCTGCCTATTAGTCTGCAGGAATTAACTTATCTTCTCTATCAAGTAATTCCCTTCATAAGCTTTATTGCATTTTCTGAACTCATGGTCAGAGGCGCTCTTACCCCTGGACTTCGGGGCCACAATCCAGGGCTTCCACACCCACTGGGGGCTCCCAAATTCTCTTTAGTTTGTCCAGGGTAGTGTGGTTGCTGTGCCATGCTGCTGGCCTGCACTGGGCCAGGCGGCCGAGTATGATTATGACCTGCACTGGGTGCTTTAGATGGGGAGTGGGGAAAGAAATGTTTGGGATGGGACTATGATAAGTTGTGTGTTGAAATGTGTCTGCTAATGCATATTTGCAAAAATATACCAGTTTTATATTCTTATATACTTTTGAGTTCAGTTGCTGTTTGTGCCCTCAAGAACCCATGGGTTAAAAATACTGTGTGTGTCTGTGTGTGTGTGTGTGTTTGTAGGAGAATGATGCTTAACTTGCAGCGGGAGAGTGGGGGGGCTCCAAAGGCCTTTAGGTCCAGGCTCCAAAATCACCTTGGTGTACGTCTAATCACAATATCCATGTAGCCTCTGCAGAGTTGATCTGAAAGGCCCTTCCCATTTTCTCCAGTAACTTCTCAGGCACAGAAAATGTGGCACTTTCTGCAATTTTAGGAAGGGTTGAGATATTCTGGTAACTTTCTCAGCCCAGTTTCCCCGCAAGAAGCCGCCTTGGCAGAAGTGTAGCTATAAATGAGTGGATGCGTTCAAAGATCCTGGGACCCCCAGCTCCACCCCTTCCTATTTTCTCCATTATCTCCCTCACCCCACAGGGATGCCAGGGAGAGGAGTGAACACGGGCCCCCTCTCCGCTAGCTACACCCCTGCCCCTTGCAAAACCCCATGATTGGTAAATTTGCAGTTGGCGAGGCATTAAAGTCTATGGGAAACAGGGGGTTAGGGGAACTGTGGTTGTGAAAAGACCAAAAATAAAGCAAAATACCCCAAAATAGCTAAAAATCACCTAGAATTCCTTAAAATCACCAAGAGAAGGGAGCAGACTGAAGCTCTGGATATTTTTTGAATGCCCCCCAAACCACTCAAAGGCACATTAAATCACAGAGTCCGCAAGGATCACCAAGAGGAATGAGCGGGTTGGACTTCTGAATCCCCCAAAATTGGGGGGGGACCCCAATCACTAAAAAAATCTCACCGACCAGTCCGTGGATACTCAGGTCACGATTGGCAGTTTACCAGTGGTGGATACTCAAAACCACAGTTGGTAAAACCGTGGTTGGCAAGGGATGACTGTACAGGCTCTTTCACACAAATGGTCTTAGTGGCAACCCATTACCAGATCATCCCGAGGAGGCTCAGTGGGGCATCAATCTTAGGGAGGCCGCCTACCCCCTCAGCCTCCCCTCCCCTGCTTCTGGGGCCCATCTAAGTAAACACAGCTGAAGTAGATGGATCAGTGTGTGTAACCGAGTAAGACAATTCTTAGACAAGCTGTACAAAAACAACAACAAACAACAAGCGTTCTGGGAGATGAATGGGGGCTTTCAGCCACAAAGACGGTGGATGCAGACCCCAGAAACTGATGGGTCCAGACTAGGTGTGCCGGGTTAGCCTGGAAACAAGGGAAAATTCAACAGATGGCTGATGCATTTCACTCTGCTTCTAGGCCTGTCGTGGAGAGGAAATTGATCCAGGTGTGGAAACAGACGGCGCTGCACCGCAGATCAACTGCTTTTCACACTATTCCGCCATCCCAGAAGATACTGCAGTCATGTTTGCTTGTAGTCCAGGTATGCAAACCTGACAACCCTGCCCTATGCATATTTACTCTTAGGCTGGAATATGCATATTTACTATGCATATTTACTCTTAGTCCAGGAAGCAGGTGTCCTGTCCAGGATGTAGGAAAAGTGTCATCCTGGATACGAAATGCCCAGGAATTGGAGCGAGAAGACAGCTTTAACCCATTTTACCAGTTGTTCTGGTGCTTCTCACCAGGTATTGAATGAATAGATTTATTTCGGTCTTTGACTAGCATGAAGTACAACGTGTTTAAATGTTTACAGTTTAAATGTATTGACACCCTGCAACCAGGTACTGCAGCTGCAGGGTGTCAATATTTAAAAGCCCCATATTAATATCCTTTCTCAGGCTCCAGTAGGCTGACTGGCTCTCTGTGCTCAGTAAACCCCCTTCCCTAATGTCTCAGTGATCTCTAGAGTGAAATGCATCTGACCCTCCCTTGTGCAAAAAAAATGCTATACGGAAAATGTGCCCAACAGCCCCCAAGCTCCCTTGGTAGTTGTGTCCAGGAATTCTCTCTGACAAATGTGGCAATGCTAATGGGGTCGTAACTCAGTGGTAGAGCATCTGCTTTGCAGGCAGGAGATCCTAGGTCCAAGCCCTGGCATCTTGAGATAGACTGGGACAGGCGGGGGGCGAAGCAGAGGGAGGCAACTGAAACCCTGCAGAACTGGTCTTGTGGTAAAGTAAAGTGTGCTGTCAAGTCAGTTTCAACTCCTGGAGCCCACAGAGCCCTGTGGTTGTCTTTGGCAGAACACAGAAGGGGTTTTCCATTGCCGCCTCCTGCACAGTCTGAGATGATGCCTTTCAGCATCTTCCTATATCACCGCTGCCCGATGCAGGTGTTTCCCATAGTCTGGGAAACATACCAGCGGGGATTCGAACCGGCAACTTTCCGCTTGCTAGTCAAGCATTTCCCCACTGCGACGCTTAAGGTGACTTGTTCTTGTGGTAGCAAGTATGAATTGTCCCCTTTGCTAAGCAGGGTCCATCCTAGTTTGCATTTGAATGGGAGACATGTGAGCAATGTAAAATATTTCCCTTAGGGGATGGGGCCACAGCTGTAGAGTATCTGCTCTGCATGGAGAAGGTCCCAGGTTCAATCCCTGGCAGAATCTGCAGGTAGGGTTGGGAGAGACTCCTGCCTGAAACCTTGGAGAGCTGCTGCCAGTCAGTGTAGAGAAGACTGAACTAGATGGATCTATCCATCGGCAGCACAGCATTCCTCCAGGGGCTCTTGCTAGTGTCTATTTTATGTTTCTTTTTTAAATTGTGAGCCCTTTGGGGACATGGAGCCATTTTATTTATTTATTCACTTTATTTCTATGTAAACTGCTTGGGGAAATTTTTGTTGAAAAGCTGTATATAAGTATTTGTCATATTCGTGCCTTAAAACTGTACAAGTCTTACCTTATTTTCAAAGCAAATGTGTTATCCTGAACTTTACCATGCTTGAAGTGGGGGGGAAACCAATATTAGAGGCATT
Organism: Hemicordylus capensis; assembly: GCF_027244095.1. NCBI lineage: Eukaryota > Metazoa > Chordata > Lepidosauria > Squamata > Cordylidae > Hemicordylus > Hemicordylus capensis. Next base: position 18,247,818 of record NC_069664.1, on the reverse strand, counting down.
CTCATGACAGTTAGCTGGGTATGACAATTAGCCGAGAGTGCTCCACACAACAGGCTTTGCCGTGAGTTTTCTGCAAGGCTTTACTGCAAACTCAATGCTATTAAAAAAAAACCCGATGCAAAAAGTGGATTTTTTTTTTAAACTCCGGATATAAATCGAGTTGCACTCTAAAGAGCAGTGAAAAACCCGAATTGTGTGTGAAGTGCTCCCCGATAGCTCGCAGGGACTTCGGGGTAGATCTGCCCAATATGTGAATGCACCCACTCCATTCTGGAGGAGATGCGGGCTGAAAGCCCAGTGTAGAAAACTTCCCAGGGATGGAAGCTGGGGGAATCAGCTCATCTCTAGTTTTTACAGCTTACCAAGTGTGATTTCTGCAGAGAAATACATTTGCTAGATGCCACCTTAATGAAGGAGTCATCCTGGGAATGGACACCACTGACCTTGTTCTTTCTTTGGGGTTCTCAGGCTACGCATCTTTCATCAATCGATGGGAATCCATGTTCCTCAAGGTCTTGCTGAGGTTCCTAGAAGGAGAGGAACGTCATCTTGAACTTACCAGTTTCGTGACCCGGATTAACTTCGAAGTTGCCTATAATTGCCAAGCAAGAGGACGATACGGCGGGGGCAAAGAGATGCCCTGCTTTGTCACTAAGATGGTGAGGGGGATGTGCCCCTTCTCACAAAGACGGCAGGCTTTGGGCCATAGCCGAGTTCTCTGATCACCCAGGAAGGAAGGCAGGCACTAATCCTGCTTCATGGGGAAAGACTCAAGGAGAATGGCGGAAATAATTTATTTTGTAGCATGACAACCGCCCCGTGGCAAGGACCAGCTGCACCATCATGAGAAATATATTGTTGTTGCTAACATGGTAACAGCAGCTCTTCTTTCTCCACTGGAGGACTGCAGAGTGGCACTCAGGGACGTCTCAGGAATCTGCCATTCTTCCGTTTTGACCTCCAGACTTCACAATTTGCTTTAATGTCCTTCCTCCTTTCCCATCCTCCTTTCTTCCCCTTGACTTTACCAGAGCTCACAAGCATATTGGCAAAACATAGTGCAAAAGGGATTCTTGATGAGCATGTGCACCTGCCTGGTTGTGTGCTCATGCGATTCTGCTCCTCTGTTCATATATGCTGTGCAAATGGCCAATGAATACACACCCTTAGCTTTTTTGCCAGTCAGCTGCCCAATTCCCATTCCCATGACCTGACTGTTCCCAGGGAGAAGGATTAATCTTATAATTGGCTGATCCATCTGGGATTGTTGTTGTTACTGAAATCTTTATAAATTGCTTTTCAATTTTTAAAAAACAATACCACTGGCCATGCCTTATATTCTAGGCATTCCTAGGCTGTGGTTGGTATCTGCCCAGCTGTATGTGATGACGGCTAGCTGTATCCTGCTCCTAGGCTGTAGGGGCTTTCCCCACCAGATTTTGCCCACAGGAGGCACATCTCAGTCAGGCATAATACCTGTAAGGCTCTCTTCCTCCTCCTCTTCCAGGCTGAGCTTCCTTTCTTCTATGCCTGGAGGCAGTGGAGGAGGGAATGATTTCCTCCAAAGCCTTTCCCATTTCCTGCTTTTCTTCCCAGACTCCATTGTTAGCGACTCACGAGGAGGCCAGCTCAGCTGCTCTGTCTCTTCCTGACAAGAAATAAATCCGATTAAATAAGAAGGTGGGCAACTGTCATTGATATTTAGCTAATGTTATTTTTAATGGTGCATGTTATTCTGGCTGTACCTATGTGAAGTTTCTAAATTTTTATAACTTGCCCAAGTCTCAGGGATGGGGTGAGATGGACATTGCAACACATACATAAAATCAAGGATGCAATATAATTTATTATTAATAAATAATTTATATTTATAATATAAATAATAGTATATGTATTTTATATATTATTTATAATTATTTGAAATCTCTATCTCTGTGTGAATATATATTATAGAGAGAGTAACCTAGAACCCCTGACTAAAATGCTACCAATTATTTTTGAACGATGGCAGAAACATTTCAAGAAGGTGTTTGTTCACATTAATCCCTTGTTATACCTGCCTGTCCTCTCCCTGACCCTGCTCTAAATTTATAACGTAAGCTCCGCGGGGCCTGTGTTTTCCTTCTCTTAGCAAACTCATGGCAATGTGCATGGGTCTCCCCCCACCCCCATCTTCTGCTCACATCAGCCCTGTGGCTGGTGAGGCTGAGAGACAGGGATTGGCCCAAGGTGTGTTCTATGGCGGAACAGGGATTTGAACTCGGGCCTCTCCCGTCCTAGCTTGAAACCAGGGGTGGGCAAACTTGGCCCTCTCGCTGTTGCTGAACTACAACTCCCACGTGGCTGGGAATGGTGAGAGTTGGAGAGCCCTTCAGGAACAGGGTTCCATCTTATTTATTTGTTATCTCTCTGTGCAAACAGCCCTGAGCCATTTTTGGAAGGGCGGTATAGAAATTGAATGAATGAATGAATGAATGAATGAATGGAGTTGTAGTTGAACCACAGCTATTATTATTATTATTATTAATAATTTTTTTACATTTATATCCCGCTCTTCCTCCAAGGAGCCCAGAGCGGTGTACTACATACTTGAGTTTTTTTGAGCTAGAGGGCCAAGTTTGCCCATCCCTGCTCTAACCATTACACCACACTAGCTCTCATGACTCTAAGGTGCCATGTAAAAATAAATACATAATCATCATGGCAGCATTCATGAAAGATGGCAAATGATCGTTGGGGTTGTCAAGTGTAGTGGTTCCTGTTCCTAGCAGACTAAAGTTCAGGATTTATGGTATCTGGGGTGGCAGAAAGGTTGTACGTTTCTTTGTGTGTTTAAGCTTACATTTTAGCCCATGCAAATGCCTGCAGTCGGGAGACACTGAATGAGTGGAAGGAGGAACTCGATTGTGACAGCGAGCCCCTTCCCTCCTAGGCATTCACCAGCACAGAACCCATGCATGTACAAATTGTATGCTTAGCCCTCTTCTCATGATACAGGTGGGGTGAGCAAATGCATGTAGTGATTAACCCTACACACGCCGAGTGCATACGCAGAGGCTAGCATCCTCTTTGGGCTGCCAGGCACCCACCTTTCCCACGGCCTTGAGCTGCATGGAGGGAACTCCATTTGCAGTTTTCTGTACACATGTCAACTCCTTGCATTCAGTCAAATGAGGATAGGTTGGGGGGAAAGGGCTTCCTGCCATGATCCTGCTCCCTTCCTGCCTATGCACATTTGCTCACCATGTTTGTATCATGAAAACAGGACTCCTGTAGGCTCTCTCTGTTGGATCACAGATTTTCCTTTGCAGGGTGCCAGATTGATCCAAGAAGCTCAGAAATGTACACACATACACATGCACATGCACATACACACACACAGGCTCTCTACATATCTGCACATGGAGCTCATTTAATTAATTAATCAAAATATTGATGCCCCACCTCTCCAGTACCCTGCTGCTTTGAGTGGCTCAGAACATCCATGAAATAGATACAATATAAAACAATTTTATAATGAAATTGAACAAGTTAAAAGGCCAAGCTCAAACCACATGTAAGAGTTGCAAATTTTTAAAAAGTTTCAAATTAAAGGTATAAGTAAAAAGCTAAAAATGGAGAACTAAAAAAAATCTACCAGATGTAAGCCGTGGATCAAACAGTAAAGAGAGGATCTCCATTACTGGCAGGGCCATGAGCTGGGCCTGAGATTCCAGACGGAGGACTCTGGCGGGTTCATATGGGCAAATGCTATCTGACAGGTACCCCCCACACCGTGTAGGGCTTTAAAGGTCAAGACCAGCACCTTGAAAATAGCCCAGAAGCGGACTGGTAACCAGTGAAGCTGCCGCGGGATGGATGCACACATGAGCATCCTTGCAGCAGCAGCAGCAGCATTTTGGACTAGCTGAAGCTTCCAAACCAGCACCACACAATCCATGTGCCCCAAATGCAGTTGTGCCCACAGGATTTCTCTCATGCTGCAAGGCGTGAGAGAGGAATGTATTGTGCAGCTACCTGGATGTAAGATCTCTATAGACGAGACAGCGATAACTGTCTTAAGTAGGGTTGCCACATGTCCAGGATTGGTCTGGACAGTCCAGGAACTGGATGTCCTGTCCAGGATGTAGGGAAAGTGTTGTCCTGAATACAAAATGCCCAGGAATTTGAGCAGGAATATAGGAAGCTGCTTTATACCAAGTCAGACCCTTGGTCCATCTAGCTCAGGATTGTCTACGCTGATTGGCATCAGCTCTCCAAGGTTTTAGGCTGGAATTGCTCCCAGACCTACCTGGAGATGCAGCCAGGGATTGAACCTGGGGCCTTCTTTAGGCAAAGGCAGCAGATGCTCCACCACCAAAGTATGGTCCCATTTACCAATTTTTTCTTCTTGCTTCTCTCCAGGCATTGTAGTCTCAATGTTTAAACGCCCCATATTTTTACCCAGTGTTGCTGACTGGCTACATTAGCTCAGTAAACCCCTTCCCTTCTTTTCTGGATCATCTAGAGTTAGCAAGAGTGGCAGGGGGTTCCTGGTCTAACTGTGAAAGAGCCCTTTTCCCCTTGTGGCCTGTTGGGGTGACCCTCCTCTCTAGAACACTGGTGATGCAATATCTGCGGTCTTGTGGATGGCCCCTCTTAGCCAACAGTGAGTATTTTCTTGGGTGGTCTGGAGTAGCAGGAAGAGATGTAAGGAGCAACAGGCCTTAAAACACAACTGTCCTTTATCATTACAGTGTGAAAGATGTTGGGAATTCTCTGTGGTGAGAGAATCCCTTTTTCATTATAGCAGAGTGCACAGAGGCACAACACAGCGGAATTTAGTTAGGCATGCGTGTATGCTGAGAATAAAGTAACTTGGAGCCAATTCATAGTTTCCAATCAATATATAAGGCATTTATTAAGGAACTCCATTCTAGATAGGAAAGTGAGGAGTTAGGATCTCTAATCTAGCTAGCTAGCTGGATGCAGATGGATTCTGCACAAAGCCAGAGAAAGCAGGAGGCTGTTGGTTTGAATCCCCGCTAATGTGTTAGCAGGCATATGGGGAACTCCTAGAATATGGGGAACTCCTATATTGGGCAGCAGCGATACAGGAAGGTGCTGAAAGGCATCTCATACTGCAAGGGAGGAGGCAATGGTAAACCCCTCCTATGTTCTACCAAGAAAACCACATGGCTCTGTGGTCGTCAGGAGTCGACACCGACTTGACAGTACCACCTTTCCTTTTTCCTTTCCTAAAATTTGCACATGTACACACACATAAACCCCCCACGCAAACACACACACTCTGATGGTCGTGTCCAGGAATTCTGTCCTTTTTGGAGATTCAAGTTCAAGAACTCCCTCCACTCATTCCTCTCTCTTTGTAGGGTTCTAGTGACAAGACAGATGTTACAAATGAACTATTTTGGCCTAATTTATTTTGTTAAGAATGGGGCAAACCAACCAACCAAGTGCAATAAGAAAACTATTTCAAAACATTCAAATAGATAAAAGAGTGTCTTAACCAATAACTTGAGTCCGCGTGACCTTTTCCAGATTAATGACAAGACTCCAGTGGAATGATCAGCTAACTTTTGAAATGGTAACCCGCATGGCATATATACAGCAAATGAGCTAGCAAGCTGACCCCTATGCAAAATCTGCGCACACACACACGTACATGCACTTTTGATGATCATTTCCAGGAACGATTTCTGATGATTATGGTAACCCTAGTATTTGGCCAGGACTGCTGGGTTTACACTGGAAATACCCAACGTTTCAGTTCAGAGTATCTATAACTTTGGGACCTTTAAAAAAAAATTTGGCCATAAACACTTGTAGGGACATGCTCACTTGCACTTTTCTTTCTCAGGCAGGAAGATCGAATAGCAGCTGGGCAAGCAGAGCCAGCGTTTCCTGCTTCTCCTTTGCTTCCCACCAACCACCTCTTAGAGAGGTAGCTACGGGGTTGCCAGTATGAGGCAAAAGTTCGTCACACTGGGTTTACTGCTTTGCACTTTGCAACCTGACCGTGCAGCATACCGGACAAAGTATGTCTGAGCTTTGCTAATCAGCTCCAGCTAATCAGATCAACCTGCAGGCGGCCTTGGTTGCAATGGATTAATAAAATGGGTCCTGGCACTTTGTTTAAGTGAAACTGTGTTTTACTAGGGAGAAACACTGAATCATAGGAAGCAGCTGGCTCGGGCGGGAAGGAGGATGCTGGGCAAAAACCTATGGCAAAACTGTTAATGATGCCTCGGGTGGTTACAATTATCAATTTTAAAAGGATCCTGTGGGTGTGGGTGTCAGGTACGGAGTAAGGAAGAGGGCTGGCCTTTTGATAATAAGCATGAATCTACCCTAAGCAGAGTCCACTCTGGTTTGCATTTCAATGGGAGACTACATGTGAGCACTTAAGATATTCCCCTTAAGGGATAGGGCCACTCTGGGAAGAGCATCTGCATGCTTGCATGCAGAAGATTTCAAGTTCCCTCTCTGGCATCTCCAAGATAGGGCTGAGAGAGATTCCTGCCTGCAACCTTGGAGAAGCCGCTGCCAATCTGTGTACTGAGCGATATCTTTTGATTATAGAACTACATTGGATCAAGTTGTTGCTTGCTTTTTATTGCATGGTTAGTGTATAGTTTGGTGGGGATCTTATTGTTTCTTGTTGGCTTGATCCCAGTACGCATTACTTATCTCTTTATTCAGAGTTACACCATTGGTCCGTCTACCATATTTACCTGAATGAAAAACGTTTGATTTGTTGATAAGTTGACCTCCTTAACGTAGAGGTGAAATACAGGTTATACCTCCACTTAAGGAACAAGACTTTGAATTTAAGATGACCTCCTGATTTCTAATATTGAAAAAACTTGGGGGGGGAAACCAGTCAGATTCAGGTAAATACAGTCGCTCAGTTTTTCCTATTAAGGGAAAAAGCCCTGAAAATAAAAACAGAAGGACCAATGCAGAGGACTGGGAGAGAACTACACTCACAGCCACCAGCAGAAGAAGAGAAAGCTTTGTTCTTTGTTCATTCTGTCCCAGGAATGCCTTGAGGAAGCAGCTGGATAAGTAGTTGCTGGGGAAATAGGAAGGCCATAGCCTGAAGGCTGGAGACAGCAGGAAGATCCCTGCCTGCGAATAATAAGATAGGGACCAGTTCAGTTCGACATGTGAGGGAAGTTATTTTCCTTTATTTTATTGCTTGAATCTGAGTTGCCTGGTTAATGAAAACTTCTCTCTCTTAACATTTGCTTTATGAAGAGACCATTGTTCTTATTTCATACTCCTGTTTTTCTTTCAGTTGAATAGTAAACCCTTGTTGGTGAAGTGTGCTACTCTGCATTTTGGGTCTGCCTTAGTCACACACCTTGGGAGTCCTAGGATTGCTCAGCCCTTCTAGGGAGGATATTGCCACTTCACCCCCAGGAAGCTTATATGGAGAGAGTGGTTTGTCCCTCATTCAACAAGGTGGATGGTAGCAGCCTACTGTGAATGTCTTGCAGTCAAGGATTCAGTCCAGTGAACTCCACCACTCTGGCTCTGGTAGGAGCTATGACAAGGCTGCCAAGAGGTGATCACATTTCTGAGCATGCCTTGTTTTACACTCTCATACTCACACTCTAGTACATAAGCCATTTGGGCAGTAACACAATGAATGCTTGTCATGATTTCTGACAAGGTCTGCACCTTAGAGATGGAAAATAGGTGATAGCACTGCAATTGCGGCGAGTTATTGTGCTTTTATCGCCCTGATCACTGGGCCTGCAGTAGCCAAATTTGCAACGGTGTTTTAAAAGCTTGTAAAAGTTTTAAAAACACAAAAGCTACTGTAAAATTGTATCAGTGTTGTCAAAGGAATAGAAATGACAATTGGCGGGAATGTCCTCCAAATATGTTTTGTTGTAAACCATCCAGGGACTTGCATTTTGGGCAGTATACAAATATGCTAAATAAATAAATATCACTCCATGGAAATAGTACAACAATTTGATCATTGTTATTCTAACCCCGACCTTAACCCTTTTTTCTGCCCCCCAAATGACTGCGATTTTGCTCTAGTTGCTTGAAGGTGAGAACACACATATAGAAGGTAAGAACCCACAGCAAGTTGTAAGCGCAACAATGCTATCATCTATTTTCCATCTCAAGGGAGTAGATGTTGCCAAAAATCACTATGAGCATTTGCCCCCTGAAACTGTATTTAGCCAAAATATTTGGGCCTGGATCATGGAATACCCCTCTACAAATAGAGTAGCATACCAGAGAGGAAACTGCAACCTTTCCAATTACATGCAAGGAGCATTCAGAAATGGTTAACCCACGCCCTGCCCCACCTGCAATCTCTGAAGCAGTGCCATCCAACTTGTTATCACCCCTCCTTCCCCCCTCCTTTTCTTTTGCATGTATAGACCTACTACTATTGGTAGGAGACCCAAGAGAGTTGTGTATGAAGTGGGCCCTTAGAATGACTTGGATCAATTCTGCTAAATAGAGAGTCCTGCTAAGCAGCTGGTGGTTGGGCATACTCACTCCACCCAAGCAGCACTCACCATCATGGGGGTTCCCCAGGAATTATGACATCAGGGCATTCCTGCAGTGAAAGCCAGTCCCGTGACACCCTGCACTTGGCCCTTAGCTTCCAAGCGGACGTCAGCTGGATTCCCTCTAGTCAAGCAGGCTCTTGCCAACTATCATGGCCACACAGCAATGTCAACTAATGGCACCAGGAAGTCTACACTTTCCCCCCCAGATTAATTCTCACATTTGCTTTTGTCTGCTAACAGGGAAAACCCCAGCAGAGAATCCACCCACAAACCAAACTTCTCTCTACACCCAACAAAGGCTGTTAACTGAAACTGCAATCACGGGAGCATAAGCAAACAGCATTGTGCAGGGATTACCTGAAAAGATGTGCCCTTTCTGCTGCTTGCACGCACTTGTTTTCATGACAGGCGTATGTAATGCTATCTGCCCAATCACATGACCTTCAGTGATGTCACATGAGGCCTTCTCAGCCATGATTCATTGGCATTTGGAGATTTCTAGCTTATGAAACAGGAGAGGTCTATCACTGGCTATTAACCGTGATGCCTCCATGTTCCAAGGCAGTATTCCTCTGAATGCCAGTTGCTAGGAAGCAACAATGGAAGAGGGCTACATATGGATATGATACTGCCTGTGAGCTTCCCAGTGGCATCTAAGAGAGAATAAAACTATGCATGGCGCAGAGAAAGTGGATACAAGTTTTCCTCTCCATCATACTACCAGAACAGAAAGCCACCAATAAAATGGATTAGCAGCACATTTAGGATCTCCTAAAGGAAGTACATCTTCACACAGCATATAATTTACACATGGAACTCACTGCCACAATCTGGGGTACTGGCAACTAGCCCAGATAATTTAAAAGGGATTTGACAAATTAATGATGCAGGAGGAAGAGAGTCATTAGTCATGATGGCTACGTGGAACCTCCATGTTCCAAGGCAGTATGCCTCTGAATACCAGTTACTGGGAAGCAATAATGGGAGAAAGCTATGTATGGCTATGCCCTGGCATGTGAGCTTCCTAGAGAAGTCTGACTGGCCCTGGTGGGAAACAGGATACAGGACTAGCTAGACCTTTGGTCTAATCCACAGCAAGCTCTTTGAAAGTTCTTGTGACAAATTTTGTGGAACACACAAATACAGCTGTGTAGGAAGACATCATACTTGCTTACCCCAGATGCATTTCAAATTGAACTCCTCTTCACCCTAGCACCTGCCTTTACCACCCTCTTGTTCGGCAGCTTGATCTGCTCACCTTCTCAATAAGAACCAAGAGTCTTGTGGTTAGGTTATTGGATCAGCTTTCAAGAGTTGCATGAAGATGCCTCTTCAGTGGGCTGGCATCTGATAAACTGGGCTCTAATCTCCAGCAGCAGATGCCACAATGAAAACCATAGCCATTTAGGCATTAGCAAAACTCTCTAGAACTCTGAAGGAAAGAGTATCCACTTCCTCCACACAAGGGGCTTTCCATGCTGAAGGCAGAAACCCCTGCTAACTGGGCAAATGGGGCACCTTTCAAAATGGCAATTCTCTATTAACGAGGGGAGAACTAACCCTATCAATCCCTAGCACAGCATCCCTCCAGTGGCTGTTGCTGGTGTCTACTTTGTGTTTCTTTTGAGATCATGAGCCTTTGGGGACAAAGAACCAACTTCTTTTTCTATGTAACCTGCTTTGCAAACTTTGTTTTTTGAAATGCGGTGTAGTAGTAGAAGAAGAAGAAGAATACAGATTGGTCAGCGGCTAAAGCAATCTTCAAATATGTTCAAAGTATGTACAGTAATAACACTTCCTAGCTGCACCCTGCATTTTAAAAGTGAACCCAGATTCACCTTTAAGACAAACACATATACAATTGCATAAACATGTGCATGCATACAGGCACCTGTGCAATGTAATGCCTGAGATGCTTAAGAGATCTTTCATGTTATATAAAACAATAAGTACCTGCATCTGTGTGTGCACACATGCAGCCCAGTATACCCCATAACTTACAGGAACCACTTTTAAAACTGCACACACATGCTGCGAGAAGCCACAGCTAGCATGCGCACGCACGCACATACACACACACACACGCACAAAAGTCTGGCTCTCCTGGAACAAGGAGCACACAGTACAGACCCTCATTTCTATGACACCTAGCACAGCCATGGCACAGTTTGTCTCTTGGCAACTTTCCAAATCATATTTTGCCAACTTTGAAATGTGGAAATGAAGGAACAAACGGTGATCTCATGAAGGCCTTGGGGAGGGCAAGGCTAAAGAAGGCTGATAGTGTTATTTCATTGAAGTTTCTAGATGGCTTTTGAATTGATTTTAGGTTTGTCTGTCACCTGAAGCAAGTATACATGCCTTTAGAGAAAGAGTGGGGTAAAATGTAAATACAATAAAGGAGATATCTGGAACGAAATGCCATTAGGATCTCTATCCCGGCTGCAATAATTTAGAAGTCAGTGGCGTATGTCAAGGAACAAAAGGAGGTCTGGTGTATCCATTTATTGTAGTTCACCACACAGGAAAATTACAAAGTTTAAAAACAAGTCCAGACTTTTAAAGTGTCTCATTGTAAAGCTGCCAGAACGAAAAACACATACGTGTGCAGGCAAACAGTGTAGGAAGCCAACCTAAAGGAAATCCAGTAACATTTTGCAGGAAAGCTATCCAGAAAGAGGACTCCAACTGTTTGAAGTTCAAGTTATTTTTTTTAAAAAAGTGAACACAAGAGAGAAAACCAAGCACACTTTCACATGTTTAAAACTTTAGTCAAAATACGACAAAATATATTAGGATTCTCTTTTAAAAAGCATTCCCACAGATTTCATATGAGAGAATTAAGGAAACAGCACACAAGATTGTATATAAAGCACAATGACAAAACTCAGGGCTCTTGCTAAGAGCTTGAAGCTATCGATTCCATCGCACTCCAGAAGTGTACCGCTAATGCTGGAAGGGAAGATCTTCTACCAACTACAAGCAAGCAGCCAATTCCTGGCCTGGGAACAGCACATGTCCTTGGTTCCCTGCCACTGGTAGCTGTGAGTGGTGCAGCTACACACCAGACAATTGTTCATATAGTTGTGGCTTCAGGGATGGCAAGGTCTTCAGCCACTTCAAGAGCCTTTAGTCACTTGAAGACAACTTCCTGCACCCAAGTTCCTCAGCCCTGGTCTTCACAGACAGGTGGTGGAATAGGCTGTCCCATTTCAGACTGCAGGAGGAGGAGCTGGTGGTGGTGGTGGTGGTAGGGGAAAACCGGTGTTTTGAATTTGTTAATAACTCCCTACAAATTAGAAACTCACTGCAGGTAAAAGATTGGGCTAGATTCCAACCATGACGTGCTAGGTTTTCTATTTGCAGGTAATGTTTTGTACACAGGCGAATTCAAAATGGTATCCCCCCACCTGCAGGTTGAAGTGGTACAGCCCATGCTACTCCCTCATTCTGCTCCGGTTGCAGACCAGGCCGCAGAATGGCAGGAAGGCTCAGCATTAGGGGGTCTGGAGGCTTAGATGTGCCCAAGTCCAAGTTACATGACTTAAAGAAGCTTCATGACCATGTTTCTCAGTTAAGAATATTGACCGAAGAGTACACATTGTCAAAGAAAGGTTGAAGCAGCAAACCTTAGAATGGCCTTCCTTGTCTACATTTCCCCCTCTCTCACCACAAGTAGAAATATAATGAGCCTCAGAGAACAGCTAAAGGGTGCAAAAGGCCTCCAGAGCCACACAAGTCCATTTTACCAGCTAGAAGAAAAGGCTGTTTTGACTTGCAGCCTGCCCAGTGGAATTACAGGAATATGTAGGGACGTTTGTCCTGAATAGGTGAATGATAGTGCTACTATGGAATTGAAACACCCACACCCACACACCAGTGCTCCCTGTAACAGGGATTCCCAGATGATTCCCAGCATCTTCAGCTGCAGTGGTCATCAGCTGAGGATTAAGGAATTGTAGTCAATAACATCTGGGAATCCCTGTTACAGAGGACACTGACACACACTGCAATGCCCTGATGAACAACACTATCTTTTTCTACTCAAGTGCTCTTCACACTTTAGAAGCAATGCCCTCAGACAGAGCTTTGAAGTGGAAAGTTTAAACATGTGCAAGAGCAACTAATCCATAAACTCCTAAGATCAAGAGCAAGATCATTCAGTGCTAGAATGGTGGATTTATCATGCAACAAGGCAAGTGTTTATAAAGCGCTTATTTCTTATAAACTGTCTCTGAGGGAAAGCTCACAGGCAATCCTTTGTGGTCTTAGGTCAATTCGAACAGCCTCAGTGCCATTGTTTTGCTCCTGCGACATCTGTAATGGGGATATGGCACTACCGATAATCAAGATTTCTTTTTAAAGAAGCTTGGCACTAGCATAGGAAAAGAAGTGGGAGACGAGGATTAAGGCATCCCCTGGCCAACACAAGCAGACTTAGGATCATTTGATCTTTAGTCTAATAATTAGAAATGTAACAACCAATTGATCAAAATTGTTCAGAAGAAACAAGCTGATAATATGTCCTTTACTTGTACTCCGACTTCTCTAGAAAGGGCTGCAGAGGTTGAACAAGCTCCCAACTTTCTGTTGCCTACAAACAGAAGACAACAAATTCGTACCCCTGGCAAAATATTTCTCAACTAACGCAATGGATCATAACATGGGCAGCAGTCAACAGGCTCCATCAAGTCAACTACAAGCCCATCACACCAATTATGCTGATAATGCCAGGAACCTATAAAGAGACAGATTGAGCCACTTTCTGAAGAGGCAAGGTGCCTCCTTGATACAGCCCTTTGGGTCAAGGTAAAAGCTACAGCGTCTGGACTACCACAAGGAGAGTTTCCTGTTATTGGTTCCTATGTCACAGTGTGGGAGAAAACAGTCCAACTTCAAGTAGCCGAGGGGAAACACATATCTGAGGACTTTGAAAGAAAGATTGAGGCATGACCATCACCAAAGTGCACGTGCACAATTAAAAGCACTTCTATTCCTCCCTCCTTGTGGGCACCGAAGAACAGCTGGAAGGCTTTAGGGCTGTATCAATGGAAGGCAAGAATTATCCTATGATTCTGTGTGCACATTTTCGGGACGAATCTTCATTCCACACGAACAGGAATTTCAGGCGCATAAAGATTTAAGATTCCTTAAATCTGAAGAGAAAGAAAAAGGATTTAAATCTGTAGGAACGGCTAAGCTTCTAAGACAGCTGAAGTGCAGGCCCGCTGGGAAAGGTGGCTTTCAGAACATTTCTGTCCAGCACATATAAGAAGTTACTTATTTAAAATATTTGTATCCCACCCCTCCAGGACACTGCTGCTTGGGGCAGCTTACAATAAAGCCACAGAACAGAGCACCCACAACAAAATGGTAAAAAACACCACACAATACAAAATAAAGTACCATGCACACTAGAAGACAGCAAGATAAAATAGCTAATAAAAAGCCATTTCCCTCCAAATTATTTATTTACTTATTGTTCAATTTATATACCCCTTTCCATTAAAATAATCTCAAAGTGGTTTACAATATAATTAAAACAATAGATAATTAAAATACAAAAGTACAGATAATATATATAAATATGAAAATAATATCTAGAATACATAACACACAAAGCAGCAGCAGTAAAAACAATGCTTTCATTAAAAAGCTTAGGTGAAGAGCCATGTCTTAACTTTTTTCCTCAAAACTGTCAAGGAGATTAAGGAGTGGATTCCAGCCAGGAGAGTATTCCAAAGCCCGGGGGCAATGACTGAGAAGGCCCTGTCCCTGCTTGACAACAGCCTCTCTCACCTACTATATAGACAATTCAGTGTCAGTGGAAGTTCCATGAACAGAAACCGAGTTTTGCTTGCTCAAGGACCCCTTGCATGAAAGCCATCTGGGTCCGCAAGCAAGCAAAATTCTCCTACGTTCATGGAAGAAGCTTCCTCAATTGGTGCTCTGCTTTGCTAAAGGTCTAAAGGCACACAATGCAGTCACCGTGCAAAAGCCAAGGAGGTCTTGGTGTGTTCAGTGCCTGGATGAAAGACTCTAGTATGCAGCCTTTAGGAGTAGCATATATGGGTCCATAGCTCAGTGGCAGAACATCTGCTTTGCTTGGCTTGCATGCCAAAGGCCCTAGGTTCAATCCCTGGCACCTCCAGGTAGGACTAGCTAAGACGCCAGCCCAAAACCTTGGAGAGTCAGTGCAGACTAGTACCCCAGGCATACCTGAAGGGCTCCCAGGACGTACGCAGAGCGCTCTTGCCTCCCTGTGCTGCAGCCACACTATTTGTCCCCCATCTGAGGATTCATGGCTTGAAGCCAACACATCCTCAGTGATGTGTCTGCTGCAGAAGGGGAGGGAGGAGGGAGAAGACCCGCCTCCTATGCTTCTGACTGACAGAGTACGTGCTGAAGCTCAGTGGATCCCACTCCTCAGTCTGACTGTCAGGCTTCAGAAAATTAGCACCACGTACTCACATTTAAAGTAATTTAATTATGTGAATGTGTCCCATTAGTTTCAATGGAAGTACTCATGAGTAACTTAGACTGGATGTAAGCCAGTGGCTGGAGTAGCCTGTCTCATAACTGGTGTTCCCTCTAACAGGGATTCCCATATGTTGTTGGCTACAACTCCCAGCAATAGCCTTTGCTTGGGGATTAGGGGAGTTGTAGTCAACAACATCTGGGAATCCCTGTTAGAGGGAGCACTGCTCGTAACTGTAACATTTAAATTTGTATATGCATACACACATACCCTAAAGATCTCTATGGAGCATCTCTATAGGGTTTGCAACAGAAGGGGTACACTTGTTTAAAGAGTTTGGGGAGCTCAAGTGTACTGAACTAGATGGATCAATGGTCTGAACGGTATAAGGCAGCTTCCTATGTTCCAATCAGTGTCCCCTCTAAGACATGCACACACAAGTTTTTTGTACATCCGCTCAGTTCATTTTAGATCCTACTCTGAGAGGATCTAAAACCAGGAAAGCCCCACTCTGAATGCACATGCATGCACACTGCCTTGATACTGCTATCCAGAATAAAACTCATTCTGTGCAGAGATGGAAAAAAGATTAAGAGGGAACCCTGGTTCCAATGTCTGGCTATCATCCAGTGCTGATTTATTAGCAGGGCTAGGTAGTGTGCAAGACGCTCATCGTCAGACTATGTACTTGCTGCTGTATGCTGACCGACAGATTTCAGGGGATGAACTGCACTACAGAAAATGTAACCAGAATATGCAGAGCAAAAGACAACCCTGCAGACCACTAAAAAGCTGCTTCTGTGGGCTGGCGTCTTTACTATCACTCCCACCCAGTGGTCCCTCTATCAGGGATTCCCAGATGTTGTTGACTGCAACTCCTATAATCCCCAGCAAAGGCTATTGCAGCAGGGGATGTTGGGAGCTGTAGTCAACATCTGGGAATCCCTGTTACAAGGAACACTGCTCCCACCCACCACCCCCAAGTCCACCGGCAACTTCTTCTGCGCCCCTCACTCTCCTGGAACCTGAACTGTCTCACCAGAAGAGACCTCCTTCGATTCCTAATTATATTGCATCTTTGTATTGATTTTAACCGTTAAGTTGCTGTGGGTTGGTTGAAAAATGGGGAAGGAATGAACAACTAGCCTGAACTGATGAACATATTCAGAGGAATGGCTGAGAAGCCACATGGCCACTGGCACTTACCTTTTGGTCGAGTCGCTGATAGTCACTAGATTTGGGCCTTCGGGTGAGCTTTGATTTTTTCCCTTCCAGAGCAAAGGCAATAATCTTAAAAAGGAAACATTGAAAGGGTAGGTCATTGGGCAACGAAGAGATTTTATAAACACACCACACTTTAGTCTAAAACCACCAATGCCATCCAATACACTGGTCTTCCAAAAGCAGACCACGTCCTGACTTAAGGTAAGGTGTTCTAGTCCCGTGGCACGCCGCCACCATTTGTGTGTGTCCTCCTTCCATCCACATTCCCAAAGAAACAAGACAGGGGAAACCCTCCGGCAAAGGAGGTCCAAACACCTTTACCAATAATACATGAAGAAGAATTGTGGCAGCTGCAGGAGAAAAGATGCACCTGCCAGAATTCCCTCCTCTGCACAACTGTTAGAGAGGTACAGGTCACCCTAGAGAAAGGAGAAAGATAGCCATGTAGTAAAAAATAAATTAATTAAAAACTTGGTCCCGTGTTAGGTTGGGGTGTTTAAAATGGGCCCTGCATCTGAATAGGTTTAAGACTGCCAATCAATCATCTTTATTACGGTCCAAGACCAGCATAAGATTCAACAGTAGAACATGAATCAATATCAAATTATGGAACAGTAGAGTCATATTACTTTATAATTACTACTCTAATACTATGAAGAATACTGTAAAACTACTACCAATCTATAGTTGTAGATATGCCCAAGAAGGCCAATTCCACAGTCCAGTTGAAATATCTAAAACGGTTTTCCATACAAAGAATCTCCATGGCCTTATCACACACGTTTGCAACGGCCACGAGAAAGAGGATAAGCTGCACAAGATGGAATGCAACACCCACCATGGGTAGAGGCTACTCGACAGCCCCCTTGTGAGTCAGACGTGTACACCAACAGCAAACGTGTACTCCAAAGCATTTTTGTGTGCCACACTCACATGGAAGGAGGCAAACAGGAACGTAATTTGTCCTATCTATCATCATTCCCCGGCAGCTGAAAATCTAAGCCAATTGTTCATTTATCTGCGTAAACCACACTCAGAATTTGAGTTGAAAAATGGTATAAAAATGTTTGTTGTAGTAGTAATGGGTATCAATGCAGATGGATGACTTTGGGAATGAAAAGAGGATAAGAAAATAATTTATTTTGCTTTCATGTTCTTATTACCCTCCTATTTCCAAGACATGCCCACCGACTTTGTGTCATTGCCTAATGTTTGACATATTGTAATAATACAGAATGCAGCAGCCAGGTTGGTCTCTGGGTCATCTCGGAGAGACCACATCACTCCTTTGCTGATAGTTACACTGGTTGCCAATAGGCTTCTGGGCAAAATATAAAGTGCTAGTTATAACTTGTAAAGCCCTAAATGGCTTAGGCCCTGGGTATCTAAGAGAATCTCTTCTTCATTATGAGCCCCACCGCTCATTGAGGTTGGTTGCCCGGAGAGATCCGTCTCCAATTGCCACCAGCTCAGCTGGTGGCCACACGGGAACGGGCTTTCTCAGTTGCTGCCCCAAAACTGTGGAATGCGTTCCCTACTGAGATATGAGAAACTTCAATTAGTTCAAAATGCAGCAGCCAGATTGGTCTCTGGGGTAACCTGGAGAGACCATATTATGCCTGTCTTAAAACAGTTGCACTGGCTGCCGATATGTTTCCGGGTGAAATACAAAGTGCTGGTTATTATCTTTAAAGCTCTGAATGGCTTGGGTCCGGGCTACCTTAGAGAGCGCCTTCTTTGGTATGATCCCCATCGCTCACTGAGGTCATCTGGAGAGGTCCGTTTCCAGTTGCCACCGGTACGTCTGGTGGCGACTCGGAACCGGGCCTTTTCTGTGGCTGCTCCTGGTCTATGGAATTCACTCCCGGCAGATATCTGCAATTTAGGCTCGCTGTCAGCCTTTAAGAGAGCCCTAAAAACCTATTTGTTCAGCCTGGCCTTCCAAGGTTTGTAAAGTGTTGTTGTTTTTAAAAGTATTTTAATTGTTTTTATATTGTTTTTAGCATTGTGTTTGTGTTGTGGGTTTTATGTTTTTTAAAAAGTTGTTGTACACCGCCCAGAGCCTCTGGATGGGTGGTTTATAAATGTAATTAATTAATTAATTAATTAATTAATTAATTAATTAAAATTATTTGGTCATTTGACCAGCAGCTAAATAAATAAATAATAAATATGATCCTCCCCATCTCTGACAATTTTTAAAAAGCATTTGAAAACCCACCTCTTCACCCAAGCTTTTTCAGTTCTTTAAAATTTTAAGGTTTTAATCTGTGGATAATTTTTAAATTGTTAAACTGTCTTAAGTTTTTGTTTATGTTTTAACTTGTTTTATGCTATTGTTAACCTGCCAGAGATGAAAGTTTGGGGCAGTGTACAAATTTGACAAGTAAGTAAGTAAGTAAGTAAGAGTATTTTACTCTGATTGAGTTTTGGGTTTAGATCCCAGTTTATTTTAGAATTTACAAACCAGGACTGCTGATTTTGGAAAGAATGAGCAGTTCTGGCTTGTTCATAACCAAAATTCTTTCAATTATTATGTGGGGAGGAAAGAGAACAGGCTTGGAGATATCATATGAAGCCAGAATTATCCAGCCTTGCATTATGTTCAAACCAGTCAAATTCGGCTGACTTTTGTATACAGCAGTCTGCTCTGTGCACAATTCTTATTTTTAACACAGCTTCATATTATACAGGGCTTGAAAATAATGCAGGCTGGCGGGGGAAATACAGCGGGAGGGGCGAGCACCCCTACCCTGCCCATAAAGTACCACCCCCGCCAGTGCTGAAATGCTGAACCCCTCTCCCCCCGAGAGCCAAAACATGTTGGAAGCCTTTATAATGGCCTCTGAACATTTCATGCTCAAGCCTAAGTCATTGCAATGAACCGCACCACCAACTGAGATCATCTAGAGAGGTTCGTCTGCAATTGCCACCAGCTTGTCTGGTGGCTACTCAGGAACGAGCCTTCTTCATTGCTGACCCAAGGCTTTGGAACACACTTCCTGCTGAAATAAGAGCCTCTCCATCCCTTACAACTTTTTAAAAGGCAGTCGACGCATTTGTTCACCTAGGCTTTTAATTAGATATTGTTTTAATTGTGTTTTAATAGTTTTAACATTTTAAATTTTAATGGTTGAAATGTTTTAATCTTTTTATTGGTTGTTTTTATTGTTTTGTTGTAAACCGCCCAGAGAACTTGCGATTTGGGCAGTATAAAAATGTGTTAATAATCTCATTCTGCGTGAAAGAAAGACAATGGTAAACCACTCCTGTATTCTACCAAGAAAACCACATGGCTCTGTGGTCGCCAGGAGTCGACGGCACAACCTTATCTTTCTTACCACAAGACTAGCTCTCCTCCCCAAAGTCATAAATGAGAAGCAACTTCTCATCGCTAAAGTCATAAATGAATCTGTTGAAGATTTTTTAAAAAGCAACTCTAGTTCAGTACCAAAATATTCATTCTCCTGGTTTCACTTCAGAACTCTCCCTTGTAGATGTACGGACATCTGGGCACAACAATACATATCCTGTGGCTCACATGACATTTTATATAGTGGAAACAAGGATACAGCTTATCTGTATTGTACTCAAACAAACCTCCAGAAATCTTATGACTTGGCACAATCATATAAAGAATATTTGAAGTCACATCACTTTGACAACAAATGCAATCAAAGCAATGAGCTGAGTTTCTGCCACCAATCATTGACAGGGTTAAGAGTAATCCAGAATCAACCCCATGACACTCCCCTGACCAGTTTTGGAACTGATGTCATGAGTACATTTTGTATGTTTTAAGCCATCCTGAAACCTCCTTGGAGGAACTTGGCAAAGTACAGATCCTTTTTTTTTTTTTAAAAATCCACCTTCTGCCACCCCACTAAACTACAGAAACCCATATCCTGCAGGCTGATGTTTTCCAATGACATATACCCTTCCCCACTAAAGATACTCACCTTCCGCTTGTTGTGGTAGGCAATGTACAAGGCTGCAACAACAATGGCAGTGGTCACCAAGTAGGCAAAGAAATGGCTATTCTCAGATTCATTCTTGGGGGCTTGATCGATTGGCTCGCCAGCCTTTCCCTGGTCCTCTACATCTTCGTCCAGGTCACTCTGTTTTACTTCTGTTTCTTCTGTTTTACTGTCACCAGACTGAGAAACAACACTTTCATGTCCATCCACAATGTCTCCTGGATTGGATCCAGCTTCTTCCTTTAGATTCACATCTGAACTGGAGGCATCAGGCTGAGGCTTTTGCTCCTTAACCCCTGACGGGTCACCTGAATGGGACGTACTAGTTTCTGAATCCTTTGGAGTTGTTTCTGAACTGGAGACACCAGGCCGAGGCTTTTGCTCCTTAACCCCCGACGGGTCACCTGAATGGGACGTACTAGTTTCTGAATCCTTTGGAGTTGTTTCTGAACTGGAGACACCAGGCCGAGGCTCCTTTTGCTCCTTAACCCCCGACGGGTCACCTGAATGGGACGTACTAGTTTCTGAATCCTTTGGAGTTGTTTCTGAACTGGGGACATCAGGCCGAGTCTCCTTTTGCTCCTTAACCCCCGACGGGTCACCTGAATGGGACGTACTAGTGTCTGAATCCTTTGGAGCGATATGTGAACTGGAGACATCAAATGGAGACTTGTTCTCCACCATCTTGGGTACACTAGGATTCAAGGTATTCCGAGCAGGACTTGAACTGGAGACTTCAGCTGGAGACTCGCCAGAAGGCTTTGAAGGAGTTGAGATTGACACCTTGGCTTGCTTTTCAGTTACCACTGCAATACAGACATTTAAGAAGTAAATATGATTTAGCACACCATGGCAGTGCTGAAAGCATTTTCACATTGCACAAAAACATACATTCATACTTCAGCTGTGCACCACCGATTACACACCCATTGAGGCTTGAGCCCAGACTTCATTTTCCCAACTGTACAAAACTAGAGTTAATTGCATTTATAAGGATAAGT
This sequence comes from Hemicordylus capensis, assembly GCF_027244095.1. Classification (NCBI taxonomy): domain Eukaryota; kingdom Metazoa; phylum Chordata; class Lepidosauria; order Squamata; family Cordylidae; genus Hemicordylus; species Hemicordylus capensis. The sequence continues at coordinate 18,226,595 of NC_069664.1, read as the reverse complement.
GGGCCTGATCATTAAAAGGAAATCAACACAATGTTCTAGTTTGGGGGGCTCTTTTAAATCACACACACACACACCCCATGACATAAGCAAGGAAATGCAACACTGAGAACTCAGCATCATGATGGAGAATTGCACAAAATGCCTTGAGCCATCTCTTCCCACTATCAAAACACAAACATTTCCAGATACCCAATTCTCACTGGCCATCTAGTTAGACACTGAGCAACGGTGGCTATGTCCTCCAGAACAAAAGCGTTGCCAGGCCAGCAAGAAAGACAGCTAAGCAAGAGAGGGGACTACTTCTCAACCCAACACTACCTTCAGCTGGGCTTTCTCAGAGCACAATGCAGGGCTTAACCCAGGCCTGCTCAACTTAGACTCCCCAGCTGGTTTTGGACTACAATTCCCATAATCCCCAGTCATAGTGCCCAATAACCAGGGGTTGTGGGAGTTGTAGGCCAGCATCTGCAGGAGGACCGAAGTTGAGCAGCACTGGCTTAGCCCATGAACATGAAAAGCAAAGTAATCCACAAGAGACTACACTTGAGCATGTGCAGAGTGGCTTTCCTTCCACCACTCTCCTGACTCAGCACTTACCGGAGTTGATATTCACAGCCTTCCCCGAACCTTCCATTGTAACCGGCACCAAAGCAACAAGCACTCCCAGCTCAAGGAAAAGGACTCTCAGCCACCTCACCGCCATGCCGCCTGAAGAGTTTCTTCCGCTTCCAGCAACCCTTCTCCCACCCCTACAGAAAAGGCAAGTCTACAGGCCTATCATGCTACTCGAGCCACACTTCCGGCGGATGTGAACGCTTCCTTCGCTCGACTGTTGTTCTCGCGAGACTTGGATGACACATCGCTGAGAGGGAGAATAAAAAAGACCGTCAAAGCCAGGAACAAGCGAGAGTCTGGTGGGCGGGGCTAGCAATGGGCGTGGGAGGGACGCCCCAGAAGCAGAAAGAGGCTAGAGGGACACAGCGCCTGAACCTCCGGTTGAAACGGAAAATCCGTCTCTGACCCATAGAGATAGAAAAGATCTAGAGTGACATATCCTCTGCTCCCGGGTTCACTACGCGATTGCTACCTGCCCGCCACGAGAGTGAGGGGCTCGTAGAATAAATCCCAGGAGGATGTTTAGCGTAGTTGTAGCTGTGTGGCCTTCATCCAGGCATCCCGAAGGACTGAAGTGTGTTTTTACTCAGATTTTGTGTGCGTGTGCGATTAAAAACCAACAACAACACAACTTTATAAAAGTGCAACAACGTGTCTGCAAGCAAGTCAATGGGGCAAAAGTCTTCTGCATGCAAATGAGCGTTAGTAGGAGATTTGGGAAAGAATATGTAACTAGATTGAGCATCTGAGGTAGAGTAACAACTACATCGCTTTGACACCGACTGTAGATTCTACTATTCATTGTAGTTTTGTTTTTATTTATTTTTTTAATGGTTATAAACAAGCATTAGCTTTCGTGGGCAATGATCAGTTTTTGCACGGGCGGAGTGTACCTGGAAATCCACACGTCACACCTCTGCTCCGCCTTATTAATTCTGGCCTACACTGCAGGGCTACAGCATGACACAGAGAGCTCCCACAGATTGCAATATGGGAATAATCTGTGAACTGCATTGGTGGTGGGGGTCGGGTGGTATTTTACATGTAAAAGCTAACTACTATTGCTTTCTCCTGCATAGATATAAAAAAATTGAAGTAAGGACTCAGAAGATCGCAATGGCTACTGCTGTGACTTAAAAAAGCAAGAACATTATCTTGCCACGTTTTGTATCAGGGAAGTCCTTAGCTTCTTTGTATCGTTAAATGTTTAAATGCACTGATATTACAGGTTTAGCCAGCTGTGCTGACATCAGCTTCCAACACAATGTGCTGGATTTTCAAAATCCTGTGGTGACTTATAAATACAAGTCAATCAATAATCAAAACAAGTCAGTCAATAATATAAATAAAGGTTGTGTAGAAATCAGGGGTTAGTGCAGGAACTGGGGTCAGAGTCAGCTGAGCGGGTGTTCCTGCAGGCTGCCTTGGAGAACTGGTCTTGTGGTAGCAAGCATGACTTGTCCCCTTAGCTAAGCAGGGTCTGCCCTGGTTGCATATGAATGGGAGACTACACGATGTGAGCACTGTAAGAGATTCCCCTCAGGGGATGGAGCCACTCTGGGAAAAGCAGAAGGTCCCAAATCCTTCCCTGGCAGCATCTCCAAGATTGGGCTATAAGAGAGATTCCTGCCTGCAACCTTGGAGAAGCCGCTGCCAGTCTGTGAAGACAATACTGAGCTAAATGAACCAATGGTCTGACTGAGTATATGGCAGCTGCCTATGTTCCTATGTAAAAGGTGACTGGAAACTTCTGTTGGTGCAAAACGCAGCAGTTAAAGTGGTGGAAGGAGCCCATCTTCATAATGTTACAGCACAGGAGGTTCAACGCCCATCATCTCCCATCCCATTATGGCTGGCGATGATGGGAGTTGTAGTCCAACAACATCTGGGGACCCACGTTTGAGTCCCCTGGTGTAACACCTCTACTGTATCAACTGCTTAAGTGGACTCAACCCAGAAGCATCCTATTCACCTTTCAAGTGATAAAGAAAGCGACTCTACTAAATACTGGTAATAGAGCACCATCTTGTGGTCTACAATGCATCTCCTAGTTTTGCACAAAAAGCAGAATCGGTAAAATTGTATGTTTTCTTCAGGGTCTCTGTTGGAGTTTATAATGATTACTTCTCAAGTTTCCCACTTCCGGCAATGTATATCGTACTTGTCTGCTCTGACCCAAAGGAGAGCATTGCTCTGACCCAAAGGAGAGCATTCTCCCAGGCTCGATTTAATGGAGGTTTTGGAGGGAAGCCGGGAAGGTATAAGGGCGTCCCTTATGAGGATCGACTATGTCCCTGTGGTGCAGAAGTGGTTGAGACAACTGCACACGTGATCTTACACTATACCTTTTACAAAACCATCCGCACCTCCTGGCTCGAACCTTATTTGTGCACATTTTGGGGACATCAGGGTGAGTTCTGTGTTGAGCTCTTCCTGTCAGGTTGGCACAAGGGAATTACCTTGGCCACAGCCAGATTTTGTGCAGCTGCTATAAAAATAAGGAAACGTTTTAACAAATTTTAATTGATATTTTTAATGCGTTATTCTCCCCCCCCCCTTTTCTTCTTCTTCTGATAATTGTATTATTGCTGCTTGTTGGATGTATGTTATGTTTGTTCTTGTACTTTAAATAAATATATACACGTTTTGTTCATCTTAATATGGATACTTAAACCTTGTGAGCTTTCAGACCATTTTGTGTTTGTTTTTCACCTCACACCATGGAATTTAGAGGGGGGGGGACTATCTAGGCTGGTGATCGAATTATAAATCCTGCTTAGGGGAGAAGGATCGTTCATATTACATGGCTTTTAAAACTGTAATAGTAAAAAAAAAAAAAAGCAAGCTCATTTGGGTGTGCATTGCTCCATCTTTGGTTCCTCTCACAGTGCTCTTCTAAGGCACAGAGCAGATGAGAAAGAGAAAGAACTAGATGGGGGAGAGTGATTAAGTACTGGCATCATCTTACCCAGATGAAACCAAATAGTCTTCGTAGCCTTTGTTTGTCCAAACAATTTAATAGGTTCCATTATTTTAATTATTGGATACCAGATTGTTTGCCTCTCCTTACATCACTGGGTGCTCCCTTGCCCCACCCGCCATTTTAAATAGTAGGGCACCTTTACGTAAAGTGTATAACCTGAAATTAAGTTTTAGATAGTAGACCTTACTAAACTCAGGACTGGGCAGCAATTCTCAAATAGAGAGGTCTGTGTATGTTGAAATGGGAGTCTCATGCTATACCAGCTCATGGTCTTGGAACTTGCTCTGGCTTCTTCTATAGGCATCATGCTGGTACTGCTGAAGTGCTTCCAGAAGTGGTACGCTTCCCCACTCAGTGGTAGAGCACATGGGTTGCATGCAAAGAATCCCCAACACTTGCAGGTAAAGGACTGTAGGTAGGCAGGCTGGCTGGCTGTGTGCGTGCGTGGGGGGCGGGATCTGCCTTAACTTCTAGCACTCCCTCTACAGCCTTTGTGGTTCAGCAAGATGGACTTGTCCTCCAACAACATCCCAAGGTTGGGGGGCCGTTGCCCTGCTGGATTGAGCCAGATCCCATTGAATTCTCCCAGGCAGGGGACTATTGGATTTGCCCTCCCTGGAATAAGTCCTGTGGATGCCCGTGTTAGGGACCCAAGGTTGGGAACCCTTGATGGATCAGTGGTCCAACTTTAGGCCTACCGATACAGCAGTAAAGTGTGAGCGATTCAAAGCTTTTGTACAAGTTCCAAGCACAATCTTTCTCCCCATACACAGCCTGCTGCAGACGTCTGTGCTACATCCTAAGGCAGTCTTATCCTCTGTACACACACTGAGCAGTGAGCTTGTGCAACTTTCACAGCATGATCTGCAATTCTGAGAACAACCCAGCCTTTTCATCAGCCCTTCTGTAGCAACTGGGGAGAAGTATGGATTCTTCTCGCAATGCAAGAGCTGGCCAGCAGGAGAGGCTGCAGAAATCTCACAAGGCCTCTGCTTAGTGTGTAAGCTCATGCGAGGAAGCAGCAGTTTTAAGTCTGAGGTATGCTGAGGCCCTGGCATTTTTATGTTTAGAAACTAACCAGGGAGGTCCTGATGGATTAAAGCAGTTTTTAAATGCATCATTATATCTTAGGAGAGGAGAGCTGGTCTTGTGGTAGCAAGCATGACTTCTCCCCTTAGCTAAGCAGGGTCCACCCTGGTTGCATATGAGGGGAGACTAGAAGTGTGAGCACTGCAAGAGATTCCCCTCAGGGGATGGAGCCGCTCTGGGAAGAGCAGAAGGTTCCAAGTTCCCTCCCTGGATTCTCCAAGATAGGGCTGAGAGAGATTCCTGCCTGCAACCTGGGAGAAGCCACTGCCAGTTTGTGAAGACAGTAGTGAGCTAGATAGACCAATGGTCTGACTCAGTATATGGCAGCTTGCTATGTTCCTATGAACTACAGGTTTGTGTCTAGAATTTAACCTATGACAACAGAGATGGAGGTTTTGTGTAACATCACAACCTCTCTTCCAGGTCTCTGAAATTCCCATTACTTTAGTTCTGTTTCTGGACAGCTAGGATTAGAATATTTGGAAAATTCTGCATTATTTCCCCCAACAGCACAGGAGCTTGGATGAGAATGCTCCAACTGCACAAGCAGGAAGCTCAAGCTCCCATGTTTTGTTTAGTCAATCCTGTAAAGGCTTTCCAGGACTGCTTCTCAAATGATCACTGCTGTGACTGTGACCACTTTTGCAGAGTCATTTGGAAAACCAACTCTTCTTCCGAATCAGCAGGTTTCTCGTCTGTGTGTGTGCGCACAGGGGAGACAGTTCTTCATCTGGAATTAAAATGTAGGCATTTGTTTGCAGCTGAGCCTCATGAAAGCATCCAGCAAAGGCAAGGAGTTTGGAGCAGTCCCTCCTTGCAAACATTGCTGAATAAGCTCCCACCGACAGAGAATTCCAGAAAGCAGGTGAGTTTGTATTGCAGGAAAGGAAACTGACTGCACAGAGGAAGCTAATTTGGTTTTGCTGAGTTACAGTTTATTCAATCTCCTGGCGTGATAAAGCAGACATCCAGGTCACTGGACATGACTCACCTACATGCTTCTGAATAGGTCCCCCCACACACACCATCAAATCCACCCAAGGGGACATGTGCCAATTACCAATACTATGCTCACTCTCCTAGGAACCATAGGACTAGAGGCCAATTCAAAGGTCACACAAAGCCAAGATTAAATCTAGCTTCACGTGTCTTCACTCAGCCTCAGGAACACAGAATTCCCCTGCCACACACAAGTCGGAACACACACTCGTGACCACAGACAAGTCGGAACAATTCTACTTCCAGTTGTGGTTATAAACAAGCCAGGATTGGTTGCAATGTCCAAATAACCAACCAACCAAAAATATCTAAAGAACAAACTCTTAACATATTTACTGCCTCATATAAAAATAGAAACAAATATTGCTTACTAACCAGCATCATTCAAAATAGACCATGAAGTAAAAATGAAAGTATCTCATACTAATAACAACCCATACATATAAATACCTCCATTATATAAATGTACAATATATTTGTTCTTATGAAGGTCAATAAACAGATGAAACTCCACAACCACAACAGTAACCTGTTGTATAGTTGTTTCGAAACATGACATCTTTTTCAAGTGGATGAAATGCTCATAGATGGCAAATGAAGGTCAAATGTCTTAACCCAGAGGTTAACAATGGCCTTTGCCATTGTGGCTGGGGATTATGGGAGTTGAAGTCCAACGACCATCTGGAGACCCAAGTCTGGTAACCCCTGTCTTAACCTTTATTTGGTTAGAATAAGCCAGGATTTCAGGTGCTTGAAATAAACCAACATTGGAACCCAACTGTAAACCTTGGGCCATTTTAGACACCAAACAGGCAAATCTTGGGTCCACATGACATTCCCAAGCCTCCACCTCCCTTCTGCTACCTGTGTGAGCCTCAGACCAAGTGCTGTTGAGTGCTGTTCAAAACATACCAAGACTGGGCATGACAGCCTAACAGGCCAACCTTGGTTCCTTCTAATGAAATAAATTGAGATCTGAAACCCACTTCAAACATGGGTTCCGAGCTCAGTTTATTTAAAGGAAGTTGTCCAGAAGGAACCAAGATTGATTGTTTTGGATCTCACAACCAACCTTGGTTTGCTTTGAACTGCAAGTCAGAATTCTTTCAAGGATCACATAGGAAGGGGAGGGGGGAATCCCACAATCCTGAGACTCATGCGGATGCAAGATTTAATCAAGGTTTCACATGATGTCTGAATGAACCCAGAGTTGGAGGCGGCCTTTCAGGCTATCCAGCCCAGCCCTGGCTTGATGCAGGAAATCCAGAGATATTGCATAAGAACTGAGGAAGCTGCCATCTACTGTGTCAGACACTTAGTCCATCTAGCTCAGTATTGTTTACACTGACTGGCAGCAGCTCTCCCAGCCCTGCAGATGCTGTTCCACTGAGCTATGGCCCCATTCCCATAAGGGGAATATCTTACAGTGCTCACATATAGTCACCCTTCTGAATGCAAACCAAGACAGACCCTGCTTAGCAAAGGGGACATTACTTGCTTGCTACCACAAGACCAGCATCTCCAGCAGATGGCTGCCCAGTCTCTGATTGAAGACTTCCAGTAAGAGGGAGCCCTCTAACCCCCTAATTAATTTGTTCTGTTGCCAAACTCCTCTACTGTTAAGATGTTTCCCTCCCAACATTATATGAAAATCTGTCCCCTTGCAGTTTAAATCAGTTAGATCTGATCTTGCCCTCTAGGGCAGCAGAGATCAAGTCTTTGCCCTGTTCTGTGTGATGGCCTTCAGGTATTTAAAGAGCACTGTCATGTTCCCCCTTTGTTGAAAACTGTGGGGCTGCTTTTGCATTGATGTGCAGAGGATTGCTCTGCAAGGGAGAAATCCCCACTGAGCACAGCAGGGTTTAATTCTGCACCAGCGCATCTAAATCCAGGCTGCCCAGCTGCAATCCTATGAATACTTACTTAGAATCAAGTCTTAGTAAGAACCAAGTCTATGCATACTTTACTTCAAACAATGGGGAAGTTGCTTCCAGGTTGCAGGGGAGCACCGGGCAGGAGAGGGGGCAAGCCCTCACCCCCTGCCTATGAGCTTCTCGAAGGCATCTGGTGGGCCACTGTGTGAAACAGGATGCTGGACTAGATGGGCCTTGGGCCTGATCCAGCAGGGCTGTTCTTAAGTAAATAGGCAGAGGATCAGGCTTGTACTGCCCAACTGACTTCCCATCCTTGCTGAGGAAAGGACAGTATTCCAATTCCAGGTGCATGTTTTATTGGCTGAAGATCCAGCAATGATGTAGAGGACAGCACTAGTCTTTTATTTCTTTTTAAGTTGTTTCTTTAATAAGGTTGCCATATTCTGGCTTTCCAAATCTGGGCACCTAATTTGCAAATTATGGAAACTGGCTTGAAAATAATTTTTGAGCAGAATAGTGACTGCACGGTTTGCTCCATAACTCCGCTTCTACAAGGGAGCTTCGCTTTTGTTTTTGGTTTTTGGTAAATGAAAACTGAAATCTGGGCGAATCTGGGCAGGCTAAGCAATCTGGGTGAGATGCTTAAAATCCAGGTGAAACCCGGAATTCTGGGGTGTGTGAAAACTCTATTTAAGGATAACTGCTTTTTAAACTTAGGGGCAGTCTTTAAACAGCAGTGTGCAATGTGTGCAGTGTGTGTGTGTGTGCTGCTAGGAACTTTTAAGGGGACAAAGCGCTAGCTGATTTGTGAACCTCTCGAATGTCATTTTTATTGGCCTTTAGGCATCATGCATGCAAAGCAGAATCCTTGTATGCTTATTCGCATCCCATGCTTATATTTATGTTCTCAGTTCCAACACTATTCAACATTTGACTCTCTTGTAGCTGTTAGTAGTTGTACAGAATCAAAGAGAAGGAACCCATCTTTAGCCATGCATTGTTCTGTTAAACGTCAGCAATTTTTATCTCCCCTCGTGGTGACACAAACGGCATGCAGGAAAATGCTAAAAATCAGAAGACAGCAATACTGCCATCCCAGAAAACAATCCTGTATGAGAAAGTGGCCTTACAAAGATCAGGTCTGCTCGCTAACCTGGCAGGCCTTCCTAAAACAGAAAGGAATAAAGAGTGCCACAAGTTCTTTGGCAGGAGGGATTTGTTTGGACACATGTGGATAGCTGTCGTCCACAGCACCAGTGCCGTGGTTAATCCGGGCAGCTGCGGAGACCCCCAAGACACTTAGAAGGGCCCACGGCTGATCCCCAAGACTGCCTCTGTGCCCATAGCGTGGCAATGGCAGAGCAACATTTCCAGAGCCCACCCAGGTAGGAGGGAATCCACAGAGGGCCATTTGCAGAGGCGCCCTTGAAACCGGCCCTGCATATGTAAATACAGAACGAACCGTTGCTGATCTGACTCCCATAAATAACTTCTGCACAAAACTGTGTTGTTATGTTTGCATGCATTCCTCATGGAAGCGATTCGTCCTGGTTCCCTCTTGCTTTTCTCCCCAACGACAGTGAATGCTAGGAAGCTGCCCCATATCCTCTTGCAGATCTCTGCGCCACCCACCCACCCAGTCATGTGACAACAATTGGATGCTCTAGCTATAAACTTCTGCCCAGGGGAACCACATTAATTCATTCCTCCTGCAGGACCTACTCATACAAGCTTTCTGATCAGAAAGCATTCTGGGAAGCGGCAGAATGAGCAGAAAGTGCAAGCTCTAGTTTAAATGGCTTTGAAAAGGCTAGAGAAAGAAGCACCACCATGCAAAGATGGGCTGAGTTGAATAAACCTGCATTCCCATTTGCTAAAAGTGAGAGGAAGAAAGTGTGGTGGGCTGCAAGTACATGACATGCACAGAGCTGGTTTTGTGGTGGCAAGCATGACTTGTCCCCTTAGCTAAGCAGGGTTTGCCCTGGTTGGTTATGAAAAGGAGACTAGAAGTGTGAGCACTGGAAGATATTCCCCTCAGGGGATGGAGCCACTCTGGGAAGAGCAGAAGGTTTCAAGTTCCCTCCCTGGCAGCATGTCCAAGATAGGGCTGGGAGGGCTTCTTGCCTGCAACCTTGGAGAATCTGCTGCCAGTCTGTGAAGACAATACTGAGCTAGATGGACCTATGGTTTGATTCAGTATATGGCAGCTTCCTATGTTCCAGTTCCTGAGAAATCCTGCTTCAGCATCTCTCTAATGCAAAGATAAAACTGGACAAGTTATCCATTTGGGGACCAATTTATAATTCCTGAACAGCCATTTACTATTACAAATATTTATATACAGCTTTTCAACAACAAAATTATTTATTTAAAATATTGATCCCCTACCCCTCCAGTACACTACTGCTCAGGGAAGCTCACAACAATAAAAGAGATACTATATAAAATAAAATTAATAAAATTAACCAAATTAAGTACACAAGTTAAAAGTCCCGGCTAAAACCACAATCAAAATTACTGTTGCTGTTTCAAATTAAAAGTTATTTTAAAAGCTAAAAATTGGGAATGAGAAAAACTAACGAATCTACCAGTTATAAACAAAGATGGAACATGAACAAGCCTCTTTTAGACAGTGTGTTTTTAGGTGTTTTTTAAGAACTTCATTTTTAGATGGTGATTCTCTTTATGTAGCAGGAGGAGAGCAACTGGCCCTATCCATCTCTAGTACAACCTCTCTAGGGTTACCTTTGAAGACGATCGGGAAGCTTCAGCGGGTCCAGAGTGCAGTGGCCCGCCTCCTTGAGGGTGCCAAAAGATATGATAGGGCAACACCTCTCCTGCAGTTGCTGCACTGGTTACCCATTCACTTCCGAATTCAATTCAAAGTCCTGGTTCTTATCTTTAAAGTCTTGCGGGGCTTGGCGCCTATTTACCTACAGAACTGTCTCCCCCACCCAGTTACATCCCATCCTGTTAGATCATTTCAGATGGCCCTTTTGTCGGCCCCTTATTTTCAAGAGGTTCGGAGTTCTAGGACCCTCGAAAGGGCTTTTTCGGTTGCTGCTCCACTTCTTTGGAATTCTCTTCCCCTTCAGATTCGTCTAGCCCCCTCTTTACTGGTCTTTAAACCCTTACTGAAGACCTTTCTTTTCCGCCGGGCATTTGCCCTGTAGTTTACTCTATTTCATTTCCATTATCTATTTAAGTTTGCAATTTTTAATGTAATTTTTGATTGTAATTTTTAATTTCACCTTATATGCCCCTGGTGGTGCAGTGGTAAAACTGCTGCCCTGTAACCAGAAGGTTACAAGTTCGATCCTGACCAGGGGCTCAAGGTTGACTCAGCCTTCCATCCTTCCGAGGTCAGTAAAATGAGTACCCAGAATGTTGGGGGCAATATGCTAAATCATTGTAAACCGCTTAGAGAGCTCCGGCTATAGAGCGGTATATAAATGTAAGTGCTATTGCTATTGCTATTGCTATATACATGTCATTGTACACCGTCCAGAGTCTTTGGAGTGGGCGGTATATTAAATGCTTCTAAGAAATAATAGATCTCTCCATTGGTTCCTGGTGTCTATCATGTTTCTTTTTTAGATAGTGAGCACTTTGGTGACAGAGAGCCATCTTGTTTATTTCTTTATGTGATTGTTTACATGCAATATAACAAATATTTGTATACCACTTTTCAACAGATGTTCCCAAAGCGGTTTACATAGATATAAATAAACAAATAAGATGGTTTCCTGTCCCAACGAGGCTCGCAATCTAAAAAGAAACACAAGAGAGACTCCAGCAGCAGCCACTGGAGGAATGCTGTGCTGGGGATGGAGAGGGCCAGTTGCTCTCCCCCTGCTAAATAAAGAGAATCACCACTTTAAAAAGGTGCCTCTTTGCTTTTAGCAGGGCACAATATCTATGCAAACCGCTTTGGGGACTTCTGTTGAAAAGCAGTATATAAATATTCATCATATTTGTTAGCAAGGGACCCATTTGACTTGAAAGGGTTATTCCCATTGAATCATAATGATGCATGTGAGCAAAAGGCCACTGCACCCGCTCCAACTGCCCCTCCTTTTCCAAGGGCAGGCCCTATTTGCCTAGAACAGGGGTCAGCAACCAATGACATGGGTGCCAAAAGTGGCATGTAGAATGATAAAATGGCATGTCAAATGATTTCCAATGGCACCCACACTGCTAGGAAGACCAGCCACAATGATGCTTATTGCCCACCTCAGGTTGGCATGTCACTGTTTGCTGTAGAAGGATTGGTGATGGCGATCTCTCTCACTGGCTAGCTCTCTCCCTTGATTGTGTGTGTTCTGAAAACAATGCATGTGCATGTGAAAGAGGGAGCCAGGGCTGGCTGGCAGGCACAGGCAGAGAGAGCACCGCTGCCCGTCCTGGATTTCCGTGGCCGGCTACAGCAACCAGCAGCATGCCAGCCAGAAGCAGACAGCAACCAGTTTTCCTTCCATGTGAGCTCTCTTTCTCCTCCAGCAATTAACTTCGTCTGCTCCTGAAATGGAGGCGAAAAAGAACATCGGAAGCTGCATCGGAGTCAGACCCTTGGTCCATCTAGCCTAGTATTGCCTTCACGGACTGGCAGCGGCTTCTCCAAGGTTGCAGGCAGGAGTCTCTCTCAGCCCTATCTTGGAGATGCTGCCAGGGAGGGGACTTGGAACCTTCTGCAGGAAGATGCTCTTCCCAGAGCTTCTCCACCCCCTAAGGGTCTTACAGTCCTCACACTTCTAGCCTCCCGTTCAAATGCAAACCCAGGGCAGACCCTGCTTAGCCAAGGGGATCATTCATGCTTGCTACCACAAGATCAGCTCTCCACCAGCTGGTGGTGCTCAATGCCAGCTAGAGGATAGTGCTAAAGACCACCAGGAAGAAAAGAGGGGCTGCGGTCAGTGTGGGGTTTCCAGCCTGGCGGTGAGCCCAGCAGCTGGAGGCGTGGCCAGTGAAGTGGGGGTGGGCCTGACTGATGCAAGGGGTGGGGCAGGGCTAGCGAGGTGGGGAGATGCCTGCTTTGCTTTGAATGGCACCCTTCCGAGAGGCCCCCCCCTCCCACTGAAGCCTTGGCACACCACTTCTCAAAGGTTGCCAACTGCTGGCCTAGAGGCTGCTGCTGCTGCTGAGAAACCACTGATCCAGTTCTGGTCCTTTCTTTATTAAAGTTATTTATTTATTTTATACATCTCTATACCGCCCCAAACCAAAGTCTCGGGGCGGTTCACAATAACGAAACAATACAGAAGCACAAAACATTAAGATCCATTAAAATGCCAAAAAGCTGCCTAAAAACAAAAAACAAGTTACAGTATTTAAAATTACAAAAGTTAAAAGGCCTGGTTAAAAAGATGAGTCTTCAAAGCTCTTTTAAAACCCGCTAGAGTTTTTAGGGGATCTCTTTTCTCGAAGTCATCACTTTGTTATTTTAAATGCAAGGTAAAAGACCTTTCTGTTCACCCAGGCCTTTTAAATTCTGATTTTCAGATCTGATTTTTAAACTAATTTTAAAATAGGTTATTAATTAAATAATAATAATAATAATAATAATAATAATAATAATAATAATTTATTCAATTTCTATACTGCCCTTCCAAAAATTGCTCAAGGCGGTTGGCTTATTCTAAGCTGTTATTTTAAGCTGCTTTGTATTGTATTCTGTATTTTCTTTTCACTTTTGTTGTCATTATTTAATGTGTTTTGTGTTTTTATTGTAAGTTCTCATCTTCTGTTGTGAGTCACCCAGAGAACAATTTGTTATGGGGTGGTTAATAAATGAATTTTGTTATTATTATTTTAATAACATCATCAGTCATCATCATCATCAAAATTTTGTGAATGTGCAGTTGCCAGAGCTGTTTTCCAGCATCCGGAGTCCCACTCCAGGTCTCTGGGGTGGCTCTATCTTGTCACTGACGTAAATGCATGCATACAGATCGACATGCATCAACAGAGATGTCATGCAGTGTGGAAACCCATTCCACAGGCTGACTGACAAGGTACTTTTGAAGGGCTGATAGCCAGTTGTAGGGTAATTATGTTTTGCTTGCATATCATTAACCTAAACAACATACACTTTGACCTTTAAAACAACATAGGGCAGGCTATGGAAGCCTAAACAAATATAGCACACAACAGATGTTGAGCCCTCAACAATGTGTAACCGAGGGGAAAGGTAGCTCAGGCAGTGAACCTTGGTTTGACAATAGGTATGAAAGAAGTATGCCCCCACAACATAATGTTGCAACTTGCAGTAAATCCCTGATCTGCATTTGTTACCCAAGCCTGCACCTAACTAAGCATGGTGAAAGTTTTAGGCATCTTTCCTTCTCAGAAGCAGAGGGGCTTGTGACTGTCCTGGATGCAAATTATTCAAGTGGAGAAATTTGCCGCTCTTTTTGTTCAAGCCCTCCTTCTCTTTCCCATAGCTCCGCCCACCTAGTTGTCTGTTAATTGCTCTCTGAGTCTGCAAACATTCCACTCCATTGAGTTACATCAAGACAGTTTTGGGGTTTGTTTTTTGCCCCCTCAAGTTTTTGTTTAGATTTTTGTGAAGCTGACATATCTGTGGGTTACCCCGAGTCTGCCAGTACGTTGTTCTCGCCTGTAGCTGCTTTGGTGGTGCATCCATCAAGATCATAACCTTTTCAGCTCTTTTGGAAACAGATATACCCAAAACCTTGGTATTAAAATAGGATGCATGTTCCTATTTTCATCTGCGACATGTTGGAAGGTATGCCATACGATCCGACCCATTCTCCATTACAAGGCATTACTATCTGTTAGTTCCTCCCACCGCAGATCAGTTTAATTAAATCCAGGCCACAAATGCAGAGCCCATGTGTTAAGAGTGATTTTTAATTACAAATGCTGTGCTGGAAAGAACTTGCAGAGCAAGTCAAAGATGACTCATGCAACCAAGCCAAGCCTCATCTTGCAGAGGAAGACAAACAGCCTCCAGGGTCATTGGCTAATCTAATTTAGAGAGGGGAAAGAAACAGCAACTGCAAAATCACCTACTTGCTTAGCAAGAAGATGAGCACACAAATCCCTTCTTTGTTTTGCAATGAAGAATTAAGGCATCAGACTGGATTATCTAGGATAGTGGTGCTGTTACACCACACCGAACACTGCACTCAGACCTTGAGCATGGCCAAAAGATAGCCCCCAAGTCTATCAAGGAGAAATTAAGTCAGACCTATCTTCATGGTGTAAGGCACCTAATGGCACAGCGGGGAAATGACTGGACTAGCAAGCTACAGGTTGCCGGTTCAAATCCCCCCTGGTATGTTTCCCAGACTATATCGGGCAGCAGCGATATAGGAAGACGCTGAAAGGCATCATCTCATACTGTGTGGGAGATGGCAAAGGTAAACCCCTCCTATATTCTACCAAAGACAACCACAAGGCTCTGTGGTCGCCTGAAATCAACAGCACACTTTATCTTCATATTTAAGAGAACGTCTTCTTCGTTATGAACCCCACCACCCATTGAGATCATCAGGAGAGGTCCGTCTGCAGTTGTCACCAGCTCGTCCGGTGGCTATTCGGGGATGGGCCTTCTCCGCTGCTGCCCTGAAGCTTTGGAACACGCTCCCTGCTGAAATAAGCGCCTCCCCATCTCTGACAACTTTTAAAAAGTCTTTAAAGATGCACCTGTTTACCCAGGCTTATAATTAAATATTGTTTTAACAGTTTCAACATCGTTTTAAAATGTTGTTTTAAAATTTAAATTGTTGCAATGTTCCAACTTTTACAATATCATTTACTTTGTTTTAACGACTGTTTTGAGTTTTCTGTTGCCCTTTATTTTAACGAATGTTTTAACTTATTGTTTGCTTGTTGTAAACCACCCAGAGACGTGAGTTTTGGGCAATATAGAAATGCATTAGATAAATAGATAAATAAATTCATGGCACTGCCCCCCCCCACCTGTGGGTCTGGCAGTTTGGATGCCCTAGAGCAGGGTTTCTTAACCTTGGGCCCCCAGATGTTGTTGGACTACAACTCCCATCATCCTCAGCCAAAAAGGCCATGTTGGGATGATGGGAGTTGTAGTCCAACAACATCTCTGGCAGCCCAAGGTTAAGAAACCCTGCCCTAGAGAAACATACATTTTATCCTCTAGGTTCAACCAGAGGCCAGTGGAAGCCCTAGAGCAGGGGGAGGCAATAAACATAACCATGTGCACCACTCTGAGCAACTTAGAGGAAGAGTGGGATATAAATTCACAAATAGATGCCTCTATTTTAGATGTCTCTGGGAAGCCCACAGGCAAGAGCTTGAGGGCATGCCCTCTCTCCTGCAACTGGTATCTCTGTTTTAATTGTAACCCGCCCTGAGCCATTTTGGAAAGGTGGTATAAAAAATTGAATCAATCAATAAAAATAGAGGCATCCTGCCTCTGAGGCTGGAAGCGGCCTATAGCCCTCAGACTAGTAGCCATCGATAGGCCCATCCTCCATGAATTTACCGAAACCCCTCTTAAAGCCATCCAGGCTGTTGGCTACCACCACATCTTGTGGCAGAGAATTCCATACATTGATTATATGTTGTGTGGAAACCTATGGAATTCTCTGCCACACGATGTGGTGGCAGCCATTGTGCCCTCTAACAGGGATTCCCAGAGGTTGTTGACCACAACTCCCAGAATTTCCAGCTGCAATGGCCTTTGGCTGGGGATGATGGGAGTTGTAGTCAACAACCTCTGGGAATCCCTGTTAGAGGAAACACTGGTGGCAGCCTCCCCTGTGACTACTGCACCCAATCCGAAATATATTAGAGTACAAGAGATCTCAAGGCCCACTTTTCAGATTGCACGAGAATGTGCAAATTACAGCCCCGGGCTGCTTAAGCTGCCTGTGCAGCCCTGAGCCAGCCCTCAAAAAAGAGTCTCATCCAGGACAGATAATGAAGCCGTCACCTGGTTGGAAGCATCTAAGCGCACGTGCAAACACACACACACACACACACACACACACACACACACACACACAATCTTATCTTCCCCAGAGGGTTAATTTGGTCAGAATAGAAGATCAAAAGGAGAAACAATTAGCAAATTGGGAGAGTTTAATGATGCTAATTAAAATGTATTAAGCGTAGCCTCTGCCTCTCCACCAGCTGCTTGGGCAGGCCAGTCGAAGGCTGGGGGAAGCTTCTGCCTCGCCCTTGCGTGTGGCACGGGGAAGGAGGACATCTGGCGTCCTTCCTCCATGGTCTGTCACAAAAGGTGGGTTCAAGAAGCCTTTGCTTCGTCTTGTGCCACTCTGCGAGTTTGCACCCGAAGCCCTAATTAGTCCTTCCTCTGCGGCATCTCCTGGGACCTCATTAGGCCTTTCCGTTAGCGAAGAAGTCTGATCTGAAGAGAGGCGGGTGGGGTGGGGGGGCGATTAGTTATGCAAGCCAAGGTGGCAGAAGCTACCCTCCATTCCAAAGGATTCACTAAGCTCTAAGCAGCAACCCAGATGCTCCCCGCACTCAAGAGGGCCTGTAACGAGCTCTTGGAACGTGTTGCACCCACCTCCAGCTCTTAATTAGATGTCCGGTAGATCCCCAAAGAGAAACAATCATGGTTTTCGGACCCGATTGCACAGCTCATTATTTAACAAAGAAGCGAGCCCGAGATGTGGCAAGAGTGAAAGAGAAGAGCAAGAAACCTGTGTGCTAGCCTGTGTGCCTTTTGGCAGTCCAGATGAAGATGATAGACCTCCCAGAGGAAACCCCATTGGTCTGCGAGGCAGGAAAAGGGATAACTCGAGACTGACCTCTCACTGTCTTGTCCACATAGCTGCTAAACCTTTACCATTTCAGTTTCTTGGTAGCCCATTTCCTGCCATTATTGCTTCATTGATGTGCCTGGCCTCATTCCCAGCTCTTGCTAGCACTGATGCTGTTTAAAAGGTACCAAAACAGGAAGGCGAACCAGAGAGAGAGACTTTGATGGGAAATCCAAGAATATGACGTATGAGTGGTGCCCAACAGTGGAAGGCGTACATTCAAGAAGTTCCATCAGTGTGACTGAAGCTCTTAACAGGTTGTTTTTAGAGCAGAGGCCAAAGAGAAGAGAAAGGCATATACACTCTCTCCAATATTTTACTGATGGAAATAGGGACATGCTTCTAACATCCCTATTCTCATATTAAACTCCTTTGTGAGTCCCATCCCTGCTTTATTATACAATGTTGACGACTCTCCTATATTTATTTACTAGGAGGTGCAGCCTGTTATTGACTAGGCAAAGTTATTTTGCATAGATTACACTTATAAGAAAGTTAAAGACATGAAATATATGCAAGAGTTTAATTAATGGGCTTGCAAAAGGGAAATAAAAGAACAGTTTTTAAGTTTGTAGGATTTCAACTTGAAACATTATTATTTTATTGAATACATTACCATGCAAAGTAAATTGGAATCCGAGAAAAATATTCTGCTTCTCTTGGGCATTTTTGAATTATTGATCTGATTATATGATTATTATATTCAGCATTTCTGCTTTAAAATAACAAATAAAATTTTAAACCTTACAACCCAGTACCAGCGGGTATTTGAACGGGCAATCTTCTGCTTGTTAGTCAAACATTTCCCCGCTGAGCCAAAGTAGTGCATTCACCTAATTTAAGTGTCAGGGTTGTGTATGCAAAATTTGGTATCTGTAGGTAATCAGAAATATGACTTTATTTTAAACCAACTCTTCAAAATATACGAGATTCTGCAATAACCTGTTTTCTACTGACTGAGAAGCCAGAAAGACTATTATTAATTGTCTTAGTTCAAGACAATTCAGCAGTTCAAGATGTACTTCAGCAGGTGCTGTGGTTCAAGTGGCAGGCTACGCTTTGCACAGCCCCTTAGCGTTCATGTGCATTTACACGCATGTGCACTAGAGGCAAGTTGTATCCATCTAACCAGAAATTTAACTTTCTATGATCCTGGGCAGAAATCTGAACCTTGAATAGTTCTATTTTGTAAGAAATGTGTACTAGAAATATTTTTAGCAAGGCATTCTCAAAAGGCAAAGAACAGATCAGAAAACAGGGACTGTCCATGGTGAATAGAGACAACTGGAGCATGTGCTGTGTGTAATACACCCTGCTGCTGTTTAACCTTCTGGTAATAAAAATAACACTTAGCAATTGTATAGCACTTTTGAGTTTGCAAAGCACTTTACATGAATTATCCTGATGTGATCCTTACAGCCATCCTGTGTATGGTAAGTATTATCAGAAGCCCAGAGAAAAGGGCTTGTCTCTCGAACTGAGCTATATCACTGTTTTATACCATCTCTTCTATTTTAAGTGAAGCAAGACCTTTGGTTTCAATCAGCTGCTCGGCATCTGTACGATAATCATCCCATTTAATACTGAGGCATCGTCAGAACAAAATGTAGTACACATTTTCAGGACACATTTTCAAGTTCCAATACCAACCGAGACGCAAGTTTTGGGCGGTATAGAAATATGTTAAACAAACAAACAACCAAACTCAACCCCTATGTCCAATTCCCAAAAGGAGGAGAAAGGCAAGAAAGGAGGCACTCAGGCCAGGGAGCTCTTGTCCTCAGCTCCTGAAAAGACCCACAGCCTGAGACAAACAATGTTTTATGAACATTCTGTAATTTGCTTCTTTTAATATTGTAAACCGCTTTGGGTGCCTTTGTCAAGGCAGAAAGGTGGTATAAAAATGTAGTAAACACACAAACAAAGAGACATACATACATCTCTGGATCCATTCCATTTGATAACATTGGGGAAAAAAGCGAAAGAAAAAAAGAAAAGATTTGAGGTGACCAGTCCGTCCACAAACATAGCTCACACTTCTCAGATGCTATAAAATGAACCTCAGTGCTCCTTGGGCTTCACGCCCCAAGGGCCACCTTGTTAATCTGCTATCGCTGTTCAGCATGCCAGGAAAATGGGGAAAAATCTTCTACAGATTTTAGAGAGCTACTCCTGGCCAATGACCTTTTGCTGTCTGAAGCAGAACATCAAGCTGTACCTCTCCCTTTCTCCCCGCTTGCTATGTTAAAAATAACACACAATTCCTTTCTTCTCCCAGATCTTTCCTACTTCTTAAAATGAAAGGAAGGGGAAAGCAAAAGCAGCATGGCCCCATTTCACTTTGCATAGGAAGCTGCTCCTTATCCCAAGGCAGGCCATTGGTCCCTCGAACTCAGTACTGTCTGCTTTAACTGGCAGCCGCTCTCCCACATTACAGGCAGGGTCTCTCCTAGCACCACCTGGAGGTGCCAACCTGGGACCTAGATGCTCTTCCACTCAACCATGGCTCCTAACCCAAAAGGGCTCTCTTACAGTGCTCACTTATTGTTTATTTCTTACATTTATAAACCGCCCCATCCAAAGGCTCTGGGCAGTGTACAACTTGTGGTCTCTCATCAAAATGCAAACCCAGACAGACCCTGCTTAGCAAAGGAGGCAATTCATTCCCACTACCACAAGACCAGCTCTCCTTCCTTTTTACCCTGCGAACGAAGCGTGGCAATTCTCTTTATTTAGCAGGGGGAGAGCAACTGACCCGCTCCCTCCCCAGCACAAAATAAACCGCTTTGGGGACTTGGTTGAAAAGCGGTATAGAAATATTTCGCCGTATTCATATTCTTCCTCTGCCCACAACCTGCTACCCGAAGCGGCCTGCTTTACCCTGCGACACAGCAGGGTGGTCCTAAAAGTAAAATAAAATAAAATAAAATAAAATTCACACACACCTCCTAATAGTGGAGGTTCTGACACACAAATACTGCACACAAACACAAAACATTTCTCAAGGCAGCAAAGCACGGATAGTTGCCGGCAGCACGCAGAGAACTCTGCAACAAGAAATTCAAAGCAACAACTGCTGTGGCCCCAGATGCATTCGAAACAGGGCTGAGAAATTAAAAGGAACATCATCAAGTGACTTTTGATGGAGGAAGGCTTGCAAGAGACCATTTTATGTGCGGCTGCTACAGCTGCTACTAGTTTTCTGGGCCCCGCAGGCCTCCTCCTCTGTTGCTGCCGTCAAGACAGGCTCCTTACTGTGTGCTGGAGCTGGCTAGAAATCCACTTCCTGAGTTGTGACATCAGAGCTCCTCTCTGGCTCAAGCCCCCCCCACCCCCGCCCCACTCTTGATTAAAACAATGAAGGGTTGTGTTTTGCTGAATCTCACCTGAGAAATGGATTCTGTTTGGCTTGGAAAGCAGCACCGTTGCATGAATGGGAAAGTGCCTGCAGGACGCACGCAGTTCTCAAAGACAAAGTTGTAATTAACTCAATCCGGTCATTCAGCAGAAATCCAAGAGGATCTGCTGTTAATATCTCAGCACAACATTTCCATTCCTAGATGTCTGTACGGGGACAGTGATAGATTTAGGTAGATCCTAATCTTTTTTTAATTTTGTTTTTTTAAAAGAGATTCAGCACTCCCAGCCGGGAAATGTCTCTGGAACTTGTCAGCAGACAGCGCTTAACGGGGCTACAGCAAAACTCTACCACTTCTTTTTGCAATGAGTGCTCCGGCTGAGGTTTTATCGAGAGAATCTTGAACTCGTTTCAGCTTGCAAGCAGAGTGCAGTCCTGATGAGAATGGAGCGTCAATTCTAGATTTCTGGAAAAGAAAAAATGACTCATCTGTCACTTGTAACATTATTTTCTGTATATGGCCAACCAAACAAAACAGGAAAACATTCATGAAAAAGGGGATTTCCTTTGTTTTGGACCGTTCATTCACTTGTGTCTGCTGAGAAATGGGCAATTCTGCTGTGAGCTGTTCTATGTGTCTAGGCCAGGGTTCTCAAACTTGCGTCTCCAGAGATTGTTGGACTTCCTCTCCCATAATCTGTGGGATGATTGGAATTCAAGTCCAACATCTGGGGACCCACGTCTGAGAACTCCTGATTTAGACAGTCATTTCCAAGGCATGTCTGCGTAAAAACGCAACTAACAAAGCATGTCGACACAGGGAACTTTTTAAATGGCAACTCAAACTCCTCCACAGGAAGTTTATATGGATGGATAGTGGAAAGTGTGGTTCCCTCATTCCATTAAAAGCCACTGAGCCCTTTCTCACGATCGAAGAAAGGGCTCTAAAGGGGCGAGGGGAGGAAGCCACGGAATGCTTACCTTCCCCTGCAGATGATCCATTCCTTCTGACTGGGCAAGTGGATTGGGCAGTCCCATAAAGCACCACGTGAGTGCACGGTGTATTATGGAGAGCCTCCCAATGCAGGCCAGGAGGCTACTTGTGTGTAGGTGCCATGTGAAGCCATGTGGCATCGACACACAATCATTTAGCCCACTTTCTGGATGCCCTCGCATACAAAACCTGGGCTAAACGGCAGGCCCCCTAAGTGGGTTTACCACCGCAGCTCCCAGAGGTACATAATACACACAACCAAAACTGGGCTGGACTTCCTTCGTTTTCTATTACATGTGATGGAACTGTTTAAGAATAAAAGATTATTCAAAAATGGTGCTTCATATAGTTAGGTATAGGCAGTGGACATACAGTTAACATTGACCTATTAACTATTTGCTGGATTATGTTTAATGTATAATATCAGAATGAGTATATGAAATGACACAACATTTTGACGACTGCCCAACTGTTATAAGCCAGATGTTCAAAAACAGGCAGTATGACATCAAACTGAGTGGCTTCAGAAGGTGTATTATCCAACGAGTAAAGCGTACACTTTATATAAAACACTAAATATCAATCTGTAAGCAACATCTATGAACTAGTAGTACATTACATCATAGCAGAGTCTTTAATTCAGGATCATTGTCTTGCATGTTTAGATAAAACACAAATGATGTTCTGATAGAACAGCTCGATTTTATGGTATGTTTAGCAGTGAGGGGCTTGTCATAACATGGTGTTTAAAGAACTACAAGCAAAAATTAAAAGGACATTTGAACCATGCCATCCGGGTAGCTCTTTAAAAAAAACATATCATGCAAATTTGCTCAAAGCCAGATTTGCAAACAATCTATGATTTAGCTACTGTGTACAAAATTTTAGAACAGTGGGGGAAAAACCGGAAAGAGATCTCTATAAGAAAATGACAGTCAGGAAGAGATAACAAAACCACAGATAAGAAGGGATGGAGGATATTAACATGTGCAGGCAAGACCAGACTAGGAAAGCCCATCCCGGTTTTGCCGGTTGCTGTGAACCACTGGGAGCAACACAGTTCCCCGATGGTGGCATAAGCGGCTAACCCTGTTGGGTGCCCCAGCAGTTAGGCAGAGTTTAGGGCAGAAGCGCACTCAAAAACCAGGCTAATCGATCTTGTGTCGGTGTTGTGCACCTCCGCACAAGTAGCTTCCCGACCAGTGTCGGGAAGCTCCCCATAACGCACTCTACACTCACACGGTGCATTATAGAAGTGCATTATGACAGGGCCTCAGGAACTTTGCCCAGCCCCAGAAACTCCCTGCTCCCTGCAGGAGCCAGCAATTGCCTGGAGGAACAATCCCTGCCCAGCAAGGGAGAGAGGATCATCTGTGGGGGGAAGTCAGCATTTCGTGGCTCCCTCCCCTGCCCTTTCTCCCATAGTGAGAAAGGGCTCATTGTTTGTTCAAATGGCCATTGCTCTCCATGGGAGGAGAGCTGGTCTTGTGGTAGCAAGCATGACTTGTCCCCTTTATTTTTTTACTTACTTGCTTGCTTATCTATTCGATTTCTATACCGCCCTTCCAAAAATGGCTCAGAGCGGTTTACACAGAGAAATAATAAATAAATGAGATGGATCCCTGTCCCCAAAGGGCTCACAATCTAAAGGACCCTTTGCTAAGCAGGATCCACCCTGGTTTGCATTTGAATGGGAGACTACATGTGGATACTGTAATATATTCCCTTTAGGGATGGGGCCGCTCTAGGAAGAGCATCTAAATGCTTGTATGCAGAAAGTTTCAAGTTCTCTCCCTGGAATCTCCAGATAGGGCTCAGAGAGACTCCTGCCTGCAACCTTGGAGATGCGATGCCACTGCCAGTCTGGGTAGACAATACTGCGCTAGATGGACCAATGGTCTGACTCAGTATAAGGCAGCTTCCTATGTTCCTAGTAGTACCAATAAGGCATAACTACTTTCTGAGTGCTAAAACCCTCAGGAAAAATGCAAATTGGGGAAGGTGCAGGATATTGACAGGTGTTAAGTCACCACTTGACATTTGCAAGTTGCTAGCTGTATTTCAGTGGACAACACATACAAAATATATATACAGCCAATGCAGATATACCCTTAGTTTGTGTACTGAGATTTTATGAAACATGCATCTTAATGGAAGTTTACATGAACCAAATGCTTCTCAACTTCAGGAAACTAGCAACTTGGTTACTCAGTGTGGTATGTTGTTAATTTGCACAAGATTAAAACACATGGACTGGTGTTTAATCTGCTCAGTCAAAATGCCCCCAAGGGATTGGACTCCACTGTGTTTCAGACACAGGGATAACGATTTCCCCCAGGTTTAGAGCCGACTCGTGTGTGTTGATCCTTTGACTACAGAATGGAGTGAAACCTTTCCATGTGCGAATGAACTGTCGCAGATCAGCCACTACAAACAGAACTGGGAAGTCACTTTACATCACTAACGCAATGCGCTTCAAAGTCCATTCCCACATTCAGCTGTGATGAGCAAGTGCTATATAATCAAAAGCACTCTGGAAAGCAAACAGGAGGGGGACAGAAGAGCAAGTTGGTTGGACAATGGGGGAATATTAACGCAGAATAGCCCAAGGCATCTGGGCCAGGTGGATGGTGTTGCTTATTATCTTCAGTAACTGAGTGGATGTGTGAGGCCGTGTAGTCAACTGGGGCTGGGTGGGTTATAAGTCCTGCAAGACATATACAAATCACTTGGAAAAGGTACGGCTGTGTCTTGCTCAAGCTGTTCAGTGCACCCCTCAACCAGTGATAGGAAACGAAGGGTGCAAGGTTGGATCTGGCGTGTGAACATGCACCTGGTTGCGCCTCCTTAAAGCCACCTAAGCTTACAGTCATAATTAAGAAAATTGTACTGCACAGCTGGAAATCCAATCCCCCCCATTTCCTCTCCTAATTAAAGATGCTAGTCAAAAGGTGCAGGGTTACCGGCTGCCCTGAGCACAATCAGAGAGGAGGGACGCAACAGTTTTGTTGGCCACACAACTTTGCCGGGAGTATGAAGACACAAGCGCTTAGTAACTAGGTGACCTCATGCCAAGCTATCCACTCCAGCAGCAGAGGAAGTAGGTAACATGGCCCTGGGCAGAAACAAGCCGTGAAGCTATTTTGCCAGTTGCATCCCCATAGCCAGCATCCAATCCAAACCCAACTCAACACACGGGCTCTGCAAAAGCATCCTAACAGATGTTCTTTTCGGTATGGGAAAATACAGTGTAAAACAAAGAAATATTCTCCTGCTGAAGCCCAACATCTGTTTGAAGCTGTCTGGCCCTGGGTCAGACTTTAATTATTCTGACAGGTCGCTTCATGCCCTTAATTTTCCATGAAATCTGATTCAAGAGGCTGCTTGTCTGCAGGCTGCTCTTGGGGTTCTCAGAGTGAGGTTGCACATGACCC
The DNA here is from genome assembly GCF_027244095.1 of Hemicordylus capensis. Lineage (NCBI taxonomy): Eukaryota > Metazoa > Chordata > Lepidosauria > Squamata > Cordylidae > Hemicordylus > Hemicordylus capensis. Next base: position 18,201,458 of record NC_069664.1, on the reverse strand, counting down.
AGGTGCTCCTTGCCAAATATCCGATGTTTTCTCGAGACAAGACCTTTGTTTTTAATTCAACTTTTGCTCCTCCGAAAGAGAGGCCATTGTGGAACTGCTAACAACTTAAATCCCTAGAATCTCATTTTATGTGGAAAAATGAAGCTTGCATAGCTATTCATTCATTCATTCATTTTTAAATTTCAGCAGCGTTTGCTGGATACTATTCTTGCAAAGGTTTCAATTCCTTCTGAAAGCTGTGCCCTGGGACTCTGTGGAGGGTTCAAATTCTTTGTTTCTTTGCCTCTAGACTTGTCTCGTTGCTTTTTCTTCTTTTACTGGAGATCAAGTTACTGATATTTATGGGTTATTCTACTTCTTTTCAATCCCCTTCCATCAGTAAACTTCTGATGCAATAAATTATAAGCCCAGACATGCAAGTATACGCTGCTTCCCCCACTCACTAGTGTAATCCAATTTTTAATGAGTGCTAGTCTTTTTCAGCACTTTAAATCTTGTTCGAGAAAGTCTCCCCCATTTTCACTCAAGCAGCATAAAGAGCTTTCGGGAGTTTGTTCTAGAGAATCACAAGTCTCGCAGTCACAAACCTTGCCTGCCAAAGCTCTCGGCAGAAACCACTAAAATGCAGTTGGGGGGGGGGGACATCATTACAAAAGTAACTACTGTTATCACCATGTCTGCTCGTTTAGACACCACCCCTCCAAAAGCACCACGGCCATCTGATGTTCACTTAAACGTGATAAGGCTGATTCACAGAATAACTGCATGGGAAGGAATTTATTACTTCTCCCTCACATGTCTCCTGGTAAACACACATGATGTTTGGAGGGGAGAAACATATCTGTAAACATGCACAGACACATGTTGAAGCTATGGCCAATCATGACATCCTCCTGTATGTGCAATGTGTCCCCTATCAATGTTACAGGTGGCAAACTCAATAGTTGTGAAAAGTATGAATCAGTCTGTATTTACAGAGGATTAAACTGCCCCAAGAACTGTGGGTCTTGTACTCATATTAGCCAGCCTCACATTACACAACATGATTATAATCATGCTGAACATGTTAATCGCGTTCAACATGATTATAGGACTACCGAATTCTCTACTCAGTCATGACTGAAGTAGACCACAAGCTTATGTGGAAGAAGTTATACAATACTGCTGGAATCCACAACACTGACATCCTCAAGCATTCTAGTCCTGCAGCAGGATTCTTGCTCTAGGCTTCCCGAGGTGAACCAGGTGAGTACCTGGATGGAAAACCAGTGGGAGTCTCAATAAGCCGTTGCGATCTTGCTAGAAGTGTGAGATAATTGGCTGCAGTCTGATGTCCATGAGGTTTGTGCATAGTTCCTTGAGAATGACCTGAATGCAATGGTACACCAGCTGGAAACCAACAGGTGGGACTACTGCAATGCACTCTATGTAGGGCTGCCTTTGTATGTAGTTCAGAAACTTCAGTTAGTCCAAAATACGGCAGCCAGATTGGTCTCTGTGGTATCTTAGAGAGACCACATTATGCCTGTTCTTAAACAGTTGCACTGGCTGCTAATATTATTTATTTATTTATTTATTACATTTATAAACCGCCCCATCCAGAGGCTCTGATCCAGAGGCTCTGATCCAGGCTCTGAAACAGCCCCATCCAGAGGCAACTGTACAATACGTTTTCGAGCGAAGTACAAAGTGCTGGTTATTACATTTAAAGCCCTGAATGGCTTAGGTCCGGGTTACCTGAGAGAGCACCGTTCTCTGCAAGATCCCCACCGCTCATTAAGATCATCAAGAGGGATCTGTCTTCATGTGTACCAGTTTATTTGGTGGCAACAAAAGTTTGGGCAGTATAGAAGTTGAATAAATAAAATAAATAATAAATAAAAACCTGGGATTGGACCTTCTCAGTTGTCCTCCTTGTGTTATGGAACACACTCCTTGTGGATATATGAGGATCATCTTCCTTGGAGGCCTTCAGGAGAGCCTTAAAGATCCATCTTTTTAACCTGGCTTTTAATCGTATCTATTTTAATCTTAAAATTCCCTGAAGAGCCACTGACATGGTAGATAATACTGAGCTAGACAAATGGTCTGATTCAGTATAAGGCAACTTCATATTTCAGTTCTGTACCCCTAGAGACACACAACAAATCTGGTGCAAAATATTTCAGAAAATGGGATTCTGCATACCATTCAATGTGAGGATGACCATCTGTCATATCAAAACCAAACCATTTAGAATTTAAATTGTGATCCCGCTTTAAGAGTTACATTAAGAGGTTTTAACTGTTTTTGCTTTTTATATTATATTTAGGTTTATACGTACTGTAGAAAAGAGCAGTTTATAGTGAAAAATCCATGAAATCAATATACAGGTGCTTTTAGTTAATCATGTCAATCAGGTAGTTTGTGGAAGGCTCTATATGACATAGGCTACCAAAGATTGCTCAGAATGAAACTGTGATCGCTTTTACTACAACATTAAACTAGCCACCACTGAAAGCTTGCCAATTATTTTCATTCTAACAGTACTTAGTATTTTGTAGCACTTTTTGAGTGTGCAAAATGCTTCTCTTCAATTAGCTTGACGTAATTATCGCAACAATCCTGCAATTATTCTTCCCGTGTGGCAGCTGGGGAGCCGAGACAGAGGGAGTGGCTTGCCTAAGGCCACTAGTGAGTTCATAGCAGAGGCAAGAATTTTGAACCAGAGAAGTCCCAGCTCAGCTACACCAGCTCTTGCGAATGTGCAGGTCATACTGTGAGTTAAAGTAAAACAAGATGAAGTAGAGTTCTTGCATGAATTATTTAGGGTTTAACTGCAGTCTGTTAATGAGCGATCTTTAAGGCTGTGCAGTCCAAAGCGGCTGGGCCAGGTAGATGGTATTGCTGGAGCCTGATTAGAGTCAGTAATCTGGTGAAGGGCCAGGCTAATTATCTTCATATGAAACATAAGGTAGGAAAAACTTGAGAAGTTCTGTTCACTGAATAATCTGTTCCAGATTCACAGCCTCCTGAGAGCCAGCAAGGATCTGATACCCGAGGACACAGACATGGAGAAGTGATCAGCTGAACCATTTCAAAGTGTGCTTGGGTGCTCTTCTCCAGTCAATTCCTACTCATTTCCTGAAGCTTTTGAGAAATACACCCACAGATGGTGATGTCCAAATGGGGAGGGGAATACAAATTTGTCATAAGCAGGGGAAGAGGGGTGGCTTTCTCATATATTTCTGGACAATTATATGAGCAGGGAGTCAAACCAAACCTGAACCCAAAAACCAAATTTGGAAGGTTTCCACACACACACACACCCCACCCCTGGTAAACTGAAATTGAAGACAAACCCAAAATCCCTTGTTCGTTGAACCCCTAGGGAGAGAAAAATCAATTCAAAACCAGTTTAATTATCTGCACTCAGAAGGTTCGCTTCTGCTCCAGCTGTATTTGGAGAAGCTATATCTGAAAAAGTGGAAAAAGAACAAGAGATTAGTAGGTGAAATCTTGGACAAGTCCTCCTGGTGCTGAAATAGACTTGCCCACTCACAAACTGCTATCACACCATGATATCAACTCCATATTCAGTATGGGGGATTCTTAAAGCGAAGCTGGAAGCATTGCTGTTTCATTGGCAATGCAACTTCTTGATGCTGTTCTACCATTAATCCTAAACAGGGTTAAGTTATTTTCTTTTTTGCTAAATTTATGGAGCTTCTTGAAAGAATAGATTCCTGCAGAGTTGGGGATTGGGGGAATCATATTTTAAAAAGGAAAGGAGGCTGTGAGATCAAGTAGGAAAGGAAATTAAGCTCTGCTTTTGCACATGATCATATGGGGTTTTTTTTGGGGGGGGGGGTAAAGAGCTCCTACCCTCTTCCCCACAGACAAGCAGACCCTCTATTTGGGTTTGCAAACGATCATGGCAGCTGTGGTCTCTATTGCTGCAAACAGGAGCTGAGAGGGGAGCTCGGCAAAATCTTCCCATCATGCTTTGTGCTGCCAGGAGACTGGCAAATCTCGTTGCATCGCCAGCTGTCCCCTGATTTGTCACAAAGGGGCAGGAGGTGGGACCAGCTCTACAGATGCAAGCCCCTACAGTCACAGCACTCTATTATAAACATTGCTTGGTTGCTTCCTCCCAGCGACTCCTAGAAACAACAAATGCACCCACACGACAAACCCACCAAGGTAGGATGGCTTCTATTTTCATCCCACCTCGATAAAGAACAAGATACGGGATCTGCGGCACTCTCCACATTTGAGCAAGCTGGGTTGGAGGGATTTGTGAGGATTCTCATGAGCCTGCAAACCTGGGCTGCAAGCCTCCTACCTTTACTTTGATGATCGTGTGAACAGCCCTTGTGTTTAGCAGTTTCAACCCAATTAATAAAACAAATCACTTGATTGCCTTGGAGGGGAACATGTCTGCGAATCAGAGAGGATTAAATATCCCACCCCCTGCAGCTGCTATTTTGGTATTAAAAGAAGAAAAACTGGCAACACTTCTAGCATCACAGGTGTTTTGACTGTAAAAAAACCTCAAGGCCTAAGGAAGAAGTTCATAGTTCCTTAACTTTAGCTTCCTTCATCAGAACAATCATTGTGGTACACCGTAGTAGTATGACTGCAGGAAAAGAGAATAAAAATATTGACTTTATTTTTGTTCTTATAGATTTAAATATGTTATAGGTTTGATATTATTCCACATGAAATGTATTTAAACTCGTTCAAAGTGCCTAAATCTAGTTAATGAAGTTAATATCCAAACCATTATCCAGAACAGGATAATTTAAAAAAGAAAATACTGGTGAATCTGAACCTAAATTTTTAATGGTTCAACTTCTTGGACATGACAAATGCTCATTGTCTCTTCTGTGACATAACAATGTAACAGCTGAGGACAGAAAATAGAACAAAAAAGAGCAAGGAATGTGTGGTCTGTGGGATAGACAGAATTAAGGCTAAGAAAAATGCATAGGGAGTGCAAGATATTCTTTGAGTTCATTTCACTACTTCATTGAACACTCTCACACAGGAAGTTAAGATGCAGATTTATTTTCCTTCGTTAAAATAACAGGTGATTCCCCAAAGCCTTTCCCCATACTTCCTGCTACCCAAAAATACTTCTGTGAGGAAACAGGAAGGATTGTCCTGCCATGTTCCTGGTTGTTCAGAGTACAGGAAAAGTATCTTGGCTTCCCCAGGGCTTGGCAGATCTGAATCAGTGAGGCACTATATTTCTGTGGCATTGTGTCTTCTGGTAACTTCGGAAAGCTTTTCCAAAATGATAGAACTGCAGGCTTGGCTGGAGTAAGTAGCATAAATCAAAACGCTGCCTGGCCAGGGGGATGGGGAATAGCAAAAGTTAGCAATATAACAAAACATGCAAACATCATTGAGAGATGATCCATCTGTACAAGTCCACATACCCCAGGGGGCACTGATAACAACAAAAGATTTGGCTTGCCTTCTTTCGTTTTCACTTTGTTCAGGGTTTTGTAAAAAAATTTTGTGGGATTTTTTTATTTTATTTTTTTGCTTTTTAAAAAAAATTAAAAATGGTCTTTAGACAGACTACTGAAAACAACTCTGAGAGTAGAGCACCTTCTTCCTCAAGAGTCACCTTATGGAAGAGTTCAGAAAGGGTCAAATATTGACCAATAAATGGCTTGTCTGCTTTGTAATCTCAATTGTGGCTTCAGCAGGGAGGCAGGCTGGGCGTCTTCCTCATTCAGCCGATTTGGTTACCAAGGAGAGCGGCTGGGCCTGCAACACAGCCAAAGCAGCCTGAGGAGAAGGGATGGCTGCAAAGGAAGGCGTGGTCAGGAGAGCTGCGGGAGGCATGGAGGTGAATGGGAGAGGTCTGGAGAGGAGTGAGGACTGGCTGGTTAAGCTGGAGGAAGTGGAGGCAGCTTTGCTTGACAAGAAAGAAGCCGAGTGCAGAGAAAGCTGGGCCCTGGCTTCAGGCTTGGTGGTCAGAGACAGGGGCTGAGCCTGTTCCGAATGGGTAGCAGCAGGAGCTGCGGGAGAGGCCAAGGCGGTGGAGGGTGTGGCTGGAGAATCCAACATGCTGCCATGAGAGGACGCGGGGCTGTCACAGGATTTCTCAGCTGGCAGGTAGGCCACACAGGGCTTTTTACTCTTTGAGGTCATCAAATCTGTTGGTGACAGGACAAGAACAGAGTTTACTAGTTAACTAGCTGAGCTGATGCAGAGCATCTGCGCCCTAGTTCTCCCTGTCTCCCCCAGCTCCAGTTTGTTCTCTCCCACCAGCAAATTCTCCCTCCATGGCCGGCCAGCCTGGCCACTGCTTGCCCTCCGTTTCCCCCACCGGCCAGTGCTGCCGCCATTTTCTCCCTGTCCCCGTGGCCAATTGGCAGCTGTTCGCGAACTCTTGCGAGAGTTGCAACGCATGGCATTAGCTGTGGGTATGTCTTAGAGAAATAAATATATAGATTCCTTTCTCACCCTACTTGCAGGCTCAAACTAGCCCCAACATAATAAAGGGTGGGTGAGGAGATGGTGGTTTTTTGTGTGTGTTACAAGAGAGAGGCTCTCAGTCTTAATGTCTGAATGCCGTGTGAATTCTTACTTTGTGAATTCTAAACCCTGTGAGCAACACCTGGCTTTGTGTGACCCACTGAGGCAAAAGAGACACTGGCCATTGAAAGGAGCAGCAAAACGCCATGGGCCAACCAGCACAATGAGAGGTTTTTTTTAAAAAAAAAGTTTGAAAAAGAGGGTATATGAAGATGAAAGAGAAACAAATATATTAAGTAAATTCTGTTTCCTAAGGAAATTTTTTAGTGATGATCTGAACAAAGTTCTCCACTGCTATGGTAAAGATTGAAAAGGAACAGAGGGAAAGACACTTTGTTCCTGCTCTGGAGCGTGCATATGGCACAGGGCTTCCACACTAATGGCAGAATACTCTCCCATCCCATACATTAACGGTATGGAGACCACAAAGAAGAATGACCCTCAGCACATTTCTGCTTCATAGCAAATCCATGGATTTACATTATAAAGAGAAAGAGAACGATTTGTCAATGGCTTTGTGGCTGTTCAAGTCCCAACCTTGGGAGGAGAGCTGGTCTTGTGGCAGCAAGCATGAATTGTCCCCTTTGCTAAGCAGGGTTCACTAGGTTTGCATTTGAATTGGAGACCACATGTGTGAGCACTGTAAGATACTCCCCTTAGGGGATGGGGCTGCAGGGAAGAGCAGAAGGTTCCAAGTTCCCTCTCTGGCTTCTCCAGGATAGGGCTGGGAGAGACTCCTGCCTGCAACCTTGGAGAAGCCGCAGCCAGTCTGTGTAGACAATACTGAGCTAGATGGACCAATGGTCTGACTCTGTATAAGGCAGCTTCCTAATGTTCCTGCATTGCTCCTCTCCATGCTTCCATGTGCTTCTCTGATAATCCTCATTAGCATTTTGCTATCCTCTTGTGGCAGGAAGCAAGAGCCATTTACTCTTCACTTCCAGTCTTAGAAGGCTACGACAGAGTCACAAGCAAGCATTAGGAATTCTGGCCTTGTTCTTTCCATTCACTGGGATGACCCCCCATTATGGGCAGTGACCAGACTACAGAAGGACAATGAATTGGAACTTACTCCCTGTTTCCTGGATTTGTTGCTGAGGTTGTTTCTCTCGTTTTCTCTTCTTTTTCTTACCCTGAAAGGCATAAATCCACAAAAAGGTATTATTAAGAAGAAAGGAAGCCATCATGTAAAAATACCATACAGCTTTTCCAGTAAGAGTTGTAGCCTGAAGAGGGGAAACCAGCAGGGATATAATGTCAAGTACAATAATTCCAGTGGAACAGCTCACTTGGCAATAAGCAAGGTGGAAGGGAATATTAGGCCATTAGAAAAGGGAAATGCAACCATTATGATGTTTATTTTGGTTATAATCATGCCTCAAAAGAAACGTGGAAAACCAAGTGAAAACATATGACCAACCTCATATGGGACTCACAATATTCTGGAATAGCCCCATAGTTGTCATAGAAGTCAAAATCCAGTTAGGGGACCTCAGCAATGAAATCTACTAGAACTTAAAGCATGGAGGTCCTCAGCACAAAACCAGAGACCAGCTCTGTCATGTTGCATTAACCATATCCCCCCCCCCCGCCGCTTTTTTAAAAGGCCTAAATGCATCATAAGAACTGTTTGTGACAATGCTCACGGAAATAATATTTATGCTTAGAAGAACAAAAACACACACACTTACATAGTTATCTCGTGCAGACCAGGTAGGGTAGAGCTGAGAATGAAGCTGTCGTTCTTTCCGGGCTAGTTCATAGTACTTGGCTTGCTCCTCACGGGACAATGAATGCCACTGGAATATATGGGAGAAAGACAACGGAGGCTGAGACTTCTGAGAACGTTTGGGACACCACCTCCATCTCCCTTCGAGACAGGACTGCAAGACATGTTACCCTTTACACAAAAGCCTCCAATGGCTACTCCATTTACAGCAGCATTTGCTTACAACTCTGGAGTGAGTATGTGAATCAAAGTATAGACTTATGCTCAGTCTCCTCCATTAGAAGCCCATGGTCAAAGCTGGCTAGTTCATTTAAGTCTAGAGGCCATCTTAAGCTGAATGGGCGGGCGATGGCCTCCACTGCCCTCGGCCAATAGACTTTCCCTTGGGGAAAGTGGGCAAGATGGAGACAGGAGAGCAGCCTTTTAACTACTTTGGTATGGAATTGCTGGCAGCGAGCTATTATTGTTATCTTTCCTTACATCTGCGTGTTGGAGGACTCTGAGCCAGCACTCAGGAGAGCCGGAGTACCTTATTGTGATAGGCTGCCTAGCTCCGCTAGATTCAATATGGCGGGGGGGGGGGAGTGGGTCAGAACAAGCCCGGGACTGCAGATGCCACCAAAATTGCCAAGACAACTATGGGTCGATGATCTTCTATCTCTCAAAGGAACTGCAAGTGATTGGTCTGCCTTTGCTTCCCCAAATAAATATGATGCGCTGGAAGTGGAAGACCCTTCTGCCCTAGATTCTGCACACCCACTGGAAGATGAGCTGACACAGTATGATGGGGGTGTAGCTGGCGGAGAACTCCCCCCGCCCCCACACCGCCTGGACAGGAAAACAGAGCCAAGCACCTTTGAGGGAGTGTACATAATGGGGGAATCAGTGCTTGTTAACAGCAACAACTGCAGTAATAATATTTCAGCAACTGACCTGTGTCCCCACTCAACGTTACCTTCTTAGATCTGCTTCTGGTACTTTCATTCAAAAATACTTGGGACTCCCACCAGCGTTCCCTCTAAGGTATGTGCTCACAAGTTTTAAAATGTCCGCTCAGTTAATTTTAGATCCCGCTCAGGTTGAATCAGGAAGGCCCTACTCTGAATACAGGTGCGCACACCCACTGCCTTGATATCGCTGCCCAGAACAAAACTCATTCTGCACAGAGATGAAAAGGATTAGAGGGAACACTGAGTCCCACCCCTCAGTGGGCAGGAATAAAGATACTGAACCATATAACCCCAAGGTGGCTAGGTTGCCCGCAGATGTCAGCCCAGTAGGGCAGCCGACAGCAAATCCCATCCTGAGGGGAGATGAAGTATGAACCAGGTGTCAATTATAGACTAATCAGGTTATATTGCACGCCACTTTTGATGAGATAAACAGGGGCTGTTGGATTTCTATATCAGGTATCACCTGTTCCTTAAGCCAACTTTTGAGGGGCCTGCCAACCTCAACACATAGACCTGGCTGCTGTGGTTAAAAGCCTTCAAACATTCCTTGTGTGGGGAGGAGAGCAGGTCTTGTGGTAGCAAGCATGAATCGTCCCCCTTGCTAAGCAGGGACCACCTTGGTTTGCATTTAAATGGGAGACTGTATGTGAGCACTGCAAGATATTCCCCTTAGGGGGTGGGGCCACATGCAGAAGGTTCCAAGTTCGCTCCCTGGCAGCATCTCCAAGACAGGGCTAAGAGAGACTCCTGCCTGCAACTTTGGAGAAGCTGCTGCCACTCTGTGTAGACAATACTGAGCTTGATGGAGCTCACTTCTACTAGGATGACTTGGTAGAAGGCAGCCTCCTATGTTCTTGTCTTTACCTCCTTTCTTCAGTTCTATCTCTCCATCACCCTCAGGCCTACTTTGTCCTGCTTTTTTTTTTTTAAAGATACTGTATCCTTGGCCAGTTTTTCTAACACTCTTGTTCCCCCTGTCATCATTACACAAGGCCCCTGTAACTTCACTGCAGTTTCTTCAGAGATCCCTTTTTGTCAAGTTCCTCATCCTCAACCCCTTGCCTACTGTATACACTTTCTTCAGCCATCTTGCCAAGGGTTCTCTGCCACTTGATATCCATATCTCCTGGGGACTCTTCTCAGCCCACAGCTTACCCTACAAAACTGCTCCAGTCCTGTGGGTTTACATAAGGCTTTAATTCCTGGCAAATCTGCCAATTTGTCTTATATCTCACAAGCAGCTGTACTTGAAACACTGATGGCTCTGCTCCCTGAGCAGCTGGAACATACCTGAATGCTCAGTGTCGACATACTAGCTCAGTGAGTCAGGGTTAGAGGCTTCATGACCATAAGAACGGTATAGATGGAGCTACAATCCATCTCTGCATCTTAAGGGTTGGGGAAAGCGATGGGGTGAAGAAGCCAATAATCTGTTTGTACCCTTCTTCCTAGGATCTGGTTGATAGCCGCACTCTCTTTGAGTGTACACTCCGCCACCACCTTGGCCCGCATCTCCTTCATGTACAACATGAACGCATTCAGCGGTTTCTTTATATGGGGCTTCTTCTCCTCCTCCTTCTTGACGATGACAGGAGTTTTTCTGGAATAGTCATATTTGATTATAATCCCATCGTTCTGAATGATCACAAGCTCTCTCCTACCTGCAAAGTGTGCAGGCAACAGAGAACAAGATGCACACAGCAACGAATGCTTCTTTTTAACGGCCACTTTAAAAAACTGGTCAGATGGCTAGACCGATAAATACTGCAATAATGCTTAACTAAGAGTACACATTACTCTTGTTAAGAGGATGCCACTGAAAACAGCATCCCCCTGGCAAGTTTTGTACCCACAGCTTTAACATTTAGAAACTCGCAGTGCAGCTATCAAGCACAGAGAATTCCTGCTCTGAATCCTTGGTGGCTGCTGGTAGGGGGAAATGGGGGAGAAAACAACACATTGCATGTTGGCGACATTCACATGGTAAGACCTCACAGGTGTTAAAAGAACAGGGGAACAGGGACAGAACCCGTGACAAGCATGACGTTTTCTGCATCATTTCCAAGACAAAGAGTAACTTGTGCTTGAGCTCACATATACTATATATAAATATGTTCATCCACATTACATATGGTTGTGCTATGAAATGAGCCGGAGATGTATGAGAAGGTGCTGCAGGAAAAAGGGGGAAAGCAAGCAGCAATCCTTTATCTTGGGTTCTGGAACTCAGCAGAGCTGTACCAACATGGCTAGTGTTATCCTGTGCTATCTTAAATGAAACTTAGTCCAAGTATCCAACATCAGCATCTAGGGCAGGTTTTTTGACTGTCTAATTAACAATAAATGTGTTGAGAATAAGTACACTGATTGCAATCCTTTCCCCATTACATTCCCTCACAAAACAAAGCATTCAGGCAACACCTGGCTAACCTACTACTTACGAGCTCCCTTCAGGACTCAGGCTGGGCTGTGTCGGCTCCTGTTTAACAATGGGTGAGACAATGGTGGGGTGTGGAATTCCTGAGGGGTGAAGTCCATGAGCAGGAGGAGGAACCATGTGAGGAGAAAACCTGCTAGACATCAAGCTGAAGCACAATTAAAAGTGAGTGGCTGAAAACAAATACCGTTAGCTTAACAATGTCAGACTCTACACCTCAGGAATCCTGTGCCTATTTCCTCATACTCTATTCTCCAAGTAGTAATATTATACCCACTTCCTCCCCCCCCCGCCCACTTTTCATGACGCCTCCAGGGAGCAATGAAACAAACGACCCAAGGTTTACACAAATGGTCAATGACAGAGACAGGAAGCAAACAGAAAATATTTTAACCGCCAACTTAATGCTGTGTTTTGAATTTCAGGATAGTCTAAGTGTTTTGCTTTCATACTATTTTATTAAATAGCATGCACTGAGAAAACTGAGCTGATACCTTTTATATAATGATTTAGAAACACCCAATACAGAACATGGAATAAAGCCCTTCCATAAGGACTAGATGAGGTTAATCCTTTTCACGGCCACCTGGAGCAGTTCGATCCTCCTCCCCAACTCTCCACCCTGTGAAGTTACTTTTCATTAATTCTTACAGCCATATACTCAGTAGTACTATATACTATTTCATTAAGAGCTGCTGACAAGTCCCTTCTAGCATGTAAAATGCAAGCAATTCTAACTTCACTTTAAAACTGACTGTTGCCCTTTGGGACTGCTTCTCACTGTGGTAGTAAACTTGTATCTGGGCTGTGCTGCTTCAGGCTGCAGGTGGATGCCCACATGACCAAGTTCTTCTCCACATAAAACAATGCCCCCCCCCCATTTTTTAAAAACTAGGTGTTGCAATGAAGAAGGGGTTTATAGCCTGACTTCCTCCCAAAGACACTAAGTTGTTTTTGTTGTATTCTTTTTAAATGTGGAGGAATCTGTTTTTCCATGAGGGACAATTCCATCCTGTGAACCCTCATCTGCAACTTAAAGTGATACAGACCAAGCACTACTTGGTTTACCCCTTACTCTCCACTCTTCTTCCTGAACTCACCTGGACATTGAAGCATTCATAGCCAAGGCTGGGTATGGATGTCTGAACCCACCTGGGGGAATGGAATACACAGGTTGTCCTTGCCTAAAATGGACCAGAAAAACAGACTCTGTTCTGCCATGTGATTGCCAGCCACAGCTTCACCATACAAATCTGTCTTACAGTATTTACAAGATGACAGCCTATGAATTCAAATATCAATCCAGAAATATTCAAAGCTGCCTCTCTTTTCTCATTCATGGGACTGCTGCAGCAGTGTGGAATCTACTACTAAGCACAGTCTGCCTTCCTGAGAATCACAACTTTAAAATGTTTTTTAAATGTAAGAAAAAGTTTGCAAATATTGTGGGAAGTGTTTTGCCTTAGAAAATATAATTGCATTGAAGAAAACATTTCTGTGAACAGGGACATACGGCTTTCCATTCTCTCTGTGGCCAATATTCCTTGCTACTGCTATTCATCATCAGAATTGTGACCCACACCTGCCTTTGCTTCATTCCCTTCTATCACCACATTCCTTGCTCAAAATTCCAAATGAAAAGAGAAGCTGAATTTTGGAAGCAAACATAAGCTGAGCAAAATAAAATGACATATGCAAAGTACTTGCATAATTTATTCTGTACCCAGAATCTGTGTGAACCAAGAACACTGCTCTGCTTAAAATGGTCCAGTTAAAAACTAGTCAACACTGCGACCCCAGCTAGAGGCTTCTTGCATACGTGAGAGCCAACAGATGCAGAGAGCTCTCATTAATAGTCTCCACATTCACTTCAATGGCGTAGGCTGCTCTGCAGGTGTGCATGCATGAGGCGCTGTGAATTAGGGCCACAGTCGTTCTTGCTTCTTCATATAACAGATTCTCAAGGCATACAATGTTAAAAGTTAAGATCTCTGCCACAGTGCAAGCTTTAGAAACACCACTAGGTAGGAGAGAACACAGAAAATATCCATGCCCATGAATTCTCTTCTGTCAATGAATGCTGCTGACAAATGGAAATAGTTAATATAAAGCGGGGGGGGGAGCAATTTCCTTATTAGGGTAAATGTTTTTTGGATACCTTGTGAAACTGACTTCACCTTCTCCTTTTTATGTTTGATCAGTACAACTCAAATGTGTTTATCATCACAGCATAGCATTATGCCTCTACTTACTATGTATGCCTCTCATTTATATGTGAATATCTAAGCTCCATCAATGAAAAGTTTATGGACTTTTACCATGCTTGTAAAATAGTTTGGAAATACACAAGTAATAGTGCAGTGGCTGGACTGTTAGTTTGGGATATGCGAAACCCAGGTCCACATCTCTCTCAATCAACTAACATACAAAACTGAGGCATCCCTATTTATTATAAAAGATTTCATATACCATCCAATCTACAGACTCAGGGTGGTGCACAAGGCAAGAACAGCATCCGAGATTAAAAAAACAAACAAACTTAAATGAAAGGGCAAACACCAGGCAGAAAAGAAATGTCTTCAATAAGGATTTAAAGGCTGAAAGGAAGGAGGCAGACTGAACCTGCGGGGGGGGGGGGTTCCAGAGTAGTGGCGCATGTACGCTGCTTTGCCTTCTGATGAAACGGTGGAATACAAATGTGATAAATAAATAAATATGTTAAAAATAAATAAATAAAATTTTTAAGTGCACCAATTTTTATTTATAGTTTAATGCAGTATTTGTTTTGGATGTCCTAAAAAAAAGCAAAGTCTGCCAAAAAGAAGACTCTTGAGTGGTTGCAGTTGTACAGTATGCAACTTCATGGAATTGTGACAAGAGTTATTTCAGGCACAATACAGGTATGATCAAATCCTTTTATTAGACAGAATGATGACTATGCCTAGAGAGGAACAGCCCCTACAGGAGAGGAGACACAAGAAAGAAGAACACTAGAATGGAGATCCTTACTGTGGTACGAGCCATCCCAAGGGATGAGGAATTTGGCCAATGGCACCAGGAGACAATGGGTAATAAGGGGACAGCTCTGAAGGGTGAGGTGGTCGTGGAATTCCTGGTGATGAAGAAAAGTCAACAGACATTAACACACTCATGATGGACCCCTAATTCAACTTTCGGTTTTTTATTGGGAATTCCCCAGCCCTACTGGTACTTCTAAGCTCCTTCTGACATGGTTCTCATTCAATCTGTATATCTAAACTAGGTATATCTTTCTGTCAGTACCCCAAATGCTAGGTTTGACCCAAAAGCTCACCTGTCTTTGGGTCAATTTCTGGTGAGAGGTGGGAGGGTGGCGAGCCGGGTGAGAAGTGGTCATTACTGTAGGTGATGAGTGGTGTCAGTGGGTGCATATGATGTGGGTGTTGCACCACGGGAACTTTGTTTGACTGCAAGAGAAAAGCAAGGGTTTGTTTGCACTGTAAAAATCTTTTTTTAAAAAAAGGAAAGGTCAGCGGAAAAAGGGAATAAACCCATTGTTGCTTTCATAGGAGGTTGCTCATATCTGATTTCCTGCAACTGTCCAAAAAGACATTTTTTTCAGGTAGAACATCCACTATAAGCCTGGGCAGGAGTGAGTGTGTAACTAAAAACAGATTAGATTGCATTGCATAGTAAAAGTTTATACTTTTACATTTTCATATATAATAGATAAATTAAATGAGCAGGTTTTAAGAACATGTAATTTTATCCAGCTAAAATCAGTGAGTAATAAGGCAAAATTATGACCATTACAGCTGCATCACTTTACCGGAAGAACATTGTTTAAATGCATTATGCATTTTAGTTCTTAGGAATTTTTTTTCTTCCAAGGACTGACTAAAGTTGTTCACGTCTGAGTGCACTGATTTCAGAACAAGAATGAAAAATGTTAACTGGACAACAGATGAAACTGATATATGTTTATGATGCCGATGATATAAATGGAAACATAACATGCAAATCAATTCACAATACATTCCAGTGCCAAAGAACATATTTAAAAACAATACAAAATATAAATAA
This sequence comes from Hemicordylus capensis, assembly GCF_027244095.1. Taxonomy (NCBI): domain Eukaryota; kingdom Metazoa; phylum Chordata; class Lepidosauria; order Squamata; family Cordylidae; genus Hemicordylus; species Hemicordylus capensis. The sequence continues at coordinate 18,185,743 of NC_069664.1, read as the reverse complement.
ATAATAAAAACCACAGCACAGCAGAAAAACCAAAGCACAACAACAAAAAAGGGCTCCTAGGATCCAGAGTGGAAAATCTATCAAAAGCCAAATTCCTGTTGAAAAAGAAAGGACTTCACTGTGTGACAGAAGGCATAGAAGGAGAATGTCCAAATCCCTAGAATTTGCGCCTGTGGGCTTCCCAGAGGCATCTGGTGGACCACTGTGGGAAACAGGATGCTGGACTGGTTAGGCCTTGAGCCTGATCCAGCAGGGCTGTTGTTATGAGTTCCAGATCAAAGAAGCCACTACAGAAAAGCTCCTGTCCCACACCACTGCCAACTGAACTTCTGCAGGACATGGAGCAAGGTCTTTGCTGAAGATCTTATCTAGCAGGCAGGGTCATTAAATAAGGGCCGTTCAATAAATAGGAGAGAAGGCAGTCCCCAATAGAAGTAACAAAATGCTCATATGTTTTATTCACTTGTCTTGTTCATTTACATTTGTATTCAGCTACCTTATTTTGTACTGGTGGCTTCCAACTGGAAACAGCCAATGTCATTCTCAGAAACTTCCAACTGTCCAATGAATTAGGTAGATACCTACTACTAACATCACTCGGGATAAGAATTTACAATACTCATTCTCCTTAATTTAAACTAATCTTGGAATAGTCCCAATATATTGTGGCGTGCAATCTGATGCTGAAGTTCAGTTCCACAACACAGGAGATTGGGAGGAGGATGAAGGTACAACAGGGCATGAAGCCAGACAAGTAAGCAGGTCAGGAGTAGCAGCAGCCACTGCCACCCCCAGCTGAAGGTGAGGTGTGCCAAGCACTGGAAAAAAGGAAGCCTCAGCACTTTGAACAAGAGTATATCATCTACCAGTCTGTGCATCATCAAGGTATACTTTTAAACCACCTGAAGACTGTCTAGCACCTTCATTGGAAGCTTAGGATGGAAGCCCCCTGTGGAATCTAGGAAGCAGCTAAGGACTATGTTTACAGTTTATAAATTCTAGATCCCTGCAGGAACCACTCTCCCTCAAAAGCTATTGGCAGAGACCTGATAGCAGGGGTCGGCAACCTTTCAGACGTGGTGTGCCAAGTCTTCATTTATTTATGGTTTTGTGTGCTGCATCCCTGCGGAGGCATGGCTCCAGGAGGGATGTGTCCAGAGTGGGAAAAGGAGGGTGCAGTACAAGCAGCAGAGCTGGTCAGAAGGTGAGAGCCAATGGACAAAGTCTGGTAGAGGCAGGAGCCAAGCTGGCGAGAACTAACTGCCACTGGGTCAGGCTGTTCTGCCTCTTCCACAGCAGGAGTGAATGGAGGAGAAAGGGGAGGTCTGGCTGCCCCCTAAGCAAATCAAGAGATGGCAACAAGAGGAGGAGTTGCAGGCAGGCATGAAGAAAGGCAGGTCATGCCAAGTTGGCTGGGCAGGGAGAAAGAAGAGCAGCCAGAAGGGCAGAAAGGGAGAGACTCTCCAGCAGTGTAGGGAATTTTTTTCCAGGGAGCAGACCAGCTGCAACGGGGGCTGCAGTCTAAAGGATGTGGCTCCAAGAGGAATGCTGTGCCGGCCCTGTATCCAACACTTCGGAGATGGGCATGGCGCAAATGGCTGTATGTGCCACTTCTGGCACGCATGCCAGTGGTTGTTGACACCCACCAGATAGTTTCTGGTACCCTTAATGGAGTCCACAGCCACCTGCTAATTGACAGGACTGGTTTTTTTCTTCAACCTCTCAAACACAAAACTCTGAGATTGGCAGAGGAGGGGTTCATCTTGTTTCTCTATATCAATATAGTATTGCAATGTCACTAGCAATTAATTAATGCAATTAATTTGTGCCTCAGGTTTTCTTCATGAGAACCCTTTATTTGCCCGCTTGTGGCAGAATGACTCTTCAGTTCTGCGTTCACTGGTTATGTCTAGCTCATTTTTACGATGTCATTATTTTGTCAGGTAACTAACAATGACACAGTCCATTCCTATAGCATGTTAGGTAGTGAATGGAATGGAATCTTTATTTCGGTCATTGACCAGACAAAAATACAACACAATAAGTAGTAACCTCCAGCAATCATGATTCTGCCAGTGCTTTCTTACAAAACACCATTTACAATATAACAATATATAGTACACTCATGATTTTACCAATTGCTTCCTTACACAGCTTTCAATGTGGCAAAATTTGCCACCTTAGTGGAAACATTAATATCACTGTCGGACAAAAGGAGAGACACATAAAAGGTCGATGGTCTACCTGGGAATCTAGACAAAATAGTTGACAAAAATGCTAGCCGAATATCTCTATAAAATAAACAGTGAAGCAACATATGATCACTTGTCTCAACCACTCCTGACTGAGACGGGCATAACATTTGAGCAAAAGGAAAACCGAGATAGTGATCCTCTAAGAGAGCGGAGGGCAGCACATTCAAGAGTGCCAGGGCAAATGCCCTTCTCAATTTAGCAAGAACAAGCTCAAGTAAATATTTAGCTGGTCTATGAGGGTGAGTTGCATAACCTAAGAAAGGTAAACATCTGACTCGGGCCCTGTCTTCCTGAGTCACTATGTTCCAAATCCACTTGCCTAATTATCTCTTTGCTTTTAAGATCCCTAAAGAGACCAACATGGGGATACTTAGCTTTCTAATTGCCTCTCAACTCTCTCTTTCCATACAGATGAAAAGTTGTCCTTCAGGATCAGAGGTGCAAGGCCTGCGTGACCAAGGTTTAATTTCAAATAAGAGATCTTTGCAACTCAGACATGTGCTTCAATTGGAACTAACCCAAGTTCCAGCCTTAATGCTGCGTTGGGTGTCCCTCTTGGCACCCCAAGGATTGTTCTAATAAATTTGGTTTGTACCAACTCTAGGGGGTGGAAATCCTTATAACTGCTCAGCTGGGCTCCATATAGTAGTTGGGGTAAAATTTTCCCTTTGAAGATCTGAATTGCAGCGGGGATGTTACCACCTCCCTTCCCTAAAAAGAATCTAATGAGTGCCATTGCACTCTTTTGTGCCTCTTGTGTAACATGGAGTAGATGTGCTCTCCAATAACCATTACATTGGAAAACCACACCTAAATACTTATAGAGCCTGACTTGTTCTATGTCTTGGCCATCAATTTGCCACTTATGCTGCACAAATTTCTTCTGGAACACCATAATTTTGGTTTTCAGATAGTTAATTTCTAGTTCTTCCTCTCAGCAGTATGCAGCAAATTTTCGAAGGGCTTTGCGCAAGCCTATCTTTGTAAAGCAGAAAATTGCTGTGTCATCTGCACACAGCAGCGCTGGAAATTATTATTATTATTTATTCAATTTCTATACCGCCCTTCAAAAAATGGCTCAGGGCTGTTTAGACAGAGAAATAATAAGTAAGTAAGATGGATCCCTGTCCCCAAAGGGCTCACAATCTAAAAAGAAACATCAGATAGACACCAGCAACAGTCACTGGAGATACAGTGCTGGGGGTGGATAGGGTCAGTTACTCTCCCCCTGCTCAATAAAGAGAATCGCCACGTTAAAAGGTGCCTCTTTGCCAAGTTAGCAGGGGTTATGTTGGAAATGAATAACTCATTCTTTTATAGACACAAATTTGTGACAATTCTTCACGTTTATGCCTAGAGAAGTAGTTTTCAGGTGCTCTTTCAGTGAGAGGATGCTGAAGTGAAGATAAAAACAAAGTGTAATTTTAGCTTCTCTGCAACGTCCATTACATTAATGCAGACTCCTTTCATACTGTGGCACTCTTAACAATCCCAAATGACAAACCTCCTCCTGACATTAACAGCAATCTTCTTTTGTTTTTAACTTCTTTAGTCAGAAACTCCTCAAAAATACATTTGGTCCAACTTATGCCCTATCCTAAACACATATGAGCAAAGAAACTCACTCAACTGAACTGTAAAAGCAATCAACAGAATTAAAGACAAATTGTGTAGAAGAATATCAATAGAAACTTTCGGATGAGTCTGACCTGAGAAGCTAACTCAAAAAAATAAATAAATAAAACCACAGACACTTACTAAATGAGCAGGAGAGGGGGACCTTGCATCCTTCAGTGTCGCTCCAGATGGTACATCAAGCAGTGGCCACTTCACCTGCAAGTACTGAAAGAAATCAAAATAAAGGTGATGAAACCACAAAAGCAAAATAGCACAGAAACCAGACAGACAACAAAATTCATGGGACCTTTATGGCCAAAATAAGTAGCCAAATGTAACCTTCAGGATGTTGCAAAAACAAGACGTCACGATACTAAGACATTCTTCATATCTAGGCAACTTCACTATCATAACTATCATATCGTATATAAGTGCACACTTCTGGTCTGCCACACAAAGTCGGCGGGGGAAACGCAACGGGGGTCGTGGTAAGAGCACCCTCACTGGCCCTTAAACCTACCCCCCCCTTTGAAGCGGATGAACCGCCAGACTTCTTAACCCATTTGTAGGTCCGTAAAAGGGCCTCCAAACTGGTTCATACACTGGTCTGTGCACAAACCACTAGCTGCCCCTTCTTGTCCCACCCACTGTCACTTGAATGGGAGGAACATCTAGACCTCACACATGAAGAGCTTCCATATTATACTGAGGTACTGTGAGAACAAACCACAGTTATGCAGTAACATTAATTGGTCTCCATCTTCCACTTCACAGAGTAATTACCTAGGGCACTGATTCACCTTCCCTTCCAAGCCTCATTTCAATATTCACCAAATTTTAACTGTGTTCCAAATTTCCATTAACCGCTTTGGATTTCAAAAACAAAAACTGAATTGAGAACACTCTTTCAGGTGTTTATGGGTGGGTGGGTGGGCAATTTCAGTATTCTCATAGCTACTCAGGCACTGCTTATGCTCTGCAGACATCAGAACTCAGGCCTTGCTCAGCTATGCCAAGTGACAACTGCAGCTCAAGAACAAGTCAGCAGCACAGGAGATATAGCACATTCTCAGTTATTAAAATTAAACAACTTGATCCAGTGACTTTTTGTGTACATCGGAGCACACACAGAACTTTCGATGAGGATTGGTGAACTTTATATGTTACTTTCAGGAAGATATTTAGATCAATCTAATTTTGTCAAAGTATTTAAAACAATATGCCAACTGGATATTTAATAATATTTACCAGCATGAAAAAAAAATAATTTTGACCAGTTTAAAATGCAGCCTTAATATGGTATTAAATGTTGCCTTAATCTTTATTTTTCTAGTGTCAATATCACAGAAATTTAGCTTGGCTTGCAGTACTGGACACTGCTTGTGTCCAAAGTACCTAAAATAAGAGGTACCTTGTATTGTATTTTTAGTAGAGGAATGAAACCACTCATATTATAAGCTGAGTGCTGTGAAATGCTGGGCTTGGGAATGTGGACTGGATAAGTTGCAGCTGTGCAATGGAATTTCCCTAACACACAAATCTTCATGATGTAAAACAGCTGGAAGGAAATCCCAGCATGCTCTGTTTAGAGGCAGAACAACCAATAATTTAAATGGAAGCTTAACCCTTCAACTTAAAACAAACCTCCACATTTCCTCCAACATATATTCCAACTATCTATTTCAGGTGGGAAATGCTACATAAGTGTAGATCCATTTTGATAGGTAATTTGAACAAATGCATTCCTGCAGAGTCAAGAATCTTCTGAAAGGCTGGCAATCACAAAATAATACACGAGAAACAAAAGTAGTCTGCTTCATCAGATGGGCTGCATTTCTCTTACCACCAACTCCACTCAAAGTAAAAAAACAAATCCATCCAGTTGATCTCTTTACGGACAGTACTTTGGATACACACACACATACACACACGTACGTCTTGATGCACCTGCACTTCTATGCCCATCTTAGAGATTATGAACTATCAGGTAGCACCAAAACACCACTCACACATCAACAATTTCTAGCTAGACAGTAACAATAATCACATTTCTACCAGAATTGTAAATAAGGTTTCTAGGAAGAGCTCATTTAAAGTCAAACACACTGAAATATCACCTATCTTTTACTCCATTGCAAGATATCCTCCTTTCCACGTGGAAATTTTTAAAAAGCTACATCAGACAGTACATTTATTGTGAAGATTAAGCAAACAAATCATGGCTATGGCACTGGATATGGCAGTAGAATTTTAAAAGCTATAGCAATAATGAGGAAACAAAAACAAGAGCAAAATAACTTTTTACCAAAGTTATTTGCAGAGGAGCCCTGCTTGCTTTTGACAATTTTTCAACATGTTTTCATGCAACTCATGTTATAGAGGAAGGGCAGCAATACCTTAATAAAACTAAATTTTCAGCTGGTAGCATGTAAAAAATGTTAATATTCCACATTTTGGGGCAGATTGCCCAAATAAGTGAAAAATAAGTGAAATCTCCTCGTGAAAAATCCTTCATTTATTTCCCAAAAAAGTCCTAGAGGGTCCAAGGTTCAGGATCACCAGCTTAAAGGATATTTGGGCAAGCCTATCAACTACTTTGGTTGCAATATCAATTCATACGCTAGATCTGTATGTGCACCATATTCATATAAGCAATTTAATTTACAGTAAACATTTTGAGACTGGAAACAAATCCCTTCTAAAGGCACTCTCTCAAGAGGTAGTGGTAGTGTGATGTGAGTGACTGAGAGAATATATGTCATACTTCCTTAGCAACTTGTGAAGCATTTTCACAGCACTAAATTTTTCATGCTCTTAATACAAACCCCTTGCATCCCCCCCCCCTTTTAAACTCAGGAGAACTACAGCTTCAAAAGGAGATCCCAGGTGTGTCCTGTTAAAGATGCTGATCCATCTGTTTAAGACAGACCTTTTTAGAGAAGCTGGGAAGCGTGTGCCCTTTGGGGCACTCAGATCAAACACCTGGATGGGCAGGACTTAATATTTACATTTTAAAAGATTGTTTCCTGTTGGAGACCCATACTCCAGGCCAGTGTTCCCTGTAACAGGGATTCCCAGATGTTGTTGACTACAACTCCCATGATCCCTAACCAAAGGCCACTGCAGCTGGGGATGCTGGGAGTTGTAGTCAATAACATTTGGGAATCCCTGTTACAGGGAACATTGCTCCAGGCCAGAAAAAGGCAGTGTAGTTCCCAAAAATGCCATCTCTGTGTCATTCAAGAAAATACCCCACAGTGCCACAGTGGGAAAATGCTTGACTAACAAGCAGAAGGTTGCCAGTTCGAATCCCCGCTGGTATGTTTCCCAGACTATGGGAAACACCTATATCGGATAGCAGTGATATAGGAAAATGCTGAAAGGCATCATCTCATACGGCGCAGGAGGTGGCAATGGTAAACCCCTCCTCCAAAGACAACCACAGGGCTCTGTGGGCACCAGGAGTCAAAATTGACTTGACAGCACACTTTACCTTTATTCCCTCACAATCAATTTCATTTTCCATACACTGTTGTTGCATCCTCTAACTTCTGAAGTACCAACCTAACCTAGACTGTATTCAGACTAATGATCTGCTAGAAGTTCACACTGGGGTGGGTGGGTGCTATTACTAGGAGAGTTATCTGTAGGGTTCACTTTTCACTGGGAGTTAAACATTAAATCCAATTTAGTTATGGCTACATATATGCCACCCTGAGCTCCTTGGAGAAAAAGTGGGATAAAAATGAAACTAGCAACTGTAAGAACACCATCAACCTTATACTGTCTGCACACTTGTCTCTGTTTAGGTTGTGGATATGCATCTTTGAATATCAGTACAGATACAGAAATTCACTGCTACTGCGATAGCGTGTGTCACAGCCCACCATGCCTCCCTCCCACAACATCTAGGCCTTTTCCAATTACACTTGCTTCCCAGTGGGCACTACTGAAGTAGAGCCACAAAACAAGATTTCTAGAGTGAATAGAATCTTTTAGCCTCATGGCAGAGGGTTACAAAAGTGCACCTCCCTGAATGTATATAGGAGACCTCTACGGCTCTTTACAGTTTAGTTGCCACCCAAAAAACTAGAGTTGCCAAAGAGGCAATCCCAATTCCCAGTGGCTGGGTTAAAATAAGTCTGTCTTTATGTGAGAAACCCCCCTGATGAATTATGTTATGGAAGGCATAAATGTTCCGAGACAGGGCTAATGATCCATCTGGTTCCACTCTGCTGAGAGCTGAAATGTGTACTGGGACAAATGCAGGAAAAGATCGAGTCACAATGATGTAACTAGCCTGGAAGCGGAAACTTACTAGAAGGGTGAACAAAGACCTCAAGGGGCTAACCCATGAGAAGGCAGAGAAGGCCAGGTGGCTGGGCAGGAGATAAAAACAGTGTCTGGGGGTTGTCAAGGTTTTTCCATCTTGGATAAGTACAGGGCATAGGCTGAGAAGGCTGTAACAAAGGGAAACTCCAGCTTTCTAAAAGCCGGCAAGTTGAAAGGCATTATTTCTAACAGTAGCCTAGATATGTGCAATATTCCTTTCAATCTATTTGTTCCATATCCCCTTGTTCCCCTTATCTTAACCTCAATAAACTTCTAGGATTTACCTTCACTCCTAGTGCTGAAAAACACCAGCATGGGGCAGACATGGCTGTGGGTCCCCAGGAAATAAAGGTGGGGTCAGCAAAGGGCTGAGTGGAGATTCCTTGTATTTTAGAGTAGTTGGGGTCAAAGGTCTGCTACCCTGAGGAGGTCAAGTGGATGTTTGCTTATGTCAGATTGGGGAGCACGTGAGGCTCACCTGGACTCAGAGTGCTAAAACTTCATGTGATAATGAATGCCTCTTTACGCTCATCTCCTAATCTCTAATTGGGGTCACCAGAGAATAAATAGGTGGTGCACATTTCATTTGCTTTTTGAAGGATTCAGCATTCTAACATTTCTCACTTGGAAGCGAGGGGCACTGGGGAAATGGGAAATGTTTACAGAGTGAAATGGCTTTCTATACAACTTCCAATCTGAGATTTGGAAGGAGGTGCACACTGATTCATTCTCTTCTGCAAAAGAGGAGGATACACATGACCAAAAGCGTGTGACTGCGAAATACTCCAACACCAAACAACCCCTGCTAACTTGGCAAAGAGGCACCTTTTAATGTGGTGATTCTCTTTATTTAGCAGGGGGAGAGTAACTGGCCCTATCCACCCCCAGCACAGTACCTCCAGTGACTGTTGCTGTATCTATCTTCTGTTTCTTTTTAGATTGTGAGCCCTTTGGGGACAGGGATCCATCTTATTTGTTATTTCTCTGTGTAAACCATCCTGAGCCATTTTTTGAAGGGCGGTACAGACATCGATCGATAGACAGATAGATAGTTATGTATGCCATGGGGTTTCTGATCCAAAGGGTATCCCCATGTTGAGTTCTCCCTCATAACATCTATGAACACTCCATGATGTGATACCATGTTGCAAGTTTCCTCCAGCAAACAAAATGGAGTGTGGTTAGGGAAACTTGCAATGTGATATCACATCACAGGATGAGTGTCCATAAATACACATTAGGTGGAGAACTAAACACAGGGATGCAATTGCTCACAGCAGCTCCATAACAGGCATAACATGTGTTCTGGCCCAAATCGAAATTACAACCCAATAATATTCCACAAATGTTCTTGTGTGTACTGTTGAGGACCCACTGACAGGTATGGTACTTGAGTGAGTGAAGAACAGTGTATCAGTGATATCCTAATGTGATAATTAGGATATTGTGACTTAGGATATTGGGATAATGTGAACTGTAGTGATAACTACAATTACTGGTTGTAGGCGACATAATTTGTGTTGAAATTTCTAGTTTTTGTGATATAATGCAGCCCACTCCCCAAAAAGGTGAACACTGAGTTTTTCTAAAGGCTGTAGTGGATAAAGGCAACTCTGTACCTTCTGAGACTTAGCAAAGATATAGTTAACACCTTCACAGCAGTGTTCAGCTTCTATGGCAAGCAGCTTTATTTGCTAAAGTCCAGCACCAGATACAGGCCATATTCACATTTTTCCTCAGGAGTGAAGCAAATGCTAAAATGTAGAGTAACTGCCAAAAAGAATGCTTTTGAATATGGAAGTTTCTGTATCTCCCCACCCCACCTCCACACCCCACGTTTCAGAAGCAAAAATTGGAAGGTGACCAATATACAAATCACCTTTGGACAAAGGAAGCAGGATCTGTGTACATTTGACATGGAACAGGAAGAGAGCTTATCTCATTCTTATAAAACATACAAACAATCCACTGTGACAGACCAGCTTGCCCATAATGCAGAACTGTTTCCCTTCAGTCCTTTACACTTTAGCTGTAAAATTCAGCCTCCAAACTCAAAGCAGAGTCTATAGCCAAAACTAACAACTCCAGGGCAAAAATGGATGAAAAAATACAAGCAAGGGGCCTTGTCCTGAGAGAATTAAGTCACAACTGTAACAGTTGTGTTGCTACCTTGGGGAAATATTTAGGGCAGAGTATGAAAAATCCTAAGCACCAGGGAGACATGGCACCTAAAAATTTAACTTTGGTGCATAGACTAGGATATTCCAAGGGGGAGTTATTTAATAAAACCTTTATTTGTTCCTGGCAGCCCTGCTTCTGTTCCAAGTTTGATATTTGTAAAGGGAATAAAGGGAACCCCATTTACCGTGCCCCTCCACAGTGTCTATCGATCACTAAGTCTGGTATTGTCTCCTAGGTTTTTGTGTTCGCTCAAAGTTCCTTTTTTTTTTGGTCAAGGCCTGGTTTAAGGTGCACCATTCATTTTTAAAAGGTCCTAGTCCACATGTTTGAAAAATACACAGCAGGCTATCACATTGAATCTCTCTACTCATACATAACTGGCATCAGTTTGACATTTGGAAGGATTGGTTTGCAAACTTAGGTTCAAGCAGCTAGTATATTCACCTAATTCACTCACTGCATACAGTTAACGTAAGCTACATGACTGTTGTGGAATCATAAAGAGTGGATACATCAGATCTGGTACCCTTAATACTTTTCTCCAATCCTTCATGAACATAGTTCTTGTATACTCACTCTCTCTACAGTCCTAATGAAGGTCTGAATGTCAGATCCCACTTCCAGCCTACATGCATTCCCAGACAGAGTTCCATCTGGGCACCGAGACATTGCCTATAATGCTCATGCTTTGGCCCAGCTAGTTCTGCTTCACTGTTAACAGAGAATTCAGGCAGATCCTACAACCATGTTTTTCAACGCTCTGCTAACTGAGAAATGCTGAAATGTTTAATATTGAACATCTTTTAAAGCTCATATTATGATTGTTTATTCTACTGCTGGTTTTCTCATTATCTGTTGCCTTTTCTCTTATGATTGGATCCAGTTTTTTTCCCCTGTGTGAACCACTTTGTATAAGTGCATTTTTAGAAAATTTATATTAAAATGCTTTACATAAATAACAGTCCCCTATACTGTACTAATATGAATAAGCAAAGAACATTCTCAACCTGCTGTGACTCATACAACATCTGCAATGGCCCACCTTCACACATAACTCTTCGGTTTAGCAGTGAGTGCAGAATGCACTTTCCAGGGTTCCCATCTCCTTTTGCCAACTCCACGTTTCTGAAAACTGTGTTCATTTCTGTGCTTTTATTGTATACTTTTACTATGGTTAACCACCTTGCTTCTAACTGCTAGGGGGTACAGAGTTTATTCTAGGCTCCTACCACCACAACCAGCACACCAGACACAACCCCTGCCCAATGCAATGATGGCCCTGAAAAGAAAGAGAACAGGAAAGAGGGCAGGGGAAAACTTCCTCTTCTGTGTTTATTTTGTACCGCTATCTAACTGTTGTGTACCTACATATACTGTTTAAATCAAGAGTTCAATACGAGTCAATAAATGCCTTTGACTAATCAAGTAATTAGTTTTGTAATATAGTATAAGGTTATGAAAACAGAAGGGAAACAATACTTGTTTTCTGTTTTTGAATTTCCCCCTCTTCCTCATCTATTTCTTTTTAAGAAACAGCCTAGTTCCTCATATGAAGCCTCACATGTCCAAGCCCAGCTGAACGTTAGAATAAGCCATGAGGTAGTCGACATTAAAAAAAAAAAGACGTTATCGCCCATAATGGTTATGCACACAGTGAGAGGAGCAAATATTTTAGGCCATTCCTTCCAGGAGAGCTAGGAGATAGGAGAAGGAAACAATGCACCCACACATTTTAAAACTGTGATGAGATTCCTCCAGCTAGAGCTGAATCCTTGCCCTGTATGTAGAACTGGGCTGAGGATCTGTAATCAGATCTTAGTCTTCAAGGCTCCTACAACAGCCAATTGTGGACAAGGCAGGGAGCCAGGACTGTCATCTGTACAAGGAGTATGTTTGGTATGCAGCTGGCCCCATGACCCCCAACTAGCTAGAGCAGTGACCTACAGTACACTCTGGGCTCTGAGTACAGTAGAAGTAGTTTCCTAAATGGCTGCCTTTGATCTACTCTCCAAGCCCTGAGATCAAAGCGGCTGGTTAGATTGGGGAAGTCCCTGGATCTGGCTGCTGTACAGCTCCAGTCTGTTTCCAAACACTGAGCGGAGATGTGAGCTCACTTGTCCTTTACTGCAGAGTCATTTTAGAAGACATTTGCAACACCCATAACTTCTGGGACAGGCAGCACTGCCCCGCTTGGTGAGTCAGCTTCCTACAAAGCACTGGCAAGAGCCCGAGCAGCCATGAAACCCAAAATACCCACAGAGGACGTGCAGAAAGTTCTAACCAATTAAAAGTGCTGCGTGTTGTCATTTTCCAGCTGGCTTATTTTACACCCCACCCTTCTTTTCTACTCAACACTCTTGGTCACAAAGGGGGCTTTCTAATCCATTTTGTAAGCAGAGAAGCTGCTGGCAAGTGGGGGCTGGTGCCTCGGCGGAGGTTGTATAAAGGCTCCTTCTTATTTTAAACAATTTAGAAGGCAGTATGTGGGGGGTGGGGGAAGCACTCTGAAAATATACAAGGAAGGGGACCCGGCTAATGGTACAGGGGCATTATGGAAAACTGAACACACACACACACACACCCCAAGTACAAGACGGTGCCTCTCGTGCCTCTCACACAGACGTTCACTGTACAGCCATGTGCAAAAAAAAAAAAAAAAGAAAGAAAGAAAGAAAAAAAGAAAAAGAAAAAAAGAGCTAATGGCATATTGAAGCTATAAAAGTTTCAAAATGGTTACATTCCAGAGAGATTAGAACAAGCCCAAGTTGCTTGTTACCTTTCCTTCCCTCCCCCTCTTGGCAAGCAGGGGAATGAAAAGGATTTTAACCATTTCTCTGCCACATGCTGTTGAGCCACACACACTGCCCTGGGCACCCTGCTGTCTGCACATTAACCTGCCATTTGCCAAATAGCTTCTCCCCAGCTGGGGATTAACACACACCAATTTAAACAACAATCCAGTGGCCCTGAAGTCCTAAGGTTTGAACAATGGGGTCCGGACAAGAGGCCTTAGTTTATCTAAGACCGCAAACAGTCATGGCAGCCTTCGCCAAGACGTTTGCAGCAAACTGTGAGGTGTAGAAAAACAAAAACAAAAGAAAACTTGCTACAACCAATTAAGATACCACAAAGTACTCTTCTTCCTGCCTGCTAGATGTGAAGCAAAATGGGGAGGGGGCAGAGATATGGGGTGAAATTTTTCTGCAGGGGAAAAAAAAATCAAGGAGCAAAACATTTCACACTTTATTTTTCTGTTGAAAAGGTTTCCAACATTCATTGTTTCATAGAGTAACAACAAATTGTCAACAATGCAATATTAGGCAAGCCTGTAATTTCCAATTTGTAATTAAGCCTTTTCAGGTGATCATTCCTAAGGAATGTGTGTGAGAGAGTACATATATGTTTTATTGATTTGTAAACAAGAGGATAATATGGTGGATTGGTTTGTGGTATGTATGTATGTTAAACAACATACCAAATTGGATCACAGTCTATTTAGAGCACCCAGAAAATCTGCATAGTAAAAATTTCCGGGGGGGGGGGATTATGTAAATTTCATGCACATTAGGAAAACCATGGCATGGGAAAAGTGTTCTGGAAAGTTCTCCAATAAACCTGTATCTCAGAGTGGGGGAAATAAGAGACAAAATTCAGTGTGATGGAATAGCCCTAAGGTCTGCAGTTTGTAACAGGCTTATGACAGAGTTCAGGAAGTTTTACCCAGACTTAATTAGATTAGTCTCTGCTAGGTGCAAGACAGATTTCAGTCTGTACCAAGGGCTACTGGGACAAACAAACAAAAATGTCTACATTCCTGCACTCATTACACACACAGTGAAGATTATCCTAGGGCAAACTTTGTTCTGCTTCTCAAACACCTTAACCCAGCATATTCAGTAATCGATCATACAATGAGCTTCTCTTTAAAGACATAACTCTCATGGGTACCTTTCACATATCACATATTGTTTGACCCTCCATTCCGCAAATAACATTTACAACACCAGCTCTTTGTGGACTGGTTCAGAAGACATATCCAACTGACCTTACACCCATGTGATGAGCGATGCCTCATCCACACTGTTCTATAGCCTCAACTTACCACCATCCCATCAATTTCCCAATATTCTTTCACACTTTACAGCAGGAGTTCTCAAGCTTTTAATAATGTGATTACCTTAAGTAATATATAAATTTATGTGACCCTGCCCCCAAGATTAAAGCTATCAGTCTTATAGGTAGATGTAAATAAAGCTTATTTACCTTTCCAATGAGAAGCATGGGATTGCTTGCTCTTGTTTAGTTTTTCAAACTTGGATTTATGTTTGAGACTGTCAACCTAAATGTTGGGTTCCAATTTCTTTTAAAATAAAAATAAAAATCAATATTTGCTCTTTAAAGTGGCAAATGCTGAAAACTCCAATTCATACAAATAGGAAGGAGACCAGTATTTTCACAGTTTTCTACTCAGCTTGTATTCTAATCCAAAATTCAGGAGGAGACATAATCAGGAACTTAAAGCAATCCTAAAGAGCTGCCCTGCCATATCCCAGGCACCGGGAAGCGGACAGGGAGATAGGTGCCAACAACCACCCAGTTTACCCACTGCTCATAAGGTTCAGCACTCAGCACAGGCACAAGAGGGGTGTTTCTTTGGCCAATGAGCTGGAAGATAACCCTTTTCTTCTGATCCAGAAGAGAGTTCCCTTTCAGAAAACACTCACTAAAGCTCTTCTCCTGAGAGGGAACTTTCTCGGCCGGTCAGCCAAAGAATGATTGTGCCTAGCCTCAGCTTTGTGAGCAGCAGAGAACCAGGTGCTTGTTGGCTCCTGTCTCTCTCCTTTTATCATTGGATAAAATTAGATGGGCAGTCTCAAACATAAAACTCAGGGTTGAAAAACTAAGCAAGAGTAAACAATCCTATGGTTCCCATTGGAAAAGGGTGTGTGTGTGTTTGTGTGTGTGAACAAACTCACAAGGCCTGGACCAATTTGAACCAAATTTGGTACTGTTGTAGGGACACCTCAATGGTGTAGTTTGTGATGATGTAATCCACCCCAATTCAAGATGGTGGATTCATGAATGTTTGAGGTGCAAGTGGGCTAATTTGTGACCCATCTAACTGATTTGATCCAAATTTGGTACAGCTCTAATGACACCTCAGTGGTGTAGTTTGAAAGATGTAATCTATTCCTACTCAAGATGGTGGATGCATGAACATTTGAGGTGCAAGTGGGCTAACTTGTGGACCGTCTAACAGATTTGGACCAAATTTGGTGCAGATGTAGAGACATCTCAATGGCATTGTTTGTGATGATGTCATCCACCCCAATTCAAGGTGGCAGATGTGCAAACGTTCGGGGCACAAATGGGAACCAATTTGGACCAATTTAGTACAGTTGTAAGGTCACAAAGGGACACCTCAACGGTGTAGTTTGTGATGATGTCATCCAACCCATTTCAAGATGGTGGACATGTGAACGTTTGAGGCATTATCAATTAAGAGTAGAGTGAAAGGAGAGTAGGCAGATTAATTCTTACCAGATCATCTTGTTAGGCGAATGTGTTTTGCGGACTTATTTGCAAGGCTGATCTAAACTACAGCAGGAGTTGTAGTCCAACAACATCTGAGGACCCACGTTTGAGAACCCCTAACCCTATTCAATATGCATTTTCTCTGTTTTTAATATTTTGCACTGTAATAGCTATTTTTGCTATATAATAAAACTGACTGACTAGTGTAGCATAAGAGCATAAACATGCTTGAAGACTTAGAAGGAGGCTGTTAGAACTGAGCTTTTTTTCATGAATGCAAAATAACCTGACAAAATGCTTCTTGGAATGATTCTTACCCAATGTCATTAAGACCAGTCATCTAACTGCTGAATCCCTTTTCCAGATAGATACATTAGAAACCTTATTTTCAGATGCAGCTGTATGGAGGGTGTAAAATCAATGCTGCAAAGTGTATCACAATTAGCTTTTCTAAAGCAAATATAAGTAAAGTTGTTAGTTTTCTGAAAATTGATCTATTATTTGAGCTCTATGGACAATATAATGCCAAAATTCTCTTGAAGGTTGTTAAGGATGCATTGACAAAACATTTTTCATAATCTGTTCACTTGCAATTAGATTAATTAAGACTAATTGGACTGATTAATCCTGATCTACATTATGACTGAGAAATTTTGTCTAACTTCTGAATTGTGTTCTTCTTTCAACAGAATTAGCTTTATTAATTCGATGGCCTGACCCTCCTAATCCTCACAAGACACATAACACTCCTTTGGAGGCCCAGATAGGTCAAACAAAAAGTTATGTATCTTCTTTCCTGCAGTTTCCCCCCATCCCTTAGAGCAATGTTTCTAAACGTTTCTAGAGTCATGGACTGGTACATTATTTGTGCGCAGTTTCCTGGACCAGCAGTCATCCCCCCTTGCCCCCACTCCCAGGCACCCCGCAAACAACTATTTTGGACAGCTCTCCGGAGCACATTTCCAGGCAGCCCTCACTGATGAACATAGGAACATAGGAAGCTGCCATATACTGAGTCAGACCATTGTTCTATCTAGCTCAGTGTTGTCTTCACAGACTGGCAGCGGCTTCTCCAAGGTTGTAGGTAGGAATCTCTCTCAGCCCTATCTTGGAGAAGCCAGAGAGGGAACTTGGAAACCCAGATGCTCTTCCCAGAGCGGCTCTATCCCCTGAGGGGAAGATCTTGCAGTGCTCACACATCAAGTCTCCCATTCATATGCAACCAGGGCAGACCCTGCTTAGCTATGGGGACAGGTCATGCTACCAGCTCTCCAAGAGAGACCACAAGACCAGCTTTCCGGGAAGCAAAATGAACGTTATCCAGAAGTGAGGGCTGCCTGGCAATGAGCTCTGGAGAGCTCCCGCCGGCCCCCACCAGCCCAAAGTTGTTGTTTTTTGGGTGGGTGATTTTTATTAGTGATGTCTCATGGACCGGTACCCAACACCTTGTGGACCGGCGGTTGAGAAACACTGCCTTAGAGGTTGGAAAGTGCCAGGTTTGGTCTTGTACATACTCAATGTGCCATCATTCTTTTATTATTATTTTTTATTATTTTTTACATTTATATCCCGCTCTTCCTCCAAGGAGCCCAGAGCGGTGTACTACATACTTGAGTTTCTCTTTCACAACAACCCTGTGAAGTAGGTTAGGCTGAGAGAGAAGTGACTGGCCCAGAGTCACCCAGCTAGTTTCATGGCTGAATGGGGATTTGAACTCAGGTCTCTCCGGTCCTAGTCCAGCACTCTAACCACTACACCACGCTGGCTCTCATCCTTCAGCCAGCTTCCCAAGACTCAGGAACCAAACTGTAGGCCTTCTTGGCTTTAACTAGATCAGTTTGCAGACAATCCTCTGGCTGGACCTAAAAGCAGACTTGCCCATCTGGTTCAATCCACTCCTTTTAACTCAACTGCAGTATGCTCTAAAAGGTAAAGTGTGCCGCTGAGTCAGTGTTGACTCCTGGCGCCCACAGAGTCCTGTGGTTGTCTTTGGTAGAATACAGGAGGGGTTTACCATTGCCTCCTTCCTGGGCAATATAAGATGATTGCTTTCAACACTTTCCTGTATCGCTGCTGCCCGATATAGGGAAATGCAGCCAAACTGCAAGACAGGGAAACTTCACTACAAATAAAAAGTAGATCTTAATGGGCTTCTAGAAAAAATCTCAAAAATGCAGCTATCATTTTAATGTTATCATGCCTTTCCACCCAAAGGCTGTTTATGACAAAAACAAACAAACTGTATAAACTATAAAACCAATTCAATAACAGATTTTCTCAAAACTGGAAACTATTTACTGACTATTGGCAAAAACAAGGCACACTCTTCAACTAATGTCATAAAACAAATGAGTTGCAATTAAGCAATTCCACTTCTGCCTTGGCAGAAGTTAGAATGACTTCAAACAGGGTCTTGGCACCTTCCTTATGGAAGTTTGAAGGGCTGGGTCTTTAACAAGCCAACGTTTTAAAAAAATTACTCTTATTCTTTCATTCTTGGAGATGAAGTGTCAGTTCTTTCCCTCTATTTGTGCTGTTGACACTGCTGTTTTTAGGGTTTTTGATTCATCATAAAGAATGAAGGTGTTCATTCTTGATACAACATATTAATTTTTTATATGTCATATCAAAAATTAACTTCATTCTTTATGATCAATCCAAAACCCTAAAAACAGCCGTGTCAGCAGCACAAACGTGGGAAACAGAACTGATGCTACATCTCAGTGCAATGCAGAACAGCAATTTTTAAAATGTTGCCGTATTTGAACAACTAGCCCTCCACATGGAAGGTTCAAAGATCCTCTTAGAAGTCAGCCTAACTTCTGCTAATGGAGGCACTCTGGAGCAATCTAAAGACCTAAACATCTAGAGAGATTCTTATGAAAGGAAGCACTCTCTAAGATACCTGTTTGGGTCGTAAAGGCTTTTCTTGCAACAATTTCAAGATAAAAGCATTTTAAAATCTTCCCCTCTAAATTCTCCCCAACCATCCATCACAAACAAAGGGTAATTGCAATTCTGAAGCACTATCAAAAATGGCAAGAGACATAATCTGCTAAGATTGTCTCACAACAACTACTATTTATATACCGCTTTTTAACAGAAGGTGCCTCTTTGCCTAGTTAGCAGGGGAAGAAGGAAACATAGAATCAGTTATATGGTCCAAACTGACTACAATAATTATGCATATTGTACAGGTGGGGCAAGACAAAAACATTTTAAACAAATAAACCACATTCCCATAAACCCACATTGCTACTAAAAGGACAAACGAAATGATTAGAACCTCAATAGCTCAACAAAATTAAGCTATTTTAAAACAATTAGTCCAAAATATGTCCTCAACATAATACACTAACCAACACATGCACATCCACAGGAGGTATTTCTCTTTGCCCGTTTACACAGCTACTGCATTAACTGATGGGTCACCAGGTTTCACTCCCACCTTCAACAATTAAAGTGTTTAGAGAGGGTGGTATAAAGACAAAAGGCCTCTTCCAGACCTAATTCAGCAGAACATATTTGCTCCTTGAAGGCTGCAAGCTAAAGCTTTAGATTGCAGTTTGTTTGTTGATGTAACATGACAAATCACAGGTCTGCGTCCTAACAGCTGCAAGAGTTCCAGCAGGACACACAGTCTCAGGACTATTTAACCCTAGGAATGAAAATGTTTTAGATCTGTGAATTCCAAAAGCATAACAACAAAAGAAGAACTTTTCCAAATTGGGTTATGTCTAAGGGAACGCAAGATTCCATGGCATAAACCACAGAGTCACTTACATTCCTTAGCAGCCACAAACTGATGGAACCCTTGAATCTCTGTGACTATTCATATTTAGACTTCCAAGAAAATAAATATGTACTCACTAAATTTTTGGGTATGGACATGTAGGCCCTAGCTCCTAGATTTCCTCCCAGACTTAAAGTTCAATTTTTCTGCTTATCTTTGCACACAATAATATAGAATCTGTATTTGTACCTGCTTCAAGCCCCCTACCCCATTACTTCAAGTTCTAACAACACTCTCCAAATCTTGCACAGCTTCCATCTATCCCCACTGTATATCCAAATTATATTAAATTCAAGTATTGTAGTTAATATTATTTCATTTAATCCCATGATAAGTCAGAAACCTGTTCTCTGTGCATGCTGAAATCGTGGAGATGGAGATTTGGGAACTGTTAACTCTCAAGGGAACAAACCTAGAAGGGAAAAGCTCAAAAAGAAACATGCTGGGGAAAGGAAGTAACAAGGTCGGAACAAACGGGTGTTATGGCTGTACTCAGGGCAGAGCCTCAGGAAGCCTCAGAAAGGCAACAGGGCCTCTCACCCCCATGGGAAAAAGAGGGGGGGGGAGAGAGAGAGAACACTGGAGCTGCAAATACAGGCATACCGAGGTTGAACAGGATGATGGCAACAAGTGGGTCAAAGGTCAACCAGCCAGCCTGCTCTGGTTTCCATGGATATGTGGCCTATTCATACAGTGCACAGAGGGCTCTTCACAGCCACTTACACACAATTGAGCTACTACTCAAAGCTCTGCAGGCCTGGTCTTGGAAGCACAACATATTAGACTGGAAAGTTTAATGGAGTCAATTAAAACAAAGAATTAGCAGTGAACAGGACTGGTCCTGGAGAACTTAGGGACCTTGCTCACAATCGCCAAGAATAGGATGGTTGAGAAGAATAGCCTGCAGATATTATTCTGATAAAATACACGTCACCTGCGTGTCATGGTGTATACTCACACCAAGACAGACCTATGGTCAAAACCACCCATATCCAGCACATCTTGGAAGTCACTAGACAGCAAAGAACTTAGCTTTGTTTCTTGAGAACCTGAGCTTGCTTTCATTCTAAAAGTATTTGTTTAGATTTTTTAGGGGGCTAGCTATTCCGCCTGAAGTGGCTCACAATAAAACCTCATAAAATATTTATCAAACACCACACCTTAACATTAACAGCATTTGAATCTCAGATGCAAACAGACACAATCTTAGTCATGGAGTGGAACCATTAAGAATTTTGGTTCACTTCCAGTTCAGGTACATCACTCTTTCTTAACCCTCCAGTTCAGACATGAACTTTAAAAAACTGTTCAGTAACTGGTTCAGACACTTTAAACCGATTGAGATACATTTCATGCAGAATAATAACAAACCTAGAGCCAATTTAAACCTGTAAGTTAACTGAAGTAAGTGTTGCAATTTTTACACCCCCTTCCCCTAAAGTGTTCCGTCGAGTTGGTGTCAACTTTTGGCGCCCAGAGCCCTGTGGTTGTCTTTGGTAGAATACAGGAGGGATTTACCATTGCCTTCTCCCGTGCAATATGAGACGATGCCTTTCAACACCTTCCTATATCACTGTTGCCCAATATAGGTGTTTCCCATCGTCTGGGAAACATACCAGCGGGGATTCAAACTGGCAACCTCATGCTTGGTTGTCAAGCCATTTCCCTGCTGCGAAACTCAGGGCCAATTTCAGCAGGAAGCATTTCCAGGAAATAGGCCCCATTGTGGCAGGAGGGCCCACCATCACTGATGCCTGCACAGCTCTAAATCCTCCCCAGTGATGCTATATTGGAGACCAGGATTGCAGGAAAATTATAGTGGCACCTCCAGCCACTTAGGCACTGACAGAAGCACTGCTGCTGCTCACTACCAATGCTAGGTAACTAAATCCAAACAAGTGAGCTCTCCATGTGGGTGTGCCCTGAAAGACTTATTAAGTAATACTTACTAAGTATGGTGGTAGCGGCGGCAAATATAGTAAGAAGATAAATCCTTTATTATGGTCTCTGGCCAGATGTTAAACAGTGAAGAGAGCCAGCAGCTCTGCTCTCAGTGACCAGCAGTGCTGCTAGAGGTAAGGGATGCGCATGGAACCGCGCATGGCCCGGTTCGGTTTGCGACTGGACCAGACTCGAACCAGACCAGGCCAATTCGGTCCGGCACCCCCTCAAACCCACCCAGGTTCGGTTCGGTTCACGGACCCTTTAAAAATATATTAATATTAATAATAATTTGGAAGGACTCGATGTCTGGATAAAACAAACCAGTCGATAACACCTGTCTGACTGCGTAAATAAATAATAATAATAATAAATGTTATGTCCTGTACCCCCTCTGATGTTATGTACCCCCCCTCTGAGGAAGTTGTTTGAGGTGGTGGCACGGGGTGTTCCTGGAAGACCCCAGCCACGCAGAGGCCAATTGCGCAGCTTCGGCAGCCTTCAAAATGGCCACCACGCTGGAGGGGAAGGCCCGAACAGGCCGAAGAGCCAGTCAAACGGCCGGTTTGGGCTGCAAGGAAGGCCGGCGGGGGAAGGGGGAACTTCTGCAGACCCACCCACCCCCCGCCACCACCAACAACTCCCCTGAAGGGGGTGACATTTTTTTTATTTTTAAAAAACCAAAAACCAAAAAGTCCACAGTCCCCCGAATAGTCGGGGGGTGTTTGGTCCAGGGTTGGACCGAACAGGGGGGTGGTTGGGTTCGACCCTGGACCATTGAACCGAACCAGCTCGATGTCAAACTGGCTCGACGTTGAGCCAGTTTGCACATCCCTACTAGAGGTACCATTTAAATTCCCCCACAATGCTTGCCCTCCGCCATAGCATTTTTCTGAAGTAATAGTACACCAAGGCCTAAGATAAACGAAAATGGTACCTCCAGATCTGCTGGTGGAAGGAGTGACACTGCCATTGTGGCCACAGATGCACAACTGCAGCAGCCACTGTCACTTGCCAGTTGGTAAGCCCAACACGACCTATCCACATGGGGGACGATGAAATAGGAGGGTATTAAGAAGGCAGTTTACCTAAGGCCTTCTCAGAGCTGGAGGCTACCCTGCCTGCACACGGACTACAGCAGTGTACTGTCATGAGTGTTCTGTTGAAGGCAGCTAAAGTAAAGGAAAACGATTCTTCCCTAGATCTTTACTAACTTTGCCTATATTGTATAGGATTCAGTAAAGTGAGTAGCTTCTGCATTTTGAAACTGCAAGCCTGAATAAATAATCAAGCTAGGGCTTGACAAATCCCAGGTGCCAGGGAGCCATGGCACCTAAATATTTACCATGGTGCGATAGAAATATAGGAAGTTGCCATATACCGAGTCAGACCTTTGGTCCATCTAACTTAGTATTGTCTTCACAGACTGGCAGTGGCTTCTCCAAGGTTGCAGACAGGAGTCTCTCTCAGCCCTATCTTGGAGTTGCCAGGGAGGGAACTTGGAACCTTCTGCTCTTCCCAGAGTGGCTCCATCCCGGGGGGGGGGGGATCTTACAGCGCTCACACTTTGTCTCCCATTCAAATGCAACCAGGGTGGACCCTGCTTAGCTAAGAGGACACGCCATGCTTCCTACCACAAGACCAGTTCTTCTCCTAGATGAGGACATACAGAGGTAGAGTTATTTAATAAAATCTTTATTTGTCCCAGGCAGCTCTGTTTCTCTTCTAAGGAGGGTACTTGTAAAAGGGATACAGGGAAGACAATTTACTCTCCCCAACACAATGTCCATCACTAAGTCTGGTAATTTTCTCAAGTGTCCTAAATTTTGGTGCTGACCCTAGATCCAAAGAAAATTTGTCCAGGCCTGAAACAAGTAATAGGCAATTATTCTGATTTTGGGGGGAAGTCTGCTCAGATAGTGGCTGGAGGAAAGCCTTAGGCCCAGCTACTCAAGGAGACTGCTAAATACTACCCCCCACCACACACTTTCACAACTGATAGCATTAAAACTACAGTTAAAATCAGTTATGTGTGAGCAGGGCATTGTACTAGACGATCCTTTCCAACTCTAAAACTCTGTGATCCTACCACTGAGGAGTTCAGATCTGACTCATACTTCAAATCAGGGCTGCACAATCTTGGCCCACCAGCTGTTCTTGGACTACAGCTCTCATCATTCCCAGTCACAGTAGTAAGTAGTCAGGAATTATGGGAGTTGTAGTTCAACATCTGCAGGAGGTCCAAGGTTGTGCAGCTCTGCTTTAGACTATGACAGCAATGTTGTGGTCTTAACTAGTCTTAAAATTAGTCCCCTGCTAACTGAGCCAAATCGACTTGACGGCACACTTTACCTTTACCTGAGCCAAGAAGCACCTTTTTAAAGTGGTGATTCTCTTTATGTAACGGGGAGAGCAACTGGCCCTATCCATCCCCAGCATGGCATCCCTCCAGTGGCTGCTGCTGGGTCTATCTTATGTTTCTTTTTAAGACTGTGAGACCTTTGGAAACAGGGAGTCATTCTATTTATTTATATATCTCTTTGTAAACCACCTTGGGAACTTTTGTTGAAAAGCAGAATATATGTCATATTCATAAATCAGACAAATAGGTAAGTAGGGCCAATGCCTCATCCCCTTATTGAATAAGGCTGTCAGCTGTTTAAAAAGTTTTTAATCTATTAGCTATCTAACGAAATAGACCCATTACATTTAATATGTATATCGCAAAAGCCCAATGAAAATGATTTTAAAGGATTCTGAGGCAAAGTGAGGTTCTCTTAAGTGTAAGACACTTGACAGCAGTTGCTTGCTAAATAGTTCACTGAAGATGAAAAAACCATTTATACCTAGTACGTCTGTGCAGCAAGCACAACAGCAGTATCTTGAAGAGCCTCAAAGTCTTTGTCTACTGTCACTCTCACCAAACCAGGAAGCAAATTTTAATCTGCAATTAAAACTTCAGGAGGCCCAGGAGACTCCACATACTTTACCTTCCCCCTTCATTTCCTATATTCATTCCCCTCCTCCCCTGCTGGCTTCCAGCACAAACATCCCTCCGCATCTATCCCCCCTTCAGATTCCACAGGCTACATTAATCCTTATCCGCTCCTCTCAAAAGGAGAAGAGCCTGTAAATGTCTGTGAAATTCACAATTTCATGGACAGCACAGACAGAAGGGAAACTCTCTATCATTTCCCTCCATGAGATTTTGGAGAGAAAAATTCAGCCAGTACCACAGATCCAAAGAGACTTCACAGTCCCAGGACATTATTTTGATCTCCCTTCCCTTGAAACCCAAAAGCCTTATACTTCCACTGAAAAAGTAACAGCAGAAAGGTATCCTTCCATCCTACCCTAGCTGAGAGGATCTGCAGATTTGTGAATAACTTCTAGGCATAGTTTGCCTCCAACTAGAATTATCTGCAATCATCCGATTTATTTATTTATTTATGTAACATATTTGTATACTGCTCAAAATGCAAGTCTCTGCAGTTTACAATTAAACAAACAAGTAAAAAGGTTAATACACTACAACAATTTTAACACCAAGTTAAAACTATTACAAACCATCAAACTCTTAAAACAGTATCAAATTAAAAGGCTGGGTGAACAAATGTGTCTCGACTGCTTTTTTAAAAGTTGTAAGAGATGGGAAGGCTCTCAGTTCAGCAGCGAGCCCATTCCAAAGCCTCGGGTCAGCAACAGAGAAGGCCCGTCCCCAAGTAGCCACCAGACGCGCCGGTGGCAATGGCAGATGAACCTCTCCTAATGGACGTTCTCTTAAATGCCCGGGGCCTAAGCTGTTTAGGGCTTTACAGGTTATAACCAGGACCTTGTATTTTGCTCGGAAACTTATTGGCAGCTAGTGTAGATCTTTTAAGATGGTGTGATATAGTCTCTCCAAAATGACCCAGAAACCAACCTGGCTGCCTCATTCTGGACCAACTGCAGTTTCCAGACTATATACAAAGGCAGCCCCACATAGAATGCATTGCAGTAGTCAAGTCAGGAGGTGACCAGCAGAAGCACTACTGTTCATCTGCTGTTCATCTGGAAATTTTTCTCAAAAAACAAACAAGCAAACAAACAAAAGATGCAGCTGGTGTATCAACCGAAGTGCATAGATTTTTACACCAGATTTTTGCCATCCCAACCACAAAAGCCTCCTGAGATGGTAACAATGAAACCATGTCCCTCCCAGAGAAGATGGAGACTGCACTGTCACCTTCAAATTCAAAACCTTAGAACTTTGCACCAACTCAGAGGCTTTTCTCTTTATCCTTGCCTTGCTGGGTATGAGAAATTGGGCCTTTTAAGTTATGGCACCCAGGACACAGAATGACCTCCTAAGAGAGTATGCCAGGCTGTTCCCCTTGTTCTCCATTAGGTGCCAGACACCACAGACAACTTTGTTCCAGCAAGATCTGGTCTTTGTGTGTGTTTCACCCCTCTGCTTCTGGGTTTTAGCTTACATTTCTTTGGTTTATAAAAGTTGTTTGTTTTAAATTGTGTTATGTATCTGGACTACTACTTGTTCTAAACACTATAAGCCATCTTGAGTATATTTCAATATTAAAAGGCAGAATATAATAATAAAATAATTAAAATCGTTGTTCTCCATCAGTTCCAAACTGTTTATAGTTCTCCATCTAAAACTAGAGAGTAAAATTGAATAAGCTGAGTATAGTTCTGACAGCTCTAACAATATGCTTATTTTGCAACCCTATCCTAAACATCTTTATTCTGGAATAGTTCCATTGAGTTAAATAAAAAGTATGCTTGCAATTTAAGCCTTAAGTTTGGGGGATGGTGGGGGAAGGCCCCCCTCCCCCGCAAAAAACGTGCATAGTTTCTAGGACATTTAGCGCTTTCAATTCTTTCTCCATACAGCAACCTCTCCTACCACATCGCTTATTCCCCCCCACCCCTAAAATTGCATTAAAAAACAAAAACCCTTGGTCATTTTGATGTGATAAAATTAGAACAGGAAGCACATATTCTCAGTGCAGGACAAAACAGAATCCTTCTGACCCAAAGCAACCAGAAAGAGATCATTCAATTGAATGAGCGAATACTCTGGGAAGCATGGTGTTTATCTGCTCTACTGCACTTCCCTTTCCCTGTAATACTGTATTGAGCTGTGATTCAGGTCAATTAGACATGGACTGAAAAGTATCAGAACTCAGACATAATCTCCCTGCAGAACTTTATTTTATACTGGTAGAGTTGTGCCAGTAGAATTAAGACAAGAGAGCAGTTTCAACATTCCAACACTCTATTGCTCACTAAATCTGGCCCTATCCATCCCCAGCACAGTACCTCCAGTGACTGTTGCTGGTGTCTATCTTATGTTTCTTTTTAGATTGTGAGCCCTTTGGGGACAGGGATCCATCTTATTTATTTATTATATCTTTGTGTAAACCGCCCTGAGCCATTTTTGGAAGGGTGGTATAGAAATAGAATAAATAAATAAATAAATAAATAAATAAATAAATAAATAAATATAATAATAATAATAATATCAAATCAAAACCATTTATCTGATCTGCCTGGCCATCAGCACACCTTCACTAGGTGACAAGACATACCTCCCCTGCACATTTGGTGAAGATCCGTTGGAAAATGGCTTAGAGCAAACAGTTTACAGTTCTTCTCTTTTGAACAGGGGTTTAAAGGATTGGTGACGTTCTTTTGGACTGAGGAAGTGGCATTTAAATGATTTTGTAGTCTATTTGCATCGTTTCAGCCTTTAGACTGCATGCCAGATAAGTGCTTTCTGTATATCCCTCTGGGATCCAACTGATGGTTACTGCACAACTGAGCCTCAAAGTTGCATTTGAAGAGGCTGAAAAATGCATCTTTACTGCACAACAAGTGTGCAGTAGGACTTTTGAAGCTGTGGTACCCACAGCATTGCCCACAACCAGTATGGTAGTCAGCAACTTCCCTGTCCAAGCCTTGGGAGCACAGCCGTTCAATTTCCTTCCCTGCCCTCTTCTTTCCTCCCATCACTGCAGCTATACCTTTTAATACTGTTCCTTTGCTGGTCGTCGGTTCTTCAAAACTATGTGCGTTTCATCCCGACCTCCATCAAAAACTGGCGCGCTGCTCTGTGCAGCTGGGTGAAAGCGGGAGGTGGGGAGAAGGAGACACACATTTAGCTAGGCTGCGAAGGGCTCCTCTAGGCTGCAGTGTGTGAGAGTGTGCGCACTTGTGTGAGTGGCAGCAGCGTGTGTAAGAGAGAGAGAATGGCTGCTGTGTGAGTGTGTCTGAACGTGAGTGGAAAATTTCTGGGAAGATAATCTGTAGCTCTGGACACAGCTATTAAGGCATGTGTTATTTTTAATTATCATTGGGATGTGTGTGTGTTTAGGAAAAAGGAAAAATGAAGTACAGAAGTGAACACAAATTACTTGTTTCTTATTGTGTCCTTATTCACTACTGAATAATCATGAGGTGGGATCACACTGTCATTATTACTTTGCCTAGATCAGAGATGCATCAGGCAGAAATTCATCAGGGGCATCTCTAGGAAGTGATTAGGGAAACTGCATCTGTTAAATGTCTGCCTGGATGCATCCTTCTCCAGCTCAATGTCCATCTGAAAGACCAAGTCAAAATATGTGTGCATGGATCCTCATTTCTAAAGCCATCATCAAATACCAGACTGTACAAAGTCCTTACAGCTTCTATGGCACGAAAGTGAAGATGGGTACCTTAACTTGCAATTTCCTTTCTTTTTAGAGCATGAGTTAAAATGTAAACCATTTTAACTCTCATTTTAAGCCAAAGGTTTTTTTAATTACTGATACTACTGAAATCTAAACTTAAGGTACATACTAAATACAGTAAATGTGTTAAGTGTTAACTCTGTGCTGTGGCACAGAGTTCTGCCTATGGCTATTAGGTCTGATAAGAATATATAACAAGAAAAGGATTTCTTCACACAGGATCTTCTATCAGTTAGCCACCTCACTTTAAGCCACAGAACACACTTATCCACATTCATATATCTTGGACATATGATTTTCTTCCCATCAAAGATCAAACAGCACTATCTCTGGACAGCCAAGATGAACTCACCTGACATTTTCATACCAAATACCAACACAGACACTCACATATCAGGCTCAATCAGAAGTGCAGCTCAATCTGACCTGCTTATCCAACATTTACATTCTTAAAGGGCTACTTTGTTTCACTTCTTTGACAAACTCAATTCATGGTCATTGTCTTTCAACTTTCTTCCTTATAATGCATGTTGATTTGTACAAGAAATTCTCTGTACTCATCTATAGCCAACAAAGCTTTTAAATAGGTTATATGATGAGCATACATATAGGGAATATTAAAGAGGTAAAACCTCATTCAATCTAGTTAAGGTTATACTACACTGTACTGTATAAGATATACAGTGCAATGTACAGTACTGTATATATTTTAAAGGTTATAAATTGAGCACACTAGTCTAAAATGAGACAAATGACCATACAGTATCAATTTCAATATCTGGCTCTTTGGACCAGGTAATATCTGAATCACACACAGTTTTTACATTAAGAGAAACAAGTTACTCCTGAAAACTGGACCTGCAGCTATTTTTAGGACAACCTCAGTATTTGCAGGAAGCAAGGTAGAAAAACTTCTCAACTTTCTACCCATGTTCCTACACAGAGAGAGAAAACATTTTTTTAATAAGAAAGGCTTGAAGTGAAACTATAGCCCCCAAAGCAGGCCACTGCAAGTTAGCTGAAACCGTTCCAAGGCCAGAACAAAAACGTCAAGATTGCCAAATCTTTCTACCGAGTTCTACAACAACTTAGAAATACAACAGAATGAAGGCCTGGCTGCTGGAACGTATACCTCACAATCGCCCACCTCAAATCTTTCATCCTTTTCTAGGCCTCAAACCACAACCTGCCCACAAAAACCTGGCCTCTGGTGTTTCTGAATATCAGATTCCTTCAACTGCACTTGGCGGTTTACTGCCTGAACAAATTACATTAACAATGCAGAGAAATGTATACATGGCCTTAAATACACGATTGAGCTGGGACCAAAACAAAGGCAAGAGTATCCTAGCAACAAGCCTTAGCCTGCTCCCCACCGGCTGGGTTTCTGGACCTTGCCATGAATTGGGAACCATTGAGTTCCCCTCTTTGCTGCAAACAATTAAGGACCGAGAAGTCCCAATTACAGCTGGGATTTACAGCCAAAGAAACATTCTATAAATCACTGCCCCAGTCCCCCCTACTCCTCCTCAAACCAAATAATCTCATCCAGATGTTTAGCTACAGCTGTCTAAATGTGTGGTATATTGTTAATCAGCAAGACTGATTTTCTCTGTAAAATGTCAAGGGCTGAAGTGCTGGAGCTTCATATAAGGAGATGAGGCTTTCCAAACCTGAAGTACGCCACTGCAACATGTGGCAATGATTGGATATTTATCAGGAGGACAAAAGAAAAACTTGAGTTTTATTTTCCATTCTCATGTAAGAGATGTGTAACTAGTCTCTGCTAGTTACCAACTCTAGTCTCGTCAGAAACCACTTTCCCTACTCCACGTCATACCCCACCTTCCATCAGTAATGACAGAGGCAGGGTGTACTTGGCCCTACAAAAAATAAAACTCTGCACCCAGGCAATCCACATGTTGTGCCAAGAAAAATGATTTGGGGGCAACATATGTGAATGATGCAAATAAGCAAATTTGCATAGTTTCTTCTCCCAAAAATCTCCCATAGTTTCTTCCTTCTTCTGCCATCACCTGCCCAAAAGTAATCTATTTTATTCTTGGTTTCCTAGTCATAGGAAGAGGCAAGCAGCTATAGAGGGCACTGAAGCCCCACTCCCAACCATAAGAAACCTTGTTCAGTCACTCTTCTGGCTTATGGAATATTATCAGACATATTTTCAAGTGTATTTTTACATCATGAGAACTAGAAACCTGTTCTAGTGAAAACTGAGATGCTCAAGAACCTCAGTGTGTGTGAGAGAGTATGGGAAATTTCTGGGAAGATAATCTTATTTTTGGACACGGTTGTTAAAGCATTTGTTATTTTTTATTATCATTATTGTGTGTGTGTGTGTGTGTGTGTGGGGAGGGGGTGTTTTAAGAAAAAGAAAAAATGAAGTACAGATTTAAAGTCCACAAAAATTACCTGCTTCTTGTTGTGCCTTATTCACAGCTGAATAATTATTAGGTGGGATCATATTGTCATTATCAAATAAATAAATAATAATAATAAGAAGAAATTGAATAAATAATAATAATAATTATTATTATTATTACTGGTGTGTGTGTGTGTGTGTGTGTGTGTGTGAGAGAGAGAGAGAGAGAGAGAGAGAGTGTGAGTGGCTGGTGTGAGTGTGTGTGCGCACACGCGCATTCGTGCATGCGTGAGAGAGAGAGAGAACGGCTGCTTCTGTATACAACAGCTTGGTTCATATGTCTTACAGAACAATGATTTAATCCTGGATTGACACCACATCTCCAGGCCTCTGGCTCTAACACAAGGAGAGGAAAGTTTCTATTTCCAAACCTGGTTTAAAGCAAGCCTTGATTCACTGTGATGTCCACACCTGGCAAATCCTGGCTTGTTCTAGTCTGGGGGAACACACACAAGTAAACTGGGCTTGTAGTTTGCAAGCATTCATCCTCTACCATGAAATGACTTTGCACCCTCCATCACTCTCCTCAGTGATGTTGCATGTCGCCAGTTCGCCTCCTGTCTGCCTCTGTTGCCTCATGCGCAGTACACGCTACTCCACCACATCTGTCCTGTTTGATTCAGCCTTCTCGTGCCCACCACCAGTCCACCTCTCACCCGTCGCCCTGTCTGCCATCACCTGCCATTCACCCATCCCTTTCTGCTTCTGATCCCTGCAAGTGAGCGGAGGGTGTTGAGTGTGCTCTCTTGTGTGTGCTGGGGGTGGGGGGCACACACCACAAGGGGAGAGGGCTGTGCATGGGGCCCCCAAAGACAGGTACCCTGCAGGCTAACTATGCCCCTGCTTGAAAAGTACCCAAGGTAACTGACAAAGTTTGTCAGAAGGAACCATTCCCTGTGCTTTTCCAAAGGGAGAAGGTTTCTGCATTTTCCAGCAAATTAATTTTTCCAGGATTTCCAGTTTTTCTAGAAGTGTGGGCGAGGTCTGGAACCTATCTGCCAAATAGCGTAACCTGGGAATTTCATGTCAGTTGGTCAGTCAAGTAGGGATGCGCACGAACCTGTTCGCAGGCCCTTTTACGAGCCTCTGAACAGGTTCGAGCACCGGGGGGGGGGGGGGGCGGTTTTGAAGTTTGAGGCTGGGGTAGGGTGGCGCTTTAAGGGCGGGGGAGGGTGCACTTATTCCTCCTTCCGCTTCCACCCCGCCAGCACTCGTTGCTGGTAAAAACCTTCGGGGTGGCAGCGTACCTCTCTGCTGTCCCTTCGCCCTCCTCGGCCAGAAGTGGCCAGAAATACCAAGGGCGTGTGCACCCGTCTGACGTGCACGTGGGCACACACACACCTGGTACCTCCGGCCACTTCTGGCCAAGGAGGGGGAAGGGGCAGCAGGGAGGTATGCTGCCACCCTCAAGGTTTTTACCAGCAACGAGTGCCAGAGGGGTAAGTGCACCCTCCCCTGCCGCCTTCAAACCACCCCGTTGCAGTTCCATGCACATCCCTACAGTCAAGTGAGGACCAAGCAGCTATCTACCCCCCCATACACACACACGTAAAAAGGCTTACTGTTTGCAAGCATTCCTTATCTCTCTGTCTCTAGTCATTCTGTATCTCGATGAGGTATCTTTCCCCATGCTTTCCAAAGGGGGAGTTTTCCAAGTTCCCTGGAGTTTTCGAGGAACTTAATGAACTCTTCCAGGGTTTTCCATTGTTTTAGTAGTCTGGGCAAGGTCTGTAACCTACTTGCAAAAGCAGCATTTGTGTGCTGAGGGGCGGGGCGGTGGTGGTGGAGTTTCATGTAAGTCAGTCAGTAAGTCCTTATATTCCAAACCCTGGTTAGAACAAGCCAGGATTTGCCAGATTTGGGTGTCACGGAGAAGCTCAGCTTATTTTAAATGAGGATCAGAAACAGAAACTTTCCTCTAATGGTTAGCAAAGGAAAGAAGGGCATGCACCAGCCTGAGGTTTGCAGACATCATGTGGAATTAAGATTATCCCATGGTTCCACATGACATCTGAAGCAAGCCAATACCACATTCTGCACTTTCTCTGCTCTAGTAGGACCACAGCATGCAAACAGGCCTGGTTCTTTATAGGCTCATATTAACCAATCAGTATTAAGTTCCAAAACACTAGCTCCCCATGGACTGCAATCCCTACCCATTCCATGCTTTACGTTTAGTCAACATGCCTGCTCCGTCTCTGGGTTAAGCATTAAAAAGTGTTCCAGTTCTATAAATGTGCTTTAAAAGAAAGGCATGTGTTCACAGGTGGCAAAATGTTCTCAAAGCACTTATCTCAGCTAAAACTTTCACTTGTGTCCTTCTCCACCTACATGCCATACATGTGTTTTAAGGAACCTTTGTAAAGGCCTCTTATGCTGTACAAGGGGATTCTGCAGTCATAAGAAAAGCCCCTGAGACTAACAGG
This sequence comes from Hemicordylus capensis, assembly GCF_027244095.1. NCBI lineage: Eukaryota > Metazoa > Chordata > Lepidosauria > Squamata > Cordylidae > Hemicordylus > Hemicordylus capensis. The sequence goes on along the minus strand of NC_069664.1, from coordinate 18,152,492 downwards.
CTGAACAACACTGAGAAGTGCAAGCTTGCTCACTCTCCCCTACACACACCTACCGGATGTACTGATGGTAAGAGGACAATGCGACTTCCCTCTCCTTTGCCAAGCTTTTTGCTAACTTGGGTTTGTCTGCAGCTAACGTGGGTAGAAGAATCAGATTACTTTATCTTGGGGATGGGACCACAACTAAATAGTAGAACAAATGCTTTACATGCAGAACGTCTCAGGTTCAATCCCTGGCATCTTGAAATAGGACTGGGGAAGTCCTGGATAATATTGTAACCCTGGATAAATCCTGGAAAGTAATCCTGGATAATACTGCAGGCAATACTGACCTATAGGGACCAATAACCTGACTCACCATAGGGCAGCTTCTCACATATGCAGGAAGAATGCCGCACCACAGTTTATTGGTGGCTTGACCCAACTGTACTCACATGATCAGAGAGGTGTAGTTGAAGTTAAAGTAAAGTTGTGCCGTCGAGTCGGTGTCGACTCCTGGTGACCACAGAGCCCTGTGGTTTTCTTTGGTAGAATACAGAAGGGGTTTACCATTGCCATCTCCCGCGCAGTATGAGATGATGCCTTTCAGCATCTCCCTATATCGCTGCTGCCCAAAATAAGTGTTTCCCATAGTCTGGGAAACATACCAGCGGGGATTTGAACTGGTAACCTCTGGCTCCCTAGGCAAGTCGTTTCTCCACTGCATCATTATGGCTGCAAAAGTGGAGGAGTGTGAGAGGACAGAACTGCACAATATGGGAGCCTGATGTTTTGACATCTCATGAAATCTGGCATTTAAAGAGGCACCTGATGATGAGCAGGGAAAAGGCAGCAGAGGGCAGGCAGGTCTGAGGATGGATGGTTCCTATATTTCCAGCTTGAGTGGTCTGGAGAGGCGGGAGGTAGAAAGAACCAGGAGACAGGGCCCCAAAGCTCTTGAAGAAGCCTCCTCATGCCTACAGCCTCCCCCAAGGCAGGGGGCATAGCACTTACAACGCCATTCTTATTGAATTAGAAAAATATAATCATACACAAAATAAGCACCAATTTAAAATAGCCAAGTCTCTAGGCAACCACGTTTAGCAAGTACTATTTTCTAAAAGCAAGAAAAGAACCATTACATGAAATATATTCAGCATCTTTCATTTACCTAATCCCAGAATACAGATAGTTCCATACTGGCTCACTTTTTAGGCAGAGACATAATACTTGTGTATCTCTGTACAACACTATGAAATGACTTGGAAAAGGAAGGAAAGTATGCTACTATGTCCAGGTGAGGCAGAATCTATCTTGTGGAGTTAGCACATGGCCCGGATGCAAAGGTTAACAGTCCTAGTGCTACAGATAAGCTCCATGGAATGTTTTAATTACCTTAAATTATCAGGGCCTTGATTTATCAGGATGTCAGCTTTTGGCACTCTCACACCCCTGGGTACATTCCAAACATAAACTTTACACCAGTGTAACTAAGTCATTAAAGAACTGACAAAATAGACAAGTTGATTCTTGGCGTACAGAAAGAAATCCCTTCTACAGAGCAATGCTAAGCATGTTTACTCAGAAGAAAGCTCCATAACATTCAATAAGGCTTACTCCCAGATTTAGAATTGCAGACTAAGACTAAATTATCCACCTTATTTCTTTAAGTAGATTGGATGCCTGTAGACTCCAACTCAGAAGTGCAACCATCTTTCACAAACGTTTGGGAAATTCAGAAGATAGAAGCAGCAATATATTCAGTCTCAAAACTTGTAAGATGAAGCAAGTGGCTTGGGTCTGTCCGTGTTAAAAAGCAGACAAGCTCAGGTTCGCAAAAAAGCTTACACAAAGAAGAGAAGAGTCTCACTTGCCTCTCACTATCAGGTACATATGGAGTTGATAGACACTGGCAGACATCCAGAGACAAGCATGCACAAGTGTAGCTGTGCTGAGTTTCAGGCTACTGCTACACTGTCAGGCAAGTGGGGGAATTTCTCCACAACTCCTGTTCCCTCAGGGACTTATTTCCATTATGCACAATGGGCTTCAGAGGGGAGGGGAGATAGGGGAAATTACCCCCCACTCCCAAAAGGTAGCCTGGAACACAACTTTCCTGGAGCCGTGCAGTACTAGTCTGGATGTCAGCTATTAAATCTCCATCCTCTGACTTGGTCAAAACACTGGGGGAGAAATGAGTTGGGGGAGGAATTTGCTTAGGTATTAAGGGAATGGAATAACCTAAAAAAAGTAGTTTGAATCCAATATCTACCTTTGCCATTAAATAGGATACTACAAACAGTGGCCAGAATTGAGGCCAATTGAAATCATACACATCCTCTTTTCTGGCCTTCTTCTTTCCTCCTCATTCATCTTTCCCCCTCCTTCTTCTTCCCTCCTCCTCTGCAATATTCTACTCAATGATGCTACATTTTCCCACAGAAAGTTTTCAGTTTCTAAACATGCATTGTTTCATAAAATTAACTGGTAAGATACTACTTGGATAGATACAATACCAGCCATATTGGGCAGTCTCAAAGTTGCACGTAGCCTTTTTCAGAATCATAGGCCTTCTCTCATGCTCCATCCACATAGTAGATGCATAGAAGGGGAGTGGGATCACAGCCACTGACCAGGTTCCCAGTCACCACATGTCCACCTGCTTTGCCCTAACCTCCACATGTCCAGTGAAAGGCCAAAAAATGGGGTTGGGGGGGTACATATATTAATTGTGTGCATGGAATATGAGAAGAGAATTTATACCTAGGAAATACCTATCTCTCTAATGTGCACTTCTGTGTAAAGTTAGTTTGTAAAGTTTGTCATAAGTTTTCAATGCCTTCAATTTTTCCTTACAATTTAACACAAGAGACAAGTATGCTATTGAACTGTCATATCTTAAAGTATTTACAAATATTCTAACAAAAATAATTTCCAATAATACAAATCTGAATATTTTAAATACTTATTTTAAATTTTCATATCCCATTTTTCTTCTAAAAAACACACGCTGGCTTACACAACATAGTTTAAAACCACACCAAGTATGCATTGTTTAATTCTCTCCCTCCATCAAATAGTTTGTTCTCTCTCTTCCCGCACACCCACCGCTGTTGAAAAAACGTTAGCAATATGTAAACACCATACATTTTTAGTTTAGTTTACTTAATATAAGTCACGCATACTAAATCTGACCCAAATCAATTTAGGGTGTAAGAAAACTTAGAGACTTTCTGGGAAATCCTCATACTGCTTCCATAAACTCCCTTTCTCCCATTTTACTCTTTTAAAAATTTTTTACATTTTATATCCCACTCTTCCTCCAAGGAGCCCAGAGCGGTGTGCTACATGCTTGAGTTTCTCCTCACAACAACCCTGTGACGTAGGTTAGGCTGAGAGAGAAGTGACTGGTCCAGAGTCACCCAGCAAGTATCATGGCTGAATGGGGATTTGAACTCGGGTCTCCCCGGTCCTAGTCCAGCACTCTAACCACTACACCACTCTGGCTCTCGTTCTTAGGCACAATTATTCCTTTGCCCCACCCCCTCAGATCTCTCTCTCTCTTTCAGAATACTGTATTTTAATCACACCACCAATCCAGTTGCTACCCTGGAAGGTACAGAACTGAGACAGACAAACAGAACAAGCAAGAATGCAAGGAGGGCTTGTTCAAGGCCTCTCAACAAGTCTCAGCCTTGAGGCAGAGACTCGCAGCTGCTAAGTTATTAAATCTTTGGCAAACCCCTCCTCATCTCCACCAACAGGGAAACTGCTTCAGTGTGGTCACATATCAGATATTTGTAAACCTAATATTTAAAAGCAGGGAGTGTGGTCTTTGCCATACAGCAAAATAATCTTTTGCTTCTCCTTCCTTGCTGTCTGAGAAGCATTTACCGTTTGTTTCCTTTAATAAGACACTGTCAGCTATGAAGTAGTCAACACAGAGCCAGTTAATACTTTCTTTCAAAATACATGTGTTTGTGAAAGGCTGTGTTTCCCTGCATAAACAGGGAAGCAAAAAGTAGGAAATGACCCAGTTTTTGTGCTTATTTCAGGAAAACTCATCCATTTAAATGCATCTTTAAGAAATAACCAGAGTCCAGGAAGGAAAGTGTGACTTGGCTGCCAGTCTTTAAAAACCTCAATTTCCCCCAACCCCCATAAGAACACAGTCCTGCTTATCTAGCTCATCATCCTGTTTCCCACAATGGCCCAGAGACGAGGACTTGCTCCTTCTCCTGCTGTTGTTCCCCTGCAACAGGCATACTGTCTTTGAACCTGGAAGTAGAATATTGCTATCAAGACGAGTAGTTATTGATAAATTTGTCCTCCACAAATTTGTCTAAACGCCTTTTAAAGCTATCTGGGTTAGTGGCCATAAATAATAAAAATAAAAAGTTTTTTGGAAGTTTATTATGTCAGCAGGGTTGCCTCCAGTGTTCCCTCTAAGGTGTGCACACGTGTATGTGCTCACAAGTTTTTTTTTTAATTTCCACTCAATTAATTTTAGATCCTGCTCAGGTTGAATCAGGAAGGCCCCACTCTGAATGCACATGTGCACACACTGCCTTGATACTGCCACCCACAACAAAATTCATTCCACACACAGATGGAAAAAAATGACAGAGAACAAGGGTTGCCTCTATCCACATGCCCTTATGAAACCTATGTCCCATCAGTCTGGGCAGAAAAACAGGATTTCAAGACCTTTTCTGCTTCAGCTAAATTACCCTTCAATTGCTCCAATCCACCAGCAGGTTTTACCTCACATAGTTAGATTTGGAATCTTTATGACACGATTTGTGAAGGCTAAACTGTGGCCATTGTGTCAGTTGCAATGATGTGGGGTTTCTCTGTGGCTGCTCTAGGGCTTTGGAATAAGCTCCCTGCTGGAATAAGAGCATCTCCTTCTCTGTTTGTTTTCAGGGAGAACCTCAAGACTCACCTGCTTTCTCAGGCTTTTAATTAGAATTTTCATAATCTTAAAAACTTGTTTTAATAATTTTATTTTTGTGTTTTTTTTATTGTCATGTATTTTAATTTGTGAATTTTAAATATTTTAAATTTTGTACACTGCCTAGAGATGTATATATCAGGCAGTATAAAAATATGATAAATAATAAATTATTATTATTATTACAGTTATATCCCACTCTTCCTCCAAGGAGCCCAGAGCAGTGTACTACATACTTGAGTTTCTCTTTCACAACAACCCTGTGAAGTAGGTTGGGCTGAGAGAGAAGTGACTGGTCCAGAGTCACCCAGCAAGTTTCATGGCTGAATGGGGATTTGAACTTGGGTCTCCCTGGTCCTAGTCCAGCACTCTAACCACTACACCATGCTGGTTCTCTATTATGGGTTATAGTGTAACCTTTTTTCAAGAACGGCAAGAAATATGTAATTTATTATATGGAGGGGATCACAAAGGAGTAGAAGAGACCAAACCAACAAGAACTAGGCTCTCTTAGGCTGGAGTCCTCTTAGAAGAATTATCTTAGGGAAGGCCAATGGCTTGCATCCATCCAGTAGATATGAACATGTAACATCACAAACTGCTTTCAACTTCAGTTTCAAAAACAACTTGGATAGGAAACTGCTTTTTGAGAGCCATAAGCATCACATGGCCATACAGAATAAGTTGCACAGTTCCTTTAGTCCTGGCCTAGAACTCTTAACAAATTACAAGTCCATCAATAATCCTGTAGACTAAAAGTGACATGATACTCCAATGCAATGTGATCCATGAAGAGGGATGCTAGGGATAATACAGAGAACCTTTAGGTAAGAGCAAAAGTAAGCTTATTTCAAAAGTAAGTTTTCAGTTAACATAGAATCTATGAAAACAGGGAGCTACCATATTAACTTGACAGTATCTCCTCAAAAGACATCTGATTTAATAGCTATGATACCAGAGGAGAGCTGGTCTTGTGATAGCAAGCATGACTTGTCCCATTAGATAAGCAGGGTCTGCCCTGGTTGCATTTGAATGGGACACCACATGTGAGCACTGTAAGATATTCCCCTCAGGGGATGGAGCCACTCTGGGAAGAGCAGAAGGTTCCAGGTTTCCTCCCTGGCAGCATCTCCAAGATAGGGCTGAGAGAGATTCCTGCCTGCAACCTTGAAGAAGCCACTGCCAGTCTGTGTAAACAATACTGAGCTAGATAGACCAATGGTCTGACTCAGTATATGGCAACTTCCTATGTTCCTATGTCTGAAATACAGATATATGAATGGTTTTTCTGTTGAACAATCTTTACTCACATCCCATATTGAATAGAAAATCATATGATTCATATAAAGGCTTAACAAAAAGGAATGACACATACTTAATTTTGTATGTCTAGTGAAGAATTTGGTTCTTTGGGAATTGCACAGGAATATGTTGGGCAAGTAGGAACAAGAGATCTTATATTTTGAATACACTGCTACAGCATAATTATCTGAAAACTCAATAAAAATCTTAATTAGGAAAAAAACACCTGTTGAACACTCCTTCTCCCCAGGAAAACAAGTCTAAATAATTCTTGCAAACTGCAGAAAATAGACTAAAGAATGTTGGATAGTATGGCATCTCCAGAAAGTAAAACAAAAAACCAAACCTGATCACACTTGAATTGTATATCCTTATCAACTCACTAGCAACTTGCTAAATATACACACCTCTTAACCATTTAGACTTACGAGAATAATCTCCACACTGTATGTTTAAATACAGGCCAATCCCTTTTGTATCATTTTTTTCTTGGTAACATACCAAGCAAACACTAATCAGCACACTGCTAGCAACCTTTATCAAGCATTATCAGCAAATTTACAGGATAAGCTTCCCCACCCCACCATTTGAGCTTCCATGTCCATAATGTATTACATCATCAACTACCTGCCATGTCCATTGCCTTTTCTGGGTGTGGGGAAGCGGCATCAACTCAAGCCCCAGTAAAGCCGGTATACTGTTCTTTGTTGTTTATGAGCCTTGCCTTGCTGAAGGCAAATGCTGAAGCTACTAGTGCTGCTGACTGCCCAGTGGCTTTTGTGTGCAGCTTTCAGCTCTTGTCCATCAACTTGAATGGCTCCATTCATGCCTATTCAGACACTGTCACTATCTAAGCCAACTAGATACAATCTATTGGGAGAGCCCTTGCCCAGCAAATGGAAATCCCACCAGTCAAGACTGCCTTCAGAAGTCCTTGATTGTTCCTCTGTCTCCAGTTTCTGTTAGATAAACTAAAAGGGATGTGACAGGGAATGAACATGAGGAAGCCCAATCTGTTTACAAGCCGTGTAATGGCACTTTAAGAATGTCATGTCAAAAAACCAATAATACATTTTAAAAAATAATTTCAGTCTAAAGTCTGACAGCGGTGTGTGCTTGACATTGGTCTAACTTAACCATCTGTACTAGAATACATTGAAGCATTACAATTACTCCTTTGTTCTACTGAAATTGTGGTTACTTGTTGTCCTTCATACCCCACTTCTTCCCCATAAATGTTTAGATATAATGCAAATACTGTATAAACCCAATTTTAATTGGTTTATTTGGAAGTCAGAAAGTTTTAAAAGACTTGGGTTCTAGGATTCTCATTTGCCTAAACAGAATAGTGAAACATTTTTATCCATGTAGACAGAAACATTTCTTAGATCAGAAACTCCCTGTGAACCAGTCCATCAACTTGTTTTCATTTTGTTGTGCCATCCTCAACAATTATGTATTTTCCTTCTCCGACCTATTCTTCTGAATGACAGCTGTGGTTTCATTGGGTGGTCTTAAAAACAACAGCAGAAATCCATTTTAAAAATCCCCATGCTTTTCTATTGAAAAATTAAAAAGTAGCATGGGTCTCTTTTCCTCAACATTCTATAATAAGAACAAATGTGAGTAATCTGGAAAACAACTAGCATTTCAAGCACTGCTGTGGATTTGCAGTTCTGAATGGATTTGTGGATCTTCTCTAGGAAGACCATACTGAAGGATTTCCACATTTCCTGAGGGGCTGGAGAGATTAGTCTCTTTCCATACACTTGCTTTAGGATACTTCAGAACAATGATAAATGGTTTTTCTGAGTCCCAAAATGCATCAATTGTTCCTCTTTCCTTGCTACCACAGTTAAGTCCAGGAGGAAAGCAATAGTTTCGTGAAATAATTAAAAACAGCTGCACACCACACCATATACACATCACCCCTTTAATGAGGCCCCTTAAAGTGAGGTACTACAAAGGGCAGCCTGAAGCATTTTGTGGCTTTAAGTTGAAATTGAATTGGGGGGAAAGAATCTTGTAGGTCTTGTTTAGCCAAAAACTCAAGTTAAATTATTAGCTGACTAAGCTGAGTAACATACAGCAAACAGCTAACATGTTGACTAGCAAGGAACACCTAAAAATATCACTACACACTTCACTATTCATCACAAATATCTGAAGTTTCCACCTGCTCTATTGCTACAAAACACCTTTTCAATGTTGCAAGACTGATCATTCAACACAGGGACAGAATATACTCTATGTACCACAACAGCCTAAAAACAATGGTTTTCTCCAGATAAGCAAACCACTCCTTTGCAAAACACTTCTGCAATAAAACCAGTTTCCTCACTTTTATGCCTCCACTTAAAAACTACTTCACAAAGAGCATGCCATCTTGATTCCTCTTAAATTCTGCTGACAGAATCCTCTTTGTGCTGTGTTATCATTTTCCCGGTTCCTTATATCTCCAAATGCCATAACTTATTGCTACATGTGATCAGCAGCCTGAAATCAAGCCTGCCCACTTTCAATTTCCCTCAGTTTTTGGTACTAATGAATGGTCATCATGAAATATTGAATCATGTCAAGCAAGACTGAATTGTTTAAATTGTTTAAATACCCCTGCTAACTTGGCAAAGAAGCACCTTTTAACGTGGTGATTCTCTTTATTTAGCAGGGGGAGAGTAACTGGCCCTATCCACCCCCAGCACAGCACCTCCAGTGACTGTTGCTGATGTCTACGTTTCTTTTAGATTGTGAGCCCTCTGGGGACAGGGATCCATCTTATTGGTTCATGGTTTATTACAGTCTATGACCAGCATCTTATTTATTTGTTTCTCTGTGTAAACCTCCCTGAGCCATTTTTGGAAGGGCGGTATAGAAATTGAATAAATGATGATGATGCAGATGATGATAATATAAGAGACTCACTGAAAATATGCAAATTGACCTGTAACCCCATGAAATGAATATACTCCCCACTGGACACTTAGGGCATCCATTTTTAACCCTGGGGAGCTTCTGAGGAGACTGGCGAGAGAGGGAGGGAGGATTAGATTTTGAAGAAGAAAAGTTTGAGAACACTGAGAGGAGATTTGCAAGAGGAAAAAGACTGAGAATTTTGGGAGACCGAGAGATAATAAATACATTGCCTACTAGTGTGCATTTCCCTGGAGGCACCGCACACTGAGGCCTTGGTTTCATTCCTCCTCATCCAGGCTGCTACACTTTAGAAGAGAACCCAAGTCCCAGACATGACTGGTAAGGAAAATGCAATGACAAACTATACTCAAGTTTATAGTGTATTACCGCAGTTAGCATGTCATTTTTGTGAGCATGAGAATTATCAAGCTCCAGTTGGTGGACAAGCTACACTATTTTAAATCCACAAACCAAGGTTTAGAGAACCAGCTTTCTATCAGATAACATGAACTTTTCAGAAGGAGCAGAAATCAACTGCCTTTTATTGACTGTTCTAGGATCAACTTATCTGAGAGTGTGTCTCCAACAGTAAACTGTGTATTCCAATTTAGGTACAAAACATTACATCAGTAGAACAATAGAGCAAGAAGACTCACAGGAAGTTAATGGACAAGAGTAAAGGGTCAGTGGAACTGGGAAAATTAAAACAAGTCTTTGTTACTGGCAAACCCTCTAGACACATTCATGCCCTAGGGCTATGCAGCACTCAAATTATTGGATCTGATCCAATGCAAGTTATTGTTGTACTATCCATCCAATATTAATGCCACCCCAGATTGAATTAGTAGATGCACTGTCATCAGGTTGGTGCATCAGCCCACAGGACATAATGGCCCATAGGACATAATGGTAAATCATCAAAATGTCTATAAATATATTATTGCCAGTCAGAATGGCATGAAACTTTCAGGCATGGTAGACCTTTCTTAGCATTGACAGTGGACCCTTGTTAAAGCTTGATGCTATTCCCATTTCATGCAGAAGTGCCACAGTTTCCAAGAAGCAGGTAACCCTTTCTTCCCCACTCCCCTTTCATATTTCTGCTTTGAACAGGTTCTTACATCCTTGCTTTACTTGGATGCTTTGTAGGGATTCAAAGTCCCCCAAGAGGTCTTCTGTCCTCCAAAGTGCAGGCCAGTATGTGCCAGAATGTTTGAGAGGAAGGCCCACCATCTTCCAATTTTTGCTTTGCTTGTATAAGACTAAGGGGAGTGAGCTGAAATGCAGAGGCTGGCAGGCAGAAGTCTGCTTGTGGTGTACTATATTGCAGTGGAGTGAGATGTGCGCACCATAGGCAAAGCACTGACACGGGAGTTGACAGAGGCGGAGTGTGGAGCAACTGCAGTAAGATACATCATAGCTAGTGGAGCCATCATAGCTAGAAGCAGGAATAAGTCCCCGAGATGCAAGATCAGACTGCAGGGACTTGGCTGAATGCCGAGGGTGGCAGGGAAAGCAGGGCCCTGGTGGTATGGTGGTGGAGATGGAGGAACAGCAATTCTGCCAAGGCACAGTTCACTTGCGGGAGCAGCAGCAAGTTCCATAGCAGGGTCAGCATGCAGGGACTCACTGATAGGTAGGACATTGGTGGTATAGTGGAGGAGGAGCAGGAGGAGACAAGCAGAGCATGAGCATCTCTCACACACACGGAATAAGACACAGATCTTCTATGGAAAGTGTGTGGCTGTGTGTACGCACAATGTATACTAGTTCAAAGTGTCACAGCAACACACAGAAACACTCTCAATAACATTTTTTTCCAGTTTTACCTTAAAGGGGAGGGATAAATAAAGACAAGAAGAATGAAAAATAAAAAATAAAAAAGGAGGGGGGGATGAAATCAGGAATATGCAAGCATACAAATTGGAAGCAAATGAACAGATCTAAAACAAACAAATAACTGGCTGAAAACAAAACTGGAATCGGGCGGACGGAGGTTTAAAATCAAAAGGCTAAGAGCCAACACAAGAAGGAAAGCTTTAAAAACTCAGACTAGAATCAACCTCTCTGCAAAACACCTTCCAAACATTCCTCTAAAGAACAACTAGCAGAAGTGCAGACATTTGCATTAGAGATTCTAGAACACATTTTCTACATCCCTCCCCCAAAGCAGAAGTGCAGACATTTGCATTAGAGATTCTAGAACACATTTTCTACATCCCTCCCCCAAAGCACTGTTTTCGGAAAGGAACAGAGATGCAGATGTACCAATTGCAGCATCCTTTCAGCAGCTGCAAGCCTGAGGAGGCACTAGAGTTGTCACTTACATAACTGCTCTCCTCTTCCACCTCAGCATTTTACACATATGGAAGATCACCAGATTGAAAGGAAAACAAGTTTTGGAAGATAAGCAACAGAGAACACCAGTCATCCAATCACTGGATACAATGCAATACAATATTTTCCATATTGTATTGGACAGTACAAATATTAGCAAATTTGCATCGAAAACAATGATGGTGGCTTTATTGAATCGGATACGAATATTGTTCCAATTCTATGCACAGTGCTATCATACTCTAGTATCAGTGTTAGCATCCACTGATTTAATATTTAAAGTTTATAACCATGAGATTTAAGAAACTTGCTTTAAAAGAAGCAGAAGGTGAGATACTGAAAATACACTGGAAGCTGCTCTAAAGGCTATAGATTTTTTTTTTCCAGCCCCCCAAAATTGTGACAGAAACTGGTATTGTTTTTTTGGAATCACTCTGAATATGTTGATAAATATTTATTATTATTTATATTTTTCTTCATCCTAGGACTCCAGGGCCACACATTTTAAGAAGGATGTTGATAAACTGAATCAGGTTCAGAGGAGGGCAATGAAGATAGTGAAGGGTCACGTGACCAAATTCTACAAGGAATGGTTGGTATGTTTAGCCTGGAGAAGAGAAGATTAAGGGGTGGGCGAGATGATAGCCACCTTCAAATCTGAAAGCTTATCTCAGATAGGAGGAGGAGTAGACTTATTTTCTGTTTCTCCTGGGGGCAAGACTAGAACCAATTTTTTTATTTCTACTTGTTATTATTTATTTACGATCTTAGATCAAACATCAATATACACAGAATATGCACAGTAAAAAGAGAAAACAATAATGGAAACAAAGTCTAAAATGTCATCAAATATATAAAATCAGGAATCTTTGACAGTAACAGATTGCTGTGCTCTAGCTTCTCTTAGTTTGGTCAATCTATAACAAAATTTAGCAACCGCCAGGGATATTGTTGGGTCCCTGTCTTCTAATAAGCATATAAGAATTGTCTCCACTGAGTGGCTTTGGAGATCTTTCAGATACTGAGATAAAAATAAATCTCTTTCATCAGTATAAAGTGGACAATGCAAATTTTTTAAATGTGATTTTTTAAAAAAAAATTATTTGATTTCTATACCGCCCTTCCAGAAATGGGTCAGGGTGGTTTACATTTAAAAATTTACATTTATATCCCGCTCTTCCTCCGAGGAGCCCAGAGTGGTGTACATGGTTATCTTTATCCTCACAACAACCCTGTGAGATAGGTTAGGCTGAGAGATACATGACTGGCCCAGAGCCAAACAACCCCCTAAGTGTGCTGTTCAACCGTCTGCCTGGTGCAGTGGTAGGTTGTCATTCACTGGAAGTTTTCACACACAGGCTGGACAGCAATCTGCCAGAGATTCTGTAGAAGTTTCCTGCAGTGAGCAATGGTTTGGACTCCAGGTCCAAAGGCCTTCCAGGTCCCTTCCAACTCTTAACATTCTGTGCTGTTTTAATAAATATTTGTATTGCCCTAGCTATTTTATGCAGCCTGCTGTTCTGGAACAGATTTGTTCAAGAATCCATTTGCCAGCTAGGGGATAAACTTTAAGGACTGACTGTGGCATTCTATTTGTCTTAGGGTATCAGTGTCTTTGCAGAGTTACAGAACCAATTTCCAGCCTACTCAATCTCTTTGCAAAAAATGCGGCACAACTCTCTCAAAATAAAAGGCTGAATAAAAGCACATCATTACCCTCTCCAGAAAACTGGCAATGCTGCACTTGATCACGGGCAAAAAGCACTCAGAAGAAAGAGGTGTGTGCCTCTAGGAATGCACACTCTGGATTAGTTACTCCAACTGCTATGCATTCTAGTCTCAACCTGTTCCATGGAGAGCCAGATCTATATTGTTCTCAACTTAAGATAACAACAGGTGATGCCCATGTTATTCATCATTTGGCAGAGCCATGTTCTTATTCAGAGAGAATATTCTATGAACCTGACTACTGCAAGATAAGCAGGCTAATCTACTTTGGTTGTGTGAGAACAAGAGAAAATACCCGAACAATGGGAAAGGATTTGGAGAGAATGCTACCTAGGTGTGTGAGTAATACTATATTTCCATACACCAAAACACCTGGCTCCTAAGCACCACACACCAATCCTTTCTCAGCAAGAAATGCTATTTTCAAATAGAATCTCCAAAGGAGTGTTTCTACCAAGCTCTTCAGTCTTATAAAAGCACCATGGCAATCATACCTAGCAGCAACAATGTCAGGATTTGTAAAACTTTGAAATGAACCCCAATATGCTTTCCAAAGGCTATTCAAGCTAGAAACTGGCTTTTAAACAACCACCTCTCTGGTCACCTGTGGTGGGTGAAAATCACCCCCAAGTTAATAGAAAACCTTTTTAAGCTGTAAGGTTGCAGATTTTTAGTTTAGGAGCCTTTTTAGAAAAAAAGACAACTGTGGGGAGACATGGTAGAAGTCTATAAAATAATGCATGGTGTAGAGAAGGTTGACAGAGAGAAATGTTTCTCCCTCTCGCCTAACACTAGAACCAGGGGTCATCCCATGAAACTGATTGCCAAGAAATTTAGGACCAACAAAAGGAAGCACCTTTTCATACAACATATAATGGAATTCCCTGCCACAAGATGTGGTGACAGCCAACAGCCTGGATGGCTTTGAGAGGATTTTAGATAAAATAATGGAAGACAAGTCTATCAGTGGTTACTAGTCTGAGGGCTAAAGGGCACCTCCAGCCTCAGAGGCAAGATGCCTCTAAATACCAGTTGCAGGGGAGCAACAGCAAGAGAGAGGGCATGTTCTCACCTCTTGCCTGTGGGCTTAGCAAAGGCATCTGGTGGGCCACTGTATGAAGCAGGATGCTGGACTAGATGGGCCTTGGTATCCAGCAGGGCTGTTCTTCACAGATGGCAAACATAGGTGCATGTGGATACACAAGTTACTAAAAATGTCTGTGGGCCTATTTTGCAATGTTTTACATTTACACAGCTCATTTGGTTGCTCTTTGATTCCAGAACTTGGAGTGCCGTAACAGCAGCCAGGGTCTCCCTGACTCCTCTTTCCTGCTTCAAAAGCAGGAGACGAAGGTGTGGAGTACGCCCATTCCTCTGACACTCATCTGGACACCCCAGAGGCCATGATCAAGAATTAGCCAAGGGACCACCAACCACCACTTCTGGAGCAGAGAAAGGAAGCCGAAACATGCGCATGCAGCTGTTGCTCAGTTAAAACATCTTGGATGCCATGGTCTAGCAGCAGGCCCACCCCCAATCCCCGCAAATCCCACTCCCAATCCCCACAAATCCCTTTCCTGCTTTTGAGCAGGAAAGGGAGGCAAAACAATTGCCTGTTTGGCCCTGCATGGCTAACAGGCTCCAGGTGCCTTTGCAACACAATGGTCAAACAATCCTCATCCTTCCTCCCAATCTGGGTGCTGGGAACGGGGTAGGGATTGCAGTGTAACTGCTGGGGTGATCTCTGCTCAGCTTTCCAGGTCCAAGGTCGGGAGTTGTCATGCTCATCAGATGGTAACAGCTGACTCACCACGGTGCGCATAGCGAGTGAGAATGTGGAAATCCAATTATATCCATTATGGCACTTGACTATTCTTGAGGTGTCCAGTTGGTGAGGCAAAATATGCTTCCGGCCCTTAGGCTACCTTTGGGAGAATGATGTTCCGCTCCTCAAGGATAGGCAATGCTTATCTCTGTCCTACATGCTATCACAGTTGTCTCATCAATAAAATGATTATGGACACAGTAGGAAGAGAAGTCTCTAATATGGGGGAAGCAAATGGGAAGAAATTTATTTTTGATGGAAGATGGTTTACTAGAAAGATAGGAAAGAGCTGGATTAAGACAGATTCATGGATTATTCAGCCATTTGGCGGGGGGAGGATGAACAGAAGCTAAGGGCTGCTGTTTTGGCATTATAGGGAAGAGAACTAGGAAACAGGCATGAATGAACATAGATTGGGTTGTTTTCATTTTTATATTGATTATATAAAAATCCAATTTTCCTCTTTCTCTGCATTTCTCCTTTTCTATTGCACCATGCCCTGTTTTGAGGCCTTTGGGAACAGGAACCTAACTATGCACATAGTTGCTATTAGCTTGGTTGTACTAAAATGGGAACACCCAAAGACCTCAAGAATGGGAATGGATGAACAAGCAGATGGACAGATATTGCATAATTAGTTCTTTTAAAATCTGTTTTCTGTTATAAGATAATTATGAAAGAAAATGCTCCATAATTTTCAAGAGTTCTAGGCCCTGACATTGTTTTCCAAGAGTTTGCCTCTAAGGATCTCGTGCCAAAAATAAAGGGAAAGCCTTGGCTAATACACCTTGGCTGGCAAAAGCAAGCATTCCAGTCTAACTACTACTAAATAGAGACTTTGGAATTGGTCCTTGCTAAATTCCATAGCCTGCTTAAAGGAGACAACACAAACAGAGATCAGCTTACTTTAAAAACTGAAAGAGCAAATTTAGCCATAAGGGGGAAGGGAGGTATATTTTCAAGCTGAAGAAGGATACTTGCTGTTTAATAAATAAAGCCCAAAGCAGACTTACAACAATGATGTGGTCTTATTAGGACATTTTCTGTTTGCAATTGTATGTTGCGATGTGCAGGAACAAGGGTCATTTAAACTACTAGTGCGTTCCCTTTTTAGCACAAACCAAGAGAAGTCCACTGCAGCAGTGGTCTCTTCTGTTATATAAAAACAGTTATGAGGCAGGAAAAGAGATAACATGAACGAACTAATCAGCTGGATACCAATGTCATTCACATCAGTTTTCAACTATCCCTCGAGGATCTGAAAGCCAGCAGGACAAGTTATAAGTGGAAGAAAAGACTGGGGACTCAGTACAAGAACAGAACAGCATGTCAAGTCAAAAATAGAAGAGCCAAAATGAGTTACATTTTAAAAGGGATGATAATAGCAAAGGGTTTTACAGCACCCTTGCAAATCAGCAACTACAAAAAAGGCTTACTAGCCCCACCCCACACATAACAGTAAAAATAATTTGAGGTACATCAGCAGGCTGAAAAAAGACATTTTCCAAATGACAAAATCTCCCCTATTGTTTGCCAAGAGGAAGTTCTTACTACAGGTGACAAGGCAAATGAATATCAGAAGCAAGAGGCAGACAAAATATGTGCTAGGTCCACTGGATATGTGCTAGGCTCAAGAGGAGAGACAGAGAGAAGATGAAAAGATGTCATTACTCAATATGTACTTTGTTGGCAGTAAAACTTCTCATGAATATTTAGAGGCTACAATGGAAAAACACCCGAAAAGGATTCAAAATATGATGCACCGGCACAAAATGCCAATACTGTTTTAGGCTGCAATAACAGAAGCATCATTCTGAGGACTCAGGAAGTAACAGTACCATTCTATGAGTAACACCTCAATTGGAGCGGAGTGCCCGCTGCCCTGTACTAAAGCTACACACTCTTGTTGCTGCCACTGCAACAACTTCACTTCTTTCACATAGCTACTGCTGCCGCTACTAAAATTTCATATCAGATAAATGGAGCACAGTCTAGAGCGAAACACGGAATGCTCAGCCATTGCAACAGTACTGGAGAAGAAGGAAGAGCTCTCTAACAGCCAAAAGAATGGACAGTGATAGCAGTGGAAAGAAAGGTAAACAAACTGCAGCGCAGCCAGCAACTGCCCTTAGATGAGCAACTACTTAACCGAGATGAATGGCAAATTACACTGCTGGGCAAAACGTACATCTACTAGGGATGCTTTCAGTAGATTTTCTTATGGCAGGTGGCCAAATTGTGTTCTACTGCAGTATTGTTATGGCAGCGAGCTTTTCTTGATGAATTTTATAATTTTTATGGATTATTATCCGTGGACACATATGCACATGTTTACATATTTCCTTCTTCCAACTGTATTTTTCTATGCTATGAGATGTTTTGTTTATGTCATGTTATGCTGACCTTGGGTCGTAAATGAAGAATTCTATTCTATTCTTATGGCAGGAAGTTAAATGAAATGATGCACTGGAACCCTTTCACTATAACTAAAGAATTAGGATGCACAACATGCTGACACATTCATTTTTCAGCTCTGCTACTCTCAAAGCATTTGCTGTTTTCATGTTTCTTGGCTTAACTTCTCTCTCTTGTACAGCTTTAATAATCCCACTATGCTGGGCCCAGACTTCATTCACATCCAGCCCTGTATACCACCTTGACTGACTGCCCAACCTAGCCAACGTGCCCTTTGTCAACTGAAGGTAACCCTCTCCAGATCTTAGCAGTTTGTTTTCCACACCTTTCTGGTCTCAGACTGGGCTTCTCTACTATTGAGCCCCCATGGTCCCCTCACCCCACCCAGTACATCCACGATAGTATAGCAACTGGGCTCTCCAGGGAGGCTTCAGTGGTTCTCATTCCACTTGGCAGGAAGTAAGCTTAACATGTCTGTTATTTAGGGAGCAGGATTTAGTGCTGCCCTGTTTGTCCACAGCACCTATTTCAATTATTGGATTAGTGGAAACAGTAGATTAGCACCTCGCTAGACTTGGCTGGTCAGAAAGGTGCTGACAACATCGGCCTGCACCTCCACACAGTTATGTCAATTGACTGTGTAACCATCTCCACACAATTTGAAAGCTATCTGGAGGCAGGGGGAGGAAGTTAAAGGAAACCAGCACTACAGCACCAAAATTACAACATTACAAAATTAAAAGATGCCCCCTGCTAACTGAGCAAAGAGGCAGCTTTTTAAAGTGGTGATTCTCTTTCTTGAGCAGGGGGAGAGTAACGGGCCCTATCCATGCCAGCACAGCAACCCTCCAGTGGCTGTTGCTGGGGTCTATCTTATGTTTCTTTTTTTAAAACTGTGAGCCCTTTGGGGACAGAGATCCATCTTTATTTATTTATATCAATGTTAACCGCTTTGGGGACTTTTGTTGAAAAGCAGTATACAAATATTAGTCATTTTCATATATATTTGTAGAAATCAAGAGAACCAGAAAGGGCTGATTCACTCCCTGACATCTTCTGTTGGACTTGTACGGCTACCCTATAAGAATGCATTGGTGTATAAAGCAGCAATGTACCAACTCAATGGTACCAGTCACCTAGCCATTTTAGATACTGAACAGTTTAACATTGTTTCCATTTCTTTTGCTGCTAGTAGTGGAGACACATATGCTGACATCTATGCATCCAAATCACAGTCTTTAGTTACAATGGAAGATCATTCCCAGAGCTCCCTCATTCTGCATTTATTAGGTAAGAAAGCAGCTGCAACTCATCCCAGAAAGCTTTCCCCCCCTCCAGTGCTACACAGAATTTGGGGTTTATCTCATGCCTGAAGCAGTTACAACAAGGATAAGAATGTAACAAAACAATAACTCTAAATAAGAAACAGACTTTTAACCACGCAAAGAGAGGCTTCTCTAGAGACAAAGCACTCAAAGTACTATCTAACCTTCTAAACCCATCCCCACCACAAGACATTTAAAAAAAACTGAATATATTAAAATAAAGCAATCAGAAAATTCAGCTCCTCAAAACAGAGCAAGGAACTTAAAACAAGGATCAGTGCCAAGTTTTTTTTTATTTTGTTTTGCAGTTGCTCAGAACAATCTGTCATTTGTAAAGACCTCTCTGAAGGTCCTTGATTGGCTCACGTTATTGTCAAAACTCCACAACAAACGTTGTTGCAGTCACCACACCCCACCCTGAAAAAGATTCTTAAGGTAGTAGAACTGCTCTGAAATCTTGTGGGGAGGGGGCGGGAATCCTCAGGCCTCTCTTTTTTTAATGTTTCTCCCAGACAACAGTACTGTAATCAGTACACCCTTTTACAAGGTGCACTAGTTCCATTTGGAAGTAATTGTTCACATAAACACCTAGAATGTACATATATAGACAACAAAACAAAATAGATGGTCAATTTACCCGTGTATTCCATTAATTTATTTTTCAGTAACATGCTGTGGTCAACTCCCAATTTGTCCTCAGAAAACAGGTTTTGGGTTAAACTAATCTGTGAATTCTAAGATCCGTTGATATTAATGGATCATTCTTCTATGACACTTCACTAAGTTTTATATTCTCTTCTAAAGCAAGTGCTCAATCCAAAGAGTATGGATACCTGCTTTTGCAAACTACTCAAGTTTCCAAAAACCTGTTCCGGTCATTAAAGCACTGAGAAGGGAACACCATAAAACCCTCAGGGAATGAGGTGCTTGAGAAGGACAAAGGAAGGGACTGAACAGGTGTAACCTAAAAAGAAGACCAAGGGAGTCTGCAAATGTAGTTGCCTGTTTCATGGTTACCTATAAGTTGCAAAGTAAAGAGAATAAGGTCAAAGACAGAGGCGAGGAGAAGAATGGGAGACACTTTATAGGCACTAGTGATGTGCAAGGAACCCTCTGACGGTTCAAAAGTGGGGACTATGCCACGCATGGGATTAGCGACTGGTATGCCTAAAAGAAATATACATAAAGATGGTTTTATTATTATAGCAACCAGTTTTCCCTAAATAGGTTCTTTATAATACCCAGGAGAATAATTGGAAACCTTCACTAAAGAATTTCTGTTTGCTTAGGGGAGCAATTGTGAAATTAAGAATGTCTGTGTGGCTCACTCAATATAAATGTAAGGATACTAAATAAAATCAAGTAAAGACTGATTGCCCAGAACTTTCCCAGAAGCAAGCACCGGTAGTTACTAGGCAGGACATTGTTTTTCTATGACATAAGTAGTAAATATCCATGCCCTTTGTTAAAAAAAATCTAAGTATTCATAATTTATACAATCGTTTTAGTTCAATTTGTTTTGGTCATAAGGTGTAACAAAGGTTTAATTAGTTGCAGCAAAAAGTCAGCAATCACAACCAAAGTAATGGGGGGGGGGGGGCGCTGAGACATTCCCATAAAAGTAAGATAAAATACCATTCATCCACATGGCAAATCAAGTCTGTAAGCATTAAGAAAATTCTGTTGTGCTTTGGCAACAATTTGAACTGTTTTATATACAATTTATGATCAACTGCATAATATTTATTTACAGGACTTCAAAGTGTCAATTTCTTTCCTCTGATCAGAAAATCAAACTAACACAATGGCCCAGTTCAGATGATATAAGAAGTCACAGCTTGTTAGTTCATGACCAATCAAGGAAGGAGCAGTGAGCCTATATGCTCTCTCCACTTTCCTTTCCTCCACCCCTTGTAAAGGAAAGGAAAGATTGTGCTGTCGGAGTCAGTGACCACAGAGCCCTGTGGTTTTCTTGGTAGAACACAGGAGTGGTTTACCATTACCTTCCTCCCGCGCAGTATGAGATGATGCCCTTGCCATTGTCATGGTAGTGAGCATCAGCCTCTAGCACCTTCCTATATCGCTGCTGCCCAATAGGGATGTGCACGGAACCGCAGTGGGGAGGCTCAAAAGCAGCTGGAGTGCTGCTTTAAGAGAGGGGGAGGGTGCACTTACCCCTCCCACCGCATCTCCCCACCGGTGTCCATTTTATTCCAAGCCCATCGAGGTGGCAGCATACCTCCCTGCTGCCCCGTTGTCTGGATATAACCGGAAGTCTCCGACGCGCCAGCGCGCACCGGAGACTTCTGGTCATATCCAGACAACGGGGCGGCGGGGAGGTACACTGCCGCCTCAATGGGCTTGGAATAAAACGGATGCCGGTGGGGGAGAAAGCAGTGGGAGAGGTAAGTGCACCCTCTCCCGCTCTTAAAGTTAGACACCTGCATTGTCGAACCGGCGGAACCACTGGTTCTGTGCACATCCCTACGGCCCGATATAGGTGATTACAAATATATATTTAGAAGGCACAGTCTGGGAAGCAGACCAGCAGGGATTCGAACTAACAGCCTCTTGGTCCTTAGGCAAGCTGCATCCTCGCTGCACCACCGCAGCTGGTACATGCAGTTAAATGCAAAGCTTCGTTACTTGTTAAACCAGTCTCCTGTGGCATCCAAAGTGGTGAACAGTGTTTAAGCACCCCCTACAAACTAAGATCAAACCATGATCTTTATCCATTAATAATCATGCAAATGCAATAGCTAACATATGCTACAAATATACAGTGGACTCCAGTGCCCACAAAGATGTAATGGACATCTTTACCATTTCACATTGCCATTTCTCTTTTCTATGGTTTTCTATCCCTCATTCATTGTTAGGGCTGCAAAATTAATCAGTTAAATTCATAATTTTAAGAACTTTTAATCAGCTAAAAAGACTTTCTGACTTCTTGGGCAGACTTTACAAGTTATTTTTTAATACAAATATTCCTAAAAACTGCAGATAATAGGCATCATCTTAACAGCAGCATATCCCCTTCTCTCACATACAGGCAGGAATGCCTCTTCTAGGATTGTACCTGTTATGACATATGCAAACTTCATCTAAAAACAAAGTACTGTATGCTTTTTGCTTCAGAACAATTGTATACACTCTTACACAATTTATGTTGATTTATCAAATCAATTGGCAAAAACCTCATATGATTGACTAAGATTTAGCTGACAACCTGCTTAATCACTAAGAACCTTGTTATTACTAACATTTTCTTAGCTTTATGGCATTCACCTAAAGATATTTTCCAAGCCTTCAGAGTAAACAAGAAGACGGTGATCCTTGATGAGGGAACTGATCACCGATAAGGTTTCATGGCACAACCCAGAGAAGAAGAATAGGTTCATGTTTAAGCATGATAAGGATGCAGGCAGGGAACCCTAATGGCCACAACACAATGAGCTCCCGAGGATATCGGCATTTGCAGAGTTTGAAATGGGAGTCGGGACATTCAGATTTGTGCTCAGGTGGATTCAGTTTGGTGTCATTTAAACTCCATCTATAGCTGGGTCAATTTGCTTAATCACTTCTTTAAATGTCAGTGGAGTGACACACAATATCAGCCCATTAACAGCTTTTAAAAGTCTTAAGTCTCCCCTTAAATGATAAAAGCAGTGCAAACAAGAGGAAAAAAGGATTTTGCTAGATTTGCTTCAGCCTCACAACTCTTTTATTCAAGAGCTTGCTCGTCAAACTTTACAGTCAGGAGTTAAAATGCAATCACATTTCTTTTGCATTTTCTTAAAGTCACTACAAAAATCCTTCCAGAATCAAGGCAAGGGGAAAAAATGAAAACAGCAGACTTCTTTTCTATTAAATATTCTCAAGATTATTTCTACCCTCTTCTTAAGCAAGTTTTTATAAGACCTGAAAACATTTTGATTCAACCATTTGATTTCAGGAGAACTCTACAGGGCTTGCAGCCTTCTTTTATATAAAGAAAACATTCACAGGGAGTTTGCAACCCACTAACAAAACAGTCCTATGAATGTTTACTCAGAAGTATGTCCCACTGCCTTCAGAAAGGCTTATCCACCCACCCTCGCCTGCTCAGTATGTGTGTTTAGGATTGCACGCTAAAGCACTTTTGCCAGTAAGTCCATTTTAAAAATATCGAACGCACTGCCATGGATTCATTTTGTCACTTATAAGAAATACATGATATAAAGAACCTTAAACAACTGTACTACAGCCAACAAAAAGTAGCTCTGACATTCTGAAAGTCAATTACAGGCAGTCTTCAATTAAAATTGGTGAGAA
Organism: Hemicordylus capensis; assembly: GCF_027244095.1. NCBI lineage: Eukaryota > Metazoa > Chordata > Lepidosauria > Squamata > Cordylidae > Hemicordylus > Hemicordylus capensis. The sequence continues at coordinate 18,129,400 of NC_069664.1, read as the reverse complement.
AAACATCAGGTTGCAACCTAGCTGCTCCTAGTGCCTGTGGAAGAAGTTAGACTCATGTAAAGGCAAGAGATTTTACCCCACCTTCCTTCTGCACTCTCGCCCCATCTGCTCCTGAAGACTGAGAAACCCTCTGGGGCAGGATGGCATGTGGCACAAACAGTTGCAACAGAAAATGGTGGTGACTGTGAGTGCTCAGTACAAAACATATTCTAATATTTGTACTTTTTCTGCCTTTGCTCTCTAGGAATTGTCTTAATAAAGATGCTATAAAGTGATTAAGTTATTAGTCAAAAGCCACCTAGAAAGAGCTCTTTGGAACAGTAGTGCAATTCAACATAGGGAACTTGTGTTTTTGAAGCAGCACCTAGGTGTTTAGATGCTATACAGAGCTCTTTGTTGTCCATTTTTAAATTACGTGTACTACACTGATGTACAGTGCTTAGTTTCTTGTTTTGATATTTAGTCACTCACTTTAACCATGGAAGTTACAGTTAAGGCCTGGTCCAGACACAACACTACTGATCTCTTTAATCACAGTTAACAAGTTAGGAGTGGACTGCAAACTTGCATTTATCAAGATAAGCTTTAACCTGGGTTTGCAAACCAGCTTCAAGTTCTGGGTTCAAGCTATGATTAACTGCTTTTCAAAGTTCTCAGAGCAGTTTACCGAGGGGGTGGGAGTGGGGATGAATGAATGAATGAATGAATGAATGAATGAATGAATGAATAAATAATCTCTGTCCCCAAAGGGCTCACAATAAAAAAAAAAAACACTTAAGGTAAACATCAGCAACAGCCACTGGAAGGATGCTGTCCTGGGGTTGGATAGGGACCATTGCTCTCTCGCTGCTAAATATTAAAGTAATTGCTGCTAAATATTAAAGTAATTGCCACTTTAAAAGGTGCCTCTTTGCCCAGTTAGCAGGGGTTATGCTGACAAGAGAAGGGAAGAATTCACACAGAAGAGGGGAAGGGCATGAGTTGGTCTCTCAACTATGATTAAGATATCTGCAACACTACCCATGGACCAGGCCTTAGTGTGCTGTACAGTATCTGTATTTACAGTAGCTCTCACTGATCCTAGGAGGACTGAAGCTCCATTATTCGAAACACTTCTTCTGAAACCCTTCTCCAAATATGCAGACCACAGCATCCTGTTGGACACAGGTACCAATCCCTCTACAGGAGTGGAACCATAAATCTTAATTCCAAGTAATACAATAGTCAGTTTTGACTAAACCTTTTCTCTCCCCACCCCCATGAAGTTGAAAGAAATGCCAAAACCAGCACATACTGTTATACCAACACAACTCTGTGAGTGCTGTATACCAGCCATATGACAAGCCTGGGTAGTCACTTCTGGATCCTGCTTGGATACATTAAGCATCTGTGGCCATTTGCCTAGGAACAAGCATGAAGTGGTTCCAGGATTCTTTCCAACAAGGATTTAAGTACAGAAAAGTAGTCTTCAAAATTTCTTAGCTTTGGAAAACCATTTCCATATTGATTAGTCACAGAGGAATCTCTATGTAACTGCCATGGAACCTCTGCAATTTGCAGAGGATTCTGGGACGCATTCTAAGGAGGACATTCATTTTACAAAGGTCTCTTGAGCCTCACTGTCACCATGCGTTAAAACCAAGAGTGAGCCCTAGAACATACCCAACGCTCCTCTGTGAATACATAATGCAGTCAGTAGCGATGGGCATGTTATCTTTCACGGATGTTTGCCACTATTACAAATTCTCCCATTGGGAGTCTATGCTAAATGTTCAAGGACCACAAGAGTTCCTTAGAATACAATCTGAACACAATGGAGATATAATAAAGTGTGTGCATAAGTATAAAACTGTTCTGAGAGCGCATAAAATTAGCCTCTCCTTTGTTTTATTTTCAGTTCTCCTCACACAATAACCACCTTCCTCCAACTGCCTATGGATGCAGAAAAAAGTTATTTGTTGCGATTATGTCCTTTCCCAATAGAAGGTAATTTCTTAGATCCAGTAGTACAGGTAGCCCCTACATTTAGATACACATTCCCTCCCCCTCCAGAAAGGGAGCTGACAAATGGCTCACCAATAAATGAACTCCACAGAAAGTGTGAAGAAAGATAATGAAATCCTCGCATTTCCTGATCCTATCAACTCAGCAGAAGCAGCCTACACACGCCCTTTGAACAGCGAAATAGAAAAGAACAAGGGAGAAACTCCACTAAAAGAAAATTTATCTCCAATACACAGTGGTGAGGTTTCTTCAGCACTGAAGATTATTTAACTGAAAACATTATTCAGGGCATCAACTATCTCTGAACTCCCTATCTGGAAAAAGAGATATCTAGCACTCCATGTAGCAAGAGTTTCCCTCTGATTATGTTTATTATCCACATCAACTTCAAAACAGAGCTGTTCAGTAGAGCAAAAGGGAACTCCGTTTATCTCAATTTCCTTCGTGTTCTGAAGAAAACGTTCAGTCTTCCCATATCTCAAATCAAATAAAAGCACTTACTGTGCGAGCACCAGTTGGGGACAAAGCTCCATTCGGTAGGTATGGGCTTCCCAGTTCTGGTATCATCAAGAAAGGATAACTTGGATAGGGAGTTCCTTTAAAAAAACTTCCATCCTGCTGTCTTCTGATTACTAGAGAAGAAAGAAAACACCTTCTTTCAGAGAGGGTAAGGCTGCTAAGGCACAAACAAGACAGGCATACAATCTCAGTTCAAAAGGGTTGAAATACTTTTTCTGAGAACTTAGGAGAACTGCTAGAAATATAAGGCAGTGAGAAAGGAAAACATTAGTAGAATGATTCACAAACCACTTAAGCTTGCATATCACTTGCATACAATCTTTTGTAGTCAGTATAGCACTTTGTCCTGGTTCAGAAAACCATGGTCTCCCACTATGAGAATGCATCAAGGAAGTACAGGCTCATAAGACTCTCTCTTTTTTGTGTACACGTGAGGAGACTGAAAGCTTTTGCTTTCATTTTAAAAACAAATTGCAGGTCCATGTTACATACTAAGTCAGAGTTTAGTGCAGTTTTCCCACTAACTATAATTAGAACAAGATAGGATACCAAACCAAGATCAAACATTTGATCTTTGATCAAACCAAGATCAGGATGTTTAATGCACAGCTGATCTTGCCTTCCACTCCTCAAGTTCATATGTAATACAGAACTGTGATTGGCTCTTAAAGTGAAAACAAAACTTTTTCTTCTCCTCTTATGAGTAAAGGAAGAGAGGATATGGGGGAAAGGAGTGCACCAGTCTGTAGTTTTCAGATGTTCCATTACACCTGAACTGGACCATTTACTTTGAACTAAGCATCACAAAATTCACTTCCAATGGAATTTAACCAAGCAACCGCCCAGAGATGCAGGTTTTGGGCGGTATAGAAATATGTTAAATACATAAATAAAACTGAATCTGTTCATATTTTTAGGAAGTGTACATATGATCACAGTCTCAGTTCAAGTGGTTTAGACGACTTTAAGAATCTATATCAGACTTGGTAACAGCCAATTGCCTATGGCAAGTAAGCAAGGAAGGAAGCTTTACAGTTAGGCCATAAATTACTAAACACAGGTATTGTGAACAGGCAAACAACTACAGCTTTTAATAAGTTCCAGGCTGAACTTATTTAATAAGCAACATTGAATTCAATGAAGTATACATTCATATAATTATGGTTAGAAGGGTAGACTAACAGCATATACTTAAAATCACAGCACTATACTTCAAGTTAATTTGATCAGAATAACTGCCACCCCATGATTCCATACACACAGAAACACTAATGTTCATTACAAACTCAAATTCACACATAATATGTAACACAAAAAATGGGTGCGGGGGGGGGGTTGACAAGCAGGATAAGATGTAACCAACACATTTAGGTTACATATACATTTAAGAAATCCATATCCCAAATGTGTACATGTTTACTCAGAAGGAAGCCCCGTTGATGACACCAGAATTTACACCCAAGGAAGCATGCTTTGAATTGCAGACTGAAGTAGTTTGTGGATCATGACCATTTTAAAAAGGTTTCTGAAGTTATCAATTAAGTGTGAACATTAATTGGTGAGTGGCTACTTTTGCAGCTCTAAGATTTCTGATCCTGCTTTCTTTCAATGCAGTTTGACAATGGAGTCAATTATTTAGGGAGGCAGTGGGTTCTCCTTTGAAGGAAGTTTTCAAGCAGAGGCTGGATAGTCATTTGTTGAGGATGCTCTAGCTCCGAATATCCTGCACTGAGCAGCGGGTTGGACTAGATAGCTTCTAAGATCCCTCCAACTCTGTCCTCCTATTTACTTGGAATTAAGTCCCAATAAGCTTGTCCAAGCTTAAATGTCTTTAAAGTACAATCCTACACTGGGTTAGGAGCACCTAAAGTGCACTGATTTCCATGGGTTTAAGGCGGAGCTTGACATATTCCAGGCGCCAGGGAGCCATGGCACTTAGAAAGGCAACTTTAACAATTCATTATGGGGTGTCTAACAAATAAAGATCATTATTATTTTATTATTAACTGTGGTGCCTAAATATAAGATATCTGCAGGTAGGTTTAATAAAATATTTATTTGTCCTAGGCACCCTGTTTCAGTTGTATGTTACTTGTAAATGGAGTAAAAAAAAAAAGCCAATTTACCCATGCACACTCCACCATGTCCATAATTAAGTCTTGTAATTCTGTCAAGTGTCTATTGTCTAGCTCCTAAAAATGTTGGGCTAGCTCCTAAATCCAAATAAAAATTCTTAAGACCTACAAGACCATTCAACTCTTTGATTCTAGGCCGATTGACTCGGAATGAAGTCTCAATCCATTTGTCCAGGCTTAAACATAATTTCAGGCCAATCCTATTCTGAGTTGGGAGTGCTTAAAAGTGCACAGGTTTCCCAACAGACATGCTGGTGCTAGGAGCACTTAAGAGAGCACAGGTCAGGAGCACTTAGTGCATGGAAACTCTGCCTATAGATCCTGGCTTCAGTGGTTGGGGTCAAAGATTGCAGCCCTCAAGAATACTCACCTTGTGCAAGCCCCGCTGAATCAGTAGGACTTGCTTTGGGGCAAATGGAAGAGTGGCTGGAAGCACCTAAGGGCTCACGGATTTATCCAGCTGCAGTGCTGGGAAACTTGCTTCCAAGGAAGTAAGCTTGCTTACTTACAGGGTGGAAACTTATTTCCAAGGAAGCAGGCTTGCTGGAACACAGCAGGCAGCAGCAGCAACCTCAGAGGCACTGATTTCAAATGCCATCAGGCACAAACCAGACAGGCCTCCTTCTCTCTCTCTCTCTCTCTCCTCTCTGCAGTTGCCAGGAGCAGAGCCAAAAGGGGGCAGCAAAAGCAACGAAAGCAAACGAGGAGACGGGACGGCAGCAGGATCTATGGAAGCTCCTCCTCATTCCAGAAAGTGAAGGGGGAAAAGAAAAGGGGGAAGAAAGAAAGAGAAGGAAAAAACCTAGGAGTCGCCACCGGACGAAAAAGGAGGTCCCTGGGGGAAGCGCGCGCCATCGTCCCCTCCTCCTCCTCCTCCCCGCACCCACTCCCCACAGATCGCCTTGCGCCCCATTTGGGGGGCTGCCTGGGGGGTTGGGAAGGAGACAGAGACACACAAAATAAAAGCGGAATGGCTACCTTCGGCGGGGGAGTCCCGCGGCTTCTGGAAACTTTCCCGGGGCTGCTGCGACGGCCTCTCCGCCTGTGGAGGAGAGAGAAAAAAGAGAGAGGGAGACACAAAGAAGAAAGCGAGTTGGGGCGCTGGAAAGAGAGAGGGAAAGCGGCCTCCCCCCAGCCCCAAATAACGCCCCCCACACTTTGCTTTCCGCCCCCCCCCCCGCCCCCCAACTTCACCTCCGAGTCGGAGCCGGAGGCGCTGCCGCCGCCGCCGCTGCGGTTCTCGGACTCGTGGACCAGCGACGACTTGAGCTCGTCCAAGTCGCCGTGCGCCGAGCCGCGCCCCCCGGCGCTCTTGTCCTGCTCGTCGCCCTCGTCCTGGAAGGGGATGAGCTCGTCCGGGGCGCCCAGGTCGTCGCCGCCGCCGCCGGCCCCGCCGCCGCCGCCGCCCCCCGCGCCGGCCGGCTGCAGCTGCGGCATGGTGCGGCGGGGTCCCGGTGCGGCGGGGGGCCGCTCCCCGCACCCCGCCTGCCTCAGCCCCGTCCTGCCGCCGCCCGAACAAAGTTTTGACACTCTGGAGGGGGAGGCGCCGCGGGGAAGGCGCTGCGGCGGCGGCTGCTCCAGGAGGAGAGGCGGGAAAAGAAGGAGAAGAAGAAGAAGAAGAAGGACGGCGATGATGATGATGATGATAATGCTGAGGAGGAGGAGGCGGCGGCACCCCCGAGGCGCGCGAGGAAGGCTCCGGCGGCGGCCGGCGGGGTCCCCTGCCTAGCCCACCCGGGGAGGGTCGAGAATGCGAGCAAGGGGCCGGGGCGGGGGGAGGAGCTCCGGCTGCAAATTGACACCCCGAGCGGGTAATGAGGGGGGTGGGGACGCCTCTCCCTCCCTCTCCCGTCCCTTTCTCTCTCTCTCTCAGCCCCCCCCCCCCCACACACACCCCCGCCGCTGCTTTAGTGAACGGGGGTGCCGCCCCCCTCCCTCGCCACACACGCGCGCGCACCGCAGCCGCCTCCCCCGCCACCACTTTCGCCGGGGGACCCCCCAGCTCGGCTGCTTCTCCCTGGGCTCCGTCCTCCTCCCCTCCTCTTCCTCCTCCTCCTTCTCCTCCCACCAAGGGCAGACCTTTTCCCAGTCGTTCGTTCCCAAACGAGGAGGAGGAGGAGAGAGAGAGAGAGAGGAAAAACAACAACACGCACAGAGGGACACTCTCGCTCGCTCTCTTTTCCTTCCTTCCCTTTTTTCCTCCCTTTCGGGCGGCTGAAGTTGTTAAATGGAACAAACGACACTGACTGCGCGCCAGCCGCAGGAGAAGCTCCCCAAGAGGGGGCGGGGTAGGCGAAAGAGGACGCCGGAGAGGGAAACAAACCGGGACACACGCTGCGCACACACATTCTCACACGCTTCCCCATCCCCAGGGCCTTTTAAAGACTCTGGGGGTGGGCCTGGGGAAGCGGTGTGTGTGTGTGTGTGTGGGGAGAACTTCTCTTGAGGGGGCCCCCACAGAGACAGACACACACACGCACACTTTCTTCTCTTTAGCTGACACACAGTGCAGGGTTATGCACATGCATGGCAGAACGTGACAACTGTGCAAGAGCGTTGTTGTGCAGCACTGAGCAGCGGAAGAGCCCTGCTGGATCAGGCCCAAGGAGGCCCATCTAGTCCAGCGTCCTGTTTCGCACAGTGGCCCACCAGATGCCTCTGGAAGCCACAGACAGGAGTTGAGGGCATGCCCTCTCTCCTGCCATTATTCCCCTGCAACTGGTACTCAAGAGGCATCGTGCCTCTGAGGCTGGAGGTGGGCTATATAGCCATCAGCCTAGTAGCCAGAGGGGCACCTAAAGTAATTTTGGAGCCTGGGCCTAAAGGCCTTTGGAGGGCCCCACGCCCCACCCGCACAGTATTCTTAACACTATTTTAAACTGTATTTTAACGTGACCACACCACTTGGGGCAGACTAAAAAGGATTGGGGGGGGGCCCGGGGGTGTGGAGGCCCTGGACTTCGGCCTGAAAGTCCAGGGGTGAGAGCGCCTCTGCTAGTAGCCGTTGAAATTGCACAGAGTGGCATGACAGTGTGGCCCAATGGCTTATGGCCATATAGAAGGCTGGACTACTGCACAACTTGGTGCATTTTTTTTGCACTTGCCCAGCTGCATGAATCTTACCTTCTGCCGTTTGCGTAACGTTGTGCACTATGTCAGCCACTGCACCCTCTGTCAAGATAGTAACCCAAAGTATTGAAATAATATGACCCTGGGCTTGTATTTTACCTGATCAGTTTAACAGCCTTGGATGAAAAGGATGGATCTGATCATTTCAAATACTGAACCATACTTTGGATGGCGGCGAGGTGGGTGGGTGCGGGTCCTCCGTGTATGGAGCCCAGGGTGATTGCCTTTCATCCCCCATCAAAAGGCCCTAGTCACCCTCCTATTCCTTAACACTTTAAGGCTTTTCTCTGACACTTTTACATTTGAGGGGGAGGACTTGATATTTATTATTATTATTATTATTATTATTAATTTGATTTCTACACCTATTTACAGCCTAGACGTGTCAGATGTAAGGCCCACTGAGTTCATAGCCGCTCTGGGCTCCTTGGAGGAAGAGCAGGATATAAATGTAAAAATAATAATAATAAATAATAGGCCTGCAACTTTGCACACTAAGCCTGTGTATGTTTACTTGGAAGGAAGGCCCATTTGCCGTCCTTCCTCAGTTCTAGAGGACTTGTTCCCAGATAAGTGTGCCTAGGACTGTAGCCACATATTACTTGTGGCCTCAGAAGCAAGCCCCACTGATTTAAGTGGTGCAGTGGGGAAATGCTTGACTAACAAGCAGAAGGTTGCCGGTTCGAATCCCCGCTGTTACTATATCGGGCAGCAGCAATATAGGTAGATGCTGAAAGGCATCATCTCATACTGTGTGGGGGAAGGCAATGGTAAACCCCTCCTGTATTCTACCAACGAAAACCACAGGGCTCTGTGGGTGCCAAGAGTCGAAATCAACTTGATGGCACACTTCACCTTTACTTTAATGCCAAGTAAGTGAACTCAGTCTCATGGCCATAAAATCCTACAATGATTCAGGTTGTAGTTGTTACAAAATAGGTGCAACTCTTGAATATTTTACTAATATAGAAGAAACACAATGTACTGGCTTGTTAAGTTTGTGTGTGTGTGTGTGTGTGTGTGTGTGTTAGAGACAAGATGCATTAATTGTTTCCATTACACATTTAGCATCATAGGAGTGAGCTGAAACTGCAAGAATTCTACTGCAGGTGTGTGCCTGCCTACAGGGGCGTAGCTAGGGGAGAGGGGGCCCGTGTTCATCCCTCTCTCTGGCGGCCCCCCAGAGTGAGGGAGATAATGAAGAAAATAGGGAGAGATGGATCTGTAGGGCCCTCAGGAGCTGGGGGCCATGTTCTTTGAACCCTTTCGCTCAATTATAGCTACGGCCCTGCCTGCCTACTAATTAAATTCTGAAAACATCCCCAGTATCTTCCCAAAAAACAAAAATGGGGATGAATTTTTTTGAGAGACACACCTAAAAATAGGAAAATATTGTCCCTTGTAAATAAAAACAGCTGGAGCATATGCAAGTGGTGTCCCCCTTCCCACTGCACAGCTTAACTCGTCTTGGTGAACTTTCCCCTTTATACGGATTTATCTTCTCTTTGTCCCACTTTCTGCTCCTGACTCACCGTCCCAACCCTCTGCTTGTAGAATGTGCAACTCCCACATATTGCACCTGTATTAATTCTTGAGCCGCACCCCTAAACTTAAGCCATTGGCACTCATTATTTTCATGAGAGTTCTTAAGCTCTCTTGCACCCTTGGCAGCTTTTATAAAAGTGTCCAGGCCATTTGCCTCAGCCAAGTTGGCTATTCTTCCTGCAAAGCACCCTCACACCTGTATAGCCTCTAGTTATGTTTCATCGACATCTTTCCATTGCCTCCACACTGCTCTTCCATTCAAATATTATTACACCCGTGAGGGAATAGAGGTGCTGCTTGTGACATGTGAGTAGTTTATGTTTCAGAGACCAGGCACTACTACAATGTGCTGTGCACCACCATGTTTGAACTAGACTGGAGTTACATCATTTTCAGAGTGAAAGGCATTCTATCACCATAGTCTTCTAGATCCATGGCAGATAGATCCCTAGGCTTCTATATCCATCTCCTGTAAACTGCCGAAAGCTGTTGGATGGGGCACCATAGAAATATAAAAAGAATTAAATAATAAATCCATCGGCTATACTCAGTTCCTTGTTGTGTTCCACTGTGAATTCATACACGTTGGAGTGTGCCTGCACAGTCAAGACCAATGGGACACTTTCAAACTCCACATGACACTCTGACGTAACCCACACGCAGACCACATTGTCAATTGTTTGGGACAGTTGGAGTGTCAGCTCCCCAGTTCTTTGACTGCCACACCAGATGCATCAGGATCAACTTTGCTCCAGAGAGAGCTTCAAACCTGTAGAAAAGTGAGAGGCAATTGAGATTTTTATTTATTTTTTACATTTGGTGCAGCAGGGAAATGACTTGACTAGCAAGCCAGAGGTTGACATTTTGAATCTCTGCTGGTATGTTTCCCAAACTATGGAAAACACCTATATCGGGCAGCAGCAATATCGGAAGATGCAGAAAGGCATCATCTCATACTGCATGGGAGGTGGCAATGGTAAACCCCTCCTGTATTCTACCAAAGACAACCACAGTATTCTGTGGTCGCTAGGAGTTGACACCAACTCGACAGAACATTTTAACTTTACTTTCCTCTGAGAAGCTCAGAGCAGTGTACATGCTCCTCACCCGCCTTCACAACAACTCTGTGAGGAAGGTTAGGCTGAGAGATACATGAGTGGCCCAGAGTCACTCAGTGAGTTTCATGGCTGAATGGGGATTCGAACTCGGGTCTTCCCGGTTCTAGTCCAACATTCTAACCACTTCGCTATGCTGGCTGCTCCGTTACAGCTTGAGCCAATTCATATATGATTTAATGAGCACTAAGAAATCTTTTTAAAAGTGCATTAGATATGGGGTGAAATTACCAACTTCTGATGGATATGAACTGCATCTAATCTGCTTAGGTTTACATCCATGGACTATGTTCAAATCAAATCTTGATTACCATCAATGACCAGCTTCATGTAGTAAATACAATAGCATCAGCAATAGTAATAACAGTAACAGCAGAACATAAAGACATATGGTAAAACTCTAAAGCATATAACTAAAAATCAAATTAGCCTGAGTGTAATCGGCTACAATTGTTATTAGCACACAAGCTGTGAATTTTGCTGCTGTGCAGAATTTAGCAAACTTTGTTGCTGACCAGAAAGGAGGAGCATAATGTAAAAAATAATCAGTTCCAGTGTTCCCTCTAAGAGGGATTCCCAGATGTTGACTACAACTCCCAGCATCCCCAACTACAATAGCCTTTGCTTGAGGATTATGGGAGTTGTAGTCAGCAACATCTGGGAATCCCTCTTAGAGGGAACACTGATCAGTTCTTCTTGGATATTGAATTAAAGAAGGTTATATTAATTTATATTAATACATGTAAACCGCCTCAAGTCTAAGGAAGTCAGGCAGTCAATAAATTTGCTAACTACATAAATAAAATATTATATATCTCGATAGAAAAGGCAGTATAAGGTTATATTCAGTTTTGCATTAGTTTGCTTTTTTCACATTTGTTGCTGGTGAACATAAGGAGCTACCAGTAGAATGTGTGCCTGCTACTATTGTTACTTTGGCATTGTACCAGGAGTAGTTTGGCATTAAATTGGATTCCATTACTGCTCAAAAGAAAACCCCACTATATTCTGTGGGGCTTACTCTTCAGTAATTTGTGTACATAAGATCTCAGCTGTGCAACTGACTTCTGGGTATACATGCCTAGAATTGCCCTGGTTGTGTTGTTTGTTTTAATTTAGCTCATATATTCAGCCTTTGGAAGAGCGTTCATATTTAAAAGCTGTTAAATCTGTGAATGTTACCATAACATCATGTAGATGTTTTCTTCCACACATTATTTGTTACACATTTGGATACTTGTACATGTTAGCCAAATCTTGCCTTTGTTTGGGTTCTGTTTGGCAGAGTTGACTTCACACGAGCAAAATATTTGCCCTTAGCACATAGGAAAGCCAGTTTGTGCTGCAGCTGTCTATGCAAGCTGTTCTACAAGTACTTGGTTATGTGAGTTTGATAGCCAGCATACCAGGAAGTGAGTATAAATTAATGGCTTACATGAGGATATGCTGAACAGCAATCTGGACATGTGCAGTGACACTCACACAGAGGTGCGCCTAGGAAACTGGAGCCTGGACCTAAAGGCCTTTGGAGGGCCCCCTCTCCTGCAAATTAAGCATCACCATGCTCCCTTGGGTGACCAAACCAGCCAGGATAGACTAAAGAGGATTTGGGGCCCTGCAGAAGTTGTGGTGGCCCTGGACTTTGGCCCCAAAGTCCAGGGGTAAGAGTGCCTCTGCACTCACAACAACTTTATCATATGACCCGATATACCACAGCTTGGATACAGAGCACCCTAAGGGCTAATTACTTGTTAGGTGGCTTGGCCCTCAGTCCTACCCCTTGGCATTCAATGGTTCATCCTCTGTGCTTGTGCACTCACACCTGGTGGGCACACCTGAGTAGTTCTTCCCTCCTGAGCCACCTACCTGTAATTGAAATGGCCCTGGTAGTAGGTTCAGGCCTGAGGATGGAATCTGATGTTTAGAACTCAGATTATACATGTATTCCTCCAGACTACATTTGGGCGGTTTTACTGTATACTTTGTCACAGGTTTACTTTGGCGTGCCAGAGAACACTAGAGCTTGCAAATAAGATGTATTGATATGTTTGCCAAGTATGAAATTGTAGCACAGTGTCCAGGTCAAACTGAAACTGCTTCCTAACCAGCAGATATTAGAAAGTTGTATCTTTAGTTTGTCATGCTCCAGACAACTTTTTGCAAGCCACTGTTAGGGTCACTGTGCTGGCTGTGAATTGCAGGAATTGGCCACCTGCATTTCCTGCTTCACTGAAAGCAAATATCTTGAAATAAAGTGATGTGTGTTCAAATCACTCCCAACACACTTTAAAAGCTTTTTGCTTTCACCACGAGTGTGTGCTCTAGAACTTCAGAGTATAGAAAAATATCAGCTGTAGTGGTCATTTGTCTTTTGGGGAAACGTGTCACTCATTATTGATCTTCTCATGAAGGAATCCTTCTGATAGGGTTTCTCAGAAACTTGGGGTTCATCAAGAACACAATTTGGAAATCACTAATGTATGGAAATAGCAAACGGCAAATGCTACCTTTCTTGGTGTCCTGCAACAGGGTAATCAGCTAAGTTTTAAAGTTTATAAACTAAACAATTAAAAACAACTGATAATTTACCTGTGTTCCAGTATGCACCACTACCCCCTGCTGGCCAAGCTCTTCTTTTCCCATTGGCGTTTTTCTGTTTTAAAACATTGCATAGTTCTGATTGCAGATCAATTTCCCATTAAGATGTGTTTTTTAGTTAAAAGTTTTATGTCTCACGTTTGCACCATGTAGATCTTCAAGGTGGCTTGCCAACATGTTTGAACAAAGTTGTTTCCATCTCAGCGGGGCAAGTTTCCACAGGTAGATCTTCCCTATAACAAACCAACAGACTCCCTCACCCCGTGTCTGAAGTCTGTGCCAGAGGGCCAGTACCCTCGGCGACTGCTGCCTCAGCAGTGACAGCAGGATCAGGGCAGAAGCAAACCCTCCTGGAAGAACCCATCCCTCCGACCATCCTGAGAGCAGAGCAGATAAGGTTCAGACTGGGTGAGGCATCAGGTAGAATTTTCCCAAGAAGAGGCTTGATGGAATTGCCTTGCTCCCTCATCACTGTCATCACACTGTCCCTCCCCACAGGTTGTCTCTCTCTTCTATTTCTGAGCATTCATTATCATGTTATAAAGCAGGCCTGTAGCCGGCTGGTGGTATGGTGTGTACCTGCCACACCAAAAAAGTCTCTTTCCTTCCCAGCCCCACTGACGGTTTTCACTGAACATTTTATCATCTGCCTCCCCTGACTTCTGCAATCCCCTCCCCGTCCCCAATTTTTGTTTTGAGGCTGGTTACAGGCCTGCTGTAAAGTACAACAACATGCATGGCTTTGCATCAGTCATCCCTTTACATGGGCTTCACCTGGACATCTTACCCGACTCTCACATCTTCCACAGTTAAATGCCAATACTGAAAATGTCATTCCTTGCTTTTGGGTCTTCTCAGCCCACCACTGCAGAACTGTACAGTAGCCTTTCCCCTTCAGTCCAGGGCTAATGGGTTAATTCCCCCTGTGGTCAACAATCAGTTTTATTGCTACTTCTGTGTGTTTTTATCTGGGTACAGTTTTTATGTTTGTATTTTATACATTTTAAATCAGATTTGTTGTCATATTTCTAGCTTAATACTTTTAACTGTCATTTTTATTATATGTTTTTTTAACTTTTGTAAACCGCCTTGGGATTGTTTTTAATGAAAGGCGATATATAAAATTAACAACAAACAAACAAACAAACAAACAACTCTCCATAAGCATATTTACTAGGGAGTAAGTCCCATTTAACTCAGTGGGACTTGCTTTTGAGTAAACATATTTAGGATTGTGCTGAAGTCTGTGCAAGATATTGGGGAGCCCTTCAGTACGATTCAGGTTTTTCATTGTAACCAGCCTGATTTTTAAAAATCCACTTGTTGCATCTGTTCTTTCTTTCTTTCTTTGACAAATTCAGACTCACAGTAAAGCCTTGCAGTAAACCTGCAGTAAAGCCTGATGTCTGGGAAAGCTCCTGGTTTGCTCTGAATCTGATATGTGTGCTTGGTTGCCCTTCAGCATAGGTGAGGTATGGGAACCTGAATAGGCATAGTATCCTATCCTTTACGTTAATCAATTTTAAGCACAGCAAGCCTCTCTCCTTGAGTGACAACTCAAGCTGAATGGAGTGCACTGAATGAAGTGCACATCTGGCTGCCACAAAGGGTTAAGTGATGCAGTAGTCATCGGTGTTGATCTGCCCATGTTGTTGTGGGCTCCTAGCAAAGCACTGTCCATCTTGTACTTTTTGCATAAGACCAAAAATACTTCAAGTTGCACCTTCAAATGCCTCAAGAAGCACTCCTTAGTGCTGAGGGTCAAGCAACACGATTCCAGTCTAAGTGGTAGTTGTGTTTCCAGAGTGTGGGGATGCACTACTTGAAGCATGTGTGCAAAAGCACAAGGCTGCCGGTGCTTCACTGAGAATCCACAGCACAGTGGGTAGATAGATACCAGCAAGCTAGCTCACAGCAGCACAGGCAGACTGGTACCTCCGGTGTTAAATTGCATAACATGTAGGCCACTGGAATTAGTCCAGGAGTTTTGATACTTGAAAACAAGCAGCCTAAGCTGCCTAAAATGCTCTCATCCTTGAAGAGCCTAGAGTAACTTTCCATTCCATTATCACCACTTCGATCAGTGGCCGCCTCATCCAAAAGACAAATCTGAATCTTGAACCAGTTTCTCCTTTTCTGTTTCTTCTGCTACCACAATGATCTTCTTGCATTTGATAGAGTTCTAAGATCACAGGCAGGTTCTGCATCTGGTGTCTGCCCACTTCCATGACACCCTCCATCTGCACATACAAATACCAATATTTGGGGGGAAACACGCACAACACATATTGAATGTCTGTGTCCTGACAGATAAGATGCCACTTTGCAGGGCAGTGGGGGACCAATTTCTGCTTCCTTTTTTGTGTCTCCTCTTGAAAAGCAGCTCTGTGCCAGAGCTCGGGAAGGACAAGATAAGAATCCCAAATCCCAACTGTGCAGAGCAAGGATCAGAGTGCTAATAATACGAATGTAATGACACATGGGGGCGTCTCCTGGTCTCTCCGAGTCACACATTCCTTCAGAGAAAGCCGCTCCAGAATCCCACACAGAATGTAACGCCTTGTCCGGCGACAACAGCCACTTCATTATACCAACTATTTTCTTTTTGTCATGTTTTGGTCATTGTTTAGCTACTGTTCATCCCTACCCATTCCCTAGCCAAAGGCTGTAGCCACAAAGAAAAATGCATTTGGTATTGGGGCCAGTGTCAGGAGCTATTCTTGATTGACAAACTGGGGCCCCAGTGGAGCTCATTAAACTCAACCTCAGTTCTCTCCTGGGAAGCATGAATGCTTAGACCCCTGTTACTCTGCTATTAGAATATTTTGACTCATCCGTTGATCAATGTAATGTGCCTTTTTTGCCAGCCGTATTAATTCAGTTTGGAGTCACAGATGTTTTTCCTGCTAATGAAGAACCCCAGCATGGAGTCAGCGGTAAAGGTGGGGCAGTCCTTGTTGAAGAACCTCAGGAAGAATACAGTGTGATTATTCATGAAGACCTCTCCGCCTACAAATACCCCCCCCCCAGCCTGTTGCTTCTCTCTTTAGGTTCCACCCCCATCCCCATCCCTATCAACTACAGATTTCTAAAATAATAAAACCTTCCAGGGGGATGGGGAAGCTTGCAATGAAGAAACCAGAAAAATGAAATCAGGCCTCATCTCAAAATAAGTTCAGATGTGAACTAGACTCCACAGTTTATTGCAGAGTGTGTTGTAGAGGTGTCCAACAACTCCTCTTGTAGGACTGAATTGGATCACTTTCAGTTTGTGACTCTTGAGGATGTGGACAAACAGCTTTGGACTTTGCGTCTCATGACCTGTTCTCTTGACCCTTGCCCAGCTTGGCTTATTTCATCTGGTAGTCACATTATCAGAGACAGTCTGGTAAATATTATAAATGCTTCTCTGAGGGAGGGCAGGATGTCTCCTCATCTTAAGGAGGCAATTATTAGACCTTATCTGAAGAAACCTGCATTGGACCCCCTCAGAGTTGCCTAATTACAGACATGTTTCTAATCTTCCTTCATTGGGCAAGGTGATTGAGCGGATGGTGGCCTCTCAGCTCCAGGCAGTTTTGAATGACAGATTATCTAGACCCATTCCAAACTGGCTTGTGGGTGGGCTATTGGGTTGAGACTGCCTTGGTTGGCCTGTCGACAGATGGAGTGTGATTCTGCTGATCCTTTTGGATCTCTTGGCTGCTTTTGATACCATCAGCCATGGTATTCTTTTGGGTCTTTTGAGAAAGGTGGGTTTGGGTGGTATTGTTTTACAGTGGTACTGTTCATACTTCTCTGGCAGATTCCAAATGGTGTCACTTGCACACCAAAGCGAGAGCTAAAGTGTGAAGTTTCACAAGGCTCCATTCTGTCTCCAGAGCTTTTAAACATCTACATGAAACTGCTGGGAGAGATCATCAGGAGGTTTGGTGTAGGGTGTTATCAATATGCTGATGACACCCAGATCTATTTCTCTATACCAACTTTATCAGGAAATGGCATAACCCCACTAAATGCCTGCCCGAAGGCAATAACAGACTGGATGAGAGATAACAAACTGAGGCTGAATCCAAATAAGATGGAGGTACTGACTATAGGGGGTTGGGACCTGAGAGATGGTTTAGGTCTGCCTGTCCTGGATGGGGTTACACTCCCCCTGAAAGATCAGGTACATAGTCTTGGAGTCCTCCTGGATCCCAAACTCTCCCTGGTTTCTCAGGTTGCAGCAGTAGCCAGGAGGGCTTTTTATCAGCTTCAGCTGTTACGCCAGATAAGTCAATTTCTGGAGGTAACAGTGGTACATATGCGGGTAACTTGACTACTAGACTTGACTAGTGTAATGCACTCTACATGGAGCTGCCTTTGTACATGGTCCAGAAACTACCACCGGTACAGAATGAAGCAGCCAGATTGGGTCTCTGGGTCAACCTGAAGGGACCATATAACACCGATTTTGAAAGAACTGCACTGGCTGCTGCTATGTTTCTGAATGAAATACAAGGTGCTGGTTATTACCTATAAAGCCCTGAATGGCGTGGGTCCAGTGTACTTAAGAGAGTGCCTTGAACCCTGTCATCTATTAAGATCATCTGGAGAGGTCTGGTTACGGTTGCCGCTGGCTCATTGGGTTGCAACTTGGGACCAGACATTCTCTGTGGCTGCCCCAGGGCTCTGGAATACACTCCTTGTTGAAAGAAGAGCATTTCCTCCTCTGCCAGCTTTTAGGAAGACCCTCAAGATGTACCTGTTTCGCCCGGCTTTTAACTGAAATCTACATTTAAAAAAATGTTTTTATTCACTGAGATTGTTTTATCTGTTTTATGAATTTTACCTGTTTTATATTGTTTATACATTTGTTATGTTTTAACTTTGTATAGTGCCTAGAGATGTCTATATCAGGTGATATATCATTCATTCATTCATTCAATTTTTCATTCGATTTCTCTACCGCCCTTCCAAAAATGGCTCAGGGCGGTTTACACAGAGAAATAACAAATAAATAAGATGGCTCCCTGTCCCCAAAGGGCTCACAATCTAAAAGGAAACATAAGATAGACACCAGCAACAGTCACTGGAGGTACTATGCTGTGGGTGCATAGGGCCAGTTACTCTCCCCCTGCTAAATAAAGAGAATCGCCACATTAAAATGTGCCTCTTTGCCAAGTTAGCAGGGGTAAATAAATAAACAGCATTTATTCTGGGTCTCAGTGTGGTTCCCAGACATAGTTTCTGGTGTTGCTTTAAATCTTAAACATTGATAAGAGCCTCAAGGTGTTTTCTGTAGGGAGAAAAATTAGAGCCTCCCCTTCTCTGGGTATTTTTGAGAAGGACTTGAAAACATACCTGTTCAGTCAGGCTTTTAGCTTATGGTTCTAAAGTTGTAAGTTTTAGTAGTTTTCTCTGTATTTTAAACTGTGTTAATTATGTTAATGTTTTAATTGTTGTATTTTTTAGATCGTGAACCACCCAGGAACTTGCATATGGGGAGGTATTAAAATGTGTTAAACAAAACAAAACAAACAAATAAAATGAAATAACTGTCAACCCTGCATTAATGGCAATTGCTTTAAATTTTGTTAATAATCATTACAAGCCCAGATTTTTAAAATATTATTCAGCTAAAGATGGGATGTTATTTCATTTCTAAAGCTGGAATTTAATCCCTATCCTTTGTGGTTCAAAAACCCAGTTCATGGTCTACCACAAACTTGCATAATAGGCTATTCTAAGGTTGGACATACATAGTCCTTCCTTCCTTTTCTCATCTTGTGTGATTGTCTCTTTAATCCTGAGTTTCTTTCCAGCCCACAAAAATGGTGGCTGTTATTCTTGCCCTTTCCTTATTTGTATTTCTTCTGTCTTTACTGGTAATAAAAAGGTAAAGTTGTGCCGTTGAGTTGGTGTCGACTCCAGGCGACCACAGAACCCTGTGGTTGTTTTTGGTAGAATACAGGAGGGGTTTACCATGGCCATCTCCCGTGCAGTGTGAGATGATCGCTTTCAGCATCTTCCTATATCGCTGCTGCCCAATATAAGTGTTTCCCCTGGGAAACATACCAGCGGGGATTCTAATGGGGAATCACTTACTCCCTAGGCAAGTTACTTCCCCGCTGTGCAAACCCCTCCTGTATTCTACCAAAGACAACCACAGGGCTCTGTGGTTGCCATGAGTTGACACCGATTCAGATTCAGATGCCTCAAATTCAGAGTTGTTTTCTGTTCATGAAAATATGGGTATGTGGAAACAAGAGGAAGTTGTTCTCTCCTCGGATCCCCATGCATTTTCAAAACTTGCAAGGTAACTGGCCCCCTCTAGGAGTGTGGCGCAGCAAAGCAACATTTTGTGCTTTGCCTCAGGTGCCACCATATCTTTAAGCAGTGTGAGTGTCTGTCTGTCTGTCGGGGGGGGCAGTCTTCTATATTCAAGTCCCATGTTCCCCTTGAAAAGTCTTGGTCATGGAGTGGTCAGCATTCCCTCTCTCCCTCCTCCTCAGGAAGGGAGATCTGGATTTCTTGATGATGCTGGGTTTCTTTTCAACCTTGCCTTCCTTGTAAAGAAAACTGGGAGGGCTCTTATACATTCTTGTTATGAATACTGTTTGAATAAATATCACCACTTAGCAGCTGTTTGGTTCTAGCTGTTCAACTGTCCCCCAGCTGTGCGAGAAGGCAGAGCATTAGGAATGTTAATCCTTTCAAAACATCTTGTCAGCAAAAAGAATGTGTCTTTTCATGTAGCCATTGCAGCAAATGTGTCTGGTATTTATGAGGGGCTGGAGACTTTCCCATACAAAAAACGTGGCCTTTCAGGAACTTTAGGCCAGACTGGGGACCCTAATTCTCACACCTCCGGCCTCACAAGCAACTGGGCGGTGTATGAAGCTGCTCCTTCTGTGGCACCCTTCTTTTGGCCAGGCGCTACAATTAATTCTATAAAGATTTTGGAGGGTGGAGCAGGAAGAGAAGCAAAGAGGGCTTGAATGCTTTGGTCTGTGCTCTACATTTTAATCAGAACTTTTAAGTTTTTGAAAAGCATTTCACAATATTTACTGAATGGAATATGTTAACCAAGTTCTGCATTTGCCATCTCTTTCATAGAAAAAGACATGTGTAGGCAAATCTAACCACCTGAATATGGAACAGCAGTTTTAATTTCAGAGGGTCAGACGCCAATCCTGCGTGAACTTGGCAGTAACAGCTACTCTAACCATGACACAGAATGAAGTGGAGGAATTATGGGCTGTACAAATTCAGACTGTAGGTGGGTGATTGTTCCATTCTGTAAAAAACTCCCTAAAGTAAAGTAAAGTGTGCCGTCAAGTCAGTGTCAACTCCTGGCGACCACAGAGCCCTGTGGTTTTCTTTGGTAGACTACAGGAGGGGTTGACCATTGCCTCCTCCTGCGCAGTATGAGATGATGATTGCCTTTCAGCATCTTCCTATATCGCTGCTGCCTGATATAGGTGTTCCTCATAGTCTGGGAAACATACCAGTGGGGATTTGAACTGGCAACCTGCTAACATGGCAAAGAAGCACCTTTTAATGTGGTGGTTCTCTTTATTTAGCAGGGGGAGAGTAACTGGCCCTATCCACCCCCAGCACAGCACCTCCAGTGACTGTTGCTGGTGTCTGTCTTATGTTTCTTTTAGATAGTGAGCCCTTTGGGGACAGGGAGCCATCTTATTTGTTTGTTATTTCTCTGTGTAAACTGCCCTGAGCCATTTCTGGAAGGGCAGTATAGAAATCGAATGAATGAAAGAAATCGAATGAATGAAAGAAATCGAATGAATGAATGAACCTTCTGCTTGTTAGTCAAGCATTTCCCTGCTGCGCCACTTAAAGCTCCGTGCATGTAGTATATTAGCACATCAGGAATGGGCAAAGCTCCTAAGCTGTACTTGTTTACTTATACTCAGGGAGGGTGGGGTTTTTTTTTTTTTTTGTTTTAAAGGCAGCATCTATATATTTAATTCTCTTGGGACATGCGTGCCCAGGATTTGGAGGCCGAACTCTCGTGACACTCTGTGAGAGTTCCGAAGTGAGGACTGAGGACGAGAGGAGAGGGGGAAGAAAGAGCTGGTGGTGGCTGGGCGGGCGGAGGAAAGGGAAGAGAACGGCGGCGGTGGGCAGCAAGAGAATGGCGGCGGCGGGCAGGGGGAGAGAAAGGCGGTGGCGGGCGGGGGGAGAGAAAGGCAGCGGCGGGCAGCGGGCGGGGGGGAGAGAAAAGCCGCGGCGGGCGGCAAAGAAGGGCCCTGCCGCCGTTTTTCCTCGCCCCCATCTGCCTTCTCTGTGTGTGGGGAGGAACGGGAGGGGAGGAGGGCTGGAAAGCGCAGGCCGGAGGGAAGGGGAAGAGAGGAGAGACCGGGGGCAGGAGGAAGAGGGAGGGGGAAACAGCCGGCCTGAAAGCGCCACACAGATGCTCTGTGCGGGGTTGGCTAGTTCATTATTAAAGCAACACTATTATTATTGACATGTATGCTTTTCAACAACAATGAAAATCCTCAAAACAGTTAACATTCGCAAAAAGGTATGAGAAAGTGATGTGCTGCTATCCCCTCCAAAAGGCCACAGTCTAAACATATGTGTGCGTGCGCGCACAACCCCACCCCCCAGTAGCTCAGCCCCTGAACATAACAGCCCTGCTGGATCAGTCCAAGGGCCTATCTCTAGTCCAGCATCCTGTTTCACACAGTGGCCCTCCATGTTTCATCCCCAGGCCTGCCAGGCATCACACTTTCAGTCCCAGCCTTCCATGTACTTAGCTGCCTGTCCTCCAGTGCTGACACCACCCAATGCAAAAAGGATGAATAAAAAGACCTTGCATGCTTTTGCTACAATGTTCAGGCTCTTTTGGACAATGGTCTTTTAACAAAGTATTGTCATGGTGCAAATCCCAAAGTACTTTTCTGGCGCTTTTCAGTGTCCTTCTAGAGGATCATGACCACACGCTGCACAGACGCCTTGTTCTGAACCATGTAGGTATGACTGCAGGAGCATTCATCATAGCTTCCAAATTCCATTGACATTGTCAACCTTTCCCCTGCTAACTGAGCAAAGAGGCGCCTTTTCAAAACGGTGATTCTCTATTGAGCAGGGAGAGAGCAACTGGCCCTTTCTATCCCCAGCACAACATCCCTCCAGTGGCTGCTGCTGGCGTTTATCTTATGTTTCTTTTTTAGATTGTGAGCCCTTTGGGGACAAGGAGCCATTATCTATCTATCTATCTATCTATGTAAACCACTTTGAGAACTTTGGTTGAAAAGCAGAATATACTAATATGCATCGTATTTGTCATATTCATACTGCAGTAATATCTGGGATGATACTGTCAAAGGAAAGTACCCATCAACTGCAGCAAGCCAAAAGACAGACAGACAGATTGATTCAGATTGTTTAATACTGCACAGTATCTACTTTTCCCAGATTGTTTTACACTGCACGGTATCTACTTTTAACATAGCTAGGAATTTTTTCTCAACTCACACACCCCTGTCCTTACAGTACAGAAACTTACCAAGCTTTAAATTTATGATGTCATTTGTAGAATCTACTTTGCTGCATCTCTGGCTGCACAATGATCTTTACTACTTTCTTCTTCCATTTCCTTCTCCCCCTTCAGACCCCAAGGGAACTCGTAACTGATGTAATGCTGCTTTTTAAAAATTATGTGGTGTGCCTTTAAATATTTGCTTTAATTAGTTTTACTGAGTAAACGAAAACTGTCAAATCAAAAGAATGCTGTTGTGATGTTGACCTAGTGCTCAAATCATTAAGAAGATCCATCCATGGCTCACTTTTCACCTGCCCTGCTAAATCAATATAGACACACTTCAGTCCACCCATGTCCTCCCAATTTGCATGTTCACAAAGTCACCAGGCTATAATTGGCTGAACTACCAGCGCTTTCTCTTTTTGTCCTCATCGGTTGGATATTGTGTGCTTCCAACTTGGTCTTTTTGTGGTGGACTCTGTTCAGGGACCAGTTAATTGCATTTCCATCTGGAGCTAGCTGCTGGGATTGGAAGTGCTCTTTACACAGTTCCCATTGTGGGGGTATCCCTAGGAGGGGGAAAAAAAAGATTCCTGTCTTTCTCCTGGGATACTTCCTGCACTTGGCACCCGGCCAGAAACTTCGGAAGCTGCTATCTGAACAAGCCTGTGGACAGCATTTTTGCATTTAACATTTGGCTGTGGTGGGGAACTCACGGTTAAAACCTGCTGGTCGGCGGGCAATAATCGATTTCTTGCATGCACATTTCCCAATTTAAAATGAAGAAATATGTTTGACAGACCGCACATTCTTGGACAGATATTACTCGCCAAATAGCACTTGAATAGCACAAAATGCCTTTCACGCTGTCTGATCGTCTATTGGAGAAGTCTTAAACTTTTTTAGAAGTGGGAACTGCCTTTTACCCCTACCTGAAACATGGGATCCCCCCCCTCTCTCTGGGGCTTAGCTAGGAGTGGGGGGCACGTTTACCTCTCTCGGTGGTGGCCCCTCAGAGTGAGGGAGATAATGAAGAGAATAGGGAGGGGTGGAGCAGGGGGGCCCTCAAGAGTTGGGCCAGATTCTTTTAACCCATCTGCTCAATTAGAGCTACACTCCTGATCTATCTATCTATCTATCTATCCGTCCTAACTTTGTTTTTCTTCTCTGTATTTCTTAGGGTGTATTTATACTGCAGACATATTAATTTAACAGCAATTCCTTCTCACCAGGAAACCCTGGGAATTATAGTTGTGTGGATGGGGTAGGGTTGGCAGGAAATAGAGAATTCTGCCCCCCCCCAATTTAGCACACACACACATGCACACCAAACCATGATTCCCATGAGTTTGAGGGCAAAGCTATGACAGTTCATCTTGAACAGAGCCAATATAAATTTGTAGCACAGATCCAAGCTCTTTCCCTCTTCCTCCCTTCCATTTCTATTTTTGTGTTGTGTTTATTTTTTATAAGCAAATGTTACAGTGCCGTTATTAGTGCAATGCACCTGGGGTCAGGCTGTGAGTCAGTTCTGGACCCTAACCCGCTGGTTGAAAACTAGTGTTCCATAACATTTAAAGTATATTATAGCACTTCATTTGTGATCAGGAAAGGTGTAAATGTTCAGGTAACCAGCAGCGGCTGCACAAATTAAAAGTGTTAAATGAAAATGTCTAGTCTGATACAGCAGTTCTTTTCTTTTCTTTTTTTACTTTCCTCATCAGAGAAATAATCAATCTCTTAGGAGTCACACTATCATTTGACATGAATGTAAAGGAGAAAGAACTGCAAAAAGGATATAAAAGAAAACCTACCATTAGTATTAAATTTATATCAGCAGGTTATAATGTCTTCTTCATCCTGGGGTGCCAATTAACTCAATTAATGCCAAGTTGAAAAGCTTGCTGCTACAGGCTAAGAATTATTGTGTTGACCACCCAGAGTACCCGAACCAGAAAGGTCATGGGCAGTTGGGAGACTGGATGGTCATTAATGTGATGTTTGCCATCTAGTTGGCATCAACTCTTGGTGCCCCCAGAGCCCTGTGGTTGTCTTTGGTAGAATACAGGAGGGGTTTACCATTGCCTCCTCCTGCGCAGTGTGAGATGATGCCTCTTTCAGCATCTTCCTATATCGCTGCTGCCTGATAGAGTACCAGTGGGGATTCGAACCGGCGACCTTCTGCTTGTTAGTCAAGCATTTCCCCGCTGTGCCACTTAAAGTAGTCAAGCTGGCCATTACACAGGGCTAATTAGGCTGCAGCTCAGTGGCAGAACAGCTGCTTTGCAGAATGTGCCCGTTTCAATCCCTGGCTGGCAGCATCTCCAGATAGGGATGTGCACGGAACCGGTTCGGAGGCCCTTTGCAGGCACGTCGGCAACTTCTGGTCATATCCAGAAGAGGAGGGCAACGGGGCAGCAGGGAGGCACGCTGCTGCCCCGATGGGGGGGGGGGGGCGTGGCGGGAGGGGTAAGTGCACCCTCCCCCCACTCTTAAAGGGAGACCCCCCGCCACCTTCGAACCGCCCCACCGCAGTTCCATGCACATCCCTATCTCCAGATAGGGTTGAGGAAGACTCCTGCCTGAAACCATGGAGAACCACTGCCAGGCTGTGAAGATCATACTGAGCTAGAGAGACCCACGATCTGATTGTATAAGGTAGATGAACTCCATATGTATCATTAATCGGCACCCTGAGCGATTTACCACTGTCAGTATGAACACCACTGCGGCACATACTGAAGTGAATATGATGTCAGTAGAAATATAAATGTCAGAACAAATGCACTCGTGGATATTGCAATAGAAACAGGGAAAATGCCAGATTTTCTTATACGTAAGAAGCACTGTGAACATTTCCTCTCATTTATATTTTGTCCGCTACTAGAATCCTTTTAAAAAGAAAGCACTAGCTAACCTAATAGATAGAGGCCAAAGGGTCACTTCAAGTTTTGAACTTCAGCACAAAAGTTGGAGAGAAAACTGCTATGCATAAACTCCTGCCAAGCTCATTGTTTTCACTTCTCATGGAAGAAGTGTTGACCTTCCTCATAAATATGCTTTAGTTAAGCAACACTCTGAGGGGCAATCCTGCCACCTAATGGCGAGTTCCAGAATTGCTTTGAATCTGGGAAGGACGAGATTCGTTTTAAAAACGGAGCTTGCTTACAAACCGTTGAATTGTTAGGTTTCAAAATAATGTTTATCCATGTACATTGTTTTCTCCTGTATAGTATATTTTAAATTATATATATCTAGTGATAACCTGCATTTTTTCTGATTTCATTTTTAGCCAGTGCTTACAGATGTTTCCTCATTGGGCACTGATGGCTCAAACTATGTAATAAGTACTGATAGCTGGTGGCTACTAGCCACAGGAATCTGTGACACACCCTCGCTTCTTGGGTCAGGGCTAAAGGAAGTTTGGCAGCCGGAATGCAAGTAGCAAAGCCGACGGAGTTTTGCAAAGCGGAGTGAGTTGTGCAACTGACTGGGGGACTCTAAGCAAATGTTCTTTGCTGTTTGAGAAACAGATGCTGCTTTAAATCCTGGCACTATATGTTTGGGAGTACACATACTCATGTATGTTTGAAAATAAACAGATCTATAAAACCACTGGAAGCCTCCAATACCTTCTTTGCAAAAGGAAACTGCCCGTGAAGCCTCCTCTCTTGCAGGGAAGCGGAGATTTGTGAAATATAAATAAGACCTTGTAAAGTGCACAATCACTGCACGAATGTTTTAAAAAAGGCCCCGCTGAAAGAATTATGCATGCATATATATATATATATATATATATATATATATATATATATATATACATACATACACATGTGCAGAACTTGAAAGCTCAGTTTAATACTCTGTAAAAAAAATTAAATTAGGACCAATAAACATATTACCTTTCCTTGGATTGTGGATTTTTCTTCCAATATTTTATTTAGTTTATTTTACATTTTGTATATCCTGCTCTTCCTCCAAGGAGCCCAGAGTGGTGTACTACATACTTAAGTTTCTCCTCACAACAACCCTGTGAAGTCGGTTAGGCTGAGAGAGAAGTGACTGGCCCAGAGTCACCCAGCAAATATCATGGCTGAATGGGGATTTGAACTCAGGTCTCCCTGGTCCTAGTCCAGCACTCTAACCACTACACCACAATAGAACAACTCCACCTAAAATGTTACACTCAAATGTAATGTGTAATGCATCCCTGAGCAATCTCCACACATCTGCAATTGGAGTTAAGTTGTATTTCTAGGGCAGTGTGATACTAAAGGACTCTTCGTTCTTCAATCCATCTGTTTCTTTGAATTGGGCTGATATAGCCAACAGGAAAAACAGATGTGTGAGTGAGTCATGGATCTCTTTTTTTCAATGCTAGTATCAAATCCAAAGAGGGAAGGCGGTCTGCGTTTCCACAGTGGGGAGCAGATGCAGGAACAGACCATTTGTCTTATTATGGGGTAGATGAATAACTTCAGTTTTAGATCTTGCACCAGAAGCACGGAGGGCAGATGCACATCCAGTTACTCTGCTGAATGTAATGGCTGAAGCCAACTGAAGACAACGAAAGGCTGGGAAGGAGGCAGGGATTATTTCCAACTCTTTGGGGACTGGAGTAGTGACAGCTGGTGGGGTGTAGTGGTTAGAACAGGGTTTCTTAACCCTGGGCCCCCAGCTGTGGTTGGACTACAACTCTCATCATCCCCAGTCACAAAGGCCATGTCTGGGGATGATGGGAGTTGTAGTCCAAAAACATCTTGGGGCTCAAGGTTAAGAAACCCTGGGTTAGAATGTTAGACTACGGCCGAGGAGATCCCATGAAACTCAGCCATGAAACACACTGGGTGACTTAGGGCCAGTCACTTCTCTCTCAGCCTAATCTACCTTGCAGGGTTGTTGTAAGGATAAGCATAACTGTGTACATTGCTCTGGGCTCCTTAGAGAAAGAGCGGGATATAAATGTAAAGAAAAAAAATAGTGTGTTGTATTTGGGCCCTGGGCAATTACTCTGCACTGCCCACTTAAGCAAAACCTAGTCTCTAGATACCCCTAACCTAGCAGTTCCCCAAGTTGGCCCCTCAATATGTTGTTGGACTACAACTCCCAGCACCCCCAGACATTTCTAGGTGGTGCTTAGTCCTTGGCCATCGTGGCTTGATGGGAGTTGTAGTCTTTGTCGGGGGTTGTAATTTTTATCCCCATTAATTAGCAGAGCGGCAGAGTTTAGTTGTTGCAGCTATTTATAGAAGACACATGGAGATTCTTGTAGAACTAAATACTAAGTATTTATTGGTGAAGTACACTTTGGGTAGGAAAGACCTAACCCTAATCTATAGACATACAGAATGAATAGGTAGGGCGGGAGAGAGATGTTTCCATCTGCTCTCTAAGAGGAAAGGAAGAGATTCTGACTCAGCACAGGAAATACCTGTAGAGACATATCAGGGGCCATAGAATAGAGACAGGTTGAACAGTTAGGGAGACCCTTACTCACTATCTCTACTCCAAGTGCCCCTAGTGGTCATTAGCAGTGGTGGAGGGAGGCTGGTAGCGGCCTGTGTTTGGCCACCGCTGTGACCCCCCTGGTCACCCCCCCGCATCTGACACCAGTCACAGGGCCAGCTAGCCACGCCCCTGCGTCTGCCTTTAAAAGGCAGGGAGAGTCACTCTGGGCGTGCTGCCAATACAGCGTGGGCTGATTTCAGTCCCAAACGGGGCCATGTGGCAGTGTGAGTCTGATGTCAGACGCGGGGTGTGTGTGTCTGGGGCCACGAGGCGCGGCCCCTGGGGGCAGCGGCCTGGGTTCTTTGAACCCATTCGCCCAATGGTGGCTCCACCCCTGGTCGCTAGCATAGTTGGTGCAAAAGGTCCATGCACTGGAAGTCCATCTCCAACCGTCTAACAACATCTGGGGACGCAAGATTGAGAACCCCTGCCCTAACCTTCCCTTGGCCTAAGAGAAACCCTGCTGCACACCTGTGTTTAGAGCCCTGCCAGATATCTGCATATAATCCTGTTAATAATAAATTGCTTAAGTTACCATCAGCCCTTCCATGCGGGGCTCACACGGGGGAGTTTTCAGCAAGTTGCTCCACAACTGGTGTGTGCAGATCTGGCACTGTTGCCTGGGATGTTGGGGATATGGCCAGCATGGTGTAGTGGTTAGAGTGATGGACTAGGACCGGGGAGACCCGAGTTCAAATCCCCATTCAGCCATGAAACTAGCTGGGTGACTCTGGGCCAGTCACGTCTCTCTCAGCCTAACCTACTTCACAGGGCTGTTGTGAAAAAGAAACTCAAGTATGTAGTACACCGCTCTGGGCTCCTTGGAGGAAGAGCAGGATATAAATGTAATAATAATAATAATAATAATAATGGCTAGCTATGTTCTAGGCCAGGGGTAGGCTCCCCAGCTGTTGTTGAACTACAATACCCATCATCCTCAGCCACAATTTAGCTGCAGTGGAGCTCAGGTTGCCTACTCCTGTTCTAGGCAGTTTGTACTGCGGTTTACTTCTCACCTTCTCTTCTGTGGCTGGTAGGATCCAACCTCATGTATGCCAATGCTAAGTTGGTGTAAATTTGCCACAGGCTTGGTGGGACTGTAGTACTGTCCAGCCCAGCAGCAATTCCAAGCATATTCCTTGGAAGTAAGTCACATCTGCTTGGAAATAAAAATATCTACAACTGGGCTGCAAGGCAAAGATTAGGAGATAGCTGTAGCAATGATTATTCAGGTCTTTTCAGTGATACTTAATTCTTAGACAAGCTCCAGTTCCTGCACAACCACATTCAGAACGATTATGTCTTTTAGACTGTTTAAATGTCAGCTTAAAGTGCTGCTTATTTCTTTGGGAAGAATGCAGTTTTGGATGCCAGTTTTCCCTGTAATCACAAAAAAAACGGTTTAAGTGAAAGAGCCCAGAATATTCGGATTCAATTCATATACAGCAAATTGTTGGATGGCAATCAAAGGGTGTATGCCTTGGATGAATCTGCTCTCTGGACAATATCTTGTTGACTTTACTTATTAAGTTTGTGGGAGACCCGGCGGTCCAGAGATATAATTTCTTGTGGCCTCAGGGAAGATGTGATGTGAAAAGAATCTGGATATGGATATCTCAAGTGCCTCAAGCCCACAAAAACAGACCAAAAAATCAATAATGAAGCAGGGTGTAGCATCTTTTCTCAACAAAACATTTATTCTGCCTTCTAAAACCCTGCAAAGTTGCACAGTGACATATTACCCTATGTTTCCCAGACACCTATCTCGGGCAGCAGCGATGTAGGAAGATGCTGAAAGGCATCCTGTAGACTTCCGACTACAAACAGACAAACATCTGCCACACAATACACCAGATATCACTGTAGTCGAGAAGAAAGAAAAACAAGTGAAAATAATCGACATAGCAATACCAGGGGATAGCAGAATAGAAGAAAAAGAAATGGAAAAAATCACCAAATACAAAGATCTACAGATTGAAATTGAAAGGCTGTGGCAGAAAAAGACCAAAATAATCCCAGTGGTAACTGGCACCCTGGGTGCAGTTCCAAAAGACCTTGAAGAGCACCTCGACACCATAGGGGCCACAGAAATCACCACCAGCCAATTACAAAAAGCAGCTTTACTGGGAACAGCCTATGTTCTGCGACGATATCTATAACAACAGCAACAACATTGACAATAAAATTCTGGCATCCCAGGTCCTTGGGAAGGACTCGATGTCTGGATAAAACAAACCAGTCAATAACACCTGTCTGACTGTGTAAACAAGAAATAATAATAATACACTGCTACAATTTAGCCTCTTCTTTTCACAAAATAGCCATTTACAAAAAGCAACTTTACTGGGAACAGCCTATATTCTGCGACGAGATCTATAACAACCAACAGTATTGATGATAAAATCCAGCCATCCCAGTTCCTTGGGAAGGACTCGATGTCTGGATAAAACAAACCAGTCAATAGCACCTGTCTGACTGTGTAAACAAGAAATAATAAATGGAGCATTTAAAAAGCCTCCAACCCCCCCACCACCCATCCCCAGCCAGAACGGCCAGTGGCTGACCACCCCCGAGGGATGGCCACCGTGGCAGGGGGTGATGGGGGTTGTAGTCCACCCAACATCATCTGGGGACTCAGGTTTCAAGGACCCTCCTCTGTCTGCTGCCCCTCCCAGGCAGGCTCTCCTCCTCCTCCTCCTCCCAGCCACCACCAGCATCATCTGGCAGCAGCCAGGCCCGCCTCCTGGGCCGTCCTCCCCAGCCCTGCGCTGCGCCAGGCGGAGCCGGAAGCCGGCGAAGGTTGTTGAGCTGAGCCCGAGACGAAGGCAAGGCAGGCAGGCAGCAGCAGCAGCAGCTCCTCCTCCGCCTCCCTCTCCTCATGGCGCTGAACCTGAGCAGGAACGGGCCGGCGCTGCAGGAGGCCTACGGCCGGGTGGTCTCCTCGGCGAGCCCCACCGACTGGTGAGCCAGCGCGCGCGCTCTCGGTGCGCCCCGGCTCGCCGCATTCGGCTGGCGGGGTTGGGGCCCGGAGGAACCCCTGCCTGCGGGGGGTGGGGGGGTGGGGCCGGCCATGGGGCGCTGGGGGTGGGGCTCGCGTTGCATGCTCACTTATGCGCCCACCGCCGGGGGATGCAAGTGCCAGGCGGCATGGGAACGGGGCAGGCCCTCCTGGGCCATGTGGGCGCTGCTTGCCTGGGAGGGAGACGCGCGGCGGGGTGCATTGCAAGGGGGGCGTGCAAAGACGGGGGCGTGCGGAGGGCTGGGGGCGGCGGCTGCCCCCTCCCTGCCCGGCAGGTGGGGTGCTGCTGCTGGCCCGCTGAGCCTTCTTGCTCCGGCTCTCTGCCCCCTTGCAATGCACAGAGCAGAAAAGGGGCTGGGGGAGGGGGGGGGGCGCGGGGAGGTGTGGCGCCGGCGGGGGAGGCGGGGCTTGGGGGCTGGCCTGCACAGAACTGGGGTGTGTGTTGTGTTGTGTGTGTACAAGAGAGGCTGTGGCCCCTTTACGATGGGGGGCTGGGGAGGAAGAGGGTGTCCAAGCACATTTCATAAGAACACAATGCAAAGTGTTACTTCTTTTGGGAACCCAATGGGGGCTGGGTTGGGTTAAGGAGAAAAGGGAGCACTCGGGGGGCTCGCCTTGGGGTGTAGAAGGGAGCGGGTGCAACTGTGCAGAAGCAAGGCCTCTCTCTGCGGACGTCGGGGCTTGCCAACTTTCCAGCGGAGGCTTTTGTCTCCCCTCCTAGACCTGCTGGAAGCTTCTGTCAGGCCTGGTTGGGTTTCTAAAGGGGCTCGCCCGGTGTTGCCTGGTGTGAACCCCAGGGCTGCAGCACGGATGCGGTTGAAATGTAGCTGATGCTGGGGCTGTGTTTTGTGGTGGGAGAACTAATTACAAGCAATAGAAATAAAATCGGTAGAAATTGGGCCACCAATGCACACATTCCTCCAGCGCAAGCACTGCTTTTGGCGCTGGGTAAGAACAGCCCTTCCAAATTGAGTCCAAGGCCTATATAGTCCACTTTCCCACAGTGGCCCACCAGATGCAAAACATGCCCCCTCTCCTGCTGTTGCTTCTCTGCTTCTGGTAGAGGCATCCTGCCTCTGAACCCGGACGTAGCCTATAGTCATCAAGACTAGTAGCTATAGGTCAACCTGTCCTCCATGAATTTGTCTAAGCCCCTTTTAAAGCCATTTCCTGGCAGTCAGTTTCATGGGATGACCCCTGGGCCTAATGTTCTGAGAGAGGGAGAAAAAAAAATTCTATCCATGCCATGCATAATTTAATAAACCTTTATCATGTCTCCCCTTAGTCACTCTCAACTAAAAAGCTCTAGATGTTGTAGCCTTGCCTCATAAGGGAGGTGCTCTGGGCTCCTGATCATTTTGATTGCCCTTTTCTACACCATTTCCAAGTCTATGATATCCTTTTTGATGGTGAGTAGAGCAGAAATGCTTGACTAGCAAGCAGAAGGTTGCTGGTTCGAATTCCCACTGGTACTACATCAGGCAGCAGAAATATAGGAAGATGCTGAAAGGCATCATCTCATACTGCACAGGAGGAGGCAATGATAAATCCCTCCTGTATTCTACTAAAGAAAACCACAGGGCTCTGTGAGCGCCAGGAGTCGAAATTGACTTGACAGCACACTTTACCTTTAGACCAGTTCACAGTACAGTCATTTCCACACTGAGTAATGGACCATGGTGATGAGTGAGGTACTTCTGGAGGTGGGTGATCTGGTGTAATGAGGAACTGAGTTCAGTAATAAAGGATGTGGGATAGGGGAGGTCAGGCCTTGTTCCGCCAAGGGTTTGTGACAGTGACAATTTGCAAGAAATTAAGCAAGTGAAACCACCTGTCGAATTTCTGCCTCATGCAGCTGGCAGTTCTCTAGGGGAGTAGTATGAAACGAGAGAAGAGGTGCTGCCCAGACCATGTGGAGGGTCATAATCTTCGAACTGGTGCATACCTAGTGCAGGAACATAGAATATTTGTATGCTGGAGCACAGAAGTGAACCAGTAATGAGAACTTCAGCCGACACGTGGCAACAGGCTGTGTATGTGTTCTTTGTGTGGTCAAAGATGTAACCCCATTGGCAATTCCGAGAGAGCTGGTAATTACCTGGGAAAGATGGCATGGACACTTAGATGGGGATTTTGGGTGGTAAGGAGATATAGGAACAATGTTGGACTCTTCAGTGGGGTGGTAAGTAGTTGGGGTAGTGTTAAGGGAAGTTTGACAGAAAGGGTTAAAACATGATGAGACACCAGGGTGATAGAGAGTAACGAAGATGTGTGTGAGAGGGGAGAGGTTGCCCTGAAGATGTTGTTGTTGTTGTTGTTGTTTGTTCTATTTCTATACCACCCTTCCAAAAATGGCTCAGGGCAGTTTACACAGAGAAATAAATAAGATGGGAGAATCCAGGGAGAATGATTGAAATGCATTGATTTGGTGTGAGTGAGTGTGATTATGTGACTTGTAGGCATCATCTCACACTGTGCAGGGGATGGCAGTGGTAAACCCCTCTTGTATTGTACCAAAGACAACCACAGGGCTCTGTGGTCACCAGGAGTTGACACCAACTCGACGGCACACTTAATCTTTTATGGTTGATCTCATCTTTTGCTGTATCATTTGCAGGGCTCTATTTACCTATGAAGGGAACAGTAATGACCTGAGAGTAGCTTGTACTGGAGGTGAGTATATTTTGGAAAGTATATCTTAATGTATGTGCCCTGGGGATTCTCTTTGAGTGAGAGTGTATGTGTTTAGAGGAGGTTGTATTGCTTGGCTTCTGGTATTGGTCATTCTCCAACTTAGTTGGAGATGCCAGTTACGACATCTATCTGACACTGCTGTAGAAACGCCTCTCTTTCCTGCATCAAGAAAGGTGTAGTTCTTTAGTTTTCTGCCTGTTGCTGCTTGTTCATACACAGTGAGGATTCTGGGGAGTGCTCAAACCCAGCCCTGTGAAATAGAGTGTGGGAGGTAAACTGGGAAAACACCCCCACTATGTCACTGGAAAGGAAGCAATACATTATAGCTTGAACACATTTTCAGGTGAAAGTGGGATAAACAGTTAAGGTGGTCACTGTGAGGAACTTAACTTTTGTGTATCTTATCAAAGTTTAAAAGATAAAGGGGAAAATGTAATTACTAGACAGAATGGCTGATTTATCATTAAATATAGTGTGTGTGAAATTCTGTATAAAGTAGCAGTTTCAAATAGCATGTGTGCTTGTCCTTTAGTACCGGTAGCACCCATTAAGAAATCTTAAAAGTCAAAAGAAGATTGAGAACTGTAATGAGAATAACCAGCCTGTTATGTGCAAAAATAAACTTTACACTTAGCAATTGAACTTTTTGCCACTGTATTGGTATTGACAAAAAGGTGTAAACATGAAAAATTTCTGTTGCACTTGAAATTTTATTCTTCAGGATATGTACACGTGCTGGCTCAGCTCAGACATCACACCTAACCATGGATAAGGAAGCTTAAAAAGTTAACAAACCATGGTTTGTAATCTACCAGCAATCCAGAATAAAGAAGACATAATGTCTGAATCGACAATCCAGAGTTAAAGCTGTTGTCCTGCCTCCAGACACCCTTGTACCATAGAAACAAAAGTGCTGATCCTATGGAACAAAACCCATCTAATAGCTCTAAATTGCAGCTTGCTGAGCAGATGGAAAACAGAAGTAGATGTATAGCTCTAAAACCTGTTTTGCTTCTATGTCTGAAAGCTCAAACTGTGGCTTAGGTTCTAAATGATGTTAAAGGAAGCTATGATTAGTGTGGCATATGAATGAGCCACAGTATCATGCCTTCAAGTCAACATCCCTTGATTTTTTTTCCGGTAACCAAGTTCATTCCCTCTGGGGCAGGAGTTCTCAAAAGTAGGTCCCCATATGTTGCTGGACTTCTGCTCCCATCCTCCCCAGTCATAATGGCCTTTGCCATTGTGGCTGGGGATGATGGGAGTTGTAGTCCAGCAACATCTGAAGACTAAGAACCCCTGCTTTACTGTAATGCTGCAAGAATGGAAGTCCGCCTTCTTATACAGCTGTGAAAGACACAGGACTTCGGTTCCTGGAAATTCCATCAGTAGAGCAACAGAAAAGGAGAACTCCAGTGTTGCGTATAGCTCATCTAGAAGTTCTCGTTTAACTGTAGAAAGGGGGAAGTAGTTGACTAAGTTGAATACTTTGGTGGTGTTTCTTAGCAAAAATGATCAGTGAGGAAGAATAAAAGTTCAGCTATGGTCTGGGCTAAGATATTAGCTTGTTCAAATATAACGTGCTTGGGGACAACAGGCTCCTATTTAGAGGAACTAAAATACATAACCGAGTAAATGAGCGTGAAAAAGTTAATTTACTGTAGGAAGTAGGGATGTGCACGAACTGGTCTGGAGGCCATGTTAGAGGCCTCAGAACTGGTTCGGAACCGGTTCGGAAAAGGCCTCGGTTAGAGGCCTCCGAACCGGTTCGGAAGTTGCCGCCATGAATGTACCCGTTGCGGCGCGTGCGCCTGTCGCTGCTGTGCGGGCACACTCTGCACATGTCACACGTTGCGTATGCACGCAATGTGTGATGTGTGCGGCAGCGGCAACGGACGCGCACGCGCCGCAACAGGCACGTGCATGGCAACAACTTCCCCTTTTTCGGGCAACTACAGGGCCAGGGGTGGCAGGGAGGAATGCTGCCGCCCCTAAAACTTTGCTCCGGAGTGGAGCGCCAGAGGGGAGAAAGCGGCGGGAGGGGTAAGTACTACCTCTGCCCTTAAAGCTAGACACCCCCAGTGCCAGACCGCGCCTCCATGGTTCCATGCACATCCCCAGTTGGAAGTTTAAAAAAAAACAAAAACCCAAGCAAAAGTTAATGTTTGATAAGGGGACAGGAGGAAGCACTTTGTGCAGAACTGAATTTCCCTTTGAAGCTATTGTGCACCAAAATGAAAGCAAAATGTGCTTTTCTAAGACCACAATCCTATGCTTGCTTATGAGGAAGAAAGTCATTTTGCTTCATGGATATATATTGTGTGTGTGTATAAAAATTTGCCAGGGTGTGCCATCCATTTGCTGGTGTGCAGTTAAGGATGGTCAGAAAAATGGGAAAACGATTCACTGGTTTCTGTTCCCCATCACACTTCAAATACAGTAAATGCCTTTAGCTCCTAAAGCTTATATTCAAAAGGATCTTCTGGGTCTGAATGTTTGCATGGTCTCTCAAGCCCCTGTAGTTTATGGGACCTTCTGCTTAGGTGTTTCACTTCCTCAAACATGTTCTGCAGGAACTGAGTGAGAACTTGAAGGTTCTGAGTGCTTTTTGTTTTAGTTTGTGTTTGGCTGCCTAACGCTTGTTCTTTCTGATTATCTTTTTGATGAAGTAATCTTTCTGGAAAAGTCTTTTGACCCTCCTCATTATTTAAGTGTACGAACAGAGGCTATGCATGTTCCGTTGGGTAGCTCTGGAAATTGGTACTTGCTGTTTGGGCAGTGCCTACCATACTAGTTTGTTGTTCTGGTAAAAATTCATTGTGGATAGCTCTTGTTGTTCTCCTCTTTTGTGATGGGGCTGTTTTGATGAACTCAAAAGGGCCGACGCCCTGTAAGCAAACTTTCGTGAGGCAGTCGGCTCAGGCAGCAGATTATGGGGGTGCCGTCAAGATTATTGGGGTGCCCTCCATCAACCCTGTCAGAGCAGTTCTTTGGGCTCAGCCTGGCCCTTGCACACTTTGCAAGGAGCACCTTTCCTCCCACTCCTTCGCATGAGAGAAGGGGAGGAGGCTGCTAGCAGCAATCTGTCTTCACTACCCTCCACCCCTGGCCACTTCCAGAGCTTGCAAGGGTTAGGTTTGAAAGGGAGCTGACCCCGCCAGGGGCATGATTATATGGGAGGATTATATTATATGGATTAGATGGGAGGATTGCTTGTGGTCTTGTGGTAGCAAGCATGAATTGTCCCCTTTGCTAAGCAGGGTCTGTACTGGTTTGCATTTGGATGGGAGATTACATGTGTGAGCACTCTAAGATATTCCCCTTGGGGGATGGGGCCGCTCTGGAAAGAGCACCTGCATGTTTGCATGGAGAAGGTTCCAAGTTCCCTCCCTGGCATCTCCAAGATAAGGCTGAGACTCCTGGCTGCAACTTTGGAGGAGCCACTGTGCCAGTCTGTGTCGACAATACTGAGCTGGATGGACAAATGGTTTGACTCAGTATTATGTCAGCTTCCTTTGTTCCATGATGGGGGAAGGCATCATTTGAAGCCTTGCCTCAGGCCATAATACCTTGGGCTGCCTTGAATGCTTACTTCTTTGTGACCTTTTAACTACTCCTAGGAAAGCCACCTAATGGTGTAGTGGGGAAATCTTGATTAGCAAGCCAGAAGTTGTTGGTTTGAATCCCCGCTGGTATATTTTCCAAACTATGGGAAACACCTATATCGGGCAGCAGCAATATAGGAAGATGCTGAAAGGCATCATCTCACACTGTGCGGGAGATGACAATGGTAAACCCCTCCTGTATTCTATCAAAGAGAACCACAGGGCTCTGTGGTCACCAGGAGTCGACATTGACTTGACGGTACATTTTACCTTTAGGAAAGGTAATTAATCTGTTGTTTTTAATCATGGACAGCAACTCTGTTGCGAAAAGCTCTCTTTTGTTCATTGCTCTAGTATTTTCAGGCTACAAAGCATTTTGCAGTTCCTGGGTTTCCCATGTCCAAATCCAGCACTTTGCCGATGACACTGCTTCGGCACATTGTAGAACAACAACTGTGTTGGTTGCTTATGTAAATGATGGCCAAGGACGGTTGACATAACTGTGGGAGCAGTTCTGTGGGCCCTAGGAAGCTTTAGACTTTGTTGTTGAACTGTAATCCCTCCTCCCCCTGCCTGTGCTTGGCAAACCGCTTTTGAAACTGAATGAAGTTTTGAAAGCAGTCTATGAGCAGCCTGGGAACCAGCCACTTAAAGAAAACCCGGTGTTAAAAAAAAACACCATCACACCACTGGCATGATCCTAAATATCTGTTTTGAATCCAGCCCCATCTTTATAAACAGTTTGGTCCAATGGAAGTTACCCTTTCTACTGTTTTGTTCCTCTCGTGTCTTGTCAGTATGTGCAGGGCTGCAGAAATCTACTAGTCTGTAATGAGTGAAAAATGGTGCCTGACGAGTGAAAAAAGATCCTGATGAGCAATGTACCAACCTAGCTTGGCTGGCTGATAAACTGAGCCAACATTTCTTCACTTCTGAGTATGTGATTGGTTCAGTTGACCAAGTTGGTAGGCTGTTTTCACTTTCTTTCTCTTGTCAAACAATGATATGCAGATGGTGGTCTGGAGGAGATGGTGGAAGAACTCAGTAGTGGAAAAGTGATGTATGCTTTCTGCAGGGTGAAAGATCCCAACTCCGGCTTGCCCAAATATGTGCTTGTCAATTGGGTACGTAGAATATAATCCCACTAGATTAGGGGATATATTTCTTCTGATAAAAAATATACAGTGCTACTTTACTAGTAAAAGCCTATATTAGTAAAAATGACCGGTGTTTGAAAGTTCTAAATATATATCACTGCTTAGACTGAAAAATCCCAGCCCTATCGCACTTGTCAATGTTGTGATAAAAAAGCAAGTAACGATAGGGCTGCAGTCCTGTGCAAACTTTCTTGGAGGGTAAGTTTCATTGAACCCGGCAAGACTTAACTTCTGAGCAATGGTGCATAAGATCTGGCTGCAGATTGGGCATCTTAATTTTTGCTTTCATTTATTCATAAATATTTTAAAAACCAAAAATATAAATACAGTTTTTTGTTTGCTTTTCTAACCTTTGTTTGTTAACCATTGTTTGCTTTTCTAACCTTCATTGAGTTGAATTGAGCTTTTGCAAAGGATTTGGGTGTGACCCAGCAATCTTGGAAAGCTGTTCTAAACGCCCAGCATTAACAGTTAAGGAAAGCTCAGTGAAAAATTTAACACAGTGGTAGTGTTTAAGAATAAACTGATTAGACGGGAAATGAGCTACTGGAAAGTAGGTCAAAAATCAAACTAACTGAACTGTTCAGGTTCATGTGTTGGTAAGCAAAATATAGTAAGCTGGGACTATTTAGGTCAACATTACGATTGGTAAATATCTCTTAAGTAAACAGTTTCACTGGAGCACTTTCATTTGTGAGAATGTCGTTCTTTTCAAGCCAACCTTAATGCTACACAATGTGTCAACTTTTTGCCACATAGTCCAAAGTGCTCTGCATTCTTTTCATACCATTTTGTTCTGGCCTAGAGTTTAAGAGCTGGATCTTATTATGATGAATGGTGAGCTACAGAGTGAACAAACATTTGGGAAGAAATGCCCTTGGATGGTTATCTCAGTCTGAAGCCTGCTTTTAATAACACTGAAAATGCTTGTGTGCTCTGTACTTTTACTTGTCAATGTGCAAGTTTGCAGCTCAGTTTTTATTATGTAAATAATGCTTAGTATTAACTTTCCCACTGAGTTCTTAATGTTTTCTTTGATAGACTGGTGAAGGTGTTAATGATGTGAGAAAGGGAGCCTGTGCCAACCATGTCAGCACTGTGGCAAACTTCTTAAAGGTACTTAATCTTCATTTTATTTTCCATTGATCCCCTTTTCTTTCCGTTGAATGTCCTCCCAAATAAATGGTACTATGGTCTTTGTCTGAGAGGCAATTGGAAGCAGAAAAAAAAAAAACCAGTTTGCACTCCTTGCATCACTGAACAGTAGGAGCTTTCTGGAGTAACCTCCTGTGGTGCTTTTGTAATATCTATCTGTCTATACACTGAGCAGTAGGGAGCAGATAGACACTAGGGATGTGCACGGACCGGTCCACAGGCCATTGTGGAGGCCACCAAACCGGTTCAAACTTGGGCCGGTCTGGCGCTGGGGGGGTGTCTCCCTTTAAGGGCAGGTGGGTTTGCACTTACCCCTCCCGCCGCTTTCCCCCCGCCGGCACTCCGTTTTTGCAAAAGGTTTTTGGGGCGGCAGCATTCCTCCCTGCCATCCCTGCCCCCATTATTGTCTGGAAATACCGGAAGTAATGATTGTGTGTACACCCACTGCGCATGTCGCACGCTGTGTGTGCACGACATGCACGTGTAATGTGTGCAGTGGGTGCGCGGCGGCAGGTACACATGCAATTGTTACTTCCGGTATTTCCAGACAATAATGGGGGCAGGGGAGGCAGGGAGGAACGCTGCCACCCCCAAAACCTTTTGCAAAAACGGAGTGCCGGTGGGGGGAAAGTGGCGGGAAAGGTAAGTGCGAGACCCCCACCGGCGCCAGACCGTGGTTCCGTGCACATCCCTAATAGACACCCAGCTAAGTGGTACTAGTTTTGAAACTGCATTACCGCTTTCGCTCCCAAGTAACAACATACCCTTGCAACTCCACAAGGCTGATTCCTGCCAGATTCAAACTGCAAAACTGTTTCCTTCCAGACAGATGGAGTACAGCACACATTCTAGTGTGGGGGCAGGCAAGCTTGACTCTCTAGCTGTTGTTGAACTACAAGTCCCATCATCCACAGCCACAACTTATTCTAGTGGTTTGGGTTAGGGGTGTGCATGGTCCATTTGGCGCAGTTTTGTCCGAAATCGGACCGGCTGGGCAGGTCAGTTCATGATCTAACCGCTCAAACTGGCCCAGTACACAGTGTTCCGGTTCGTGATCGAACCGGTTCTGCACATCCCTAGTTTGGGTTAGCCACTAGCCAGTCAAAAGCCATTGAGCAAGCATCTTGAAGTATCAAGCTTTGTTGCCATGCTTGCAACAGTATTGTGGTCCTCCATATAGTCTCTGGTTATCACAAGCTCACAGTCTGGGCTCTTCTAGCCTTTCTGTTAGGTTCTTCTAACCTGACTTGGGGTGGGTCATAATATATGTTTGTTGATCTTTATCCTCACCACAGGAGTAGAATAAGCTAAGTGGTTTATGGGAGACCATTCAGGCTGCAAAAAGTCAAGGTTAAAGATTTCTTTAGAGATTTGGATCTTCCTAACATGCTTGATCACTACACTGGCTTAGACTTTCCTGGTTCCCAGGATCCCCCCCCCCCCCCCGATTTTGTTCCCAGGATAGATTAAGCCCAAGTCTATGAAATCATCTTAATTTTGAGTGTACTATTTAGGTCACTTTTTAGAATTAGGAACACTTTTGCAAGGACTCTGGGATGCTGAATGAGAGCAGGAATAGGCAAGGAGGTGCCATAGAGGAAGATTGGGAACATAAAATCCACTGCAAAGCCCCACCTAAGACTTGCTTTGGTTTTGGATCTTTCAGCAGACCCTTCAAACTGTAAGCCAGTAATGTTTTAATAAACATATCTTTGCAGCCAGAATTTGTGCATTGTTATTCAGTTATGTGCTTAGCAGTTTAGCCCATGTCGCCTTCGCCATATGGGGTAGAGAGCAATACAGTAGCACTTAATGTACTAATAATACAGAGGCACTCAGCTGTGCAACCTATAATGCCAAATATCCAATTCTGTGGTTTGCTGTTGGTTTATTAAAAGGTCTTTCTGCTCACACTCTCTTGTTAAAATGAGTTTTGCTTGGAAAAGTCCTATTTTTAACTCTTCTTTTCTTTTCCTGAATTCTAAAAAAAAACAACTGTCATAATTTCCCTTAGACTTGTTGGTTCTCTAGGCTGTAATTTGTAGATTGTTGGTTAGTTTAAATTCCTGTTTGCTCTCTCTAGTTGGTTTCAGCCCACCACTTTTAGAGAAAGCTGGGGGCAGGGGAGGAAATAGTGTGATAGATTTTTAAATACTGCGAATCACTCATCCCTTCCTTTGCAGCTCTGTCTGACGGACTGGATGCTGTTCTTTCCAATGATCCCCCCAAGAGTATTGCAGCATGCCCCTAGTTGTGAAGGGCAATAAATTGCACTAGGCTACCAACAGGAAACTTTTCCTCTCTAGTTACTTCATTGAGATGTTCTCTTGACCTCTTGTTATCCTTTTTCTACATTTCTTTAAAGGGTGCTCATGTTACGATAAATGCCCGGGCTGAGGAGGATGTGGAGCCAGAGGCTATCATAGAAAAAGTGGCCAAGGCTTCAGGGGCAAACTACAACTTCCATAAAGAAGGCAGCAGATTCCAGGATGCAGGTCCTCAGGCTCCAGTGGTGAGTTCCTCTGGGTTCTTGGTAATAACATTTTTGGGAACTGGGATGGAGTTAAATAGCTCAACTGTTGGGAACTTGTGTCTGTACGTGGACCACAATTAATCTCTAGCACTAAGTGAGTGTGGCATGCTGGCTAAGGTAGGCATAGCACCAGAGATTTGGGTTTTCTGGAAAACTTTGAATTGCAAATCCCATGCAAATTTTTCTCATTTGCACGCATTATTTTTCTCAGAAAGTTTTACTAAGCCATTCTTCTGATCCCCTAAATAGGTTAGCATCTGATCTGGCATGTTGTTTGACCTATAGCTTTAGTTATCATCACCACCACCCTCCATTTACAAATCAAAACGTATGTGTATCTTCTTGCACACTTCATAGGAATAATCAGCTGAAAAACATTAATTGAAATTGCAAAGCTTGCCTAATATGCATTTGGGACTCATTCCCAAATGTATTTTATGAAACAACATCTATTTGATTTCTTGTTTTAGATAGATAGAAAGTTGCTATATTTCTATACCACCTGATACTAGGTGACATACAAAGTTAAATCATAACAAATGTAAAACTATACAAAACAGTTAAAATTCACAAAACAAAGAAAGCAAAAGCAATCTCAAAAGATAAAAACATTAAATATTTTAAAATTTCAGTTAAAAGCCTGGGAAAAGAGGTAGGTCTTGAGGTTCTTCCTAAAAGCAAGCAGAGAAGGAGATGCTCTTAATAGGACAGGTGAATGGGGTTCCTTTTGCTTGCTGGAAGAAACTGCTGCAGAGAGAAGGTGAAAGTGATGGAGAAGAGATGTTGAAATTTGGTAAACATTTGCAAAAAGGAAATAGAAGTTTAAGTAGTTGGTGCAGGTACTTGCCATGCTGTAAGGGCCAGGGTGCCTTTGCTAACAAAGGTCCTTATCTAATCTTTTTAAGCATCTGCCCCCCCATTTATTTTTAAGGGGGGGGGAAGGACTGTTTCAAATACAAAACTGAAAGGATTTGTCCTTTTGCTGTGTGATTTTTAATTCATCCTAGTATGGAATTATGTTACTGAACCTTTTTGGATTCTCCCCCCCCCCAATGGACCAGCACAGCCTCCTGCATGTCTTCATTCTTAATGCTGCTGACTCTCTGCTTTCTGTGTTCTTTCTTTTTCTTCCTCTTCGTTGATTAGTGAAATACTTCCTCTTGTATTTCCTTTACGTAGGGATTTCATTTTAATCCCTCCTCCTTTCCTTTATGAAGGGATTTCCTTTCAAATTCTTTGCTGACCTCCTACTCTCTCTCTCAGTGTGAAATCCACTCCTGTTCTTTCCTGTTCAACAAATTTCTCCCTCTCATTTTCCCAACATGGTATCC
This sequence comes from Hemicordylus capensis, assembly GCF_027244095.1. Taxonomy (NCBI): domain Eukaryota; kingdom Metazoa; phylum Chordata; class Lepidosauria; order Squamata; family Cordylidae; genus Hemicordylus; species Hemicordylus capensis. Next base: position 18,085,860 of record NC_069664.1, on the reverse strand, counting down.
AAAGATTTGACTACATTCCCTCCACTTCTTATCTGAAATACGTCTTTGAGCATCAGTTATGCTGTCAGCCTTTCATTTACAGTAAGTTTCCCCCCACTTCCGAGTGTGTAGCTTTCCAGACTTGCCTTTCAAATCATCCTGTGACACCCATGTAAATAGGCAGGCTAATAAAATGTTGTATGGTCTTGTAAGTTGCAGGTACTTGCCAGCAAAGCTGGGCTCACAGTTGCACAGCTACAAATTGACTTAATGTATTTCTCTAACCTCTTTGCATTAGACCCTAGCAGAGTTTGGGACTTGCCTCAGTTGAATTGCCTGAGTAACGGGTTGAGTACAATAACAAGCATTTTGTTCACATCTATTCAGTTCGGTGTAAGGAATTTCAAGAAGTGTGGTCTAGGTTACCAGCTTTCTGGCATTTATATAACTGTTAATAGTAATTAAATCAACAATGTTTCAAGCTGTATGCTTCTTTTTACACACAGGGCTCTGTCTACCAGAAAACAAATGCCATGTCTGAGATCAAGAGAGTCAGTAAAGATAGCTTCTGGGCGAAAGCAGAGGTATGTATTTAATTCAAGTAAATGTCGTGTATTTCAGGTGCTTGGTTTTTGCTAAGATGGTCTTGCAGATCTTTCTCTTCATCTTTTTAGTTTGTAGAGCAAAAACTACTAGCTTCAAGCCTGTAGAAAAGACTCATGTGTTTGTGACGAATTCACATCTTTGGATCTAGGTGCAGCCTAGAAATGTAGGAGCCAGACACTTGAAAAAAGTCTGGATTTAGGGATGGACATTGGGGCGTGGTGGAATAAGCTTCTCTCTATCCCCTTTTCAAGTAACATGCCATACTTAGAACAGAAACAGGGCTGCCTGGGACAAAGAAAATATTTCTAGGTGCCATGGCTCCCTGGCACCTGGAATCTGCCAGATCCTGGACTAATTGTTGCAAAGGGGCTTGGTGTGTATGTGGAAAATAGGTTGTGTCATCAGTGCTCTGATGGTGGCACTGGATCCCTGTTTCCTCCCAGTGGCTATTGCTGGTATTTCTGTTGCCCCTGTATTTCTTTTTATTAGCTGTTTTGGAACAGGGATACTTTTCTCATCCCTGCTTGGGGCATTGTGACCTACCACTTGCTCTCTGGATCCTTGCCCAACTTGGCTGCTTCTGTCTAGCTGGGAAATTGTTGGAGATGGCCTAGTTAATATCATTAACTCATCGCTGAGGGAGGGTAGGATGTCTCCTTGTTTGAAGCCTTCCCTACATCCCTCAGCAATGGATAGTTAATAGGCCGGTCTCCAATCTCCCATGGTTGGCCAGGGTGATTGAGAGAGTGGTGGCTAACCAGCTCCAGACAGTTTTGGAGGAAACCGATTATCTAGACCCATTTCAAACTGGCTTTAGAGCAGGCTGTGGGGTGGAGATGTCCTTGGTCGGCTTGATGGATGACCTTTAGCAGGGAATCGACAGAGGGGGTATGACTCTGTTGGTTCTCCCAGCGGCGTTCGATACCATTGACTATGGTATCCTTCTGAATCGCCCGAGGGAGTTGGGGATAGGGGGCACTGCTTGGCAATGGTTCTGCTCTTATCGCTCAGGCAGATTCCAGATGGTGGAGCTTGGTGACAGTTCCTCTTCCAAACGGGAGCCATTAGATGGAGTCCTTCAGGACTACATTCTTCCACCAATGCTTTTTAGCATCTACATGAAGCCACTGGGTGAGGCCATCAGGAGACTTGGTGCAAGGTGTCGTCAATATACTGATGACACCCAAATCTATTTCTCCTCTTCATCATCATCAGGAAATGGCATTTGTTCCCTAAATGCCTTCCTATGGGCTGGATGAGGGATAACAAATTGAAACTGAATCCAAGCAAAACGGAGGTACTCATTGTGGGGGGTCAGAATTTGAGGGATGAGTTAGATCTTCCTGTGCTGGAGGGGTTACTCCCTCAGAAGGAACAGGTGCGCAGCCTGAGAGTGCTCTTGGATCCAGGCCTCACCCTGGTATCCCAGGTGGAGGCAATGGCAAGGAGCGCTTTCCGTCAGCTTTGACTGAATCGACAACTTGGTCCATTCCTTGAAGAGAATGTTCTCAAAACAGTGGTGCATCAGCTGGTAACCTCCAGGCTTGACTATTGCAATGCATTTTACGTGGGGCTGTCTTTGTACATAGTTTGGAAACTTCAGTTGATTCAAGATGCGGCAGCTAGACTAGTCTCTGGGGCAACCCAGAGAGACCATATTATGCCCGTTCTCAAACAGCTGCATTGGCTCTCTTACAACTTTTTAAAAGGCAGTCAGGACGCATTTGTTCACCCAGGGTTTTAATCAGATATTGTTTTAATTGTGTTTTTAATAGTTTTAACGTTTTAGTTTTAATTGTTGAAATGTGTTGATCTTTTTAGTGGTTGTTTTTATTGTCTTGTAAACCGGCCATAGAACTTGTGATTTGGGCGGTATTAAAATGTTAAATAAATAAATTTAAATAAAAATACAGAGTGTTGGTTATCACCTTTAAAGGCTTAAATGGCTTAGGTCCGGGTTACTTTAGAGAGCGCCTTCTTCTGTATGATCCCCATCATATGTTGAGGTCATCCTGAAAGGTCCGTCTCCAGTTACCACTGGTACATCTGGTGGCGACTTTGAGCTGGGCCTTCTCTGTAGCTGCTCCTGGTCTATGGAATTCACTCCCAGCAGATATCTGTAATTTAGGCTCGTTGTTGGCCTTTAAGAGAGCCCTAAAAACTTACTTGTTTGGCCTGGCCTTCCATGGTTTTTAAAGTGTTTTTAAGTATTTTAATTGGTTTTTAAATGGCTCTAAATGGTTTTAAAATTGTTTTTATATATTGTTTTAAATGGTGTTTGTTGCTTACTTACTAGTTTGTTGTTGTATTTTACTTGTTGTGCACTGCCCAGAGCCTTTGGATAGGGCGCTATAGAAGTGTAATAAATAAATTCACTGACTTGTGAACTTCTTGTTGAAAAATGGTATACAGATATTCTTATAAAGTACATTTTCTTCCACAAAATATGATTCAAACTTCCTGCGTTTACTCTATTTAAGAAAGATGAGGAGAATCGCCGGCTAGAGGAGAAGAGAAAAGCAGAGGAAGAGCGGCAGCGTTTGGAGAAAGAGCGCCGAGACCGGGAATTGCAGGAAGCAACTTTACGTGAGCGAAGATTTAAGGAGCGAGCCAATGAGATTGATGCACAGAAGTGAGTAAATTCCTCCCCCCCCCCATGGAAGCATTGTTAATGTTACCTCAGTTTAGCAAGCACACCTTCAGTCTCTTGCGCTCTCTAATTCTTGTATTAAAATGAGGAAGCAACAGAGGTCTGGAACTAGGCTCTTGAACTGTGTTCATATGAATGCTGTATGATGCTTCTGAACCCTATAAAAATATCGCCATTTGCACATAGGAAGCAAAGCTTAGAAGAATTCTAGGACATGTACTTGATCCTCCTAGGATGGAAGAATGACATGCTTGTGCCTGTTTAAAATGTATGTTCACAGTTTTTAAGGCACACACTGCCCCCCTGGCTTCTCCAAGATAGTGCTAAGAGAGATTCCTGCCTGCAACCTTGGAGAAGCCGCTGCCAGTCTGTGAAGACAATACCAACCTCGATAGACCAATGGTCTAACTCAGTATATGGCAGCTTCCTATGTTCCTAATATTTTTTACGGAACTACCACTACATCTCTGTGAAAGCAGCACGAAAATGTCTATGTTCATTAGCGCTCTCTTAGTACCTCGACTAGTGGAACCATCCACCTTCAGGTTCGCAGTTCTGCCTTGCAAGATATGAGTCTTTGGTATGCAGGAATTATGTGGCAAATTCCCCACCCCACATTCAGCACAAGTGTCTCTGACCTCACTCTGTTGTTCCCCTTCCTCTGTCTCAACCCATACAGGAAGCCCCAAATAATGAGGCATACATTTGATCTATGAACCCGAGTAAGCTTTTTTTAATTTGTTCAAGTGTGTTTCCTGTGAATGCAGTTGTTTCAGATTCACAGGAAGCCACTAGCGCAACAGCCCACACCCATCTCTTTGTCATGTGGCTTCCCTATGACTATAAAAGCAGACGTGTATACCTAATTTCTTCATAATCTACCTGGAGCATACATCTAGCCTCAACCTTGTATTTGTAGGGATAAGGAGTTCGCACTTTGAAATTAGAATCTGCTCTGGGCAAATACTAAATTTAGCTAAGGTGCTACTGATACATATTGTAATCTGACATTAGTATGTGGTGTTGGGGTTCTGCTGGGATCCTGCCTGGTAAATGTATTGGAAATTTGCAGATGGAGAAAGATGTTCCTTAAGTAGTTCGATCTTTCCAAGGTCAATTGCCAGGAACCTTCACCTGTGAAATTCTCTGCTTCCACTCACTTCTCCTTGTCTAGGGGGCCAACAGCACTAGGGAGGCAGTCTGAAACCCCAAACCATTTTTCTAATAATCATTTTTATTAAAAGTTTTTTTACAAGTATGTAATCAGATAAGGAAAATATGAATACATCAACAGTACAGCAAACTTACAAACATCCTACCTGAGGAGTTGTTGCTTGTATAAAAAGAAAAGGGGGAGGGGATGGAAGGGTTGTAAAACCAGTTTTTAATTTTGCTATGACTAAGTACATCACTCCAAAAGTTCTTATGAAAGTTAGGTGGAGGGGGACAAATGAAGCCACTGTTAACACAGGGGAAGAAAGGGAGCCATATGTGAATGAAGTTATTTTCCTTGATTAATCTCAGGGTTTGTCTCCTCTGTTTTTCTGGACACCCAAAAATCCTATGCTTCCTTCAGAGTAGATCTGCTTCCTTAACGAACAACCCTTTTGCACCTAAGGAAGGAGGAGCTCTATCCAGCAGAGCTTACAAATAAGAGGGAGGTGGGAGGAGAGCTGGTCTTGTGGTAGTAAGCATGAATTGTCTCCTTTGCCAAGCAGGGTCCACCCTGGTTGCATTTGGATGGGAGACTACATGAGGATGGGGCTGCTCTGGCAAGAGCACCTGCATGCAGATGGTTCCAAGTTCCCTCCCTGGCAGCGTCTCTAGGATAGGGCTGAGAGAGACTCCTGCCTGCAACCTTGGCGAAGCCACTGCCAGTTTGTGTCGGCAGTACTGAGCTAGAGGGCCCAATGGTCTGACTCGGTACATGGCAGCTGCCTATGTTCCTATGTAGAGCCCTCTGAGCAAAGGTTTACGCCAAAGCACAGATACTGTCATGTCTTTCCTGTTGCCTATCTTAGTATTTGATATACATATCCGTGCTACCCAAGCCGTTCTTCATTAGGTACTTGATTTCAGAAATGTCACCTGCTTTTTCCTTCTGTTTTTGTTTTCCCCTCTCCATTTGTTTGTAGCAATCTCTCTCTGTTCCAACAATCGCAAATCCTATATATGTAAAGTGGAGGAATGAATTTTAGATTCATATACAAAATCAATCATCCTTTTTCTTCTGGAATTAAAAAGAAGGAAAGTTCCACATACTCTTATTTTTTTGTCAAGAGATGCGTATTAAATTTGTTTGCAGCCTTTCCTTCCAGGAATTCGGGGCAGTATTTTAATCTTTCAGCAACCCTGTACAGTTGGTTAGGCTGAGAATGACCCAATGAATTTCATAACTGATGGGGAAATTTGAACCTGACTTGAACCTTCACATGCTCAGCTGTGCAGATATGCATGTATTTTCTTTTGGGAATAGGAGCCATTTTTCTACTTTAAACATGTCTATCCCCACCTTTTGAGCAAATGATCTCCAGGTCATCTTACAACAGATTAAAACCATACAAGAATAAAGCCAAAATAAGTAAAACAAGCGACAGCAGAACAGCATCTCACAATAAGTCTGCCCGCCAAAAATAGAGTACTTGCCCTTGTCACACCCCCAGAGGAATAACCTGTGGTGAATGCAGGAGAACTGCCCTGACCCCCAGGACTGTGTTGCCAAGCAGCATCAAAAGCGGGGTGGGTGGGACAGAAAGTAGGTTAAACTGAATGTGGCTCATGTCTCAGCAGTGAAAACTATAGGAAAATGCTCACTCTCAGACCTATTGCTTCAGAGATTGAGGGGCCATGTATGACCTCAGTGTTGCCCTAAGAATCTAATTTGAAACTGCTGTTTACTGTCCTGGCTCTGACTTATATTTTTGGACATAGAAGAGGTGGGTGGAAACTCTTGCTGCCTTTTTTTTTTTTTAAAGGCATGGAAGAGTCAGGCTATTTTAATGAACAGAATATGGCCTATTTCAGATGTAATGCTAAACTGTAGATTGGTGCTGCGTCTAGGAGCCTAAGACAGTTATGGGCTCAGGTGCCCCCTCCCCTCTTCCTTGTGCTGGAGGAGGAGAAAGGAAGCTTCCACTTTGATTTAAGAACAAACTGTAGTTCTCAGTTCTCAGAATAAGCCATGATAACCACAGTTCTCTGAGTTTGTGTAAAGTGGAACTGCAGTTTGTTTTTAAAGTGAAAGCAAAGTGTTCACTCTCTGACACACATGAACTCATGACTTCATTAAATTCATTCATGTAGCACTAAACCATGGTTTAGCATTACGTCTGAACCAGACTGTATTTCAGATTTTAGGGCCTAGTTGGCAAAAGTTCTGTGTAGCCACAGCTTCATGTGTCTTTTTAATCTACAGGAAATTCCAGCAACAACAGGAAACTGACTCAAGGGACAAAGAGAAACAACAATGGGTGAGGTTTGAAATCGTCACGTTTCCTGTTGATCCGAGTGTCCTTTTAAAAAGACTTCTGAACGTTAGAGGTACTTTCTTGTCTGCTAGGATGGCCTGGAACAGCATGGAGTCCCCTCAGACTTGTAGGCAAGTTCGGCGACCCCTTAGTAAAACAGTGGATCTGTGAAAGCTTCTTATTTGTCTACAAGACCTAGCTAGGCCTCTTGTACTTCTCGGTGTAACAAAAAAGGCTGACTCCGTGGTAGCATTTGTGTGTTGACCATTCTCTTAGGTAGCCTGCATGACTGAGCAAATGGGCAAAAGCAAAGGTTGACCCTTCTACTTCTCTACCAAACCCTAGATTTTCATTTCACTACAGTCGGTTCCATCTCGCAGGGTGCAGAAACACAGACGGCCTCTGCCTTGACCTTGCTGTAAGTGTAAGGGAGTGATCTTATGTTGCAGAAAGAACAGGAAGAAGAGCACAGCAAGATGCAGAAGGGTTTCCGAAGGAGGAGTGAGTCTGTGGAGAAAGCTCAGGTACATGGGAGAAGCTTCCGGAGAGTTTTGCTTCTTTCTCAGTTAGCCACTAGCAACCATGGCTTTAATTCCTGAGCATTGGATACGGTCTGTGTCTATGAATACATTCCCTTCACACTGTTTATCAGTGCATACATATCCAAAGCAGTGATAATATCTTCTTTATAGTTCTGGTGAAGCTATAAAAGTTCTGCATTGGCCAGATAAATTCTAATTTGTAAATATAGTGCATTAACAAGAAAGTGTGCAGACTTTTTCTCAAAATCCATTATCAGTTTCGATATCCTGGTGATCCGTATAGGCATTTAATCTTACTTTCAGACTTGGTCATTTGAGCCAATAAATCTGTCAGCCTGTTCGCAACTGTTATGCATAATTTTTCTGTTATGCATAGGTGCAAACAATAGCTTCCCGTGTGTCTGTATCTGAACACTCATATGATAAACATGCAGACATTTTCTTCTCTTTCCAGTATTATATTTTCTATGCTCAGTTTTACAGTCTCTCTTCTGGTGAAGTATAACACCAGTCCTTTCTCAGCATTTCGGATCATGGAAGAAGAGTCCCTCACATCATTTTCCATCGTGCACATTTCCATCTTTGTACCCTCCAAAACTTGCAGTGGGTTTTTGACTGGCATGCATATTGAGTACCTTTACCAAGCTTCTCTGACCAAGACATCGGTTCTGCTCTTGAGCAGGCATAGCTTATTGTACCCATTTTTTAAAACCTTGTGGGCATGCATGACTTGTCCTAAATAACAGGATGTCTGTGTAATCAAGTATGGCCTTGGATCTGAGAATATTGTACAAGTAATTATTGTTCAACAACACAATCACTCCAAATACAAACAACACTCCTAATACTTACATGTATACATTCTTTGGAGTTTAGCACTCAGTAGCATAAAGGTCCCAAATGAATTAGTAAAACTATCCTCTGGTCATGTGGCTCTCATAATCTTGCCAGTTGAACGCCCACTAAGATTTTGTGCCTGCACTGCTCTTTGGTTACCGTGACAGAGAATTGGTCTTTTCCTTTGGTGGCAGTCGTGGTTGATTCTTCTTGCATGGATCTTGTCTTCATCATTGTGGATGAACTCACTCTCTCAAACTTGCCCTGTTGCATGTGTGGCTCCTGGTAACTTCCTGTGCTTTCTTCGTGATCCTACTGTGTGGTTTCAGTGGGGCAACTTCTTGGAAACCCTTCTATGCATGCTCTGATTTTCTTGTGGACATACTATCTTACCTTGGGATTCTTGAACTGCATGAGTTGCGTCTTCTATCACTAGCTGTATCCTGGTGTCAATGGATTCATGAGTCTTCTTCCATTTGATAAGTCATTTCATTTTATATGACTAGTGGATCTTTCTTCTTCCCCATATAATAGTTGGGTTTAGATACTATCACCTACAAATGGCAAAATCCAGATTGTTCCTTCATTAATCCTTGGATTCTCAATCGTGAACATAGTTGCAGAGAATACAAAGGACTACTGTGTTGCAGATAAAGTCCTTACATGTAGAGATTATTTCTCTCAAGCCTTGATCTTCCATTTATGCAGTCTTCCTGAAAGCAGATAGGATGCATTGCTTACCTCAGATAATTCATATCTGTTTGCAGTTCCAGCATAGGTGTTACACCACTGTAGAAGCAGGCCTTAACCCTAATGCATGAACATTTGTTTTTGCTCCAGGGTAACAGATGATTTTGTCCAGGCAGTTAGGCAAAATAATGTGTGGAAGTTATAGCACTTACGTGCACGCTGTTACAGTCAAAGAACTGAAGAGAGCTTTTCTAATACACATTCATGTCTTGGCTTTTTCCGGGTGAATATGTTGTTGGTGATCTAGAAGAACAGTAAGATATTAGCAGCCCTGACTTCTCCCTCTATGCAGCACTGGTATTTATTCCTAGGTTGCTCCCTGATTTCTGGCTGACATGATGTGCACTGTTATGGCTCCATAATGCTGTGCCTTGAAGCTGCTGGAAGCAGCATTCATGTCATTCAGGCGCAGCGGTTGCAGAAGAAGCATTTCCACAAATTCCCCAATTGTTGCAAATTGGGAAATCTTTGGAAACACTTCTGCATCTGCTGCTTCTGAACAGTGTTGGGGGTACCTGCAGCCCCAGGACACAGCATTACAGAGCCATAGTGCTGCACATCATATTAGCCACTGTATTTTGGCAGGATTCAGTGTGTCTTTCTCTCCCCACAGGAAGCGGCATCACTGATATCACAAAGATCAGTGAATCCCCGTGACATCTTCAAACAAAAGGAGAGGTCCATGTCCACAGAAGCACCAGCTGTCAATTCGCAGCCAGGTACCTTAAATGGGGCCAGAAAAGCCTGGATATTATTATTATTATTATTATTATTAATTCAATATCATAATTTCTCAGCATGGATACTTTCTAATTGGCCATATTATCTGAATGATGTTCTGACAACTCTATGTGAAAACAGCAGCACGTTGGCTCAATTCAGACATCACGCTAAACTATTTAGATATGTGACTTGACAAACTATGGTTCGTGATTGGCCAGCAAGCTGGATTTTTTTTTTTTTAAACGTGGTTTTAAGTGGGTTTGCAAACCATAGTTTGTATTGGTTGTGATGTCTTAACCTACAAACCATAGTTATAGCCTGTGCTTTCCTTCCAGATGCCACTATACCATAGCACTGGGAGTGGTGAATAGACCACATTCTAAACCAGGGCTGCTCAGCTTCGGCCCTCCTGCAGATATTGATCTACAACTTCCATAATCCCTGGATATTGGCTACTGTGGCCGAGGATTGTGGGAGTTGCAGTCCAAAAACAGCTGGGGGGGCCTAAGTTGAGCAGGCCTTTTCTAAACTATAGTTAGTGCAAACCATGGTCTGAATTGAGTCCATGGGTGCACTGCAAGTTTGCAAATAAATAATTCATCCTGCCCCTAAGGCTCAGCCTGCAGGCTTTGTCACTTCAGTCACCCTTAAAATGTCTCTGCAAGAGCATTTTAAACGTATTGTCATGGAGGTAATAGTTGAGTTAATCTGTCCAAGGCCTGCTGAGTGAATGGCAAAAACTTTTTATGTATCTCACCATTTGGCGTTTTCTGTTGATTTGCCTCCCTCCCTAGGCAAATTACGGAGCCCTTTCCTACAGGAGAACAGTCAAGCAGAGACCCCAGTCTCTCCTGTCCACACTGCTGTGCAAGATGTTCACCCTCCTCCTGTTGTTCATTCGTCTGTACACGATACACCTCCAGTCTCTCCTGCTCCTGAACTTGGTAAACATGTTATGAGAGGGCTTATGTTTTCAGTGCCTCAAATACCATAGGCTGTTTTAAATAATTGAAGGTGTTCTTGTGTTAGCCCATAGTCATAGAGGGGAAAATCAGCCCCTGTCCTGAAAGACTCCATAACCCACATAATTACGTGCCTCTCCTGTACTGTTTTAAAGCTATGTTTCTATAGATAGGTGTACCCTTAAAGCACTTTGCTTTCTACTACTATTGCCTTCCTCAATAGTAGCAGAAGTGACCCTGCTACCTATTGAGATCATCAGGAGAGGTCTGGTTGTAGTTGCCAGCAGCCAGTTTGGTGACTCAGAATGGAGCCTTCTCTATAACTGCCCTGCGGCTTTAGAATGCACTCCCAGACAGAATAAGAGCTTCCCCTTCCCTGGCCAACTTCAAAAAAATTCTTAAGGACATACTTGTTGCTTCTTATAACTTCTAGTTTAAAGTTTTAAATTGTTTTATTGCTGCCTGTTTTTAATGTTTGTTTTGTTTAATTTTATATAAACTGCCTAGAGATACATATACCAAGTAGGATACAAATATGAAAAATGAACTTTAAAACCCATCCACCCCGCCCCATATTCCCCTTCCTATGTGTTAGTTTTAATTTTTACTGCATAGCTTGTCAAATCTCCCTTGCTGGTAGCCCATCACGAGATACTTAAGTATGATATAGATTCCTTTCTACTCAGCTTTGCACTTTGTCCAGGAAGGATGCTTTTGCTTGAGACTATTTAGTTGCTCACTCCTTGTACTGCAACATATTCTGCATCCCTTTCCAAAGAGATACGCAATCTCCTCCTAGACTGCCCCTTTATTTATGACTCTCCCTCCCTCCCTCCTGCTACTGCCAAGGCTATTTGCATGCATCATTTGGCAGCAGCTAGACCTTGCCAGATTCAGTACAGGTGAGGGTTCTTGACCCTTTCATGGTTGCATAGAAAGGAAGCCCCCATTGGTCTGGAGAGTGTTCTTTTGTCACCAGCTATTCTGATGTCAGGGATCCAAGTTCACTCTGATAAGGTCTCCCCAGGCCCTCTTGATTATGGGATTAGAATCCTTTCCTTCTCTGAAGAGACTGAGTGGTCCCTTGTTTTTTCCTCTGTGATCTGTCTCTGCATTATTTATATATGTCTGCGTTGTGGAATATTGTCTGCTATGTGTGCTGCATTGAATGCGTCCTAGACCGCTGTATGTAGATCTTTATCTCTTGCTGTAGGAAAGGGTGACAGTTTGTGTTCCTTCAAAGCCTTGGAATCACAGCTTACTATTCCTGGGCTAATTCAGAAAACGGGCAACATTCATAAGATTAGTAGTAGGTAGCCAGATACAGGATAGTAAGTAAGGATGTTTTGCCTGACCGGAAGTAGAGAGCAAGAAAGGGATATAACAGCTGGAAATGCCTGGAAAGGCTCATATGCTGAGTAGAGAGGTTCGGCAAAGAGGGATGCTGACCAAAGAGAGCCCTGATCTGGTGACTCCTGCCTGTTCACATTTCACTAATTGACTCTGCATACCCTTGTATTAAGGGTCAGACCTGCCATGTATTCAGGGGAGAGGGGACCACTGCAAGAATGGCCATACTACAAAATATACACACTTTAAGGGCAATAGCCTGTCACAATCATCGCACTTTAATTATAAGGCACTTACCATTACTAGATGCTGTAGAATTCACTGCTTGCAGGTTTACAAGCTAAAGAGAGCTCTGCTTAATTACTTGTCAGAGATGGGGCAAATGGACAGGAATAGGTCATGGGTTACTAGGATGCAGCAAAGTGTGGCTATATGGTGAAACTGTATATCGCTAGGCTGGTTGTTAAGTTGCATCCCGCCTTAAAAGCAGGTGCCCTTTAGGCCTAAGAAATTATGTCTTTTGATTGCTCTAAGCAAATGGGAGAAGCCTTACTTCTGTGCTTAATGGATGGATGTTGGGTTGGGCTGTTGCCCTGTCCTCTAATGCAGTGTTCTTCATTGCAAGTCGTGGGGGTCAGTGGGGGCCTCCATCACCCCTAAGTGCAGCTCCCTGTCTGATTAGTCATACAGCCTGTGTGAAACTTCAGCCAAAGTAAAAAAAAAATTCTGCATTGTCCCCCTGGCACCGTACGGAGACGACCATTTTCACTGTGTTGTGCTACACTTTGCCTAGCACTGAGGAAACTGCTAGAGAAACTTTAAGAGAAACTGAGTCCTCTTGATCCCCTGTGCCATGTTGAAAGGTGTGCCCAGAGTGCCGGGAAGGGTAGCCCTTCCCAGAGCTTTCCCCATAGAGCTCTTAAGAGAGGGCCTCATCTTGCTTAAAGGGCCCTCCCAGCACTGAGAAAAGTGCAGTACTGTGTGGTGGTCAGCACAGTGGAAAATGGCTCTCATATTGTGCGTTTGTTAAAGGGCCCCCTGCTTAAAAACAACAACCGGGAAGATCACTGCTTTAATGGAACCCATCCATCTGATTTGAATAGACTTCCTACCAGAAGGTTAGTCGGCATTCGTTTCCAAAACACGGAGACCCCTGCTTTCGTCTTGCCAGCTGTCTTTGAGGTTGTGTGTAGTGTGTGATGTTTCCAGCACCCTTCAGTGAAGATCAGGATGATTCAGATTGGAAGAAATTACAGAACAGAAGTGTCTTCTTCTTTTTCCAGCTGATTCTGTTAGGCAGGACAGTTACAAACCCAGCGCTCCTGTCTACCAGCCAGAGGCAGAACAAGAAGCTGTGTATGAAGAGCCCCCTAGCCCACGGGTTCTGTATGATGAGCCCCCTCAGGTGAGTCTCTCTAGGTATGACCCCCCCTTACTGTGTGTGTTAGCTGCGGGGACTGACTTGGCTGCCATGTTTGGGTTTTTTAAATGTACTTATTCGATTTCTATACCGCCCTTCCAGAAATGGCTCAGGGCAGTTTACACAGAGAAATAACAAACAAATAAGATGGATCCCTGTCCCCAAAGGGCTCACATTCTAAAAAGAAACCTAAGATAGACACCAGCAACAGTCACTGGAGGTCCTGTGCTGGGGCCAGTTACTCTCCCCCTGCTAAATAAAGAGAATCACTACGTTAAAAGGTGCCTCTTGCCAAGTTAGCAGGGGATGTTGAGGTATCATATAAGAAACTTTAAAGAATTCAGACTATGAATGAGAATTGTTTGAAGCATATTTCTCTAACATATTTAGATCATTTTAGGCCTTATTTGTATTAACAATTATCCTGGCTCTTTCAGTCTTGGTTTGTTCCTGGCCAGTATTTTGGATTTATAGCAGCAAGATGTTAACAGATCCCTGCAAACAGGGCCGTCTTTATGGCGGAGTGATCAGGGCAATTGCCCCCAGCCCTGCGCTCCTGCAGGCCCTGCACCTGTCTCCATGCCCTGCAGCTGCCGCGGGCTCTGAGATGCCACCTCCTGTGCTCTGTGTGCCGGCAGCATGGGGCTGGCCAGGATTGGGAGGCTTGCCTGCCATTGAAAGTCTCCCTGCGTGGTTTGGCAGGCTGCTAGCTATAGCTGCCCTCACCCAACTATCAACTGTGTGGGTGGGTGGGGCTTCCAGAGGCCTCTCTGCTGGCCCCCCTGAAGCTCTCCAGTGCGGGCTAGCAGCTGCCTACAGGCAGCAGAGAAGAAAAGAGGCAGAGCAGCCAGTGCTGGCTGCCTGCCAGAGCACTGTGCACACCCTCTGCCATGCCCTTGTGTGTTGAGCCTGTGCCTTCCTCCTCCTCAGAACCAGCAATGGAAGGTATGGGATTTCCCTTTGTGTTTATCTTGCCCCTCCATATATTTATGGATTGGCTTGCTATAGGGCTTTGATATTGGGCACAGATGTAGGGCAGGTTCAAAGAGCTCTGTATATTTAATTTGAAGTTGGTTGGACAATCTGTGGGTTTTTAACAAACTTTTGAATTTTTTCTAAAAATATAAAAGTTCTATAAGTGGCTTGTTTTGTGGCAGAAAATTACAAAAACGTCTGTAAATTAAGCCCCCACTCCTTGGGCCATCATTCCATCCCCATGTGAGGATTCTGCCTTCATAAAAAGAGGGTAAAGCACCCCTTTGCCCCACCCTTTAGTTCTCCTGGAATGGCTTGGCATAGGGCTTTGATATTGAGCGCAGATGTAGGGCAGGGTGGAAGAGCTCTGTGTATTTAATATGAAGCGGATTGGTCAATTTATTGATTTTCAATGATTTTCTTTCCTACTGTAGTAAAGCTTCCAGAAGGAGTTCTCTCTGTCCATAGAGTACTTCATACCTAGTGAAAGTGGAGCTCATTGTAAACAGCTGAATGAACAACCTTTTGTGTGTGTGTGTGTGTGTGTGTGTGTGTAAATGCACTATGCTCAAGTTGGTTTGCAGTCCAGAAAGTCTGAGTGAGAACTGTGAAGCACATGTGTTGTGCTTTTAACTTTTTTCCTTACAAATGAACTATATGTCCAAATTTAAACAGTATGTCATCAGTCAGTGTGATTCTGTGATCAAATGAAATATTAAGTAGGCCCCACACATGTTGATTTGCCCCCAGCCCCCTAGGGACGGTCCTGCCTGCAAGCACATGAAATCCTGATAGAGTGGACCAAGGGTGTGTTCCTGAAATGTTCTAGGAATTTGTCACCCATGTAAATGTGGGCATGCACTCAGTACAAAAGCCTCAAGTCAGCAGATATGGCTGTGGTGGTCCTGGTTATGTAAGACAAACCCTTATAAACCCCACAATAGGATAAATCTACCATATTGACAAGATTTCCTCTCGGGTGTAGGGATCAAACTCTTCTGTGTCATTGTGAAATCTGTATCGGGAAGATTCCCTGCTAGAAAGGCAATGGAAGGAGATGAATAGGAAAAGGGTGTCAGGTTCTGCCATCTATGTGAAAGTTGCTTTTCAAAGAATTAGAATATAAGTCCCTGTCATAAGATGCTTGCAGTCTAAAATTTAAGGGAGGCAATAGAGGAAGTGAAGGCAGGGTCTGAGGAAGGATATGTGATTATTTAATGTTTGTGTACTTGCAAATATGTACAATGTTCTCTTCACTGTAGGAAGAGCCTGAAGACACTAAATATGACTATGTTGATAACTACCAACAAAATCTCAACCTGGAAGGAAAAGGTTTATGTGCTCGAGCCTTATATGACTATCAAGCAGGTATATTTTATGCGGGGTTCTCCCCCCTCCCCCCCGTTAAACTTCTCTATGCATGTCCTGGGAAGGATGGCTTCTTTCCCTGTTGTAAAAGAATACAGATTATTTTTTTAAGGGCCGGTGGGGAGTGTTCTTCAAGCCAGAAGACAAAACTGTACAAGTTCTTTGTAGACATAATAAATTATGCAGGTGTTATTTATTCAGTTTAGCTGGAGTTGTAGGGATGTATTCTGTTGACCTTCAACAAAAGCAGTAACAGCTTGAGGCTTGTGGTTAGGTTAGCTCCTCTGCCCTAGTTAAGAAGAGCAGTAGTTGGAGGATGAATGGGACTAAATAGGTTATTTTGGGGATCGGGGAGACGGAATTAAAATTTTGTGGTGGAGGAAGAGAAAGCTGTGCTGTGTAACAGCCTTCCCTCCCCCTTTCCCCCTTGCTTACCAGGAGCCGAACTCTGCATTCTTCCTCCCCCATTCTAATCCCCCCCCCGATGCTGCCATTGCCTTTTAATCTAAATTTTAACTTTGACATTTTAGTTAATGTGAATTACCATCCACAGTTGTGGCTGGCAATGATGGAAGTTGTAACCCAAAGTAGGAAATCCCTGGCCTAGACTTGGCACTGTGAAGCATGGATGAGCATTACCCCATCAGAAACTGTTCAGCAGATTGAGTCTGGTATCTTTGATCTCTCTAGCACAGTGGTGCCCAAACTGGGAGCCTCCAGATGTTGCTGAACTACAGCTCTGATCAGCCGCAGCCACAATAAATTGTAGCTGG
The DNA here is from genome assembly GCF_027244095.1 of Hemicordylus capensis. Lineage (NCBI taxonomy): Eukaryota > Metazoa > Chordata > Lepidosauria > Squamata > Cordylidae > Hemicordylus > Hemicordylus capensis. The sequence goes on along the minus strand of NC_069664.1, from coordinate 18,069,458 downwards.
GGCTGATGGGAGTTGTAGTTCAGCAACACCAGGAGGCTCCCAGTTTGGGAACCACTGCTCTAGCATAAGGAAGATCTTGACCCTTTCCCTAAGTTATGATGCATTCTATTGTATTTTCCTAATCGAGCATGTGTAGATCAGGGGTGGGTTGATTTTAGTCTTGTTCTTTTTTAACAGAAGCCTAATAGTCCATCAAAACAATAATGCATGCACAGGATCTTTTAACTGCTAAATCATTACTAATCTGAGCTTGTGGCCGCTGAGTATGTACTCTTGCTTAAGCACCTAATGCACCCAAGTCCACCAATCTTTGCAAGATAATTCAAACAGGTGTTAGAAGTTAGCCTCTGGTTCACCCTGATATAGATTATGGTCTCCAAGAGAAGAAGAAACACAAGTATATAGAGGCACACAAAATCATTTCGATACAAAACCACCACTATCCTTTTTCTCCAAGTGCTAACTTAGGGCACTTGAAGAAAAAGGGTAGTGTATTGTGATGGTTTTGTATTGAAATGATTTTGTGTGGCTTTATATTGGAGACTGGGCACAGTTTAGGATAAAATCTTACATGGATTTTCGTGATGATTGGTTAGATTTGGTGGAAGAGCCTAGGCCTTTTATTAAGAAAGATCAGTGGCAGGTTGGAAGAGGGCCTTCTCTCCGAGGGTCCTCCTGAGTCTTTTTTTTAAAAAAACGGGCTCTCCAAAGAGATGTAACACAATCACCTTCTGTGAAGGAGAAAAAACACAAGGGTAATTTCAGAGAAATTAACCGCGCTAGCATGCTTGAACCATCCCTTGTATGTTGTGGAAGGTTCAGGGTGCTTTTTTCAGGCACCCTGCCTGCCTGTAAAGACTGGTGCTGGCAGTAGAAACCGTTTTGGGAAGGATCACAGGGTATAGAGGCTTGAAAACTAAGGCATTGCACACTCTCGCCTTCTTCACACCTTCCTTTTAGCTATAGGCAAACTATGTAAAGTACACGTTTCAAATTCTGCTTTTAGAGCCAAATATCCAGACTTCATGTGTGTGAGTTACGTCACTGGATTGTCATGTTTCGACTTTTAGCCAGCTTGACTGTGGAATAAGGTGGGTGGCTTTGCTTTTAGATAAACCTTTTTTTCTCTGAATGTGACTGTTCCCCTTTTCAGCTGATGATACTGAGATCTCTTTTGATCCTGAAAACATAATCACCAGCATTGAAATGATCGATGAAGGCTGGTGGCGTGGTTATGGTCCAGATGGCCACTTTGGGATGTTCCCTGCCAACTATGTTGAACTCCTCGAATAACTGCCTTGTACCAGAGGAAGAATACAAGCAATACCTGAAAGAACCACTCTGTCAAATCCACTTCTTCAAGGTGAAATTGTATGGCTTTTGAGAGTGAAGTGCCATTTCTCTGCTCCCCTGTTGTCCGAGCAGCATCTGCAGCTGCCCTGAGAAGCAGAACTTTTCCTTTGCCTCCTTTTAGTTTTCCTTAACTGGCATTTTCAGGTGAAGATAGGAAATCCATCTTGACAGTGTGTGACATTTTCCTTCAGTTTTTTGAGGGAGTGGGGGATACTTTTTGATGAAGGTAAAGGCATTGGCCAAACACTTCTCTAGACACACAGGGACCAGATTACTCTCCGAACACCAATACGGAGTGTTTAGAAGACAGGAAGGGCTTAATAACAGAAACAGCAGGGCTTATAGTGCAAACGGATTTCTCATTCCACGTGTCACAGTTTCCAAGATAGCATGTCAGGGGATATCTTAAGAAATGCCTACATAACCTAGTGGCCTGTGTAACTTGCCAGTTGAGGTTTTGGGCTGCAGTCCACAACTGGGTTAATCAAGAGCCCTGCCTTGGAGAAAACAGGTTGCGAGTTATAGCTTTGAGATGCAATCAGGCAGGAACTGCTCCAGGACAAAGCTCTGTTGAAAGGAATGGGATTGTGCACTGGTTGTGCGGCATTCTTGTGCAACATTCTTCTGTTTCAGTGGAAGATTTTGCCCTAAAACCCCACTCCATGCTTTGTGTGAGGACCAAGCAGCCCAACTTTTAAGCTCTTAGGTATTGTGAAATTTCTCCCCTTGATTTAAAAAACAACAACACACACAGCCCCACACTGTTGTTCCTTGATACAACTTCAGATATCAACACCATCAGTGCAGGCAATAAACTAATGCTCTGGAAGCGATGCTAGCTTCAAATATCACACTGCTTCAAATATCATGTTCTGTAGTGGTGTGTGGTTCAGTCAACGTAGGAGGACCTTGATTTCTGTGTTGCCTTTTCTGGGTTTTATAAGCCTGATACTGCATTTAGATAGGATTTGAAGTAATGTTCTCCCCTCCCCACCCCCCCTTACATAGCTTAATAAAACAGGATATAAAGAAACTTTTGGCAGCTGAGTGTGCTGCGGCAATTGTGTGACACGCTGCAAAGTTCTGTCAAACGTTCACCTAGCATTGTCCCTTGGTGAGGAATTCGCTGCAGGTGTAGCTTAACATTTTAAATCAGCCATTTTTACATTCCTTTTGTTTTGCTCAAGGCAACTTGGATGGGATTCTTGAAGAACTTTCAAAACACTTCTTGTGTGGATATCTGGGATAGAGAGTAGATTTTGTAGAGAAGAATCTTGTGGTCTGAGAGGCAAAACAAACGGTCTTGCAAAATTTAAATTGCATTATCCCCTGCCTTCTGCATGATGTGGTAATAATTATGGAAACAAGGACTTCTAAATACAGCTCTTTAGTAGCCTCTTTCTGTTATTAGTTTCCCCCTAGTGGCACTTTAGAAAATGATGGTTTTAAAGGTAGTGAACAGCTTTCAAAAATTGACTTTCATTTCCACATGCTGCTCCTTACCCAATCTGAGATATTCATTGTGTTTCTGACTGGGGCTGCTGTTTTATCTTCTTCCATCTCACTAATATAGTGGGAACCATTCGAAAACACACCCCATTCTAACTCCCCATCAGTGTTCCCTCTAACAGGGATTCCCAGCTGTTGTTCACTACAACTCCCAGTATCCCTAGCTCCAATGGCCTTTGGCTGGGGGATTATGGGAGTTGTAGTCAACAACATCTGGGAATCCCTGTTAGAGGGAACGCTGCTCCCTAAATAAGATTAGAGATGAATGTGGGACCTCTCTCCATCTTTTCATTCCTCTTGGTTTGGCAGCTTTAATTTGGATGGGTTTTAATTTCTTTGTTTTTTTAATGGCATCTTTCCTTTCAGGAATAATAAAGTGTTTTTCCTTGGGAATGGCCGCAGCAAGCCTGCAGTGGCTACATAGGGATCCCTGAGTGTTGATTTTTATTAGAATTACCAACTATCAGGCAGAATCATTGCTATTTGCTGTATCTTCTGGTTTTTTTGTTCAAATTCTCCTTTGCCAGCCTTCTGCCATGCATGGAGACTTGGGTTGGGGAAAAGCTTGTGACTTGTATCAGGATGATCTGAATGATTAAAAGAACAAAGTGATTAAAATTACCCCTGTGTGTGCTTTTGTTTACAAGTGAGTATTTGGAGATGGTTGCTCTTTCCCCCTCCCCTTCAGCAAAAAGGGCCTGTGGTTAGAACGGTACATGATCTACCTGAGTGTCTCTTGTACAGTCGTCCCTTGCCAACCACGAGGGTTCCATTCCCGGAAAACCTCGCGGTTGGTGAATTTGCGGTTGAAGAACCATTGAAAGCAGTGGCAAATGGGGTGAGGGGAATTGCAGTTGAGAAAAGACCCCAAAATGTAGTAGATAGAATCGCCTCCTGGCCCCCGGAAATGTCCCCCACAAAACCACCATTTTTTAAAAAAACTCACCAAGCCGCGGATACATGGGTCACAGTTGGTGAGGGTAGTCACAATTTCCCAGTCGCGGATACTCACATCCACGATTGGGAAAACAGTAATTGGCAAGGGACGACTGTATCTAGTATTTTAGGTCTAATCCCAGCTTCACACGGTGCTTTTATTTTTTGCCCCAGCATCGCAATACCTGAGACTGCCTAGGTTTTCCTCAACACCATAAGATGAATCAGGGGCGGCTGTTTCCATTATGACACAGAGATTGATCTGCAGGGCTATTTGCCAGTAGACCGACTGCAAGATACATTTTTTTCCAGTTCTCAAGACAGGAAACCAGTTGATTATAATGGACGATGTATGTGGGGGTGGCAGCAGCTGTGATGCAGATCGAGTTAACCAGGTCAGGCAGACACAGTGGGGACAGTGAGCGAGACCGAGATGGATAATCAGATTGCAGGCTGGACCTCAATTTCATTTCCTTCCACCCCACTCCTTTTGCGTGCCTCCCCTGCACCAGCAAAGAAATCATTAGACTAACACTGTTGCTGACTTAGGAAATGGATCTCTACCCAGTTTCTTCCCCCCTTTCTTCTAAAAGAGGTTTAATGCTATTTGAAAGAAGCAGGACGATTTCCCAAAGGGAATAGCCGTCTCTGCCCCTTCTAGGGTGTCTAGAAGAGGCAGAGGCAAAGTAGCCATTGTGGTATGTGCCTATATAGCATGCCTTCCTGAAAACGCTCCTTGCTTTTCTTGGCTACAGCATTTAAGTTGCCTTTTAGAGTTGGGATCAGAGTTAACTGCTTAGTGCTTCCTCTTTGGAGGAATGGGAAAAGCAGAGGTCAGGCAGGAACGATTGTGCAATGAAGGGAGAAAAAGGGCTTTCTAAAAAAAGGAACATTGTGGCTCAAATGTGGTTGCTGGCAGGCATATGTTTGAGGTTGTGCAGAGTTTGGCGGAGCGGGTTGTCTTGTGTGCTTTGCTCTTTGTGCGGGGACTCTGCTGTGTTGATTGCAAATATTCCTTTTATGTACCCTGTGGGGATATCTAAAGGGACTAGGGTATAGTGGCAAAATGTCATCTCTGAGGTAATGAAGTGAATAGGTGGGGGCTCGAATTACTGAATGCTTCTCCTTAAAATAGAAAACAAAATCTTTGCAGATGGAAAACTAGCATGTAATAAAAAAGGCCAGTCTAGACCCTTTCTCCCTGGCATCTAGTATGCTATATGCAAGGAATTCTTTTGGTGGTAAGGAGCAGTTTTCACTTGCAGTCTGAAGCAGACCAGTGGAGAGACAGAATCGCCACTTGGATGAGAACTAGGTCTAAATCATAGCTCTGTTGCTGCTTCTTTGGAAGATGTGCCTGTTTAAAGCCTGTCGTGCCACTCAAGGCCATTTTCCATGACAAATTGTATTTATTTTCTACATTTATTTCCTACTCCTTCAAGGAGCCTAGAGCAGTGTACATGATTATGTTTGTCCCTGTAACAAACCTGTGAAGTAGGCTAGGCTGAGAGATCAGTGCCTGATCTGGAGACACCCAGGGAGTTACATGGGCAGACAGAAATTTGAATGCGGGTCTCCCCAATCCTAGACCAGTGCTGTAACCGCAACATCATGATTTAAATTAGGAAACTAGCACCACTGCTATTTAAAACAAAACAAAAAGTCCTCAAACTATTAGCAGTAATTGAGCACTTCTGTCCAACTTTATGGACCGAGAATCTTGCAGAACGAATGGGGTGTTTTTCATTAGAGGCCAGGAAATAAATGGAGCAGCAGTGCCTTGGAATGAAAAGCAAGGCAAACAAGACTCCCATCTTCATTGCCTTCCTGCAGCTTCAGAACTTTAAAGAGCCTGCTTTTTTTTTTAGTTGTTGTTCAATTTTTATACCGCCTTGCATGAGGCATCGGTAGTAATCTCTTTTACAGATATTAAAAGTGTCTGAGAAGGATCCTACAAGATTATCTTCATGGGGAGGGACTCATGGGGAGTGGTCCGCTCTAAGGAGCCGGCTAGCCCCCCCACCTTCCAAAGACTTTAAATTGTTAGATTTTTCTTAGGCTGACCTCATATGTCAACATCTTAGGGCACTTGGATGCATTAAATTAATCTTGCTGCCAGAGGAAGGGAAAACGATGCTTGAAGTCTAGGGGTGTGCAAACAGGTTCAAATCCGAACTGCTTCAATATTGAATCATTATTGTTCGAAGGTTCGGGGTTGTGCCGAACCATCCCCGGTTTGGCACGACCCTGAACTGAAACACCCCACTTCCCAGTTCAGGGGTTTGTTGAGCCTTTTTTTCTTTTAATTTTTTTAACTTACTCCCTCCAGGGGGCTTCTCCGAGGTGACGGGGGCTGGGAGTGTCCGTGGATGTTCCTTCTCCACCAGCCATCCTTTGTGTAAAAATTGCTTGGTTCAGGTGTCTTCGGCCCTTTCTGCGCTTATTCCCCGGCGTAGTGGCCATTTTGGAGGCTGCTGTGCCTACGCAATAGGACCCGGGAAGTGGCTGGTGGTAGTAGGTCCATGTTTTCAGGTGGTACAAGAGAAAATTCATTTCTGTATATACCAAGAATTGAATCAAACCTTTTATAATATACTACATTTTTATTCTGCCCTTCCTTAGGAACAGAGTACGTGGGTTTTCCTGTACTTGTTTTACTTTTCAGAGGATAAGTTAGGCTGACAGAAAGTGACTGACTGGATCAAAGCCACCCATTGGGTTTCATGACTGAGTGGAGAGTTGAACCTAATTGGATAATCCCTGCACCACACTGGTGGATGTGTCAGATGTGCCTGCCCTCAGGAGAGTGCAACAAAAAGATAAGGTGAAAAAAGACCAATGTGGGATTAGCAGGAAGAAGCAACTATCTAGAATATATACTGTTTTCAACAACAATAAAAGTTCTCAAGCGCATTTTGTGTAGCAAAAGGAATGAGAAGCTGGTTTTGTGTCCCAAAGGCAGCACACAATAAGGAGCAGGAAGCATGGAGATTTCCAGGTGAGGTAGAAAAGGCAGCTGGAAGGCTATGGAGAGACGTCGCCACGTCTTGTCGCAGTGAGTTCCATATGCTGGGCAGCATCCAGACTGACACTAAGCAAGTCCCAAAGAAATTAATGGGACTGAAGCAATTCATGACTAAGTTGTCTTGTTGCTTAGTCATGACTCACTAGTCTGGATGTTGCCTGTTGTATTGTGCAGAAGCGCTTGCTCCTATCTGTTCTAGATCTACTGCTGGGCTGTTTCAGCCGGATAACCCCATCATCTAGAACAGACCTGCTTAACTTGGGTCCCCCAGCTGTTTTCAAACTAAAGGTAAAGTTGTGCTGTCGAATCGGTGTCGACTCCTGGCAACCACAGAGCCCTGTGGTTGTCTTTGGTAGACTGCAGGAGGGGTTTACCATAGCCTCCTCCCACACAGTATGAGAAGATGCCTTTCAGCATCTTCCTACTTCGCTGCTGCCCGATATAGGTCTTTCCCATAGTCTGGGGATTCAAACTAACAACCTTTTGCTCCCTAGGCAGGGTACTTCCCCGCCGCACCATTAGGTGGCTGTTGTTTTTGAACTACAGCTCCCATCATCCCCAGCTACAGTGGCCAATAGCCAAGGAGTATGGGAATTGTAGGCCAACATCTGCAGGCGGGCTGAAGTTGAGCAGCCCTGATCTAGAGTTATGGGAGAGAGCGGGGAAAGCATGCCCACTCCCCCTCTGCATAACTCGACAAACTCATAGCGTGTTCTCCACTGTTGTTTCTGATCTAAAAAGCCCCAACACTTTAGCCTTTCCTTTGCTGGGAAGGTGCCTCCGCCTGTTGGTCATCTTTGCTGCTTTTTTCCTGCACCTTTGCATTCGGTATGCCTTGGGTAGGTAGCCCTGGCCCTCCTGTGGCTGGGGTTGATGGTAATTGTAGTTCAACAGGTGGAGAGCCCAAGTTGCCTACCCCTGATCTCAACCAAGCCTGTCAGTCTCCTGGGACGGCACTGCACCCACCATCCTGAGCTGCTGAGCCCACTCTCAGGTCTGGTGGGTGGGCATTTAAAAACGGGTGGGCATGGAAACAAACTGAGATGCAGACCAAGCTTGGGTTCGAGTAGCAACCCTGCCGTGCCAAGAGGCTTCTGCCCTCCCATGCGGCGACCCCCCCCCCCCCAGGGCCTAATGAGCTTCCCCTGAAGCTGTGAAATCATGCATGTTGTGAAGTTTCCTAACGCGGACTCTGCAGCAATCCTCTTAAAGAGATGAAATGGCATAATCCTGCGGGGGCAGGGCCTCTCCTCTTCCTCAGTCGTGGGGCTCAAACATCTGGAATAAAATTTGTAATTGTGAACTACAGCGCCTAGGTTATTTTTATTATTGGGGCAAAAGGGGCACCTCTCCCCCCACATAAGCCTGGCTGAGCTCTTGCTCTCTGTCCAGCAGCCAAAGAAGTCTCTCTCTGTCTCTCAGCCCCTGTGCAAGAAGTCAGTATGTCTGCGAGTTGCTGCCAGTGCTGCATCCATTGGTTTGCTACCTTGTTGAGCAGATTGTAGTGTAGCTCGGAAGCAGGCAACCTTGTCTCTCCAGCTGTTGTTGAACTATAGCTTCCATCACCCCCAGCCTCAGGCTGGGGTTGATGGGAGTTGTAGTTCAGTCACAGCTGGAGAGACAAGGTTGCCTACTCCTGCTCTGAACTATGATCTGTTAGGCCCACAAGTCAGTCTGTTCTAGGAGGGATTTTTTCACAGTCCTCCTTGGCTCTTCCCTATTTGAATATCCTGTTTTCACACCCCTGCTCTTCTCATTTTCTCTTCTCTCTGCCTCCCCCGTCAACCACAAACATGATGTTTCCAGGCCAGATCGCATGCCCTAGAATGAACTCAGGGCTCGGATCGGCTTTGTCTTTGCTGTATTATTTGCTCTTTCACTGTGATAACTCCCCAGTAAGGAGATTTTTGAACTGGCTTTCAGCACCCTGAACTGGTCTACTGAGGTCAGCCTTTCACTCCCTGTCTGGGTGTGTGCAAACTTGCTTTGAAATGCCCCTTTCTGTCAGCTCCTGCCCTCTCAACTCTGGTTCCCCTCCACTGTTTGCTGCCAGTATCTGCTTCTACAGCTGTCCTCCTTTGTTCCCTGGTTTATGTCTTGCATTGCACCATCCTCCTTGTTGAACAAGAATATGCATATCCTGCTTTTCTGCAATCACCACCACCAAGTCTTCAGGATGGCTTATATAGCAAAAAAACCCCAAAAAACCCAAGAAACTGGTTCCATGTCCGAAAGGGGTTCACAGTCTAAAAAGAAACACAAAGAAGATGGCAGCTTCCACAGAGGACGAAGTCATGCGATACGCAGGAGGAGGAGAATCAAGAGCCATTCAGTGCCACTGTTGCTGAGTGACCGGGATGAGGCTCTATCTATAGAGGGCAACCCACAACCACAAGGATTTCTTTGTTTGTTTGTTCAATTTTTATACCGCCCTGAAATGGCTCAGGGCGGTTTACAATTAAAACCAGAAACCATTAAAACCGATAAGAATTAAAACAGAAATATAAATATGAACACCAATTAAAAAGCATCTTAAAAAACAAACTATCAGAACAATTAGGAACATAGGAAGCTGCCTTCTACAGAGTCAGACCATTGGTCCATCTAGCTCAGTATTGTCTTCACAGACTGGCAGCAGCCTCTCCAAGGTTGCAGGCAGGAATCCCTCTCAGCCCTATCTTGCAGAAGCCAGAGAGGGAACTTGAAACCTTCTGCTCTTCCCAGAGCAGCTCCATCTCCTCAGGGGAATATCTTATAGTGCTCACACACTTCTAGTCTCCCATTCAAATGCAACCAGGGTGGACCCTGCTTAGCTAATGGGATAAGTCATGCTTGCTACCACAAGACCAGCTCTCCTCTAAAACCCTGAAAACCAGGTTAACATTAAAATAAAACTAATTAAAAACTCTGAAAGGCCAGGCCAAACACCTGGGTTTTAAGGGCTCTCTTGAAGGTCACAGCCTGCACAGCAGGAAGACACTCGGCCCTCCAGGACAGGGCGGAACCCAACTACTGCCCAATGAGTAGGCAAGATGTGGTGGCTGGCTCGCTCCTGAGAAGGAGGGAGCCATATGTGAGAAAATCTAACAGATCATCCAAGGAGATGGCTGTCTTGCTGGCGTGTGCATCCACAACATGGCAGAGAGGTCACCAAGGCCCATCAAACCCACCACCCCGATTTCTCCCGAGGGCTGCCTTTTGCTGGAGGTTTTAAGACAGAGGCGACACAACCATCAGTCAGGGATACGATATTAACTTCCTGCGCTGAACAGGGGTTGGGCTAGAAGACCTCGAAGGCCCTTTCCCACTCTATAATGCTATGATTCTATATTGATCCTCCATATTATCTTGCCGCAAGGATGTGGTGATGGCCACTAGCTTGGATGGCTTGAAAAGGGGCTTAGATGGTCACGGAGGAGAGGTCGATCAATGGCTGCTCGTCTGGTGGCTTCTGGCCACCTCCTGCCTCAGAGGTAGGATGCCTCTGAATACCAGTTGCGGGGAAGCAACAGCAGGAGATGGGGCAGGCCCTCACCTCTTGCCTGTGGGCTTCACAGAGGCATCTGGTGGGGGGTCATTGTGTGAAACAGGATGCTGGACTAGATGGGCCTTGGGCCTGATCCAGCAGGGCTGTTCTTATGTTCTTACAAGTGCTGATCCTTGGGATAACAAGGAAGTAATCCTTGATCACAATATCAGAAGACCTAGGGGTGCCCCTGTGTTGCTCATACATACTGACCAATGGATATCATCACAGTGGCTTGTATCTCCTCTCCCTTTTTCCACCCCCAGAGATCAAAGGGGCATCTTGCCTGGGTTTGCTGCAACAAGAGTAGTTTGTTTGAAGGCCATGCCGCGGGTGGCCCTTCAGCACAACGAGATTCAATGAATTCTGGAGGCCTTCCCAGATGGGGACCAGATGTGGTCCATCCACTTTAGCCCCTTTACAGTTGACTTCTTCTGGGTTACTTTTAATTGGCATATACTGTGTGCCAGCAGGAAATTGTGGGTGCGATGGATGTGACTCATATGCTGTGTATGTTCTGGGCATCATGCCATCCTCTTGTCCATTCAGTTTGCCCTCCTGCGGGTCTTTCAGTGATTCACAGCACATAAGAATGAGAACATAAGATCTGCCTTGTTGCATCTGTCCAAATGTCCTCTACCTCAACCTTTTTCATGATGAGGCACATTATCCCCCAACCCCCACAGACTCACTACTTTTCATTGTGACAGCAAAGCCACTGTGTGATATCTAGCTATCTATTGAGCTCTCTAGCCACAATGGCTAAGTGCCATTGATATATTTATTGCCTCCAAGAATTTGGCTAATCCTTTCCTAAAGCAATCGGAGTGATCAGGGCCACCTCTTGCTGTAATTAATTCCATACATTTTGCACTATATGAAGAAATACTTCCGTTCCTTTGTCCTGCACCTACTGCCGATCAATTTTGTAGGATGACCTTAAGCTCTAGTACTTTGAAATTAATTTCTGTTCACCCTTTTTGTACTGCTCCTAATTAGATAAACCAGTATACGGATATGACAAATATTTATTATACTGCTCTTCAACAAAAGTTTCCAAAGCAGTTTACATAGATATACATACATTAAATCAAATTAAATGTCTTTCTGTCCCCAAAGGGCTCACAATCTAAAAAAGAAACATAAGATAGACACCAGCAACAGTCACTGGAGGGATGCTGTGCTGGGGCTGGATAGGGCCAGTTGCTCTCCTCCTGCTCAGTAAAGAGAATCACCACTTTTAAAAGGTCTCTCTTTGCTCAGTTAGCAATGTCTCTGCTCAGCCCAACCATCTTTCTTCTGAACCTTCTTGTTATAGGGGTAATACTTCCTGGAACCAAGTCCAGCCAGCTTAGCTGACAAAAGTGAAATGCAAAATTAACATGCACATAATATATCCACTAACATGCATGACACACAAAATAAAGTAAGTCAAATAAAGTAGGTGAACCGCCCTGGGACTTTGGTTTGGGGCAGTATACAGATACGTCAAATAAATAAATAAATAAATCACGGTAAGATTAAAAACTGCACTATAAAAATGACACACTCCTGAGCAACTGGATAAAAATATCCCCCACATGTTTTTCCTTTTACTTCCACATGAGTAAAAGGACTAGAGAATTTGCTTTAAAAAAGAAAGAAAGAAAAATGAAAGCTGAAAATGCAGGGAAGGGGCCTGGAATATTGGGGTGTGGGGCAGGTCCCTGACCCCCGTGGCTCTGCCCTGTTGTGGGAGCTCCCCCGAAGACCACCCAGTTTATAGCTACGGGTACAGGTCCTGTCTAGAGAAACAACAGGCCACTAAAGCGGCAAAAGGCAAGCTCCATTTCCTAGTCTCTGCAACAAGCTGTTTTAAGAATGATTTGGGGCTGTGGAAGGTTTTTTCACTATTGAGATCCCAGTGAGAAATAAGAGCCCCATAGTCTGCGTAACCATGGACACGACCTCCAGACTCACTGGGCAGAACAAGTCTCCAAGCAGATTAATGGCGGCATTGTCGGTCAGCATTGTTCTCGGGCAGAATTGAGTGAGGCCCCCCGCTGACCCCATCACCCAAAATAGCAGCTCTCCAGCCCCATAGTTTCCTAAACCGTACCCACCCCAACAGAGTATTCACGAAAGTGCTAACTTCAGCTGGGTTGCCACGGTTAATGTGCCAAGCCAGTAACCAAAGGGAACATTATGCACAGAAGGGCCAGGAGGCCTTAGGCAAGCTCTTCGAGATAATGCCTCATTTTTGAGGTTGCACGTCTAGAATGACAAGGAGTGGAAATATTTGAGGAACAATATTGTGATGCCGTCTCAGTTGCCCCAGTTATCCAAGTGGTGGGGAGTTCCAGGGGTTTGTAGAGCACCTTGAATTTGGGTTTCCTTTGCAAGGAGAGTCGCTGGAGATTCAGTGGTGTCTCTGTGCTGTTTTTGTTTTGTTTTGCTTTGTTTTGTTTTGTTTTGTTAATTCAGTTTCTATACTGCCCTTCCGAAAATGGCTCAGGGCGGTTTGCACAGCAAAATAATAAATAAATAAATAAGATGGCTCCCTATCCCCAAAGGGCTCACAATCTATATGCACTATTCCTTTATTTTGGTCTTAGACCAGCATAAGAGCAGTAGAATACATGAAGTACAGGCAGGGGTACAGTATAAAACAGAAAACTACAGTTATTTATTTAGCAAATTTATTGACCACCTGGCTTCCATAGACTCGGTTTACATAAGTTAAAACAACAACAACAACTAAAACAAACACACACATACATTTAAAAACTAAACGCCTGGCCAAATAAGTAAGTTTTCAAATGCTTCTTAAAGGACAGAAGGGAGGTGGCATTACGAGTATGAAGCTATAGAAGCGTAGGGTAGTAATAAGGTGGAATAATTTTTTTTAAAAAATTAAAATTTAAAATATAACGGAGACTGTCTACGAGAGAGACGTCTGCATCCTTGTAAACAGTGGGCCATGTGTAAGAGTACTTAAAAATAATCAAAATAATTAAGAGTGTTTAAAGGTACATCCGAGGTTTATGTGCACATATATACAGGCTGAGCACTGGATGCAGTTGAAAGAGAGCCAGAGAATTCCTACAGGTCAGCCACAGGTGACATCAGAGAGCCCAGATGCTGCATCCGAAGATGCCACCACTCAGGGTTGGCCCAAGACATTTTTGCTTCTTGAAGCAAAGGACAACCTGAGGCTCCAGCCATCTGCAGGTGGGTGCTCAGCACTCTGAGGCTGTACTGCTTAGGCACTGGCTGAGAAGAACTCTGAGTGTGTCGCCAAACCAGGCAGGTAGGGATGTGCACAAGCCTGTTCGGCGTTCTATTCTTAGAATGCCGGACAGGTTCGGAACCTCACACACACTGCACTTCCGGTGACGTCCAGTCAGTAAAACAACAGGGTGGCAAGGAAGTACGCTGCCACCCCGCCAGACTATTTATCCACAGAACACCGGAGGGGGAAGCATGGTGGTGGTGGGGTAGTGGTCGGGTACATGCACCCTCCCGCACCCTTAAAACCACCCCGCCCCACCATCGACTCGAAGGGAGCTGGTTCCGTGCACATCCTAACCAGGCAATGATGGCAGTGGCATTCCTCTCTCAAGTTGGGTGGTGGAGAAGAAGAGGGATGCATCAGCAGAGCTAGGAATGGAAAATGAAGTGGGTGCCCAGTGGGGTGAGGAGGATGGCAATAGTAGATCCTCCTCCAATTCCTCCTCCTCCTCCACTTCCCAACAGTTCTCAGCCATTGGAAGGGTGCTGTGTTGGAGTTGCTGTGTAGGAACAATTGTGGGTGGGGAGTTGGTCTTGTGGTAGCAAGCATGAATTGTCCCCCATGCTAAGCAGGGTCCACACTGGTTTGCATTTGAATGGGCGACGACGTGTGTGAGCACTGTAAGGTCTTCCCCTGGGGGGATGGGGTTGCTCTGGGAAGAGCAGCTGCATCCTTGCATGCAGAATGTCCCAAGTTCCCTCCCTGGCAGCATCTCCAAGATAGGGTTGAGAGAGATTCAGCCTTGGAGAAGCCGCTGCCTGTCTGTGTAGACAATACTGAGCTAGATGGACCAAAGGTCTGACTCGGTATATGGCAGCTTCCTATGCTCCTAATTGCTCTCCCTCTTATCAACAGTGGATAAGAGATCCACCACTTTAAAAGGTGCCTCTCTGCTCAGTTAGCAAGGGTAGCCGATGGTTAGCTGATGGTGGGGTGGCATGCATCCATGGTGACAGAGCCCGGACACTTCTTGCCTCCTGTGCTCCTTTCTGTACCTGTGGCAACTGATTTGAGATTGTTTTAAAATAAAAATCTAACACTAAATAAATAAACAACTGCTTCACCTGCCTCCACTTGACTCCGGCATCTTCTAATGAATGGTGGATGTGACCATCTGTTCTCATGTGAACCTGCCTGACCATTAAGGTTTTCTTCAGAAAACCTGCTCAGAGTGTTCCCATCATCACAGGAACAGTGGCTAGCAATGCAGTGTGGGGCTTTCTCAGCCGGGGCACGCCACCCCTCTGGTGGAATTCCCTCCCCTTGTTCATTCCTCAGGGACCCTCTATAATTTTTACTCTCACAGGCTTATGGTGGCATTTGATCTCAGTGTGTTTCCTGCTGAGCTGTTCTGCCAGTTTATTTTAATAGTTTTACATTTTACATTGGATTGGAGGAGGATACTTTTTATATTGTGCTTCTAGCCACATCAGGAATCTTTGAGCATGTCGTGGTTAAAGTGTTGGACAAAAAACCAGGAGACTCGAGTTCAAATCACCGCTCAGCCATGGAACTCAGCTCTGGTCCGGCCACACCTAACTTACCTTGAAGTAAGTTACCTTGTTGTAAGGCTGAACATAACCAGGTACCGGGCCCCCTGGAGGAAGAGCAGGATGCAAATGAAATATATTCTTTGAATTAGTTAATGAATAATTGTTCACTGAGGGCTGTCAGCCAAAAAGTGGTGTGTGTGTGTCTGTCTGTCTATGTTGCTGTATGACTCAGTTTCGTGCGCCATAATCCACATTATCCTATGCCTCCATAAATCTTGTTAAGATGCCATAAGTCATCTTGTTTTGGCGATTCCTCTGGAAAATCTTTTGGGAAATGGGAGCAACATCTCACTTGGCAAAACGCAAGGAAAGGATGAAAGAAACTTGCCAACAGGAAAAGATGAAAACGGTACAGAGCCACAGGGAGGGAAACACGAGCCCCCTCCCCACATCATCATCATCATCATCGGTGGCTCCTCCCTTTTTGAAGATTTGTGCTCTCAAGCCTTTCCCGGCCCAGGGATGCTGCGCTGTTCCTCCCTGCTGGGAAGAGGCAATTCCAGGGATGGCTTCTTGAAGCTGCTGCTGCTGCTGCTTTTGGAGTTTGGGAGGTCTCGCCTCCGCTGCAGGTGGGTGGGCGGAAAATGCCAGTGGTAGAGAGAAGTACAAGAAGGGTTGGAGGAGTCAGAAAACCAAAGGACCTCTGGTGGGATCTCCCTGGGGGGAGTTGCGTGAATGGGATCTGGTCTGTGTGTCTCCGTTTGTGAGGCCACCCTGTTTGGAATCGGCTGTTGGGACACTTTGGGAGGATGAGAGAGATCTGAGTTTTCAAACACCCTAATATACTGTGGGGTACGTTGGAGGGTGTCTGAGTTCCCTTGGGCTGAGAAATGTGTAGGGATCTGGCTCCTTTGAACAGAATCTGAAACCAATTTTGCTATTTTGAAAAACAACTATATTTTAAAAATTAATTTCGACCCACAGAACAATTTACCAGGTATCAGCAAAATGAACAGAACAAACACTAGAACACCCCATCATTGAGTACCCCCATGGCCATCTTTCCATGAATCTGAAATATGCTTCATCTGAAATCTTCCAGCCACAGAACTTGATGCTATTAAGGAAGTGCTTTTAAAGAGCATTGGAAGGCGGGGGGGTTGGGGGGGGGGGGAAGAGAGCGAGAGCCAGCAGCCAGAAGCAATACCAGTTAAGTGCAAAGCCAGGAGACGTTTACAGCTGTTCATTCAAGTTGTGCAAAGCAGATTAAAGCAGCAGCCAGAGTGGGTCACTGCAGAGCTCGCTGGGCTTGGCTGGGGTGGGCTTGGGGAGGGGTCTCTCCTTTATCCTAGAAATGTGCTGCTTTGTGCCTGGGAGCAGCCGCTCTGTCAGTGGACTCCGCGGGAGGAGAGGCAGAACTGGAGCAGAGAAGTTCTTTTGGACCAGGCAGGAGGCCGGAGGTTGGGTGTGCTGGACATGAGGGTAAGGACTCCTTTTCTCAAGAGCAGTCATCCTTGGATAATTACCGTAGATGCTGCTGACAATGACCAGTGTGCCTTCAACTTACCCCTGCTAACTTGGCAAAGAGGCACCTTTTAACGTGGTGATTCTCTTTATTTAGCAGGGGGAGAGTAACTGGCCCTATCTACCCCCAGCACAGTACCTCCAGTGACTGTTGCTGGTGTATATCTTGTGTTTCCTTTTAGATTGTGAGCCCTTTGGGGACAGGGAGCCATCTTATTTATTTGTTATTTCTCTGTATAAACTGCCCTGAGCCATTTTTTTGTGGTAGCAAACATGACTTGCCCCCTTAGCTAAGCAGGGTCTGCCCTGGTTGCAAATGAATGGGAGACTTGATGTGTGAGCACTGCAAGATATTCCCCTCAGGGGATGGAGCCACTCTGGGAAGAGCAGAAGGTTCCAAGTTCCCTCCCTGGCAGGATTACCAAGAAAAGACAAGATTTTTTTTTTTTAATAGGACAAGATTTTTTTATTGAACCAACAAACTACCAAAGCATACAGTACGTTGCCTGAGCGAAATTCCTGCCTGCAACCTTGGAGAAGACGCTGCCAGTCTGTGTAGACAATACTGAGCTAGATAGACCAATGGTCTGACTCAGTATAGGGCAGCTTCCTATGTTCCTATGAGATGAGGAGAGAGGGGACTAGTGATCCGGAGTAACTTCTTTCATTCTGGGAAATAGTCATCATGGAAACCATAGTGGGGTGGTTGTTACTGGTATGGGCAAAGGTTCAGGAGTGGAGGCCAGAGGGTGGTTTTCTAACAAACAATGACTCAAGGACATGAGCCAGGAAGTGTGTGAGTGCTCTAGGAACCTAGGAAACCGCCTTATGCTGAGTCAGACCATTGGTCCATCTAGCTCAGTATTGTCTACACCAGGGATAGGCAACCTTGGCTCCAGCTGTCGTTGACCGACAATTTCCACCACCATCCCCAGTCATCATTTAGAGTGGCTGGGGATAATGGGAGTTGTAGTTCAACAATAGCCAGAGAGTCAAGGTTGCCTGCCCCTGGTCTACACTGACTGTCAGCGGCTCTCTGAGGTTTCAGGCAGGAGTCTTTCCCAGTCCTACCTGGAGGTTGCAGGGATTGAACCTGGGCTCTTCTGCATGCAAGGCAGAAGAGCTTCCACAGAGCTACAGCTGGATAGATGACCCTCTTGAGGATGTGGGAGGCTTTATTCTTTTCACCCTTGCAAGAAGCCTGGGAGGCCGATCTGTATTTTTCCTGTTTTTGCAAAAGAGGAACTGAGGCAGAGAAGAGGAGGAGGAGAAGAACTTGAACTCTATTCCAGTGACTCTCCTCGCTCCAGAAGTCACTGATCAACCACGTTGGAGTTCCCTGTCCTGGTGGACAGGAATAACAGCACAGAACAATAATAACCCTGAGTGTTAGGATACAGCAGCAGCTCTGATCACCAAGAGTGCAAAAATTAGAATGGGGTGTGTGTCTCTCTCTCTCTTGAATGAAGGGACGCTTCAGCTCCATCCAGCTAAAAGCCATGCAGGCCAGTAACCCTGTGTCTGTATGGCCGCTCATCTGAATGCAAAGTGATGCTTTCCGAAAAGGGGGGGGGGCAGGATAGCAGGCCTCTTGGGAGGTGAATGCTTGCTGAGTGCTTGAGACAGAGTGGGGATTGGCTGCTCAACTGCCTTTGGAATGAACTCTGCAGGGTTGACACTAAGCATTAAATCACGCACAAGGAAGAGCCTCTGCTAGTAGACTCCGTCCGTCTCGCCCCACATTGTGTGGCTCTGGGCTCTGTCTGTCTGTCTTCCCCAGTACGCCTCTTGCCGATGCAGCAGTGGCAAGCAGGAGAAGAAGACAGCCCAAAGGGGACGCTCTCCCGGCTGGCCTGCGGAGTGCGGGCTCAGTAGTGAAGCTGCTCCTCCCAGCTTCTTGAAGCAAAAGGCTACTGGGAGTTGTGTTTGGAAACTGTTTCTTCAAGTTATTCAACTTGTGGTAGCAGGCATGCATTGCGCCTTTGCTAAGCAGGGTCCACCCTGGTTTGTATCTGAATGGGAGACATTTGAGCACTGTAAGAGGTTCCCCTTAGGGGATGGGGCCGTTCCAGGAAGAGCACCTCAAAGCTTGCATGCAACAGGTTCCAGGTTCCCTCCCTGGCAGCATCTCCAAGATAGGGCTCAGAGAGACTGCTGCCTGCAGTCTTGGGGAAGTCGCTGCCAGTCTGTGTAGACAATACTGAGCTAGATGGGCCAATGGTCTGACTCAGTAGAAGGCAGCTTCCTCTGTTCTAGAGTAAAATGGGCACAAGAGGGCATGGAAAACACAAGTAGTACTATAGTATTATGGTAAAGTAGTACTATAGCTGCTACTTTATCATGTGTTGTTATCGGAGGCTGCCAGAAATCCAGATGCTGCATAATTCTCTGAGAATTAGGGTTGCCAGCTGGCAACCTTGGGCTGGGCTGGCAACCCTGCTGAGTAACTTTCCATGCAATTCATCGCCTTGCCTTTCCCCTTTTCTTGTTTCTGCCCCTGCTCTTTCTTGCACTGGGCCCCATCTCCACACTCAGCCACGCATGCAGTAGAATGCAATTCCTCAAATGCATGAGCGCTGCCCTTTTGTGAAGGGCGTGTTTACGTGATGATGCCTTTCAACCAGTTAAGTTTTTCTGGTGCTCTAGGGCAGGACCTTGGCACTGTAGGCTGACCAGAGAGCTGGGGATCTTCATAGACTTCTCCGGAAGTGCATCCAGAGCAACGCTCGGGAAGCTGTTTTCCTGCTCAGATTGATTTACCATTCCTTGCAAATATTGTGGTGCTAAAACACTTCTGGCATAGCGGGGAAATGACTCAACTAGCAAGCCAGAGGTTGCCAGTTCGAATCCCTGTTGGTATGTTTCCCAGACTATGAGAAACGCCTATATTGGGCAGCAGCGATATAGGCCCAGATTTCCGCCTGCGTGTCACTTGGACCACCTGTTGGGTGCAGGTGTGATGTTTGGTTTTTGTATCCATGCATTGATTTTAAACATGTATATTCCATCCCTCCAGTACAATAATGCACAGGGAGGCTTACAAGAACAATAAAACAGCAAGTCAAAGAAACCGTACAAAATTCTAAGTTAGCTGAAAAGTGTTGGGAATTCTCTCTGGTAAGAGAAAGCCTTTTCATTATACCAGAGTGCACAGAGGCACAACACAGCGGAATTTGGTTAGGCATGCATGTATGCTGAGAGTAAAGTAACTTGGAGCCAGTTCATAGTTTCAAATCAATATAAGTGGTATTTATTAGAGAACTCCATTCTAGATAGGAAAGTGAAGAGATAGGATCTCTAATCTATCTAACTGGATGCAGATGGATTCTGCATCTCTGCACACATGGTGCAGGGAGAGAGGAGCTTGCATGTTGCAGGAGAAGGAAGGGAAGAAGAAGTAGCAGGAAGGAAGGAAGTCCCTGAGATGAGCAATCTGCACATCAAAGGGATAGTGTCAGAGTAGCAGAGAAGGGATGACCCTCTAGCCCTCCGACTCACTAGTCTGTCCTCCTATGTCATTGAGACAAGAGACAGCGTATAGTCCTTCACTTCCAACAAAAAGAGGGTTCAATTAAGACCAACCTTAAAAGTTCTGAAATTGGAAAAATTCCATCAGATGCACACTGTGGATAAAAACACGAAAAAGCTTCTTGAAACAGATGGCTTTTCAAATGCTTCTTGAAGATCCCGAGAGAGGGGGCATGGTGAAGCTCCTCCGAGAGGGCATTCCAAGGGTCCACAGCCGAAAAGGCCATGCCGGTCAAATCTCAGTCAGTGAGAGTCTGTGATTATTAGGGTTCAAGATGCTGAACAAAGAGCCCTGGAAGATTTGTATGAGTGAATGATATTTATTTATTATTTATTTAAATATTTATACCTCCCCCCTCCAGTGCACTACTGCTCGGGGCGGCTCACAACAATAAGATAGACACAGATATAATACAAGTAATAAAATTAACTATTTTTTTTAAAAAAGTCAGATTAAAAACTGCAATTATTAGGTTCAAATTAAAACTGAAAATTATAAAAAGCTAAAGAACCTACCAGTTGATGATGAACAGATAGAAAGAAGGAACTATGACAAATGGCCTTAGCCTAATCTAGTATACTTCTTGAATGACTCCATACTGGGAATTTCCTCACTATCCTTGTTTCACTGTTGGGAGGATTTTGACCTGTCCCTGATGCTGCTGTTTCCACCGTTCAGGCTCAGATGCGGGAGGCGATGTTTGCAGCTGGAGAAATGTTTGCATCTTTGCACTCCACTCCCAGCCCAAGGAACAGGACGGCAACTTTTCTCACTCCTCAGCCTGCCGTCCGAGCTGTCGGCAAGATTCCCCAGATAAATCCAGTGAGCTCGGCTGCTTTTGAAGTCTGATTCTAGACTTGGACAAACCGGTGGGCTGGGGTGCCCCATCGAAGCTGTGTGTTCTGGCTGGATGGATGCTAGAGGCAGATGCTGGTCTGAGAAACATTCCATGCAGCCACGCCACCTTCTGGAAGGCAGGCAAGAGACCAAGCTGTTCCCTGCCTCTGAGCACTTTGCCCTGCTCTCGCTGCTGCTGCTGCTTCTGGCTTTGCCCTCCTGTACTCATCCTGTGCCCACTCCAGCAGACGAGAGTGCAGAGATAGTGGTAAGTCATTCTCGGAGCATCCCTCCTGGTACCAAGAATTTGGGAGCCATATATCGGCTCTATCTTTGAACAGAAGGTGTTTACTCTTGTGATGGGGCAACGTCATGCTCTTTTGTACCTTACAGCTTCCCCAAGAGGACCAGGACAGTCTTCAGAGCAGGGCTGCACAGTTCCCATCATCCTCAGCCACACTGGCCACTGGTCAGGGATGATGGGAGTTGTAGTCCAACATCTGTGGGAGGGCCAAAGTTGTGCAGACAGGCAGTAGAGCAGGGGTTCCCAACTTGTGGTACTCCAGATGTTGCTGAACTCCATCTCCTGAGTCACCTCCAGCTACAGTGTATTGTGGCTGGGGATGATGGGAGTTGTAGTTCTTCAACATCCGGCGTACCACAGGTTGGGACCCTCTGCAGTAGTAGAGGGTCAGTTTCTATTAGAGAACAGAGGAGATGTATGGAGCCTGTGTCATCTTATACCGATTCCTGAAAGAGCTGTAAATGATCGCTATGGATCCATAGAGGCATCACTTGCGGGCAAGAGGGTGATACCGACAGACTCGAGGTAACCTGCAGATACGTCAGGTTCACAAAAATCTGAAGCAAGTTGCTGGTGCTAAATTTGCCTGCTGTCCTTGGTCATTCCTGCATCCGAGATTCATGTTAATGCTAGCAACAGAAAATGCTCTAAATATGGCCTACCATGAAGCAGGATGAAGTGGGTAAGTTCTGGGGGGCGGGGTCACACCAGCCCAATCCACACCCCTACCATGGAAGATCTGCAGAGGGAGGGAGGTAGATTGGCACCATGCAGCTAATAGGAAATGAAGGAATTGGAGGTGTGAATTTTAATAGAAAAAGAGAGAAAAGGGAAGTGGGGGCATTTGATTTTCTGCTGCTGCAGGCAGCAAAATAGTAGTAGCAGTAGCAGTAGCAGCAGTAGCAGTAGTAATATAATAAATATATTTATTTAGATGACCTCTGCATAACAAATTGTTCTTTGGGCAACTTGAAAATAAAGCAGTAAAATATAGCATAAAAGTTTTTCAAAAACCATTAAAATAACCAAAAGCAAAACTACAGCTAAAAACGCAAAGCATTTCAAAGCAATTGAAAAAGCTTGGTGAACAAAAAGGTCTTCACCTGGTGCCTAAAAGAAGATAGTGAAGATGTCAGGCAAGCCTCACTGGAGAGACTGTTCCATAAATGAGATGCCGCAGTGCCGAAAAGGCCAGCTCCCTAGTAGCCTCTACCTCTCCTCATTTGATGGGTGTACTTGGAACAGGGCCTTAATAGAGGAGGTCCAAGTAGGAGCTAAGGCACTCTTTTAGGTAACCTGGCCCCAAGCTGTTTAGAGCTTTAAAGGTTAAAACCAGCACTTTAAAATTGTGCTAAGAAATGGACTGGGAACCAGTGCAATTGATGAAGCACTGGCCAGGGGCATAGCTAGGGGAGAGGGGGTCTGTGTTCGCCCTTCTCCCCAATGGCCCCTCAGAGTGAGGGAGATAATGAGGAAAATAGGGAGGAGTGGAGCTGGGGCCCCCAGGTTCTTTGAACCCATCCGCTCAATTATACACCTTGGCACTGGTGTAATGTGATCAAGATGTCCAATCACAGTTAATAATCTTGCAGCCCTATTTTGGACCACCTGCAGTTTTCGAACCATTTTTAAAGGTAGCCCCCCACCCCCGCAATACAACACATTGCAGCAAACTGAATGTGAGATTACCAGAGCCTGAATAACGGTGGTCGAGCTATCTCCATCCAGGTAAGGTTGAAGTTGACGTATCAGCCAAAGCGGATACTAGGAGGAGAGCTGGTCTGGTGGTAGAAAGCATGACTTGTCCCCATTGCTAAGCAGGGTCCACCTTGACCCTGGTTGCATATGAATGGGAGACTAGATGTGTGAGCACTGTAAGATATTCCTCCTCAGGGGATGGAGCTGCTCTGGGAAGAGAAGAAGGTTCCAAGTTCCCTCCCTGGCTTCTCCAAGATAGGGCTGAGAGAGATTCCTGCCTGCAACCTTGGAGAAGCTGCTGCCAGTCTGGGTAGACAATACTGAGCTAGATGGACCAGTGGTCTGACTCTGTATATGGCAGCTTCCTCTGTTCCTATGAAGCTGAGAAATGGCACCCCGAGCCAGTGAGGCCACAAAATGTCATGGCCTGCCACTGCCATAAACAGTAACTCGCTAATAGCTGTATTAATTATTTCTTCTCTGTTATCTATTTGACGGTTTCTTAATGGGTGTTCTGGGAGGGAAACAAGCATCCATGCATGGATTTATATGAGACTTTGTTATGCGTTTATATACAACACAAGTATTGGTCTTGGGTGCTTTCCCGATTAGCCGCTCAAGAGCGGCAAAATGCTTCCATTCAGGCAAATCACATTCAAAATGTAAATAACGCGCCCAGCAGGGGGAGCAGTCTGGTGAAAATTAACAACCTGAAAAAACAGCAACCTTTTAACGCCGGACATACAACGTTTTACCAATAAATCACAGCAATTAAATTCAAAACAAGGCACCGGAAATCTGAACGGCACCCTGCTGTCAGCGTAGGGACTGCGGTGTCACAACACAGGAAGTGTGGAAGCACACTTCAGAAATATGCCGTGACCCCATTGCAGGGTCTAATCTGGAAAGCGCCCTGGTACTTAACGAAGCAATCCATGAAGTAGCCTGAGAAGATCAAGGAATGCAGTCTCTAATTAGAGGATTTGAAAGCTTCCAGCAGGAAAGGTGAGCTATACTGACTTGTGTGTGTTCCATCTTGCCTAGGCGTGGCTGACGCAATACGGATACCTTCCTCCAGCTGACCCTATAACAGGCCAGCTGCAAACTTGGGAGGCAGTAACCAGTGCCATCCGCATAATGCAGCGCTTCGCAGGCATTGCTGAGACCGGGATCCCAGGTATGGCAGAATATGGAATTCCTAAAAGTTTTTTGTTCATTTCCACCAGGGACAACCAGCCTGAGGCTCTATGGCTGCTGTTGGACTACAACTCCCACAATCCCCAGCTGCAGTGCCCCAAAGCCAAGGATTATGGGAGTTTTAAGATTGTGAACCCTTTGGGGGACAGGGAAGCATCTTGATTTATTATTTATTTTTTCTTGTAAACCGCTCTGAGAATTTTTGTTGAATTGTGGTGTAACCCTTCCCTATCTATTGACTTGTACACTCCCTCTTAGGATGTTCCATGGTGAATTGTACTCGTCCTAGTTCTACCACTACTACTATGAATATTTATATCCACCTCTTCAACCAAAGTTCTCAAAGCGGTTTGCTTAGAAAAATGAATAAAACATCAATATGATGGATCCTTGTCCCCAAAGGCTCACAATCGAAAAAGAAACACAATCCAGATACCAGCCACAGCCATTGGAGGGATGCCTTGCTGGGGTTGGATAGGGCCAGTTGCTCTCCCCCTGCTAAACAGAAGAGAATCGCCACTTTAAAAGGTGTCTCTTTGCTTAGTTAGGAGGGGGGTATTCAGGATATCATTGGCAGGGTAAACAGCTGCCTCTGCAGAGTAGTTGTACTGGAGATCATATCCTGTAGATAATAATGGAGAATCCCTGTCTCATCTTAGGCCAGCCCTCACTGAGGTGGTAATCCTGTGCTTGGCTGTACCACTTCAAAATGCAGGTGCAGATTTGCATGCTCTGGAGGGTTGCTGTGCTGGGATTTTAATTAAGTAAAGTTTTAATAGTTTTAGCATTGTTTTAAAATATTAAATTGCTGTAATGTGTTAACTTTTTCACTGTCATTTATTTTAACTAAAACAATTTCTGTTGTCATTTATTTGTTTTAACTAATGTGTTAAATTTTTCTGTTATTTATTCTGCTTTGTTGTAAACCACCCAGAGACATAGATTTTGGGCGGTATAAAAATATGTTACATACATACATACATACATACATACATATCACCACTTTAAAAGATGCCTCTGCTGATTTAGCAGGGATAACAAACTTGCAGCCAGTGTAGGTGCCTCAAGCTAGGTGGAACATAATATCAGTCCACACACCTGTTGAGAGATGGGTGTAGATCTACCTAACCAAAAGAGCTAATAGATCCTTGTTTTTTACAGTTCAATTCATTCACTCACTCACTCACTCACTCAGTTTAACCAGCGTGGTGTAGTGGTTAGAGTGCTGGACTAGGACTGGGGAGGCCCGAGTTCAAATCCCCATTCAGCCATAAGACTTGCTGGGTGACTCTGGGCCAGTCACTTCTCTCTCAGCCTAACCTACTTCACAGGGTGGTTGTGAGGAGAAACTTAAGTATGTAGTACACCGCTTTGGGCTCCTTGGAGGAAGAGCGGGACATAAATGTAAATAATAATAATAATAATAACCAGTTCTTCTCTCTGTCCTTTTGCTTTTGATCCAGTAGTACCCTCAAGCTATGAATCTGATCTTTACAGAAGAATGTAATCCCCTCCAGAGCAACTATATCCACAACTATCCTGTCCACTGAATCCTTTCCCATCAGCTCTGTCTGTCTTGGATTGAATTTAAGCTTATTCTCTCCTTCTATCTACCACTGATTCATACTTGCCAATATGTCCCGATTTCCCACATCCAGGTGAATAGGAAAACAGGGATGCATTGGCAGGTGTGCTGATCACAAATACTCAGAAAAGTTGCATATAAGGGGAAAGGGTTCCAACCTGGCTTTGTCATTGACATGCTGGCTTTCTGTGTGTGGAATTTTTTTTTTTTAATGGAGAAGTATTCCATCATGTGAGCCCCCACCTGCAATCTGAAGCCCAGACACAGGCTTACCACCTTGGTGAGTCTTTGGCATTTCATATTGTGGCAAGTTCCATGCTTAGTTGGACTCAGTTTTGCTTCCCTGAATTCACTAGATGATGCCACGTTGGCTCTGATACGGACACCTCGTTGTTCGCTGCCTGATGTTATCACCACCTTCCCAGAAAAGCTCCCTTTGAGAAGCAGGAGGAGGAAAAGGTGGAAGAGAAGGAAGAGTCGGAGCAGGAGGAATGCAGGCTCGGTTTGGACCAAGAGGAACATTTCCTGGAAGTAGGCATCTGGGTTGCAGACAGTGGAATCCTACATGAGTTGTCTGTTCATTTCTTTCTAGGCAATGGATTGGATCCAAACGAATGAATGTGGATAGTGTATGTGCTTCCGCTCTCAGAAGAGCTGTTTTGCTTGAGAGAAGAACCACATGAGAAAAAGTGAAACTAAATCTATAGATGCGCTTCCACTTGCTCAATGGCTTGCAGAAGCATGAGAATTGCTGTCATCGAAACTACCTGTTCTAACATGGCTTGAACGCTTGCATGAGCCATTGTGGAATAGCTCGAGTGGCTAATTTCTTTCCTCTCATGAGCCCTCTTCAGACATTTGGCAGCAACTTGTGGTACACCAATCACAAATGCATCCCAACCACAGTAGTGTCCTCCATCATGTATGCACCATTCATCTCTTCAGTCGAATGTCAACATATCCATGAGCAGCATGGAGGAGGTGATGAGTGACCGGCCGGGGCAGGACATCCAAGCCACTTCCGGAGAATCTAAGCATGTGCTACACCCTGCCACCAAACGCCTGAAGAGTGCTATGGTTCTGAGGATCCAGCCTAGTGGCTGATATCCTGACTAATGCAGCAAGTGTGCTTTTATCAATGGCACTAGCCCTGTGCTTCCAAAGCATAGGCGGCCTTGCACAAGTGCATAACTATTTGGGGTGTTCTCCCCCATGTTTTGGTAGCACTCCGTTACAGTGGAAACATGTCCCTCAGCATCAGGAATGTGTTTCTGCTACAACAGAGCACTTCCAGAGCATGGGGAAGAGTGCTGAAAATGGTTCTGATCTTGCACAAAAGCACCCGTGCTTCGGAAGGACAGGGGTTAGCTCTGTGTGTACACTGTTGTCAGAAGCATGCACACGGCGTTAGGCGGAATATCAGCCAGTGTATTTTTTTAAAAAATGTGCTACTGTTGTTCATGTGTTGCAGGTGATCCAGACATCTGTAGCCCTTTCTGCTGTGGAGATTTCCCCTTCTTCTCCCCCTCCTGGTTTTTATTAAAAATCAGTATATTAGCTGTATTTCCCCCAGCACTGAAAGAGCAATGTTTTCCCACTGGGGAAAATGAAAATGCGAGACCATTCCTCACTTGAAAAAAATGCTTACAACCCATTTTGAGTCAATCCTAGGTTGATCTGTGTTGGAAAGGCGAGATGGGCTGTTGCAGGGTTGCTTTGATTTCATAGCATGAGGTCGAACTAGGTGTCCTCAGGGTAACTTTAGGAGCAGCACTTGACATTCCCATAATGCAAAGTTCCGTAGTCCAGAGAAGTACATTCAGAGTTATTCCATCATCTTGATTGGCATATTTTCATTATCCTCGATAAGAGCACTTTAATGTGCCTCCAGGATGCTTTATGCATCAATGAATGCTCCCAAGAAAGGATGCTACCAGAGCATTGTTACTAAAAGGAGTAAAATCTCATGTAAGGCAGAATCCTTCAAGGGGATTTCAGGACCTCCGCTGGGCTGTGCATAACAAGCATGTAATGCCAGTGTGTTGCTCAGACACATGCAGAGAAGAAGATTAACCGGGGATTGGCCAAACAAACCAATCCAACCCTACAGCTTTAATCCAGCTCTCTTCAGACTTTTGCCCTCCTATAATAAAATTAATAAGGGCTCCAAAAGGCTGAGCTGTTCTATGGCTGTAAATGTGCCATTGCACAAGAGGAGAGATCCAGAGGAAAAAAGAATGTCGACAGTTAAAAAGTCACGAATGTTCTGGGGTTTGTGGGAGATACATCAAGAATGCTTCCCCATGTGCCCTTGGTGTCAAAACACAATACACAATACAGCATGTAGTGCTATAGATCGGTGTTTCTTAACACACCGGTGTTTCTGCGGACCGGTGCCGGTCCATGAGGAATTGAGTGGTGGTCCGTGCTGCTCCATGAGGAATTATACCTCCCCTCCACTCCCCAAAACCAATTTTGAGCCAGTATGGGCTGCCACTGCTGGGAGCTCTCCAGAGCTCAATTCTAGGCAGGCTTCTGGGATAATATTCATTTGGCTTCCTCGAAATGAGGGCTGCTGCCTAGAAATGAGCTCTGGGGAGTTGGCCAGGCTCCTTGGATCGTGATGCAACAGGCTCCTTGGATTGTGATGGACCCCCTTGTGTGTGATGTCCTGGGCCCCCACCGGCTCAAAATTGTTTTGGAGGGTGCCTGGGGGTGAAGGGGGCGACCTGGTCCAGGAAACTGCATACAAAGAATGTACGGTCCATGACTCCCAAAACATTGAGAAACACTGCTATAGACCAGTGCTTCACAGCGTTTTTTGATCGGGAGACACACACTTCAGTTAATTACATTCCTCCTGAATACATCCTTCGCACGGAGCAGGTCAGCTTCAAAAGTGGAGAGTTCGGGCTTCTCACTCTTGGAGTTGATTCCATAATGCACTAGGAATGGGGTGAGTCAGCTCCAAAAGCGGAGAATTTAAGCTCCCTGGCTTTGGTTCTGACTTCAAGAGTTGGAGCAAGTCAGCCTGGCACTCTGGCCAGTGTCCTGTGGCATACCAGTTGGGGGAAAATATATATATAAACATGGAGAGGAAATGGTTTCTTAGTAGTGCTGGATGAGAACTATGCAATTATTTCACCTTTTTAAAAAGGAAAAGCATGCTTTGTTTCCCCAGTGAGAGTTACAATCCAGGCGTTATACATGCATATAAGTGTTTGTACCCAGGTATGTATCTTTACATGAATGACTATACATGTGGAGAGCTGGTATTTTGGTAGCAAGTATGACTTGTCCCCTTAGCTAAGCAGGGTCTGCCCTGGTTGCATATGAATGGGAGACTAGAAGTGTGAGCACTGGAAGATATTCCCCTCAGGGGATGGAGCTGCTGCTCCTGGAAGAGCATCTAGGTTCCAAGTTCCCTCCCTGGCAGCATCTCCAAAAGAGGGCTGAGAGAGGTTCCTGCCTGCAACCTTGGAGAAGCCGCTGCCAGTCTGTGAAGACAATACTGAGCTAGATAGACCAATGGTCTGACTCAGTATATGGCAGCTTCCCATGTTCCTATGTGATCATTTAAGCATGTTTAAATGGCTACAAAGTACCAATCCCTCCAATGCAGCACATGGTTAAGAAGTGTACTCCAGTATGGCTTGGTCATAACATGGGAATAACTGTGAATAATTGTATATGTGTTGAACATAACATGTGAATCACTGTATGGGCATACAGATCTGTATGCCGATTTCATGTGTGCTGAATCTAACATGTAAATAGGGCTTGAGAGTGTCCCATAACAACGAAATATGCTTTTGTACTTAAGATTGACCTGCACATGTTCACCATTTTCCTCTCACAGTAACACTAGAGGGAGCTAACAGATAAAAAGTGTTGCAGCATCTTAGAGGCACTGTGATTTTCAGGCACCAGCCAGTTTTGTCAGATATAAGAACTGGTGAGTATATAATTAAATACGATGAGGTACACCCAGAACATCAAGGGAAGAACTAAATACATTGAAAATACTTAAAACTCATTTTGGTGCCGGAGGACTGAAGGTGAACAAAATAGCTTAACATTTGCTGGTACATCAAAACACTTGCATGGCAAATTCCAAAGCTCTAACAGAAATTCACAGCCAAATGGTTCAATTCACAATCATTATTTTTTGTACTGAGCCAACTATCTATAAGCTTCTAAGGTCCAAATGTTCAGATCCTGAGAAATCTGTTCGTTCTAATTTTGGTTTGGCTTACCTCATGGTTGGAGGTAAAGCAACCATCCTCCTGTGTCGTCGGAGCTGTCAAAAGGTGAGCTCTTAAGTGTCTGCTGTTGTCCCTGGTTTAAGTTCTGAATATATGAAATGGTTCTTCCAATATCTGGTCCAAGCAGAATAGGATTCAGTACCTGTTGCTTCCGTCTGTTCATTGTCTCTACCACAGGGTGAAGACCTACCCACGGGAAGCCCGTCTCAGTCGTGAGACCATGCGTGTCTTGATGTATTATGCCCTGAAGGTGTGGAGTGAAGCCACACCCTTGAATTTCCATGAGGTGGGCGGGTACAGCGCGGACATCTCTGTGGAGTTCCTGCGACTGGACCATCACGACGGCTACCCTTTTGACGGGCCAGGCGGAATGGTGGCCCACGCCTTTTTCCCTGGAGACCCCCAAAGAGCTGGCAATGTCCACTTTGACAGTGATGAGGATTGGACTTTTCGTTCACCAGGTAAGCTGACTTTCATTGGGAGAGGGGTGGTGGAAGACCCACCCACAGGAAGTCCATCTCAGCTGTGAGACCATGTGTATTGATGTATTACACCCTGTAGGTGTAGAGTGAAGCCACTCCCTTGAATGAAGAATTGCCACAAAGGAGTTCAGTAAGCTTTGGGGGCATCCTGCTGTGACCCCCTTTGTCCTGAAGTGAAAGGTGGTCTTACAGAGTGGGGGTGGGATCAAAGCAAAGTAAACCAGGTCGAACCTTTTGGCTTCTTGAAGTTTCAGTTTGACCCCGCTCACCCCCCTCTGCTCCTCACACTACATACATACCCACAGCGGAGAAGAGAAAATATTATATTCTAATCACGACCATCTAGGCCCTGGGTATTTAAGAGAGCGTCTTCTTCACTATGAGCCCCACCACCCATTGAGGTCATTGGAGGAGGTCCGTCTCCAGTTGCCACCAGCTTGTCTGATGGCTACACAGAGACGGGCCATCTTGGTTGTTGCCTCGAGATTGTGGAATGCACTCCCCAAGATACGATCCTCCCCATCTCTGGCAATTTTTAAAAAACATCTAAAAACCCATCTTTTTAACCAAATTTTCTCAGCCTTTTAAAATTTGTTGGTTTTAATTTTGTGATTGATTTTAAATTGTTGAATTGTTTTAACTTTTTATATGTGTCTTAATTGTTTTATGTTAACTGCCCAGAGATGAAAGTTTGGGCAGTATATAAATGTGATGAATAAATAAAATCAATAAATAATCATTGCTGCAGCTTCAGAAAAGATGACAAATTCCAGGAGCACCTGTGCCATTTCCCAGGGCACCATGGGGAAAAAGCAAAAAAGCGTCATTTTGAAAGCCAAGCTGCCGAACGGAACTCCTTGCTCCTTTGTGGTACAGAAAGAAAAGAGTGACTAAAGCCATTACCCCTCATCCCTGTGAAGTAATTTGAGGGATTAAGGGGTGAGGTGGGGGGCCAAGCCACCCCCCAAAAGTTTTGCTTTAAACTGCCGAAGGGTTTGTCTTGAAGCAATGCAGGTCCCCTCAAAGCAGAGCTGAGGGGAGCCGAGGCAAATTGGGGACCCTTCAGAAGCTCCAAAATGGTTTCCAAAGCAAAGTGACCTTCCTTTGCATAGGGCTAATGGACCAGTTGCCCTGTGGTAAGTGATTGGGCCAAATGTACTTGTATCTCTTCTGGTTTGATTTGTCTGTTTATTTTATTTGCACATCACCCCAAACTCACATCTCTGGGCAATTTACAACAAACACAAAGCAAATTTATAAAAAAAATTAAAATATTAAAAATAGTTTTAAACCACAATTCTGGATGAAAAGCTTGGGTGAATATATGCTTTTAAAGAGTCTTTTAAAAAGCTATTGGAGATGGGAATGCTCTTATTTCAGCAAGGAGTGCATTCCAAAGCCTTGGGCTGGCAACAGAGAAGGACTGTCCCTGAGCAGCCACTGGAGGCAACTGGAGATGGACCTCTCTGAATGATCTCAATGGGTGGTGGGCCTCATACCGAAGATGTTCAGCTAAATGTTATGACTAATCTGCCTTGTGGTCTCTCTCTCCTCTTCTCTCATCTTGGGCCAAGCTCTTGACAACGCACTCTCATCTTTTGACAGATGACTATGGCACAGACCTTTTCGCAGTGGCTGTTCATGAGTTTGGCCACACCCTCGGCCTTGCCCATTCGCCTTCCAAGCACTCCATCATGCGCCCCTATTATCAGGGACCGGTGGGGGACCCACTGCAGTACCAGCTGCAGGCAGATGACCGTGCAGAGATCCAGAAGCTTTATGGTACGTGAAGTAGATGGGATGCCTACTTGGTAGGTGGGTAGATTGCCACCCACTTTTATCCTTGCAGTATGGATGGGAGTTGCGGTGTGAGAACAATATATATATATTGGAGAGGAGAGCTGGTCTTGTGGCAGCAAGCATGACTTGTCTCCTTAGCTAAACAGGGTATGCCCTGGTTGCATATGAATGGGAAACTAGAAGTGTGAGCAGAGGATATTAAGATACTCCCCTTAGGGGATGGAGAAAAGCAGAAGGTTCCAAGTTCCATCTCTGGCAGAATCTCCAAGATAGGGCTGAGAGAGATTCCTGCCTGCAACCTTGGAGAATCCACTGTCAGTTTTGTGAAGACAATATGGAGCTAGATAGATCAATGGAAGCTAGATATGGAGCTAGATAGATAGATAGATGGAGCTAGCTAGCTAGATAGATAGATGGAGCTAGATAGATAGATGGAACTCAGTGTATGGAAGCTTCCTATGTTCCTATATTGCAATATGGGGCAGAAAGGTGAGGGGTAAACCCCTAAGTGGGAGAGCCTGGGCAGTGCTACGGGGCTCTTGTGTGGAGCTGATCCTGGTCGAGGTAGCAGTGAAAGACCTTGGTAGACATTCTACGTTTCCAATTGCGTTGGACTTGTTTCAGATAAAATCTCTCTTTCTGCACTGTGACTTCTTTGCATCTTGGTGGGTCCATGAAGTATATTACACAGTCCATGGTCTTTTAGACAAATTCATGGAGGACAGGCCTATCGATGGCTACTAGTATGGTGGCTATAGGCCACCTCCAGCCTCAGAGGCACGATGCCTCTCAGTACCGGTTGCAGGGGAGTAACAGCAGGAGAGAGGGCATGCCCTCACCTCTTGCCTGTGGGCTTTCTCAGAGGCTTCTAGTGGGCCACTGTGTGAAACAGGATGCTGGGCTAGATGGGCCTTGGACCTGATCCAGCAGGGCTGTTCTTATGTTCTTTTTTATGTTCCTTTCAGTTTTATTTCGGTCTCTGGACAGCAAATCAAAATAGTGAAGTATTAGTCCGTCTGAGCCACCACACAAAATTTTGGCAACATTTGTAATGTCAGAATCATGGTCAGCAAGAAGAAAGCAAACCCAAAACTCATCTGAATGGCCGGGTATTTGTTTTAGTAAAGGAGCTAGAAGAGAAGTACGAGAATCTTGATAAAAAGTACAGTATAATAAAACATCAGCTATAGACTCAGCTGCTCCATCTCCACACGGGAGTACCCGTTCCTCATAAGGAATCTGCTTAAACCTATCCTCCAGAACTGCTGATGAAGGTCTTTTATGTTCATTCATTCATTCATTCATTCATTCATTCATTCTCTCCTTTTTCAAAAATCTAGGAAGTAGAGCTCTCCATTCCACAGAGAAGCCAGAGGTGACCTCGCTGCTCCCAGATTTACTCTCCCTGCCACATGATTTTCCTGCCCTTAGGTAAGGAAGTGCCCCTAACTCAACATACGCCCCATATGTACACCAAGTGACTGTAAAAAGTCACAGTATTCTGGCTGCTCAGCATCTGTATCCAGTGGCACCACTGGACCAATCTGCATTTACGACAAGTTGCCACACCCAGATGGCAACTTGATGCACTCATGGAAGCCTGAAGTGTAGTTTGACGCTTAGGCAATTTGATGCTTGGGTGCTACAGAAGCAGGAAGTGTAGGAAGCCAGCAAGTGGGTACCTTCAGAAGGCTGTGTGTGTTTATGCAATCAGAGCATCAACTCTTCTTCGTGGATTGCACAGGCTGTTTTGGTCTTATGTTCAGGGAACAAGCACAGAATAGAGCAGCCAGCATATATAGATTGTGGAGGAAGGGTGTACAGGAGATGCAGATGACCCCCCCTTCAAACATTGCCCTATAGATGCATCCTCAGACACTCAGGAGGGTTGCTACCTTTCCTGTAGCCATGTGGTTTGGAATAGCCAGACATTGCCTGGTACCTGACTTGCGAAGCTGAAGTGTTCAGTCTGGTCTTGAGTCTCGCTTGATGGGGAGGCAGTTCGAAAGCAGGAAGCCAGCCTCCCTTTCCCGTTGGGCTAGTCCATTTTGTTTTGCTTTAAATACGGCGCTCAGATGTCATATTGTGTGAGCCACTGCCTTTTTCCTTTCCTTTGTTTCAGGTCAGGGAAAGAATTCCCCGATCGCTGTGCCTCCAACATTGATGCTGTTGCTCAGATCAGAGGGGAGACGTTCTTTTTCAAAGGTCTGTGGCCTTTTACGATGTTTGAGCAAAATGTTTAAACCGTGAACAGGTTTTTTTTGCTGCTCTTTACAAATGGCATAAGGTCTTTTCCTTGCTCTGCAGAGGAAGGACCCTGTTTATTATTAATTAATTAATTATTATTATCATTATTCATTAGCCCCCATTTTCCACAGCGCTAGGAGGTTAGAGAGGCTGCTGCATAGTGCAGTCAAAGGTTTGCTGCAAAACTGAATGCATGAGCCAGCATAGCGTAGTGGTTAGAGTGTTGGACTAGTACCGGGAAGACCTGAGTTTGAATCCTCATTCAACCATGAAACTCACTGGGTGACTCTGGGCCAGCCATGTATCTCTTAGCCTAAGCTACCTCACAGGGTTGTTGTGAAGATAAAAATAACCATGTAACCTCTGAGCTCCTCAGAAGAAGAATAGGATATAAATGTTAATAATAATGATGATGATGATGAGAGGGAGGATGGAATGATTTTTGCTGCCCTCCTCTCCCTCCAAAAGTGCTGTTTGGGTTCCAGAAATATGTAAAAGGAGAAGAGAAGTGTGGAGGCACCACCCAAGAAGACAAAGAACAATTGAGGGGACACTTAGGAGCCTCACTGTAGTCTTTAATAGGCCCAAGGTGTTTCGGATAAAAATCCTTTATCAAGGGCACTTCCACAACTTAATAAGGAGGCTGAAAGCAACCAGCTTCACCATAACTCTTCATCTTCATCTTCATCATCGGATTTTAATCCAAAACATGTTGGGCCCACTGAAGACTATAGTGAGATATCTGAGGATCCTCTCTTATTTTTTATTTTTTGTCTTCCAGAAATACATCCCTGAGGGCTTCACCTACTAATGTTGTGAAACAAAGGGGCTATTTATTATTATTATTAACAACAACAACAACAACAACAACTTATTTAACTGCCCCGCTAGTGTGCATGCAGTCCTAAAGCACTACATAATCAAAACAGATAGGCCTCTGTCCTCAAGGAGCTTACAATCTAAAACAATGTTAAAACAAAAGAGCAAGGGTAGCTGGGATAAGGGGGTGTGAGCAAATACCTGCTGTTGTACATAGAAATGAATGCTATGGTTGAGTAGGGCTTGAAATCGGGGGCAATTGTGACTGGCATGTGCACAAAATCAGTTGTCCTCTACGTATGCACAAAATCACCTGGGAGCCATATGTAAGCTCGATTGAGCTCTTTGGGGGAAGAATGGTATGCAAATATCTTCAAGCCGAAACAATCTGCACAGAGAAGAGCACCCTGGAATGCACCACACCCTCCAAAGGTCCTTGCAGTACAAAACTCCCGTGTGTGTACACACACACACACACACACACACACCCCTGGCATAGCGATGAGCATCTGTTATTAGTAAGAAGGACGGTTCTCACAATTATCACGAGGGTAGGTGAAGCTTCCTATCCTTGGTCAGGAGTTAGAAATCTCACAATGGCCTGTTGGAAGTGTGTGTGCAGCTCCTGAACTGGGTTAGAAAGCTTCTCGTATACTAGTAATCGTCATGAGAGCTGGCATACTTGGTGTCAGTAGTGCAAGTGATTCCAAAGAATTCAAGCAAGCATGTACTTTAAAATACACACAAGCAGGGCTTGAGGCAGGCCCCCTTGCCTTGTATTTTGAAGTGAAAACTGATTTAAAATCAATACATTCTCTCTTTATACCTGACAGGTAGTGAGTATACCTTGTACCCCAGCATGCATAAACAACTAAACTTACAACTCTGGTTGTAAACTGCCCAGAGATGCAAATTTTGGGTGGTATAAAAATATGTTAAATAAACGATTTTATTATTCATTATTATTTTATTTTATTATTTATTTTATTATTTATTTATTTATTTATTTTATTATTTATTATTTATTTTATTTTTATTATTTATTTCATTATTTTATTTTATTTTATTAATTAATGTACAGCTTTTCAACTTTAAAAGTTCTCAAAATGGTTTACATAAAAAAAGAATAAGAATAAGATAGTTCCCTCTTGCCTAAGGGCTCATAATCTAAAAAAAACCGTAAGGTAGACCCCAGCAACAGCCACTGGAGGGATGCTGTGCTGGGGATGGATAGGGACAGTTGCTCTCCTCCTGCTAAATATAAGAATTATCACTTTGAAAGGTGCCTCTTTACTCTGGCTGCAGATGTATTTGTGTTTTATGTATTTATTGAAAACATGTTTCCACTCCAAATGTAATTTTAAAACGTTACAAGGCATCTCACAAAAAAATTTCTTAATCAGTAACAATCGCACATTAAGCAAAACAAAATGACAGAAGAAACAGTAACAGCTGTTTTCTGCCAGCATTAGATCAGGAGCAGTTAAAAATAGCCCAAGGGTCGCTCTGATGATTTTTACAGCTCTAGTTTTTCAGCTGGTTGAGACATTGCCATGTGGTTTTTTTTAAAATGTGCAATTGCTACTACTTTCACAGATGTTTGTAGTGATGACGCTATACCAATTAAAGATAGAGAACTGATATTTTACATGGTCAAAGCAGTGAGAATTATCTGTGCCAGAAACTGGAGACAACCAAATATTTCATTAAAGGCTGGCTAGGCAAAGGTCTGGTTTGGATCCTTCAAATCTAGGTTTAATATGGGTTGTCGACATTTGCATAATTGTGTGAACCCACACCAAGGCGGTTTGAGGCCCAAGATGAATCTGAGATTCCTAGCTTGATGTGGGCTCCCACAACAATGTATGTCGCTAACTGAGATTAAACCTAGATTTGAACTAGGAGCACTGCAAAAATCACCAGTTGTGTGTGTGTGAAGGAGAAACAACAAAACCCAGATATTATCACAAGCAATTGGACACAGTTTTTTTAACAACAACCAGGGGCATCTAGATGTAAAGAGTAAAGTGTGTCATCGAGTCGGTGTCGACTCCTGGCGACCACAGAGCCCTGTGGTTGTCTTTCAATCCTTGTGACTCATTATATTGTTCAGTTAGAATGTTCAGAGTGCTAAAACTACGTAAATGAGGTTTTCTCAAACTTGGGTCCTCAGATGCTGTTGGACTACAATTCCCATGATCTCCAGCCACAAAGGTAGGAGGGAAACCTGGGTAGCTGATCCTTCTACCTTGCTTCCACACAATCACTTCTACCCAGGTTTTTCTCTTACCTTGCTTCCACACAACTGAAAACTGGGAACACACACAGCTCCCAAACCCGGGTAGAACACAGTTTTTGATTGTGTGAATGACCTCAATGTCTTGTTGCCATAGTGATCTAGCAAGACGTCAGGTGGGATCATCTCATGACCCTTTCTCTCTTCCACCTGTGGCAGGTCAGTACTTCTGGCGCCTGACCCAAGGAAGGCACCTCACCTCTCTGCGCCCAGCTCTGATCACTGGCTTTTGGCGAGGTCTCCCTTCCACTCTCCACAAGGTCGATGCTGTTTATGAGAGGCACACAGACCATCGCATCCTCTTCTTCAGTGGTAAGAGAGTCCTGTGCTTCAGAACAGAAGGCCCTTGCTGGTTCTGATCCCACAGTGTTTCCACTGTGAAATCCACTCTTTCCCACAAGGACTAACCAGATGCCCTTTGGGAAGGTTTATTATTATTATTTTTGGTGGCGGTGTGGGGCGGGGGGTTGCTTGCTTTGGCGCTTTATAGTGTCTTTAGATGAAATTGTTAGCCACCTTTTAAGGACCAATGTGGTGGAGAGGCAGGATAGACAGAAAAAGCAACTTACATTGGGGGAGAGAGAGGGGGTTCCAGTCTTGTATAGTTACTGTACTACAGTTGTGGGCTTCCCAGCTCTTACAACGGAAGTTATTAAATAGGCATTGCTTGTTGATGTATTAGCTAAGAATATTTATATACTGCTCTTCAAGGAGCAAGTTTATAACGTGATTTCCATAGCATCAAAAATATGGTCCCCTGTCCCAAGGGACTCATAGAGAGATGGAGAGGGAGAGGGAGAGAGACACTAGTAAACTGTCACTGGAAGAGAGATTATGCTGGGCTGAATAAGAAACGTTGTTCTCCCCCTGCTTAAATATATAAGAGCTGTCACATGAAAAGTGCCTCCTTGTTCAGTTAGAATTGAGTGTTGTTGTAAGTAAATTTATTACGGTCCTTAGACCAGTTTAACATTTAAAATAATACAATTCTAATTTACAAATTATTCAAATTGCTGATACAAGCTCTACGAAGTTTGGATGCAACAAAACAGAACCTGGCCACATTTATAGAAGAATTGATAAATCGCTGTTCCCATCGTATGAAAGGCAGGCACCGAGACAGGCCTCCGCAGACAGAAACTGTTTCTTCTGCAGACAGAAGCTTCATTGCAGATGAACTTTTACCTGCTTTATTCAGAGGTGTAGCTGTGTTGCAGCAAAACCAGCAATGAGTTTTGTAGCACCTTCTAAACACTGTTCTTATGAGGGGTTTACAAGCTAACATTCGATACAGGGGAGACAGCAGCGGAAGGCGTAGATGGGGAAGCATTCGCCGTTATCACAGCCAGATGTTCTTAAGCTTCATTAGCGGTAAGATGACATGGCAGCGGCAAGATAAATCCCGACATACCAGGTTCTGCTGGATAACACAAGCCCCTCCTCTGTGTAATGCATAGCGATTGCAACTGGTGATCTTCTCTCTCTGCCTCTCTCTGCACAAGGACCTCTTTACTGGGTATTTAAGGACAACGGTGTGGAAGAGGGCTACCCTCGCCCAGTCACAGACTTTGGGCTGCCACAAGGGGGCATCGACGGCGCTTTCTCAGGGCCCCTAGACAGGAAAACCTATTTCTTCAAGGGAGAACTCCACTGGTGCTACGATGAAGCCACTGGCCACATGGAAGAAGGTTTCCCCATCCACAGAGCACCCTGGGAGCAGTTCCCCGCCAACGTAGATGCCGTGCTGAGTGAGAACGATGGTGAGTGTGTGTCTCCCTGGCATCACGTTTATCTGTCTGTCCTTCATGACCTTCTGATTTCCCACCACAATTATATTCCTCTGACGTCGCCTGCAGCTGTGTCTAGACACTGGCTTTGCTGCCAAGCAGTGAAACGCCTTCAGACCTCTCAAACTCTCCTGTCCTTTTTAAGCAGCACTGTGACGGTCAGGATGTGGCCCCTATGTCTGAGCATTTGTGTTCTTCTGTGGCTGAACGGAGATCTCGTTGAAAGTGTCGACTCAATGTGCAGCCTGATCCAGCAGGGCTGTTCTTCTGTTCTGTTCTTATCTCATATCTTAGAAAGCCCCCATGGGTCAAACTGGCCGTAGCCATGTCTTTAAAGGAGCTTCTTGGATTCCTAGTTGGGTGCTTGAGCAAAATAAATAGAGGCACCCAAGTGGTGCATGCACTTCTGCTTTGTGGATTACTAAAACTATTAGGCAGAAGGGTCCTCATGCCCAGGGTGGGTGGGTGGGGACAAGACTCTGTGTGGAGATGTCCTTCCATATACTGCCCAAGCAGAGGTGTAACTACAGTTCAACAAGGTGTGGTGGGTGACGGGGGCGGGGAGATGTCCCTGGACCCCTGAAGGAGGGGAGCTGGGTCACAGCTTGCTTTTCACTATCCCCTTTGCATCACTCTGAAGAAAAGGTTTGCGGGGAGCAGGTGCCCATTTTCACTTTCTGTCCCAGGACCCACTGTCCAACCTTGCTACGCCCCTGTGCCCAAGCGCACTAGCCTGTTGGAGAGAAAGTAGACTAGAAAGTAGACCTTCTCTCTTGAAACCATTTTCCCATGGCTAACCATCTTAATTGTACATAGGAAACTGCCTTCCACTGAGTCAGACCATTGGTCCATCTAGCTCAGTTTTGTCTACACAGACTAGCTCAGTATTGTCTAAGGTTATAGGCAGGAATCTCTCCCAGGCCTATCTGGAGATGCCAGGGAGGGAACGTGGGACCTCCTGCATGGAGATGCTCTTCCCAGAGCAGCACCATCCCCCAATGTTTCCTTTAGTAATAAAGTGTGCCGTCAAGTCGATTTCGACTCCTGGTGCCCATAGAGCCCTGTGGTTGTCTTTTGGTAGAATACAGGAGGAGTTTACCATTGCCTCCTCCTGTGTAGTATGAGATGATGCCTTTCCACATCTTCCTATATCGCTGCTGCCCGATATAGTACCAGTGGGGATTTGAACCGGCAACCTTCTGCTTTTTAAGTCAAGCATTTCCCTGCTGCGCCACTTAAGGTACTAACTCCTAAACCTGATACATATAGAAGTTGCCTTGTACAAAGCCAGACTGCTGGTCCGCCTAGCTCTGGACTGGCAGCAGTTGTTCAAGGTTTCAGGCTGGAGTCTTTCCCAGCTCTCCCTGGAGATACCGAAGACTAGACCTGGGTCCTCCTGCATGCTGAACAGATGCTCCACCACTGAGCTGCAGCCCCATCCCCACTAATTAATCATTTCAAGCCTGGTTTTAACCAACTTCCCAACCTTCCCAACTTAGCAACATTCCCTGCTCTGCCTAGCCATTCTGCCTGCTCTCACTTCGGTGGACACGCTCTTCCTCTCCTCCCGAGTACTGTGTCTGTTTAGTGCTGATTCCAGCTCTCTTGACTTCTTGCAGGAACCTTGTTTGCCTTTAAGGGCAGGGAGTACTGGAAGTACAGCCAGCGGAACCTCAAGCCACAAGCTGGCTACCCTCGCTCCATCGCCAAGGACTGGCTGGATTGCACGGCTGAACTGTACCCTCCCCGGAGCATCCCTACCAGCCCGGCCTCGGGATCTGGACTCCGGCCAGACTTGCGGGGTCCCCAGCTGGAAGTCGAGCGCTGTGTGTGCTTCTGTGCTGCCTTTCGAGCGGCCTCGTGGCCCACCCTCCACGGCCTGCTGGTTGCTCTCCTGGCCCTGCAGGGGTTTGCCTAGGGGAGGGGAAGGAACTTCTGCGGAGGCTCATTTTACAGGTGGCCCTTGTGCCACCTGGTGGCAGGATTCGGGCAACATCTCAGTGAAATGGCGCACAACTGGACGGTCGATTGAGGCTGCGTGATGGGAGTGCCTCCTTGGGAACCAATGAGAGGGGATCGGTATGTTGCCCCACAACATGTGGCATCCCATATTGAACTCCCAGATTGTTTTGCTTGTAGCAACTTGGGATAGACACTCCTCTGCCGACCGATCGGAGAATCCCTTGGGGGCCTGAAAGTGCATCGAGGGTCTGTCCTGCAAGAGAATCCTTTTGAGGTCTGAAAGCGCCTCAAGGAACGGTCCTGTTGGAGAATCCTTTTTAGCATCAAGGGTCCTTTTTAGCATCAAGGGCAGTGTGAACTGCCAGGCTCCTGTATGAGCGACTGGTAGCAGGAACAAACGTGGGGCTTTTGAGGGGAAACCGTGAGTCACTCACTCCAGCACTGCAGCAGCCTCTTCTGGTGGTCCCCCCCCCCGCCCGTGAGTCAGTGGCGCAGCTGTGGGATGATTTAGAGGCTCCTGCCAGGGCCTGTCTGGGTTACTGACAGAGCGCCATTGTAGCCTAAAGCCCAGAGAGGCTCTGTTGGAAGAATAGCAGTGACGAAGGGGAAGGGCAGCGGGATTTGCTGTTCGAGCAGGATTCCGGATTCAGGGAGGGAGTGCCAATCCACCCTCCACCCACAGCCATTCCAGCCTTTATTATTAAGAGAGATTTTAGTGGCGGCTTCAAATGTCTGCGAATGCAGGCGGACTTTCCTCCCTCTAGGCGCATGCCCTTGCTTGGGTAATCCGCTTGCTTTTCTGCTCACCTGCCCAGGGGCCCACCTGGGCAGAGGCCCCAAAATGGGCATCATGGGGAAATCTTGCAGATTCAGAAAACACGTGTTAAATTATGTGCTTTCTTTCATTTCAGTAGGGAATGATTAAACCTGTTTTTCAAGGTGGAAGATTAAAAGCCCAATACCTCAATGAATGTGGGTGACAGGCCAAGCAGAGCAGCCCCGTTGCCCATTGAAGCATGGTGGCGGGTCGCGGAGAGAACTACTACAAATATTTATATACTGCTTTTCAATAAAAGTTCCCAAAGTGGTTTACACAGAGAAATAAAAATATATAAATAAAGATGGCTCCCTGTCCCCAAAGGGCACAAAATCTAAAAAGAAACGTAAGATAGACACCAGCAACAGCCCCTGGAGGGATGCTGTGTTGGGGATGGATAGGGCCAGTTGCTCTCCCCCTGCTAAATAGAAGAGAATCACCACTTTAAAAAGGTGCCTCTTTGCTCAGTTAGCAGGGAGACCGCAAAGGGAGGGAAAGCATTTTGTTTCACTCATGTAAATGGTGCTATCCAAAGGTTCTCCTGTGCACCTGCTGTTGAAAAGAACCGGAGGTGTGCTGGAGCAGGACTGTGCATGGGCCTGAGCCTCTATATCCCACCCTTCCAATGTCCACAACAGCTGAGCATCCGCAGAGAGGAACACAAGAAGAAATGCACTCTGATTCCAGTCAATGAACCATCTGGGTCTTGAGCCTTTTGGCTTTCCTTTGCCAATCCTTTCCTTCCAGTTTGGGATCTTAATGTGATATGCAGTTTGTGAAGTAGTTAACTGGAAGATTACCAATTTCTTTCACTGAGGGGTGCTCAGTGGGGGCAAAGAGGGACCTGGTGAGGGTGCTGTGTAGTGTTCCCTCTAACAGCGATTCCCAGGTGTTGACTACAACTCCCAGAATCCCCAAGCAAAAGCCATGGCAGCTGGGGTTTCTGGGAATTGTAGTCAA
The DNA here is from genome assembly GCF_027244095.1 of Hemicordylus capensis. NCBI lineage: Eukaryota > Metazoa > Chordata > Lepidosauria > Squamata > Cordylidae > Hemicordylus > Hemicordylus capensis. The sequence goes on along the minus strand of NC_069664.1, from coordinate 18,026,236 downwards.
CAACATCTGGGAATCCCTGTTAGAGGGAACACTGGTGCTGTGAGGTGGCAGTGGTCTTGTGGGAAGCACTTGGCTGCTGGGTGGCTAGCAGCTCAAGGTGGCTGTTGACACCTTGGCCCACGGCAACACTGGATGCTGGTAGCCTTTTTGCAGCTGAGGGGCAGCATGGTATAGGAGTCTGGGAGAAGAGCTGGTCTTGTGGTAGCAAGCATGAATTGTCCCCTTTGCTAAGCAAGGTCTGCCCTGGTTTGCATTTGAATGAGACTCCATGTGTGAGCACTGTAAGATATTCCCTTTAGGGGTTGGGGCCACTCTGGGAAGAGCACCTGCCTGCTTGCATGCAGAAGGTTCCAAGTTGCCTCCACGGCATCATCAAGATAGGGCTGAGAGAGACTCCTGCCTCTCCCCCCAAAACCACTGCATGCTGTGGTTAAAGCCCTCTTCCATAGAACTGCGATTGGTTTCCTGGACCACAGTTATCTCTTGCCTGTGGAAAGAGAGAGCTGAGACCATGACATGCTTGTCCAAATTACTTATTTACAACATCCCAAGCTTGGAAGAGGCAGGGATTCTTTTCTGAACATATGAACACACGGTGCTGCTTTATACAAGGTCAGACCATTGGCCCATTTAGTTCAGTACTGTCTATTCTAATTGATAGCAGTAGAATTTCTCCCCATCGCCAGTGAACTGATCCTTTTTAACTGGAGATGGCCCAGAAGTGAACCTAGGACCTTCAGTACACAAAGTGTGTGCTTGCCATTATCTCTGCCCTGAGAAGTGACTTTTGAGTCTGATCCTGAGGAGGTGGTGAGACTAGAACTAGACTCAATTCCAGGCCCCAACACCAGATCAGAGTCTGATGGAATCCTGGAACTGGATCCATGAGAAATGGCATCCCCAGAGCCTGAGCCCCCTGAAGAACTGGCCTCTTTTACACTTCATTCTTCCTAGTGTCTCCACACCAGCACTAGCAACAGGCTAAGCAGGTTTAGGTAGAAAGGAGGAGTGCCAAGATAGGCCAGAAGGTTATTGGTCATGGCCCTTTAAGATTCCTGCTCTCCAGTCAGGGAGACTGAGCCCAGAGGGGGTAGTCTTAGCTCAGAGGTATTTAAAAGCTCAGTCTGTCTATGAGTGGAATCAGAGCCACTTGTACCTCTTGAGCTGTCCGTGGTGCTACAGCCTCACCTTGCCAGTCTGGTTCTCCTCTGTAAAACAGGAAGTGCTCTACCACTGGGCAGCAGCCCCTTCCTCCTCTTCTTTGTGTCTGGAGTGCAAGGAAGTGGATAACATAATATCAGTCAAAAGAAGAATGTTGGAGAAGACACAACGGCTCCAGTTTAATAAGGCATAAGAGTTGCTGCAGGGTAAGGCACTGGTATGAATATGTCATATTGCTAACTCAGGATGGAGAATTCACTTCCAGTTGATGAAGAATTGTTTGAAGAGAGGACTCTCGCGGCCTTGGGGCAATATTTCAACCTGGAATCAAGAGAAAAGCAGGTGAGATGTCAAACTCCAGTTTCCCCACTGATCTGGAGATAGACCAGCGGGTGTCTAAAAGGCATAAGCCCTACGTTATGATATACTTGGTTCCAAATTTTTCCTCTCTTCTCAGGAGTGCTAAAGGACATGGGGTCTTGAAAGCTCTTGGAAGGGACTCTTTGGAACAAATGGCAGATGAGGTTGCATACACTTAAGAGTAAAAGTGATGCGCTTTGGGTCAAAAAAATAAATAAATCCTAACCTCACTTTATAGACTGTTGAGGTCTGAAATGACAGTGACTAGCCAAGAGAGAGATCTTGGGGTAGTGGGTAGCTCAATGGAAACACTGACCAGTGTATGGCATCCTGTGAAAAAAGGCTAATTCCATGCCAGAGATTGTTGGGGAAAGGACTACAAATAAGATAGACTGTATCGTAATGCCTGTATTTATTTAACATTTATTTAACATATTTTTATACCGCCCAAAACTTACGTCTCTGGGTGGGTTACAATAGGTGGAATGGGCACATTTGAAATATTGAATATTGTTCTGATTCCCCAACTCTAAAAGGTAACTATAAAATTCGAAAAAGGCAATGAAAATGATTGAGGAATTAGAGTACAATCCCTATGAGCAAAAGCTAAGGGACTTGCATTTGTTTAGTTCAGAATACAGATGATTACAGGAGAACCTCGTTATCCGCAGAGATTTATCATCCACGGATTTGCATATCCCCAGTCTGGTAAAAGACACCCGACCTCAGCGTACGTGGGGGGAAGGGGGGGATACATTGACCTCGCATATCCGTGGGTTGGGGGTGGCCATAAATGACTGCGGAGGTAATTTCCAACTGCCATTTTGTTTCTTGGAGCCACAAAATGGTTCTGTTCAAGAAAAGAACAGGAAAACAGCAACTTTTGGTGATTTGGGAGCATTCCGGGGCACAGCATGACTCAGGGAGCAGCAAAACATGGTAAGCAGCCTCCCCCCTGCATTTCCTCGTGAAATTTGGCCTATTTTCAGCCATTTTTAGCAAATTTTGAGCTGACTGGGAAGCTAACCCCCACGATGCCATTGCCCTAATGCCTCAATATTCGTTATTTCGGTATCCACAGCTGCGGCTGGGAACAGAACCCCTGCAGATGTCAAGGTCCTCCTGTACTGTGGTGGGGAGAGGAATATTGCAGCAGTTCTCAAATTAGATGAATAAAGCGATTTAAAAAATCATCTTCCTTTATCAGAGTTGTCTGAATATTTGGGCTAGTTATCTGTGAAACCGCTGCTTACTTACCTGTGTGTTTGGGGGATACTTCATCCGGGCAATGAAGTCCTCGGCCACCTTCAGAGCTGCACGTTGTTCCTGTTCATTGGCTTTGTGACCTGCTCAGGGATGCAAAAGGACAAGTTAGAGGGAGATCTTGAGCTGGTTCAGACATCACGTGAAACCCCAGTTAAAGCCGGGCTCCATGTGATGTCCCTGAACAGCGGGAACACATACTCCTCCCTCCCATCTTGACGTGAACATCTACTTTCTAACTTGATTAAAATAAGCCAGGATTGGTCAAGTCAACTCAACCCAGCAATCTCAGCTTATTTTAATTGCTTCAAATAACCTGAGATCTGTAACTCACTTCAAATCCTGGTTACTGATCTCAGGTGGTTTGAGGAAAGTATGTTAGAATAAACCAGGTTTGGTGGGTTTTGACATCATGACCAATCTTGGCTTATTTAAACCTAGATAGGAAGTTGACTCTTGTGTGGGGATGGGAGGGAGGAGAGTACGTTTCTGAGGCTCAGGGATGTCACACAGGCTTTAACTGAGGTTCTATGGGATTACCATAGTTACCTGGCCACAAGCAGAGGAGACAGGGAAGCCCAACTGGATGGGCACGAGTTGATTATTTCTGGGAAGGAGGGAGGTGAATTAATATTCTTAGAGCATATCTGGTCTATAACCCATCTTTCTGACATCTAATTCTCTATGTGGAGGGAACTGATTTCCATGGAGGAGCATTTTGTTATGTGAATCTGCATCTGCAGTCTGAAGTAGTACAAGTTTACTACCTCAATGAGAACAAGGTCTAAGAAACACACCGTTGGCAGTGTCATAAGAACTGACAGGGAAAGACCAATCAGAATTGGAAAGACCAAACAGTGCTGGCAGGGAAAGACCAATCTGAAGGCTGTGCTTCTGGAGAGCAAGATACAGTTCCCAGCGGAAGAACTAATCAATCAGAAATGGAGCACTCTTCTCTGCTTATCCAAGCTCCCCGCCTGGCAGGCTTGTGGTAGCATGTTCTTTTTGCATCTTTGGTCTCATGCCAGGAGGTGAGGTTGTTTTCTTGGCAGGGGGTGAAGAGGTTTACCTTTCCAAACATAGATTTTTCCACACTGGCCATTGTCCAGAATGAAACAGTCATCTGTGATAAGCTGATCTTGGCGGAATGGGCTGGCCTCAGAAATCTTGGTCAGGCTCATCTTACCTGTCATGTCTGAGACCTGAGAAGGAAAGAGAAATGGGCCCCCTCGTGAAATGAAGGTCTCTTAGACCTGGATTGTCAGGTTCGCATGACACACCCATGCTCAACGTAGGCTCCCCAACGGGGAAGTAGGGTGCTTGTGCATTCCCAGGGTTCCAGCTGTTCTGCTGAACCTCAAATTTGATGTGACGTTTGAAGCCTCCCTAAGTCATGGCTAAGCACCACTGAAATCAATGAGATAACATAGTCATGACTAACTGAAGCCTGGATGCTACCAAGGGAGAACAGTTCTGGATGGTCAAAACAGCAAATACTGGGCTAGGAATTATGCAGAAAGAGATCGAACCAGCAACCTTCTGCTTGTTAGTCAAGAGCAGTTATCCTAGGATAATCACCGTAGACGCTGCTGGCAATGTCCAGTGTGGCTACAACTTACCCCTGTTAACTTGGTGAAGAGGTACCTTTTAATGTGGTGATTCCCTTTATTTAGCAGGGGGAGAGTAACTGGCCCTCTCCACCCCCAGCACAGTACTTCCAGTGACTGTTGCTGGTGTCTATCTTGTTTCTTTTTAGATTGTGAGCCCTTTGGGGACAGGGAGCCATCTTATTTATGCATTATCTGTGTAAACCGCCCTGAGCCATTTTTGGAAGGGCAGTATAGAAATTGAATGAATGAATTAATTAATGAAAGAAAGAAAATTAAAATGCCAGTACTGTGATGCCTTTATGTAGATCTCTGGTGCAACTGTATTTTGGGTATAGAAAGGAGCACCTAAAACTAAAACCTCGTGGAGTTTTGTTTTGTTTTAGCTCAGGGAAAATAATGACTCGGGAGGCAGATATAATCGAGGTCTACCTGTTGAAGCTGATGATGCAATTAATTTCATTGGATGGAATTAACTGGCAGTAGATTCAGAATAGAATCTCAAAGCACATAAGAAAAGTGCTTCGTACAACATATTAACCATGCAAAAGGTCCCAGTTTAAATCCCTGGCAGGATTTAATATTTGTCTGAAACAGACAGAGAGCTGCTACCAGTCAGTGTAGACAATGCTAGACCGAGCAAGAGCCTGACTCAGTATAAGATTGCTTCATATATTCATCAGAAACATCCACCATAGCTCAGTGGCAGAGCATCTGCTTGGCATGCAGGAAATCCCTGACATGACAAGATAGTGCTGGGAGAGAAAGACCCCTGAGCCTAAAACCACAGGGAGCTGCTCGCCAGTCAGTGTAGACCAGGGGTTTCCCATCCGTGGTACTCCAGATGTTGCTGAACTACTAAAATGTAGCTGGGGGTGATGAGAGTTGTAGTTCAGCAAGATCTGGAATGCCACCGGTTGGGAACCCCTGGTGTAGACCATGCTGAGCGAAAAGGACCAAGAGTCTTATACCAAGGCATACCTTATACCTGTTGCTTCAGCTCCCAACATCTAGCTGGCCACCTCTGCAAACAGGATGCTGGAACAGAGAGAGCTTTTGGTCTGAGCCAGCGGGGATCTGATCTTTTTCTTCTTTTGATAGGGTGTTGCCTTATATAGTAGAGCCACCTTAAGTGGCGCAGCGGGGAAATGCTTGACTAACAAGTAGAAGGTGGTCCATTCGAATCCCCGCTGGTACTATATCAGACAGCAGTGATCTAGGAAGGCATCATCTCATACTGAACAGGAGGCGGCAATGGTAAAGCCCTCCTGTATTCTACCAAAGAAAACCATTAGGCACTGTGGTCGCCAGGAGTCAACACCAACTCGACAACACACCTTGCCTTACCTTACCTTATATAGTACAGCTGCGGCTGCATTCGACTGGTCAGCCATGATATCCTCTTCTGGACTGCCCTCTTTCAGAGCTGGTTTAGGGCCCAAGACCTAGAAAAATGAGAGTGTGTGCTGAATGCTGATAGCTCCTTACTGCCAATTAATCTCGGGCCTCAGAATCCCAGCTCCATGCTACAACTGGCCTTCTTGTGGGCAGCACTGGCTGGAAACCTCTTTTGCGTAGATAGGACAATTTAGATTCTGGGCACTCAACAGCCCCGCCCCACGGCCACTGCTTCCTGGGGGCTGGACTACACTGTTCACGGATGACAAATATGGTGCTACCTGAGAACTTGCATACTACCCATCGCAGAACCCAAGGGGAAGACTTGTGGTACGCAAAGGCAATCAGGAATATTAATAGTTTAATGAAATAGCTATTGTGTACAGAGAGGCAAGTGCAGAATGCTTTTCAGTGCTCTTGCTGCTGGCTGTATGTTAGCCCCACCTCTACAGCAGGACTGGAACTCAAGCCCCATTCCAAAGCTGGCCTGGATCAAGGAATGGATTAACCAAAAACACCACACCCATCATGCCCCAACCTCTCCCTCCCCATCAAGGATCTTACCTGTATCATCTCTGCGGGCTCCTCGCCGTCTGCCACAATCTCCACTCGGGCCTTCCCCTTCCTCTCACTATCCCGGATCGCCGTTGCTAAATCTCGGGCTTTGTTGCGCTCCAGAATGTTGGATTTCCCCCCACACCAAGTAAAGATGCTCTGAAAGGAGAGGATAAAGGGTGGCCACCACAGCTCCTAAGCTCCAGTTCAGCCACACATTTCTCCATCCATCACCTCCAGCAGGGCTTTTAAAAATATGCATTTGGATAAAAAAACATGCAGATTGCAAAGAAGACCCAACCAAGTTCTAAAAGAATGTTTGTGCAGTTTAACAATTAAAGCCATGCAGGAAATTGTATTATGTTGGTGGCTGATCACCATGAGCCCAGGCTCCTCAAGAACAGAGGTTCTCAACGAAGGGTCCTCAGATGTTATTGGACTTCAGCCCCATAATCCCCTGCCCCAGTGGTTGGGGACTATGAGAGTTGAAGTCCAATAACATATGGGGACCCAATGTTGAGAATCCCTGCTCTAGAACCCCAGGTTCTAATCAAGCATACCCATTTCTCCTCCTCCTGCCAAAGCCACTTCCCGCAAACTCCACTGCTGCTCCCCAGAGTCCTCACCAGTGAATACAACACTCTTCTGCATCCATGCAGTCAAGTTCCCAGTTCTGAGAACTTTCTTCCTCTCTGTGTAGGCTCCTAAATGTTATGGAATGCGATTCTTCGCAGCAAATCATGTGTGTGCAGATGTGTGCGATAGCAGCTCATGCTATGCACACAAATTATGCTCATGTGCCATTGTGCGATTCTGAATTTTCCTTCTAACAGGAGTTCTAACCCTTACACTGTTCTGTTTTCCCCAAAACATCTCTTGCTACCCCGTTTTGTTGAAGACCTTTCCCAGACGGGCGGCTTTACTGTGGCAGGAAGTGCCTAAAGTTAAGTAGTGCTACTCTTTTGGAACACACACACAATGTGCAATCACTGCATATCATCAAGTGCGAAGCTGAATAATGTCAACCTGAATAATGGCAAACAATGACAGACTTGACTACTGCAATGCACTCTATGTGGGGCTGCCTTTGTACGTAGTCCAGAAATTGCAGTTGGTCCAGAATATGGCAGCCAGTTTGGTCTCTGGGTCATCTTGGAGAGACCATATCACTCCTATCTTAAAAGATCTACACTGGTTGCCGATAGGTTTCTGGGCAAAATACAAGGTTTTGGTTATAACCTATAAAGCCCTAAACAGCTTAGGCCCTGGGTCTTTAAGAGAATGCCTTCTTCGCTATGAACCACACCGCCCATTGAGGTCATCTGGAGAGTTTCGTCTGCAGTTGCCACCGGCTCGTCTGGTGGCTACTCAGGGATGGCACGGGCCTTCTCCATTGCTGCCCTGAGGCTTTGGAACACACTTCTTGCTGAAATAAGAGCCTCCCCATCTCTTACAACTTTTAAAAAGGCAGTCAAGACACATTTGTTCACATTTGTCCCAGGCTTAATTAGATATTATTTTAATTGTGTTTTTAATAGTTTTAATGTTCTAAATTTTAATTGTTGTAATGTTTTAATCTTTTTATCTGTTGTTTTCATTGTTTTGTTGTAAACCACCCAGAGACTTGCATTTTGAGTGGTATACAAATGTGTTAAATAAAATAAATAAGTAAACCTTCTGTTGCCGTCCTGACGTTGTTGTAAATGATTCCCTCGTATGAACTCCCCCCACCCCACCAGCCTCAGTGTAGCAAAACTGTGTGCAATCACCTTTTGGAAAAGCTTCTGCTGAATGCACATCTATGTGTACAAACACTAGCAAGATATGTGCACATCGCTACCATGCCAGACATATCTCCTGCCCGACACCCACATTTCCCCTCTATTCCCCACGTGTTTTCTCTCTTCCAGACTCACCTCCCCTAAATCCAGGATGAAGCAATCGCCGGTGTTGAAACTAGACCAGCTCATCTCCTTCTCAGTGGCTCGGATGTTCTTTTTCCCTTTCACCTGGTAGAGTTTGCGGATGGGAATAGGCTTTGAGCTGGACTGGGTTTGGTGAAAGGCGGATTCTACGCCTCCTTCCTGTGGAAGACAGAAACATTGGCTGAGACCTAAAACAAAGTAGGCAAGATAGTGCAGTTGGGTTGGGGGCAGTGTTCCCTCTAACAGGGATTCCCAGATGTTGTTCACTGCAACTCCCAGCACCCTCAGCAACAATGGCCTTTGGCTGGGGATTCTGGGAGTTGTAGTCAACAACATCTGGGAATAACTGTTAGAGGGAACACTAGCTGGGGGAGACTCCCAGAGATAAGAAGCACAAGGAGGAGGAGGAAGCGATGATTACTACTACTTATATACTGCTTTTCAACAAATGTTTCCCTAGAAAAATAAATAAGATGGTTTCCTGTCCCCACAGGGCTCACATTCTAAGAAGGAAACATAAAGTAGACACCAACAACAGCCACTGAAGGGATGCTGCACAGGGGTTGGGTAGGGCCAGTTGCTCTCCTTCTGCTAAATATAAGAGAATCACTACTTTAAAGATTTGTCTGCTCAGCAGAGGTTATATAGTGACTTTGAGGAGTGGGGATGAAGGGAAACAGAGCCACCAATGGGCACAATGTCACCATCTTCAGATGGCCATGAACATAGGCTTTGGACAACAACTGTGCTGATGGCCACCATCTTTACCCATAAAGCAATGCTTCCACATCTCCATCCATTGACATAGCAGGAGCTGGGGGGTGGGATAGCGGCTGCCCCCCCATCCTTGGTCCCCACAAAAGTACTCAGCCAAGAGCCCTACAAACCTGGTGCTGGGACTGCTCTGACAGTTGCATTCTGCACCAGCTATCATTTCCAGAGACTCTTGAATAGTGGTACCCTATATAGAATGCACTACAATCATACAATCTAGATGCTAACAGGCTGTGAATTACAATCAGGTAGTTTAAAACCTAAGAGTTTATGATGGAGCCTTCTGGGTTGGTTTGTGCCAAGGCAATATCATATTAAACATAACAGGCCTGTTCACATGAACATTTGGGGTCAAGTTGGAGGGTTAGAGAGCTCCTTCCCCAGTAGTGCTACATGCTCAGAACTTCTGTTTGGGTCAAAACCCCCAAGAAATACATGATTAAGCCATGTGAGGCATTCATTGTTGAAATCGGGAGCTGCAAGCATGGAATGTCCTCCAAGGCCTAGCTAGCCTTCCCAGCATGCTTTGCACTGCCAGGAGACTGGGAAGTCTTGTGATGTCAGCAGCTGCCCTCTGATTGGCCGTGAAGGAGCAGGAGGCCTGCTGAAGTGGCTCCAGCTACAGTATCATAGAGAGTGCTTTGCAGAGTGGTACATCCATGGATGGCAACCCTTGTAGACACAGCTCTCTATGGTTTGCATGCCTGCTAGGTCCTGATGGCTGGGTAGAAAAGGTAAGTGGATCCACATGACCAGAAAAACAAGGTTGGAGAGCTCTCCTCTCCTCATACCTGGGTTAAGAGCCAGGTACAACAGCGTGGTTATCCTTCTTTGAGAAACCTGAGTTGGAAGGATTTGCATGGGTTCTCAGAATCATGCAAAACATGGCAACCCAACTCCTACCCTAGTTTTAATGGTTGTGTGAACAGTCCTATTGAATTATTCATAATAGCACTCCGAGCAAAGCAACAGGGCTGCATCCTGAAAACTGGGCATGTCCAGCACCTCTCTCACCTGGTATTTGATGCCATGGGGAAAATACTCCATAAACACATCAGACTCATTGCCCTGTACTTCCCGGTACTGGATGGGTTTTTCTTGCAAGAAGGAGTTGAAATGGGTGGAAAGGAGAGCACAAGCACCTTGCTCATCCCGGGAAGAGTTCTGGCCTGGAGGTCACGGAGGAGAAAAAGCTGTTACTGGGAATTATCACAGTGATTTTTAATCATTAAGCATTAGTGATTTGTTTAATTATTGATTAAGTCACTACTTGAGTGACAGTTCTCATTTCCATGGAGCAGGCCTGTGTCGCTCCTGACCCATTATCTGATTAGAAGTAGAACAAATGATATAAAACAATGTAATATATGCAAATATGCAGACTTTGCATAAGAGAGATCTGGTTTCTAGAGGGTTTCAAAAGTCGGCCATGTGAGTTCAGTTGGGTACACCCTAAAACAGGACTGCTCAGCTTTGGCCCTCCTGCAGATGTTGACAGCTCCCATAATCCCTGGCTATTGGCCACTGTCACTTGGGATTATTGGAGTTATAGTCCAAAAACAGTCGGGGGGCCAAAGTTGAGCAGGCCTGCCCTAGAATATAGACAGCGGAAGCATGGAAACCATCAACCAACATAAGCTCATGTTGGTGTTTGTCATTGTGCTAGGGAAGGCCAAATGTCATATCTTCCATATGGAAGAGAGTTCCCCTAAAATTCTAGTATACACAGGCTATGAAGTCTTAAGGGTGTTTTCCTTAGTACATAAATAGCAGCAGTCCTGCCGACTGTAGATCCGAGCACACATTTTTCACTGCATATGCTTGACCAAAGAGAGGTTGTGAATGAAGAGCAGAGGGTGCTTCTTATAGAATCAGCCCACAGCTGGGTTCCACATATGGATGCTTCATCATGATCTGACCACGCATTGCTTACCAATCCAGATGTGCACACTAGATTGCTCCTCAGGTCCATTGTGAAGAATCAGGTAAGAATCCCCAGAGTAGAATATGCCTTTCATGTTTTCTGGGATGGGCACAGGCTTCATCTTCTCCACACGCCAGATGTGTAAGCCCGGCTTTTTGACAGAAGCATCAAAGGGAGAACCACTACCAGACAGAAATGGAGGAGGAGATTTATTAGAAGGGAAGATAGATAAAACTGGAGCAACCCATGCCCAGATTACTGATGGCTGGTTTCCTGAGATGAATCAGAGATTCCTGTCTTGGCATGGGTTCACAGAATCATGCTCATGCTGGTTACGGACTTCACACCTAGATCCAAATGATTATGTGAACGAGGCCAGTAAGATGCAGGTAGGGATGAAGGAACCAAAGAGAAGGAATACATCCAAGAAGGTGGGATGGTAAGGGATATAAGGTGAATCCAGGTGGATGGGAGAAAGCAGGCTGGGGGAACGATATTGTTTTCATGGCAATCAACTTATTTGGGAAACAGTCACTGAACTAGCAGATTTTTTGAGCGAGGTCTCACTAGTGTGGTGCAGTGGACAGAGTGTTGGACTTAGACCTGATTCCAATCCCCACAAAGCTTACTAGGTGGCCTTGGGTCCAGCACCACATCTCAGCCTAGCCTACCTCAGAGGGTTCTTGTGAGTATAAAAGGTCAGTGGGGTGGCCGTGTAAGCTCTTTGGAGGAGAGGCAAGATTTTTTTAAAATGTAGTGTGTACAAATGAATCAGAGGCTTAAGTATCCAAGATTCACCTGCTCCAGCAAGACCAAGGGCAAGATCAAACTTGCCTGTCCCACCCACCCCCCACCTGCTTCCTGATAATGCAGACAATGTCAGGGTGGGGTTCATCTTCCATAGTGAAGCCCTGTGGATGACCCCTGAGAGACAGCAGCAGTGGGGTGTGGCTGGGCACCCGGTGGAAGTCCTTGTTCATATGGAGAGGAGCCATGATCACAAGATCATAAGCATAGTATTACAGACCTTAGGGACCAAGGTTTGAATCTTGATTGTTTTGATAAAATGAACCCAGAGGGGAATCAAAGGAGACAGTGGCTTACATACAGAGTACTCATCACTCCATTGGTGCCTCTAGCAATGGTGGAAAAGGCTCTGTATGAAAGACGCTCTGCTATGTCCAGCTGAAAGCTGGGAGTCTGGCAGAGCTGTGATGATGCACAGCATCATTTGCACTGAGCCTCTTCCACACTTGCTAGAAACATGGTGAATTGGTGAGTTCCATGCAGTCATCCCTCTTGGGAGCGGAGCTCACTGAGATGTATATGAGCTCCAGCTGATGCGTCTGAAAAGCTGGGCTACTGTTGCAAAAATCAGTGGCTGACATGATGCACAACCTACCATCTTGATAACACGACACCCTGGGTCTTCTGCAGACTTGTAGGCAGTCCTGATGCTGTTCTGAATGAGTGGTTGCACATTCCCCATTGCAGCGCTAGGGAAAAACTAGTAGTGCCGCTTGCTGTGTAACTGCAAGTTCAGAACAGTGTCAGGGTTGAGTATAAGTCGGCCATAGCTGCAGGGCGGAATGTTACAGAGCGGGAGGCTGCACATCATGTCAGCCGTTATTATTTATTCAGTGTATATCCCAGCTTTGAAGTCCAGAACTGAATGCTCAAAGCAGCTAATCAACATTACAATAAAACATATTACAATATCTATAAAACATCTGAATTACAAAGGCATTGAAAACACCTTTGGAAATACTGCCAGCAACCAAAGCAAAGCCCCGCCTAATAAAAGTGGCCGCCGGGTTTTGATAGGATGGGAAAGAAAAGAGTTCATTACCTTTTGGGGATAGGTGTATACATGGTTCCAGGGATCTGCTGGGAGACAAAAGAGCTCAAGGTTATCAAAGGAGGAGCAGAACCAGATATGTAGCTAGGTGCTTAATGTTAGAAAGCTTGGAGGGGAGATTCCCTTATCCAGTCCTGCTGCAACGGAAGTGTACAAGTAAGGAGAACACTGCCAATTAATATTGTCCGGAGACACGGAGTTAAAATTCTAAATAAAGTACTTTATTAAGGAAATCCATCAGGGAGATAGATAAGGCCTACATGCCATACAAGAAGGGGGGAAGGGAGAAGAAGGAAGTCTCTCTCTCCAGGTGAGAGAATGAAACCTGAGACTATCAGTCTAACAATGGGGCAGTAGAGTAGAGAAAGCATAGTCAGAGAGGGAATTCCCTTGCTCACTTTCTTTACCCCTGCTGCCCCTAGTGGTCAATACTGTTGCTGGCACTAGGGCGCTTTCCAGATTACTCGCTACAACAGTGTCACTACGTGTCCTCCAAGTGTGCTTCCATACTGCCTGTGTTTTGACATCTCAGTCTCTGCGCTGTCAGCAAAGGTGCCATTCACATTGCCAATGCCGCCTTCTGGGTTTTATTGTTGCGTTGCAGCCCTATAACGTTGCACGGGCATTGCAAAAAACCCACAAAAAATGTATTTCCCTGTTGTAGGAGTTTTGCGCAAGCTAGAATAGACTGTTCCCCCTGCTGGTGGCTTTGCACAATGAACCGCTTCAACCCTTTATTTATGTTCTGAGTACGATCAAGCCGAATCATTTATTTTATTTTATTTTACTTATTTTATTGTTAAATTTATATAGCGCCTTTCATTAAAACAATCCCAAGGCGGTTTACACAAAAATAAAAAACAAGACTATAAAAATGACACAATTAAAATATTAAGCTAAAATATAAAACAAATCTGACTAAAAAGATTTAAAATACAAGCATAAAAACTGTACAAAATACAAAGAAGCAGCAGTAGAGACAATCATATAAAAGCCTGGGTAAAAAGCCAAGATCTAACACACTTTCTAACAACTGTGATGGAGACCGAGGAAGGAATAGCCACCAGGAGAGCATTTCAGAGTCTGGGGGGCAGCAACAAAGAAGGCCCTGTCCCGTATGAACGACAACTGAGCCTCCCTCATTGTCAGCAGCCAGAGCAGAGCCCCCTCAGATGATCTCGTCAAGCGGGCGCAACCCTTGGGAGCAGGCGGTCCCTCAGGTATTCTGGGCCCAAACCGTTAAGGACATTTTACCACTGTTGTCATGGGTAATCTGGAACATGCCTAGATGCCATCAGGAGCTGCAACTCCAACACTTAAAAGATCTGGGCCCTGGGCACACAGCCCCCTCATGACAAATAAAGGCAATCATACCCACCCATCCACCCAGAACAATTATGTATGTTATAATTAAGTAATAAATTGTAGCTGGGGGCTGATGGGAGTTGTAATTCAACAAGATCAGGAGTACCACAGATCGGGAACCCTTAAGTTAGATAATCCGTCCATCTAACTCGCTATACTAGCTGGCAGCAGCTCTCAGACAAGGGTTTCAGACAAGGGTCTTTCCCAGCCCTCCCTGGAGATGCTGCCAGGGACTGAACCTGGGACCATCTGCCTGCAAAGCAGATGCTCCAACACTGAGTTACATCCCTCCCCAATGCTAATACTGCCTCATCATCCCATTTTGTGCCCAGAACAATTTCCTTGACTTTCCCTTCAAAGCTCTCCATGGTCATAGCCCACCCCAACTTTCGGTCCTCATTTCCTGTCATATCCCAGGAAGGACTGAAGTCCTTTTCACCAGCATAGTGTAGTTATTAGGCTAGGACCAGGGAGACCTGAGTTCAAATCCCTGTCCAGCTATTAAACTCACTGGGTGACTCCTGGCCAAGTCACTTATCTCTCAGCCCAGGCTACTTTGCAGGGTGGTTGTGAGGATAAACATAACCATGTACTACTATGCATGATTTATTTGCTACAAACAAATGAATGCTGAGGAGGGATGCACATTCCTTGGTTTTGCTTTTGTGTCTGGAGGATATCAGCTGTCGTCTGCGGGACAGAATGCAAGGGGAAGCCAGAGGCAGAAAGCAAGACGGAAGCAATTAAATGCTGGTTTTCCCCACAGTTGCTCCTCTGTACTGACTTCTCTCTTTTTAAAAATGTTATTATCAAACCACAGATAACATTATTAATACATTTATAAGTATAATGCAACACATTGCTAATTAGAATAATCATTAATTTAGCATTGAATTTTCACTTGGGGGTTTGGCTGGAGCACTGTGTGAAAAAAATGAACAGGGCATTGCCTCTGAGGATATGCAAGGTGATAGGCAGTGCCAGGACTCCTCTCCTCTTCTACAAAAGGGAAGATGTTCCCACCTCTTTTCCTTTCCTCCTTCCTCATACAAGAGATCTCAAGCCTTATGGAAGACTCACTACCAATTCAGAACAGCCGCACCAAATTAAGATTTGCATAGTTATTACGTACGAATATTATCAGTTACGACTACATACTAATATTCATAGCAGTGGTAGTGGTAGTGGTAGTAGTAGTAGGTTAATGTATGTAGTTGGCTAGACACCTTTAAAAGAAGGCTAGACAAATTCATTGAAGAGAGATCTGCCATTGTGGCTACTAGCCATGATGGCTATATGGAACCTCCATTTCCCAAGGCAGTTTACCTAGGCACATAGAAAGCTGCCATATACTGAGCCAGACCATTGGTCCATCTAGCTCAGTATTGTCTACGAACCAGAGTGGCTTCTCTGGTTGCAGGCTGGAATCTCTCTGAGCTCTGTCTTGGAGACGCCAGGGCGGGAACTTGGAACCTTCTGCATGCAAGTGTGCAGATGCTCTTCCCAGAGCAGCCCCATCCCCTAAGGAGAATATCTTACAGTGCTCACACATGTAGTCTCCCATCCAAATGCAAACCAGGCCAGACCCTGCTTAGCAAAGGAGACAATTCATGCTTGCTACCACAAGACCAGCTCTAGGGGCAACAGCAGGGGAGGTCTATTCCCATTATGCCCTCTTGTGAGCTTCCTAGAAGCATCTGATTGGTCACTGTGACCAATGACGGACTCACAAGCTTCTTGTTCAGATCCAGTCGCATGCTGCAGTCATGCTCTTAAAAATGCTGCCTGTCATCCCACACTGCAGCCATTCCAAAGCATGCAGGCATTACGAAGATGCCCAACAGTCATGTGACAGCCCAGGAAACAGATGTCTTCAGAGCTCTCTAGCTCAGAAAGGTTGGGTGTGACTTACTGGCATGTCATGGGTTTCCACACTGATGGAGGAAATGCCAGCCTACTGCAGAGGGCGATGATTCAGGGAGGGGACCGGAGCAGTTATACTCCGTGCTGTCCTGTATTGTTAAGCAAGTCAGCACGGCTGGGATAGAGGCTGAAGTCAGTGGAAGATTCCATGTGTTGTCCTCAGGCACAGCCACTTTTCTGTGCACCACTGTTCCCTTACACGCAGCAACCTAGACTCTCTCCCCCCTCACTTCCCTTCACCTAGGAGGAACTGCTTCCTAGGAGGAACTACATCGAATACAAAAGAATTACAGATAGCTCGGATCTCTCTACCACCAAGTGGGAAAACCCCACTATATAACACCCAGACTTCACAAATATGTATATCTTGATCGACTATAAAAGGGAGAAAGCTGTAAGACAACTACGGTAAGTGGTTTAGGCACAAATTTAGGAACACACACAGCAGGTACGTAGACACTTCTTGGGAGGAGAGCGGAATGGTCCCCCTTCACTAAGCAGGGTCTGCCCTGGTTTGCATTTGGATGGGTGATTACATGTGAGTGCTGTCTGCTGAAAGATATCGCCCTTAGAGGATGGGACATAGCTCAGAGGTAGGGCATCTGCTTGCATGCAGAAGGTCCCAGGTTCAATCCCTGGCAGCATCCTCAGTTAGGGTAGGGAGAGACTCCTGCCTAAAACCTTGGACAGCCACTGCCAGTCAGTATAGACAATACTGAGCTAGTTGGACCAAGGATCTGACTCGACTTCCTGTGTTCCCATGTTCCTTCTCGGTGTAGGGAAATACACACACACAGGGGAACACATGTGGAAACGTACATACATATTTACACGCATACACATTTATGTTCCATAACATATATGGGGACCACACAGACAGACAGACACACACACACATTTCCCCTGTACTTGGTTTAGGTACCTGCACACCTGCGTATCTGGTACAGTGAGAATATAGGTCCTGTTACCTAATGACGCAGTGGGGAAATGACTTGATTAGTAAGCCAGAGGTTGTCGGTTTGAATTCCCACTGGCATGTTTCCCATATCAGGCAGCAGCGATATAGGAAAGATGCTGAAAGGCATCATCATCTCATACTGTATGGGAGGGGGCAATGGTAAACCCTTCCTGTATTCTACCAAAGAAAACCACAGGGCTCTGTGGGCGCCAGGAGTCGGCTCCAACTTGACGGCACACTTTACTTTACTTACTGAACAAGAGACCTACTTGGAGGCTAAGCTGATGAAAAGATTTCTGGCATTCAGCAGCAGAACGGTCAGTAGAAGCTGGGAAGAAGCAAGCAATACTACCGAGCAACAGCACACTCATGGATTCTTCACCCGTCAACCTGCCTGCCCTCAATCAAAGGCGACACTTTATCCCCGCTTGGAGAAGAGAGCTGCACAAAGGAGCAGAACATATTCACTCACCCCGTTTCTCACCTGCAGCCTCTGTTAAAGCAAAAGTTTTCACAGCAAGAATGTAAAATTAAACTTCCTGGGTGTGGCCGCCCTCTCTCTTCCTAGTCTCTGAGTGCAGACTGTTCATTGCCTCACTTCTTCTGTGGCTGCAGGGGAAAGAAAACAAAAGAGAGAGAGAGAGAGACTGCTGTGGTAAGCAAGAGTGACTCACTTCACTTCTGATTTGCCCTCATTCAGTTCCTCCAGTCATGTGTGCTGATGGGCATTGCTTGTTTCCCCGCTGCCCTTTGACCCTATTCGGGATCATTTGGCAGGAGTAAAGCCCCTATGGAAGCGGCAGAAGGTTCCAAGTTCCAAGCAGAGCTGGCAAGCATGTCGCCTTGGCTAAGCAGGCTCCACCCTGGTTTGCATTTGAATGGGAGACTACATGTGTGAGCACTGTCAGATATTCCCCTTAAGGGATGGGGCTGCTCTGGGAAGAGCACTTGCATGATTCCAAGTTCCCTCCCTGGCAGCATCTCCAAGATCGGGCTGAAAGAGACTCCTGCCTGTAACCTTGGAGAAGCCGCTGCCAGTCTGTGTAGACAATACTGAGCTAGATGGACCAACGGTTTGACTCATTATATGGCAGCTTCCTATGTTCCTACATCAGTGTGCTGCCCATGTGCTTTAACCTCCCAGAGACTTTGATAGTGGGCAGTATACAAATATGTTAAACAAACAAACAAACGTGCGCATAGTTGCACAGTCTTGCTGTTTGTTCAAGGAGAGAACGGGTTTTGCCTCCTAGGCAGAGCACCGGATTAGAAAAGTTACAAACACCCTGCAATTTTTATGAAGGGAAGCGAGAGAGACGAGAGGGACATCTCCACTTACAAAACCAAAAGGCCTGGGGGTAGAAACGCAATCAGCTCATGTTACAGCTCTTTCAGGTAAGGGCTGTGGAATTTCAGTGCATCACACACATGCCTAGCGCAGCAACTATAGATCACAACTTTGACTTGGAGATGTTTGCAGAGATTCTGGCTAAAAGGATCCCAGTGATCCTTCCTTAGGTAATACATATTGACTTAGTGACTGTTCACACAATGCACTTACAAACCAATTCAATAGGAAGCATCTTATTTTGTCCTTTTAGTTTCTGGGATGGTCAGAGCAGAAACCTTGTATATGCAGGGCTGTCAGAAGTTGTTTGGCTGCCCTAAGTTATAACTAATGTTTACCTTTGTATGCTGTTGAATGTGGCCTTTGGGAGGTGGGGTTGTATTTCCTTCTCATGAATGTCCTGATTGCAGCTTCCTTTTTCTGTGCCAAAGCAAAGACCTTTCCATCAATTCAATTGTACGGAACGAGAGAAAAGGCAGGGCGGTGGTATAATTGTCCCAAAGATCTGCGATAGCCTCAGAATTGTGTTTCCCCTGGAGCAGGGGTTTCCAAGCTTGGACCCCCAGATATAGGTGGACTACAACTACCATCATCCCCCTGCTACAGAAGCCATAGTCCAACAACATCTGGGGGCCCAAGATGGAGAACCTTACCCCTAGAGGGGTTTGCCAATCACCCTGGAGCTGCCCGTACCAGCTTTTGTGGTCTAAGCCTATCCACACCATGCTGCTCACACCAACATGGCAGCCAAAACACCACGAACTAGCCTGAATCAGTCCATAAGAAGATAAGAAGAGGCCTGCTGGATCAGACCTGAAGTCCATCCTGGTTTTCATTGTGGCCCACCAGATGTCTCTGGTAAGCCCACAAGCACGGCATGCCAGCAAGAGCCTTCCATACTCCCAGCAACCAGTATTCAGTGCTATACTGTCTCTGGATATGGAGACTGATGCCCATTCCTGGAGAATCCAGACTAATCCCCAACCTAACAGAATATGCTCCCCACTTTCTGCATAGCCTCCAACAGTATCTGCTTAATAACAGAAAACCACCTTTTCCATCATATGTACCAGCTGGTGTGCAAAATGCTTGGTTGCTAGAATGCTGAGAGACATTCCTAAAATGCTCGCTTGGTTGCTAGAAGGCCAAGAGCTTGGAGCCCAAACCTGGGCTTGGGGCCCAAACTTGTTATCTTCAGTGCTGGGACTCTATATAATACAAAGGGTATATATTTTCCACTCATTACTATGTAGCTATAAAAGCTTCCACATTGGTGAGAAGTCAGGGTGTGTGCAGGGAACTGGCTTTGGTGGTTTGGTTCGAATTCGAATCGAATTCAAACCAAACTGCTGGTCTGCGAGCCAGTTTGGTCGAATCGGCCAGGGGACCATTCCGTTTGGCTGAACCGGGCCAAACTGTTTCAACCTGGTTTGACCTGGTTCGAGGGCGATGTTTGTAAAGGGGAATCTGGTGAAGAGTCTAAGGCTGCCCTTAGAACAGTTTTAAAGGATTCCCTCCCCTTTGCTTGTAAAAGGAGACCCTCCCTGGATTCCCCTTTACAATCATAGCCCTCAAATTGGATCAAACTGAGTCGAACCAATCTGTTTCGGAGGACCAGACTCAGTCTGGTTCAGCTGGACAACTTTTGGGGAGGCTGGTCTGGTTTGAATTTGAACCAGTTGAACCAGGCCAGTTTGAATCGAACCCAGTTTGATTCAAACCAGTTCTGCACACCCCTAGTGAGAAGGGACAGGATGGCTCATGTGAGGGCAGGAATCTCAATCAGACTTGAGTTATGGCACATCTTAGAAAGTGAGTTTTGTTAGCAGATTTGGGTTCTGAATAAACCACTCAGGACCATAGTTAATAGCTATAAGAAACTTACTTAAAATAAGAAATAAGTTACATGTCTATGTCTGTGTGAGTCTTTGTCTATGCCTAGTTAGCACAAAAGCAGGTATGCAGAGATCCATTTATATATGAAACCCTCTACTTCCCTTCATTTCTAGAGGTAAGATTGTCTGGGAATAATCCCACCACCATTGCAAGGTCCAACACTTTGCCCTTGGCTATCTCATTTGCCCTTGGCAATCTCATGGTGTGTGTGTGTGAGAGAGAGAGAGAGAGAGGGAGGGAGGGAGGGAGGGAGGGAGAGATTAAGAGCTGTGTCCAGATGTTGATCTACTCAACTGCAAGAGGGACATATCTGCATGCAGCCCTAGAGCAAGGAAACCACAGACTTACTCATAACTGCAGTTACTTATCTGATGTCAATTTCATTTTACATTTAGGCTCCTAAAACCTGTTCCTTGTGCAGCCTTGTGTACAAGGAGAATGTGAGATCTCTCGATTATACAGAACCAATTACAATGATAAGAGCTAGAAGGGGCCACATCATATCCGTCACTGCTGGCTACAACCATCTCACCTCTGCATCTTTGTTGGGGAAGGAGTCTCCTTCCTTATTTCCAGTGATGGAGAAGAAATAGGTACAGGGCTGGAGAGATTACCCTTGGGCAGGTGTCCCCAACCTGTGGCACTCCAGATGTTGATGAACTATGACTCCCATCACCCCCAGTTGTAGTTCAACAACATCTGGAGTAACACAGGTTGGGGACACCTGCCCCAGGGAATAATCCAGCTGCCCACTGGTGGAGGAAGCCAGCCAGCAGCCTGTGTTCCTCCCACCGGCGGCTCCCCCCGCCACAGCCCCCTGCATCTGACGTCAGACGCTCCATCTGACGTCTGACGCAGGGGGCGTGACATTGCTCCTAAACAGGGCTGTTTGGGAGCATATTCCAGCCAGCGCCTCATTTACAGTGTGGCCAGGAATGCTCTCCCTGCCTTTAAAAGCAGCTCCTCGTCACACTGCGAAGGCAGCGCTGGCCAGTATTTGTTCTCAAACAGGGCTGCGTGGCCCTATTTGGGAGCAAAGGCATGCCCCCTGTGTCAGACATCAGATGGAGAGGGTGTGGCTGGGGCACCAGGAGCGGCCCCTGATTAGTTGTGGCCAGGGTTCTTTGAACCTGTCCGCTCAATGGTGGCCCCGCCCCTGCCTCTGCCTGATGGACAGTGGTGGCCCATGATGTATTGCTGCTTGAATTGGAGTATCAAAAGGCAGCCCCTCCCTCCCTCCCTCCCTTTCCTGTATGGTCTATTAAAGTCACTTACCCACATTCCTTCCTTCTTCCAAACCTCTTCCCTACTGCTGCTAACTCTGCCTGGAGCAATTCCTGGAATTCTTCCCCCCTCAGTACTATTTTTCACAAGATCAAGACACAAACATTTCCAGGCATGTGTTCAAGAGACCCATTCTTGGAGATTCCAGGGGAATCCTGGAGGGTTGGCGACCCTGTTCTTTGTGCTTCTTTTTCTTTTCCTGTTAGGAAGGGAGAGAAAAAGTACCATAGTGAGATTTTGCCTTCCTCCATCTTTAGGCCATCTGGGGGCAAAGGCAGCCCTAGAGGGCAAGGGGGCACATGTCCCCCCAAGAGAAGTAGTTTGCCCCCTATCGGCCTCCCATTTTTGTTTCAGAAATCTAAGATGTGGGGCATAGAGTGTTGACCTAGGATCGGGGAGACTGGAGTTCAAATCTCTGTTCAGCCATGAAACTCGCTGGGAGATTTTGGGCCAGTCGTGTATCTCTCAGCCTAACCTACTTCACAGTGAAGATGAAAACATATTGTGAGGATAAACATTTACACCACTTTGGGCTCCTTGGGGGAAGAGTGGGATATAAATGCAATAAATAAATATACAAGGGTGCCTGCATTTTTGTAAAGGGAGACAACCATATCATATGATGATGATGATGATGATGATCATCATCATCATCATCATCATTAGCTGCCCCATAACAAATTGTTCTCTGGGCAACTCACAACAGAGGATTAAACCGTACAATAAAAACACATAACACATTAAATCATAACAGACAAAAAAGGTGAAAAAGGTGTATTTTGAAAATCCAAAATACAAGACAAAGCAACTTAAAAACTCATTTAAAAATTAGTTTGAAATCAGATCAAATCTGAAAATTGGAATTTAAAAGGCTTGGGTGAACATAAAGGTCTTTACCTGACATCTAAAAGAACAAAGCGATGAAGCCAGGTGAACCTCACTGGGGAGGCTATTCCATAAAAATGGAATGCAATATGGAAGGCTATATGTCACACACACAGAGATGCTAAGCAATCACATTAGATCCTGACAATCAGGACAAAATATGTATATGCTGGTATTCTCAAATGAACGTATTTGAGTGTACAAAAACCACACAATGTGGGAATCAGCCTTCTTACAGATGTTTTGAAAAGTGGGGTTAATGATGGCGTGGTTGTGTTAATATAGCATGACCACAAGGTGTCAGCCTCCCCCTGAAGAGAAGCAGTAGGGGAAAGATATCCACATTGTCTAATCACGTCTGATGGAAAACAGAAACCTCAGTACCTTCTGAATGTAAAAGCTGATCTTCATGTTATATTAGCCTCGTGGCTTTTCTCCCCTCTTGCCATTGGGATCCTCTGAACAGTGATCTGGTTGAATGGGAAAGTACGCAGACCAATGATCTGACTCAGTATAAGGCAGCTGAGGCTGTTCCCAGGGGTGTCAATAGGGGGTGGCCCATGGGGCATTGGGCCCCCCATAGGTACATAGGAAGCTGCCATATATTGAGTCAGACCATAGGTCCATCTCTAGCTCAATATTGTCCACACACAAACTGGCAGCAGCTTCTCCAGGATTGCAGGCAGGAATCTCTCTCAGCCCCATCTTGGAAATGCCAGGGATGGAACTTGGAACCTAGATGCTCTTCCCAGGGTGGCTCCATCCCCTGCGGGGAATATCTTACAGTGCTCACACATCAAGTCTCCCATCCATATGCAGCCAGGGCGGACCCTGCTTAGCTAAGGGGACAAGGCATGCT
Source organism: Hemicordylus capensis (assembly GCF_027244095.1). Taxonomy (NCBI): domain Eukaryota; kingdom Metazoa; phylum Chordata; class Lepidosauria; order Squamata; family Cordylidae; genus Hemicordylus; species Hemicordylus capensis. The sequence continues at coordinate 18,002,893 of NC_069664.1, read as the reverse complement.
TGCTACCACAAGACCAGCTCTCTTCTTGAATTGCTCAGAACCCCAAATCTCACCAGCCACCTCGCCCCTCCATGACGTCTCCCAGGAAGGATATGCAGCAGTGGAGGCACCTGCAGAGAGCACAGGAAAGAGCTCCTAGCCTCACGGAGCTCTCTGCTCCTTCCCTCATCACAGGTGCTGTATTATAATATTAGAGACTTTAAAATATATATGTAATTAATCTTGAAGTATGACTGAGTTTAATGATCAAATGGGAGAACTGTGGACCCGGGTCCGGATCTCTAAAGTACCTAGCAACACCCCTGGCTGTCCCTCTAGCAAAGAAGCAAAGCAACCCTCTGAAAGGCTCTGTCTAGTTTCCCAAAGTGTGACATCTGGTAGAGTAATGGGAATCAGATGTGAGCCCAGCAGCAACCAGAGGGGTTTTTGGTTCTCATGGGCCCAGGTGTGGGCAGGGAGGAACATCTGGGGCAAGCTACACAACGGGACAGGAAATGAGAAGTCAAGTGGTCTAGTCTGGTCAGGAACAGCCTGATTCTCCACCTCAGGGAGTCATACCCACCCCGGACCTGCTAATGAGTTCTCCAGGGCAATTTGGTTCTCCAGAAATCTCAGGGTGGGGAATAAGGGGATCTCCAGATTACACAAAGATGCTTCCTTCCCCACATCACATGCTGCATGGCCCTTTGTAAGGAGGAGGATGGGGACATGGAGTGTTTCATGTGGGTCTGGCGGAGCTGCCGTCAGCCTTGATTGAAAGCAGAAGGGAGCTGTGAGCATGAAAGCAGCAGCTAGAGCAGAGCCCAGCAGCGAAGGGCAAAGAGCGGAGAAACCTCCCCAAGAAACGGCAAGCTGAAATCGCTGGTCGTCATGTGTCCTCAGCTGCATCCTTGCGGCCAATGCTGACTAGTATGGATAGAGAGCTGGAGTCGGGACTGGCAGATCTGGGGTCTTCCCAAGATCTGGGGTCTTCTCCAAGTCTTCCCTTGGAGAGCGGGACTTGTGGTAGTGAGCATGAATTGTTCACTTTGCTAAGCAGGGCTTGCCTTGGTTTGCATTTGGATGGGTGACGACATATGAGCTCTCTAAGATATTCCCCTTAGAGGATGGGGCTGTCGCACATGTGGTAGAGCATCTGCTTTGCATGCCAAAAAAGTCAATCCCTGGCTTCTCCAGGTAGGGCTGGAAAGACTCCAGTCTGAAATCTTGGAGAGCTGCTGCCCGTTAGTGTAGGCAATAGAGAACTAAATGGACCAAAGATCTGACTCCTTTTAAGACAGCTTCCTATGTTCCTTGGGTATAGATGCATTGCTTTTACTCGCAGGTTTCCCTCTTTCTTCCTATTGACTTCTGTCTCTGATTCACTTGAATCAGAGTACAAACTCATGAGGAAGCAGGGAAAGTCTTTTTATCTCAGCCTTTGAAAGGATAGTAGCCGGGGTCCGATCGAGAGGTGGCAACCCCCGCAAAGGCTTCCTGGGAGGTATCCTGTTGTTAAGTCATTTTGCTTCAAAACCATCCCATTCTCTAACCATTCCATTTTCTAATAGGAACCATATTTGTATACTTTCCCCTGGGGCTGGCTGCAAATCAAGAGGGTTCATTGTGAGCCCACAGGAGAATGCATGGCCTCCAGCCAAAGCCAAGTTCTAACAGCAACGGCTGACATACTGCACAGCATTCTGTCTGCCTTGTAATGGAACATGCGTGCAGTTGCTGAAGAGCACTCTTGCACAAGATGCAAGAAATGCGCAGATGCTGATGTGCGATGGACATCATCATACCTGCCAAGATCATACCTGCCAAGACCATCTCATCCCAAGATCATACCTGCCAAGATCATACCTGCCAAGACCATCTCATACCTGCCAAGATGTCCCTATTTTCCCATTTAGGGACATGTTGGCAAGTATGCTATCTCCGTGCTTTTCCAGGTGAGCTCTAGCATAACCACCAGTCAGTGGCCACTGGAAGATTACAATACAAACGAATATGCCCCCAAAGGGTATCAATGGAGTTCACAGAAAATGAATGACCATCACCAAAACAATAAAAGCCATCGAAGTCGAACCAGACTGATGCTTCCCTTTAAAACCATCCAGTTTATTCATACTGTCCAGAGATCACCTGCCTTGATGCATGATGAGGGTTGACTCAGATTTTCCCTTTCTTTGCAGATGTGGGAGGTTGGTTTAAAAAAAAAAAATTCCGTGACTCCATATATGGGAAATGTTCTGCGTAAATTGGTAAGATATGAGACTGAGTCACTGACAGATCTTTGTCATTCTGAGCTCTTTTTGGAGTTCCAGATTTCACAAATATGTCAGCGAGTCAGAGGGAGGCCTTTTACTTTTATGCCTAGCAGGCCTCTTGAGTTTTGAAATGTCTTGAAGAAATTCAACAGGTTCCAAAATGCCACTAGTGGAGCAAACCTGCCCATGTGGGTCAGAGGAGGTAGAAACAATACAACATGCTATATTCTGTTCCCCCTTTTATAAGAGTTCCCGTACAGGGTATATTACCCCTTTACTGTCAAGATATCCAGATAGACCAGAGGGATTTTATACAAATTTATTGCTTTCAGATACAAACCACTCAATCACGCGCATGGTAGCTAAATTTTGTATAGCAGCAGTTAAAATACGCCAACAAATGACTTAGTCATGATCCAACTGACTGTAATATTCTTATTTTGCTATTGTTCTTAATCTATGCATTCGATCTTTGATCGAAATAAAGATTGATTGATTGATTCAAGAGGTGAAGCTATATCTGTTTACTTTCTGCTTACCACACAACACTTAAAGACACATAAGCCCTGCCCCCTAAAAGCTGACAACTCTGGTCTGCCCATGTGTTACCCAGACCTACAATTGTGTTTTCCTGTGTACCAATAAATAGGAATCACTCCTGAATCTACAAAAATGGAATGTCTGAATGGGGACTGAACTCCTCCCTCCCCTTGCCTTATCCCCTGAGCCTGGTCTTTGGGTCTTCTTACATTGGACAAAATAAAATCAACACAGATGTTAGATTAGACAAGCAAACAGCTCACAGTGCAAATGAGCTGTTTACAGATTGCAAATATTTTCTTTCTTTTTTTTCTAGGCAGTGGATCCCGTGACATTACAACCTTCCCGGAGAAGATGTGAAATATTAGTGTCAGAACAAGCCACTTCCTGTAACGAACAAAGCACTTTTTTATATTTAGATACAGTACTGCAAAACATCTGTCTAACCATAATTCCAAACAGAACTTTCCTTAGGAAACAGGGGGCCCAGAACTTACTCCTAGAGGAATAGGGTTACCTGAGGAAGACCCCAAGGAGGCTCCTCTCTCTAAGAGTTGCATAGAACAAGAGTTGCAGAACACAATTTGCTTTGGGGCAGCTAACAAAGTTGTTTGTTATTATAGAAGGGCAAATTCCACCTGGTTCAGTTTTCTCAGTTATCCCATAAAGATACAGGAGATAAAAGTAGCCTGATTTTAGAAATCAGAGGAGAGGAGAGCTGGTCTTGTGGTAGCAAGCATGACTTGTCCCCTTAGCTAAGCAAGGTCCTCCCTGATTGCATATGCATGGGAGACTAGAAGTGTGAGTACTGTAAGAGATTCCCCTCAGGAGATGGAGCTGCTCTGGGAAGAGCACCTAGGTTCCAAGTTCCCTCTCTGGCTTCCCCAAGATAGGGCTGAGAGAGATTCCTGCCTGCCTGCAACCTTGGAGAAGCTGCTGCCAGTCTGTGAAGACAAATTGAACTAGATAGACCAATGGTCTGACTCAGTATATGTCAGCTTCCAATGTTCTTATATTCCTATGAGAGCGAAGTTAGAAAGAGTGAGGAAAATTACTCAAAGTAGTCCCTTTGAAATTAAAGGGACAAGTTATGCCTAACTTGTCCTTTTAATTTTAATGGGACTACTTTGAGTAATCCTCCTCCTCCTCCTCCTCCTCCTTCATCATATATTCAAGCTTAGGACTAGAATCACACTCCTTCCCTACCGGTATGTCCCACATGGGGCAGGGCACCACAAGATGTTCTGAGCTTGCATGCCCTCCTTGCCACTTACAGATGGATGCCTGTTTGGCAACTGTTTGACACTAGACTGGCTCAGGTCTGGGCCAGCCCTGCCTATGTGCAGTCACGGCCATGCATGAGCTCATCACACACACCATTATGTCCCCACACCTTTATTGGTGCACTGTTCTCTTGTTTATGATGATGACAATAGTGGCAATGATTGCATGACATTCTATTCAGACTTTATTTATTTATTTATTTATTTATTTATTTAGTACATTTATATACCGCCCCATACAAAAAATGTTCCTGGGCGGTTCACAATATAAAACCAATTAAAACTTTAACATAATTAAAACAATTTAAAATACGATAAAAGCTCTAAAACTGAAGCTTTAAAACTATAAACTAAAAGCCTGACTAAACAGTTATGTTTTTAGGTCCTTCTTAAACACATTTAGAGAAGGGGAAACTCTAATTTCATTAGGAAGCACGTTCCAGAATCCCAGGGCAACTCTAGAAAAGGACCGGTTTTGAGTTGCCACCAGCCGGGCCAACATACAACAAATATTATGTTCCAGTTGCAGGGGAGTCACAGCAGGAGAGAGGGCATGCCCTCAGCTCCTGCCTGTGGCTTCCAGAGGCATCTGGTGGGCCACTGTGCGAGGCTGGACTAGATGGGCCTTGGGCCTGATCCAGCAGGGCTGTTCTTATGACATACGTACATGTGGCTGTTATCCAGATAGAAATTACTCCTGAGTAATCCTACTGGAATTAAAGAGTTCTTTAGAGTAGCTCTTGAGTAGTAATACTGAGTAACTTAAGCCTGATTCAGACATGATGTTCAACATTCGTACAATGAGTGTACAATGTACAGAGGTACAGATCTGTACACAGGTACAGTTATTCATGTAATGTTGAACACAGGTACAGCAGTACACTTCCTATTCGTTCCATGCATGTGAGGGACTCCACCCAGGGTCACTTTTGAAATGAACCCACATGTTCAGTCATTCACACAAACACATGTACGAGTGTACAGACATCTGTACACTCATACAGTATAATGTCTGAATCGGACTTTAGTCTGGACATCATCCAGTGTACACAGGTACTGTTATTCACATGTTCCACTGAACACAGGTAAAGCAGTACACGTCCAATCTGTACCCTGCATTTGAGAGGACTGTACCTCACTTTTAATATGAACGCAAGGACCGTCATTCACACATAACATGTACATGTGTGCAAGCATCTGTAAAACATGATGTCTGAATAAGGCTAAAGCAGACAGCCAAAGAGCTTGGCCTGTTGGTTATTGGTGCCTGGAGCTGATTGCTGGAAAGAGAAGGTCTCCAAAGTCAAAGTTCCCAATAAGAATTTCTCAGCAGGTTCATCCTTGTGGGTTTGGCTAGAGCAACAGGACACAGCCTGGCAGCGTTTCAGAAAGCAAGCATGTGTAACTCTTCAGTGTGTAGACATGCAACTCCTTCCTCACATCCACCCATAGGCTGCAGTGCCAGCTGGTTGATTTCAACATTCGGAATGCTGTACACTTCCACCCGTCCATTCACCCAGCTCTTATGAGACGTTCTAGTTTCGATACAGGTCTTGGGGTTCCTTTTCCCATAGGACAGGACTCAAGTATAAATGTAAATGCTGACTAGCTGAGAGTGGTGGATCTGTTATATTTATCATGGGGAGAGCAACTACTGTTCCTATGCAGTCTAGCGTAACATCCGTAGCGGCTTGTAGCTGATGTCTCCTTCTGTGAACACTCTTTGCGGACAGGGAACCATCTTCAGGCCTTCTTGTGGCACACAGTTTGGGAATCACCCCTGCTACCTGGGCCACGAGGCACCTTCTTAAGTGGGGGCAGGTGGGTCTCTCGTATTTAGCAGGGGGATAGCAAAGGTCTTATGCACTCCTTTTGGACAGGGAACTATATTCATATCCCTTTTGCTGTGTAAATGGTTCGGAGGACTTTTTTTGTTGAAAAGTGGTGCATGTGTAAATATTCTTCATAAGAACCATCACTATCACTACTGACTAATCATCTAAACCAGGGATTCTCAAACTTGGGTCCTCAGGTGTTATTGGACTTCAACTCCCATAATCCCCAACCAAAGGCCACTGAGGCTGGGGATTATGGGAGTTGAAGTCCAATAACACCTGAGGACCCAAGTTTGAGAATCCCTGATCTAAACGTAGCAGAAAAATGACTCCCTTGAGCAGGAAAGGAGCAGTTGTTCCAATTCAGCCACCCAGGCCCTCATTTTATGTAAGCGCTCCGATTAGGGATTATCGCTCTGGCTGAAGCTATTCCTGGAGGGTTCTCTCCCCCCACCAAAATCCCCCCCCCAATATAAAGCCATTAAAATCTCCACAATTGCTTTCAAGAGTCACCTGGGCGCTTTCCAGACTAGACCCTGCAACGGGGTCAGGATGCATCTCGGAAGTGTGCTTCCACACTTCCTGCGTCCTGACACCACAGTCCCTGCGTGGACAGCAGGGTGCCGTTCACATTTCCATTGCCTTGTTTCGAATTTAATCGCTGCGAAATGGAGCTACAACGTCATACATCCAGCGTGGAAAAGTTGCTGTTTTGTCGGGTTGTTAGTTGCTGCGGGACTGCTCCCCCTGCTGTTTCCGTTCCGAATGCGACTTGCCCGAACGGAGGCATTTTGCTGCTGTTGAGCAGCTAGTCCGGAAAGCACCCTGGAGTTGGATGCGGATTCCTGGAGATTCCAGGCCAATGCCAAAGGGTAGGCAGTCCTAGCTCAGATTTGGAATCCACAATCTTTCTGAGCTTTAATAAAATCCTTGAGACATAGTGAATGTATACAAGTGGCTGTAGAGTGCAGCTCTAGCTATTTACTAGGAACATTCCCCATTTCCTGTTCTCTGGGTCAGGTAAATTGCCATTATATTGTAATTTGGATTATGTACACTGCCTAGATCTATATAAACCAGGTGGTATATAAATATGACAGATATATAGATCTCAAATTTGTCCCTGTTTGTGCCCTTGAGAAGTAGTCTACAAGTGTGGGTTGCTAGAGTTTTCTTTCTTCAGAGCTTAGTTCCTTCTGCTGGGTATCTAGAAATAAAAACTCTGATGAACGGATAGATGCATGTCTTTTATCTCTTGTGCACATACATGTAAATGTGCACCCATGATCAATAAGGCCCCATATAGTGCAACATCTACCATTTAACATGCTATAGTGGGTGCCTATATGGCGCAGCGGGGAAGTAACTTGCCTAGAGAGCAAGAGGTTGCCGGTTCAAATCCCTGCTGGTATGTTTCCCAGATGATGGAGCAGCGATATAGGAAGATGCTGAAAGGCTTCATCTCATACTGCGCAGGAGGAGGCAATAGTCAACCCTTCCAGTATTCTACCAAAGGCAACCACAGGGCTCTGTGGTCACCAGGAGTCGACACCGACTCAACGGCACACCTTTACCTTTACTTTAGTGGGTGAAATTTGTTTTGCAAGGTTGATAATGGATTCCAGGGCAAGCGAATGTGGTTTCCCTGGTTTATCTTTAACCTAAACACACACACCTTCTTGGCTTTCAATGCAGTGCAGGACAAGCTATTATGGTATAAAATAATTACACGAGATGTAATGGTTAGTGTGTTGGACTAGGACTTGGAAGATCTGAGTTCAGATCTCCACTCTGCCTTGTGCCGTGGACCATGAGCACTGCACTGAGCTCCCATGAGGACTCTGGAGTCTTGGATTCAGATCTCCAATCTATCATGTACACTGCTCTGAACTCCGGACAAAAGGTAGAACAGAAGTGTGGTGGAGTAAATACAAGAGATGAAGTAGAGGCTTTAGGACTGGGGAGACCTGAGTTCAAATCCCCGTTCATGAAACTCACTGGGTGACTCTGGGCCAGTCACATCTCTCTCAGCCTGACCTACATCACAGGGTTGTTGTGGAGATAAACATAACCATGTATACCGTGCTGGGCTCCTTGGAGGAAGACTGGGATATACATGTAAAATACATAAATAAATGGGGAATGGGGGAGAGCGTGGGGATAGCGTGTTGGTATGAGAGAGGAGTGTTACAAATCTGTCCCTATTTTCATCTATGAAGTGTTGGAAGGTAGGTATGGAGCCCCTAATGCCACTTACCCAGCTCTATTTGCCCCTGCTGCATCTGCCCAGGTTTACTGAGATCACAAGTGCCTCTGCTACTCCTTCCTGGAGAGCTGTGCCTGAAGGAACTTAGCCTGCACTTGAGGATTCATTTCCAGCCTCCCAACAGGGAACGCTGGAGGAGTTTCAATTGGACCCTGCGCTCATGTCGAGCCAAAGACGAAAACCAGGCTCGGAGTCAAGACATCCGCCCCCTGCCTCTGCCGCGGCTTCCCCAGGCCTCAGGCCCGAGCCAAACGCTCTGCATCATGGCTCAGAGGGAAGCAGCAACCAGGCCTGGGACGGACTGCCATTCACACCCAGAGAGCCTTCTGGACTCTTGCTGCTCCTATTGTTCCGTCCTGGAGCTGCTAGTGTCGTGGCTGCCCCTCTGATGGCTTTAGCTGATGCTCTTGCTTGGCGCTGGAGGCTTCTGGGGGGCTGGAGTGACCAGGCTCAGTTGCCATGGCCCTGATATCTCTTATTTACATTCCAGCTTCCTGCCAGGGAATCAGAAAAGGGATTCCTTTGCATGTAATGTAAAGCCAGAAGTCTCGGGCTTTTATGCATTGCTGGAAAAGGAGTGCGTTTCACATTCCACTGCCATTCTCTCTGTAGGCTTGCATCTCCAGATCAACATCTCTGATATAAATACGCATAGGTTTCCCCTCTCTTATGAGTGGCTGCATATTTGCAAGGCACATCGCTGTGGTTTTTCATTCTGTGTTCTGCTATGTATGCACCAAACCTGGATAACATCCATTTCATTCCTGAAGGAGTCAAAAGGAGGCAGTACATCCTGTCTGAATTATTGCCCCTTAGTCAGTCCTGGAATTCAGGATTTTTAAATTTTTATTTACAATTTGCATTGGCATTTTATGTGGTTTACAAACATTTTCCTCAGCATTCCCCTTCCTTTCCCATACCCACCGTGCCCTGCTGCCATCCCTTCTTCTGATAGACATTTTTATACAAGTTAGGAACATAAGAACATAGGAAGTTGCCATATACTGAGTCAGACCATTGGTCTATCTAGCTCAGTATTGTCTTCACAGGCTGGCAGTGGCTTCTCCAAGGTTGCAGGCAGGAATCTCTCTCAGCCCTATCTTGGAGATGCTGCCAGGGAGGGAACTTGGAACCTAGATGCTCTTCCCAGAGTGGCTCCATCCCCTAAGGGAATATCTTCCAGGGCTCACACTTCTAGTCTCCCATTCATATGCAACCAGGGTGGACCCTGCTTAGCTAAGGGGACAAGTCATGTTTGCTACCACAAGACCAGCTCTCTTCTCCTGAGAAAGTTGCCATTTTGTGATGGATTCTGTCTCTCAAAACTATCATTTTGTGAGTGGTTCAGCATCCCCAAGTCACTATTTCATCCTGGCAGCTTCCAAGGCTTTGGAATACCTCAGATGCCTTACGTCTGCTGCCCACCCCTGCAACTGAACATGCTACCTGGGGAAAGCAGCACCTCTTGAATTTCTGCCTGTTACTCAAGTCCTACTGGAACAGGAATGCTGTCAGTAAAAAGATGCCTTCTCAGCCCAGGACAGACCAGAAGAATGCTTCTTCCCAGCAACCTGGGTTTGTTTTGAGGTCTGTCGCAGGATGAAATTCAGAGTCAAGGAAGTTTAATTTGTTGCTGTCACTGATGCAATCATGCCGCTGACTGCAGAGACTTGCAAATAAAGCCTCTAAAGGCTTCTACGCTGACAGAGGCTGATTAGGGGGGATTCGGAAACTCTTTGGACTAACAACTCAGGAAAATGGATTGATAGTTCCTGCATAGACACACACTCCCTCCAGTGAAGTATTGCTGGACTGATGCCCTATTTCCTCATATGAAAGCACTGAGGTAGCAATCACCATCATGAAAAATCTTTAGTGACAGCCTAGCGGCTTTTGATGCAAGAAAAACAAGTAGAGTGGTCGAACGGAGATGCTTCATGCTGCGGGGTAAATGTTGAGTGAAGCCACTTCAAATCACACTCGCGGCATTGAGGGAGGCAGCCCCACCCCTCTGCTCTTGGGTTTTGTTTTGATTCAAGTTCACATGGAATGCCTCCATGTTTTCCTTCTAGCCAATAGGTGGGGGGAGAGATTTCTGAAGAGCTATATCTGCATTTCTAAAGAGAGTATGCCTCTTATCATGCTAATAATTCTACGCCAGTGCATCTCCCTATTTGCTCCAGCAATTTAGAAAAAGTAGCTTAAAAACAGCATTTAAAAACCCCAGAAATACACCGAGATAATCTCGAATTTGCAAGACAAAGCCTGATCTGTGTGTGGAGTGGGTCTAAGGATCTCGAAGGGACTCTGGGGTACGTTTGGCTGGTGTGTGAATGCACACACTCTCTTCTGAAGGAGATTCGGGGTAACAGATTTGGGGTCTGTAAAGCCTCCAGGTGGTGTTTGGTAGTGCTTATTTGTAACCTATATGAAAACACCCATCCTAGGGAGACATGCCACCATCTAGGGCAGGGCTAGGCGTTGTGTGGCTCCCCAGACGTTGCTGAACTACAATTCCCATCATCCCCAACTGTAATAAATTGTGGTGAGGGGTGATGGGAATTGTAGTTCAGCAACATCTGTGGAGGTGCACATTGTCTACCTCTGAGCTAGGGCATCTGTCAGGCTCAGAACCAACATTTGAAGGAGTTTTAAAAGGCTGCATTTTGGCAGCCTTTTATTTTTTAACTTCTATATTATTTAACTTCTATATTAATTTGAGGGTCAAATAAAGTTTGGCTGGTCCGGACTTCCACCCTGCTAAATTGGCCAACAGACCTTTCTCCATTTTGTTATGTGCATGCTGATGTTGCTGTGGTTTCATCTCAGACGGCTGTTGGTCTGAAGTGAATATTATGGGCCCTTGCCACTTACTGCAGTAATGAGCTTCTGACTTTTAATTGTCATAGACCAAAATTAGGGTCTTTGCTAAGAGACCAGTTACACATAGCTGGCAAATCAACAGGAATATCATTGAAGAAGTAACATACTATAAGTATTATAAGTATATTTATCAGTATGGGGCTAGTTCCTCAAGCCTCTGGTTCCAATATCACATCACCCATGAGCTTGCTAAGTGTCCTTCACGAAGACAATCCCTCTCAACCCTTAGCCTCGCCATCTGTATGCACCCCAATGGTCCGTGTTTACCAGGAACAGTGCATATTTTCTGGTAACTCACAGGTGGTCCTTTCATGAGGCAAGATGAGGCAGTCACCTCAGGTGACAGAATACTGGGGTGCCAGCACAGTGTCAAGATGTCCTCCACCGCTGCTATCAGAGCAGCTCTTCCGTTCCGGACCCATCTGACCCTTGTAAGCATCTCCTCACATTCCGTGCGAAGCTTGCAAGAAGCACGATGAGAGGAGAGACTGGACCCCTCCAGGGGTGTGGGGCAAGGCAGAATTTGGAGCCTTGCCTCAGGTGCTGAAACACCTCCTTCTTCCTTTTTATTCTCTAATGTTTGGCCTTTGGACCTGGCCCAGAACACCACAAAAGAGCATAAAAACTGCATGAGGCAGCACAGGCATTTAGCTAGGGGGCTCATGCTTGCCTTCTCCTTGGCAGTCCGTACCTGTGACACCACATGTAGGGGGTGTGGCCATCACCTAGAAGGGGCCATCACCTAGAAGGGGTTTGCAGGGAGAGCGGGTTTGACTCACTCTCCCCACACACTAGCAGGCAGCTTGCCCTGGGGAGCCAGATCGGCCACCCACACGATTACCAGCTCCGTCAGGGAGCTGGTTGGGGCGGCGGGGATCGGGGGTCTCCTAGCCCCCGGAGGTACCAGAATGCCCTGCACAAGTGCGTGGCACATTCTGAGGAGACTCCTGACACTGGGAGGCATGTTGTAGCCTCCCCATTGGGGGTCTACTCATGAGTCGCCACGGTGTGGAGCTGTACCGCGGTGACACACAACCAGGAAAACGGGGGTAGTGGAGTGCGTGCTCCGCTAACCTCATTTAAGGGGGGGGGATTTAAGAGGGCTGGCTGCCAAGAGCTGCGTGGGAGCTGCGTGGGTCCCATTGCAGCACACAACCAGCCGAAACTGGGCTGGGCTCCCTTAGCCCAGTTTCGGCTGGTCGCGAGAATAGCCCCAACGTGTAATACCAAAAGAATCTGAGTTGTTTCAGAGAGGGCATCTATATTAATCTTGCAGCAAACTAGAAACAGAAAAAAAGTTTCATTAATCTCAGCTGGAGCTTGGTACCCTACAGAAAATGGCATGTTGCTTTGATGCCAACATTAACATACCGTGGGAGAAGCGATCAAAGAAATCGGACGGGTTTATTGAAAGGTGGTTCTTTCTTTTGTTTTGGAACCATACACTTCAAGATGGTATTCAGTCATATGTATTTTTCTCCGTGATGAGATGACCTGGTAATGTAGCTGGTGTGATCGTTTGTTATTTGAAAAGAACGTTCTCTCTTTCTGTGCCTTGTATTTTATGAGAATAATAATGAATGCAACCCATCTTGTTTGTGGTCTGTGATGCTGGAGAGGAGCCCAGAGTTCAGTGGGGCTTAATCCCAGAACTGTTTGTATATCTACATGCTTGCCTCCAGCTGTTTGTTGGTTGTCGTGTTTTTCAAGCACTCTTTGAACTGAACAATCAGAGAACCCACTCTGGGAATTTGGGAGGGATGAACTGAGAAGTGCCAAGAAGAAATAAGGAAGAGTTTCATTTCTGGAGCCCCATTCACTTAAAGAGAAGGCTTTTGATTTTGTTCCCACTTTGCTCTAAACTTTCTCTTAAGTCTTTACAAGAAAACATAGGGGGAAACCACAACAAATGTTCTTTACAATATGTATATTGTCCTAACAAATGGTTGCTCAAACATCATGGTGTTCAAACAACACTTCCATATGTGCATAGCAATCTGATGGAACCACAATAAACAATACAAGTGGGGTTAAGCAGTGTGATCCCCTCCCTCTGTCTTTTCAAGTGGAAGCTCTCTTTTCTTTAACCGAGGAGAGCCACTGTCCCTATTCTGACCAGCCTACTACTGGCTGTTGCTGTTGTCTTCCTTGAGCCCTTTCTCATGATCACAAAGAAAGGGCTCTACCCTCAAAGGGAGGGAGCCTTAAAACACGTACCTCCCCTACAGACGATCCTGGTCTTCTTGCAGATTGCTCACCCAGACATTCACCAGCTGCTACCAGCAGCCAAGAGGTTTGGGGGCTGGGAGGCCCCCGGAACTGCCATCATGCACCATGCAAATGTGCAGAGCATTATGGGGCGCTTTGCAATGCCGGACAGAAGCCCCACGGTCTCTCAGTCCCAGCTGCAAGCAGCCAGGGCTGGCAGACAATCAGCAAAATGGGGTTGAGAGCTCTCTTAACCCCATTTAAGAGGGTGTCTGGCTTGGCGGATTTGCCACTGACACATCACTGGGATTGGGCACAATCTCTGTGGTTCTCACGTGTATGTTAGCCTGGCTTTGCCTCCATGTGAGAATGCAGGGTACTGAGTTCTGTTGTTTCTGAGATGTTTTGAGTGTCGATTCTTGGTAGCATATGAGAGTGGATTCATGGTTTGTCATTGGAAATTCCATATGCTACCAGAGAATCTACAGGCTGGGCTCAGGCTGGCAACAAGGCAGGCATAGGCAATGGCATGGCATCTCTCAAGGGGGTGGAAAAAATTCTTCTGGAACAAAAAAGCAATGCAGCAGATAAATCCATTCCCAGGCTGGCATGCAGTAGCCATAGCAGGCTGGCAGGCGGGGCTCAGGCTGGCAACAAGGCAGGCAGTCATTGGCAATGGCATGGCATCGTCATGGCAACTTGAGGCATGCCATGCAAAGCAAACTAGTTCTCTCTCTCTCTCTCTCTCTCTCTCTCTCTCATTCTCTTCAATGAGGCGGAAAGGCGAATGAGTAACAAACTTGTTGAATGAATTGAAAACCCTTCCTTGAACTCCTCTCCATCCTTACCCCTTCTTCGACCCTTCCCCTGGCCAATGTGGGGCCAGTGAAGAGTGGCAAGAGGCAAAAGAGCCAATGGGGAACAAGGAGGGAATCATCAGCAGGTCAGCCCATGCTTTAGGTCACTGATTGGAAGGCTGGAAGGGTGGGAAATTCAAAGAGATGTCAAACTCAAAATGGAGACTGACTCAGAGATCGCCACAAAATGGAGGTCTGAAACAACAAAACGTTTTGTAGCCGAAACAGGGACATTTTGTTTTGTATACAAAACTACAAAACACCCGAAATGGCCCATTTTGAGTACAAAACGTTTTGCACATCTCTATTCCCTGCTGCCCATTAAGTGGCAGTCTTGTAGCAAGCATGAATTGTCCCCTTTGCTAAGCAGGCTGTGCCCTGGTTTGCATTTGAATGGGAGATTACATGTGTGAGCACTGTAAGATATTCCCCTTAGGGGATGGAGCCACTTTGGGAAGAGCACCTGCCTGCTTGCATGCAGAAAGTTCCAAGTTCCCTCCCAGACACTTCCAAGATACGGCTGACAGAGACTCCTCCCTGCATCCTTGGAGAAGCTGCTGCCAGTCTGTATAGACAATACTGAGCTAGATGGGTCAATGGTCTGACTCAATATATGGCAGCTTCCTATGTCCCTGTGTCCCTAAATGTAAACTTCTCCTAGGGTGCAAAATCCCTAGAGCTGGCCCCGCTCTTGTGGGAGAGCACAGAAATGGGGGAAAGCCCTCAGTTTTTGCAAGTCAACCATTTCTCCCCCATCTCACAACCTTCTGTAGTTGGCTACAAGCCCACCACCCTCTCTCAGCCAATGTCCAGATTTTGTCCCAGTGTTGTAGACTTCAGCCCTTCTCTTGCCAGCATATATTCCGATCGGTCGATTTCAAATGCAATTTTTCCCTAAAACCTTTCCGCGCCTTGTTATGCAAGCTCAGGACTCTGCAGAAATCTTTTTTTGCTCTCGTTACAGAGCAAGTTCTTTGAACTTGAGCTCAAGCAAGCCAGCTCATTCTAAAATTTCCACCTCCCGTCCTTCCTGGTTTTATAAACAATTTTACATAACATACTCACTTGGGGTTTTTTGTTGGTTTTGGACAGCTTGAAAGGCAGCTCTGTGCAGGACCATAGCATTGCAGCTTGATCGTTCACCAGGCCCTGGGGTGTAGCTACAATTGAACAAAGGAGGGGGGGATATCCTTGGCCCCTGAGGTTGTGGGGTCCACGGGCTTGCTCTTTGCTCTCACCCTCCTGTCTCTCTGAAGAAAAAGATGGGGAGGGCAGGAGCCTGTCTTCTTTTTGGTCCCAGGGCCCACTCCAACTGTGCTATGGAGGAGAGCTGGTCTTGTGGTAGAAGGTAAAGTGTGGTCAAGCCGGAGTCGAGTCAGTGTCTGGCACCCAAAGAGTCCTGTGGTTGTCTTTGGTAGAATACAAGAGGAGTTTACCATTGCTTCCTCCCGCATAGTATGAGATGATGCCTTTCAGCATCTTCCTAGATTGCTGCTGCCCGATAGAGGTGTTTCCCATAGTCTTGTGGTAGCAAGCATGCATTGTCCCCTTTGCTAAGCAGGGTCTGCCCTGGTTGCATATGAAAGGGAGACTAGAAGTGTGAGCACTATCAGAGATTCCCCATAGAGGATGGAGCCGCTCTGGGAAGAGCAGAAGGTACCACGTTCCCTCCCCAGCCACATCTCCTTCTAGCTGATCCCCCGCCCGCTGGTGCCGAATTATTGCCCTCTTTCCCATGCATTTTCAAAAATAGACTGATTACGCTGGTATGGGTGCCCACTTCTCAGTAGCTCTCCCACACAGAAAGAAAGAGGATGAAACTGGAAGCACGTGCTGGGGGAAGGGGCCACTTTAGACTTTAGAACAGGAAGAGGAGCCTGGGGATGGGCTGAAGCTTTGATTTAAACCTTGAGACCTGGACGCTTTCCAGATTACACGCGACCACAGTGTCGCGACGTGTCCGTTGAATGTGCTTCCCTACTGCCTGCGTTTCGACATCACACCCCCTGCACTGTCAGCAAAGGTGCCGTTCACATTTCCGATGCCTCCTTTCGGATTTTATCCTTGAGTTTTAGTCCTACAGTGTTGCGTGTGCATCGCAAGAAAAAATAGCTGTATTTTCCCGTTGCAGGAGGGGTTGTGCAAGCTAGTTACATTTACAAAACGATCCGGCCGAGGCGGAGCATTTGACTGCTGAACGCTCCCCCGGAGTGTCCGCCTGCACATTCACTGCACCAGCACTTTGTCAGCCTGAATGTTGGCTGCAATTTTAAATATGGTGTGGGAGCACAATGTGTTGGAAGTTAAAGGACTTTGCGCTGTCTCATCTCAGACAGTGGAGGACAGACTAGTGAGTCAGAGGGCTAGAGGGTCAAGACATTGGTCATCCCTTCTCTACTGCTCTGACACTATCCCTTTGAATATGTAGATTGCTAATCTCAGGGACTAATTTCCTTCCTCTCTCTCTCTTCCCTACCTGCCTTTCTAACTTGCAACATGGCAAACCTCTCTCCCTGCACCATGTGTGCAGAGAAGATGTAGAATCCATCTGCATCCAGCTAGATAGATAGATTAGAGATCCTAACTCCTCACTTTCCTATCTAGAATGGAGTTCTCTAATAAATACCACTTATATTGATTTGAAACTATGAATTGCCTCCAAGTTACTTTACTCTCAGCATACACGCATGCCTGACTAAATTCCGCTGTGTTGTGCCTCGGTGCACTCTGCTATAATGAGAAAGGGATTCTCTCACCACAGAAAATTTCCAACACAATGACAAAGCTGCTTCTTACCTATTGCACATTGCTCAAGCAGTGCTAAAGGGTCCTCGTGTGAAAGCATCCATAGTGCCATTGCAATTGTTTGACTGATTGCGACAAATGCCAAACAGGTGTGCTGGGGTTGCCAGAACAAACACACAGACAGGCCATAGCAATCCTACAGTTATTTCAGTACCTCTGGAATAAAACAACAACAACAACAACATCCTTCTTCCTGCCCTGAAAGTTTTAGGCATTTCTGCCAGGCAAAACACTCTCCAACTGTACCGTGGGAAGTGGGTGTGCCTCAAGGTGCATTCCAACGTGGCTTTAGACAAGAGCTCCAAATTACCCATCTGTGCCTCATAAATGAATTCACCAGCCCGAGCTAAAGGGGAGAGTGATTTTCCACTATGTATAGCAGAGCAGTGGGGCTACAAAGACACACCAAGTCTCCCAGATTCCGATCCAAAACTCTCTCCATGGGGCCAGCCAAACTCTCCGCTGATTTAACTTCCACATGGAACTTTATAAGAGTGGCTTATTCCCTCATAATGTCGCCAACTGGTTTTGGATCAGTGAGTGTTCTACTACTGTGTGTATGCCCCGTGACTTTCTAGCCTCTTTGTATCTCTGCCATTGCGTCTTCTGTTGCTTTTCCTTCTATAGCAGATTGTGGGAAAGGGGAATGGTTGTATCAACCAGACATCACTAGGTGGTGCTGTGTCCCTCTGAAGTCTATATAGGACATTGTCTCTGTGCCAAAACTCTGATGTGGCTACCCTTACATACTCACACATATAAGATTTGAAGATCAGCGCAACACCACCAGCAGGAAGGAAACCGTAACTCCATCAGATAATCGCTGATGCTTCCGTTCCAAAAGAGGCACAGAAAGAAGCTCGCAGCTAGCCACACTTTTGCTCCCTTAGCTTCAATAAATACAACCACAGGCATATGAAGCAGGCCTGATGCCAGATGCAATAAAGATAATAAAAGACTGAGGCCACAGTCCCCAAACCATGGGAAGACAGAGAGGCTACTTTGCAGGAAGTGCTTTGAGAGCTGCAAACGGAGCCATTGTCTATGTAGGGAAGAATTTTAGTCAACCCTATTTAGCAGAGAAACCCACTATGGTGAGAACAGAGCTCACGGCAAAGATCTGGAAACAACTGTTTAAGGGAGAAAGCAAGAAAAGTTGTGGGTTTTTAAAAAAGAAGTTATAGACTTAGGTAGGCTAGACCCTGTGCTAGCGACCTCATGGTAGAAGGAAGAAGAAGGAACAAAGAGAACACAGAGGAATGGGGTGCCCTAAGAATATAAATATTTGTGGTATTCGGATCCGAATCGAATATCAGCCTACCAATCAGAAGAGACTTAGAGGAGTGATACAAAAGTAAGAGAGAACAAGGGGGCAGTCCTATATTCTCTCCCTCCACTCTGACTTAGTGGTCAGTAGGAGCAATTGGCAGGGGCGGATTAATCTTTATGCCGCCCATAGGAAGACAAAGATTTGCCACCCAGTAAGGGGGTTTGTTTGGGGGAGGAAAACTTAATTCTGTTTTTAACCTTTAAAAACGCAGCTGTGTAGCAGCAGAGGCTCCATGCAGGGGCGTAGCTAGGGGAGAGGGGGCCCGTGTTCATCCCTCTCTCTGGCAGCCCCCCAGAGTGAGGGAAATAATGAAGAAAAAAGGGAAGGGTGGAGCTGGAGGGCCCTCAGGAGCTGGGGGCCCAGATTCTTTGAACCCTTTCGCTCAATTATAGCTACGCCCCTGGTTCTGAAGTACGCCGTGCTAAGTGAGCCAGCGTGGTGTAGTGGTTAGAGTGCTGGACTAGGACCGAGGAGACCCGAGTTCAAATCCCCATTCAGCCATGAAACTAGCTGGGTGACTCTGGGCCAGTCACATCTCTCTCAGCCTAGCCTACTTCACAGGGTTTTTGTGAAAGAGAAACTCAAATATGTAGTACACCGCTCTGAGCTCCTTGGAGGAAGAGCGGGAGATAAATGTAAAAATAATAATAATAATAATAATAATAATTTTTTGCTTGCAGGCCATAAGAATGAAATTACTTTGAAGGTGGCTAAGTTTTGACTTAGAGTCGGTAAGATGAGACATGATTTGTTTATATCTGATTGTGAGCTCTAAGAGATTTTAGGTAATTGTTAACAAATTGCTGTATCAAACCAATGGATCATAGAACAAATCCATCCAGAATTTGGCACAATGACCAGGCTCAAACTATCATACTTCGGACACATTATGCGAAGACCCAGCTCCCTTGAGAAGAACATAATGCTCGGAAAAGTTGAAGGAAAGAGAAGAGGATGACCAGCAGCAAGGTGGATGGTCTGGATTACGACAGCAATGAATGCACCACTGAGAGACCTTCAAGGCCAAGTTGAAGACTGATCATCCTGGAAAGAATCTATCTATGTGGTGGCTAAGAGTCGACACTGACTTGACAGCACTTAATCAATCAAAAATATTGTTGTGAAGATCTGTAGGTTGGTTTGATGGGAGGGATTGTTGTACCTAATGTTTATTTTCTTTTTGTTTCTGGTCTTGACCAAAATAAAGATTGATTGATTGATTGATTGTGTAACAATTCTGGGCATGCTGCTATAGTGCTGTTTCAGGTTTAGGAGCCCATGGCAAACTACACTTTGTGGGCTCTGGGAGTTGCCTGGTAACACCAACACTGACCGGTGTGTATTAGTAAGGCCTATACATTCCATAGCTCAGATGAACAGCTGGGAATAAGCAATGCATTCTCCTGATTGAGTGAAGTGCTTACCAAACTGACAGGGATTCTGAACACTTCCTTTACTAAGCTGATGGGTAACTCTAATATTTCCTTTCCTGTGCTGACAGATGTGCCTTGGGGCAGAGATCATCAGGCTTTCATTAGGACCCCTCCTTCCCACTGAAGAGGAGAGGAAATTATAGCCTTAAATTTATCCTGTGTTGGAGACTCTCCCCCAAGGAAATGGAGAGAGCGTTTTCTGAATGACACTAGAATAGCTCAGTGGTGCTGCTCAGACATTTTGTTGCGTGTCTCCTCTGCAGGATATGCATGTACAGATCTGTTTGCATCTACAATCGCATACTTCCTATCTGAACCCTGCATCTCAGAGGGCTGGTACCCAGATTCACTTGTAAAATGCTGGGAGGTTATTCACACAAACATGCATGTGTACAGATCAGCATGCATATGCAATGTCATGTCTGAATGGAGTTATTGGTAGCCAAGGAATCATCTGCTGTGGGGATATGATGGCTAATAAAGAACCAGAAGGATTGAGGTTCAAGACCTGCAAGTCCTTCAGGGAGGGTGGTTCGGAAATCAACAATGACAATGGACTCCAGAATAGGTTAGTTGAAGGCAGCAGCATACCTGTGTATATAGGTAAGACATATGTGCGATTTTAGGTTGCCATTTTAGGTTGCCCTGTGGGCTCC
The DNA here is from genome assembly GCF_027244095.1 of Hemicordylus capensis. Taxonomy (NCBI): domain Eukaryota; kingdom Metazoa; phylum Chordata; class Lepidosauria; order Squamata; family Cordylidae; genus Hemicordylus; species Hemicordylus capensis. The sequence continues at coordinate 17,982,545 of NC_069664.1, read as the reverse complement.
CCTCCCCCGGTCCCCAGTCAGACAGGTGCCACAAACTACTAAAGAGCAAGCATAGAAGTGAGTGCCTTGTGGCCACGCACCTGCTTAACAATGGGGCTACTCAGGAGGAGGAGGAGTAAGCAACCAACCTCCATTTACTCAGAAGTAAGACTGGAACTGCTGTCAGTAGACAGGAATGGACACAGCTCTCCCTAAGACTTTATAAGCAGTTTCCCGAGGCCAGTACATAGTACATAGGAAGCTGCCATATACTAAGTCAGACCCTTGGTCCATCTAGCTCAGTCAGTATTGTCTACACAGACTGGCAGCAGCTGCTCCAAGGTTGCAGGCAGGAGTCTCTCTCAGCCCTCAGTTCTACCTTGGGAGGGAACTTGGGACCTTCTGCATGCAAGCAGAGTGGCCCCATCCCCTGAGGGGAATATCTTCCAGGCCAACACCTGCAGTTGAACAGCACTGGCTAAAGGCTTCTACAGCAAGAGTCTCCAAACAGTGTCATTGGCCTTGTGCACACAAATGCTATTTGGGGGGATTAAATATGCTCACACAGTGCATCATGAGCCATTTTTGGAAGGGCGGTATAGAAAGTGAATAAATCATCATCATCATCATCATCATCTGATGGGATGTCCCAGGGATCTGCCTCTTCCATAGAAACTACCCCAAACTCCCAGATGTGTGTGGTGATGCTTAATCAAGAGCATGGCCAGCAGCTGCCATATGGATGTGTCTGTAGTCACCACAAGTTTAATGGAGACAAAACAAAGACATCTGGAACGAGTGGTTCATTTTTTTTCAGGAGTAAGCAGACCAAGGGGAAGGAATGGAGCGAGCAAGTCTCCTCGAAACCACAGAGAAGCAACCTTGCAAAGCAGAAAGCCCAATGAGATGTACCCCCTGCCCTGGTGAGTGTGTGCAGGCTGGCAGTCTTTGTTCAGCCAGGAAAACTGCATAATCACTTATTATTAATACAGATGTAAATGATCTCTGGAATGCTGGAGAAGACTTTGGAGGATACCATGGACAGCCAGGAAAACAAACCAATGGATCACAGAACAAATCGATCCAGAATTTTCACTCGAGGCACAAAGGACCAGGCTCAAACTATCATACTTCAGACACATTATGTGAAATCCAGCTCCCTTGAAAAGTCCATAATGCTGGGGAAAGTGGAAAGAAAGAGAAGAAGAGGATGACCAGCAGCAAGGTGGGTGGACTCAATTATGACAGCAATGAATGCACCACTGAGAGACCTTAAAGGCCAAGACAGATCATCCTGGAGAGAATCTCTCTATGTGGTTGCTAAGAGTCGACACCGACTTGACGGCACTCTATCAATCAATCAAGCATCAGCAGCCCAGGGATGTAACAAGGCTGGAGGAGGTCTTGCACAAAAGTGAATATGGACCCTTGCCTCCCCACCTTCTCCCACACAGCAGTGTCTTTGCGGCAGAAGAGGTTTAAGGAGGACATGGTAAAAAACAAAAAAATTCTTGGCATGCCCTTTCTCTTGCTCCCAAACAGATAATATCACACACTCCCTGTGTACCTTCACACATTTGCACATATGCATTCCCCCAGCTCAGAAATGGGTCTTCCACCCCACTTTTTTTTTTTTTTTAACATATTAGGATTGCCATATTCAAGCTCTCCAGATCTGGGTACCTTAATTTGCATATTATGCAAATGTTGGCAAATTTCATATCGTGCAAATCAACAGAAACGCTGTCCAGTTGACGAGTATCTGCTCTGGAGATCTAAATATATACATTCTGGAGAGGGCTCGTGGTTTTTTGAAGGTCAGACGAGTCCTCCAGTCAGGAGTCCTCGAGTCAGCATGATAGTGAGTCATGGAGGTGGGAAAGTGAAGAGCAAGCTTTTGTCCAACTATTGGGTCCCCCTACCCCAGGTATATTTGTCCCTCCATTATTGTTCAATTATAGCTACGTCCCTGCACCAACTTTTACTGGATACATGATGTCTGAAATACTTTCCCCAGAACTGAGTATTCCCCTAAATCAGGGCTGCTCCACTTCGGCCCTCCTGCAGATGTTGGCCTACAACTCTCATAATCCCTGGCTACTGGCCACTGTGGCTGGGGATGATGGGAGTTTTAGTCCATAAACAGCTGGGGGTGGGGAGATGAGAAGGCCTGGCCTAAATGCTTCCTCTCCATTTGTGTACAGACAAGATTCTGCTTGAGGTCAGGACATGGATCTCTCTCAGCTCATGTCTGGAGTCTGTTTTTCATTTCTGAGATGATGTTCCTACTAGCTGTCGTGGCTGCAAGGAAAACATCATCAGCAACTTGTAGAATGTCTGCCTCTGCCAGAATCTGCGGGATGCTTGGATGCTTTAATAGCTCTTGAGTCGTGACAGGCCCCATTTGCAGCAACAGATGCTAACGAGGTTGTACATGCCTCTTCAGGACCTCCCTGGTCCAAAAGAGCCTCGCTGCTCCTTAACCTGAAATGTGAGTGTCATTGCATGGGATTCCTTTGAGCATCTTCAATCTGACCCCCGATGCCTTCCAAGATAAGCAAGGCTCTCTTAGAGTCCATTTCAAACACAAAAGGCCACTTTAGACAGGGCAGTTGGGACCAGAAGAGTGGCCAGGGGAACTGTTAAGTTCCCAGGGCTGCTCCTAGGGCTTATGTATGTAATGTACAGACAGGGGCACCAAAGTCATACCAGGTGGCACGCTTTGTTTTTCTTGAAGGGAAGTTGTGAATTATCCTTTGTTTCCAGCGGCTTTTGGGGGGAAAACTCTCACCGAAGGTGTTGATGGAGGTGCTGATGGCTATGCGAATGGTCCCAGGCCTGCTCAATTTAGGCCCCCCAGCTGTTTTTGGACTACAACTCCCATAATTCCCAGCCACTGTGGTCAATAGCCAGGGATTATGGGAGTTGTACGTCAACATCTGCAGGAGGGCTGAAGTTGAGCAGCCCTGATCAAATCTTCTGAAACAGAGTTGCTCTTCAGTTACCCTGAGGCATAGAGCCTTGGGTGCCCAGATGTTGTTGCACTACATTGTGGCAGGGGGTGATGGGAGCTGTAGTCAACATTTGGGCACCCAAGGTTAGGGAATCTCTGCCTTACCTCATCAAATACCCCTAGAAGGCCATTAAAACAATAATAGAATATTTTCAATAGAATAAAACATTCTACTTTTAAAAAAACTATTCTGAAATCTTGCAGGATTTTCAGTGTACATAAAAGGTTTCTTTCCATTCTAGCCCAGAGAAGCTATACATCCATTGGGAAGAAGTTTCCCTGCTCCATCAGTAAGAATATCAAGGCATAACATTTGTCCTGGCAACAAATTTTGTCTCTCTCAAAAGTTTTCATGTATGCTCTCTCCGAGTGGAAAATCCACTACACCCATGCATGCCTTGTTTGTAGTTTCGCATTTATCCCCAGCTAAGTTACATTTTCTGTCAATGAGGTCATAAAAGAAACCTCAGAATTGTTCAAGTTTGGGCAAAGTCTGGAGGATGTGCTTGGACTCAAGCATCCTGTCTGCTCCCTGTTTCTAATTACAGCACAGATCTATTCATCACTGGCCACTAATGCTAATGAAAGGGAAAATAACAGTGGCTTGGAGAAGGCTTCCTGTTAGCGCTGGATTGTTAGCAGTCATGGCCTTGAACTTCCAGGAGAACTGAGGCCTTGGCTTTGCTAGAGAGCAGACAGGTTAACTGCTGGACCACCACTAGGTTTACACTGCATGCATAACCTGAAGGATCAACTATAGTAAATGCAAAGTTACGTCAGTGGCTTTGTTCACAATCATTTGAATCGAGGTTCAATGTGGGTTACTAACATTAGTGTCATTGTGTGAACCCACACCGAGGAAGGAATCTCAGATTCATCTCACACCATAAACCACTTGGGCATGGGTTCAAACAATCACACTAATGTGGGTAACCCGCATCAAACCTAGACTTTAATTACTGTGAGCCTGACCGATGTAGTGTTGTTTGCTGTTGTGTTTTCCAGGACATAGAGTATTCCGAATCCTATCATGTGGAAATGTGTATTTAATACATTGCTGGTACCCAAACGAACAGTTTCGCTTGCCCTTGTGATTCTTGGCTCGCAAGCAACTTTGCATCTGCATCTGTTTAAACCAATCAACAAATTCACATCCCCTCCTCTCCCAGGAGATTGGCCAGTTTATCAGGGTAAACCTCACCTCCATGGGTGTAGGGTCCATTGGACAAGGAGGGACAAATATTCTCTGGACCAGAGGATCAGGGGGCCCACAAGGCTTGGGGTGTGCCCACCCTGCTGCTGGCCACTTCCTGCTCTGCCCAGAAGTGGAGCCAGAGGAGGGGAAGGCTTGGGGGGAGGGGTTAGGTTGCCCCGCCCCTTGCATCTGACATCAGACACAGGAGGTGTGGCTTGGGCGTTGGGCCGTGAGGCCCCATACCTCCAATTTGTCCCCCAGCCACTGGGAACCTCGCTACGCCCCTGCTCACCTTGTGGGATTATTGCACTGTGCTTCACAGATACCTCAGGGCTACTTTCACATATGCCATCAAACAAGGGAGATGCGTATGTGGAAGCCCATTTCTGCAGCTAGATGTGCATTCTCCATCGACATTGCAATGCTCATCTGAGTTCCAGGGAATTGGCTGAAGGCATCTTTGGTTGCCGATGGAAATCTGGAGCCGTTATTTGCTCAGGACTAGTTGCACGTGACTGGAGCTGGATTTAGGATAAAAAGAATAGCCACAGAACTGGTATATGGAAGTTGCTGCCACGGGCGTGGTAAAGTCCATTGGCGTCAGTAGCAGACCCCTCCCCTTCAGGGCAATCCTGTGCATTTTGCTTGGCTATCGGACCCACTGTGTTCAATGGGGCTGACTCCCCCAGGTAAATGTGCACAGGATGACAGGCTTTTCCCTATCCACGGTCTCCAAACCATGCCTAATTTTATATGCCTTTATCATGTCTTCCCTTAGGTTGCAGAGTGGGGTTGTAGCCAGGGGCATAGCTAGGAGAGAGGGGGCCAGTGTTCACCCCTCTCTCTGGCACCCGGCCCCTTGGAAGGAGGGAGATAATGAAGAAAATAGGGAGGGGTGGAGCTGGGGGGCCCTCAGGAGCTGGCGGGGACGGGTTCTTTGAATTATAGCTACACACCGGGCTGTAGCTTTGCAGGTCCCAGTTCAGTTCCCTGGGACCTCCAGGTAGGGCTAGGAAAGACTCCCACCTGAAATCTGCAGAACGGCTACCAGGCAGAGTAGACAACACTGACCTACCGTAGATGGACCAACGGTCTGACTCAGTTCGAAGCCACTTCCTAGGCTTCCCCCATCACAAACATGAGTGTTGAATGCCAGCAGGGGGGTGATGATTGAGTGTTGGCAAAGGGAAAGTTAAGCACCCCATAACCACTCCCTCCCACACAGTTTTAAAAGGTGCTTGCCTTGGATGTAGCTCCAGCCTCAATCCGGATTTCTGTTTCACAGACCACCATTCGCCTTACTGGACTGGAGCTTCGTATTTAACGTTCAGGAATCGAATTAATCCCCCCCCTGCAGGAAATGTCCTCCCAGCAGGAACCACAGCCTTTACCATAACCGCCTGTACTGGCACTGAGCTTCATGCGCCATCGGAGTGTTATGATGGTTTGGCCGACCATGCAATTAACGGTGGTGCGGTGCCGAAGAAAATGGCAGCCTGTGGTCTTCGTGTGGCTAAAATGCAGAGCAAAGCAAAGTCTTTTGCAAATGGCTGTGGCTTTGAAAATGATAGCAATGTGGCTGACTTTGTCTCGGAAGCAGACAGGCTCTGTTGCATGTGACGACTTTTGAGTAACAAACCAGACGCCCAGCTCCATGTAAATAAAGGGCTCAGGTGGAGGCGGTAGCCAGGGGTTCCTTTGCACAGCTTCAGGTAGTGCGCCAGCTGCATCCTTTTCTCAAGTAGGCAGATCTGTCAGTCTGGGTAGACAATATTGAGCTCGGGCACTTTCCAGATTACATCCTACAACAATGTCATTACTGTCCACTAATGTGCTTCTGTACTGCCTGTGTTTCGACTTCACAGTCCCTCCGCTGTCAGCAAGGAGCTGTTCACATTTTCCGGTGCCTTCTTTCAGATTTTATCCTTGCGTTTTAGTCCTACAATGTTGCATGTGCATCGAAAAAAAAAAAAGTGGCATTTTCCCATTGTAGGAGAGTTGTGCATTGTAGGAGAGTTGAAAACCTTTACGTTTTCAAAAGGTCCCTGCCCAGCCGAAGCATTTTATTGCTGAACAGCTTGTAACAGAAAGCGCCCAAATAGACCAATGGTCTGACATGGTAGAAGGCAGCTTCCTATGTTCCTGTTGTAAGATATTCCCCTTAGGGAAGAGCATCTGGAAAGCGCCTGGGCATGCTTCTCTGCGGAAGGTTCCAAGTTCCCTCCCTGGCGTCTCCAGATAGGGCTGGCAGTGGGAGAGACTCCTGCCTGCAACCTTGGAGAAGCCGCTGCCAGTCTTTCTAGTCAATACTGAGCTACAGGCACCAATGGTCTGACTCAGTAGGAGGCAGCTTCTTATGACCACCTACTGCCAGAGGTGCTCTTACCCCTGAAGTCCAAGGCCTCCACAGCCCCTGGGGGCCCCCAAATCCTCTTTAGTCTATCCCGAGTGGTGTGGTTGCCTGGCTGAACATGAAGATGCTTAATTTGCGGGGGGGGGGTTGTCTCCAAAGCCTTAGGTCCAGGTTCCAAAATTACCTAGGTGCACCTCTGCCTACAAGTCCCCTTAAGCGGCACAGCAGTGAAATGCTTGACTAACAAGCAGAAGGTTGCCAGTTTGAATCCCCGCTGGTACTATATCGGGCGGCAGCGATATAGAAAGAGGCTGAAAGGCATCATACTGTGCGGGAGGAGGCAACAGTCAACCCCTCCTGTATTCTACCAAAGGAAAACCACAGGGCTCTGTGGACGCCTCTCCCCCAGCTACACCCCTGGCTGTAGGCAAAGTGTTTCATCAAGTCATTTTTGACTCCTCTCCCTGGTGGCCCCTTGGAGGGAGGGAGATAATGAAGAAAATAGGGAGGGGTAGAGCTGGGGGGCCCCCAGGAGCTGGGGGGCCTAGGTTCTTTGAACCCATCTGCTCCATTGTAGCAGATGCTATAATGGCCCACCCTGCCTACAACCACAGTATGTGCCTGCTGCTGTGCTGCCTGACCTGGGCTCCATGTGGGGCCAACTGCATGGATAGGAGCGTGGGCAATCAGGATCTCTTTAATGAGGTGAGAGCTTTAGGGGAAAGGAGAGTATCCTGCCTCTCCCACCCCCGCGAACGTTAAAGGGCCATTGACTCCAAGCCGGCCTCCAGGGGCAGGGCAGGAGAGCGCTGCTCCTGCCTGGCTCTTGGAGTACATGCGGAGCAGCGAAGGGCTCACGCATCATCCTCTGGAAAGGAGGGGAGGGGGGGCAGGCCGGGGAAAGTCGGAGGGGAGGAGGAGATCCGGCGGCGGCTTGGCTTTCCCTCTCCTCACCCTGTCAGGAGCTTCCTACCCGCGCTTCACTCCCACATTTCTGCAGCGGAGAGGAGAAGGGGAGGCAGCCTCGCCCCCCCCCGCCCCAAATCCCCCGGGCGTGTTTCCGCGCGCGCGTAGGGACTAGCAGAGCCCCCGCGCTCCAGGATCAAAAGGAGTCGCTGGAGGTTCGACGAGGAGCCGGAGAAACGACGCAGAGAGCCCGGCGCGTTGGCTCGGGCCAGATCTCCGAAGGGGCGAGCAGGGAAGCCGCCGCCGCTGCGCCCCGCCTGGAGTTTGTCAGGCGCTGCGAGGGGAAGAAGCGCGAGCCCTCGGGGAGGAGCGCCTTGGGGGCACTTTCGAAGGCCGCCCGCGCCCCGCCTTTGGGGCACCAGGCGGAGGAAGCCTTCTAGCCAGCCTGCCAGGGGAGACTTCAAACGCCGTCGCGGAAACCGCAAGCGCAGCTGGTCGCCGTTAGACTCCCCTGCCGCCTGCGCCGCGCATTCTTCGGCTGGCTCGTTGCATCTCCACCGCCTCGTGGTCTCATAGCACCCCCCCCCCCGCATCTGATCAGCCTGGGGGGCAGGAGCGACGACCCCCTAGTCGCCTAGGCCAGCAGCCTCTTGCTTGCCCCTTCGTCCCAGCTCCTCCACGTCTCACACTCGCTTTCGCCCTCCGCGCTGCTGCCAGTATTCCCAGCCGCTTCCTAGTCCCAAAGTTCCTCTCCTCTCCTCCCCTTCTTGCAGCCAGACTTTCCCACCAGCTCAGCTGCCCGCTCGGCCTGCATTTAAAAGAAGCGCGCCTGCTTGCGGCTCCCCTGCCTGCCTGCCTGCCAGGATCAGTCCCTTGCCCGCCGCCAAGCGCTCTTGGAAGCCCCCCGCTTGAAGACCACCCCGCGCCTGACCTCTCAGCAGCCCGGAGGGACCGTCAGCAGCGGAGCAGTCGGGCCATCCCTGTATCCCTCCTCCATCCGCCCAGGGATGGAGTCCCGCCGCCCTCTGTCGCTGCTCTGCCTGCTGGCGGTGGGGCTGCTGTGTCCCCCGAGCCCTGCCCGGGTGGAGGCACAGACGGTGCTGACGGATGATGAGATCGAGGAGTTCTTGCGAGGCTTCTTGCAGGAGGTGGACGCCGACGAGGATGCGGAAGGACAAGGGGCTGAGAAGGTGGCTCCGGGCGGAGGCCTCCCCGAAACTCCAGGAAGGCTGGATGATCCTGCGGGAAAAGAGAGCGTCGCCGGGGAAGTGGAAGAAGGTGAGAGCCATCCTGTCTGGCTTGGGGCAAAAGGGGGGCCTATTCTGCCCTGCTTGGCCGCAGGGAGCCACTTGGTGGTGCTGGGAGGAAGGGCTGCCCACACAGGGCATCATCCATCCATTGCTTTTTCTTTTCTACCCTACACATCTCTTGGAGGGGAATGGGGAAAGACCCCCCTGGCCAATGAGGTGCTGCGGGAGGGGGCATCTTGGAGGAGAGCTGTACCAAGAGGAGGCACCTGTCAGCCCCTCCCCTCCGTCCTAGAAGACACTCCCCCCATCACCATTACTGCTGCCCACTGGATTGTCCCCAGTGAACACTGTGCTCCGTTCTCGAGATGCTTTTGATCCAGCTTTTTTTTTGTGTGGGGGGGGAAGCATTGTATTATGAGTCCAGGTTGTCCCATCTGAGAAGCAGCTTCAGCTGTGGGGCTAATTGGATGCACTGGCATCCTTGCTGTAGATCAAACAAATGAAATGACCCATGTTGAACATTCCCACAAGACTGAATTCTATATGGGTCCTCACCACCCACTCAGAATAATTTGTCTGCTTTAATACTGTTTCCCAACGGGGGGCAGACAGGTCTGCACAAATAGGCCTATGATTTGCATTTAGGGACTTGTGACATTCTAAACTTATTGAAGAGTGAGGGGTACAGTTCAGTGCGGACTGGATTGCAATGCACACCCAGTCCACACTGACCCGGAGGAGCATTGCCTTCATCCAGTTTGCAGTGGATGGAGATGCACATCTCCATCCAGATCTATAGGTTGTTGCATGTGCCTAGTTGTGTGCAGCTGCGATAGGACCAGGGCCCCTTCAGTGGGCAAGGTGACTAAGAATTCAGATTAACTAACCCCACCGTCTCCTTTAATAGCCAGGGGTCTAGCTCAAGGTGCACAAAGGGTGCTGAGGTACGAGACTGATTATATGAGGACTTGCTCACTAGAATGGCAGGCATGTCCTCCTTGAGCTGCCTAGGCTGCTTCCCCAGTCCTCTGTAGCTTTGCTCTTGTCTTAGCCACCCAGACCTGATGATGCTCTCCCTACATACAGACACAGTCATCCCTCGCCAGCCATGGTTTTACCAACCATGGTTTTAAGTATCCACGAATGGGAAATTGTGACCGGTCTTGCCAACCACAACCTGAGTATCCATGTTGGCAAGGCATTTTAGTGATTTGGGGGGCATTTTAGTGATTTGGGGGTGGTGTTCAGATCTTCAATCTGCTCGTTCCTTTTGGTGACCCTTGCTGACTCCAGGTGACTCTTGGTGATTTAAAGTGCATTTGAATGATGCTTGGGGGTTCAAAAAAAAAATTCCAGAGGTTCAATCTGCTCATTCCTCTTGGTGAATTTTGGTGATATTAAGGGATTATTTGGGGTGATTTTTAGCAATTTTTGAGCATTTCCCCCCTTTATTTTGAGGTGTTTTTGCAATCACAGTTCCCCTAACCCCATTTCCCGTTCTTTCCAATGTCTCGCCAACCACGAATTTGCCCACCATGGGGTTTTGCAGGGACATAACCCTGGCAGTTGGCGAGGGTTGACTGTATTTGCACATGAATATACACATGGAGCTGTCTTACACTGATTTCAGTTTCAGACCATTAGGCCATCTAGGTCACTGTTGTCTGCACTAACTGACAGGGGTTCTCCTTGTCTTCGGACAAGTCATAGGAACATAGGAAGCTGCCTTCTACTGAGTCAGACCATTGGTCCATCTAGCTCAGTATTGTCTACACAGACTGGCAGCGGCTTCTCCAAGGCTGTAGGCAGGACTCTCTCCCAGCCGTGACTGGAGGTGCCAGGGAAGGAACTTGGGACCTTCTGCATGGAAGCATGCAGATGCTCTTCCCAGAGTGGCCCCATCCCCTCAGGGGAATATCTGCTCACAGAGAACAGAGAGCAGAACAGGCACCACTTGCATCATATAAGAGCCAGTGTGGTGTAGTGGTTAGAGTGCTAGACTAGGACCGGGGAGACCAGAGTTCAAATCCCCATTCAGCCATGATACTTGCTGGGTGACTCTGAACCAGTCACTTCTTTCTCAGCCTAACCTACTTCACAAGGTTGTTGTGAAGAGAAACTTAAGAATGTAGTACACCGCTCTGGGCTCCTTGGAGGAAGAGTGGGATATAAATGTAAACAATAGTAAAATAATAATCATATTTCCGGAATGATAATGTACCTATTTCTCTTGCTCACACAGAGATAATCTCAGCTAGGAAGTACATGAGGGAAAGCCCTGCCCCCCGAACAGGCTCACCATCACCCAAAGCCACATCTGTTCCCCCACGGCCTGAAAAGTGAACCTTCTGGATGTGTGTCCAGATGAGAGAAGGAATTCCTCGTTCCTTCTTCTCCATCCACTCCTGTTTAAAACCCATTAGCTAATGGTTTTATCTTGCCTTCTAACACTTGGCTTAGGGAGTCATCTGGCGCAGTCTGCTCTGCAGCAGCTGGCGAACTGGTTTAGCAATTAGAAGGTGGAAGGACACTGGAAAAATAGTAACCAGAATTGTGTAGTTTGGCATGTGGAACCCTGCCCTGTGGGTGACAGCTGTACCTCTGCGTTAGATCCATGCTGCATGGTGCTGGTCTAGGAATCGGTTTGAATGCAGTCTTTTGTGTGTGCCGTGTTAAAGGAGGGTTGCCCCCATCTCCGTTCTCTGCCATTAACATTTCTACCCTGCATCCTCCAGAATGTGGTTTGGCCCCCTCTGGTACAATCGCTGACTATTTTCCCCTGCTTTGCGGTTTGGCTACAGGAAGAACAGTTTGCAGAACTCTGCCATGTTCGACACTCTTGTTCGTTCCTGGCTTTTCTGCAGCCAGTGGGAATAGCACGTTTGCTAGGCAGAAAGAAAGGCCTGGGCTTGAGTGTTTCTTCACGGAGTTGTCTGGCTGTTGTAGCCGTGTGCAAGTTTGGAAATACCTTGGGTCTGGGCCCAAGACTTTGCCAGTGCCCGAGGCAAAGTAACAAACACTGCCTTGGTGGGACCCAGCTGCTCCCTTTCAAAACTGACCTTAGCAAGCTTTGGGAGTGGTGTGGGGAGGAGGGAAGGTTGCCGGCATCTTCTTCTCTCTTTGCGCTTCTTGAAAGTTTTGCCAGGAGCGTGGGGAGAGGTGCTCCTTGAAAGCATGAGCAGAGGAGAGCTGGTCTTGTGGTAGCCAGCATGACTTGTCCCCTTAGCTAAGCAGGGTCCACCCTGGTTGCATAGGAATGGGAGACCGTGTAGGCACTGTAAGATATCCCCCTCAGGGATGGAGCCGCTCTGGGAAGAGCAGAAGGTTCCAAATTCCCTTCCTGGCAGCATCTCCATGACAGGGCTGAGAGGGACTCCTGCCTGCAACCTTGGAGAAGCCGCTGCCAGTCTGTGAAGACAATACTGAGCTAGATAGACCAATGGTCTGACTCAGTATACGGCAGCTTCCCACGTTCCCTTTCTTCTCTTTCCCCCAATGGTTGGGCTTCTATGCATTGCTCCTCTTTGCTCTATGTCGGCTTTTCTCCAGCTGCAACAGAAGTTAAGAGAGCAGCACATGGGAAAGAAAAGGCAGGGTTGGCATGCTGCCCTGGGAGTAACTTGCAGTGACTAGCAGAAGAGGGATTAAAAGATGTCATTGCTCCCACTTTCCAGTAATTCGGCAAAGCTGAGCGATAAAAGGCAGAGAAGGGATGCATGCCTGTCTTCCCAGTGTGTGGGAGAGGGACGACACAGCAGAGCAGCTCTGTCCCACCAGCTTGCCTCTCCTCCGGAGGGAGAGACAAGCCCCATGGTTCCTGGCACAAGGCTAGGTTGGATTGCAGCTCAGTGCCAGGAGGCTAGAGACGCCTCCAACCCCAGCAGCACAGACCAGAGCCCTTGCTGCTGTAGTCATTCCCACAGGCCATGGAAATGTTGCTGCTCAGAACTTTGGAATGAGGTTGTGGCCGGCTGTGGGTCTGGGAGGTGACGGAGCCCTTGCTCATCACAGACCTTCTCTTGGAGGCAGAGGCGGTGACTCACAGAGCGAGGCCTCTGCACATGCCCAGGATTCCTGGGTTTCACGCGTGGGGGGTGGGTGGGGAAGAAGCTGGAAATAAGCTTTCAGGAAACTCATTGTGGAATCCTGGCCTGGAGTTGTGAACCCCATAAGATGATTATTATTTTATTATTATTATTTTTGCATTTATATCCCGCTCTTCCTCCAAGGAGCCCAGAGCGGTGTACTACATACTTGAGTTTCTCTTTCACAACAACCCTGTGAAGTAGGTTAGGCTGAGAGAGAAGTGACTGGCCCAGAGCCACCCAGCTAGTTTCATGGCTGAATGGGGATTTGAACTCAGGTCTCCCTGGTTCTAGTCCAGCACTCTAACCACTACACTGGAGAATTCTGGAGAAGCAAGATTCCCAGTTATAGGGTGAGGACCCTGTCTGCGTTCAGTTCTCCATGAATACACACTGAAGCACTATTCAGACATTATGTTGTAGAAGTCTGCAGATATCTGTACACTCATATATGTTTTTTGTGTGCATGACTGTACCTGCATTCATTTTAAAAATGCCCCTCAGCTGCTTACAGATACAAAGTGTACTGCTGTACCTGTGTTCAACATTATGGGGCCTTGCACACGGTCAGCTGGGGGAAGAGCCTTTGCCCTGATTCCCACAGAGCCTCCATTCAGCTGTCCTACATAGTTCATCACTCTCCAGATGCTTGCAGCTGCCGAGAGCTGGGACAAGAGAAGGTCTTCCAGGTATTGGGAGAGACCTCCCACAATGTTGCGTGCTGCCAGCAGTAGGAAAAACCTCATTATATCAGAGCCACCCTTTGATTGGCCATGAGAGGAAAGGAGGCGGGCCAAGCCCCATCCAAGCCATTTTGAGCAACCAGTCATAGAGCATGCTGTGCAGAGCAGCACATTCACAGATCACAGCCCCTCTAGCCGCAGTGTTCTTTGACAAACATGGCGGCTGGCAGCCAGGACCTGCAGAAACAGGGGAAAGCAGACCCGGTGAACAACCTTACCTGAGGCAGCAGGGCTACTACTCTACAATAGCCTGGGTTAAGATCGAGGGTTAGAAGCAGGGTTATCCAGATCCAGACTACCAGGGCTTGGGGGATTTGCCCTGGTTCACATGGGCACGTAGGGCACGTAACCCTGTGTTATCAGCCTCTAATCCAGGTTTAGATGATCGTGTGAAGCGGTTTAATGTTAATAACTATAGCAGTGTATGCATCTATATCTGTGTACATTGCATACTTGTAGGAGTGTTGAACATAACATGTGACTAGGGTTTATGTCAACTGAATGCATGTAGGTTCCCTCTTGTGTGTCCACTCATCTTGCATGTGTTCTGAGAACAAGGCTTCAGTTTTTTGTTTTTTCTTAGTGAAGTGGAGATTGTTCCTCCTCCCTTCCTATTACGAATGGTGAAGAGACTAGAGACCAGGAGGCTGGCTGAGTGGGAGAAAGCAATCTCAGCATGCATCCAGTTGGGGGAAGCTCACCCATTCCAGTACCTTTTTTGCTGGACACTTAACGGGACTGACTATACTTCTTTTTTTCACAGGAGCAGCAGGGAAAGTTCAGGAGAAGCCCAAAAAAGGGAAAAAGGAGAAGTCTCCCAAACCGACCAAGAAGCCTAAAGAGAGACCTCCCAAGGGTCCCAGGAAGGAGAAACCTCCCAAGCCTACCAAAAAGCCAAAGGAGAAACGCCCCAAAGCAACAAAGAAACCCAAAGCGCCCAAGGCCACCAAAAGGCCGGCGGCAGGAAGGAAAAGAGAAAAGCCTCCTAGCATCCAACCAAGTGAGGAAGAGAAAAGCTACTTTCCAGAAAGGCCACTGGTTCCACCCACTGCCCAAGAGGAAGACGGCTATGAGGCGCCTGATTCGTCCCGAATTCACTCGCCTTATGGGAGGGAGGATGAGGAGTCCCGAGTGAACGAAGAAGGAGGGGAATGTAAGTGACTGTCATCTCTCTGCTGTTGGTCATGTGGCTAACTGCTTGCCCTCTCTTTCTCTTTCCTGTTTCCCCTTTCCACAGCACTCTCATCTTCCATAGGGATGTGCACGGATCGGTCTGGAGGCCATTATAGAGGCCTCGGAACCAGTTCAAAATTGGGCCAGTCCGCCAGCGGGGTGTGTGTCTCTCCCTTTAAGGATGTGGAGGGGATTGCACTTACCCCTCCCGCTGCTTTTCGCCCGCCGGCGCTCTGTTTCTGTGAAAAGTTTGGGGGGCGGCAGCATTCTTCCCTGCCTCCACTGCCCCCATTCTTGTCCGGAAATACCGGAAGTAATAAGCGCGCAGCGTGTGATGTGCGCGGCGGGCGTGCATGACGGTGGGCGCATGTGCGCTTGTTACTTCCGATATTTCTGGACAAGAACGGGAGCAGGGACGGCAGGGAGGAACGCAGAGCCTGCTATCGCAAAGTCCAATGGCAATCCTTAGAGCAGGACTGGGTCAACCTAAAGTGGACAAATAGATGTCAGAAATAAAGTCTCTTGGGTGAGGGATTGCAGTTCTGTGGGGGAGTATCTGCTTGGCATGCAGAAGGTCCCAGGTTCCTTGCCAGAGCATCTCCAGGTAGGGCCTTCTTTGCATGTAGAAGGTTTGCATATAGAAGGTTTGCATGTAGAAGGTCCTAGGTTCAATCCCTGGCATCTCCAAATAGTTTGAGAGGAACGCCTGCCTGCAGCCTTGGAGAATCTGCTGCCAGTCAGTGCAGACAATACTGAGCGAGATGGACCAAGGGTCTGACTCAGTATAAAGCCGCTTCCTGTGTACAGGAGACGCTTGAATATTGGGCACGATGGACTGAGGGTCTGCCTCAGTAAAAGGCTGCTTCCTGTGTTTCTATGGCTTTCTGCATCCCCCTTGAACTTTCTACAAGGGGTTGAATGCCCTTCTGTGATGTACCCCATCCTACCTGGAGAGATGCTTCTCACCAACTGCAGGGGTGACAAAAGCTTCGGCCTTCCCTACAGTTCTGTCCCATTCCATCTCCCCAAGCTTTGGGTCTTTGCTACTTTATCTCTGACCCTTGCTATCTTTTCTGCAGCTCTGTACCCAGTGGAGCCAACGGAACCACGATGGGATGAGAAACAGGATCCAAACAGGCATCACAGTAAGAGTAATTGGGGTGTGGGCCCCTGGTGAGTGGCTGATTGAGTGCCAGCCATGGGACTGATGAGTATAAAAAGCCCGGGGAAGGGAACAGCAGAGAGTGCTGTACAGTGGATCATGGCAGGACATAAGCATAGGTCAGGAGGTCACATGACCCAAGGACAGTCCAATGGGAGGGGCAGACCAGGGGGTCTGGATTAAACATGAGTGGGGCAAGCATGCTGTGTAATGCACCCTGGAGTAGAACGTGAGCAAGGCAGAGAATGGTAAAAGTACACCGCAGAGGCAGAAGTGTCTCTTTGTGTGGGACCTAGTTTAATCCCTCTCCGTTCATGAGGTCATTCATACAATCAAAAAATGTGTTCTACCTGGGTTTGGGAGCTGTGCGTGCTCCCAATTTTCAGTAGTGTGGGAGCAAGGGAAGAGGAAAACCTGGGTAGCTTTTCCTCCTACCTTGCTTCCACTCAATCACTTCTACTCAGGTTTTCCTCTTACTTTGCTTCCACACAACCGAAAATCGGGAGCACACACAGCTCCCGAACCTGGGCAAAACACAGCTTTTGATTGTGTGAATGACCTCCATTTGTTTGTTTTTAGCTGACTTCTATGAGCCCCCTACTGACCCACAGGAGCCCAGAAGAGAGGACTGGAATCCAGGAACCCGGCCAGGTGGGTTAGCTCACACATATCCATGTTGGCTATTTGCTCTTGCTGTCCTTTAAATCACAGGCTAGTCTAGACAAGGAGGGACAGATTAATGAACATTAGGTGGGGGGGCCCCCATGCTGAACAATTTTCTGGCAGTAGCTGATCCATAAACCTTACACAGACACGTATGTAGACTCTGACTTGCACAGCATGATCACTCCGTGGTACCTCAGCCTTGCTAATACTGTGCTCCAAGACCTTCTGCAGTAGACATTATTCTGCTCTTAATGTTGGCCAGACCTTTTACTATTCTCCATTTTCCTGCAGACTGGAATGTAGCCACTACCTCCTGAGGAAAAACCCAGCATGCTGTACGCTGCAGAGGGTTTTAAAGGCGTTCAGTACCTGGTCTAACACAGTATCGGTGATTCCACACTGGAACTCAATCCAAGTAGCAGAAATGGCTCTGCTATTCTGCAGTTGTCAGTGCTGGGGCATGGTCAGGCATAGAGAGAGGTGCTGGAGACCTGCTGTCCAGGCAAAGTTGCAGCCTGACCTGGAACTCCAGAACCTAGGAGCACCTAGGTTCCAGGAGCACTAGGTTCCTCCACTAGGTTCTCACTCCAGAACCTAGGTTCACGTCAGTATTCAGGGAATGGGGCCATAGCTCAGTGAGGGAGCATCCGTTTGCATGCAGAAGGTCCCAGGTTCAATCTTTGGCTTTTCTAGGTAGGGCTCAGAGAGACTCCTGACTGTTCAGGGGTAACGTTCCACCAAAATACTATGGAATTTAAAACCGCTATATTCAAAACTTAAATCTGACCTGGGAAAGGGGTTAGGTTCCTTTGAACTTTTAAAACCCCAACCCCACAGCCAGGAAGCAGCTCTGGCTCATTTGCCAGGTTGGGGATTTAAAAGTTAAAGGGGTTTAACTTTAAATCTCAACTGAGCCAAAGAGAAGCCATCCTTCAGCTGAGAGGCAGTTTCTCTTTTGCCCAGCTGGGATTTAAAAGTTTTCTCTTTCATTCTTAGCCATGAATGAGCATCCTGCATTGCTTCTCTGCTGGGAAGGGGTTGGGGATTTAAAAGTTAAAGGGGTTTCCCCATTAACTTTTAACTCTGCACAAGACCAGAACGGCCTCTGCAATAACTAAATTTGTGTACCAGGAAATTGCCCATTAAAGGTCAAAACTGCAAAAGCTAAACCTGTGGTATGCAAAAGTCTTCTATATTTATGAATGCTCTGACTGTTAGCCCTCGTCCTCATCACCAGTGCACTAATCTGCAGGTTCCCCCAGTATAAGGAACATTGTTGGCTGAGGTTTGGTATCTTAGAAGAGAATCCCAAACTTCCATATGGAACTGCAGCAGTTACGGAGTTGCCTTGTTTCTTGCATGTAGCTTCGGTAAATCAAGCCTGTTTGATCCAACAGCTTCCATACATCCCTTGCCCACCAAGCCCTGTGACCTGGACTGCCCCCAGCTTCAGGATGTGTCTGTGCTTCTTTTCTTTCTCTAGAATCCCCAGGAGAGCTAGAGCCGCCTACGCTGGATTACAATGAGCAGATTGAGCGCGAAGACTATGAGGATTGTACGGTGCTGTTCTGCTGACTTGCCCTTCCTTGTAGTAACAGTTCCTCTGTTTATGGGGTGACCATATTGCATTGATGTGGGTGGAGCAGCAGCATGGT
The DNA here is from genome assembly GCF_027244095.1 of Hemicordylus capensis. NCBI lineage: Eukaryota > Metazoa > Chordata > Lepidosauria > Squamata > Cordylidae > Hemicordylus > Hemicordylus capensis. The sequence continues at coordinate 17,964,365 of NC_069664.1, read as the reverse complement.
CCATGCCTCGAGGGCAGATGATTATTTGTTGGCTTGTTTCCATGGCTGTGCAATGGTCTAATCCCTCATGGGCCTTTTGGGATGGAGATCTTCCATTTGCAGAACGCTTGAGATCATTGCTATGTGCACTCCATGGTCCTACACAGGTATGGAACTTCGTATAGCCACTGAATCCAGCACCCAAAGAATCTCAGCGTTCATTTTAAAATCAAGTTTCTAGTACTTATGAGTGTAGACACATTTGGAATTCTATGGCAAAATCCTAGTGATATTTTTGATGCCAGGAGGTGGTGGTGTGGAGAATTTAATGTGGCATTAGGTAAAGAATTCAGGAGCCCAACAATTTCCACTCTTGGTGTTGCTTATTATTCATTGGCCTACTTAAAAATTGTTGTGAAACTGAATGAGACAAAATACCGTAAAGCATATGGTGGGTCACAATTCACAAATGTGTCACATTCAGACCCAAATTTTAGGTTGACCACACAGCTGGCACTTAATTGAAAATGAAAAACACACAGAAGAGAGAGAGAAAATTGCCAGATGAAATTGTTATTTTTTAACTGTTAAATTTCTATACCACTTTTCATTAAAACTATCTCAAGGTGATTCACACAAAATTTAAAACAAGACTACAAAAATTACAGGGTTAAAATATTAGCTAGAGTATAAAAATACAGATCTGATTAAAAAAGAAGCACAATAAATTGCCTCTGCGTCTGTGGTCATCCTACAGAAAAGGGGAAAGTGGATGTCTTTCCCCAAACTAAACTAAACTAAACAAGGTGTTTTCAACACCTTGAAAGTGGTGCCCATGTTCCTGGGTGGGATTAAAGGTGAATTCTGGGTGTGATAAGACTGTAGGCCTCTGCTGGAAACTCTTTGCACATTCTGAGTGCTGCAGGAATGACTGATAATAATAATTACACAAGGCCACGTGATCTTTCTTGAATTTGTACAGAGATTCAGGGAGGAAACAGCTTGGCAGCCCAGGCTTTACTCCTTCCCTGCTCCCCTGTCCTTTCCCCATTTCCCTGTCTATGGTTCTTTTGGCCCACGTGAGTGGAAAATGCCCAGCACTCTCTGAATAATGCTTGGCAGATGGGAGAGATTTTGCCAAAGGAAACAGAGCTGCCCTGCACTAGGAACCCAAGCTGATGGTCTCCTGCTTGGCTGAGTGGTCCCTTTCTCTTGTCCACTGATTCTATAAACGCTACGCTGGCTGCAAAGTTAGCTAGCTGCAGTAGTCTGGAGTGCTTCCTGCCATCTATTTATGCCCTAAAAATCTAGACAATTGGAATTTTATGTTCTCTGTGGTCTCCCATTTTTGGGGTTTTTTTTGGTTTTGTTTGTTTTTTGCGCACATTTCCCAACATTGCCAGAATTATCTAGGCAAAACTTTTCATCTTCAGCATGTGGTCACTGAGCCTGCAGCAATGACCTCAGTCCTCTCTTTCAGCATTTCCATTGGGAATCCTAAGTGTCCTTTGGTTCACTCTGCACAATCAGGTTTCGATCAATTGCCAGTAGCACGTGCAAAATTTTGTCATTTCTGGTGGGCTTGTGTTCCACCATACTCCATGACTGACGTCCAGACTAAAATGCTCCCGAGTAGCCGAACTGAACTGAATTGAAATTCAGAAATCCTTTACAGTAACTCCTGAGTAGTACTATTGAGTAATATTATTACTATTATTAGTACAATTGAGTAAGTTGGTCTGGGTCCCTGCCCATGCCACCTTGATTGTAGGAGGGTACCCCTCCCTGCCTCCCTCTGCATGTGCACACAGCAGCAAGTGACAGAACCCTCTTCCTTCCCCCACAGTTGAATACATCAGACGCCAGCACAAACCCAGCAAACCACCGGGCAGGAGGAAACCTGAGAGACCCCGGCTGGAGCCAGAGGAGAAGCCAAGTATGCAGCTCGTTTCCTTTGGCTCACTTGCCTTCTGCTAGGATGTTGGAAAGTCAAGGGAGATTAAGAGGTGGGGAGGGGCAGGCTGGCAGTCAAGGAGGGAAAGGAATGGAAAACATCCCGAGATAGTAAAGGCAGGAGGAAGATAAATGATTTGGAGCTTCAGGCTACGAAATCCTTTTCTCTTGTGCTTGCTGGACGTGTGTGTGTGTCTCGCTCTCTTTCTGATTTCTGGTGTTCCGCATCTGGTGCTTGGAAAGTGAAACTCATTTTTCAGCCTTTTGTTGATAAGTCTTGTGGTTCTGTTAGAAGGAACTCGGAGGAGTGCCCCTATTTTCTCCATTCCCTCCCGTGTTCAGGGCTTGCAGGCCAAGAATAGAACTTGGGTGTTCCTCATCCTGGTCAAGCAGGGGCCATCATTTCAGGAGGCGAGGTGAGGCAGTTGCCTCAGGAAGCAGATTACTGGGGTACCAGCAGGGCGGCAAGATCAGTCTTGGGGTCTGATCGGATCCTTGCGAGCTTTGCAAGGCACGCCTCTCCTCACCCTCCTTGCAAAGCTTGCAAGGGGCACCAGGAGAGAAGAGGAGACTGCTGGCAACCTTCCCTCTTCCCTGCCCACCCTCCATGGGCATGGGGCAAAGCAGCATTTAGCACCTTGCCTCAGGTACCAGCATTCCTTGGGCTGCCCGTATGGTCAAGAGTGTGATCAGTCCTCTCCAGGTTTTGATGGGCAGGTTCCTTAGACAGCTAGAGGTCAAAGGAAGGCAGGTGGCGCTGAGCCTGAGGGAGGAAGCAAAACTTCAGGCTGGGTATTATTATTATTATTAATTTATTACATTTATATCCCGCTCTTCCTCCAAGGAGCCCAGAGCGGTGTCCTACATACTTAAGTTTCTCTTTCACAACAACCCTGTGAAGTAGGTTAGGCTGAGAGAGAAGTGACTGGCTCAGAGTCACCCAGCTAGTTTCATGGCTGAATGGGGATTTGAACTCGGGTCTCCCCGGTCCTAGTCCAGAACTCTAACCCCTACACCACGCTGGCTGGTATTTGACTGAGCAAGGTGGTATGTGTCTTGACTGTGGGTGCCACAGCATCACTGCTTACACAAGCATCCCTGATGCAAATGCAAGTATCACTGAGAGTGCTATAGTCTCACTGGCTGCATCCTCTGCTAAAGGAAGCGGAATGATACAGTTGGGCAGATTGGTTAGCGGCTTGTGTGTCGAACTGCTGTGTAATCCTGCATTCTTCATTCCTCAGCTGCCCTCTTTTGCTTCTCTTTCTTCTCTTTCTCCTTGTTCTGCCCTGTCCCTTCTGTTATTGTCCTGCCCCATCTTTTCTGCTATCCCTTTTCTGGTTATTGGCCTTGAATCCTGGCTTTTTGCCCACAATGGTCTGTCTAGCATAGCAAGGACAACGATTTTTATCAACTCTTCCTGCTGTTATCGGCTATTTTTGTTGCTTACATTTTAACTTGATATACAGTAGCAGCCACTCACCCCATTCACATGACCATGGCATATCTGGGTACAGCCTCTGACCTGGGTACGCATGGTCGTGTTGAAGGGGGTGGTGTACAAACATGCCCATTCACATGACCATGCATACCCAGGTCAGAGACTGTACCCAGGTATGCATGGCTGTGTGAATGGAGTGGCTGACTGTACCACCCCTTAGTTCTTTGATCCCACCTTTACATTTTCTCTCTCTCTCTTTTTGTCTGTCCACAAGTGTGTGTATATATATATATACCTGCCAATTGACAATAATGCTTCGTACATCTGATGAAGTGGACTCTAGACTGCAAACACTTATGCTGACATAAATGTGCTAGACTTTAAGGTGCTACAAGACTTGTTGTTTGTGACTGAACTGGTTCTCCTAGTCCTGATATTGCCGAAATATTTCCCAGGCTTTTGATTTAGGTATGCATTCTGCCTCCCTCACCTTGGAACACTCCAGCTTTTCTCTGGGTGCGCATGCATAGAATTCGCACGTGTGCATTTGGGGTGAGGAGAAGCCAGACGTAGTGATTATTCCTGATAGCTGGGAATGTCCCCCCATCTACCAATTTCGTATAAGCCTTGATCCAAGTGTGTGAATTCGCAGCAAATGTGTTGACATCCCGTCTGCACAGCAACTGGTGGGTTGGTTTTAGTATATACATCGGGACAGCCAATGTCTATGTTTTCTGGAACCATTCTGTTCTCCAGAAACTAGTTTGGAGGGCAAAAGTGTATTTTGGCATGTGTGTGCTGTGCATGCATGATGCTGCCCCCACCCCCTCAACAGACCGTCAGGCTGAGTAATAAACTTGTTTTCACTTTGCCGTAAGAGCTTCGCATTGGTGAAACAAATGTTCTTGTGGTGTATATATATGATATAAGTGTGATGCCTCCTTGCTTCTCTGCGTAGCCATTGACCGAGGCATTTTACTAGCAAAACCCAAAGAGAATGGTATCGTGTGGAATATGTGACAGCCAGGGATGGCCCCAGATCTTGCAGTGCTTGAGCTGAGGCATCATATACTGCCTTTCCCCACACCCCTGATGAGGGTCACCCCCCTCTCAAAACCAGCCGTTGCAAGTATTGAAAGTGCATGGAGAGTAGCAAGGAAGGAAGGAAGGTTGCTAGGAGCCCCCTTTTTCTCTCCTCATGCTTCTTGCAAGATTTGCCAGGAGACTGAGGCTTTCCTTGCAGGTGTCAGATCGGTCCCAAAGAGCTGCTCAGATGCCAGGGACCGGGGGCATCTCACTGCTCTGCTGATGTCCCAGTAATCTGCTGCCTGAGATGACTGCCGTGCCTCGCCTCACAAAAGGGCCACCCCTGGTTAACTGTTGTAAACACTTTTATTTCCTTTCAAGTGAAATGTCACGAAGCTGCTGCTTGGTTAAAATTTGGCAGAGCTCCACGGCTGGAGGAGGATGCTGCATGCATTTCTTCTTTTATTTCTAGACATGTTTACCTGTCTTCAAAGCAGCAACACAATATTAATCATGAGGCTGTTGGCTGCACCCATGGGAACTATAGCTGCAAACTTGGTGTGCCTATAGGCCTTCCCTGCCCTCTCCCAAAGGGCTGTTGGGCGGCTGCCCAGTTGCATCACTGAGGGTCTTACTGGCATCTGCTGACTGAGCAAAGAGGCACCTTTTAAAACTGATGATTCTCTTATATTTAGCAGGGGGTGAGCAACTGGCCCTGTCCATCCCCAGCACAGCATCTCTCTGGTGGCTGTTGCTGGTGTTTTCCTTATGTTTCTTTTTACGGTGTGAGCCCTTCGGGGGACAGGGCACCATTTTATCTCTATCTATCTATCTATCTAGACATCTAGACATCTTGGGAACTTTTTTGAAAAGCGGTCCATAAATATCCGTCATATTCATATTTGTATCTGTATCTTGCTCTGCAGAGAGGCCTGAGCCGCCGACCACCCCACCCTTCGAGAGTCATTATGAAGAAGGGCTGGAGCTGCCAGATTATGGGGACCGTAAGTATTATCCCATGCCTCTCTCTGGAAAAGTCAGGCAAGGAAATCATCTGCTTGGAATGGCTCTTCTGCTGCCGGAGTATTGGTGCTAAAGCAGAGCGTCTGGCATGTCCGATCTGCCGCACTGCTTTTACCAGCTGAGGTCAGCATCACTCTAACGGCACTGTTGAAAGGCCCAGGTCAGCACACAGCTCAGAATAAACAACGGGAACTCAAAGAAACTGCCTTTCAAAATAAATGTACAAGGACACAGGGCAAATCCCAAACAAATTGTCCCATATCTCCAGGAAAGCTAAACTTAGAATTGACTTCCTGCCCATCCAAGTGTGGATCCCATGTTGGGTTCCTTCGTCAGATAACTCTGTATGTAGAGAGTTCAAGCTATGCAGATCCAGTTTAGGTTACCCTGAACATATCATCACACTGAGCCTGCACAGTTTGCAGGTAAATCTGGCCCCACTGTAGTTGGTCACTGCTCCTAGCAAGGGACAGTTGGGTAGTGTTGGGTTGGGAAGTGGTCAACTAAGCTTCCCATCTCCACTTAGCCATGAAGCTGAATAAATGGCCACTGTTAGCCTCACGGGACATTTGTGAATAAGTGAGGTAAGGATTGTAAAGTATTTTACAGGAGAGCTGGTCCTGTAGTAGCAAGCATGAATTGTCCCCTTTGCTATGCAGGATCCACCCTGGTTTACATTCAAATGGGAGACTACATGTGAGAGCACTGTAAGATATTCCCCTAAGGGGATGGAGCCTCTCTGGGAAGAGCACCTGCATACTTGCATGCAGAAGGTTCCAGGTTCCTTCCCTGCAAGCTCCAAGATAGGGCTGAGAGAGACTCCTGCCTGCAACCTTGGAGAAGCCACTGCCAGTCTGTGTAGACAGTACTGAGCTAGATGGACTCATGGTCTGACTCAGTATAAGGCAGTTTCCTATGTTCCTACTTTGTATATGTACCTATTTCATTTCTATCATGCCCTTTCTTCTGTGGAACTGAAGGCCTGGTCTATACAGTTCCCAGGCAGTCTTTCACCCAGGCTTAGATCAACTGGGAGAAGATTAGCTTCAGCAGCTTTGCTGCATCATGTGCTTTCAGAGCATGCCTTGGGAGCTGTGGGTATGGCAATGTTGGGGAACCTCAGTTGTGATGGATGGCGGGGCTGGAAAAGAGCTGGCATTCCAGTTGCTGCCTCACCAATTGCATTCCCCGCCCCCTATAGCGGACTACACTCTGCCCCACCCGAAGCCCGACGTATTTCCCAGCAAAAAAGACGAGGAAGATGCGATGGAGACCGATGAAGAGAAACTCAGACTAAGTGAGGAGGCAGCAGGAGGGTGGGCTGCTAACGGAATGGGGATTTGATTATAGAACTGATGAGAGTGGAAGAGGCTGGTTGCCCTCAAGCCTATCCCATTCTTGCTCCCCACAGCAGAGCTAATGCTGGAATGGGAAAACCTTGTATTCACCACTGCGGTTCTGTCCACTAGATAGCTCCATGCAAACCCCTGCATGATCCCCACTCCCACCTTCCCATCGAATGCAGGCACCATCCTTACACTTCTGTAGGCTCACCTTGCACACTTGCTATTTAATGCATTTGGCAACTCACTTCCTCCTTCATACATTCACAAAACTGTGCCTGCACTGTCCAGGACACGTGTGGGTTTGTCCTGGTGTAACTCTGCTCCTCTTTCTTCTGGAACAGAGAAACCCAAGAAGGGGGTTGGCAGCAGCAAAGAGGATGAGGATGTTGGCCCAGATGAAGACAAATGGACAGAGGAGAGAACCAAAGAACGCAAAGGTGGGTAACCTTTGGGTCCAGAAATGAGAGGTGCATCAATGCATGGAGGAAAACGTGTAAAGATGCTAAGGAAAACTTATTTAGTTTTTGACCTAAGGTGTTTTCTGACCCAATGTGCTTTTTTGAGACCCATCCCTCTTGTGTTAATTCACTATACCTGAAGATAACACAGAGAGGAATGTTCTCAGAGCACATTAGGTCAACTTCAAAACCTGAATCAGTTTTCTGCAGTGATTTGTAAATGTTTTCCTCCATGGATTGGTAGATGGCTGTGTCTCTGTACACAGCCTCCGTTCACGTCATTATGAGGCCAGCCCTGTCTGTAGCTGGCTTTTTGAGTCAGCATCAAAGAATCCTGGAAAAACTGGTCTGGAGAGAGGCTGTGGTGAAACAGTCGTGTGGTCACTCCTGCCCGGCTTAAAGGCAAATCAATGAAGTCAGGATGCCAACTGACTAAACATCTGTGAAACTAATTGGGCTTGTAACTTGCGCTCACAGCTCCTGAACCTAGGGTAGGAGGAGGCTTCTCATCTTGTGGCAGTGAATTCCATAGGTGAATGGGATTCACCTATGGAATTCACTGCAGGACTTTTAATCTACTTCCCCTCACAGATGTCTCTGTTTTCCTGTACTGTAAGAGAAAGAGAGAATTTTTTTCTCATTCTCTCTGCTTTCTCCACACCATTGACAACACCATAAACTTCTAGATGTCTTTTTCTTCTGTCCCTGGACATTGATCCCCTAAACTTTGTCTTCTCTTCCCTGGATGCAGGGAAGCCAAAGAAAACAGGAGGGAAAAAGTGGGAGACAGATGAAGATGAGTGGACTCCAGAAGAGAAAATAAGTGAGTGTTGAAGTGGGGATTTTAAAGGTTGAAGCCTGGTATTCAAGTGGTTCAGCTTTTTCTGTTTCCCGTGTTTGTTTGTAGCCTCCGTTATCCTGCCGTCCAAGTCTCACCACAGACAGAGCTGTTGCCTTGGAATCGAAGCGCTCTGTTGTGTTCAATGTTCATGCCTAAGAATCAGTTGGCTGTGTTTGGTTCATGGGATGCAAGAGGGTCTTACAGTGCAGGGTCTGGCATGCAATGAGTCAGGTCTGCTAATCTGTCTAGCCCAGCATTGTGAACTCTGACTGAACATAAGGACAGCCGTGCTGGATCAGGCCCAAGGCCTATCCAGTCCAGCATCCTGCTCCACACAGCGGCCCACCAGATGCCTCTGGGAAGCCCACAGTCAAGAGGTGAGGGCATGACCCCTCTCTTGCAGTTGCTCCCCTGCAACTGGTTTCTTGCCTCTGAGGCTGGTTTATAGCCACCAAACTAGTCACCAGTGATAGACTTGTGCTCCATGAATTTGTCTAAGCCCCTTTTAAAGCCATCCAAACTAGTGGCCATCACCACATCCCATGGCAAAGAATTCCATAGATTAATTATGCACTGTGTCAAAAAGTACCTTTGTCGGTCCTAAATTTCCCGACCTTCAGTTTCGTGGGATGACCCCAGGTTCTAGTGTTGTGAGAGAGGGAGAAAAATTTCTGTCTGTCCACTCTCTCTGCTCCGTGCATGATTTTATACACCTCGGTCATGTCTCCCCCACTTCTTTTCCAAACTAAGGAGCCCCAGATGCTATAGCCTTGCGTCATAAGAAAGGTGCTGCAGGCCCTGATCATCTTGGTTGCCCTCTTTAGTTACTGTATTGTATTTCCCGAATCTGAGCCTTTTCAATAGGAGGTTTCAGTCCGAGCTGTTTTTGCACTACTAATATTAACATCTGGCCATTCCTCGCAAGGAAGAGAAAGCAGATCGGAAGAAACATTTTTAATGCAAATGAGCGTTCTGACTATTGGCTGCCGTAATTCAATGGAACTTCCGTGTTCAGAGGCAGTAGCTCTGGATATCAAACAGTGGGTAAAAGTTATTGCCCTTATGCCCAGCCTTTGGACATTCCAGAGGTATCTGGTTGCCTGTTATTGGAAAGAGGATGCTGGTCTAGAGGGACCTTTGCTCTGAATCTATCAGTGGTCTGGTTCTTGTCCTGATGTTCTTAAGGGCAAATGATGACTCAAATAGCAGGCGGGAAAGAATCTTCAGCAGGATTTGGGGCAGAATCAATCAATTTGGGGCAGAATTTATTTAGTTATTTGGGGCAGAATGGTTAATTGGGGCAGTATTTGGGGTAGAATAGAGCAATAGAGGCAGAATTGAGCATTGCGCAACATCTTGTCACCTAATGGCTCTCAGCTGAATGTACAAACGACTCCACCTAATTAAAAATGTTTTGCATGACATGACATGACATGACATGACATGACAAAACTTCCGTATCTGTGATGGTTGTTCCATACATGCAGGTCCTCACTTGATGGTGATGATGCAGCCATCAAGTGACAAAGGTGCATGTGTGAAGTTGTCTGCCTCTTCTGCATTGCAGAGTGTCCTCCCATTGGAGTGGAATCTCACCGGGTTGAGGATGATCAGATCTTCGCTTCCTCCATGCTGCGCCACGGTTTGGGAGCCCAGCGCGGGCGTCTCAACATGCAGGTAATCGACAACCTTTCTGCATCGCGCTTTAGTTGTTCCGCTGCTTGACACCACTCCCAGGCTACTGGGAATATCTAACGGGCTATTCTTTCTGAACTTCTGGATTTGATAGTATTCGCAATAATAATAGCAACAGAAATAAGAACATTCTTATTCTTATTTTGTTTATAAAGCATTTCAGCTAGGCACTGCGCAATAAATTTTAAAAAGAGCAAGGTCTGCCTGCAGGCTTGCAATCTGAAAAATGGAAGGTTGCTAGCTATATTTATTTAAAACTTTAATATCCCATCTCTCTGCTACCAAGCCTCAAGGCAGCTTATGGCACCGGATAAAATAAAATAGCAATAAAATCCAAGTAAAAGCAGACTAAAATCTATCCAACCATTCAGTTCAGTAAAGAAATAGCAGTCGCAGTAAAATAAAAAAGAAAGAAAAGGGGGCCAGAAAAACTGCTGAATCCTCAAGAAAATGAAACAGGTTTGATTGGGTGCCACAAAGTCAGAGGGGAATGTATCAAATGAATATTTTTGGGAGGTTATTCCACAATCAGGGTGCCAGCACAGAAAAGGACCTGTCCTTGGTTGCCACCCACCTAAGCTCTGAATATGAAGACACCCAGGGCAGAATCTCAGAACGATCTTAAAGATTGCTATAGACATCTATTCTCCTCTATGGTTTCCCTTCCAGGCAGGGTCCAATGAGGATGATTACTTCGATGGTGCTTGGTGTGCAGAAGATGAGAGCCGCGTACAGTGGATCCAGGTGGACACTCGGAGGACGACTAAGTTCACAGGGGTCATCACCCAGGGCCGTGATTCTCTCATCCAGTATGTGCTGGTGAAGCTAAAGAAACCAGGGGCAGGGAGGCAGGGGAAAGGAAAGGGGAGGAGGGTGCGTGGAGCCTGTGAGCCTGTATAGAATATGCACATTAAGCTGCTCTTTTGCATAATTTATTCTGCTCCTGCTGTAATCATGGGAAGTGGCAAGTTAATGCTTAGGCACTGCAACCCTGTCCTCTGATCTCTGGAAGGCTTTTGAGCTCTCCCTTAGCATCGTCTGTTTCCTTCTAAGCTTGCCTACACAATCATAAGGGCTAGGATTGTACAGTGTATTAAAAAAGAAGACATTGGGATACTGAATGTTGTGCCTGCCATTATGCCCCACAGATCCCACCCCATCTTCTTTTGTTTCCTACAGCGATGACTTTGTCACCACTTTCTATGTGGGCTTCAGCAACGACAGCCAGAACTGGGTCATGTACAGCAACGGTTACGAGGAAATGGTACATCCTTGCTTCTCCTCTGGAGTTGGGAGGGCTCTGGAAAGCCCCCTCGGCACCTGTGGTGATATAGCTGTCTCTTTAATTGCCATGACTGTTGATACCTTTCTCCGGGGCTGGGCATCATGAACTGCTGATGGGATGTTGGGATTCCTGTTCAGGGTTTGGTTGATGTGGAAAGAGCAGCAGAGATCTTTGATGGTTTGGGATTTTGGAAGGGAGTGATAGGAGTTGAGGGGCTGTGTGTGGAATTTAAAGCCATCTATTCCCACTTCAAAGAAGGCCCATTCACACGTTATGTTCAACACTTGTACAACGAATGTACAGTGTACACAGGTACCGTCATTCACATGTTATGTTGAATGCAGGTACGGAAATACACTTCTGTGCATTCCATGCACAAATTTCCATGCATTAGAAGGGCTTGTATCCAAGTTCATTTTTTAAAATGAACACAGGTACAGTCACTAATAGAAACACATGCACAAGTGTACGCCTGTACAGCATAATATCTGAATCGGGCTAGAGCCTTCCCAGGTTTTAGAGGCTGTGGGATCACCAGGGTGGTTATAAAGCATTTCTAGATAGGGGGCTTTGTGACCAGCAGGCTGAACTGATGCATCTGACACTTACAAGTCACAAACACACTGTGCACCAGTGATCTCTGTCCTCAGGGTTGTGGCACCACACTAGCAGTGTTAGTAAGTGGCATTGTCCAAAAAGCGCTAGTGGTACTAAACCCTAGCAGTAGCTGGCACTTTGACGCTTTATTTCATAGCTTTAGTTAGGGTTTCTAACCCTCCTGAACTGGCCTGGGGTCTCCAGGAATCTGCATGGATCTGAAAAAACCCCTGAGTTTTTAATGGCTTGGTATTGTGAAAAATAAAGGCCAGTTGGGGGGTGGGGTGTAGAATCTTCAGTCAGAGTTGGTAATTCCAGAGCTTTAGTATATGGGCCAGTCACCCACCCACCAGTGTTACCTGTAACAGGGATTCCCAGATGATGTTGACTGCAATTCCCATAATCCCACAATTATGGGAGTTGTAGTCAACAACCTCTGGGAATCCCTGTTACAGAGAACACTGCCACCCACCCTATCTTCCTGTGCCCTATGGCCATAGCTATAGGCTATGCATGTTTGCCAGGGGCAGGCATCCCTAGTAGGGTGGCATTGACAAATGGGTGGTGTCAAGAGGACCCAGAGGATGGAAATATGGGGAAATATAAGGATACCATTGCATAGGAACATAGGAAACTGCCATATACTGAGTCAGACCATTGGTCTATCTAGCTCAGTATTGTCTACGCAGACTGGCAGCGGCTTCTCCAAGGTTGCAGGCAGAAATCTCTCTCAGCCCTATCCTGGAGATGCTGCCAGGGAGGGTACTTGGAGCCTAGATGCTCTTCCCAGAGCAGCTCCATCCCCTGAGGAGCATCTTGCAGTGCTCACACTTCTAGTCTCCCTTTCATATGCAACCATGGCAGACCCTGCTTAGCTAAGGGGACAAGTCATGCTTGCTCCCACAAGACCAGCTCTCCTCGCAGGGCAACCACCAAGCCACACAGGAGATGTTCGTCTGGGTATTGGTCCCAACTGGTTCAGTTTGCAAATGTTCTGTCTTGCAGCTTTTCTATGGAAATGTTGACAAGGATACCCCGGTGATGACTGAATTCCCAGAGCCCAAAGTTGCCCGCTTCATTCGTGTCTATCCACTGACCTGGAATGGTAGCCTCTGCATGAGGCTGGAAGTACTGGGCTGCCCTCTCTCCAGTAAGCATGGACTTACCCCTCCCTCCGCTTTTCCCCTGCCAGCGTTGGGTTTTTTAGCAGCCCACTGGGGCAACAGCGTACCTTCCTGCCGCCCCGTTGCCCTCCTCTTCCGGTTATAACCGGAAGTTGCTGATGCGCCTGCGTGCGCTGATACAGGCATGCACACGTCACACACACACACACACACAGGCGCGTCAGAAACTTCTGGTCATATCCGGAAGAAGAGGGCAATGGGGCGGCAAGGAGGTATGCTGCCGCCCCACAAAATATCAGGTGGCACAAAGGTGACCTTCATTAAGTGACCCTCTCAGGCAAAGGTCAGTGTCATTAAGTTAGTGTGGCTCCCCTCACTAAGAAAAATCCCCCTACAAAACATCTCTTGGGTGGCAGCAAAAGTCATCTTTATTAAGTTAGCCCCCTCAGGCAAAGGTCAGGCTTGTTAAGTTGGGTTGCCAAAAATCTCCCATTTTGCTGTGGGGCAGCAGCCCTCAGTGCAGTGTTCTAGTCACGTAACGCTGCACCAGATGTTTTGATCTGTATTTCCCTACTGAAAACGTGTAAAATCCAATTCACATAGGCTCAGATTGTGCTGTTGATTATCAGGCTTTATTTCAGTGTGTTGGACTTTAGAACTGGGGAAGCATACCCCCAATGTAACACGCTGGCAGAGCTGTTGATATATAGAAGCTAGGCTTAGAACATCCAAAGCAACAGACTGTGGAGAAGGCTTTCATCAGGGAAATGAGTTGCACAGTTCTGAACGACGAGCATTTTTCTGGTGAGACTCAGGAGCAGGCATGGAAGTCAGTTGATGTATATATTATGTTTGTATTCCACCCTTCAAGGAGCTTGGAAGGATGATATAGCCTTCCAGCAGCCCTACCTGTGTGACAGATCAGGGCTGAGAGATGGTACTAGCCCGAGGCCACCCAGGAAGGCTATTCACATGACTGAGAGGGCGGGTGGGGGGAAGGCTGTGCTGTACCCGCCTTCCCCCCAAAAGATCTCCTTGCCTGCCTGGCCATGTGCACATGAACAGCACTCCTGGGAGCTGGACATCTTGCCAATGCGTCCTGGCCTCTGGGAATCCCACAATGCACTGCACGCTAAGCACAGTGCATTGGATGATTCCCCTGTCAGACGGACACTCTAGGCATCCATCTCTGTGTCTGGTCGGGCTGCTCATGCCCTTAACCTTGGCTAAGAGCCGGGGCGAAAAGCAGGGTTAGGCTGAGTGGTGAGAGCACCAGGGTCCTGGCATTCCACATGGGCAGTTGTAACCCAGGCTAGCTTCGGCTGCTCGTAAGAACTGCCTTACGGAGTTTCATTGCTGAGTTGGGGTTTGAAGCTGGGTTTCCCACATCCGAGCTCAAAACTCTTGCAAATCCCTCACAGAGTCCTCAATAAACCCCCCTTTTGCAGGCATCCACAGCTATTACAGCCTGCAAAACGAAGTAATGACATCGGTGGACAACCTGGATTTCCGCCATCACAACTACAAGGACATGAGACAGGTGAATATATGTATGTTAAAGCAGATTGTCAGCATTAGCATTTGCTGCTTTCCCGAGCCTTTGGTTATGTATAAGTTAGAGAGAGAGAAAACTGAACAGTTTCTCAGTCCCAGAACCATTCCCAGTAACTGAAGAGACTCCCAGTTTGAACACAACAGTATGCCCGGAATCTGCCTACCAATAAAACCCGACATGCCTGGGTGCCTGGTTTTGCTGATCATCTTAATGCGTGCTTCTTTCTTTGATGAGGGCGAGTGAGGGGGACACAAGCTATCTTCCCCCTTAACCCCTCCTGCAAACCACTTGTAGTTGTTAGGAATGTTCTGTTTTCCCACTGCTGAATATGGATTGCGCAACAGTTTCCCATGTAATACTTTTCCTGGTTTCCATACAGCCTCATTTAACAATGCATTTCCCATGCAATTCCCATGTCATATATGCACTTCCCATGTCAGAAAGTGTGCTGTCAAGTCGATTTCGACTCCTGGTGCCCACAGAGCCCTGTGGTGGTCTTTGGTAGAAAACAGGAGGGGTTTACCATTGCCATCTCCTGTGTAGTCTGAGATGATGCCTTTCAGCATCTTCCTGTATCGCTGCTGCCCAATGCAGTACCAGTGGGGATTCGAACCGGCAACCTTCTGCTTCTTAGTCAAACATTTCCCCGCTGCGCCACTTAAGGTGGCCTCCCTTACTTCATACCCATACTTTCTTAGTCTGGATGCCAGGGTTCTTGGCATCATTTGCGGAAGTCACTCCTTACAAGAAGTTACCCTACTGTTTAGTTCTACCCTCAGTTTCCATCTTGCTCTTTGGCTTCTCCTTCAGAAGATCCTTGGCTAGGTGGGCAAGTAGTTACGATGCTTTGTCTCCCTCCAGCTTATGAAAGTGGTGAATGAGGAATGTCCCACCATCACCCGCATCTACAATATTGGCAAGAGTTCCCGAGGACTTAAGATCTATGCCATGGAAATTTCTGACAATCCAGGAGAACATGAGTTAGGTGAGTGACCCTCTCGATAGCCTGAGCCCAAACAAATGTATTAAAAGTGTCCATCAACTTTGTGATATGTTAGATCACACTTCTTAACACACTCATCTAAAAACAAAAAAAACCCACCTTGAAAACAGTTAACAACAATACAAGTTTCAAAACTACAAACTGTCATAAATACTTTAAAATCAGTACAGAGGTTTTCAGCTCGGCCTTTAGCATCACCTCCAACCCTGGCGAACAGGCTTTGTTTTCTGGAGAGCTGTCAGTCAGAGTAAACAGTGCTGAAGTATATGGACCAATGGTCTGGCTCAGTAGACGACAGCTTCCTATGTTTCATGTTTTGGGGATGGGGCCTTAGCTGAGTGGTGGGGCATCTGCTTAGCATTCAGAAACTCTACCCTCCTGGCATCTTCAGGTAGACTGGGGGTGGGGGGGACCGGCGAGGGGGAAAGCAACAGCTGGAACCCTGCAGAACTGGTCTTGTGGTAAAATAATGTAAAAGTGTGCCTCCTCCCGCGCAGTATGAGATGATGCCTTTTAACACCTTCCGATATCGCTGCTGCCCGATATAGGTGTTTCTCATAGTCTGGGAAACATTCCAGTGGGGATTCGAACTGGCAGTCTCTGGCTTGCTAGTCAAGTCATTTCCCGCTGTGCCTTGTGGTAGCAAGCATGAATTGTCCCCTTTGCTAAGCAGGGTCCACCCTGGTTCACACATGGGAAACATGTGTGAGCACTGTAAGATAGGGGGCGGGGCCATTCTGGGAAGAGCATTGCGTGCTTGCATGCAGAAGGCTCCAGGTTCCCTCTCTGGCAGCATCTTCAAGATAGGGCTAAGAGAGATTCCCACCTGCAACGTTGGAGAAGCTGCTGCCTGTCTGTGTCGGCAATACTAGGCTAGATGGACCAAGGGTCTGACTCAGTATATGGCAGCTTCCTGTGTATCTGCCTATGTATTATTGATGGGAGTGGCCTGTGCCTCCACTAGCAATGATAAAGGAGTCCTCTGCCTCTGCTGCCATCACCCACTGAAGCCCAAAGAACCCACCAGTCAACCACAATCACTTTGTTTCATTCTTTTGGCCATAGTTTCAGCCACTGGTATGATGAGACACTAACTCAGGAGGGCCAAGCCTCACATGATGTTGGAAATCAGTCATTGATATCCCACCTTTTTATAACTTTAATTCTTGGGCGGGGGCTCCAGTTCTGGTCAGAACTGTTGAAAGAGGCTTTGAGCCTCTTGCTTCCTCTTGAGTTCCAGATCTTGTTCTCCTCCCCAAACTGCTGGAATATGTCCCCTTCCAAGCGTGTATTTGCTGGCACAGCAAGTCTTGGGACTGAACCATGTAAGCATATTAGTTCTTCTACAAACCAAACTGTCTCTTCCAAAAACAAGGGAATGTTACTTGGACGAAATTTGTCCTCCCCCAAATCAGATTGGCATTCATGAGTTTTGTTAACTGCCTTCAGTTATTTGCTTTGCCTCCACCTGTGTCAACATTTCCATGATGATGTCTGGGATTGATATTACACTCAAATATCTGTGCTCACCCACATCCATCCTCTTGGCCTCGTATAAATATTGGCACAAAATACTCTTCTCCCTACCCTCCCAGCTCTTTGGAACCCATGTGTTATTTCAGGATTTATTATAAACTTAACCCCCTTTTTTGTCGGATCTTTTTATTTAGGTACTTATTGATCTGTCATATTTCTATACCGCCAGATATGGGCATCCCTAGGCAGCATGCATCAGTTAAAATACAACAATTACAAAAACAGGATAAAAGTGATTAAAATGTTTGGGTCATTTTATGTTGTAAACTGCCCAGAGACTTTGGTAGTGGGTGGCGTACAAATTTATTAAATAAATAATAAATTAAAACAATTATGATCTACAACCAATTAAAATATTCAACGTCCAGTTCTCTTCGGGTCAAACAAGACGTTACATTTAATGCATGGTTTTTTCCAATTTCCCTCCCACTTTTTGGTAAATAGCATGTGCAGGGATCAGAACCAGCTCAGAACTGTGGCAGAGGGTAGTGTCACAGGGAGGTGAAACTTTGCATGGGTGCCAGTAGCACCCATGGATGTGTGCAAACCAGATTGGAACCACAGCAAGGGGGGAAAAGGCATTGTAAACTCTACTCTTTCTGTGGCCCCAATCATTCATTCATTCATTCATTCGATTTCTATGCCGCCCTTCCAAAAATGGCTCAGGGCGGTTTACACAGAGAAATAATAAATAAATAAGACGATCCCTGTCCCCAAAGGGCTCATAATCTAAAAAGAAACACGAGATAGACACCAGCAACAGTCACTGGAGGTCCTGTGCTGGGGGTGGATAGGGCCAGTTACTCTCCCCCTGCTAAATAAAAGAGAATCACCACGTTAAAAGGTGACTCTTTGCCAAATTAGCAGGAGTTAACAGGTATCTAGATTGCTCACCCCAGTACATCTAATTTATTTATTTATATCTCTGTAAAGTGCTTTAGGAATTTTTATTGAAAAGCGGTATATAAATATTCGTCGCATTCATAAGCTGTTTCTCTGGAGCAATGTGCAACACGGGTCCCCTGCTAATCAAGCAAAGAGGCACCTTTTCAAAGTGGCAATTCTCTTTCTTTAGCAGGGGGAGAGCAACTGGCCCTATCCATCCCTGGAACAGCATCTCTCCAGTGGCTGTTGCTGGTGTCTATCATATGTTTCTTTTTTAGATTGTGAAAACTTTGAGGGCAGGGAGCCATTTTATTTGTTTGTTTGTTTGTTTGTATCTATGTAAACCGCTTTGGGAACTTTTGTTGAAAAGTGGAATATAAATATTTGTCATATTCATACGTGCATGTTGTTTCTTTTGGTGGCTGGGTGGGGGGAGTTTCCATTGGTGCCAATAGAAAATGCAGGAGAGCTACACAGAAAACCCTGGAATGGAACAGGTTGGCAGTGCTGTGATCTGGATTTTCTGTAAAAAGGAAGAAGAAGAGAGTGACAATGAATGAATGACTCCAGGGTGCTTTCCAGATTACACCCTGCAATGGGGTCACAGTGAATCTTTGAAGTGTGCTTCCACACCTCCTGTGCTGTGACACTGCAGTCCCTATGTGGACAGCAGGGTGCTGTTCATGTTTCCAATGCCTCATTTCGAATATAATCGCTGCGATATAATGCTATGACGTGCCGTCGTATATCCAGCGTTTAAAAGTTGCTGTTTTTTTCTGGGTTGTTCATTTCCATGAGACTGCTCCCTCTGCTGTTTACGTTTTGAAAGCAATTTGCCTGAATGGAAGCATTTTGCTGCTGTTGAGTGGCTAAGCTGGAAAGCGCCTAGACTAGTCTGGGGATACCTTAGTGAAGTTACACCATGAAGATAATGAACCCCTGCTAACTAGGCAAAGAGGGATCTTTTAAGAAAGAGGTTCTCTTATATTTAGCAGAGGGGAGGACAATTGTCTCTATTCCACCCCAGGACAGCATCTCTCCAGTAGCTGCTGAAACATGTTTCCTTTATGTTTCTTATGAGACTGTGAGCCCTTTGAGAACAGGGAACCATATTTCATTCTGCGATTATTTCCCCCTTTGTGAACCGCTTTGAGAACCCCTCTGTTGAAAGGCAGCATGTAAATAGTATTCTGTTAATGAAGTTAGCCCTTTTCTAACGGAGTGCTACCGGCATGTTTTGTGTTGCTTCTTGCAGGGGAGCCCGAGTTCCGCTATACTGCAGGAATCCATGGTAACGAGGTTTTGGGCCGTGAGCTGCTGCTAATGTTGATGCAGTTTCTCTGCAAAGAATACAAGGATGGGAACCCCCGTGTGCGGAACTTGGTGATGGAGACCCGCATTCACCTTGTTCCCTCCCTCAACCCCGACGGCTACGAGATTGCCAGCCAAATGGTGAGATGGAGAGGAGAGCTGGTCTGGTGGTAGCAAGCATGACTTGTCGCCTTAGCTAAGCAGGGCCCACCCTGGTTGCATTTGAATGGGAGAGCTGATGTGTGAGCTGAACGCTGTAAGAGATTCCCCTTAGGAGATGGAGCCACTCTGGGAAGAGCAGAAGGCTCCAAGTTCCCTCCCTGGCAGCATCTCCAAGATAGGGCTGAGAGAGATTCCTGCCTGCAGCCTTGGAGAAGCCGCTGCCAGTCAGTGTAGACAATACTGAGCTAGATGGACCAATGGTCGGACTCAGTATTCCTATGAAAGAGATCAGGCTTTGACGAGGGGGGCGGGGTGAGAGGTTAGACTGCCAGAGGGGTTTGAGTACATAAAAACAGAACAAAACAGATGAATGCTTTTCTTTCTTAAGAACATAAGAACAACCCTGCTGGATCAGGCCCAAGGCCCACCTAGTCCAGCATCCTGTTTCGCACAGTGGCCCACCAGGTGCCACTGGAAGCCACAGGCAGGAGCTGAGGGCATTCCCTCTCTCCTGCTGTTACTCCCCTGCAACTGGTACTCAGAGGCATCCTTTGAAAGCCTTTGTGACTTTCGGAAACCCCTCAAATAAATGTTCTGACACTGATGGGAATAATGATGCCCCCCACCGCTTTCTCTCCTTCTTTGCAGGGCTCTGAGCTGGGGAACTGGGCCCTGGGGCACTGGAATGAGGAGGGGTACGACATCTTCGAGAACTTCCCTGATCTCAACAGCATCCTCTGGGCTGCAGAGGAGAGGAAATTGGTGCCGCACAAAGTCGCTAACCATCATATCCCCATCCCTGACCACTACCTCGCAGAGGATGCCACAGTAAGTACCGGTGGTTTCCTTGCTAGCTTGCTTAGGCACCAGGAGGCTTCAAGGAGACCCTTTTGAATGCATGGCTCTCTTCGGGTAAACCCAGCATTTCTCTGTACACTGGAGCTGGGTAGGCAGGAGGACTAGGGCGTTCTCTTCTCATTCCCAGAAAGCCTGTATACTCCCAGGGCCACAGAAGGTCAGAGGGAGTAGCTACAGCCTTTAAAGCCCTTAATGGTTTGGGCCCAGGATACCTGCTCCCGAGGGTTGCTGCCCACTTGACCGGGTCATCTGAGGGGGCTCTTCTCCGGGTGCCGACAATGAGGGAGGTTCGGCTGCTGTGCATGCGGGACAGGGCCTTCTCTGTTGCTGCCCCCAGACTCTGGAATGCTCTCCTGGTGGCTATTTGCTCCTCGGTCTCCATCACAGTTTTTAGAAAGCGTTTGCAATCTTGGCTTTTTGCCCAGGCTTTTATATGATTGTCTCTACTGCTGCTTCTTTGTATTTTGTACCTTTTTTTATGCTTGTATTTTAAATCTTTTTAGTCAGATCTAGGTTTTTATGTTTTCGCTTCTATTCGATTTCTATACTGCCCTTCCAAAAATGGCTCAGGGGGGTTTACACAAAGAAATAACAAACAAATAAGATGGATCCCTGTCCCCAAAGGGCTCACAATCTAAAAAGAAACACAAGCCAGACACCAGCAACAGTCACTGGAGGTACTGTGCTGGGGGTGGAGAGGGCCAGTTACTCTCCCTCTGCTAAATAAAGAGAATCACCACGTTAAAAGGTGCCTCTTTACCAAGTTAGCAGGGTGTACAATAAATGTATAAGGATGTCTCATGACCAAAGAAAATAGCAATAGAATGCAGGTCCATAGAGTAACAGCAATAAAAAGGTGTGAAGCCGGAAGGTGATGGGTGTTTTATGCACTGCTGCATGATCCAAATGCAAGTTGCTGCTTCTTCTTCTTATCCATTCACTCGTGTCTGACACTCAGTCACTCTGTGGATCAATGTACTCCATGCCATCCTATCTCATTCAGCTTCCTTTAATTCCACCATGGTCATTCCGGTGCCATTTTTAATAATATCCAGCCACCGAGTACAAGGCCGTCCCCGTCTCCTCCTCCTGCTGATCATTCCCAGCATAAATGTCTTTTCAAGTGAATCCGCTCATATGACATGACCAAAATATGTCAGTCTTTGTTTAGTAATCTTGGCTTCTAGTGATATTATCGGTTTAACTCAATCTAAAACTTCCTTATTCATGATTCTCGCTGTCCATGGGATACGCAACAGTCACCTTCAACACCACATCTCGAAAGCACCCATCTTTCTCCTGCAAGTTGCACAAGAGTGCAAATGCCCAAATTGTGCTACAGCGTTCCATGATCGCGTGGCCATTGGAAATAATGGCTGTGCCATCGCACAACTCACTCCACACAACTTGGGTATTTCCACAAGCCCTGCATTGAGCAACCTGCATTTGAAACATGCAGTAACATGCAGCAACATCCACAGTGTGCAAAACACTCATGGGACGCTGCGACTGCATGGTATGGGATTTTTTTACCCGATTCCAGGACTGTAGCCAGCCTTCCTCACTAGACAGAGCTGTTGCATTTCCAGGTTCGGTTTCAAATAAATGGATGGAAATTCAGTGATTTTGTCAGCAGAAACATCCATCACCTTGTTGCCAAGCCCAAATGTATGTTTATTTTAGCATCTGTGTATTGTTAGCATTAAAAAAAAACTTGAATAAAAACAGTTATTAAGTTCAGAGGATTTACCTGCTTATAATTAGTGCTGTCTTTAAGTTACCCCTTACTTCCTTTAAGCATCCTGTCCTGCTCACAGTCATAGTGACTGCAGGATAGTAATAATCTTATGAAAACTATTCTGAACCAAGCAGACTCTTTGATGGATTAGGTAGGTGAAGTCTGTGGCGCTACTGCTTTTAGGAAGCAACATCGCCCTTCATAACCAAAAATGTCCCTATCCTAAATTTTTCTCTGTTGTTTCTTGATATACCCATGCCTTTTTAAAGTTAGACAGAAGGGAACCTGTTAGAAAGCCTTTTGAGTTGTAGCACCGTCTTGGGAAGGTTCACTTGGTGCTGACCTTAATGTCCTTATGGCACCAAGAAAAGAGCTTCCCTCCCCCCGCCACCACTGCTGAATGAGGTCATCTCATGGGTTATACTTCCTCTGCCGCTCCAGGGGCAGGACTATGCAAATTTAAGTTAATTAAGATTAAATAAGGATAACCCCACCCAGTTCTGATAGTCCTGTTCTTGTGTAATTATTTGATGGGGCAAATCTGTGCTCCAGAATCAGGGGTTCTCAACGTTGGGTCCCCAGATGTTATTGGACTTCAACTCCCATAATCCCCAACCAAAGGCCACTGGGGCAGTGGATTATGGGAGCTGAAGTCCAATAACATCTGGGGACCCAACGTTGAGAACCCCTGCTCCAGACGGAGCAACGCATCCATTGCAGCCTTGCTTGACTCACACCAGGATGCCTAACTCTCCCCTCTTTTTTTCAGCTGGCAGTAGAGGTGCGAGCTATAATGGCCTGGATGGAGAAGATTCCTTTTGTTCTTGGGGCCAACTTCCATGGTGGGGAGAAACTGGTCTCCTACCCCTTTGACATGGCTCGCCCTGTCAATGAAAATGAAGTGGCTCCTCCAGTCCAGAATGACTACGAGGAAGACAACCCAGACACCAAGGAGACACCAGACCATGCCATCTTCCGCTGGCTGGCCATTTCCTATGCCTCGGCCCACCTCACCATGACGGAGACCTTCCGCGGGGGTTGCCATTCTCAGGATATGACCAATGGAATGGGGATTGTCAGTGGCGCCAAGTGGCATCCACGTGTGGGCAGTAAGCACTGAGATGGGGCCAGGGCTTTTTTCTTACGTGCAACCAGACACAAAACATGCAATCCTTTTTGCTTTAAAAAAAAAACAAAGTGCCATTCTAAAGTAACATTGGGCAGTTCAAAAATCCAAGTTACACAACAGTTATCTTATGTTAGATGAAGTAAAAAGTGACCAGTAACAATGAGAAAAGTAGAGTGAGTTGTCCAGGCTCCTTTAGACCCTGATCAAGTGCACCCATTAGGAGAGGAGAGCTGGTCTTGTGGTAGCAAACATGACTTCTCCCCTTAGCTAAGCCAGGTCCACCCTGGTAGCATATGCATGGGAGACTAGAAGTGTGAGCACTGGAAGATATGCCCCTTAGGGGATAGAGTCACTCTGGAAAGAGCATTTATTTGCTTGCTTGTATGCATGCATGTGCATGCAGAAGGCTCCAAGTTCCTTCCCTGGCATCTCCAAGACAGGGCTGAGAGAGACTCCTGCCTGCAGCCTTAGAGAAGCCGCTGCCGGTCTGTGTAGACAATACTGAGCTAGATGGACCTATGGTTGGACTCAGTATATGGCAGCTTCCTATGTGCCCCCTGCCAACGCTGCATCTGCAGACTCCACTGCTACTCCCCACAGAGTCTTCGCCTATGAATATTCTGCTCTTCTGCAACAGTACTGTCAAATTCACAGTTCTGAGGACCTCCCCCAACCCACCCTGTGTAGGCTTCTAAATGTCATGGAATGTGACTCTAGGCAGCAAAGTGTCTGTGCAGCCACCCAGAGAACAATTTTGAGGTAGCAGCTAACAAATAAAATTGTTATTAAAGCTCTCAAAGAGGTGTATAAATAAACAAACATTAAAAAAATAATAATCTTAGAATCAGCAATAAAAACAAAAACAAACCTGACCAAATAAACTGCCAGCAGCAATAGACATGTTCTGATTTCCAAAAGCAAGAGAGGATCATTACTTGCCTCCAGATTGCCTTTAGAGGAAAAGTGATGATTGGGAGCTGTAGCTGAAAGGCCCTGCTCCTTGGTGGAATCTAATCCAGCGTCTTCCTAAGTTAGAACTTGAAGCAAAACCTCATTTACTGATATTACTACCAGCAACTAGCTGGCAGTGACATACACTCTGAACATGAAGGCCTATTTAGCTGTGATAGCTACGGTCTTCCAACTGATCTTCAAGAATTTTGTCTAATGCCTCTTTTTAAAGCGGCAGCTGGGCGCAACGGGGAAATGACTTGACTAGCAAGCCAGAGGTTGCCAGTTCGAATCCTCGCTGGTATGTTATTCCCAGACTATGGGAAACACCTCTATTGGGCAGCAGCGATACAGGAAGATGCTGAAAGGCATCATCTCATACTGTGTGGGAGGAGGCAATGGTAAACCCCTCCTGCATTCTACCAAAGAAAACCACAGGGCTCTGTGGTCGCCAGGAGTTGACGCCGACTCGACGGCACACTTTAAAGCAGCCGCCCTTGCCATATTTGAAGGCAGCAGGGCCGTAAGCGGATTCTGCATTGTGTGACCGGTATGATGTTCTTCTCCCTCTGCTCTTGCAGGCATGAATGATTTCAGCTACCTCCACTCCAACTGCCTGGAGCTCTCCATCTACCCAGGGTGTGACAAGTTTCCCCATGAAAACGAATTGCCACAAGAGTGGGAAAACAACAAGGAGTCATTACTGACATTCATGGAGCAGGTATAGAGCCGTAGGTGGCAGGGGTGATGGGGCTGTGGATAAAGGAAAATAGAAAGGGGAGGCGATTCTCACCACCGCCAAAAAAGTGGGCTAAGGCAGCCTAACCTGCTTCTTGGCAGTCGTGTGGTGCTACGGGAGCTGAGCAGCTCGGGGCAGCAAACCGCCCCAAACACCCCTCCTCTTAGCCCAGGTTAGCAGAGTGAGTGCTCCTCTAACCGGGGTTACTGGATCGTGTGCTGCTGCGCCGAGGCAACTTACGAGGAGACCCCCGACCAGGAGGCTAAAAAGCAGCCTTCTGGCTCGGGTGTCTTTCCAGTATGCCCTGCGGGCTCGTATCTCTAATTCCTAAAAAGTCCTAAGCAGTGTTGAGCACTTAGGAGAAGCCTCTTATTTTGATTGATATACCACCCAGTATCAAAATCTCTAGGCGGTGTATACCTGACCAGAATGCTCTGGTAAATAAAGTGTATTTTATGTCTGTATTTATGTATTTTTAGGATGTATTAATCACCTTTCACGCTGTCCCAAGGTGATAGACATAGTAAGAGCAGTTAATAGTCCAGAACAGAACCACTTAGAAGAGCAGATGATTCCAAACATTAAACCAGCTGAACAATTAGGACCCTGGGTAAAGAATAAGGTCTTTAAGTGGTGGTGGAAAACTGAAAGGTTTGGGAGGTATGAGCTTCTCTGGGAAGGGCATTCCAGATTCTAGGGGCAATCACTGAGAAGGCCCTGCATGCACAGTGCAAATGCCTCAGCTGGTGTTGGCATGCAGAGCAGCCCCCTTCCCCACACCAAGCCCTCAGGAAGAGATGCCTGGACAAAAACTCCCATCTGGAGGGGGAAGAGAGAGCAGTGAGAATTGTGGCCTCTCCTGCTGCTGAGGCTGCCAGGAAGCCTCAATTTGCTTGCATCTCCACAGGGCTGCTTCCACTGCCATCACCCTGTGGAGCATATCAGCCCTTGTGTTGTAGTTTGCAGGGTGGTTTTTATTGTGTATGGCTTTTATAAAAACATATTCACGTGATGGAAAGGCAGTCTATGAATGTCTTCAATGCCTACAATAAAACTAAATACCTGCTGTCTCCTCCTCGCAGATACATCGAGGCATCAAGGGTGTGGTGACAGATCAGCAGGGAGATGCCATTGCCAATGCCACCATCTCTGTTGGAGGGGTCAACCATGACGTGATGACAGGTATGCCTAAGATATCTAACAGGACAATGGCAGACACCAGCTCACCACCTGATTCTCCCATTACTGGGCTCCAGTACCTAAGCAGTCTGTTAATCCCATGGCCACTGCATACCCAGTGACAGCTTGGAACCCAGATACTACACAAATGGCTAGGATGCACGTAAAAACATACGTGAGATGTTTTTAAAACACACATACACACAGATTTGTTTAGTTTCAGAGTATCAGGCTGTACTACACACATTGCATAGCCTTTGCTAACCTCTTGTTTAGACTCGGCTATCAACACAGGAGACACAATTATAAATTATCATTTTTTGCTGCACTTTCCTCTGAAGGCCAGATTACATGACCTGCTGCTACATGTTCCTAACATTTCCCCTTCTGAATGTGAGAGCCGTTGTTGACCGGATAAAGTCACTTTGCATAGATTACACAATAGGAATTAAGAACAAATATAAAGGCCCCCCGAATGGCAACTCCTATCAAGAAAAGCTTCCATTACTCTTTCCATAATTAATTTGATTTGTTTTGCAGTTTGTAACATTAAAAGTGTTCTTTGCACTAAAGTGACAGTTGGATAGCTGACTCGATTTTGCTCTTGTTAGCAAATATTTTTTAATGAGCTCGAATCACAAATCATGACTTTTCTTCTGATCCAAAAACAAGAACAATTTAAACTGTTCTCCCAGTATATTCCCGTGTAAAAAGTAATGCATTCAGCTAATTTAAGTGACAGGATTATGCATGCAAAACTTGGTATGACTACAAATCAACAAATGAAACTTTAAAATATATGTAGTAGATATAGCAGAAAGATACTGGTATCCATCAGTGGTGAAAAGGTGACATATCCTTATGCCGTAGTAGTAATTAATAATAATTCTGTGGCTCAGACTCTTGCTTTAGGAGCAGCCACTTTCAAATTTGAGTGCCCAGACTAAGTAGTTCCACATGATGTACATTAGGATCCAAATGTCATGTGGACCAATGTTAAAGCCATCTCCAACAAGTGGCTCTTGCGTGTAGGCCTCTGCTCTGGGCTGCAATTTTTACAAGGACTTTCAAGCAATTCCCAGCTCGTCAGTGCTGAGCTCCTCAGTGTCTTCCACACTTCAGTAGGCCCTCAGGCCTGCCAGCAACCCAGCAAACACACGGGCATTTGGTATCCCAACAGTGAAGAGTAATTAGAGAGAAACCAACCTGAGCACCTCTTAATATACATGATAGGCAAAAAGGAAAGGAATAGCAGCTGTTGTCCAGCTTGGTCTTGCCTGCTGTTCCCAAAGCGTTGGCACAACAAATTACTAAAGCTCAAGTTTGCAGGTGTTACTCATCTCTGCCAATGTTAAGGATTCCTGGCATCAGCAATTGGGTCCCACCCAGCCCACATTCCTTGGATTTATTCAGATGTAGATTGGGAAGTGTTTGCTGTAACTCAACCTTAGTTTTGTCAAGGCCTCAGCAACTGCTTTAAATTTATTCCAGCCTTTCCCAAAGGCCTCTTGCTAGTCTCCCACCTTGTGTGTGGGGTGGGATGGTGGGGAGTTTTTTCATATACATTGCTAAATAAAGTGACAGCAGACAAGGAGTATTTACACGCTTTTGCAGAGGATCTGAACCTAAATGCTTGCTCTGTATCGGTTTCTCAGTGTTGGACCCGAGACACCCATTCTCCATCTATGTAATTGTAAACCTCTCAGAGACGGTTTAATTGTATTATTTAATTGTAAACCACCCAGAGATGCAAGTTTTGGGCGGTATCGAAATATTTTAAATAAATAAGATATGTGGGGAGAATGCTGCATGGGAAAGGCCCTGTATTAAGCAAAGCAGCATAGCCTTGCCGCCCAATGTTTGCCCTCCCTTGTCTGTTTCAGCAAGTGGTGGGGATTACTGGCGCATCCTGAACCCCGGAGAATACCGTGTCACAGCCAGGGCTGAAGGCTACAACCCTAGCGCCAAAACCTGCAATGTCTTCTACGACATCGGAGCCACCCAGTGCAATTTCATCTTGTCCCGGTCCAACTGGAAACGCATCCGAGAGATCATGGCCATGAATGGGAACAGGCCCATCGGCAGACCCCTGGATGGTCGGCCCATGACACCTAGGGAGCGCATGCGCTGGAGGATGAGGATGCGCCAGAGAGCCCGGCTGCGCCAGCAGATGCGCAACCGCCTACGGAACACCAACGTTGCCGTCGCCGCTGCCGCCACCACACCGGCTCCTACCACTCCTCTCCCAACTTCAGCCTTCCCCTTTCTGTTCAGCAGCACCACACTCCCACCATGGAGCAGAGAGGCTCCCACCACGGAAGCAACCACTACTTGGGAGACCGAGGTCTACACAGAGACAGTGACGGAGTGGATGACTGATGATGCAGTAACAGAGGTGGATGCTGTGGAGGAGACCACAGGCACTGCGTTCCCCATGACCACAGCAGAGACTTACACTGTGAACTTTGGTGATTAGGGACAGCCGCCCAACCTCCTACAGTTGTGGTCCATGAACACTCTAGCTGCACCCCATCCTCTTCCCTTCAGTGGATGGCTGTATCAGATCATCATAATACAGTAGGCAGTCATCTGCTTTTTAGAACCCACCAAAAAAAAAAAAATCCACAGCTTTAAGCAGCCTGCCACAGCACTTATACCATCTCTCACAAGCCTTCGGTGTTATGTCTCAGCATTCTTAAAAACATAACTGCGCCGTTTGGAAGGTTTTGGGTTGTAGGAGCGAAAGAGCCAAGACCTTCTGTGGCTGAATACACAGAGGTCAATTACGTTGTTCTTCTTTCTCTACTTCCCCCACTCTCGCTTTCTCTGCCCTTACAGGACTCCTTAGAGTATGGCTTAGGATTTGAGAAAGAGGCAAGAAGAGGGAACATACAGCTGGCCCCTAATCTAGGGGTCTGGAACTCTGCCCACCAGAGTCTTCTGGGATAGCATTACATAGATTCAAATACATATGCCTTGGTGGATAATCAAGTACAGTTAGATGCACACACTCCATTAAATAGGATCTCAACACACCCCTAAGCCTGTGCTGCATTACAGCCTTTATTTTAGAAAAGGCTGTGCTCATGTGTGCAACACAGATATTTTGTGATGGAATGGACAGAAATTTCAAAATATTGGAGCAAAGGATGGCAACAGATGTGTATGTGAGGGAGAAACTGGAGGGCTTTAAAAAGGGACAAGACCTGTGCTGAGTAGAATGATATCAGTTAACTATGCAAAATCTAGCCAGGCTAGTTTTGAACTGCTCTTCATTATCTTACTTACCTTGTTTTTCTGAAGGTTTTTTTTTTGCTCCATGACCAGACAAGCACTTGCTTTCCATCAAGGTGACAGTCAGCATTTCATGAGAACTACCACATCCTTCATTAAAGGGTACACTCTGCCATTCTCAGTACTATTTCAGTTACAGTTTCTAATACAAGGTATCACGCTTCTACAATGAATGAAGCTCTCGCCGCCAGCAGCCAAGAGGGGGAAACTGAAGCTGCGAGGCGCAGGGTCCAGGAGGCAGGCCCAAATGCCACCTCAGGCATCTCTGGCTTCCCAACAGTTCTTATTATATGAATAAAGTGAGTTATATGAAAGAGGTACTCGATTTCTGTATTGTTGTCTTAGGGCTAACACAATTCTGGAGATTCCGCTAGGCACGCAAAAGCACAGAGAGGAAAAGGGAAGTGGTGTCACTTTATTGTAGTCCCCTGTACAACCAAAAGTTTCAGATATCTGCCAGGAAAGCAAAGGCTCTGTGAAACCCACCCACCAGGTAAGTGTCCTTCAAGAAGAGGGCAAGTTGCTATATCTCGCTCAGGGGCCAGTCTCCATTGCTCTTCCTCCTTCCTCCTCCTCCTCATCTGCTCCAAAAGCAGAGAAACTGACCGGCTGGCAGGTTAGGTCACGCAGATTAATCAAGCAAGCAGTCTGTGTTGTGCTGAAATCTGGCAGGGTTACCAATAAGACTTTCTGACCATCCTCACCTGCGTAGCAAAAAACAAAAAGACGAGGAGTAACAGAGTGGAGAGAGGCTAGGATAGTTCATGCTGGACCTATGCAGGGATGCCCAGATGTTCTTGACTACGACTCCCATCACCCCCAGCTGCAATGGCCTTTGGCTGGGGATTATGGGAGTGGAGATCAACAACATCTGGGAATCTGTTACAGGAAACCCTGTTGCCCACAGAAGGTGGAGAGAGGCATTTGACAGAAAAAGTGACAGCACTGGGTGACATATTGAGCAATGGATACAGCAGACCTTGAATTTCCCAGAAGCAGCTGGAGCTAAGATTCTTCATAGATCCCATTTTCCCACCCACTTACTGTCTTACCTTTGGCAATCTTGGATTTGAAGAAAGGTGCATTCCCACAGAAATAGACGTGAGGACAGTCCGTGAAAATGAAGGGGTCAGTCTTGTAAAATGGATAACAGCCTGCAAGGCAAGCAAGCAGATACCTTTAAGGAGCTGCCCACCAGCAGGCACAGCTCGAGATGAAATCTAAGAATCGGTGGCCATAAAGGGGGATGCAACAGGTGAAGTTGGAAGTGCACACATTGGTAAGACCTTGCCTCCAATATGAACCATCCACGAATGGAGCTGCAGCTCGGCAGTAGAATATCTGCTTTGCATGCAGAAGGTCCCAACTTCAATTCCTGGCAGCATTTCCAGGCAGAGGTGGGAAACACTCCTGCCAGAAACCTCGGAGAGCTGTTGCCAGTCAGTGTAGACAGTTACTGAGCTAGATGGACCAATGATCTGACTTGGTACAAGGCAGCTTCCTATGAAGGGCCCTAAATGCCTAAAATAAAATTACCAAGTGTGTCTGGGGCTGTGGGGCTGATATGACCAATCCGCAGAGTCCACTCCAGGATTTCCAGATAGTCAGACATGCTGCTATACTTGAAGATGTCACTGATGTTCTGGCCCGATGTCCCCAGAAACCTAAATGAGGGAGAATAACCAAACCTTTCAGAGCTGAATGACAAGGTTAAATCCTAGCAAAGACCTAGAATACAATTGCCGATTCCTTATTACATGTCATCCCATCCTTCCTCTAAGGAGCTGAGAGAGACACATTTCCCACTTCCATTTGCACAATAACCCTGAGAGGTAAGGCCACACTGAGAGATCGTGACTGATTCAGGATAATGCAGGGAGCTTCACCGTCGAGTGGGCAGCTTGATCCCGGGTCTTCCCAATCTAAGTCAAACACTCAGAGCAGGCCAGCTCTTTTCTTTGCCTAGGTTATACCATCCCCTGCAGAAATTTTTGGATTGGAGATTTTTCCCCATACACATTTTTTCTCAAAAAAGGAAAAAGAAACTAATATGCAAATCTTACTGATGCCCTAAATAGATTGTGATCTGATTTGGTATATTATTTAACCGATATATTTAGTTTTTAAAAAAAATTACCCTCCTGTTTACAAATCAGTAAAACATATGTGTACTCCAGGCTGGCTCAATTTAGGAGTTTTTGAACTACTACTCCCATAGTCCCCAGCCACAGTGACCGAGAGCCAGAGATTATGGGAATTGTAGGCCAACCTCTGCAGGAGGGCCGAAGCTGAGCAGCCCTGGTATACTCTCTTCCTTGGGATAAACACATTACAGCTCTGGACCAGGTCAACTCTGTGCCTGTCGGTGTCATGGTCTAGCTTCCGGGTGGAGCAAAGCTTGCCTCTCCTGCTTTCCAAACAAGAAGTGACCACCTCTAGTATGGCCCCCAGGGAACTGCCTTTACCTGACACCATCAATGTTAGCCTGGTAAGGGTTGGTCACCAGCTGCAGTGTGGCGTAAGCACTCGACAAGGGAAACATGCAGCGATGCAGCGGCTGCTGAGGCAGAGTGTAGTTGGTGGGGTCGAACTCCCCAGGCATCACATCGACAGGAACAGACATCTGCAAAGGCAAAACAGGGGCGTCATCCCATCCCTCTGTCATTCCCTCGATAGAGGAAGTAAAGAACCAAGCTAAGCACTGGCATGACTATAAAGCCCTAAACAGCTTAGGCCCTGGGTTTTTAAGAGAACATCTTCTTTGCTATGAGCCCTGTCACTCATTGAAATAACCTGGGGAGGTCCATCTGCAGCTGCCACCAGTTCGTCTAGTAGCTATGCAGGGACGGGCCTTCTCTGTGGCTGCCCTGACACTCTGGAATGCACTCCCTGTCAAGGTGAGAGCCTCTCCATCTCTGAAAAAACTTTTTAAAAAAATCTTTAAAAGCCCTACCTTTTCACCCAAACTTTTTAATTTAATTTAATTTAATTTAATTTAATTTAATTTAATTTAATTTAATTTAATTTAGGTTTTAAACTGTGGTAAGGTGTTTTCCCCCCTATGCTTTAACTTTTTATCTTGTTGTGAGCCCCTCAGAGATGGAAGTTTGGGGTGGCATGCCAATCTGATAAACCACTCATTCAACAGAGGCAGTCCCCATGTATGCCCCATGGCCTGAGCTCTCAGTTCAGAAATCACAGCATATGGGCGGTGAGGGGCAGGAGCAGTCTATAAGTCCAATACATTCAAAGAGGTTGCCGAATTCTACAACTGACACCAAACCCACTGCTGGTACAATGTGGCAGTGGAAGAATGAAGGATGCAGAAGACAAGTTACCTGCACTGACTGATGGTGCCCAGAAACAAGCAGTTCCTTGTTTTCAGGCAGGAGTTATTTTTCTGTCCGCAACCTGTATGGCTTTGAGTCTTCTTTTTCTCAGCGATCTGCCTGGCCTCAAACCTTACGTAAATATGGGCCTAGAAGAAGCTGCTTTGTCTAATATTATGCCTTCACAGCAACTTGGGAAGGGTGAACTTCCCAAGCGTCAGTTTTTGCTCCCTTTAAGAGCAAAAGAACACTCAGCAAACAAGAGTTTGAGGAACTCTGTTCTAGAGATAGCGACACCTCATCCATGAAAATAGTGCTCACACTTAGCTGCAGCAAGATCTCATCCAGCATTTTCACAGCCTCCACGCTGGCTGCCTGAGTCTTCTTGGTCAAGTACTTGGCCTGAATGAAAGCATACAAGGAGATCAGCCAAAAGGAGAAAATAAAATGAAAGGAATATTGAACCAGAGCTAATGTGGGGTTGTTGTTTTTTTAAATGAAATGTTATGTTTGTTCCTGAGCTAAGTTCTGTTTTTTGTAATTTGTTTTCTTTTCTACATTTCTGCAAAAATTAAAAACAAAGTATATATTAAAAAAACAGTGCAACTGAGAAGTGGCAGGATAACCTTGAGGATGAGAATGTGGCTCCTGACAGCTCTACTTAGTTTGAGGAGAGCAAGCAAACCACACAAACAACTTCCTCCTCTTACCCAACAAAACAGAAAAAGAGAAAGATGGTATGGCAGTATATTTCAAAAAGATATGCATTTGCCTCAAGGTGCAATAGGAGGAAAAAAGCATGTGTGCAACTGAAGGAGGAAAGTGGTGACATATTGTGGTGGGTGGGCAGGGGAGAACTTCAGGTCCCCCAAATTGCTTAAAGTTTTGCTGCTTTGATTTCCATGATAGAAGAACGGTGGATAAGAATGAAATAAATTCAATATGCTCATTTATAAATATAATAATATAATATAATAAATTCAATATGCTCATGATACTTATTTCCATTTTTTAAAAAATCCCAAGAAAATTTGCAACAAATGTTTAAAACAAAGGTATCTGTGCTTGCTTTGCTGTCTTAATAATTTAAAAAGATGCAACATAAAACAGATATAAAGTGAGAGGCAGGAGATATTCCACAACAACATTCAGATCCACAACAACATTCAAGTCCATGGAATCAGAGATTCTGAATGCATCAGATTGGCCAAATGTCTGTTGGAAAAAGTCGTAGCTTCTCTTGTCAGGGTGTTCCAAAGTTTAGTTTAGGTACAGTCAAAGAGAAGAACCTCTTGTGGATCCAAGGCAAGCACACTTCAGGAATCGGTGCAACAGGTAAGAGGGCCTCCCCAGCTGATTTCAGTCAGCAGGCAGACTCCTATGGACAAGCAGAGGGAACCCATTCAGAATTCTCACCTTGTTCACAGTATCTCTGCTCTGGGTATTCTGGCTGAGGAGGTTGCCTGCCAAGATGACTCGGGAGATGAGAGCGGCACTGCACTGCTCTCCTTCAGCCCCCAACTGCCCCGTCACCATGTCCACCAGCAGCTGCATGCTCAAGAGACTCTCTCCGCTCCTGCCACCAAGGCCCAGTCCGGAGACCATCAAGACAAACCTGCAGGACGCGATACAAATCTTGTGCTCCATGATCTCATGTTATGGAATGAGTGCTTTGTTATCTTAGCGTTCTAGAGTCAGGAAGTCTAGGAACTGCCATGGTTATTATTCAGGACACAAATGGCCAAGATTGGGCTTCTGGAGAGACGCACCATCTTTTGTGGTTTTAGAAGAACTTGGAGATGTAGGAGCACAGGCAGCTGCTTTATTCCAAATCAGACCCTTGGTCCATCTAGCTCAGTATTGTCTACACAGATTGGCAGCAGCTTCTCCAAGGTTGCAGGCAGGAGTCTCTCTCAGTCCTATCTTGGGAGATGTTAGGAACTAGGAACCTTCTGCGTGCAAGCATGCATGTGCTCTTCCCAGAGCGACCCATCCCCTGAGGGAAATATCTTACAGTGCTCACCACAACCCTTGTCTTCCTTCACTTCCATAGGAACACGGGAAGTTGCCTTCTACTGAGTCAGACCATTGGTCCATCTAGCTCAGTATTGTCTGCATGGCAGTGGCTTCTCCAAGGCTGCAGGCAGGAGTCTCTTTCAGCCCTATCTTGGAGATGCCAGGGAGGGAACTTGGAACCTTCTGCCTGCAAGCATGCAGGTGCTCTTCCCAGAGCGGCCCCAGCCCACAAGGGGAATATCCTACAGTGCTCACATGTGTAGTCTCCCATTCAAATGCAAACCAGGGTGGACCCTGCTTAGCAAAGGGGACCAATCATGCTTGCTATCACAAGACCTGTTCTCCTCCCTTTACGTACAGAGTGTGCCTGCTAAACAAGCATTCTTAGAACGGTTTCCATGGGACAAAAGGTTTAGACACAGGTAGACAGGTCACTTGAAAGTGAACTGGGACACAATGTGGTACTGGTGTGAACAATGGGATACACTATCTAATCAGACTTAGGTACAGATGAGGCAGAATTATGCATTATTATATCCTGCTCTTCCTCCAAGCAAAGTTACCTTCTGCAAGCAACTCCATTGTCTAAGACCTGCCTAGCAAAGGAGTCCCCTATGCATACGTCTATTCCTGGGGTGGGAATTTATTATTTTGTTCTTCATTACTTCTATTTACATCCTGCTTCCCAGCCAAAACATGGCTTCTGCAGTGGCCCTGTGCAAATGAAACCATGTTAAAAGCACCCTAACCTGGGGGAGAACTTAAATTTTTACCACCATTAAAAACACGTTTTAAAAAACCAGCAGCAGCAAACCAGAAGTGACACAAATCAAAGTCTAAAGTAACAGAAAGGTGTATTTTGCAGTCCATTTCTTAAAAAGGACAGCATTAACCTGCGTCTCACTCAACTCCCAGTTCCTCAGTTACTACAAAACCACTTCTAATGTTCTTAGGACATGCAAGGTGGCCTCACCTGTCTGTACTGGGCCCCATCATGGGCAGCTGGGTAGGCATATCTGCAAAACAGTGATCTTCAACAAGGAACTTGCCATCATCCCTTTCCGAGCCGTAGACAGCAAGGATGGTCCCTAGGTCAGCAGGAGGAAGGTGCAGGGTTACAATAGCGCAATGTCATTTATTTACTTTTATTTTTACATTTATATCCTGCTCTTCCTCCAAGGAGCCCAGAGCGGTGTACATGCTTGTGTTTATCCCCACAACAACCCTGTGAGGTAGGTTGGGCTGAGAGATACATGACTGGCCCAGAGTCACCCAGCGAGTTTTGTGGCTGAATGGGGATTTGAACTCTGGTCTTCCTGGACCTAGTCCAACACTCTAACCACTAAGCCACGTTGGTTCTAGTCATCACTGCATGACATGCAGGCATTCTGCATTCGTTTTGTGTGGGAGGCAAACATTAACACAGCATAGCCAGCATAGCATAGTGGTTAGAGTGTCGGACTAGGACCGGGAAGACCACAGTTCAAATCCCCATTCAACCATGAAACTCACTGGGTGACTCTGGCCCAGTCATGAATCTCTCCGCCTAACCTACCTCACAAGGTTGTTGTGAGGATAAAAATAATCAGGTACCACTCTGAGCTCCTTGGGCAAAGAGCAGGATATAAATGTGAATGAATGAATGAATGAATGAATGAATGAATGAATGAAAATGTCACCATGGTCACATTATGTTCCAATCACTCACTCACACACCTCTGAGTCCCAGGTTTTGCCTAAAATCAACAGAACAAGTGTCCAAGTAAGAGTTTATTTCTAACAATTTACAGCTGCCAAGAGACACTATTAAAAGTGGTGATTCCCTTATATTTAAGCAAGGAGAGAGAAACTGGCTCTCTCTGACCCCAGCACAGCATCCCTCCAGTGGCTGTTACTGGTGTCTACTTTATGTTTCTTTTTGACTGTGAGCTCTCTAGGGACAGGGAACCATCTATTATTTATTTTTCTATGTAAACCGCTTCAAAGAGTTTAGCTGAAAAACGGCATATAAATATTTGTAGCAGTAGTAAAGGTAAAGTGTGCCGTCAAGTCAATTTCGACTCCTGGCGCCCACAGAGCCCTGTGGTGGTCTTTGGTAGAATACGGAAGGAGTTTATCATTGACATCTCCTGCGCAGTATGAGGTGATGCCTTTCAGCATCTTCCTATATGTATGCAGTAGTAGCAGCTTTCTAAACTTGTCTGCCACACTGCCCCAGAAAGCTGTTAAGACTGTGACTGAACAGACTCTGCTGCCATTTCTAAAAACTTTGGCCGAGAACAACCACTGCCCTCTCCAGCAAGAGAGATACTACAAAGAAAGGCATATGCCCAAGGCCCCTGGAAAGCACTTCTCCTCGACCATACCAGGATCTTAAGTTTCCCCCAAGATTCAGATAAGTTCAGAGGGTGGGCCAGCCAACCAGTTCCTCTCCCCCATCAGCAGGGCATTTGCTTTGTAAGAAAAACACAGAATGGGGAGCCCACAAGTCCCGATAAAAGCATATTAAGTCTGCTTTTAAGAAAGAAAAGGAAGAGAGCCAGTTAGCACAGAATTCCACACTGCTGCATGCTGGTGCACAGGTCATTGAGCTAGGAACTGAAAGGAGCATTTCAGGTGGGACTTTGCCCTACGATCCCAGGTTGCCTACCTCAACCATCCTACCTGTCACCAGCTTGTCAATTTGGATGGCTCCCTCCAGTTTGATTCGCTGCAGCTCATCCTCCAAGATCAACTCATCTGACTGGTGGATGTACTTGGTGCGGGGAGGCTGCGGCGGTAGGCTGTGCTGTGGAGAAAAGGCAACAGCATCCCATGAAGCAGGGGCAGCTTGTCTCCAACAGGAGACAAATTTGTCAAAAGCCCCAGCCCATCAGACAAGGTGCTTATTTTTAAAGCTCGCCACAGGCTGGAATCACATACGTGTGTGTGTGTGTGTGTGTGTGTGTGTGTGTGTGTGTGTGTGTGTGTGTGTGTGTCCCACCGCAGCTGTATAAGTTGTGTTCTTGCAGGTTGGGTCTTGCTTAGTGTTGCTAGCCTCCCCCCCCCCCCCCCGAATTTCGGGTTTCACCCAGATCTTAAGCATCTCACCCCGATTGCTTAGGCTGCCCAGATTTGCCCGGATTTCAGCTTTCATTTGAAAAAGCAAAAAGCTAAGCCCTTGTAGAAGCAGAGTTATGGAGCAAAATGTTCAGTCACTCTTCTGCTCAAACATTATTTTCAAGCCAATTTACATAGTATGCAAATTAGGCACCCGGATTTGGAAAGCCAGAATTGGGTAACCCTAGTCTTGCTTCAAGTGCTTTCACTTTGGCAAATAAGAATATGAAGAGCAAGGATCAAGGCCTTCCGTAGATGCCCAAGGCTCAAGAATTTTCTTGATTGATTGATTGACAGATTTGTATATCGCCTTCTTTTAAAAAAACCCCCCAAACCCCAAGGCAATACTGTATTTTCCTGAATAATGCAGGATTCTGATTTTAAGATGCCCCTCCCCCACCAAAAAAATATCCAGGTTAAATCTGTATTTATCCAAAAAGCAGAGGGCTCTGAATTCAAGAGAGCACCCCCATTTCTAACACCAAAGAACTTGGAAACAACCTAGTCTTGGATGCAGATAATACAGTATCTTTAAAATACAAATATTACACACTTACATTTAATTCAAATATTAAACTTCAATATTAAAAATAGTACAAAACTATTTAAAATACACACATTAAGCCAGCAACACAACACAGAATGCCTTCCCCAGAGGAAGTGCAAAACTGCTCATTTCTTATGGCCTTCTATAAAGATTTCAAGGCTCATTTCAGAAAGCTGTTGGGGCAGTTATGGCCATTTAGGATGTTCTAATGCTATCCGTTGAGTGATATTGTTTCATGTCTATCATTATTCCACTTATGTTAGCCACTTGAGGCTTGGAAAGGTGGGGTTACAAATATTGTTACAAACAACAATAAATAACAACAGTAACAAAAAAAAAAAAAAACAACTTCACATTTTGTAGTTCCCCCGTGGTGGGTGGCAAACTTTGTGCAATATCGGAGGCTCTCAAACAGCAGGTTGGTTCAGACATAACTTGGAGCTTCATGCGATGTTCCCTAGCTTTGGGAGCAGACACACACACACACACGCTGCCTTATGCATGTAGGAAGAAAGAGTTGTACTTCCAATCCCAGTTTAGAAGAAGCCAGGGTCACTCTTTACATCTGAACCACAGCCAGGAGATGTCACAGGAAGCCAGGATTGAATCCTGGCTCCATGTTACATCTGAACTGGGCCAGCGTCTAATCCTGAAATTCAGCATCCTAGTTGCTGCTGGTCCATCTGGAGTATCTGGAGTAGGGCATGCAATATTCTAGCCATCTATTGATGCTGCTTCCATTTTAAAAAATAAATAAAAATAAGTTATACTGCAGAGTTTGGCCACAAAATTACATAGGAGAAGAATGAAATGTGTAGAATAAACCCATAGCCAAAGTGTTAAAGTGATCTACAATGCCTTTTTAAAAAGCATCGGTAAACGCTTCCGTGAAGTCATTGGGGCTATGATGTTAAGTCTATTAATAGCTAGATTCAGAGAGCAGCTAACTGTAAAGGCAAGTCCAAGAACCTTGCTACCCATAGAGCTCTTCTGGCAGCCTCACCTCCTTTACTTGTCCTGTTTTTTCCTTACTTTACTAGTAAGAAATCTGCTTCGATTGATTCAATGTTGAGAGAGGAGAAGCAAGGCCACGCCATGCCTTCACCACACCGCAGAACCTGCTTGCGTGGTTAGTTTTGCTTGGAAAGCTTAATGTAGCACTTCTCAAGTTTCCATGAACATGAAGCTAACAACCTCATTAACTATACTTACCTGGCTCCCACCCATCACGCCTAATTTCTCCCTCCTTTTCCAAGCACTGCTATAGCCCTCTCACTCACACCCACACCACACACACCACACTTCCCACCTCTTCTCCCTTCATCAGTGGTCCACAAGTCCAGTCACTAGAGGAACGTGTCCCTGGCCTTCTGGCAAGAAGGATGCTCTACAAAGGGCACCGCGGGCAAAGGGATGCTCACCTCCCCTTAGCTCAAACTCTCCCTTGAACCATTAACAATAAGAGGACAAGTAGAGTTCCTGATTGCTGCAGTTGATGTCTTACAAATGGAGCCGACCTTCCAAAACCAAGAAAATGTGCATGCAATAATTCATAGCTTGTTTCTTCTAATGGTTGTTGGCATTGAGGACTGTGGCAAGAAACAGTTTGGGAAGCGTATCCAAAAATGATGTTACTCATCTGGTCAGTGACTTCCTGCAGCCAATCTTTGGTGGTTCGGTGCCAGCACATGTGTTTACAATCATGAAGTGCTGTTTAAATGGAGTTCATTATCGGGGCGAGTGAAGGTATTACTCAACCATCCTCCTCCTAAAGTTAGCTAAGCCTCACTCACTGAAGTGTCAAGTCTCATTGCCAACAGGATAAGGATCCTTCCAGATGGAGAGGGCTTTTCCCCCTCCAGGCTCACCAGTTCAAGACAGACTGACAACTACAAGCCACACAGGGCATATGTCATGATCCCTGCTAGTCCAAATGGCATACAGCAAACTGGAAGGATCAATGCAGGTAGCACGGGTCAGGGTAACTATTAGTGCTAAATGTCTAAATTAGTACCTCTTTTTTCTATTCTTTTCTTTTTTGCAGTACTGCTTCCCTTTCAGGGTGAACAATGGTGTTAGTTCAGCCTTAGGGAAAACTCCTCTCTGTGCTAGTTGCCCTCTTATTACTGGCCTTGCTACAAACAACCCCACACAGAGAACAAAGCTTTTCCCATGACAAGTTTCCTCTGCTCAACTCCTGGCATGACAGGCTGCTGGTTAAAAGGAGCGATCTAGACTAGATAGTCCCCAAGTCGCCACATTCCAAATTGCGCCCTTACACATTCCTAAGTGAGCTGGACCTCCTTTGCATTCGGCGGGTTCATTGACTTTTAAAAGGAAGCAAAGATTTCCACCTGAAGGCAACACTTAAAAATGTTGACACTATAGGGCTGTGTCATTTAACTTCACAAGCAACATCACACTGGTGTTCCAGACACACAGAGTCCTCTTTGTAAATAAATGCTTCAAGATGGTTCCCTTGTCATCAGTTGCTTCTGAATCCCTCCCAGATTCCACAATCTCTGATGTAAAGAATTATTTTTTTGTTCCATTATTACGATGCAAAAGACCCAAAGAAAAACGGGAGTTGAAGATTATAAGGACAGGAAAACTGAGACAGAAACTTGGTAAAGGGGGGGCGGTGATTATGAGATAATCAAGACAAAGCTTTTAGAAAAGAAACAATATGTTAAAAATGTAAAGTGCAGCCTTATCTTGTTTAAATCGCCTGCAGATACAATTTCAATCTGGGCAAAAAGCAAGTTCAGGAGAACCTCATTATTCATGGTTGTGCGTATCCACAGGTGTCTAATAAGACACCCATTCCCAGTATCCACAGATACTAATGGGTTAAAACCCACATATCCACGGTACCTAGAAGGCCGGAAGTGACCACGGAGGTCCCTTCCGACCGCCATTTTGTCCCAAGGAGGTGAGGAGGAGCCATTTTGTGGCTCATTTCTTAAGAAAAACTGACATTTTCCAGTGATTTTGCATGGTTTGAGGGACCATTTTGTCCTTTGGGGAGGCATTCTTGGGTCCATGGGGGACCCATAGAGTGTGCCACAGTATGTTCCAGGCCGTTTGGTGGGCTTTTTCTTATTTTTCCCTCCATCCTGGACCCTAACCCCTTTCCCCAAAGCCCTAATGCCTCATTACTTGCAGTTCCGTTACTTGTGGTAGTCGGTAAGAAATGGAGCCCCTGCGAGTAATGAGGTTCTCCTGTAGATGAATAAACTCAGAAGAATCAACTGGAGAGTGCAGACTCTGGGATGTGGCAGACATTCTGCTTCCACAGTGGTCTAAGACAAGGATTCTCAGCCTTGGGGCCCCAGATGTTGTTGCACTTCAACTCCGATAATCCCCAGCCCCAGTAGCCTTTGGTTGGGGATTATGGGAGTTGAAGTCCAACAACATCTGGGGGCCCAAGGTCGAGAATCCCTGGTCTAAGATACTATGGACTTAACAGCATCAAGCAACAAGCTGCCATCTATGGACTTCTAGGTACTGGGGGTGGACTCAGAGCATACATTGCATAAAGAAGGTCCCAGATTAGATTCCTGACAGCACTATGCAAAGGATTTTGGGTACAAAGGCTGGAAAAGACCTTAGTCTGAGATCCCGGAGGGCTGCTGCAGGCACTACAGGCAAGACATCTCAATAATTCTGACTCTGCGTACAGTCGCTTCACACAGCCATACAGGCTTAATCCCACTCTTCCATTACCTCTTCACTGATTTCTCGCAGGATAGAGGGCTGAAGCTGCATGGACTTGAAGAGAGTTCCCACCACACAGCACTTCTCCGCGATCTGCAGCTCACACAGCTTCTTCACGGTGATGTTGCTCCCTTCAAGACAAAGATGACAGAGAAGAGATGTGGAAACATTTCGGGAACCATTTTATATATTTATTTTGCACATCTGTATAGCGCCCCAAATTCATTTCTCTGGGCACCTTACGCAATAAAATATAGCATACAATTAAAACGTCTACAAACAGCCGTTTACAAGTCCAGTTAAAAGCTTGGTTGACTAGGTGCATCTTTAAAACCTTTTAAAAAGCTGTCAGAGACGGCAATGCTGTTATTCTGACAGGGAGCGCATTCCAAAGTCTTGGCTCGGACTATGACACAAAAAGGGGAAAATATTTATAATGGCGGGGGGCAGCGGGGGGAGGCCAGAAGCCCATCTCAGATTACTCTGTCTCCTCCTCTCTAAGCTCATATCACAGGATAGTCCTTCAAACTGAAACCCTGGCCCACAAACAAGGCATCTCTGCCCTCCTGTCAATTCTCTCTAGAATCTCATGCCTTGACACATAACTCTGGAACAGGGAAAAGCAAATCTGTATCTCATGTTTACTGGAATGTGCAAGAAGGAAATCTGCAATAGCTTTCTAAAAAGTTATCAAAGCTGGAAAAATGATTTCCAATTCCTAGGCACCAGCATAATATTTTTCCAGCCCTGGTATTATGTTGAGAAGGACTTTCCAGATTTTTCCTTTGTGTGCACTCGCCACCCTATTCCCCCAAACAGAATGCAAAGAACTATCAAGGATGCATGCAAAATCAGCAGATGGATTTATGTGGCTTTCAGAATCTGTGTAAATATAGTCCCTAGGGAGTTTAAAAATACTGAAGTGTGCCAACTGGAAGAAATCATGGGGAAAGGATTTCTAGATAAACATTAGAGCAGCGTCAAATGTTCAAAAGGCACATGGTAGAGTCCGCTTCTGGGACTCTTAATGTTTCAGGATGCATGCAGTGAACCATGTGAAAGCATCCCCATGTAAAATTCATATACATGACTTTCGTGACAAGGGGAATGTTTTGAATCCAGCCAAGTGATCCCTGACCTACATTCCGAGATGTAAAGTTGCTCAGAGGATACACACGCACCCCTTTGAATATCTGGATCAAAGGTCCTTGGCCAGTCAAGTCTGACGCTGAACTGGGACCACTGGCAGAAACTCTTGGATAGTATTCAGACTTTGGCAATCCGAACTCTGTGATCTCATTAAATATTGCAACATTTCATGGGACATAAAAGAGATGCTGCACTCTAGCGACTGTCAGAGGAAACTACATCAAATTCTATCCAAACTGAAAATGATTTTTCCAGTCCTTTGATAGGCAAGGAAAACATTACTCCATCTGTTAGAACCGTACCACAGCACAGCACAGCACAGGGACTTTGAAAGGATAAACAGTAAAGTTCGCAGCATGTTCAATTAGACCAAGATAACTTTGCCTTTTGAGAGACAGCATGGTGTAGTGGTTAGAGCGCTGGACTAGGACTGGGGAGACCCATGTTCAAATCCCCGTTCAGCCACGAAACCCACTGGGCCAGCAAGGTCTAACTGACCTCATAGGGTTGTTATGGGGATAAACACAATCATGCATACGGCTCTGGGTTACTCAGAGGAAGACATACCCATGTGAAAGCGCCTTCTACTGTATGATCACAACCGCACATTGAGGTCATCTGGAGAGGTCCATCTCCGATTACCACCAGTACATCCGGTGGCGACTCTGAACCGGGCCTTC
Source organism: Hemicordylus capensis (assembly GCF_027244095.1). Lineage (NCBI taxonomy): Eukaryota > Metazoa > Chordata > Lepidosauria > Squamata > Cordylidae > Hemicordylus > Hemicordylus capensis. Next base: position 17,920,720 of record NC_069664.1, on the reverse strand, counting down.
TCTACAGCTGGTCCTGGGCTGTGGAATGCACTCCTTGCAGAAATTTGTAGTTTGGGCTCATGGTTGGCCTTCAAGAGAGCGCTGGAAACTCATTTGTTTGGCCTGGCCTTCCAAGGTTTTTAAATTGTTCTTAGATGTTTTCAAACTGGTTTTAAACTTGTGTTTATTTTGTTTTAAGCTGATGGTTTGAAAAGGTTGTTTATTTTTGTTTTTGATTGTTGTACACTGCCTAGAGCCTTCAGATGGTATAGAAATTAAAGAATGAATGAATGTGTTTCTCATACAGGCTTTGGACATCACCGGAATAAGGCTTATGCACACGGGCCAGTAGACATGCAGCCAACTGTCTCTCAGATTTGGGGGTAAGGGTTGGCATGATGTGGAAGGTTATTCAAGGTAAAGGTAAAGTGTACCATCGAGTTGGTGTCGGCTCCTGGCGACCACAGAGCCCCGTGGTTGTCTTTGGTAGAATACAGGAGGCATACCATTGCCATCTCCTGCACAGTGTGAGATGATGCCTTTCAGTATCTTCCTATATCACTGTTGCCCAATATAGGTGTTTCCCATAGTCTGGGGAACATACCAGCTGGGATTACAACTGGCAACCTCTGGCTTACTAATGAAGTCATTTCTCCGCTGTGCCATTAGGTAGCTATATTCAAAGTAGTCCCACTGAAATTTAAAAGGACAAGTAGGAATGCTACTTTGGGTAATTTTCCTCATCATGGATGTCAGGTGAGCCAGGTGCATCAAGAGAGGAGGGAGGGCATGATCCCATTCCCCTATGATGCATAGGGTGGTTGAGACAGTTGGAGGGACCAGGAGGAAAAAACATTAAGTGCCTACGAAGGTTGAAGCCTCACCTGGTCTGTCCCTGACCTAAGGAGGAGAGCTGGCCTTGTGGTAGCAAGCAGGAATTGTCCCTTTGCTAAGCAGAGTCCACCCTGGTTTGAATTTGAATGGGAGACCACATGTGTGAGCACTGTAAGATATTCCCCTTAGGGAATGGGGCCGCTCTGGGGAGAGCATCTGCATGCAGAAGGTTCCAAGTTCCCTCCCCAGCATCTCCAAGATAGAGCTGAGAGAGACTCCTGCCTGTAACCTTAAAGGAGCCACTGCCAGTCTGTGTAGACAATACTGGATTGGGAGGGATCTTGGGAGTGCAGACGACCATCCCTACCTGGGCTTGCCCTGTTTCACCCAGGCAGGGCTGGTCCTGAGACCAACCTTACAGTCTGAACCATGGCTCATATACATTGAAGAATGCAGACATTAACCAATTCACTGCACAATCTTAAACCCATTTATTTTTATTATTTAATTCGATTTCTATACTGCCCTTCCAAAAATAGCTCAGGGTGGTTTACACAGAGAAATAATAAATAAATAAGTTGGATCCCTGTCCCCAAAGGGCTCACAATCTAAAAGGAAACATAGGATAGACACCAGTAACAGTCACTGGAGGTACTATGCTGGGGTGGATAGGCCCAGTTGTTCTCCCCCTGCTAAATAAAGAGAATCACCATGTTAAAAGGTGCTTCTTTGCCCAGTTAGCAGAGGTTACTAACTCAGAAACAAGTTACTTGCTGGTCAAGTATGCTTACAACTGCAACCATCATCTGGTTTAAGTAAATGGCACTAAAATCAACTTAAATTCAAGCACTGTGTCTCAACTGTAGCGTGTATTAGTATGAATGTAGACTGTTGTCGTTAGCAAATTCTCCCCCTTTTCACACACACACACACACACACACACACAAAATTTTGGGAGGCCTTCCAAATGTAGGGAAGGATCCCTGAGATTCCTTCCAATGAAAAATCAGTTTCTTTTCCATGCATAGCAAAATGCATATGGAACCGGCTTAGCTCATAGATCAGTCATATTGGTTGCGATTTCAGGAATCTGCAGTACTCTAAAATGTTACTCTTGAGCAGGGCTGCACTGTGTGCAACAGCTGGCATGCTATGAGTTAAATGGCAGAATTCAGAGTGGTGTGAAGGATCTGAGAGCACTGAAGCTACAGCACTGGTGGAGGATAACACCCAGCCCTTTAGCTACCAGAAGACTCTTGTATGTGTCATCTCCTGAGTGCCCGTGATCAGAAACCACTGAGAAAACCGTGACGCATGTATAATGCATTTTTTCCTTCCTTAGAAGTAGCAGAGCTGGTGAGATCACACCTTAGCAATGAGACCAGCAATGAGACCAAAACAGTTTATACCCAGATTGCCACAGTGGGGCTGCATAACAAGGCTTTCCTATATTTAAAAGAGGGATAGCAACTGCTCCTCTTTAATCCAGCCCAGCATCGCTCCCATGGCTGTTGCTGGCAGGTCTCTTGTGTTGCTTTTTAGATGATGAGCCCCTTTGAGGCAGAGAACCCTTTTCTTACTGCTTGGTAAAACTCTTTGAGAACTGTTTTTGTTGAAAAACAATACGTAAACAAACAAAACAAACGTAACACCTCCTCTCCCTCTGGGCGAGGAAAGCTGGTCTTGTGGTGGCAAGCATGAATTGTCCCCTTTGCTAAGCAGGGTCTGCCCTGGTTTGCATTTGAATGGGAGACTGAATGTGAGCACTGTAAAGATATTCCACTTAGGGGATGGAGCTCCTCTGGGATGGAGCTCCTCTGCTATTATGAATTCAAGAGGGCATCCACCTGATCCAAGAGAGCAGGCAACTCTTCTGTTTCTCTATCAAAATACTGCTTTTAATAGAGAAACAGATATTTGAGAAGATATTAGAAAAACTGATAATAAATATCAATAATATGTGACCGAGAAACAGATAAACCGATAGTTAAGCAGCTGCTCTTGGAAGTGGGCCCACTCGTCCTCTGCCTGCTTCCACTTAGGTTTTGTGTTCTGAAGGTTCTCTTTTAATGTGACAAAGTATCCCCCTCCCTCCAGGAACATGAGAGTTCAATTCTCAGGCCACTTCCTCTGTAGCAGCAACACATCCCCAACCTCCAGCAATCACAACAGGAGGGAGCTATTTTGCCGACAAACTTACCCCATTTGCGTCGGGCTCTCTCCACTAATAATGGTCTCATCTGAATGAGGCGTGTGGCATAAATGTGGGCATATTGCCGATTGAAGGTCCGCTCCCCGAGTCGGAAGTTCTGGGAACAGTTGGTGTAGGCAGAGATTGGCACGCGAGCGAAGGTAGAGACTACTGCAGATGGAGAGGTCAGGAGATTCTGCGCAGACTGGGCCGCCTGTTCCGAGAACATGGCCTGCAGAAAGGCAACAGGCCTAGGCAGCAGGTTGCTGGCGAGGGACAGGTGAATAAAAAAAAAACAGAAATGAGGACTGGGGCATGGGAACGGGCTGCAGAAATCCACTAGTCTACCAGTCTGTGAGCCACCTAATGGCGCAGTGGGGAAATGACTTGACTAGAAAGCCAGAGGTTGCCAGTTCGAATCCCTGCCGGTATGTTTCCCAGACTATGGGAAACACCTATATTGGGCAGCAGCAATACAGGATGATGCTGAAAGGCATCATCCCTTAACACTGCGCAGGAGATGGCAATGGTAAACCCCTCCTGTATTCTACCAAAGACAACCACAGGGCTCTGTGGTTGCCACAAGTCGACACCGACTCGACAGCACACTTTACTTTACTTTACTAGTCTGTGACGAGTAAAAAATGATGCCTGATGAGCAGAATTCCTTCTAACAGGGAATCCCAGGTGTTGTTGACTACAGCTCCCGTAATTCCCATCCAAGGGCCATCACAGCTGGGGATGCTGGGAGTTGTAGTCAACAACTTCTGGAATTCCTTGTTAAAGGGAATGCTGTTGACGAGAGAGAAAAGCCCTGATGCACAATATACCAACATAGGAGAGGGCATGCCTCCTTCTCTTGCCTGTGAGCTTCCCAGAGGCATCTAGCAGGCCACTGTGTGAAACAAGATGCTGGACTAGACAGGTCTGATCCAGCAGGGCTGTTCTTAAGACCAGCTCTCCTTCCTGATTGAGGCTGGTCTTGCATAATTCTCTCCCCCAACACACACACAGACACAGGAGCACCTCTGCCCATTGCTACCTCAGGCACAAATACCATCTGGGCTTAGCCAATTATACCATAAGCAAAAGCAACATATGAACCAATGAAGCTGCCTTACATCAAGTCAGATTACTGGCCCATTTAGCCTATTAGTATGACCGGCAACTGTTCTCTTGTATGGAGCAATTCTAAGCACATTTACTTGGAAGCAAGTTGCACAGAGTTATAGGACTCTCATTAGTGAATGTGCTTAGGACTGCAACCTTTGCCACTACTCTGCATCAGCAGGTGAAAATTAAATAGGGCCCCATTTCCCCATATAAAGATTTATACCCCAAAAGGACTTTTTGGATATGATATATAATGAACTGAAGAAAATTCTCAAAATGACATTTTTCAGAAAGCCAAAGTCCTTCCTGCTGGGAATAATATAAGAAGAGCGTCTAAGAAATTTAACATTTTTTATGTATGCAACCAGGACAGGACAGTTTATGCACAAAAGTGGAAAGACGCTAAAATGCCCTCGAAAGAAGACTGTTTGATAAAAATTTTGGAATATGCTGAGATGGCAAAGCTTACAACATTTACAAGAGATGATAATTTCGAATGCTTTAAAGAAGATTGGGAACCTTTTTTGCTTTATTTAAAGAATTATTTTCCCAATATGGACTTTAAAGTAGGGTTTGAAATATAGTAATAGCAGCAGGTTGGGGTGGGTAAAAATCAAGCAGTATTGAATGCGGTTTGAATATTTTGAATTATTATAGCAGTGGTCTATATGTATAGTTATTGTGAACCGTGCAGATAGGTGAGCTGGAAGTAAACATTTATTTACGTGTAGAGTTAGGAAATGAATGTAATTCAACCTAAAGTTATTGTAAAATCTAATAAAAATTTAAAATGCAAAAAAAAGAAAAGATTTATTCATCTGATTAATATACTGCCCTTCCAAAAATGGCTCAGGGCAGTTATTGTTTTGGAGGAAAGCTTTCTCTGGTGAAGTTTATATATTGTTGTTTAGAAGTTCAGGAGCCATGCCCAAAACAAATACAGCTATTCAGTGCTGACTGCAATAAATACTGCCAACATTTTAAAATGTGGTGTTGGTGCTGTGCCTTTAACACCTGAACAGACAGAAATCACAAAGGTGAATCTTTGCTCATCACTTCATGGCAATACCATGCAAATACCATGGTACTACCAGGAAAGTCTTCAGCTGCACAACTTCTTCCTGCCACACAATTATTATGCATCACTGTACAATATTCCCTTAGGGGATGGGGCCGCTTTGGGAAGGAAGAGCATCTGCATTCAGAAGGTCCCAAGTTCCCTCCCTGGCATGCATCTCCAAGATAGGGCTGAGAGAGACTCCTCCTTCCTGCAACCTTGGAGAAGCTGCTTCCACTCTGGGTAGACAACACTGAGCTAGATGGTCCAAGGGTCTGACTCAGTATATAGCAACTTCCTATGTGCCTATGAAGCCTTGCAGGGGAAGCTTTTCCTGGCATGGGCAGGGGTGAGCAAGACGCCACCTGCACGATTTCTGCCTGCCATCCGGCGATTAAAGGCACAGGAGCCCTTCCGGGGGCGGGGCGAGAGAGGGCAACCCCAGGATGACCACCACCAGCAGGCACCAGCAATGCCCACAGGGCAGTCCTCAGCACAAAGGAGTCTTCCCTTCGGTCGGCTAGGAGGGACAGAAAGCCTGCCCCCCCCCACCCACCCCGGTGAGCGTCAAGAGTGCACAAACCGCCTCACCTCTCCCATGCAGGGCGCGGCGGGAGCCAAAGGCAGAAGCAAGCCCAGCCTTCTCCCGCTTCCAGAAGGAGAAATCAAGCGCCAAACGCGTGCAGCGTGCAAGGAGAAAACACAGTCCCGCCAGCAGGAAGTGACGTACAGAGAGTCCTCTTAGTCCTCATAGACGTAAAAAAAAAAAAAGACTAGACTGAGCTAGGCGGGGACTGGAGTCTATGTGAACGCCTAGGAAAACCATGGAGAGGGAGGCAGGGGAGAACCATAGAGAGTGGGGAAGGGATAGAGGAGCCCAATATGGTCCCGGGGGTCCTTGGGGCATGAGTTCTTGGACGGAGTCTTCTCTGTGGCTGTGCGTGCCACGTCTGAGTAGATATAAAGCAGACCTTCTGGCAAAGATCATGCAAGGCAGGCTGAAAAGCGAAGGACAGCAATGCCTATCTTGGCAAGAGCATTTTTCATTTAAGCAGGCAGAGGGTGTTTTTTTAAAAAATTAAATAAATAAATAAATCACATCCTTGTTTGCAAGATGAAAGATTCTGCAAATTGCCTTTTGTTTTGTTTTGTTTTGTTTGCACACATGAAGCTGAAACTGACTGGAGTTCTGCAAAATTCAGCTTATAAAAGCTACTGTTTTTCAGATTAGGCTTGCAAACTTCCCACTGCCCGGATGGGACAGGAGGCGTTGTACCTAGGTAATTTTGGAGCCTGGACCTGAGAGCCTTCTCCTCTGCTTATTGATATAAACGTGGCTAGCCAAACTGGGTGTGATGTAAATTTGTTTTCTAGAAAGAGAAGCGTTGTTAGCCAGTAAAAATAGGTTCCACACATGAGCACTGTCTAGTAGTAGTCATCACTAGCATGATTTTCATGATCCTGATACCTGGATAATGGCTAAGGTAGCCAATCACTGATGGGTGTTAATGTTTTTGTTAATGCCCCTGTCCGGCTATACGTCCCTGTCTCCTTTACCCAGCCTGGCTAGGCTTATTGGGCCTCCGAGCAAGGACAGGGAGGAGGTTGAGCATCACCCTGTGTCCCCTCCATCCCAGGCTGCTTGCTCCTTGTGTCTGCGGGGGGGAGGTGTGTGTGTGTGCCCTGACACTCCACCAGCCAGACTCTCATCCCTGGCCAGATATGCCTCCTTGCAGGCTATGCATCGCCCGCCCCCAATTATGGGGCTAATGCCCCTCTTTATTACCTGTAATTGACTACCCTTTACAGCTGTTGCCAATGCCTCTCCTCTCCTCCCTCCTTCTGCTCAGACGCCTCCCTTTGGGAGGCATGCTGCCGATGTTATCCTCACACACCTCCCCTTCAGCCTTATCCGGGCTCTGCTCCTCCTCCACTGGAGCTGAGTCCCTGCCTGGTGGCAGTCTTTCCTCCGTCTCTCCCCAGCTGCCCCCAACCCCGTCCCTGTCACCTTGGGCGCTCTCACCACTCCGTTGTCCCGGAGGAAAGGAAAGCCGCTCTCGCCAGACAGTCCCATATTGGGGACACTCTTGCCAATCCTAAACCTTCAGGCTGCAGTCCCGCCAGAACAACAGACTACTCTTGTAGGGAGGGAGAAGGGAAAGGAGTTGGAGCTCATTAACTATTCTCCTATTAGTGAAAATAACTGGTTTGATCTGAGCCTTAGGTTCTTCCCATTACTGAAAATAAGGGACAAATAGTATCCCACAAGGGACAGACAATTTTGGGATGAAATAAGGGATGTCCTTGCTAATAGACCCATATCTTCACCCAAGCCTTTTCAGCTTTTTAAATTTGTAGGTTTTAATTTTATGCTGTTTTAAAATTGTTAAACTGTTTTAACCTTTTATATTTGTTTTAATTGTTTTTATGTCACTGTTAATGGTTTGGAAGCCCATAAAGGCCCTCCGAACCGGTTCCATGCACATTCCTATTACCTGCTACAACCGTGGTAAAATGCCTCGGCTTGCCAGGATCGAACTGAAAACGATCCCCAGAATCTACAACGGAAAATACAGCTACTTTTTTGCAACAGCCATAAAACACTGTAGCATTAAATAGCAGTGATAAAATCCAAAACAAGGCATCGGAAATGCGAACAGCACCCAGTTGACAGCGTAGGGACTGAGGTGTCACAGCACAGGAAGTATGGAAGCACACTTAGCAGATACGTTGTGACACTGTTGTAGGAGTTAATCTGGAAAGCGCCCATGGCATCTCGAAGATAGGGCTGATCCTGCCTGCAACCTTGGAGAAGCCACTGCCAGTCTGTGTAGACAATACTGAGCTAGATGAACCAATGGTCTGACTGTATAAGGCAGCTTCCTATGTTCCTATGACATATTTCATATTTCTACTTGCTATTAAAACATTTTATCAGGTCTAGACGTTCAGCTGAGAACCACCTTGTGGGTCAAGCCAATCAGAATATCTAAACCCCTGCAAACTAAGCAAAGAAGCTGGCACCTTTTTAAAGTGGTGGTTCACTTTATTTAGCAGGGGGAGAGCATCTCGCCCTATCCATCCCCAGCACAGCATCCCTCCAGTGGCTGCTGCAGGTGTCTATCTTATGTTTCTTTTCCAGATTGTGAGCCCTTTGAGAACAGGGAGCCATTTTATCTATTGATTTATATCTATGTAAATCATTTTGGGAACTTTTGTTGAAAAGCAGTATATAAATATTCATGGTATTCATAAAGTCAAAAGCCCACCCTTGCAAGCCACTTCTGAGAAAAGATGTCCCGAAAGCACAAGCGGTTTAAAGGATCGAAATACCACATCCTGCTTTCAGTCTTTCTCAGCCGCCCAGTGAAGGACTGTGGTCAGTGTGGGGGATCTTTCCTACAGACGCAACTGAACAAGTGGAACTTGCCATATAGACAGGGATCCACAAATTTAGCCGCTGCCAGCCACTCTTTGTGATCGCTACCAATCTCCTCTCTTCCCACAGATCATCTTCTGGCACACAGGAAGTAGGTTTAGGAAAGAAGCAGGCCGTCTGTCATTTGCTCTTGGAGATGGAGATGGTAAGAAACTCTGGGAGCTCCTATCCTACTGCTCAGAAAAGATTCCTGCCATTTCTTACCTTCTCAAAAGTGGCAATGGAAATGTGACCTCTGGTGAGGAGAACTGTGTGATGCTAGGCATCCTGCTCACCAGAGGGCTGGGGGCACTTTTCCACTGGCAAGCTGGCAAGCAGATTTGTAGATGCCTGCATACAGAGTTAAGAATGCGCTCTAAGAAATATAGACCTTTGTGAAGCTTGCACCTGGGTGCTTTCCAGATTACAGGCTGCAACAGAGTAAAATGCTTTGGCTTGGCAGGATCATATTGAAAACAATCCCCAGAATCTCAAACTCCTACAGTGGCAAAATACAGCTACTTTTTTTGTGATGCGCACACAACATTGTAGTACTAGTACACAAAGATAACATCCGAAATAAGGCATCGGAAATGTGAACAGCACCATGCTGTCAGCGCAGGGACTACGGTGTCACAACACAGGAAGTACAGAAGAACACATAGATCCGTAGTGACACTGTGTAAAGTGTGCTGTCGAGTCAGTGTTGACTCCTGGCGACCACAGAGCCTTGTGGTTGTCTTTGGTAGAATACAGGAGGGTTTTACCATTGCCTCCTCCCGCTCAGTATGAGATGATGCCTTTCAGTGTCTTCCTATATCGCTGCTGCCCAATATAGGTGTTTCCCATAGTCTGGGAAACATACTAGCAGGGATTCGAACCAACAACCTTTGGCTTGCTGGTCAAGTTATTTCCAGCTGCACCATTCGGTGACACTGTCCCTAGGGTTTAATCTGGAAAATGCCCTAGAGCCAGAGTGCCTCCATTACTAAGGGGCATGCAGCAATTAATTATGCTTGTTGACATCTGAAACACAGGGAAATTAATCCTTGAACATGATCATCTTTCGTCCTATGCTTAGATATGAAATGTATTCTGCACTGGGGAGGATAGGAAGTGCTTGCTTTTGTGAGGGTACTTCACACGTGGAAGAATCACCCAAGAATCATTCATTCCTGGAATTGTATGCATTATGAAGGGTGTTTTTGTAGAAAAGAGTGTTCAGAGTGATTCTGTGAGTTTTCTTTTGTTGTTGTTAGGGTTTGGTTTTATTCTTTATTGTGTTTGTTTGAAGCGGGGAGGGCTTTGAGGAATGTGTGCTGAAAGAGGGAAATGTTTATATTTTTTTGTCAATGTCTATCTGCTTAAATTGTTCATTCTGTCTGAAAACTTAATGATGATGATGATGATGATGATGATGATGATGATCAAAACTAACTTTTTCTTTAGGTCCACACGGTTGTTCTGATGGTGGGCTCTTATAGGCTTCTCTCTCACCCCAACCCACACGAATGCCTTTGTCTTTTCACCCAAATTATTAAGAAAAAGTTCAGTGACCGTTTGGTTAAAAGCTGGGAAAGCTATAATGTGACAATCCAGATTGATTTCTAAACTACAGATGTACAATGGGTAGGCAACCTTGGCTCTCCAGGTGTTGTTAAACTACGAGGTGATTCTCACGATGGAGAGAAACTGGGCTAAGGGAACCCAGCCCGTTTTTCCCCCATTGTGAGAACCACCATTGTGAGAACGCCCGCCTATGAACCCTTCCCCTAAAATGAGGTTACCACGTTTTACTGACCATGTGCCAGCATGGCTCTGCACCTCAGCGACACACAAGTAGACCCCCGACTGGGAGGCTACAACAAGCCTCCCTGCCTCGGGGGTCTCCCCAGGATGCCCCGTGCACTCGTGTAGAACCTGGGTAGAATGCAGCTTTTTGACTGTGTGAATGACCTCCCTTCTGGTACTCAGAATATGAAAATATCGGGCCCGATCCTGGCAATTCACACACGCATGCAAAACCGGGCTGGGCTCCCTTAGCCTGGTTTCACAGGCAGGTGTGAATAGACTCTCTGTTTGAAACAGCTTCCTACATCCCATACTGGTTTGGGGGTGCAGTGGGAGTGACTGGGACCATAGAATACAGGAGACACCACAGAATACAGGCATAATTCTGAGGAGAGCTGGTCTTGTGGTAGGGAGGATGAAATCTCCCCTTTGCTAAGCAGGTTCCGCCCTGGTTTACATTTGGATAGGAGACTACATGTGAGTGCTGTAAAATATTCCCCTTAGGGGATGGAGCCTCAGCTCAGTAGAAGACCATCTAGGCGCTTTCTAGATTAGACTCTTTCCAGCAGTAAAATGCTTCAGCCTGGCAGGATAGTTTTGAAAATATAAATAGCTTGCACAACCCTCCTACAATGAGAAAATACAGCTATTTATTTGCAATGCACATGCAACGCTGTAGGACTAAAACGGAAGGATAAAATCCGAAAGAAGGCATCAGAAATGTGAACGGCAACTTGCTGACAGCGCAGGGACTGCCATGTCGAAACACAGGCAGTACGGAAGCACACTTGGAGGACACGTAGTGACACTGGGGAGACAGTTGTCTGGGAGCCCACTGCCTTGGGGGGGGGCAGAGGCAAGTCACATGACTGACTCCCCCAGCCACGCACCCGCCCGGGCTTCCTTCAGTTGCATTCATTCTCCAGAATTGATGTGAGTGTTAAGACCTGGAGCTACCAGGACAGCATGTCTTTCTCTAGTACCATTACATTATTTATTTGTTTGTTTGTTTGTTCGATTCTTAGACCGCCCTTACAAAATAGCTCAGGGCGGTTCACACACATCAAAGACCTTTTAAAACAATTTAAGAGCACTGGAAGGCCAGGCTGAACAGGTAGGTCTTTAGGGCTCTCCTAAATTCCAATAAAGAATTCAAATTACGGATGTCTGCAGGGAGCGCATTCCACAGTCCAGGAGCAGCTACAGAGAAGGCCCATCTCTGGGTCGCCACCAGACGAGCTGGTGGCAACTGGAGCCGGACCTCCTCAGATGATCTTAGCATGTGGTGGGGATCAGACTGAAGAAACCGCTCTCTAAGGTAACCTGGACCTACACCATTCAGAGCTTTAAAGGTAATAACCAGCACTTTGTATTTTGCTCAGAAACTTATTGGCAGCCAGTGCAGCTGTTTCAAAAGAGGCATAATATGGTCTCTCCGGGTTGCCCCAGAGACCAGTCTGGCTGCCGCATTCTGAACTAACTGAAGTTTCTGAACTATGTACAAAGGCAGCCCCATGTAGAGCGCATTACAGTAGTCAAGCCTGGAGGTTACCAGCTGGTGTACCACTGTTCTGAGGTCATCCTCCTCTAGCAATGGACGCAGCTGTCGAATCAGCCTTAGCTTATAAAAAGCACTCCTGGCCACAGCCTCCACCTGAGATGCCAGAGTGAGGCCTGGATCTAGGAGTACCCCCAAGCTGCGTACCTGGTCCTTCCAAGGGAGTGTAACCCCATCCAGCACAGGGAGATCTAACTCGTCCCTCAGATTCTGAGCCCCTACAATGAGCACCTCCGTCTTGCTTGGATTCAGCTTCTATTTGTTATCCCTCATCCAGCCCATTACTGCCTGTAGGCAGGTATTTAGGGAATGAACGCCATTTCTTGCTGAAGCAGATGAAAGAGAGATACATGTATTACATTACTTGCATCATCCACAATTTACAAAACCTTTTAAAAAATAATTTAGGATAATGTTCTATTGTGACACATAGGGGTGTGTGTGTGTATGCTTTTTGTTACCACTATTCAGCCTCATTTAAGATTTCTTTACTTCATGAGCTGAGCTTCAGTGAGGGGCTCAGTGAGCTTCATTTTAAAATCTTGTCTCTGGGCCCACTCCAACCTTGCTACGCCCCAGGTTATAAGCGTGTAATCTGGAAAGCGCCCTAGGCCCCAGGTTCAATCCCTGGCACCCACCTCCAGGTAGGGTTGGGAGAGACTCCTGCCTGAAACCTTGGACAGCCACTGCAAGTTGGTTCTTTGGACAAAGGACCACCTCTAACCTTGCCCACCCTGCTTCTTTTCCTTCGTCATTTTTTGGTAAAGACAGATACCACGTCTTGTGTGGTTTGAACAAGTCTGTACTTTTGTTCCAGTACTTTCAGAGGCATTGGTTTGCCATTTCAAAGGCAGCAAATGTGCACTCAGACCACATCCACAATGCTTCAAATATGATCATCTTCACACCTTGCTTTTGTGTGAACGACTCTTCATAGAACCCCGAGGGTTTACAAACCAGAGAGAGGAGGTAACAGTCAAAGCCACAATTCCATAACACCCTGTTAAGCTCTATTGATTTACATACACTGTGGTTCGGACAGGTCCTCCCCGCTTCAAAAGGAAGCCATAAAAGATAAGGCAGGAGGTGCTGACTTTTGCTGGGACAGTCAGTCTGCTGAACCATCATGGCCTTCCTCCTCCTCACCCTGTGCCTGAATGTTGCTGTCGGTGCAGGTAAGATGTTGGGGTGGAAGGTTCTGTTTTTATTTCTTAGAAAAAGTTATAGCTGTCCTCTCATTATCATTCCTTTTAATAGCAAAGTGGGTGGCCGCATGCCTGAATGATGAACTGCACAGCAGCAAAAAATCCATCTGTCTGTCTGTCTATCTTGATCTGTTTATGGTCTGCACTTATTTGAGCTTTTACCTGCCAGATATTTAAATTCACTTGTGGTTCCTGAATATAGGAGAATATTCTCTTTAGCTCGCTTCAATGCATTCTTGGTCTGTTTTATTCTTGGTTTGTTTTATGCAGTAAACCATCTAGGATCTTCGTTAGTGGGCAGTATACAAATTTATTCAATCAATCAATCAATCAATTCCCACCTGTAGTATTAGGTACAAAAAAAGTCACCTTTTCAGTGTGTCTTTGTGTGGTGATAAAGCAGTTGAGTCAATTGCTCATATTTTATTAAATTGTAAATGTTATAATAACATTCGGGTTGCTGTCATTGATCCATATCTAAGAAATAGTTATGGCCATTCAGATCAATTTTATATTAGCTATTTACTTTCGGATCGAGACGCTGAGATTATATACAATGTGGGCAGATTTCTTTTGATTACTAATAGGATTAGACAAGTTATGATATCTTCTATAGCCCTTTAACCTCTCTGTATTATACCGGTTCGATACTGCTGTTATGCTCTGATGCTTTTCTTGATATTTTGATGTTTTTCTTTTCTTTTCTTTTCTTTTCTTTTCTTTTCTTTTCTTTTCTTGGTCAGTGACCAAATAAAGAATTATCTATCTATCTATCTATCTATCTATCTATCTATCTATCTATCTATCTCTCTCTTTTCATTTTTATGTTTATATGCCACTCTTCCTCCAGGGAGCCCAGAGTGGTGTGCATGTTTATGTTTCTCCTCACAACAACCCTGTGAGGTAGGTGAGGCTGAGAGATAAGTGGCTGGCTGGCAAAGGGGGGATTTTTGCAGTCTCCACCGACACTCCTTGCTGGCAAATATGTAGGAAAATATTAGGGTGTTTTTTTTTAAGGGGAAGAACCTCAAAAATAGGATGGCCCAAATGTGTGCTGCCCTCAGCATGAAGGCAAAGAGCAGGTGCGAGCAAGACTTGAATGTGCTGCGGGCCAAAAAGGAAGCGAGGAGCAAGCCGCTTGTTTCCCCTCATCCTAGCTAACAGAGTAAAGAGTAAATAAAAAAATAAAAGTGGTGATGCTCTTTATTCAGGGGGAGAACAACTGGCTGTATCCATCCCCAGCACAGCATCCCTCCAGTGGCTGTTGCTGGTGGCTACCTTATGTTTCTTTTTAAGATTGTGAGCCCTTTGGGGACAGGGAGCCATTTCATTGATGTATTTATTTATTTCTATGAAACCACAGGGGTTAAGCTTTTTGCCATCCATAGGCGGCCGAGGATTTGCAGCCCTTATCTGAGGGTGGGGGAGGCCACAGTAGCTGCGAGGAGAGGGGGAGAGGGGAATGTCCCCCCTTTTACCTTTAAAAAAAAAACATTGCTGCACGGCAACCCTTTTTCCTCCTGCCTCCCAAATGACTGCATGGGCCAGTCTGCAGTCCATTTTGAGCTTCTCTGCACACACGTGTGTGTGGAGAAAGGTCCAAAATGGGGTGCAGAGTGGTCCGTGCAGTCATTTGGGAGGCAGGAAGGAGCTCTCACCACCCCATCCCATCGTGCAGTGGCATTTTTTAAAAGGTAAAAGCGGCAACTTTCCCCTTTCCCACAGCTGACGTGCTGATGCCGCCACTCCCAGAGAGGGGTCACAAAAGTTGCCACCCCTCAAATTTTGCCACTGTAGGCAAGTGCCTACTTTGCCTATCCATTAATCCGCCCCTGGCTTTGGGAACTTTTGTTGGAAAGCGGTATATAAATATTCATCATATTCGTAGGCAACCTTGGCTCTCCGACTGTTGCTGGACTACAACTTCCATCATCCACAGCTGAGATTTATGATGGCTGAGGATGATTGGAGTTGTAGTTCAGCAGCAGCTGAAGAACCAAGGCTTTCTGCCCCTGTGCTAGAGCCTAGAGCCTAATCCAGGAAAGGAAATTGGGATCAGGAGGAAAACTGTTCCCAAAGCTCCTTCCCCAAAGCTCCTGTCTGGGAAAGACTGGAGCCCAAAACACAACACAATGTCTTGTAACGGGTGGCCTACTGTACCCAGAGTAGGTACAGTACTCTTACCAACTCAATTCTTACATTCTTAAATCCTGTTGGGGGTTACGAACCTAGGAAGCAGCCTTATAGAGAGTCAGACCATTAGTCCATCTAGCTCACTATTGTCTACACAGACTGGCAGCAGCTTCTTCACAGTTGCAGGCAGGAGTCTCTCTCAGCCAGAGAGGAAACTTGGGACCTTCTGCATGGAAGCATGCAGATGCTCCTCTACTGAGCTATGTCCCCATCCCCTAAGGGGAATATCTTACAGCATGCACATGTAGGCTCCCATCCAAATGCAAACCAAGGAACACCCTGCTTAGCAAAGGGGACAAATCATGCTCACTACCACACAACCAGCTCTCCTACCCTATTGGGTTGTCAAATATTTCACTGAGCTCCTGGGTATTTTAACAACTGTTAAACTCTGAGGCCATTCACACAATCAAAAACTGTATTCTACCCGGGTTTGGGAGCTCTGTGTGCCCCCAATATTTGGTTATGTGGAAGCAAGGGAGGAGGAAAACCTGGGTAGAAGTGATTGTGTGGAAGGGAAGAGGAAAACCAGGGTAGCTTTTCCTCCTATCTTGCGTCCACATAATCACTTCTCTTTCCTCCCACCTAGTTGTTTACACCTACACAGCTCCCAAACCTGGGTAGAACACTTTCGCATGTGTGAATGACCTCTCTATGTCTTTTGTCCTTTGGTTTGACAGTCTTGGCTGGATCAGATCTGGTTCCTGAGCCATGCCTGCAAGGTCCAGAGTTCTGGTGCAAGGATGTGACTACAGCTGTGGAATGCAAGAGGGAGAAATATTGCTGGGACCCCCAGTTGAGCCTTTCTTTGGTAAGACTCAGAAGCATAGCTACTAGGGATGTGTGAATCGATTCGGCTACAAAATGATTTGTACCCAAATCTACCTGTTTTGGGTGATTTGTGGACAAAACAAATCACCCCAGTGCTAGCTGGCCAGATTTGGATACAAAGCAGATCACCGGGATTTCGGACCCCAAAAATTTGTAGATTCCGACCTCCATTTTGTGGCGATCTCTCTTGTTGTCTCCATTTTGTGTCAGGAAAATGTTTTGAAAATCCCACCCTTCCAAGCTTCAGATTGGTGACTTACAATGTGCAACGATTGGCTGGCGATTCCCCCCTGGTTCCAGATTGGCACGTTTCCATTCATTTCTTGTGTTGCTAGGTGTGACTGAGCAAACATTGGCTAGGGGAATGGTCACAGAAGGGACAATGGTGGTGGGAAGTCAAAGGGGGGATTTTCAAATGTATTGAGGCAACCAGTCACCATTCTGTTACCTTAGAGAGCACCTTTTTCTGTAGGATCCCCACCTCACATTAAGGTCATCTGAGGAGGTCTGTCTCCAGTTACCTCCGGTATGCCTGGTGGCGACTCAGAACAGGGCCTTCTCTGTAGCTGCTCCTGGGCTGTGGAATGCACTCCCAGCAGAAATCCATAGCTTGGGTTCATTGCTGGCCTTCAAGAGTGCCCTTAAAACTGTTTGGTTTGGCCTTTCATGGTTTTAAATTTGCTTTTAAATGTGTGGGGTTTTAAAAAAAATTATTTAATGGTTTTAAACTGTTTATTTGGTTTTGTATTGGTTGTTTTAAATGAGCGAGTTATGGGTTTGGTTTTTTTTCCTGTGTGCACCACCCCGAACCTTTTGGATGGGGTGGTATAAAAATGAAATAAATAAATACATAGATACCTATCTGTCCAGCTGATAAATACACAGCCACCATTTAATATTTCCTATTAAATATAGCAAAGTTGCCTTCAGTTCCTAGCTTGAATCTGAAGCTGAAACACCAAGGTACATCGGAACATAGGAAGCTGCCTTATACTGAATCAGACCCTTGGTCCATCTAACTCAGTATTGTCTACACTGACTGGCAGCGGCTTCTCCAAGGTTTCAGGTAGAAGTCTCTCCCGGCCCTACCTGGAGATGCTGAGGATTGAACCCGGGACCTTCTGCATGTAAAGCAGATGCTCCACCACTGAGCAATGGCCTCATTCCCAAAAGAGGAATTGTGTGTCTGTGTGTGTTTCTCCTTGTTTCCAACCATCCTAGGAATGGCAATCCTAGAAAGGTGGTCATAATGAAATCTAAGTCTCAACAGCTGTATGTTGATTTTACTGTTGTTGTTGTGTTACAATATTTTAGCTGTTTTAATTGGAGTTTTATTGTGCTGAATTTTGTGCAAAGCGCCACCAGATGCTTTTGTCAGTACACAAATGTGCGAAATAAATAAATATACAGATAGGATAGAAACTACCAAAGATGCCTGTTATGAGAACCATCTATCTCGCTCTCCTTTTCTCTCTGCAATGTTGGGTTTTTGGCTATTTTCTCCTATGAAAGTACTTTGTTGACAACTCAAGCAGCAATGTGGAATATGAGGCATTGACCTTCTTGACATTGTTTGTTTGTTGTGGCAGTGGGAGGGGCTTGTGGAGGGTGACGAGGCTCCCGCCCCACAGTTCAAATGTACCATCTGCACCAAGATAATGAAGAAACTCAAGAAACTGGCTGGAGATGATCCAGGCGAAGTAAGTGGTCCATTGCTGTTCTCTCAGCTTGTTTGAACTGGGAGAGGAATAGCTACTGACCTGTCACAGCCGACTCAGATCCAGAATTCTCTGGAGGCACATGCTTTAGTTCTGTTGCTCAGGGGGCGGCCCTTTCATGAGGCGAGGCGGTTGCCTTGAGCCGAGGATTTGGGGGGCACCAGACAGCTGACAAGATGTTCCCTGCCATCAGCATCCGAGCAGCAATTTGGGACCAGTCTGACCCTGGCAAGCTTTGCATGGAGCAGGAGCACCTCTCTTCACACTCCTTGCAAAGCTTGGAGAGAAAACGAGCCTGAGAAAAGAAAACAAGGCTGCTGGCAACCATTCCTCCTCCCCACTCCCTTGCAGACAAAGGTCAGTTTTGAAAGGGGGCCGGGCCCCATCAAGGGCATGACGGGGCAAGGGAAGGCTCCATTTGGCACCTCGAGTGCCGCCATACCTTGGGCCAGGCCTGCAGTTGCTGAACGAAAGCCAGGGCGACTCTTTAACATGCCCGAATGGGAACATAAGAAGCTGCCTTATACTGAGTCATCCATCTAGCTTAGTATATCATCTACACCAGTGATTCTCAAACTTGGGTCCTCAGGTGTTATTGGACTTCAACTCCCATAATCCCCAACCAAAGGCCACTGAGGCTGGGGATTATGGGAGTTGAAGTCCAATAACACCTGAGGACCCAAGTTTGAGAATCCCTGATCTACACAGACTGGCAGCTACACAGACTGTCAGCAGCAAGGTTGCAGGCAGGAGTCTCTCTCAGCCTCATCTTGGAGATGCCATGAAAGGGACTTGGAGCCTTCTGCATGGTGCTCTTCCCAGAGCGGAACCATCCTCAACGGGGAATATCTTACAGTGGTTGCACATCTCGTCTCCCATTCAAATGTAAACCAGGGTAGCTGACCCTGCTTAGCAAAGGGGACAATTCATGTTTGCTACCACCAGACCAACAGAAGATTCGCCTTGTGACCCGAGAATCACATAAGCTGGGAGCCAGTGTAATGTAATGGTTCACATGTCAGATTAAGACCAGGGCGGGGGTGGGGGGTTTCTGATTCCTATTCAGCCGTGAAGCTCACTGAGTGACCTTGGGCCACACATCACCTCTTGGTCTAACCTACCAAGTTGTGAAGACAAGTGGTCAGTGGGAATCCTGTACGCTGCCACCTGAGCAACTTACAGGGAGAGCAGGTCACAAATGTGACAAATTTCTCTGAGCTCCTCCAAGAAATTGTATGGTATGTGCACATTACACACTTCAGGAGCTTAGAAACCAACCTGCCGTGGCTTTTTTGCTTCCACATTCAGAGAAGGTGCATGCATGTGAATGATAAAGTTGGGACAACATTGCTCTTCATAAGGACTAGCTTGCTCTGGTTTGGAGGGGAAGGAAGGTGTTTGCTTTTTGCAGGATTCTGGAGGTATCTTCTAGAGGCATCGTTAGTGGGTGGCTGGGGGGGAATCGAGCCTCCAGCGAATTACTCAGAGACCTAAATCTCATCAGCTGCCTCCTTCTCATTGAGGGGCAGGTTTGCCTTTGCTGCTGTCTCTTCCCTAAACGATGCTGTGCTGGAAACAAAAGAGATGCTTTAGCCCCCAATACAGCACTTCTCTCCTCCAGTTTCCCTTTGAGCTTAATTATCAAAAGGGTTAGGCACCTGACTGGATGCTCCCCCCCACTCACCGCCCCAGCTGTCATTCATGAGAACAAGCCCTATGTGTGAAAAGAAAGGCAGACACGGATGTGGTGTATGAAGTGTGTCGGAACCAAGAAGAAAGCCACGACTTGTTTAAGGTTGCAATGGGTATACTTGAGGGGAAACCTCTCTCTGTCTCTCGGGGATGCTGTCATTAAGGTACTGATCTTACACACTCTCCACTTCTATTTCAGGAAAAAATTGATGCTGCAATGAAATCTCTCTGTGGTGTGGTGGGCAGGGTTTTGCGCGGAGCTTGCATAAAGATGTTGAGGCAGTTCAAAGATCAGATTGTGGAGGGACTGCAGAATGGTGACGAGCCTCGGGATATCTGTGTGAATATTAACCTGTGCAAGAGTGCGGCACCAGGTGAGAGTAGGATCCCTATCCTTCCCCTTCCTCACACACAGAATTAAGTCTTGCCCTGCCCCCTCTGGAGACTGGACACCCTTAGATGTTGACATTTTGTGAAAAGGAGAACACAAGAACATAAAAACAGCCCTGGTGGATCGGGCCCAAGGCCCATCTAGTCCAGCATCCTGTTTCACACAGTGGCCCACCAGATGCCACTGGAAGCCTACAGCAGGAGTTGAGGGCATGCCCTCTCTCCTGCTGTTACTCCCCTGCAACTGGTATTCAGAGACATCCTGCCTTTGAGGCTGGAGGTGGCCTGTAGCCCTCCGACTAGTAGCCGATGATAGACCTCTCCTCCATGAAGTTATCCAAATCCCTCTTAAAGCCATCCAGGTTGTTGGCTGGAGCCACATCTTGTTGTGGCAGAGAATTCCACAAGTTGATTATGTGTTGTGTGAAAAAATACTTCCGTTTGCTGGTCCTAAATGGACCCCTGGTTCTAGTGTTATGGGAGAAGGGGAAGAATTTCTCTCTATCCACTTTCTCCACTCCATGCATGATTTTATAGACCTCTATCATGTCTCCCCGCAGTCGTCTTTTTTCCAAACTAAAAAGCCCCAGGTGTTGTAGCCTTGCCTCATAAGAAAGGTGCTCTAGGCCCCTGATCATCTTGGTTGCCCTCTTCTGCACCTTTTCCAGTTCTACAATGTCCTTTTGTAGATGTGGTGACCAGAATTGTACACAGTACTCCAAGTGTGGTCACACCATAGTTTTGTATAAGGGCATTATAATATTAGCAGTTTTATTTTCAGTCCCCTTCCTAATGATCTCTAACATGGAATGGGTCTTTTTCACAGCTGCCGCACATTGAGTTGACACTTTCAACGAGCTGTCCACCACGACCCCAAGATTCCTCTCCTGGTCAGTCACCGACAGCTCAGATCCCACAACGTATACTTGATGTTGGGGGCCACCATATAGCAGGCTTCTGGCCTGCCTGTGTACAGAGCACTGCTGGGCACCAAAACCAAAGCCAATATGCCATGGGGGGCTCAGAGCCTCCCCGCAGAGTGACAGCAGCCAGCCCTGCTTGGCTACTAGCCTGCTCAGCTGCCGTCTTCAGCACGCAGCCGGGGAAGACAGAGAAGAGAAGGGACAAACGCCTCCGCTCACCACTTTGCCCTCTCTCCCTGCACAGTGGTGCGGATTGGGCCCTAATAAGGAAAACAGTAATCTGCCTTTTAAAAAGAGGGAAAGGAAAGGCTTGCCCAAACTGGAAGAAATGAGGACTGCCTACATAGCAAGGAATTCTCTCCAAACTCTTTCATATGGTTTGGGAAAGAGGAGATTTAAAAAACAAAAAAAAACCAAAAAAACTCATTCCTGTGCTGAAATATTTAGTTTTGGGCCTTGGTGAGGAGTTGAGTAATGATGGACTGGTGCTCTGAAGAGCAGGGGCAGGTTTTAAAAGGGGAGAAAGGAAAAAGAATGCTTTCCCCACTTCTCTCCCTCCTGGAACTACTACCACTGCTACGAATATTTATATACCACTTTGTAACAAGAGTTCTCAAAGCAGTTTATGTAGAGAAAGAAATAATAAGGTGGTTTCCTACCCCAAAAGGGCTCATAGTCTTAATAATAATAATAATAATAATAATAAATAATTTTTAAAAAGATGGACATCAGCAACAGTCACTGGAGGGATGTTGTGCCGGGGTTGAATAGGGCCAGTTGCAATCCCCATGCTAAATATGAGAGATTGCCCATTTAAAAGGTGCCTCTCTTTGCTCAGTTAGAAAGGGAGCTCTCTCTTACAAGTGTGCCTCTCTTACAAACTCTGTTCTGACTTTCTTAAATCCTTATTAGGGGTTGCCCATTCTTTTGGAGCGCCTGTGTCTTTATGTACTATTAAGCTTCTTTGTCATTTGTCCTTTCGTTTATAAGCCTTGGCCTCTGGATCAGATCTGGTTCCCGAGTCGTGCCTGCAAGGGCCAGAGTTCTGGTGCAAGGATGTGGCTACAGCTGCAGGATGCAAGAGGGAAGAATACTGCTGGGAGCTCCAGTGGAGCTCTTCTTTGGTAAGATCCAGAAACTGAGCTACATCTACCCTATAGTTTCTCCCTGCCCTGCCCTCCCAGCCCGGCTCTCTCTAATCCTCTCTTTCCATCCTTCCGCCACACTGAAAGGAGGGTTACATTTCTTTCCCACTGTACAGAACCAGAGCAAAATTATTTCAGTAAATGCGTCATTAGATATATGGTAATAGATGGAAAGTAATGCTTTAGGACCTAGTATCCTCCTCCTCCTCCTCCTCCTCCTCCTCCTCCTCCTCCTCCTCTTCTTCTTCTTCTTCTTCTTCTTCTTCTTCTTCACAAGTAGGGACCTTTAACAAAATGATATAGTCTGTTCAGGGTTAGGGTTAGATGGGAAGACTCGGGTTCCAATACCCACTCAGTCATGAATACGAATAAAAATACAACAAATATTAATATACCACTTTTCAACAACAGTTCCCAAAGCGGTTTACCATAGATATAAATCAATCAATAAAATGGCTCCCTGTCCCAGAGGGCTCACAATCTAGTTTTGAGAGTTTTATCTTGTTCTCCTTTCCTTTTTGTGTTGTGCAGTGTTATTTATTAAAATTATTTTGTGTGTGTGTATCTCTCTCTCTCTCTCTCTCTCTCTCTCTCTCTCTCTCCTCCTGTTATATGATGCTGTTGCAAACGTAACCTCGCCCCTTTAGTCCCAGGCATCATTGTGGAATTTCATGCACTGACTGATCAGCTTGACATTTGGTTGTTTGCTTGCTTGCTTTTATGGCAGTGGGAAATGACAGAGGAGAATCAGGCTGCTGCCCCACGGAAAAGATGCTCCACATGCACCACGATTATGCAGAAGCTCCTGGAACTGGCTGGGGATGATCCAGATGATGTAAGTTGCCCATTGCTGTCTTTTCTTGCAGGAGTCCTGGGAAAGGCAAAGCAGCTGACCTGTCACCACCGTCTCACAAACAGAGGAGGGTCAGCAGCAGCCAGATGATGCAATTCTGTTGCTGAAGCAAAGCTAGAATGGCTGTTTAAAAATACTTGGATGGGAGATAACCCAGGAATCCCACAAGGGCATGGCTATAATGGAACAAGTGGGGATAAATGTCCCTGGGGAGTGTATGTGTGCAAATGTGTGTGTGACTGTGTATGTGCATGGGGGAGTGTGTGATATTATTTCCGCAGGAGCAAGAGAAAAGGTCGTGCCCAGGATGTTTTGTTTTTCACCCTGTCCTTACTGCGCTTCTGCAGCAAAGACGTGGCAGGAGTGGGGAGGGAGAGGGAGGCAGGGAGCCCAGGGGCCCATCTTCACTTCTTGACTCAGGGCCAGTGTTCCCTCTAACAGGGATGCCCAGATGTTGTTTACAACTCCCATAACCCCCAAGCAAAAGCCATTGCAACTGGGGATTCTGGGAGTCGTAGTCAACATCTGAGAATCCCTGTTAGAGGGAACACTGCCCAGGGCCCACTCCGACCACTGGAATCCCATACACTGAGTACTGGCTTGATGTTGCAATTACCGCATCAGATTATTTCCAGACAGAGAAATACTCTTGTTTGAAAGTGGGAGTTTTTTTCACCTATCTACTCCAGGGTTTCTTAACCTTGGGCCCCCAGATCTTGTTGGACTACAACTTCCATAATCCCCAACCACAGTGGCCAATAGCCAGGGATTATGGGCATTGTAGGCCAACAACATCTGGGGGCCCAAGGTTAAGAAACCCTGATCTACTCTATGTCCAGATCTTGTGCTTCCCCATCATACAATTTTGCAGTGCCATCTGCTGGCCATTGGCTGACAGTCTGTGATGAGAATAATAGACTCTTTTCAGAGGACCTTAAAAGAAGTTCCATTTTCAAATTGAGTATTGCTCCATCTGGAAACACCCCTAGCCCAATTCACAAGTTATGTTCAACATCTGAGTGCACAGTGTACACAGGCAGTGTTATTCACATGTACACGGGTACAAATATGCAGACAACAACATACTTGTGCAACATAATAAGCTGGTACTCATGACAAGCAATAGTTTAGGACAAACATCCTACCCAAGTTCAGGAGCTGTGCACACTCCCATTCTGTAACTGTATGCAAGCTACAAGGTAGGAGGCGTGATAAGTGATCATGTGTGAGGCTCCCTCTGGATTTGAGGGCTCCATCCCACCCAGCTGCTGTATCCAACTGCTTAATATGGTAAGAGGAAAAGTCCTCCAACGCAGCACTAGCCTTGCAGACACTCACTTCCCACCTTGTTTTTCACTCACACACGATCACAAAACGGGAGTGTGCAGAGCTCCTTAGGGTAGGATGCTTGTCCTACCCAAATAGTGATCATGTGAACTAACCTAATGTCTGAACAGGATTCCTAGGACTGGGGAGACCCAGGTTCCAATTCCAACTTGGCAATGAAGCTAATTGGATGACCTCGGGCCAGTCTCTGGGACCTGTCAAGCAAAACATGGAGCCACAGAAAACCAAGCTTCCTGAAACGAGCATGAAATTCCCTTCATATTTCCACGACAGTTGCGTGGTTAGTTTTGCTGCTAGATTGATCCTTGGGCCCCTCCCTCCACCATTTTCCCAATCTGCAGCTGTTTCTCGGCTGCTCTGTGCAGAGCCTCTTGCAGCAAGCCGAGAATAAAGCCTTGGGGTCGGTTCGGATGCAACGCAATGGCAAATGGTTTATATATTTTATGGTTATATTTTGTTTGGTTTTTAATCTTTTAGTCAGATCTGTATTTTTATATTCTCTCTTAATATTTTAATTATGTAATTTTTATAGTCTTGTTTTAACTTTTGTATGAACTGCCTTGAGGTTTTTAATGAAAGGTGGTATAGAAATTTAACAATTAAAAAAACCAACAATAACAATTCAGCCACACTTAAAACAAATAAGGCAACACATACCTTGGTTTCAAAGCTTGGCTTGTTTGGCCAAACTGAACCTCAGATGAATTTGGGAGGTGCATTCGGATGGTGCATCTTTTAAAAGAGGCTTTTAAATGTTTCCTCTCTGTTTATATCTGGTAGGTTCTTTAGTTTTTATAGTTCTCAGTTTTTAGCATTTAAAATAACTTTTAATTAGCAACTTTAAAAAGTAATTTTAAATGTGGTTTTAGCCTGGCCGTTTAATGTGTTTAATTTAAATTTGGTTAACTATTAGAATTATTTTACATTGTATTGTTTTATTAATGCTGTGAGCCACCCCAAGCAGTAGTATACTGGAGGGGCAGGGTATAAATATTTTCAATCAATCAATCAATCAAAGCACAGCAGAGATTCTCAAATTCAACTGAGGATCCACGTTGTGTCTGAAACAGCCAACCTAACCTGCCTCACAGTGGAGTTATGAGAGTAAGTGGGAAGAGAAAACTACTCACACCACTGTGAGTGGCTTAAAGTAAAGTAAAGTTGTGCCCTCGAGTCGGTGCCGTCTCCTGGTGACCACAGAGCCATGTGGGTTTCTTTGGTCGGATACAGGAGGGGTTTACCATTGCCTCCTTCCACACAGTGTGAGATGATGCCTTTCAGCACCTTCCTATATTGCTGCTGCCCAATATAGGTGTTTCCCATAAACACACCAGTGGGGATTTGAACCAGCAACCTCTTGCTCGCTTGGCAAGTCATTTCCCCTCTGCGCTTAGGGTTGGTTACATAAGTGAAGGGAAAATCTGCCTGAATATCTCAGTTGCTCTCATCAAGGTTCTGGCTGTCCGCCCTCCCACCTTTGTTTCAGGATAAAATTGATGCGGCAATCAACAGTTTGTGTAAAGCCGTGGGAAAGCGCTTGAGTAAAACTTGCAAAAAGATCATTAAAAAGTTCAGGGATCAGATTGTGGAGGGGCTGCAGAATGGTGACGGGGCCCAGGATATCTGCGTGACTGTCAACATGTGCAAAAGCACACCACCAGGTAAGATCAAGAAGCTATGGAAGATCCCGCTCCTTCGCCTTCCTCATGTGCAGAATTAGTTTCTAGCCTTCCCGGGGAGATTACTCTGGACAGCCTCAATCTCTGAGATTTTATGAAAAGGAGATGTTGGTCTGTGTGCTGGGAGACCAGTACACTGCTGGGCACCTGCCAATGCCTATACCCCATGGGGGGACCCTGTGCCTCCTCCCAGAGTGACAGTAGCTGGCCCTGCTTGGCCCATTGCTGTGGCTGCTGGTTTCTAGCATGCAGCCAGTGAGGACCGAATGGAGCAGCAGCAGCAGCCACCTCCCCTCCCCCTCCCCCTCCCCCTCCGGGCAGTGGTGCAGATTAGGGCCGGAAGGAAAAGGCAATCAGATGAGCAGAGGCAAGGAGGGAGTGGGCTAATACCGGGAGGGGGTCCTACTGAGACTATCTTGTCAAGCATTGCCAGCACTTGGATGCAGCACTGTCCGCAGGAACACTTTCTGCAAAGGGTCAGCACAATACCAGTGCTCTCTGTGGATCTGAAGGTGCATACAATCTATCATCTGAAGCACTTGAAAGGCTCAGTTCTAGTATGCCATATGTCAGGGATGGGAGAAAGGTAGCCCACGGGCCACCAGTGTACCCCTGACAACTTTCTGTGGGATCCTTGTAAAGAATGCTCCACTCAGTGGCTGACATGCTGAGTGAGGATGCACCTGTATAGCAAGTGAGCAGCCTAAGAGAATTGGAAGTCTTCTGTGTGCCTCTCAAAAATATGTCCCCAAGGGCTGTATAGCCCTTGGGGATGTGTTTTTGGGTGGGGCCCCACACGATGGGGCTTCCAGTAAGCTAGCAATTCTAATAAAACTATACAGTAGATTGTGCAAGAGTGGAGCCAACCACCACCTCTGAGGGCTGTAGATCCCCCCTGGCCTAGAAACATTCAGGCTGATTTGTTTTCTGCAGAGATAGATGATGATGGCAGCTGGTGAACTGGCTGACAACCCCAAGCTTTCCTCTTCTTCTGCTGCTGCCACCTGCTGAGCCTTGAAGCCCCTTCTCCTGATGTGCAAAAATGGAAGAGAAGAGTAGAAACGCCCCCAGGATGCAGTAAGCGATGCGGAAACTACAGCAGATCGACTGGAACCATCTATGCTTTGAAGTTCCCCCTTGACTTTGTCAAGTGCTTTATTGCACGCTTTCACACAAAAATGCCTTTGCACCATGAAGTTGTCAAGTCTGGTTGTATATTTTAGGCAGTTGTTGCATTACCTTTCTCATCCTTTCCTGCATTAACAACAATCACACATAACACAAATGCCACAATAGAGGCTCCAATGCACTTGTTAGACGTCTTGTGCGGAAATCCTCATTACCAGAAGTGCTAAAGCTTAGTGTTTCTTGCAGACTGTCACCAGAATTCAGGCTTCATTTAGCAACTGAGTTCTTACTAAAATGTGTGGCTAGACTATACACCCAGACTTTACTCCAGGTGTTTGAATACATTCCTTTTCTGCAATATAGCTTTGCCTTGTTGTATTCCAATGATTAAAGCACATTGACTAGCCTGGCTTCAGTTATGCTATGTATATTTAATTTCAGTGTGAAAGAAGGAAAAGACATAAACATGCAGGGCACCAAACTCTAAGCCCCAGAACACTCTGACTCAGAAACCCTGCCATCTCCTAGGCTAGAATCTACACAGGAGCAGCCAAGGCTATGACAGAGAACCCACATTTCTGTGCATAGCTGCTATACCAAATTGGAATATCTTGCCACACAGTAAAAAGTTCCCAAGTACAGAAGTGAGTCCATCCCGCAGGCTGGTCATTGGCTCCCTTCATAGGACATAGGAACATAGGAAGCTGCCATATACTGAGTCAGACCATAGGTCCATCTAGCTCAGTATTGTCTTCACAGACTGGCAGCAGCTTCTCCAAGGTGGCAGGCAGGAATCTCTCTCAGCCCTCTCTTGGAGAGTCTGCCAGGGAGGGAACTTGGAACCTTCTGCTCTTCCCAGAGCGGCTCCATCCCCTGAGGGGAAACCGTGCCTGCACATCAAGTCTCCCATCCTTGCAACAAGGGTAGACCCTGCTTAGTTAAGGGGCCAAGTCATGCTTGCTTCTACAAGACCAGCTCTCCTCTTAGACCAGCTCTCCTCTCCTCTATAGTTCTTCACTGGAAGGACTATAAAAGCTTCAGGTTTACTCATATTTTACTGGGTTAAAAAAGTGATTACTGATCTGGGTATGTTTTCTAGTTCTAACTTCTGACTTGGCCCTAAGCTTCACTTTGACAGCGGATTACAGCTCAACTCTGACCAATTTAACATGGTAAATCATCTCACATGATAAATCTTTGTACAGTCATCATGTGAGATAAATCCCTTTCGCTTGCTACTTTGGTTTCCATTGTTTCTCCATAAGAGCACTTCATGGCCACCTCCAAACTCACAGCCATGTAAAAGAACCAAAGAGACCACCTGCTGCTACTCCAAAATAAATACCGAAGGATGGCTTGTGGGTATATTGAGATCACAATAAATCAAATAAATAAAACAAAAATAAATAAGTCATAGGTAGGCAAGATACTTAGAGGAGAATGAGGGCTCTTCCAGACAGTGATTTATACCAACTTCAGTGCAATTTTCAAGAGAGGTAATAAGTTGTCCACGACATTTAAGTATGTCACATAAGTTCTTAGTGCCCTCTGCTGACAACCTGTGAAAAATCCATGCCTTGTTCAAGTTCAAATGAAAGTACTATTGAAAAGACTTGACTTTTCCACAGATTGTCTGCAGGTGGCGATAAGAACTCACACATCGTACTAGAACAGCAATGTGCTCGACTTGCTACATCGTTCTCTAATCAAAATATGCACTGAAATTGGAATAAATCATCCTCTCTGGAAGAGCCCAGAATGAGATAGGGAGATTGAAACAATGGGAGAAACCAAAGAGCAGTTGCCCGTGCATTTTCAGAGTGTCTGTTGTATATTATATCTTCCCTGCTGGAGGAGGAACTCAGGAAATATGGCACAAATAACTGCAAATGCTATACCCCATCTACAGTGAAACAGTAAGATCAGCTTGATTCTGAGTTCTGGGGAAGATCCTTCCTCCCTGCTGCATCACAGGAAGCCAGGTTGCTGGTGCCTGAGGATGAGTGCTGGAGAAAGATGTATCACTGGCTGTCTGGATGGCACTCTGGTTCCTTCCCCCCATGGTTTGGGCTGGATGACTACCTATCTTTAAAAAAACAAACCAATATGTGTATGTGTATGTATGTGTATATCTCCACTTCTTGCTTCATTTGTTGCCGTATTCATTTTTAAAACTATACTTTTGGAGGAGTTTGGGTGGGAATTTCTTTGGTGACCTCATAGGTGCTAGCCAATCAGCAGCTTCTTTCCATAGCTGATTTCTGCTACAAACATGCTACAAACATTCTTTTTGTAGAACTCAAGCCGGGCGGGGGGTGGGGACGTACTTTGGATTGAACAGAGTGAAAACACTTCTAGTTCTGCCCCATGTTATGTCTGCCTTCACTTATGGTTATTCTCACATTGTCACACTCAGAGCCTTAATGTTTTCTCAGTGTGCCTTTTATTGCAGAAGTTTTAGCAATGCAGTGCACTGCCTGCACAAGTGGTCACTGCACCCTGTGAATTGGGTCGCAGTTCTTCAGTCCTCCTTCTCATCACCATGTGTGATGATGTAGCACAAAGATTTGTAGTCAATGTTTCCAGCTACATCGATGGGAGCCACAGCAAACATTTGTTCCACCTAGGAAAGAAGAAACATAAGGAAGGGGTAAGGATGTGATCACTACTAACTGACTGGTGTCCAACAACTAGCAGTCTTGCCCTCTTAGGCAAGCTATTCCAAAGCCTCAGCCCCTTAGGATTCTCCAATGGGGGGCTATGCCTACTGACCTCCCCTACAAAATTGTTGTAAGGATTACAAGCTAAAATATTATTTTGGAATGTGTGCCATTGCAACCCTAGGAACTGTACAAGTGAACACTCACAAGGATAACTATTTAGGGTAGTAGAATAACAGCAGATTGCATACGTTCCCCAATTTGTTGGGAAAGTAGTATGAAAAGTGGTGGGTTAATCACAGGAAGCAAGATCTGGCCAGCAGGTGGCACTGCGGAAATTGCGCAAGATCACTACTGGCTGTGTGACCTGCATGAGAGATTGTATTGGAAAAGCTGACGTCTGGATGCTGAGTAAGCTCTAGCCTTCAACTTGCTGGCAAGCTCTTTTATTGCCATCTGGAAGAGCCCTTTGATCTACGTGTAAGAAAATTCCTTCTAAAGGCAAATCTGGATTTAGGGAGGAAGTACAGCGAAAACTCCAGCTAGTGGCTGCAGGGTTGGCATCAGTGGTCAGCATCGCTGGGCTGTTGTTGAGGGCCTGCCACTGATTCCTGAGACCATCTCTGTGCCCACAGCCTCCATGTGGTGATGGCTGGAACAGCTATCCCAGGACCCAGCCAGAGCCCAATCTGGGCCTGAAATCTGGAGCCAGCTGTTGCCAGTGGTATGCCAAGAAGGGTTGCCTCACCTCCTCAGCAGAAAACTTGTCTGCCTGAGTTAGCAGGAGCTGTTTGAACCTGGAAACCAAGTGGGGAAAAACACAAAGTCAGTGCTCAGACACACCACCCAAGACTTGACTTTTGCCAAGCACCCAAGACTTGACTTCTGTCAAGCAAATGGGGGCCTCCAGTGACTAAGGAGAGAAGAAGAACACAGCTGGGTCCAGCTGGCAATACCCAGAAAGGAGCTAATCAGTCCCATACATACTCCTCTTTGTTCACGTAGCCAGTTCCATTGGGGTCGAAGAGCTTGAAGGCAGCAAGGATGGACTCTTCTGGGTCAGTACCTGTGGAGAGAAAAGAAGACCTGGACTGCTCACTGCATTTATTACAGTTCTGTCTAGGGTTGCCAGACCCTCTAGGATTTCCCTGGCGTTTCTAGGAATCAGACTTAATCTATTGAAAACAATCCTAGATATTTTAATGGCTTGATATTGTGAAAAATATTTGGGAGGGGGATTTGGAGCAAGGGGAGGTCCTCTGGGAATAACTTCAGTAAGAGCTGGCAATCTGTTTTCTGCCACAAATGCAACTTCTAAGCCTTGCCAGGGAAAAGGTGGCAATCCTGTTTCAAAGTGGTACTGTCGAGGAAGGACTCTACCATGTGATTTTGCTGGATGGTGTGTAGCCAAGTCCTGAAATAGAAGTGTTCATATACCGTAACTGTAGCTTGTTACAAGGCTGTGAGTAGAAGCAAAGCTTCAGAAGTACGGATGGAACATCACTGAGAAGGGCACAGAATTGGGGTGTCATGGCCTTGGGGTCATTTGAGTGTTGAAAAGGTAAAGTGTGCCCATTGAATCAGTGTTGACTCCTGGTGACCACAGAGCCCTGTGGTTGTCTTTGGTAGAATACAGGAGGGGTTTACCATTGTCACCTCCCGCACAGTATTTCAGCATCTTCCTATATTGCTGCTGCCCAATATAGGTGTTTGGGAAACATACCAGCAGGGATTCGAACCAGCAAACCTCTGGCTTGTTAATCAAGTCATTTCCCCGCTGCGCCATTAGGTGGCTATTTGAGTGTTGTAGTCATTGTAAAATAAACAAAACACAACCTGATTAGCTCTTGGGTTAGATTTCCAGGGCAAGAAGTATCATCACTGATGTTGTGTACTGCCTTTTCAAGACCCAAGCACTGGGGATTGGTGGGGTGACAGTGCAATGCAGGGGTTAGAGCTGAGCTCTGGACTAGGACCAGGGAGGAAACACAGGTTCAAATCCCCACTCAGACTTGAAGCCCTGCTAACCCCTGCAAACTGGGCAAAGAGGCACCTTTTAAATGTGGTGATTCTCTTTATTGAGCAAGGGGAGAGTAAATGGCCCTATCCACCCCCAGCACAGTACCTCCAATGACTGTTGCTGGTGTCAATCTTATGTTTCTTTTTAGATTGTGAGCCCTTTTGGGACAGGGAGCCATCTTTATTTGTTTATTATTTCTCTGTAAACCGCTTTGGAAACTTTTGTTGAAAAGCGGTATATAAATATTATTTGTTATTGTTGTTGTTGGAGCTCATTGGCTGACGCTGGGCCAGTCTATTCTCTCAGCCATCACACCTCACAGGGTTGTTGTGAAGATAACAAGCAGGGAAAGAACCCGGATAAGAGTGCAAAGGAAAGGTGGGACAGAAATGTAATGAATCATCATAATTGCTCACAAGCCTTAGGGCACGGCAGCACTCACCATTCAACTTTTCCCCAAAGAGTGTCAAGAAGACAGTGAAGTTAATTGGCCCTTTCCCTTCCTTCAACATCTCTTCCAGCTCTTCATCCTTCACGTTCATTTTTCCTGTTTAAAAAAAAGGAAAGGTTGTGCCATCGAGTCGGTGTCCACTCCTGGCGACCACAGTGTGAGATGATGCCTTTCAGCATCTTCCGATATCATTGCTGCTCAATATAGGTGTTTCCCATATTCTGGGAAATATTCTGAGAAACACACCAGCGGGGATTCGAACCAACGGCCTCCTGCTCTCCAGGCAAGTTACCAAAACATTCGCAAGGGCCCCTTCAGGCCTGGATCCAGCCCTGTATGGATGCTATTAGAAACCAGATAGGTTTGTGTGGAGCAGGGGGTCCCAACCTGTATTCCAGATGTTGCTAAACTACAACTCCCATCATCTGCAACCACAATTTATTTAGCCGGGGATGATGGGAGTTGTAGTTCAGTGACAGCTGGAGTGCCACAGGTTGGGAATCCCTGGTATGGAGGAAGGCTATCCTTCAGACAGCTGCATCCCAAACCATGGAGGTCTTTACAAGTTAAATTCTGCACTCTGAATTGTTATTGGGAGTGAATGAACCGAGAGCCTGTGAAACTGTTCTCAAACTGCAAGAAACATTCCATTCACCCCGTCCCAGTCCACAGTCTATCGGCTGAATTTTGGACTAATAGCTGTTATTTAGCAGTCTTCAAAGGCAGCCCCACATACAACATAGTGCAGTAGTCTAACCTGGATATTACCAGAGTGTGGATAACAATGGCTACAACCCTCACAGAAGATTCTGGCACAGACACAAAGGCTATAGGATTTGTCTGAATCCAAGGTTAGGTTTCTCCCAAGTTCTTTGATGACAGAAATTGGGGGCAGGGGGGGGTCATCTTAATTCCAGAGTCCTCTTCCTTTGGGTAAATACAGGTATTTACCTGTATTTAACCTTTATTTTTTCAAGGAGGTCATCTTAAATGCAGAGTCATCTTCTATTCAGATAAAGATGGTAATATTCTCCAGAAAAATGCCTATGGTCATATCAGCCCAAGCAATGGATTGCAGCTTCATTCAGGGATTTATAGGAACATAGGAAGCTGCCAAATACTGAGTCAGACCCTTGGTCCATCTAGCTCAGGATTGTCTACACAGACTGGCAGCAGCTCTCCATGGTCTTCGGCAGGAGTCTTTCCCAATCCTAACTGGAGATGCCGAGGGTTGAACCTGAAACCTTCTGCATGCAAAGCAGATGCTCAGCCACTGAGATATGGCCCCCATCCCTACCTGGCCTATTACTACCTTGCAGATTCCTGTACATTCCTTACTGTGCCACTGAACTCCTTCACTTGCAAACCACTTTTTCTGCACCAGGAGAAAGAAGCAGCTTCCAACATGCTCATCAGCATGCTCATCAACGCCTCGTTACTGGAAAGAAAGTGAAGCTTTGCTGCTCCCTCCTGACAGTGACAAGAAACTGTTTATCTAAAATGACGCCATGCAGTATATCCAGAGCTGAAGAGTAGTGAAGTGTTCCCAGCTCCAGAAATAGCACCTCTGCCACGTCATCAGCAGCTCTGCAGATAAGCAGATTCCCACCCCTGCTTCTTGCTGTATTCCAGACAGGAAGGTTATTCTGAATGTTGAACTTTGTTGCTGGAGCATTTCCAGACAGGGCTTTTAGATCAGGATGGAGGGTGTGTGTTCGCACATCAGCCGGATTTGCACCTAAGTCCGTGCAAGACATTGGGGAACACAGAATTCAGATTTTTCATTGCTCATTATTGCCTAGTTCTTCTTCTTTTTGTGTGTGGACAAATTCGAACTCACAGTAAAGCCTCGCAGTAAACCCGTGGTAAAGCTTGCTATCTGTGAAAGCTCCTGGTAGTTGACAATTTACAAAGCAGGGCCTCATTAGCTGATCTTAAGACTTTTAATATGTCACTTTCTATACAAGCGACCATTATGTACCCCAGCTGTAGAGTTAACATGTTTTCTCTGTGCTTTTAACTGAGAATGAAATCTGGACATTTTAACTGTTTAATAGGATCAGACTTGCCAGTGAGTCCTTATCCTTCCAGACTGCAAAACACACACACACACACACACACACACACTGCATGACCTGAAGAGCTTGCCTGAAAATTGGAAATGAGAGCTTACTCAGCCTCCAGATGTGTCC
Source organism: Hemicordylus capensis (assembly GCF_027244095.1). NCBI lineage: Eukaryota > Metazoa > Chordata > Lepidosauria > Squamata > Cordylidae > Hemicordylus > Hemicordylus capensis. The sequence goes on along the minus strand of NC_069664.1, from coordinate 17,886,352 downwards.
ACAGACTTGCATCTTTCCCAGCACAAACTCATGGCTAGCAGGGACTTGCACAATTTTGCAGCACCATCTGCTGGCAGTTTGTGGGCAATCCGTAATGAAAATCAAGTCTTTTGAGACTACTTTGAAAGTACTTGCATTTTCATCACAGTTTGCCTGCAAATGGCCAGCAGATGGCGCTGTGAAATTGCATGAGATAACTGTTGAGCTTGTGCTGGGAAACGAGATGGGAGTCTGCAGGAGTGCCTGGAGGCAGACCAAGCCCTTGCTTCTAACTTGCAGGCAAGATCTTCAAGTTGCAGACCGTCTTTTGAAGTCTGGAAGGATCCAGTGTCAAGAGGACTACAATCTTTAACAGAATCTGGTCATCTTAAATCTTAATGTCCCACTATTGCCTGGCACTATTTCTCTCTGTAGCTGCTTGTTCGATAAAGATAACTTCTGAGTTTGCACAGAGTACCATTTTATGCTAACTGGAATCACTCACCAAGTTGACCGTAGGTCTCTCTCAAATCTGATTTGCTGATAATGCCATCACGATTCTGGTCAATGCAGCTGAAAGCCTTAGACAAAGATAAATAAACTTAAGTTTTTGAATTATTTTGAACAGTTTTAATACACACAGAGATAAATAAGACCCCATTCTACCAATCCAACCTCAGGAATCTAGGACTCTAGTTCTGCTCTTATCTCTCCAGTGCAAGAAAAAAGTAATTGTTCTGTCCAGCAGGCTTTTAGCATTCATGGATAATGCGTGTATCAGTTTTGGCTTGTCTTGAGTCAAATGCAAAACCTACAGTGGCTAGATTAGAGAATTGATTTAAAACTGGCTTTCTTCTTCCCTGTCTGCATTAGTACTATTCACAAATTTACATAGCAAACTAAAAGGGAGGCTTGATCCAAAATCACAGGGAGGAGGTCATATTTCATCAACAAATTGACCCTGTGCTAAATATCCCTCCTCTGGTTCTGGCAACAATTTGAGAGGCCCTCACTCTGTTTTGACTTTGTGAAATGGTCATGAAACCAGCTTTGATTTGCTCTAGGATGCAGCAGCAGCAGCATCACACTGACTACATGACCATGAACCCTGATTGTCTGGAACATGCATCCTGCCATCAACTCCTTTTTTCCTTTGCTTCTCTGAATGGAAAACGTCCACCAGTAAAATGTGGCTCATCATGACTAAAAATTCTCTTGTGTTTCTTGGAAACCTGTCCCTCCACAGCCCCCGCCCCCCCCCCCCGCCGCCTTATAATTAAATGCAATAATACTTCTCCCCAAGAATAATTACCTTAAAAGAAAATTCTAATATTCTAATACAGCACCTATGAAGGTGAAGCAGAGGAGAGAGCTCTCTCCCAGGCTCTGTGCACTTCCCTTCTGGAAGAGATCACGGAAGAGGGAGGTGGCTGGTGAGAGTCAGGGCTCTGAGCAATTCAGTGGGGGCCTGTCCGTGCCCCATGGACCACCCCCTAATGATGCCCCATAGAACATAAGAACAGCCCTGCTGGATCCAGCACAAGACCCATCTAGTCCAGCATCCTGTTTCACACAGTGGCCCACCAGATGCCTCTGGGTTGCCCACAGGCTAGAGGTATGTGCATGCCCTCTCTCCTGCTGTTGCCTCCCTGCTTTCTGCTTTAACGGGAAAACAGACTCCCTCACCTCCTTGAACTCCTGGATTTGTGACTGTTCAAACATGGAGAAGACGTTGGAAGAGCCTCTCTGTGCACGCTTTGCAGCTGCTTTGCTTCGTGTTCCGGCCTTTCGGCTGGCCTGAAAGACAGAGAGAATGGGGCTAGGACTACGCTCATAACAATCCTGCTCATCTCAAGCCAAGGAGCGCACCACAAGCCAGCCAGGATCAGTAATTGCTGGAAGCTCTGCCTCACCTGCCGTAGACAGGCTGTATTCATTTACTCATTTACTGTATTTACTGTATTCATTTACTGGGGCAGAGCTTATTATAAACTGCCTTTCATTCATGTAAAAGCCATGAAGGTCATTACGGTCAAGAAGGTCATCATGAGCAAAGCATGAATGGCCTGTATGGATCCCAACCCTACAGGACAGGCCTGGAGCCTCCAGGAAGCGACATGAATTTCCGGGTGACTATTGAAATCATCCTGGAGGTTGTAATTTGTTTGTTTCTTTGTTGGCATGGGCGTCCGGGGGGCAAGAGGGGGCAGTTGCCCCTCCACCTGAATTGAGCCCATTCCCATTGAATTCAGTGGGGCATACTCCCAGGGAGAGGGGTACTGAATTGCTAGCTTTGCCTGCCCCCCAAGAAGAAGAAGAAGAAGAAGAAGAAGAAGAAGAAGAAGAAGAAGGTATCACAAGAAGGCCTTTCCAGAATCAGAGGCACAAAGTACTCACCATCTTGGATGTCCTGCGCAGCAAAGGAGGTCTGGACGGAGCCCAGCACGGAGGACTCAGCCTTTATCCCACAGCTTATCACTCGGTGAGCTAAATCAGGAACAGGGTGGCGAGAGAGAGCCAAACTTGGCAGGCCTCGTTCCGATACCCCGAGAGTGATAAGGCCGGGATGATTGCACATTCCAGTCTTTGCAGAGAGAAGACTTGCTTGCTTGCTTGGCCAAGCTGAGTTTTCTATTGCCCCTGTTAACCAGGCAAGAGGCACCTTTTAAAGTGGTAAAAGCTAAAGTGTGTCGTCGAGTCGGTGTCAACTCCTGGCACCCACAGAGCCCTGTGGTTGTCTTCGGTAAAATACAGGAGGGGTTTACCATTGCCATCTCCCATACTGTCTGAGATGATGCCTTTCAGTATCCTCCTGTATCGCTGCTGCCCGAAATAGACGTTTCTCATGTATTTAGCAGAGGGAGAGCAACTGGCCCTATTCAATCCAGCTACGGTTGGCAATCCTTCCACATGGCCTGGGATCTCCAGTATCAATCCCAGGTGACTATTGAAAAGCAGACCCTCCCCACGCCGGCCTCGGTAATCACCGCCGTGGCCCGTTTTAATCCTTTTTCGGGCCTCCGTATGTTGGTGCAGTGGCCACTTTCTCTGCCGCCGCACATGCACAAATGGCCTCTGCGATTGCCTGGCATGGCCAAAAAAAGGGTTAAAATGGGCCGTGGCAGTGATTACCGAGGCCGGCAGAGGGAGGGGGAACCTTTGTGGGGAAACCCCCACCCCTGCAGCCTAGAGAGAGCCCCCTGAAGGGGCTAAAGGTTAAAAAAAATTCCCCCAAAAATCGCTCCCCCCTGAACCATCGGGGGGTTCGGTTCGAGGTCAAACCAAACAGGGGGGGTCAGTTCTACCCCAGAACCATCAAACCAAACCAGTTCAACGTAGAACTGAACCCCCCTCGAACTGTTCACACATCCCTATTCCTAAGGAGGGGATGATCTGCAGAGACAACCTTTCTCCTGCAATTTCCTTATTGTCCCTTTCCTTACCTGGAAATATGAGATATTCCAACAGCTCAGTCCTGTTCAGAGTCAGGTGCACATAAGCCCACTGAACTCCATGGGCATAGACACTCTTGGCTATAAAATATCGTAGTTCTGTAGAAGAGAAGGGGAGTCCTTTTTATGCAACATCTGTAGGATGCTGCGTGAGTCTCAAACCCAGGTTCCCAGCAACCAGACTCCAGCACCTTCTTCCTCGCATGGGCACCACCAGAGCATTCCTTTACGGGTTGTGCATGAAACGTTTTGGCACCTCCATTAGAGAGGCACCAAAACTATTTGGGTTGCGTTTCGGCGGAGAAGCAGAGTGGTAGTTTTAAGGAGCAGGTATGTAGGTCCTTACCTACACCTCTGCCACCCCATCACCATTTCGGTCGCACCACTGTGCTGCTTGAAAGGCCACGCATGGCTGCTTCCCTGTACCCAGTAGCCTGTGTGTGGCATTGGCGCCATATGCGTGGTCAACAACACCATGCTGACCACACACACAAATGCTGACCACACATGCGCAGACGCCATGTATGGGCCAATGCTGCTAGCAGGCTGCTGGGAACAGGGCATCACACATTATGTTCCACACTCATATGATGAGTGTACACTGTACACATGTAGAGATCTGAACACAGAAAAAAGTTATTCACATGTGATGCTGCACACAGCAGGACACATCCTATCTGTACCATGCATTTGAGGTGGCTGTGCGCAGTAGGGATGTGCCGTTTCAAGTGTTTCGAGCTTGAAACAAAATGTCCTCTAAATAAAGGACCTGTTTTGAGTTTGGAACAAAACAATCCCTTTACAATCAAACAATCCCAAGTTACCCCTGCTAACTTGGCAAATAGGCACCTTTTAACATGGTGATTCTCTTTTATTTAGCAGGGGGAGAGTAACTGGCCCTATCCACCCCCAGCATAGTACCTCCAGTGACTGTTGCTGGTGTCTATCTTGTGTTTCTTTTTAGATTGTGAGCCCTTTGGGGACAGGGATCCATCTTATTTATTATTTCTCTGTGTAAACTGCCCTGAGCCATTTTTGGAAGAGTGGTATAGAAATCGAATTATTAATAATAATAATAATAATAATAATAATAATAATAATAATAATAATAATAATTTTGATTGAAACGTTTTGGCGTTTCGGGCGCCATTTTGGAAGCCTGTTTTCCCCTTGCTGATTGATTTTCTGGCACTGGCTTCCGATTGGCTTGCAATCTCCTTGCTTCTTGGTTGGCTTGTTATCATAGAAATTGAGTGTTGTTGTGGGCAACTGTGGGATTCTGGATCAGTGATTCTTTTTTTGTGCATTTTTGGATTGTGTTTGAAATGTGGGTTCTGTGCTGGGAGAGACAGATTCCCTTTTACTGTGTGCTTCTGCAGTGTTTTTCAAGGCAGGGTTGCAAAATGAATTGCAAATTGCAGGGCACTCTGTGTGCATTCTGTGAGTGCAGCTTGTACTAGGGAACAATGGGGAAACTCCAAACACCCCATTGCTCCCCATGGGTAGCTCCTAGGGACACCAAAGTGGGTTGTGTGATTGGGCATGATGGGTGCATGATGGTATCCCAGCCCACAAAATAAATGGGCAAGCGGGCAATTTTAAACAAATTTTTAACTTTCCCCCCAAACCCCCATAGGATGTGCATGATCACCTGCATTTAGCAGAATATATGAATAACTGTACCTTCATATAGCTCTGTACCTGACGTTTCCACAGCAAACTGTACTCTAAATTGGAATGAAAGAATGAAAACACACACACACACACACACACAGAGCTTAAGCCAAAGAACAGGAGCAGGTTTTATAATATTTTTAATTTTTTTGGTACTCTTATTATTTTTAATACAAAAGGGTCCCTGGATCCAAGACCAGGATAGCAGGAGACAGAGAGAGAGAGAGAGAGAGAAGAGGGAAATAACAATATGATTGCAGTGTGAGAAGAAAGTCTGGGTCAAACAACTGTATCACCTGGAATCAGGATCAGGAGAATGTAAATACAGGAGGGGGCTCAGGTATGTAAAGGATGTGACATCTGACAAGCAGAACATCACACACTTCTTTCAGCACAAATGTGATGTACAAAGGATAGCACATAATTGTTTGCACCATCTTTCAACATTTTCAGAAACAAGCAAAGCTGCAGACAATTAGATGTACATATTACATTTTCCAGTGTGATGTCTGTACAGATCTTAATAACATACGTGTGTTCACTATGCAGCCTTAAATTTGTCACTTATTTTTAAAAGGGCTATGTGAGCATTCCTTCTCTTGCGAGGACTCAGACTGTAAATATTTGCTTTAAAAAATAAATCTAAAATAAAAGTTCACACCATGGCATGGGTATCTGAGAACAATTGTGTTGATCACTTGGACAGCCACATTCCACATTACAGTTACAACAGCAATGAATGTGCTCACTCTGCTACAACTGATGGGAAAATACAGCATACTCTGCAGTAGAGGCACTCAGCTTCAAGAGCAGCATATGAATGACCCCAAACAAATAATTGTTGAGCTATGAATTCGCCACCTGGAAAGCCCCTTAGAAATGCAGCAGAGGTCATCTTAAGAGGTGCACCTTTTCTTTCTTTTCATCCTGATCTCAAGAAACAGAGAGACTTCAAGGCCATTTTTCCACAGTTCCAGCCCTGATGAGAATTTGTCCTTCTCAAGAGAGCACTCAAGAGACATTCACAATGTCTCACACATTGGGCTTTCCCCCAGGTTTAATTTACTATCCTGTGGATTAGGAAACTGCCGAGAAACCTTGGAGAATCATACAATCCATAGCCATACCTGTATGTAAACGATATGCACGAGCAGAAGATCTGTTACAATTACTCTACCATACCAGGCTTTACCTTTGCTTCTCACCAGGTACTACAGTACAGCTTTCCCTTTCAGCCAGCCCGTCAGGAGACCTCAGGCTATATAGTCAACTGAGCAATTTGAGATCCGGAACTGGATTTCTGGAGGGAGCATCTTATATATATTTCTGAAACAGCTGGAAATGTTGTTATCCTTATGAACATATAACCAGAGCCCCTGTAGGCGAGAGGGAGGTACCAGAAATATTGGGTAACCTGCAGATACCTTGGTTTCACAAAAAGCTAAAGGGGAAAAACCCCAAGGGGGCAACCCCTGAAATACTGCCACAGTGGAACTCAGTGGAGCTGAATGTTTGTCGACTCAGAGGGAGTTAACAGACAATCAGATAGATGGTGCTAAGGGAACTCAGTGATGGGGACTGGGAGAAGAGGGCTTGGGGAAAAGCGTAGGAAATGTCTCAGCTTGAAGAATGCTCCCTTAAAACAGTTACAACCCCTTCTGCTTCTGAGGGGGAAAGGTGCCTAAAACTGTCACCATGCCAATTCCTTCACAGCAGGAATATACCGCACTGCAATGTTTTATTTTGGGTCCATATATGTTGTGGCATATTTCTCCGTTTCTAGCATTTGAAATCAATCAATCAATCCATCAATCAATCAATTAATTCGATTTCTATACCACCTTTCCAAAAATGGCTCAGGGCAGTTTACACAGAGAAATAACAAATAAATTGAAGTGGAGTTGGGGCTAGGGGAGGGTGGCAAACAGATAAGACTGGATCACAAAATATTTTGTGCTTTTTGCCTGCTCCCTGATAAGGCCCTCTGCTGTAGTCACGAGCTCCCTCTGTATATTGATGATGACTCATTCTTAACACGGCATATAAAAGTTATCCTGTATCTTACTCTCTGGAACTGACAGTTTCTTAGAAAGCTGAAAGCTATGATTGATATTTGATACCAAGATCTGGAGAGTGTGGAAAGTGTCAGAGGCGAAATGCAGATCTTATCAGCTGGGCTCTTCTTCTTGAGAGAATAGGCGTGCATTGACACAAGAAGTGGCCATGATCAGCTGGTGAGAACACCAGAGTCTTGGAAGTGAAAGGAAGATGATGGAGAACAGATGCACTCAAGATCCTTCCCTGCCAAAGCTGAATTTTCTGCCACTGGCAGCTGATAAATAATATGTTTTATTCCCCTGAATTTGATTTGCTGCAGGAGAAAAAATATTTCACAACAGTCCATGCCAGCAGGGAGCAGTTTTGCCCAGTCTCCTGCATCCTGAGCACATCAGGAAAGAAAAGTCTATGCTCTTCTCAGATCGCCCCCCCACCCACCATCTCCAGCCCCACCAAACTATGTGAAGCCGCTTTATTGATTCATCCAGCGGTTCTCAGACTTGGGTCCCCATATATTGTTGGACCATTGTGGCAGGGGATTATGGGAGCTGGAGTCCAGCAATATCTGGGGAGCCAAGTCTGAGACCCCCCGCCCCCCGCCGAGTAATCCGAAACCCCAGACTGCAGTCGTGGAGAAGCGTTGAAGAACCAAAAGGAGAGGTTGCCGTTTCCATGGTTACTGTGTGGCCTACAGGTAGAGGCTAAGAGGAACCCAGTGCTGCTCCCTCCCCGCTCCCTCCCTCCCTCCCTGCAGGAAAACCTTCCGTTGCCGGTTCTGCTCCTCGGCACACTCCGAAGCGAACTCAACCTGGCACTGGGGGGAGGCATTTCCCAGGCAGGCAGCTTCCCTTTCAAGGGTCCTTGGCCAGTGCCTCTTCACTGGCCGATCATGCAGGCCATTTTGCATGCTACCGCCGAGATGAGAGCCGCTCCCCGGCCGCTGCCTTCCTCTGACTGCAAGAAGGTGATGTCGCAGCCGGGCGTCAGTTGCCTGACTGTGGCGTGGAACCGGTCTTTGAAGCTGGAAAAAGAAAATGGAGGGAGATGATGGAGCGCTGGTGCAGCTGCCGTTTTAGACGTGTCTTGAAGCTAGGCAGGGGCAGCACGAGCTGCTGCAGGAGAACATAGGAAGCTGCCGTATACCGAGTCAGACCATTGGTCTATCTAGCTCAGTATAGTCTTCACAGACTGGCAGCGGCTTCTCCAAGGTTGCAGGCAAGCATCTCTCTCAGCCCTAGCTTGGAGAAGCCAGGGAGGGAACTTGAAACCTTCTGCTCTTCCCAGAGCGCCTCCATCCTCTGAGGGGAATATCTTGCAGTGCTCACACTTCTAGTCTCCCTTTCATATGCAACTGGGGCAGACCCTGCTCAGCTAAGGGGACAAGTCATGCTTGCTACCACAAGGCCAGATCTCCTCCCTAAGAGCTCAGTATTGAGTACACAGACTGGTAGCAGCTACTCCAAGGTTGGAGGCAGGAGTTTCTCTCAGCCCTATTTTCAAGATGCCAGACAGGGAACCTGGAACCTTCTGCATGCAAGCATGCAGATGCTTTCCCCAGAGTAAGCCCCATCCCCTGAGGGGAATCTCTTACAGTGCTCACACATCAAGTCTCCCATTCACATGCAACCAGGGCAGGCCCTGCTTAGCAAAGGGGACAAGTCATGCTTGCTACCACAAGACTGTGCTTGAGGCAGAGTATCAAACGCTGCCTTCCACATGCCCCTGGTGAAAATTTAAAAGTGGTCTGGATGGGGTGGGGCAGGGAAGGGTGTCAGTGGCTTCTGCTTGGGCAAGGTGTGTGAGAAGAGGGCAGCCTCCTTGCAAAACTTGGTTGAAGAGCAGTATATAAATATTATTAGTAGTATTAGTCTGCAGGCAAAGGAGAAAACAGACAGTGGCTTTTGTGAATTCTCTCCAATTGCTATCACCCGTTGCCAGCAGCAGATGGAACTGGGAAGACCACTGCTCAATTTAGTTTTATCAGATTATTATGATTTGCCATAGGAACACAAGTACAGACTAACTGGATCAGGCCAAAGATCCAGCATCCTGTTTCCGCTTTCCAGATTACCCGCGACAACCATGGTAAAATGCTTTGGCTTGGCAGGACTGTATGCACAACGATCCCCAGATCATGTGGCACACACCATCTTGATACTGCTGCCCAGAACAAAATGCATTCTGCACACAGATGAAAAACATTAGAGAGAACACTGATGCAGACTGAAAAGCTGATATCTGGCGGATTGTTGAATCCCGTCTTTAAGGTGCTCTTTCCAAATTCATACGGTTGTTGTTAACATGACCTTACAGCAATCATTGCCTGTCAAAGATGTTTTTGTTATCTAGTCTCGGGTTATATCCCCAGGTTATGGGATTTTCCTTTGTATTAAGAATTATGGATCTTTAAGCATGGAGAGTTCCCTAAAGTTGAGGCATTGGAAGGATAAGTTTACTCCTGATTTGCAACCGTAGATAATGTGTGTTCCTTGTCAGCATTTGAATGGGTAATTTTTCAGCTGAATGGTAAAAAAGAGGATTTCTAAGCAATTTGGTCCAATTTTAATGAACCATTTGTGTTGTGAAGGAATACATCCTTAGAATGTCTGTCTGTCTTTGAGATATAAAGCTTGTTCACACAATGAGAAATAGGGTAGGACAAGCATCCAACTCCAGCTGGGGAGCTGTGCACACTCCCTCTTTCTGATCGTGTGCTAGTAAAAAAGCAAGGTAGGAGGCATGGTCAGAGATTGTCTGCAAGACTCCCGCTGGTTAGAAGGGCTCCATCCTACCCTGATGCTGAATGAGGTAGAAGGGAAAGCCCTCCTACCCAGCGGGAAGGTAGAAGACAATCTCTGCCGGAGCCTCCTACCTTGGAGCACAACCAGCTGCCAAACTGAGGTTAGACACTTGTCCTACTCTATTTCTCATTTTGTGAACAAGCCTACTGAATTATCCTACATATGGTCGTTATTCGGGTTTTTCCTCCCCCCCACCGGCGTTCCTTTTATTTTGATTGTCATTATTTTATGTTGTAATGTTTTATTCCACAGAAAAGGGGGAAATACATACATTAAAAAGGAGTCTCTTTCCCTGTTTCTAGTTTCTGCCCAGTGCTCCATGCTCAGTCCCGAACGCTGCCATGCGGACGTGCCCTTAGTAGTGTCCAAGACCCCAATTCATAGGCTCCAGGCCCCGGCTGCAGCTTGAGCAGGGACACTGGACCCAGGGAGTTTCCTCTTCCCGCGATTGTTTCCTATCTCCTGTCTAGCAGCATGAAGTTTGCTGCCGCCACAGCACGGTGCTGCCTTATGAGAAGCGATACTATTTTATGAGGCCATATAAAAACACAGGCGAATCTCTTTGCCCCAGCGCCTGCCAGAGATGCCACAGTCGGATGCCTTTGACAATCCTTTTAAAACCGGTTGGACAAGGGCCAAACGAAACATGACACGCAAATATATCTTTAACCCTCTCCTTCCCTGCTGCTTCCCCACTGTTATTCTTACCCCAGTCACTTTTCCTTCTACAGCTGTCAACGCTGATGAAAGCTATTCCTGGAATTCGCGCCCCCCCCCATATGTTTTCCAATATTTTTCACACAACCGAGCCACTAACATCTCCGCAATTGCTTTCAATAGTCTCCTGAAGATGGATGCCAATTCCTGGAGCTTTCCCAAACAGCAGGTTTTCTGCAAGGCTTTACTGCAAGTTCGAAGTTGACCCAAAACACCAACGCAAAAATTGGATTTTTTTAAAAACTCCAAATATAAATCGGGCTACACTCTAATGCGGGATGAAAAACCCGAATTGTGTGCGAAGTGCTCCCTGATGGCTTGCAGGGATTTCGGGATAAATTTGGCTGATATGTGATGTGGACGCACACCTCCATTCTGGAGGAGATACGAACTAAAAGCCAGGTGTGAAAAACTTCCTGAAGATTCCCAGCCAGTCCTAGAGGGTTGGCAGTTAAAACGCTGTTTCCCTCTACAGAATTCCAGATGTGAATTCTAAAAGGAAACCACACACCTGCAATCCCATGGTGGAGAGAAGTAGCTGGGGAAGCTGCAATCTAAAAATGGACAATTAAACACTCCCTTCCTCCCTGCCTCACCATGCATCCCCAGGGAAAGTCACTTCCTCCCAGAGCTGATTTCCCCCAAGAAAATGCAACCATCCAGTTTCAAACAACACATAGATGTGCAATGTTTAATTCCATTCTTAGGCTCCTAGGTTACTTTGGGGCAAAGATAGTTGTTCTCACACTTGAATTCATGGGAGTAACATGACATGCGAGCTTTTAGCTCACAGATCACAGTGGCAACCACTTCCTTGATGTCAATTTTCAAGCAATGTGTATCAGCCATTGCTGTGGCTGAGATCTGTGGATGACTGGCTCACGTTTGCTACTGAGTCCTGTGTCTGAGAAAACTTCCTCCATTGTAGAATTGGAACTGGTCCTACATGTGATGAAGCAGATGTAGCCCTTATAGTAATCTGGAAAGTACCAGATTACAAGTTTTAAAAAAACCAAAACCAGTTTCAACGTACAAACACCACCGTCAGTTGCTTACTGGTGGTGTTTTTACATTGAAATTGGTTTTGTTTTGAACTTGTAATATCAGGTATTTTATCTGTGCATAATAAAGAGCACCTTTGATTCCAGACATTCACACCTCTAAAAGTTAACCCCGCTTTGCTGAACCATTCAGAAGGTTCCCGATTTCTCAAAACGCCTCACTCAATATGTAGGCTACATAGGCCTCACCTGGGGTGCAGCTTGTAGACTGAGCCGTCAACACCCACGGTGATCTTCAGGGTCTCTTCACTCCTACTGTCCCTCATGCGGTTGATGACTCCCGCCAACCCAGCTGAACACATCTGTGCAGCCCGCGTGGAAACACTCTCACATGCCATACGAACAACGTCACAGTCCGTTACCGAGGGCAACAGCCCAAAGGAAGTCAGGATGTTGTAAATCTGCTTGCGGTCACCAGGATCACTGGGAACAACAAGCACAACTGTTTTCACACATGTCACAACGGAGGTGCTTGACCACCCCACTGGAAGATGCAGAAGGCCACAGCTGATCTTCAGCTGCTATCAGGGGCTCTCAAACTTGGGTTCTCCGATGTCGGACTACAGCTCCCAAGACCCCCCATGCTTAAAGAAATACACTACCTTTCAATTTGTGAGATAAAACGAGTTTCAAAGGACCCTCTGGTTTTCAGCTTCTCTGAAGCTTCTCCATTGAAGAGCAAATTCTCATTGACAAGTTTTAGCAGCACTAATCGTACAATTTCTCCCATGTATTTCCCTCCTATGATCTTCTCATACCTGGGATAAAAGAGGTATTAGTTTAGTAGTACACAGAAGTCTTCTTGTGTCTGTGTGCATATATGTAAGAAAACCAGACAGATGTATGGCTTGGCTTCATGTTGGGGACAGGGCTCATTGTGGCCTGTTCTAACCAAACCCTCACAAATCAAGACTGGCTCAAAAGTAAAAGATATTTTCTTTGAATGGTGGGGAAAGCAAACATGCTCCTTCTTTGCTGCACTTTACATATTTTCTCAGCAGAAAATGTGTGCAGGATAGCCAAATGTGTCTCAGGGCATTTCACACCTCGGGGCAGCCGGCTTGGGTCAGGTCTTGGCTGCTACAAAGCATTAGGAGACTAAGCAACTCCAAGAATGGAAAATGGCTCCAGACCATGTTCCCAGTCCCAGAGAGTCTCCAAGGTTCAACAAGCCTGTCAATTGCTTTTCCCTGCCTGCTTCTAAAGTTAACAGGGACAAAAATGGACTTTGTTCACAGAGTATGGCCCTGTCTCAGAGCATTCATGAGCTGGGCCTGGCTGAGGAGGAGGGCAGGCTAGAGTATTCATGAAATCACAAGTTCATCCAGCAGGAGAAAGTGTGAAACCCAGAAAAAGCGATAAGCAGTTTTAACTTTATCTGTCATATTCCTTACAGCTGATGACCGGGGTTAAGCGAAGTCTCGTCCACCACACGATCATATTCCAGAAGGAACTCGTCCAGCTCGCCAGCGGCTCCAAAGGCTCCCCATTCGGTGTTTACACACATCCGACCCTCATCCCCTTCTACCAGTTCCACATTCTGCAACTCCTCCATGTAGCAAGCATTGCAACCTGTGCCTGGTGGAATGAAAATACAGAGAGATCCCCCATATTCTGTTATTACGCAAACCAGTGCCAAAGAGTTAGGATATAGGGCCATATCTCAGTGGTAGAGCATCTGCTTGGCATGGAGAAGGTCCTGGGTTTGATCTCTGGCATCTCCAGGTAGGGCTGAGGAAAATACCTGCCTGAAGGCCCAGAGAGTTGCTGTCAGGGTAGAGAAAATGGAGCTAGAGGGACTAATGGCAGCTTAGATGGCCGCTTCCTATGTCCCCAGAGTCAGGTGATATTAAGCCATTATTACTGTTCCCTGTTGGGTTTTCCAGCAGCAAAGCTGCAGGGCCCAGACAGATGTAATATGAGAGCTGATCTCCTAACCTTTCTCAGCTCTCCTAACATTTCTCTTCCCAGATGCAGCTGGTTGGGGGTTCTGATGTTGATTGGAGCAGTGGCGCTAGGCAAGGGAGTGTTTGGTGCCTGCCTTGAATAGTGACTCCTATTCAAGGCAGAACCAACACTGGACTCTGACCTGGACCCTTATATCTGGCCAGAGCCAAAGAGAAACTCAATGAGTTTGAAATCCTCAAAACAAAACCCTCAGAGCCTGAGCCTCCCCAAACAGCACCTTCTGAACCCAAGCCCCCTGCCACACTAGTACAGTGCACTCCTTGATATCAGCAAGCCTGTGCTGGAAACAAACTAGGCAGGATTAAATATGGAGGAGGAGGAGGAGGAGGGGTGGGGGCAGACTCTGGACCAGAAGGCTGCCCTTTAAGGCTTCCAGTCTCCAGAGAGGCAAGCAGAGCCAAGGAGGAGTAACCTCAGCTCAGAGGTATCTCAGTCTATCCCTGACTGATATTGGAGCAACTTGTCCCATGGAGCTGTCCATGGTGCTGCAACATAGGAACATAGGAAGCTGCCACATACTGAGTCAGACCGTTGGTCTATCTAGCTCAGTATTGTCTGCACAGACTGGCAGCGGCTTCTCCAAGGTTGCAGGCAGGAATCTCTCTCAGCCCTCTTTTGGAGAAGCCAGGGAGGGAACCTGAAACCTGCTCTTCCCAGAGCGGCTCCATCCCCTGAGGGGAATATATTGCAGTGCTCACACTTCTAGTCTCCCTTTCATATGCAACCAGGGTGGACCCTGTTTAACTAAGGGGACAAGTCATGCTTGCTACCACAAGACCAGCTCTCCTCTCCGATGACTCGTTTTGCTTCATATTGCCACCTTCTAGGCCTCATGGGTTCTTGTCATTGAGACAGGACAAAAAAAACAAAACCCAGCACAGCATCCCCCCAATGGCTGTTGCCGGTATCTGCCTTATGTTTCTTTTTAGAATGTGAGCCTTTTGGGGACAGGGGACCATCTTATTTATGTATTTATTTTTCTATGTGAACCACTTTGAAAACTGAAGAGTGGTATATAAATATTTGTTGTTGTAGAAGTAGTATTCACTTTAGTTTTTTCATTGTTATCAATAACATTTTCACCAACTAAATACAACATTTGCATGACCCGAATTTTTGAACTGCATGGGTGTTCTTTTAGAACTGCACATTTTGTGTCTGGCTGCACATAAAATAAAATAAAAAGCCCTGGCTTAAGATATTGTGCATCTTGTGTGACAAAGGTACCTGCAACTGTCCAAACATCTGGTCTCTCTGACCTAAGTCCCTCTCTAAGTGGTACACCACACAGGCTCTAGCATATGTCATAAGTAAATATTATTAATGCAAGAGAAAATGCAAATGATAATTCAGCTGTCAATTTTAGCTAATGTAGGCTTTGCAGTCATAGTGCAGCAGTACAAAAAGTGTTGCTGACTCTGTGTGGAAGTACCTTTTGTCCCTAACCCAAGCAATAGAGACAGGACCACTTCTGCCTTAATCAGTCCTGACAATGCTTATATACCTGTTTTTTTTTAATCATCCAGAGATGGAAATAAATTAACTGTGCCGTACATGATGTCACAGTACAAGGGCTTCCGTTCATAATGGCAGTGCGTGAGAATGTCTACTAGCTATGTAAAGTATATTCCCAGAACCATTAATTAACGTTCCGGTCATATTAAGCACTTGAACAATTTTGTTCCTTTTAATCTTTCCAGGCAGCCTGTTCCCATAGCACTGCAAACAAGATTACTCCTCTTCAAATAAATAGCGTATCGGAGCCCTTATTTTTGACACCTGCCGACACGGTTCTCCTCCTCCTCTTCGTGCCCATTGGCTTAGTACATGTTACTTTCATAATGTTCCCCCTTAATATGAACTAGAACAACAGGGGCCTCATTTGAGCATCAGTTAACAGGAAGATTGGATTAATGAGCATTCAGTATGAATCAGCATTCCCCTGGGAATGGTAATAGCAAAAGAGTAATACATATTTTCAGTGTTCACCTGTCAATAGATACAGTATCTAATGCCCTGGTTAATCTTTATAGATAAGCTAATAATTCCCAGGATGTTAAAAGGTGTGCACAATATAAACCCTATTCAGACATTATGTTGAACACTCATACAACAAGTGTACAGTGTACACAGGTACAGATCTGTACACAGGTACAGCTCTTCACACATTATGGTGATAGATATTCTCATGTTATGCTGATGCCCTATTCAGCCATTATGCTGAACACTCATACAACAAGTGTAAAGTGTACACAGATACATATCTGTACACAGATACAGCCATTCACACGTTATGCTATACAGGTACAGCAGTATAATTCCTCTTTCTGCCATGCACAAAGGTTCACTTTTAAAATGAATGCAGGTACACAGAAACACAGACAAGTGAACAGATCTAATGTCTGAACAGGGTTATTATGTTGTACGAGTGTACAGATGTCTGTATTCTTGTACATGTTTTTGTTTGAATGTCTGTGCCTGCATTCGTGTTAAAAGTGAACCTGGGTACAGGCCTAATAACAAATAAGACAAATTTATTTGTCTCGTACAAATAAACATTTTCTGCTGTATCTGTGTTCAGTGCAGCGTGTGAATAACTGTACCTGTGTCAAGACTGTACTTGAGTACAGGTGAACCTCAGTATTTGTGGACTCCATATCCATGTTTTCATGTATCCACGGTCAGGGAATTGGCACCCGACTTCTGTATACTCAAGGGGAAACAACAACTAAGGGGTTATGTGTTGTGTATCCACAGGTCAGGGGTGTCTGGAAATGACCTTGGAGGTCATTTCCAGCCGCCATTCTGGGATTGGGAGCTTCAAAATGACTCCTTTGTGGCGGGAGGGGGGTGTGTGGCAGAAAAAAACCCCTAGAATTTCAGCCAATGTTCTGCTATTGGGGGCACTGCTGTGCTGCTGGGAACCTGTGGATCATGGTAGGCCACTTCTCCCCACATTTTTAGGGCCATTTTCTTCTTATTTTGAACATTTTCCTGACCTCCAGGAACCTAGCCCCCATGATCCCATTGCGCCAATGCCTATTCGCAGTTTCCATATCTGCTGTAGCAGCAGAGAATGGGACCCCCACAAATACAGATGTTCTCCTGTATACTCCTATGAATGTTGAATGTAACGTCTGAATAGGGCTACAGAAAAACAGGAATTAACACTTAGGTTTTCAGGTATTGTGCCCCAAGTAAGAAGGAGAGGTGACATACCCACGATCATGCCAACTTCACACCGATGATCCTCATAGTAGCACGATACCATTGTCGCCACCGTGTCATTGACCATTGCAACCACATCCATCTCAAAGTCCTACAGAGGATTGAAAGAGGCACTATGATCCCAACGGCTCTTCAGAAGAAGTCGAAGCGAGGGAAGCACATCCCACAGAGACAAAGCAACCGCAAGACAGGATATTGCAAGCAATTATGTTCCGTGAGTTCATGCAGGAGACCATGCATGCAGATCCAACAGTACATCAGATACCTGAACTGCCTGATCTTGACTTGTTCTAATGAAATAATCAGAAAGCTGAAACCAGCTTCTCACCTTGGATTTCCGTTTTCAGTTTATTTCAAGGTTGAAATAAATCTAGATTGGTCTGTTCTGACGTCACGACCTATCTTGGTTTGTTTTTAGCGAGATGTAGAATTTTTCTGATGCTTGCCCAGGCAGGGAAAAGGGGAGCGCATACCCTTGAGGCGTAGGAATGTCAGATGGAACCAAGATTTAACCTCAGTTCTGGTGGCGTCTGAACTGGCCCTCTTCCTTTAAAACTCTCCTCAAAGCCTACTTTTTCCATGAAGCCTGGCACACAACCCCTTAGTCTCCATGCTGTCCTATAACTAAGCCTAAGCTCATATAACCTTCTGAAAGCCAGCATGGTGTGGTGGTTAGAGTGTTGGATTAGGACCGGGGAGACCCAAGTTCAAATCCCCATTCAGTCATGCAACTCACTGGATGACAGGCCAATCTCTTATCTCTCAGCTTCAACAGGGTGTTTGTAAGGATAAACATAAACATGTACACTGCTCTGGGCTCTTTGGAGGAAGAAGGGAACAGAAATGTAAGTAAGTAAGTAATAAATAAATAAATAAATAGCTGAGCTGAGCTGAGCTGAACTGAGCTGAACTGAACTGCATATTCTCCCTGCATTTACCCTCCCCTCTGTCTTCCATCCCTCCCTGTGTTCTCTCTCTATGTCAAGTTCTAGAATGTAAGTTCCTTGGGGCAGGGACCTCTCAACTTGTTCTTATTCTATAACACACACCAACACACACACACACCACACACTGATGGTTCTATATAGGAAATGAACAACAAACAGGCAGGCAGGACCAATCTGGGAGTGAGGATGGTCCTGCATCTTGGGTCACATCAGATATTTACCTTGCCTCAAGCCACCTAATGGCGCAGTGGGGAAATGACTTGCCTAGCAAGAAAGGGGTTGCTGGTTTGAATCCCCGCTGGGAAACACCTATATTGGGCAGCAGCGATATAGGAAGATGCTGAAAGGCATCATCTCATACTGCGTGGGAGATTTCAGTGGTAAACCCCTCCTGTATTCTACCAAAGACAACCACGGGGTTCTGTGGTCTCCAGGAGTCAGCACCGACTCGATGGCACAATTTAACTTTACCAGTGATGGTCTTTTCTATCCAGTTTTTTCTCCTCACCCTGAGCAGAAATCTGCAAATGAGACTAATTTCCTTTGGGGGGCTGAAAGCAACCCCACAGAGCTTACTGTTGAGGACATCTTAATCAGTCGAAGGAAAATCAGGTGTTTGGACAGCAAATAAATTAAAATCATGTTCATCTCACCCCTCTCCGTTTGATAGCGTCTCTCAGGAGCCCTACTACATTGTTTCCTTCTGCTCCTGAGGCTTTGAAGCCTTTAGTCCAGTTCAGCAGAATCCCCTACAGAACAGGAAATCAAAAGGATTAGGCCAACATGAACATTATCTCTTGGGACAAAATCGTTGTGGAGCGCTCTTAGCAACTCATAAAAGGAAAAGCACATCAGGAAGGACCCCTGCCCTTTCCCCAATCCCACCTTGTCGATGTCCTCATGTCTAACGGGGAAGGAAAACGTGAAGCCCAGAGGTAGCTTTTTGTGTTTCATCTGGTGTTTATCTAGGAAGTCGGAGATGCATTCCGAGATGTAATCGAAGAGCTGGGGAAAGAAAGGAGCAAACCCATTGCTGTTTTACTGAACATTTTCTTCCGTTCTTGCAATCTGCCGGAGTCAACAGCCTCCCACAACAGGGCAGACAGAGCTGGGTTCTTGAATAGTATGCAAGGCAGCACACCCAAGTCTGTATCCCGCGTTAAATAACACACAAAGGGAGAAGTTCATGGCCCCATTCTCTAGCAAATCCCCATCTCATTTAACTGGCTTCCTGTTGGAAGCAGCATCTCTGCTAACCACATTTATTGGCAAAGTCCTTGAGGCGATTCTCACGATCACCCAAACACGGGCTAAGGGAGCCTAGCCCACTTTGGGGCAGTCGTGTGCTGCAATGGGAGTCTCGCAGCTCTCGGCAGCTAGCCCGCAAAAATACCCCTCCCTAAGATGAGGTTAACGGAGCAGCGAGTGCTCTGTTAACCGCGTCTTTTTGCTCGTGTGTTGCCACAGCGCTCAGCGACTCATGAGTAGACCCCCCGACCGGGAGGCTGCAAGCAGCCTCCGGGCTCGGGGGTCTCTCCAGGATGCCCCATGCACTTGTGCGGGGCATCCTGAAACTTCCAGGGGCCACGTGGCCCCTGATCCCCACAGCCCCCACCAGCTCTGTGATGGAGCTGGCTAAGCCCACTTTCCCCGCAACCCCCTTCCAGAGAGTCTCACTGATCGTGAGACTTGCCTCCTTCTCTCATACCTGGATAGCCATACAGAAAAAGGAGACAGAAGACCCGTCTTTGCATGTTTTTGCTGCATATGCCGTTGTTAAAGAGAGCTCAAAAGAGAGCCTGGCACAGAAAGATGGCGGTGGGTCGGGGGGGGGCTGATTTAATCTCGGCTTCCTGCAGTCTGACTAAAGATGATGGATGCATCTGCTTTCCCCACTAGATGGCACTGCACTCTCTGGATGGGGGTAAATCATGCAATATTGTGCTGGTTTCTGAAATCTCTTTTACTGGTCTGGCATATAGAATGATCAGGGGGCTGCTTTGTTATAAGAACAGAAGAACAGCCCTTCTGGATCAGGCCCAAGGTCTATCTAGTCCAGCATCCTGTTTCCCACAGGATGAGAAGCTCATAGGAAGCTCACAGGGATGAATGAGGGCATGCCCTCTCTCCTGCTGCTGCTCCCCTGCAACTGGTATTCAGAGGTATCCTGCCACTGAGGCTAGGTGACCTAAAGCCACTAGAGTAGTGGCCATTTATAGACCTCAATGAATTTTTCTAAGCCCCCTTTAAAGATCCAAGCTAGTGGCCATCACCACATCCCGTAGCAGAGAATTATATGCTGTGTGGAAAAGTACGTCCTTTTGTTTGCCCTAAATGTTCAGCCTTCAGTTTCATGGGATGAGTTCTAGTGTTCTGCGAGAGGCCATTCATAATTTTATACACCTTTATCATGTCTCCCCTTAGTCTCCTCTTTTCCAAACTAAAAAGCCCCAGACGCTGTATCATTGCCTCATAAAGAAGGTGCTTCAGATCCCTAATCATCTTGGTTGTCTTCTTCTGCACTTTTCCCAGTTCTGCAATGTCCTTCTTAAGATACAGTGACCAAAACTGAACGCAGTACTCCAGATGTGGCCGCACCATAAATTTGTACAAGGGCATTATAATATTACTATTTTAATTTTCAATCCCCTTCCTAATGATCCCTAGCATGGAATTTGCCTTTTTCACAGCGGCCATGCAGAGCTGACACTTTCAACAGATTTTCTGGCATTGGTATATAAACAGCTATATATGTCAAGCGCTTCTGTCTGCTCTACTCCTGGTTCTATTCTGTCCCCTTGTGGTTTATCGGAAAGGTTTGCACACATGCACCTTAGGAGATTTTGCTTGCCAAACCAAATACCACCCAGTTCCTGTCAGCAATCCCCCGGGTGTCATTTTAAAAACGGCTCTGCAAACTTTTTGATTTTAAGCGCCAGCAGTCTGGTTCCATCTTGGTTCAAGTGGAGCCTGTCCCTTTTGTACAGGCTTTGCTTGCCCCAAAATGTATCTCCATGCCTAACAAATCCAAACCCCTCCTCCCGGCACCACCATCTCATCCACGCATTGAGACCCCTCAGGTGTCCTGCCTTGCTGTTCCTGTGCATACAACAGATTGGAACAGGTAGCACTTCAGAGAACACTACTCGGGGGGTCCTGGACTTTAGGCTGCTACCTAGCAGCCTAAATTTGGCTTCCAGGACCTCCCGACTGCATTTCCCAACATCGTTGGTGCCAACGTGCACCATGACAGTTGACTCCGCCCCAGAACTGCCTAACAGCCTATCTAGATGCAGCGTGACGTCCGCAACCTTCGCACCAGGAAGACAAGTCACTGTGCGGTCTACACACGGGTCACAGACACATCTCTCTATGCTCCCAATGATTGGATCACCCACTGCTAGGAGGCCCCCACCCACCCCCACCCTGGAGGAGTATCCTCTGTGCGAGAGGATACTCTGGTTTTGTGCTCTGTGTTGATCCATTTTGTCTTTTCTTGTTTTGCAGATTCGGAAACTGGATTAGTAAAAAATAACTATTTACAATAAGGGAAAAAAATGACCAGGAGACTGCGGTCACATGCAGTAGCCAAGATACCAACGGAAAAACAAAGCAAAACCCTTAGAAAGATTCTAAGCACATTTACTTGGAAGTAGGTGCCATGACTGAAAATCTGGGATTTGCTGTTCAGTATGCTTAGGGATGCAGCCTTGTGACTGACCTAAATGTTCTCCTAGCAAATGCATGCAAGCTAGCAAATGTATGCCTGCGGATTCTCCTCCGCAAATCCCCTACTCCATGCCAGGGATTTTCAAACTGGGGTCCCCAGATGTTGTTGGACTCAGCTGCCACAATCCCCTGCTGTTGAAGTCCAACAACCTCTGGGGACCCCAGTTTGAGAAAACCTGCCCTAATCTCAAGGCAAGTTTCTTGCCCAGTCAAGCTGACATCTGATATTGGATGTTGGGGGGAGGGGGACACACACAACATGAGAGGGAAAATGCAGGGGAGAATCAGCAGGGAGGGGAGGGGTGGTGCCCCTTACCATGTATTGAAGCTCTCCTGCAAATATCTGTACTTCATCCCCACACATTAGTGTTAAAAGAGAGATACAGGGTTGTGAATGTGTAGTTCTACCCATAGTTTAACATCCCAAATTCATTTGCATCCACCAAGTTGGGGTGGGGGGAAATGGAAGAGAACCTTGTGTGACTACATGAACTGGCAGAATGCTGGAAGGAAGAGCACCCCTCCTGCCTCTAGGCTTGCTCATCTTAGGCCCCCCAGCTGTTTTTGGACGACAGCTCCAATAATCCCCAGCCACAGTGGCCAATAGTCAGGGATTATGGGAGTTGTAGGCCAATATCCGCAGGAGAGCCGAAGTTGAGCAGCACTGCTCTAGATTGTCAGCTACCACATTTTTTAAAAGCTCTGCAAGCTGGTCAAACAGCTCCAACAGAAGAGCAAATACCATAAAGGCAAACACTATTCAGTGTGGTGGATAAGGTATGTCCAGTCTTTTGGAACCAAATCCCCTAGCTTCTGCAACTGCCTGGCAGGGTACGGGGGTGGAAACCCTTATTTCTTGTACTATAGGTCAGGATATTTGAATTGACACTGGTGGATCTGATATGTTTTTACCCTTTGGGATACGTATTATATGTGTATAAACCAAGGAGCTGAAATGAACCTGAACCCAAAACCAAGAACCAGTTTCCGATTGTGGAAAGAATGCATTCATGAAAACAGTTTGGTGTTTTAAGGCAGTCATTTTCACCTTTTCTCTTTTCCCACTGCCTAGAGATGTGTGTAAAACAAATTTTTCAATTTGTTTCAAATTTGAATCGAATTCCAAAAATTTGTTTCGAAGTCAAATCAAATTCGAATCTGGTCCGAAAATTCAATTCAAATTTGAATCAATTTGATCCTCTTTGGATGCCCTTTTAAACCAATCAGGGGGCCTGAATGGTTTTTAAAAGGTGCCAAATGGCTCTCAAATCGAATTTGAAATTTGAAGTTTCAATTCAAATTTGAATTAAATTGCCCTTTTAACGGGTGTTTTGATTCAAATCAGAATCACTCGAATCACAGATTCGAGTCAAATTTTACACACTCCTCCCCCAACCCTATAATTCCCACGGTGTTCACCAACAGCATCATCATCATCATCATTAATTCAATTTCTATACCGCCCTTCCAAAAATGGCTCAGGGCAGCATGAAGTTGATCAAAAGGCATCAAAGCCCCTCAAGCAAACTACATCAATGAGGTATCATTCAAAAGTTCCTAGCACAGACACAAAGCTGAACAGTTCAGTTCAACAAAATCTGGTCCTGAATCTCAGCTCCTGGGTTCTCCCATGTGTCCTGTAGTCCTCTCCTGCCAGGCTCTGTTGCCATAAGCCAATGGCAGCCATGCCACACCTAAGGAGGAGACATCTGAAGGTCACATCAGAGCAGATCAATTAATGGGGGTGGAGAGAGAGAGAGAGAGAGAGAGAGAGAGAGAGAGAAGGCTGAACTGCACAACTGAAGAGTTTTGAGGAGCAGAATTTGTGGAAGAATATCATACTGACTGGCCCTTAGTGAGTTATTGCAGAACTGGCTGAGAAGATTATACTCATGAGAATTCTTGCGATCTGAACCCACGTCCATTTCCAGCATTTGTCCTGTGGAATGCAAAGGTTCTCATGATAAGACCTCTCCTTTCTCAGAACAAGCCTTGCCCTTTCCCCAATTTTTCTGACCAGGGGTGTCCCAAGGTATTGTGGTGCCTGAGGCAAATTACCAAATGCTGCCTTGCCCCACACTCCTGGTGGGGCAGCCTCTTTTCAGAAGTAACCTTTGCAAGTGACACAGGGGGCAGGAAGGTTGCCAGCAGCCTCCTCTTCCCTCCTCATGCTTCTTGCAGGCTTTGGAAGGAAGGTGAGGAGAGGCTTGCAAGAGTCAGAACAGTCCCAAAGAGCTGCTCAGATGGCAGCAGCAGTGGGCATCTCAGCACCCTACTGGTATTCCAGTAGTCTGCCACCTGAGGTGACTGCCTCACCTTGCCTCACAAAAGGGCCGCCACTGTTAACTGACACTTCCAATATCTATGACACCTAACAATTAATTTGACCTGATGTTCTGACTCACCATTTCTGCTGTTCCTGTCATGGCATCTTCTGGGATGGAATACATCTGGTGCTTTGTTTTCACATTCCATTGTCCTTCTTCACCTTCCCCCACTTTTACCAGCATCACTCGGAAATTGGTGCCCCCAAGATCCAAAGACAGGAAATCTCCCACCTCTGCAATCCCAAAGGGAAAACATCAAAGCATCCCAAAGGCATCCCAAAGGCAAAACATTAGTTTTCTAATGTTCTACAATCTTCTACAATCTGTAGAAGCCACCGCATGCACAACTCTGAGAAGAATCCAGCTGAATAGCAGGATTATTATTAGGAGGCATTTAAAGAAGGGGTGATCAATGTGAATCTGCCTTAGTTTCTGTACCACTGCAGTGGTGCATCTAGATATGCATTATATTATATATTATAAATTAATTATAATTATATTATAATATAGATTAGATTAGGTTAGATTAGATTAGATTAGACCCGCAACAAAATGTTGCAGTATATCCCTGTTGTACTGTTTTAGACAACTTTCACAATCAGAAGAAGAAAAGGGTTGTGACTATTTGGAGGGAGTATTCTGCAAGCTGAGAAATTTCTCACTCTTTTTTTCATGCCTTTCTTCCCCTGCCCACCAGCTCCATGAGTTCCCTTAGCCCCACCCACCTGGTTTTCTGTTAACTGCCCTCTGAGTCCATGAACATTCAGCTCCACTGAGATACACTGGGGCAGTATTGAGGGATTTCCCCCCCTTAAGTGGTTGTTGTTGTTTTAATTGTGGAATTGATTTCACCCACAGGTGCTCAGGTTATGCATCTATAAGGATCATAACATTTCCAGCTCTTTCAGAAAAAGATATGATATGACATTTTCCTGAGTGGGAGAGTACCATCTGACTTTTCTGATTCATGTGCCACAGTGTCTTGAACAGAATGTCTTGTCTTGGAATTGAAATAAGAAACAATAGATACTGTGTTCTCACCTCCACCCAGGCATTTGTTTCAAACAGGGTTATGTATTACCTGAGCCCTCAGGGGTAGAGCGTACATAGGTGGGCAGCATCTTCACAGAAGCTTCCTCGTGCGTCTCCAACTTTAGCCCTCGGTCCATTTCCTTCTGCATCCGACGCATGACCTTCTTCAGATCCTCTTCCTGCAGCCGGAACTCTGACAGGATCTGTTCCACCTAAAGGGGAAAAAGACACAAATGAATGCCCATGGAAGTGGAAACAGCATGAAAAAAACATATTTCTTGGTAGTTCAGATCCTTCAATTTCTTTCAAAATTCAAGAAAAGGCATGACTGTTGAGTGGTTTTTCCTTTTTCTTTATATTCTCTTTAAGAATAATGCATACACTTTAAAGATGCCAGGGTGTATGCTACCACAAACATTTTAGTAATTCCTTCAACTCCTTCAACTCTTGTTCCAAATTAAATCCTTGCTAGTATTATGTAAGTTTCTGGATGATGCCCTCATGATCAGGGTCAATGTGCTACATACCTATCACTACTGGCCTTGATTTGCTGTTTACAGAGAAAACAAGGTGCCAGCATTTCACCAGTTATCTGCTGAACTGACAGTCACTCATCAGACTTTAGCAAACGTTTATTTGTCCTATACATTGCGCCAGGGACAATCACAAGACATCAGCTCCCAACTCAAAGAGATAGAACGTGAGCCCCGAACTCTGTGTTTTTGAGCAGATCTCATTTCAGGATGCAAAGACTTTGCTTAGAAAGGACCTCTCTTCTCTGACCATCATACCCTTCAACATTTCAGAGATTCTAATAGAGATGTTCATAGAACAGTCCTTATTCTCACGCCTGAGGATCAGTGTCCAAGAGCCCAATCCACCCTTCCACTCACTCTCACTCAGTGCTGAAGGCTCTACTCTACCTGCTTCATGCTGTATTCATTTACTGTATAAAATCCCACCCTCTACATACTGCACAGGAGGAGGCAATGGTCAACCCCTCCTGTACTCTATCAAAAGAAAACCACAGGGCTCTGTGGGCGCCAGGAGTCGAAATTGTCTTGACGGCACACTTCACCTTCACTAATTTAAAAGCCAAACACAGTGGTATTTGTGGTTGAAGAAGTGCATGGAAAATACGGATATTACGAGTTCAAAATATACCTCAGCAGCTGGGGATGATGAGCGTTTCAACCCAACCACATCTGGGCACCCAAGTCTGAGCCATCAGCCACCAGAGAGCTCTGGCAAATTAAGACCATGCACATATTAGTGTAATAATTAATGTGTTGAAAATTGACCTCGGCCCCTGCACACCGTGGTTGGTTCTGGTCCACCAGGACATGTGAGGTGTGTACCACACTTTTAGACTGTAAGCCCTTTGGGGACAGAGAACCATCTTCTCCTTTTTCTACGTAAATCTCTTCAAGAACTTTTTGTTGTTGTTGTTGAACAAAAAGCAGTATAGAAATAATAACAGCAACAGTAAAAATTTGGAATATGTTTCTTCCTTCCTTGCATGTTCTCTCCTAAACTTTTGTCACATAGTCAGTGACCAAAAAAAAGTGACTCTACATGAGCAGTGCACCCTTGAAGAAACATCAAAACTGACAGTCTTGCTGTTTCTTCAAGGGTGCACTGTTGACGTAGCCTAGTATGCCCACTGTACACGTCACAGCTCTCCCTACAAGTACTAAAACTCTGATCTGTGGATTTAAAATCATTCCCCACTTCTGGTCACTTTGGATCTGGTCCTGTGTGTGTACCCATGGAAAGCCTGGAAGATCAGAGCCTATATTAGCAATCAAAAGACCTTGGATTTCTATTTATAGTTGCTGGCTCTATTCCAGGCCTGCAAGGGGGATTCTGTCCATTGACTTCTTCCTTAAAACATTGATCAACTGCTGCTAAATTTAGCTCAAGAGATAAATATTTACACTCGTTTGAGTATTTCATTTTTTAGTTGGCAAGGGGAGTGATGTGGGGAATAGAATCAGGTCACTTAGCCTGTGACCTTAAATTACCTCAGTGATGGAGCCATCCAAAACGGGATGAGAATCATTATGCTTGCACAGGGATCCTGGCTCTGTTGCTGTTGGTGGCCTGTGGAACATAGGAAGCTGCTTTATACTGAGTCAGACCATTGGTCCATCTAGCTCAGTACTGCCTACACTGACAGGCTGTGGTACTCCAAGGTTTCAGGCAGGAGTCTTTTCCAGCAATGAGGCTTTCAGAAAGGCTTAGATAAATTCACAGAGCCACCTAATGGCGCAGCGGGGAAGCAACCTGCCTAGAGCAGGAGGCTGTTGGTTCAAATCCCTGCTGGTGTGTTTCCCAGAATATGGGAAACACCTATATCGGGCAGCAGCGATATAGGAAGGTGCTGAAAGGCAACATCTCATACTGCACGGGAGGAGGCAATGGGAAAACACTTCTGTATTCTACCAAGAAAACCACATGGCTCTGTGGTCGCCAGAAGCCAACACCGACTCGGCGGCACAACCTAGATAAATTCACAGAGGCCAAGTCTATCAATGGATACCACTCTGAAGGCTATAAGCCACCTCCGGCTTAAGAGGCACGATGCCTCTCAATACCAGTTGCAGGGGAGCAACAGCAGGAGAGAGGGCATGCCCTCACCTCTTGCCTTGTGAGTTTCTCAGAGACGTCTGGTGAGCCACTGTGTGAAGCTGGACTAGATGCTGGACTAGATGCTGGACTAGATGGTGTTGGACTAGATGAGCCTTGGGCCTGATCCAGCAGGGCAGTTCGTATGTTCTTGCTAGCAGGGATTGAACCTGGGACCTTCTGCATCCAAGGCAGATGTCCTTGACAGGAGAGGAGAGCTGTTCTAGGGAGGAGAGCTGTTCTTGTGGCAGCAAGCATGAATTGTCCCTTTTGCTAAGCATGGCCTGCCCTGGTTTGCATTTGAATGGGAGACTACATGTGTGAGCACTGTAAGATGGGGACGCTCTGGGAGGAGCATTGCATTCAAGTTCCTTCTCTGGAATCTCCAGACAGGGCTGAGAGAGACTCCTGCCTGCAGACTTGGAGAAGTCACTGCTACACTAGCTCAAACAGAGCTAGATGGACCAATGGTCTAACTCGGTATAAGTCAGCTTCCTATGTCTATGTCCCTCTTCCACTGAGTGATAGTTCCATCC
Organism: Hemicordylus capensis; assembly: GCF_027244095.1. Classification (NCBI taxonomy): domain Eukaryota; kingdom Metazoa; phylum Chordata; class Lepidosauria; order Squamata; family Cordylidae; genus Hemicordylus; species Hemicordylus capensis. The sequence continues at coordinate 17,858,215 of NC_069664.1, read as the reverse complement.
GCAGCTGTGACAGTTACGTATACAGCACAGTCAAAATGTTCTAGAGGAAATTTTGCCTATTTTCCGGGCACACTGGACTGGTGGCAAATGAGCAAAGAACATGGCAGTGTATAGAACCCTTCTGGATGAGACCGAGACTAAGTGCAAAATCCTGTTTCTAATAGTGCCCAGCCAGATACCTCTTGGAAAGTCACAAACAGGGCATGAAAGCAATAGGTCAGCTCTATTGTTTGTTCCCAGTATCTGCTTTTCAGAGGGATACTGCTCTTGACTATGTAGGTTCCAATTAGCTATCATTAACAGCCACCTCCTCTATGAGTTCTATTTATTTATTTTTAAAAATACATTGTCACATCGTTTAGAAGTGGGTCCCCGGATCTTGGACTACAGCTCCCATCATGCCCAGATGCATTGTGGATGGGGACAATGGGAGTTGTAGTCCAACAGCATCTGGGGACCCAAGATTGAGGATCCTGCCATAAGTATGCATTATTATAAGAAATAATATTTCCTTTTGTCTTGACTACCAAATAATGCCATTGAGTAACCTCGAGTAGGTTACATTTAACCTACTGTAACCTACAAAAGTTCTATTGAATAGAACTTTTCAGTTCTAAAATTACAAAAGTCTGTGCATTTCTCTCTCTCTGTACATTCGCTCCCTGCCATTCATAACGTAAAAACCTCAATTCTGGTTCATCTTCCTAGCCATTTAGCTAGGGTTTTTTTCTTATACAAAAGCCCTAAACAAACAATTTAACTTTTTGCTGTAAGAAAGGCACACCAGCCCTTTAATAATATCTGGGTCACCCATTTCTGTCTCTTTTCCAGAGCTGTGGTATTATACTGGTACAGTAGTGTGCCAGCATAGTTAAAGTGAAGAGTGGTTTTAGCATTCTACCATTATAAGCCCTGAACATTCTATCCCTTATGAGATCCAACCAACCGCCCAAATGGCCCGAGATTTTTTGCACATCCGCTAAGTGATTAGCACTACCACCTCACCACATTTGGTGCAGATCTGTTGGAAAATGGCGCAGATACAGCAGCTGAAACTTTACCCCCTAAGAGGAACACCTCCCAAGTTAATTGCCTCCCAAGGTCATCAGTTCACATACCTCAGGGTTTTTTGCCATCCCTTTAACTGACATTCTATAGTCCAAGTATGTCCTCAAGTTCTGTCCTTCCTTGTTTTGCAAATCAATCCATTTTAACCATTTGCATTTGAATTGCCCATTGTGATCAATGTAAATGGGCAAAGAGCAAATGTAAATGATAGCGCATGCTCTAATATCTCTTTGAAGTCAGAGTTGGGAGGGGGTCAGTCCCAACAAGTTCTAAGGAGTGAACTTCCCGGTTCTGATAGCTGCCAGATAAGGCTAGTATATGAGCATTCTGGCACAACCATTTCCCTGAGCTTTCCCTTTCCTTTTATGGGCTTTTGTTTTCTCTCTCTGCACTCTTTCTCTCTTTTCTCTCACCTGCTCCAAAAAGGAGAAGGGGGGGGACCCCATTTATTTCTATGGAGTTTACTTCTCAGTAAACATGTATAGGATTGGGACCAAGAACCTTATGCTAGGAAGTTCCAAAGAAGTGCAGCAAGGAAACCCTAAAACCTATTCCCACCCAACACCAAGAAACCAGCATTGTGGTATAAACTGCTCTTGAATGTGGAGGTTTTATATCAGAACCATATAGACAGTTTGGCTGCAATGTAGAATCTCCATGTTCAAGGGCAGTCTACACCAGAATAGTAGTTTGTTGGTGCTGAGTGGGAATTGTTTCTGGGATTTCCTTTGGCCCATGCACACGTTATGCAGTGTACACAGGTACAGCTCTGTACACAGGTACAGTCATTCACATGTTATGTTGAATGCAGGTACAGAAGTACCATGCATCTGAAGGGCCTGTATCCAGGTTCACTTTTAAAATAAACACATACATCATTCACACAAACACATGTACAAGTGTTCAGACATCTGCCCACTCGTACACCATAATCTGAATTAGAGTTGTTTGGGGCTTTCTGGAAGCATCTTGCTGAACACTTTGAGAAAGAGTCTGCAGTGCTACAGTAGGGAGGAGAGCTGGTCTTGTGGTAGCAAGCATGCATTGTCCCCTTTGCTAAACAGGGTCCACCCTGGTTTGCATTTGAATGGGAGACTACATGTGTGAACTCTGTAAGATATAGGGCTTCTCTGGGAAGAGCATCTAAGGTTCCAAGTTCCCTCCCTGGCATCACCAAGACAGGGCTGAGAGAGACTCCTGCCTGCAACTTGGATAAGCCACTGCCAGTCTGTGAAGGCAATATTGAGCTAGATGGACCAATGGTCCGACTCTGTATAAGGCAGCTTCCTATGTACACATGCCTTTTCCAGCAGCATTTTGATCACTGAGCCTGCAATTCTATATACTTAACAATGGAGTAAGCTTGTTTCCAAATAGTGAGGGAACAATCTCTGAAAATGATGTTGCAGGGAAAGTCATTAAAATATCCTTTTGAAAGTGTGCGTGGGAAATAATGTAGCACTCCTGTAATGTAAATATCACCACTATTACCACCACCCCGAGCCACCTAATAGTGCAGCAGGGAAGCAACTTGCCTAGAGAGCAGGAGATTGTTGGTTCGAATCCCTGCTGGTGTGTTTCCCAGAATATGGGAAACTCCTATATCGGGCAACAGCGATATAGGAAGGTGCTGAAAGGCATCCTCTCATACTGGAGGAGGCAATGGTCAATCCTCCTGTATTCTTCCAAGAAAACCACATGGCTCTGTGGTCGCCGGGAGTCGATACCGACTCGACGGCACAACTAACCACCACCTTGCCTGCCACACAGATTAGCCCTCTTCAGATGTTCTAAAAATGCCCTGCTGTAGCTGCGTATAGACCTTATGCCCTGTGGGATGCTGTGGATGATGTCAGATTCTGTGATGACAATAGGCAACTTCAGATGGTGTAATAACGGCCCCCTGTAGCCATGTGCAGTGGGGTGAAAGGAGAGGAAGTCCCGCCCCCATTGCGTCAGTCAGCAACACACCCCACCGCTCACGCTGACAGTGGGGCTTGTCTGAAGAGGGAAAAGCCAAAAGCCAGATGCCCGGCCCTTCCAGGATTGCAAGCCGGGATCAGTCCAGTCTTGCAATCACAGGAACACCTGCCATCCCGGGTAGCCCCACTGAAAGCATGAATGGTGGGGCGTGTGGGTGAGTGACACGGTGGGGGAGGGACTTCCTCTTCCATCCCCCCACTTTACACTTACCCCTCTACAGTGGGGCGTTTTTAGAATCTGCCTGTTCTCACAGAATCTGACATTATCCACAGCATCTCTAAGGGAATCAGATCTGTTAGTATATTTAAAACAAGAATGCCCATACCTCTTCCTCCTCTGCTTTGTAAAGAATACATCGAAAAAGGTAGAATAGCCATTAAGTGGAAGCCCGTGTCTTATGGGGGGGTGTACTCTGTGTATGCTCAGAGGCTATGCCTCCTGTGTACCACAAACTCCATAACTTCATGAAAAGGAAGGGAGAGCCCAAGTCAGAGGAGCTCACATGATTAGCCTTAGAGCCCGTTCCTCACATCCCAGGGTCTGCTTAAGACTTGCATGTCTTAAAGGAAGGCAGAAGAAGAAGAGGGCTCATGGAAACCCCTCTCCCTTTACAGCTGGGAACCTATGAACTTTGCCTTTTGCACTGCCATTGCATGTTGAGGACAGGGTCTCCACCATATGCAGCCGAATGATGTGGAAACGATGTGGCAGAACAGGCTGTACCACTTTGGACCACTTCACTTCAGACTGTACCACGTTAGGTGGGATGGAAGTCGCATTTCTGAATGCTCTTCCCGTGTAAAGGATAATCCTGTAAATAGACAACTTTCACAGCAGAGAAATAGCTAGGCTAGAATCTTCCTCCCTGGTGGTGGGTTGCTTTGCTCCTCCCAGAGCAAATTTTTTATTGAGAAACATTCAAAAACAAAAGTTCCCACTTGCCAACAGAGCTCCTCTAACCCCTGGGCTTCGGGGCCAAAGCCCAGGGCCTCCACAGCCCCTGGGCCCCCCCAAATCCTCTTTAGTCTGTCCTGGGTGCTGTGGTCGCCCGGTAGAGCATGACGATGCTTCTTTTCCGGGGAGGGGGCTCCAAACGCCTTTAGGTCCAGGCTCCAAAATTACCTAGGTGCAGCTCTGCTTGCCAGCCTCTAAAGTGGTACAGTCCATGCCATCAACATGTGCCCACCTCATTCTGCTGCATGTGTAGACCAGGTCTGAGGTGCTGTTTCTTGCAAACAAGATGCCAACATTTACCAGTGCACAAACTAATGGCCAACATGAGGGAAATTATTCAAAAACAAATGACCCACCACAAAGACCCACATTTGCCAGCCGTGACTTACTCACATGGAAAGAAAAAGGAACTGATATGGCAGCAAAGTTAGCAATAACGTGTCATTTTCATTTCAATGGGAATACTTTGAGTAATTTTCCTCAATTCATCAGCCAACAAATGTTTAGAAATAGAAATTTTTCTACGGAAAAATAAAGTATGGAGGAATTTCAATGGAAACCTTTCAACTTCACATCTCTGCCTACATCCCAAGAATATTATTAACTCTTGTATTGCAAAGAAGGCTGATAAAAGAAGTTCAATAAATTAGCAGAAGAATCACCATGGGGACCCACAAGCTTATGGGGTGGGGTGTGTGTGTCCTGAATACATTGGAATCCCAACCCCCACTCCCCCAAAATCACAGGCACAGATAACCTATTGGAAAAACACAGTACTGTCCAGTTAATCAAGTGATTTAAACACAGCAGAAGAGATGAGAAGAACATATCTATGCCACATTCAGCCCTTACCAGTTGAACGATCTCAAACACCATTTTCACTCTTGATAATTCTGCCCCTTCCAAATTGTCCGTCAGTTCTGGGGGCAGATGGTCAGGAATCTGCTTGTTGCCTGTGTGCTGAGAAACCTCTTGGCCACCTGATGAATCTAACATGACAGGCTGAGTTTCTGACTCTTTTTGTTGTATGTTGTTTGCTTAAGCTCAAGGTTGAGAGCTGTTGAAACTGAGGGCGGCATTTCTCATACGAAAAGATTAAAGGTCCGCCAGAAGAGGGTCTAACACAACTATGCCCCATCAAAAAAATAATAATGAGGGCCATTTATCAGCTACACTAACAAATATGATGCAAAGAACTAAATTGCATTCCAAGTGCATCAGCCCTTTAAAGGGCTCTTAGGAATTCCAGATGACTTTGGTGGGTGTCTCTAAGATTGAGAAGGCATCTGGCAGAGCCTTCACTTCAGCACAGAAGGTAACCTGTGCATGTTTTCCTAAGTGACACCTAGGCAGAGTTCTCATGGAAGTGGTAAATTTGTGCAAACTATTGGTTAAGAAAAAATGAGTTTCTATCTTTCCATTTAATTAATGCACTAGGTCACTTCCTTCTCTCTGGCATGCTAGCTTTATATGCTCCAGGATTTGTTTTTTCATGGAGGAGGAGTCAATCATGTCAGTCTCCCTGCAGTCTGAAGTGATACCCCCCAGATACAGATGCATCACCTCGATGAGAACTAGGTCTCAAGACATTCCAGATGATGGGGATTTTTTGCCCAATAAATTTTATTGACTGATTGATTGATTTGATTTGATTTGATTTGATTTATATACCACCCTTCCAAAAATGGCTCAGGGTGCTTTATAAACTGCAGTTTATAAATAAATGCAGTTGTTTGTAATTTGTTTTAGGGAGTCCAGAGGCAGTTGCGTGTCAGAGCCCCCCCCCCCCCACTATCCCACCGTACTCTAGTCAATGACCGAAATAAAGACATTGGCCTCAGAGGCCCCTATTGGACAGTGCCTGTGACACCATTATGGAAAATGGTGCACTTGTTTAAGACAGTGTGCAGGGAACCGAAGCCAGGCAGTTCTTGACTTGTAAGCTTCCAAACTCAATAAAGAGACAAGGGACTGAGATGAACACAGTTTTTTAAAGAAAAGAGTATCATGGGTGAAGGACTCTTCCATACAATGATGGGAAATATTTCACACACACCCATACATCTTTCCATAACTAGGTTTTTAAACATTTTAAAATGTTTGCAGTATCAATCTGCTTACGTGTGGCTCTTATCATAGGGAAGCATGACATGTACATGGTTACTTCTGTTCACGTATGAAAATGCGCAAAGGCTAATACATTGAGCTTGAGAGATGCCTAACAAATGTCACTGGACATGATATTCTCATATGATATTCTCAGGTGTACCAGCAAAATGATTTTAACAGGCACACAAACATGTAAACATGACACACATGAATTTGCAAACACATCTATTATACAGCGATGATGAGCTAAGACTGGCCACAGTTCTCTTATAACTGGTGAACATAGGAAGCTGCCGTATACTGAGTCAGTCCCTTGGTCCATTGAGCTCAGGATTGTCTGCACTGACTGGCAGCAGCTCTCCAAGGTTTCGGGCAGGAGTCTCTCCCCGCCCTACCTGGAGATGCTGCCGGGGACTGAACCTGAGACTTTCTGCATGCCAATCAGGTGCTCTGCCACCATCCCCAAACGTGTTTTGCAGCTATGGAGTAAATCTAGAACATCACCCCATATGGTTGCTAGTGCTACAGTTAAGGCCTGGGTTTTACTAGTAGGACAATTCAATCCTGCTAGACTGCCTGCCACTTGCAGTCTCATTGTGTGCAGAGAACCCATAAAGCAAATCATTTAATGAGGCGCTTCACAGTCGCTCATAGCTGGGCGGCCGGATCGGGCACCCACACGACTGCCGGCTCCGTCACGGAGCCGACGGGGATCGGGGGTTGTGCGCCCTCCGGAAGTTCCAGAATACCCCGCGCGAGCGTGCAGGTCATCCTGGAGAGACCTCCAAACCTGGGAGGCCTCCTGGCGGGGGTCTCCTCGTGTGTTGCCCTGGCGCAGAGTCGTGTCATGGCAGCACACAATCAGAAAACCCTGGTTAGCGGAGCGCTCGCTCCGCTAACCTAGGCTAAAGGGAGGGCTACTTTGGCAGGGTAGCTGCCAGAGAACCACCAGGCTCACCCACGAGCCTGCTGGTTCTCACGATGGGCAAAAACCGCCCGGTTTTGCCCCATCGTGAGAATAGCCTCAATGTCTGTGCCAACAAAATGTTAGTAGCACTTCCGGCTGGATTCTAACTATCAAGCCACTGACTTGTCTTTGCACTAGAGTGTTTTAGGTTCAATGCAGAGCACAGAAGTGGCACAGGGACCTGGCCAGAGAGTTTACAGTCTACAAGAAACAAAAAATAAGCAGCAAGTTGTAGAGTTTCAGGCGGGGCTGCACAATTTTGGCCCTCCTGCAGAGATTGGACTACAATTCCTATCATCCTTATTGGCCACTGTGTCTGGGGAAGATGGGAGTTGTAGTCCAACTATCGCTGGCGGGCCAAAGTTTTGCTGTCCCGGTTTAAGGACTGACAATAGGGTTGTTGACTCTGACTGAAGCCCTGTTGTAATGAAAAAACACTCTACTGTGTATTTTTTGTTTTGTACTCAATCATCATAATAAAAAATAATATACCCGCCCGCCCAAAAAGCCTGCACAGAAGGTTTTCTACACAGAAAGCTAGCATGTCAGGAAGAAGGGTTCTCACCTGTTTTCCTGACATGCTAGATTTCTATGCACAGAGTTTCTCCCCCCTATGGAGGCACATTTAATCATGTCAGCCCCCACCCCAACTGCTGTCTGAAGTGTACCGCCCAGACACCGGCTTATTACCTCAATGAGAACTAGGCCTTAAGGTTAATTATTTACCTGAAATCTGGATGCAGCACTGAAGCACTGACTTGAGGAGACAAAGTCATTCAAAATTACGTGTGCAATACAAATAGATAAGAGCAAAAATAGAAACCCCAAATCTAGGCCTCCCAACCTTGAAAGTCACTTATATTTTAAAATCTCTTTCCCCCAAGCAACCTATTGCTCTTCCTAACCAAGCAACATTTCATTCATTTTAGGACTTGGTAATCTATGCAGCAGTTCGAGTAACTGAAATTAAGCAATGCCTGGCTTTGCACTTGGAAAGGAAAACAGAGAATTTCAGGGGGCAGAGGAGTTAATTAGTTGCAAATTGAGGTGACCTTCAGTTGGTAATGAAATCTCAATCTTGCCATACATTTAAGGAACACAGCATATATATATATATATATATATATATATATATATATATATATATATATATACACACACACACACACACACACAGAGTATACACACACACACACACACACACACTCAATCTATCTATACACACACACATATGTTAATATAACAATGTACCTCACAGTACTATCTATTCATAAAAGCTGAACCAAATTCTGTAGCCACCTAATGGTGCAGTGGGGAAATGACTTGACTAGCAAGCCAGGAACTGCCGGTTCGAATCCCCGCTGGTATGTTTCACCTCTATTGGGAATCAGCGATATGGAAGATGCTGAAAGGTATCATCTCATACTACGCGGGAGATGGCCATGGTAAACCCCTCCTGGATTCTACCAAGGACAACCACAGGACTCTGTGGTTGCCAGGAGTCAACACTGACTCGATGGCACACTTTACTTACTTGTTCGTATGCTGTACCAAATTCTCTCAAAGGAGCATACCTGTATAAAAGGTGTGCTCTTCAGAGGGCTGAAATAGTCCCCAACACTACATACAGCTCACCCCCTTTACAATACTAAAGGTGAGGGGAGAGCTGGTCTTGTGGTGGCAAGCATGACTTGTCCCCTTAGCTAAGCAGGGTCCGCCCTGTTTGCATATGAATGGGAGACTAGAAGTTTGAGCACTGTCAGATATTCCCCTTAGGGGATGGAGCCGCTCTGGGAAGAGCACAAGGTTCCAAGTTCCCTCCGTGGCAGCATCTCCAGGATAGGGCTGAGAGAGACTCCTGCCTGCAACCTTGGCGAAGCCACTGCCAGTCAGTGTAGATAATACTGAGCTAGATGGACCTATGGTCTGACTCAGTAGAAGGCAGCTTCCTTTGTTCCTATGTACATAATCTCTGAGCAGTTCTGTTTTGTTTGGAGACTGGTTCTCCCCAAACTGCTATTTCAGTGCCATTTTTTAAAGTTACAGATTTTTACCCTTGCTAACTAGCAAAGAGGCACTTTTCAAGTGGTGATTCTCTTTATATTAAGCAGGGGGAGAACAACTGGCCCTATACAACCTCAGCACACCATCCCTCCAGGGGCTGTTGCTGGTGTCTACCTTGTGTTTCTTTTTAGACTGTGAGCCCTTTTGGTGACATGGGAATCATGTTGTTGTTGTTGTTATTCTTTTTCAATATAAGAAAAAGTTCTCACTTTCAGAACTTTTTTGTTGAGAAGTGATATATAAGTAGTAGCAGTAGTAGCAGCAGCAGAGGCACTCTTTCTTCTGGATTTCAGGATTGAAGTCCAGGTTCTCCACACCCCCTGGGGCCCCCAAAATCTGAAGCTTTAGAATGCGCTCTCTGCTGAAATACGAGCCTCCCCATCTCTGACAACTTTTAAAAAGTCTTTAAAGATGCATCTGTTCACCCAGGCTTTTAATTAAATACTGTTTGATAGTTTTGACATTGTTTTAAAATATTGTTTTAAAGTTTAAATTGCTGTAATAACTTTTTCTGTTGTCCTTAATTTTGTTTTAACTAACGTTTTAACCTTTTATGTTGTCATTTATTTTGTTTTGTTGTAAACCACCCAGAGACATAAGTTTTGGGTGGTATAAAGTATGTTTATTAATATTAATATTAATCATCATCATCATCATTATTACTTAATGAGGTAGGAGGAAAAGCTGTCCAACCCATTTACGATCTCACAAATAGGAATTATATATATATAAATTATTATTATTATTTACACAGTCAGACAGGTGTTACTGACTGGTTTGTTTTATCCAGACATTTAGTCTTTCCCAAGGACCTGGGATGGCTGAATTTTATTATCAGTGTTGTTGCTGTTATAATTATTATAGATATCGTCGCAGAATATAGGCTGTTCCCAGTAAAGCTGCTTTTTGTAATTGGCTGATGGTGATTTCTGTGGCTCCTATGGTGTTGAGGTGCTCTTCAAGTTGTTTTGGAATTTATCATCAATCATCATCATCATCATCATTATTATTATTATTTAGTCTGACCCAGCGGCCAAGCATGACTGAGATCTGCGACGGGCACTGAGCATGACCTCTGCTTTATAGACAGAGGGGGGAGTGGGGAAATAAATATGTGGGATGGAAATACGTTAAGTTGCATATTGAAATGTGTCTGCTAACGCATATTTGCATAAATATATCTGTTTTGTATTCTTACATTCTTGTGAATTCAGTTGCTGTTTGTGCCCTCAAGAACCTACATGTTAAAAATACTATGTGTGTTACGGGGTGTGTGTGTGTGTGTGTGTGTGTGTGTGTGTGTGTGTGTGTGTAGGGGATTATGCTTAACTTGCAGCCGGGGGTGGGGTGGGGTGGGGGACAGGCTCCAAAATTACCTAGGTGCACCTCTGAGGAGTAGTAGTAGTATGCAATCCCAAACAATCAGGGATCATACCCGGAATGTAATGACATCACAGTCCAATGTAGTCAGTCAGATCTGCTTATGTGCTGATATTATTGAGGGCAAATGAAGACCTCACAATGCCCTCATTCTGAATACAGGGCCTGATCCAGCAGGGCTGTTCTTATGTTCTTATGAGTCCATAAAATTAAGTTTCTACTCTTGTGTGAAACTGGATATTTCTTTTTAACAAATTTCAACTGCAAAGGGGTTTTAAAAATAAAACAACACAGACGTAATATTATCCACTGTGAATGACATGCTACTGATCCAAAATATGTATGTTGTATTTTGTGCAACTGACATAAGTATTTTGTGCAGAGCAGAGGCTAAGCTTAGGACTATCAGAAGTGTCCGGTGCAAAGGTTTTCTTTACCTTTTTGTTTAAATATAGGAGTACAAACTTAAGTGAAATTTACTAGACATATAGCTATCTAGTGTTCTTTATGACCAGACTCCTTGGCTAACATCCATAATGGATACCAGCTGCTCCCCAAGACAAACAAATGCTTGAGTGCTCACATGTGGCGTGAACACAGTTCTTTCAAACTAATGAACCAGCCCTTTTCCCGGCCTGTGGAGGAGGGCTCCTCTGACAAACTTCCCTCTTTGGGTTGCACAGCTGTGCTGGAGAAGAGCCAGACGTGAGCCTATATGTGTTAATGGGTTTTAACTCGGTCAGTTTCCTTCTAGCTATTTGCAGAGCTCCAGGTGTGAATTCGCAGTGCTCGTTGCTGCACTTTTCCTGCCAGTAAGCAGGTGAGATATGTTAACAGGAGGCCTCATCTGCTTTGCATGCAGAAAGCCCCAAGTTCAAATGCCTGGTGTCTGCAGGTAAGGCTGGGAAAGACTCCTGTCTGAAACCTTGGAGAGATGCTACCTGTCAGAGCTAGATGGGCCAAGGGGCAGGCCTGCTCAGCTTAGACCCTCCAGATGTTTTTGGACTACAACTCTCAGAATCCCCAGCCACAGTGGCTAATAGCCAGGGATTATGGGAGATGTAGGCCAGTTGAGCAGCCCTGGCCAAGGGTGTGATTTGGGATAAGGCAGCTTCCTATGTACTGCAGGACAAACCAGCACCGTGAATTTCAGGATCGACTGGACCAACATCTCAGTATCAGCAAACAGCAAAGCCAAAAGCACAGATGCATTTCATATTGAACCAACTGTATTTGTGTGTCAGAGTGTTAAAAATCAACATCCACATGTACTTGGGCCTTACTACTCACTCACTTTGAAATATGGTATATGCATATTCCAAGGCAACCCAAATATAAGAAGAACCTGAACATGAGGCATTTGTACATTAAAGGTAAAGTGTGCCGTCAAGTCAGTTTTGACGCCTGGCACCCACAGAACACTGTGTTTTTTCTTTGGTAGAATACAGGAGGAGTTTACCATTGCCTCCTCCTGTGCAGTATGAGATGATGCTTTCAGCATCTTCTTATATCGCTGCTGCCTGATATAGTACCAGTGGGGATTTGAAATGTACTCCTGGAAAAATCTCAAACTCCAAAGGGGACTCAGACCCCCACTTCTTTCATCCCCAAATGGTTATGCTATTTCTGCATTAGCTAGGCAGCTAAAATTTTTATACACACATAATCCAAGATACCTTATAATTTAATAAAGTGTGCCGTCAAGTCAATTTCTACTCCTGGCGCTCACAGAGCCCTGTGGTTGTCTTTGGTAGAATACAGGAGGGGTTTACCATTGCCTCCTCCCACACAGTATGAGATAATGCCTTTCAGAATCTTCCTATATCGCTGCTGCCTGATATAGTACCAGTGGGGATTTGAACTGGCAACCTTCTGCTTGCTAGTCAAGCATTTCCCTGCAGCGCCATTAGGTGGCTCCAAGATACCTTGGTTACTAGAAAAGTCTAGTTCAGGGCGAGTGGTGGTGGGGGGACACAAACTTGAATCAGCCATGAATGCTTACAAAACACAAGCCAGATTTATTAATTAACCATTTTGCCAAGAAGCTCCAAATACCTAGCTGGATGGTTGTGCATGCCTTCCCCCCCCTCTCCATTGTAAAGAACCACCCAAACACCAGGACTCTGAAAAACACCATTTTCACAATAGCTTTGATCAAGTCTTATTCATGTTGCATAACCTATGCAACATGAATAGGGACTCTGAATAGGGACTCTGAAACAGTACCATCTGCAGAAACCATTCCCAAATCCAGAGCTCTGAAAGACCCACGTTCAGGGCTGACATAAATCTTAGTTAGTTCCTGTGACTGCCCTCCCAGTCAAGGGGAGAACTACTTCAGGCAAACTGCAGGAAGGGAGGGATACAAATGCACATAGGAAGCTGCCTTATACCAAACCAGACCATTTCTCCATCTAGCTCAGTATTGCCTTCACTGACTGGCAGCGGCTTCTCCAAGGTATCAGAGTCTCTCCCAGCCCTACCTGGAGATGCTGCCAGGGACTGAACTTGGGACCTTCTGCATGCAAAGCAGATGCTCCCTTACTGAGCTACAACTCCATCCCCAATGTAGTTTACATTTTCCAAAATCTGCCCCACAAAGTGCGTTGAGGAGATAATATATTTGTCCAGATTTCAAGCAACAACTCAGCTGTTATTGAGAGCACCAAGCTGGAAACTAAGTGAAAGGAGGGGCCCATTAGAATCCCTAGACAGCCAATCACCTGTAAGACAAATACAGAAAGAACTTCAGGAGAGCCATATAGACTCTATACCTGTCTGGCTACCAAGCAGACGTTGGAGCAAAGCTGCTGGCTCTCAGGAAATGTATTTACTTTGAGGCTGTAGACTCTCTTTCTCGGACTCCATTAGCTCCCTGAGCAAAGTTGTGTATCTGAAGCACCGAGAGCACCCCAGCCAGGCCCATCAATTGCCTTCCAGAAGAATACCGAAGCAAGAGCGTCGTGCTCACTGAGGAATGTATGATTTGTGGTCTTTTGATTATCAAGGCTGATGGAGGAAGAAGAAGATAGGGAACTGCTTTATACCGAGTCAGGCCCTTGGTCATAAGAACAGAAGAACAGCCCTGCTGGATCAGGCCCTGTATTCAGAATGAGGGCATTGTGAGGTCTTCATTTGCCCTTAGTAATATCAGCACATCAGCAGATCTGACTGACTACATTGGACTGTGATGTCATTATTAATTAAATACCATGTTAATAGTTTTAACTTCATCGTAAAATATTGTTTTAAGGTTTTAAATTCTTATAATGTTTTAACTTTTTGTTGTCATTTATTTTAACCAATATTTTAATTTGCCATTTATTTGTTTTAACTAATGTTTTAACTTTTTGTTTTTGTTGTAAACCGCCCAGAAATGTAAGTTTGGGGCGGCAGGATTGGGAACCAACTTATTTTATTATTTATTTCTCTATGCAAACCGCTTTGAGAAGTTTTGTTGAAAAGTGATATACAAAGAGCTGTAGCAGGTCAGTTGCAGGCATTGGTGAATTTCCTGAAGTGTATCTCACTTTACTCGGAGACTCTTTGCCAAGTTAGCTGAGAGTATCTAAAACTCTATCCAGGTCCAAATTTTGGGCATCAGATTAGGGAAACAGGCCTCTTCTGTATTGCTCAGAACTGGATGCATACCAAAAAGGGAACCCCCTCCCCCATCTTCCTCATACAGGAGCCACAGTGTGTTGGTCAGATTGTCGGTCCTCACCACATGCCCGCTGCTGCTACAGGGTTCATATTTGAAAGATCACTGTATGGCTAAGTGCCTAGGCCACTCCCCTTAGCTTCCATTGGCTCATCCCCAGTGAGCAGGGCACACAGACAGGTCTGGGACTAGTAGCATGGGAGTTGAAAAGAACAAAGACACTTTCTTAAAGAATCTCTGAAATGCATATATTTGATTGTTACACATCTATGGAGTCCTAAAGGGTTCTAAAGGGTTTTAAAGGGTTCTGGGGCTCCCCTTGCAGAATTAAATCGACTGCAGTGTGCTCTGATATCGGGTGCCTTGGTTGTAGGGAAGTGCACGAAATTCACTCGAATTGAATTCAAATCGATTTGAGTTCAAAACCATTGAACGGGGTGGAGATTCACTCGAATCGACTCAAATTTGCCCACAGTCAGATTGAATTTGGTCCACTTCGAACACATTCAATTCGACTTTGAGAAATTTTAAATCAATTTGAGTGAATCTCCACTCTATTCAATAGTTTTGAACTTGAATAGATTCAAATTTGATTTGAATTTGGATAGATTCATACCTGGTGAAACTGACCAGGATTTACTGGAGGTTAAAAAGGAAATGAAGTTGGGAAGTTGAGAACCTGAATGGATAGAAGCTGAGCCAGTAAATGAGATCACACCTGTACCCATTTTGCAACTGAGGGCTTCTGTAGCTGGTATCCCGGCAAGCTTCTCAACCATAGCTGCCTCCTTTCCAGGGACCCACAAATTTAGACTTAGCTCACTAGCCAGCCATTATATGTGGTCACCACTAATCTTCTCTCTTCCCTCAAATCCTTTTCTGGCACATAGGCAGCGGGCTTAGGAGAGAAGCGGGTCTTCTGCCATTTGTGCTGAGAGATAAAAGATGGTAAGGACCCGTGGGAGACCTCTACTCTGCTCAGGAAGGATTCCTGCTGTTTCTTTCCTTCTCAAAAGTGGCAGTGGAATGGAGACCTCTGGGAAGGAGATCTGTGTGGTGCTGGGTGCCCTGCTTGCCAGAGGGCTGGGGGCACTTGCCACAGGCGAGCTGGCAAGTGGATTTGTAGGCTCCGGCTCCTTTCTAAATCTTCCACAGGTTTGCACCAGGATGCACCCAATGAATTTCGATCCTTGAGGAACGAGTCCTCTTGCAAGGGGTTCAAGTTGGTTCAAGGCTAAAGCTCATTATTTGTAGCCACATTATGCATGTATTTATTTCGATGTGAAAGTAGGGATACCGAAGTTCTTTTATGGACAGAAGCCTCTGAAGAGCGCTGGCCTGTTGCCATCTTTTGACTCCAAAAGGGAGCCTACAGCTCTGAGAGCCTGGCTCTGTAATTGCTATGGGGGCATGCAGTGGTGCTCTTTGGACCAGACTTCTGGGCGGACGTCCAGTCCCCAGCAGGCCTGGGGGGCCCTCTAAATGCCTGCCGGGGGGGGGCTCCAAATGGTGAACAGTCCACTAATTTAATTGGCAGGATTGTCCAGGCAAAACGTGGCGTCTCTCTGCAAGTCAGTAGGAAGTATCTTATTCAGAATCTCTTCTAAAAATAACAACAACGAGTTTTCAGCTTTCCCTGAGCATGTTCTGGTGTAAAAAGTAGTGAATTGCAGCTTCTCTGTTGGCAGCGGCAGCAGAGGTGAGCCCAGTGCCCAGCCCCAAGAACTTTAGGTTCAGGCTCCAAAATTACCTAGGTGCACCTCTAGGGGCATGTGCTTCTTCACACACATAGAGTACCCAGAGTGAAAGAAAAGCCTGGGTAGGTCCCATTCAAGCACTGGACCTGTTCAGAGGCCTATGCAGGCAGGAACCAATGCTATGCTCACAGCCACAGCAAAGAGACACGTGGCTTTGGGTTATTCACCACACAAGCCACCAGGAACCTCTAAGTGCTTGAATGTGACAGACCTCCCCTATAGGAGAATGAGTGGGTGAAGGCTATACCCCACAGCAATCACAATATAAGCAAAGCTCTTAAAGGTGCATGCCTCTGCAACAGACCTCTGCACAGGACCAGTGCTTGAGCTGGATGAACTGGGCTCTTCCTTGCTATTGTTCACCCCCTTCCCTCTTCTTCCTGCTGCCCAGAGGAGGTGGAACTGGAATGTGCATCTCCACAGCTGTAGAAGAGCCAGGCACATAAAGGGACAGGCCTTTGATCTAAGTGGCAATTCAAAGCAAGGCATTTCCCTGGATGAATGGGAAGGGAGGATCCTAGCTTGCTAGCAGCGGAGCTTCAAGCTGCTACTGAAAGAGGCTGGGAGGAAGAAAGGCAGAGAGCTAGCAGGACAGGCAAAGCGGGCCTGCAGGAGCATTACCTGGTTGCAAGTAGACCATCTAGGAGCATCCCAAGAATGGGCCAGCCCCGTTTCCAATGGATTGCCCATCCCAAGGGCCTATGTGAGTCACAAGCAGATTGGAAGACAACATTCCATTGGTGGCTGCAGGAAAATCTGTAGCAACCAGTCAAACTACACGAGATGTTCTAAATTTTTGCAAAATGGAGTATGGAGTTTGGATGCAAATCAGCATCACCCCAGTGGGACAGTTGGTGCCCCATTTGCTTCACCCGCCCACACATTCCAAAGCTGCTATTTGGGAAAATGGACACCACTCCGATGGTTTTTGCAAACATTGAATGAAATGGGGAATCGAGGATCTTTGTTGTCTCGTCTTCTCTAATTTGGCCCTAACACTCCATGAAATGCCGGGCCACTTTGAAAAGGGCTTATAGTATGTGGTGTGGCAGAACCCTCTGTTGGGTTGTGCTCTGTATGGTGCACTCATTAAGCTACACTGGAGCATAGTTTACCCATGAAGCACCACAGTCAGTCCGAGTGCACACTCGGATTCACTTCATTCAGATTCATACCACAATTTAATTAATATAGTGTGCTCCCAATCTGGGTGGCTTTAGTCAACTTTTCACTTGACATTTCCACTTGCAAAGCACGCTTCTGAGTGAAATGAAGGGCCTCTGTCCAATCTGCCTTAACAAGGGATGGTGGGGTTGTTATTTCAAGTTCATGAACACAGAGTATTGGAGGCCTTTCCAGAAATAATGTAAGAGCTTACTTAAGGTGTGTTCTCATGATGATTAAGGCTGGCGGGAAAGTGGGAATCCTAGATCCAAGAGACATGTGTGCCTCCACACACAGGGCCATAGAAAGGTACTCCTCATTCAACTCCACAGACCCAACGACACAAGAACCTAATTTCTACTGCACAATGTTTTGCACTGCACAAAGTGGGTCCAGCTGCACGTTCAACTAAACCTTGGATCTATCCTCCACGAATCTGCCCCTTTGCTGCAAATAGCCAGGTGGGTGCGGGTGGGGGGTTCAGTGGAAAAACAGCACAGGGAGAAACAGTTAAACACCCTGCCTCCCTTGCCACTGAACACAGCAATCCAGAGCCAGATCGGGGCCCCTTGCGGCTGTCTTTGGACATAAAAAGACCAGTTCCGGCCCACTTCCGGGTTTAAACCTTCCTATTCATGACAGGTTTAATGTCACGTGTAGTTTGGCCCTCAGCCAGAAGCTTAGAAAATTACATCCTGCTAGTCATTCAGATGTATTTAAAGATTTATCATAGCTTAGGTTTTTTTAGCCTCTGTTCATCAAAATGGCCATTTCAAGGTACGATCCTGCAATTGTCTAAGGTCGTTCTCTCCTAAGTTTTCCAATTAGTTCTACATAAAATGCAGATACCATGCCATATCATAAGTCTGCTCTTATTAGAAATGCATCAGACATCTATTTTTGGGTGACGGAACAGGATTGCATACTACCAAATTGCCATAGGCTGGAACCTTGACACACACTTACCTAGGAATCAATCCCTTTTGAACTTAGTGGGACTTAATGGATACATATAGGATCAGCACCCAGATTCAGCTGGTTATAACTCTAATCATTATTTTTCATCTGTCCTTATAGCGTTTTCTTGACTCCCCAATCAAAACTCTGAACTCACAAACACTTAGGTACATGACAGTTTGTAAGAGCACACGAGTCCAACCATGTGAGGCATGCCTCACTTCTAAAGATGTGCACAGAAATAAATGTAGTGCAACCCACAAAATATCCATATGGGCAGTAATTCTATTGCCTGAAGCATTGATGTGCTTTGAGGCCTGGCCTATTTCCAACATCTTGGACCTGAAATATGGAGGCTCCAGCAATTATAGCTAAGAAACAATTCTTGTATTTGTTTTCCTTGCTATTCTAAAGCAGTTTGTGTCTGATTACTAGATGTCAGAGAGAAACAATAGCAAGATCTCTATCACGCCCTGCTGGGAGCCTTACAGCCTCTGTCTGGCTACAAGAGTATTGGGCTAGAATTTGGTCTGATCTAGGAAGACAATTCTTATACTAGGAAAAACAGAACTTGCAATTCAGAAGGCTCAGGTGCGGATAGAATACTGGACTTCTTGCTCAGTTGTGAGCAAGTCGCTGCCTTTGGCCTTGCCAACTCGACCATTTGTAGAATGCTTACATCACAGGACCACTGAGAAGATAAACTTCTGTATCTGTGATGAATGCTAAATACACTATGCAAGGGATGGATAATAACAGAAATGATATTTTGGATGCCTCTGACTTCAAGATGATACAGCCTTCTAAGCTCAGAAACTGAGGCACTAAAAATCAGTAACTCTCAGCAAACATTTGCCGGTACGCTTTAATTTCAGTAAAATGCACAATCCAGTGGAACAGGGGAAGCTGTCATTTGTTCCATCTAGCTCAGCATTGTCTTCACAGACTGGCAGTGGCTTCTCCAAGGTTGCGGGTAGGAGTTCCTCTCAGCCCTATCTTGGAGATGCCAGGGAGGGAACTTGGAACCTTGTGCATGCAAGCTTGCAGAGCTCTTCCCAGAGTGGCCTCATCTCCTAAGAGAGATATCTTGCAGTGCTCACATGAAGTCTCCCATTCAAATGCAAACCAGGGCAGGCCCTGCTTAGCAAAGGAGACAAGTCATGCTTGCTACCACAAGACCAGCTCTCTCTGGTGTTGGAACATTTCTTTTTAAAAGAAGGTTTTCCTAGTTTGCTCCAGGGGAGTCCTCCATGGGTTGGATTGCCAGGCTGCAACCCGGAGAACAAGTGTCATGTTCAACTCCCTGATGCAATGAGAGCAAAGGCAGCGGCAGCTTCTCTCACCCATCCCTCCTCCCCCCATCCCTCTTCTGCCCCCACAAGGCAGCCCCTCCTGTGCCTCTGGTGGCACACCTGGAATTCAGCTTGTTACAGTTAGTGGCAGGGAGGGACAGACCACAAGGCCAATGGCAGGGGACACGGCAACAACCTCGTCTCCCATTGCACTGGGGAATTTAAAGCTACACGTTTGTTTTCTGGGTTGCAGCCCGACTTCTCTATCCACTGGCTTAAGGGATCATTACGTGCTAATCTTCTCTTGCAAGGCACGCTTCCATATATACACAATTCATATGCATCCCGGAGATTCTCAGAATGAGAAAACAAATATGAAAGGTTACCTTCTCCTTCTTGGAGCTATCCATCCTAGTTCTATGATCCAGCATTGGGGATGGCTTTGAGATCAGTCTCCCACAACTTCAAGATGCACAGTGCCAATTTGCCTTTCGCCCCCCCACCCCCTTCTTGATAGAAGGACTATTCCAGTCCTTGCTCTTTCCTACTGGAGAGGGCAGGTCTTCCTGTCGCTGTTGAGGATATTTCACTTTCTTAGCTTGTTTATTTCATGTATAAGGTTGCTTCCTCTTCTTTTGAAGTCTGGTAGCACGTGACAAAATTTCCTCTTACGCTTTTACCTTTGGTCTCTGGATGTTTCCCTGCCCCAAACTTGGTGTTTTGGGTCCTTGCTTTGCTTTGTGCTTCACTTGGTGGCAGTGTATCGAGAGGGAACGTCCATCACATGAGGATCCGTTTTGTCAATCTGCATCTTGTTGAAGGCAAAGCCACAAGCCCATTTCCAGTGAGAAAAGTTATACCTTCCCTCCAGGTAATGCAGCACAGAAGCGTTGCGTAGCTGCCTTACCCACCCACTGACTTCCTGCCAATTCAGTTACTCTCCTGAACTCATCATTAAGTTTATTTACTTTCCTGCTCGGTGACGTTCTCCCATTTCTGCTGTCCGCACAGGCAGCGTCCTGGGGTCTCAAGACGAACCCTGTATTACCATGGCAATAGGTGAAATCCTGTTGCTGCCCTGGCCATTAAAGCCATCATGCGGAATTGTGCTACCATGGGGATAGGACTTAGTTCAGGTGGGCATAACAACCGCATTATCTCTTGGTTGCTGCTACAGCAACCGCTCAGTTTCAAGGCTTAGCAACCTGTTCTGCTCCCATAGCAATGCTGGGTTATAGAAACCCATTTCCAAGTGGCGAAGGTTAGCCAGAAAGGAGGGTGGTGCTTCCATAACCAGCTTAGGGATACCAAAGAGATGTGGGAGTGTTTGAGGATAGAGTGTCTGTGACTCCTAAGATGGAAACATTGCCCACATCATCACCTCTGTCCAGAATGCTTACAATTGGAGTAAACAACCTGAGTGAGACCCACCACGGCCATGCTGGCGCTATTAATAGGCATCAGTACAGATGATCTGGCTGCCGGTTGAAAGAGATAAGGGAAGAGATAATGTCCGGGAGGAATTTCTATAGTGTTCATATGGGTTCTGGCACTGAAACCGATTAGCGGGTTAGCCAGGGACCTAAGGGATGGATACTCCTTGAGTCATCCTAGACTAGAGGGAGAGATTTTGTAGTGCAAAGTTAGCACCTCTTGGAAAATTGGAGCCAATATTTGGCTAGTTACAGACATGTGGTTTTCAAGCCCACTACATCTTGACCTACTGCCATGACTTCCCAATAATAATAATGGTCTCTCCATCTCCAAAACTTCTTGCCAAGAAGCACACAATAGCTCTGTGTAAGCTCCCCGCTGCTCCCCAATCTTCTTTCTCTTTGACCTTTATTTCCCCCCATGCTTTCTCCACTGAGCCTCCTTTTCCCCTAGACCTCCACCCGCCCCCCGCCCCCCATCAATGTATACAACAAAAGTCCTTTATGAGAGGAGTCAGCAGCTTCAACATATGAGTCTCTCTTGCTCCTACTCCTTGCTGAAATAACAAGCACTTCCTACTAGCTATTCCTTCTATCTGTTCCTGCGCTACTGTTCCTGATGGCTGTCCCACCTTTCCTGCTTAGTTCCACATACACTGATACATCTTGGACCTCTTCCCATCCAGCTTCCTGGATCACAGCCTCTCTGGCTTTCCTTCCTACCTCCTCACTTTAGAGCAACAGCACACATCCACTTCTAGACTCTAGGTGCTACATGGAGGACCACGAGGCAATATCCCTCTATCCTTTTCAATGCCAGAAAAATACTTGCTTCCAGGCCTTTTGAATTTTGGAAATGTGGCTATTTTCTTTTAGCTAGCTGTTGCTATTGTTCTTACTTTTAAGCCATTTCTCTTTTATTTGCCTTAAAACGTTGACCACTTCAAGCTTTAAAAAAAGGGGGGGAAAGCCATTTGTAGATTTTATAAATTCGTTTCCCCTTGGTCCAAAAAAACAGATAGATTCCCCCACCTCTCATCCCCCTTTGGACTCTCCATTCCAAATATTTGTCACATCTGCCTCCTCTACTCACAATTACGTACATTCAGTATCCAACCAAACTGATGTCTGATTTCCTGCAGAGCCATTCCAGGGTTTATCAGCTTGTAATTGCTGTAACCATTCACCCTGCCCTGAACATTCTGAATGTTCCCAAATGTTTCAGCAGCGCAGTAGGTGAGTGACAATCATTTTTAAGTTGTTATATTTAGAACATTGCTAAAATATCTGATCTGACATTCATTATACATTGCAACTCGAGAAGCTGGGGGTGGGGGCTGTAGCCTTGTGGGAGAGCATCTGTATTGGAAGCAGAAGGTCCCAGGATCAATTCCTGGCAGCATCTCCAGGTAGGACTGGAATTTGTGCCTGAAATCTTGGAGAGTCAACTGCCATTCAGTGTAGACAATACTGAGTTAGATGGACAAGTGGTTTGACTCCATATACGGCAACTCCCTGTGTTTCTAAGTACCATCCAGTGATTCTTGACATGTTTTGTCAGAAGTTAATCCCCTCTTATTTCAGTTGGGTTTACTTTCTAGTAAGTCCCAACCTAAGACAGGATTCAGATGTGTCACCTAAGGCATTTTGTAATCTCTCTCTCTCTCTCCCTCTCCTGCTGTTAGTGTGCTTTAAACCTACTTCTTTTTACATTGGTTGATAAATATGCAGGAAAGTAAATTTAGAATCACATCACAACCTTCCTGTAATTTGTGACTCCTGTAAACAGATGTGCTCTATCTGAAGTATATTTTTATATCCCCCCATCCCCCCCAATAGATTTCTATACATTTGGGAATAGGCTTTTAAAACATGTTAACCTCCTATCCTTGCACAAAAAGCCACCCAATGGCACAGCAGGGGAATGACTTGACTAAGCCAGAGATTGCTGGTTTGAATCCCCGCAGGAGTTATTCACAAATGGCTCCATGCTGTGGGGTAAATGTTGAGCGAAGCCATTTCGAATCACACTCCTGGCATTGATGGAAGCAGCCCCTCTCCTCTGCTCTCGGGTTTTGTTTTGATGCAAGTTCACATGGCATACCTCTGTGTTTTCCTTCTAGCCAATGGGGGGAGGAAGAGCTTTCTAAAGAACTATATCTGCATTTCTAAAGAGAGTATCCCTCTTATCATGCTAATGATTCTACATCATTGCCTCTTCCTATTTGCTCCAGAAATACACCTCGATAAGCTAGAATTCGCAAGACAAAGCCTGATTTGTGTGTGGAGTGGGTCCAAGGATCTTGAAGGGACTTTGAGTAAGTTTGGCTGGTGTGTGAATGCACACACTCTCTTCCGGAGGAGATTCGAGGTAACAGCCCTGACTGTAAAGCCTCCTGGTATGTTTCCCAGACTATGGGAAACACCTATATCAGGCAGCAGCGATATAGGAAGATGCTGAAAGGCATCATCTCATACTGCATGGGAGGAGGCAATGATAAACCCCTCCTGTATTCTACCAAAGAAAACCACAGGGCTCTGTGGGTGCCAGGAGTCGACACCAGCTTGACGGCTCTCTTCCTTGCACAGGTGAGTGGCATTTTCCCCATGACCATAGGCATCTGTTGTGACATGTCAATTTCTGTCACTATCTTTCCCTTTTTAACCTCCAGTAAATCCTGGTCAGTTTCACCAGGTATGTATGCAGGACAGTTTGCATACATACAAACACACACATCACTGGTGTACATAGTAATCATTTCCACAAAACAACACTGGAAGAAGGATTGGGTGACACTGGCAAGGTTTCCCATGAATTTGTCCATTTCACAACCAGGAAGAAAATGTTGGTCGGGTAGATAAAAATACAGAGGAAAGGGATTACACATGGTCAGACTGCATTTCATCCCAGTCTAGTTGTTTTGGCCAGCAGAGAAGGGAAGCATCTTCTTCCGCACTAGCTGGAAGGGGTGTGGTGATATTACATTAATTAATGTGGGGAAGGTGCCATGGTCTCTCACTGGTGCATTCATTGCTGTGGTAATCAAGTCCATCCACCTTGCTGCTGGTCGTCCTCTTCTTTTTCCTTCAACTTTCCCCATCATTATGGACTTCTCAGGGGAGCCAGGTCTTTGCATAATGTGTCCAAAGTATGATAGTTTAAATCTGCTCATGAGCCTGGTTCACACAATAATCTGGATCTAGTTTTAAAGTCGGTAACCAACATTAGCGTGATTGTGTGGACCCACTCCAAGATTACCCATGTAGGTCTGTGTCCAGGGGTGTAGCTATAATTGAACAGATGGGTTCAAAGAACCTGGGCCCTCCAGCTGCTGAGGGCCCCCCAGCTCCACCCTCTCCTATTTTCTTCATTATCTCCCTCACTCTGAGGGGCCACCGGGGAGAGGGGCGAACACAGGCCCCCTCTCCGCTAGCTAGGCCCGTCTGTGCCCCAAGATGAATCCGAGACTCCTGCTTTGGCGTGGTTCACACAACCATGCGGACGTTGGTTACCAGCTTTAAACTTAGATTGCTGTTTGAACCAGGCTGGGAGAACTGAGCCCTACATGGCGAATTTTGAGACAGAATTAGCAGCAGCAGTAGGAACGAACAAATGATCCAGCATGTACTTACACACAGAATTTGGGCTTGTTGGAAGGAGTCTGAGAAGATAATAGAAATAGGTTGGTCTTGGCTGAGTGATGTTTTGCATGGGTCCACACACCCCCCCACCCCCGACCCAGCTGGAAATCAAGACCAGCTTTAGCCCCACCCGCAGCATGCATTAAGGCTGGAACACACTGCAAGGCTGTCGTAAGCCATTCTTACCCACAGCTCCCTTAGCCTGCACAATATGGGGCTGACAGATTGTGAAGGCACTGGCAGGGCAAGGTTTTAAATAGTAAGTAGGTAAGCAAATAAATCCATTCATATATATTTTAACAAGAAATAAGACCTTTGTTAGAAAGAACTTGAATTCCTATATTTGCTACTGCTACCTTTTGTTTCTGGATGGACACCCAGTTGCCCAATCAGAGCTACCTGTATTTACCCGACTAGAAGACGCCTATATATTTAATAGTAATCACTTTATTTAGGACGACCCCCTTTATCGGGGGGCTAGTCTTGGATTCAGTCAAATACAGAATGCTGAAATTATATTTTAATAATTCGGAAGTCTTCTAGAAATCCATAATTTTCATTTCCAGACAACAGGGCTTCTTGTCCCATCTTTACAGCCTGTCTACGGCTCGCTCGCCCTTTGGCGGAGCCTTGCCGCTAACGCATGCGCACGCACAGCCAACCAAACGACTAACCCACAGATCTAGAACAGCAGCTGCAGAGAAAAAGCAGTACACCCCTGGTCTATACGTCACTTCCTGGCAGAAACCATTTTTAAAGTCCCCCCTCAGGCGGAAGTGAGACCTGCCCATAGCAACCAATGGAGGAAACCAGCACTTCACCGTAGTTTTGACGGGACCCCCCCCGCCCCAAAACAAGTCATGGCAAAGACAGGAAATCGTCTTTGTTCTTATTCAGACCGGATGTCGTGTGAACGTTGCCTGCATTGCCTATAGGGAGCTACGACCTATGTGGGGAGGTTTCCATTTTCTACCGGAAGTCGGTACTGAGTCACTCTAGGCTTTCTCTTTGTGGGTCCACCCGGCGTCGAGTTGGCAGCGCTTCCTGATACCTTCCAGTTGCACTTCCGGGTCGAAGGGCTCTTCGCGTCGGGCTTCCGCTCTTCGCTCAGAGCCGTTGGGCGAGACGTGGATAGGGACGCCGCCCGGAACCGACTCCGGCGAGGGTAAGAAAGAAAGCGGCCGCCTGGGCTGGGCCTCGCTCGTCAGAGTCCTCGGTGGGGGACCGGCAGGGCCCAACCGGGCGAGCCTCCCGAGCTGAGGGGATGGGGGTCCTTTCCCTCTTCCTCCCTCCTAGCCTCGGCGCTGTAGTAAAGGAGGACGGACGCGTCACCCCACAGACCTGGCAGGGAACGCCGCGTCGCTGCAGGGCCTGGGTCCTTCCTCCCCCCCACCCCCCCGAGAGGCTTTGCCTCCCCATCTCGCATCCAAAGCCTGTTTACTGGGCCTTTTTCCAGGCCTGGCGGAGTTTGCTGCGGAGCTAGGAACATAAGAAGCTGTCAGTTCAAAGTGCTGGTTCTCACCCCGCAAACCCTTCTGGGCTTAGCACTTGTGTATCTCCGGGATCGCCTCTCGTGGCTGGTTCCGTCCGGTGAGCTCTTCTCAGCTGGCCCTCCTTAGTGTCCCGGGCCCTGGTGTAGTGGTGGTGCCTGGGCCCGTTGGAGTACCTTCTCTGTGGCCGCCCCTCTTCTTTGGGACACTCTTTCCCCCCAGATTCCTTCAGCCCCTTCTCTAGCTGCTTTTAAGGCCCTTCTTAAGACCTACCTGTTTCACCAGGCACTTGCCCTTTAATTAATTTTTAGTTGTTGTTGTTGTTGTTGTCCGCCGCCTAGAGTCTTTGGAGGAAATGGTATATAGGAAAAATTTCAAATAAACATACAGAGTAAGATTGTTGGTCCATCTATCTCAGTATTGACTACCCAGGCTGGCAGTGGCTTCTCCAAGGTTGCAGGAAGGAATCTTTCACCCCTATCTTGGAGATGCTGCCAGGTAAAGAATTTGGAACCTAAGAGCCAGACAGTGGGCCCCAGGGGTGTATTGGAGCAGGGATGCACAGGGACAGCAATGGCTGTTGGGGTGGGCATGGCAGTGGGGGCTGTCATGGAGAGCTTCTGAATTGTCATCTACATCACTGGGGGCCACCTGACAAAACTGCAACCTGAGTTTACTGATGGACATTGGCTGGGGGTAGGGGCAAGAGAGTAAAAGGCAGTGTTCCCTCTAAAAGGGATTCCCAGATGTTGTTGACTACAACTCCCATAATCCCCAAGCAAAGACTTGCAGCTGGGGATGCTGGGAGTTGTAGTCAGCAACATCTGGGAATCCCTGTTAGAGGGAACACTGGTAAAAGGTCTTGTCTTTACCCCAGGGGTTCTCAGCCTTGGGTCCCCAGATATTGTTGGACTTCAGCTCCCATAACCCTCAACCCAAGGCCATTGGGAATATAGGAAGTTGCCTTATAGCTCAGTATCCATCTAGCTCAGTATTGGAGCAGTATTCTCAGTATTCTCCAAAGTTGCAGGCAGGAGTATTTCTCAGCCCAATCTGGAGATGCTGCCAGGGAGGGAATCTGAGACCTTCTGCATGCAGTTTCTCTTCCCAGAGTGGCCCCATCCCCTGAGGGGAATATCTGACACCCAACAGAATGAGGTTGCTTCTAGTAATCTTGCTCGTTTTTCCCAAGCTTGACTCTCAGTATCAAAGGATGTAATCCATTTTTGTAGTTTCAATTTGGCCGGATGGCAGGCTAAATCACAGGACCCTGATTTGTGCCAATTTATAAGTGAATTTGATGTGATTTTCATTCAAGAGGCCTGGTCACACACAGACCCATATTTACCAGGCTATACATCTTTGTCCTTGGGGGCGGTTGCAGGTACGTCAAGGGGCAGGTCCCATGGTAGGCTGACAATTTTTATTTCTACTGCCTTACAATTTAAATCTCTTTGGAAAATTTGGACCATTTTGCTATGGCAACCCGGGTTAACTTCGGTAATATATCTTTCATCTTAGTGAATGTTTACATTCCTCCTATTAGAATATATGCTGAAATTAGGTCAGTCTGGCAAAAATTAGAATCCCATAGAAATAAGATCCAACTAGCCCAGAGTGATGCGTACTTAATTGTGGCAGGGGACTTTAATGCGAGGGTGGCGGTTTTTTCACAAATTTCATCAGCACCCCCTGCCTTATGACGCTCCTTCCCCTCTCCTTTTTAGGAAATCTAAAGATGCCATGGGAAACTACTCAGGCTTAAATCTTACTCAAAATCTAACTGGCAGTGCTCACACATGTAGTCTCCCATTCATATGCAAACCATGGTGGACTCTGCCTAACAAAGGGGCCAATTCATGCTTGCTACCATAAGAGCAGCTCTCCTCCTGGGGTTGGGAGTCTGACATCTGGGGACTCAAGATTGAGAACCCATGCTTTATTCTCTTTGTAAGCAATATCGAACAGCAATGAGCTGCTTTTGGGAAGCCCATAACCAGGCACATTTCCTCCCTTGCTGTTGCCCCCCTGCAACCGGTATTCGGAGGCAGCCTGTAGCCCTCAAGACTAGTAGTGGGTGGTGGACCTGTCCTTCATGAGATGTCATAAAACTGAAATAAGGCATCAGAAAGGAAAGGGCGGTCTATCAGTTGTGTTGATATGGCTGTGCCACCTAATGAATATAGAGGATGAAGCCTCTTGCTTTCTGGTCCCCCTATTTGAGCATATGTATGATACAGTCTGCTAGCTAAGGATTACAAGTCACGCACCTAATGAAGTGGGCTCTAGTCCATGAAAGCTTATGCCACAATAAATCTGTTAGCCTTTAAGCTGCCTTTAAGTTTTTGGTTTTAAGAGGCTGAGGTGCTCTCTAAGGATTGCCCTGAAAGTCTGCGGTGCTGCAGGATTTCCTCTCTTGCCTGCTTATGCCTGCTCCCATTTCAATCACTCATTTATAGCCTCTCTACAGACTTTATTCCTTCATCTCAAAACAATCTGGGAACTGATCTTATCATTCACAGGTTACTAATTTTCAAGCTAGAGTCTAATAGCAATAGCACTTACATTTATATACCGCTTTATAGCCAGAGCTCTCTAAGTTTACAATGATTTAGCATATTGCCCCCAACATTCTGGGTACTCATTTTACCGACCTCAGAAGGATGGAAGGCTGAGTCAACCTTGAGCCCGACGATGTACTCCTTCCTTCTATATCTCCTTAGAAAAAATCACACACGTTTTACTCATGATTAATGACATCATAAGCAAACATGATCAAATGCTTCAATGGAGAAGTTATTTATTTCAGTTTCTATCATATATGTGCTTCAGTTCTGGAGTAAATACAATAGCTATTTTCAAATAAAATATCACTGATTTTAAGCTGCAGTTACTGAATTTGTGAGTTATGGAATAGAAGTTTAGATGACAGTGCTTGCTTAGCTTTTCTATCCAGAAAAGCTAATTTAATTGGCAGTTGCAACTCATTTTACTATGGTATGGGGAGGAGGTTGCATAGGGACATTTGAGAATAATGGAAAGCTACCTGCTGGCTACTCTGTGTGTGGTACATCAAATATACCAAACTCTTCTTTGAAGAGAACTGTGAGCATCTATTATACTGAGTGTTATCTTTAAATTATAGAACACCATAATTATGAGGAATGTTTTTTCAGACTGTGTAGTCGATAGATAGATTTTATTATGATCATTGACCAGTGCATATATTCAAAAACAAATAATATAACAGTCCTTTACAGCAGTCCCATACCAGATATACCTATACATTAATAATATGCAATCAGGTAACAAATTACTCAGCAATATCTGCCAAGTAATCATGTGTGTCCGTGCCCCACTGAAATCAGTAGGATTTACTTGTAAGTGTGCAATACTTCTTAATATCTGATGTTTAAAAGATTCAGTTTTGTTTTAACAGTCTATAGGTATATAGCTTGGAGCACATGCTGATATTTGTCTTCATAGTTCTATTGTATAATTTCTCAGATATTTTCACTTTACCTGATTTTGTGTGTGTGTGTTTCATCTTTTGTCCAGGTTGTCAAGAGCCAGAGAGGCTTAAGGAAATACAAGTATGAAGCTTTATAGTCTAAGTGTCCTTTACAAAGGAGATCCCAAAGTGCATTTACTGAAAGCTGCCTATGATGTGTCATCTTTTGGGTTTTTTCAGAGATCAAGGTATGTTCTTAATACATTGATCCAAGTTTGAAAAACTGACCATTCTTGGATGAAAATCTTTTTTTTTTCTATTTTGAGAATGAAGAGTTTAAAAATGTAATTCTGTACTTTGGTTATTTTATATTAAACCCACTGCAAGTCATCAGTTAATATTGCAGTGCTACAGCTTGTAAAATTGCATTTCTCTTTTGAATCTTTGTTGCTTTCAAATAATGTATTTGATGAATTTCAGGAGCTTTGAGAAGTAAATTTGCGGCATGTTTGATTTTTTGTTTCCAGTGTCCAGGAATTCATGACCTTCACGAGTCAGTTGATTGTAGAGCGTTCAGAACCAGGCAGCAGAGCTTCTGTGAAGGAACAAGGTAAGAATACACAGTGATATGAGTTGCACAGAAGTGCACTGAGTTAAATAAGAGTGGAAATTTTGCAAACATTCAAAGATATGGAGCTCGGCATTGTGAGGCTTGCACTTTGCTGGCATCTCTTGGGTGTGGTTGCTGCTTTACCAGAAAGAGAACATGTTGCTTTTGTCAGTCTGGGGACCATATGTCTTGGTTGGTTTATGCTGATTGGCTTGATTTGCCTTCAGACTAAGTTAGCTGTTCCTAAATATCCTTTTAAATCCTCTTGATTCCTAATAGAGAATAGGCATCTACGAAGTAGCAATTGCCATCCAAGTTAAAGGATGGCATGACTTAATCCAATACCTACAAAAAGGCTGTTTTTGGTATAGAAAAGCACTGTTACTAGTTAAGTAACTTCCATTATTTCCTTCTGGTTATACATACCTTTGACTTAAGTATGCTGATTTTTTGTGTGGCTAGTGATTTTAACAGCAACTGAGAGATAAGAGGATCTTGGATTCAATCTAGATTGAATCTCCATTGTCCTATGTTGGTTTTTTCCATAGCAGAAAATGCAGCAGCTGCAGAAACCTGCCTGACAACATTGCTTCCCCTCCATTTCCATATTGGCTGAGTTTAAATGGAAAAGGTGGCTTTTAAATTGAAAATGTGGCTGCAGTTTTCCATAATAGCCTCTTCATCCTGTCTTACCAGTCTACTCTGGCCAGTATATAGTCTTGTACTGGGTCATCTCAATCTACTGGGATCTCTCTGGTCTTATTTTGTCCTGTATCACCCCCCAAACTTCTCTGTATCCTTAGCTTTCAGTACTGGTGTTTCTAATTTTCCCATTTAAGAGAAAACATGAGGAGTCCCAATTTAAAATGCACAACCCTACATATGTTTTCACGCTGGAGCAAACACCACCTCTCTCTGCCAAAAGCTTTATGTGGTAATGTCTGACAGTAGAGGTATCTTAATAGATCTGCTAGGAATTGGTAACATCTACTTTCAATATCTGATTCTTGTTCACCCTCCATGATTTTTATTTCTTTGTTCCTTACCCTACTGTCTGTCTGTCCCCCATTTACATTTGCTCCTCCTGTACCATTTCTGGCTACCTCTGAATATGTCCCCCTGCCCCCAATACACAGTGCTATGGATAATTTGATGGGCGGGCTGGATTCCTGCACCTAAGAGGTTTTTCCTGTGATATGCACAATGCAGTTCTACACAGTTCTTCCTTGTGTGGATCAGATCCATTAGGCTTGTAAATTGCATCCATTTTTTCAGAATGATGCACATGTTTTTCTTCCGGAGCTGAGAAATTAACTCTGTCTACTTACCTTCAGACTGTATTCTGGAATAGAGTTCCATATCAACTCATTGTTTGACTGTTGTTCTCACACACAACAGCTAAGCATTTGGGCATGAATGTGAATCTTGCACCTTTCTCTTTTGCTTCAGAATACCTCTGCCATGTTTATGTGCGGAATGATGGGTTGGCTGGAGTTGTGATTGCAGACAATGAGTATCCGCCCCGCGTCTGTTTCACTTTGTTAGAGAAGGTAAGTACAAACTTGAATCAGAATGGCTGGAATGTCTGCAGGTGTGCTGCAGGAGAGCGTATGGTGGTAGCTCTAGTGTGCTTCCATTGCCATGCTGTAGATCTCTAACCATGTTGATTTAGATCTGTCTCACTGAGTACATATACAGTACAGGGGTGCATAGGATTGCAGTTACATACTGGGCTCAGTTCAAACGTTGCACCAGACTGGTTTTTGCTCACCATAGGTTTGAATGCAAACCATGGGGCAGTGTGGCCAGAACCTAAGGGGTATACTCGTGAGTCAAATGGGCCGTAACCCAAAATTTGGCTTTAAAAAAGCCAAATCTGGCAACAGAGGTTTGAGGTTCCAAACCAACAACAGACAAACCATGGTTTAGAGCTGATTCCCCCACCTCCATTTTCAGTCTTCTCTGCATGCAGCTTCATAAGTTCACACTCATCTCTATGGTGCAGCAGCAGCCTCCGGAGGCAAAGTGACGGCAATGATGATGGTTTGTTGACTAGGGCATTGTGCCACATAAATGATGGCTTGCACACCCACTCTGCACCAGACTTTTTTTTATTCTGGTTTGTCTGCCAATCACAATAATGGTTTGTCAGTTCAGATATTACACCAAAGTTAAGGATGCTTAACAAGATTTGATGTAATGTTTGAATTGTAGAGTCAGCTTTTAGGCCACTGCTAACACCTATAAGACAAAGCATTTGTTATGTCTGTATTCTGGTTATCTTCAGAGGAGTTGAGGGTAGCATATATGGGGTTTCTTGGCAGATTGCCAGCCAGCTACTGGCCAGGCTCCAAGATGCAGCTTGGTTCTGTGAAGGCCCCAGAAGCTGAGGCTTTTGCTCTAGATTCTTACTGGCTACAGTTCTTGAACTCAAAACTGTCTGCATGTAGTGGCTACACCTTCTCTTCTTAATGGATGTCCAAGTAAAATATGGAGAGAAACTGGATATGACTGGTCTGAACACGGCGATACAAAGGTTGCTATATCTTGCTTACTAAAATTCCTCAAGGAGCCATCTTAGGCTTATGCTTCGGCTCATAAACTCACCATACTTAGCCGGGGGTTGGTGGAAGAATTTTACCTGAATTCTTAATAGGATTGGAGGCTTTACCCTAAATTTTGTGATGCATTTGTAGTGGAATTGCAAGGTACATCAGAAAAGCCCAGCTGGATCAGGCCCAAGGCCCATCTAGTCCAACATCCTGCTTCACACAGTAGCCCACCGATTCCTATTGTTACTTTGCATTGTAGGTGTTGGAAGAATTCTCCAGGCAGGTCAGTAGGATAGACTGGCCCTCTGGATCTCCAACAACAATAAACTACACAGCATTGGATGGTTATCTTAGTAAATACCAGGTAAGGTGCAGACTGAAGTAAAGTTTGAAAGGGGAACTGTAATGGGGTCTGGGGTCTGAGGAAGACAACTCTGCAGCCTGCAAAGTCTTCTAGCTGAATGCCTTCCTACATTTTTATCGTGAACAAAACTTTTTATTTTGCAGTGTCATTAAGACCTTGAGTACTCTTACATTCCTTAAATTTTTGAAATGCAGAGTGCCATTTAATGAATTTTGACCTTAAATGCTGCTTTGCCAGTAGCCTTAGTTTCTACATCTGATCTCTTGTATGCTGTGTAAGGAGAGGCTGCAAAGAGAGCCAAGAGCCCATAATACATGAGCATTGGGAGAAATATTTTTGTATCAATTCTACTAATTGCTGTAAATGCTGAGATATCTGATTTGTGCCATGTGCTTAGCGAATGAGTCCACTTCCCTGGTTAGACAAATGTGAAGTTAAAATCCTCCTAATGATGATCTCCAGTGTCTTATGCAGTGGTCTTATGTAATAAAATGCTGTGTTATTCTTTTAAGAATCCTCGTGAGGCAGATGCAATGACAAAAGTGCAAGCGGAGCTGGACGAGACCAAAATTATTCTGGTATGGAGCAAAACCTTGTAGTACCTTATAGAAATGACAGATATTATGTAAACTTTCATACAAGGCATGATTTTGACATAGGAACATTCTCAAACAACCTCTCTGTGAAATAGAAGTGGTGAAGGCATATGAGGGTTAAGTAAATGGGCTGAGATCCAAAATATACAAAATGAAATGTGGACTGGGTTTTGGCTTCTGTTGTGACCTTTTTGAAAACAATATATAGCACTAGATACCCAGAACATCACAGGCAATGGTTGAGTGTACAGCGGGCAAGAGGAGATACTATTATATTCATGGGCACCTGGCTAGGAACCTGGATCACAAGATTGGGTGCTATCCAAATGGACTTCTTGAGGAAGCTATTTGGCACCCCCAACTGTGTGTCCAATCCGGTGATCCGCTCAGAGGCGGGCATTCTTAAATTGGAGTCCAAGGCCTGGATGTTATCGATAAACTACTGGATAAAACTGCATCTTTTCCCAACAGGATTAATCCCCAAATTACTGGCAGTAGAACCACAAGCATCCTGGTGCAAGGAAATAACACATAAGCTTTCCTGCTGCGGATTATCTCCCACCTTTTTGTTGGAGGCTGGTGTGACTACAGCTTGCAAATCGGTGCAGCAAAGACTGGTCGATATAGAAATACAAAATGAGAAGGCTATTTTACCACAAGTTTACAAATCTGTACAGCTTAAGACAGATTTAAGCCCAGCTATTTATTTGTTTATGATTACTCAATGTAATCATAGATGGGCTTTCTCTAGGACGTGGTTTAATGCCTTCCCATCAGCGCTTTTATACAGGAAGTATAACAAATTGCCCTACGAAAAGCGCATATGTCCTTGCGGCCAGGAGATCTAGTCAATGGCCCATATTCTATTAAAGTGCCCACTTTACCAGGATGTAAGACAGCAATTAATTAATCCCCTGCTAAATAATTTGAAGGGAAAAACCGGGGATTTCCTTGTAAAGTATTTATTAGCCAATGAAGATTCAGTAATTTCCAGAATAGTTGCAAAGTACTGTTATGTGGTCTTTAAAATAAGAGTCTCAAACTTATGAGTGTATTTTAAAATTGCCATTTTTAGGTATATGTATACGTTTATTTTAAGGATTTTATGCTATTTTATGTCATTTACTACTGTATATCTCTCTTTTGGTCATTGACCGTAAATAAAGTAATCTAATCTAATCATGGGCACCTGGCTAGGAACCCAGATCCACAAGATTGGGTGCTATAGAATCGAGCTCCCTGCCCTCTTTGAATAGAAGTTGTGCATGCTGGTTTTTCTTTGGAGGCAGCCTCCTAAACCAGTTTTTAATAATCATCTGTAATTTAGCAGGCTGGTTTGGGAGCTCCAAGAGGAAAACATGATGTAATTGGATGGAACTAGGTCATGACTAATGGCTCAACTGTGAACACTTTGTTATGGTATCCTCCGTATCAGTGTTCATCTATAATAACGAATGTGGTGTCCATTAGGGGTGTGCACAAAGCTGGTTTGCACTTGAACTGGACTGGGCCAATTCAATTTTACCCCCTTTGAACCCCCCCTCCCCTGGTTAGGCTCAGGGTGTGTGTGTCTCCGGAGTCCCCCACCCCCCGCTGGCCTCCATTACGCCTTAAATCGGTTTGTGTGGTCTTTGGCCCTTTCTGGGCCTTTCCCCTTTCACGTTGACCATTTTGGAGGCCGCCATGCATGCACAATCAGCCTCTGCGTGGCCTGAGTCATGGCCCGGCCACGCAGGGTCACATTGCGCATGCATGGCGGCCTCCAAAATGGCCACTGTGACTGGGGAAAGGGCTGAAGACTGCCCGAACAGGGCGATTTAAGGCATAGGCGGCCAGCGGGAGGAGGGGGAAGCTCCAGGGACCTAACGCCTGTGGCCTTGGAGAAGCCCCCAAGAGGGGGTAAGTAAAAAAAATATTAAAAAAAATAAAAAACTTAGAACTCCCAAACAGGTCAAGGGGTTTGGTTCTGACCCCCCCATCCCCCAGACTGGGTTGTGTTCAGCTCGAATTCGAGCCTTGGTGTCTCTTAAATGGCAGGCTATTGTAACCCTCTTGGGCTACATGTACATGAGAACCACTTCTTAGGATTAAGAACTGAGGTTTTGGAATGTTAATTTTCAGATCTATGTAAGCTGTTCCCAAGTATAGATAGTGATTGTGGGGAATTTCAGCCCAAATGATACCAGCATCTGAAAACTGCCCCTATGCTTAGGTATTTAACTACTTCAAGTGTGGCTTCTCCTTAAAGGCCAACAATGAGGTAGTCATTTATGTCTCCCTGGGCAGAGAGAAGGGTGCCACAACTGAAAAAGCTCTTAGCTGGGTTCCAGCAGACTTTACTTCAGTTAACAGAGGAAGCATGAAACAGGTTATTGCACCTGATAATTAAGAGTGGGGAGGTTCATATGGAACAAAGCATTCCTTGGGCAACTTCCAGAATAGTTAAGTCATTACTAAGCACCATTGAAATCAATGAGACAAGTTTGACTCATGACTAACTTAAGACCCATTAATTTAAGTGGGACTTGGTAATGACTCTGGACCTTGCCTCTTTTGTATAATTTGGTATGACTTTCTGGTTCTTCCTCCTCCCCCACCCCCCTACAATTCTGGGTTTAGATTTTTTAGAACTTCATGGCAGGGCTGACTTGATGGGAGTAGAATTACTGGCGGTGGCAGTGGCAGAAAAGATGCATAAGTCTGTGGGGTGATCAGATGTGTGCATAGTACTAGAACCCATTCCTTCCAGCTTCCTCCAGCTCCTTGTAAACTGCCTTTATACAAAATGAAGGCTGAGATGGGAGGTAGCAGCAACTTGGAATTTCGGCCTTGTATAGTGGAGCAATTGTGGCAATATAGATTTCTGGACTTGCTGTCTGCACCTGCTTATGCAGCTGGACTTGGAGTGTACAGCCTCCCTCTTTGTCTTGTCCCACTTAGCACAATACCATGGAGTCTTTGTTGGAGCGAGGGGAGAAACTGGATGACTTGGTCTCGAAATCGGAGGTTCTTGGAACTCAGTCAAAAGCCTTCTACAAAACGGTAAGTGTATGTTGGCCAGAGGCCCAACTGCCTGTTGTAGGTTTTTTGGTGTGTGTTTAAAAAATCAAGCAGGGGCGGTGTGTCTTCTGAGCTAGGTGTTGTGACACATCTGTTGCTTAAAACTTGGAGAGGATCAGCAAGACACTTAAAGCAGTCATTTTCAGTTCATTTGCTGGTCCTGCATGTGCCATCTTATTGATTGATTGGCTTTTGGTTCTATGCAAACTGCTTTGATAACTTTTGTTGAAAAGCAGTTTATAAATATTTGTCATCGTAGCTCTTGTTGAACTCTGATACTTTGCAACAGATTTCCTTGGGAGGAAAGGAGTGCAGTTCTCCTTACACATTCACAGGACTGGATCAGTGCAGTCTGCTCTCATAAACTTGGAATGGAGGGTGGGCCACAAAACGTGCTGCTGCCTTATGCTGAAACAGGATACTTGGGGGGTGGCATCCCATTCTTTGCTACTCTAAAGAAACAAAAACCAACCCCAAACCTCCAAAATTACTATGCCTGCCTTTTTGGTACAGCACAAAAGCTGTTGATTTTGGGTGCGTCAGTACACAAATGTGTCAGTACACAGAAACACATTTAAGTGTTACAGGCAGGGAGATAGGCTACTCCAGTCACTGGCTGATTTGCATCTGCACTGAGTTACTCGTGAGCAGTCTTATAAAATTAATTGGACAGGTTTACTTTTCCTATTAATATCAATGAGAGTACTCCATGCTACATTTTTGAAGCTTGTCAGTCAGGCTGAGCAGAGGGGTACATGGAGCTTCATGTAGCCTACCAATCAGGAGCACAGGAGGAGGGTCTTCACCCTCCTCCCTCCCCTCCTGCAGCAGACACAAGCCAGCAATCCTTAGTAGGGAACAAATAGCATGGCTGCCACTTGAGGAGGCAGAAGGGCTCTGGGAGCCCCTCAAATACCCCCAGGGAATCATACCCTTTGTTGGGAACCCTTGGCATAAAGCCTTTGTTTTCCTAGACAGGTACTGGCATTGTTAGTGGAATGTAGTCAGCCAGGAGCTGTTAAGCTGGGAGTGTCTTCCTTGCTGAAAGTGAAATGAGTAAACTTATAAAGTTCAAGGCACTCAAGAACAAGAGATGGTTGAGCTCATAGGCTTTTCCTGCTGGAAAATCTTGTTCACAAACGATGGTGGTCATTCTAAATAGAAGTAGGGTGTATTATTTCCAGAAATGTAATACAATTGTTTAAGAGCCAGCATGGAATAGTGGTTAGAGTGCTGGACTAGGACCGGGGAGACCCGAGTTCAAATCCCCATTCAGCCATGAAACTAGCTGGGTGACTCTGGGCCAGTCACTTCTCTCTCAGCCTAACCTACTTCACAGGGTTGTTGTGAGGAGAAACTCAAGTATGTAGCACACCGCTCTGGGCTTCTTGGAGGAAGAGCGGGATATAAAATGTTAAAAAAAAAAAAATTAGCTGTTAGATATTTTTGTTCTTGTTTGACTGACCTCATTATGCTCCCTCTCTTCCCCTCCGCTTGCCATTTTTTAAACACTTATATCTGCTTTTCTTCCATCATGGCACTTGAAGGGACTCTCCCAGTGGTCTCCCATGCAGACCTGCTTGGGCAGTCACTGTCTCATGTGCCTTCCCACCAGACCCTGGGCCCCTCTTCTATGGCCTTTGTGTTTGGGGGACTGCTGCAATGCTGCTGCAGCTGCTTCCCATTCTGCTTGAGAAGAGAGAAGAGCCTCTACTGAAGCTCCTTCCCTTGTTAATGTCGCTTCTGAGCTTGATGTGGGGAGAAGCTGCAGACTGTTCTCCTCCTGCAGCACTCAGGGCTGCTTTGTCCTCCCTTGGGGTGTGGGAAGGTTCCAAAAAGGTAATATGGGGGTGGGGGGCTCTGAAGCTTTGATTTGGTACAGACTTGTTAATTAGAAGCTGCTTAGCATGTGCCTCTTTTTTTTTTTTTTTAAACAAAAAACTTAAAGGCCCGAAAGCAGAACTCGTGCTGTGAGATCATGTGACATCGCTGGCTGCGACTCTCCTCCTCCTCCGGACTATCAGGCCTTCACTCGCATTCAGGACTCCAAAACAAGGCAGTAAGAAGATGCACTCCAAAACTACCTACAGTGGCAATCCTTGTTTCCAGATTTAGCCACCTCAGCCTGGATGCGTGGAATGGGTCACTATGTTGGGGTTCACAAAACAGTCATTTTCCCCCCTTGGAAAGGAAGCATCTTGGACTTCAAGATCCTTGTGCTATGAAGACAGATGCTGATGCCCCCTCACTCCACCCCCCAGTACCAAGGGGGCTCCTGCTCTGGTAGTCCAGTTGAGAGCCATTGTGCTGGAATACCTGGGGCTCAGGGCTCGGCTTCTGTCTGAAACATGCAAGCACATGTGGACTTCCTCTACACTATCACAGCCTGCTCATGTAGTACCAGGAAAAGTCTGACCATCTGAAGGTTAAATATCTCAGCATTGTTACTGAATGGTAGCAATGAGTTTCCCTTTGTGCTGAAATGTCCCATGGTTGTATGGAAGCAGGTCAACCTCTATCCCATTCAGAGTTGCCCAGGGATGATTTGATGACTGACAGTCCTGTGTGAAAGAGCTGGGATGGCCCGAGAATGTGTGCTGCTTTATAATCTAGCAGATGAGCTCCAACAAGGCAGAGGAAGGGGTTCCTAGGGAGAGCCGGAACTTGTGAAATCACTTAATCACACCTCCACCCCCAGTCTTCCCCTCATGAGATGCTGTTGACCAAGGAGATAAGCAGCAGCTGTGCACTCATTTTCACACCCAACATTACTGCCATTTGTCAAACATCGGCACAATGTGGCACCACCCATTGGAAATCTCTCACATCTCAGACCTATTTGGGGAGAGCTTATTTATGGGACTGGCTACCTTCTAGTCAGTGGCTTCTGTTGCTTTCACCCCGGCCTTCTGCATGATGCAGAAGAGCTGCTCTGCAGCCTGGTTATTCAGCTGCACCAGCACTTGTGTTGTGGCTACTGTTTGGCAGAGTGTCCCTGCCGTAGTATTAATCTGTAACCATTGTCGATGGCATTGTGCTGTTCCCAGAAGCACTGTCTGTTGCTTTGCACTAGGAGCTGTGCCAGAGTTTTGTGAAGTGTAATCTATCTTACATTGGGTGTAAGCTTTTAGCCACTGAAGTTGTGTGTCTTGGTGTCGTCTGGTGATGTACTTGGCAGGACCTACATCCTTTCTTCCCTGCCTTCCCCCAGGTTTGTTCCTGCTTGCTATTTGTGTATCTATTAGACAATGTTGTTAGTTATGCTGTCCTCTTTCTATCAGTGGTGCCTGAACTTTGTGGCCCATTCTGTCCTGGGTGGCAGGGATGCTGTTCCATGGTTGGGTTTTCCTTTGATCTTGCCTTTCCCAATTCCAGCCATGGTAGTCCACAGGAAATACCACACTGTGATGATGTACGTCGGTGTGAGTGAATTGGGCAATTGGCTCTCTTAGACTAGATGGGGTGCATTCACCCAGCTGCAATGACAGATGCCCATCTTTTGGAGACTCCTGTTCATAACTGAAGCAAAGCAGTAGGTTTTGCCTCACCTCTTCTGGGGAGGCACATGAAAAGGTTGGAGAGGAGGAGGTTTGTTTGTTGTCATGCAAAAAATTGTTGTAAATGGGGTAAATGTTGGAATATTGCATGGTGGTCCAGGGCAGGGCTGAGGATTTTGACAAGACTGTGAGCAGGAGTGCAGTCTGACTCATGTTTTGTTCATTTTCCTGAAAGTTGTCGCTTTGTTTGCTCATGTCACATTCAATGCTGCTGGTTCTCATAACCTCTTGAGCAACCAGCAGTTGTCAAATTGCAAACCTTTTGCAATGTATTACTTGTGGATAAAACCTACACCAAATCCAGGGTTGAAGGAGTGGAATGGGACAAATGAGAGAAACAGGTTTTTCACAAGCTTCTCTTAACTTAGCTGACCTATGTGGGTATGATTGTGTGTCCTGGGACTCTTGAAGGCTTGTCTGCATTTATTTGCTCTCAGCTCCTGAAGCTCCTCTTGGGCACGGAGGGGGTTGGGTTCAAGGACACACCTTGGCCAATCTCCATTTGAATCGGCATTATGCAGAAGCTGTATTGGCAGAACTAATACAGCAGCCCTTTTGGTGCCACTAATCACCTGCCTTAATGTTTTTTTCCTCCTTTCACCTCTAGGGCTGTCATGTTTCCCCATAACGTCCACTTATACAGTCCATTACTTTCCTTTCTGGACTGTTGCTGTGACTTTGATCCTAATGATCAAACAATGATATAACAAAGACTGGGTGGGTAGAGAGCTGTGGCGAGTTGTGGGATACTTCTTGCTTCAGAAGAAAATGGTTCCTCCTACTCGGCATTCTTCCAGCGACTTCCCCAGAGAAGTAAAGAGCAAGCTGATCCGTTAGTCTTTTGCCCTCTAGACTCATGTGCTCACATCTGTTCCTATCCTCTTTCTAATGGGGAAGCTTTTACTAAAGATTGTATTTTAATACTTATTGCCTAACTTTTCTGTATGTACTGGTTATTGGATTATAACTATATGGATAAAGTTGTCACGGTGGTTCAGAAATGGCTGTGTCTCATGTCATTCATGCAAGCACAATGGTACGAGACATTGCTGAATGCTCTTCTGTGCTATGACATAATCCACAAAGCAAATTTGACTTTGTTGTAAGTTAAGTTGGGGGAGAGGTTTGAAGGGTGCTTTGATCTTGCCCATCTATACCTGCCCACATTTTTGTGTGCGCACATGTGTGAGCGTAGGGCTGTTTATATGACCGTTTGGAGGTGGATAGGAGCCCAGGTAATCGCGTGCTACAACTGTCGGCTGCAAGCCTCACCCCTCTATGGAATCCAAACAGATTAGACAGTGACATCAAAAGATGTGAGAGGCACAAAAGTCCAGATGGCAAGGCGGAGGAGTCTCAGGAAAGAATCCTGAATGAATGAACCCATTTTTAACAGAGATCCAACTTGTAGGGACCAGGGACAGAGCTTTTTCAGTGGTAGCACTGCACTTAGGGAATTCCTTGCCCAAAGGGATTCATCAGATCCCCGCACTTCAGAATTCTGAATGGTCCTTGGAAGACCCACTGGTTTTGGCTGGCCTTTCACTGAACTTTTGAGAAAACCTGGTTAAGCTCTTTTTGGCATTCTACTGCCAGTTCTTGTGTGTTGCCTTTTCTTTATAATTTGGATTTCTTATGTTTTATTATGAATGCTTTTTGCAAAGGTATTTTTAGAAAAGTGGTATAAGAAATGTTTTAAACAAATCAGTGGCTCAGCCTGTCAGATGGACCTGCAAACTACATGAAAACTGATAATGTCCAAGTGGCTGCATTTGAATCTTTTGTTTCCATTTGGTGTTGCATGTAAATGCTTTATGTTGACAGAGTGGAAATATAAGCTTTAGGAAACTCCTGTCCCTCCCTTTGGTGGTGGTGACAGTGGGCAAAAGACAACCATACACATCTAGTCTTGGGTCTTGGAAAAGATGGGTCATTTAGTAGAAAACCTGTCTTGGGGAAAAAAGTCGTCTCAATAGGCGTTCTCAAACTTCAGTCCCCAGATGTTGTTGGATGACAACTGCAAATGACCACTGTGGCTGGGGATGATGGGAGTTGTAGTCCAGCATCTGGGGACCCAAGTTTGAGAACCCATGTTCTAACAGGTTTTATAATTCCACATAGGTTATGTCATGTGTGTGTGTGTCATGAAGATAAGGCAAGCAAGGTTATTTAGGACATATGCTGTCTGATCAAAGAGAAAGT
Source organism: Hemicordylus capensis (assembly GCF_027244095.1). NCBI lineage: Eukaryota > Metazoa > Chordata > Lepidosauria > Squamata > Cordylidae > Hemicordylus > Hemicordylus capensis. The sequence continues at coordinate 17,815,902 of NC_069664.1, read as the reverse complement.
TTAGCAAGTTTTTTTTCAGTTTCAAGGAAGGCAAAACAAGGGTGGTGGCAGTTACCTGTCTGTAGAGCAGCAGGCATGAAGGAATATTCCTTCAAGGAATATCAGACTGATAAGGGGATGCCCTTGCTTGACAGTAGTGGTGTGGCTTTTTGTGTGTGTTCATTCCCCACCCTGTCCTGGTCATGCTGGAATTTGGCAGCTCTGTTAGAAGTACATCTTAGTCTGAAAAGGAGAAGCTTACATGGTGGCTCTAGGCTAGGGTAGGCAAACATGGTCCTCCAAATATTGCTGAATTCCAACTCCCATTTGTCCCAGCCACAATAAATTGTGACTTGGGATGTGGAAATTGTCCAGAACTGCTGGAGGCCAAATTTGCCCATCCCTGCTCTAGGCAATGTCTTCCATACTTCACTGTGTTCAGAGCAGGGTAGCCAGGTGCAAAAGAGGACAGGGCTTTTGTGCCTCTTAGCAGCTGCATAGAGAAGGGATTTTTACCAGGTGCCATTTGTTATGGAAAAGTCAGGGAAAACCTGACCTGCAGAAATTATTTAATGTGACTTCTAAAGGCTACCCATCAAGAAGCATTTCTTTATTATTCCTAACTGAATTCCATACCCTCTTGTCCTTAACTTGGCCCAAGCCCTGGTCTAAAGCCCTGCTGGAGTGAAGTCAGTGCCTTTATGGAGACTTTCCTGGTAAGAGGAAAAATGTAGTAAGTCAATAGCTTCACTAGCTATCAAACTGATTCGTCGTCGTCTTTCTACATAATGAATAAGTGTTCATAACTGGGCTGGCCCAGTTTGATTAGGCTGTGCTTCAAGAACAGGAAGAATGCCATGCTTGCCTTCAGGGGAGTTTTAGAGCCGAGAAGCTCAGAGAGGTGGTTAAGAGAAGGCACGGCAGCCACTATCATTTAGTCCCTTTTTTGTTTTTTTTTTATTTGCAGTTTCCCGAGACAAAAACAAAGTCGGAATCATTTTTACACTTACAAGGCTCAGAAAGAAAAGACGGTGAAATGGCAAGAAAAAGAAAGGGAGAGTAAGTCAGAAAGAGGAAAAGATCCACCAGCATTCATGGGACAGACTAACAGCTCAGCTTTGCTTTTAGTTCTCATAGATATAGATATATATAGATTTTTTTTTCTCTTTAAAGGTCATGCAAAAGAAAATACAGTCCCCCCCTCCCCCAATCAAAAATACCCCCAGCAACGCACTTAGTTCCATAGTAAACAAGGTGAACACCAAAGGGGAGGAGACCCCAGTACATTAATGTTTAATAATGAAACACCTGTTTCAACATGCGGCTTGTAGTAATTTTTTGTCATATACATGGATGTAGAGACACTTCTCAGTTTGTCTTCCAAAAAAACCATACAAGCATATTAGGTTATGCCTGCATATGTGAATTCTCACTCTTCTTGCATGTTTATCCAGTAGGCACCACCCCGTCTTCCCACCCCTCCCCCGGAAAAGAAATGCAGAAAAAAAGGTGCTCTGAGAGAAAAGCCCATCGGTCAGAATGGGCTGGCTCCAACCACCATCTCCTCCCTGCTGTGCACTGGATGTTCCTGTCTTGGAAGCACTACCTCCCTGGGTGGGTGGGACTTGAGTTGTCCTGGTGGTTTGTTAGAGTGTGTGGGTGTGTGTTTCTGGAAGAGAAAAATATTCTTTGACCTGAGCCCAAGTCGTCTGCAATCTGTTCTCCTGAACATCCCCTTCCTTCTGCAGAGAGGACGTACCTGGGTCAGGGAGGGAAAAGATACGGGGAACATCCTCCTCCTCTACGTTTCTAGAAAGAGGATTGTCACTTAACACTTCCTGCAGCCTTGAGCTCCTCTCAATTCTTCTCGAGCAGGTTTGGTGTTGCAGTGCAAAGCCCTGGGACAGGGCAGGAGTAAGAGATCCAATCTCTTTGATTAAAGTGCTTTCAATGCTGTGTCAGTGCTGATGGGATACCCCACCCACCAATGCCCACCCTCCCTCATTCTCCCACCCCTCTCCCCCCATTCTCCCACTCTTGCTCAGTCATTCTGTCTTGGTCCAATGTGCCTTTACATTCATTAGCCACGGGGAGTACTGCATGAGGTGATGACCTTGGAAGAGGACTTGGACAAAGGCCTCATTTGAATGCCACATAGCTTGCCATGCTAGACAAAATTCAGCAGATACAAAATCAAGAGCACAATAGGTTTCCCACTTGCTTTTTCATGCTTCCTTTTCACAATGGAATGAACAGGCAGGCCTACTCTAATCTTAATAACATCAATGGAAGAGTTATTCCTGAAGACCCACCCATGCTTGAGAATTCTCAAGCAGTTGTATTTGGATGAAGAAACAAACGTGCAAGGGTGTTTCATTACACATAAGGCTTGAATGAGCTTTATCTAACTACTGAACCACAACCTAACCTCAAGGGACAGATATCCCTCCCTCTGCCTTCAAGTCAAGGGGCAGGCACTGTCCAAAGGGAAACTTGCATTGCCAAATCCATTAACATCCAAATCCTGCACTTAAGCAATTTTCTATCAGCTTTCAGAGAGTGTGAGTTGGCAACTTCCTCATATTTACCAAAAAGGAGAAGCAATATATATTGTGAAAAGCTTGGAGGAACTTTCCCCCCCTCAAATGCTGATTTGCAAAAGGCACATTTTTTCCCATGTGTGGCCTAACAGGCTTCCACTATCTCACATGTTGATGGGCAAGAGAACTAACCTGAGATTCCTATCAAACCCATAATCTTTTCCCCAAATACCAATTTCAGGGAACCAACTACCTTCCAGATCTGTAAATGTGAAACTGCACATGTGCAATGCACAGTAATTGCAGGCACATCTGATACTCCTCCCGTTCCCTGATAGTCATAGCTTCAGTGGGTTGAACCACTGTGAGTCCAGCTGACACGAATGGTAAGAAGAGATTTACCTATTATATTGGGACATACACCAAACCCCCTCTTGCAGCCCCTGACATGCTTTCTGTATGAACTGTGAACATAGAAAAATGTACGCAATGAATCTCCTGCATGTCACTCCCCTCTTCACCTAAGCAGATTCAAACCATAGTGTACGCTCAGCAAAACAAAAGCAAGGAAGGGTAAATATGGCACCAGCTATGCTTAACAGGCAGGTTCTGTGGACTGAATTTATGGACTGGTCCAGATGTTTTAAAAATGTAACGTCTGGTTTCACTGCTCCATCCTTCACTGCAGGCCAGCTTGCAAGCACCACAGAAAAGTTATTTGTATATACAACCTTATGCTGCAATCAGGGCTAGACAAGCACATCTCTGCTACCTACTCACCACTGTCTACATAAAATGAGAGATTTGCTCATCACCAGAGCATTATACATACTGTTATCTCTATTCAGCCATTATGTTCTGTTTGCATACAGATGCCTGTAGACCTTAACATATGTTTGTGTGAATGACTGTAAATACGTTTTACAAGTGAGCCTGAGTACAGACCACCTCAAATGCAGATGGGATACAGCTAGCAAGTGCACTACTGTATGTGCATGGAGCATCATGTGTGACTAACTGTACAGGTTAACAGATCCGCACCTGCATCTAGATTGCCTATGCATTGACTGTAACGTGAGTAGCAGCAGGAGAACAATGGTTGCTAAAGGGGCAGCCTGGAGAGTGCCATGTATCGTGGATAGATTTGTTAGAAGTGTAAGGCTGAATAGCTTGACTATATGAAATCCTAAAGGGTTGGCAGATTTTTTTTTACGCTTGCTTCACTCCTCCATCATATTCCATCTATGCCAGGAGACCCTTCATCTGCTGCAGTGTTTGACTTGGTTTTCAAGGGCTGGCAGATTTCATAAATGCCAAAGAGTCTGTGTATGGAAGGGAAAGGTTTGGTTGGTCCAGCTTCTCCCAGCATGACTAGCTCAACTCCCATCAAGAGCAACTTAGACTAGATCCTGCACGGTAGAGGCAAGAGAGCTAACCTAAAAACCCATTCCTTAAAATTATTTGATCGCCTCATCCCCACAGTGGCATCTTGAGTGACCAGTAATTTAAATAGTTATTTTAAGCAATTATTTAAATAGTGAACAGCAGTGTCTTTTGCCAGATCAATCAATGCTCATTCTTCTTGGCTGGCATGAACATTGGTTTTTATTGGCTTATTTACATGTTTCATGTAAATAAAATATGCAGGCAAGGCATGCCTCATTCTTGACATTTGAAAACACTCTATATTCATGAGCTTAATTTTGTGGCTTCATATCTGGATGTTCAGATTGCAAGAACCCCAAGTCCATCTAGCAGACTCTAGAGGAAGTGACACAGGGCAATCTAAACCACTTTGGGAACTTTCTGTTGAAAAGTGGTATATGAATATTTGTCTTCATTGAATCCTGGCAAGCACTTCTACCTAATGCTTAGAAGCACCTACCAAGTAAGATGACCCTACTGTACAAGTGACCAGATTCGGGGCCACTGAAACAATGCGTGGTCCAAGGAGTGCATACCCAGAATCCCTTGAAGTAAGTGTTACAAGAAACATTGAGATATGCTACTCAGATCTCACATTCCTTATGGCCCCAGAATACTGGGTAAGGGATTCTGGCATGAAGCGGCAACCTGGTTAATTGTCAGTGTTGCAGTCTCAGTAGAAATAGGCATACAATGTATGCTTCTTGCCACCTACTGCTGGGCACTTATATATAATCCAGTAGGAAGAGGAATGTTCATTCCCAGTCTCTGTTTATTCTATTAGAAGCTGTCTTGGTGCTGGCATCAAGACACAATGATATGGAAGCTTTCCCTGAGGATCAGACACACACTCAGATGAGAATAATGGAAGACTCTTTAGCACTGACCTGCTTGCTCCAAAGCCTTTTTTTCTGAGCTGCCAACTACTTCGCCTGTTTAAAGAGCCTGCTTCACGCATGATATTTTCCAAACTGCAACTTTATTTCTGCAAGACAGGACTAGTAAGAAGTGGTTTGACTTGGTTTTCAAGGACTGACAGATTTCATAAGCGCCCAAGGGGCTGTGCATGGAAGGGAACAGTTTGGTTGGTCCAGCTTCTCCCATCATGATGGAAGTTGCATGTCCCAAATTCTCACAATGGACAGAATCCAGACAAGGTTAGTCATGACTCCCATCAAGAGCAACTTGGTCTGGATCCTGCGACCAGCCCTCGCACCCTTCCCTCTGGAAGGGTCATGTTCATCCTGCTCATGTTCTCAAGCAGCCAAGGTCAAACCAATTAAGTCCTATAGTTGGGCAGGTCAAGGTCAAGTTCTTGCTGATTAAATTCACAGGCAGCTGGTTAAGGTAAGAACAATCTGAGGCAGCTGTGTGAAACAGGAGGATGCTGGTTTGGATGGGGCTTGATCTGCCAGGGCTGTCCTTGTGTTCTTGAGCACTCCTCTAGAACCTCAGCCAGCTTAGAACCAGTAACCTTACCTGTGGGCTTCCCTGTAAGGCAGCCTTAGGTATGTTAACATCGTCCGGAGCTACAATGTGATATTGTAATGTTGGAGATATAGCAGATACTAGGCCTTGCAGTGCAACAGGATGAATGACCTCAATTTCTTCCATTCATTGATCATATACCTCGGTTCTAAGTTACTAGTGATAGGAAATTGCCAAAAGGAGTGTGTTAATGTGCTGTTGCCCATAATTTCATATGACCAGAAAATCTGTCATGTATCATTGCCAAAGAGTAGCCTTTCCTCCTCTAGCTATAGCTAGCAGAAAAGCAATGATGTAATGGGTTTGATAGTTTAGCAAAGGCTTTCTTTGGTAACCATGGCATTACCTCTTGCCCTGCCTTCAGTGGCCACAACTGATTATGATTCTCTTTAGCACTCTTCCAGATATTGCTGGAACCAGCACTGGCTGCAGGCAAACAGAAAGTGCTTCATTAAACATGTGCTTGCTAGCATGGATGTTTACTGTGATTGTTGCCACATTGGTTTGATGGTACCTGAACCTCCCATGTTGATCCTCCTAATGATTCCTGGATGGGAATCACACACCCCAGGAATTCTGATCAGTGCTCCTGTTGACAGGGAAAAGCATCCTTGGGCTCAGGGCATGTCTGAGTCTTAGTCTCTCCATCCATACTGACTTTCATGCTTTCTACATATATATATATATATATATGCTCCCCGCTTTTGGGATTTTGGGCTGATGTTTGAATTGTTTCCCCTATGGTAATCCTAAATGTACACAATCTTATGAAAGAATTATGAAGTCCATGGTGCTGTGCACCATAGGTGGTGATGGCTGGAAGATTGTACAACTTGTCATCTTTTGATCATCAAGCTTAGGAAAATTCACATCTGAATTTTCTGTCCTTGGGCTATCCAAACATAACCATCAAATCTTACATTTTACAGTAGCATTTTACCAGGCAGTGGCACCCCCTTGTCTAGAAATAGGGATGCCCTCCCAACAGCCATGAGCTGAAACCATTCGGCCCAAGGCTCCCCATGTCACTTAATCAAAACTCTCAAGGTTTAAACTGTCACTGCTTTGGCAAAGCAAACATATTCCACTGGAGGCAGGAGGTAAGATTCTTCTTGAGCAAGGCAGTTCTTCCTGCTTTCCTATTCACAAGCCTATTTCTAGGCTGCTTCCAAATATTTTTGACTCTTTTTTAAAAAAAAATCTTGAAGGGGAGGTCTAGTGGTTAGAGGACTAGTACTGTTCACATTTCTGGCAGTCCCACTGGGAGAGCTGTTGGCAGTGATAAAATTATGGGGGCGGGAGGAGAGGTAGGGAAGCTCTTAATGAGATCCACAAGTCCCACATCCTGATTTCAGCCAATTGAGGGACCCCTCTAACCCTTCTAAAAACCCTAATTTGAGCACTGGCAACTGGCAGCCCTATTTCACTAAGGTAAGCTCCCACTTCACTAGAGTGAACCCGACTTCACTAAATAAGCTCCTACTAGGGTAAGCTCTGCAGAATATGATGAAGTTCTTCAGTGGAAAACTGGACCAAGATAAATCACTGGAAGAAATGATGAGAAAGAACTGTTTTCCTCTATCTTCCAACCATTGCCTGGACACTGGTTAACTCACTGTAGTCCGAGGGAGATGTTAGCTGTCTTTATTGTATTAATGGAAACAACCCAATAGAGGCAAAGCAAGGCCACAAGTAGGAGGTGGCATAGCTGAGGTCAGAGATTAAAAAAACAGCCAGTCTCAGATGATCACACCACAAAGCAAACTAGAAGCACTCCTGTTCTCAGTCTTACTATGGACAAATGTTTTCAGATGGCCCATCCATCCTTTCCTTCATAAAAAGCAATATTGCCCTTAGAGCACTATACAGCTGGAAGTTACAGTACACATATTTAACAAAGAAAATGATTGAGAACAAGCCACAAATCAGAGTGCTGAGGTTGCGATGCACCAATGAAGTCATCACCAGCCTGCTCGCTTTCAAATTCTTGCTTTGATGGGATGAAGGGAGTGTGGGTGTGAATTTCCAAAGGGCCTCTTATCTTTGCCTGATTTGAAACCCAGGGCTGTTTGCCAGTGATGAAGCACAAGCTACCCTTACCTCTTTATTCCGCCCTCCCCCCCCATGCTTCAACTCCCATCACCACCACCTCCCCAACTCTAGAGGGAGTCTTGGGCAACCTTTTAACTCCAGCCAATCCTACCTAGCCTACTCGCTTTGCTGGCAGGCACCCACACTATGAATAATGGCTTGGTTGGGGATTGCTTACACATCCATCCAAGGAAGTTGCTAATGGCACACTGAGCAGGGTCAGGAGGAGTGTGTTCTCCCAGTCTCATAGCAAGATGTTGCAGACCTCCAATGCTGATTCCCTGTAGCCATGGCCAAGGGGAGCAGCTAAACCCACCCATGCCGTGCTATCAATTCAAAGGCAGGAGCAGAGTTTGGGCAGTGAGATGCTGAGCAGTGGGGGTCCCCTTTATGAATGAATCTGAAGAGGTGGGAGAAGGAAGGCTGAAGGAGGAGGGGGGGAGGCCTCTAATAATGAGCGTCCTGATGATTTTCTTGGCAAATGTCAGCCCCCTCCTTGTACAGGCACAGTAATATAAGCAACGGGGCTGGTGGCAGTACCTCCACAGCGTATGATGCAGCTCTACACCTGGCCAATAGAGGGGGAAACCCCCACTCCTCTCTCTGCTCAGGCTTGGTCCATTTGCCTGCTTCAGCACGGCTTGTCTGGGCTGCCTGCAGAGTCGGCTCTTGCTCACAAGAACAAAGAACTCTTAGCCAATCCACTCCTCCTCTTCAAGTGAATTCACAGGTCGAGAGAGAGAGAGAGAGAGAGAGAGAGAGAATGGCAAGCCCAAGCTTAGCTCCTCCCAGGCTGATGAAGACTGGGAACAGATTGCCCAAAGGCGGCACTGACTGTCTCCCCACCCCACCTTCAAAATGGCCACATTTTGCTCCAATGGAAAACCTGGGTGGAAGTGGGGCTGCAACCTTAGGGAGCAGCAGATGACAGAATACTTCGGGAGAGGTATCTGTGGCTCCCTTTTCCTGGGGAGTCAGTTCCCAAGAACTGGAAGCGGATGAAGCTTTGAAGTGTCAATCCTCTCCTCCCTGGCTCTTTGAGTCTAACTGGCACTGCTGTTCCAGCCAGACTTTTTGCAACAGGGACTCTCCCTTTCCCCATAACATAACAAAGCCACGGCATGGGCCTTATCACATCAACACCACTGTTGGTAGCCCTTGGTGAGAGATCGGGATGCTTGGAAATGTGAGCACAATGAGAATCCAGACATTCAAAAACCTGCAGTGAGACTTCTCCCTAAGGCTATGTTCCCCTTTGTGTAAGAACCCATCCGTCAGGCCAGGACCAACAGCCCCTGGGAACTCATCAGCCCTGGGTTAGTCTGGGAGGGGCCCAGAAACCGCAGGCCCCAGAAGGGGTCACCTCCTATCCAAAAGAAGAACAAAATAAAGAGTCTGAATAATTATAATCATCGTCATCATAATCCACAACCACAGCTAGAGGAGAAAAAGAAACGGGCAGCCCGAGAGCTCGGGAAGAGCATCCTCCGCGAAACAAACAGTAACACAGGTCACAGAGTTCCAAGCGCGAACACGACCACTGGAGAAGGCCCATGCTTTGGCAGAGAATGCAAATACTGTAAAAGTTTTTTTTTTGTGGGTTTTTTTGTTGTTGTTTTGTTGGTTTTTTTAAATTTTTTTTTTCACCTAACAAACTAACACCGTTCAACATGGGGGTCGACACAGGGAGGTGGAGCCTTATTGTTTGAAGTTGAAGCATTTTCATTGCAACACCGAGTCACCTGAACAGCCGGACGGACGGACATAAAGAAATGGACTCAGGGACGGGAGGCACAGTCTGGCCACACTGAGAGTTGGACAGCTGGGCTGGTTTGGCTGGGTTTGCTGATTTTTTGACATTTTATTTCTCTCTCTTCTTTTTTTTTTTTAAAGATTCATGTCTGGTTGGGGGGTTTGTGTGTGTATGTGTGTGTGTGTATGAGGGGGGTTCTTTGTTTTTTTTGCAAACACAGGCACTGGAAATGAAAGACGGGAGGACGGGGAAGGGGGACACGAGCATGCGGGCACGTGCTTGCCACCGCTGCTCCCGGCTAGCGGCTCAGCTCAAATCGCCGTCTCCTTCGGGATGAAACCAGAACAGCAGCGTTAGTTCTGAAAGACACAAGCATGGAGGGAGAGGCTGTGACCGACCACTCGAGACATCCAGGAATCTCGTCTGGGTCTTTTCATATTGGCTGACAATGAAAGTGGGGAGTGGGCCAAATACAGAAGTCATACAAAATGTGCACATTTCCAAGAGGCAGAAGTAACTGGTTGACATGCAGAACAAGGATACATCGGTGCAGCGAGAGAGCAACCTGACAGAACTGTACCAGTCTAGCAGGCATGTGGCAATTTTTGATGCTGTCCCCTTCCACAGGAAACCCTCTGTGCCACCAGAGAATATGTCCCTGGGAGCTGCACAAACTTCAGGGATATATTTTCGGGTGGCACAGAGGGCTCTTGGGGAAGGGGAGGATGTCAAAAACTGCCCCTTCCACACTGCACTGGTGCAGTTAGTTGGGTGGTTCTGTTAGACTACTCTCTCATTGCACCAGGACATCCTTGCTCTGTATGGCAGCCACTTACTCTCAGGGGTGTGTTCAGATGTGCAACATTTCTGTGCTGAGCCTGTTACAGAAGCGCATTCACCGCCATTTAGGCGATCTGGCTTGGGCTCAGAGGAAACCTGTTTTTTCACCTTACAATGAAAGCCAGATTGCAACGTGCTGATTGGCCAGCCCTGATGAAGCCACTTTCCCCCTTCTTAGAGTGGGCTGTGAACAGCACTTATAGTCTGACCCTTGCGTCAGTCACAAAATCACCTTCTTCCCTCATTCCCAGAGCAGAAGTTTATGTGTTAAAAAAGAAAGAAAGTTATAAACAAGAAAAGAAAAAAAACACTCCAGAAATGCCAAACATTTAGGCAGAAATTTTCAAGAACACGGGCTTTCAAAAGCAGGCTGCCTGACGGAAGTACAGGGATTCAATGCAGATTGTCCCTTGAGGCATATATTTGAAGAGTGAAGGCAGGAGCGAGAAAGCAGAGGTTGCTGCAGGAAAGAAGGTGGCCCCTGCCGCTGCTCCTGTTTCCAGAGACGGTTACACTCCATCTCTCTATCACACCTGCACGTGTTAGTCTTTGCTCATAGCCACTCTTGCACACACCTATGCTTGCCCCTCTTCCAGTCTCCTCTTCCCCAGAGATGGAAAGGTTCTCCTTCCCACACAGGGTGACTTGGCGGGGCCCACTCCTTGCCCCGGCTTACCTTCACTGGAGTGGTGCCACCGGTGCTCCCGAGCAGTGGAAGTGGACGTTCTGCCACTTGCCATCGCGGCGGTGCCAGACACGGGTCTCTTCAGACTGGCAAGTGCGGGGACGGCCCTGCCCGTCAATGTACTGCGTCAGGCGAATGTAGGCGATGCAGGCTGCGTCCTCCCCAATGATGTGCACGTGAGGGTTCAGGATGGTTGTGTGGATGGGCTTGTTGTTCTTAGATAACACTGGAACGGCAGGAACAGGAAACTCAAATTCACAGGGAGGTGGGTGTTGTGGGGTGCGAGGATAGACTAGGACAGGAGCAAAGAAGTTAAGAAGATGCAATCAAACTGGAAGGAGAAGATATGTGGACACGTGGATGGACAGGAAATGACAGATGCATTAATTACTGTTGATGGTGACAGACATCCAGCAGCTGTGGAAGAAGGGCTGTGGGTCTACAAGGAGCCTTCAGCCTCCCAGCACTGGAGCCTTCTTGCGCAGCAGACTGGGTACAGAGGGGGAGGGGAGCGATTTTTATATCTCTCCCCTTCCCTCAAAAGGCATTTCCACTTGTATAAGTATGTTCCCGAGGGCTGCATGACCCTCTTAGACATTACACAGGTACGGGAATACCTGTGTATAATGGGAAGAGAGGTAAAACAGACTGTTGAAGCAAGATTGTTTGTTTAAACATTTGTATACCGCCCAAAACTTACGTCTCTGGGCGTTTCATGACATGCAGAGCTCTTAGTTGAAGAGCTCTACGTGTTACAGCTGAATAACAGGTAGAAACGAGGCCAGAGGAATTTACCCCAGATAGTGGGTTGGAGCGTGGAGGACCTAGCCAAGTTGTAAGTTGTGTTTCAATGGTTATGATGTTGTAGGCCAGGACGATATCTTGGATTGGACATCAGGTCCCATGCCCTCATGGCATGAACAGCATGGGCCATCAAATTCACTTGTTCTTTGGAGTTCAGCTGGAGCTGCCACACCTATAACTATCCCTGTAAACCAAATATTTTCCCCTTTTAATTGAATTTGCTTCCTTTTAAAAATCGAGAGTGCCATATGTTGGCCACTGAGTCAACTTGCACAAAAGCACAAGACTGCCAGCGGTTCCTTAGAAGCCTACAGCAGCAAAGGTAGCTCAGAACTGCCCGAGTTACACTGCATAACATGACAGTCAATGACAATTAGTTATGATGATGATGGAAAACTCTGCTCTCAGTTATCCTGGAAGAGGAGCACACCACAGAATCCATGCAACAACAGGTACTCACAATTCTCGAAGTAAAATCTGTGGAAGTCCATCCCTTCAACAAGGTTGCCCAAGGCTTCAGGTTCAAATGAAGTTAGGCCTGGATCACAGATTTTTCTGGACATACAGAAAAGCACAGAGATGGGCAAAGGATGAATCTTTCTGCAGCAGGAGGTGAACCTAACCTCCATGGATAGTCTTTCTCTGATTTTCTGAAGAAGCCTGCATGCATAGGTTTGGGGGCTGATCTACTATTCTAGGTACTGCAAGAGGGACATGTGATGTTTCTCCTCTTTTCAACAAAGCAATGGAAAGTTGGGCTCTTGTTTTCCACCATAAATGTTTATTCAGAGAAATAGTGTATTTATTCTGATGTGCTATATAATCTCAAGAAACTGGTTATGCATGTCAACAGTACTTTTCTAATTATGAAAGCGGCACAGGAGAAGCACAGTACCCAGAGGACTATAGCCCAAGAACTGTGGAAGAGATTTAATCTGAGAGTTTTTAGAAGAATTGGTTACATGACTGCAAGAAGCTGCCTTCTGCTGAGTCTCTATGCCACCTAGCCCAGTACTTTCTACTCTGACTGGTGGCAACTCTAAGGTCTCAAGTAAAGAGAGATCTCTTATCACCAGCCTGGGATGCCTGGCGACTGAATCTGGAACCTTCTGCAACGCCAAGGATGTGCTCTACTAACCACTAAGCTTATAACTCCTCCCTAAAGAAGCAGCTCATCTCAGATGGGGTTGGAACCCACAATCCCTGGTTTAGGAGGCTAGTGCCTTATCCATTAGGCTACTGGACTAATGAAGCATAGTCAACCCTTACCCACCACCCACCTGAATCTCAGCTAGGACAAAGATTGGGAACAGAGGGCTCGGGTGCTTTGTCATATCCAAATTCAGTTAGGATTCGACAGGTGTTTCACATGAAACGTCCACAGAGGAGTTTTTCAAGCCACAAGAGGCTTCTGTGGAAACTCAGTTGAAATATACTGGTCCACAGTGTGGGAAGACAAGACAGACATAAAGACAATCATAAGAGAGCAAAACATACTAGCTAATGGGAAGGAAGGGAAGAGCATTTAGGTGGCCCTCCCCATTAAAATCAGTTTTTGGAACTGTGCTAGTTGGTCCAATAAACTAATAAAAGTGTTCTGGGAAAAACGTGTTTTGGGATTACAAAGCTAGATGCATCACTACAAATTGGTTTTAGAAGAGCCTGTCCCAATGGCCCATTCTCTGGAGTGAAGGCAAGGCTCTCCATATTCTTCCTATGGTCAGTGATGGGTACTCACGCATAGGCCTCAAAGTCCCCATTGTTCACAGCTTCTATCAGCTGCTCAGTGATCTTGATGATTTCCTGCTTGCGGGCTGCAAATAGAGGAACGAGCAGAAGACAGGAAGAGAGAGAAGACATATCTGGGGTTAGAGAGAGGGGGTGACCTGCATGGAAACCTGGAGGTGCTCTAGCAGAAACCCAGTCTCCACAATTCCCTGTGCATGGCCCCTCCACCACACCTGGGAGTTTATAGAAACCACTTCTCTTTGAGCAGGTCCTGTAAGGTGATTGCTCTAAGTCAGCATGTTCTCAGAGCATTATGGATGGGCATCCTTCCTACACAGAAATGCCACCATGGCTGGTAAGAGAGGCTACCTCTGTGCAGACTGAAGGACATAGGAAGCCTTCTTCCTTATTGTGCCTCTAGTACAATAAGTAGCGGCTTGGCCTAACGAGCCAAGGGGGCGGCAAACGAGGTGAAGCTGCCTCTGGTTTTTGGCAGCTCTGGTTGCTCCTCTCTCCTTCATCCCTGGCATTGACGAAAGCTGTGCTGCCTGCAGGTTATAGCAGCACGCAGCTCTACCTCATGAACGGCCAGCCTGCAGGCAGTGTGGTGGCGGTGGCGGCGGCGGCGGGGGGAGGGAGGGAGGGAGGGAGGGGGAGAGAAAGGAGCAACTGGAGCTGCTGGGAACCAGAGGCAGCTGCACTTCATTCGGTCCCCTGCCCCATTAGGACAAACCATTAATACTACTACTACTTTCAACAAAGTTTCCAAAGTAGTTTACATAGAAAAAAAAAGAGAGAGAGAGAGATGGTTCCTGTCCCCATCCCCAAAGGGCTCACAATCTAAAAAGAAACATAAGGCAGAGACCAGCAACAGCCACTGGAGGGATGCTGTGCCGGGGTTGGATAGGGCCGGTTGCTCTCTCCCAGATACATATAATAGAACCACCACTTTGAAAAGTGCCTCTTTGCTCCGTTAGCGGGGGTCTACTGTTTAGCACAGAGACTACTGTCCTCCCACCCTGGGAGAGAAAAGAACAGGGTGAAGGACCTCAGTGGGGACTGCTTACTCTGACAGACAAACTTTGTGGAGAGAAAAACTTTAGAAACCCAGAAGTTTTCCCCAGGACAATATTAAGAACCCTTGCTTGCCACGGACATCCCTCCGCCCCCCCCCCCCACATAAGAGCATTACATTCTCCCTCTTCTGGGACTGCCCACATCCCTCCTACAAGGAAGCGATCAGAAACTCCACACAGATCTGTAGCCAGCGCATGCGCGCACGCACACACACACACACACGGAAGATCTGGGGAGATGCAGGGCATTTGCAAGGCACCCAGGCGACCCAGTTAGAGCAAGGACTATGAATAATGCAGTGGACGTGGTGTCAGAAGCTGTGCCAAGCATCTCCTTGAAGCAGAAGCCTTTGGAAACTTGTGCCCTCTCAGGCCCTGGAGCATCCATTTCATGCTCGCTGGGCCTTGATGTAGTGCACAACGCAGACCTTCCACTCCCATAAATAGTTCTCCTCCCAGAACAGAAACACAGGTTGGATCCCAACTACACTACAGCTTGGAGCCAAATCAGATGATGAGAGATCCATTATTGGGTCTCCACATTAAAAAAAAACACAAACCCATGTAGCAGCTGCAGGAGGAGAGATGATTCCAATGGGACTATGGTGTTAGGAAAGGAAAGGTTTAACTCACTCCCCTGCTCTGTTTTTTTGAGTAACACTGCCCTTCAGGGCTGCTATTTGCCCCATCGGGAAAACTTCTGTATCAGTACCAATGTGCTTTCCCTTGTGGGACAAATACAATCCCTTGATTCAGTGGCAGGACATCTGCTTAGCATACAGAAGGTCAGTCCCTGGCACCTCCAGAGAAGGCTGAGAAAAATATCTGCCTGAAGCCATGGAGATCTGCTGCCAGTCAGAGTGGATAACTCTGAGCTAGATGGACCAATGGTCTGACTCAGTATAAGGCAGCATCCTATGTTCCTACATAGCTACTTGCCAGGTGTGGGGTGGGGAGAATAACAGTTTCAACTGAGAAAAGAGCATGGGGAAAGTGGTTAAAAAAACATAAATCCTCCTCCAGCTTCCCAGTATGAATGAGGCTCCCCTCGTGGTTGCTACCATTTCAAAACAAAACAAAAACCTGCAGGAGATCTTTTTGTGAGATGCTGTTCTACTTTGCGTATGGTCTGTTACCACCTCCGCCCCGCTTAAAATATTCATATTACTTTCTCCCTACAGCTTTGCTATTCCAGGTCTGGATCTCCTGTTTCTTAGTAAGGCACATCCCTCATTCACCTTCATTTAAAAACCCTGTCCTGCTTTCTCTCATTGGCTTGCCAACCTTCTGTCTGCTTAGGCCTTTTAATCTCCCAGTTTTCTCAGCCCGCATGACAGAAACAGGACTTTCCCCAATCCAACAAGTCCCTCTTGCAGAGCTCTTTGGCCTCCCTCTCTGTAGCCTCAATAGCGCCAACCCTTTAGCATTCACAAAAGTGGTCCTCTCTTAATTCTCCCTCTGCACAGATCTCCCCAGCATGCAGCAAAATGATCTGGAAAAAACTGACGGACCTGGGCAATTTCCAGTCAGTCCTCTAATGCGTTTATTTCAAGGTATAAATACGGTCAAGATCCTTCTCTCTCATTTATTTTTAATTTCATTTTCAGGCATAATCTTGCCCTCGATCTGGCCCTCTCTCCCATTGCAAAATGTCAGATTACAGACACAGCACAAATGCAAAGTGCCACTTTCATCTGAGGCAGACTGTGGAGATTCCCCTGTCTGAGCTGATGTCAACTTTTAATGAATATTTTTCAAACTGTGTGGATGTAGGAAGAGGATGTGTGTGCAAATGGATGACAAAAACGTTCCAGTTAGCCTCTTTGAATGGAACCTTTCCATTTCGCTGGGTTGATTTTGTGCTCTTTGAACATTCTTGATTAGTACCACTGGATGATGCCTTGCAGAGCAATCAGTCCATGTTCATATGAGGGTGGGGGTCAATATGAACAGCACTGTGGCAGAGGGTTGGACTAGGACCAGGGAGACCTGAATTCAAGTTCTTCCTCACCCATGAAACTCACTTGGTGACCTTGGGCCAGTCACTATCTCTACGCCTAACCCACCTTACAGGTCTGTTGTGAAGATAAAATCAGAGAGGAGAACCAGGTATGTCACCTTGGACTCCTTGAAGAAAACGTGCGATTAAAAAAAAGTAATACCTCAACAACTCTTTCAGAGAGCAACCCTGCTTTTAGCCAAATTTCTTCCCTTTGAATGATGCCAAGGTACAACATGGGGAACTTCTAACTGGTGTCATTCCAGATTAACTCATAACTACCATTTAGTGAGAGAGATGATTTGTGAGCCCAGGATTTATCCCTCCCATCGTTTGCCGAAAGGTTTTTGAATCCTATAATGTTAAGAGTTGGAAGGGACATTAATTCAACTCTCTGTTCAGTGCAGGAAACTGCTATAGGATCTCTAGGGAAATGTTGGCTTAACACTACCCTTATGTCTATATTGGTTAAAAAGCCGTATACATGGCAGCTGGGTGATTAACCACACTGGGCCATCCTAAACCCAACAGGCTGTCCCAGTCCCACACAAAGTTCCCATGGTTATAAATATACTAAATCCCAGATGGAAAATCAATGCACCTTAAAAAAAGATGCCCAGAGTAACAACAAACGGGGGTGGAAATCAGGGACAATCAATGAAGAAACACAGCAAACCTGCCCCAGTGTGTTCTCTTTCAAAGTACAAACTCTGCACCCATTTCAGTTCCTCCAATGCCCTTTCTTCCCCTTGTCTCCTGTCCTCTATATCCCAGCAAGTGTGCATATCTAAAATCATTTATGTCCATTTTAATACCCCATCCTATCCTGTCCACTTCTGTACTAATATGAGTAATATTAGTCACTAATTTTATTCATATTTCAATTTCATATTTCATATTTCAATTTCACTCTCCACTTCTGTCACTAATATGAGTAATGTATTTTATCAATCTGCACAGGAAAAAAAGCACTGGAAAAAATGGGGAGTTCTGCCCTTTCATCACGCTGATTACAGAGAAAAAAGCATAGCTAAAGCACGTAATGTTCACATTGAGCTATCTTGGTGACATGTACTAAGTCTTGGGGAGGGAAACCTCTCCACAGTGCCCACGGAAAGCAAGCATCATTCTGATCCTGTTCTGCTGCATGTTTCTCCTAGAGAATAGATGTTATGTCTCAGGAGAAACAAATGCCTTTCAACAACAACAACAACTCCCAACCCAGTCAGTTCTTACCTGTGAGCTTGCCAGTCATACTTGCTTCCACTTTGAACTGAATATCTCCCTGTGCCCTGCTCTAGCACTATTTGGCATCTCAGCTCATGTTCACTGGTGTCCCCCTCCAGCTGCAAAGGTACCAAACTGTCATCCATCTCTGTAAATGAACACCACTGCCAGGGACTCCCAGTTTCTTAGCAGGAGAAAGAGAGGTCAAGGCAGAGAGCGGGGAGAGAGAGAAAGAGAGAGAGGCACTGCAGTCCTTGTGGCCAACCATCTCTTGGGCAAAGGAAACCTTTTTTCCATTTCCCCTGAAGAGCTCACTGAAAAGCTGTGCCCTTTCAGAGCTTGATATAAAATGCATCCCTCATAGACAAGCCTCTGCTAATGCTGAGTGTGCAGCTTTGGATGAGACCTGAATCGATCCAAATTGATACTCTCCTCAACCTTTGAATCCAAAGCTGCTCATAAGACATGCTCACATTTCTGCGGCCCTCTGCTAAAACAAACTAAGCACCTGAATTACAGGGAGAAACCCTCAATGAAATCCACAAGACACTCTCACAACTCTTTCCAGTTGTGCTACCTTCTACAAAAAGTAGCTAAAAGGCTGGTATTAAAAGCGAGCGGGGGGGAGAGAACCTCTCTGCCCCACCTCAATTCAAGCATTGGCTTAGCAGTGCTAAAAACATGGATGGGAGCTGATGAATGCTCCCTGCAGGGTTCACACCAATGAATGAATTAATCCTGTATGCATCAGAGGGACCTGTATTTGTTACTGAACAAATTAACCAGTCATTTCTGGAAGATTAGATGGTAAATTAAACCTGTGGAATGGATGAGATTCTGTGGAATCGTTCATTAAACAACTGGGAGGGGGAAGAGCTGGGGATGGGCAGAAAGGTCATAGGGACAATTGGCCTCTTCTCTGTGCAAAAACCCTGCAAGGGTGGAGCTACTAAAACAAACCAAGATTAAACTGTGATTTGCGGGTTCGGACATCACACGAGGCCATGATTAGGATAAACAACCAACTTCAAGCCTCAGGCTCAGATCATGGTTTGACTGCTTGAAATAAGTTCAGACATACAAACTAACCACAGTTAGATGAAAGAAGCCATGGTTCTGTATGATCTGAACCCACCAAAGCAAACACCTACACCATTTGGACACTTGATGGAAATGCAGTGCTTCACACCAAGTGAACTTTTATGTTAGTTCACACCAAGTCAACTTTTATGTTAGGCACCCATATGCAATGCAACTTGGATCATCGGCATTCTTTGCTAGCCAATATTACACAAGCATAAATGTCTATGCAGTGAAGCTAAAACACCACACAGTGTTAGGCTGTTCTCTTACACACACAGTTTAGAACTGAATTATTTTCCAAGTCTGGACAGAACTGGGGCCCAGCTGCAGGCCTCAAGAGCCCCCACTACTTACGATCAGAAGGCAGAGGGTTTGCGATGAGTGGAAGTGGAAAAAGCTGGGCAAGAGCAGGCTGTGGCTGTGACGCCTCAGCTTCTGGGGCCCCAGAGCCCCGTTTCACCATGCTGAGGACATCAGATAACTTGGTGGCTAATGTGAGACAGATGGAAGAATGCATGGAGAGAATAAAAATAAAACAAACCAATGGAAAAGTAATCAACAGGAAAAATGGATGGGTATTGGAAAAGACTACGAATACAAGGGATTATATCAAGGAAGAGCACTGAGAACATCATCTTCAAGATGAGCAGTATCTCAGGCTGCCTAACCAACAACTAGGTTGAGAGCATTTCAGGGGCGGACTAATTTACGCTTGCATCAGGACTCCTAGGCACGGATTCTTTCAAGTCTTAGAAAAGTTCAAACAGCAGCCCCAATCAAAAACATCGATGACATATCTTGCAGTGGGGTGGGTGCCATGCCGCCACAGGCGTCTAAAATAGACACCAATTCTGCCATTACTTACCACGGCGTTGCACATTGAAACACATTATTCCCAGTGCAAGTTGTGTCGAAACGTGCCATGGTGCAATGGGAAGCAGTAGTGGGAGAGTGTTTTAGATGCCCACAGCAGTGCAGGCAGTTCAGCCATGCTGCAGGGCATGTCAGCCATTGTGTTTATTGCCTTGGGTACATTTTCATTTGTAACAAACGTGTTTTCATATTTGGGGTTCCCTGCAAGCTCTTTCTAAGGTCCTTTTGGTCTTGTAGAAAGCTCATGCTAAGGGTCAAACTAGGTATGACAGTGGGAGAGGATTGGTTTCCCCCCCATTTTAAAAACCAATTGAATAACAGCCATGCCCCCCCCCATTCAGCCCGAGTCATGGGGGGGGGGAAGATTAATTCTTTTTCTTTGTGGCAGTTTCATGATGCAAGTCTTCCCTATAAGCTATTTGCCCTGCAAGGGAAAGCTTACAGGTCCCTTGTGGGTAGTTTTGCCCTGCAGGGGCAAAGAGCAATGTTGAAAGGGCAATTTTCATCAGGAAAATGGCAGGAGATGGAAAGAGTTAAATCCTTCTCCCCCTAGCACTGCAATCCTGACCCCCGAACACACTCACATACCTTGCAGCTGCAATTCAATTAAAAAATAAAAATAAACCCAGGAGATTTAAGCACAGGTCTCCTGTCTTCACAGCTAGTTGCATCCCTAGGTGGTGCTCAGAGCATTTGATAAAAGCATCTGGAACAGATTCATGCAAGCATCTGGTGAAAAAGCTCCAGGAAAGCTCCTCTGAGATTTTGCACCCACATTGGTTATATGCAAGAAACCCCAGTGACACCCACTACTTACACTGGGGAGGAAGAGGGTTTGCAACAGCTGAGGATGGGGGTGGTAGGGTGGTAGAGGGCTTTGACTCTTCACTCTCTGGGGGCCCAGAGCCCTTTTTCACCATACCTAGTACATCAGACAGTTTGGCAGCTATGATGGGACAGATAAGGGAAGGGAAGAGAATTATTAAAACACAAACAAAATGGTTAAAGGCAGAGAAGAAATAAAAGGAAAAGAAATGGACTAGGACAGCTATGGCAAAAAAGAATCAAATTAAGAAGAGGAAGTGGAGAAACTCTGGAGTCCTTTTAGATATGATGCACCATTTCATAAGAATAGCACCGCCAATATTCTTCTTATAACTGGCTTCAAAGCAAAGGACCTCTTTAATTTAAAAACTAATACAATACGAGAGAGAGAGAGAGAGAGAGAGAGAGAGAGAGAGAGAGAGAGAGAGAGAGAGAGAGTCATGGCAGATAGACAGACTATGCAGACAGACTGTGAGATGAGTTTAAACCCTCTTCTTTAGGACAGATTAGAGTATGGAATAACCTTTCTTGATGTGAAGAAAAGTACCGAGAAAATCATTACTTGCTAAATTTCTGCCCGACAGCTTGCTGTAAAAGGGTACTGGAGTAAAATAATTGGTGTTCTTATTTTCTCTCCTACCCTCTGATGAAGCACCTCTATTCTCTGCATGCTAGGTGTGTGATCTCCAAGCCGCAGCAATTATGTCTAGGGAACTTTAACCCCTATTCAGCCATACAGTTCCACAGTAGCAAACACTAGAGAAACTAAGGTATCTTGCGATACATTGGAGAGATCTGAAAACTGGATATTTCAAGATCTGTGTGGATTTCCCACAGAGTATCTCAAAACGTGGTTGGTTGCCCCCAAAACCAGAGCTTCAGACCAAAGGCTGTCCCAGAGAACTGAGAGATTAATTCTCTTTGTAACAGGGTAGTAAAATGTCCATTTGCTTTCACTCTTCATCAGTGAAACAAGTGCACACTGTACAGTGACTCATCTAACATTTAAGATAGGAATACAGGGATTACATATCCACAACTCGTGGACTAAGAGAGAACACAGCTCCACTAATTAGCTTTAATTTGTAGGATCAAAAGGGATTTTGGACAGGGACTAGGTTCAAAAACTACTGGAAGCCCAAGGAGTGATCCATCTTCTTGTGTTAGCATGTTAGTTTATGGCCACTAATTTGGATGCCTTCTAAAAGATTAGATAAATTCTTAGAGGACAGGTCTATCAATGGCTATTAGTCATGATGAACTTCCAGGTCCCTAGGAGACATGTTGCTGATTAACAGTTGTTGAGAAGCAACAGAGAGGGTGCACTATTGTCTTCATCCCTTGTTTGTAGGTTCCCTAGAAGCATCTGATTGGCCACTGTAGGTACAAGGATATGGACCTTTGACCCGATCCTTTGGGGATGGGGCCGTAACTCAATGGCAGAGCATCTGCTTTGCATGCAGAAGGTCCCAGGTTCACTTCCTGGCATCTCCAGGTAGGGCTGGGAAGGACTCCGGCCTGAAACCTTGGAGAGCCACTGCCAGTCCGTGTAGACAAGACTGAGCTAGATCATGACCCAATGGTCCGACTCAGTATAAGGCAGTTTTATGTGTTCCAGGGCTCTTCCTACATTCTTGTGTAAAAAGAAGATATGGCTCAATCACTCTGAGAATCCCTATCAGTATAAACAAAGGTAATTTATTCCAGACCACAACCGTGAATCAATAAGCTCTGAAACAACAATTCTTTACCTTCAATTAAGCACTAGGTGAATGCACTATATCACTCAGTGTGAGTAACTGTGCCTGTTTAGTGCAAGATCTGTGCCAACAAACAAACAAACCTGCAAAGGTGAAAAACTGGTTCTGCAGAATGCTTATGGCGCGATGGCTGCATGCTGTAACCTTAGGTGGTACCTGCTACTTACACTGGAAAGGAAGAGGGTTTGCAACCGCCGAAGATGGGCTAGGCAGAGTAATGGAAGGCTTTGGCTCTTCAGCATCTGCGGGCCCAGACCCCCTTTTCACCATGCCTAATACATCAGATAGTTTGGCAGCTGGGATGAGACATGAAATGGGAGAAACAATCAAAAGAGAAAAATAACAGAGAGAAAAGGAATACCCAGGAGAGGGCTAGGAGCAGAGATTAGGAGAAAGGAATCTGCTAAAGGGAAGGAAGCTTCATGCCGAGAGGATGTGGCTTAGCTTGCTTCACTCTTTAATTTGCGTATTATTCAAGGAATTAATTGGTAACTAAAGTGTGGGAAAGTGTGTGATATTCTATTTTAGGATAGGTTACCCTATATTCAGTGGTTTGTTTACTTTTGCAGGAACAGTAAGAGGAGTGGAATGCAGAATTTTTCAAATTACATAATTTGTCCTGAGAATAACATGGGTTAGAGACCAAAAGGGTTTGGGCAAAATACTTGGGAGATTTGCACTATGTGTAAATAAGGGCTGTCTGTTCAGGTTATGAAACCGGATTTGACAACCTCTTTAACCACTATTCTGATTGTGTGCACTCAAGAGATGCCCTACAGAGCGAGGGATTATTACAGGGTCATGGCAAAACAACAACAAAAAACAAAACAAAACCTGGAGAAGCTACAGTCTTCCATTGGGCAGTCCCTGGCACTGCACACTACTTACATTGGAAAGGGAGAGGATTTGCACCAACTGCAGGAGATAGGAAAGGCAAGGTAATGGAAGGCTTTGGCTCATCTGCTTCTGGTGGCCCAGAGCCTCTTTTCACCATGCCTGAAACATCAGGGAACTTGGCAGCTGGGGTGGGACATGTAACAGAGCACAAGAAAAGTGAAAACAAAAATTACAAAATGCAAGGAAGAAAATAAAAATACTAGGAAGAGATGCGGAATTGGGACAAGATGGCAAGCCTAACAACAGTCTTCCTAATATGCTCCTAGAGTCACCTTAAGTTGCGCAGCGGGGAAATGCTCGACTAACAAGCAGAAGGTTGCTGGTTTGAATCCCCCCTAGTATGTTTCCCAGACTATGGGAAACACCTATATTGGGCAACCGTGATATAGGAAGATGCTGAAAGGCATCTCATACTGTGCAGGAGGAGGCGATGGTAAACCCTTCCTGTATTCTACCAAAGAAAAACACAGAGCCCTGTGGGTGCCAGGAGTCGAAACTAACTTGATGGCACACTTTACCTTCAATATGCTCTTAGCACTTATTTGGGAACAAAGAATCGTGGTTGCTGCATGCTGCGCTGGAGCTGCTGTGGATGCATAAGGGAGCCCCAACGTTGTTGAGAGCAAGTGGTTGTGCAGGCAGCTGTGGCAGATGACTGCTCACCCCCAAGAGCTCATGTGGGGCCTTCTTGATCGCTTTCAAATTAAATAAGAACAACCACCTCCGAAGTTTCCCACCACCACAGACAACATGTGGCCTGCAGACTATACAGGCACCATCATCAGCAACTTGTTGCATTCTGTGTTTCCTCCCCTCCTTTTTCAAATCTGATTAATAGCAATCTTCCCACTTAAAATGCAACTGCAGCACTAGTCTGTCCAACGTGGACTAGCAAAGTACTATTTAAGTTTCTAGGGCAACTTTGCCTTTAATTAGAAGTTTCCCGTTTCTGCCTCTAACTGCTTCCTGGGACATAAATATTTGTAGAAGTACTAGTAGACATTAATGATAAAATATCCCTTGGTCAGTTAGTTCCTGTTCCCACTAGGGAGGACTTTTGTTACTAGTTTCCTCTCATTAGTTTTTGCTTTTCTTTCTTTTTAAATTGTGAAACAGCAATGTTAGCAATAATATAGCTCTATATAAAGTGCCGTCTAGAATCACTGTTTCAGTTCTGACTGTAAATAAACAATGCCTCGGTAGCGCTAAAGAGCCCGAGTGTGGAAGCAGCCGTAATTTAATTTAATATTTTACAGGCCTTGGGAACACCTTCCTGCATTGTTTATAGTGAACAGTTGCCCCTCCGGGAGAATCCTACGGCTCTCAGGAAAGGTGACTGTAGCGCTGTGAGCTCCAGTGTAAAAAAACAGGAGAATCTCTGAAGGCTCACTAGGAATTTATGTCAAATTTACCATCCAGTGCTGCAAACCCTAGTGACTGTCCACTACTTACTCTGGGGAGGCAGAGGGTTTGCAACAGCAGAAGATATACAGGGTAGAGCCATTGGAGGCTTTGGCTCTTCAGCTTCTGGGCTCCCAGATCCCCTTTTCACCATGCCTAATACGTCAGACAGCTTGGTAGCTACAATAGGATCGATAAGAAGAGGGAGGGAGGGAGGGAGGGAGGGAGAGAAAGGGGGTGGGGAACCACACACAAATATAATGGAGAAATGACAGGGGGATGAACAAAGCTGAGAGGTAGGTTAGGAAACAAGCACAGTAGATGTCCGTTTACAGTCCCATTTAATGCACTGTAACCCACTCCCCATAAACCCAGGGGGCATGTCTATGATTGAATAAGGGAGGGGGACAAATGCCTCTGGGTCCCTGAGGGGCAGAAATGTAGAAGGGAGTAAAGTCCAATCCTGACTTTTTGTCCCAGGGCCCACTCCAGCCTTGCTACACCCCTGCGTAGACCAGTGCAAGGATGGTTCTTGTGTGTCCGTTGATGGCCACTGAATTGGAACAGATACTAAGTGCTTCCCCATTGCAGTCAGAGCGCTCTGTCTTTCTGGAATTGTTCTGCTGACAGGGCTTGGGGCATTTCTTGTCTGGTGTGGTCCACACAGCTTGGGAAGGAGTGGTGAGGAGCATAGGGGTCTTGCAACTTACAAGCAGCGGCAACAGCAGCAGATGGGATTAGTGGAGTCAGCAGACTGGGAGGAAGATCAGGGTCAGATTCTGAATCCCACTGGCCTTGTGCAAGTTCACTATCAGTGGTCTTAACTGGGAAGAACAGGTGAGATATGATAACAACAACGACAATTATAAACAGAAAAAGAAAAAAATGGCAGTTTTGGCAGGAGAAAAGAGGAGAAAGAGGATATATATTCTGCATGGGAAAGCAGAATATATATCCGTGGAAAGAAACAGGATGGAGAAATGCAACAAAAGAGAAGAGAAACTATAGAGATGAGCAGTGTTCCCTCTAACAGGGACCCCCAGATGTTGTTGACTACAACTCCCAGAATCCCCAGGCAAAAGCCATGGCAGCTGGAGATTCTGTGGATTGTAGTGAACAACATCTGGGAATCCCTGTTAGAGGGAACATTGGAGAGGAGGCAGCAATAACTAACTAGGGGACGGAAAAAATAAGAAGGTGATGTACTTGTACAGTGCTCAAAGAAATTCACATAACATTGTTACCACAACTTTTGCAACAGCCCTGTAGTATTATTCCCACATTGCAAATGTGGGATGGGGACAGTGTTGAGGCTAAGAGATAGTGGCTGGCCAACGTGAGTTGGTGAGATCTGAAACAAGGACACCAGACTCATAGTTCATGGTCTTAACCATTACAGTGCAGTGCATTAGCCCTAGCGATGTAGACACCTGTGGTTTCATGACCTTACTAGATGGCAGAGAGCCTGCATAGTAATGCACACAGGTATGTGTTGGGTGTTTCACAATAGGGAGAGGAGTAATTAACACCCAAACCTCAGACTTTTGGAAATACAAATAAGCCATTTCGACATTATACTATACACTATATAGTATAATGTGTGACACTATACACGATCTCTCTACACAATCTCTCTGTTGGGTCATTTCCACTAAGAAATGACCCAACCAGCCAAGAGTAAACAAGCCTCTCCACCCCCAGGAGTGATTTCCAGAGCTGCAATGCACCGGCCTCAAGAGGAGATACTTCAAACAAAAGTAGTATTTTATGTACAAAGGGGGGGGGGGGGCATCACACAATCCTGATACAAAGAGACCAGATCCAAATATCCTTTTGCTTCAAGGACAAAAGAAAGCACAGCAGAAGGGAACAATCGTGTTTATTCTTTAGAATCCTTTGTAATTTAACTGAAAAATAACTATAGACATGTGCATAAATAGCTGCTTTATCAGCCACAACTAACGCAAACAACTGCACAATGTAATCGGCAAGGTGTGCTCCAGCTGCAAAATATCCTGGGGCACACCTTTTTGCACACAGCTTCCTTGCACTGCCAAAAATATTACCATCTCCAGCACTGCTTGGGTTTATTTGGCAAGTAGGGCTGCCCCTGCTATTTGCTGAACCACGGAAAGACCATATGACGAATACAAATACGACAAATATTTATATATTGCTTTTCAACCCCAAGTTCCCAAAGTGGTTTACATAGATATAAATAAATACATAAAATGGCTCCCTGTCCCCAAAGGGTTCACAATCTAAAAAAGAAACATAAGATAGACACCAGCAACAGCCACTGGGGGGATGCTGAACTGGGGATGTATCGGGCCAGTTGTTTCCCCCCTGCTAAATGAAGAGAATCACCACTTTTTAAAAGGTACCTCTTTGCTCAGTTAGCAGGGGACCAGTTAGGGCTAGTCAGTTAGCAGACCAGCCCAAGCCGACTCCCCAATGGTTTCTGAAACCAAACAGAAACTGAATATTGTCAAACCTATTGCACACCATGAGAACTAGAAACATTGATTGGTCACCATTCTTATTAACCTCCCATTTGCTAGGAAGAAGCAGCCCTGTTGTGGAGAGCTTCTGGAGCTTCACAGCAGTTCTCACGCAAGCGGTAGAAGATTTTCGCTGATCACTCTTTCCCCTGGAAGTGCCCTCTGTCACCCAAAAATATGTCCCTGAGGGCTGCACTCAGCTCCCAGTGGCCACTTGGGTGGCAAACATTCAGTGCGCCAACTCACAGTGTACAACTTAGGACTTTTTCCTCCCTTCCCCAGCACTCAGGAGATGGAGCCACAGTACAACAGTTATTTCTTGTTCAGTCAGGGAACTTGCATGCTTAGCACTACTATTTCTGCAAGAATGTGGGAACTGAATCCCTTTTGCATGGAGAGAAGCTGGGGCTATCAAGTATTCTCCCTGTAGTATTCCCTCAAGTATTCTACCTTCTTGTGAGCTGGAAGAATGGGAAGATGATTGAAATAGGGATGGAAGGGATTCACAGGTGGCCATGGGTCTACCATTTCATAAAGTACCACAGTGCTTTTGCAACTCAAAGCAACAAGAATTCAGATATGGAGACACACTTCGAAATGGAAATTCCTAGCAGTCTTTATACCAGGATCCTGTTCCTAAGAGGTGCATCTCCAGCCTGATCTCACCGCTTTCTCTGGCCCCTCATTATACAGACATTTGCTGTGCTTGACGGATCCATCAGAGACGTACTCTGTCAATGGCCCTTCCCCAGTTGCACGGTTGGGTGGTTCTGGGAACAAGTGGAACAAGCTCTCTTTCTAGCCTTTCCCAGTCTTTATAAAGCAAACTGTTCCGTTGTTTTAGAACTGTGGATGCTATACTCAGATACACAAGAGGACACTGGCAAAGCCCTGAGGCACTCTTCAATCACTGCAGAGACAAATACTGTACTTGGGGAAAGCGCTTACTCGTGATTAAGAATGCTAGGCACCCCCTTTGGGAAAACTGAAGTTCAGGATCGAAACAACTAGAGGTTTTTTTAAATGGAGGAGATACATTTTTTAGAGCAAAGAAGACCACCTTGATTCACTATCAGTTGGAAGTTTCTTAAGAGATCCAAAAAGACATGAAGTTACAAACAGCATACCAGGATCACTGGCAAGTGCCTTGTCCCATATCCCACAGGAAATCAATTGCCTGCTGTCTACAAGTGGCTACATTTAGCCTTAAAGCCTATGAAATCCTTCTTCACTTATCCCCACCTTGTATCCTTCTCTTGCTGTTCTCTGTAGAAGGCCCTCATTCTCCCACACAAGCCTATATTCTCCCATCTCTCCCATGTGTATTTTAATGACTTTCAAAGATCCATTGGTAGGTCAAATGTCCAAACTGTTGAAGGCTAGTGGGTGAGTTCCTTCATCAGCTTAATAATTCACTAAATTTTGAGGGCCGGTTTGACCCCTTGAGAATGTTACCTTTTGTGTCCTCATCCTCTATGGTGGTATTTGTGCTGTCGGATGATTCCTGTGGAAACATACAAGGATAGAAGAAGAAGAGAAAATGTTAGTGTCTCTGGCCAGAAAAGGAACACCTGCATAACCGGGACTCACATCCAAAGTAAAGGCCTGAATGAGGAGAGGAACCAAGGGCTCAGTAGCTCTGCATCTACCAAAGAAGAAGTCAGTATTAGGGCCACTCTATATCATCTTCTCTTTCCTGCCTGTTAAGTGTGGGGAGGGGGGCCCCTCTCAAGTCAGGTTCAGAGCAATAAAAGGGATTTTTATTTACCAAGGGAAAACAAGGAAATTAACGTGCGTCTTTAGCATTGCCACATCCAGAACTCCATATCCTTTCCTTTAAAACCTTCTTTCATGTCTCTTCCTTTGTGAATGGATGCTTGGATATCCCCCCCAGTAGAGCTTTAACTTCCCTTATACACGAAATAAAACTAGTCCAGAGTGTGGTGAACTTGGATCTGGCTCCCAAACAAGAGAGTGGAAAGTAGAAGAGTGATTGCTTTGCCCTTCTTGATTCCACTGTAATATGGGGACCCATAATTATCTGTGGTGAGATATGAAAAATCCTGGGGCCCAGACACACCCTTTGAATTAAGCAACAGGGTGCTTCCAGAGTTTGTTTGCAGTTCTAAAATGGAGCTCACAGCCCTTCCACACAAAAACCTACTCCCGGTTTCCCACAAGCTTTCTTCATTACTTTAAGCATCTTAATTCATGAGAGCGGTAGTGGAAACATTTTTGCTACTGCTATTGTTAGGCAATTGGGAGTTGGAAATATGTACTAATCTACTGTTGATCACTCCGAGATCTCTAACTAAATCCAGATCTATCTTCTGTCTACCCCTTTGTTATGAGACAGTAATGTTCTACCTGAAGCAGACACTGACTGTCACTTGGGCATCTAAAATAACGGAAGCTGCCATTCTCATTTGAAGGTGTGAATAATATGGCTCACAACAGGAAGCCATTTCCTAAACCTGAGCATTTCTTACTAATGCTTCTCTCCCTGACCCCTGCCATCGCTCAGAATGTCTAATTCTTCAGATAAAATAGATCAGAAGTTTTGGCAGGTAGCAACATGTAGCAATGATCAAAAAGAGGGCAAAGACAGTCAGAGAGAGAAGTCAAGATTCTGAGAAAGGTGGCAGGCAGAAAATTCATTTCCCCTCAGTTTTGGTTTTGTTTGGGGGTTCACCTTTGTACTCCAAGTAGATGGGATGTAAAATCCCAGAAAACCCCCAAATCTCTACTGAACTGCACTACTTGCAGATATACAGTGAGTGGGTTATATACAGTGAGCAAATACCTCAGGGAAGCAAAGTCAGACTCTTATCCTCCAGAACTAATAGAAAAACCAGCAACGTCATGCCAATAATGCAGGGTTCTCTAACTCAGGGATCCTCAACGTTGGGCCCCCAGATGTTAGTGGACTTCAACTCCCATAATCCCAAGACCCAGTGGCCCTTGGTTGGGGATTATGGGAGTTGAAGTCCAATAACATCTGGAGGCCCAACGTTGAGGATCCCTGCTCTAACTCACTTGCTCTTCTGACCTCACCTAAGGAACTGGGTCAGACTTCCTCTTGCAGTAATAAATCATGGCTAAAGGTAGACGAGGGGAGAGAGAGAACACATGGCAAAAGAAATACCATAAGAGCCCTCTGAGCATCTGTCTGCAATGGAAAATATGAGCAGCACCCAGTCCTATGCAGGTTTACTCAGAGGTGTCCCGCTGAGCTCAAATGGGGTTTTCTTTCTGCTAAGGTTGCAAATTTAGAGCAGAACAAAAAAGGAGAACACAGGAGTTCTCATTCAGGGCGGGGGCCCTTCCAGGGGGGTTCCAAAAGCAGCAGTTAAGCAACCCTCTCTTCCTTTTGGTCCATCAGTTCTCCCTTCTAAGTGGCCCTCCACGCCCACATTCTTGTTACCAAGTTCTGAAATGTCTTTGCCAAAGCAACAGTAGTTCTGCCCTTATCTGGGGTGTCCATCCACAGTACCGGCAATATTTTCCACCCCAATCTCAAATAATCCATTACACCTTACCAGATTCACCTCCCTAGAGTGAAAATCCCCTGTAACAAAACAAGCTCAGAAAAGAATTCTGGGGAATTATATCCACTTTTAAGAGTTACCCAATGGAGCATCAGGAAACAGGCCCCTTGCCAGACAATGAAACTTTTTAATACGTGGCAGCTATGACCATCAAAAATGTAAACATTTTACAGAACTGTCATCAAGATCCACGCCTTCTTTTCCCCATGTTTTGCTCACTGAATATATGAGGCTTGTGTGCCCAGAACATTGCTTTCAGCTCCTAGATGTCCTGATGCTGTTGCTGTGTTTATCAGGTCCATCAGAGCCCTTTCAATGGTAGGTGTGCTTAAGAACTGTACTTAACCTTCTTCCTCTTCTCTATGTGTGGAAGCCATGCTTCTGCCTCGGATATAGTGCCCACTGCAATGTGGGCAGAAAGAGGGAGGGCGGGGAAGGGGGAGATACTGGTTCTGGACATAAGAGTGTTGCCTGAATTAAGGGAGGGCAGAATCACTCCATCTGCCTTATCCTCCTTAGGCAGGCATCTATGGAAGGTCTTGGTGAGCTTCTAGGAAGATATGCCAACTGAGAAAAAGATTGACAAAACTGAAAGAACATGGAAAAGAGAAGGAGTAGACCTTGTATGCTTGATGTTTTCAATATAAATATCAGCCATGTGGGCTCCAGATTAGGACTTCTTTGGAGGTTACAGCTTTAAGGTTTCCCAGGATGGTCCATGGAATAATAATTACTTTTTGTTACTTTTATTATGAGTAAATCCCATTGATTATGGGGTGAGTGGGCGATAGTACAGGCTAGGTTTATGAATCCATTGCCCTACCTGAGAGGCACCCCAAACCTTACCAAAATTATCTACTTAAAAAGGTTCCAATTTGCAAGCATGTTCTTCTGTGAGATTGTGTGTTAAGTCTTATGGAACCTTTATAGGAAAATATGTTCTGTAACTCTATTCTTCTTCCTTATTATGTGTTTTAAAAAAAATTCTACGGAACATATATTAAGTGGTAAGCAGTCTTTGTTCCTAAGGAGTTCACCCTTGTTACTCTTTTGTCCATCTGAAGGTCACATTAATTTTGGCAATTGGTCAGACACAAAAATATGATTCACAAAGGGCAGAAACATTAGCGTTGTTCCCTTGCCAGTTTTTTATATTAAGCATAATGGCCCTATTCCCCCCGCCCCCGCCCCAAATGAACAAGCTTTTGCTTATATCTATGTTAGACCTCGCAAGCTTGATTTTTTTTTTTAAGCTTTGACATAATGTGGCTGTTAGATCTAGCTAGATTATGGTGCCAGAGATAAACTTTTAAAACTGCAGGAAGCAGAGAGGTAGAGATTTTCATTGTTTGCCTGGCATGCTAATCCTGCTTAATTTAAATGGCTAAAAAACCAGTGAAAATAGTGAAGCTGTTGGAAATTCTTCTATTACAGACTGCTGTGATCTTGGATAATGAAATAGGACAGATTTAACTTTGTGTTCTGGAGACTACTAAAATGTGATAAAGACTTTTGTTGTGAATTCCCTTCATATTGGGAGCACAGACTTTGTCGTGAGAGACGTGGATAGCAAGCATTGTCTTACTTCATGGACAGTTAAGTGTCCATGAAGTTTAGAGGACTGTGAGGCGATTCTCACGAGCAGCAAAAACTGGGCTAAGGGAGGCCAGCCTGGTCCCTGCTGCTCGTGTGCTGCAAAGGGAGCCACACAGCTCCTGGCAGTAAGCCTCCCTAAATGCCCCCACCCATTAAATGAGGTTAACGGAGCACACGGCTCTGCAGCGCAGCAACTCATGAGTAGATCCCCAGTGGGGAATGTTACAAGCCTCCCACATTGGGGGTCTCCCCAGAATGCCCCCCCACACTTGCGTGGGGCATTCTGGGACTTCAGGAGGCCAGGAGGCCCCCGATCCTGCCGCCCCAACTGGCTCCAAGACGAAGCCGGTCATTTTGTGGGGGGCCAATCTGGCAACCCCCTCCCCTGCAGGCTCTCCCCACTGCTTGTGTGGAGAGCCTCTATGACTATTCTGTTCCCTTTTCTCATGAGAAAGGCTGTGAGAGAAGTTTACAATTCTGGGGTGCCTGCTCAGAATAGAAAACAGAATAACCTCCACTCAGTAGAAAGAGCAGGCCATGGGAATCTGTGGCCTCCTCTTTGAGCCCAGTCAGACTCAGAATAGAGAGGTGCAGCTCAGCACTGTTCAGCATCGGGCCCCCATGTCCTTTGAACTCAACCTTGTTTTCTAAAACCAATGCACAAGTTACATTTTACTTTTTTCATAACAGAGGGAATATTAACAATATTAAGCTTTCTTAATGTTTGCTGAAAGCAAGAAATGTTCTATCCAGAGGACTGAGAAAAGGAAAGAGGGAACCACCATCTCTGGCTTGCGTGGCCTCTTTCCAGCCCTAGGTGTTCCCATACCAAGCTTTTAACTCGGGTCATCCTCCCCAAGCTCCTATTAATGGCTATGCCAGATGCACTGAGTGAATGGGCTTGAAGAGGAAGCATCAAATTAACCAAAAAAACACACCAAAGTAAATCCCTGCAGCAGAGAATGGGTAAGAGATGCAGGTTTGGGTGGCGGCGAGGGCTGTGTCTGAACAATGGATGAATGTGGCGTGGAGTAAAAAGGTCAGTCCGCAGCCAATCCAAGCTCTTCGATTGGTCTCGTTGGTCTGCCTGGCTGCGTTCTTTCACTTCCAAATGAAGGAGCTCAATATGGCTGCCCTCTGGTTAGCTCCTCTGGGGTCAGAGTAGAGGCTTGCTTCCTCATTCTATCACCCAGAGCCCAGATGCTAAGCACACACCCCCCCACACACAGGAGCGTAGCTATAATTGAGCGAAGGGGTTCAAAGAATACGGCCCCCCAGTTCCTGAGGGCCCTCCAGCTCCACCCCTCCCTATTTTCTTCATTATCTCCCTCACTCTGGGGGGCCACCAGAGAGAGGGATGAACACAGGCCCCCTCTCCCCCAGCTATGCCCCTGCGCACACACCATTCCAGAAGGCTCTTGAAATAATACAGTACAGCCCCTCTTTTCTACTTTTGGCCTTAACCCCAAACAATTCCATCAGGCTTTGTGGGACTAAAACAAGGTCTCACAGGAGAACACACCAGGGAGGGAAGGCATGGCATAAAACTTTTCACCTCACTCCCAGATGAAGCAAAGAGCCTCACCTCTACAATTTCCCAAGGAGCCAATTCTTTTTAGACCAGAGCTTTCCCATCAACTTCAGTTCCACTGCCTGATTCATATCGGGAGTGTGTGTGTGTGTGTGTGTGTGTGTGTGTGTGTGTGTGTGTGTGAGAGAGAGAGAGAGAGAGAGAGAGAGAGAGAGAGAGAGAGAGAGAGAGAGAGAATGCAGAAAAAGTGAGAGAGACAAAGTAACTCCCAGAGAACCAGCTCCATCTTCTCAAGCATTTATGGATTCTCCAAGAAGACTCAGCCCTCTGCAAAGGCTCAGTGGAGTAGCTACAGTTCAGAGATAGCTGGAGTGTACTTCCCCATAAACTCCGAAGGACAACATCCTTAACAAACATCTACCACTGGATTCTATCTTAGTGGGTTTCAGACATACTGAAACAAACATGAGGTGCAAAATCTGAGCCTACAGTCTGTCCCCAGAGGTGAAATTACACAGCTGTTCAATAAGCAGAAAGTCAATTTTATCCAAGACCACAAAAGGGCAAACTGAGGAGAAGGAAAGACAGGCAGCAGTACCTTAATGCCGTCCACTGGGTTATGGATAACGGTGGTTTGAGGTTCCTACAGAGGAAGGAAGAATGAACCAAAGAAGAACAAAAAGAAGACGACAAAGAGATGAAAGAATAGATAAAAAGAAAAGGTGGTAATTGGAAGAGAAGGAAAAATGGGGCAAAAAATGGTGATAAAAATGTGAAGGAAAAGAGAAGAGGGTGAAGAAAGAAAGACCAAGACCCACATAAGAGCAGGGAGGGGAAACAGAATGGAAAGGAAAAAAGCAAAAGGCAATTAGTTCAGCAAAAGGCAAATGATTAACAAACAGAAAGTGGCAGAGTAAATCAGGAAGAGAAGAATCGAAACTGGATTTTCCATGAATGAAACCAAAATCATATTCAACCCCCATGACAGGATCGTTGTGAGCCCCTGGAAATGGAGAGTGCAAGCTGAAATCTACATTCAACCCTTCTGCAAACCAAAGAAACCATTGCAACAGAGAGAATGGTAGAGAGTGCCAGGAAAAGAGAAAACAGCAGAAATGAGTTCCCAATGGAGGCGTGGCTAGTCCATACCTGCGTTGTTAACATCCCAATACAGGAACATCTGAGATCAAAGGGAAGAAAAAGGAAAGCAAAAGAAGAGCAGAAGGTCCTTTTGACAATGTTCCCTGGTCTTGCTAGATTACTCCATAAGCACTGAAGACAGGTTTTAATTAAGAACAACTGTTTAGCCCCCTTCCAGAAGGAAGTTGCTTTCTCCCCAGTCTGTCTCTTTCACCCACAGTCCTCAGTGTAGAAGGAACTGGCAAAAGAAGTTGGGCACTGAAGGGTGTCCCCTTTCGGAATCCAACCAACATCACTCTAGCACAGGCTGACTCATTGGCTTCATGGCAGAGTACTTACCTTTTGACTCAATATAGTGGTATAAAAAGTTTAAGAGGCTTTAAGAGACTTTAAGATACACTAACCTGTTAGACGTGAACTGTGAGGACAACCACAGAAAATCCAACACAAAGACTTTCTTATGAGGCTCCTTTTTTGTGGCCACTGAGCTGGGGACTAGGAGATTTTTGTTTGTTTTTCTATAAAGGGCATAAGGATGGTGCTAAATTTTGCTGCACACTTTGCTTGAACAGGATGGCCAGATGCAAAAGGAAGACAGAGCTCCGAGACTTTGGTAGCTAGGTCAGAAAAGTGAATTTGGCAGGTGCAGTTTGTCACGGAGAAATGAGAAAGATACATCTGCTGAAATTCCCTTTTCTACACTAAAACAACAGGAGCTCTGTTCTCCTCTGTATCTAGTCACCCTGGTCTACAAAACAAATTGTCTGAAAATCAGCCCAAAGCTTAGAAACAGTTTAAATCTAACGCACAAATAAATTTCAGCTACGAAGAACTTCTAAGTAGGCAAATCACATACCTGAGAGATGCTGTGTGAGGTGTCCTTCATCTCTTTATTTTTGAGCTATAGTTGTGTTTGTTTGTTTGTCTGACAGTTGGACTCCTAGAAAAGGCCCAGTTCCCTTCCCAGGGATGCAGTCTTAGTCACCTTTACAGTCAGCAGGAAATCTGTGATAGGATCTTCTGCATTTTTTTTGTATGGATGAATGCAGCCATGGAAATTCAGGTCAGAAAGACTGCACCCCACCCTTCTCCACACCACAACCCTGATATTGAGGCTATTCTCATGATGGAAGAAAAGTGGGCTAAAGGAGCCCAGTCTGGTTTTCTCCTGATGAGAACCACCAGGCTCGGGGGTGAGCCCGGCGGTTGTCTAGCGGCTAGCCCACCAAAGCCCTCCCCTTAAACAGGGTTAGCGGAGTGAGCGCTCTGCTAACCCCATTTTTCTGATCGTGAGTCACCACGGCGTGGCTCTGTGCCATGCCAACTCATGAGGAGACCCCTGTCAGGGGGCTAAAACAAGCCTCCCGGTCTTGGGGGTCTCCCCAGGATGCCCCGTGCACTCACAGGTGGCCCCCGAACCCTGCAGCCCCTACTGACTCCATCACAGAGCTGGTAGTCATGTGGGCGGCTGATCCAGCCACCCAGCAACAAGCAGCTGCTTGTCTGCGGGGAGAGCCAGCTAAGCCCGCTCTCCCTGAAGAACCCTCCCAGGCTCTACACACGGATCATGTGTAGAGCCTCGTTGAGTCTCTCTGCAAAGTGCATTTACTGTTTAAATAAACTCTGATAACAGACTTCCCACTATCTTGTCTAGTAGCACCCGGACATGCATGACCATTGCTTTCCACAGAATGCCCTTACAAGTAAATACATTAAGAAACTGAACACTGATTACTCACACCTTCATGTCCACCCATCATTTTGATTCCCCCCCTTATGCTGTGAAGCACTGTGCATCCTGAAGTCACGACGTTCATAAGAGAGCCCGTGTGGTGTCGTGCTTAGAATGTCAGATCAGGAGCAGGGACAGCTGGATTTAAATCCCCAGGCAGCTTTGAAGCTCACTGAGTGACCTTGCTCCAGCCACCATCATCCAGTCTAACTTACTTCACAAGGTTGTTGTGAAGATAAAATGGGAGCCTAAGCTCCTTGGAGGAAGGGCAGGATACAATTATAATAAATACATAACTAAACACTATCTGAAACTTTATCTTTATTTAGCAGAGACTTCGAAAATAAGTGCGGCTTGTGTACATTAAGCAATCGAGTACTCCGGGAAACAAGTGCACAAGCTGTTTAAGCCATATCGTCATAGTTTTAAAGGAGATAATTTAGTAGCAAGCAGCAACAGCTAGAGAAAAAGGTATTGGATTCAGACATTTGTTTCCAGAAGATTCTAAAGCGAGGCATCTTCCCTGTGCCTGTTCCCTAAGACCTGGATCATGCACACTGGTGAATGCTGCTGCCCTAATTTAGCCCTTAAGCACACTGAAATCAATGAGCTTACATAACTAAGGCAAGG
The DNA here is from genome assembly GCF_027244095.1 of Hemicordylus capensis. NCBI lineage: Eukaryota > Metazoa > Chordata > Lepidosauria > Squamata > Cordylidae > Hemicordylus > Hemicordylus capensis. The sequence continues at coordinate 17,778,750 of NC_069664.1, read as the reverse complement.
CAGGTAAGTGGCCTCAGGCCAAGCTGGGGGGACTGGCGAAGGGTTCCTGCAAGTTGTCTCCATTCCCAGATCTGCCGGGATACCTTCCAAAGAGGAAACACTGGGCTTTTCAAAAAGCTGGTTCAGGCTACAGACGGAATATCAATCTTCATCATGGAGAAAGGCCAGCAAGGGTCTCATTGTGTTTGAAGGCTCCAGACCTCCACTCACCCAAGCCTGGGGCACTTCAACAGCCCCTTTAATGGAACAGCCCTTAAAGGCTTGGTCTGTAAGAAGACAGGTCTATACGCACATTGCCATGGTAACTGGCATTACCCATTCCGGGAGCAAGTCCAAAAGCAAGATATCCAAAATGGCTTTGTGAAGAATTAAACTAGTTTGCCGATTGTTGGGAAAAGTCATTTCTTGTCTGAAAGGGCTGGAACTGTGGGTGGGAATCTGTGCTGTGGATAAATGGGGATGATTGGATGCAACATAAGCCTCACATTTCTTTCCAAGGCCCAAAGTTGTTTTTCTTACCCTTTGAATTGGAGCATTCACTCGCTACTTCCTAATATTTAAGGCACCACAAGGGGCTCCAGCTATTGAAGTCATAAAGAGATTGGCCTCTGTCTTCAGCTGAGCCAAGATTTCTCCCAACGGATAATTGGTGAATTGGGCTGGAAAAGGCTTCCATTTCATGCAATAAAAAGCACAGTTCTTAACCCCATTTCTCTGGAGGAGCAAATATTTGTTCCCTTGGAACGATCACAGAAGCATTCTGTAGCTACTGCCACACTGTGTCTAAAGACCTTGGCCATCTTTCCCTAACTCATGTTACATTCTGGGGCACTGCATGCCGGGAAAGATTTTCCACAGAGTGTCATCATGCTATTCAAAGAAGATCAAGCAAATGCAGTGATTCAACTGGACAAAACAATTACCTCCCAGTTTTACAGAATGCTTTTTCCTCCAGGAAGAAACATGGCTGGTATGGTTTGGGATTAAGAACACCAGCAATAGCACGTCACCCAACTAGGGCACAGAATGTGTGATGTACTCTAAGAGTAATAATTTATAATATCACTAAGAGATTTCAAAAATGCCTCTTTTAAGTCCACAAAAGCAAATAAGTGGAGCATGATTGCAATAAGTGGCTATTCATCATTTAAACCTGCATGAGCGTTTGCTTAAAATCCACAAAAAAGAAAGGAAGCTGTCAAGGAAAAAGGGGCTTTACAGCTTGGATAGGGTCATCATATAATAAAAACAGCCATAGAGTACAGCCTACGTTACAAGGATACTGCCAGAAAAATTCAATACCATATCTGTTCTACTCCATTCAACGGCCTATGCACAGGTTCACTTTTTTACAGAGTGCATATGTACATGTCTTCAGACACTGCTCCAACACATGCACTTATGCTTAGGCAGGAAAGGAGCCCGGAGATGTTTCTTAACGGATAATCTTTGCTCCGTAGAGGTTCTTTGTGGGTCTCAAGCATGGGGAAGATACCCCTGGTTGACCCAGCAACTTATAGACATAGAAGTTGCAAGAGAAGGGAGACCTAGGTTAAAACTCTTAGGAAAAAATGCTTTCCAACAGAACCATGGAAGCTTGAAGTGTTCTAACACTATTGAATAAGATGTTTTAAAGAATAATGTCGCTGCATGAAGTTACTGAATTCTTTTCTTCTGCAGATTCAACAAAGTCTAAGATGGGGCATCTTTCAGAAGCACTGTAAAACCTTTCTATCCAAAGATAGCTTCAAGGGTTAAGGTTTAGCTGGGAGGGGAATAGGGGACCTTAATGATGTTTTTATATGATTGAACTTTATTTCATTTTAATGGAATTGCTAGCTACCCCAAGCCTTCAAGGTGGGGCAGGCTACAAATAAAAATCAATTGACAAAGTATCTTGTCAATGTTCCAAGATGTGTCAACATCACAACTTACCACATTCTGGATAAACCAGTTTCTTGAAGGTTTCCCAAGGAGTAGTGAACTATTGTGTAGCTATGTGGCAAGTCAGTTAGCTACACTAAGTACACACATGGGTGCACACATGCACACACACACATCCATCCATTTATGGTCTAATGAAGGGATTCTCAGTGTTGGGTCCCCAGATGTTATTGGACTTCAACCCCCACAATCCCCAACCAAAGGCCACTGGGGTTGGGGATCGTGGGAGTTGGTCCAATAACATCTGAGGACCCAACATTGAGAATCCCTGGTCTAATGGAACCCCATTCTGCATTCTTTGGAACTTACAAATGTAAGAAAATTCAATGGAGAGATTATATCATGGGGCTTGTGGCCATTTTGCTGCCATATTTCAAATGAAATTGGAAACCACAGAATACATTGCAAGCTTTTGCCTGCTACATTAATTAAACAGGTTGGAATACCTATTTGAAGTCTGAGCTCTTACCTCCCATGGCCTAGATGTAGTGGGATGTAGGAAGTATCATTCATCATTCGTAACTATCATTCATCAGTCTACTCTAAGCTATACTTACCTGGCAGAAGAGGGATACTAAAAAGCTCACAGTGCCTGGATCATCCTGATGCTGGACAATGTGCAACTTAATTGAGGAAGGCTATTTGGGGAACCTTATGTTCACTACATTTCCAGTAAAACTCATTCCACAAAAATACATTTCAAGGAAAACAGTTATATATTCTTGCTTTGTATCTGAATATAAAGTAATGCTCCATGGACAATTTTGATAATGAAGTCAAATCTACAATTTTAAAGAACACTTTACTAGCCAAGCTCTGCTTTCAGCATAATCACACTCTGACCCTTCTGTTCCTGAAGTCACAGAATAACTTGTTCTCAAATATTCCACCAGATGGCAACGTGCATTAGGCATGGTAATGAATACAGTGGGATGGGACCATCTTGTAAGAGCAATGTGCACAAAACAGATTTTGTGTTTTTTTCTGAGCTCGGAATGAAATACAGATGGCCAAAACATTTCATCAAAACAGCAGTTGAACCTTGAAACATTTCAAGTGTTCTGGCCATAGGGGACAATAGGGAAACTTGAAACACCCCATTATTCCCCATGAGTAGCTCCTAGGGACACCAAAGTGGGTTGGATGGTAGGGCAGGATGGGTGCTACCTACCACCCAACCCACAAAAGAAATGGGCAAGTGGGAGATTTTAAACAAATTTTTAATCTTTTCCCAAAACACACATAGGATCCTGGCCAATCAGCATCTAGTGCCAGAAAACTAATCAGCAAGGGAAAAACAGGCCTCCAAAATGGTGCTTGAAACATTGAAACATTTTGAATCAAAATGGGGTTGCTTTGTTCCAAGCTCAAAACAGGTCCTTTATTTAAAGGGCATTTTGTTTTGAGCTCAAGATACTCAAAACAGCCTGTTTTGAGTCAAAACAACTATCTTGTACTGCTGAGAGAATAAATTAAGAATCTGGGTAAAGTGGGGAGAACACTCCCAGCCTGGTGTATTATCTAGTATCTTTAAAATGTTCCTAATCAGCTTCTGAGGTTTCAAAACTTCTCCTTCATTTCTAATTTGCTTGAATGAAGATACTGGCTGATATCCAGACTAATGCAGTGTGGGCATGCTGTGGAGAACTTTTCTAGCTGCACATTGTTGGATGCACAATTGTGTGTGTTGGGGGCGGGGGGCAGAATTTTCCTCTGCCTCTGTGGGCATGCCGTGGAGAACCTTTCTAGCTGCACGTTGTTGGATGCACAGTTGCATGTGTCTGGGCGGGGGGTGGGGGCGCAGGATTTTCCTCTGCCTCCAAAAGTGCCCCGAGCCACCTTAAAATATGTCCTTGAGGGTTATGCAGCCCTCAGTGAAATACTTTCCAGTGAAACAGGGTACCTCTGGAGGCAGAGGAGATTGGCAAAATGTGCTTTTCCCGCTGCACATGCAAATATGGCGAACATCTCTACAGTGAGGAACATCTCTACAGTGCAGGCACATTTTCCTGACGCACCCATGTTGCATTAGTCAGGATGTCAGCCACTTTCTGCAGTTGTTAATATTTGTGACAAAATCGTAAAGTTTTAAGCAATTCCTAGAGAGGTCATAATGCTTCCCTCTAATTTTGTATTAGATGAAAGCAAAATAACTATACAACTTAGCAGTAATCTGGAACTTCCATGAAGAAACACCAGGCCTAGCTCAGCAAAGCTATCCTTCCAAGTTTTTAAAACTGTGGGACTTTTAAATCATTTGCAATGCATTTTAGTTCACAGATTCCCAAATATCTGAGGAAGGGCATAACAACTGTGGGAATCTTGTGCATTAGTCATTAAGTTGACTAGAAAAGGTTTAGAGAAACTTAGCCAGGATGCCTGACTTCTAAGTGAGAGGTTGGGCCCCAAACATTGAAATCCTTTGATTTCTTAGAAAAGGTTTAACATAATTAGAAATTTGCACATAGAGAAGAAGCACACTTTCCACACCAATACCCCACTAGACTAATGTGAAAGATATCTGCTAAAGCTGACTTGCAAGTTGGATAGGTCTTTGGAAAACAAAGACCAGTACTTGGGTGCCACCTCAGTCAATTTTAAGGCTGGACAGTATCAGACTGTCTTTGAAGTAACTGGCCAATTTTCAGGCAACTTTATCTATCTATCTATCTATCTATCTATTAAATTTATACCCTGCCCAAACTTGCATCTCTGGGCGGCTAACAACAATGCAGCACAATGAAGATTTGTCTTTTCTGTACTGCATTAAAATAATCCAATTTATGTATAATTCAAGCAAAACCATGATCTGGGGAGAACAGGCTGGTTAGCAACCCCAGCATGTGTTGAACCAGAGGCAGATACACGTGCATATGAGTTGACTGAAAATGCCAATGTGCAGGAATAACTGGCAAGGTGATCCCACCATGAACCCCACCCAAATTAAAACCATGAAGGTTAAACTGGCTTTTACCCAACATTACAGCTAAGCACCTGGCTATTACCCAACAGCTATTGTGCAACATTAGTTGTGTAGAATCACTTGTGCAGCATTTATACGAACAAAAGGCTGAAACAGAATTTCCACTAAGCAAGCAAGAAAGGATAGGGCAGGGCTAGAGGATGGGATGGGTTACCCTACTTTCCTCTTCTCTAAATGTTTGCACGCTCTGTGCAAACATCAACATTCAGAACTAATAATGGATAATTGCTTTTACTCTTTGGGGGTCTCTGTGTGACAGGAGGACAAGAAACTGGGGAAATTGTTAAAACTGATCTATCAGGGCAGAAATTCTACTTCTATGTCCTTTTAAAGCACATTCTGTAATTTTCTTACAGTGGCCCTAAGCTTCTCCCCTACAGCCGATACACTATTCAAGCTCAGTGCGTCTTGCTAAAGTAGATCTCGCTTATAAATAGATGCTCTCAAGGGAAATCCTCTGCTCTTGCTTCTAGCCATTCTTGGCCTTAAAAACTTTTGTGCCAGTGTGGGTCTGACAAATAAAGATATGGGCCTTATAAAAGTTCATATTTTTCCTAGATAAAACATTTCCCTGGCTCCTTTATCTGCGCCGGGGCTCTTTACCTTGGCAGTTAGAAGTCCACAAACCGGAGAGAAGTCACAGCTACGGCCATCACTACCTGTGCCAGGGCTTGTGATATGGATAATCTTTGCTCTGTAGCATGGGGAACCTACCGCTGCTTGACCCAGCAACTATGGACATAGAAGTTGCAAAAGGGAAGACCTATGTTAAACCACTTTGTGTGTGTGTGGGGGGGATGTTTTCTATCAGCACTCTTGAAGTGATGTTTCTAAAAGACACGGCAGAATAGGATATTTTAGATTGGACATACAGGTTCCAAGGGCAGGTTAGGTTTCATGAGCTTCCAGATACAGAGCTCCAATATAGTAAAAATATTCATTAGAAATATGAATATATTTCTATATATGGAGGGGGTTGGCTGAAGTGGAGCAACACTCATGGACATCTTCCTAGACGCAAAAAGCAATTCTCTCCCCTCCCCGCAAAAGTCCTTTTTGCGTCTAGGAAGATGTCCATGAGTGTTGCTCCACTTCTTGCTTTAGACATCTTTCTTATTTCAACAGCTAATCCTGGTATTGCAATATGGCAATGTTATATTCCCACATGGTTACTCCTGCCAGGCTGCTGGCAACCAAAATGATTCTATGACCAGGAGACTCTGGGAAAGTTTCTGACTCTTGAGGCCAGAAAAGGTACTTTGTTCGCTAAAGCAGCCCTCAAAGGATATGTTTATTTTTATTTATTTATTTTTACAGTTTATATCCTGCTCTTCCTCCAAGGAGCCCAGAGCAGTGTACTACATACTTAGGTTTCTCCTCACAACAACCCTGTGAAGTAGGTTAGGCTGAGAGAGAAGTGACTGGCCCAGAGTCACCCAGCAAGTCTCATGGCTGAATGGGGATTTGAACTCGGGTCTCCCCGGTTCTGGTCCACCACTCTAGCCACCATACCATGCTGGCTGTTGAAGGAGATATTGAAGGAGCAGGCCTTAGGAAAGAAACAGACGACAGCTGCAGTGGCAATGGAATTCATTGGATGACTAGTGAGATGGGGAGGAAATACAAGATTCCCTTCATGTTGTATCTGATCAGGACTCTTTGTCCATCGGGATTTAAGCAGGCTAGGAACCAGAATTAAAAGTTGATTATCCCCATGGAATGCATTACTATGCTACGAGAACTTGGAGGATACAGCAGCCATCAAATCCTTTGCGAGAAGATTGCTTCCAGAAGACAGATAATAATTGCAGCCATTAATGTTAAACATAACTCTACGTTCAGCTGTACTGACAACATGGTTCTACCTTCATGAGTTAAACCTATATGAAGAATCAGTGACAAGAGCCTGAAGAAGATGGCAGATGTGACCAACGCATCATTCTTGCAAGACCAGCACAAAACAGTGCATGGGGACCCAGACAGCACACACGCTGGAATCAGAAGATGAAGAGGGGATGCCATCTATCATGATATATAGCTCTAATGCAGGCAAACCACAGTGGCCCCATAATCTTTTACTGTAAAGACTGTACTGAAAGGACGAAATAATCTTACCAGTGCGGCTGGTGGAAGAGTCCCTTTCGGGCTGGTGACTCCGGCACTGCCTTTGGTGCTGTTTGTTTGAGGCTGTGGGAGAGAAACACACACATATACACCCAAAAAGAGAAGCCTCAAAGGAAAGCCAACCATGAGTACTTTCCATGCAAACAATCCTCACATGTGCCCCAGCCCCCCAAACTCATAGGGAAAGGCATGAGCTCTCCTATGCCACATGGGCAGTAGTTTACAGATTTGCTTGTGGTGTTAGAGAGAGAAGATAAGGAATCTTTGTCAGCGCATGTGCAAAACGCAGAAATGCTGGGTGTGTGGCAAAACAGGACAGTCCATCTCAAAAAGTATTCCCATTCTGTAAACTCTGGGTTTTGTTATTAGCTGTGGGGTATGGATTTGGATTTTGGGCAGAGAAGACTACTGTGCAAATAAAATGATTTCTGCTGTTAGTATGGCACCATCCACAACTCCCCCCAACAAGTCCCCCAATCCCAGGAAGGATACTTACCTTCACTCCGTCAGCTTTCTTGTTCAGTAAACTCTTAGCTGCTGCATAGGGAGGGAAAGAGGATATTTTAATAGAAACTCCCACAAGGTCTCGAGACATACTCAGTGCTGCTGAACAGCCAATGAAAGAATCACACAAGCTGCATTGATGCTGTTCCCTCATCAAACTGCTAAAAGGAGAGTTGGGAACAATGGGTAAATCCCAAGCTCTGTGAGTGTGGGCAAAGTCCCAACAGATTCCTAAGCCAAAAGTGAAGGTATGGTTGGCAAAGTGCTGCAAATGGGCAGATTCCCAAAGCAGGGAGGTCAGTTGGGGGGGGGGGGAGTGGGGGCTGAGCTGCAATGCTTCTTGACTAAACTGAAAGTGTCCCTTGTTGATACTCCAGTCATTGTGTCATTGCACCCTCAAACTGTCACTGGCTTGGACACAACTCTGCACAATCACAAACAAGCAGCAGGGAGTTTCTATGATACACAGTGTTCCGCTTCACAAAGTGGCATTCTGAACCAAAGTGGGACAATAGTCTTCAACAAACATCCCTTCAGCCCACCATTCAGCTGCGGGAAGTCACACTCTCTTCTTTGTTCACTCTTAGGTGAAACCTATCTATTCACATAGCAGGGCTGCACAACTCAAATGCCTTGGTGGGCCGGAACGATTCACAACTTGTCGTGCAGGGGGGCCCTGGGTCAATTTTAGAGTATTAATTAAAAGTATGATTAGTTACCTGTGGATCTATTCTCCCTCTTAAAGGTTCCATAGTTTAACCAAGAATAGTGGCCAGAAAATAGGACCTGACCCTGCTACGTGGGGCCCCTGGAGTGTATGTCAGCCCCAAACCCTCTCCTCTCCCTATATCTCCATTGCTTTCCGGCTGCAATCCTAGGCGTGCTTACATGGGAGTAAGCCTCACTGGGCACACCATGGAACATATTTCTGAGTAAACATGCACAGGATGGCACTACAAGGCAGTTGCCAGCTCCTATGTTTCTGCAGGATACCTGGGGCCCAGTAAAATAGTCTCTGCAGGCCGGATCCAGCCCCTGGCCTTATGTTGTGCGGGCCTGGAACATAGCACATAGGAACATAGGAAGCTGCCATATACTGAGTCAGACCATTGGTCTATCTAGCTCAGTATTGTCTTCACAGACTGGCAGCGGCTTCTCCAAGGTTGCAGGCAGGAGTTTCTCTCAGCCCTATCTTGGAGAAGCCAGGGAGGGAACTTGGAACCATCTGCTCTTCCCAGAGCGGCTCCATCCCCTGAAGGGAATATCTTCCAGTGCTCACACTTCTAGTCTCCCATTCAAATGCAACCAGGGCAGATGCTGCTTAGCTAAGGGGACAAGTTATGCTTGCTACCACAAGACCAGCTCTCCTCTCCTACTGATATAGGGCTGATATAGGGCTTCATATAATATAAAATAAGCCTGATATAGGGCTTCACATATTCTGCAGGGTAAGGTCAATGGCACAGCACCACTTATGTAAATGCCAGTGTCTAAAGCACCAACCACACTGTTGCAGAACAGTGCTGGGGGGGAAAAATCATGCAATCGCAGTTGTGCAGCATTCATGATTTCCAATGGACATCGCATTGCACAGTGGTGATTGCGCATTTTTAAGCCACAGTGGAACAGTCCTGTTTTGCAACCATGTGGGCTTTAGACACTCGCAGCTGTGTGGGTGGTGCTGTACTGTCGGCGTTACGCTGTGCAACATGTGAGCCAATGATTATTATAGTTCTTCCCACCTACCACCCACACCAACCAGAGACATTATGATTTCAATTCCACTGAAATCTGTGCAGACACTGTGCCATGAAAATTCTAGATCCCTTGGACATAGAATAGTGTTTCTCCTTCTCCCTCCAGTATGCAAATTCAAATCTCTCTCACAGGCATCCTTTATCTTTTCACATGAAGAACTTCCACTTTTGAGCTTTGATCCCAGTTTGCCAACAAGTCGTCCACCAAACTCCATCTTCTAACAAGGAGGACTTTTTCCTCCAGAGGAGACACAGAAACTTATGCCTACGTTCTAAGTATCCTCACAGTAAGATGTCTATTCTGCCACTTCTGTGAAGCCATTATACCTTGTTCCACACACACATATTTTTGTAGATAAATGAGAAAGCTTCTCTGTACACATCTATTGTACACATCTGTTGGTGAACCTTTTGTGACTAATTCAGTGAGAACCTTTATCTTTGTTATTCCATAATATGGAATGTACATTTTAAAAAAATCAACAACACAACACAATCTCATTTTTCCAAATGATTCAGGAGATGCTGAAAACATCTGAATAATCAACCTTTAGATATCAGAGTATGTACGGTTAGAACAGTGCAGGGGACACATAATTCAGATAATCAATATTACTATAAGTGCATAATTTTGGAATCCTCTCTCTCTCTCTCTTTTCTTTCTTTTTTCATTTTTGGCTGAGGAGAGACCCAAGAGTGATATGGCAGGGAGGCTGAAGGGACTGAAATGAAATGTATGTTAAAGAAGGGGGAGGGGTTATCAGGGTCGTGCTATAGCAAGTGTGATAAGGCTTAGGACTGAAATGAACAGAAATATGGGTACTTGCTATCCAGATCTGGTTAACCCAAGGGTTCTCAAACTTGGGTCCTCAGACATTGTTGAACTACAACCCACATCATCCCCAGCCACCACTGCAGCTGAGGATGATGGGAGTTGTAGTCCAACAACATCTGAGGACCCTAGTTGGAGAACCCTTGGGTTAATGGAATTGTGAGGGATCAGCAAAGGCATGTGACAGGCCTCCAGGGAGTAGAACGGCTGAACTATACATAATGGATGTGTCTGACTGAAACCATGTAGTGCTGCTAGTATTATGTCTGCAAGGTGTAACTGTGTTTTGTTTTGTTTTTAAACAACAACAGCAAACAAATAATAAACCATGATTAGACTCAGTACAATGGCTCTGTGGAGATACATTGACAGACATACCACCATCTGAAGAACAAGAAGGCGCCATATAGTGCTAGAGCCTGCACCTCATGAAATACCTTTCTCCCACATAAAACCCAATCACCACAGGTAGGCATTAAAGGGCAGAACCCAACAAAAAGTCTGCTTACCTTACAGAAATTTACAGAAGAGGAAAGGCGAGAGAGACAGGCAGGTGAGAAGAATGATTGGAGGAGGGAGGGGAAGAAAGAGAGAAGAAAAGGGGGAAAAAGAAGAAGTGTTGAGACAGGAAGCAAGGCCTTTGGGGTGGAGACCAAGGTCCGACACCAAGGGGAAGGGACGCAGCAGCAGCAGCAGCAGTACCACAAAGGAAGCACTACAGAGGACTTTGCTCACAACTTTGCTCACACGCACAGGGAGGAAATGGCCCCCAGCCACCACAGTAATGGAAGGGTGATAATCATTGGGGTTGCTGCAGTCAGAAAAGGGACTTGGGAAGATGAAACACCACCATTTTGTCTCTGTTTCCCCACACATCAAAATCTTCTGTTTGGTCCCCTCTTCTACATTTATTTGTGACCCACACAACCTGTGGAATGTTCAGTTTATTTTGGTGAATGAAACAAAGCAGATTATGGACATGCAGTTTTCTAGTTTTCTGGGCAACCTCTCAAAGTGCAGTTTGGTAACAACTTGCTGGCATTAGATCGCGAGGAAAAACATTGTAGTCTAAGTAACATAAACCAGGAGCCATGGATGTTGCAATCCTAGAAGTGACACAGAATTGTATGAGAAAATCCTGTCAATAGCCACAGAATGTGAAGCTATCTGTTCAGCACCACTGGTTAGGACAGCTCCACCCTTTCACTCAACCCTCTCATTCTCACTGCCATAATGCTAGCTTACTGCTAACTACTTGGATCAGTTCTTACAACAGAGTTGAAATTCCATGCCAAGGCAACATTTGCAACTGGAAAACGCCATTTAAGCACATGTGCAATAACACTGTTGTCACAGAACTGGGAATGTATTTATTTACTGTTGTCGTGTTCATGGGATTCAGCACCTCAAATGGAACCTCTGTGTGATATGAACATACCTTTCCGCACTTGGTGCCTTCTAAATTAAGATTACAAGTGGCACTACAACCAAATGTTGTAGCACAGTATATCCCAAGCTTCAAAGTTTCAGCCAGCTTGAAACAGGAGTCTTGTAGTGATGTTCAGGCCTCTTAAAGGGTAGGGAGTTTCAGAAGTGGGGAGGGAAGGAGGACATCTTGATTTCCCCTCATTCTTTTGAACTGTGCTATATATTATTAGACACCTAATGGCGCAGTGGGAAATGACTTGCCTAGCAAGCATGAGGTTGCCAGTTTGAATCCCCACTGGTACCTATATTGGTCAGCAGTGATATAGGAAGATGCTGAAAGGCATCATCTCATACTGCCTGGGTAAACCCTTCCTGTATTCTACCAAAGAAAACCACAGGGCTCTTTGGGCGCCAGGAGTCGGCACCGACTCAACGGCACAACTTTACTTTATATATTGCTAGATGGTCAGTTTTAGAGCTGGCTACCAGCACAAGGGGGTTCTGAAGAGTGGGGAAATGTCTCCCTCACCTTTTCTTCCTCTTGAAACATTCCTGTATATTGCAGAAAGGGGAGCTTTTTTAAAACCTCACAACATACATCCCTCTCAGCCCAAATTTCCCGCATCCTAGACACTTACTATAAGTTCTTAAGCAGCCTGCCAAGGCCAATTGTCTCTCTTCCCCTTTTTGCAAACAACAGCTGACACTTGAGCTCAAGAGCTATGGACAACTCATTGCTCTGGAAGCTCTGATAAAATCTATTTGCCTTAAAAGCACCCATTGATGACGTTCATTCAGATATCTGTATTTATTTTACTATCTAGATTATTGGATGATTATTATAATCTAGATAGATAATATGGAGCCCTTTCTCATGATCAATGAGAAGCAGTGCTCCCTCTAAGAGGGATTCTCAGATGTTGTTGACGACAATGCCCAGAATCCCTTAGCTGCAATAGCTTTTGCTTGGGGGTTATGGTAGTCAACAACATCTGTTAGAGGAAACACTGCTGAGAAGGGCTGGGCGGCGAGGAAGACAGCAGAAGCTCGCCTTCCTCACAGATGATCCAGATACTGGGGCTGGGAAGGCCAAGGCGCATGATCCTACATGCCCAGGCAGTCCGCTGTTTCCTCCAGCAGCATGGAGGTATGGGGATTGGAATGTGTTGTCCTGGCCCCCAGAACCCCCTGGGGATGCCCCTGGCACTGGCTGGGAGCCTGCTCCTGTTTCGGTGCCATGCAGCGTCGACATACAAACACTTAGCCCAAGTTTAGGGCACCCTCACTCCTTTAACCCTAGTCGGGCTCCGTACGTGGATTAGCCGCCTTGCCACCACCAGGAGCCGTGTGGCTCTCCACAGTTGTCGCGCACAGACAGGACCAGGCTTGGCTGCCTTCGCCTGCTCTTGGTTGTGTGTGAGAACAGACTCACTATCTAGTTTATTACAAGCATCAAGGGTATCTCAAGAGGTTTTTCGCCATGCTCTTCTTCAGTTCCTTAATCGGGGCATTGCGACTTTCTGTTTGCAAAGCTGTGCTATCACTTGGTTAGGCCCACCCCCGCCCCATCATCTCAGTGATTCATGCCTCTCTGATATCTGAGATTTGGCACAGGCGTGCAAGAGAGGGTACTTTTTTGACACTACAGTTCAGCAATGGAACATCCTCCAAAGGGAGTCCACCTGGCTCAGTCTTTGACCTCCTTTTACTTTTTGACTGTAGGCACTGTTATTAGACCATCTCAGCCAAGTTATTTGTTTTGGGGATTGGGTCTTTTTTTCATTCTGCATTTTTAGCTGAAGAGTCACATTACATGAATCATTTAGTGGAATAATTAGAATATATATGGTAGAATATGCAAGCTTCTTGCACTCCTGCAATTTTGTTGATTGTGCCAAGTTCTTCAGTAGCCTGGATGTCAGCCAATAACAACAGCAACATTGGCTGAGTTCAGTGATGTTCAAAGCCGGGGATCTGGTCTCTGACAGTTTCCACTGATCAACTATACAAAGGAAGCTTTAAAAAGGCAGAGAGCTCCAGTAGAATAAATCATTCCTGGCTGTTCACTCAAAGCTTTGGCCACTCTAAAGTTCAGAAGCCATCACGAGTATCAGGACATGTGCTCTAACCATTTGAAGAGCCACCGGTACTGCCGATTTATATTCACTTACTCTATTCATTTATCCAGTTCTTAATTAGCTCACATGTTCTGCAGCATCAGAATGGCATAACAGGAGCTATATCCTTGCAAAAAGTCACTTTGGAGCTCGGCCAGAGAGTTGCTGAGCAACCAAACATGCTCCAGGTGGAGGGAGGGAGCAATTTTAGCTTCTATCCACTTCCCCTAAAAGTGATATATGGTTGCCAGGAATATGTCCCCGAAGGCTACACAACCAGGAATATGTTCCTGAGGGCTATGTGACCCTAAGGGACATATTTCTGGCATGCAAAGTAACACTTTAGAGAGAGGGGAGACGAGCAAAAATTGTTTTCCCCCTCCCGGTCTGTGCATGTTCAGAAGCTTGGCAACACTCCGGCTGAGCTGTGAAGTATCCCCTTGCAAAGTTACAGCTCCGGTTCCACTTTTACAATACTGTGCAAGATGGGTGCCACTCTCTAAGATTTTCCATAGCAGTGATTGTCCATTGACAACTATCTCCTGAGATTATTATTTTTTGCTTTTGACCCACTGTGTGTCAATGCCATTAAATGCCTTCTGGTTGCCCACCTCCCCAACTGAACTAAGCTCCACCAAAAGGTTGCAGGAGATCTGAAACTCACTGGAGAAAATTTGGCAGAAAGTGTTAAAACAGGCCAGCATTCTGTTAAAATAGGCCAATATTCTGCTGGTATCACTGGTGTACTGTGTGACAGTATAAACCATTACCATGTTATCACTTTCAATAAATCTGTGAATCTTTTCAAAACGTTCAGGCCTCATTTGTGGGTGGAAAAGTGTCATATACATGTTGATATAAATAATTTATTACCTTGTATTATTTAACTTCACAAGGTACTATTATTGGCCAATGCATATGCATACATCACACGCATGTAGTTGTGCAAATAGCACAAAATACATTTACACAAGAATAATTCCATTATTTTCAGTAGAACTACTCTAGTGAACATGCATCTTGTGCCATTTTTGCAATTGCGCAATGGCACTCTTGTGCAACTGTGTGTGCAGTATTGCAACATGCTTGTAGCACTGTGTATTATGTCAGCCATTGCATTTATCTATTCACTACTTTTCTGTACTGCCCCAACATCAGTCTCTAGGCGGTTTAGAACACATGGACCTTGTTCTCTATATTTGTAATTGGTTTTCTATACCCCACGCTGCTTAGATGCTTTATAGCTGACCTGGACAAGGTTCAGAAGGATTCCTAAAGAACAAAGACTGCCTGTGTGATTCTGGAGATCGGGAATCAATTTTTCACATTTGACTTTACTGTTTCCTTTACAGGGACTTCCGTCAATGTTTTATTGCTCCGCTATTGGTCGATTATCCAGGGCATACAGACATATTTTATGTTAATTACTTGCTTTCTGGTCAGAAGGAGGAGATAACGACTAATGTCGCAAAGTCCTGTGCGGTGGCTAGGAAAGTTAGGCATCAGATAGTAGACCAGCTCATGTAACTTAGGAACACAGGAACATAGGAAACTACCATATACTGAGTCAGACCATTGGTCTCTCTAGCTCAGTATTGTCTTAACAGACTGGCAGCGGCTTCTCCAAGGTTGCAGGCAGGAATCTCTCTCAGCCCTATCTTGGAGAAACCAGGGAGGAAACTTGAAACCTTCTGCTCTTTCCAGAGCGGCTCCATCCCCTGAGGGGAAGATCTTCCAGTGCCCACACATCAAGTCTCCCATTCCTATGCAACCAGGGCAGACCCTGCTTAGCTATGGGGACAGGTCATGCTTGCTACCACAAGACCAGCTCTCCTCTCCGAACTTGGGACATTATACCAAACTACTGTAAGCACTGTTGATTCTTATTTTTACATATGTTTTGAATTCTGGTCTTTGACCATAAATAAACTTGACTGACTGGCTGACTTGGACAGATTTTGGTCACTAATCATTTACCTGCCGACTCTTCATTTCCCTGAGCAAATATGTCCCTCAGAATTCTGGTGAAATTTTCCAAAGCAGAGTAATTAACAAGGCAGGCAGCAGCGGGTTCAGTTGCTCTGAGGAGCTCTTGTTTGAAGCCAATGAGAAGCACAGATGCACTGCCCAATTGTGCCCTCGTTTCATTTTACGCATGCTGAAATCTGAATGAGCATTTTTAGAGGACCGTTAGCACTGGCTGCATATCTGCTCAGACTGGTCACGCTGCCGCTGCCATGCACATCACTTTCCCACATGCAGGTCAACATCAGCACAGACAGAAGCAGAAGCCCTCGTCCATCTTCCGAGAAGACATCTGACTAGGCAAGGCCCGGCAGCATGCAGCTGGGCTCCACAAACCTCATGCACAATTCATCAAAACTGGGAGCAGACAGGGTAATGGCTAAGGCAAGCAAAGAGCTAACATTCACCAGAGAGAAACCTTGGCATGAAAAAGGCATCAGGGGAACCCTGGTCCACAGGCCCAAGAACAGCCCATGTTGATCAGATGGGCCATTCTTGGGCCTTGCACTGGCCCACATGTTCTGCAGTTTAATGCGGGCACTTCCCAGCCACCCACACTGCCGTGGGGTCCCAATGAAGTGTTGGCGACCTTGCACAAGAGTGCAAAGGCTTAAGCTAGCACCTCCACACTTCAGGAGCGGGATTTAAGTTATTTCTAATGCAAGTGCTGCTCTGAAAGGGTAGGCATACAAGTTTAAGTATCTGCACGCTTTCGCAAGACCACCAAGGGTACATTAGAAGCCTGCAGCAGCACGGGTGATTGGGAACTGTCCATATTAAGCTGTGGAATATGTGGGCCACTATCATTAGCAATAAGGTCATATATAGCATTTTTAGTATACATATTTTATAAGCCGTGTCACATCCATCCGCACAGCTACACTGTGATACAGCTTGCTAATACTACCACTTTACAGGTGGGGCAACTACACCTAATGCACAGTAATCTGTCCAAGGCCAGGGAGTGATTCTCAGGCTAAACTGCAGGACTATAGAGCCAAACAGAGCGGGAAGAACACGACTGAACATTTGTGGCTAACTGATTATATCAACGAACCCAAGCATATTGATACCAATGGGAACGGACTTTGGTTCAAGCCTGTTTCCTTGGGGCTAAACTACATGCGACATTAAGCGCATGCTTGGAGTTGATATGTTTCTTTTTTCTTCTCTAAAGAGCAGTCATGGGGCCCCCAATCCAGACGGAGCACAGGAGAAGAGACTTTAATCCTTTGCTCCTGCCAAGAACCTGAACTGGATGGATCCCGCCAGGGCTGTTGGCCTGGGAGGTAAACTCCCACTGGGATTTTCCTCCTCCAGTGGGGGTGGGATTTGGATCAAGACTATGGCAGGAGACAGGAGAAAACCCCTTTCCCCCTGCACCCAATACAGACTGCCCCATCATGGTTGCTAGTTAGAGAAGAAAACACAAGCATATTAGCGCTAAGCGCATACATAATCTAATGTCCAGAATGACCCTTAGAAATAAACAAAAAGGTCACGACTACCACAAGGAGTTTTCAGAACAGATATTAGCCCTTTTGAGACATTATTTACTGGGAGCATGTGTGAGGAGGGGGGAAATGAGAGCATGCAAGCTAGCCATAACCCCCCACACCACGCATTCAGTGCTTTTCTAAAGGTGGCAGCTCAGAATGCACGGAGCATCCAGCGCGGCCTTCTTCAGTCAAGCAATGAGCATGCAAACATCCAGGCTGAGATCAGGGAGCATGTCAGTGTGGCAATTGTGGCTAGTCTGTGCACTCCCATCTCCTCCCCCCGACCCCCAGTTGGTGTGCTCCCTGCTCGCTCTTCTCCAGGTAAGTGATGCCCAAAGAGAGCTATTGAAACTACACAATCCAAGCATGACATGGTTTTATTGCAAATGCTACACGTGTCCATTTAAAGCCATAACATCAGATGGTGCAAGTTCACACAAAAAGGGGTCTGGCTAGACTACAACATTTCCACACCCAGTGAACATCGGCTTACACTCTGTGCAGCAAGATGCCAATCCAAGGGAGGGGCACAAGCTGCTTCCACAGCACTGCCCCCAACCTGCACTAAATCCAAAGGCAGGGAGGCTCCATGCCTGCGAAGAGGTGCATCATGGGAAGCCTCCCCGCCTTTGGAAGCAGCACAGGTGGGGCGTAGCATGTCGCAGAAGGGCGGAGTCTGCCTCTCCCTTGGATGAGCAGCTCCTTGTGCCAAATCTAAGCCAAGATGCCTAGTCTATAAGGATGTTCTTAAAGCCTGCCCTCTACCAGCTGTGCAAGGAATACCACCTTAAATGGCTGATCTCAGTGGGGGGAAAGTGTTACTCTCTTCATCTTCCTGATATTTAAACTGAAGGCCAGAGAAAGCCAAATGTTAGGAAAGAGACACATAGGAATGTGCCTTTCTGGCCCATGAACACAATTGCACACTATTGGTAGTAAGTGAATTAACACACACAGGCTGCTCATATGAACAACAGTTCTATAGGTGAAATAACATAATCTATTCTTCTTGTTTTAGCAACTAGTAGTAAAACAAGTCATGACTTAATAAGACATGATTTAAAGAGTACATATGTTCCCCCTACTGTGTTATGAATATATATATACCTACCAGGTAGTTTTTTGTTTTGTTTTTACATTTTTATACCCCCCTAACCCAAGGTCTCAGGGCGGTTCACAACAAACAATAGTTCACATGTTTGCGGAAACCACTATAAAATTGACAATTTGCCAATGTTTAGATGATACTCTGTCCACTGGTCTGCTCTACGGAAGATGTGCCACAACAACACATAAATATTATATATTTGGACCACATGTAGAAGGTTGGTTCAGAAGAATAGTGCCCCCACACAATGAAGGCATGGAGCACTGGAGAGGAGATGTATGCTCACATCTTTATCATGTGACCAGTCAGGCAAAGTGTCATCCGAAGTGGCCCTTTCTAAAAGCCCCACCAACAAAAGGGTTGCCATGCCCAATGGAACTAAATACCAACTAGTGATGCTTCACTGCTGGCAAATAAATAGTTCCAGTATCGTTCTTTACATTGCTGGAAGCAGAAAATAACTATGCCGTATTGACAGGTTTCTAAATCTACATATATATTTTTGCAACCAACTTCTTCAATGCATGAGGCTGGACTCTTCCACTCCCACGCTGCCCGTGCCATGATGCCATCGTGCTTTTGCCCCCTTGGCTCCTGAGCAGCTAAAGCGGGTAGAAAGTCCAGCCCCGCCACAAGCTGAAGAACCAGGAAGGTGGACAGACCATCAGGAAATGAGGTCATCTGCATCATCACGAAGGTCTCCGAGGTAACCTCTCACTTCCTGATGGTCATCTGTCAGATGTCACTCCCGGGGGGGGCACTTTGGGGCTGTCTAGCACAGCCCCTCAAGTGACTTTGCTCATCAGTTGGAGCTGGTCAGGCCCGAAGCATAGAACTCCTTTGCTACTCAAAGAGGCTATTCTCACGACGGCAGGAAAGCGGGCTAAGGGAGCCCAGCCCGCTTTCCCCGCGGTCGTGGGGAATGCGGCTCCCAGCGGTTAGCCCGCTTAAATCCCACCCCCCAAAAACAAGGTTAGTGGAGCGAGTGCTCTGCTAACCCCATTTTACTGATCGTGTGCTGGTGTGACACGAGTAGACCCCAGACTGGGAGGCTACAAGCAGTCTCCTGGCCCCAGGGATCTCCCCAGAATGTCTTGTGCACTCGCAAAGGACATCCTGGGACTTCCGGGGATCCCAACCACTCGTACCAGCTCCGTGACGGAGCCGGTAGTTGTGTGGGTGGCCAATCCGGCTGCCTAGAGATGGCTCCCTGCTCGTCTGCAGGAAGAGCGAGCTAAGCCCACTCTCCCTGC
This sequence comes from Hemicordylus capensis, assembly GCF_027244095.1. Lineage (NCBI taxonomy): Eukaryota > Metazoa > Chordata > Lepidosauria > Squamata > Cordylidae > Hemicordylus > Hemicordylus capensis. Next base: position 17,759,176 of record NC_069664.1, on the reverse strand, counting down.
AGAGCCTGGTAAGGCTCTCCACACTGCTCGTGTGGAGAACCTCAAAGTCATCTGGGGACAAGGACAACCCCGGCCAAAAACAGTCTGTGACAGAGTCCCCTTTGGGAATGGGGTCATATCTCAGCAGGAGAGCACATGCTTTGCATGCAGAAAGTGCCCATTTCAATCCCTGGCATCACTAACTGGGGCTGGGAAAGAACCTTGGAGAGCTGCTGCCATTCACTGTAGACAATACTGACCTAGATGGACCAATAGTCTGGCTCAGCTTTCAGCCTGGCTGTCACCTCCCGCGTTAGCTAGTTTCTCCCACAAAATGAGAAGCTGCCCTAAAAGGCACCTGTGCCATTACTGAATCTTCTGGGGGTTACCTTTCATTTCCTGATGGGTGGGATGAGACCGCCAGACTGGAAGCGCGTGCAACTCGCTTGAGCGCTGTTTTTGGCCTGGGCAGAGCTGCTTCTCAGAAAATGGTCCAGCCAACAACAACAACGCACAAAGTGCTCCATCTTTCCTGGCTGCTCCTCTCTTACTAGGAAATGTGGAACTCTCTTCCACCTTGAGTTCCAATATGAAGAAACGGGAGGTCACCGCAGAGGCCTTGGCATCAATGTGAAGGCCTTCACATTGATGCCAAGGCCTCTTGGGTGACCTCTCATCACCTAAGGGGAGAGGCACTTGCTGGATAAGACCATAGCATTTCATAGTCCATGGCTGACCTACACAGCAAAGAAGCACCAGTGCAGTGAGAGACCAGCCTAACAGAACTTCTCAACTTACAGCACCAGTTGCACAGCCCTCAGGAACATATTCTGGGGTGGCACAGAGGGGAGGGCATCAAAAACCCCTGCTAACTGGGCAAAGAGGCACCTTTTACCGTGGTGATTCTCTTTATTTAGCAGGGGGAGAGTAACTGGCCCTATCCACCCCCAGCACTGTACTTCCAGTGACTGTTGCTAGTGTGTGCCTTATGTTTCTTTTTAGAATGTGAGCCCTTTGCGGACAGGGAGCCATCTTAATTGTTTGTTGTTTCTCTTTGTAAACCGCCCTGAGCCATTTTTCGAAGGGCGGTATAGAAATCGAATTAATAAATCATCATCATCATCATCATCATCATCAGTTGGGAAGTTCTGTTAGGCTGCTTTCTCACTGTGCTGGTGCTTCCTTACTCTGTGGGTCAACCCATATCTGTTATGGGAAGGGCTGGAGTGTGCTAGAAAAAAATCAAGTGGGAGTTGGATGCGACCAGTAGGTTGCGATTTGCCCCTGCTTCCCTTAGGCAGTCAACTTTCTACCCTGCTTCTGTGTTCTGTTTCACACCTGGCTCACTGCTGGTGCTAAATAAATATTACACAGCAATTATTGATGGCATGTGACGGTATATATCAGGGATTCTCAACGTTGGGTCCCCAGATGTTATTGGACTTCAACTCCCATAATTCCCAACCAAAGGCCACTGGGGCTGGGGATTATGGGGGATGAAATTCAATAACATCTGGAGACCCAACGTTGAGAATCCCTGGTATATATGGAGGTCATATATATGGAAGATATGCCACAATAATGCACATTTGCAGAACTCCTACAGCAAAATTAGAAGCCACTGCCCTGCTCCCTGCAAAGCATACATTTGCTCTTCTGTTAATGGTCTATCCTATCTGCCCTGCTTAACACCCTGAACTGAGATTACTGTACCATTTTAGCCACAGTTTATCTGAATCACACGGTACTCTCCCTGCTCACTTTCCAATGACTTTTTCTATGTCACTGCTTCCAAGCATAATTTGATGGGATGAGCTGGAATTGCCACCACTGTCAGATGCTCTTCTTCAGAGGTGGCCATGGCCACATTTGCTATTGATTGCAAAAGGGGTAGCCCTGCATTCGTAAACATGGTGTGATGAGGTGCTCACAATGAATGACACTTCATGCACTCAGGTTTCAACGTGAGAAAGGGGAAGTGAGGAGGGTCCCCTTCAGGACACATCTACCTTGCTCCACCAACCCAACGGTGGCACCGGAGGCTGCTGCAGACATTGTGGCGGGCGCGGTGGTCTGTCTGCCCACTGTTAGCACCAGGTTGGGAAATAAAGAAATAAAGGACAGCAAATTGGGAAAGGGATGGGGAAAGAGTTAGAGAAGAACAGAGTGAGAAAGAGAGAGAAAGACAAAGGGAAAGCGAGAAGGGGGAAGTAAGGAGACAAAGGAAGCAGAAAAAGATTAGAGTTAAAGTTGAGATGAAGAGACGTGACTATTGGTAGCAAATGCGCATTCATTTTTACACAGTCCATGGTCAATCCACCTGATTAGGAGTTCTTCCTAAACACCGTTCTTCTCAGTCTGTTCAGAAAACCCCCACCTGGTGCAAGACCAGGTTGGGGAACAACAATGTATCCTAACCACAGGATTAATTGTTCTGTCATCAGTAGGGGACACTCTTAATGTTGTTGAGCCTTAAAACCTTGAGGTGAAGAAGGGAAAGGTGGTCCTATCACAACATTGCGTTAGGTCATCAAACGTAGCAGGAATGGCAAGGTGTGTGGAACATTAAAGGAGGACTCATACTGCTGGGATGGAGATTGCAACAGAGTTCTAAATCATCCTGTGCTAGAAGAGATATATGAGCCATGTATTACTTCTGCAGTTTGCTTCCAGAGCAGCTTTTCAAAGATAAAGTAGCCTTTTCCCATCTCCATTATGACTCTGGGGTTGTTGACTGAAGAATTACTTGGCCTCAGCAATGGAAACTTAAGTGCCAGATCTGGAGGCCACGCAAGTTCACTCTAATTCTACAACTGCAGAAGTCTTTGTGAAATTTGGCAGTTGCCACAGAATTACTATGGGGGCAAAAATCCACAGAATTACTATGTGGGGGAAAGTTCACAGGAGCCATCACCTCTAGAACCGTCACCTGCTTCCCAGCTACGAGGATCAGACAGGCATCAGAAATTAGACTCCAGTGGCCTCCCCAGCTAAATTTCAGGCGATTCAGTCCCTCTCCATAGTTAGCAACTGGCTGGGAGTTGAACGAAAAGCCTCTGAATTATATTGACAATGATCCTCCTTCTTCCAGAGCCTTTGGACCACCTTCCCATTTCTTCCTCAGCATCTTCAAGATGCCATTGTTTCTCTGTAATTTTGTCCATCAACACCCAATTTCCACCCAGACATTCCAAATTCCACAAAAAGGTAGCCTAATTTCTGTGCCTCGAACCAGACACACAAAGTTTTCACAATCCATTTAGTGTAATATATTTTTACATAGTATTAGCAGATATTCTTTTTCCTGCTTGCAGAATTTTGGGTTTCTTAGTTGTGGAATATGGATTCTGTCACTGTTTGCTGCAGAATTCATGGGGCCTTGGTTAAGCCCATGAACAATGATGGGTAAGGAAGCCCTGTAGGAGAGTGAGGAGGGGAAAATAGTGTGAGTTGGTGGATTCTTCCTTGAGGAATCTACTCAGCCATCTTACACCCTCTATTTTCTTTTAAAATGAAGATGCTTTTGTTCATTTTGCAAGACAGGAACAGCAGCTCATGTCCCCTGGGACCAGGAGTTTGCTCTTCTAGAAGTAACATGCCTCTCTGATTGATGATAGTCATGCACCAAAAAACAGGATGTTTCAAGTGGGAAAAAGGCACACAGTACATCTGTATTCCAAGGCAAAACCAACAGAAGAGTTATAGGTCAACTTGTGCTCTCATGATGTCCATTCTAATATTACAGTTCCAAGATTTTAGAAAAATAAGAAAGATTACTTAAATGAAAATGAAGAACAACTGTCAGAGAGGGGGACACTATTTCAGACTTCAGGAGATGGGGCAAAGAGATTTTGAGCGGTAGGGTGAGATTTACAGCAAAGCCCAAAGGCTGCCTCTTGGGTATAATCAAGATTAAATGGCAAACAAGCAGTGTTTAAAGATCATTTGTTGCGGCTCCTTCTTATATCTAATGATAATCAGAGATATAAGTGCTTCTAGTGAATAGGCAAGGCAGGGGGGCTGCCCCCTTTTTCCAAAATGGTACTGGTGATGGTCATGGGGCAGGGGAAACCCTTGGCAAGCCTGCATTATCGATCTGCTTCAGCAATTGTATTCTTAAGGTTCCTGCGGAGGAGGGAAGGGAAGGGCAAGAAGGGGGAGACGAGGCCAAAGGTCAACAGGAAGCTAGTCGGAGTTCTTGGAAAAAAGCCTGTAAGGGGGCATCCCATCCAGGACACACCCACTTTCCCTCTTATTGGTTTATTGCATGGAGACTGACTCGACAGCCAGTCAGCAAATTAAATTAGTTTGAGTTCTATTCTTGTCCCAAGATATAACTTTCCACATCACAATAGTGCCACATCAGAAAGTACCAGGATAAAAAGAGAAGAAGAATGGATCTCACATCATCCAAGACTGAGGTTAATTAACAAAATCTATACGAATGCAGCCTGGTCAGTGATTTCATTTGTGAGATCCAGCTTTAGCATTGAGAAGATGGTGGTTGTGTGTTTGTTTTCATTAAGGAGGAAATGGAAACCACTGAGGTGTGAATTTCTTTTCTTTTCTGTCCATCAAACAAAGCAAAGCTCTCACCTGAGAAGTTTCTTGTTGCCAACATAGTGGTAAGAATTGCACCCTAAAAAGAGAAAACAAAGAGGGGTTTTTTTAAGATGGAAAATTTTTTCACAGGGTTATTTTTAAGACACACACACAGACACATGTTTTAATGCTGAGGAAGACACTTGAGAAACAGGGGGAGAGAATAGAATGTTCCTGTGTAAACCTGGGATGAGCATCAGCAGATGCGCAAGAGTCACTGGCTGACACACAGAGTGAGGGTGCAGCAGGAGTGCAACAAGAGAGCAGCTAACAGAACTTCCCAACTTCCCTGCACCTATGCAGGGGGGAAGCCATAATTTTTCACACCCTCATCTCCCCCAGGAAGCCCTCTGTGCCACCCGAAAATATGTCCCTGAAGTCTGCACGGTTTGTGTATGTTCCTGGAAGCTGGTGGCACCCTCAGGTGCCGTCTTATGCATGAACCTGCCCATAATGATTTGCCCAAAGTAACACAGTGAGTTGCATGGCAAGTGGACGTTCAAACTAATGACTCCCCGGCAATCCACGTCCAGCACTCTAACCATTATACTCTAACCGCCGAGAGAACAATTTGTTATGGGGCAGCTAACAAATAAAGATGATGATGATGATGATGACTACTACTGCTGCTGCTGCTGCGATGACAACAACACCCTGACTCTCCCTGGTTAACCTGCCTCTGAAACATCTGGCCAAGTATCCTATTCCTGATAATGACCAGTATCAGATATGACAGGCAAAAATGGTAGGGATGCTAAAAGGGCTTGCTGCAGGCTGCTCTCTTATCAGGGCATTAAGGACTGGGGAAACTGGGAACAGCCAAACACAAAATGTGTCAAACACAAGATCTGTAACTGCAAAAGTGAATTGTTGGAGATGGGTAGAAATGATTAGCTTTTTAACCTTAAAAACCTCCCATAAAATCATCATCATCATTTTTTTAAAGACCCTACAGGACAATTGCAGAGTGATTCCATTCTCCTCACTTAATTCCAACTTGTTCCAGACTTTGAAGGTTACAGACACCTTGCCAAATAAATCAATTCAGCAAGCACGAGGCCCAGAGATACCGAAGACAAATGCTTGTGCCCTAGAGCTGTCAATTGTAATATTATATTACTTTAACTTTTTCTAATACAGGGCTGCAGGAAATAGGTTAAACAGTTCGCAATAGTCAGACATGAAGTTATTAGATGTACATAATTACAAGAAATAGGTTACTTTGATAGAAGAACCAGATCTCAAAAACTCTGTGTTTAACCTCCAACCCTCCTCCACCCCCCGGGTAATAATAATGCTCACTTCATATATCATGAAAAAAGGGAGGAGACACTATGCTTCACGCATGTCTGACTTGCAACAAGGTCAGTGAAGAGCTTGAATTCTGTTGCAAGGGAGCAATGATAAGAGAGGAGGCATTTTTCTTGCCATTATGAAGGGGGAAGTTTGTCCTCCTCTTCCCAGGGTAGACAACTCTTGGATCCAGTGAGAAAGCCTGGCACATCTCTGCTGTCATGCTGGTTTGGGGACATTTGGGATTTGAGATTTTCCCGCCAAACTGGAGGTTCCTCCTCTTTAATAGGCCTTAACATACATGTCTGAAAGTTGAGTCCAGTTTGACATAGTTATCCATTGTGGAAAAGGGTTTAGGCCTGAACCTGGATGGCCCTGATCCTTCAATGAGAACAGGAAGAGACTGTCCCCACTCAGTAACAAGAAGGAGGAATGTCCCCCATTCAGAGCACCCAGAGTGGAGTGTGAGTGTAAGCCATTCTTGAGCTAAGATGGAGACCTGCATTTTGTCACAAAAATGAAGATGCCTTTCACTGTTTTCTGTTTGAGAGGGTGGCGAGACACCAAGGAGGAGACATCAGAGGCAGGAGAATGGGAGGATTTTGAGAAGAGCCGTCTGAGGTGACAGAGGTGTCATTGCAGACATCATAAAGTTAACATGTTACAGAAACCGGAGGAGACAGTACTGAAGATGGTAGCTAAGCAAGGGTGGAGGGAAAGATTTAATCACATGTTGATTTACTCACAACTTATCAATGGAAATCTAGAAGCAGCTTCAGTGAAGGAGCAAACCAGACTGAAGGGAACTGTGGGGACCTGAAGTAAAGGCTGTAGTCACAGACCACATGTTCAAGAAGGCTGGGGAAATTAAGGTAAATGGAGGGTGGGGGTGGGGAGAGACAATGGAGAAATGGATAGGTGCTGAATAAGGTGGTAGGGCTGGATGAGAGAAGAGCATAAAACAGTTCAGAATGGGAGACAGAGAAGAAGGGAAGGGGTATGGATGATCGTCTAGGAAAAGGACTAGGGAAGGACTGATTGAATTCATACCAGGTAGTATCTTTGGATTCATACCAGGTAGTATTTTTGAATTCATCCCAGGTAGTATCTTTGTTTTAAGGAAGGTGGTAAGGATTTTAGTAGTGAAAGAAAAAGGAAAGGAAGATTAGGAGTGAATCTGTGATAGAAAAGGGGTAACAAGCACTATGAGCAAGAGAGGGAAGAGAAACTGAATTGCTTGCCATGGAAGAGACCAGATCTATAGGTGGGGACACCGATAGTCTATGTGACTATAGAGTCACAAGAACTCTTGAGTTACAGGTCTTATGAAGGGATTCAGCACCAGAAACCCTGAAACATTCCACACACTACTTATATTTTTCCACAGGCCCACTTACCTTGAGCTTCCTTCTGGCGTTGAACTTTTTCAGGCACTCTACAGTCTCCTGTCTGTGCATCATGGAGGCCACTGTTGAACGTTGCTGCAAAAAAGAAAGAAAGAAGCGAGGGGGAGATAATGTGAGCAAAGCTTTGCTTCTGCTTTGGCACACACTCTCCTAGGTCTAGTTCTGCATGGAATTAGCATTAGTCTTTGTATTACTGCAGAACTGTGATGCACACTGGATCTTCTAGTCAAGGGCAATCCAGTCCGGAAGGCTGTTGCAGCTATCGGAAATGTGGATGCTGTGCCATTTCCAGCTGTCAAAGCAGAGGTTCTCAAACCTGGGCCCTCAGATTTTATGAGACTACAACTTCCATGCTCCTCAGCCAAAACGGTCGAGGGCTGGGAGGAATCCAAAAACATCTGGGGACCCAGGTTTGAGAAACCCCCATTTTAAAATATATTCAAAACCCAGCAGACCAAAATCTGAGCTGACATGCAGTTGTATGAATGAAGTCAATGTGAAACTTCTGCCCAGAACAGTCATCACCTGTGAAGTTTCCTAGAAGGGATGACTCCATAGAAGCATTCCCGATTATGCAACTTTTTGAAGGTTTTTGTTCTCTTGCTAGTACCTGTCATATACTGCATAAAAAGTATAGTAGCAATGGGGTTCTCCAAGGAAAATAAAATGAGCTGGTGAATGTCAGGGGCCAAGATTGGTACAGCAGAAATACTTACACAGACCCATGGATGTTTGAGAGCTTCGTGAGCTGTGATTCTCTTTGCAGGGTTGATGGTTAGCATCTGGTTTATGAGGTTTTTTGCTTCAGGGGTGACTGTATCCCACTCAGGAGAAGGAAACTGACAACAAGAAGGCAGTATAGGAAGGTTATGTTGGAAAACACAGCGGCATTTAAGGATGAGAGTGCCCACACCCAAGAGACCAGAATTTCCTGCAAAATCCTGCAGCAGCCAAATGCAACAGGGCAGTTCCAGGGCCTGCCCAGAATGATTCCCCTGTCCTGCCAGCACAGCTCTTATAATTGCCATCTGACCAAAATATATCCCTAATTGGGTCCTTGTGTGCTCCTAGACAAGTGAAATCTACCAACTACAGCAATATCTTCTCTTATAAGTGATGGCTGCCTTTTTAGCCCTTTGGGAATCTATCATGGTTTCATTTTGTTCACTACTTTCAGCATTTCTTGGAAAGACAGAACAAACAAGATGTCAAACAAATAAACTGCATAACTGGAAAATGCACCAATGTTGAAAAACACAAGGATTTCTGGTTTAGATGTCAAAAAGGAGTCCTGTGCCCATGGATCATGCCGCCTTCTCCATAAATTCAACCAACACTCTTCAGTCCTTAGCACAACTTTTCCCTGGAAAGGAAAAACCCAGCCAGCCCTAACTACTGCTATGTATGCTACCTCTATCTCTGTTTGTAGTAAAGGCCAAAATAGACATGATGTAGAAAATATATAATGTTCTCTTTAGGTTTTGGGGTGTTTTTTTTTAAACTTTCTTGCAGCTGTGGGGAAGGGCTCCAATTCTGATTGGAGCAATGGTGGAAGGGGAAAGGGGCTTAGCCTTTTCCCCTTGTGCCACCTTTTCAAATCTAAGTCTCAACTCTTTAAGTTGCTTTACACCTCGCAAGGGACAAGACGTAAGTTCTATGTACCTTTTCTTCCTTGGGGAGAAAAGCAGCTGGAGGATATTGTTTTTGCTTAGGAAAACAGCCAGAGAGGAAAGTTAAGCACACCCCCTTCATAGGAACATAGGAAACTGCCTCATATCAAGCAGAGGTACTCTAACGCCCGGACCTTAGGGCCCTGACCTGTGGCTTCCAAATTTCCAGGGGGCCTTTTACAGCCACCCCATGCCTGCCCACCGTGGTGAACCTACGTGGGTTTTTAAAAATAAAAAAAAGTCAAAGCCACTGTGAGGCCAAGGAGTGGCTGCGGGGGGTGGGGTGGGGGTGGGTGTTTGCCCCCAGTGGTGGTGGGGGGAGCGACCGCTGGGCACATCCTTTTGGCCCAGCGGCTGTAATGAACTGCACTGCGCACCTGCACAATTCAGAGGAAGATTGTCGCAAGCCTGTGATGTCACAGATTTACAACAATCTTCCTCTGAACTGTGCAGGTGCGCTTTGCAGTTCACTACAGCTGCCTGGCAGAGAGGACATGCCCAGCGGTTGCTCCCCTTGCTGCCGCAGGGGCGGGACGGAAGGTGAAGGACTGCTCAGCTCCCCACCACCACCACCACCAGCCACCTCTCGGCCACACGACAGCTTTGATATTAAAAAAAACCACGCAGGTTCACCACAGGAGGCCCCCAAAAGTAGGTTTTGGGGGGCTCATAGTGGCCTCACAGAAGGGCTGGTGTGGGCACCAAAATCACCTAGGTGCACCACTGATACCAAGTCAGACCTCAGCCCATCTAGTTCAGTACTGTCTACACTGACTAGCGGCAGTTTCTTCAAGATTTCAGACAGGAGTCTCTCTCAGACCTCCCTGGAGATACTGGAGATCAAGCCTGGGACCTTCTGCACACAAAGCAGGAATGAGTCATTCCTACTTTGGACGGACTTATTCTTCACACGCATAGTAACACAGAAACGTTTACAAGCATTTGAACCTTCTCCCCCCTCCCATCACCTTGCAAGATCCCCCCACCCCGGTGAAGGGTATTATGGGTATTATTCTGCCCCTCCCTCATAGCTTTGTGGGGTTTGGTAGGTTAGAGTCTTGAGCCGATTCCTACTCAGCCCTTGTTAACGTGCCACTGTCCTGCCAGGCTGATAAGATTGATCAGAATTTTACCGAATGAAAACTGACCTATACAAACATAGTGCAGAGGCTGTGGGGACAAGCTGAAGGTCTGTGGAAGGAGTGAACTAAGTGCAACTCCTTACCCCGAGTGCTTAAAAGAAATTGTGGGATCTTTCCATTTGGTTTCATTCCAATGAGCTTGCACTGCAGACACACAGACGGAAACGAAAAATACAAGCTAAAATGGATTCCATTAGAGAAACAGCCATGGCACCACAGGGTATACGAATCCTGGCATGTATCTCTGTCTTTGCTTCCCCTCAAACCAATACCTGTAAGCAGGACTTGCTTTTTTAAGCTATGTGAGAAGTGGCTCATGTAACGAAGACCAGAAAAAGCATTGAAAAGCACCATTACTCACATCATAGGCTCCAGCCTTGATCTGTTGGTACAGCTTGTGCTGATCCTCATCCCAAAATGGAGGATACCCAACCAGTAAGATGTAAAGAATAACACCTAGGTGATGAAATGGGACAGCAGCAGTTTAGAACCAGGTAAGCCTAGCTCCTGTGTTTCACCCTCTACCAAAAGCTTTAAAAGCATATTAGATAAATCTGTGGAGGACAAGTCTATCAATGCCTATGAGTCTTTATGACAATATGTTGCCTCGGGGTTCAGAGGCAGGATACCTCTGAACACCAATTGCAGGGGACCAACAGCAAGGGAGATGGCATGCCTTCATCTCTTGCTTGTGGGCTTCCCAGAGATATCTGGTAGGCCACTGTGGGAAACAGGATGCTGGACTAGATACAGTAGGTATTGGGCCTGATCTGGCAAGGCGTGTCTTACTGCTTAAGTGAAGAGTAAGTGGGAATACTCAGCAACCCCAGATTCAAATCAAGTCACTTGAAATGCTTGAGTCAGTAATTTAGAACACTATTCAACTAGTGGGTTAGGCCCCATAGGAACATAGGAAGCTGCCTTCTACTGAGTCAGACCCTTGGTCCATCTAGCTCAGTATTGACTACACAGACTGGCAGCAGCTTCTCCAAGTTTGCAGGCAGGAGTCTCCCTCAGCCCGATCTTGGAGATGCTGCCAGGGAGGGAACTTGGAACCTTCTTGCGCTTCCCAGAGAGGTCCCATATCTTACAGTGCTTACACATGTAGTTTCCCATTCATATGCTACCAGGGCGGACCTTGCTTAGTAAAGAGGACAATTCATGCTTGCTACCACAAGACCAGCTCTCCTTAAACTGAATCGCACCAGTGGCACCATCACCAAACACATATGTGGTAAATAATTAAGAAGCTGGTTGTAGAATGCTTGCTTGGGCTGAAAGGTGGGTCCTGGTTTGAAATGGTTGAGGATTACTCGTCTAGAACGATTTGCTCTACAAGGTGCATTCGCTCTTTGTTTACGACATGCTGGTTTCTGTATTGGTGGCTGGATGGCCCTCTACCATTGGGTAGCGGGGTGATTAGAAGGCCTCTTCCATTTCTGTGATTCTACTGGTTTATGGCACAGCATCCTAGAGTCAAGAGAGCTCAGTCTTACCGCATGCCCAGATATCCACAGGTTTGCCATAGGCTTCTTTGCGTAGGACTTCAGGTGAGAGATAGCCAGGAGTGCCCGCAAAGCCTGGGGAGGAAGCAAAATTTGCCAATGTCTGTGATTGCACAACTACTGGGTCAGCAAAGCAAACTTTGAAATGGGGAGAGGAAGAGATTCCACTCGGCACTCACCGAACCAGGCCTGTTGGTCTCCTTGCACCTCAATCGCCAAGCCAAAATCTGCCAACTTCACTGCCGCTCCTTTGCATTTGCTGGCCAGAAGCAGGTTCTCCGGCTGTCATGGTGACCCAATTTAACACAGGGTGCCATTTTAATAGAGTCATGTATAATTTGGTTTGGTTTAAAGTAAAAAGGAAGGGGTGGGGGAGAGAAACAGAAAAACAACAACAACAAACAGTTTGCAGAAGCCGGTTAGAGACTTCCAATCACCCCAAAGTAGTGTGAGACAGAGACACAAAAAAGGAGACAAGCTATTTTCTGGAGATAGCCCTTGACCCATGCCTAGGATATGTGGGAGAAGATTTTAGGGCAGGACATCCTCGTGTAAACTGCTGGAGGAGTACTAAACAGGTTGATTTCGTCACTGGCGCGGCCTCCTGGCCCGAAGGTTGTTTTTAATCGATCTCACCAAAAAACGCTGATCTGCTGTGACTCTCAGTGACCCAGGATTGTTCCCTCTACTTCTGGCTCCATTCTAGACCAGCACACAATTCTTAATTGCCCTCGTAAATGGCACTTTACAGAAATTAGGGGGAAGTACCCAGTAGAGGAAACAGGGCTATTTGCAAAGGGGAGCAAATAAGAAGTTTAGTCCCTTCCATCACTCGCACAGATTACTCCCAAGGCTAATCTAACAGTCTAGAAAACCAGAGCAGGCTTTTTGAAGGTTTAGAATTAGTTTGAGTAAGGCAGGGATGCTTTATCTCTGTTGTAAGCCTGAGCTGTACTTCTATAGTCACATGAAATGCCCTGTAGACAGATGACTGCACACAGAAGGAGAAGTCTAGACTGGAAAGAAGATGACCATACATCTTGTGTTTGTTCTCTTGGCTGGCGTGGCTTTGCTGTTCAATAGGACAGCAGTAACTTGTACCCTCCGTGGTCTAGGTTGGTTGATGCAATCTATGCATTATGACAAATTTATACCCCACTTTTCCATCCCGGTTACAGGATGCTCAAAGTGGCACCTTTGAACGGTCTGACCTTTGACCGACCAACATAGCAGTACGTTCGTTTAAAAAGGAAAAATAGGGATACCAAAAAAGCTGAAGATGACTCTGGAACATTAGGCACAGCCACAATTACCGACGATGCTTGCTGAATCAGATGTGCACCCAAGAACAATTCCCTTGGGAAAACTTAGCTGGATAGGTGTTAACAAGCTCCATCAGCATAGGGCAATCTGACTTCTTATCTTTGGGGTCGTTAAGGAATTCTCTATCAGGTAAGACTGGCTAGTGAACCTGAGTTGCTTTGAAAACGTACATTCCCCTGTTGTGTGTGGCTTTTCTCCCTTGAGTCATCTGCAGCCCTTTGCACTGCAGGCACCTGATTGCTGGGCACCTGCTTTCTGCATTGGGATTCTGCAGCTGGGGCTGATGTGTGGACGGTCCTGCCTTGTGGCAGGGAGTTGGCCTAGGTGCTCTTTCATCCTTCCAATTCTATCATTTTAGGGAATCAGGTCCAATGCAGCTAAGGAAGCATCATCTGGGGCTGTAACATTAAGGAGAGAGAAAGAGAGAGCATAACTGTGCTCCCATGACTTCCCAGTTTCCAGCTTGTATACTGACAACAACACAACAGACAACACTCTAACCACCAAACATGCACAAGAAAGGGCTCCCCTCCATTCCACCCTTTCCGGGACCTTTTGCTCCATCCGCTGAGGTTAGTAAGGTATGCTTTGTCCTACTTTCTCTGGTGTTTCCGTGGTCTAGATTTCCAGATATATCTGTTTGGAATCAGCAGAGACAAAGAAGTCTCTGGTTAAAAATATCCCCTAGGAAGCTCTGGCAATGTTACAATACAGGAAAGGAACGTGTGCCAACTATCGCAATGGACTAGAGACAAGTTGCGGCTGCTGATATGAAAACATGCATCTCTAGGCAAAGATATTGCCCAGCACACCACACAAACTTCTTCTTAAAGTCTTTAGGAAGAACACCACACTGGGGAACCCTGGGAGGATAACAACAACCTAGATTCCCTAACTCTACCAAATCATCAGCACACAAAGGTAGGTTTCAAAGGGGAAGCAAAGTAATAATTCATAAAGTGTAACTCCCATTGAACACAGTGGGACTTGCTTCTCAGAAAATATGCTTAGGATCACAGCGTATGACTGGCAGCTTGTTTCATACAACATCCATAATCTGAAGATTAAATATAGTCAGGAAATCCCTGGTTTCTGTCCCGATCCATTCTGACCAAATCATATCCTAAGCTGAAGAATTCTCACATTGAACTGAAATCTAGTGGTCAATGGAGTGTCAAAGAGGTCAAGACTCTGGGAGATTCATTTTTTACTTAAGTGTGTTTGGGGGGGCAGGGGTGAAATACAGCCTTCCTTTTTCTTCCAGAGAGAGAGAGAGAGAGAGAGAGATCTCAAATCTAACAACTCCACAATTAGGACTCCAGATATTGACAAGAAAGAAATAATGCATCCCAGGATGTGTAAGAGACAATCTCTGTCCAACAATTTATTTATAAATTTGTCCCACTAACAACACACAACTCTTCACATCAGAACCCAGCACCCACACAATAACATGATACAGAACAGGTCCTTATGTAAAGGTAGCCTCCAAAGTGAGGCCACTCACTCCAAACTCCATTCAAAACAAAACAGAGGTTATGAGCCTAAACGACCTCAGTCCACGCATGGCTACTTCCACACAGCCTCCATCCCTGTCAGACCTCTAAGACTGCCTAGAAATGACCTAAGCACAATTTCACAGGACCACCATTAAACTTTGAGATGTGGTTGACATTACAAGCCCTGCCCTCTACCATGACCAACACCCACTTCTACCATTCACCAGGCAAGATTAAAGATGAACCCTTTGGAGGCCAAATTTGTGAATGTGAAAATATTCTTAATTTCATCCATCCATGTAATTACTAATCCATCTCTCTACAAAAGGCTGAGAAATAAGTTAACATATTAATATAATATGTGTTCAAGCAACTAGTCTGCAATAACACATTTAACTGGGCAGTAAGTTCAACTGTAATCACGGAGACTTGCCTCCAGATCAATATACTGGCCCACTTGCTGAACAGCATTTTACAGGTGTATCCGATCAGCTCACACTGCTGCCAGTGTCTCAGGAAGCACCGATGATCTTGTGCAAGAGTGCAAGTACTGAAAATTGCACACCCACACTTTGAGAGTGCAATTTACTTTGGAAACAATACAAGTCATGCTCATATTATAAGTCAAGTGCCAGTGTGCCTTCTTGTGCAAGACTGTTGACCCTTCTTTAGACACCCGTAGCAGCACAGCTGATCGGAAATGTTTGTGAAACACTGCACAACATGTGAGCCACTTACATTTGGGGCAGTAACAAGAGACTCTTGCCAGCAAAGGAAAAACAACAACTAGACTGCCATCCAATTCTACTTGTTTGAAACTGGGATTTCAAGCTAAAGATGTAAGAATTCAGGTTAGTATATAATCCCATTGACTCCTACGTGTAGGTTTACATTGACCTAATTCTCTCCACAGTTTCTAAAGAGAATGTGGGTTTGTTTTTTAAAAACCTTTTGGCTTTTATATTTTCAGAGGGAGACCGTCCACCGTTTCTTCACCTCCACATGCCTTGCTGGAGCCTGACGCGTTTTTTCATTAAGCACAATCTAAGCTAGTTCAGTCTGCAAAACCATCCCTCCATTAAGCTATCTAGAACTTGCAGACTGGGCTTTTCCATCATGCCCACCAAATCCTCTCTTCTCCCCACCCCGCTTGGCTTTGTTTTTTGTTTAACATCTAGTCCGAAGGAGAATTCTAGTGCACTCAAACGTTTGCCCTCCATTTTGCGATGTTTTGGTCAGCAACATAGCACTGTTGCTGCTATGCCGTATTTTAAAATATTTGCAACTGGGTAACAGCTGTAACAGCTAGAGTTTCTGAGGTTGCTTTTCCTTATGTGCCTGTGTGGCAGCTGGCAGAGGCTGGGGTGAGAGGTGGGCAGAGGTGAAGTATACCTTTACTTCCCACAAAATGTTCCCACCACCCGGTATCCTGCACGGACAATCCCACTGCTCTCCTGGCTGATGTGCTTGCATGTTGCTGTGTTGACCCCTCAAATGGCCGCCACACAAGTGCACCAGACAGATGAACAGCAGGACGGGGTGGGTGGCTTGTTCTCCATGTGGGATTTTGGGTGGCACCAGGGAGAGCCCTGAGCATGTGCTGAAGGAACTTCTGTTCGGTCAGGCTTTTAGTTGGTTTTTTAATTTTAATTTTTATTATTTGTTTTAATTATTTTAATGCTTATAGACACTTTCATCAATTGTAAACCACCTTGAGACCTACTTATAGCAATAGCAATAGCACTTACATTTATATACCGCTCTATAGCCGGAGCTCTCTAAGCGGTTTACAATGATTTAGCATATTGCCCCCAACATTCTGGGTACTCATTTTACCGACCTCAGAAGGATGGAAGGCTGAGTCAACCTTGAGCCTGGTCAGGATCGAACTTGTAACCTTCTGGTTACAGGGCAGCAGTTTTACCACTGCACCGCCAGGGGCTCTATATAGGCGATATATAAATGTGCTAAATAAATAATGGGAGTTCAAGGTATACTCTGCTTTCTGCTCCACTCTCCGCTGCCCCAGCCTCAATCAGCTGCCACTCAATCTGTGCCACATAAATATCCACATGTACAGTCTATTCACCTGGACATAAAAAAGAAGCACCAAATCTAGACCAAAGGCATTCTGTAGATGCAAATAATCAGATCAGCCCACCTAAGCAACTATGCTAATCAAAGAGAACAAACCGTTTGTACCAAAAGACTATGCCAGTTACCAACATTATCATTACACCTTATTTCAGCCAGTGATTTTTCACACCATCTATGCTTGACTATGGATGGTTTAGCACCAGGTCCACATTACAACAAAATATAATGTACAAAAATTCTGATCCTTGGAGAACTAGAAGCTCTGCTCCAAATTCTATAACCCCATGTGCAAGAGCAGATTCAGAAACCCAACAGTACAGAACTTGCCCATGCCTGAGAATTCAACTATAACATCACAATGATTGTGTTTCAATAAAAGGAAGCGAAAAATCCTGTTGCTGAGACCCAAGATCTTCCGCACAGCTACTACAAGCACAGTCCAATATGCTTCTTGCTTAAACCAGTCCTAAGAGCATCTTTTCAAGGGTGGAAAATAGAGCAATGGGACTTACTGCTTAAGTAACATTGTCCAAGGATCTGGGGACATTTTTATACACGTCTTTTTGCAGCTCTTGCTTCCAGCAGATTTTAGGTAGCTTCATGAAAAACTTTATTAGGCAATTTTGAAAGCAAGGCCATCTCAAAGGAGGTATCTGTGCAAATGACCCAAATAAAGAATTTGAGGATTTGGACCTTTCCGGTAACTTAAAATGAGCCCACCTATGTATGGGCTCCATCTAGATACACAGAATTATGAGGCATTGCCTGTGTTGAGTGGAAGGTTAAATCAGTTGAGCATTTTGTTTTAATGTCTAAAAAGCATTAAACATTTGGTCAAATTCCTGTCCCTAAGCCCAAAAGGAAAGTACCAGCAATAACAGTGGAGGTGGAGTGAGGGGGAAGCCCAAAATCTTTGTAAGTGCTGACAGATACACCACAGATCTTTCCAGAAAGCAGCTTCTGAATACATCTTGCACACACAGACAGAGACTTGCTATCATCAGGTTCCCCTTTACCCCCCTGCCACACTGACAAATACAGGCATTACTGAACCATAACTGTCCTTCACATTCATTGAACAAGATCACTTTATAATACTCAGTGACTCTGGGCCTACTAAGAGAGTGTTATAAAAACAGGGAGCGAACGAACAGAGAACAAGAATCCAATACTGTAAGTCACAGAAAACAGATAATTTGTACACATTGAAACCGGACATAGTGCATGCAAACATCTGGAGAGAACTGGCATCTGGTTCATCTACAGGCACCCCTGGTCATGTAGGAGGCCTGCCCCATACACCCACCATGGGAGGGGGAAATGTCGGAGATGGTTGAGGGTGGGAAGAGGAGTGGCTAAAGGAAAGTGGAAAAGGCAGGGGATTGTTGGGGGGTCTGAATGAGATGTTTCTCGAAAGCACCGCAGCTCTGCTGGCCTAGACCCTACCACAATGTGTTTCTCTGGATGGTCACCTGACAGCTGTCCAGAAATCAGCTCAGATTAGCGAAACAACACTAAGGGGTGGGCCAAACTTCCAACATGCATCATGCAAAAGCAGAAGGGCTTTATTGCGGAGACTTGGTACCTGTCTGGGAGCAGTCCTAGAGCATACAGGAACCCATGAGCGGCATATACTTGGGATTACAGGTAGCCTGGGAGTAACAGAACTAGCTTCTACAGATAGGACCCCTGTCCTTGCCACTGAAAGGAATGGTAGTGCTAGACCCCAGCTACATTAGCAGCCTATTTTAAAGCCAAGTTAAGGGAAATATGCCCTTTGCATCTTTCTGCTTTAGGGCTCATCCAGAAGCCGCGTCCCTGCACTTTCTGTCTGGGTTTTCCCCCAGAGGAAGCAACAGGTAACTAACAAGGAATATAGAAAATATAAGTCCTGGGTTGTTCCAGAGTGAGCAAAAGAAGCCAGCTATGCAGCCTGCACAGCACAATTGCACTCTGTTAGCTGTCTGAAGCGGCAAGGGGTCAGGAACACAGAACCCTTCTGGTCATGTCCTTAAAATAATGTGCTTTCTCCATTTCCACATCTCCAAGTGCTCTACCTGGCTCCTTGCTTTAAATCCAGATGCAGTTTGTGCTTCTACCACAGTGTGGCACCAAAGTCCAGCTAAATCCCCTCCAGTTCTCCCATCCAAGCAAATGACCACCTCGGCAATGCTCAGTAAAAGTTTTACTCTGCAAGGCTGTGGGGAGTCCCCAGTCCGTTAATACAACTGTGCTGCAAGCTGCATAAAAATGGTATGCCTGCCTTGAACTGCACAATCACCTCCAGAGGAGGCTAGGAGATGGACAGCTTCTCTTTTGCTTAATGGCAGGTTTGACCAGGTACTCCAGGACAGTGTTTCTCAAACTTTTTGGAGTCAAGGACCGCTAAATTCTTCGTGCAGAGTTTCAAGGACCGCTACATTCTTCATGCGCAGTTTCCCGGACCAGCAGTTAGTTAAAGGGGTTTCAAGTCTGTCTATCTATCTATCTATCTATCTATCTATCTATCTATCTATCTATCTATCTATCAGACTTCTATACTGCCCCAAACATGCATCTCTGGGCAGTTTAGAATGAAAATAATATAAGCATTAAAATAATTAAATTTGGAATCTTTTGCAAGCATGGAATATTAGGGGTTCTTAACCTTGGGTCTCTCAGTTAAACTCCCATAACCCCCAACAACAATGGCATTTGGCCATTATGGCTGGGGATTATGGGAGTAGAAGTCCACCAATGTCTGGGTACCCAAGGTTGAGAACCCCTGAATCTAAAAGCCTGGGTGAACAAATTTGTCTCCAGTATGTCTTCAGTATGTGCGGGGTGGGGGTGGAGGTGCTTCTGATAACTCAGTGGAGAGGGTATGTTGGGCCATTAGAAAAATTCAAAAGCTACATGGGGCCAATGAAAACAACATACAAGCAAGCCCCACTGATGCAAGAGGGAAACAGCGTTCCCTCTCAAGGCGCCTTGACCACAACAGGCAGCTGGGTTTCAATCAACCAACCGTTGGCTGCAAACAATGAGCATGCAAGAACCAGCAGCCCTTCAAGTGGCGCCCACTGCCATACTTTTTCCTCCATGCCCCCGCACCGCATACAGTTTGAAGCTGTAAGGATAGGGAATAAGATAGCTGTAGGAAGATCTCAGCAGCACGTGGAGGCAAGGCACAAGAAGGGTCCCATGCCTCCGTGATACTCTTCCTCTTCCGTGCCATGTGCAAAATTGAGGAAGTGAGTGCCTTGATTTCAGTTTGGGGGGGTTGACTCCCAGTCAGGGACCGGCACTCAAGCCTTCGGGGACCGGCAGCGGTCCAGGGACCGGTGGTTGAGAAACACTGCTCCAGGATATGGATCCCAGCTGGTCAACAAAGCCAGAAGGAGGATCACAGCAAAAACAACATCACAGACATAGGCGGCTATCATTAAGCTGATTTCTGATTGGGCTGTCAAAATAATGTCCCGATCCAAGATCAAGAAACACCATTAGCCTGTTTAGCAGAAGGCCCTATAACAAGATTTTCAGGAAATTTGGTCTGATCAACTCATAACTGATCCACTTCTTTGAAGATGAAAAGAAAAGAAAAAACCATGCAAAGATACAAAGACGGACAGACGGACAGAGCAGTGGGCAAGAAAACTCACCTTGAGGTCTCTGTGGACGACCCCCATTTGGTGGCAATGGAGAACAGCCTCCAGGATCTGCTGGATGCAATGACTGCATGCAAACACCAGGGGGCGTGTTAGTTCACGGTGAGTGGTAACAACCACACAGGCTGGTGGGGGGGGGGGAATAATGGGGGGAAATAAGGAAAGGGAAGTGGAAAAGGAGAAGGAGGGAAAGGAAAAGGAAAACAAGGAAAAGGAGAATGGAAAATAAAGGAATCGGACTCCCTACAGCCACAAGGTTCTAACTGCAAATGCTGAAGTCCCAAATTATAGACACAAACTCTAGGAAAAGGAGAAGGGGGCTGAAGAAGGCGGGGAGTTCCCTCCCACAGGAGAGGAAATGTGAGGTCTACAGCCCGACTGACGTTCTGGGAATCAGGAGGCAAACTGCAAAGCAGATGGAGGTGGGCACCACTGGTGTGGATGCTGCCCTAAAGCAAGGCAAAAGCACGGAATCACTGGGGAGCGTTACAGGAGGACGCTCATCTCTTTCCCCTCCGCCCATCACTGTCCTCTGCCCTGTTCTAGGGCTACAGACCCAAGCGGGCATCAGATCTAATTATGCTCAAATAGGATTTAAGCATAAAACCCATAAATCGGGTTTTCAAGCAGCATGACTGTGTTTGCTTGTTATCTTTATTATAGCCTTCTTTCCCCTTTGCCTCAAGAATGCAAAACCCACGGGCAATTTTTATTCTGCACATATTTAACGGTATTAACATGCAGTAGCTGTCCCCCCCCCCCCAATCTGAGGAGGTAGTCAAATAATATCCAACTACAACAGGTGCTTTGATCATGCCTGCCCCCTTCAGCCATATTCCCACAAAGGAAGCCGCTTAAGCCCAGCTCAACAATGCCAACTTTAACATTAAAATTCAAAATATGCATCAATACCAGACCCCCAAAAAAGCAAATAGGAAGGATTCAGAGGATCTTGGTTTGGGTGTGCATGGGCTGTTTGGCGAGGTTCGGTCCAAATTCAGACCAAACCACGGGTACAACCAATCAGCTGGGCCACCTGGTTCGATGAACCAGCTTGAACCAGTTCAAAGCGGTTCGCAATCGAGCCGCTCGAACCGGTCCAGTTCACAGCAGTCTGGTTCGCCATCGAACTGGTTCTGCACATCCTTCATCTTGCTGACTTGAAACCATCTTGTTGCCTTTATTCCCCTATTACATTACACAGCTTGACAGGATTCAGAAATCTCTTGATGTGTCACACTGAATTGTAAGATATAATGCCACATACTAGTTTTGGGTCATTCTGGAACATGGGGGGAAATGTGTTAAATGTGTGGGCTTGTCTTTCACAAATGCGAATGCTAAGGAAGCACAGCTAGACCTAACAACCATTGAGTGCTGGCTAAAATCCATCCCTTTCCCTAACCATCCATGCATCTCGCATTTCCAGACTGGATGGCTTCAGTCATTGAAGCCGATTTCCTTTTTGAATAATACTGTTTGCCCAGCTGAGGGAGACAGTCAACCTTACATAGGTAGTTGCCTTATACCAAATCAGACCATTGGTTCATCTCGCTCAGTATTGTCTATACCAGGGATTCTTAACCGTTGGGTCTCCAGATGTTATTGGACTTCAACTCACATAATCCCCTGCCCCAGTGGCCTTCGGTTGGAGATTATGGGAGTTGAAGTCCAATAACATCTGGGGACCCAGCATTGAGAATCCCTGGTCTGTACTGCCTCGTAGCAGCTCTTCAGCGTTTCAGGCAGGGGTCTTTCCCAGCCCTACCTGGAGATGCCAAGGATTGAACCTGGGACCTTCTGCATGCAAAGCAGGTGCTCCTCCACTGAGTTACACTCCTCCAGCTATTCCACCATCACCACCAGAACCCAAAGCAGCCATTTAAGCACCACCAGTAGCACCTTCTGTTCACATGCATACTGCCTGAAGCTCCACGTGTATTACTCTAGCATTCAGCTAATTCTTGAGAAATCTACGGCTGCTGCCACATTCAGTTCTGGCTTCTAGAAGCCCTTGGCGGCAGCCTCTTGCCTCTTTCCAAAAATGCTCTGTCTCCCCAGCAGCTTGGTGGGGGGGAGAGAAAGCAAAGCAATCACCACCAGGATGAGCAAGTACCCTGGAGGGTGGAGTGGGCACGGAGTGTTAGAGACTACTGCTGAAGTTCCTAAAAGCTGAATTTTGCCTCAATGATGCAAAATTAAATATAAATAAAGACATAAACAATGATGCAAAATCCATGGGCAATTCCTAATCTGCATATATTTAACTGTATTGACATGGCAGCATTGCATCCCTGGTTGTAGCCAGTGTAGCAAGTTGGTGAAGTCCGAAGCACGCCAAATATTTGCCTGCTGTTGCCTCCAGGAGAAGAGAGACTTTCCTTGGAAGCTGCTACAGGCAGAGAAGGAGCACCATATACAAAACCCCTCAAGAGCCCTATTCAGGCATCGTGGCATAGGAGTGTACAGATATCTATACACTCGCACCTACGTTGGTGTGAATGACCCTACCTGTGTTCATTTTAAAACCGAATCTGCATACAGGCCCCTTAAATGCATGGTACAGCCTTCCAATCGCAGAAATAATCTGCCCATGGTTACAGAATGTATTCCCGCATGTTCAGTGTGGGGGTGAGTGCATCAGTGCCAGGATGGGGCTTCGGGTCCACTCTTGGGATACTGTATGCGTGTGCTGTGTCCCCCTTTTTTAAACGTCTGAAGAGGGCTGAAGGAACCAATAAAGGTTGGGCTTAGCAGAGCCCTAGCAGAGGGTAAGAACCTCACAGCATCATGAACAGGCTGACTATGACCATCTAGAATACTGATGCACTAGGAAAATTGCAGAAAACACAACAAAAGAAGATCGAGAATTTCAATTCTAGGCACTAAAATCTTAATCTAGTGCCTCATTTGCTGCTCCAACAGTTTCTATAAGCACACCATTATCACTGTGGGAACTGCTTTTCCATGGGTTCGTTACACAGTGGCAATATAATGTTTAAGGCCTTCAACCACATAAGCAGGGTAAACCATGCATGTGCTTAACATGGAAACAACACTTGGCTAAGACAGGGACGGGGAAGGCAGAAGATTGTGTGAAGCATCTATGCGACTGACCCCAGGCCCACGTGATTGTGAGCCTTTAAACATTACATTAGTGCAATATATGACAAACACATGGAAAAACACTTCTGACTACACTAATGTAATAGTTAAAGGTCAACCAACCACATCTCTATTCTTATCCGCAGACAACACTCCATAACTTTGAAACGTCTTCTTAAGTTATTGCCACTCCATAGAAAGTTTGGAAACCACCATCCAACCTCTAACGTTAAAATGAAATGAAATCCCTATCACCATAAGCTTGTGTGCCGTATCGTTCACAGGCATACATACCTTGTATGTCATGATCGTAGCTAAAGAGTTTCTAAGGATTATGGACCGTAGCTAAGTAGCTAAGGATCGTACCTAAGGAGTCATGGATCATAGCCAAGGAGTCTCTTGTGTATTTTCTAATCAACGAAGCTGAAAGAAACTCTTTTGGCATCTATCCCACTCAAATCACATACTGGTGGGTCAGGATTCATCTTGCCCTGACCTAGGGTGTCTTACAGCAACAGTGCCATCACTATTTCTTTTTCTTTCACCCCTCTAGGTTAAAAATGAAAACCATTTCCACAAGATATTGCCTGAGTATACAGGGCTCACAATAGCCTTGATCTCTGAAGAAGCTTATTGTCAACATTTTCCACATTTTATTGCAACATTCTCCTAATCAAAGGGAGAGGATCTCTGCTCTTCCACAATGCTACAACTTTCAATATGGCTGCTGTGAGAAGAAATATCAGCATCCACCTTTTCAGAGGGTTAATATCTTTAAGTGGGTTCAGCAGAACAGAGTTGGTTGGAGTAAGATTGCTTACACACTTTTTTAACAGGATCCACTACTGGAGATAAAAACTAGCATTTTAGAGCAACTTGGCAAACAGTTTTTTTAAAAATGAACCAACTTCATCACATCCCTCACCCATATTAGAATATTGCCTAGAAATGTAGTAGGATTTGCTTGATGACCAGTGCCAGCAAGTGTACACTTTGAAGGAGAGCTCCCCAATGTTGAGAGAAATAAATGTACAGATGTGGAGAAGCAGAAATGAACACTGGCCACGTAACTGGCTCATATGAATTCCCAGTCTCTTTCTTGTATAGGAAGGGCTTTTGCCCCAACTATACAAGCCCCAAAGTATATAATACAAGAGATGGTTCTCTTACATCTGGCTCTTTGTCTATTAATTTGCGATTCATCATAAGTGTTCTTACTAGATGCATATTCTCCAGCATGAATAGCTTGAAGCTCTGGAATCAGGAGTCCGTTTGTTGTGATCTCATCCCATCTGTGGACTCCAGCCAATAATTTAAATGGCAGAAGTACAAGACCAGGAGAAAATACTTCTGTCCTTTGTAGCTGGATATAGGTGGCCACCCAACAAAGTCATCAGAGGGTTTGCTCCTCATGCTGACATTGAGAGAGGCTAAATTGTTGTGTATGTCACCTTAAGTGGCGCAGTGGTTAAATGCTTGACTAACAAGCAGAAGGTTGGTGGTCTGAATCCCCACTGGTACTATATTGGGCAGCAGCAATATAGGAAGATGCTGAAAGGTATCATCTCATACTGCGTGGGAGGAGGCAATGGTAAACCCCTCCTGTATCCTACCAAAAGAAAACCACAGGGCTCTGTGGGCGCCAGGAGTCAAAATTGATGGCACACTCTTATGCTGAAAGGGTTGATTGTAATAATGGTTTTGTCAGAACAGATTGCAATAATTGTAATTTTGTCATTGCGCACTGACATAGTGTGCAATGTCTTGTCAAATGCTGTGCACCACGTCGGGGCTGCTGCAGACTTGTAAGGCAGCCCCAACGCTGCACAGAATGAATGGCTGTGCAACGGTGGCAACACTGATTCTGCAACTGCTCATTCTCTGGGGCTTCCCTACAAGTCCGCAGCAGCCCCGGCGCCGTGCACAGTGTCAATGAGGCACTGCGGATCATGTCAGCCACTATCTGTTGCCTCCAGACCAAGTCTTCTGGAGTATCTCTTGGAGCATACCACTGCTCCATCAGCATCCAGTTATTCAACCTATTCGACCCCAAGTCTAATTCCCAGTTGTTCCCAAGGATGGCCTTTCTAGGAGTTTGTCTCAGGCACGGATCCAGATGATATCCTTACTTTTTTTATAGAATCATATAAAGTCATTCAGGAGTTTTTGCCAATTGACAATTATTTTCAGAGTATGTAAATAGGCTATTGTCTAAAAACAGAACAAGAGCTTAGGAAGAATTAGCATCTTAACAATGTTGACTCTTGCCAGCCAGAACTGAGTTTATGACAATTTAGAAGACGGTTTTTAATAGATTCTACCAACAACTTGATTATTTTAAGATGATTTAAATTAGGTGTTATACATATTCCTAAGTGTTTTAAATTTCCTGTGATTCATTTATTTCAGAAGGGGAACTGAATATAACTCCCAAGTGAGACTGACCAGATTAATAGGTATAATTTCAAATACAGTATATACCACAATCCTATTAATATTTACTCAGGAGTAAGGCCCACTGGTTTCAATGGCACTTACTGTGGAGTAAGTATGCATAGGATTGCAACCTTGTGTTCAGTGCAAAATTTTAAATTCCCTTTTTTAGAACAATGCTAGCTATATCTTCATTAGCTGGTTCATATGAAGTATATTAAGGTAATGTAGATCTCTTTTGCTATTTCAACAGATTTAGTCAGACCAGAACGCTTGAGACTTGAATGTTTGGGTGGTGGACACCTTTCCCCAAAAACAATAGTTGACATCCTGACTAAAATGTACTTGAAGAAGGCCCACTGAAATTAAAAGGACAAGTTCGGCACTTGTCCTTTTAATTTCAATGGGTCTTCCTCAAGTAAATTTAGTCAAGGTGTCAGCCAATGAATATAACAGTATCTCATACTATTTCCACTAGCATCCACAAGTAAGATTGTCTGGTACATAGACCATGATTTCCATTTCCATTGCATATTCATCTTAAGAACAGGACTTTACTGCCAATTGGTCCTTTCTTTCAAGGGGGAGTGTTGCAAGCGACGTCGTAATTTAGCTCCTGTACAGTTTCTGCCTGCAATACTTGCATGGCCAGTGGAAAGCAGTTACAAGGAAGTCAGTGTGGGTGCAACTGCCATTTACTGGTGAGAAGAACATACAGTCGTTTTCCTGCAGATGAATTTTCTTCCACAAGTCTAGTAAGTTACATTGTTGGAGAAGCCTTTTTAAAGGTGTCTCTTTTTTGGCTAGTTAGGGAGGAGGGTCTTGCATGGAATTTGTCCATAGCTGGATCAATTATTTATAGTCCTATACAGTCATCTCGCGCTAACTGTGGTTTTCCAAACTGCGGTTTTGAGTAACCACGACTGGGAAATTGTGACCCATCTCGCCAGCTGCAACTCGAGTACCTGCAGTTGAGATATTTTAGTGGGAAAATATCTCGAAATAATGAGAAAATAACGGGGGTGGTGGTTCTGTAATTTTGCGGGGCTCAGAGATTCAATCCACTCATTCCTATTGCTAGCCTTGAGGACTCCACGTGATTTAGAGTGCCTTCGAGCGATTTGGGGGGGGGTGTCAAAAAATTTCCAGAGGTTCAATCTGCTCACTCCTCTTGATGACTCTGGGTGATTTTAAGGGTTGGGCTTTTTTCTTCTTCTTTTAACCACTTTTCTAGTATTTTTTCTTTATTTTTAGGTATTTTCACAATCGGAATTCCCTTAACCTCATTTCCCATAGTTTTTAATGCTTTGCCAAACGTGAATCTGCCAATCACCGGGTTTTCCAGGAATGGAACCCCTGTGTTTCCTGGCAAAGGATGACTGTAATTTAAATCTCTTCCAATTAGAGGACCAACCTACAATTAGATGGCCATCAGCCTCAATTAGAGGACCAACCTCCAATTAGATGGCCACCAGCCTGGATGGCTTTAAAAGGGGCTTAGACAAATTCATGGCGGACAAGTCTATCAATGGCTTGGCTACTAGTTTGGTGGCCGTGGGCCACTTCCCGCCTCAGAGGCACCATGCCTCTCAATACCAGTAGCAGGGGAGCAACAGTGGTAGAGAGGGCATGCCCTCACCTCTTGCCTGTGGGCTCCCCAGAGGCAGCTGGTGGGAACACTCCTCCCACAAGGGACACTGTGTGAAACAGGATGCTGGACTACATAGGCCTTGGGCCTGATCCAGCAGGGCTGTTCTTATGTTCTTATGATCCCACATCCTGTAACCAAGCCTAAGTTTGTAACTGAAATAAATCCATATTCTTTCTCTGCCTCCATTTCTCTTCCCTTCCCCTATAATGAATTGTAGATTTTAAGCCCCACATGCCCAAGAATATAATGATAAACAACACTAGGTATTTGCCACAGCCTACTTTGCATCTTTAGGTGTAAATGGATAGTATCTTATGAGTCCAGCTAAAAATGCAGGAAGCCTTATTCAGGGTAATCTGTTTGCGATTTGATTCTCTGCTAACGTGATTACTCTGTTCCATTCTGTGCATCACTGATGTAAAGAAAGGAAAGAATGTGCCGTTGAGCCAGTGTCGATTCCTGGTGACCACAGAGCCATGTGGTTTTCTTAGTAGAATACAGGAGAGGTTTACTATTGCCTTCTCCTGCACAGTATGAGATGATGCCTTTCAGCATCTTCCTATATAGCTGCTGCCCGATATAGGAGTTTCCCATATTCTGGGAAACACACCAGCGGAGATTCGAACCAACAGCCTCCTGCTCTCTAGGCAGGTTGCTTTCCCGCTGCGCCATTAGGTGCCTATCACTGATGTACTGAAAGTGATTATCCCCAAGATGTGAATGAACAAGCTGATCTCAGCAGAGAGCCCTTGAATCCTGAATATGCAGAGTTCCAGCCTGTTGACCTTCAATACAGTACAAGGCTCATCTGTTTTCACAGAACTTTGTCGTGGGAAAAGAACAATCATCTGAGAGACAAAGAAGATCACTTGGGGAAGAAAATGAAAAATGCTGCTCCTACTCCTCACAGCTTCCATTGTGCATCGAGATACGTGTACCTAGATCTCTCTCCACTACAATGCACACAGCTTTCAACTTTGGGGCATTCTTTAAAAGATATGAATCCTGGAACAATCTTTACCTACCCTAAGGAGGGAATATTCTTGTCAAGGCTGAATATATTATAAATCTGAATTCTACTTGCTTTGCTGCTACAAACAAAAGAGAAAGAGGTTTCTGTTTCCTGTACTGATTAGTGAACAGCAAGCAGGGCCGGTGCTACCATTAAGCCAACGAGGCAGCCGCCTAGGGCGCAGACCTCAGAGGGGCACAGAGTGTAGAGTGTCAATGTGTTAAGAGTGTGAGAAACCAGAATAATGAGTAGAAATATGAGGGGGGGGAAACAGTTCATTGTTTTCAACACTAACAATATTGTTAAACTTAATTTATAAATTATAAAGAAAAAAAATCTACTGAAGATGTACCTAAGGCCTGCAAGAATTTGGAAAAATCATTGATGTATAATGGAAACAAATATACTGATGCTGAAGCTCTGTGTTGCGAAAATCTATGTTATAGCAATAGCTCGAAGACTTCCAAAGTCTATGCCGCCACAAGGAGTACTTCTCTTCGGCCTAAAACAAAAACTCCTGGATAATGTGCCTAATGTTTCTGTTGCTCTAAGGATCCTTCTCACACTTCCAGTATCAGTGGCAAGTGGTGAACATAGTTTCTCAAAGCTCAAACTTATAAAAACTTACATACGCTCAACAAAGTCGCAAAAGAGACTAGTTGGCTTGGCAGCTATATCAATTGAACATGAACAGGCATCAGCACTTGATCCAACTGAACTGGTGAGAAAATTTGCAAAGGAAAAGGCACACAGAGTGAGATTTTGATGCGGTGTTGAGGGCTGTGTTGCCCTTGGCGGAGGTATGCGATCTAACGAGTGCCCTTCTAGTTCAAAATGATTTATTTGCCAAAATATTTTCTTTTGTATTTGAGAAAGATAATCAAAAAATGATGTATTACCTATTCTTGCAATTTAAAATAAATTTAGCAGTTTCAGGTTTTGTGCTTTTCATTTCTCCATCCCCTAGTACTGCCTGCACAGACTGGTAGTGGCGTTTCCAAGGTTAGAGGCAGGAGTCTCTCTCAGCCCTATCTTGGAGATGCTGCCAGGGAGGGAACCTGGAACCTAGATGCTCTTCCCAGAGCAGCCCCACCCCCTAAGGGGAAGATCTTACAGTGCACACATGTAGTCTCCCATTCAAATGCAAACCAGGGTGGACCCTGCTTAGCAAAGGGAACAATTCATGCTTGCGACCACAAGACCAGCTCTCCTCCCTCAAGATTTAACATGGATTAGAATCCTCACCTATAAGCATTCTCTGAAAAGACAGAAACGGACATCCTTTTAGCACTCTTTTACCACCCCGATTTTGAACATTAGTTAAAAACTGTTAAGGACTCATGAAGCTGCAGAGAATGCTCTTGAGCAGATATGCTGGCTGACATACAGAGCAAAAATGCACCAGTGCAGCGAGAGCAGCCTAGAGTTTCCCAACTAAATGCAGCCATTTTTGATGCCCTCCTCTTCCCAAAGAAGCCCTCTGTGCCACCCACAAATATGTTCCCAAGGGCTGTGCAACCCTCAGGGCCTTATTTTCAGGTGGCACAGGAGGGCTCCCTAAGGAAGGGGAGGGTGTTGAGAAAAATTGCCACCACTGTGCAGTTAGTGGGAAGTTCTGTTAGGCTGCTTTCTTGCATCCTTGCTCTATATGCCAGCCAGTATTGCTGAGAACCAATCAAACTAACTTCACTAATGGCACCACTTTCACCTCTTACTGATCTGGAGGAAGGCAACTTCTTGTGCTCTACTCCCTCCCTCTCTTTTCTAGGGGGACACTACATTTGTCTTTTTTTCTCCTCCATTCATTGCCCTGAATGAGAAATATGGCCCTCGGCTAAGACTCCGTTACAAACTCTCTGCAGCTGAGCCAGCCAGTCGTAGTTGCTTGTCTCTTTTCTCTGGAACGAAACTGAGGGCTCCATCCCATCTCATTAGTATTTTTAAGGTATCTTGGTGCAGCTGCTCCCGTTGTCAGGCTGTTGTCTTGGTTGCTACGTTGACGTAGGAGCTAGCCTAGAATCCAATTGGCTATGTTGACATGCTTACTCTATTGGTCTAGTGTCTTTCTCCTCCCTCCCTCCAAAAGAGCGACTAGTGATGGGAAAGGCACCAGATACTTCCTGAGCTAACGAGGTCTAAATAAGGGGGCACAGGCACACTCTCTGTGCTGAGGTTCCCATGACTGCAGAAGCCTGAATTCTCAGCAAGGAAGGCACAAGGATCATGACAGAGCAGCAGCAAGAGTAAAGGAGGAGGAGCGAGACCCTTTTCAATGAAACAGCAGAGACCTTGGAGATCTAGGGAGATCTAGGGAGACCTTGGAGATCTAGGAAGAGGGGATACAGTGCTCATGTTTTCACATACAGGATGGATTGGAGGTTTTGCTGACGCTGAGGTCACCGAACTAGTAATTGGGTTAGTTCAGGAAGCAAAGAAAGTAGCACAGACTTCAGGAGCTAATGGGATACTTTTACAGGGTATTCTAACAAGCAGAAGGTTGCTGGTTCGAATTCCCACTGCTACTATATCGAGCAGCAGCGATACAGGAAGATGAGGAAAGGCATCATCTCACACTGCGCAGGAGGAGGCAATGGTAAACCCCTCCTGTATTCTATCAAAGACAACCCCAGGGCTCTGTGGGCGCCAGGAGTCGAAATCGACTTGATGGCACACTTTGCCTTTAATGTTGTTTTCATAACAAGAGCTGCCTGGGTTACTCCAGGTAGCCCGTGTTGTCTGAAGCACTAGGACCCCTCTGGTTCTGGCTGATCCAGACCTTCAGAGCTTGACTTTGTTGCCAGGCTCTTTATTTAGTTCTACTCCGGTAGGCGATTGTGTGAATGCTCGCCCTGGGTAGCAGGGCTCCTGAAGGGCCCACTGCCATTTTAGGCAGCAGACTGGGTGGATGGAGCGACCACACAGATTGCAGCAGCTGCTATAATAAGAAAAGCTGCTCTGTTGCTCGTGAGCTGCCTTCTGGTTCCATGGAGGACCCAGTGCAGCTTTTAGCCCTCCCTCCCCACCGCCTGGTTGTGAAAATGATCTTCTTGTGTACCAAATTCCATGAATGATGCTTCCCTTTCTCTACTCTCTCAGGTAAAGGTAAACTGTGCCGTCAAGTCGATTTCAACTTCTGGTGCCCTCAGAGCCCTGTGGTTTTCTTTGGAGGGGTTTACCATTGCCATCTCCCGCACAGTATGAGGTGATGCCTTTCAGCATCTTCCTATATCGCTGCTGCCCGATATAGCACCAGCGAGGATTCGAACCGGCAACCTTCTGCTTGTTAGTCAAGCATTTTCCTGCTGCACCACTTAAGGTGACTTACTCACTTCTCTCAGAGAGGAGCTTTTTTTTTTTAACAGAAAACAACTGGAGCAGCTATTTGCCGATGCTCCCTCCAGAAGCAAATGGACAATTGATTTTTCTCCTAATAGTTCACCAAAGGGCCTGAACGGAGTCTTTGAATCTTGCTAATATCCCTGGAAGTTCACATTCTACAGACCCACCACTTTAAATTTAACTACAGCGCCTATTTTCTCAGGGTGTGTATAGGTCACCGGAGTGTACTTAATTTGCATCTAATACTGAAGCTTAGCTCCCACTTGCACTTATTTTGGGTGGCAGAGTAATGCCTACCATACTTGGGAATTGCATCTGACAATTTAGTTTGTACAAAGCAATTGGCAAACTCTGAAGATATTAGTGTTTTGGAAGAAAGATGTTGAACAACGGTTTTAAAAGTGCTTATTTCCGACATCATACAGCCAAATATAAACAGGTTTTCCAGACTATAGGGAAGCATATTTTGGAGGTAGTGTTTAAAAATGTCTTTGGCAGAGTATGCCAGCAGACACACACCCCAACCTACCAACAGGGCATTGGGCTTGCTCACAACACACACTACAAATTCCTTGTTCAACTAAAGTAAAACTAAGTCTCCCAGGCACTGGGAGTTATATAGAAAAGGGACCCTTTTTTGAAGACTTTGAAAGACCCTCACATGCAGCAAGGCCTCCCACTGTATTCTACAGCCTGCCTATATCAATCAGCCCAAGTCCAAGGCAATTTTGTGCTGAGCAGATATAAAACTGCATGCTGAGAATTGTACTGCACAATACAACTACAGCTATTTGCAGAGGCAGATCCTTCAATATCAGGTGTGGTATCCTGAAGGAAAGAAGACGCCTCTTCTTTAGCACGCTAGAGAATGGTGCGGCTATGATCCAAAATAGCCCTGTCCTTTTTCCAGGACTAGGTTGGCAGTCACCTGTGCATTGTGAATAGGATGCCAAATTTAGTGTACCAGAACAATTCTGGCCTTCATCCCAGCACATGGGATAATCTTTCGATGGGTGGGCGACTCTAGTGATTTCAGGAAGTTACCATTAGACCTTTCTTTAGTTTTTACCAAAACATTATTTCTAGATTAGGTTCGTCAAATGACTGCTTGGCAATATGAAGACGGGAGAACTTGTTTACCAGACAGCAACCCTCTCAAGACCGCCGA
Organism: Hemicordylus capensis; assembly: GCF_027244095.1. Lineage (NCBI taxonomy): Eukaryota > Metazoa > Chordata > Lepidosauria > Squamata > Cordylidae > Hemicordylus > Hemicordylus capensis. The sequence goes on along the minus strand of NC_069664.1, from coordinate 17,726,302 downwards.
GGACACACGTTTTCACTTTTTCATTGAAAGGGTCCTTGCTGCTGCTACTCCTTCCCCATGGCTGCTCCCCATCAAGATTATTGGGCCATCACTGGTGAGATCTCATGCTTCTGCAGTTGTAAAAACTTCAGCACAGAGGGTGTACCTGTGCCCCCTTACTTAGACCCATTTCCTTTCCTAGCTGGTGCCTCTACCATCACCAACAGAGCGAGCATGTCAAAATAGCCGGTTCTTGAAATGAAGGTAAAAAGAGGAACAACAATTATTGCTTTTGTCTTAGAATTGATGCTGTTGTGAGTTGAACTACACAACTATAAAATATAGCCAGCCAAAAGATCCAAGGGTTCCCTCAGTGACCACATGCCACAGCTGTAGCCGTATGATTCTTATTCTTAAAATTTATACACTGCTTTTCAGCAGAAAAGAAAAGAAAAAGTTCTCAAATAGGTTTATTTAACAAAAGGAATGAGAAAATGCTTCCCTGTTCTCAAGGAGACCACAGTCTAAAAAGAAGCAGAATGAAGATAACAGCAACAGCCATTGGGAGAGGTAGTCTGCTGCTTTAATAGGGACAGTTGCTCACCACCTGCTAAAAATAAAACAGCCACCACTTTAAACAATGCCCCTTTGGCCAGGTAGCAGGGATTAGTATTATGATCTATATAATTAATTCTCCAAGACGGGATGCGTGGGGACGTGGCAGAAAGGAGGTGATTGGCTGACAGAGAGCGTGCAAAAGTTCCAGCATTGAAACGGAGAGAAATAATGGCAGCAGTGAGAAGAGGTGGGCGGACAGTGGGCGGGTGAAGCCCCGCTGGCTGGGAGGAGGAGGCAGCGGTGTCGGGGAGAAATAATGGTGGCAGCAAGGAGGTGGGCGGATGGCAGGTGGCCGGTGGGCGGTGGGCGACGCCCTGCTGACTGGGAGGAAGAGGCGGCAGCAGGGCAGCCTGGCCCTGGCCCACCCGGATGAGATGGCAGTGGCGGGCACAGAGGAAGCAGCGGCGGGCCAGCCTAGCCTGGCCAGTGGGAGGCAGCAGCTGGACGGCCTGGCCCGGGGGAATGGTGGCAGTGGGGAGCGGACAGTTGGCTGGCCAAAAAGTCGGGCATGCCAGTGTAGGGTGGGGTTGGATGGCGGGGCCCAACTAAAGGCGCAGATGCTCTGCGCCCGGACTCACTAGTCATTCGTATTTCTATACTGCTTTTCTGTAGTAGAAAGTCTAAGATCAGTGTCTGCTGTTCCTCCCTCTCCTTCTATATATCAGGTACTTAGTGTCAACAACGTGCCAGGAGATGTCAAGATCACAGATGTGATATAATCCATACACAGCAGTTTTACATTCTTGCTCCCAACCCAAATGTATGAATGGAGTGAAACTGGGGAAAGGGAAGCTAGTTTTATATTTAATTTAAAAAAAAACAAAACTAAAAAATAGTACAGCATTCTTAAACGAACAATCTCAAAACACTTATCAGTGTAACACATTCTTTGCCTGACTGTAGGGGCTCTCGAACTTGGCTCCCCAGATATTGTTGGACTTCAACTCGCATAATCCCCAGCAACAGTGGGAAAAGGCAGTGAGGAGTGCGGGATTGCACTCTTGTTAAAGAGAACCAAGAGGTGCTTGTTTCTCTACAGAAAACAGAATCCTAGTCCAAACCTCCAGGTAGGGTCAGCATCCATAGCTGAGGTATTAGGGAGGAAACTGAATTAAGTGAAAATAGGCTGGAAATTGTTTCAGAATGAATCTCCCACCCCAAGACTGTTCAGGGATGAACTGGGGGTAGAGAGGAGAATGGCAAAGTGGTTGCTCTGGGTCGCAAGAGTAGAGTGTCCAAAACATCCAATATTTCAGATGTGTCATCAAGCTAAACTCCCCAAAGGCAGGAAGGGGTGGAGGCAGTTGCTTCTGAGCACCGCCAGGCCAGGACAGGGCCTTCTCTGTTGCTGCCCCCAGACTTTGGACTGCTCTCCCAGTGGCCATTCACACCTCGGACTCCATCACAGTTTTTAGAAAGCTTCTTAAATCTTGGCTTTTTACCCAGGCTTTTACATGACTGTTTCTACTGCCGCTTCTATGTGTTTTTACTCATTTATAGTTTTATGCTTGTATTTTGTTGTTTTAAAATTAGATTTGTTTTATATTTTTAGCTTCATATTTTTATTGTACGTTTTTTAACTTTTGTAAACCGCCTTGGGGTTGTTTTTAATGAAAGGCGGTATATAAATTCAACAATAAATAAAATTTTAAAAACTGCTAAGCAGGACCATTTTCCATCTACTGGACATACTAAAAAGAGCTTTGTAATATCTGGCACTCTTATTAAGTTGAGTTTATGGAAATCCTCTTCTAGAAGGGGTTCCTACTGTGCCCTGACTCAAGATTACTGCCAAAGCCAGACCAAAAGAAGTAGGGCACTCAGTCTTGACCCTCATCAGCCCCCCATGTATTTACCAACCCCACATATATTTGCATCAGAGGTCAGACCAGACCTTTCCTGCTCTCACTCTGAGACAGGATCACCACTGCTGCTTCACTAGTCTGCTTCCTAGAATAAACCAGTGATGTCTGCTTTCTTAACTACAGCCCAGGAGGAAACGTGTCCCCAAGAATAAGGCCTAGTTCTTACAAACAGCAGCTGAGGTCCTAACCCTGTTTCTGAATAGAACCGCTTCTGACTTCAAGGGACTGGACAGGACCTGACATGACTGAATGCTCCTCCACACAAAATGTACAAAAATCTTGCAAGTAGGAAGCTAGCAGCATTCACCACATACAGGCCTAACCTCCGCGAATCTTTGCAATCCTTCAAAAAGCCACTTATCCTTATAAGCCTGCACAACGTTATGTGCCAGAGAATTACACATTTTAATTGTGAGTAGCATTTCCTTATGGCTGCCTGAAAACTGCTTCATTGGATGCTCCCAAGTTTATTCAACTTGTATTCCGCCTGGATAACAAAGTGTTCAGGATGGTTGATGGGCCCTCGTGATTAATTTGGAGAGTGAATCTTTTTTCTCTGTCTATTCTCTCTACATTACCTGGGATAACAAACCTCTCTTGTGTCCCCACAAGTGTTTGAGCAAGGAGGATCCAACCCCTTGATTTAGCTCCTCTCCAGTTCTGTTATTGCTACATGTTTATCCCAGCTTTCTTCCAAGGAACTCAAGGTATATATTATGCCTCCCATTTCATCCCCACAACAATCTTGCTAGGTAGGTCAGCCTGAGAGGTAATTACTGGCTCAAGGTTATCCAGTGACTTTCATGGCTGAGTGGGGATTTGAGCCTGGATCATGTTGGCTATACCATGCTGGATCTCTACAGTATCTTTTGTGAGACTGGCAGGGGGTGGGGGGAGAAGAACTGCATTCAAAACTGGTATGCAAAAGATCTTTATATAATGGCACTATAAGCCAGTCTTTGAGCACCCTAGTGGCTAAATATTAAATTAAATCCTCGTGCACATTGCTCACAGTGAAGAGCATCCCCTGCCGAAAGTCATGGAACAGTATTAGCACTCGGACCCTATGAGAATGACTGCCACATTCTTAAATGCCATCATTTGGGGTCCCCGGATGTAGAGGAATTTCCTTTCTGCCATCCACTGAGCAGGGTACTATTCCCACCAGGATTGGCTTCAATGCGAAAGAGCCCAAAGAAAGCTCAGACCTGGTCTCTATCTGCACGGATGGCCATGCACATTCCTTTTGGGATATTAGCTCTGACATTGAAGGCAACAAGCGAATGGTTTGGTCCAAAGAGTTTCTGGGGATAGGGATACTCTTAATGAGAGTAGGGATGTAGATGAGTAGAGAGGATGTAGATGAGAGAGAGAGAGAGAAGATGGGGGGAGGAGAGAGTGTGTACCAGTGATGGGGTGTACAGGTGATTGTACAGGTGATGTACATGTGTACAGGTGAGATGGGATGGGCAAGAGTGAATGATGAATACTAACAGAATCAAGTCAGCTGCTTCATTTTATTTATTTTTTGTTTGTGGACAAGAAAACTTGCTGGTTCCAGGTGCGCTGGAATCGACTGGTACATCTGGGTCTGGGTGTTGCCCTGGGTGGAAGGGCTCAGGGTCCTCTACCTGCCTGTCCCAACTGGCGTAGCTTCAGTTTTGTGCAGAGGAGTAGGATTTTGTCATGCAAGTTCAGACTGGGAAGAAACCAACTCTGAATAATGCCCTCCCCAATATGCCAAAAATAAGAGGAAGCTGGCAGAGGAGAGGGTTGGATCTGGCCAGGTTCCATCTATTATGGCAATCCCTACACTCCCCACCCAACATTCTGAGAGGGTGAAAGGCATATAGATACTGACCTTCAAGTCCCTGTGCACAATGGCATAGTGGTGAATGTAAGTTACGCTTTCTAATATCTGATGAATACAGTGACTGCAAAACAAAACGGGAAGGGAGGAAGGGAGGAAGAGAGAAGGCGGGTCGGGGAGGGGGACAGACAATGGGGACCAGGAGGGGGACGTGGAGAAGTCATCCGCAGAAGACAGGCGGGACAGTATAAGAAGGAAATCACAGGGAGGTTACAGAAGGGGGTGGGGTGGAAGAGAACAAGAACCAAAATATGCATGACAGGAAACAAAATTTGGAGATTACAAAAAGGGGGCAGGGAAGCAGGGGAGGGGGAAGTTCCACAGGGACAGACAGGTGGACAGACAGAAAGGGGCAGGGGGCAGGGTGGATATGGGGGACGAGAGAAGGAGAGAAACAATGTTGTGAAAGCTCAGAGACCACAGGGGGTTATCACAAGGTGTGTGCAGATGGCTGTTAATGGCACCAGGAACTGCGAGCAGTCAGGGTCTGAGAATAGGGGAGCAGCGCCACAAGGGAGTCCTGTCCACCCCCACCCCCCGCCTGCCCCACAACACATCCCTTAGGGCTACAGAAGGGGTGCAAATGAGCCCCCGACTAAGGGAAGAGCAGCAAAAAGAGTCCTCGCTTTCAGGCATGCTATTCAGCTCAAGAGCAACTGAAAATAAAGAGAGCAGAGGGAGAAGGACCTCTGGCAAGGGAATGGGGAAGGGAAGAAGTCCATGGAGTTAACATGGGAACAGAAGGGGTACAGCCAGATGCTGCATGAGGAGCAGTTGCTCATAAACTGCGTGTCTGCCCTGCAGCCTCATCAGCTGCTACACTCTTGGATCCCCCTGACTGACAGCTCTTTTGGGCCGGTACAGGTAAGGTAATACCAAACCCAGGAGGCAGAAAATATCCCAGGGCAAGTCAGGTATCGTTTTTCTAGGATGCCCCCACACTCAAGCCCCTACTCCACATTATGTTCAACACACTTGTGCGATGGGTGTACAGTGAACCCAGAGACAGGTCTGTACATGGTACAGTTATTCACACATTATGTTGAACACAAGTACAACCGTACACTCCCTATGTGTACCTGTACCCTATCTGGATCTGGGGGACCTGTTCCCAGCTTCACCTTTTAAATGGACGCAGGTACAGAGATTCACACAAAAACATGTGCAAGTATACAAACATCTCTACACTCATACAACACAATGTCTGAATAGGGCTTCAGTAGAGGAAACTAATGGTAGTAACTGCATAGCCCAAAGTTACCCTAAAGCCTCCTCATTTTGATGCTTCAAAACTAGGCTGGTAATACACAGCTTCTTTTGACCCTGCTCTTATCCAATCTGTGTTATTCCAAAGTCAGACACCTGTTCTTAGAAATATCCCCTCAATCCAGTACATAACCTTTCCCCATTCTGTGCAGATTAAGGGTAGTTGCTGCATGCAGCTTTGTAGAACTAGAACATAAGAACGGCCCTGCTTGATCCGGCCCAAGGCCTATCTAATCCACCTGCTTCACAGTGGCCCACCAGATGTCTGGGAAGCTCACAAGCAAGAGGTGAGGGCATGCCCTCTCTCCTGCTGTTGCTCCCCTGCAACTGGTATTGAGAGGCATCCTGCCTCTGAGGCTGGAGGTGGCCAATAGCCCCCAGACCAGTAGCCCTTGATAGACCTGTCCTCCATGAATCTGCCTAAGCCCCTTTTAAAGCCATCCAAGCTAGTGGCCATCACTACACCCCAAGGCAAATAATTTCATACACTATTAATTTCACACTCTGCGCTGTGTGAAAAAGTACTCCCTCTTGTCAGCCCTAAATTTCCCAACCCCTTCAGTTTAATGGGATGGCCCTTGGTTCTAGTGTCGTGAGAGAGGGAGAAAATTTTTTCTCTGTCTACCCTCTCTACTCCATGCATAATTTTATACACCTCTAGCATGTCTCCCTTTAATGTGGAGATAATGTGAAGAGGGGCCTCACATCTCTGAATACACAAAGATAGATGGCAGACACCCGCCAGGAAGCTGGGATTGCCCTGCCACGCCTAGCTTGTGTCCACCACTGATGAGGGTTGCCCTTTCTTGCTTGACAGAATTTAGCACCCCCAGAAACACTGCAGCAGTTGGCTGTATTGTTCATACTGGCACAGCGCCATTGAAACCCTTCCAAATGGGTTTCTTAACTCATAGCTCCTTGCAGTATGCTCCATGTGGCCTGTCTATACAGCATGTGAAACTCTTTATCATTACAAGCCTTTAGCTTTGAGGTGGCAGGCTTTTAAAACACATGGGCCAGCTCCAGAACAAGGACCTGTTCCCACTGAGGGTGTGCCACATCACATCACTTCTGCATCTAGTAGTTTAAAAAACTACTCTTAGTGCAGAGGGATGGCCCACCAAGGAACTTGTTTCATAAAGTTCTAATGGCTACTTGCTGACCGTGCTCCTTGTAACAGGGATTCCCAGATCTTGTTGACTACAACTCCCAGAATCCCCAGCTGCAATGGCTTTTGCTTGGAGATCATGGGAGTTGTAGTAACAACATCTGGGAATCCTTGTTAGAGGGAACACTGCTTGCTGACACACTGTCTTGTCTGCCTTGTAATGAAATATGTGCACAGTCATCCAAGAGTGCTCTTGCACAGATACAGGAAACTGCACAAACACAGATGCATGATCGACAGCCACTGGAAATAATGGCTGTCAATTGTGCAACTGCCTTTGTGCAGTTTCCTGTGTCTGTGCAAGAGTGATCTTGCACAACTGTGCACATGTTGCATTATAAGGCAGATGGAACGTTGCATAGTATGTCAGCCAGTATCTCAAAGAAAGCAACAACCAGCAATAGAGCTTAAATCAGGGCAGAGCATATAACTGGGTGTTGACTGCACAAGAGACAGTGCTAATATTTACAGGAACAAAACATGCAGCAGCAACAACAACCAGGTCTAGTGCAAACACCTTTCAAGTAAAGTTCTGGGCTAATGGCCAGCACCCACTCATACATTCATAATCCCAAACCTACCTCCATAGCATTACAAACTGGGGGAAGGGTCTCCAGAATCCAAGCATCAATCTCAGAAATGGGAGGGGATGCCACGTAACTACTTCTACAGACATAAGTAGGGAGAGCTCACCAGAGCTCATCCAACCAGAGGGTTTGGGGTCTCAAGGGAGCAAAAGGAAGAGGAAACAGATATGAAAATCCCCTTTATACAAAAAGTCAGAATACAAATATCTTAGAGCGAGTGGATGGGTGTGATTCTTGATCTGAAAGTGCCAGCTATGAGTTGGGATGATTCTTAGGACACCCCAGCAGAAAGGGAGAGAGGGGCAGAGCTGTCACTTGGAGCCCTGCTCTCAACTCTCCTGAAGGACTGTAGCTTACAAGTGGCCACTGAGGCCATACTTGCAAATCAGACTGCAGTTCTGAAAAAACCCAGCTCAGGCAGAAATTTTTCACAGGCCTATCTAGAGATGCTAGGGTTGGGGGCCCTCTGCAGGCAAGGCAAATGGCAGCCCCATCCCCAGGTTACGCTAATGGACTACTGACTTTCAACAGAGGTCCGTCTGCAGCTGCCACCAGTTCGTCTGATGGCTATGCGGGCGCAGGCCTTCTCTGTTGCTGCCCCGAGACGCTGGAGCGCACTCCCTGACAAGGTGAGAGCCTCCCGATCTCCGACAACTTTTTAACAAACTTTAAATGCCTATCTTTTCACCCAAGCCTTTTAATTTATTGATTATTATTTTTATTTATTAATCACATTTGTACACCGCCCCAAACTTTCGTCAGTTTAATTGTGGTTTTAAACTGTCGTAAGGTTTGTATTTCTGTGTTTTAACTTTTTATCTTGTTGTGAGCCGCCCAGAGACAGACGTTTGGGGCGGCATACAAATTTGATGAATAAATAATTTTTTAATAAAATAGAGGACTTCTGCTAGTCAATTTAGTTAGGACATCGGCCGTTGTTTTTGAGTATTAGCCACCTGCACTCTCTTTCTTAAGATGGAACGACAGGAGAAATACGTTCTTTTAACATACGAATCCACAAACCTTTATCCTGCACCCCCACTCCCAGAAATTCAAAGCAATGGACAGGTTTTAACCTTAGTTTTAATCCTCACACAACAAGGTAGCTTAAGCTGAGAGACAGTGACTGGACTAAGGTGACACTTTGAGCACTATGCTTACATGGGAATTCCAACCCAGGTGACCCTGGCTGAACTCCAGGGCTTTGCCTACTACAACACAACAGCCTGGAAGGCTGCAACTTGTTCATTCTTCTTCTAGACAGAAATTTTCTGAAGGAGCCTTAGGCATCTCTGCTACCTGATCCACCCCACTGACTACTCTTTTAGTTAGAATGCGCAGGACTGCCTCAAATCAGTTTTTTGGGTATCACCAAAAAGAACAGCAAATGGTGGGTTATTTAGTTAATTATTGCATTCCCCCCCACGGGGAAACCATTCTGTTTCAAGCATCACAGTGTCTTTGGGAAAAGGAGAACCCCTGACTGTGTATATCACTGACAATCTTCGCTCCTAGCTTACATAGAAACATAGGAAGATACCTTATGCCGAGTCAGACTCTTGGTTCATCCACCTCAGTATCATTGACTCTGCCTCTCCAGGGTTTCATGCAAAAGTCTTTCCCAGCTCTACATGGAGATGCTAGGGACTGAAACTGGGACCTTCTGCACGCAAAGCAGATGCTCTTCCACTGAGCTACAGCCCTATCCCAAGGTTCTGCTATTGCTCCAAGAATACAGTTCTCTTTGGGAGCTGGTGCAGCAAAAGTTGAAGCTGCAATTCAAATGGGGGGAAAGGTTCTCTGACTTCTCTGGGCTTCCATTAGGAAAATCCATTTTTACTGAAGAAGAAGAGCAGGCACAATGCAGGCAAGGGTAAGCCAAACTCTCTCAGCTGTTCTGCTGATGCCCTCCAATCCTAGCCTCTTCATCTCTCTTTTCATAAGTGCAGATACAACACCTTGACCCTAATGTGATACCCCAAAGCTGACTTGCTCTTGTCCGCGCCCCCCGCCCAACCACGTCCCCATCCACTGATCTCAAAGTCTTTGAGATCAAGTTGATCTTTGTTGACAAAACCATTTTGCTTCCTCCCTGCTTCCACAATGGGATAACAATGAGACTGTACAAGACAAGGTAAGAGAACCTGTGTTTCCATGGATTGGCATCCTCACTGGATGTTGGCCCCATGTTCCACAAAGAGAGGCACACCCCAGGCTGAGTGCCCGACAGGGCTTGGACAATTAAATCAGCAGCAACAGTCCAAATGAGCTGAATTTCAGGGAACCCATCTGACCCAGGGAGGCAGAGAGAAGCATAAAAGGTCTCTGTCCTTCTGGGTAGGGTCTGTCCCCAAAATCCATCTGAACCTTGGGAGTGAAGGAAGAGACGGAAAAGCAGGAAGCCAAAGCAACATTCTACAGGCCCAACACAAGGTGGGAGGAGGCACATCCGTAGAGTCAGATGGGACTGGAAGCAGACGCAGCCCCAAAAACTCAATATAAAAGCCACCCCAAAAGACTCTTTCAGCCTCCTACCTTTTAGTTATTGAGAAAGGACTTAACTGTTACAGATTCTAGCCTACTCTACGCGTGTTCCATAATCTGCACAGAAAAGTCATTGCTTTCTCCTGCTCTCTGTAGTGCACTTGTAAAGTTACTTGGGGAGAAACAATCCCCAACATAGTGACAAAATGTACTGTACTAGGAGTCACGGCAACACGGATTGCACCTAGCAGCACAGCACTCCACTGAAGCAAATACATTTCTTCATGCCCTTTCTCCTTGGATGAAGATTTTCATCTTCACAAGCCTCTGCAGCCCACCAGGAGATTTCATCAACAGGGATGTCTACAGCCTAATTCAGTATAGTAGCTTTTAAAGTGAGTTGTGTGATTTCCTAAATTCCGGAATGTGTGTGTGCTTCTGTTCTTATTCAGTTACCATAGGTGGCACTGGCTCTAGTTGTCCCTGGCCTCTCTCAATGGCTCAGCTACCTGAGCCTAGTTGGGAATGAATAATACCACCAATAGCTTCACCACCCACTGAGAAAAATGAGCCACATGGAACATTCCGTGTTTGGAGCAAGTTGCAGTGCTCCTTTATAGGAACATAGGAAGCTGCCATATACTGAGTCAGACCATTGGTCTATCTAGCTCAGTATTGTCTACCCAGACTGGCAGCGGTTTCTCCAAGGCTGCAGGCAGGAATCTCTCTCAGCCCTATCTTGGAGATGCTGCCAGAGAGGGAACGTGGAACCTTCTGCTCTTCCCAGAGCGGCTCCATCCCCTGAGGGGAATATCTTACAGTGCTCACACTTCTAGTCTCCCATTCATATGCAACCAGGGCAGACCCTGCTTAGCTAAGGGGGCAAGTCATGCTTGCTACCACAAGACCAGCTCTCCTCTCGTGCTGAAGGGCAAGATTTCAGTTCTCCCATGGCATAGTGCCATACAGCTTTGCCAAATTCAGTTGGGCCATGTTCACAGCCGCTGTTTTGCAAGCAAATCTACATCAGGCTACATCCTCATAGTTTCAACTTCTGCATTCTCCACATACAGTTCCAGTGTGTTCAGTGGAGCCACACCAGAATCGTTCGTGTTTCCCATGCCGTTAATTTCAGGACAACTTTTTGTGAACAAAGTGTTATGCTTCTCTATCACTTTCTCAAAAGAGAGGGCTTGACAAATCCCAGGCTCCAGGGAGCCATTGCGCCTGGAAATTTAATTTCCAGGCACCTGGACCAAGGAATTCAGAGGCAGAGTTATTTAATAGAATCTTTATTTGTCCCAAGCAGCCCTATTTCTCTTCTAAATATGTAACTTTTAAAAGGCATAAAGAGAAGCCCATTCCCCCCCTCCCCACACACACACACCCTTACAATGCCCATCACTAAGTCTGGCAATTCTGTCAAGCATCCATCGCCTGGCTTCTACATTTTGGGGCTGGCTAGATCCAAAGAAAAATGGCCAAGGCCTGTGCTAAGGAACCTGCCGTCAGCTCCAGTGAAAACAAGAGAGTCACACTCAGGGGAAGGAGAGCTGTGGCTTCAGCGAAGGGAGTCCAGATCTGCCACCAAGTTCAAAAACAGACAAACACAATATAATGCAGGGCTAAGGTGGGATGGTTGCCATCCTCCCATGCCTGGTTGCCATGCCATTCCGGTGTCACAAAAACGGAAATACTAAATAGTTGAGGCCTGCCTATCATGTGGGAAAAGATAGCCATCTTCATCTCCCAATACTTTCCTACCGTATAGCTCCTCTGTTCCTATGATCCAACAGCAACATGGAAAACAGTCATGGGGAAGTGGCCACCACTCCACTCATGCCCCCCCCCCAATATTTCTCCACTAATGCAGTTTTGCCTTCATCAGCAACTTTAGCTTTGGCAGTCCTAGTTCTCCAGCTTGGCTGATCTTTTTCAGTTCTGCCCTACAACCACTGCTTCTTTGCTTTCCTCTCACTGCTCATATGCCTTGAAGTCTACCTGCCACTATTCCAGCCCTGGATATTTCTCAAATGCACATAACGTGGATGCTGCTCTTTAACTCCCAACCACGGCAGCCCTGGGTTCTTCGTTGACTTTCCACATACTAGCCAGCATGGGCTAATTCCGAGTGCTCTACCCAATCTTTACTTCTATTGACTTACAACAACTCTGGCTTTTGGGGGGTGGGGACTCCAGTCCCCAAGCAGCCCAACTAGACTAAACAGGACAGCCTCCATATTATTGTCCATAAACCTAACCTAGGCAAAATGGGATCTATCTGAAGTTCAGCCAAGCTGAAAACACTGGTCTCTACCTCCCTCGTTCTGATTCCTGCAAGTGCTACATGCCTTTGGATCTTACAACTCAAGTAGTACTTCGGTGTCACACCCTCTGAAGAGGGTCGGGGGGTGGGGGAGGATAGAAGTTCCACTTGCCCCCTTCCTTTATATATTCCCTGACAGTCGGGGCAACTTTCACGAGACTTCAGCACTCGCAAGACTTTGGCACCGAAGAGACCTCCCAAGTCTCGCGAGATTATGCTGTTCTGTGCCGGCATCTCTCTTACTCCCTGCGGGGGCCAGTTGAAACCGACAGAGGTGGCTGTCTTGGCACCACGCTCCCCTGCATGACCGGACAAAGCTGGTGGGGAGCCGGGGTGGGGGGGAGTGCCCTGGAACAGCTCGTGCTCACCTCAACCCAGGGATATCCCAACACTCAGTCTCAACTCAAATAATATAGAAACATACACTTGAGTTGGCTAGCCAGCTGGCTGGCCCATCAGCCCTCAATCTCTCCTGCCTGCCCCTCTTTCCTTAGGTCAAAGGAGCTATGGTGGTCTTGGTTAAGGTCCATTTCGAAGGGGATTCTGTTAACGTAATCAGATGCAATAGACCAGGGATTCTCAACGTTGGGTCCCCAGATGTTATTGGACTTCAGCTCCCATAATCCCCAGGCCCAGTGGCCTTTGGCTGGGAATTATGGGAGTTGAAGTCCAATAACATCTGGGGACCCAACGTTGAGAATCCCTGCAATAGACAACTCTCGTGCCTTTATGCAAAAATGGGGGGGGGGGTTCAGCAGGTGCACCATCCCCCCACCCCACCCACCGCCACCCTTACAACACTGTGATGTTACAAGTAGCACCTGAAAAAATGCCATCATCTTTACAGCTGTTCAAGGAATGGGAGCTTCATCCTCTTTTGCAACCTGGTCATCCGACTGAGTAGCCACAGAGAGGCTCTGGCACTGCATGCGGCAAAGGGACGTGTCATGGCAACCACTGGTGCCAAGGGCTTACAAAGGTTGCTGTAGCCTTGTGATACCTGAGTCCAACCCTCTTGCCCCGGTCATGGATGGGTTAATGTTGCACAGGTACAAGCTGACATGGGATCAGGGGACAGAAAGAGGTGGGGGGAGGGGAGGGAAGAAGGGCGGAGGGGACAGGTGGAGGTGGAGTACCACTCACCTTGCATCGGCTTCACTGTAGTATTCCCTGGCAACGATGTCTTCAAAGAGCTCTCCACCCGTGACCCTGAAACACAAATGCAGACCAAAGCTTACCCAACATTCAAAATGAGCTGCCGATGGTGAACTGCACGACTGTCACGGAAAGACTGGAGGAGTTTTCCACCGGATATTCTTCTACGTGTCATTTCCTGAACTGCCTGACTCGTGGGCCCTATTCACACATGACTTTGACTGCTTGTACAACAAGCACAGTGGACACAGATACAGATCTGTACACAGGAACAGCTATTCACACATTGCGTTGAACACTAGTATAGCAAGTGCACTTGCATTTGAGGGGCCTGTACCTCATTTCCCTTTTAGAACGAATGCAGGTACAGTCATTCACACATAGACATGTATGAATATACAGATATCTGAATGCAATTACAACATAATGAAGCTGTTCTCACAACCAACCTAGACCTGCCTGGGCTACTCCGGGCATGTTAGGCTGGTCATGAGAAGCGGCGGTATCCTCGCAGATCCCTCTGCTCCCTGCCCTCCTAACCCACTTAACGAACCCAGCTTTTAGCCGAAGTCAAGGGTGCTCTCGCACCCTTAACCCGGCTACTGGGTATCATGTAACTCCTCTGGCTGCATGGCACACAGAGTGCCCATCTGAGAGGCGAATCCCCAATGCAACGTGCATGGCATGCATTGCATTGAGGGATGCCCGGAGGATGCAACAACAAGTTCTGGCCCCAGATTTATTTATTTATTTATTTATTTACATTTATATCCCACTCTTCCTCCAAGGAGCCCAGAGCGGTGTACTACATACTTGAGTTTCTCTTTCACAACAACCCTGTGAAGTAGGTTAGGCTGAGAGAGAAGCGACTGGCCCAGAATCAACCAGCTAGTTTCATGGCTGAATGGGGATTTGAACTCGGGTCTCCCCGGTCCTGGTCCAGCACTCTAACCACTACAATACACAGGGCGGATCCCTCCGCCCTGCTCCATGCTTCATGGAGCTGCATGGAGCATGGCCGCCCATGTGGGAGTGTGGGAGGCACGCCGAAGAGGACCTGCTTGGTCATCTGGGGGGAAGGTAAGGTGAAAGCAGCCTTACCTCCCCCACCCCCGCTCACCCTCCCTGCCCACTCAGGGCCATCATGTGAATCGCTCCAATGTCTGAATAGGGCTATGGTGTTGTTGTTCTTAAAGTGGGCTCTGGATGAAACTGACCTCTATTCTGCTAGGAAGATGCTCAGCAATAGCAAAGACCTTAAGTAATCTATTCTTTTTTGCACACTGCTATTTGACTACTCTGCCATGTAAAGAAATTGGGGAGAACAGGCAATGTAGGCTGCACTGAGGACATTCTGGAAGAGGAGAGGATGGTGAAAGATAATAAAGGACAGTTATGACTGAGCTAGTCACAGGGCCAATGACACGTCAGACTGCCGACCATCCAGAACTGACCAAAAGTCCCCAAGAATCTGCATGCAACTCCAGGTGGCTACTGAAAGCAATCCAGGAGATTTTCATAGCCTGGTATTGTGGAAAATGTTTGAGGTGGTGGGGACCTCTCCAGGAATAACTTCAGTCAGAGTTGGCAACCCTAGTTACATAGATAATTGGTTGTCAACTAACCCACAAGTGAGTCATCCCTGAGCTAAGGTGGGGCAAGGAAATGGCATCGCCATCATTTTGTAAAGACAGAGGAGGTGTCCAGATGCCAAGAAGAAGCTTTCGGTACCTTTAATAATTGTGTAGAAGAGGGAATTTTAGCAGCTGCAGCTTTTCTCACCTCTGAATGACAAGCTGCCTCTGCCTCTTCTATGCAACTACTAAGGGTACAGATACCCTCCTGTCCTCCCTTTCATCTGGTCACCCTAGAAACAAAAAGCAGGAAAATAGAGATGTATAGTTAAAAAAATTAAAAGTGGGCGCCATATTGCAGGTGGGTAGTTAGAGGTGGACCCCAGATTTGAAAAGGTTGAAGGTTGACGACAGCAACATTGGAGAGGTTCAAAAGGTGGAAACTCTTATTACCAAAACAAGATTGTGAGTCACTAGTGTCAAATAACAGGTATCTCTGTGCATGTGTATGTACATGTACAGATAATAAGAGTTTGGGTACCAGAGGATTGGGTTGTCATAAGGCATGTTGACAGGGATTGGACAACACTCTTGAGAGCGCAATGGTCCGAGGAGCGCACCTATAGCTGTCAGCAATCATATGGTTCTGTTCAGACATTATGTTGTACCTGTGTAATAAGACACCCGACCTCAGCATATGCGGGGCGGGTGGGGAGGGTTAAACCTGTGTAACCGCAGATCGGGGGTGGCTGGAAATGACCTCAGAGGCCATTTATGGCCACCATTTTGTGGAGAAGAGCCATTTTGTGGCTCATTTGTCTAAAAAAAACCACACACACACACGGTTTTCACAGAATTTCGGGGACTTTAGGGCTGGGTGGGGGGCATTACTGGACTGTAGAAGGCTTGTGGGGCATGGTAGGGCACTTTATTCGGTCCATTTTTGTGGGTTTGGGCTGTTTTTAAGTGCTATTTTCAGAATCTGGGGACCTAACCCCCACGATCTCATTGACTGCAATACTTCATTATCCACGGTTTTGTTACCCACAGTAATCTGCGGGAACTGAACCCCCATGGATAATGAGGTCCGCCTGTATACTCATACATGTTTTTGTGTGAATGACTGTACTTGTGTTCATTTTAAAAGTGAATCTGAATGCAAGCCCCTGAAATGCATGGTACCGTTAGAAAGTGTACTGCTGTATTCAACGTATCCATCTTATTTATTTGTGATACATCTTATTTATTTGTTATTTAACTGTACCTGTCACCGATCTGTACCTGTGTTCACTGTACACTCATGCAAGCATTAGCATAGCATGTGAATAGGGCATATATGTGTTTTTTTCATTTTATTTGATTTTTTTTGCATGTGCGATATCAATTTGCAAAGTTCAAGCCAGGTTTAAATAATATTTTAGGGCTTTTCCTATGGCAGCAGAGAGACGAATGAAGTATCAGAATAAAGCACCGAATATGTGGATTTGCAGGACAGAGATTTTGCCAATTTCCTCTCCAAAGAAGATAAATTCAACAAAAGCCGGGGTGGGAGGGAGCTAAGATAAATACAAGTCATGGTGCTTGAAATCTTCATAGCAATTGGCTTCACTGCCTCAGTTGCTGAGGTATCACGAAACATTGAAGGATATTGCTATTGGCCGTTTTTCCTTCTTCTTCTTTTTATACTATCAGTATGCAAAGCCTGGGGCAAATGGGTGTGTGTGCTGTTGGTAGGACGGGTTTAACAGATAAGACAACAGACAACACTATTGGCCAATTGTTAGGTCTGCGTATGTGAATGTTATATGTGCATGACAGGTTTATATAGTGTGTGAACGAGCATGATCTCTGCATGCAAATGAGGGACAGGAATATTTGAAAGAGTGGAGAGAGAATGGACATAGATAGAGAGACACTGAAGAGATTCTGTACACATAGAAAATGTCTCCAAATGTTTGTTTGTTTGATCTCTATACCGCCCTTCCAAAAATGGCTCAGGGCAGTTTACATTAAAACAAAACTAAAATCAATTAACTATTAAAATCAAAAACTGTAAAAAAACAAAAACAAAAAACCAACATAAAACCATTATTAAAACAATTAAAACAGTTTGTAAAACCCCGGAAAACCAGGCCAAACCTTTATGGTTTAAAAACAGTTTAAAAGCCCTGGAAGGTCAGGCCAAATAGATAGGGCTTAAGGGCTTTCCTGAAGGTCAATAATGAACGCAGACTATGGATTTCTGCCAGACAAGGGCGTATCTAGAGTAGGGCAGGCAGGGCATGTCCCCCAGGCGCCACTTGAAGGGGGGGGGGATGCCATTTTTTAAAATGACAATATTTTTTTAAATGGCTGCCGAAAACAAAATGGCCACTGCGCATGCTCAAATGGTCTCTGTGAGGCCCTAGGCCATGCCAGGCCTTGCAGAGGCCATTTGAGCATGCACGGCAGCCATTTTGCTTTCAGTGGTCATTTTTTTTAAAAAAAAAAATTAAAAATGGCCACCGCACATGCTCAAATGGTCCCTGCGAGGCCCTAGAGGCCAGCAGGGGGAGAGGTAACCTTTGCAGGTCCCCCCCCCACGGCCATTAGGAAACCCCCCAAAGGGGCATCAGGTTATTTTTTTTAAATTAATATAATATAAGTCACTGTACACATATTCACTTTTGCACTATGTACAGAGAATCAGGGCTTGTGAATACTGAGCTGAAGCTTATGAGCTAGGATTGTACTCATTTGCTCTTACTTTGCTTCTTGTGATAAGTGAGCTAAATGTGATGTCTTAATAATATGCTTATTAATGGTGAGTTTGTCTTTAAATCAGTGTGAAATCCTTAGTATTAAGGCCACTGGGAGTTTCTTGCTCTCTTTCTCTCATTTTAACTGTCTTTCTGAAATACTAGAATATATTCCAAGCCATGACACAGTTTACTCTGCATATCCTTTAATTATTTTCAGAGTATCTGGGAAAAGTCACATTCTCCATTTATTTTTAAACTTATGTAATAGTGATGCTACAATGCATAGTAGAGAATTAGACAGGCACTTCTGTTTAGTTTTCCAAGTACACCCCCACATAGTATTTGGGTATTTCATGAGCCCCAGCATACTGAAATTTGTAGTTTTCCAGCATTTTTTGGACTGCCTATGTCCACTGCTAAAAAGTTTTTGAAATATTAAAAGATTAACGAGCTTGACTTGTATTTTTCAGCTGATATTATGGTAAAGTTATCTGAAAGATGGGTGTCAGATGTTTGGACAGGGGGCGCAATTTCAGTGCTTGCCCTAGGCGCTGTTTCCCCTAGAGTGCATTCCACAGCCCAGGAGCAGCTGCAGAGAAGGCCTGCCTCTGAGTCGCCACCAGACGTGTTGGTGGCAACTGAAGAACGACCTCCTCAGATGACCTGGGGATCGTGCAGAAGGCAGAGCTCTCGAAGATATATGAATCTCTACTTGTAGTCACTGATTTTCCTTAATGAGCCTTATAGGAAAAATAGGTATTTCAACGACAGAAAGGCATCTGAGAAACTGAGGCAGTAACAAAGGGTTAAGGAAGGCATAGCCCTCTCTCCTCCTCCTCCTCCCCCACCCACTTTACACTTTTTTATGACTCCACGAAGGTCTTGAAATTCACTTCCAAACGGCAGGGGCTGAGCAGAGGGGAGATTTGCTCTTATCTGCAGAAACACACATTTCAAGATGACCAAGAGTATCCTCAGTAGCCAGAGGGTACTGATACAGAATGACCTTGTCAATGCCAGGTGTGGGAGGACAGAGTCCATGAACAAATGGTATTATCATGTACAATGTGGAGCCCTAGAAAGTGCACACTTTGAAAGGAGAGGGCAGGCTGGCGTGATGTGCAGGGTCAGAAGAGTGGTTTAATATAGGAACATAGGAAGCTGCCATATACTGAGTCAGACTATTGGTCTATCTAGCTCAGTATTGTCTTCACAGACTGGCAGTGGCTGCAGTTGTTACAGGCAGGAATCTCTCTCAGCCCGAGCTTGGAGAAGCCAGGGAGGGAACTTGGAACCTTTGGAGGCCGCCCCCACCCCACCGCTGCAGGTTAAGCATTATCCCCCTACACATTGAGGGCACAAATAGCAACTGAACTCACAAGAACGTAAGAATATAAACCAGGTATATTTATGCAAAGATGCATGAGCAGAAACATTTCACCACGCAACTTAACATATTCCTGTCCCACACATTTCTTTCCCTACTCCCCTCTCTGTCTATAAAGCAGAGGTCAGGCTCAGCCACACGGTGCAGGTCACAATCACGTTTGGCCACCCGGCGCTGTATGGACTGGCAGAGCGGCAACCACCCCACCCGATACAGACTAAAGAGCATTTGGAGGGGGAGGGCAGCAGGTGTGGAGGCCCTGGACTTCTGCCCGGTTGAGGGGGAAGAGTGCCTCTACTGAGACCGCACTAATCTGCTGCCTGAGGTGACCGCCTCACCTTGCCTCATGAAAGGGCCGCCCTGCCTAGACGTAGTCCCACTAACTTCAGGGTCAAGATTCATCCTTGAGTATGGGGAAGAAAACCTTTCCCACCCTTACATATGAGGAAAGGGCCTTGAAGACGTTCCTCAGACTTTCAGAATTAAGCACTGGCCAAGGTATTCCTTTGTCGTCACCTGCGACCTTGCAGATGCTGCTAATGGAATAGCTTCAAACCAAAGGCACTGGTCTACAGCATGGAGCAATTTGCTTTGCCTGGCTTCCCAAGGTACAGTTCCTTTTCATGCTGTCACTGCAGCTCTAAGTCTTGTTCTGTCTCCCACCCACACAGGGCTACAGCTGTAACGCCTGCAACCCGCTTCTTCCCTCCGCGCTGCCAAATGCCTGACTACGAAGAGCTCGCATGTCCTCCCGTGTGACAGCAAAGAGAACAACTCCATGGATTCACAGTAAGAATTCTGTTAACGGCTGCCTCTCCGACAGCCACCTCTTTCCATTCCACATTCCTCTACACCAAAAATATCTACAGCAATTTGTCTGCAAACCAGAACGCCCAATGTAATTCAAATTCTCTTTCTCCTAGATCCCCCCAACCACCATTGCTACTTACATAGCAAATTATAACCAAAGAACGTTCAGGGATGTACCCCACATCTTGATTTGAACTCATGGGAGAGATCTGACAAGTCCTCCGCTTAGACTATAACTGTAATGTGGGAAAGGTTTATGTGTTTCTTTCCAGGTTGCAGAGAACCTGGGAACAGCCCTACACATAAGGGATGGGGCTACAGCTCCATCTGCTTTGAATGCAGAAGTTGAGCATCCTAGACCCTGAAAGATTTTCCAGGTAGGACTAGAAAAGACTCTGCCTGAAACCTTGGAGAAGCCACTGCCAGTCAGTGTAGATACTACTAAGCTAGACATTCTGACTTGGTATAAGGCAGTTTCCTATAAATTTATATGTGGATTTCTCATTAGATAGCAGATATAACATTGTGATTCCAACATTATGGACCGAGTCTCAAGATCAATGAGACCCAGTTTTTCCGAGTGCGCGGGGAGAGCGGGCTAAGCCCTGAACTAAACTCAGATCTGCACTTCTCAGATTTTTCATCTGGTAATAAAGGAGCAAGCTTGAGATGCCGAATGATGGCTATCAGGTCAAAAGTATTCCACATCCAGGAGAGTCCTGAACATGAGGGATGGCTAGCAAAGCAAAGCAAAGCAAAGCAAAGCAAAGCAAAGCAAAGCAAAGCAAAGCAAAGCAAAGCAAAGCAGTCGGCTGAAAAGTATCTCTCATTCTCAGGAAGCAAATACCAGCTAAGATAGTTTAGTGTAAAGATTCAGCCACAAACTTTGAACCTGTCTTACATCTCATTTCTATGTGGATCTTGCTATGAAGAAAAATGTATTGGAGGCTTGATTTTATAAGATGTAATATAAATAAAGAAACCATCTAATGGCTCAGGGTGGAAATGCTTGACTAGCAAGCAAGAAGTTGCTGGTGTGAATCCTCGCTGGTACACCTATTGGGCAGCAGCGATATAGGAAGTTGATGAGAGGCATCATCTCATACTGTGGGGGAGATGGCGATGGTAAACCCCTCCTGTATTCTACCAAAGACAGCCACAGGGCTCTGTGGTCACCAGGAGTCGGAACCAACTCGACTGCACACTTTACCTTTAATATAAAGGCATGGTAAAGTGGAAATTAGATAGAAGACAGATATCAAAGACTATATCCTAACAGCAATTTTAGAAAGAGGGCAGGTGTGCACTGGGTGTGCATCCAAATCTACACAGTCCACATGCACCAAATTTACAGCTCATGGTCTGCAGCTGATCACACTACCAATCCACTGGGCATGTTATCCTGTGTCTGGTGACTTAGATGTCCCGCAGCAGAACGCAGGGGGTGCCAGATCTGCTCTGAAACATACAGCAGTGCTGCTGCCTCTTGCATGCGCCACTTCCATTATTCCCAATGAAAGATGTGCATGACATGTGATGACAGAAGAGGCAGCCGTCCGGGTACTAGGGGTATGTGAACCAACTCGAAATCAAGCCAGCTCAACTTTGAGCTGGTTCGCTTCAAAGGCTTGACCCGGGTTTGGTTCAAGGTCGAGCTGAACCCGGACAGTTAGGAACCTACTTGAAGACCTACCAGCAGGGGGAATCCGGCAGGGAGGGCTTCCCTAAGCATTGGGGTGGGGTGGAGTAAAACTGTGTACTTAGGAGTCACACCAACTTGGCAGCATGCAAACCACTGGTTTTTAAGGAAAACAAATGCTGGCCAAAGAGTGTTGGGCTGCTAGTGCTGTGTAAAAGCTGAAGTGAATTGTGCGACAAGGAAACGCAATGATATGCAGGGCAGAGTGGCAAAGGCAGTGTCATGGGTGGGGGAGAGGAGTGCCATCCCACTGCTGAGCCATACACTGGAAAATAAATATAAGGTTCCAATCCTACGCATGCTAACTTGAACATTAATGCCATCAAAATCAATAGGACTTAACTGCAGGGGAAATGTGTTACAGATGGGGGTGTTAATGTGAAATGTATGGCTGTTTCTTTTTCTGAAATCTAACATGCCTTTGATAAAAGAAAGAGGCCATCTGCCTTCTTCATTCTGAATAGTGAGGAAGAAGAACTCCCCAGCTTTCTAAACACGCTCAGTGGATGGTAGGAGCAATAGAACAGTCCTGGTGGATCAGGCCCAAGGCTGATCCAAGTCCAGCATCCTGTTTCACATAGTGGCCCACAAGATGCCTCTGGGGAGCCCACAGGCAAGTGGTGAGGGCATGCCCTCTCTCCTGCTTTCACTCTCCTGCAACTGGTATTGAGAGGCATCTTGCCTCTTAGGCTGGAGGCGGCCTATAGCCACCAGACTAGCAGCCCTTGATAGACCATGAATTTATCGAAGCTTTTCTTAAAGCCATCCAGGCTGGTGACTGTCACGACATCTTGTGGTAGAGAATTCCATTGGCTAATTATACGTTGTGTGCAAAAGTACTTTGCTTTGTCAGTTCTAAATTTCTTGGCAGTCAGTTTCATGGGATGACCCCCTGGTTCTAGTGTTGTGCACTAGAAGAGCTCCCCACTCACGTTATCCCGCCTGTAGCAAGAACTGTGGGATATTCAAAGACCCAGCATTAAAATTCCACAAGGTGACAATTTCACCAAGAGCAGGCAAAGCTATAATAGGGCTCCAGCACCTAGCCCAGCCTGCAGCTTAGTCCTGAGGGGTCTTTTGCCATGTGGCCTTGATGTGGAACCTGTGCCTTTTGCTTCCGATCCTCCTGCTGCTGCAGGGCCAGGGACATGCCAAGGTCTGTGTGACTCCAGCAAAAGCGAAGCAGGCAGGCGCTGCACTGACTCAGAGGAGAGCTAAATATAGCTTACTGCTTAACTGGAGCTGTCAGAGAGGAGGAGAGATGAGATCACCGGCTTCTATATCTGGAATGAAGTGAGAGGCCGCCCGAGCAAAGCACACAATGTCTCCGCGAGCCCCCAGACACTTTGCAAGGCGAGTCAGCACAGGATGTGGCCCAGAGCCATCCCGCGGAAAGGGAAGGGGAGCAGGGCAGCCGGGAGCCCTTGGGCCAATGGAGGGCTTGGGCCTCCCATCGCTCTTGGCAGGCAGACCTCTGGCCACACAGCTGCTGCGTGACACCAGGCGGCATATATACCAGGGCAGGGGCACTGAGTCACCTCCATGCTTCTCCCTCCTCCCACCCACCCCTTCATGTCAATGCAATCACTGCAGCTGTGGCAGTGCTTCCACCCACAACCGTGAGGATGCCACGGTCTCCTCCATTCCCTGGCACGCAAAGTGGGGGGCAGGGGGAAGCTCTCCAGAGTGTGCCACTAGAAAGAGGACCAGTCTCTGCCGCTCCGACGCTCTCTGCTAGAGAAATACGCGGGGAGGGACATGGAAGCAGGATGTTCCAAGGCTGATTCCGGGGGTGGTGGTGGTGGTGGTGGAGTTGGACTGAACTACAGGAGAACGGCACCAAGTGCAAGAATTCTGGAGCGACAGCCGAGATTGATTTCCTACTTACAGATCAAAGACGAGGTAGTGGAAGCCTTCCTCAGATATGCTGTCATGGAGGCGAACTGCAAAGGAAGACAAAGGATACATTAGGCAAGGCAAGGCACTGCCCATCACCTGGGCTTCTGGGCTTCTACAACCTGTAGCTCCTTCTGCCTGTCAACATGCATCAAAAAGTACCTGCCGGGTCTATGACTGGAAATAAGGCAGCAATGTGATGATGGCCCAATTCATGGGATCCTGGGTTTGAATTACTAGCAGCATTTTTGCAAGGGTAGGCTAAAGCAGCTTTTAGATCATCTCTTTTATTTTGTTTAAATTCAATGATTATTGAATATTTTGTGTAGCAGGTAAACAAAATACAGACAATCTTGGGTTGGGCCGGGCAGGGGGAGTCTTTCCAAAATATATAAAATGTCTATTCGTGAGATGTTGAATGGTTGCATGATTATTTGCACAACTTATCAGCAGGTACTAATAAATAATAAAAGTGTCTGAGAGAGAGGCTGCAGAAGAGACTTTGGGCAGTTGAATTAGTTGGTTCATTAGTGACAACTTCCAAAGTCACGTATACCCAGTAGTTAGTGAGCTTTTTAGACCATTCTCCTTCTCATTTCAACCTTCTCTTTTTCAAAGACTCCTTTCCATATATTTTGCCATCTTGCCACTCCACTCCTGCTTTGACCCAAAATTTCCAGGGGAAATCTACTGAAATCTCTACTGCACCTTCCAATTTATGGCAGCCACCTTCCTATCTCCAATTCCCTTTCTGAGCTGAATTCTTGTCAGCTGGCTGGGAAAAATTAGGTTATCGGATAAGAACATAACACCAGCTTTGTTAGATTAGACTAAATACCCATCTAGACAAGCATTCTGTATCCAAAAGTAGCCACCCAGATACCCCTGGAAAACTCCCAAGCAAGACGTTGTTTGCATCCAGCAGCTACTACAAATATGTATATACCACTACAAATATTTATATACTGCTTTTCAACAAAAAGTTTCCAAAGTGGTTTACATAAATACAGTAATAAGAAAGAAAGAAAGAAAGAAAGAAAGAAAGAAAGAAAGAAAGAAAGAAAGAAAGAAGGTCCCCTGTCCCCAAAGGGAACAAAGTCTAAAAGTTAACACAAGATAGACACCAGCAAGAGTCATTGGAGGGATGCTGTGCTGGGGGTGAATAGGGCCAGTTGCTCTCCCCCTGCTAAATAAAGAGAATCACCACTTTTAAAAGGTGCCTCTTTGCCCAGTTAGCAAGGGATCTGATATACAACTTCTGAGCATAGAGATTCCATTTTTAGGGCTGTTAATAATCATTGGTGGTCTCCTATCTTCCTTTTTTGTCTGGTCAATGACCAAAATAAAGATTCCATTCTTCCATGAAAATCTGCTTCAAACTCCTGTTACTATTTTTGTTTTTAATCAAGGCCATTGTCGCCAGCTCAAACTGAGTTCTGAACTACACCTTAAAAAAAAAAAAAATCAACAGAGCAATATCAAAGATTTATGAGGTTACAGCTACCACTGAGGACTTGATTTGAAAATCTCTACTCAAACACACTAAAAACTCACAGAAAACAGCTTTCCCCTGCTGCAGTGCTAAAAATGCATGTGACAACTTGTCATGAAAGGAAATGAAAATATTTTCATGGTACTGACACATCCATATTTTAACACTATAATAATACTGCCATTTAATTTCCATCCTTTTTTAATGATGTCTAGGCAACATGTTTACTTGACAAAGAATGAACTTTAACAATGTAGAAGATTTATAAATCTCCTAAAGGACTTAAGCACCTTGCTCATGATAAGATAGTACCGGTCAATCCGTTCAGTTCTGCAAGCACATACATGATCAGAACAGTAACTCTTTCTGAGGAAGATGACAGAGAAGTTTCCTACAGCTATCACACATCAAGAAAAGTATAGCAATTGCTGAAAGCACACAGAGTTAAAAATTAAATCTAGTTTTTTTTAAAAAAAAAAATCCAATCCATTCATATTTATTAGTGCCTAGATCAAAAATTCAATGGTAGAGCAAATGAAGTTCACAGATTAACTAATTTAGCTAGCAGAACAACTAGGTGAGAGGCCCTGGTCCAGTTCTCTAGTCCTTGGCTAACTCTACACTCCTCAGACTTATAACTTTACTCAAATGTGAATACAGTTATTCCTCACCACTCGCAAGGGTTCTGTCTTGGCTAAACTACACGCTTGGCAAATTCAAGTTTGGCGAGGCATTGAAATGAATGGAAACAGGGGGTTAGGGGAACCGCAATCACGAAAACACCTAAAAATGAAGGGGGAAATGCTTTAAAATTGGGGGAAACCACCAAAAATCCCTTAATATCACCAAGAGTCACCAAGAGGAATGAGCATATTGAATCCCAACCACTTAACCCCACCCAAAACACTCCTCCCCCCCCCCCACACTAAAATATCTCACCAACTGCAGGTCGCGGTTGGCAAGACCGGCCACAATTTCCCATTCGTGGGTATGCAAAACCGTGATTGGTAAACCCGCAGTTGGCAAGGGATTAGTGGATAGTGCAAATCTGACTGGAAAAGCTCGGCAGCAGGAGGAATCTATATGCAAAGCTCAGGTAAGCCTCTGTTGTGTCTCAGGAAACAGCTTGAAGAGCTCAGATGACAGGGTATCCTCATGCCACCTGCACATCTTGTACAGGTATTGCATACCTGACTGTACCATTTTACTTTTAGCTTTGGTGAACATTTCTTCCCAGGTGGCAGATGTTTTAAGAGAGACTAACTGTAATATGTGGTTCAACCCCAAAGGCTTTGAAGAAAGGACCAGAGTTCAAGTGTAACTTGAGACTTCACTTGTAAATCATTATCCACATTATTATTTTAAACTTCCCCAGAGCTATTTGGGTCTGTAGGGAAGAGCAGCAGAGCACAGCTTGATCTACTTCTTCAAAAAGATTGAGGCACCTTACTCGCTAATAACTGAAATATGAAGTTAAGAAATTGTCCTCTTTGCATCATAGATTATTATTATTATATCCATGATCCAGGGTTGAAGTTGTCTCTTCAGTCCCAATTAATCCCTTCCTATATCATACTGCGGACACATTATGCAAAAACCCAGCTCCCTCAAGAAGTCCATAATGATGGGGAAAGTTGAAGGAAAGAGAAGAAGAGGACGTCAAGGAGCAAGGTGGATGGACTCGATTACGACAGCAATGAATGCATCACTGAGAGACCTTGAAGGCCAAGTTGAAGACAGATCATGCTGGAGAGAATCTATCTATGTGGTCGCTAAGAGTCGACACCGACTTGACGGCACCTAATCAATATCTCTTTTCCTCCCAAAGGACCACAGGGAAATTTGCCTGACTTTTGTGACTCTACCAAATTTGTGTAAAAATTAATGGCACTGTTGGACCTTCAGTATTCAGAGTCCTTCTAAAACAGGAGCCCAAATGTAGTGCAGCCACTGCACTCCTAGAAGATCATGAATGTAATACCAGCTAATGAGAAAATGTTGGAGTGTTCAAGTGGCAAACTACTGAGCGTGTAAGCTACAAGGCAAGTATTTCTTAAGAAGGTGGAAACAAGAGTTCTCTAGAAATTCCTCCTACTGAATTTATCTAAGTCAAAAAGACAATGCCACGCTTCTCAAATGCATTTAACTGAGGTGGTGAATAGCCCTCATTCTTCATTGGAAAGCTCCCGCACATGACAATCAAGTCCCAAATAAAACATGCACAGATTAGACAGGTTTGACAAGCAGTCTTTTGTCTGCTGTAGTAAGAGAGTGGGGCTCAGTTTTCATGCTGATGCTTTCAAACAAACCCCCACATGTAACATTCAAAGAGATGCAGCCCTTGATTGAGGACTTCATCACCTCAGTTAAAATCAGGTCTGAGGTAATATATCATGACCACAGATTTGAGACCACCATTCCCAATTGGAGGACAGTTCAAGGGAGGACCCTACCACCCAGAGAACCCTTGCTGCTAGGACCCCCCCCCCCAAACACACACACACCAGCCCCTAGCAAGCCTAAAAGTTTAGGGATGTGCCACAAAAAGTAGCAGGGCCAGGTTTTACCACCTTAGTTGCTCTCCATTACATCTCAATATGACAACTGAAAACAATTTTTACTTGTTCGTAAAAACTTGGAGGGCAGGGCAGTCTCCCAGCCACAGCTCTGACTCCACATCAGGAAAACCAGGGGGTCATGAGTCAACATCTCTGCCACGACCTGAGGACTCAGCTTGCCTTCATCCAGAGGACTTCCCTAGGAATATAAGAAGCTGCCATATACTGAGTAGGTCCATCTAGCTCAGTATTGTCTACCCAAACTGGCTGTGGCATCTTCAAGACTGCAGGCAGGAATCTCTCTTAGCCCTATCTTGGAGATCCCAGGGAAGGAACTTGGAACCTTCTGCTCTTCCCAGAGCGGCTTCATCCCCTGAGGGGAATATCTTACAGTGTTCACACATCAAGTCTCCCATCCATATGCAACCAGAGCAGACCCTGCTTAGCTAAGGGGACAAGTCATGCTTGCTACCACAAGACCAGCTCTCCTCTCATGCTGAAGGGCAAGATTTCAGTTCTTCCATGGCATGGTGCCATACAGCTTTGCTAAATTCGGTTGGGCCATGTTCACAGCCTCTGTTTTGCAAGCAAATCTACATCAGGCTACATCCTCATAGTTTCTCAGCTCTCCTCTCCAGACCAGCTCTGGAGAGGATCTGCCAGCCTAGTACAGGTCCCAGAGTCAGTGCTTTTTTAAAAAAGAACCCCTTTAGGCAACAGAGCCTTCCTAGGAAGGGGCAGGACCTATTCGCTTTGCCTGGGCAACAGCCATAAAAATTCACAGTCTGCTCCAAGCAGTTGCTGGAGCAACATTCCTCATAGGTTGCTAAATCCAGCTCTTGTGTGTTCCTGCTCATCACAGCTAGCTGAGGTCTTGATCCCTTTCCCCTTGGAACGGTCAGTCTCCCTCCTGGACCTGTGCCTTGGTGGGACCCAAGGATGTAGAGGGAACCAAGGATGTAGAACAGGATGTAAAGATGGCAGCAAATTTCAGAATGAGGGGTTCAGAAAATACCCCACTCCCAGTTCAGAAACCCACACACGGCAATCTAAGCCTGAACCCTCTAAATCCAGCCCTTTCATAATTGATTTACGTCTGTGCAAGGAAAAAGAGGGAGTCACACCACATGGACTAAAGGAATAGGTTAGCAGAAGATAGACCTTTGCCCCACTGTTACTCAGCACAACCGATCAATGGGAAAACCAAGTCACATACAGCCTTACATAATCTTTGTAAGGGACCAGAGGGGAGTTGTCACACCTCCTAGCAACTGTTTGCACCTCCTTAAGTACCTTGACTTTGGGACCTTCAAAGAATAAGGTGACCAGACTACTGAATTTCAGCGGATTATTTATGGCTCATTCACTTAAACCCCTTTGAGTAATTACAGCTTCAAGGCACAAGTTCCTCACATTATGGACTGGAGAGCAAAATGTGCAGATGGATGCACCCCCTCTTGCAAACACCCCACTGCAAAATCCATGTACCACCCGTATACCAAGTTTCCCCAAACAGTGGCATCTGTTTCCAGTTCCATTATATAATAAACTGATTTTTCTTTTGCACTTGTGGCTGTCTCTAAACCCACCTAGAAGGTACCCATGACGACATTCGTTTCCATAGAAACTAATGTACTTCGGGAGGGGGGCAGAGGAAGATTTTTAAAAGAACAAAAAAAAAAGGATTCAAAATAACTGGCATAAACAGACTGTGCATACTGGAGAGAAGCGGGGGGAGGGTGCCATAAAGTTTTAATTGGCCACTTTTAGAAGGAAAAACCTGCCTAATGTGATGCTTCTGGGGCGGGGGGGGGGAACCCTCCCTTTTTACCATCCTTGCTGTCATTAGCAGTTGCAGTGGGTTTCTAATGTTCTCTAAGGGTGAATTCGGGTTTGTGAGAGGTTTGGGCTGAATGAGAGAGACAGGGTATGAATGTAAATACATATTTTTTAAAAAAAAAAATACTGCAGTTAGGTGAGTAGTGAGGGTGGGGAGCTTGTCATGATGAATGCCTCAGGACACGGAGTTCCCTGCTGCTGAAAGTGCTTTTCCTGACGTCTCCGGGATTTAAAAAAATCACCGAATATTACACACATAGAGGTATAGTGCCTCCGTGAGTCGATTTGTTCTGGGACCTGATGAAATTTCACAAAGGCAGAGCCTCCAAGACCTTACCTTACATGGCGCCTGTTACATCTCAGCTGGGAATGTCAGACTCTGCTCAGGGGGGAGCGACTCTGAGGAGTTTTTGACCACTGAAGCCAAGCATGTTCCTAATAAGTTAGCCATTAAAGGGCAGTGCCTGATGGGCTGCAAGATGGTGTCTGTGAGGAAGGGCATTAGTAAGCCTTGAGCCTCTTGCATTTACATTTCTAACCACTATAGGGGACCCTCTGCATCCTGATTTTGTTCAGTGGATCAGAAAGATCCTTAGCAAATATATTAGGGCTCCTTGTTCTGGATTAGCAAAGGGGAATGCCTGCACCCTGATTTTACCACATGGATAAGGAGACACGGTTGGAGTCAATTTGCCTAGGGGAAAGTGCAAAAACCAATCTGACCGCACCCAAAGCACCTTTTCTTCCCTTCCTCAAGTCACAATTTGCCCCGTGACATTTCCAGGACAAGAGAGAGTCAACACTGCACATGAAAACTTTAGTGCTCACACATGTAGTTTCCCATTCATATGCAACCAGGGAGGGTCCTGCTTAGCAAAGGGGACAAGTCATGCTTGCTGCCACCAGACTAGCTCTCCTACCATGCAGGGAGCCTATAAGTGACAAAGGTGTCTAACAAATGTTACCACAATATGAGGCAGGGCAGCCAAGGCTTCTTATGATGCACTTAAAGTGGGGCTAATCCCAAGCTGTTGAAAGCCTGTCATCATATACAGAGGAATTTGAAGTCCTTCCTCTACCTGTTACAGTAAAGGTAAAGTTGTTGTCGAGTTGGTGCAACTCGTGGCAACCACAGAGCCCCATGGTTGTCTTTGGCAGAATACAGGAGGGGCTTATGTATGAGATGATGCCTTTCAGCATCTTCAGTATCAGTATGAGATGATGCCTTTCAGCATCTTCCTATATTGCTGCTGCCCGATAGAGGTGTTTCCCACAGTCTCGGAAACATACCAGCAGGGACTCGAACCGGCAACCCCTGCCTTGCTAATCAAGTCATTTCCCTGCTGCGCCATTAGGTGGCTGAGTGGGTTCATCTAGCTCAGTATTATTTACACAGACTGGCACTGGCTCTCTAAGCTTTCAGACAGGTATTTCCTACCCCTACCTGGAGATGCCCAGGATCTTGGGCAAACCTGGGACCCACTGCATGCCAAGCAGCTGCTTCACAATCGAGCTCCCACCCCATTCGGAGAGTTTGGAAAGCTGTCCCAAAGATCACGTTCCACAGCTGTCAGATTCCATGCTCATCCAACACATTCACAGACACATGGAACAAACTCAGTGCTCGCCACCTCACCCTCTTTGCTTTGCCTCTGCACTATCATGGCCACTTTGGGGAGTTTCACAAAGATGCCATTGCCATGTCAAAATAGTCCTCGGAACCAAGAAAGCAAAACCAACACACTTTCCACAGGAGAAAGCATGCAATGTGTGTGAAAAGATGCACATTTGAATTATGTCATTGCAGTGTAGAGGCTGACAGCAGGAGTGGAGTTGTAGCTGGTGGACGGACTTGCCAGACTGGATATTGCACCATTCCCTCTCTCAAAAAATTAGATGCTGACCACAGATTAATCCCCATTGCAGGATCTGAGCTGTGGTTTTATTAATGCAGAATTCTGGGATGTAGAGCCCTGAAGCACTTATAAAATTAAAGACCGCAAAGGATTGCATGTACCACATGCACAAGTACACAAACAAGAACAGATCTGCTGGAACAGATTCTGAACAAATGCCTTCTCAACCTGGGTGATAACCCAGATATCAGCAATACTCTCAGCCCTCCCAGGAAACACACAAGAGAGGCAAGAATTTCCAACCGATCTTTAAAGCGAAGAACCCTCCCACCCGTACGGATCCAGCCCAGGAGAGACACTCACCAATGTTGGAATGCTTCAGGAGACGGCAGATTCGAGCTTCTCGCTCCAACTTCTGGTGATCTGGAGACAAAATGAAGAGCAAGCATCCTTTTAGTATGCCATGAAAGTCAGTGAATTCCAAGCACATTTGCCTTAGTACTTTTTCTGCTAAAATCTCAGAGAGATTGGCATTTCTCTGGCTGACCCCAATCCTAAAGACGCTTATTCAAAAGGAAGTCCAACCAATTTCAGTAGCATCTTACTTCTAGGAAGGATTGCATTGCTAAGGCCTAGCTACAAGTGACAGGGAAATACCAGGATCCTGTCTCCCTGATGTCTTTAGATCTGTTCAGACATTATGTTGTACCTGTCTTCACCTGTCTGTACACTCGTACATGATTTTGTGTGAATGACTATACCTGCATTCATTTTAAAAGTGAACCTGGGTATAGGCCCCGAAATGCATGGCGTAGAAAGGGGTGTACTGCCGTACTTGTGTTCAACATAACAAGTGAGTAACTGTATCTGTGTACAGATCTGTACCTAGAGACACTCATACAGAAGTTCAATATAACATCTGACAGGGTTTTTGTTTAACAGCAGCTGTTAGCGTGTAGATTTGGATTGGGGTTTGGGGAAGGGGTTTAATCCTTTCCCCCTCCAATTTTCCTGAAGGAAAATTGTCCTCCCACCCCGCCAAAACCACTTTTAGACCCACTGGGGGGAAAGACAGGGACCCAGAAGGTACCTGTCAATTTCCCTGTTCCTCTCCTAATATCAGCTTTTGAGGCAGAAAATATCATGGGGGAAAGTGATAAACTGCACACACACACACACACACACACACACACACACACACACACACACACCCTGCACTGTGGCCCTGAATTACATACCTTCCCACAACTGTTTTCAAGGCTGGGGGTGGTGATGGTGGGGGGGAGGCATTGAGAATCTAATCACATCACATGTAATTTGGCCCTAATTACCACTAGAAGATCAAATCTTCCAGCTTCCCAGGGCAATAAGAAGCAGCAATAAGGATAAGGTTATAAGAAGAGCCTGGATGGTTTTAGAATTTACTCAGCAGATTTAGCCAACACAAACAGATATCTGACAAAATAGTAATATTTTAGTAAGTTTATCTAAGTAAGAAAAATATAAATCACCTTAACGAAACACTGCGGTTGAAAAAATTCCTTTCAAAAATCCAGCTTCTATCATCTCCCTCTCTCTTCTCTTTAATTCTACAATGATACGTGGGGGCTTTTCCATTCAGAAAAAATATGATGAGTAAGGGGACATGACAGAGGCTTATGAAATTATGAATAGGCTGGAGAAGGTGAATAGAGAGATCTTTTTTAATTTCCTCTAGCATTTAAGACCTTCTGTTGATGCAGCCGACTGGTAGTAGGTCCGGCAGACACAATATTCTTTGTGCAACACAAATTTTAACACATGGTATTCCTGCCGCAGGGTGTTGAGATGGCTGTTGCCCTCTTTGAGGCAGAAGCACAGCTTTACCTTTCTACATAGCAATCTGACTTTTGTGACTCCACAAATTGGAATAATAGTGCTCCACTCTATTATTACCACCTCTGCAGACAAGTGTTTAGACTGGAAGCCTGTGGGTAGGACCTGCCTTTTTAACCTTCCTGCAACACCTAGTCACCGAAGGGTGCTCTTAAAAAGGAGTGCACAGATATCTACAAATAACAGAGATACAGAGCATTAATCGTACTGTGTTCTTTACATTCTGTACTAGAACTACCTTGCTGCTTTCTTTGTAAACAAGCGGGGGTTTTTAAGTTGGAAAAATAAGATTGCCATTCAAGGAACTACATACACTCTAGATGGGAGACTGCCCAACTGAACGGATTTGGATACAATGCCAAACCACCCATTTGGCAATATGAGAGAGAGGAGAGCTGGTCTTGTGGTAGCAAACATGACTTGTCCCCTTAGCTAAGCAGAGTCTGCCCTTGTTGCATCTGAATGGGAGACTTGATGTGTTGTGAGCACTGGAAGATATTCCCCTCAGGGGATGGAGCCGCTCTGGGAAGAGCAGAAGGTTCCAGGTTCCCTCCCTGGCATCTCCAAGATAGGGCTGAGAGAGATTCCTGCCTGCAACCTTGGAGAAGCCACTGCCAGGCTGTGAAGACAATACTGAGCTAGATAGACCAATGGTCTGTCTCAGTATATGGCAGCTTCCTATGTTCCTATGTTCCAAACATGCAAGCGAGCCTTGCACTTACACGCTCCCTCTTTCCTTCTCCCTGCTTGCATCCAAGCTGGACAAACTATGAATTGTGCAAACCAGAATTGGAAGCCACAATCAAATTGTGGTTTTCAGATCTGGTTTGCTGGTGAACAATGGTCTGAATAAACAAACTGTATAAGTGCCATGGCCACAGCTGTAGGGGGAGGTAGGAGAAGCAACACTTCATGACTGAGGCACCTTCTAAAGTGGTGATTCTCTTATATTTAGTAGAGGGAGAGCAACTGGCCCTATCCAACTGCAGCACAGCATTCCTCCAGTGGCTGTTGCTGGTGTCTACCTTATATTTCTTTTTAGATTGTGAGCCCTTTGGGGACAGCATACCATCTTATTTTATTTACTTTTCCTATGTAAACCGCTTTGAGAACTTCTGTTGAAAAGCAATATATCAATAGTAGCCGCAGTAGCAGCAGCGCCAGCTAATTATCACTCTGCCCAGTAGTATAAAGAAAAACTCTAATTTTAATATTATTTGTCAGCCATATTGAAGTTCATAAGAAAGGCACATAAAATAGTCCAAAAGGGGGTGAGGAGTCCCTGCTCAAGATATACACCTATCTCCATCCTCAGGAGACCCAAGCTATAGAACTGCACTACACCATGCCTTTGCCCTCTATACCGTTCACACAAGGTATTGATCACCTTGAGTCAAGCAACGCTTGACAAAGGGACAAAGTAGAGAGGACTGCTAAGGCCCATGCAACCACCTCTAACCACCTACACCCAGCAGAGCACACCCTGAACCCCAGCTAAAAAAAACCCAACAACCTACCAACCATATCCAAATTTCTGTTAATATCTCCTTAACATCACTGCAATACTTGAGTTAATTTGTACATCTGCATAATTTATTCCAAACAGGGCACTGGAACTTCCTTGATGAAGAGTACATGCAGTGCCATTTATGCCATGTTTATGAGCCACCCCCTGGTCTGAGTCAGAACTTAGCTGAAAACAATCAGGCCTTGAAGAAAATGGGTGAACCCACTGAATGTCTGGTAAGAGCTATCTAACTCTCTCTGCAAACAGCCAGAAAGTTGAATGTGGCTTTTATTCCTTAGTCCCTGAACAAGTCCAACCTCTATGCGCACTATTAAGTTCCTTTGAACACAGTGGGAATCCAAGTATACATGCACAGGATCTGACTGTGAAACCTACATAGGAAAAAAAACAAAAGACTACCTAGTGATATTCTCTGGCATCTCATCCAGCTTGTTTAGCCCACCAAGATTCTCCCAGATTTCAGATTTCATTTTTTTTTTAAAGGCTAAGCTCTAGCCCTTGTAGAAGCAGAGTTATGGAGCAAAATATGCAGTCACTATTCTGCTCAGAAATGATTTTCCAGCCAATTTACATAATATGCAAATTAGGCACCCAGATTTGGAAACCAGAATATGGCAACCCTACTCTGAATGCAAAGCTTGCTTTAGTAATACAAGCACATCAGACAGGATTTAAGAGCACAGGAAGCTGCCATATACTGAGTAAGACCATTGGTCTATCTAGCTCAGTATTGTCTTCACAGACTGGCAGCAGGTTCTCCAAGGTTGCAGGCAGGAATCTCTCTCAGCCCTATCTTGGAGAAGCCAGGGAGGGAACTTGAAACCTTCTGCTCTTCCCAGAGCGGCTCCATCCCCTGAGGGGGATTTTGCTTCCACATTTTCACTTCCATGAAGTAGACTTTCATGAGCTGAGATCCAGATATTCCCGGGATAGTCTTTACCTGTGGTTGATGCCTGGGTAGCAGAACTTCTAGAATCTATATTTATTTCATTACATGTTTAACCCATCCTTCAAATTAAAAACCTCTCGGGGCATTTTGCAATAGTTAAAAACACAGCACTCAAAAACGTATTAACACACCGTTGGCAGAATGAAAACAAGAAGTCGTAACTGAAGACAATCCAAAGACAAATAAAAAGGACTTCACCTGACAGCAAAAGGAAAGCAAATTCAGTACCAGGTGAGCCTCCTTACGGCGAGCACAACACAAGCAGAGAGCAGGAAGTATAAGCCATTGAGCATCCTGTTCCTTCGCATCACTGTGGCATCCAGATGGAAGCTTTTGTCTCTTGCACATGCCCTGCTCACAGCCCTTGTTCTTCCTGTTCTCTCTGTATCTGTCACAATGGGGGGTGCTCTCCGATTGTTCCTAAAACCTAAAATTCTCTTTTAAGACCCGTATTCCCCCAGAAAGAAAGAAAAAGTGCTCTTCCTAATTCATACACCACTTTCTTTCTATAAAGAACTTTACCATCTTTGCCTTGCTTGTCCTCACAGAAAACTCATTATGAAGGCCACACTGACTTCAATTTTTAGACGCTTCTGAAAATAAATTATGACATGGATTCCAGCCAATCAGTGCTGTACATAGTATTTCCCCCCTTTGAAGCTTCAGTGGGGGAAACACATCTGTGTTTGCCCCAAGTTCAGGCCAAGGGACTGAACTTGCTAACAGAGAAAAGAGGCACCTTTTTAAAGTGGCGATTCTCTCTATTTAGCAGCAGGAGAGCAACTGACCCTATCCAGCCCCAGCACAGCATCCCTCCAGTGGCTGTTGCTGGTGTCTGTCCTATGCTTCTTTTATAGATTGTGAGCCCTTTGGGGACAGGGAGTCATTTCATTCATTCATTCATTCATTCATTCATTCATTCATTCATTTCTCTAGGTAAACTGCTTTGGAAACTTTTGTTGAAAAGTGTTATATAAATATTTGTATAGTAGAGAGAAAATAATACACTTTGGAGCTTCCAAGCCCACTACTTTATGAATCTGAACACAGTCCTCTCAACACAATGGTCAACACATACCCACTGGACCACACCTTCTATCAGCACAGTCTTTTATTTATTTATAAGTTTTAACATTTATACCCTGCTCTTCTTCCAAGGAGCTCAGAACAATGTACATGGTTATTTTTATCCTCACAACAACCCCCTGTCAGGTAGGTTAGGCTGAGAGATGACTGGCCCAGGGTCACCCAGTGAGTTTCATGGTTGAATGGGGATTCAAACTCGGGTCTTCCCAGTCCTAGTCCAACACTCTAACCACTATGCTATGCTGGCTCAATTGAAAATGAAATCCATATGCAGAAAGATGCTGGAAATAAGCCTGTTCCTCACTACAAGCCTAACTCCCATCAGCCCTTCAAGCCCACTCAAAATTTATTTATTTATTTATTTATGTACATTGTTCTGAACATATCTCTATACCGCCCAAAACCTACGTCTCTGAGCAGTTTACAACAACAGCAACAACAAAAAGGTATGCAATTACATCCACTTGGGAACTCCCTCCCCTACAACACCATGGGTCCCAGAACAAGGTCTTAGGGCACACTACACAGCCACCTTGATGAAGCTAAGCAGGTCTTGATGTGGCCAGTGCCTGGATGGGAGACCCATATATGCCACCTTTGGATATGGACTCATGGCGCAATGGCAGAGCATCTGCTTTGCATGCAGAAGGTCCCAAGTTCAATCCCTGGCATCTCCAGGTACAGCTGGGAAAGACTCATGCCTGAAACCTTGGAGAAGCAGCCACTGCCAGTCAGCATAGATAATACTGGGCTAGGCGGAGCATTGGTGTAAGTCAGCATCTTCTGTTCCTACAGACCCACAGCAAAGCATTAAGCCTGCAGTGGGTAAAGAATAGAGGTTGCTTAAACTAATGGTGTACTTAGGACTCTAAACTTGGGACGGAACATATTTCTAGCCATAGAAACTAAAATACAAAGTCCAACCTCACACCCCACAAGCCGCAAGAAGCAAAAGGAAGATTGGATACCTATGTTTCTTGCCATAGGCTTTCAACCACTAATGGTCTGGTTTGAATGCTATTAGGTTACCAATAAAAAGAGTCACGTTCTTGCAAAGGCTCATCCGTTCCTCCAGAACACCAGAATCCCACAGAATGGAATGGACGTCTCTATTTCAAATACCACAGCCCCAAAATGTCTCTGATCTGGCAAACCTACCAACGAAATTATGTGTCCTTGCAATTAATACACAGCAGACATTCGTCCACCTGACAGCTGGCTGCAATTAGCCAGCTATGACCAGGATGAAACCCAGGGGGGCCTCGATCGCTGGCTGCAAGTCTGAAGGGCGCTGACAGAACTGTGAGATAGAATTACTGCTGTTTGGTTATGAACAAAGGTACAGTCCATTCCCCCCGCCCCCCCCCCCCACACACACTGTGAGAAGCACTGAGACTGAATGTCCAAAAGTGAAAAGCAGAACAGGGAGGAATCTACAGAATCAGGGAGTGAAGAAGGAGCATAGTGACTATGTCCATTTCCCAGGGCTTCTGTGCAGGCACACAGAGAAGCTCTGAAACACCTAGAGGACAAAGGTTTTGCCTAGAGCAGGGTTGCTCAACTTCAGTCCTCTTGCAGATGTTGGCCTACAATTTCCCATAATCACTGGCTATTGGCAGGGGATTATGGGAGTAGTAGTTCAAAAACAGCTGGGGGGGTGCCTAGGTTGAGCAGGCCTGGCCTAGAGCCAAATTCGAGCCTCCTGGCCTAGAGCCAACTACAGGCAACTTAGAGATGCCTGCAACTTGCTTCCGAAGCAAAAGCCCACCAAAGTTTGCCTCAAGCCAGGAATGAGCGGTTTGCTTGGAAGAAATCATTACCTCTCAAATGTGTAATTGAGACTGTGTAGAATCACCATATGCATGCCACAGTCTCACCAACAACAGAGCACTCAGTTCTGTATCCTAAGCATCTCAGGGATGACTTCTTCCCATGAGCTCCCCTGCCGTTCATCAAGATCTACCAATAAAGCACGGATCAAAATGCCAGCACAACTTTAGAATGCCTTCAACAAGGAGCAAGACTTTCACTCTGTGTCATTGCCCTAGATCCGGGAGTGGGGAGCAATTGAAGGATAAGGTGGAAAGTTCAGGGGATGAGACAGAGTAGAAAGAACACAAGATCCATGCCCCAGATCAGGGTTTCTTAACCTTGGGCCCCCAGATGTTGTTGGACTACAACTCCCAGAATCCCCAGACACGGCCTTTGTGGCTGGGATTCTGGGAGTTGTAGTCCAACAACACCTGGGGGCCCAAGGTTAAGAAACCCTGCCCCAGATGATCCAGACCTAAGATCCAGAGTCTGAAGCTACTGGGACCCACCCATACTAGGAGAACTTGAACCAGCATCCCCACCAAAACTCAGGACATCGCCCTGACTTCATTCATCCTCCACTCAGAAGAGTTCTCTGAGTCTCAGCTTTGCCAGTGCCTAAGAAATTGAGTAAGGCCACCCTCTAAAAGACAGAGCCTTTCCTGATTCATCCTGGCTTGGCAACAGCTATCAAAAACATGCATTTCCCTCCGTCGAAACTTTGGAGGGCATGCCTTGCCTTGCTGTGTTTTTGTTAGGTGCATTTCTGGAGACAAGCGTCTGACCTGTTGGCACAGATGGTGGGTTTTGATCTGTTCTTTGACAGTTTGCTTCTGTTGGTTTAATGATGGTGTTTTATTGTTTTTCTTATTCTTGCAGAGGTACGTTCTGGAACGCATTAAAGGGCAGAAAATTGCCAGTCGTTTAATCTATAAATCTCTTCTTATTGCAGAGGGGGCCGTCTGTATTATTCAGTTCAGGAGCCAAAATGTTATATGCCGGGGCCTTTTCTGTGGTGGTGCCAACTTCATGGCATGCCCTCCCCAGGGATGCCCACACTTTAGACCTCCAGATGCCTGACCCACCCTCCCCGCACACAAGCACGCCGCCCTCCCTCACGATCGGCCACCCACATGATTACTGGCTCCATCATGGGGCCGGTTGGGGCGGCAGGGATCGGGGGCAACCCGGCCCCCAGAAGTCCCAGCATGCACCACACAAGTGGGCGGGATATTCTGGGGGGACCCCCAACACCAGGAAGCTTGTTGTAGCCCCCTGTTAATGGGTCTACTTGTGTGTTGCTGCAGTGCAGAGCCATTCTGCGACGGGGAGGAGTATTTAGGCGGGCTAGCCGCCGCCAAACCGCAAACCCGGTGGTTCTCAGGACCGCTGGAAGGTGGGCTGGGCTCCCTTAGCCCACTTTCCAGCAGTCGCGAGAAGAGCCTCGTAGAGTCTTTGGATTGCAACTTTTTTTATTTACAGTCTAGGACCCAGCAGCCCTGATGTGGAAGTCACCATCAAGCAAGAGTCAACTAATAGCACTGGCATAGTCACATTCTGTCTAGCACCAGACTGGACTTGCTGAAGACATTTCAGTCACGGGGCAATTCCTATGAGAACGGAGTGCATCATGCGGCCGGCATTAGTGCTTTCTCGCCCCAGCTTACACTTACGCTTTCTGCAGCTGCTGTTCTCCCCCGGAGGAGAAGTGAGAGCAGACCGTAAGCAGGCCATTGTCAGAAATACATGCCGATACCAGCAACGGGGATGCGTAGGAAAAAATGGGGAGGCAGAGAGAGCAGAAAGGACAATCACAGGAAACCAGACAAAGCTCACGTAAGGAAGTGCGTGCTAGGGCAGGGCTTGACAAACCCCAGGCACCAAAGAGCCACACCGCACCGAGAAATTTAACTGTGGCACCAAGACTAGGATAGCCAGAGGTAGAGGCTCTCCACACGAGCAGTGTGAAGAGCCTGACCGGGCTTTGTAGGGAGAGTGGGCTTAGCCCTCCCGGCTTGGCAGGGGGCTGTCCCTGGGTGGCCGGATCGGCTGCCCACACAACTACTGGCTCCGTCACAGAGCCAGGAGGGGCGGTGGGGATCAGGGCCGCCTGGCCCCTGGGGGTCCCAGGATGCTCTGCGCGGGTACATAGGGCATCCTGGGGAGACCCCAGAGGCCAGGAGGCTTGCGTTAACTGTTGGAAGGGAAGGACTGTGCGCTGCCTCATGCCTCAGTAACAGAGGAGGACAGATGAGTAAATCAGAGGGCTAGAGGGGTCAAGACATTGGTCATTCCTCCTCTCTACTGCTCTGACACTATCCCTTTGATAGGTAGATTGCTACTCTCAGGGACTTCCATCCGGCCTCCCTCCCTTCCTTCCTCTTCTTCTCCCTCACACACACACACACACACACACACTTGCCTGTCTTTGCACCATGTGTGCACAGAGATGCAGACAACATCTGTCTGCATCCAGCTAGCTAGCTAGATTAAAGATCCTATCTCTCCACTTTCCTATCTAGAATGGAGTTCTCCAATAAAGACTCCTCATATTGATCTGAAACTATGAACTGGCTCCAAGTTTCTTTTGCTCTCAGCAAACACACATGCCTGGGCAGACTCCACTGTGCTTTTCCTCTGTGCACTCTGCCTTAATAGAAGGGTATCTCTTACCAGAGAGAATTTCCAACATTAACCTCCCAGTCAGGGGTCTCCTCGTGAGTTGCCATGGCACAGAGCCACGCTGCAGCATCTCACAATCAGACCAAGCAGATTAACGGAGCACTCGCTTTGCTAACCTCGTTTAAGAGGAGGGGTACTTACTGAGGTTTGCTGCCGGGAGCTGCACAGCTCCCATTGTGGCCGTGAGAATCACCTTGTAGAGTTGTTTAATACAATCTTTATTTGTCTCAGGCAGCCCTGCTTCTCTTCTAACTATGCTGTTTGTAAAGGAGATTAAGAGAAGCCCATTTACTCTCCCCTTCCACAATATCCATGACTAAGTTCAGTAATTTTCACCCCACCCCTTTTCATATCCAACTGCTCAACATAGGAACATAGGAAACTGCCATATACTGAGTCAGACCATTGGTCTATCTAGCTCAGTATTGTCTTCACAGACTGGCAGCAACTTCTCCAAGGTTGCAGGCAGGAATCTCTCTCTGCCCTATCTTGGTGAAGCCAGGGAGGGAACTTGAAACCTTCTGCTCTTCCCAGAGTGGCCCCATCCCCTGAGGGGAATATCTTGTAGTGCTCACACATCCAGTCTCCGATTCATATGCAACCAGGGCGGACCCTGCTTAGCTATGGGGACAAGTCATGCTTGCTACCACAAGACCAGCTCTCCTCTCCCCAAGGATCAGATGTCCTGTAAACACTCTCCCAACTGTGTGGGAAACACTTATTCACTAGCAGGTCCCACCCACACAGCTGAAGGCTGTAACTAAATGACCAGCCAAGAGGGTGAGGCCCATCCTGTTGGTCTTCCTATAGAATCAGAACCCCTCCTCCTGGTAGAGGTCCCAGGTCCCAAAGAAATACCCATAGGATCAGTCTTGCTCACAGTTATGGATCTGAAAATGTTTAAAGGTCTGTGTGTATACAGGAATAAGGATTTAACAAAGAATAAGGATTCCTGAAAAATGAACCTTCAATTTTTAATGTAAAATCCCTTTTTTTCTCTTTTATTAATTAATTTATTTAATTTATTTGCACGCAGCCTTGTTTATTTATTTAATTAATTTATATGCAGTCTGACTCCAAAGGCTCTAGGCAGGTCACACACAAAAAAATACAATAAAGGCAAAATAAAACAACCATTAAAACAGCAATTAAAAACCTTTACAGAATATTTTAAAGCTCCTAATGGAAAACACAAAAACACACATACTTCTTGACATGTGCAATTGAATTCGCCCTTTCATTTACCTTTCCCCAATAGTATCAACGCACTAGCTTTAATGCCAGCTAGCATCCAATTCTAACATGAGCTCCATGGAAGGAGCACACTTCAAAACTTTTTAAAGAGTGAAAGCAGAACTTCTTGAAGCCCAATTTATTTCAACTTATAGTCTTAAGATCTACAGTGGGTGACAGAGATGAACAGAAGAACATTCCTCTAGATCAGGGACAAGACCCCTCTAGTCCAGCATCCTGTTTCACACAGAGGCCCACCAGATGCCTCTGGGAAGCCCACAGGCAAGAGCTGAGGGCATGCCCTCTCTCCTGCTGTGCTCCCCTGCAACTAGTATTGAGAGGCATCCTGCCTCTGAGGCTGGAGGTGGCCTATAGCCACCAGACTAGTGGCTATTGATATATCTGACCACCATGAATCTATCAAAGCCCCTTTTAAACCCATCCGAGCTCAAGATGGTGAGCAGTCATCTGAGATAGAACGCTGGATGCCAGGATAAAAGCATTGGAGTCTGGTGTACCAGAACAGACAGTAACCCCCAAACAAGACAATCTGTCTGTCTCCCTTACCCTTTGCCAACACTCGCATAACTTGGCAAAGAGGCACCTTTTAACGTGGTGATTCTCTTTATTTAGCAGGGGGAGAGTAACTGGCCCTCTCCACCCCCAGCACAGTACCTCCAGTGACTGTTGCTGGTGTCTGTCTTGTGTCTCTTTTTAGATTGTGAGCCCTTTGGGGACAGGGATCCATCTTATTTGTTTGTTATTTTTTCTGTGTAAACCGCCCTGAGCCATTTTTGGAAGGGCAGTATAGAAATTGAATAATAATAACAATAATAATAATAATATGATGCTGTGCACCAGATATAACTGTAGAGAAGAAAGAAAAACAAGTTAAAATAATCAACATAGCAATACCAGGGGATAGCAGAATAGAAGAAAAAGAAATAGAAAAAATCACCAAATACAAAGATCTACCAATTGAAATTGAAAGGCTGTGGCAGAAAAAGACCAAAATAATCCCAGTGGTAATTGGCGCCCTGGGTGCAGTTCCAAAAGACCTTGAAGAGCACCTCAACACCATTGGGGCCACAGAAATCACCATCAGCCAATTACAAAAAGCAGCTTTACTTGGAACAGCCTATATTCTGCGACGATATCTATAACAACAGCAACAACACTGACAATAAAATTCAGCCATCCCAGGTCCTTGGGAAGGACTCAATGTCTGGATAAAACAAACCAGTCAATAACACCTGTCTGACTGTGTAAACAAGAAATAATATGATGCTGTGCAGTCAATAACATATCATCAGACTGAAATAGCCTCTGAATCTAAACCTCAAGGCTGTTGAGAATGTTTGCTTTGTGCATGAGAGAATCCTCAAGTTCCTGCTGTTTTGAGGATGGGTCAGAATTTGGCCATGGATACCAACTGCTTGATTCAAGTACTTATCCATACATCACCAAGGAAGTCAGATCATTTGTGCAAAAGAAAACTTTGCCACACACTTTAATGTATCAATGAATGTATCATCTATATCTGGCAGCAGAGATATAGGAAGATGCTGAAAGGCATCATCTCAGACTACGTGGGAGATAGCAATGGTAAACCCCTCCTGTAGTCCACCAAAGAGAACCACAGGGCTCTGTGGTCCCCAGGTGTCGACACCAATTCGATGGCACACTTTACCTTTAGACAGACTCCACA
The DNA here is from genome assembly GCF_027244095.1 of Hemicordylus capensis. Lineage (NCBI taxonomy): Eukaryota > Metazoa > Chordata > Lepidosauria > Squamata > Cordylidae > Hemicordylus > Hemicordylus capensis. The sequence goes on along the minus strand of NC_069664.1, from coordinate 17,682,259 downwards.
AGATTAACTACTCTGGCAGCTGAACAAACTGTACAGGCAGACTAAAGACATCCACCTGAGTAGTTTAATCTAAGTAATCTAAGTTTGTGATCGCAATGCAAACAAACACAAACACAAGCTACAAGAGAAGCATTTCATAAAGCATGAATTCTGTGATCATCTGGATTGCTGGAGGTGAAAAGCAGGAGTCTCAAGACACCATTTGCACACAGTATGCCTTACAAACATAAACATCATGTGAAAAGGCCAAACATCAGGAAGGAAGTGTGATGTCAGCATTAGCTCTATGGGTCTAGTCCAGGAATACTTGCACTGTGTGGTTCTGCTGAATGAATTCTAGAGTGACACAAGCAAAGCCAGGGAATCAGACATTGCAGCAAAATGTAATGTGAAAATCCTGCATAAAGTCTGGATTCCAATATTATTGTCCAACCAAAACATATTGAAAAGATGGAGATTTTTTTTTTTTTTTAAGCATAGATATGGTGAAACGAGTCCAGCTAGGACATGGATTCTCAACATTTGGACCCCAGATGTTGTTGGACTTTAACTCCCATAATCCCCAACCAAAGATCAGTGGGGCTGAGGATTATGGGAGCTGAAGTCCAATAACATCTGAGGGCCCAGCATTGAGAATCCCAGAACTAGGAGAAACTAAGAAATAATGATTTGAACAAATATGAGTAGAGCCCAGTTATAAGAATCGGATCTGCCCATGTTTGCCACCTTGAGCTTGTTAGAGGAATAGCAAGATACAAATATGATACCTTTTTTGAAAACGAAGATCAACAAGAAAGGGGGTGATAATGCCAATGGTGGGTAAGAAAGAAGGATGGACTAGGAAAGCGTCTTTCTAACTTGAGTTATATTTGGCGTTTGCAGTCTCTAGCTGCTGAATAGCCACAGCAGACTATTCAAAAAGCAACTGTGTGTCCTTAGCAGGGAAACAGAGGAAAAAGCTTTATAAGCCTCCCACACTTCAGCACAGCACAGAATTCCCCATAGAGCTCTATCCTCTTAGGGTATTTCACCATCCCGAGTGTGACACAGTATAGGAGGAGAAAGGAAGAAATTAACAGTCTGGTAAAAAGGTAAAGTTGTGCCGTCAAGTTGGTGTTGAATCCTGGCAACCACAGGGCCCTGTGGTTGTCTTTGGTAGAATACAGGAGGGGTTTACCATGGCCATCTCCCACGAGTATGAGATGAAGCCTTTCAGCATCTTCCTCTATTGCTGCTGCCCGATAGAGGTGTTTCCCATAGTCTGGGGATTCGAACCAGCAACCTCTTGCTCCCTAGGCAAGTTACTTCCCCGCTGCGCCGTTAGGTGGTTAAAGTTGGGATTCAGAACATAGAACACCTAGAGCTCATGCCTCTGTCTTTATCGTTTTCAGCTCTGCAGCCAGGGAGGGAGGAGGATCCAGCCTGTGGGCTCGAATCACACGGAGACCCTGCCCACATATCAGTATGCCGCAAAAAGGGCTCTTTCTCTCTCCGACCCTACGCAGAGGGCTGCGCTACCCCTGTGGCTCATTAACAGGAAGGCTGGCCATTAGGACAAGCAGGAGGAAGCCTGTTCAGTCACTGCAGACTGCTGACAGTGCACAGCAAAGGCTGCTGCCAGCTTTTTATGCTCCTAGCTGGTGCTGCCTACTAATCAGGGGCATTTGCAGGCAGACAGGCTGTCTCCGTTGATGCTCAGGGATCCCCCTGAATCTGGCACGTCAGGAGCATTTCCACAGCAACAAATTGCTCCTGAACAGAGTGTTCAGTGAAGCCGCCGCCGCCTTTGAAGACTGGAGGAGGGCCCTGCCGGTGTGCAAGATTTCAATGCAGGAAGCCGAGCTTTCAGGCAGTGAGGAGATGTCCTTTCTTCCAGTCCTTTGCCGGGGTGGGGGTGGTGGGGGTCACAGCGGAGTCCTTTACTTTACACCAAGACTGAATCAGCACCCACATAAAAGCCACGCATCCCTAGAAGCACAGCTGGGAATCCTTACGAGATGGAACTCTCCAAGAGCACTTTCGGTACAGAAGTTTTTAACAGGAATATGATGCAATGAAACAAATGCACAACCCAACCTCCCCTGCCTTCGCCCACCATAGGAACGTATGTCAGCCTGTGCTGGTCCCTAGCCTGCGTCCGTCCTGCCACAGACCAATGTGGAGATGCAATTCGTAAAAGATGCCTGGTTTTTCAAGGTACCTGCCTTATTCCACCTTCTGTGTTGACATTCCCTTAAGAGCCCAACTAAGACGCCCAGCATCCCCTGTCGTATCCACGGAGCATGGAATAACACCTCAAAAGCAGTTCGTGCCATGTGGGTACATCTCACAATATGTTGGCAACATGGTGCTAGGGCACAACACCTTTTTCTTGGCACCCAGACTTTCAACATCTCTCTTGTAGACAAAGATAAATCTGTGAAAGGAAGCTAGGCTGATAGTAATCTTGTGCCTTGCATTCAGAGTTGCACCAACTGACGTGGGTCCTTAGGTCCAGCTCCCACATTACTTCTAAAAGCAATGCTGTATTTTCAGACAGTGGTGGCTTGTTCCTCTCTGCTGCTAGAGGCAAGGCCAAGATGCCACCTTGCCCCCATTCCTCATGCCGCCTCTGGCAGGAGCCAGTGCCCCCACGGCCCCTCCCACTGCTGCCCAGGAGCCACGTTCTCTTCTTGGCAGAGCATGCTGGCGTTGCCACTGGCTGTTTGTGCAGCACACCCAGTGGGAGGCAGTGTGGAGAGGATGAGCAGCTGTCTGCACTGTCTGCTGCACCATTAAGCCCGTGGCGGTGGCAGGTCTCTCCGTCCTTCACTTCCATGCTTGGAGAGAAGGCAAGCCAGTGGCAGTGAGGGACGGAGAGACCTGCTGCCACCGTCGCTGGCTGAATCACGAGTGAGCCCAGACAGCCACTCTGTGGTTCCTCCTGCTGGCAAAAAAGACGAAAGAACCAAGTATGACTGTCAGGGGTAGCAAGGCTAGGACTGGACATCTCAGAGGATCTGGCCGAATTTGCTGTCCGGGGCTATATGAGCTTGTAACCCTCTTCAGGGTATAAGGGTAATTATTTTATTTTATTTATTAATTACTAAAATTTCAGTACTGCCCCTCCAAAAAGCTCAGGGCAGTTGCACTCCTATATCTGAGCTTGGGGCATTCTTCAGCTGCAACAGGATAAAGAGTGAGGCTATTCTCATGACACGGCCACCTGGGTTACCCCAAGCGGCTCGTGTCGCCTGGCGCGCCAGGAGTGGAGGACTCCCGGCTGCTCCAGAATGCACTAGCCTCATTTTGCCACCCGGTTTTCAGCCAGGGTTAAGCGAAACTGCGGTTCGCTTAACCTCGGCAGCTGAACATCTGGGCAGTCACCGCAGGCTTAAAAGGCTTCCCCTGGGCCTGCCACAATTTCTGGCAGTGAGCTGTGAATGGGGGGAGAGGCGTAGCAGCACACATAGCGCAGGGCAACCTGGGATGTGGGGGGGGGGTCCTCCCACTCGCAGCTCCCACCGTCGCTGCGCCACCACTTGTGTGGGTGTGTGGCACAGTGGCGGGGGATGGCCACTGTTGGGGAAGGTAGGTTAGCTCCTGCCTTCCCGCAGCTCTTCACAGTGGTCTCCGGCGGTTATGTGGACAACCTCAATGACTAACATCAGAAGCAAAAGTCCTAACTGACCAACAGGTCAATCAGACTTCCTTGTTGATGCTTGTGTTCCTTCACTGAAGTGTGGAGCTCTTTACTCAGAGCTTCTAGCTTGTCGGCTGTTTCTTGTTTCATTCACTAATTACTCCTCCACATGGGCGTAGCGTCTATTGGACAAGCAGGGACAAACGTCCCTGGGCCCAGAGGATCAGGGTGCCCCCAAGCAGTCCATCCCACCACCCCTGCCCCGCCACTATTTCCTATCTGTTGGTCTCCAGGGGGGTGAGCTGAGCAAGGCAGCCCCCCTCACCCCCATGGCAGTGGCAGGCACTTTGCATGTGCAATTGGGGGGGGGGGCTGCCCAGATGTCCCCTGACCCCCGCAGGTCTTGCTACGCCCCTGCTCCTCCACCTTCCTATCTGTAGGCCACCATCTCATCCTCAACCAGCACTTTCGTCCCTGACTCTGTTTCAATCTTCTCCCTACCCAAGTGACACTTATTTGACTTCTCTGGCCCTGGTTTATTTGGTTCTACTGTGGCCCAGATCTGATTGCTATTTCCTGCAAACCCAGGTCTCACGTAAGGCCACTCACAGCCTTGACAAGTTTCATATCCAGCAGGTGGAAGCAGTTAGATTTTTACTGTGATCTAAAACCTCTGGTGATGGATCCATAATTAGTTGAACACAAGTCAGTCAAGCACAAATAAAGATCACATCCTTGCATCCTGGCTTAATCTGGAATGAACTCCCACACCTGATTCACTATAGCAAATGCTATTTAAAGCTACCTTTCCACATATGCATATACTTTGAAGGACAGCCATCCCCTTAGCTGACTGAAGGTGCTGATTCATTGCTTCGTTGCACTGCCCCTTCCACACAAGGTGGCATCTGGTCCTTCCCACACACTTCTTTGCTTTGGAATAGAGCTCTCTGGAATGCAAAATAAGGATCAGAGGGCAGGACTAGATATCACTCCTTTTATGACCTTTCCTTGATATGTTGTTTTCTGAGAGATTTCTTTAGGGATCTATGCCTAGACATACCCTCGAACTGCCCCTGTTTTCTGCTACCTGTCTCTAGTAAACCTGTCCCCTATTTTTGTCTTTTCAGGGGGAAATGTTGCCGGTGCAAACTGCTAGAGTTCTCACTCCTCAAGGCTCACCTTTCTCTTCAGACCCTCCAAAAGCCAGGTCTCTCAGTGATAAGTAAATGCCTCTTGACCCTAGTGCACATGTGTATAGATGATGCACATGAACGCTAAGGCACCATTTTATACACTGCAGCTGCTGAGATGTATTTCAAACTGTTAACAACCTGTAATACAATCACATTTTCAGCTACAACTTTAATATAACGACACATACTACTATGTCTGGCTTTTAAATCACTGGAGAACAGGATACGGTAGAGTAAATGAATGCAGCAGCATGGTATAATAGTTAAAAGAATATTAGACTAGGACTCAGGAAGCCCAGGTTCAAAACCTTCTCAGTCATGAATCTCACTGGGCAACCTTTCAACAATCATCATCTCTCAGCCTAACCTACCTCACAAGGTTGTTGTGAGGAAGAAAGAGGGGGCCATGTACGAATGCCCTAAGTATACTGTAAGTGAAGCAGAGCATTTAGCAATGAATAGCAGTGTGTGAGCATGGAACAGTGTTTCCTCTAAGGTGTGTGCCTGCACACACGTTTTTTGATGTCTGCTCAGTTAACTTTAGACCACGCTCAGATTGAGTCAGGAAGGCCCCATTCTGAATCCATGTGTGCACACGGTCCCTTTTATACTGCTGCCTGGAACAAAACTCATTCCACACATAGATGGGGAGGCAGGAATAGAGGGAATACTGACGAGGCAGAAAGCTCAGAAAGTGATATTTGGTAGAACAATAGGGTGTTGAGGGTTTGTGGGATTTCCGGGGATTCAAAAGAAGATTTTTGTTTTAATTTGACACAGACACAAACACACAATAGCACATACCAGGCATCTACAAATCCGCTTGTGGCGAGTGCCCTAAGCCCTCTGGTGAGCAGGACAGCCAGCATCACACAGATCTTCTTCTCAGAGGTCTCATTCCACTGCCATTTTTGAGAAAGCAAGGAACAGCAGGAATCCTTTCCGGGCAGTAAGAGAGGGCTCCCCCTGTTTCTTACAACCTTTGTATCCAGGCCAGTGCAAATGACAGAAGACTTGTTTCTCTCCTAAGCACTCAGCTTGTGCACCAGAAAAGGATCTGGAGGGAAGAGAGGGGATTGGTGGCAAGCACAAATAATGCTAAGCCTAAATTTGTGAATTCCTGGCACAGACAGGCCAACTTATAATAGGACCAACTGCATTCAGGCAAATAAATCTGGAAGCAATATGGAACACACAAAAACAAGAATGTGGGTTGGATTATAGTTCATTATGCATACCTTTATTACACCAAAATCAATTAAAATACTGATGATTAATTAACAGTAATTAATAAAATAATAATTAATTCATTTGCTAAACACTTAAGAAATTAGCCACAGACATGGTAACAATTGAAATTAGTCCTAAACAACTAACTGCAACCATGACCATGTCTGTGGCTGATTTCAGAAGTGCTTCTCAAATGTAGTTCAATATCTAAATTCAGTAAAAAAGAAGAACAGAACAGGTGTGTTGTAAGAGTATCTGTGTTTCACATGGCTTCTGTCATGTATTCTGTCTGAAGCATGGAGCTGAAGGGACAAGAAGGGTAGATCTTTTTAGGAGGGCAGGTTAAGAAGACAGAAAGATAGGAAAGGCCGCACAAAAGGGTGATACTTGGAGTAATGAGGTAAAATTGGAAGACATCAGAAAAAAGTAGGCTAAGTGAAGGGGAAGGGTTTGAAGACTATAAAATCACCTCCATGAGAAAGGCTGAGAGCTGAATCCCCTGATAAAATTAAACTAGGTTGCGAAGGGGAGGAGGGGGAACAGGTGTTGCAAGGAAGAAACTGACTTTGGCCTTTATAAGCAGAACTAGCAACCAGAGTTCTCTGTTATAAAATCAGCATAGAGATTTGTTTCATGGCTAAGAACATAAGAGCCAGGGTGGTGTAGTGGTTAGAGTGTTGGACTAGGAGCAGGGAGACCTGAGTTCAAATCCCCATTCAGCCATGAAACTCACTGGGTGACTCTGGGCCAGGCACGTCTCTCTCAGCCCCTAACCTACCTCACAGGGTTGTTGTGAGGATAATCATAACGATATGCACCGCTCTGGGCTCCTTGGAAGAAGAGCAGGACATAAATGTAAAATAAATTTTAAAATAGATCATCAATATATTGGCAAAGTAACAAAGTTTCCTGCAAATGCTCCTTCTTGCACAGATGCTCAGCTACACATGGTGCTCCAGAACCAACACCAAACAAGTTTAAAAACTTGACACAAGGGACTGAGGCTAATAGCTTTCTTGGGCAGCCAAGGGAATTCCATTTTATAAATAAATATAGGACCCTTTCTCACGATCAGGGACCCAGCCGGGAGGGCGCATGGGGAGGAAGGCTACAGAAGTTTACCTGCCCTACAGACGACTGGGTCCCAGCTGCTGGGTGTGCAGATCGTACGCCCAGACGATCCGCTGCTGCCTCAGGCAGCATGGAGTTGCAGGGGCCAGGACACATTGTCCAGGCCCCCGGAAATCCCACCAAGCACCACACACAGTGATCCCCCGGCAACGGGCAAGCACCCCTCAATGTCTCAGCACCGGCTGAAAGCAGCCAGCCCTGACACACGGTCACTTAAATAGGGTTAAGGGAGCATTCAATCCCTTAATCTCATTTTAACAGCCGAGCTTCATAGTGTCATGGGCATGCTATCAGACTCTGAGGATGAGGAGGAGATAGGCAGTGTGACAGCGGAGGAGGGAGTGCAGCAACCTCAAAGGCAAGAAATTGCAGAGGCAAGCGGGACCGACGCATGGGAAGAAATGGAGCCTCGTATGACAGCTCCTGTGGAGGAGGCGCAGCCGATATCAGCTGTAGAGATGCACCGGCACCAGTCGAAGAGACAGGAGGAGATAAGGAGACGCATGCGCAGAACAGCTCGACTAACAAGAAGAGCTGCTGAGTCAGGGACCCATGACTGAAAGCACATGGCTTCAGCCTATTTAAGAGGGCCTCGCCTCAGCTGCATTGCTGGTAGCAACGCTGTGCTTTGGTGAGTGACCCAGCTGTGTTCCTGCTTGTTCTGACTGTGCTTTGACTGCGGACCGTTTGCACCCAGCTTGTGGAATTCGACTTGGACTTGGTTTGACCGGCTGGATATTGTGACGACTCAGACTGACTTTGGTTTGGAATTTGCTTACTGCTTGGCTCTGACATTCTCCTTTTGACCCTTTACCTGCTGCACGCTCCGTCTGCTGATACATAGCTCTAGATTAGTCTGACAGGTTTATGACACATAGCCAGGTCTGTCGCCGAGTGTAACTCTCCCAGTGCCTGTGTCCTTTCTACTCTGCAAATGGCCCTCAGGCTCTTTTCCCTCTTCTTCTTGGAGCCTGGCTGGAGGAAACCATGTCGGGAATGTGGGACTGGCAAGAGAGAACTGATACACCTTCTGGTCTAACTGCACTGGCACACAAGGGATGGAGCAATTTTTGAAGACTTCCTCTTCTGGGCTCTGGGCTCCTTGGCAGAAGAGTGGGATATAAATGTAAACAAACAAACAAACAATGATATGTTTCCAGATGGCATGGAGGGCTTTCTGGAAGAGAAGGTTGTCAAAAACCAGCCCATCCCCGATGTACCAGTGCAGTTAGTTTGGAAGTGCGGCTGTTTTGATCCTCATTCTGGACTGGTGCTTCCTTAGTCAAGATGTCAGTCACTCTAGAGATGTAAAAGTACGTTGAACTGTAAGTTTGACCATGGACCCAAGCTTTATCACACAAGTCACCTTGGTATTTATTTGGATTCATCTTGCCTTCTCTAAGGCTGTGTCTGCACTCTGATGTTGCCACTCATGTGTATTAGGAAGCAGAATGTGTTGACCCTTTGAAATTAATAATTGCAATGCATGACCTGCTAACTAAGCAGAGAGGCACCTTTTTAAAAGTGGTGATTCCAGGGGCGTAGCAATAATTGAACAAAGGGGTTCAAAGAACACAGACCCCCAGCTCCTGAGGGCCCTCCAGCTCCACCCCTCCCTATTTTCTTCATTATCTCCCTCACTCTGGGGGGGGGGGCTGCCAGAGAGTGGGATGAACATGGGCCCCCTCTCCCCTAGCTACACCCCTGGGTGATTCTCTTTATTGAGCAGGGGGAGAGCAACTGGCCCTATCCATCCCCAGCACAGCATCCCTCCAGTGGCTGTCTATATTATAGTGGGTTTAAAAAAACAACAACACTGTGCACCCTTTGGGGACATAGATCCATTTTATTTTATTTTATTATTTATTTATATGTAAACAGCTTTGGGAACTTTTGTTGAAAAGCAGTATATAAATATTTGTCATATTTGTATGACCAGCTTGCTGTGAGCCGTAACTTAGGTGGCTTGGGTACACAGCCAATACCCCTCCAAACCAATTATTAATGCAGGTACAGAAACCACCTCACTGAAACAACAATTCCGTCTGTTCAGTGGAGAGGTATAAGGGGTTTAGCAAGTGCAATGGTCTTTAAATCTTTAATAGTAATGTTGTTTCTGGAACTAATCAGCTCCTGTTGCCTATTAGCTGGTGTGTGTGTGTGTGTGTGTGTGTGTGTGTGTGTGTGTGTGTGTTTTAATCAATACCATTGTTAAATGGTATACCGCACAGAGAAATCATGTGAAGAGTAAGATATGCAACAGTCAACCATCCAGAGCCTTTGGGCTACAATTTGTAAAACAGTTTCTCCTCAAGTACAGGATATTTCAGGCTTCTTCTAACATGGCATGCTGCCCAAGAACACCTGTGACAGACCAGAGCCACATCCGTAGGAAGGAGTTGTCAGCTTTTATTTAATTTACTAATTTATTTATTTACTTGATTTATTTAATATATTTCTATGCCCTCTAAGCAAACTATTCCTAAGCCGATACAGTAAGTCTGCTAAGACAATAAAACAAGACGACAACCATTTTGTGACAACCGTTATGATGTGGCGTAACAGTGTTGTTATCTTGTGTTGAAACAGTAACACATACGCAAGCAGTATGGCTATTAACAAACGACATCACAGAAGCCCCTGGGCTGTGAAAATCACTTCACAGCCAATGGAGAACTTGGAAGACCAAACTCCTAAGGTAGCATATAAACACTTGGGACATTCAATCATGTAACTAATGTCTAAACACCATGTGCTTTCAAATGATACCTTTCTGATGCAAATCTGCAAGTTATTTCAAAGCTTGTTGATGAATATCCATTGATGACATTCAGACAAACGTTGCTGCTTATGATATGCCATGATAGGTATAACCGCTCTGAGACAGAAGATTGGATACTACCCATGGTAAGAAAATACCACCTCCCCACTGGTGCGTTTCCCAGACTATGGGAAATGCCTCTATTGGGCAGCAGAGATATAGGGAGATGCTGAAAGGCATCATCTCATACTCCGTGGGAGGAGGCAATGGTAAACCCCTCCTGTATTCTACCAAAGAAAACCACAGGGCTCTGAGGTTGCCAGGAATCAAAATCAACTCGACGGCACACTTTACCTTTACTTTACCATATACTCAGCTAAATATTATGATGCCATGCTCCCTTTTTAACAGAGATTACCCGACTGGCGCTTTTGAGAATCTGTTGGGTTACTGGCGGTAGGGATCATGCTTCTGTATGCCTTTTGAAGTTATAACTCACCTGCCTTACCAGGGAGAAAAAATAACTCCAGTATTCAGGCCTGGTTTCAGATAATAGCTTGCTCATAAACTCCGTTTAGAGGAAGCCAGGATTTGCTTGGTTTGATATTACCAATGCAATTTGTTCTAAACTGGGATCAGAAATGCAAAACTTCCTCCCCTCATATGCAAAGGAGAGTGTGGAGCTCTGAGCCCGAAGCTCAGGAATGTCATGCAGAGCCATGATTAAAGCCTGTTTCTGCATGAGTCTGAACTGGACCTATACAGCAGAATGGGCAACAAAAGGACAATCCATGAAGCAGCCTGCATTAGATTTCTGTGTTGGAGAAGCACTACTTCACAATGATGTTTAACCCGTTCCACCTCCAAAGAACAGTAGTCTACGGTCAGAATGGGGGGAAAATACCATGATACAACATGGAACAGCCCTGGCACCAGAAGTCATTTGGACCAGGCAAAATCCCTCTGCACACTACAAAATTTCACTCTGACAAAAATGCTTATTACTAGGCTAACAACACAAGACTGGCAGAATGCCAAACGTGATGTGATCTCATTTACAATGAGCAAATAAGAGAGCTCTAATCAATGAATGATACAAGTAACTAAAAACTTCAAATCCGAAATATATTGCGAGCAAATGGATTCAGGCAAAATGTTTAGATAGGGAAATGCAATAACTCCTGGAACTGTTTGCATGAGAGAGTTCTAAATGAGTTAGGCAAGAATAATTGTCACTTTTACAGAGAGCTGAGGGGACATGCCATGTCTGGAAGCAATTATCACTAGTTTTAAAAGGGGAGTATGGAATTAGAGCACAACCTGAAGGCCAGCTAGCTGTTAAGGGGCTCAAACAATGAGAACCTAAGAGTATTGCTCTTAATTTAATGCCAGTCAACTTTACAAGGAAAAGTAAAGTTGACTGAAAAACCTTATTTTAAATTGTTGGCAAGGTAAGTCCAAATTAGCATGGGTGACATAGCCCAAAACAGCAATTTAGCCCCCAAACCTTGCAACAATGGCGTAACAAGAGCTGAAGGAGCCTGAAGGATGCAACCCCTGACCACAGAGCCTTCCCCGCAGGTTTGTTGGGAGGTTTTTGTTTTTGGCTAGTCAGCCCCTTCAGATCTTGTCACACCACTGTGTTACTTCATTATTTTAGCCAAACCTCTTCGCCCAACCGCCCAGCCCACCTTTTCGAGTCTTGTCTTGAGGTCAATAACAGGCTCCGAGTTCTGCCCTCACCCCACCAAACAGCCACAGCCCGCCTAAGAAGAGGACGTTGGCCCGATTCTGGCTTTCCAAATCCGGGTGCCTAAAGTGCATATTATGTAAATTGGTTTGAAAATCATTTTTGAGCAGAATAGTGCACGTTTTGCTCCATAACTCCACTTCTACAAGGGCTAGAGCTTAGCTTTTTCTTTCTTCTTTGAAATGAAAGCTGGAATCTGGCCAAATCTGGGTGGGCTGAGCAATCTGGGTGCGATGCTTAAAATCTGGGTGAAACCTGAAATTCCGGGGGGCATGGCAACTCTAAAAAAAGAGGGGCCGGGTGAGGGCTGTGCTGCAGCTGTGCACCTCTTGGCGTGCACCTTGAGGCGGAGAGGGCAGCTGCAGGTCCTTTCAAAAGCGTGCTGCCTTGCCTGCTGCCTTCCCCTGGTGAATAGCTGGCTGCAGCACACGCAGTTGCCTTCTCTTCTCAGGTGGGCTGCAGCTGTCCCCTCCACCCCACGGTACACACCAGGAGGTGCATGGCGCAGCGTCCCCACCACAGCCCCTCTTCTCAGGCGGCCCATGCTCTCCAAACACATCCGCCCAATTGTGAATCCTTCCAATACTTGGGGCCTCCTCTTTGTAATAATTGCACCACCCCACACACCTTTCATTTTAGCACTGCACACACCTCCGTTTACCGTGGTCAATGGACCAGAAGCAGAAAAAAGGCAACAATCATGTCCACAGCACAAAATACGGCAATTAAAACTTCAATAAAGAGATTCATAAATACAGAATAAGTAACTCAAAATAACCCCCACCCCACAAAACAGTCTTACCATCTGCATTAGTTCACACGTTGCTTCCTCGTTCTTTTAGCAACTGAGATAAATTTGGCAACAGCTAAAGTCACCCTAGGAACTTTAACCAACAACAGATATTTAGTACAGAATTGAGAATGAGAATACGAATACGATGAATACTTATATACTGCTTTTCCACAAAAGTTCCCAAAGCAGTTTTACCAGGTAGAAGATCCACCTGGTAATGCTGACAATATAGGAGTAATCAGTTGCTGGCAGGAGCCAATGTAGAAATTGCAATACAGAAAAACAGGCTCCACTGTCTCCACTTCTGGACCGTTACATGGTAATTTAAAGTTGTGCCTTTGAGTTGGTCACGACTCCTGGCGACCACAGAGCCATGTGGTTTTCTTTGGTAGAATACAGGAGGAGTTCATCATTGCCATCTCCCATGCAGGATGTGATTATACCTTTCAGCATCTTCCTGTATTGCTGCTACCTGATATAGATGTTTCCCATAGTCTGGAAAACATACCAGCAGGGATTCGAACCAGCGACCTCTTACTCCCTAGGCAAGGAGACCCCTCAAAGACAGGGAGATCCTATAATATCTTCCCTACAGAACCTGTGAGGGGAATGCATTCAATCTTGCCCAAGTAAAAGCACTTTGGTGCTTGGCTACAGAGATGCTGCTGAGGTAAGCCGCTGACTGAAAGGCGCTTTCATACAAAATGCAAAAAGTGATCTGGTGAGCAGGATGTACAAGCAAGGGCAGAAAGATCTTGAAAGGATACAGTCCAAAGTCTTTGCTTTATAGTGTAGCTAAATCTGTCTCCGGGGAAGCAGCTCTTTGGATGCAGGCAGAATCTATCAAACAACCCTCAGCCATTCCATAATTCTCAAGTTCTGTTGTACTCGTTGGCTGACATCCTGACTAAGGAAATGTGCATGGAAGCAGGGTCTGCAGGCACACACCAAGAGCAGCCCTCGCACAATTCCCCCACCCTCCTGTGCTAACGCTGTTGCACAAGAGAGGGTGCTAAGAGTAAGAGCCACTCTGGGAAGAGCATTTAGGTTCCAAATTCCCTCCCTGGCAGCATCTCCAGATAGAATTGAGAGAGATTCCTGCCTGCGACCTTGGAGAAGCTGCTGCCAGTCTGTATAGACAATACTGTGCTCAATGAACCAAGGGTCTGATTCAGTATATGGCGGCTTCCTATGTTCCTAGCAGGTCAAATCAGATGGTTGCTTGAAACCAGATGTCCCCCGCCCCTGGACCAGAGCCATTGACACCATCCCTCCTTCCCCTTGCCTCTCCCCCCCACCGCTCTGAACTTCAACCCTCTGCCCCTTCCCTGTAAAGAATATTTTAATAATTAAGTCATTTCCAATGTAATGATTGATCAATTGATTGACTGATTGACAAAGCCTGATATCATGTGAAGCAACAGAAAGAACCATTGCATTACATCGTCAATAATGCATACTAAGTTTGGGAAGATGTATTTGTTTTAGAATGATCAAGAATGACGTTGTATAGTATTATATGTTTAATTGTATTGTAATCATTGGCTTAGACCTCTTTTTCCATTTACTGTCAATGATGGTTTTTATAAATGTATTGTAATGGTGGCTGGTGATTTTAAATAAATAAAAAGGAAAAAGGAGGGGGGAGAATGCATACATAGTAAGATGATGGGCTCATTTCAATAATTTGTGTTTCAACACATCCAACATTCTACATCTAGGAACAAGAATGCAGGCTATTCCTAGACACTGAAATTATATCTTGGAACACAGTAACTTGAAACAAATTTTGCTGCATGGTTTCTGTTATACAATAGTGCTCTATCTTTTTTTTTTTTTTAATTAATAGCAATCATTTGAGTGAAAACAAACTGAGAGCTGGCTGATTGACAGAGATAGCCCAATATATATAAAGCTACTGAATTGCATTAAATGTTCATTAAATACAATTCGAAAATAAGCACCTAGTGCTTGTTAGTTGTCTTAGTGCCTTTGTACTCACCGGCCAGAACACTGAAAGGTGGGAGTAGGTTTGCTTCTCACTGAACGATGGGGTAAAATATTGACACTTTGAGGTCATTCACACAATCAAAAACTGTGTTCTACAGGGCTTTGGGAGCTGTGTGTGCTCCCAGTTTTCAGCTGTGTGGAAGCAAGGTTGGAGGAAAACCTGGGTAGAAGCGACTGTGGAGGGAAACCCTGCCTTGCTTCCACACAACGGAAAAAGGGGAGCATGCACAGCTCCCAAACCCAAGTTGTTACCAGCTACGCTTATTCTACCCAGCTCCCAGGAGCCTCCCTGTTTGCAGATGCATCTCCAGCCTTGGAGACTGCACTTTGGATGAGCTCAAGAGCTGCACCACAATGTGAGTTCTCAGTTTATGGCACACATGGGGACAGGTCACTTAGTGGGCCACTGGGCTAGTCGCCCCTAGATTTGGCTGTAAACAAAGCAAATTGGAAAGGGGATCAAGATGCATGCCCCCTGCCTATACGGGGACTCCAGCTAAGCAGACTCCCAGAAGTTAACTATAGGGAGTTAATTGGCATCCAAAGCCACTTTAGAGTGGACCACCTCACTCCCCTCTCCTTTCACAGGCGATGACAACAAGCCAATTATGCCAAGCAGGAAGAAAAGCAGATAAGGAAGCAAAGTAATGGTCTTTCAATAACAAAGGAGGCCTAGAGGTGTATTTTACTGACATTATTGATAGGATGACTGGAGAGCCCATCCAGGCACTGATACTCTTTCATGCATCCGCATACTCTAATTTTCATCAGAAACAGCCTTACTTGCAAAAGGCCATCCACCCATTGTTTCACACAGGGAGAACGATCAGACACAATGCATTCTGTGCATTGGCACTCCTAATCAGGAGCAAAGAGCATGGGAAATCTGCCCCCAAGGCATGTTTTGAGATATGTATCCCCATTTCCATGACCCAGTGTGCTCTCCCATGCCTCTCACTGGAGACTCCAACCACAAGCAATCTTGTGCTCCTTTGGTCTTGCCACGTGGGACTCCATCAAGCGATCTTCATGCCCCCTTGAATGCTATACTTAGGACTCCATCAAACACTCCTTTTGCAATCTTGTACCTTGAAAAAAGCTTGAAATGCCAGCTTGGGAGATCTACTGTTCACCCGCCATCACTATTGGGGGTGTTCAGCTTTTCGGGCCATCACTCAGATTGGTCTTTCTACCAATCCATCCAGCTTGCCTCGCATCCATAGGAAGCTGGACCCATGGAGAAACCCTTCTCATGGGCACCTCTCCCTGTACTAATCTCCACAACTCTCCTGCTTCCCCACCACACCGAGGAGCGAGATTCTGAAGCCCAGAAGTCCTGCCATCCAGATCAGGTGAAGGTAAATGCTTGCCCTGCTCTTGGGGCCCCATCTATCTCTTTCTTAAATCCAACCCCATCTCTCTTTCAAGCCTCTTTCTCTTGCCCGCCTGGGAACTCACACTATTAGACTTTAAGCCAAAATGCTTCATTGCAGTTGGGTTTTCGTTGAAACGTATTTTTACTAGACTTTAATGCTAACACGCCTCATAGTAGTAGATTTATCTAGAAACGTATTTGTATTTGCATTAACCACTCAGTTCTCTTCTCTGTATCCCCCTCCCTCAAATAAATTCTTCTTTTGATTTTGAAACTATAACCTTGTCATTTCTTGAGTCCAAATGTTTGCACAAATTAAAACTGGCAGAACTGGCCCCCTTTAAGAGCCAATTCCCCCCACAAAACCTGAACATTGGTGTGCTGACCAAATACTCCAGGGCAGTTCCATTAACAAGGTAGAACACCATTTTTGATTGTGTGAACGGCCTCTTCGTTTTTCCTTATATCTCCAAGAATAAAGGGCCTAGAACCAGATTTTTTTTAATGAATGCTGAAATTTCAGAGAACTGGCTTGGAGTCTCCCTGAAGCAGTGAAGCCCCCCCAGTTCAACCTTTACAAACTGCTCAGTTGCATTTTTTGCTCTGCCTCCCCAAATCCCTCCTGTCCAGCTTAGCTTAGTTACTCTCTCTCTCTCTTTTCTCTCTCTCTCTCTCTCTCCCCTCTGTATAGATAAAAAGTGACACAGGTCTGACCTACAAAACAAGTCTTAGCCGCATCTCTGCCTTTACAAAACAAAAAAACAACCCCAGGCATTAGATCTGCCACCCAGCTAGTATTTTACTAGGCTGGTCATAATTTTACATTCTTAGACAGCTGCTACCAAGTCTGTTTTTTTTGTACTGACAGTGTGCATGTGATTGTGCATTAAAGATGTCACACTGGTGTAGGGGACGCTTGCATTTGTAGCACACCATGCACAAGCGCACACCATGAAAGCTGCATGTTGCAAATGTAAGCACATGCACATTATGCTGCCACATTATGCTCCATTACTAAAGAAAAAAGAAAGGCCATGGAAGAGCCTGGCACCAGTCTGCAGAGTGCATTTGGCAAGACGGCAAGGATGTGTATTGGTCTCCCAGCCTTGGCACCACAACAAAGTCTAAGCCTCTCCTCTTCAGTCAAGTGACTGCCTGCCCTCTCACTCCGGGTACTTCAGGCAGCAACACCCCGTTTGAGCTACTAACATTCTAGGTAAGCAGGCTGAAGCACAGGAAACGGATTTCCACAATAGTCTGCCTGTCTATTTCCTGTCAATTTCTACCCTCAGTAGGTAAAACAGCAGAGCACTAAGGAATGAGCACACACTCCAGTTACAGAGTAGGTAGCAGAGGATGGTTTAGTGGTTGCAGCTATTTAGAGAAAACACATGGAGATCTTTATAGAACTAAATACTCAGTATGTATTGGTTAGGTACACTTGGATAGGAAAGACCTAAACCTAATCTAAAGGACTACATAATGAACAGGTAAGGAGGGAGAGAGAGATTTCCATCTTCTCTCTAGGAGGAAAGGAAGGATTGCCATATTCTGGCTTTCCAAATCCGGGTGCCTAATTTGCATATTATGTAAGACTTGATGTGTGAGACTTGATGTGTGAGCACTGGAGAGGAGAGGAGCGCTGGTCTTGTGGTAGCAAGCATGACTTGTCCCCTTAGCTAAGCAGAGTCTGCCCGGGTTGCATATGAATGGGAGACTCCATGTGTGAGCACTGCAAGATATTCCCCTCAGGGGATGAAGCCGCTCTAAGAAGAGCAGAAGGTTTCAAGTTCCCTCCCTGGCAGCATCTCCAAGATAGGGCTGAGAGAGATTCCTACCTGCAACCTTGGAGACGCCACTGCCAGTTTGTGAAGACAATACTGTGATAGATAGACCAATGGTCTGACTCAGTATATGGCAGTTTCCTATGTTCCACTGTAAGATATTCCCTTCAGGGGATGGAGGCACTCTGGGAAGAGCAGAAGGTTCCAAGTTCCCTCCCTGAAAGCATCTCCAAGATAGGGCTGAGAGAGATTCCTGCCTGAAACCTTGGAGAAGCCACTGCCAGTCTGTGTAGACAATACTAAGCTAGATAGCCCATGATCTGACTTAGTATATGGCAGCTTCCTATGTTCCTATGTAAATTGGCTTGAAAATAATTTTTGAGCAGAATAGTGACTGCACATTTTGCTCCATAACGCTGCTTCTACAAGGACTAGAGCTTAGCTTAAAAAATTAAATTAAAGGAAATCCAGGCAAATCTGGGCAGGCTAAGCAATCTGGGTGAGATGCTTAACATCCAGGTGAAACCCAAAATTCATGGGCATGGCAACTCTACTCAGGGGGCACTTTGCCTCTGGGTCAGACTTGTGCTTGGGATGGAAGAAACTTAGTTCTGGGAGCCAGCATTTCTGTAAACAAGAGGTAGCAATCCAAACCAGGTCACTGTCAGACACTCCCTTAGGAACTGATGCAGCATCTGGAGTCATTCCCCAGCAAGCATATCAGCTCTCATTCATGTATCAAAGTACTGCAGTTGTTGACCCCTTCTGAACACCTTCTTGGAATTAATACTTCAACTGCTATTATCAGTACTATCTGCTTGTCTATTCCAAATATGCCCTTTTGCATTCTGGACAAGACCCCTTGTGAACACACATGCTCAAGGACATGCACTGTCTGGTCTCCCCCCACACCGTTCCTCCCCCAGATATGACTGGAGGTAGGAGTGGGTGTTGTGGTTATTTACCCCTCCTTCCTCACCAGACCAACATTTTAGAAAGTTGCTGCGTCCTTCTTCCTGCATTTTCTGTGTCTAGGATAAATGCCCTATCCACTCAATCGATGGCATCAATAATTTGATGATATAGCAGGACTAGTCTCATCAAAAGAATAAACCTGTTCTCTGCTGGGAATGTTTGCCGGGGGATCATCTCCGAGCTATCCTTGGTAGGCTTCACCAATGTTCAAAGCTGAAGGGATCACAATAAGACCGTTTCTCCACTCCTTCCTCCCAGATGCAAGTAAGCAAGGAGGATGAAAGAGAAATCCCTGAACCCCTGCTGTCTTTCTCTTTCTCTCTCTCTCTAACCAGGAGGAGAGAGTCTGGCTCTAGTCTAGGGAACCCCCAAGCAGCTCAGACAAATTAGAGGTCCGGCAGCATGCAGGCTGGACAGCTGATAGGCAGACTCGGGAGCCAATCGCTGCTGGATACAGGCCAGGCATGGGCAACTCTTCCCAGGCATGGGGCTGTCAGTCAAACATGCAGAGCTGTGTTCTTGCTGGCAGAGGAGTGGAGCTGTGCAACTGAGCATGCTCCAATCTACCTGCATTGCAGTGGCTCAGAGTGTCCTCTATTAACCCAGCTGTATGCTAATCCCATCATGCCATCCAGGACACTTATTAACACAGCGGCTGAGCCAGAGGAGGAACATTTTGCTTTGAATACAGAAGGGTGGGCAACTAATCAAGGAGTGGGGGCATGTCAGGAGCGAGGGGAGAGGGAGAGGGCGGAGGGAAGCATGCATTGGTTATGATCCCAAAATAAAACTGCAGCGCGAATGAACGGTTACTGGTAAAAATGTAGCCGACCTTCTTCTCTGGACAGGAAAGCAGAGAATTTGGGGCTTCACTACAATCGGAGGAGACAGGAGAGCTCGAGAAAGCCACGTAGCATATGGAAACTCAGTGCCAACCATCTCCATCTGATGGGCAGGTATTAGTCTAGTTTTCCCAGCGGAGGAGACTGAAGGGCCATTTCCCGTGTTTGTTTCCAACGTGGGGGGTTTACAGTTGGATTGCGAAGTTACATTTTAAGTGCATAAAGCCACCAGATTGTCTATTTTATTCCTGACAGACTCCTTGGGAAACAGGTACTGTCGGCTAATGGAGGCCAAATGGCCATTTGCACCGTACCGCATGTGCTTTCTCCCAACATGAAAATTAATTTCGGGATGTATCATGCAAAACATGGCATTTCAAATTAGCGCCACCGGCCTAAAAAAGTAAATACTTGGCCAGAAACAATGGCACCATGTTGTTGATCAGGGGTGTGGGCTGCACCAAAAAACTTTGTGGCAGAGGGCAGGTAGCAGCTTCTACTCAAACACGGAACTGGTTGGCAGCATGCAATCAACCCCTAGCAGCACTAAGGTAAGGCTGCAGAGGCAGGCAAGATTGTGGAGGAAGTGGGGGGCGGGAGGGAAGAGCAGCACGCAGCTCTTGGGGCAGGAGGAGGTCACTTATTCAACAGAAAACACGCTAAAGAAATTCACAGTTCAAAGATGCACAAAGTCCTTAGTGGCTGTTGCTAGTGTCTACCTGAGAAGCATCTTATTATTTTATCTGTGCAAACTACTTTGAGAACTTTTTTGTCGAGAAGTCGTATATAAGTAATAGTAATACTGCATGAAAACTGGGCCTAGCACCTTCCATTAGCGCAGTATAGGTAGAGTTGTGCCGTCAAGTCGATGTCAAGTCCTGGCGACCACAGAGTCCTGTGGTTGTCTTTGGTATGTTAGAAGGGAGAGATTCTCCCTGTCGTTTGTTTCTTGGTTAGGTAATTTTGCACTGGTCAACAGTATCAGAGTTTTAAACAAAGCTTTATTCATTTGCTAGCAAAAAGCTTCTGGGTGTGGCCGGCCCCTCCTTCTGGCAATTCATTGTCATATATACTGAGCCAAAAACAACTTTCGCACCTGCCCATTGTATACAAGCCAACCAGGGGCGTAGCAAGGTTGGAGTGGGCCCAGAGACAAGATTTTAAAATGCCCCCCCTCACTGAAGCTCAGCTCATGAAGTAAAGAAATCTTAAATGAGGCTGAATAGTGGTAACAAAAAGCATGGGGGGGGGATATATATATATAACACATATGTGCCACAATAGAACATCATCCTAAATTATTTTTTTTAAGGTTTTGTAAATTGTGGACAATGCAAGTCATTTAATGGTACCAGAGAAAGACATGCTGTTCTGGTAGCTCCAGGTCTTAAGACTCACATCAATTTCGGAGGATGAATACAACTGAAGGAAGCCCGGGCGGGTGCGCGGCTGGCAGAGTCAGTCATGTGACTTGCCTCTGCGCACACACACCCAAGGCAGTGGGCCCCCGGACAACTGTCTCCCCTTGCCCTGTTATAGTTACGCCCCTGAAGCCAACGTGTTACTTTAACCCTAAAGGTTCCGATTTGCTTCCCAAGTGCCACACTTCACATTTACACTCTAAAGGTTTCTCCCCCTCCCCTCTGGGACATTCTTTTTAGCTATTGCCATCATAAAATATCTTCAAGGCGAGGGCGGGGGGAGGAATCTACCAGCCTCCGCAAGCGCAGCTAAGGCATCAGTGCACACCAACCATGCTTTTTGGCTGTTTGAGAGCAAGTTGCAAATAATATTCCAACAGGTAGAATACAGGAGGGGTTTACCATTGCCTCCTCCTGTGCAGTATAAGATGATGCCTTTCAGCATCTTCCTATATTGCTGCTGCCGGATAAAGGTGTTTCCCATCGTCTGGGAAGCATACCAGCAGGGATTCGAACCAGCAACCTCTTGCTCCCTAGGCAAGCTACTTCCCCACTGCGCCATTACTAGACTCTAAACTGTGAAACAACTGATCACCACAAGCCCTCTGCAGACGTTCATCCACAATCCTTTGATCAGGATTATTCTTGGACTCCACATTTGCGAACGTCAGTGCATGTACACCCTCTCAGCATAACCTGTACACTACTAGGCTGCACAACATCCATCGAAAGTGCTCATGGCGCAATACCTTCGCTATCACTACTCAGTGATACAGTTTTCTTTCAGCTTTGACTATTCTTTCCCTGTTCCCACGGCCTGTGGAAAACTGTAAAGTTACAATGCAGCTTGCTTCTGACTTTCAGCACTTTGCAGATAAGTGTGTCAATCTGCAGCCGACAGAGTTACAAATAGCTTTAAATGCCCCAAATAAGATCTGAAGTGTTAGAAACCGAGAAACTGGCACATCAAGTTAAGGTTCTATGGCAAGGCAGAGAGGGAACATTTTCAAAACACTCATTTAGAAGTCTGATGAAATGTTGGGAAGGTTCTCAAAGAATGTTTTGAGAGTGAAACTTTGGCACCAAAGCTTAAGCGGATGAAATGTAAGTATAACGTTTGTGCATACGTGTTTGAATAAGTGACTAGCAGTTTAGATTCTAAAGTTAAAGTGTGCCGTCAAGTCGATTTCGACTCCTGGCGCCCACAGAGCCCTGTGGTTGTCTTTGCCAGAATACAGGAGAGGTTTATCATTGCCTCCTCCCACACAGTATGAGATGATGCCTTTCAGCATCTTCCTATATCGCTGCTGCCTGATACAGTATCAGCAGGAATTCGGACCGGCAACCTTCTGCTTGTTAGCCAAGCATTTATCCGCTGCATCATTTAAGGTGACCAGTTTACATTCTACTTCTACTGTTAAAAAGTTAATAGTGTTAACTTTTTCTTATTACCTCCACTACTGCCTTTCCAATACCTTAGCCCTCACTATGTGGTGTGGTTCTTTTGCAGCCCTTTCCTGCCCAACACTTTACGGCCCATCCCTCTCCCACTATTTTGTAACTAAAACCCCATAACATTTGCCTCTCAGCCCCAAACCACTAGTGCCAAGGATAATTGCATGTCCCCCAAAGGGTCAGGGACCTTTGGCATCGGCCTTTAACAACTGCCTGAGGGCTCCTGTCCCCAAGGACTGCAGAACCTTTTGTAGGTCCCAGGAGAAAAAGCAGTTTTTCTGCTTCAGGGCTGTTCTTTCTGTTGGTAGGTATGAAATGGCACTTGCCTGGTTGAGGCACTTTCTACTCCCTTCCTTCCAGGCTAGAGGTATTTTAATGTAAGACACATTATAAGGGATGCCTGGATGCAAGAAGTGTTAAGTCAAAAGGTAAATGTGTGCATATTATTCTCCAAATTAAGGTGTAAAGAGCAGTAAGCATACATACTCAGAATATGTCTTGCTCCTAATGTCTTAGGAATTGACTTTTATTGCTGTTGTTGCTTTTAGCTAATGTTTCCATGTCTGAAAAGTTACGGTCATGTGGACTGAAATGTGAGTAACAGGTTGCTCAAACTCTGGACTGGAGGGGTGGTGGTAGGATTGCTGACCTGTGTGAAACCAGTTGCCAGAAAGTGAGGACATAATGGGAGAATGAAAGACACCCAGCTCACCATCCTAATGGGCTCTCTGATAATTACTCTAACAAAGTTTGCTTCGCCTAGGGCTGTGAGGCTTGCAAAGGGTCTTGACATGCATATGCAGAAGATTCGATAGAAGAATATTAACACTTACACAAACCAGGAGATTAGGATAATAATACAGTATTTTTCTATTTCAGCTAGGATAAACTAAGTGAATCCTGGTTTCACCAAGAACAATGAAAGCAAAATATATAAAAGATTATCTAAATCCACACCATTTATTGCTTAACCAAAGGTCATTACAATACAATAGCAGCAGTTAATGAGGAAGCTCAGTGATCACATAACGTTATTTCAGCAAGACCTATTGCATCAAGTTGAAACTACCTCCCAGATAATTCACTAGATTATCCTTTACAAAGCCACTACCAAGTTGAGCTAACCCCAAAGAAATGCATTTGTAACTGTTTGTCATGAACTTTGATTTTATCAGCTCATTCACACGTGAAAGCCCAGATAACAAACTAGTCAACAATTGACAAAGGGCAGTATATAAATTTAGATAAACAGATTTATTCAAAGGGCTATAGGTACAACAGCATAACAACCCAGAAAGACCTTGACTGCTTGAAAGCCACAAAAGTACAGATTTACATGTATTTTTAAACAATCGCCAGCTACATATTGAGGTGTTTGAAGCCTTAGCACAGTCAAGACTCAGTGCAATGAACAGAATATTGGCTCACGAAAACATCTCTCAAAATTATGGAGTTCTTTTATATAAGAGTACTCTACAGAAAAATGAATCTGAGTCATGCCCTGTTGTACAGCCGAGCCCAATCATTTGTTCCTAACTACCACTCAGGCCTGTGTTCATATTTCTTAAGATCAAACTAAATGCGACAGCAGCAGATCCAACCCAGATCCTGCTGAATTTATATAAAGCTGGGGATGGGGTGGGAAGTGCAGCCCAAGCAAGCAGGCAAGGAAAGCAGAACCCTCTCCCTGTTTGTAGTCCCCCTCAACGGCTGAACCACAGCCATTTTTCTCCTGGTGTGTGTGTGGGGGGGATTAGCTGGGGCGCAATGGTTGCAAGGCAGAAAGAAGAGGCAGGGGAAAGTTCAGCCCATACTGGAGAGCATGATAAATTTTCTTTCTGGGAGTCAGACAATGGCCACTTGACAAAATTACAGGACTTCGTGTCAGACATTGTGGAGGGGGAAAGTAAATGGGCTTCTCTTTATCCCCTTTACAAGTAAAATACTCAGAACTGAAACCGGGCTCCTTGGGACAAATTAAAATCTTATTAAATAACTCTACCTCCCTGGCGCCTGAGATTTGTCAAGTGCTGCCATTGTGTGATATATCTATCTAAAACACTCAGCTGACCAATTATTCCTATCGCTCGTCTGACCCAGGAGGCATTGATGGCAGTGGAGAGCCCAGTTTTGACCAAAGTTTCAACCAGTTATTATAGTCTGATGACAGCTTATTCCCTATTATATGCTTACAAGATGGAGGTAACTTTATGTGATTATTTTGCCTATGGTTTGGCCCCAAAGTGATGCCTTGTCAATGTGCCTGGAGACCTGATAAAGGAATGCTAATATGCCTTAATGGCTGAGGGGAAGAGAGGTTTATGTTTCTTGGTGTGCTAATGGTCGAGATTTGTGCAGAGACCTCTCTGAATGGGGGAAGTCATCAAGAGTGACTCATTCACCTAGCCAGGAATGTGTGTGTGGTCCATGCAAGGAAACCGCAGACAGGCAGCTTATGAGTGAGGCAGACAAAGACTGCAACACAGACAGAGACAGAGACTGAGCTGAAAGGAGATGGAAGGCGTCTTTCGGATGCAGAGGTCCCAAAGCATGATGTGATCTGCTGCTGACTGATAAAGTAAAGTTGTGCCGTTGAGTTGGTGTCGACTCCTGGTGACCTCAGAGCCATGTGGTTTTCTTTGGCAGAAATAGAATACAGGAGGGGTTTACCATTGCCATCTCCCGTGCAGTATTAGAGGATGCCTTTCAGCATATTCCTAGATCGTTGCTGCCCAATATAGGTGTTTCTGAATCCCATAGTCTGGGAAACATACCAGCAGGGATTCGTACCAGCAACCTCTTGCTCCCTAGGCAAGTGTGCATATTGCTTTCTTCCACCTCATGCTCAACTTAGATATCTGCAAATAAACCAAATATAAGAAAGACACCACAAGTCTCCTGTAATCTCTCCTCCACGGAAGGCCAAACCCAGGTAGTAGAGCCTCTTGGAACTTCTAAACACTCAGGGAAGTGGAGCGTGCATGTAACTGTATGTAAGCCACCTCCACCATTACCTGAAGTGGGGGTACCTGATAGATAACCAGGATTTTATTCTCAATTTGAAACCTCAATTTGAAAACATTTGTGAGATCCCAAATTTCTGCTCCCTACAGCACCTTGCCTATATGCTGGAAACATCAAATTATTTCCTTTTCCTCCATTAAAAACCAAAAGGACCTATGACAAGGGTTCTCAAACTTCGGTTCCCAGATATTGTTGGGCTACAATTCCCATCATCTCAGTCACAAGGATGATGGGTGTTGTAGTCCAACAACATCTGGGGCCTCAAGTCTGAGAACACTGGGCCCTGACCTATGAAGTTCTTGTGGGCTTCAGACCTGTTGTCGTTATATGATTATTCCAAGAGCCCATTTCTTAGAAGACAATGTCCAGATTCTTATAGTTTGGATTGACATAGATGGACCATTTCTGGCAAAATAATCTCCTTCTAAAGATGTCTTTTTGTTAGTTTCCTTTTGCTGTATCACTTTACATACATTTCCATAGCCCTTCAAAAATGTCTAAAAATATTTTGGCATGAGAAAGTAGAAGCATATACTTTTGACATATAGAAACTGACAGCATATGAGTCCAGACTGTAATGGGGAAATATGTAACTTCAGAATTGCAGGGAGTAAAACTGTTTACATAAAAATTGAACTGAAAGGGTGCTAATAAACATCTCATTGTGTACCTTATAGGAACATAGGAAGCTCGTGTTCCTGGTCTATAAGGACTACTGGTCTATTTAGCTCAGAATTGTTTACACTGACTGGCAACAGCTCTTCAAGGTTCCAGGCAGGAATCTCTCCGAGCCCTACCTGGAGATGCTGCCAGGGACTGAACACCTGGGACCTTCTGTATGCAAAGCAGATGCTCTACCCATAAGCTATGGCGTCCACCCCTCTCAGATATTTCCTTCCATTCACACTCTCATAATGAAATCTGAACAAAGGGTTCCAATTTTAATTAAGAGTGTTCTATATAAATATTATTCCTTTCAGAGTTGTTATTGTTTTCTTGAAACCTATATATTAGGGGTGGACAGACAGTAGACCATGGTGGATCCGTAGATCACTTGCCCATGAACCACCAAACATTTGCCAATTTCTAATTCTAAGGTTCCTGCAAAGTCTGATTGACTAAGAGGATGTTGATTTGGCCCAGCAAGGAACATCTCACTTTAAGCAAGAATGGACACTCAGGATCATGTGAGGGAAGTAAGCAATAAGCTTATAGTTGTGACCACAGGTCACAACATAGCTTAGCATAGCATAACATAGAACGTAACATAAAAGAGAAACCAGAAAGAACTCTGCATACCATAGAATTACTTCAACAACAGTCTACTTAAACAAAGATCAATGCTACAATTTAGGAAAGAGCATGGCAGCTATACATTTCTTTCTAAGTTTAAAAGAAAGTAAAGCAAAAGTGGCAACTTGACAATGGAAACATATCGGCAAGAAGGTAAGTCAAAGATTCCGCATCCAAACCCTTAAATTTATCTATAATCCGTCCCATCACAGATGGGACAGTGTAAAACATAGTGGATAAGGTCCTCCACTTGGCCATTGCCACAGGGACAGAGGCGCTGCTCCACTGGAAGTTTGCAGAATCTCCCTTCAAGATCTGCCGTGGGTATAGTTGGAAGCATAACATTGTGGAAGCCTCTCTCAGTAGTGGACGGATAATGTTAGCCAGATACTGCAAGAAACTTCTGTCTCTTATAATAACGTTACCAAAATGAGAATTTTGAAGACTGCACCATGGGCTATTAGCACCCCGTTCAAGGAGCTGATCTCTAATATTTTCTCAGGATCATGTAAAGACGGTTAGTTGTACCTTAACTAAACCCTTAGTCTGTACTCTCGCTTTATTTATTTATTTATTTATTTATTTATTTATTTATTTATTTATTTATTATTGACCCCCTGACTTCCTTAGATTCGAGGCAGTTTACATAAATTAAAACAACAACAAAGACAAGAGAAGAAGTGGGGGAGAAAGAAAAAGGGAAAATAACCCCTCCCCCCCACACACACACACGTTAAAAACTAAAAGCCTGGCAAAATAGGACAGAAGGAAGGGGGCATTACAAATCTCAGGAGGCAGAGTGTTCCATAAGGAGGGGGCTACAACAGAGAAGGCCTTCCCATGAGCTCAGGCCCCATGTACCTCCCCTGGGCCAAGAACTCTGAGAAGGCCCACCCAAGATGACCTCACAGGGCAGGTCAAAGTTGGATGGGAGAGGCGGTCCTGAAGGTGGAGAGACTGTCCTGAAGGCGGTCTTGCTTTGACAATTTAATACCCATTAATGAATCCCATCAGTCTAGTACAGGGTTCCTTAGTCTTAGGCCCCCAGGTGTTGATGGACTACAACACCCAGCCATGTCCACTGTGGACATGGGGATGGTGGGAATTGCAGTCCATCACCATCTGGGGGCCCAAGGTTAAGAATCTCTGGTCTAGTAAACCATGAAAGATCAAAGTCAGCCCATCCTTGCTCTATATCCAAGAAACCAACAGAAACTCAGAACCAACCTGACCTTTAAGGAATCGAAATTCATAGGTGTGTGCATTTCAAGTGTATTTCATCCTTCATTGCCACTTAGAACTAAACTGCACATTATGTTACAGCTGTCATTTTCTCTGGTGGGCTTAACTTTTGCTTCAAAAGCAGCAGCTGAACAGTCTCCCATGGATAAAAAATGTGGAGCAGCATGGGGGGGCTTAATCCAAACCCTAATCCCATATACACACAATGGACTCAATCCAGTTGCTAATTTTGAAACAAAAGTTAAGCCCATCAGTGTTGATGACAGCATTTGGCCCTTAGTCATGTCACTCCAACATGATTAAATCTTGTGTTTATATTACTAAATCCTTGGATTTAGGAGGGACCAAGGACATGCCAACTTCATGGGGGAAAAATGTCAAGTGAACATCATGAATTATTGAACAATAACAGTCCCACAAGTGCTTCTAAACAAAGGAATACTGTTCAAACAAAGGAAACAAATGCATATCATCTTAAAGAGATGCATATCATTAGATAACAGAATATCCAGCTCTGGGACAATCATGGGAAAAGTAAAAGAAAATCTGGGTGGGAGTTTGACAAAGGAATACAATTATAGCTTTATATTGCAGACTTTACTGTATTATGTATTATTGTTAGCTGCCTTGGACTGGTTTTTCTGGGAAAGGTGGGGCATAAAGTGAGCCAGTGTGGTGTAGTGGTTAGAGTGCTGGACTAGGACCAGGGAAACCTGAGTTCAAATCCCCATTCAGCCATGAAACTAGCTGGGTGACTCTGGGCCAGTCACTTCTCTCTCAGCCTAACCTACTTCACAGGGTTGTTGTGAGGAGAAACTCAAGTATGTAGTACACCGCTCTGGGCTCCTTGGAGGAAGAGCGGGATATAAATGTAAAAATAAAATAAATAAATAAATAAATAAATCCTGAAAATCAATACATTGCCAGAATGCCCTGTGTACACCATCGACCCTCAAAGTTCTATAGTACTTACTCCCAGATAAACATGTATAGGATTTCAGCTTGGATTTGAACTTTTGAATTCTCTCTTGCACTGAGGAAAACCTCAAAACCTTAAGGCTGTTGGGAAGCCCTGGACTATGCCTGCTTGATAGCCTCAGGAAGGGCTGGAAGCTATCCGAGGTTGGCTGGGTGAGTAAAGCATTCTGAACCCCAGCCCAAGAGGTGCTGCAAAAAATCTCCCTCCCTCCCTCAGCTGTGTGACCACTACTGTGGCCACGCAAACTGAGAGCTTCTTCATGTCTGTATGGAGATCTCAGCGGGAATATCTGAGCAGAAAGAGCCCTACTGGAGTGTATGTGTGCACGCATGCATGTCTGTGCACATGTGCCACCCCCCACCCTGTTTTGGCTCTTGAAGAGGGAGCAGAGCAGCCCAAAGGGCTGGCAGTCATTTGGACTACACACACACACCCTTCCTAGGCTCCAGTTGCCCCTATTACCCAGGACAGCGGCTAGTTTCTGGAATCTGTCCTTGAAAAATCATTGTCCCTATTCTTGTTTCCTGGGAACGCCTTATTCAACTTTTTTCATCCAAATTGCTAAGGTTGTCATTTTCCATGATTCCACTCCCTTCCCAAAGTCTCCAGAAATTAAATCTCCAAATAGGTGGGTGGAAGCACCTGTCTCTAGCGCACCTGCATGTCAGAAGGTGCACAACACTAAGGCACTAAGGAATGCACAGATGGAATCCAGTCTTCAGGAATGCGTAACAGTTGGGTGTGGGGCTTGGGCAGTCATCCTTCTTTGGGCATGAGAATCGGTTGGATATTACTGTATTTTCATCTGCAAAATATTGGAAGGTATGGGCTTGGCTCATCTGATTTGGTAATCTGGGATAATGTCATCAAATGCATTTGATGACCTGCTTTCCATTTGTGGTATGCTTATAGCCATTCATAGGCATGTCCCTATTTTCATCAGGGAAACACTAGAGGGCATGACCCTTTCTCCTTCTTTTCCTGGGGCTGCCCCAGCACATCCGGGCATGAGGCAGGGAGAGGGGGGCAGCCTCGGATCACCAACACTCATCTCTGCATTTGCAAAGTTAGCAACAGGAGAATCCAAGCTAAAACATACTAGGCTTAATCCCTAGAAAGTGGCCCGGTTCACACAAATACTTGAATCTAGATTTAATGTGGGTTACTTTACAGACACTAGAGTGATTATGTGAACCCACGCTGAGATGGTTTATGACCCAAGATGAATCCCCACAGTGGCAGGGGTTCACACAATATTACTAATGTCGGTAAAGTAAAATAAAGTGAAAGTGAAAGTAAAATTAAAGTGTGCCGTTGAGTCGATGTCAACTCCTGGCGACTTCAGAGCCCTGTGGTTGTCTTTGGTAGAATACAGGAAGGGTTTACCTTTGCCATCTCCCACGCAGTCTGAAATGATGCCTTTCAGCATCTTCCTATATCGCTGCTGCCCAATATAGGTGCTTCCCACAGTCTGGGGAACATACCAGTGGGGATTCAAACCAGCAACCTCTGACTTGCTAATCAGGTCATGTCCCCACTATGTCATTAGGTGGCTACTAATGTTGGTAACTCACATTAAACCTAGATTGAAATGGTTGTATTAATCAGGGCACTTTCTAGGGAGTAAGCCTTACTGCACTGAATGAGACTTAGCATGTAGTAAACACTCTTAGAATCCCTTCCTTCCCCCA
Organism: Hemicordylus capensis; assembly: GCF_027244095.1. Lineage (NCBI taxonomy): Eukaryota > Metazoa > Chordata > Lepidosauria > Squamata > Cordylidae > Hemicordylus > Hemicordylus capensis. The sequence continues at coordinate 17,651,685 of NC_069664.1, read as the reverse complement.
TTTTAAAACTCAGTACAAAGGCAGTCATTAAGGCTTTCCCATCATTTTTTTTTGTTGGAGCACAAGCACTGATAGATAGATAGAAAGATAGATAGATAGATAGATAGATAGATAGATAGATAGATATAATCCAGTGTAGAAAAGGCTGCAATCTTAAGCACATTATTCAAGCAGTGAATCCTGCTGCACTAAATCAGATTTACTTCTGAGTAAAGATTCTTATGATCTTGCTGCAGCAGGGCTGCAATAGGTCAGCAATACCAGCCACTTTCACCTCTTCCATGAAGACAAACATCATGAGATATTAATGAGGATAAAGGGCTCTATTAAGTGCTGTATGGAAGCACAATTTTAATTGCATTTCCAGATTATTGATCAATGCTTCAGCAACACTAAAGGACTCTGGTGTAGAAAAGGGCCTGGATCAATAACAGAAGTCCTAGAAAGGCATGTATTTCTTTCGGCTTCCTATTTCTTTGTAAACAAACTCAGGATTGTGTGGTGACATCCATTTCCCCCCCAAACATTGGTGGCTAGCCTTACTTGGATATTTGTTCTTTAATGGTTAATTAATTCCCCCCCCCCCAGTTTTGAACAGGATCAATATCTTGCTAATTGGCCTGTAATTACCAGGATGATCCCATCTAATAGCGGCCCTGGCTAGGGATGTGCACGGACCGGTTCGGAGGTCCTTATGGACCGCTTTGGAGGCCCTTTACCAGTTCGAAAGCCTGGTGGTTCAGCTGGTACAAAGGGGGGGGGGTCTCTTTAAGGATGGGGGAGGGTGCTCTTACCCCTCCCGCCGCATTTCCCCTGCCGGTGCTGCCTTTTAAAATGGTCCAGCGGGGTGGACCATCTTACCTCCTTGCTTACCTCCTTGCTGCCCCGGTTCCTCCTCGGACCAGAAGTGATCTGAAGTTGCTGCTGTGTGTGCACACACGCAGTGGCAACTTCCAGTCGCCTCCAGTCCAAGGAGGAACCCAGGCAGCAAGCTACCACCCCGCCTGACCATTTTAAAAGGCAGTGCCTATGGGGAAAATGTGGCGGGAGGGGTAAGAGCACTCTCCCCCCCATCCCTAAAGAGAGACACACACACACCCCGCAAACTTCGAACTGGCAGGCACCAGTTCTGTGCACACCACAAGGCCTTGCTGCTGTTTCTCTGCAGCAGCAGGTGCAACAACAGCAAGGGAGATGTGATGATAAGAGTTCTCACCTCAGCTCAGGTGACTTGGCTGCTGTTGCAGGAGGCGCCTTGTAAACATCCCAGGAAAACATATAGCACAATAACATCTGAGGAAGAAAGAAGTCAGCAGGGGGCCATTGAGGGAGAGTGGGAGAGTGGCCCGTCTCCTCCTTGACACGTGCAATTACTCCTCAGGGGTATACAGAGTTTCTTGCAATGTAATCTTCAATATAACTTGACATTCACAATGAACCCACACTTTTCCATAACTTTGCCTCGCTAGAGCAATCAGCCAGAGATGGGGCTGCAGCTCAGTGGCGGAGCATCTGCTTTGCATGCAGAAGGTCCCAAGATCAAGCCCTGATATCTCCAGGTAGGTGTGGGAAAGACTCCTGCCTGAAACCTTGGACAGCTGCTGCCAGTCAATGTAGACAATACTGACCTAGAAGGACTAAAGTTCTGACTCAATATAAGGCAGCCTTCTATATTCCTAACTGCAAAGAGGTAAAGCATAGGAGGAAGTCCAGTGCCCCTCTCCCATGCACACCTTTTATGATTAAAGACAGACCCCATACCCTCCAACATTTCAGCAATGGAAATAGGCGTATGCTTGCAATGGCTCTATTAGTATACCAAGAATACCAACATCATGAGCGATATCCCTTCATGAGCTATATCCATTACTGACACACTGGAAAGCAATGTGCCCAGTGACTTCTGTGAGTGGAAGATGCTCTGTATGCACAAGGAGAGAGGCACAATTCTTGCCAATCCTCCCCCCTTCTCTCTGCTACCTTCCTCGGGCCCCCTAAAAATCCATTCTTGAGGTTCCCCAAACCCTTGGGGCAGTCACTTGCAGAGGGAAGGCAGGATCAGTGAAAATCAGCCTTGTGAGAACAGAACATTTTCCATTCATGTCTGGATGCTGTCCATTGTTGACGGTTCCTTACTGCCTGTTGTCATTTACTCTGTAACAGCCTGTCCTCAGCTGACTTTAATGCCAAGAGGATGATTGTTCTTTTGTTAAATATATAAAAGCATCCTACAATATGCAAAAAAGCATAATTATCCTACAATATGTTCTTAACAAATTCAATATATAGCTATACCACACACAATGTCTGCAGTGTGAGAAATTCAGATTATGCATAGCTTGGTGCCTTACTGTTCATGTGTGTGACTCAAACAAAGAGCACTTTAACAATGCATTTTCCCCAAATGCAAAAATAGGGACAATGATTTTACCAGGAGGCTTTTCTCATGGCACTCTATGGATACGAAAGCTGGACTTGGAAGAAGCAAGATAAAAAAACATTGACGCTTTTGAACTTTGGTGTTGGAGAACACTTTTGAGGATACCATTGACAGCCAGGAAAACAAACCAATGGATCATAGAACAAATCAATCCCAAATTTTCACTCGAGGTACAAATGACCAGGCTCAAACTTCAGACACATTATGCAAAAACCCAGCTCCCTTGAGAAGTCCATCATGCTGGGGAAAGTGGAAGGAAAGAGAAGAAGAGGATGACCAGCAGCAAGATGGATGGACTCGATTATGACAGCCATGAATACACCACTGGGAGACCTTAAAGGCCAAGTTGAAGACAGATCATCCTGGAGAGAATCTATCTATGTGGTCGCTAAGCGTTGACACCGACTTGACGGCACTTAATCAATCAAATATCAGAAAATATGGGCTGCCCCTGGTAAACAGAGAAAGTTTGAGAGTATGGGTATAAGAAACACACACACTCAACTCTGCTTTATACGTGAACAGGTTAGACATTATCAGCCCATTATGTCTGATTTGGGTCTGAAACTGTGGGGAAGGAGAGACTCACCGGTACCCCTTCCTACAAAATTTAGGCCTGCAATATTCAACCTGGAAAGGTGGCCCACTGTGTTGTCTACCAAACCTTGACTACTAAATTCAGGCTCTACACAAGTGATGGTAACTTGTGATTTATTAACAAGGTTCTCTACTGCTTCCCAACAGGGTTCCGGACAAAGGCCTGCAAGCAGGATTTCTCCTAGAGAGGGAGGGGGATGTCTGGAGGCAGGGTAACTTAAGAGGGCAACAAACAGTTAACTCACTGGCTGACATCCTGACCGTATTATTTATTTATTTTCACATTTAGATCCCAGGGCGACATACATGGTTATTTTTATCCTCATTACTCAGCAGAAGCCCTACTGAAATGAAGTAGTCCTTTAAAGTAAGCTCCTGGCTGGTACTACTGAGTAACTTAGTCTGGATGTCAGCCACTGTATAACACACCAGCCTTGACACAATGGCAAAGAGGGAGAATGGGATGAACCAATACTTGGCCATTTCTCTTCTCAGATTTTTCTGATCCTGAGCTGGCCTGTATGGATCGGACTACAGTTCTCATTGTCAACACATCCACCCACTTTTGTTTAAGTGCATTAACGCTACTTGACTCCAGTCCCTTATCTGTCACTCGACTGCAGCTATTCTCTGCTCTTGCCATAATACCCTTTTCTTAAGTGCTACTTATAAGCACAGTATGCCTCATTAACTTAACCCTGTCAGTCTTTCTGCCCTAACACAGATCACTGAATTTAGCCCCATAATAATGCTGAGCTCCATTTAAACACTTCAGTCGAGTCCATTTCCAATCAGCTGTCTCTAATCTCAGTAATCTCAGTCTCAGTTTCTCCTCATACCTAAACCCCACTAATCCAATTAGCAATTTTGTTTTAACCCTACTGATACTCTGCCTCCAGTTTATCACAGTGTCGATAAGGAAAGTCTCCTTAAGGCCATGGAGGAAAGGGTTGTGAGACCTTCAAATGGGGCCTTCTAGGCCTGGCTGTGTGCAGGTATAAATGTGTCAAAGCAGAACTCTGAGCCTTTCCAAGCAGGGCTGCAGAAATCCACTAGTCTACTAGTCTGTGACGAGTGAAAAACAATGCCTGATGAGTGAAAAAGGTCCTGAAGAGCCAATGTAGCTTGACGAGTAAAATGTACCAACATAGCTTGACGAGTAAAATATTTTGTCTAGTTGATAAACTGAGCCAGCATTTCTTTATGCCTGGCCATGGGGGCTTGGTTGCGTCTTTGCCCTTAAGACTTGCCAACCTACAAGGATTTTGTGTTCGGTGTTTTCATTGGCTCACATACTGCGCAGTGTCCTGCAGGTGATGTAAGCACCACAGGAACTGCTGCAAGCTCGTAAAACAGCGTTTTTGCATAAATGCAGGAAATTGCACAAAAGCAGTTGCACAATGGAAGGCCACTGACAAGAATGGCTGTCCATCATGCAACTGTGTCCGTGCAATTTCCTGCATCTGTGCAAGAGCACTCTTGTGCAACTGCCTCTGCCTCCACACTGTGCTACGAGCACAGTGCAGTTTACAACACCTGCAGGACACCGCACGATATGTAAGCCATTCCCATCTCCCTACTCTCCAAGTAACACTGCTTAAGATAAAAAGATTATTCAATAATTTACTTTGTACACACACACACACACACACACACACACACACACACAATCACGCCATCCTCTTACAAATTTCTTCCTATCAGAAGGAAAATGCCCAGATGAAGATATCCTTAGGTCCATTTAAGCACATGCACAGGAGCACACACACCATAGGCCGCCTTTCCTTTATGAAAATAACTCTCTACCCATGCTCAGAGGCATAAGAGCAGCCTTGCCGACTCAGACCAAAACTCTCGCTAGCCCAGCATCCTGGCCAACCAGAAGCTGACCACAAGCAGGGCATGAATTCTTCTGTGTGATTGCCCCAGCAACATATATTTAGAGGAATATTGCCTCTATCCATGATCTCAGCCATTGTTTTTCAAAATGAATAATGAGGTTTGGTAGATAAGCATTAACTGGCCCAATCGACATTCTTCCACTTCACTTATCCTAAAAGGAAAACTGGGTGCATACACTGCTCAAAAAAACAACTCTCTCAACTCACCACCAAAGCAGCTTATTGTCCGCATCCAGAAACAAATTGTGTACATTTCCTTAATTTGGCTTAGTGACAAAATCTGCACTAATTGTCCATGCACATGGAAAACACATTAATCATACTGACTTGTCAGAAAGGTAACCATTAATTCCATCTTAAATAATTGAATTAATAATAAGGTTATATCTAAGTTTTGGGGTTCAGCCTCCTTCTAAAAACAATATATCTGAAAAAATGTATAGTTCACTGGAAGGTGCTTCATCGATGCTAAGAGATGCTCTAAAATTAGTACTTCACATGGCTTAATGAATCCTATCCTCATCTTCTGCCCAGCATTGCTATCACAAGACTTGGGTTAACCGCTGACTATACCATTGCTTCAGCAAACTCAATTTCCTTCACTTTGTCTTCATTAATCCCACAGATATACCCTTCCACACATAAATTTCCATCACCAACCTGTTCATTCCAGTCTATAAACTATAAATATCCCATCCTTAGAGTTTCAAGGCACCCAAGGGCGAAAGCAACATTTAGGAAATGGCAAAAAATAAAAATAATAATTAAAAAATTCCCACCCCTGCTTGCCTACATGAGGAAATATTCCCAAGCTATTTGAAAAGTATCAAGAGGTATTTCTACAACTCCCTTTTGACGGGCAGTGGTCATAGCACTCAATATCTACAGCACCCATGTGTCTTTTGTAATACTTTTCCTTCTATCCTGTCCTCATTCCTGACATCCCCTTTGCTCTCTAAGGACTGCAGCAGCCTGTGTTTTTTCTGACTGATACTGTAAGTGAGTGCCATGAGTTAGCTACCTAATGGTGCAGTGGGGAAGTAGCTTGCATAGGGAGCAAGAGGTTGCTGGTTTGAATCCCCACTGGTATGTTTCCCAGGCTATGGGAAACACCTATATCAGGCAGCAGCGATATAGGAAGATGCTGAAAGGCATCATCTCATACTGCGCGGGAGATGGCAATGGTAAACTTCTGTATTCTAACAAAGACAACCACAGGGCTCTGTGGTCGCCAGGAGTCGACATCGACTCGATGGCACACTTTGCCAGACAATTGTCCACTAACTGAAATGTCAAAGGCCCAGTCTGTTGCACAAACAAAAGTGAGTCTACCTCTTGCTGAGAGCTTCTTGGTGTTGATAATCTTTGCTGCATATTCATGTCCAGTGCAGAGTTTGACACAGCGCCGCACCACTGAAAAAGCCCCCCTAAAGAAAGGGCAGCAGAAAGAAAAGAAGAGAAGAGAAAAAGAGAGAGATTAATGTCTGCAGCACTTCGCCACACTGACAGCAGTATCTTCAGCTTCAAATGTATGGTTTTCACAACATTCTTGTTAACATTTTGATATAACGAGATTTTCTTTGCAATCCACCCACCCTCCTATTCTTAATGGATTTGACAGTGAAAGAGAGAGAAAGAGGGGAAAGGGAAAAAGAACAAGAACTGCTTCTTTGTTGAATTGGTTCACTGAGAATGTCCTTTGAATGCAAGAGGGGTGAGTAATCAGTGAGCATCCAATCTCCATAAAGGTCAACAAGGTTTTGCCATCTGCTTTAAGCTTTTCAGGAACAAGAAACATGTTCCTGTTTATTTGTTGTTTGTGCGGGCCCATACCCTCAGCTCACCTTAACCTTTGCAGCCATGGGGGGTCACAGAATATATCCATGGGTACATGAGACAAGAGTGGATTGCTCTCATTTACCGGACAGCAACGGCAGCACTAGCAAGGATTTTTACTTGGGAGGGGAAATTAAGAGTCACTTTTTCAGGATAAGCAGGTTGCTTACTTCAAGCGGTCATCTGTGTAGTCATACATATGGGTTCTGTGCTTGCACAGAGAACACCAAGAAGAAAAGCCAATTTTTACAGGGTGCAAACATAACACAGGAGTTTACAAAAAGTGAGCACAGAACTAAGATCTCTCAGTCTCTACTCCAGCTGTTTATTAACTGGACATTTTATTTTAGGGACTAGGGTAGTCGTTCTCAACAAGTGACATAGGCCTTTCTGAAGAGAGCAGATTCAGATAATGCTTCAAATATAGTAGTTCTAAGCAACTGTCAGGCAGTTGTCTTTATTTGCCAAGAGACCTGCCGAATCAACTGTGAATTCCTCTCTGCACTCTGTATTTCTGGAATAGACCAACAAGCAACCACCTCAAACCAATCAACCACCTCAAACCACCTCAATCAAACCAAGAGACCTGCCAGATCAACTGTGAATTCCTCTCTGCACTCTGTATTTCTGGAATAGACCAACAAGCAACCACCTCAAACCAATCAACCACCTCAAACCACCTCAATCAAACCAAGAGACCTGCCAGATCAACTGTGAATTCCTCTCTGCACTCTGTATTTCTGGAATAGACCAACAAGCAACCACCTCTTTTAGATCAGTGCAAAACAAAGGGCCTTGGGATACAGGTCTTTTGCCCATTGTCCGCCCTAGGTTCGAGGGAAGAAGGTCTGAGAAACCTCAAAGGAGATCTCTGGCTGCACGTGCACTATCTGAATGGAAGGCTTCTACTAACTCAGCTACAACAACCATGCAGGGAAGGGGAAAAATCTGCCCATTTCCCCTTCTCCTGGAAGTGTCCTGTGTCACTTGAAAATATGTCCCTGAGGGCTGCACAGTATTTGTCATATCTGTATTTTCGGATGGTGCAGGCCACTACCTTGGAAAGGTGAGACCACCACCAACCACCCAGCAGAAGCACTGGTGCTACAGTAGTCAGGAGGCCTTTTGCAGCACGGGCACTTTTCCCCTTCAGCCTTAGTCAAGATGTCAGCCACTATACACAAACACACACACCTGCCAACCGAGGATAATACTGCATGCATTTAAATCAGGTGGATTGTCATCCACAAAAGCTTATGCTACAATAAATCTGTTAAGTCTTTAGCATGTCACAAATCTCTTTCTAGTAATAGTAAGTTACCCAAGACTACCCAGAGAGTTTCAAACTGCACACATATCTCCTTAGTTCAACACTCTATACCCATAAAATACTGGCTTTTATCTGGGAAGATAATTTTTCTGATACTTTTAAAACATTTGCATCTTTTCAATCAGCATTCTTCCTTTAAGATTCCCCCATAACTTCAATGTTTTAAAAATAGATTGCATAAACATCTGTCAGGCTAATTAGGCTAATTAATCCAACTCCAGTTTGGGTAGTGAGCGAGGTTCCTTCTGGAGCTAGAGTTCTATGATTATCAGACCACAGAGTGGTACGCAACCTTAGCAATGACCTCAGATGCTCTTCTGTCAACAGCTCCAAACAGCTGTCTCTTACTCATTCCATAATTCTATCCAGTAAGGAAGTCGTTGGGATATAACTGTTAAGGTCAGGAGCTAGAGGGCATATTTGATGGAGCTGGTGGTACACATTGTTCTCTGCCGTTTGAGAACTTTAGAGCACATTTGCTTTGCTAGATTAGAACTGGGGTCATCAAGTTCAGGTTTCTGCTTTTTACAATGGCCAGCCACATTCCTGGGAAACCTCATAAACATACAACAGTAATGTCCATCCCCTTGTGATTAGAGGTATACTGTATATGAATGTTCCATTGGGTTGCTATGGCTAATAACCATTGATAGACCAATCCATCCTGAGTTTTTTTCATTTACAGCCTCTCCCAACATAACAGGGCTGTTATGTTAAGTATAAATTTAAATAAATATATACACCACACACAAAAAATAAAGATCTTGACAGCACTTGTCCAAACCTAGTGCCTGTCAGTTTTATCTAATCTTCTTATTTCTATGTTTCTGCTGTTTGGGATAGATGAATGCTGGAGAGCCTGAATGGGGGAAAGGATTGACGCTTATTGTACCATAGAGCACAGGACAGGACGATTATAAAGGATAAAGCAAGAGCAAATTTACAACAACAAAAAAAGCAACATGTGAATAAAGTGCCTTGATCATTGATTCATTCCACGAAGGAGTGTCCACCTACAAACAATTTCCCTCCCCCATATTTTGCAAATCAAATAAGCCAATTGCTTTAAAACGAACGCAGCAGATCATGATTAACATAATGTTAGCACATTCAAGCTGCAGTGTTGTCTTCAATAGTTGCAAAATCTGCAAGTAGAGCTCTAGGAGAAACTTTATGCTAGGAAAGGAAGGCACAACTCTTGGTTTCCTAGTAGGTCACAGCTCTTCATGCCAAAAAACAAGAGGCTTACTGGGGATTAGGGAGTCAAAGTTCTAAAACATGCAGCACCAATGCTTGCAATTTCCTAAAAATGAATTAATTACTCCCTATCATACTGATGTACCTAATGGCTCTAGCCTGCCCAGCAACTACCAGTTCTTGTTTTTGGAAATTTCTGGGCTTTCAGCTTCCCTAACCCCGTTTTTCATGTGCAAAGACACAGGCTGCGTAACAGGGTGGCTGTTTTGTGGTGGGGCTGAGCCCGGGAAAGGTGAGAGATACAATATAAGAAAGGAGGTGATGGAGTAGAAAAAGTGCAGGGTGGGAAGGGAAGGCATGTCAAAATAAATAAATAAATAAATCATCTAAGACATTACATGAAGTATGCCCTCCTAAATGCTGTAAATGCTGTATTGAGTTGCAAATTAAAATGTTTTGGAGATAAGATTTGCAGCATTGTTTAAGAGACATGTGAACAATCAGTGGGAAATGTTATTTTAAATCAATGGTTTAAGTTAAGTTTTTTTCTTGGTGATTTAAATCAATGATTGAAATTGCCTTGATTTAAATCGAGTCATCCTGCTGATAATTCCGCTCATTTCTGTGTCGACCAAACCCGCCAATGTTGGGTTCCCTCCCACTACCCGACATCTGTAACCTACATCAGAAGTTGGGCACGAATGCTGAGTGGCATAAGGATCCTGGCATGGCAAATTCGGACAACACAGAAATAAGCAGAAGTACCAGCTCATGCCAGAAGTGAGCGCTCAACAGGAACCTCCAGTTTCCATCACCTGACTTGCAGTGGGTCCCCCCACCCCCCGCTTCTAAAAGCAATCAATCGGGAGTTTGCAATTTTGGTACTGGAGTTTGCACTAAAGTTTGGCACAAAGCTGGTACTGGGTCACCACATACCACACCTCATGAAAAGCGGTCCTAATGCCCTCTTCTGTTCTCGAAGGTAGATTAACCAAGACACCTTATCATCTATGTTCTTGCCATTGTGGTTTGAAAGAGGTAGAGGACCTTCCCTCATTACCTGTTTAACAAAATCTTTAACAAAATCTTGTAGAACTAGGGAAAATTGAGTCAATTGGTCAATCTGACAGAAAATAGACTATTTATTTTTAACAAAGATCTAGAAATATTAAGAAGAGTAGCTATTTTTTGAAGATATTAGCAAAAGCCTGGGGGAACAAAACATTTAAGGCAAAACAGAGTCCGCTAATGCTGGCACTATCTGACTCTGTTGTTTGATCTCATGTTTGAATGACCGTCGAATAAGCCCATTTTTCAATATTACAAAGGAGGTTATGCTGAAATATATATGTATGTGTAGTATATATGTTGATTGCCAAAATGGATTTGGATATTCCAGAATCACACTTTTTCAATTAGAACATTGTATTAACTTTTTAAAAGCTTATTTAGCATTATGATCGTTTTATATTGTGATTTTATATTGTAATTCTCCTGTAAATATCCAAACTTCATTTTATATTGCGAACTGTTTGTTTTAAATTCACTACTACTATTGTAAATGTACTTTCCAGTAGGCTTATGAGATCACCCTGCTTTCTGTGTGTGTGTGTGTCTGTGTGTCTGCCCCCCATCAACTTTGCAACACCTGGACCAATATGAATCAAAGCAGGTACCATCGTAGGGACACATAGGGACACTTCAACAGCATAGTTTCTGATGATGTCATCCATCCCGATCCAAGATGGCACACGCATAAACTTTTGAGGCACAAGTGGGCTAACTTGTGAACCCCTTAACAGATTTAAACCTTATTTGTGGACTGTCTAACCCATTTGAACCAAATTGGGTAGAGTTGCAGTGAGTGACACAGAGGGACACCTCAATGGCATAGTTTGTGAGGATGTAATCCACACAGATTCAAGATGGCGGACGCGTAAACTTAGCAAGTGTGCTAACCTGTGAACCACTTAACCGATTTGAACCAAATTTGCTACAGCTGTAGGGACACAAAGGGACACCTCAACAGTATAGATTGTGACAATGTCACCCAACCCAATTCAAGTTGGCAGACACAAACTTTTGAGGTGCAAGTACACTAACTTGAGGACTGTCTAACCAATTTGAACCAAATTTGGTACAGTTGTAGTGAGTGACACACAGTGACACCTTAATGGTGTAGTTTGTAATGATGTCATCCACTCCGATCCAAGATGGTGGTCACATGAACATTTGAGGCGCAAGAGATCTAACCAAATTTAGTGCAATTGTAGAAACATTAAAAGGAAAGTAGGCTGATTAGTTCTCACTAGAACAACTTGTTTTATATTGTAATGAGTTTAGTTTTAAGCAATGAAGTACTTGAACTGAACAGAAAAGGGGTCCAGATTGAAGGGGTCAAGAATAATTCCTTCTAGCATCCAAGGAAGAATGAATTTGCTACAGCATACTCATCAAACACTTTATCAATCATCTTTATTATGGTCGTAGACCAACATAAAATGGTGATTACACAGTACAAAGTATAATGCATAACAATATATTAAAATGCCTAATACTCTGTCATCATTTGTTTATTTAATGAGATGATTTCCAGTTGCTGTGGCCTGAGGACATGGACAAAGTGCTTGCTTGAAGGTGGGCAGCCTACTCCTTATCTGTGCTGTCCTTTACCTTCTTGGCTTGTGAGCATCCAGCAGAAGCCACAATCCTGCCTAAATAGCTTTGTGATTGTACAAATGTAATAGTGGCTGAGGGAAGGCTTGTTTGTTCTGTGCTCTTAATTCCTAATTGCAGCCGTCTCCCCTATTCAGGTCAACGAAGTGGCAAAATTTACTAGACTTGAGCAGTAGCTAGCGTCTAGTGTAATCAGTTTTATGTCAAAGGGAAACTTTGCACTATTTTCTAAAAACGACGACATAGGCAAATATATGCACATACACAAATCCTTTTGCACTACTGAAGAGCGCTATCAAATACTTCAGAACCTCTTTGTCCAGTGACCTTGTTGGAACTGAAAAAAATGTTCTATGTACCATGGATAAGGACAGCACTACAATACCATACCAGTCTCTGGAAAACTACTGCCTAGTTTCTATGAACAATTTCCAGAAATTACAGCCCCTGCAGGATGGAGTCACTGTCATAACAGAAGCTTTTCCCATAGCTTTTCACAGGGACAAAGCAAAGAAAGGGGGACTGAATAAAACTATTTAAGGCACTTACATTTATTATTGAGGAAATAGCATGCAGCTAAGGCAAAAAGAACCATGGCGTACAAGGTTCTTTTAAGCCTAATAAGCTTCTGAAGTGGGTTAGGCCAAAAATAAGTGACTGGCCCAAAGTCACCCAGTGAGTTCCATGGCTGAATGGGGATTTGAACTCAGGTTTCCTGGATTCTAGTCTGACAGTACTCTTCATCTCAAGAAGGAAAAAAGGATCAGGTTCATTACTTTGTAGGCACAGGATTTTAGAAGTAAAAAACTCATTTTTCATGGCCACAACCAAGGTCTAGAAAAGTGGCCAAAGTTTCCATTTTGACTCAGTGCATGTCCTCTGAGAAAACAAAAGGAGCAACAACGAGGAAGTCTGTCCCGTTACAGGAACTCCTAATTTCAGCTTAGATACTCAAATCTGAATCTCGCAGGGAACCAGAGTTCCACCCCTTAACAGGGAAAAAGGCAAGGCCAACCACGAAAGCTTTATTATTATTTATTTACACAGTCAGGCAGGTGTTATTGACTGGTTTGTTTTATCCAGACATCGAGTCCTTCCCAAGGACCTGGGATGGCTGAATTTTATTGTCATTGTTGTTGCTGTTGTTATAGATATCGTTGCAGATCATAGGCTGTTCCCAGTAAAGCTGCTTTTTGTAATTGGCTGATGGTGATTTCTGTGGCCCCTATGGTGTTGAGGTGCTCTTCAAGGTCTTTTGGAACTGCACCCAGGGTGCCAATTACCACTGGGATTATTTTGGTCTTTTTATGCCACAGCCTTTCAATTTCAGTTTGTAGATCTTTGTATTTTGTGATTTTTTTTCTCTATTTCTTTTTCTTCTATTCTGCTCTCCCCTGGTATTGCTATGTCGATTATTTTCACTTGTTTTTCTTTCTTCTTGACTACAGTTATATCTGGTGTATTGTGTGGCAGATGTTTGTTTGTAGTCGGAAGTCCCATAATATTTTTACATCTTCATTTTCGACAACTTTTTCAGTTGTATGGTCCCACCAATTTTTGGCTACAGGTAGCTTGTATTTTTTCAGATGTTCCAGTGTATCATCCCTGCTACCTTGTCATGCCTTTGTTTGTAGTCAGTCTGTGCGATCTTTTTACAACAGCTGATTAGGTGGTCCACGGTTTCATTTGCTTCTTTACAAAGGCGGCACTTGCTGTTTGTTGTTGACTTTTCTACTTTTGCTCTTACTGCATTTGTTCTTAGTGCCTGTTCTTGTGCAGCCAGTATTAAACCTTCTGTTTCTTTCTTCACGTTGCCATTCTGAAGCCATTGCCAGGTCTTGGTGATGTCTGATTTTCCACTTATATTGTGCAAATATTGACCATGCCAAATTGTCAAATTGTCAAAATATTGATCAAATCTGAATCTCCCAGGGAACCAGAGTTCCACCCTTTAACAGGGAAAAAGGCAAGACCGACCATGAAAGCTTTATTATTATTATTATTATTATTGTTATTACATTTATATCCCGCTCTTCCTCCAAGGAGCCCAGAGCGGTGTACTACATACTTGAGTTTCTCCTCACAACAACCCTGTGAAATAGGTTAGGCTGAGAGAGAAGTGCAACTGCAAAACAGAAAACAATTGAAAAAGCAATTGCACAACAGAAAAGAACACAGAGGGGAAAAAACACATCACTCCAGGAAAACCTGGCGAGAATAAAAATATTTTGACTTGGTGCCTAAACGTTTACACACCGATTGGGGTTGTACAACAGTCACGGACGATGGAATTTCACAACCAAGGTTCTACCAGCAAAAGCCTATTTGTAGTTGCCACCTAATTACCCTCTGAGAATGTCTCTAGTAATTGACACATGGCCTTTTCTAAACTCCAATAATGGCTCTGCTAACTTTACTGTCACCTACAGCGGAATCTAGGCCTTAGATACAAAATGGAAGCTTGCCAGATCTTAGAAATAACTGAAACCATAGGCCCAGAACGTAACATACCTGCCCACCCCCAGTCTCGATATTTGCCTCCAGTATTTCCCAGAATGCCTCCTAAATCGGCCTAAATATTAATGCAGGATGATATACTGCATATGCACAATATAGACAAAATTTATACTGCTATATAAATTCCAAAGGTATAAAAGGGAGATTACAAAGTTGACCCAAATCAAAGTAAAACACTGAATATAAAGCCAGACACACACAGTCAACACAAGGTAAATGTTACAAGATCTTCTAGGGCAATGCAACTTATACCCAAACAAGTATACATCACATTGCAGTCTTAAGCTATTAGCTTAGAGCAGGGGTTCCCAGCAGGGGTACTTGAGAGGCTCCCAGAGGGTGCTCAGAGCCCTCCTGCTTCCCCACACCAGCTATGTGCTGAATCTGACAGTTCCCCTCCAGCAGCGTGAATGACAGGTTTCAGAAAAGTAGCACCAAGTGAACTTGTCCCATAAATTTCCATAAGACTGCTTATTAGTAACTTAGTGTGGATGTGAGCCAGTGACTGTAGTAGCCTGTCTCCCTAATTGTAGCACTTAAATTTGCATTTTTATGTATATGTGTGTATATATATATTCACACACACAAATGCAAATGTTACAGCTATGAGACATTGCCAGTACTCCGGTCACTGGCTTACATCCAGATTAAGTTACCCATAAGCAATCTTACTGAAATTAATGGCCTATTGATTTCTTTTGGAGTACTCATGAGTAGCTTTCTCAAGAAGGCAGATCTGGCCACAGTTACTCGTGTCTTAGACACATTGTGGTTGGATTACCGCAATGCACTCTATGTGGGGCTGCCCTTGAAGAATATTCGGAAATTTCATTTGGGGCAGAATGCAGCTGCCGGAGTTCTCCTTGTAACTGCTTGTTCGGAGCATATTACACCAATTCTGAAAGAGCTAAACTGGTGGCCAATATGTTTCCGGATCCAATTCAAGGAGCTGGTTATTACCTTTAAAGCCCTTAACGATTTGGGCCCTGGATACCTGAAGGACCGCGTGCTCCCAAGGGTTTCAAGATCATCAGAGGGACACTTGCTCCATGTGCCGAAGTTGAGAGAGGCTAAACTGTCATGCACATGGGACAGGGCCTTCTCTGTTGTAGCCCCAGGCTCTGGAATGCTCTCCCAATGAATGTCCGCTCCTTGACATCTGTGGCTGTTTATAAAAAAACAACTAAAAACCCTTTTATTTGTTCAAGCTTTTGCCACTTAGGGGCTGCCGGGTCTCTCAACTTTCCTGTTTGTCTTTTTTATGGTTGTTGTTGTTGTTTGTTTGTTTTTTACTGTTTTATGGTTTTTATTGCTTCACTGATTTTAAGGTTTTTTATGAATTTTTATTGTATTTTAACTTTTGTAAACAGCCTTGAGATGAGATGCATTATGAAAGGTGGTATAAAAATTGAATGAATGAATGAACGAACAAACAAACAAACAGAGTCTGGATGTAAACCAGTGACTGGAGTAGCCAGTCTCATAACTGTAACATTTAAATTGGTGTGTCCGTGTGCGCACGCGCACACACACACACACACACACAAACAGAGGGTACTCGAGTTGAAAGTTTGTGACAGGAGCAGTAAACTTGTTTTTAAAAGGTTGTGAACCCCTGGCTTAGAGAGTCCACATGACTGTTTGCATGCAACTTCTGGGGTCATCTGGCAAAATCTCACAGCTCTTGTTAGCACTCCAGCTTTCATTTTTAATTCGCTTCAAAATAAAGGAAAATGTTTCTGTGCTGTATAGGGTCCCTTTCTGGGCCATTCAGAGATCTAAAATTAACTGCCTTTGGCCATTAGATAAAAGAATAACAGTTCATAAAGTCATTGACAAACTGCACAATTTTCTCGCTGCATACCAAGAAACGAATTTGAGCATCTCTGAGCAAGAAAATTTTGCTTTTTTCTGAAAATGTTCATTTTAAATTGTTATCACATTGTTTCTCATATATATATGAAACATGGAGTAAAGCTTGGTCAATATTAATCCAATGTGCAATGAAGTGAAAAGGCGTGCAAGATCAAAATGATGTGATCATGTAGTTGTAGAAGTACTGGCAGGCAAAAAGGTCAAATTTATTTAAACTCTTTGGCTGACACCCAGGCTAATGAAGCACTTGAAGCAACAAATAAAAGTTGTGCTAGGGCAAGATAGACAAGAATACAAGACTACACATAGCTGGGTGAAGTCACTGGGATTTTCTGGTTCCTACTCTTGTGCAGAAGTTCCCTGCACAATATATGAGGCATTCCATTAAACAGGCTGCACAATTTTTTGCACTAATACAACAATACTGGTCTGGAACACAGGCTCCAGACATAGCACAACAGCCTTGTGCTAGCACAACATATCTGCACAACTGCTTCATTAGTCTCGACATCAGCCATTTCCGACAACAGTAAGGAGCAGATCCTGCTTGTGGAACAGAAGGATGTCCAGACAGGCCCTGGAGGAGAGCAAGAGACGTGGGGTGTGTGTGTGTGTGTGAGGGGTTTGCATACCAGGAGACACAACCAGAACAAAACACACAAGCGACACATGCCCGAGATCCAAATCTGCATAGACAGACTGCAGACACACACAGTCCTAATGCTGCCTTGGAAACCTGGCAACAGTTCTGCTGTAAGAAGAAGCTGGCTATGCAGAGGGGCGATTGGTTGGCCCTTGTGAAAACCATGATGCCATCTCTTCCCCATCCAACTAAGCAGAGTGCTGACTGGTTGGTTGGTCTTATGGCAACCATTAAGCCGCATCCCCTCCTTGGGCAGAATGTTTGTTCATGGGGCTGTACAGCAGAAATCCACCTTGGAATCAGAGCAGGTTCAGTGGGTGTGGAGCAAAGTCACAGCAGAAAACCATGCACCTGCTTCTGGAAGGAGATGGGTCTGTCTTTAATCTAACTCTGCTCTCAGAGGACCTAGCAACTTTCAACACAACCTTAATTAAGCCACACTCCGGTTTTTATTTTGCATCACACACCACAAACTGGAACATGTGTTTTTTTTTCTTTTTGCATTCACACACCACCGAGCAAAGCAAAGACATCCTGACTCATTGCAAAACCAAATGTTTTAGCACATAGTATTAAATCAGCACCAGATCCCAGCATCTCTCTCAGCCCTGATCTTATTGGTTACATAGGAACATAGGAAGCTGCCATATACTGAGTCAGACCCTTGGTCCATCTAGCTCAGTATTGTCTACACAGACTGGCAGCAGCTTCTGCAAGGTTGCAGACAGGAATTTCTCTCAGCCTTATCCTGGAGATGCTGCCAGGGCGTTTTTCAAACTGGGCTTTTAGCTCACATCTCTTCCAGAATGGAGGGTGCACTTGATATATTGGCCAGATTTACCCCAAAGTCCCTGTGAGCCATCAGGGAGCACTGCACACAAGATTTGGGTTTTTCACTGCGCATTAGAGTTATATCCAGTGTAAAAAAAATAAGTTATATCCAGTGTAAAATAAAATAAAATCCACTTTTTGCATCTGTTTTAGGGGGGCAACTTTGAACATGCAATAAAGCCTTGCAGTAAGCTCGCGGTAAAGCCTGCTGTTTGAAAAACACCCAGGGAGGGAACTTGGAACCTTCTGCAGATTAAACTCTAATTAAAAGCTTGGGTGAATAGGTGTGTTTTAAGCAACTTCTTAAAAACTATCAGAGATGTGGGGGGCTCTTACTTCAACTGCTATGCAACAACATTGTTGTATGCTGCTCCTTTCTGATAAACACTATATGAAAATATCTTCCTTTTAAATAAAAACAATGTTTGTTTTTTTTAAAAAAAACAACCATTACTCCTTTGTTAGATTATATTAGAGGCGCTCTGCAGATCACCAGAATTAAATTTTTGGTTGCCATGGGCAACCAGTTTTGCGGAATCCTGATCTTTCGAATAGAAGTTTCCGACGTTTTAAAAGGCCAAATTATATTTATTTGGAAGCAGATGAAGCTGTGTGTCACATTTACAAAGCTGTTCCCAAAGAGAACTGAAAAATTAGCAGCATTTCTCCCCATGAAGATTAGGGTGCAGCGGGGAAATGACTTGATTAGCAAGGCAGAGAGGTTGCCAGTTTCAATCCCCACTGGTATGTTTCCCAGACTATGGGAAACACCTATGTCAGGCAGCAGCAATACAGGAAGATGCTGAAAGGCATCATCTCAGACTGCGCGGGAGATGGCAATGGTAAACCCCTCCTGTATTCTACCAAAGACAACCACAGGGCTGTGTGGTTGCCAGGGATCGACACAGACTCAACGGCACACTTTATCTTTACGGGGGCGGTGGCGGGCTAATTCTCAGTTATAGGATTGGATCTTGGGGGGAAACCATTCTTACCTTCATTCAGATAGCAAGTTCAGACGAGCAACCAGTAGACAACTGTTGAATTGCTTACTAAAGGGGTTCTCAGACTTGGGTCCCCAGATCATACGTTATGTCCAATTGAAGACCCAAGTTTGAGAACCCCTGATTTATTTTTAAATGGTACTTTCTTTCCCGATGCAGATGTAATGGGCTCCTTGGTTGCTACACACTTGTGCTGCTGTTTGGTTTGCATCATGAGATGCTATTGGGAGAGAGCATTTGCTTGCACTCTGTTGAGTCACTGGGAAAGAGAACGGCCTTTTGCAAACTGCTGTCTAGACTTGGTTTGCTAGCATTAAGTAAACGGAGGTGAGAGTGTCAATGGGGAGGGGGAAGGCAGTATGCATGGGCTGACCCAGACGGTCACTTCTGAAATGAGTGGAAGAAATCATACCGTGCTTCTAGCTTGAGGCAAGCTAATTCTGTTTCAGGGAGGGAGAGTTGTAGGGATAGCTGAGACCCATCTTAAACAAGTATGGGCACAAGCCTGCCACAGTAAAGCACTTTTAAGTCACATTTATCTCAATAAGAGAGATGAGCATGAGTTCAAATTAATGGGAATGCAAAGTGCATTATTTTTCTACTGGATTCAGCCCCATGTGAGCAAGCTTAACATATCTGCTGCTTGCTTCTGAGAAATAGTATTCAACCTCTGCTTGGGATCTGTTTTATGGAGTCTGACAAAACACTAGGCCCATTCACATGACCACATGAGTGGTTTGGGGCGGGGAAGATCTCCTACCCAGTTACAGGGAGATGGGCAGAGTCTTTGGCTCCACAAACCTTTCACGCAGATGACTGAGGGGTCTACAATAGGGAACCGGGTGTGCTGAGGATCAAAAAAAGTGTCCCTCCCCTGCTAATTTGGCAAAGAGGCACCTTTTAACATGGTGATTCTCTTTTATTTAGCAGGGGGAGAGTAACTGGCCCTATCCACCCCCAGCTCAGCACCTCCAGTGACTGTTGCTGGTGTCTGTCTTGTGTTTCTTTTTAGATTGTGAACCCTTTGGGGACAGGGATCCATCTTATTTATTTATTATTTCTCTGTGTAATGGCTTCCCTGTGTAATGGCTTCCCTCAGCCATTTTTGGAAGGGCGGTATAGAAATTGAATAATAATAATGATGATGTATTGTGCCACCAGTACACTGGGGACCCTCATTACATCCTTAGCTGTCCTCTGACTGGCTGAGAAGGGGCAAGAGGCGGGCCCAGCCCTATTGAACACACTGCAGGGAAAGCACCATAGAGTGTGCTTTGCAGAGTGGCACATTCACAGATGGAAGCCTCTATAGCCACAGCACTTGTTTTAATGGCAGCTGGATTCTGGGAACAGCTTAAAATGTTGTATGCAACCAGTCAACTAAAGGATTGAGGTTAGAGGGCTATGTTGTCCTCCTACCTCAGTTTAGAGCAGGATAGAGGATCTGGGCCATGGATATTTGGGAAGGCAGGGTTGGCGGGATTCCCGTGGCTCCACACGAGCCTGAATAGCTGGGTTTACTGCCTCCTGCCTAGAAACTGATAGTCGTGAGAACAATCCCACTCTCTACTGACCATGAGAAGCAATGGTTTCAATCGTATCCATTGGCTACAATCTCTTTGTGTACTGAGATGCAGGAGAGGAGAAGCTTCCCAAACATGCAAAGGATGCACTATGCACTCAGAAAAAGGTCTCCCTTCTCCTGCATTGGAAGGAGAAAGAAGAAATAGCATTTACCTAAACGACAAGGTATGACAAACCCATGGAGGAGCAGAATGGGAAATGCTGTTTTCCAATGCAGGAAGCCAAGTATCACTCACTCATGTTCCAACAAAGGGGGAAAGAATCAAGAGAAAGAGATCGGCTCAGATCTGGGATGGGGGCTCTTGTTATTGTGACTCTGAATCATCTTTTTTGGCATCCACTTATTAGTATCAAGGAACAGAAGGAGCTGCCATAACAAAGCTTCCCATCTGCTGATCTGCCCCTTCTGCCCCAGTAGGAGTCTTCCAGCATGGGTTAATCCTGCTCCTTCTTCCACAGAGGCAGCTGTCATCTGGGCCCTTTGGCCTCTCCAAATCTCTGCTTCTAATACCCAGTCATCACATTTAATTTTAGAGCTAGATGCTTACATTTGGGTTGGTTTTGATGTCCTACCCGTTTCTCCACCAATCAAGTTTAGAAAATGGCGGGCCAATTTCTCCCATTTTTCAGGGGGAGCATCAGAGATTCTGGTGAATCTTTTCATTTCTTTCCCACCAGCAATCACAGTTTTTCCCCAAGGCTACCTCTTGCAGCAGGCAGCACTCCCTTGCTAACTGAGCAAAGAGGCACCTTTCAAAACAGGTGATTCTCTTTTTTTTAACAGAGGGAGAGCAACTGGCCCTATCCAACCCCAGCACAGCATCCCTCCAATGACTGTTGCTGGTGCCTATCTTATGTTTCTTTTTTAGAGTGTCCCCTTTCTTTGGGGACAGGGATCCATCTTTGTTTATATCTATGTAAACAACTTTTTACTGAAGTTTTTTTTTTTTTTTTGCTGAAAAGACTTTTGCTGAAAAGCAGTATATAAATATCCGTTGTATTCGTATTGCAGTGATACTATGGACTGGTTCAGATGAACTGTCCAAGAGACTCCCACTACATGTGGAGAAGTGAGATCACATCCAGGGACAGCTCAAGTAGAGCTCCCGCCTGAAGCAAGGAGCAATTGGCCACCTCTCCGCCCAGGCTCTAGCTAGCTACAGCCTTGCGGGCCTCACCTCCAAGCCCAGCACTGACACTGCCCATTTTCTTTCTTACCTTCCAGCAGCCACCTACTCTCTCCTGGGACCAGTGCTGCAACTGCTGGCTGTAATAAGCAAACAGCATGCATTTATTCAGATTTGCTGCCTTCCCTCTCCTTTCCAACTCCCAGTACTGGAAGGGGCCAGAGAATCAGGAGGGTGCATGCTGCCTACTTAGCATCCTCCAAGAGAGAGCAGGTAGCCTCCCGGATGTTGTGGTAGAAGTTGGGCGCTATCACCACCGGGCTCGATATGGGACCGTCCACTTCCACCAACCTTGCACGCAGCCTCCCTCTTCTTCTCCTGCCCACTTACGTTCTCGGAGCACCCAAACCAACGTTTTAAAACCCCATTCTCAGGGTGATGAGAAGGTAAGCGGGTGGGAGAAGAATGGGGAAGTTGTGTACGAGGGTGGTGGAAGAGCAGCTGGCCAGGTTGGCCCAGCCGATTGGGTCGGGCCAGTCAAACCAGCTCCACCGCCTTCCCCCTTCTTCTCCTGGCTCTTCACCTCAGTGGCGGCAATGTGGGAGGTGCTGTTAGCATGGAGCAGCAGCAGGAAGACAAAAGCCAAGCCGCTGCTCCGTGCTAAAAGTAGCTCCCATTGCTACAGCAGCTGAATAAGGAGATGGCAACAGGCAGGCAGGCAGGGGAGGCTGTGCCCATCGGCCGGGGCGGGTGGGATGCCGGCATTCACCACCCCTGCACGCCTGAGGCAATCGTCTCACCTCACCTCATTAGTGAGCCGCCCTTGATCACATCACTTTGCCTGCATAATCAGGTGGGGCCAGAACATCCAAACCAGCCCCTAATTATGCAGTTTAAACGGCAGTTCCTATCTCCTGCCCTGATAAGGTCCCACTCTGGGGTGGGGAAGGGGGTAGCATTTTGCGTTTTCAGGGAGTGGCTTACACGCTGGTTTGTGGTGGCAGCAGATGTCTCTTTTCAAAGGAATATTTTATTCTGCATCTGCCCCACCCACTCAGTATAGGCTGTGCTTTTTGCAGGCGGCAGCATAAACAACACTGGAAATGCTCCATCTAGCTGCCTTCCCACCCCAAGATGTCCCCTTGGAATGATGCTACATCTTGATGCAGCATCATTTCAGGGGCATCCTGGAAAGCAAAATAGCAGCTGGATGGCGTCAGTCACTGGGAAGAGGCCTAGAGCTTCCAGCATACCTCCTGCTGCCACCTGCAAGTCACAGCATAACTCTAAAGAGAGAAAAACGCCACCCACTATTGCCACCAAAGGGCACTAAGCCACCTTCCTTGAAACTTTACAAGAATTTCTCACCCATCCCTGAATTTCCATCTGTTTCATATCTCTATTCCGCTGAATCTTGTCAAAATTGGTTCTAAGAGAATGTTTAGATGAACTCTAATCTAAACCTGCCTCTGTGTAATGCACCCCAACATTTCTTAGAGATGCATTTCCTTGCAGACTTTTAAGCATCAGTGCCTCCACATATATAGCTGTTGCTGCTTAAAAATTATTCCTGTGAAAGTAGCAGCCCATATATCTTGAACCTGGAAATTGCCACTTATAATCTGCAGTTTTAGCTATGGAAGATCTGGACTGCATGTTACATTCTCCCAGTAAATACTTCCCTTAGCACATGAATGACACAGAGGAATTGCAGGGAAGTAAATTTAGACTGCATTTCAAAAATGTGTTTTAAAGCTTTCCCAACTTTCCAAGAGCAAACAGTAAGAGAAATACCAAAGACAAAAGCACAGATCCCTAAGTCACCCATCTGCACCTGGAAACCACATTCCTCAGTACTGTGTCAGTGAGAGTATTCTAATATTAGTGGAATCATGCGTGTTCTGCTAATGCAGGAACTGGCATGCAGCATCCTCGGGGGGTGGGGAGGGCGGGGGGCGGGAATCCCTCTATCAGTTCACAACATGAACTTTCCAAAGATCTACCCCTAGACACACAGAGCTCAAGGATGTGAAAAACCTCATCATTTAGGAAGGAAAGGGGTAATGTCAATCACACTGCCATGCAGTTAGTGCAGCTGGAATGGTGACATGAAATATCAAGCACCTGAAGCCACGGAGTGTGGCCAGATGTCCTCTCGTTCCTGCTCACACCAAGCTCCTTGTTCATTAAAAAGGCGACACAAGTGCACAGACATTGATCTCATCAGATGGCTGCCACATCCTCCTTGCAGAACCCACAGTGCAGGAGTCATCAACTGGCAGCTTGTTAACAGCCTCCATCTGGCCCAGTGTCGGGAGGACCCACCCAAATTCTGACCCAGAGGAAACACTCTCAGAGGACCCACCCAAATTCTGACCCAGAGGAAACACTCTCAGAGGAGGACAAGGAGGAAGAGAAGCACACCCCAAACTCAAATCTTTATTGTTACGGTCATTCGACCAGCAAAAGCACACACTCCAAACAGGATCCCAGGCCCTAATAAAAGCCCCCTAAATCTACCAGACCTTAAGCAGCCAGAGCTTGTTGCCTCTCCTTTAGCTACCCCTCAGAAGAGCCCTGGAGCCTCAGTGCAACCCAGTGGGGCACCTATCATATCACTAAAAAACCCTCCATCACTCCCAGGAGCAAAGGTGATGCCATGCCAGGGCTCTGCTCCAGCTCCAAAGGTGGCAGCTGCTCAGCTGCTCAGAGCCTCCCTCCTAGAGTTGCCATGTCCCACGAAATTCCGGGTTTCACCCGGATCTTAAGCATCTCACCCAGCTTGCTTAGCCCACCCAGCTTCTCCCAGATTTCAGATTTCTTTTCTTTTCTTTCTTAAGCCAAGATCTAGCCCTTGTAGAAGAGGAGCTATGGAGCAAAACGTGCAATCCCTATTCTGCTCAGAAATTATTTTCCAGCCAATTTACATAATATGCAAATTTACATAATATGCAAATTAGGCACCCAGATTTGGAAAGCCAGAATATATGGCAACCCTACTCCCTCTCAATGGGTCTATATGGAAGAAAGGGAAGATCAACCTAGGCGCCCAGGTTGCATTGGGGCCAACCCCAGTACCTGGCTCCTGTCTACCAGATAACCCCTCCCCTTGCAGTTAGCCTTTTCTGGGTCAATAGCTCGTTACCTAAGCCGCTGCCTTGCAGGACCTGGGCATGGACACCCAGTGGCTAAAGACCTACAATGGCCTACCAGCTCGCCTGCTACCTGACAAATAACTGGCATAAAGGCCTCAGGCCAGCATGAGGTCTTCAGCAAACAAAGAAGAGCGAGGAACTAGAGAGGAAATATTTAGAAGGTTGCTAGGCAACATAGCAATCAGGCAGCCATGAGGGAGATGAGAGAAGTCAGAGAGAGGGAAGCCCTCCCCAAACATGAATAAGTGATGAGGGAGGGTCTTCTTCTCTCCAGTGGGGGGGCGGGGAGGAAAGGCCCATTGTCACCTTTGCCAGTATGACTCAAGCAGCAACTCTCCAAGGATCTTGTAAATCTCTATCTTCCCCAGGCAATTATCCAAAATGAGATGAAAGGGCTTCTCTGCCTGCATTCCGGCTATTTTGTCCATAGCAGAGGAAAGAGGCTCTCACAAACGATGGCGCTAATTGTAAAGAAAAGAAGCTCCCTCCATAAAGAGATGCTGCATTGTGCACAAATTGTTCAGAGACATACCTGTGACATGACACCCAGGGCTGACAAACACTGCCTGGATACTCTAGGCCCCCAGGGGTTTTCTGATCGTTAAATTCCTCTCGTCCCGTCTTTTATTTAGGGGGCTGGGCCTGAGAGACTTGTGGAACAGGAGGCTCCTGACAGTTGCAGCACACAATGCGCAGAATTGACACACTCGCCTCATCAAGCCTAGGCTAGGAAAAAAACGCAACCCGAAATAAGAGCTTCGGAGAACAAGGGCATATGCTCGCTTCGCAGCGGAGCGGCACTCAGAGGAGAACAGTGACCTAAAACTAGGCTGCCCGACTGAACAAAAGGGCCAGCAAAGGAAAGAGCGATACAACCATCCAGAGCCAAGTCAAAAAGTGAGGGTGTATGCTTAGCACGGAGATGGCCAACCTGTGGCACAGGTGGCAAAGGTAGCACAAGCAGGTACAGCTGGTCAGGAGCCGAAAGATTCAGGTGCCTGACTAATACTAACACTCCAGGTTACTCAATTCCCTAAATGGATCCGTTAGTGAGGCAAAGGTCTGCTCCAATGCCCAACATGCATGTACTGGATTGCATTCTAGAGGCCTTACTTCAGACTGTGGACTTGCCTTGCGGTACACGTGCTTGTACTGGATTGCATTCTAGAGGACTGCATTCTGGTTTGCATTCTAGAGGATTGCATTCTAGAGTACACGTGCATGTACTGGATTGCATTCTAGAGGCCCTACTTCAGACTGTGGACTTGCCTTGCGGTACACCTGCTTGCCAAAATGTTTGGTCGCCACTGCCCTAGCATATACCATGGCCAGAGTGAATCAATTTCAACATCACAATTTTTCCAGATGTTGAGACTGACGTGGTAAGAGAAAAAAGATCCAAGAGCTTCCAGAATGTAGTACAGTTGGGGATGAGACACTGACCAAAGTCTTCCACAGCTAGATTGATGCCTGCCACAACAGTCAGGCCCTCTCCCATGGGGCTTCCACCCTTATCATGGGTGAAACTGCACAGCTGACATGGGAGGGGAAGAGGCGAGGGTAACAAAACAGCACACATAGGGAAGGAAGAACTATGGATATGGAACTATACAAGCATATGGGTAAAGAACCATATCTGAGACCATGATTGATTGAGTGCCATCAAGTCAGTGTTGACTCTTAGAGACCACATAGATAGATTCTCTCCAGGATGTTCTGTCTTCAACTTGGCCTTCAAGGTCTCCCAGTGGTGCATTCATTGCTGTTGTAATCGAGTCCATCGACCTTGCTGCTGGTCGTCCTCTTCTTCTCTTTCCTTCAACCTTTCCCAGCATTATGGACTCCTCAAGGGAGCTGGGTTTTCACATAATGTGTCAAAAGTATGATAGTTTGAGCCTGGTCATTTGTGCCTCAAATGAAAATTCTGGATTGATTTGTTCTATGATCCATTGGTTTGTTTTCCTGGCTGTCCATGATATCCTCAAAAGTCTTCTCCAGCACCAAAGTTCAAAAGCATCAATACTTTTTCTATCTTGCTTCTTCAAAGTCCAGCTTTCACATCCATAGAGTGTCACGGGAAAAACCATTGTCTGAACGATTCTAATCTTTGTAGGTACAGACACATCATGGCATCTAAATATCCTTTCCAGGGCCTTCATTGCACCCTAACAAGTGCTAGTCTGCAGCATATTTCTTGACTGCTAAATCCTTTACTGTTGATGGTTGATCCTAAAAGGCAGAAGCTATCCACCACTTCAGTGTCTCCATTGAAGACCACGAGACCACCAAGGGCACAAAAATGGCTCTGAATTGTTTAGCCTGCTGCAACAGTTTAGTCTGCATGTATACAATACATACATAAAGGTAAAGTGTGCCGTTGAGTTGGTGTTGACTCCTGGCACCCACAGAGCCCTGTGGTTTCAGTTTGGTAGAATGCAGGAGGGGTTTACCATTTCCAATCACCTATGCAATATGAGATGATGCCTTTCAGTATCTTCCTATATTGCTGCTGCCTGATATAGGTGTTTCACCAGTGGGGATTCAAACTGGCAACCTCTGGCTTGCTAGTCAAGTCATTTCCCCAAGCACCTCCAAAAAAAAAAACCCAAACAAAAAAACCCTACAAACATAAAATGGCAAAACTGTCGATTATGTGTAAAGTGGAGGCAGACAAGACATTAGGACTGCAGTCCTTCACCCTGTACACATGGAAAGTAGGTATGGAGCAGCTCCCATGCCTCCACATACACTTCCTCTCATCTCTGCCGCCACTGATTTCCAACAAGGCCCCCCCCCACCACCACTCCCGGTGCAACTGGCATCAGGATGGAGAAGTGACATGCTGGGGGTTACACTGGGTTACACTGGAGCCACTCCACAGCTCGTTTTCCTGCCACCAACAGCTAACACGGTAGCATGAACGCTGCTCTGGGATGCAAGGTAAAAGAAAACCAAGAATCTGCAAAATTTATAAGAGCCTACCTGCCTAATCACCACCAGAAACACAGACATGTGGAAATAATGTATGTATTGTTAGCATAGCTAGAATCCAGGGAATCAGTATTTCGTGAAAGGCAAATTAAAAAATAAGTAACATGCTTTTAAGATGATTACGGCATTTAATCATTTGGGACCACTGCATTTGGTGTTGAGATAATGAACAATGTATGGAACATGTAGTGTAGCATTAAGGCCATGGCACTGACCATAGAACATTTTGCAATCAGTGTGTTGTGGTACACTAGTGTGCCATGGAATAGTGGCCAGTGTGTCATGCTGGATCACCCCATAATACACTGGGAAGAACATATCCCTCCTGGTGGTACATAAGAGAGTCAGTCAGGGCAACACACCATTAATTGTTGTGGTGGCACGGAGGGTCCTGCGCTATTTGTGCTAAGCAGCATGCTGCTAGGTGAAAGAAGGAAGCAAGCAAAAATAAATTACTACATATTTTTAAATTCTGCTGTGCTTTGCTGCTGCTGCTTGTGCAGTAGCAGCAAAAAAAAAAGGCTGTGTCTCTGCTGGGGCGGGCGAATGCATACACACACACACACACACACACAAAACTTTGGTGGTTTCAGTATTATACCCTAGAGTATTGTGATATAAGTGGTATTATGTTTTTATTTTAAACTGTGTTATTTCTTCTATTCTATTCCTTTGTTGTGCTGGTCATAGACTAATAAACTTTGAACTAGATATATATATTTAATGCAAGTGTGCCTCAGGATGAAAAGGGTTGGGAGACTGCCACAGAAAGCAGAACGTGCTCCCATTTTGCCCCCACCCCAGCAATTTGGTCATCCTGTGTGATTTCATCTATTGCCATCACATTCTAATAATAAAGTATATCCAGCTTCTGCCTGCCAAGTGCACTGCTGCCCTTGGATTCCTGGATGGTTAGGGCTCTCCGACCACAGCAGTCTTCTCTGTGCTCCGAATATCAATAGCCACTTTGTCTGGAACTGGCCAGTCTCTTTCCTCCCACCTCCACTTGCTGAACTCCACCCCTTGGTCTTGGTCCACTCTAGCCTCTATTACTGCATCCCCTCCTCCAGCTTCCCAATTGTCAGACCTCAAACTTGGCCGTCGCTGCACTTGTGGCCGCATTGGTTGGCACGATCTTGTGTGATTAACCAGTTCTGCAGCTAAACTGACCTCCTTAAGGGGGAACAATGTGGCAAAGGACAAACTGACCCTTTATGATACACCTGACACGTTGCAGGGGAAGAAAGAGCCATCATACTGGACTGCAAAGCACACCACACACATCAGCGGCACAAGGAATGTGCATTCACCTCATAGCATCATGCCGAGCATAGGGCTGGCTGTGCATCTCACATGCTACTGAGCTCAAATTTGTGCTAGTGCAGAGACAGTCTAAAAAATGCAACAGATATCCAACATACTATACCTCTTGTTTCCCCCAAATATATTCCCAGTTTAGAGGCAACTTTCCTCTCTCTCCAGCTGTACCTGGAGAGTGCGAGCATGCACTATTAAAGCCTCCTTCCATAGCTGAAATGACCTGCAGCCATTCTGGAGCTAGCTAGAGGCAGCAAACAGCAAACTGGCATCGTAACTAGTTAGCAGCACGCCGTAACGGAAGCTCAGTGGAAGAGCTTCTGCCGCATGCATTACCAGGCAGGGATGGTGGGAAAGACCCTGCCTACAGTTCCAGAGAGCCACTGTCAGTCAGTGTAAATAATGAGTCAGATGGACCAGTGGTCTGACTCAGTATAAGACAGCTTCCTATGTAACCTGTTTAAGTACATTCACTGGTTAGGCCGGATATACAAATCACAGAGAATTAGGATACCTTTCACGCAGTTCTTATTTAGGGCAGAGGTTCTCAACGTTGGGTCCTCAGATGTTTTTGGACTTCAGCTCCCATAATTCCCAGCCCCAGTGGCCTTTGATTGGGGATTATGGGAGCTGAAGTCCAATAACATCTGGAGACCCAACGTTGAGAATCCCTGATTTAGGGGATCAGAAACACTGATTCTGCATCTATATTCCTCCTTCACGCGCACACACGATTCTTCAGTTCACACTGGTCCCCTACTCTTATAGCAGTTCAGAGTAGGGTCAACCGAGGGTGTGCAATCTATATTGCTGAATGTCTGCTTTCAGGCCTGGGTATCTGAGGAGCAGGCTGAGATGCACTGCTTTTTTCAAGGATGCTTCTCATGCTCCCGGTTATACACCACAGTGCTGAACTAGGAATACTATGTCATGCCCTTAGGCTCACTGGAAAAGATCCCGGCGGCCCACGCACTAGTCATCAGCGCTGCTAGACAATTGGACAATTCACATTATAGCCAAAGTAGCCTGAATCAGCACTATATATTTCATGCCACGATCCTGCTGGAGAATCCTGACTCTTTATAAGCAGGGCAACGATTGTACTGGGGAAATGCAGAAACTGGAAAAGGGTGCTGCATAGTCAAAAAACTCTTGGCTGTCTATCTTGGGGAGAAACATCAGGATCCCATCTCTCAAGACTGTGAAGGTCTGCTTGAAGGTATGATGGTGACGGGGATGACATCACACTGAAGAAATGGAGGGAGAAAGATAGATGCTGAGCCAAATAGTCTGTGGCTGGTCAGCAAGGCTACCATGCCCCCCCAAACAGTTTGCTCCTCCCCATCACAAGCAGCAGCAAAATGCAAATTACATAATACATTTATTTAACTTTAAGTATAGATGGAATATATTATATCCTGCTTTTCTTTCATCATGGGACTCAAGGTAGCATGCATGGGGTTCCAGCTTGTCTCCCATCCATGCATGAACCAGACCTTCAGCAAGATTGCTCATCATATGGCTGAGTACACACATATATGCAATTGTGCATGATATACAGGTTGCAGAATGTAGGTTACTCCAGCACAGCAAGAGTGTCCTTAGCCCTGTAAACACATTTTGTTACTTTGATCTGGAGGACAGAACAAGCCCTTTCACTGCTTCCAGCCCCAGGGACCAAATGCCTAGAATGGAACCACACTCCACATTGGTTGCAGATCAGTCCAGGGGACTCACTGGGATCCATGCGATCTGCATGTCTAAGACTTTCTCTGATCCTCTAAAGCACCTTGTTACTCGATAAATACCCAACGCCCCAAAGGATAAGTCGTTTTAAAAAGCAAGAGCGCAACACACACAACCCAAGGGATCTATCCTCAGTGGAACATCAGTAACTGCCAGGTGGAGCATAAGGTCACAGTTGCAAACCAGTTTATACGTCTGCCACCAAGATCTGCTTTCCATGTGGAAGGTATGGATGCTTGGAGAAACCTAGGCCAACATCACACAGTGGATATTTGGAGGGTCTGCACACCGTCAGAATATATAACTTGACCACTGACTTGCAAGTCCTTTTTCCTCATCCCAGAACTATGGAGCAAGCCTATGGGAGGGGAGAGCTGGTTTTGTGGGAGCAAGCATGACTTGTCCCCCTAGCTAAGCAGGGTCCACCCTGGTTGCATTTGAATGGGAGACCACATGTGAGCACTGTAAGATATTCCCTTTAGGGGATGGAGCTGCTCTGGGAAGAGCAGAAGGTTCAAAGTTCCCTCCCTGGCTTCTCCAAGATAAGGCTGAGAGAGATTCCTGCCTGCAACCTTGGAGAAGTCGCTGCCAGTCTGTGTAGACAATACTGAGCTAGATAGACCAATGGTCTGACTCATTATACGGCAGCTTCCTATGTTCCTATGAAATGGCCTCTGCACATATTCAGCAATATCCTCCTCTTTATCATCATCAAGCATTTCATGGTTAAAACCCTGGCTCAAATTAAACTCTACTGGGAGACTAGTAACTTGCAAGCACAGCCAGAAGAAGAATTTTAATCCATCCCCTGGACCGGAATTCTAATCTACTGTGATTCCTTGTAGGCTAAGCATGATAAATACCTACTAGACTGATCTCCCAGCAAAGGCCTGTGCCTTCTTTCCCACCACCCTGTTCCTGCTGTGATAAACTGACCAGCAGTTGGGTGGCAATAAACCAGCATCCCTCAGCTTTGAAGCTATTGCGGAGAGATCAGATATCCCTCAGGTAGAGCAACCATGAAATTATGCAGAACGAGAACAGCTGCCACCCTCCCAGATAGGCTTCTCCTTCTCCTTCCTGAGCACATGGGGAAGTCATGATCCTGTGTTTGACATTGCAGCTTGTTGCCATGGAAACAATGGGTGCCCTGGACGGATGATGGGGATGATTATTGCAGGACAGGATCAAGGGACAAAGCAGCCATGAGCAGGAGAGTGAGAGGATAAACAGGAGGAGGAGGAGGAGAGGAGAGGAGGAGGAGGAGGACGTGGAGTGTGGATTAAATGTGGAGGATGACAAGAGGGGGGAGCTTTGGGTGGCACACACACAAGCCCTCTCCTGGCTCCTGAAACACACTGTAATCTAAGAACTGCGGCCTCAGCACAGCAACACTGCCAAAGGACAAAGAAAGGGAAACACACCACCGAGATTCAGAGCTGCCAGTTGGACCAGGCCCTATGCCAGAAAAGGAGAGCAGAGAGCATAAGACAAAGGGGAAAGAAGCACACACACAAAACCCAACCACCTATGATCTCAGCCCATTTCATAGCCGAAGATGCTGCCAGAATGCGCTCTGGCCTCTATAACCAGAGATAAAACACTTCCCCCGAAGAGGAAGCAATATAGAGCCCACAAAGCACAGGGAAAGGATGTGATTAAGCCCACAAGTCAGCCCTGGCTTCTGTCACGGGGCCATCTTTGGCTCTACTGCAAATGGCACAGTTGCTAATTCCTTAGATGGAACCATCAAGCGGCTACACTAAGGTTAGGGATACTGCAAGATGTATGAACACTCTTACTATTAACACACCATACACTAAACTAAACAATCTTGATAACGCTAGGCATCGTATCAATGACCTTCACTATTTTTCTAGTGGGGGCCACTTTGGCAAAAAGCCTTCAGTGTGAGAACCATTTCCCACGGCTCTGACACTCCATGCAGTGCTGCATTTTCCCCAGTGTCGAGGGGTGGTGGCGGTGGCGGAGGGGCAGGGACAGAACCAGGAAAAAAGAGCCTTGTCATTCTCCAATGCCACCATGGAAGGTGTGCATGGAGCACTTTCCCTGCAAAGCTCTATGGAGAAAGTACTGGGAAGGACTACATTTCCCAGCGCTCCATGCATGTCTTCCAAGATGGCACTGGGGCTTGAGAGGGCTCCGTTTCCCTTAAAGGAGCCTCACAGGCACTGCGGGAAAGTGCAGCACTTCACAGTGGGAACAGTGGTGTGGGCTGAAGCTATGCACAGGCCCTATTAGAGAGATGCATTTGGGGTTGATGGGAGTTGCCATTGGCTCCTGGACATTGAAATGAAGAACACCAGGACAGGGACTGAGAGAAGCCACAGAGTCAGTGAAGACAGCAACGCTAAGGAATGAACACAACAATTTTATTCCAAAAGGGACCTTAGGACCAGTAGTTTGGCTTATGAGATAATGGATACAATTAGAGGTTTGGATGTGGGAGAGACTTGGGTTCAAATCCCTCCTCTGCCATAGGGATGTGCACGAATCGCAATGCGGTCACTGATTCGAAGCACAGCCCCGGGCACCTTTAAAAGGGAGGAGAGCAGGTCCGTACCTGCTCCTCTACTGCTCGCTGCTGCTTCCTGCTATGGCTGCGCTCCTCCCAGCTGCCCTCACATGGTGGTGGCACGCACATGGCCACCGCGCATGAGCGAGAGCAGATGTGGGGAGCGCCACCACAGCAGGGAGCTGCAGCGAGCAGTAGAGGAGCAGGTACGGACCTGCTCTCCTCCCTTTTAAAAGTGCCCAGGCTATGCTTCGAATCAGTGATCAAACCACGATTCGTGCACATCCCGACTCTGCCACAAAGTTCATTGAGTTACATTTATATCCCGCTTTTCCTCCAAGGAGCCCAGAGTGGTGTACTACATACTTGAGTTTCTCCTCACAACAACCCTGTGAAGTAGGTTAGGCTGAGAGAGAAGTGACTGGCCCAGAGTCACCCAGCAAGTCTTATGGCTGAATGGGGATTTGAACTCGGGTCTCCCCAGTCCTAGTCCAGCACTCTAATCACTACACCACACTGGTGCATAACCTGACAAAAGGTCTTTACACCGATACGTGATAAAGAAGGTAAGAATTATAGGGCAGTGTACACTGAAAAATCAAAACAATTAATAATAATTTTACTTGTATCTTATTGCGACAAGATCCAAATCTTGACAAACTTCCTCCTTCACATCAGTGTTGTAAGCTGAGGCAGTACTACTGTGTCCAGGTTAATAAAGGCACATACAGATTCCTCTGCTGCCTAGAGTCCAGAGAGTCAAGCCATTAACAATCTGGGTTCGGTCCTGGTTTATCAGTATTTTTCAACACTTCAGTTCAAATCTGATTCAGATATTAACTTTCAAAAGTGGTTTGGGAAGTGGCTCAGACCCTTTGAACCAGTTACCATTTAATGCATAATCATTAAAAAAAAACCCTTCTGTTTGCAATGAAACTCTGCAAAATGAATACAATGGCAACTATTTACCGTGAGAAAACATATGTGTACATTTTAAATGGTTTGTTTTGGATGTTTTCACAAACAAAAGAAGTAAGGCTAAAGAAACTGGGAAATACCTGAAGATACGGCAGCAAGGAGGAGAGGCAACACCAAGGAACACAAGACGCTTCTGGCCTCAGTTGAAGAACCCTCCAACAGCTTGTGGGTGGACCCAGCAGCGCATTCCAACGAGCCAGAAGGAACTGAAGCACAGCTGCCTCTGCTTCCTGGCAGCTCCAGATGTGCCTCTCTCTTTCATTCCACCCTGCCCTGGCATTAACCAGAGCTGTGCTGCCATGCAGGCTGGCCATCTGTCAGGTAGAGCTGTGCGGGCTGATGAATGGCCAACATGCAGGCAGTGCAGCTCTCATTAATGCCAAGGCAGGGCGGAATGAGCCGCAACTGCCCAGAGGACTGCCTTCAGACGGCTCGCTGGGATATATAGCTGCTCCAAATATAGCTAAAGCGGAGAAGATCGGGCTACAAGAGCACTGACCTGGAAAAGTGCACCAGGCCGTGCATGTTAAAATTTACAAGGCCTTTGAATATGTGCAGATTTTATACTCCTGCTCAGGTCACGCTAATGTACCAAAACCACTCAGAGTGACGCTTGCTAGAGAGCCAAATTATACCCAGTGGCCACATTCAAAGCTCCCGCAACCAACTGTTTGGTTTGCAGCTCAGTCCACAGCAGCAGTTCAAGTTAAGGTGGTAGCACCTCTTTTGGATATGCAAGCAACATCCAGTTGTGCCACAGAACTGTCCTGCCTGGATCCCCTTATTGCTCTGCCAGTGCTGCCCCCATGCCATACAAGGTGCCATGATTGTGCAGTCTGGAAAACCCTGTAACACATTCACACACCTCTGGCTAAAAGTCAACGCAGAGTGACAAAGCTGTTTGAATCCACTGGTAAAGATCTCCAAATGTGGAGGCTATGAAGATTTTGCTAGGATCCCCCTCAATCCATCCGGGAACAGAAAACCCTCTGGTCCTGTCAGACTGTGCACAATATAGCCGTGTTTGTAGCATGTCCCTGCAGTGAACACTGTGACATCTGCAAAGGAGCCACCCTTCTCCATACGCAGCGAGAACACGTGCTGTGGTTAATCAGAGCTTTCCAGAACTTTTCAGTACCGCCTCCTTGTACCTTTACAGGCTCATGTCCCACCTTCAGACATCTCTGTGTTCATACCTGGTAGCGACACAGCAAACCAGTCTGCCACATCAGAGTGTGAATGGGCCAGAACCTTTGCTAGAGTTTATCTTTAATTCTACCAGTCACACCACAAACCACTCAGACCTGTCTAGCTGCAGCCTTGTCATCTCACCCACTGCATGCCTTACCTCCTTGGCATGGCTCTACGAATGGGATTGCAGGCAGAAGTCCCTCTCGGCCCCAACTTGGGAGGTGCCAGGGAAGGAACTTGGAATCTTCATGCATGCAGATGCTCTTCCCAGAGTGGCCCCACCCCCTAAGGGGAATTTCTTACAGGGCTCACATGTAGTCTCCCATTCAAATGCAAGCCAGGGCTGACCCTGCTTAGCAAAGGGGACCATTCATGCTTGCCACCACAAGACCAGCTCTCCTTCCTTATTTCCCAGTACTCCCCATGCACCTTTCCATGCGCCTTCCAAGATGCCCAGGACTCTGAACACTCCGTGAGGCCAGGGGCAATGTGCAGATGATTCAGCTTTGACACTTTTGACATCGAATCTTTGCACAAGCCTAGCAGACACAAACAGCTGCCCTTCCAAACATGTCAGGTTCTGCTTGGGCTTAGGCTCTACACGCTGCTACCCCTTGTGGCAAATCATCACACTGCAGTAGTCCTGGACCCCTAGCCTGGCCCTGCTCAGCTGGACTAGTCATCGGCTTCCTTTCTAATCAGGAAGAATATGGAAACTTTGTGCCTCAAACTAGCCTTGTCTTCGAATCAAGGTCTGCTTACTTCCTTGCTCAGTGTGAGCACTGTAAGATATTCCCCTCAGGGGATGGACGGGCCGCTCTGGGAAGAGCAGAAGGTTTCAAGTTCCCTCCCTGGCTTCTCCAAGACAGGGCTGAGAGAGACTCCTGCCTGCTAACTTGGCAAAGAAGCACCTTTTAACGTAGTGATTCTCTTTATTTAGCAACAGGAGAGTAACTGGCCCTCTCCACCTCCAGCACAGCACCTCCAGTGACTGTTGCTGGTGTCTATCTTATGTTTCTTCTTAGATTGTTTCTTTTAAATTGTCTATCTTATGTTTCTTTTGAGATTGCCCCTTGGAAGACAGGGATCCATCTTATTTATTTGTTATTTCTTTGTGTAAACCGCCCTGAGCGATTTTTGGAAGGGCAGTATAGAAATCGAATGAATGAATGAATGAATTCCTGCCTGCAACCTTGGAGAAGCCGCTGTCAGTCAGTGAAGACAATACTGAGCTAGATAGACTCAGTATATGGTGGCTTCCTGCATTCAGTTTGACCTCTGATATATTCCTGACCTTTGGCTACAGGTTTGTCCCCTGACTGACCACCCAGCTGGACCTTTGGTGAATCTATTTTGCTGGGTCCTGGCCCTCTAGTCCTGCATCCTCTAGACTAGCTGCCCGCGATCCAGTGATGACAGAATGCAGCACGAATATTAAATGATTCCAAAGAAGAGCAAGAATTTCTAGAATGTCTATCCTATTCAAACAGTCCCAATTTGCACCCCTCTTGGAATCATTTGGGATTTCCAGAGAGCAGCACCACCCAAGAAAGGAGAGAGATACCAGTTTCCATGGAAGAGAGTCATTCTGCTCAACAGATGCCCCCTTTCAGAGAGATGCAAAGGAAATCCAGAGGGAGGAGGAATAGAGCAGCCATCTGCCGTGGAGCTGGCGCAGCACGGCTTTAAAAGAAGGCTGGCACCTCCCAGCAGGTTTAGATTGCACTGCTGCATGGGCACTACAGCAAAAGACAGGTCCAGGATAAAATTGATTCACCCAAGGGCTTAAGGTACAACATCTAAGCTCAAGATGGGTGGCACAGCGGGGAAATGCTTGACTAACTAACAAGCAGAAGGTTGCCGGTTCGAATCCCTGCTGGTACTATATCGGGCAGCAGCAGTGATATAGGAAGATGCTGAAAGGCATCATCTCATACTGCATGGGAGGAGGCAATGTATTCTACCAAATACCTCCTGTATTCTACCAAAGAAAACCACAGGGCTCTGTAGGCGCCAGGAGTCGAAATCGACGGAACACTTTACCTTTTACTGCAAACTAGAATCAGTGCTATATCAGTGTGATATATAAAGGGGTTGGCTTCAGAGCCATCTGCTTTTCCACTTAAGAGCTGGAACTAATTTGCTGCCGAAAACTCCCCTCCTGAATTTGATGATGAATATTCTACGACAAATAGGATGAATATTTATATACCGCTTTTTAACCAAAGTTCCCAAAGCAGTTTATATAGATATACATAAAATGGCTCTCTGTCCCCAAAGGGTTCACCGTCTTAAAGAGAAACATAAGATAGACACCAGCAACAGCCACTGAAGGGATGCTGTGCTGGGGATCGTTAGGGCCAGTTGTTCTCCCCTCTGCTAAATAAAGAGAATCGCCACTTCTCTGCAAATGGGGCAACTATTTGCTATTTTGTCACTTCTGTAAAAGTTTCTAAACCTCACATTCAGATTACTGGAAACAGAGGAAGCTGCCAT
The DNA here is from genome assembly GCF_027244095.1 of Hemicordylus capensis. Lineage (NCBI taxonomy): Eukaryota > Metazoa > Chordata > Lepidosauria > Squamata > Cordylidae > Hemicordylus > Hemicordylus capensis. Next base: position 17,613,717 of record NC_069664.1, on the reverse strand, counting down.
ATACTGAGTCAGACCATTGATCTACCTAGCACAGTTTTGTCTTCACAGACTGGCAGCAGCTTCTCCAAGGTTACAGGCAGGAACCTCTCTCAGCCCAATCTTGGAGATGCTGCCAGGGAGGGAACTTGGAACCTTCTGCTCTTCCCAGAGCGGCTCCATCCCCTAAGGGGAATATCTTACAGTGCTCACATCAAGTCTCCCATTCAAATGCAACCAGGGCAGACCCTACTTAGCTAAGGGGACAAGTCGCGCTGGCTACCACAAGGCCAGCTCTCCTGCAATGTGTTGTACCTGGCACTGCCTTTAAAAACAGTTTGGAAACTGCAGTTGGTCCAAAATAGGACTGCAAGGTATTAATGTGGACTGGGTGGTTTGATCACATTATGCTGGTGCTTCGTCAGTTGCACTGGCTCCCAGTCTGTTTCTGGGTCCAATTTAAATTGCTGGTGGTAAACTTTAAGGCCCTAAATGACTTGGGACCAGGTTACCGGAAAGAGTGCCTTACCCCATATGTAAGGCCTTAAAATCCTCTACAGAGCACTGCTTCGAGCAAACCCACCAAATGAGACAAGGCTGGTCGCTACTAGGAAGAGGTCCTTTTTGCGAGTGGCACCCCGTTTATGGAATAGCCTCCACAGTGAGGTTCCCTAACACCATCACTATGTTCTTTTAGTTACCCGAGAAAGACCTTTTTATTCACCCAGGCTTTTTAAAAAAAAAAAAAGTTCATATTTACAAAATTTATATTTACAAAATATCATATTTTATTGCCTTTTTTTCTTTTTCTTTTTTCCATTGTTGTGCTATTGTTTTACTTTGTGAGTCGCTCAGAGAACAATGGCTATGGAGCAGGTACATACAAATATTTATTGTTATTAGATAGCAAATATTCTGCAACTACAAAACACTTCTGCAGTTGTATAAACAAACTATATAAATAGTTCTGCGACTCTTTGCCTCATCAACCCTAGTGCAGGATGGAGCTTTGTGTGAAAATGTGGCCCCAAATGTAAGGTGTGATGTGTCCAAGCAATTCAGAAAACAAAGGGCAAACAGTGTGTGGTCCCAGAGTAGCACTGGAAATTTCTGGTGAGGTTCTTCTTATGTCTTAACTCCACATCCAAAGACCTTTGCACCTGAGTTCCTCACTGAAATTATGCAGGGTTAGAGAATGACATTTCTTTAACTAAAGGGATGGAGAGAGAAAAGATAAGTGATATTAACAGGATGGTTCTCCGTGGGTTGAAACTGCATTTCTTCCAGTTTCAATCTGGGCCAAGTTAAAATAACCACCCATGTCCCAGATACAGCACCGGCCTTTGTCTCAGGGACAATGGTGGCTGGAGATTAGGGCTCGGCAGTTATATATATATATATTTCTCTGAGGCGTACCTGTCGCTAATCCCATGCGTGGCAGCTCTCGCGAGAGTTCACGAGCAGCTGCCGATTCACGACAGAGACGGGTGGAAAGAAACTGCTGGCCAGGAGAACAGCCACCAGCGGGGAGAAGAAATGGGTGAACAAGTAGGCCGTCCGCCGAAGGAGAACAAACTGGGGCTGAAGCAGGGGTGTGTGTGTGAGAACAAAATGAAGGGGGGGGGAGACAGGGAGAACTAGGGGTGCAGAGGCTCTGCGCCAGGTCAGCTAGTTTATTTTATTGCAAGATTTAATATACTGCCCAATCCACAGACTCAGCGTGGTACACGGCCAGAACAGCATCCAAGATTTAAAAACAACAATAACAAAACTACTTAAATTAAGGAGCAAACGCCTGGCAGAAAAGAAACGTCTCCCATAAGGATTTAAAGACTGAAAGGGAGGAGGCAGACTGAATCTGGGGAGGGGAAGAGAGTTCCAGAGCAGGGGGGCAGCTAAAGGAGAAAGCCCTTCTACGGGCCCTAGTACTATGGAACTCTCTGAGACCGGGGCCAAAGAAGGGCAACCTGAGACAATCTCACAGGGTGGGACAGGACTGGTCAGGAGAGGCCGTCCTGAAGGTAAAGAAGTGCTAAGCCCTGAAGGGTTTTTAAGGTGAGAACCAGCACTTTGAATTGGACCCTCAGCTCCTCGCAGTCTGGCCTGTGAGGTGCTTCTTGCTCTGAGGTAAAGCTTCAGGCCGGATGCAGGTAGCCAGGGGATTGGAGCCCCCCAATTCCTCTCTAGCAGCTTACAGGGAGTTGGGTACCTGCGAGTGACTCCGTAAGCCCCTGCTGGCGTCTCTCAGACCTTCTCCTCTGAGCTCCCGCTCTGGCTGGAATTTATTTATTTTAGGTAAAGCCAAACATCCTCCCCCTCACATAACCCTCCGCATTCTCTTTAGTTGCAAGCCCTACTCATACATTACGCCTGTACGTGCTTAACTGTCTGTGCACAAGAGGCTGTATAACACAAGTACATGTTTTTGTGTGAATGACTGCACAAATTTTCATTTACCTGAAAATTACCTGAAGAAGTGGAAGTTAACCCTGTGTGTGAGCCATGACCTGGAGAGCTGGTCTGGTGGTAGCAAGCATGACTTGTCCCCTTAGCTAAGCAGGGTCTGCCCCAGTTGCATATGAAAGGGAGACTAGAAGTGTGAGCACTGCAAGAGATTCCCCTCAGGGGATGGAGCTGCTCTGGGAAGAGTATCTAGGCTCCAAGTTCCCTCCCTGGCAGTATCTCCAAGATAGGGCTGAGAGAGATTCCTGCCTGCAACCTTGGAGAAGCCGCTGCCAGTCTGTGAAGATAATACTGCGCTAGATGGACGGTGGAATGACTCAGTATATGGCAGCTTCCTATGTTCCTATGACTACTCTGAGGGAGAAGTTCATTTTAAAAGTAAACCTGGGTACAGGCCCCCTCAGATGCAGGGTACAGATTGGAAGCATACCACAGGACATGCACCGAATTTAATGTGAGATTATTACGACTATAAATATCTATATACCATTTGTCAACAAAATTCTCAAAGCAGTTTACATAGAAAATAATGAATAAGATGGTTCCCTGCTTCAAAAGGGCTTCAGAGAGTTACTTGTGGGGGCGGGGGTGGGGCGGGATTCCTTCAATCCTATCCTGAGGCAAACATGTATCTGCGGAGGGGGAAGTGGAAAGGAGGGCTATGCCTCCAGGGTTATATTTTATTGCAGTCTTTGACAAATAACTGGCATGTAGAAATATTTGATTACTTGGCTATACTGGATAGCTGATATCTCCTTTACTGGATGTCAGAAGTAAATGAGCAAACCTTGCATTCTGAAGTGACATTTCAATTTCGAAATTCAGATTTTTGAGGTTAAAATTCAGCACCCACGTTTTCAAACCTTGTTGGGTTTCAGGTTTTCTGACGTTATGACGCTGCTCTTGTTCAAGAGCCAAGTAAGGCCTCAAATAGACAAGAGGACTACTTTATCCTTAAGAGTTAGCAAAAAGATGCATGTTCCCAGGTGTCTGCAGCAGTGCCAACAATTCTCTCTCTCTCTCTCTCTCTCTCTCTCTCTCTCTCACTCTCACTCTCACTCTCACTCACTGTTCCCTCTAAGCGAGATTCCCAGATGTTGTTTACTACAACTCCCAGAATCCCCAGCTGCAATGGCTTTTGCTTGGGAATGCTGGGAATTGTAGTCAACAACATCTGGAATTCCCTGTTAGAAGGAATGCCGTTTGGAGGTCTTCAATCCTCTGCTCTGTTCGGAAAACTGCTACTGCATGAGGTGGACTGTTCCACTATCAAACAGCTCTTACTGTTAGGAGATCCTTCCTAATGTCTAGCCTAAATTTGCTTCCTTGTACTTAATGTATTGACTGTGCAAATGTATTGACTGTGCAAGGTTCTGTACACAGCCGTTGAGCAGCAGTATGGGCATTATTTCCAAGGGCCATGCTGTTGCACCACAAAAGCCATGCAGTGTTTGTGTTGTGCAAGAGCGCATTTGTGCAACTTCATACATGCTGTGATACAACGTGCACAGCAGCTTGGGCAGTACGTGAACCACTAGTCCTAGTCCTGACCATCCGGAGCGACAAAGGACAAGCCTACTACTCCTTCTGGGGATGGAGCCACAGCTCAATGGTGCAGTGTCGGTTTTGTAGGTTAAAGGTTCCCGTTTCAATCCCTAGCATCTCCAGGTTTTCAATTCTATTCGATTCAATTTTATTTTATCTATTTATTACATTTATATACCGCCCCATCCAAATGGCTCTGGGCAGTGCACACCAAAAAACCAGACCAAGTGGATGGGTTTTAAGGGCTCTCCTGAAGGCCAACCATCAACTAAACTCGATAAACAAACAAACTCAAACTACAGATTTCTGCCGGAAGAGCATTCCACAGCCCAGGAGCAGCTACAGAGAAGGCCCGCCTTTGAGTTGCCACTGGACGTACTGGTGGTAACTGGAGACGGACCTCCTCAGATGACCTTAACTTGTGGTGGGGATCATGCAGAAGAAGGCACTCTCTAAGGTAGCCTGGACCTAAGCTGTTCAGGGCTTTAAAAGAGGGGCATTCATAACGCCTCCTCCCTTCTGTCCTTTAAGAAGCTTCTGAAAACATCTATTTTGCTAGACTTTTCATTTTTAGTGTGGAGGTTCCCCCCTCCCCGCCCCATCTTCATTGTTGTTTTAATTTATGTAAAACGCCTCGAGTCTAAGAAAATCAGGCAGTCAACAAATTTGCTAAATAAATAAATATAAATAAATAAAAGTAATAACCAGCACTTTGTATTTTGCCCAGGGACATATCGACAGCCAGTGCAACTGTTTTAAAACAGGCATAAGAAGATCTCTCTTTGTTACCCCAGAGACCAGTCTGGCTGCCGCATTTCGAACTAACTGAAGTTTCCGAACAACGTACAAAGGCAGCCCCATGTAGAGTGCATTGCAACAGTCAAACCTGGAGGTTGCCAGCTGATGCACCACTGTTTTGAGGTCTTCAAGGAATGGACACAGCTGCCGAATCAGCCAAAGCTGGTAGAAAGCACTCCTGGCCATAGCCTCCACCTGAGATACCAGGGTGAGGCCTGGGTCCAGGAGTACCCCCAAGCTGCGTACCTGGAGGTAGGCCTGGGAAAGCCTCTGGCCTGAAACCTTGCAGAACCTCTACCAGTCATTGTAAACAATACTGAACTAGATGGATCAATGGTCTGCCTCGGTATAATGCAGCTTCCTATGATTCATAGCCATCAGGAGAACAATTTGTTATGGGGCGGCTAACAATAAAGTTTATTAATTATTATTTTCATTATTGTTATTGTTATTAACAGAGGAAGCTGCCTTATACCAAGTCAGACCATTGGTCCATCTAGCTCAGTATTGTCTACACAGACTGGTCCTATATTCTACGTGACAGCCCTTCAGATATTTGAAGCCTGATATCATATCTCCCCTAAGTCTTCTCTTCTCCAGGTTAAATATACCCAGTCCCTTCCATCAGTCCTCATTTGACTTGGTTTCCAGAACCCTCACCAACTAAGGAGAGGGAAACTAACACAACACTGGCTACCACCGCGTGATCCCTAAATCCTAGTTAATTATATTTCATCCGCAGAGGGCCAAAGAGCTATGATGGCAAACCACCCACTGATGTGGGTAAACATAACTCAGGGATTCCCAGCCTTGCTGGGAGTGATGGGAGTTGTAGTCCTACAACATCTGGAGAACCAAGGTTGGGAAGCCCTGGTCCAGATGATGGGTTGCCCCCATTTTAATCTCCATAATGGTTTGGAGACTGGCCTGTTGTTTTTATTAAAGGGAGAAAAGGGTAAAATGACTGCAGCTTTATCATACTACACGATACATAGTATATTATCGTAGTACAAGGTTCCCCTGCTAACTGAGCAAAGAGGCACCTTTTTAAAGTGGAGATTCTCTTATATCTAGCAGGGGGAGAGCAACTGGCCTTATTTATTTATTATTATTGTTTACACAGTCAGACAGGTGTTATTGACTGGTTTGTTTTATCCAGACATCGAGTCCTTCCCAAGGACCTGGGATGGCTGAATTTTATTATCAATGTTGTTGCTGTTGTTATTATAGATATCATCACAGAATATAGGTTGTTGCCAGTAATGTTGCTTTTTGTAATTGGCTGATGGTGATTTCTGTGGCCCCGATGGTGTCGAGGTACTCTTCAAGGTCTTTTGGAACTGCACCCAAGGCGCCAGTTACTACTGGGATTATTTTGGTCTTTTTCTGCCACAGCCTTTCCATTTCAATTTGTAGATCTTTGTATTTTGTGATTTTTTCCATTTCTTTTTCTTCTATTCTGCTATCCCCTGGTATTGCTATGTCGATTATTTTAACTTGTTTTTCTTTCTTCTCAACTACAGTTATATCTGGTGTACTGTGTGGCAGATGTTTGTCTGTTTGTAGTCGGAAGTCCCATAATATTTTTGCATCTTCATTTTCTACAACTTTTTCAATTGTATGGTCCCACCAATTTTTCGCTACAGGTTTATTAATTATTATTATTATTATTATTTATTCGATTTCTATACCGCCCTTCCAAAAATGGCTCAGGGTGGTTTACACAGAGAAATAACAAATAAGATGGAACCCTGTCCCCAAAGGGCTCACAATCTAAAAAGAAACAAGATAGACACCAGCAACAGTCACTGAAGGTTCTGTGCAGGGGGTGGATAGGGCCAGTTACGCTCCCCCCTGCTAAATAAAGAGAATCACCACGTTAAAAGGTGCCTCTTTGCCAAGTTATCCATCCCCAGCACAGCATCCCTCCAGTGGCTGTTGGCTGGTGTCCATCTTATGTTCCTTTTTAAGATTGTGAGCCCTTTGGGAACAGGGAGCCATTTTATTTATTTATTTATTTATTTGATTGTTTACATATCTATGTAAACCCCTTAGGGAACTTCTGTTGAAAAATGGTATATAAATATTTGTCGTATTCATACATACAGCCCAATTATAAGCACACCTAATTTCATCTAAGAGGTTAGGTGCACCTCTTGATATCAATTGGCTAAGTGTCGTGAACTTATTCAGGACTGCATCCTTCAAGATACAGCAAGCGGCCCAGTAATTTGTTGGTTTTTTAAAGATGATGTGCAGCACAATCCTAAACTAGCGCTGCTGAGCTCAATGAGACTCATTCCCTAACAAGTGTGTTTAAGATTCTCACCTCCATGCGATTTCAAAGAACTGTCAGTGCTTTACATGCCTTTAAAAAGGCTTCAATGGTTAATTACACTCACTGTTAAAATGGGGGGTGAAGGGTGCTAGTCCTTTAGCGTCAGCTTCCATCTGTTAATGTATTAAGATAGAAACTAGCACCCTTTCCATTTTTCTTCTCTCTTCCGCCCCTTTATTTTTGCTGTGTTCCCTCGCTGCAGACCACTGCAGTCTCTAAGAGACTGTAGCAGTTTCTCTTTCCTGGCTTCTTCATCATTCACATTCCTTGCTTCTAAACAATCTCTGGTTTCACATATTCCTTGAGGCGTTGGGACCAGAACTGCATGTGTTATTCTCCAGAAATATAGACCATTGGTTTCATAACAGCACCACCAAGTTCTTTACAATATTCTTTATTTCAGTATACCCCAGCACAGAGTTTGGACAGCTCTGTAGGATGCTGCATGGCATCTTGAGCAGGGGACTGTCTCAAAATGTCTATCTAAACCATTCTTAAAGCCATCCAAGTTAGTAGCAGAGAATTCCATAGGTTAATTACACATTGTGGGGAAAAGTACTTCCTTTTGTCTGTCCTAAACTTCTTGGCAACGTCCTGATTCCCCAAACTATGGTCTGGATGTAATCATAAATGGTCCATGGCCAGCATGTGGAACGACTATTCACAGAATGCCATGGCAATCTGCCTAACCTACTACAATGCAATGTATCCTTAGATTAACATTTACTCCCTCTCTGTTTATTATTCTAGGACAGCAGTGATGTCCTGTGGACCAAATCAAGCCGTCTAAGCAACTTCATCAGTTACCACTTCAGTCAAGATGCAGTAACAAAAGATTGTGCATGAGTTCATGTATAAGGAAAAGCAATGGCAACCCTGCATGTGCATTAATATGCATTTTACTATACTGTAGCGCTATAGTGTGGTCTCATATGTACTCTGAAAAAGCAAATCAATGACTTCATACCATCGAAGGGCTTGTGCTCTAGATCTGTAGAGCCCTTACTACTAAGTGATGCCAACTTTATAATAATAAAGCCTGGACATACATGGAGGTGTTTGGATAGTCCTGGCTCTCAACCAGTGTCTAGAAAACAGTACGACCCCAAAGAGAGAAGCTGGCCATCCCTGCCCTAGAGCAGGACTTGGCAAATCCCAGGTTCCGGGGAGCCATGGCACCTAGAAATTTAACCATGGTGCCTAGACTAGTACACACCCATTGTAAAAGAACTGTACTGGCTGCCAATAGGTTTCTGAGCGAGATACAAAGTATTGGTTATTATCTATAAAGCCTTGGGTCCAGGGTACTTAAGAGAGTGCCTCCTTTGTCATGAACCTTGATGCCTATTAAGATCATCTGGAGAGGTCTGGTTACGGTTGTGACCAGCTTGTTTGGTGGCAAATTGGCACCGGACATTCTCCGTGGCTGCCCTGGGGCTTTGGAATATTCTCCATCTCTGACTGCTTTTTGGAAGACCCTGAAGACACGCCCGTTTTCTCAGACTTTTAACTGGAATTATTTTTAAACTGTTTAATTGTTTTTATCCCATGAAACTGTTAAGTTTTTAGTCTGTGAAACTGTTGTGTTTTTACTCTGTTTTATATTTGTTGTGTTTTAAATTGGGTACACCGCCTAGAGATACACATGCCAGGCGCTATATAAATGTTATAAATACATACATACATAAAGGATACAGAGGTAGTGTTCATAAAATCTTTATTTGTCCCAGGCAACCCTGTTTCTGTTCTAAGTATGTTGCTTATAAAAGGGATGAAGATACGCCCATTTACGCTCTCCCTCCCCAATGTTTATCACTAAGTTTGGTAATTCTGTCATTCTGGCTCCTAAATGTTTTGGGCTGCCTCCCAGATCCAAAGAAAATTTGTCAAAGCCTGGCCTGGAAGAAGCCAAGTGTCCATTACAGGAATGAGCAGCTGGTGGCCCACAGTCTGCCCATCTTCTAGGGGCTACCCATTCAGCCAAGACAAAAAGAGAGCCAGGCTTGTGGTAGCATTTCTCATTTATATATATGTATGAATGAAAAATAAAGTTGTGCCGTCGAGTCGGTGTCGACTCCTGGCGACCACAGAGTCCTGGGGTTGTCTTTGGTAGAACACAGGAAGGGTTGACCATGGCCTCCTCCCACGCAGTATGAGATGATACCTTTCAGCATCTTCCTATATCGCTGCTGCTCTATATAGTCTGGGAAACATACCAGCCGGGATTCAAACCAGCAACCTCTTGCTCCCTAGGAAAGTTACTTCCCCGCTGCGCCATTAAAAGTAAAGTGTGCCGTCAAGTCGATTTCGATTCCTGGCCCCCACAGAGCCCTGTGGTTTCCTTTTGGTAGAATACAGGAGGGGTTTACCATTGCCTCCTCCTGTGCAGTATGAGATGATGCCTTTCAGCATCTTCCTATATTGCTGCTGCCCGATACAGCAGAAGTGGGGATTCGAACTGGCAGCCTTCTGCTTGTAAGTCAAGCATTTCCCCACTGTGCCACTTAAGGGGTACGCTGGTGTGTGATAGTTACTGGTGTGTACCAGATTTGTAGCCAATACAGGAGAAGGCTTTTACAGCCCAGAGATTCAACTGTTCCAGTAATTAGTCAGGGTCACTGTGAGTATAGTTTGAGTTACTATTGCCGCAGATCGAGCAAGCAGAGAGACAGACACGGAAAGGCGCCGTAATAGCCCTGAGACAACTATATACACATAGCAACTCCTGCCACATCTTGTCACCTGCCAGCACCTCACAGTGCCCAAGGTTCCCCAAATATATTTATTTATTTTAAATATTTGCGGTATATCCTGCCTTTTCAAAGAAGCTTCTAAGCAGTGATGTCGTTGCCCGTTCAGAAGTGCCGGCGCTCTCCATGACATCCCTCATGGCCATGCCCACCCCAACAGCCAGAGAAGCCGAGAAGTACCAGCACTCCCATCCCTGAGCCTCCCCCCTCCACTACACACCTGCATCTAAGCCAGCTAACACAAGCAAATCAATTCACAATGAAAACCATAGGTTAGACATATCCATGATATCCCTTAAACACACACACACACACACACACACACACACACACACACACACACACGGGGAAAGCAATTACACAACAGAAAAGAACACAGAGGGGAAAAAACACATCACTCCAGGAAAACCTGGCGAGAATAAAAATATTTTGACTTGGTGCCTAAACGTTTACACACCGATTGGGGTTGCACAACAGTCACGGAGGATGGAATTTCACAACCAAGGTTCTACCAGCAAAAGCCTATCTGTAGTTGCCACCTAATTACCCTCTGGGAATGTCTCTAGTACTCGACACATGGCCTTTTCTAAACTCCTGCTGCTCCCAAACACTCTCTGAGCACCCTGACTCACTTACTGAGATACCGCATTTCCAAAAAAGCTCTAACCCTTCTATGCCTCTCTTCTCCACTCTCTGCAGAAACTCCATATTCCTGCAACCTAGGGTTGTTTTGTTTTGTTTTTAAAAACATTTTATATCCCACTCTTCCTCCAAGGAGCCCAGAGCAATGTACTACATACTTGAGTTTCTCCTCACAACAACCCTGGGAAGTAGGTTCGGCTGAGAGAGAAGTGACTGGTACAGAGTCACCCAGCAAGTCTCATGGCTGAATGGGGATTTGAACTCGGGTCTCCTCGGTCCTAGTCCAGCACTCTAACCACTACACCATGCAGGGTTGCCAACTGTCCCTCATTATCCAGGATGTCCCTCATTTCAGGGATGAAATGTTGGTCCCTATAGGGTCAGCATTTGTCCCTCATTTATTCAATAGCATATAATTCCATTACATATACGTCAATGATACTCAGGCTCTTGATTACCTCTGCATACGCCTCCCAGTGCCTCCCACCCCAGCCCGCCCCCACAAACTTGTGTCCCTCGTTCTGGAACTTGTGGCCCTCATTCTGGCAATGAAATGTTGGCAACCCTACTGCAACCCTCACAAGCCCCTAACTCTCCATATCAGTTATCATATCAGTTACCTCCGAGTCCCAAATGGCCCCTCAAATGACATCAAAACACACAGAACGGCCAGATTTTGTGCAGGCCCAGATTTGTCACTTGCTATTGCTGCAGCTTTAAAAGAATGCACAATTAACACACTTTAAGTTTCTGATCCTTTGCAGGAAAATCTCACACAGAGCCATGTAACCTCAACATGTTCTGATTCTAGGCAGGGCTTGTGTTTCTCTTGCTGCTATGGATGTTATACTCCTTTCTATTCCAGACACCACTCTTAAGACAGCCAAATTTAATGTGTCCCATCACCATGTTTATATGTGGAGGAGGGAAATGTGCTATACATATTTGAAAATATGCCATTAGGTAGCTTGCATAACATGACATATATAGAGATGAGAAAACCTGCCATCCATATTCAAGTTGCATGCTTAAAGAGGAAAGAGAAAAGACCTTGGATGCCAAGGGTGCTTTCTATCATGCCCCCGAACACACACACTCTGAGGAAAGTGGTAGGCAACCGCCTATAGCAGTAACAGCACATGTGGCTTCCTTCTCATATTTCAATACGATAGATGGATTCTACATGTAATTACTTGGAAGCATGTCCAACCGATTTCACTGGAACTTGCTACCATGTCAAAGTACTTGGGATGACAACCTTTAAGTCAAATGTTTATGGGTTAAAGGAGCCCCTGGTGGTGCAGTGGTAAAACTGCCGCCCTGTAACCAGAAGGTTACAAGTTCTGACCAGGGGCTCAAGGTTGACTCAGCCTTCCATCATTGACACCAACTTGACGGCACTTAATCAAACAATCAATCAAACAAACAAGGAGAGGATTGGGCTGCTTGAGTCCATGTAGTGCTTTGGGAAACCAAAGGTCTCCCTGAAAGCCGCTTTCATGCCTTAGTTTAGAAAGCAAGAGTGCTTCTTCGTGTGCCACTTTGCCAAGTGAATAATTAATTTATGAAAATCACTGCTAGAAGAAGATGGTTGGCTACTGCATGGAGCAAGATGCTGTACTAGATGAATTTCGGGCTTGATCCCGTGAACCAAGCCTGGCTGTGCTGCTGGGTCTGCCCCTGACTGCTTTGGGAGCAACACGTCAACCTGTCCTCAATCCTGGCCTTGCTGATTACATCATAATTAATTTTTAAAAATAAAAATAAAAAGCCATCTATACAGTGACATTTTGGGCTTCATGGAATGAAGGAGAACAGGGCTCTGAAGAAACGTTATAGCAATTAAGGTTGGGAAAGGCAATATACTCTGATGGGAGGGAGAGTTGTGCTAGGGAAGTTAGCCAAGAAAGAAGATCAATCTTCAGACATTACACTGTACATGTGACTGTACATATCGTCTCTATATTTAATTATCTTAACCATACCCGTCGCTAATCTCATGCGTGGCAGATCTCGCGAGAGTTTGCAAGCAGCTGCGGGGATGGGGGAAGAGAACAGCCACGGCAGCTGGCAGAGCTGCACCGATGGGAGGAGGCAGCCAGCTGGTGGAGCTGCACCGGTAGGCAAAGCCGCACTGGCAGGAGGAGGAGGCTGGCCAACTGCAGGAGGTGGTAGCAGGCTGGCCAGCCGGTGGGCAAGTGGGAGGTTAGGTGCTGGTGGGCGGGTGGCGAGAAAACGGCGGCGGCAGGAAACGGCTGGGCCAAACTAGAGGCGCAGATGCACTGCGCCTGGCCCACCTAGTATAAATGATTTTATGTGAATGACTGTACGTGCCATTTATTGTACAGGCCCCCTGGGTACATAGGAACATAGGAAGCTGCCATATACTGAGTCAGACCATTGGTCTATCTAGCTCAGTATTGTCTTCACAGACTGGCAGTGGCTTCTCCAAGGTTGCAGGCAGGAATCTCTCTCAGCCCTCTCTTGGAGATGCTGCCAGGGAGGGAACTTGGAACCTTCTGCTCTTCCCAGAGCGGCTTCATCCCCTGAGGGGAATATCTTGCAGTGCTCACACATGGACCCAGATATGCTTGTACACACATTATGCTGGGCACAGGTACAGCAGTACTCTTCCAATCCGTATCGTGCGTTTCAGGGGCCTGTACCTAGGTTCACTTTTAAAATAAATTCAGATACAGCCATTCACACAAAAACATGTACGAGTGTACAGATAGCTGAACACAGCTACAGCATAATGCCTGAATAGGGCTATTACAATCATCCCTTGCCAACTGCGAGGGTTTTGTTCCGGGAAAACCGCAATACCAGTTGCAGGGGAGCAATGGCAGGAGAGAGGGCAAGCCCTCACCCCCGGCCTGTGGGCTTCTTCTTGAAGGCATCTGGTGGGCCACTGTGTGAAACAGGATGCTGGACTAGATGCTCAATCAGATTTGTCTCCATGGATGCACAGCACCAGACTCATCTTGCAAGGATGAAGTTGGTAGTAGGCATCCAATGGAGCGGGGGGCAGGGTGTGTGAATGAAATATATCTGTTAAGATTTAAGGTACTACAGGAAGAATGTGTGCATGTGTGTTTGCTATGACCAAGTGATGTGGCAACGCCTCTGGAATTGATCGTAAAACTGTGACAGGAGGGGAATATCAAATAAGTAATGATTCCTGAACAGAAGAAAGTCACACATTAACAAAAGCTGCTGCTTTACACTGAATCAGACCATTCATCAGTCCAGCTAGCTCGGTATTGGAGGCAGTGACCGGAAGCTGTTCTCCGAGGTTTCAGGCAGGAGTCTCTCCCAGACCTACCTGGAGCGGTCAGGGATGGAACCTGGGGCCTTCCGCATGCAAAGCAGATGCTCTACCGCTCAGCTATGCCCATAAGAGTACATGGCCTAGCTATCTTAACCATATGAGCCACACTGTGCAATCCAGAGCTTGACAAATCTCAGGTGCCAGGGAACCCTAGTGCCTAGAAATGTAACCATGGTGGCTAGACTAGCATCTCAAATTGTGAGCCCTTTGGGGACAGGGATCTGTCTTGTTTATTATTTCTCTGTGTAAATCGCCCTGAGTCATTTTTGGAAGGACGGTATAGAAATTGAATGAATGAATGAATGAAAATATCAGAGATGGAGTTATTATTTGTTTGATGCAGGCTGCACTGTTTCTGTTCTAAGTATGTTATTTGTAAAGGAGATAAAGAAATGTCCATCATTTAGTCCAGTAATTTTGTCAAGTGTCCACTGTCTGGCTCCTAAATCTTTGGGCTAGCTCCTAGATCCAAAGAAAATGTGTCATGGTCTGGTGCAGTCCAATGCAAGCTTACTCAGAAACAAGCCCCACTAGGTTCAATAGGGCTTACTCCCAGGCAAGTGTGCATAGGACTGCAGCCTCAAATTCTCGCCGATACTACTGATATTATTAAATAGATGGATTAAGACTGTCTCAAAGAAACAGTGACATTGAATATGGAAAACCCTCTAGTGGGGAGAGGTGCCATTTTCCTAGGAGTAACCTACTATCCTGGTTCACACAATCATTTGAATCAAGGTTTAACATGGGTTACTGACATTAGTGTGATTGTGCGCACCCATGCCAAGGTACAAATCTCAGTTTCATCTCGGTCCATAAACCGCTTTGGCAGTGGTTCACACAATCACACCAATGTGGGTAACCCACATTAAACCTAGATTTCAAAGGATTGTGTGAACCAGGCCACTCTCTAAAGGCATTTCCATTTGGTTCCCTAATCAGTGGTGGTTTTGAAAGCCTCAAGGAAGGCAGAAGATTAATGCAGCCATCAACTGGGAAAAGGAAGGGAGATCAGCTGCATCACAAAGGACATAGCACAGAAAGGCCTGTCAGGGCTGGAGCCAGCAGCATAATTCTTTGCTTCTGCCTCTGGCAAGAGCAAGAGCCTGCTGGCGGACATCTGAGCCAGTGACAGGCAGGCCCAGGAATAGCAGCCCATCATCCACCTTTGTGAACCTTTGAGAACCTCAGGGATACAAACTATGTTCCCTCTAACAGGGATTCCCAGATGTTGTTGACTACAACTCCCAGAATCCCCAGCTGCAATGGCTTTCGCCATTGGGGATTATGGGAGTTGTAGTCAACAGCATCTGGGAATCCCTGTTAGAGGGAACACTGGATACAAAGGGACAAAAGGAAATGAGCAACCTCAGCTGTGCCAAGGCTCACACCTGCCTGCTCACAAATCCATTGGCCCTGAGAGCTCTTTCAATCAACCAACGCCCTGACCTCCAGAAGATGACCTGAGCTGTTGCTCAGAGGGAGAGAAGCAAAGGCACTACGCCTGGGTTCCTCCAGATGTTGCTGAATTACAACTCCCAGCATCGCCAGCCATAATAGGTTGCAGCCGGAGCTGCTGGGAGTTGTAGTTCAGCAACATCTGGAGGACCCCAGGTTAGGAACCACTGCACTACAGTACATGATGCTTAACAGCCCTATCACCTTCCACTGTTTATTTTAAAAATCTACAAAGGCTGTGCAGCTTTGGTCCTCCTGCTGCTGTTGGGTCTGCAAACCCCATCATTTCTGACTACTGCCACTGTGGCTGGGAATGGTGGGAGCCATGATCCAACATTGTGCAGTCCTGATGTATAGGCAGCTTTTCGGCAAAAGCTTTCAATTGCGGCAGGCACCCTGGCATTAGAAACGGGTTTAAAAGTTGTGCCGTCGAGTCGGTGTCGACTCGCGGTGACCACAGAGCCATGTGGTTGTCTTGGTAGAATACAGGAGGGGTTTGCCATTGCCTTCTCCCGCGCAGTATGAGATGATGCCTTTCTGCATCTTCCTATATTGCTGCTGCCTGATATAGGAGTTTCCCATAGTCTGGGAAACATACCAGCGGGGATTCGGACCAGCAGCTTCTTGCTCCCTAGGCAAGCATTTCCCGCTGCGCCACTGAAGGTGTCAGAAACAGGTTTAGTCAAGGCTAAATGCTCCCTGCCTCCAGTGTTCCCTCTAATAGGGATTCCCAGATTTAGTTGACCACAACTCCCAGCTTCCCTAGCTGCAATGGCCTTTGGCTGGGAATTATGGGAGTTGTAGTCAACAACATCTGGGAATCCCTGTTAGAGGGAACACTGCCTGCCTCTGCGTTTCTAGTGTCTTTGGTCTAGGAGTGCCAACTGACACGGAAACACAGCTTGGCCTGTTATTACGACGAATACAAATACAACAAATATATATATATATATATATATATATATATATATATATACACATATACATATACATATACATATACATATACATATACACACACACACACTTTTCAACAAAAGTTCCCAAAGCGGTTCACAAAGGGAGGGAGGGCTCCCTGTCCCCTAAGGGCTCACAATCTAAAAAAGGAACCTAAGATAAACACCAGCAAAAGCCACTGGAGGGATGCTGTGCTGGGGATGGAAAGGGCCAGTTGCTCTCCCCCTGCTAAATAAAGAGAATTGCCACTTTTTAAAAGGTGCCTCTTTGCTCAGTTAGCAGTTAACTGCTCAATTAACAGCAAATTACACTGCAGCAATTCACAGGTGGGGTCGATTTCAATGCCACAAAGAACATCACCTGCTAATCCCTGAAAATCAAAACTTCTGCTCAAGACACAGCTGTGTGGGTCAAAAGCTGGCACAGCTACACTGTTCAAAAACCAGCAGTCCCACACTGGTGTGTCTGAAGGTTCCTATCACACTCTACCCTGCTGCAAACCCAGTCTTGCCTGCACACTTCAGCCAGCAGGGGCTTCTTCCACCCACTTCCTGGCTGGAACTGTTCAAGGTAGTCTGCTCTTCCATGGCCAATTCCCTACCGCATGGTGCCATGACAGTATCACTCAAGGCCTTAAAGCCAGATTTCTCAATCTTGGGTCCCCAGAGGTTGTTGGACCACAACTCCCATCATCCCCTGCAGCATTCCCCCTAACAGGGAATGCCAGATGTTGTTGACTACAACTCCCAGCATCCCCAGCTGTGATGGTCTTTGGCTCGGAATTATGGGAGTTGTAGTCAACATTCGGGATTCCCATCTTAAGTGCTGCTTGGCATTAGGAATCAAGAGGAAACCTTAAAAGCCTGGCTTTGGGATTGTGCAGAAAGGCCCATGTGCACACACTTCTGCCTTGAAAGCTTGGCCACTGGCCACATGCTCACAGGTCCCAGCCAGAGGATATCAGGAGCAGAGGTGTTCTTACCCCTGAAGTTCTGGGCAGAGGTCCAGGGCCTCCACATGCCATGGGGACCCCCAAACTATGTTCTCTGTAACAGGGATTCCCAGATGTTGTTGACAACAACTCCCAGAATCCCCAGCTGCAATGACAACAGCATCTGGGAATCCCTGTTAGAGGGAAGACTGCCCCCAAATCCTCTTTAGTCTGTCCCGGGTGCATGGCGCTGGCTGCATTTGGAAATGTTTCTGCTCATGTATATTTGCATAAATAGATCTGTTTTATATTCTTACATTCTTGTGAGTTCAGTTGCTGTTTGTGCCCTCAATAAGCCAGTGTTAAAAATACCGTGAGTGTGACGGTGTGTGCGTGCGTGCAGGGGAATGATGCTCAACTTGCAGCGGGGTGGGTGGAGAGTCTCCAAAGACCTTTAGGTCCAGGCTCCAAAATTACCTAGGTGGCCCTTTGACCAGGAGTATTAACTTGCCCCACACCTACAGTCCCTCTTCCCCTTCAGCAGGGATGTCACCAGCGCAGTTCTCAATATGATGGAGGCCTCCGCCCTAGATGTATCAGTACCACCGCTTGTTTGTCCCAGATCGCAAGCCAGCCATGAGTTACACACACACAGCCCCACACTGGCTGGCGAGGATGGTGCCCCTGAGCCTGAACAGAGTTTCTCCCAGGCGAGTAACCACAGCCAGCCCCAACACCTAGGGAAGAGTCTCAGGGGAGCTCCCACCAAGTTCGTGCCTGGGGGGGGGGGGGGTCACGCCTTCAAAAAAAAAAAAATCACGCCCCCCGCCAGCAAGCACTGCACCAATGGCGAAGTGGACTCTCGACCCCTCCCCACCCTTACGCAACGCCCGTTGTAAGGCGCTCCCAGCTCCGATAGAAAGGCCAAGAGGCGCGAGCGCAGCCGAAGCGGTCTCGTGCGTCGCCGCTCTCCCGGCTCCCTGCGATGGGCAGCACTCACGCGCCGGGCTCCGGGGCTGCCCCCGCCCGCAGAGAAGCGCGGCCCCGGTGCCTGCCCTCTCCCCCCACCGCGCCCCGCTTTCCAGGCAGACGCGTTAGCAGGGAGCAGCCAAGCCCCGAGCCAGCCAGCCAGCCCCCCGCCGCAGCCCACGCGCTCCTCTGCGCCCAGGCGGCGAGTGCGCACAGCAGGGCGCTCGCCGCGGAGCCCCGCTCGGGCTCGCACTCGTGCCCCAGGGTTGCCCCACAGCCGCGCACCTGGGCGCCCAAGGGGAGAGGGGGGGAGACACCCGCCCTCTTCCCGCCGGCCATGTGCTTCCTCCGACCGCACACCCGGGAGCCTAGCGAGCAACTCTCCGGCTCCAGAGGAGGAGGAAGCGGCGGCGGCAGCAGCAGCAGCCGCCACTGCAGTGGAGGGCTGGAGCCGGCAGCGCCGCGCTCCCGTGGCAGCCTTTCCCGGCGCCCTAAAATAAATCCCCGACGGCGGGCGGAGAGCGTTGTGCCAAGAGCCGGCAGGACAGGGCAGCGCTGCGGGCGACTGCTGCTGCTGGGCCAGGGAGCGAGGCAGCGGTGCCCGAGCCAGCCGAGCTCCCGCCCGCCTGCGCCTGCCTGCCTGCCCGCTCCCACGTTCCTCGGCTCTGCAACGTGCGTCATGTCTGCGTCGCGCGGGGCAGCCTCTCCAGGACCCCCCCCCCCCACCGCCAGACCCCTACAGAAGCAGCACATGGAGGGGGGGGGGACCCCGGGAGGCTGCCCTTCTCCCCGCGCCCAGCCACCCCCCGCGCCAACTAGGGTGCTGGAGAAGCTCGCCACCGGCCGGGCCTCGCATGTGGCCAGCCCAGGAAGGCGGCAGCCCGTCCAGGCCCCAGCGCAGCCCCTCCGCTCTGCTCCTGGGGGTGAGTGGGGGGGGTCTCCTCACTGCCCTGCCTGCCCACTGGTGTCCCTCCCCTCCCGCACCGCCGCCTTCAGGTGCCCGGGCGAGGCGCGACGCCGGCTCCTTACTTGCCAATTTCCTCGTACAGCTGATACTCGTCGGTGAAGCGGGTGCAGGTCACGGTCGTAGCCATCGCGGCTGCAGCTTCGCTCCGCAATGAGCCGCCCGGGCTCCGCCGCTCCGGTTTCGGCTCCTCCGGCTGGCAGCGGGGGAAGGAGGGGCGGGCGGCGAGCTGGCAGGAGGCGGAGGAGGGGGCGAGGCGAGGCGAGGCGAGGCTCCGATCGGGGGCAAGAGACGCCCAGGCAGCCGCTCCTGGCTGCGTGCGGAGCGTCCCTGCGAAGCGAGCGCCTGGCGAAGAGCGATCCCGGCACTGGGCAGAGCCCGGCGGAGGAGCTGTCAGGGGAGGGGCGCCGGCAGCCTCGCGGGTGGGGGGGGAGAGGGAGGGCGATCCACCCTGCCGCGCACCAGCCGCCCCCGGGCCACCTTGCCGCCGGGAAGGAGGGCGGCGAGCAGCTCCAGCCCCCTCCGCCTGCGATGCTCTTCTACTCTCCGCCTTGGCAGGCACCGGGGCAGGCCCCCCACGTCGCCTCCCCCAGCCGCCCCTTCGGATGTGCACCTGCCTCCGGGGGACCACAGGCAGCAATGGAGACGCCGGCGGAGGAGGAGACCTCTTTCCTTCCTGCGCTCCTCTTCCTCCTCGCCGAGCGGCGACCCTCAGCCCCGTCTCCGCCGTACAGCCCCCTGCTCCCTCTCAAAGGCCTCCTAACTCCACCCGGCCACCTCCTGCCCAAGCTGTCCATGTTGCGCTCGTAGCCCGCCCACCGCCCTCCACTTTCGCCCGGGCCCCTCTGGGTGTAGCTCTAATTGAACGGATGGGTTCAAAGCATCCGAGCTCCTGAGGGGCCCCCAGCTCCATCCCACCCAGTCCATCCCACCCTATTTTCTTCATTATCTTCCTCACTTCGAGGGGCTGCTGGAGAGGAGGGGGCACAGCCCCCTCTCCCCTAGCTACACTCCTGGGGGCCCCATCTTCACCAAAGCCACCTCAGGGACCCCCGTGGTGCCTTTGAGCTCCGCTGGGGTAACAGCTGCTCCCCAACACAACCTTAATCGACAGGCTTCGGGGGCTCAGAGTCCATATAGCTGAAGGACCATCCTCTGCTTACAAAGTTCGGGCTCCACCTTTTTGCACTCAGCCAGAGACTTTGATCACCCATGTGATGGTCTGAATTGCTCCTTTAAGTGATGGAACTTGCACCTGTTAGGTCAGGAATGTGGTCTCTTCTAGCGCCCAGAAACAAACAGCAGCCACGCTTATGCCTAGCTTTGATTTGTTCTTCCCATTTATTGGGGTGCTGGTTTTCCTGTTGCTAACCTGGGCATTTCCCCAGCCTGGAATGTTTGTTTCCCGGCAGGAGATGATGATCTATAGGAGTTCTTGAGCTGGGTAATCTAAGGGCAGCATCACTGGTTAGAGGTTATTCGTAGGTTAACCATTGCACATTAGCAGTATATATACTGCACCACCCATAAGCAGCAAATCTCTCACAGACATCACAGTGATGCCTGCAGACATGTGTTATTTACTAATCTGTCAACAAGTATTTTTAATGTAGCATATATGAAGCTGTCCTGGTATTTCCTCCTCGAAGAAAGTACCAGAAAACAAGATGATGGTAGTTAAGGAGCAAAAAGGAAATGGACCCACCCACCCTGATTCAGCAGCAGTTTGGTTTGCTGAAATGTTTGCTAGCTGAAACAGAGATTTAGGCTCTGAATTGGCACAAAATGCAGGAGATGGAGCAAGACTTAATTTATCTAGAAAATGGACTTTAATGCCTAAAATGCTGCAGATTTGTGGGAACTCTTTTAAAGTCAGGAAAGGGGCTTCATAGTGGAAAAAATATTCCCACGATCAAGGATGCTGACCTTTGCTGAGATCGTCGGATTTACAGGTCATACTTGCTCATATGAGAGCATTCCAGGCTATTTCCAACAGGGTCCTTGAGGGCAAAAAGTGTATTTGGTGAATCAACTCATAATGCCACCATTCCATTGGTCAGCTGTTCTGTTGCTCCACACAATGGCTTTCCATATATGGGAGATTTGGGGTGGGCCATAGCTCAGTCACAAGGCATCTGCTTTGCATGCAGAAGCTCCCAGGTTGGATCCCTGGCAGCATCTCGAGGTAGGACTGGAAGCAAATCCTGCCTGAAGCCTTGGAAAGCCACAGCCAGTCAGCCATTGTCGACAGTACTGAGCTAGATGGACGGCCAGAGGTCTGACTTGGTATAAGACAGCTTCCTAGGTTCCAGATCAAGATTACGACATGCCAGTCAGATTCCACAATAAAATGAAGAGCAAAGGAAAAGGTGGACCTTTTGGAAGTACTAATTTAATGGAGAAGGCCCAGCACATTTTGACCAAGTGTCTTCCTCGGGGCACTAAGTTAAAAGACAGAAAAATTCCAAATAGATATTATGCAACCCTGAAACAAATTAAGGCTATTCACACACATGTGCAAAACCGGGCAAAGGGAGTCCAGCCTGGTTTTGCATGCATGTGTGAACCTCCACAATCGTGCCCAATCACGGTGGCGAACCCTATGGAGCCTCCCTTGAAAATGAGTTTAAGGGAGCAAACACCCCCTTAACCCCCTTTTCCAGATGGTCTGTCAGCCAGCAGCAGCTAGCAGACTTGAGGAGGGGGTCCCTATTATAATGCAAGTGTGCAGTGTATTATTTGAGCTGGGGGGGGACACATCCCAGCACCCCAACCCTCGGAGCTGCCGGCAGGAGCCAGTGCTCGGCTGGGCGGGTGATCCGCCCATCCAGAGACATCGCGAAGATTGTCTGCAGGGAGATAAGCACTTTCGGGCTTCCTCCCTGCAGAAACAGATAGCCCTTTCTCACTGCACGTGAGAAAGGGCTCATAGCAAAACTCAAATAGTGTGTGTGTAATGTTACTGTCATATTATAATATTCCCAAACATGTCTCCCTTTGTAACTACTGATTGTTCTACATTTTGGAAAATGCCTTGTACTTTTTAACACATTGGTCCGATGGCCCTAAAGCTCTTTCGTTCCTGCACTGTTTACCTGCCGGGATGTTGTGCTTTGGAGATGTGTGGAGCGGTGTGAAATCAGTGATTGACATACAGAGCAAAAGGAAATTTTTTTGGCTCTCCATTACCCTTGAAAGTCTTCTGTGCCATCCGGAAATATGTCCCTGAGGGTTGTGCAGCCCTCAGGGTCATATGTTAGGGTGGCACAATGGGCTTCGTGGGGAAAGGGACGGCATTATATTAGCAAAGCTGGATATTAATTTTAGGTGATGCACTAGCTAGAGAGTCAGTAGAAACCAAACGGCTAGTATTGCCTTATGGAGGGTGTTTCACCCTCAAAAGTAACTTTTTAAATATGTGAAAACATCCTTAGCTACTGTCCTGTTCCTGCCCTCACTGTAGTCACTGTCCTGTTTTGGCATGGTCAAACATCAACTAATCTGATCTGATGTTTTTGCACAGATAACACTCAAAAATGTGATCCTTGGCTGCAATCTGAAATGCTGTATCATTCTGCAATCCCCATTCATTGGAGATGGGGCCATAACAGACATGTAGCGAGGTTGGTGGCCACAGCCCTAAGATAGGCCACCACCTGCCTTCACAGCTTCCTGCCGTGCACCGATGGCCACACCCCGTTCCACTGCCATCAGGTACATGGCAACACAGGGGGCGTGGCCAAGACTGGGGGAAACACACACACACACAGCCCTTTGGCTAGGTGCTTTGTTCACCAGCTGGCTGTTCTTCCTCTTCATTGTTCCAAATGAGCAGGCAAAGTGCTCGCTGCTAGCAGTGGGCAAGGGGCTGCACATCATGCTCCCACATGGAAAGCACATTGTTCACCCATTGGATGCGAGAGGCGTGCCCCAGCAGCTATGTTCCCTCTGCGATTCCCAGATGTTGTTGACTACAACTCCCAGAATCCTCAGCTGCCATGGCTTTTGCTTAGGGCTTCTGGGAGTTGTAGTCAACAACATCTGGGAATCCCTGTCAGAGGGGATGCTGCCCAGCAGCCCCCTGGACCCTGGCAACATTCCCCCCCCCCTTGCCTAGAGGTGGCCGTGCCTCACAGAGCAGCTGCTTTGCATGCAGAGGGCCCCAGGTTCAACTCCTGGCAGCATCTCCAGTTTGGGCTGGCGGGGTGGGGACGGGACTCTGGAGAGCCACAGACAGTCAGTGCAGTAGGCAATATTGAGCTGGAGGGCCTAATGGTCTGACTTGATATAAGGCAGATGCCTATGCTCAAGACGACAACAGTTCCCCTCCCATTCGGCTGCATGTGTAGGCCAGGCCTGTGTTCCATCACGGAGCAGAGAGGCAACACCCACTGCACGCCGCATGCCCACATCGGTACTACTGCCGAGTGGAATATGCATAGCAGAGGGCCTGCCTACTGTATGCTCGAGGTGGCAGGGCGGGCAGAATTATGACTTCAAGCAGCACGTTGATTGGAGGCAGGGAACCTTTGCATTTCACGCTGGGTTTTTAAGTCTGTTCAGACTCTTTTACTTGTTTGTGAGCTTTGTATCACACCACCCCAGCAGTAGTAAGTTTTGATTTTCAAAAGGCCTGGTTTTCAAGCTGTCATGAGACACAGCAAGAGAGTCCTGGAGGAGAGGATCATTTGCAGAAGTGACTTTCAAGCTTTTGTTGGGGGGGGGAGGAGCCATTCCTTCTTAAATCTTGCTTGAGGAGTGCTCCTTAAATACAATGGAAAGAACAGCTCTATCTGCATAGCCCTTGTTGATCAAGGAGGGAAAGTTGGGTGTATAGTATGCATAGTCTCCAATTCTTCCAAAAGGAAACCACAACGCAGAGTGTTTCTGGAATTTGCAAGGGATCTCCTGTCCAGCCATCGACCGGACCTAGAGCTGCTAAGCTTCAGTAGTTATTACATGTCAGGGATGGTGTCTATCATTAAGAAGAGCCCTCCCAGCACAGAGGAGAGCACAGGACTGTGTGGAGGTCAGCACAGTGGGAAATGGCTCTCCCTTTCAAGTCCCCCCCACAAGTGGTCCCTGCTTGAAAAATAGCGAAGAAGATCACTGCTGTATATGCTTTTAGACCATGCCCTAGGTCCTAATGAGGACTTGAGTTGGGGGACTGATCTGGATAACCCAGACTGACTTTGACCTGTTTTTTTTTAAATTGGCCAGAGTGCAAGGAAGGCAGCCACATAATGTGGCTGGAAGAGGAACCATAATTAGTTTGGATATACACAAAATGTGTTAGAAAATGTTCTTGGCTAGTTGTGTTATCTTTGCCAAATTAAACCTTTGGATTTATAAAAGCAGCTTCCTTATCCTCTACTGAGCTTCACCAGGGCTACCTGCTCTTCTCCAAGGGCCCTGAAGCGGGTGAAATTCTGAGCATTTAGAACTGTGGAGTCAGAGGTGGCCCAAGGAACTGCGGTGCCTAAAGCGAGGCTTCAAATGCTGCCTTGCTCCATGCCCCTGGTGGGGCCCAGCCCCCTTTCCAAATCATTCCTTGCAAGCTTTGAAAGTGGGGGGAGAGGGAAGGTTGGCAGCAGCCATCTCTGCTCTCCTCGTGCTTTTTGCAAGCTTTTCAAGGAGTCTATGGAGATGCACTCCTTGCTAAGCTTGCAGCGTTGAGGGGTCCTGAAAGGCTACTCTGATGGCAGTGGCAGGGGGCATCCTGCCACCCCATTACCACCAGTATAATCTGCCACCTGAGACAACAGCCTCACCTTGCCTCATGAAAGGGCCACCCCTGTGTGAAGTTGGAAAAGTTCAGAAGGCCACTGAAGACAGAGGAACACACCCCAGAAATGAGCCAGTACTGGAGGACTATTTACATCCTACTGTGAGGCAGGACCATACTTCCCATTGCTAGCCTCAAGCGCCTTCCCCAGTGCAACCCAGAACATAAACAAAGAGCAGGTGAACTAATAACTTTAAGCAGCTAGCAGTTCAGGAGGATTTATGCCAACAGTCTATCCACGCACTTCAAAGATCAGGTGAAGCAGATGTGAGGCCAAGAACAAAGACGGCAAGCTGTCTGGTACACCAGCATTGCCTCCTTGCTTTTGCCATTACATGGTGGTCTGCACTTGTTAGTGCTAATGACAATGGGGATACAAGGAAGCAACTGAGAAATGAGGCAATTGCAAAATGGGTTGGGGGGGGGCTTTTGCCCACGTAGTCTCTGCTTGAAAAATAGCAAAGAAGATCGCTGCTCTATGTGCTTTTATACCATGGCCTAGGACTTAATGAGGGCTTGAGTTGGGGGACTGATCTGTATCCTTTAGACAACCCTAGTCTAAGGGTTGTCATGGCTGTCTCCTGCTGCCAGAGCTCCTTGTTCAATGCCCACAGGTGGAATTGTTTAAATGGTGAGTTTTGTGCCACTATGTTCAATGAAGCTGTGAGGGAAATGCCAAGGAGAGAGTCCCATCAGCCCATGATCTTGGGCCTTGCCTGAGCAGCACAAGGAAGAGGGCAGAGGCGAGAGAGCTGCCGAATCCCTCGGAGCAGGAGAAGACACCCTTCAAGCCAGAGCAAACAGAGTCCCACAGCATCCCTGCCCACGACTGCCTGGTGCTGCTGTTGCCATGGGCACCGTGGGCGGTTGTGGGGGCTGCAAGTTGCTGACAGATATTTTTGTTCTAACTAACCAGAAAGGAACGATCACTTGGTTTCCAGGAGGGAACAGTGCAGCTGGGTAGAGCCAGACTAGAGGTGTAGGAACCTTGACAGGAGGAATGATCCACTCCCAGTCCCCCCCCCCCGCAAGCAGAGGAGAGAAATCTTCAAAATATACCATGTTTCGTCTTGGCCAAGGGGGCTTCTTTCTCCTACCCCACCTCCCCAAGAAGACGACCCCCCCATTGTGCTAATTTGCTCTCTGGGAGGGGCCTTAGCTTTCTTTTCCTTGAACGGTATTTACTAGGCATGCACAATGTTTCAGATCTGAATAGGCAAAGTTGAACAATGGAACACAGGAAGCTGCCTTATGCAGAGTCAGACCATTGGTCCATATAGCTCGGTATTGTCTACAGACTGACAGCAGGTTGCAGACAGGAACCTTCTCCAAGGTTGCAGACAGGAGTCTCTCTCAGCCCTATCGTGGAGATTCCAGGGAGGGAACCTTGAACCTTCTGCCTGTAGGCATGCAGATGCTCTTCCCAGAGCAGCCCATCCCCTGAGGGGAATATCTTACATGTCTCCCATTCAAATGTAAACCAGGGTAGACCCTACTTAGCAAAGGGGACAATGAATGCTTGCTACCACAAGACCAGTTCTCCTCCCTACAATTCATATGAACACTGCAGACAGCCCCATTGGCACTGTGTGGCGTTCGCAATTTGCACCTTGGTGCAGCACCTAGGTTCAGAGTGTCCCTTAAAGAGCGCAGATCCCTGCTGCATTTCTGCACCATCTTGGAAGGTGTGCAGGAAATGATGGGCCTTTCCAGAGCTTTCCCCATCAAGTTATTCAGCACCAAATAATTGCATACAGGCCTAGTATTTCCTCTGCCCCAGCGTTCTTGTCCTCATTCCACAAACATGCCTTTTTCAGCATTTGTCTCTAGAGAATGAACTAATTTTCTGATTTCCAATATAACACCTCGTTTAGCACCTTATGGAAAATCTTCCACATGTTCCTTCCCATCCGCAAAGGTTTGCTGAGAAGGCTCTACTTCATATCCCATCTTTCCAAGAGGCAAGGTCAATGAAGTCTCAAAAGCAGGGCCTTCTTGGTGGTTGGACAACCAGTTCACCTAGCCCAGGGGATTCTCAACGTTTGGTCCCCAGATGCTTTTGGACTGCAACTCCCTTAATCCCCAGCGGCTTATTTCATTAGCCACGGGTTGTCAGAGCTATTGTTGGGTTACAACTCTCATCGTCTCTATTGGCCACTGCACCGAGGGATGAATCAGGTGACAGTTCTAATCATCGTCACACATTTGTAGGAGTGTAGGAATGACCCAACATCTTTGGCCACCTGAGGCAAAGTGCCAAATACCCACCACTCTCTTCCATTTCCAGGGCTGAGAGAGAGTCCTGCCCAACCTTGGAGAAGCCACTGCCAGTCTGTGAAGACAATACTGAGCTAGATAGACCAATAGTCTGACTCAGTATATGGCAGGTTCCTATAGCCCCAGGAGGAGGATGAGACTGGAAATTTAGGAGTCTTTTTCTATTTTCTAAAGAATCTGGAGGGAAGGGGATCTAGTTAAAAAAAATAAGCATACCGAACTAAATGGCCAAAGACTAAAAAAACCCCCAACCTCACTAGGACAGAAGTATCTTTGAAATAACACTCCCTAGGGACCTGAAGCCTCTTGCAAGACTATTTGTCAATAGTCAACTGCACCTGGGTTAACCAAAGGCATTCTGCTGAATTACAGTAAAGTTAATAACCCAAGATCTTCATTTAACCCATAAGCTGCCAAACCACCTAACTTAAAAATCCAGCAGGCTTCTTTCTCAAGTAAGCTTCTCTTGAATGGAGATTGGCTGGATTCCCCAGAGGACAAATCTGACAACGTGTTTAGATCTCAGCCAATTTTCAACCAAAGTGGCCCCTATGTATATTACTTATACTAGATTATGTATATTACTTATACTATATTATATTCTATATTAACCAACCAGCAATCACCACAATTTTCTTCCTTATTCCATCTTTGGATTAGACAGGGCTGAGCAGAGAGCACACACACCAAGGATACTTGCCTTGCAAATATCAGTCGCTTCTCCCATAAGCCTCCTGGGTGGGAATTTACTTACAAAGCAGAATTGGGGTGAGTACTTAGTAAATGCTAGCGCAGTAATGAAGTGTTACCCCACACAAATTATGGAGAGGTTCCACTATATCAAAACACACACACACACACACACACACACACACACACGCAAACACATTTGCTTAGATAAAACTTATTTTTTTAATTGGGTGAGAGGGAGAGGGGGAGAGAGAGAGACTGAATGACTGTCACATTAAGAGCTGATGTTAGGAACAGAGAGTACTGGCCCCAGTTTGGCTCTGACATCACCAGCACTAGCTCTGCTTTCATGCACAGAACTACAGTTGCTAGATCTAGACAGCCAAAACGGAGAAGGAAGTGCTTTCAGCAACAGTTGGCGAGAAGACCATCCATTCTGGTGAATGTGGTGGGGGGACAGCCAGGGAGATGAAAATCAGCTGAGAGTGAACTCATAGACCAGGCTTAGACAGCTTACAACCTATAAAGCCAAATGCAGCCCAGTAGCCACAACCTGAAGACCACCAGTTGCTTGACAAGCTGCTCCCCTCCTTTGAGCAGTCCCTGGTTAGTGGTAGAACTGAAGGTGTATTGAGCCCGTGGTGAGCCACCATATGGAGCTGGCAGGCTCTACTTGGCTTGAAGAATCACAAAGGGTGCAGGCCCACTCTAGACAGACCTTCCTTAATGGCAAACGTGCCACTTTTGAACGAAGTGGGAACAGAAAGGAATCCTTGATCACCAGACGACACTGCTGGGTGCCTGATGGGAACATTTCTGTTAGAAAAGAATTATCTAAAGACTTCAGAGAATCACCTGCTACTCGGACTGAGAAAAGGTGACCCACAATGCTACTCTCCATAGATGCAAGGCTTAGCCTATTGATTCAGGACAACTTGAGCTGAAGAGTAGGCTTCAAAAACCGGCTGCATTCCCCCACCTTCTTTCTCCCCATTTCAAGAGCCAAGCTCAGCCCCCTAGTTCCAAGTGAGCAGAACCCACTTTTGTTTCTTGCTTGAAAAGAAGGCATTTTGTATTGTAAGAACAAGTAAACAGTTTGTAAATAAATAAGTGAAAAAAGGACCATGCCAACCTTTCCCGCAAAAATCACAATAGTTGCTGCCATTGAGGTTTCTGGGCAGATACATACTGAAGCTGGGCAGAGGCTGGGATCCTTAATTTCTGGAGTTGTGGAGGTGCGTTCCCCCCACCCCACCCCAAGAGAAGCCCTTCCATTTGGGCTGTGCTGTGAGAACTATCAAGAGAGTCTTTGTACTTCCAGACAGAGCACAGTCAAAGCCAACTGGAGCTGCAGGTGCTTCATTCAAGTCATCTGGACATCTATACATAGAGTCTCAAAATTTAGGGTCACCTTCAACAATGTAAGGCCAATGGCCTAGAATACAATGCAGTACAGAGCTGAAGGGCACGGAGGTCTTGCCAAGTCTCACTGAGCTCTTCCCAGAAAGCCAGATGCTTAGGAATCACCCTCAGAACTTCAGAGAGATTCTTGCCCAGTTCAGCAACTGTTAAGACCCCTCAAGTTAAAATAAACTTGAGAAGAAAATAATGGTAATGGGGCAGGCGGTGAGCCAAAAAAAAAAAAAAAGTAGGAATACTATACAAGGACTTCACCAAGAACCTCTCTCGTCCTCTCTCAGGATCAGATCACTCAAGAGCATTGATACCAAAGCAAAATGCAGAATCTGCTTCTAGCAGCAGCTGATGCCACCGGCTCCAGAAGCAAGCACAGGCCCTTCCCAAAAGGAGCCCTGTGTACTCCTTGTGTGGGACTGGAATGCCTGCCCCACCCACCGCACCACAGCTGAAAATGTGCCTGTTTCAGTTACTGCTTTTGTGGCAATGCAGCTGCTGCCCACTGGCATGGAATGTGCAAGCCCGCGCTTGAGAGAATGGCTGCTCCCTGCCAAAGTGAGAGCAGTTACCCATGTGCACCATCGATTTGCATGCCACCACACTTGTCGTCTTCTGAATGGGCCATTGAAATCCCAACACGTCCCAAATGTTGTCTTGCGGCCAGATCAGCTTCGTCTCTAGAATCAGAGCTGAGTAAAGCAAAGACAACATTGGCATTCAGGGAAGAAAAGAACTGTATGCCTCAAAAGGAAGTTGAGCTGTGCTGGGGGTGAGCTACTTCCCTCACTATGAAACTGAGCAGAGTAAACACCACACCAAACCAAAAGGCATAAAACCATCCTGATTTCAGCCATAGGCTAACCCCAAGCCTGGGTGCACTAGCACTCTACCTAGGCAGGAAATGATCCAAGTGATAGTTTTTTTAATTGGGCCAATATTTTCTGAAAGGCCAAGAAGTTGCCAAGTTGCACAGAATTCGTTTTGTGCAACCTAAATTCCTGCTATTTCAATCCAGCTGGTTCAATATTCCAAGCCCTTTTGGATCACGAGTGACTTTCTCTAGGGCCCACTTTTGCAAACCACCATATTCTGCTTTTCATATCCTTTAATGAAAAAAATCCTATTTTATTTTATTTTTAACTCCAGCAGGCAAGCAACTGAGTTACACCATGCTGGGGTGGGGGGAGGAGAAAAGAGTGCCAGCTATTCTCCTCTTCTTTGGATTTCTATGGCAGCCAGACACATGCCTATTAAATGTTGCACAGCTCTTTAAATCTTGATCTGTGCATGACCAAATTTCTTGCTCACTATAGATGCTTCAAAAAACTGAGTAGTTTTGCTTATTGGCAGGGGGAGGCTGTTCTTCAAACTCTACCCCCACCCCCAATTCATTTGCGATCATTTATGGCACTCAACGGGGCTCATCAGAACAGGGCCAACTACACAAGCTCTACTTGCCTGCTTTGCCACAGCAGGACCGCCTAAACAGCACTTCCCAAAATGCATTTGCCAGCTATCATGAGAGCAACGAGAAAACAAGGGCCACCACCTTGCAGAGAATACTCCATACAACAACATTAAGGGATGGAGTCAGGCAACTAGTCGGAGTAGTCAAGCCACCCTGGGGTGATGTTTGGCATTGTGATAATGCAGCAAGGTCAGAACTTGATCCCTCTTGGAAAACATGAAATTTGGGGTGGGGTGGGGGAGATGTTGAGCAACAGTCTCGGGGCATCTCAATATATGGTCACCGTGTCAGAAGGTTACCTCCTTGCCAGCTTCGTCATCTCAATCATTAACAGCAGCTGTTTGCCTGGATCCACACTCACTGTATGCATTTAAGGCTGAGGTTCTCAGCTGGGTCCCCAGGGGTGGTTGGGACTGCAACTCCCATCATCCCCAGCCAAAGGCAGGTGAGGATGGGTGTTCTAGCCCAACAACACCTGGGACCCAACTTTAAGAACCGATTTAAGAGGTGAGGTGGTGGGGAGCTCAGAAGCTTACCAGTAAGAGCATTTGGATAAATGGCGAACAAACTGAAGCTGATAATAGAAGACTGCAGATCTCCGAGCACCAGCTGGAGGAATCAGGACGGAGACCTCTGGTTTCCTACTCTGACCAATGGCTGAACTTCAGAAGGCCACGAGAAGAGTTATAGGAGAGATGTGGCTATCAAGTGCCACCCTCTTTCTGGCTCCTTTTCCAATACTTGTTTCAGCCTGCAACATCGTCTTCCCACTGCAGGGGCCTTGAGGACCAAACCTAACATTTTAGGTACTGCTGAATGACACTGATTGCAGACTGTCAGTGTTTAAAGAGGGCTGCCCTGCCCAGTGCCATTCAGAGATCAGGATGCCTAATGCTGGGACCAGGGACAGAACACAGCAAGGGGAAAGCTGCCATCATTTCACCAAACTGCATCTATTCCCCAAAAGGGGAGGGGGGGATACTGCTTCCTCGCCCCCCCCCCCCCCCCGCAACCAGCAGCAGCAAATGAATCCATTAACAAGAGAGAAGAGGAAATGCTACCAGCAGCCACCGGTTGCCGTGGCAACACAGTACGTAATGCTGCTTTCGCTAGGCTTCCCCCACATACATATTAAATGCACCAACCTGGCGCTGGAGGGAAGGACTCACCCACACTCGTATTTCAGCTCCCTCTTGCCCCCCACTCCCCAGAACCAAACCCACATGCTGGCCCTTTAAGTCTGTCACTGTTGCAAACAAGCCCAGATAACAATGCAGGGACAAAAGGGCCGCTTGGCATCACTGGCAGCAGGAGGAGGAGGAGGAGAAGTCTGGCAGTGGCACTGGTTTTATTCCACTGTCCCAAGAATGTAGGCGATCCCCCAGTTTCATGGCCATCATCAAAAGTGCACAGCCCCAGGAGAGATGCTGAACATGGAGGGATCAAACTTCTGGCCTCGAAATGGGGAGCCTTCAGCATCCCAGCCCTTCTTGAGCATCTCATGGACTTTCTGAAAGAAAGGACACAGACATGTTAAGTTTATGCAGATACACAGGAGCCCACCAACTGGATTACTTGACACCTCCATGCCCTTTCCCCTCTACACCAGGCAAACGTCTTCTGCCTAGCTGCCTTGTGAAAGCGGGGTGCCACCCGCCCCCCTTTAAACTCAGGCTCTCTTTGCAGTGGATGGTGGGGTTTCTAGTCATCTTCCCTCTCTGCTTTCCCAGCACTCCTCACATCAGGACAGCTTGGCAGAGGAACATTATCTCTTTAAGTGTGCTACTGACAGCAACTGAGAAGAGTACATCTTCAGATATGTAGAAGCAGCAAGTATCTCCAATATACCAAGGCAGGGAATTTGTGCACACAAACAAAATATGCAGAGATCTTCATGCTAAGTATTCATGAAATTCATTAAGATCATTCAAAACACGCATAATTGTATTGAACTGGAGTATTTGCTCTTTGTAGGAGACCTCTCCTCAGTTGCCATGCTTTGTCCTCAGTCTGAGTTCCTGCCTTTATAGCTGGGCTCGGAATGCCATGAATTATCATCCTCATAGAACAATAATTTCTCAGGGCTTCTTCAGAGAAACCATGGCCGTTTCAAAAGCTGGGCAATGTTTTTGCAGTTTAAAAAGCCATTTGGTACAGTCTTGCAGTTTCTACAATCATCTAATCTTAGAATATCTCCAAGGCTTAAAACGTAGCCCAATGACTTGGATTTTGATTTGATTAATGTGTTTATTAAAATAATGTATGTACTGTCTTCCAACCAGGACTCTGGAGGTAGCTAATATTAACACAATAAAGTAGAAATCACATACAGATCTCTCTCTCTCTCTCTCTCACACACACACACACACACACACACACACACACACACACACTTCAAATCAGCAGCACTACCACCACCACGAATAAGCCACCTAATGGCGCAGCGGGAAAATGACTTGACTAGCAAGCATGAGGTTGCTGGTTCGAATCCCCACTGCTATATTTCCCAGACTATTGGAAACACCTATATTGGGCAGCAGCAATATAGGAAGATACTGAAAGGCATCATCATCGCAAACTGTGTGGGAGGAGGCAATGGTAAACCCCTCCTGTATTTTACCAAAGACAACCACAGGGCTCTGTGGTCACCAGGAGTCGACACTGACTCGACAGCACACTTTACCTTTACCACCAAGAATAAAATCCAAGCACCATTAAAAGCCAGGGGGTGGGGTGGGGATAAATGCCATTTAAACACCATTAGGGAGGATTCTTGATGAATTCACAGGAGTAGAAAATTCTAAGCAAGGTCCCACAATTGAGATGGCTCTGCACCCACCTCAGGAAGAGGAGACACTGAGAAATTCTTAATGGTGAGGCAGTCACCTCTGGGACCAGCAGTAATTACTGATGTTACATCGATGAAGATCTTGCAGCATTTTGTTCTGAACATGTTCTAAGCCATCTTGAGCCCAACAGAACAGGTGGCATAGAAAATTATGCCCGTTTCACATCAGCTTGAATGTGCGGTGTGGATAAGGCCTTAGTCTTCAAAGCGCCAACAGCTGCTTGCTCTAGTTTCCTAAACTCACTATGCAAGGAAAAGGACCACGTATAGATGTACAGGGAGCTCCTTACCCCATATGTACCTCCCAGACAGCAAGGTCCAGCAATGAATCCCTGGTGTAGGCACTGCCTCTGTAGGGTCCTACATTGCCCTCAATTAATAGAGTTTTCTTGCTGCTGCCTTGCATTTCTGGAATTTGCTACCACTTGAGATTAACCAGATTTGAGAGCCTGGCTTGCCTAAATGGGCTGTTAGACTTCTATTTTTAAGCAGACTTTTAACCTCCAAGTGTGATGAAGTTTAGTTCGGTTTGTGCTATTTCACTCTGTTAAGATAATGCTGCCAATTTTGTTTCTATTTTTCCTTTGTATCTGTGAATGTACACTTCCTTGGTTTGAAATGTTTTAGAACTCATCAAGCTGAAAAGCTGGTCAATAAATCCTTAGCTACAAATGTATCTCCATACATCTAAAAAGCAGAATTTTAAGTTTACTTAAAATCCTTTTACAAGGAACAGTAATCCTTCTCTTGGAGGACCAAGGCATCCAGTCTAATCCTATCTGCGGTCCCTGAGAGAACAAATGAGTTCTTCCTATTATCCAGATGTTGAGAAGACTAGTAGTGCTCAACATGCAGAACACTCAACTGAGCAGCCAAGAACTGAACATCAGTAAACCAAACACCCCAGGCTAATGCCCATCCCTTGCCCAACAGGGCAGACGGTTCAAGGAAACATACCGTCTCGTGGCTTTGTGGCTTGCCCTGCAGCTTCTGGTGGTAGTCGAAAGTCAGCCTGTCCAGCACAGCATGCTCTTCTTCATCCACGGTGGCCATTGAACGCTCCTTGTTGATTTTATCAATGTCAATTTGTTCCTCTCCTTCTAAAATGGCACTCCACCAGTATTCGCCTACCTTACTTAGGTTAATCTGGGAACGAGACAGAAGCAGAATTAGCCAGACTTGGCCTGGAGGAAGGGTGTTCTTGGAGACATGCAAGCTCTTAAAGGAACAGAAGAAATGTGTAGCCAGGATTCCTACTTCTGTAGGAATGTATTTGGCAGTAGCTGCACTGTTCAATGTCTGCGGAATACTGAAATTTCCATCCAAATTCTATTTCTCCACCAGCATTTCCCACATTAGGTGAAAGTATCCAAGCTCCCTCTTCCATTCTGCCTCTCAGATGGATGTAGGGAGAAAATGGATGGGAAAGACTGAGCAATGGGAGCTGGGTGGGCAAAGCGGTCCTGCATGGTAGCTGTGGGGGGAGACAGGGAACAGTTAAGGGGAGGGGCACAGTGGGAGGCAAAGACATGTACAGATGCCTGCTGTGCATCATATAGATTTTTGGCATGTGCATGTTTAATGAAGAAATTAAACATAATTAAACTAGGTTTTAAAAATTATTGAAAGCCTGCAACTTTCAATAATTAAATTTAAAAAGTGAATTTGGAAGCATTTCAAACCAACTTTATTTTAGTCTTCTTCAGAACATGAAATTTCCGACATTTCAATAAGGAAACGGAAGCAATAACTTCAGTATTGCAATCCTTACCCACTGTGCACTACAAGAACCAAGTTACACTTGTCAGACACATTTGCTAGTTTCCCCAAGACGCTGCCTACTGATCTCCCAACTTCGACAAGCCATTCCTGTTCCAAAAGTTGACTTGACACTTTCCTCTCTTTCCATTCCCAACATGGACCTTCCATCCTCAAGTCAAATCTGCCCCGAGGCTCAGCTGGGAAATAAACAGACTGACAGAGCTTAGCATCCACTTTTCTCATTGGCAATGGCCTGGAGAGGAGATTCCATGATCATCCAAGCCCAGTCTTACAAATGGAAGAGTCCCGCCGACGGCCAACTCCTATTCTTTAGTTATGTGCAGCACAACCCTCTATACATTGTAGGGCTGTAGCAAGATCCACTGTATTCAATGGGCCTTATTCATAGGCAATTATTAGACCACTCTTGGAAGAGGCCTGCATTGGATCCCTCAGAATTGGGCAATCATAGGCCTGTCTCCAACCTCCCATGGTTGGGCAAGGTGATTAAGAGGGTGGTGGTGTCTCAGATCCAGGCTGTTTTGGAGGAAGCAGATTATCTGGACCCATTTCAAACTGGCTTTTGGGTGGGCTCTGGGGTTGAGATGGCTTTGGTTGGCCTGTGGGATGATCTCCAATTAGGAATTGACAGGGGGAGTGTGACTCTGTTGATCCTTTTGGATCTCTCGGCAGCTTTTGATACCATTGACCATGGTATCCTTCTGGGGTGCCTGAAGGAGTTGGGCGTGGGAAGCACAGCTTTGCAGTGGTTCCGCTCCTACCTCTTGGGTAGGTTCCAGATGGTGTCACTTGGAGACTGTTGCTCTCCAAAACAAGAGCTCTGGTATGGAGTCCTGCAAGGCTCCATACTGTCTCCAATGCGATTTAACATCTACATGAAGCCGCTGGGAGAGACCATCAGGGGATTTGATGCAAGGTGTTATTAGTATGCTGATGACACCCAAATCTATTTCTCCATGTCAACTTCATCAGGAAATGGCCCAGCTTCCCGAAACACCTGCTGGAGGTGGTAATGGGCTGGATGAGGGAGAACAAACCGAGGCTGAATCCAAGCAAGATGGAGGTACTCACTGTGGGAGGTCAAGACTTAGGATGTGGTTTAGATCTGCCAGTTCTAGATGGGGTTGCACTCCCTTGGAAAGAGCAGGTACATAGTCTGGAAGTACTTCTGGACCTAAACCTTTCCCTGATTTCTGAGGCTGAGGCAGTGGCCAGGAGTGCTTTTTATCAGCTTTGGCTGATTCTCCAGCTATGTCCATTTCTGGAGATAAATGACCTTAAAACAGTGGTACATATGCTGGTAACATCCAGACTCGACTAGGAACATAAGAAGCTGCCATATACTGAGTCAGACCATTGGTCTATCTAGCTCAGTATTGTCTTCACAGACTGGCAGCGGCTTCTCCAAAGTTGCAGGCAGGAGTCTCTCTCTCTCTCAGCCCTATCTTGGAGAAGCCAGGGAGGGAACTTGGAACCTAGATGCTCTTCCCAGAGTGGCTCCATCCCCTGAGGGAAATATCTTACAGTGCTTACACTTCTAGTCTCCCATTCATATGCAACCAGGGTAGACCCTGCTTAGCTAAGGAGATAAGTCATGCTTGCTACCACAAGACCAGCTCTCCTCTCTGCAATGCTACTGCAATGCGCTCTACATCGGGCTGCCTTTATTTGTAGTTCGGAAACTGCAGTTAGTATAGAATGCAGCAGCCAGGCTGGTCTCTGGGGTTGCCCGAAGAGATCATATTACACCCATTTAAAAAGAGTTACACTGGCTGCCAATAAGTTTCCGGGTGAAATACAAAGTGCTGGTTATTACCTATAAAGTCCTAAACGGCTTGGGTCCAAGGTATTTAAGAGAACGCCTTCTTCTTCATCAACCCCACCACCACTGTTCCCTCAAAGGCATGCATACATGCGCATGCTCACAAGTTTTCTGATGTCCGCTCAGTTCATTTTAGATCCCGCTCAGGTTGAATCAGGAAGGCCCCACTCTGAATGCATGTGCGCACACAGTGCCTTGATACTGCTGCCCAGAACAAAACTCATTCCGCACAGAGATGAAAAGAATTAGAGGGACCACTGCCCACTGCCTGTTAAGATCATCTGGGGAAGTCCAGTTATGGTTGCCACCAGTCCGGTTGGTGGCAACTCGAAACCGGGCCTTTTCTAGAGTTCCCCCAGGACTCTGGAACATGCTTCCTAACAAAATTAGAGTTTACTCTTCTCTGAATGTTTTTAAGATGGACCTAAAAACATACCTGTGTAGTCTGGCTTTAAGTTTATAGTTTTAAAGCTTCGGTTTTAGAGTTTTTATTGTATTTTAAATTGTTTTAATTATGTTAATGTTTTAATCGGTTTTATATTGTGAACTGCACCTTTTGTATGGGGTGGTATATAAATGTGCTTACTTACTAAATAAACAAACAAACAAACAACATGTAGAGCTGCAGCCCTAGAAGAGAGCATCACCACCAATGGCTGGGCATGAGGATCATTATCTGAACTTCACATCTCATTCTCACCACACTTTACAGCAGACCACTGGGCTCATGGCACAGAACTCAAGAGATGACACGCATCACACATACAAGGAAGGCCATTTGGAAGACCATTTTTGTCACAACAGCAGAGACTGCTGTCCTCGTATGCCAGCCAAGGGGATCCATTATACATTTGGTCGCACTGTACCAAGCTGTTGCGCTGAAGGAAAACTTCTGGGGGCAATTTCAGTACCTTGAGTCAGGTGTGCCAAGGCCCCACCCCATTTGTATGGCAGCCTGGGCAACTGTGAGGTTGGGCGGGTGACACCATCCGCTCAGCTCAGCTGGCCGGCGGGCTTCTCTCGCGCTTCCAACACAACGCACACCGAATCATAAGCGCAGGGCACTTAAAGCATCTTGCGGGGACAGCTTAGTGTTTCTGCTGTACACAGCACAATGGCAAGCACACTATTCGAATAGGCAGAGCAGATCTTAACTCCCAGATAATAATCAAGCACGCAAATAAAATACTATGATTGGCTCTCAGTGACATCATTCCTAGTCCAGTAAAGCCTAGAAATTCAAGGGCCTGATTAGTTTGCATGGATAACATATATTCATAAGCCACGGTGGCAGGAGGCCAAGCACTTCAGCTATTAATGAACTACGAACGGGCACAGTCACTTGGCCCTTGGCTTCGATCGGTAACATTATCCTCCTTGTGTCAGGACCACCTAAAAAGGGTGTTAGCAGACAGCCCGCCCCCCGCCCAACTTCTTGGGAAACGCTGGCCTTCTACAGAAAGCAATGCAAATAGCTCACAGACCTGGTGCCAAGAGGAAAATGGGCTCTGCTTGGGTCAAACAGCACTGTTGTGCAAACGCTGCACCAGTGCAAAAACTGCCTAGGAGGAGGAAACACACCTCTACTAAGCTTTATTAAGAGCAGAACTGGTTCTTAATGAAGCCAGAGTTCCGGACATAGCAAAAGGATCTTTAAAGAGTAGCTGAGGCTGCAGACCCTTTAAACCAGGCCTGCTCAACTTAGGCCCGCCCCAGCTGTTTTTGGACTACAACTCCCATAATCCCCAGCTACAGTGGCCAATAGCCAGGGATTATGGGAGTTGTAGGCCAACATCTGCGGGTGGGCCGAAGTGGAGCAGCCCTGCTTAAACCATCAAAGCACCCCGAAATGCAATCAAAATAAAGCCCCATGTCAGTTGTGTGGATCTGGAAAAAAGAGAGCCCTTTTGCTCGCACTCCCTCTGGACAGCCAGTGCTACAAGCACAACCACCTCAAGTTTAGTCCCTTGAACCACTTTGAAACCAAAAGTTCTCCTGCTTCTGGGGCTGTCCTCGCAGACGACAGAACCTTATAAAAGGTCCTGCTCCCCAGAGGTTCCTGGGACGTGTCTTTGCCGTTGCCATTGTGGGAGTCTGGGGGGCACAAGCTGCCTGCTACTGCCCCATAGCCTACCTGGCCAAATACCCACTGAGGCAGCTCACACAGTCAAAAACTGGGTGGGACAAGTGCCCTACCCAAGTTTGGGAGCTGTGCACGCTCCCAGTTTCCGGCTACGTGGGAGCAAACAACTTGGTAGGAGGAGGGAGACGTGACGGTGTGGGAGGCAGGAGTTGGGGAGAATGGCGCCATCCTACCCAACTTTCACACCCAGCTTTTGACCAAAGTAGGAAGAAAAGCTGTCCTAGCCAGCTCCTGCCCCCCCCAGTCACTCCCCCCCCGACCTAGTTGTGTGCTCACACACAACAAACACTTGTCCGACCCAGTTTGGGTTGTGTGAACTGCCTTACTGTGTGCTCAGACCCTTTCCCTCCCAGCTGAATCACTGGACTGCCGAGTCCAAGTTGGAACACTGGACGGCAGGGTCCAGAATCACTGAGCGGAGGGGAGACATCTGGCTTTAATGTTCCCTGCTTGATGCAACTTGCACTGGACCACCCTGGACACTCTTGGAAGCCAGAGCCTTTGGGTCACTCGCTCTGCAGGGTGCCACAGAACTCTCTCTGCGCCTGACTGCCTGAGAGCCCCTCGGGGGCCTGAGCAGAACTCGAGAGACCTTAAGGTCCGGTCATTCTTTATGTGGGCTAGCCGTGGGCTGACCCCTGTGCCTGACTGCCCGAGAACCCCAGTGCTTCCCTTTGCGAGCTGTGGGTGCACCGTGCCACAGACCTTGGTGCCACACAATGGGGGCACCTCATTGCCTCTCCTTGCCTTTGCTTTTGGCAACACGGTTGCAAAGATCCCCCAAATCTGCTGGTGGGAAGTGATCCCTTTTAGCATCGTGACGAAACAGCAGATACAGAGAGTGATGTGCACGGAACGGCACCTCCGCGGTCCGGCACTGGGGAGGGGGAGGGTGTACTTACCCCTCCCGCCGCTTTCCCCCCTCCAGCGCTCCCAGTTTTTAAGGCATTTGGGGCGGCAGGTTACCTCCCTGCCACCCCTTCCCCTGTTCTTCAGCTAAAAGCTTCAAAAGGCGGGCTGCACACGCGTCACGATGATTGCCAGCTGCACCCGGCAGCGCGGAGGGTCGGGGGCTGGGAAGTATTGCCCCACCCTGCCCCCTAAGACTCCCATAATGTACCACGCAAGTGTACATTATGAAGGGAGAAGGGGGCGCGCATGGTGTGTTTAAGGAACTTCTTGATCAAGAAATTAAGGCGAACTCCGTTTGTGCACACCAGTGGAGTAGGAAGCACAAGCTAAGAAGAGGCGCTTCAGTACTGCAATTTCACATTTCAGTAACCCAGAGTGAAGGCCTACCTATACTCCAAGTTTCATTTCATGTACACAAGAGTGGGAGGGAATGAGGCTGAAACGAGTGACACTTTTAGCTGCCACCCCTACTTGGTCTGTGTGCACCGATAAATGCAAGAATCTGTTCCACAAGAAGAAAGTCATTTCGGAAGAACAGTCTGGCAACACTGCGTCCTTGGGAGGCTGCCTCAGAGATGGCAAGGAGTCACAGATTCCATATGCTGCAAGACTAAGGTGAGGAAATACAGAGGCGAGGAAATATATTCGCAGCACTAACACAACTGATTTATTAACACACACACGCTAAACATGTGGGAGAGCCAAGACTGTGGCAATGCGCCCACATGACCATGGGACCTAGAAAGAAGCAGCAGCATGAGTGAGAGGATCTAGCTGGAGAAGAATGATGATCAAAGGAGGGTTATTTGCCTTGGAAAGAGAAGCTGCAAGGTCAAGAGAGAGGAGGAGTTATTTACTTACTTCAGAGGGGTCCAATAACTCAAGATAAAATAAGACTATTATCAATTTTCTCCAAGGTATTTCTGGTTTTTTACCAGCAAAAATGTGGATTGCCCTTAGGAGCATCATTACTACTACTACAGACATTTATATGCTGCTTTTCAACATTAGATGCTGAATACAAGTGTGAAGAAGTTGGCAACACTATTTTTTATTAGTCTGCCAGGACTGTAATGCTTTTATATAGAATTATGGTGAAACTGCATTTAGAAGACTATGTACAGTTCTGGTAACTATCTCAGAAAGGATATTATAGAGCTGGAAAAGGTAGAGAAAAGGGCATCTAAGAAGATCACCTTCTTCAAAGCACCTTCCCTACAAGCAACACAGACTTGGCGCTTTAGCCCCAATTTAGAATGTGAGGGTGGCTACTGGCTTGAATGGCAATTAGTCACAATGGCTGCATGGAGTCTTCATCTTCAGAAAAAAGGGTGCCACTGAATACTGGTTGCTGGGGGTTGGGGGGCAGCTCATTGTCTTCATGCCCTGCTTGAAGACCTCCTGGAGGCATCTGGCTGGCTATCGTGAGAAAGAATGCTGGCCAAATGGATCTTTGGGCCGATCTAGCAGGGATGTTCTTATTAGACCCACAAGTCTTTCAATCCAAGGGTTTTTCTTCAGCATGCTTGCTTGCCAAACCACCTTCAAACTGAGGCTTACAATCCTGATTTGGAGGGGGCTATAGCTCAGTGGCAGAGCATCTGTTTTGCATGCAGAAGGTCCCAGGTTCAATCCCCAGCATCTCCAAGAAGGGATGGGAAAGACTCTAGCTGGAAATCTTGGAGAGCCGCTGCCTGTCCGTGTAGACCAGGGCTTCTCAACCTTGGGTCCCCAGAAGTTATTGGACTTCGACTTCCATAATCCCCAACCAAAGGCCACTGGGGACCCAATGTTGAGAATCCCTGGTGCAGATAATTACTGAGCTAGATGGACCAAGAGTCTGACTCTCTAAGACAACTTCCCATGTTCTAGGAACTAAAGTTTGCACTAAAGAAGAACCAACTGAAGCTGAGCATGAAAAGGGAAGACAGTGAGAGATCACGAGTCCCAAGTTACATGCGAACAAGCCCAACAAAAACTGCCAAGCAGCATGAGTCTTTCTGCTTTCTTGATTACATAGTTCTGAAGTTCTGAAATAATCTGGATACCAAGCTTACCTTTCAGCAGCTTTCCCCTCAATTCATATCCTTCTATAAATACTAAGAACTTACATAATGTTTTATTCAGAAATGCTGCCCATAATCATCCTGTCAAATCATTATTCTAGGAGCAAATATGTAGTGCACAGGATGGATTCTTTAGATTATTTCCAAAGAATGACAGCAAAGTGACACCTCATGCATGAATTTCAAAAATAGATTAAAATTCCTTTTAAACATTTTTCCTAAATCAGTTTCTCTTCATCCAGATATCATAGTGAAACATTCAAATATCCTAAGCTTTCATATAAAGTTTGCTTTTTGGAGGTTCTGCCTTGTGTGCACCAGCGGGCATGTATATAATATGCTGTAAATAAATACATGGATGCACAGGGGAGCTTTTCCTATCGACTCTACACCGGACTACAGCAAAACCAAGCAGCTTGTTATGGAGAGCTTTTGTGCCCAACACCCAGCACAGGTTTCTAAAAACAGTTCCTGTGAATCTATTTTCATCTCACTCTTTGACCCACTAACTAGTGTAATAGAGAAGGGTCACCCACAAAATATTACACACAGGACCAGGAGTTTGGAGGAGAAGTATCTTGTGCTCTCTTGGCCTCCGTTTTTGAAGAATGGGACTGCTTTAAGCAAAACTACAGAAGTGCAGCTGCCTCTTGATGTATCTCTCAGTTTGTATTGCTTCCTTTCTCACTAACAGGATTTTCATTGTGTCAGAAAATGGTACTGAGAGTACTTTTGGGATTTAAAATAATGCTCTTGACACCTCTGC
This sequence comes from Hemicordylus capensis, assembly GCF_027244095.1. Lineage (NCBI taxonomy): Eukaryota > Metazoa > Chordata > Lepidosauria > Squamata > Cordylidae > Hemicordylus > Hemicordylus capensis. Next base: position 17,570,620 of record NC_069664.1, on the reverse strand, counting down.
CAGTTAGGCCTGGATATCTGTTGCTCTTGGGAGCCTGAACTCTAAACTGATGGTGAAGCCAGTAAGAGAGCAGCTTTGAAAACAGGGATGGAGAGGGGTTTTCCCTGCTCCTTCTCATCATTTAGTCACTTAGCCATTCTATTTACGCAAGTCTTAAAACCAACACAGTTAATAAGCAAATCCAATTCAAGTCAGGTGTTAATGCAGTCCTAGTATCCAAAGCCCACTCATGAGGATGGAATCTAGTATTTGGTCTAGAACCGGCATCGTGAATTTCAGCTTTCATTAAACACACACCCAAGTTCACAGCCTCATGACAGGAGAGAAAAAACTTGGGAGTGTGCACTGTCTAGTTAAGACTCAAGATAGACCAAGATTAAGAGAGAGTTCCCAGCTGCTAATTCACTAGGAAATGGCAAATCTCTTCAGTCACCAGTCAACCAAAGGGCAAGTCATAGACCTGTAGGAGGCGGTATTTAGGGAAGAAAGAGGTAAGTATTTCTTACCTATAAAGTCTTATCAATATACAATTTATGAATCAAATTAAAGGGAGCATGACATAAGATAGGCCTGCTAACAGGCAAGAATTGCAAAGATAAGCAAAATCAGTTTTACTGACAGTAAGAAAGAGACAGTATGTAGCTCTAAGATGGACAGTGGTATGTATGAATGAGACAGAAAGGAGGTAAGAAAGATTGCAGTCACCTCTAAATAGATCTAGCTCCAGAAACAGGACTAGTGTCTGGAATAAGATGAGGTAATGAAGATGGTACCATCAGTTCTGAGGGTCAGCAAGAATAAAGCTGTTCATGAGAAAAAACATAGGGAGTCAGCAAATTGGCACAGAGCTGACTGAGACAGAATTCAGCAAATTGGGGTAGGACATAGAAAACACAGGCATTTTATTTGCATTCATGATTTGAAGACTGATATTTTTTGATGCGATTTGACTAGCTGCTTGTTCTTGGAAAGATTCCTTGAGTCTGAAATATGATCCATATTGATAACAATATTCTGACACTTCTTTGAAATTTGTTCTGAATAAAGACTAAAATGCTTTCAGAAGTTCTCTCCTTCCCTCAGTGGTGAGAACCTACCGGAAGGAGTGGTGGGAACTGAGCCTCCTATTCTACAAAGCCCAGCTGGGACGACCATTTTATCCTCTTTCACACCAATCCATCAAGAAGATGGTGACCCACTAAGCCAATCTCAGGGCTGGATCAAAGAGCAGCCGACTCAGCATAGAAGAACAAAGGCAAAACACGGAGTGATATCAAGGAGCTGAGAGATCCTGGTCTTCCAGAGGTCCTGTAACTCTCAGACCGACCACAGCCATCATTCCCGAAGGAACCAGCATGCATTACTCATCAATTTTAAACCACATAGACATGGCCCTTAGGGTGCTCTCCATTAGGGATGTGCAGAACCAGTTCTATCATGAATCAGATCACCACGAACCGGTCTGGTCTAGTTTGCGTTGTTCAACTGCAAACTACTTATTCGTAGAACCAAAAGGCCTAGTCAATCGGTTCGACTGAAATGGTTCACATACCTGCAGTTCATTCTGAATTCAATTCAAATCCAGACCGAATAGTGCCAACAGTTCATGCACACCCCTACTCTCCATTACAAACATGTTGCCACTACCTTGCATCATGGCATACATTCCAGAAGATTTTAGCCGCACAGTGATGGTTTCCACATCACTATTAAAAGTCATCTCCATACATCTGCAAAGATTTCACTACACTTTCCATTTTCAGTCCTCATAGCACTCAGACAAGTAGGGAGTCATCATTTGAAACCAACATCTTGGTTCTCCACTGTCAGTCCAGAGGTATCATTTGCAATTAAATGCATGGCCTGACACATGCTCAGTGGCAGAGCACAACCTGACCAACACACTACAAGAATGCCTGAATAGCTACCAAGAATAAATGGATGACATCACTGGAACACCAGAGGGTCTCTTGCCAATGCATTGCTGCAAGCTAAATATAGCTATATGAAAGCCGCACCCCCATCAACTAATCCAGCAGTACTTTGTTGAAATCCTCTCACCTCATTTAGACCGAGGTTCACTGGCCCTGACTGACCAGTGTTGCGTACCCAGATCTGAAAAGGAGCATGGGCCAGTTTGGACAATCCTTATCCCACTGCATCAGGCTAGCAGAGGAAGTGTGTATACCTACCATGTGAGCACATGTCCGACACTCCTCCCAGCATGCAGTGACACTATTAGCTATTCATTGTTGGGGGGATCCAAACAGCTCTTCTACAAGCAACCCAAGTACTAGTTAAAACTAGTATTTGGGTCACATGCAGAGCGGTGGCTTGGATGAACTACCAACCCCCTGGATTAGAGAAAGGTGCTCCAGCAGGGAGGTCATGCATGCTCACATCCTTACCACATATGTTAAGGCCAGTGGATGAAGTATTGTCTGAATCAGTCCAATGACAAGATTTTTTACAAGATGGGGAATTAGTCAAACTTGCCACATACTTGTACTATTCTGGAACCAAGAGGAATTGATCAGAAAAATTCCATGTTATCACAAACTAACTCCTGCAGGCTATTTGGAGAACTGAATTTCTAAAACCATACTGAGAACAGAAGTTATATATTCACATCTGATCAAGAACCAAGTAGGCAAGGCCTGTGGCAGACCAGTGTTCAGGCCTTCATAACATTTGCATCATACTGAAAATGTGATAACATGTAAAGACCCTCATTTGAGCAGGATGTGCAATCAAGTGCTAGTTGATTAAGGCTTCAAGTGCCTAATCATCACTGGGTCCTCCCACCCAGTGATGATTAGATAACTGAATCCCAGAACAGCAGAGCTAAATGTAACTGATCAGGATTGCTACAGGATCTTCCATTAGTACCTGCTATCAGTTATTAAGATTAAATAATAACATAGCAAAGCCATGCAACTTTCTTCCTCACACATCTGTGTGTATCTTGTGCATACAACAAATGTAATTCAGGATAAGTGCTCTTTTTCCTGTGATGTATAAGAATTACTCAAAACGTAAAAATAGAAATCCCAATCCAAGATAGGGACAGAAATGTCCAGAGTTCAGGAATTTATTGGGAGGCCACAAGTCTGGCTAATAAGATAGGCTTGTAACAGCTACTGCCCATTCACTTGCAGCAAGAAAGAATACATTGCTTACCCAAACAATGGAGAGCTGGTTTTCCTCTCCCAGCTTCCAAGCCATGCATGTGCTAAACTGGAAGATAAACTAACAATTTTTGTGGCCTCGTGTGCAAGGCAGTAGTAAGAGAACACATCCTTTCTTCCTCATATAAACAAGTCCACAGAAAGAGGGATAAAATAAAAGAGAAATAAAAAAGCAATAAGTTAAGAATGGAGAATTGTGGGAAGAAAAAGGAGCAAGACTAAAACCAAGTAGAAAGAAGACCATCGTGGAGTGATCTATGCAATTAATTTTCTATGGGCTGCGGAGCTGTGCAATGTCCCAATCTTTAAACACAAAAAAACCATACATCCAGAATGACCTAGGAAGGCAGAAGCAACTAAAGCACATAGAAAGTCAAAAGCAGATACACGGCGCAGTGCATAAATATGCGCATGTACAAATTCCAGTGGAGCAGAGAGATGAGGTAGTACTTACTAGGATACACTTCCCTGGCTCCAGGCTCCAGACAGAGTTCTCTGTGTTTATCTTGTGGGTGAGAGTGCCTTCCATGAGCACCCTCTGCCCACTTCCCTCCAACACGGCCACACGGATTGAACTACTGCCTATGTCCACAGAAACCTGAAAGAGAAGACAAGAACAAGAGCAGAGTCATTTTACTCTCTTCACATCTCCTCCTTGGTTTAGGATGAAGGATTAGAATGCAATCACAGTGCAGGGCAGAGGAAGGCAATGAATTCTGTCGTTAATGCAGTAGAAGGAATTATTTCCAAAATTGTCAGAGAAGCATTATAGCCAACAGGATAGGCCAGGGAGAAAAACCTGGAGAGCTGTGGAATAGATTTCTTCAAGAGAAAGCTGGATAAGCATCTGTTGAGGAAAATTATGGACCGTTTTACGTTTTACAGATTACTGAATGGAATCTAGGTCCCTTTTCACTTCTTCCAACCTGATTCTATAAACGAAAATCAAACAGCGGTTTTTTTAAAAGGCTGATTTCCAGATCCAGAGGCTTGTGTAACAGCCATAATCAAGCCAAGGGATTAAGACAAAGGCATTTTCCTGAAGGTTTTGGCAGGTTGAAGGGGCTCCTTTATATGCCTTAGAGACATTATTTTATGTTTGACAACACACTCTCAAATCCGAGTATAATATTCTCTTTACCACGAAACAAACAATTGGTCCCAACGTTCTCTGATCAGTGCTACAAACCACAGAACTGTCATTCCAGTGGGCTGAATATCGATATTTGTGGAATGGGTCAGGCTGTATGGAGTATGCTTCATTTCACTGGGGGCAGATACAAACCTGCATGCCTGGACACCCATTTCTCGCATGTAAAGTCAAGCCCAGGTTTAGTTGAGCGGAAAATGAAAGCAAACAGCAGGGATCTCTTCTTTAATACAGCTCATTCTGGAAGAGGTGGTTGTTTTTTTAACTGCAAGCAACTCCTTCTGCAGGAAAGACAGCATCCTAGCACACAACAGCAGAGCCATATGACAGATCCAGTCATGTATACAGTACAGGTAAACCTGCTGCTTTCAAAGGAGACAGAGATGCATCTACAATGAAGCAGGCATTTAGTATCTGGCCAATGTCCCAATGAAGTGCCAATACTATGTGAGACATGCTGGTGAGTTCCTGACTAATGCAAAACCAGCACTCATGGGGGGGTGGGGACGACTGAATTTTGATGACCTCCCTTCCCTCAGAAAAGGGCTTTCAACAGAGATGAGATTAATTTCTAATTGCTTGCAAGAGCTCGGTTTGGCTTTGCAGTCTTCAGTCGAATCATTCTTGTATCATCCATTACTTCGGTGACTTTTAGGGGCTCATACTTTCAGCTTAGGAAGTAAACAGAAGGGGAAACCACTTTAAGGAAATGTGCCATAGCTGCATTTGGTATGCCAAATAACAAAAAATGAAACCTTTCTGAGAGGAAGCTGCCTACACTCCGGGTCAAGAACGGGTGAGTACCTTTATGAAAGGACAGGTGGCCAAGCAGGGAATGGAAAACAAGGCCACAAAAACCAGAACATACATTAAACATGCAACTGAAAGATGTGCAATACAACTGACACGAGTATGAAGAACAAAAAGAGAAGCTGCTTCTCAGTTTATTCTAGGGCTGCAATACATATTCAGTTACCTAACAGATTAATCACGTAACAGATTTTTAAAACTGTTAATGCAAATATACAAAGGTTATTTACAAGGATAATCTTAGAATGAAGAATGCCTCTTCTTTCTCTCATGCAAAGGAATGCCTCTCCTAAGAGGATACCTGCTATCACATCTGCACATCCAAAAATAATGCTTACTTCAGAATGACTGTTTGGTTCAAATCAGTGGGTTGTTTTTTGTTTGCATATTTAATCAATTAAAACTAACATGATTAATTTAGTCTGCTTACGTGACGTAGGTTTCCAAAGAAATTCCACAAAGTTCTGGGAGAATGGACAGGAACACTATATAGAAATTGTACATAAATGGGCTGTAGACATGATGTTCATCACTTCATTGCATTATATGTACCCTATTTTGTTTTTATTGTGTGCTGTCATGGGCAAAGTTATTTTTAGGAAGACAGTTGATAAAGTTTAACCAAAAAAAGGGTTGGGGGGGGTTGCAGTCTAGTGGCTATGGCAAATGGACAATGAAGCCCCACTCCAACTAGGGGCATTATGAGGTTTCCAGTGGCCTGGGAACAAGCCACGGAGTACATTGGCCATGCCCCTTCCTCTAACATCATCATGCTGACACAGACGGCATGGCTGGTATGCCTCCATCATTTCCAGCCACAATGGGATGATGGAAGCTCTAGCCCAATGATGTCTAGGGATCCAAGGTCTGCGCTATCTCAATTCTGTAGACCCGGTTTTCATCATCAAAGGACAGTTTCTTGGTTTATTTATGAATGCTCATATAGCAAAGGTGGGCATGCAAAGAATATGAACAGACACACTGGTGAAATTCTACGAGGGCTCATAACTCTTTCATATGCTACTGAGATAACGAATAAAGACTTGGATAAAGAGTCAAAGGGCTCCAACAATTTAACTTGCAGAGAGGAAAAACACATGACCTTGATACACACTGAGTTCACAACCTAGAAAAGCACTTCTCAACTGAATAATTAACTGCTGAGCCATCACAGAGGGTAAAGCAGAACACAGTTACAGCCCCTTCAAGCCCCCTCATAAATTAACGCCATTCATGACGCATGACTGGGTGGAAGCAAATGCTGCTGCATTTCCACACACACACAAATGTTTTAAATTCTGGTTATGTAGAAATTGCAGCTACCGCCAACAATATCACAAGGTGCACTTCAGGTGTGCATGAGACAGCGTCTTTAAAACCAGGCCTTGAGGTCAGAGGCCAGAGCTTCAAACGAGAGTTACTATGGGTCTTGCAGGACTCAAAATTAAGGCCCAAACTCAGCTTCATGATTTGATTTTCAGCCTCTTTTTCTACATTTGGGCCATCAAAAAAACCCTGGATATTAAGACAATTACAAGGAAACCCCCATTGCCTTTTGCTGTTCTAAAGCACTTTCTATAAGCCTAAACCAGGCCTTGACAAATTTTCTTTGGATCTAGGAGCCAGCCCAAAAGTTTACGAGCCAGACAATGGTCACTTGACAAAGTTATCAGAGTCAGTGATTGACATTGTGGAGGGGGATATGGTCTTCTCTTTATCCTCTTTACAATAAACATACTTGAACAGCAACAGGGCTGCCTGGGACAAATAAAGATTTTATCAAATGCCTCTACATATGCTCGTCTAGGTCCCACAGCCTTCCTGATGCCTGCAATTTGTCAAATCCTGGCTTAAACCAGGTCTCTGAAAGCATTAAACCAAAAGACGAATAATGGGTGAAATGAGATCACCAATGTCAATTAAGCCAGTTTAAACACTGGTAGCAAATATTAGTGAAGAGAATAGCACGTGCTAGTTCTGTTTTCAGATTGCAAAGATTTGCTTTTCTTCCGTGAAACTGGGTTGTTGTCTGGCAGATAGATTCAGGGGGAAAGTACAATGACACAGAACACCACCACACCAAGTGACTTATGTCAGGCATCAAACTGCGGCTTTTGGGGACAGTAGGCATACCTGCTGCTCATTCTGAGTTGTTCATTAAAAAAGCACTGAGGGTGAAATATAAGCACAAACTACCCGCTCCCCCCAGTTTTTAGAAACTGAACTCCAACTTTGTCCTTTCCTGGTTCCTTCTGGGCTTTAAAGAAGTTAAATGAAGTCCATTCTTCATGCAATGGAAGTTTCTTTCACAAGGTGAGGCCTTGGATGGCTTTAAAAGGAAACTGGACATCTTCATGGAGGAATGGTCATGCACCATGATACTTTAATGACGCCTCTATGGTAGTATAGAGGTAGTATATCACCGAGTATCAGTGGCAGGGGCTGCAACCACTCTGGCAGCTTTCAGAAAAACCCTTAAGACACATTCGTTCAGCCAGGCTTTAGGTTAAAATGTTTTAACTCGTTTCAAAATGTTGTGTATCGTTTGTCTGTTTTAATTGTTGTGGGTTTTGAATTCTTACCTATGCGTACATTATCCTGAGACACATGTTTTGGTGACACATCAAATTATAAAAACATACATACATTCCACCTGTGGCATAGGGAGCCAGCCCAGCAGCAGCAAAAAGCTGTTCCCTTAATATCTTCCTTGTGTGCTTTCTAGAAGGATCCAGTTGGCCACTATGGAAAACTGGATGTTGAAGTAGATCAGTCTAATACAGCAGAGGATAAGGCGTGTCGCCTGATCCAGTGGATTCAGCACAGCCTGACAATTTGGAAGTTGTGGTGGGGGTAGAGGAGTGCAGGTTGTTTTCTAGAAGGTCCCATGCAAGGGTACTATCACAGGAAAACACCACTGGCACGCTCCACCTCCTGGTCCACAGCATGGCATCAGAGTGCCACAGAATAGCCAAAACATTTCTGATCTTTCAATGCCTGCTCAGAATTTACCTCCTTCCAAAACTACAAAATACTAGGAAACATACAGAATAGCAGCAAGTTCATTTTTTGTTGCACCTCTTAAGGTATGCAACAATATTCTACTATGAATATTTATATACCACTCTTCAACCAAAGTTCCCAAAGGGGTTTTACATAGAAAAATAAATAATACACAATTAAGATGGCCCCCTGTCCCCAAAGGGTCCCCAATCTAAAAAGAAACACAAGATAGCCACTGGAGGGATGCTGTGCTGGGGATGGATAGGGCCAGTTGCTCTTCCCCGGCTAAATTGAAGAGAATCGCCACTTTAAAAAGGTGTCTCTTTGCTCAAGACATTTCGTTTAGCAGGCAAGGTACCAAGACGTTTCCTGTTTTTAAAGGAGTGGGTATTGTGCTCCCTCTGCTGGCTCCAGTGTGACTCTTAACTGTGCTAACAACTCCCACCGCTGCTCCTGCACTATCGCTACTACTTAGGGTTCCTAACAGAGCTATTCTGACAGGACACAGAACTGTGAGTTGAAGCTAATGTACAAAGCTAGGAGTATGTAGTTCAGCTGCCCTGAATACAGTGGTGGGGAAGTAAAACAAGCCATTCCCCAGATGGAAAACACATATACAGAATCACTGCATCCCCGCTTCTTTAACAGCTCCTCCGATAGCAGAAAATAAAAATAAGCCTCCATTCTAACCACTTCTGTCAGCATGCCCATGCTGCGTAGGTCTCTGCAGACTCCCCCTCACTAGTAGGACTACAGTAGAGAACTGCCTACCACAGATAGGCAATTCTTTTTAAAAAGCATCATTCTTCTGTCCAGAAAAAGAAATATTTCAAGTAAACGGAGAGAACGGAGAAAAAGGAAGGTGGGTGGAGAGCTACAACCACCTGAAAAATTTAAACATGGAGGAGAAATTCACAACTCTATTAGGAAAAGAATGTTTCCTGCAAAGCAACTATCAGCCTAAGTACAAGAAACTCTGGTTTTCCCATAGCGGGATGATCACATAAGCGTTGTTGACACCCCCAGAGCAGCAGCTCGGGGCAAAGGTAACACCAGCAGGAAATCAGACAGGAAAGCAGGCTTGACTCATGGATTTACCCAACTCAAGCTTCTCTCTCTTTGTGACTCACAGACAGAGTAAAGCCACACTGAGTGAAATGGATACCCATTCCTGCTACATGCTGTAGTAGCAGACACTATTCTGGCTTAAATCCATCTCGCCCATACACAGCCTTTGCTTGCAAAAGGAGTTTCTCCAGCAGGCAACAATTAAAATGCTTCACACTCCACAAGGCAGAGTCCCAGGGCACTTAGCAGAAAATAAATCCTGGTAAATAACATCTCCCAGGAAAATCTGGTTCCAAATCAGTGAGGCAGCTTACACAATAAAGGGTTCAGAGTTTTTAAATCTCAGAACCATAATGGTGAGATTATAATTTCCGCAAAAGGAACATTTTATTTGTTTGTTTGTTTGTTTGTTACATTTTAATATCCCGCTCTTCCTCCAAGGAGCTCAGAGCGGTGTACTACATACTTCGGTTTCTCTTCACAACAACCCTGTGAAGTAGGTTAGGCTGAGAGAGAAGTGACTGGCCCAGAGTCACCCAGCTAGTTTCATGGCTGAATGGGGATTTGAACTCGGGTTTCCCTGGTCCTATTCCGATGCTCTAGCCATTACACCATGCCGATTATGATGGGCCACTCACAAGCCACTGTGTTTTTGTATGGAACAGACCTCCACCCAAAAGAGGAGATGATCCTGGTAGTGCTTGCACAGACCCTAAAAAGCATTACGCTTGCAAAATATCCAAAGAGCCCCTGGTGGTGCAGTGGTAAAACTGCCGCCCTGTAACCAGAAGGTTACAAGTTCGATCCTGACCAGGGGCTCAAGGTTGACTCAGCCTTCCATCCTTCCGAGGTCGGTAAAATGAGTACCCAGAATGTTGGGGGCAATATGCTAAATCATTGTAAACCGCTTAGAGAGCTCCGGCTATAAAGCGGTATATAAATGCAAGTGCTATTGCTATTGCTATTATAATCCATGACAAACAACTCAGGTGCTCATTACCTGCCTGCCTTTCCGAATGTCTTTGGGCACGGGCACTTTAATCTCCAGGTCACTGTAGTCTTGGGACCAGGTGTAGTTCTCTCGCACAGCTCCATTGTAACTGTCAGGATTTGCCTGGAACTGCTCTTGTTTCCTGAGGGAAGAGAAGAGGAGACCAAGTATCAAATGGAGGAATGTGAGAAGAGCAGGAAACAAACAGGAAAAGCTGCATGATGAAGCCAGAGACTTCACCCACTTGAAGCATCTGTGGGCCACTTCACCCCCATTTAGAATCACCTTCAGCAGACATCTCTCTCCCCTGTTGAGTAACAGATGCTGGCATGAAACCGCTTAAGTCCACCCACTCCCATATACCTCCAATGAGTTGGAGATATATAAAATATCTGACAGAGTTTCTATTGCAGTATTCCATAAGGCTGACAGATCTACCAGACGAAACCGAGGGATGCCAGTTGCTACGACATGACTGCATGCCATTAATCTGTGAAGCCCAGGCAGGCCTTTTTAAATACAGAAGCCGTCGCCCTTTCTTTGACTGAAGCAACAAGAGACACTGCTCTGCCAGTGCCTGAAAAGGACCACGGTTGCAGGTCTGGAGGCTGAGTCTCATCATGGCCCCTCAATCACATCGAGCCCCCACTCCATCCTGTGTCGTTTTTGGCAGCCTCCAGACCAGTTTAAAAAAAACAGACAAAGCAAAGTGTAGCTGTGGTCAGTCTCAGTAATGTGGGAAACAACCAGAGATGCAAGCTTAATCGGGGATAGGACAAGACCTCATGAAATGGGTGAAGAGAGGCGAACGGTCTGCTCTAGGTATTTTCTAATGGCATCTGGATTTACTTCTACTATTTAAATTTGCTGAACTGGGTGACATATGACCACAGCGACTAAAGACGGGAATGGAATGGCACGCACTTGGTGCTGCCCTTTCGAAGTCACTAGAAATTAGACTCATTCGCCTTGGCCTGCTGCCCTCAGTGGCAAGATACAGAAGCAGTTTTCCACAAGCCCCCCACCCTCCCAGGCAGGCAAGGTGGTTTGCCAGCAAGAGCTCTATGTAAGGGAGCACAAAATTCAGATGGACACAGACAGCAGAAGAACAGCAAAAAAGGGAAGAAGAGTGGAATGTCCCTCTTGGGCTGCTTCAGACCCCTGCTACAACGTCCAGTCTCAAAGAAGACCGAATATAAATCCCACCCGCATCCTTGCAGGACGCTTGCAACAGAACAGTTTGCAAGAGCACCAGCACAGTGTGTTGAGAAGAAAGACTCTTCAGGAGCAAAGAGAAAAAGCTAGCAAATCCCTCACCAACCAGTAGGGTTCTGTTCTGGCAAAACCTTGCCGTTGGCAAATTCGCAGTTATTATTAGTATTATTACATTTATATCCTGCTATTCCTCCAAGGAGCCCGGAGCGGTGTACTACGTACTTCGGTTTCTCTTCACAACAACCCTGTGAAGTAGGTTAGGCTGAGAGAGAAGTGACTGGCCCAGAGTCACCCAGCTAGTTTCATGGCTGAATGGGGATTTGAACTCGGGTCTCCCCGGTCCTAGTCTAGCACTCTAACCACTACACCACGCTTGCAGTTGGCAAGGCATTAAAGTCTATGGGAAACAGGGGGTTGGGGGAACCGCAGCAACAGCAACAGCAAAAAGCCCTAAAAATAAAAGGGGGTGGGACACCAAAAAAATGCTTTAAAAAAAAAATCACAAAAAATCCTATAATATCACCAAGAGTCACCAAGAAGAATGAGCAGATGGAACCTCTGGAAATTGTATGAACCCCATAAAATCATTCAAAGGCATTATAAATTGGCAAGGGACAGCAAGGAGAGGACAGCAGGTCTTGTGGTAGCAAGCATGACTTGTCCCCATAGCTAAGCAGGGTCTGCCCTGGTTGCATATGAATGGGAGACTTAATGTGTGAGCACTGCAAGATATTCCCCTTAGGGGATGAAGCCGCTCTGGGAAGAGCAGAAGGTTTCAAGTTCCCTCCCTGGCAGCCTCTCCAAGAGAGAGCTGAGAGAGATTCCTGCCTGCAACCTTGGAGAAGCCGCTGCCAGTCTGTGAAGACAATACTGAGCTAGATAGACCAATGGTCTGACTCAGTATATGGCAGTTTCCTATGTTCCTAAGGATCACCAAGCAGAATGAGCAGATTGAACCTCTGAACCCAGACCCAACTGCTGAAGCCCACCCACCCCATCACTAAAAACCCTTGCCAACTGCCGGTACTCTGGTCACGGTTGGCAAGACCTGTCGCAGTTTCCGACTCTCATACACTCAAAACCACAGTGGCAAAACCGTGGTTGGCAAGGGATGACTGTAGCCACACCATTTCTCATACACAAGTGTTCCAGTTAACCAGAGCAACCCAGAGAGGAAGCCACTTTTTAAGAGGAAATTAGCCCAGTTAACTCAGAACTGTGGATGTTCTTTTGAGGCCACTTGTGCAGAAGATGGGTTTCAGGTGTTAATGTTAAAAGGCAAAACATAAGAACTCCCAGAAGTCACTGGAGAGAAGAGGTTTAATGAGTAGAGCTGAGAATCTAGTGCTAAGACTCCACAATCCAAATGCGATCAGCAGCACAGAGATCGTTCGCTTTGCCTGGTGTGGACATCACACATCATCCAGAGAGGCTGTTAGAATGCTGGGAAGGGGTCAGATGCATGAGTGTACCTGGGAAATGTAACTGGGGTTGGTGGCCTTAGAAGCCAAATAGGGATTGTTAAGTTAAGAGGTTCTGGGCAACCAAGGTAGCACTGCAAGCAGACCTTCAGGATGCCCATGTGTGGATAAGATAAAAATGTCTAGAGGACAGTTTTCAATTGGTTAAGCATGGAGGACATTTTGAGGCACAGGGTACTAACCAAAGAAACAAACTCCATGCAAGTATGATGGAATCAGATGACTGGCTGCAGAAATTCTTTAACTGGCTTCTGGAGGAAAGCCCACAGTACCAGGGAACATCCAGAATGGAAGTCAGTCAGTATTCTAAATGATCTCTTCTCAAAATGAAGATGGATAATCATCATCAACAAGCACAGATAAATAAAATCCCATCAAAAAGACTAATCCATGTTAATGGGAAAACAGGGCCAAGCTGGCAGGTATGAGAGTTAATAGAGTTATATACTCTTTGGACAATTCTCTCTCATGTCAGTATAACTAGAGACCATTCACGTGAGTTTGGGGCAGTATAGAAATTTGTTAAATAAAATACATACATACATCCAACCGATGGGAAATGGTTTCAGGGGCAGACAGAACACCTTCACTTCATATATAAGCTAACTAATGGAATTTATTGTAAGATGTGGTGACAGCCACTATAAAGTAAAAAGTTGTGCTGTCAAGTCAGTGTCGACCCCTGGCGACCACAGAGCCCTGTGGTTGTCGTTGGTAGAATACAGGAGGGCTTTACCATTGCCATCTCCCATGCAGTATGAGATGATGACTTTCAGCATCTTCCTATATCGCTGCTGCCCGATGTAGGTGTTTCCCATAGTCTGGGAAACATACCAGCAGGGATTCGAATCAGCAACCCCTTGCTCCCTAGGCAAGTTACTTCCCTACTGCACCATTAGGTGGCTGACAGCCACCATAGCTGACTTTTAAAAAGCAAATAGACGAAGTCATCGAGAATAGGTCTAGTCATTACAGTTAAAGGAATCTAAAGGTTCAGAAACAGCACCCCTCTGATAGCTATTCCGTATTATCCCCAGGGTCTGGCTATCACCTGTTCATGAGTTCCCCAGAGATCCATTATTGGAGACAGAATGCTGGACTACATAGACTATGGTCTGGACCAGCAGGGCAATTATTTTGTACTTTGGAAGTCAACCACACTCTTAAAGATATTGAGAAGTATTTCAATATCTTGAAATACCTTGAAAGCCTTGCAGTATTTACATGCCTACTTAAAATAATCCAGAATGCTTCACTCGGCAGCTATCAACATTATTGGAAAGGGAAGAAACGTTTACAAATAAATAGACCTTGGTGATGCAGAGCAAGAAAAGATATTATGCATCAGATTCTGAACTGAACATAATAGTTACTTACCATAAACCTTTTTAAAAAAACAAACTTCCTTTAGCAGTTATGGATTGGGACAAATATTTACTGTCTTGACCTAGATAGGCTTTCAACACAGATGATGACACAAGTTCTCAGGCAGGATGTTTAGAGCCTTCACGCTTGATCCAACAGCCATGTTTCACATTTAAACATTTTAACCGAATGATCCTAACAAATGTGGGACATATTTCAGGATTACATAAGGAAAAGTGTCACTATTCACTTTGAAAATTCTTGTTAATACAAAGTTTCTATTCAAGTTTCTAATAATTCAGAATTACAGCCTGCATTAGATGGACCATTTAGCAAGTTTTAATCAACACCAGGACGCAGTATTTATACTTAAAAAAAAATTAGGACACATCTCATTTTGCAGAATTAGAGGTGTTTTGATGTCTGAGAGACAAATTGAACAGATTAATTCTGCTAATGAGGTTGCCAACTGTGGGGATTTCATATATCATAGGATGAGAGGCTCTGTCACGTACAAGATGGCTCTCTGCTCCACCCCCACCCAACTCAGATTATCAAAGAGTCTGGTGCAGCAAGCCACAAGTATCCAAATGCCAGAAAATCACCTTAATGGAGATTTTAAATATATCATCATTTTGGCTGCTTGGCTGTTCCGAGTCGTGGTGTAACTCATTTTCCTAAGTATTTTTATACAGAGTTGTGAGTGATATAGTGTGTCTTAAAGTATCAGTTTCATGATTCTTCCTCAGCCCATATATCCTGCAGGGAACTGTGCAAAGTATCCACAACAGCGACAGTGGAAGCAAACTGAGAGTGTGAGAAACTCTGAGCATCTGCTCAGCTACTTGACCTTCTTGCCTGTGTGCATCTTTGTTCATTGCACTGGCACAACATTAGTCGGGATGTCAGCCATCGTCTTTTCCATTCTAATCTTCCAAAGCAGGGTAGTATCCCTCAGCAGCCAAACCGGATATAGAATTCATACATTCAAAATGGGAGTCAATCATTGCTCTATACTTCTCCTACCATTGGGTCAGATTCAGTCATGATAGAACTAACTGCCCCGCGCCAAAACAAAAAACAGAAAAGTGCAGCTTTCTTCTATCAGCTTATCACATAACATTAGGACCAGATAAGAAGAGAACCAGCCATGCTAATGATTTACCATAAGGGCTTACACAAAGAAGAAATCTTTGAGTAGATATAGTTTATTGCATAGATGTGGCACAGATCTTTATCATGTAGCACAGGACAAAGAATTGTCTTGTTAACCAACTGTGGAAAACATACCGCAGTTTGTTCTGAAAACTGCATCCGCTATTCCCTCCCCCTAATCCTAGCCAGTTTGCCCAGATCTCTTTAATCACGATCATCCAGCCTCTTCATCTATCTACTACGATTATGTAGCTCTGCAAATATTGAAGGACCGCAGCTTTATCCTGCTACTGTGCAGTCAAAATGGAGTTATATATTTATGAATGACTCAGACAGACAAGAAAGGCTGTTTATGTAGGTTTCCACAGCCTGTCAAAATATGTCCCAAACTCACTCAAAGAAAAACTCAAACGCATTTCTAAAACTGAAGTATAAGGGATACTTCCAGCAACAGTCCGTAGGGGAATTAAAAGATAAAGGGTGTTTTAAGGCATCCAGACCAAAGCATCTAATTTCCAATACCAAGGCATGTGCTTTGACAGCTGTGCAAGGGGTTACAAGCAAGCTGTCAGAAGACAAGAGGCGGACTGCCCATTCACCTGCCAAGGAGCCCTGCTCCCTGTTTGCCACATTATGCGGTGAGGATCGGAACAAATCAAGTACTGCAGGCTGATCAAGGCATCAGTTTGAGCAAGTAATTTGGGAACATTTGAGAGGCTAATGATTCTTTCAGCAGCAAGGGGAGGAGGGGCTTTCCTTTTCCACCAGAAAGGGACACAGGTGTGGGGTGGTAAAGGTCTGGATTGCAAGGAGATGGATCCTCTTCCTTCTCCTCTCCTCTCCTCAGATGCTTTCATCAGCCAAGATGGAAGAATCTGGGCCGCAGTGGGGGGGGATGCACCCTTGGAGACTAATTCCCCTCAGGACCCTTTCAGCGGTGGAGGGACACCAGCTGCTGTCAAAAAGAAATCCTGCCACCCAATGGCTCCAGGGAACCAATAAGCAAGAGGACCCGGTGTAGGCCAGCACGGTATCCTGAGGGCTCAGGGGACACAGGAAGAGCCACCTTAGAGTCACTGTACCCAAGGCCTGTGGAGATCACCACAATTATTCAGTTATTCCTCCTTACTGCATGTGGGGGTGCCTGACATGCTGCTTTCTGTTGCCAAGGATATTTCCACAGTGGCATGAAGGCTGTGTTATCTCAGTTCTAATTAGTGGCACTTTTGGGGAGTTTGGAGTGGGAGAGCCAAGCGATTATTACGATCCCTTATTTTTCTGCAACCCCACAGAACCTGCCAACTTCACAGCAACCCTGGTTTGCCACTCTCGGTATCCTTATACTGAGAGTTATAACACAACAAGGATGCTGTGTTTTTTAGACTGTTAACCGCCCAGGGACTCACATATGGGGTGGTATAAAAATGTGCTAAATAAATAAATCCATCCATAAAGCTCTATAGTAAATATGGCAGCACACGGTGTTTTAATAAGGCGACATTCACATAATGGCAAAAAAAGTAACAAAACAGGGCATAAAATTGAGCTCTAGTTAACAAGTACTACATTCCACAGCAATTCCACGTGAAAAGCAGAAAACAGGAGGAGACCTTTGGGGTGGACGCTCCGCTGCTCACTGCCAACATTTTTTAAAAGGGTTCTGAAACCAAGCAAGGATAAGGAGGGTGCTGGAACTGACTTTACCAAAAGTTCGCTCACTGAATTGCCATTTCCATGGAGACAGTTGTTATGGTAGCACAGAACAAACCTTTTCACTGGCTGCTTCTAGCTTTCTAAAATGCCTGGAGACTTCAGAAGCCAAGAGGGCTTAAGGACAAATAGAACAGGCAAGCTGGGGGGCGGGGGAGAGGCAGGTAGGTGCCGCTCCAATATCCTTCTAAAACCATTATACATCAAGGGAAACTGGCTAATACCTTGATGATTTTGAGATGCTTCAGTTAGCATAGATCAGAGAAGCCCTTGCCTGAGAGGCCATCAGGAGCTCATCGCCCGACATCAGGCAAGCAGCAGACAGGAGTGGCTTATTAAATTCCAGCTCTCAATCTGGAAAAGATGAGTGGAATCTAAACTCCTCTGTGAAGAGCTCTCTGGTCCCCTGGCTATGAGGAGCCACATGCAAGTGACAACTCTTCTGTACAAAGAAGTAGAACTGAAGACTTAAGTACTTGTTTGCATTACCTGGAGCTACCTGTACTGCAGGCACCTCTTAGGTCAAGGCTTGACAAATCCCAGATGCCAGGGAGTCTTGGCACCTAGAAACTTAACCATGGTGCCTAAACAAGGATATGCAGAGGTCATTTAATAAAATCTTTATTTGTCCCAGGTCGCCCTAAGCATGCAACTTGTAAAGGAGATAAAGAGAAGCCAATTCACTCTCCCCCTCCACAATGCCAATCACTAAGTCCGGTAATTTCACCAAGTGTCCATTGTCTGGCTCCTAAATCCTGAGAAAATGTATCAAGAGCTGTCTTATGTGGTGCACTTCATTTCTACTACTAGGGACAATCCCTAATCTTTTATGCCTTGTTAATAAGTCTGAACTAGTTCCTAGGATTGCAGTCTTAGCCCTTGCCAGACTAGCTGACCAATCAAAACAGAGAACCAGAGCAGTGGCCACAAACCAGCAGTGTTGGAGCTGTGGGAGGAGAGCGTGGGAAAAGCATCAGTTTTAAATAAAGGGTTCGGCATTGCTCATACTTAGCTGATGGTAGTGGGGAAGATGGGTGGATCTGTGTTGTCTGTCTTGTTCTATTTTTGCCTCAATGTGTCATGGGGGGAGGTGAAACCTTGAAAACCATGAAAAGCAGCAAATCTGATTTTTATTCCTATGAAGAGGGAAACATGTTGTTGTTACCAAAAGCTACAGCTCAAGGCTACTGGACCATCATGATTTCGTTAGTGCACTATCTGGTAGGTGGAACTGATTCGCAAGGCTCTTCATTTGCTTTGTCTCCCCCTATATCAGCACAACAATTTAAGTTCTAATTTGAGAAACACGTATGAAAATCTGCAATTGTTTGCCAGTGACTCCAGAATTCTGGGGCAAGGGTGTCCTGCACAACTTGGCCCTGCTTCTAGTCATGATGCTTTACGGTTACCTCACCAGCACAATGTCTCCTCCTGCCATCATGCTGTTCACTGCAGAAAATCTGGAATTTTTGGGCAGAACCTCAGATAGTCTGTTCAGAACATACAGACTGAGCAGGTTCAAGCCCCGCCCCCCAAAAGCTGCCGCACATACATTCTATCAATTTCTAAAAATTAGCACATAGCCATTTGTCCAAAAAAGATCCTGAAACTACTGATCATCCTGGATCAATAGGAACTCTGCTGCTTTCAAAAAGGTTCTCATTTACAGTATTTTCAGTCCCTCTGCTCTCTCACATACAAAATTGTCAAATCCTAAATTATTTCAGACGTGTTCTAAAAGGTACCCGTTACAGTGGCTTAAAAACAGTATCAGACATACAGGACATTTTATATACATTTGCACAGAACAGCAGAACACTTAAAGTCATATAGCACAACATATGGCAGGCCAATAAAATGATCCTATTTGCACCTAAGGCTAGCAATAGTTGTTCAGAACTCCAGTGCTGTTGAGGGGGGGGGCAGTGAAGATGGAGCCATGCTAATCATACACATCCCCCCCCCCCCGAAAAAAAGAAAAAAAAGGTTCACTCTTCCAGCAACGTGCCACAGTTTTGTAAGACCCTCAACAAGCCTGGGACAGAGGCAATGGGAAAAGCCTTGGGCTGTTTCTAGTTAATTACCAAGAAAATCAACCTGGTGATGTTCTTCACCATCACCAGATTAAATCCTAGTCAGCCACAAAAGCAACAGAACTCCAACATTCTAGTATCCTTTAAGAAAGGAAAGAGTCCCAGACAGTGTTCTCCCTAATTTTTTTCAATGTGTGCGCAGAATGAGTTTTGTTCTGGGTGGCAATATCAAGTCAGTGTGTACACACATGCATTAAGAGTGGGACCTTCCAGATTCAACCTGAGCAGGCTCTAAAATTGACTGAGCAGACAAACAAAAACCATGTGAGCACATTCGCACGCCTTAAAGGGAACATTGGTCCCAGATCCTCTCCTTACTCAGGGTCCCTTAAGACATGGTGGAAAGAGCCACATGTCCACTTCAGTAGATTTCACTAACAACCAAGTCTCAAGCTATTTTCAAACATGCTAGGAGATGCATCTATGGCCCTTTCACAGGCCTTCAGCAAACCAACTCACAGCAAGCACAGCCTTTCACAGAAATGCAACCTGCACGGGAAAACAGACTGGCATTTATTTAGATGGACAGACATTCAAACCATCTTTTTGACAGCAGCCTGCAGCCAGAAGAGTCTATCGTACTAATTAACTGCAAGGTCAGAAATTCTGGACTATGATAAGGGAGTGAATGGAGGATAACACAGAAGATCTTGTAAGAGATATTTCTATTGACAGGCAAGCCATAGCCTCCAAATATTTTCTCTTATACTTCCCTTTCCTTTTTCAAAGCCACCTATCCTTAAGAGACTTTCCTATAGCAACCTAGCAGAAAACTCCGTTTTGTCAGTTAAGTGTTCTTCAATGGCTCCTCTTGTCTGGCAAACTCAGCCTCTCCCCCTTACTTGCAGAAAACCAGTTTCCCTGACCTGCGGCTCATATCCATTTTCAGGTTTTTCTTGTTATTTTCCAGCAATTTCATTTTGGAATAAAATACTCCATATGGCTATTTAAAAAAAATATATTCCACATACTTTGAAGTCTGGGCTGTTTTGTTTTTTTAAGGGAGAATGTCCTGTAATACCTTAAAGACTTGTATTGTGGCATAAGGATATTGTAGCATAAAGTAAAAAATAATATATTAAGACATAAGTTTTCAGGGACCCAGAGCTCACTTTGTCAGATGCATGAAATGGGTGAGTGGGTGAGAGAGGGAAGTGCATGTGTGCGTGTGTGTGTATACACACACAGCAACAAAATGCTTCATCTACTGGCTTACCTTTGCAAACCACTTTTCCCCTTCTCTGTGTACTCAAGGAACATGTGTGCACCCATGTCTACATACACATATACATACCCACTAAGGCAATCAATTCTTGCACCTGATGAAGGGGGCTCTGGCCTCAAAAAGGATGTGTCACAATTAGTATGTTAGCTTCCTAAGGTAACACAATCCTGTCTGCTGCCATCTCTCTAAAGTCTGAAAAGTTGCTTAAAAGAGCAGTAGGTTGCAAATTAAATAAGTTCTTATATAAACACATATATATATACACACATACACACACTATCTATATCTATATAGATATATACACACACTATATATCTATCTATACACACATATGTATGTGTCAGAGAATTCTTCCTCCAACTATACACTGGCAACATCTAGTGGTTATCACAAGAAGCAGCAGGCTAAGGAATCTCATTTGACTGCGCCAATGAGCAACAGCGGCCAAGCCCCACCTGATGCTTAATCCTGAGCATAAGAGGCCCTCTCTCAGATGGAGCGCTGGGAGCACCTTCTATTACTTGAGAGACACAAGATGTAACCATAGAGGCCCCAAAACAAGCTGAAAACCTCAAAAGCATCCCAGCCACCTCCGTTTTCCAGGACAATAGGAATAAGAATTTACACATAAAAGGCATCTCTTGTTAAGACTTAAGTTCAAGTGCATCATTACCTAAAGTGTACCTTTCTGAACACCGTAAGATACTCCAGGCCACATACATACTACAGTGTAAGATACACCATAAGATACTCCATTTAACATAATTTTGGGATCTCCCTCCCCCACTTTCTGGTAGTGAGAATAGGTGACTGGTGCAGTGAGAGACTAACACTTCCGCATTTCGGTACATCTGTTCATACAGAATCTGCACATCTGTCCTCAACACTGCCAACCACCAAAAAAAAAAAAAAAAAAAAAACTGTATAGAACTCCGGAAGTGTAAATACTACAACTCGCACCTGGCCCTCCAAATTCTACACTGCTAAAAACAAACTGGCACCCCAGCGTAATTCATGCCAAATTACCCCTTCCCCACATATACTGTGGAAAAATCAAGCTCAAAAGGTAAGTCCAGGCAAAGTGAAGAAGAGGAAACAGAAGTACAGATAAAAGAAGCACAATCACTCAGAAGGTCACTAGCAGTAACGCAGGGAAACACCTTCACCCAAGTGTCCACCACCCACTCATTCATTCACTCCCGACACAACACAGAGCATACAGGCAGGGAAAGTAGAACCTGCAGAACATTGTTGGGCTGTGGATGAGAGCACAGCACTAGGAAGACTTTCCAGAGTTTAACAGCTATCAACAGTGTCATTTATTGATTTATTTTATTAAGAGATTTAATATACCGCCCAATCCACAGACTCAGGGTGGTGTACACAAGAACAGTATCCAAGATTTGGGGGGGTGGGATAAATAACAAAAATTAAAGGGCAAACGCCTGGCGGAAAAGAAATGTCTTCAATAAGGTTTTGAAGGCTGAAAGGGAGGAGGCAGGCCGAATCTGGTGGGGGTGTGTGTGTGTGAGAAATCCAAAGAGAAGGGGCAGCAACAGAGAAAGCCCTTCCACAGAACTCTCTGAGACCAGGGACTGAAAGAAGGGCTACCTGAGAAGATCTCACAGGACGGGAGAGGACTGGCTGGGAGAGGAGGTCCTGCAGTTAAACAGGTGCTAAGCCCTGAAGAGTTTTAAAGGTGAGAACCAGCACTTTGAATTGGACCCGGAAGCAAATAGGTAACCAGTGCAGCAACTACAGGAGAGGTGTAACACTATCATATCTCCTAGCACCCATAAGCAGGCGTGCCGCCACATTCTGGACCAAATGAAGCTTCTGGGTCGTCTTCAAAGGCAACCCCAGGTACAGCGCATTACAGTAATCCAGACGAAAGATGACGACGGCATGAGTTACGGTTGCCAGGGCCTGCTGGTCAAGATAGGGACGCAACTGGTGGACCAGCCGAAGCTGGGCAAAGGCACCTCTGACCACGGCCCCCACCTGCTGCTCAAGCAGGAGCCACGAGTGTCATAGCCTGCCTCATGCAGTGGCTACCCTGGGAAGAGTATCTGCATGCTTGCATGCAGAAAGCTTGAAGTTCCCTCTCTGGCTTCTCCAAGCCAGGGTTGAGAGAGACTCCTGCCTGTCACCTTGGAGAAGCCACTGCCAGTCTGGGCAGACAATACTGAGCTAGAAGGACCAAGGGATTGTCTCAGTAGAAGGTGGCTTCCTATGTTCCTAGCCTTTGCTGGAGGTTTTCAAACAGGGGCTGAATGCTCTGTCAAGGATGCGATAGTAGTTTCTTGCACGGAGGATGGGACTAGACTAGAAGAACTCCAAGGTCTTCTAGTCCAGACGGGACTACTCTAAAGCGATATGAATAGCTGGGACTAGCATTCATAAGACAGTCTAGATCTATAAAGAACAGAAATTCTCACTACCAGAAGGCCTTCCTAGATTCTCTTCTTTTAGCAATTTTGTAAATCAGCTTGTCTCTAGATTACTGTATGCTGAAAGAAAGGGTCTAGGGAGGGATCTCCCAGAAGCTGAAGTGTGAAGTTTTCACACTCCTGACAGCTCCACGCCACCTTATGGATCCTAGTGTCCACCACTACACTTGGTGCTCCCTGCTACCACCTAACAATATCCCACAGGCCTACTCTTCTCATCCTCCATACTGCACTAATACCAGGAGAGAACACGTAACCTAGTATGGGAACTTTTGCAGAACTGCCACAGCAAGCCCTTCAACACCACACCACTGGCTGGCCCTTCAGATATCCCAGTGCTCACCTGCTCGTCCCAAGATCAGCCAACCTAGGTGTCCACAATAAAAGCCTGGCACATCATCCCAGAGATTCTCCGTCTCTCTCATCCCAGAGATTCTCCTCTCTCTCTCTTTCAGCAGCCATTGCATTTAGCAGCATGCTTGCATTTCAACACTTTGCCTCAGATGGTACCTCCTTTTGAGGTTCTGGACTGCATCAGCTTAAACAAATTCCTATTGCACAATCGGACTAAAAAGATGAGTAATTTAGCTGAAAATTACTTTCCAGCTTCATCTCAATCTAACACAGGTTGGTGAGTAAATTGAAGGCCAGATGGATCAATGGCAGACCAATCTTGTAAGAAGCTGGAGCCATTCTCAAAGCTACCACTGCTACAGATGCTACAGCAAGGAAAAGATTCAGTAGACTGGGAGCCACTGGGAGCCTTTGAAAGCTTCTTTGAAAGCACTCCAAGCCTTTGGGCATCCCTTCCCTTCCAACCTATACCACAAATCTGATCGACTGTCTGAGTGGAGGGCAGGACCACATTTTCAATCTCAGGGCTATGTTTACTTTCTCTCTTCATTCTCCTCCCTCCTGCAGCAAAATCCTCCTGGAATTTAGTCATCTTCCCTCCTTCCCTCAGGAAGGCATGCCTTTCCAACACTTTCCAGTCAAGGAAGGCTTGGTTCTCCCCATCTCTAAAATGGCCTATGATTAAGAATGCTTACACAACTTGGTGCACCTTTAAAAACTGCAGAACAAATGTTTGCAGCACGAGACAAGACTTTACTGAGGCTGGAGCAATGAAAAAGCGGCTTCTGGCAGGCAGACCACTACCACCATGAGGCCATTTTGCTGAGAAATTTGGGCCAAGGGCAACACCTGGGAAAATCACTGTCCACACAATCTGTTGTTGAGAGGATAAAATAGAACTGTGTGTGCCACCCTGATATCCTTGGAGGGGGGATCGGATTTAAAAAAGAAGTGCATCATGATGTATGTTTACCCAAAAGCAATAATCATAATAGCTTCCCAGAGAATGTCTCCAGTATAATTTTAATATTAAAAAATCCTGTTGTGTGGACTGGGCTTATAGTTACTGGAGCACCAAGGACATCTCTGGAATCCACCCTGATAAGCCCCTGCATAAGCATCTAGGCAGATGTGTGGGACATCTGAAGAGTACATTAAACTGATCCAGCTCTGGCTAGAGAGGGCTCTTCTGAAGCAGACACACGCCTAGCTATAAAGCTTCAGTAAAAGCAGTACATTTTGTTCTTTATTCTTTGTACTAACAGCTTGCAAGTTGTCAAACTCGTGCCACCAAACTGTCTGTACTGGCTACAAAACTCAGAAGTTGACGGCGCAGTGATATGGCATGGCCATTTTGCCCACCTGGCCTTTTCCCTTCTAAAGCTTGCAGCTCCAATTCTGGGTCATGGAAAGTTTCCAGGAAGGCAACACTTTTGGAAAAGAGAGCAAGCCACAAATGGGTCACACAGGTGTGACAATTCTCCTATTGCAGTCTAATCTAATTTTGTCCAATACAGCAGCTCCTGCTATTCTTTCCAGCCACAAGAGAAGACAGCAGCTGAGCTTTGCTAGCAAGCAATCCCTTGTGGCTTCTGTTATGAGCACCTTCCAGGTCATCCCAGATGCCACTGCACTGGAACACTAATGACTCTGGAACTGGGGCCATTGCTTTTTCACCATCCTACAAGCTTCTGCACCAGCAAAGTGGTTCTACAAAGAACAGCCTCCCATCTTTCCTTTTTCCTAAGGCATAAGAGCACAAGAGACTTGCCCTCTAGTTGGGTCTTGTTCATCCCTTTCTCACATAGAGACTACAATTTGCCCAGATTCTTTTTCTCGGTTGAATTACAAGCGTTCTACTCTTGGGTATGGGCAAGCAAGCCACAAGCAGAGTTCTGCAAGCCGCCTGGTGAGACAACATGGGTACAGAACTTATGTACAAGTTCACCTCATCATCATTTGTCTGCTCCTCAGCTTCAGGCTGCAAGTGAAGAGCAAAATAGCAATACAGTACAGCAGCACTGTTATTACATCCCATCATTCCTACAAGCAGTTGAGGGTAGTTTACATGGTTCCTCCAACCCACATTTTATCCTCACAACCATGTAAAGTTGGTTAGGCCAAGAGAGAGCAATTGGCCCAAGGCCACCAAGGAAGCATCATGGCCAAGTATGAATCTGAACCCAGTCTCCCTAGTTCTATCCAACGCTCTGAACACTACACCACACTGGCTGTCACAGAGCATTCACACAAGGTGTCTTGGGTTCTATTTACTAACAGGTGATAGAAAAGAGGTTCAGCTATAACTCATCCTATATGTTCACCTCCACTCCAGCCACATTTGGATGTCTCCAGCACACAGTGATTTCATTATCATGGTTCAGTTATTGAGACATCCGACTGTTAGGTAGATAAGGGAAGCAACAAAACTGATCTGATCAAAAAGAATCCTCAAGAGAGAGAAAGGGATAGATGGAAGCAGCCCCGGAACCCAAGATTGAGGTTCATTTGCAAAGACTGGTATCTGCTTCGCACATGCACTGTGGCATAGGCAACAATTCTATTGTATTTGTCCAAATATTGTCACCCGAATCGAAGTTCATTAGTTAGCTTTAGGGGAAAATACCAACATCGTTTATGTCAACAGAAGAGCGAGGAACCTAAGATCAGCTTTCTAAAAAAAAAAGAGAGAGAGAGAGAGAGAGAGATGAAGGAATTGAGAACACCACATAAGCAATGTAAATAGAACTCGGAAAGCAGACTGCTCTGTGGCACATGTGACACTATTTTAGATGCTGCGAGGCAAATGTATGCACAGGAAAATCTAAAAGAAGGCCAAGTGAGAAGGCAGGCACTCAAAATAAAGGAGATGAGCTTAAGCATCAAACATGATGAGGAGACTTGCTTGTCAAGGCAGATGGGAATGTCTAGGCACAAAAAGGAGTGCAATTCACAACCCGGTGCTAACCAGATGGCAGCGAAATATGTATTCTTTCCCCTGCTCAGAGCCTTCAGAAGTTGGGAGAAATGAGGATCAAATGGTGGCACATCCTGCCAAGAACCTTTCATAGATGCAAGCTGAACGAACTGGCCTTGGCAAGATCACCTGGGAAACAGAAACGGAGAAGAGCTGGTCTTGTGGTAGCATGAACTGCCCCCTTCACTAAGCCAGGTCTGCCCGAGTTTACATTTGAATGGGAGACTACATGTGAGCACTGTAGGGAATGGGGCCGCTCTGGGAAGAGCATGCAGAAGGTTCCAAGTTCCCTCCCTGGCATCTCCAGATAGGGCTGTGAGAGACTCCTGCCTGCCACCGAGGAGAAGCCACTGCCAGTCTGTGTAGGCAATCCAGAGCTAGACGGACCAAGGGTCAGACACGGTATAAGTCCGCTTCCTATGTTCCACCATCTCTTTACATTCACTCAACATGGGCATCTTTTCCATACCTGCACAAGAGGGTGATGTGCCACATGTAAGAGCCAGACCAAAAGGAGAAGAAAAGGTAGCATAATATTGATCCAAAGTTTAATAAGAGACTATTAGGCAGCTGCCAAGTTATATTTACACTGCTGGCACAGCAAGTACTAAGTGTATCTGCTCTTTGGAATTAATCAAGATAAACACACTGGTGTGAGTCTTACCGAGAACACCACAAGCACGCATAAAAAGGCTTTATAAAGGGTCACGTGATACAGCACACATCTATCACCATTTCAGTGTTCCAGAGAAGTACAGAAAGTTTCTCTGACATGGTGGAGGCCATGTGCGTGCCGGCATCTGCGTGGGGGCAGCTAGGAGGCGCCCCACTGGCACACGAGCATAACTAGGGGGAGCGCCATGATTATGGAAGTGGAGGCAAGCAGAGGAGGAGCAGGTATGGAGCTGCTCTTCTCTGTGTTAAAGGGGATATGTAATCCCTGCATTTTAAAGGATGTGCCACAATTCTGTTACAGGAAGCTGTGTACTGAATAATGCCTTCCCTTCCACCCCACCACCACTTGTTTTACTCCACCTCCTAACTACTACTGCTAGTACGATGATGAATATTTATATACCACTCTTTAACCAAAGTTCTCAAAGTGGTTTACATAGAAAAATAATACATAAATAAGGGGACAGGCAACCTAAAATAAAAATAAAAATCTAAACAAAAACTTGGCAGATACCAGCAACAGCCACTGGAGGGATGCCTTGCTGGGGCTGGATAGGGCCAGTTGCTCTCCCCCTGCTAACTATAAGAGAATTACCACTTGAAAAAGTGTCTTTTTGCTCAGTTATCAGGGGTCTGATTTAACTGTTCTGCTTTGGCCCCACCACAAAACAGCCACCAGGTTATCCAGTCTGGGCCTTTGCACATGAAAAACAGGCTTAGAAACAGAAAGCCCAGAAATTTCCAAAAGCAAACGTTGCTAGACACTGCTGGGCAGGCTAGAGCCATTTTCTTGAGGTGAAACTGAACTGAATGCCCATGTTTGTTTGGTAGGTAACTGAATGTGTGGGAGAGTCAGTAGTTCATTTTTTAGGAAACTAAGTGTGGTGCAGAATGCTGATTTATTTATTTAACATTAGAATTGGACATTTAGTATTCTGTATACATTTTTACCATTTACATCAAAACATCCATTTTTTAAAGAACAGGGTTTTATCCACCCTGTTTAAAAAGAACAATTCAGTCTGCAAGCAGAATATCCATTCAATTAATAAATGACCTTGAAAAAAATGAGAAGTTTCTGCCAACGACTTAAAAAAATAAGAATGAAGGGGGTGCAAAGTTTCTTCTGTCCAGCCAGGACATCTGTACTTTCTTATGACCTCCAGCCCAAGTGACTGACTTCTACTTACACACACATTGTATATTAAAATGTAAGCATTAGCCCTATGCAGCTGAAATCTGTCGGAAGCTCTGACACATACTACCCCATCTTCCGTGGCACCGAGAGGCAGATGCTCCCAAAGCAATTACCATCAGGCAGGAGTTGCTATTTCTGGCACAGGGGCATAGCTTTATACTGGAACTGTCAGCTGCACAGGGGAGGCTGGTAAAGCACACTCTAAAAGGTACAAAAAACCAACCAACCAACCAACCAATCAATCATCAATCAAATAAAATAAAGGCCTAGGAACTGGAGGTCCCTTCCCAGTGCTTTCCCCGTAGGGCAGGGGTCCCCAACCCATAGTCCTCCAGATGTTGCTGACTCCCACCATCCCCAGCCACAATAAATTATAGTTGGGGATGCTGGGAGTTGTAGTTCAGCAACATCTGGAGGAACCCTGGTTGGGGACCCCTGCCCTACGGGGAAAGCGCTGGAAAGAACTACAGATCCCAGGTGTCCCTGAACACATTTCCAGCCTACACTGTGCGGCTGTCAGTTCCAATAGAAAGGCGCGCGCACGCACGCATGCACACACAGAGGAAACAAGTACTGTCTGATGCTGGTCACACTGGAAGCACTCACCTCCACACCCTGCAAGGGAAGGGGGAGCCATGTTGGAACTTCTGATCGATTCGGACTGCACAGGCCTAGTCAATACACACACACAGCCCGCCAAAAGACACAGTTCATGAACTATGACTTCTCTTGTTACTTTCCACCATCTTAAAATATCCCAGATATGAACAATATGCCATACAACTGCAGTCAGAAGAAAAGCAAGCATACAGAGCTTATTCAAAATGGGCTGCCAAAACAGAAATGCACCACAAAAAAGGCAGATCATCATGTGGATAAAAAGTGTGCAAAATGACAGGGCTCAGAAGAGAACACCGAAATGCACATCTGAGGAGACTTGGATGAACAAGAAGGCCAAACGACCAAGACTGAAGTCGGCTAAGGCAACTAGCTTTTTTGTTTTCAGGTAAAGAGAGACAAAAATAGCATTATATAGTCTCCATTTGTTGCTAGAAATGCACATTATTCATACGATCTTGTCAACTAGGTTCATAGCACTGAATTCTGTCTGAATAAATATCACGGAATTCACCAGTTCTTCAATACATATTTAAGTCCACTTGATCTATGCAGCGAGTACCACCACCACCCAGTAGCAAACAGAGATGAAGTACAGCAAGTCCGACTGAAAGGTCTAAAAACCAACCATGCACATAGTAGTGTTCCCTCTAGTAGGGATTCCCAGATGATGCTGACTACAACTCCCAGAATCCCCAGCCAAAGGCCACTGCAGCTGGGGATGAGGAGAGCTGGTCTTGCGGCAGCAAGCATTACCTGTCCCCTTAGCTAAGCAGGGTCCACCCTGGTTGCATATGAAAGGGAGACTAGAAATGTGAGCACTATAAGATATTCCCCTCAGGGGATGGAGCTGCTCTGGGAAGAGTAAAAGGTTTCAAGTTCCCTCCCTGGCTTATCCAAGAGAGGGCTGAGAGAGATTCCTGCCTGCAACCTTGGAGAAGCTGCTGCCAGTCTGTGAAGACAATACTGAGCTAGATAGACCAATAGTCTGACTCAGTATATGGTAGCTCCCAATGTTCCTATGATGCTGGAAGTTGTAGTGAACAACATCAGGGAATCCCTGTTAGAGGGAACAGTGGCACACAGTACCTCAAAGCAACAGGAGTATCCCAGAGCATACAACCTGACACAGTTAAAGGAGTGTGCATACCCTGCCATGACTCAATATGACTTATTTTCAATTCTCTGAAGCCACTGACATGCCCTGGTTGAGCACACACCTCTGCTACAGATTCTGAAGAGTCTATAGAGGCACTCCAATGAGTGGAGTGGACAAAGCCATCCAGAGCTAGCAACAGCCAGTGGGAGAAAACTAGATGGTTAGTGCTCCAAGGGGAAAAGAAGCTCGCATGTTCCCAAAAAGGTGACCCTTATATCCAGCAAGGCCTACACCATAAAACATTCTAAGAGGCTAACTTCAGGCAGCGAAGTGCAGAAAAGGCAGCTAAGTGATTCAGTCATCTTCACGCTTTTATAATTCTAAAGTGATTCTGGGACCTGTGAATGTTTATCACAACTAGAACAAAACTGGCCTTATGGAATATTTACACCAGAGTCATAAAGAGGTTTACTCAGAAGTTACTCCAACCTACCAACAGGACTGAATTTCCTTTAAAGTGTGCTCAGGAGTCAGGACAGCATCCTTAAGCAGTTACCAGCTGATCAGTACACGACATCCTCAGACTTATGACACAATTGCTTCCTGAAAACTGTGTCTTAAGTCAAAACATTGTAACTCGGATTTTCCTATAGGAGTATTATAAATGGGTGCTTGGTTCCTGAACCAAGGCTGGACACTCTGATTTTTTTCTGCAGCTGTCAAAGCTGGTGGTGGGTCAGTCACAGGCATGCAGTAGAGAAGTTGACAGTAGAAAATCAGTTGCTCCCCTCTGCCACCCACTCCCTTCCCAGCTCTCTCACACTTTTCTGTGGAAAGAAGGGAGGCAACTGAGTAACTCATCTCCATCTCCTCCTCCTGGGCAACAGTTTGGCAGGGAAGGAAGCATCCTGTGGCCTGGGAAAAGGCAGGGCTGCCTCCCTCTCACCATCACAGCACAACAGCTGAGCCTGGAGGAGGAGGGGAAGCAGCAGCAGTGGGGGGAGCATTTTGGATAGGCAAGTCAGCCAATCCCTCCACAGCCTCAGATGCAAAGCAACTGCCACCAGGACCGATAGGCTTATTGATAATGCGAGCTTGAGCCACCTGCTCCTCCTCTACCCGACACACCAGGTGTCTAGCACAGCCTCCCACCCATGGCAAGTGTTGTAAAGTTGAAAACAAGGTGGCAATTTACACACGTCTATGTCATTTGTTGTAACTTGGAGCACCTTATAACGACTGCCTGTACTCATATTTTCAGTTCTGCATGATAAGCCAGTCTAGCCTCTACCTAAGCTCACTAACCTCCTCCATCAGACTTCACTGTTCGTTCAAAAAGCTTTGATGGCCAGCATCTGGGGGTGGGGGGGTTGATGTATTTGTATTGGAAGCATGCTTCCCATACAGTTTCTCTCTAATGCACATGCCCCCAAAATCAAGATTACTTTAACAAGAGCTATACAGTATCCTGTCAAGCCACCTTATTTGAACTTTGGAGCCCTATTCCTCCAGTTTGTTTTTCAATGTTGAAATAATCATCATCACTATGTATTAGAAGCAGCTCATAAACACAATACAATAGGTTAGGAACTAGGCGGTGTAAGCAGAGAGATTTTTAAGATTAGCAAATTAGCTAAAGCAAACATTTAGCTGATCCTTTAAAAAGTCAGTGGAGGAAACTAAAATTGAATTTAATAATAATAATGATGATGATGATGATGATGATGATGATGAAAAAAATACAGTTCTTGTTTAGTGTAGTGATAACCAAAAATGAAACGGTCAGCTTTGAAGTCCCTTAGCCTCAGCACATCAAGTGCACAGCAGTCAGCAGGTGCACAGACACCTACCAATTAGGCAGGGTTTCTCCCTAAACCCAATGCAAGTCAATAGACTTGTTATGCCGATGTAACCAGTTTGGCAAGTATACCAAGACATGCCAGAGAGTGTCCTCTCCCACATCTAGGTGCCTTTCACGTAGGTCTGGTCTACATACGCCTTGGAGTGAGATGGAAATGAGGTAGCAGAATAGGCTGTGCCATTTTAGACTCCAAGTGAGGGGTTCCACTTTTGAATGCTCCTTCTCTAAAAGACTCCCTGCATATAGAAAGCTAGTGCTTCAGGGGTTCTCCAACGTGGGTCCACAGATGTTGGTGAACTACAACTCCCATCATCCCCAGCCTCAAAAAGCCTTTGGCTATTGTGGCTAGGAATGATGGGAGTTTCAGTTCAAACAACATCTGGGGACCCACATTGGAGAACCCCTAAAGTGCATCAAGGAGAAATGTCCCAGCCCAAGCCTTAGTCAGCAGTGCTGGTTTTCCATCTGCAGGATTTTTATTTAATTTTCAGCAATGCCTGAAGAAGTGGTACTATCCACTCTACCACCTCCACATTTAACCCCCTCATTCCACCACATCAGTAATCCAGACCACAGCTCCTTCCAGACAAACACCTCGCTAGACTCACTGCTTAAGTCACCCTATGACACACAAGCTCCTGCCGGCTGGCATATTTGCACATTCTTTGTCTATATCCAGAAAACTCCTGTATGGTCTGGAGTAGGACTGCCCCATGCTCAAAAGCAGACCTTCTCCTAGTGGTCCAATCTCTTTAGCAAAGATATACCCCTCCGGAGCTTACAAAACAGCAAACTAAGACGTGGTGGCTGAACCTTGCCACCTTATTGGCTTGGCAAACACTCAACCTGGCCAAAGCACTGTGACATCCACTTACTCGGATGGTTCTGCTGGCTGAGTTTGGATGGCGACAGCAGCGGTAGCTCCTGCTGGCTCCACTGCTGCATTAGTGGCTTCTGCTTCTGCTTTCTCCTCTGCTGCCACAGGCTCCTGCAATTCAGCAGGTTTCCCACCCTCCAACACAGAGTCATGCTCCACTGCCGAGTTGATCTCGACCTCCTCTGCTACAGCGGGCACCTTCGCCCTCTCTGTTGCAGCTGCCATGTCCTCCTCTCTTTTCTTCAGCTTCTCTTCAAGTTCTTGCTGTCTTCTCTGGTCATCCTGACGAGCCAGATGTTCAAAGTTCTTGAATGCCTGAAAGTATTTAAGCAAGAGTCAAGCCATTAACTTATAGATAAGCAGAGGACTAGTGGACTGGGTCCAGTCATTACAGAGGGGCAATCACGAAAGATCTTCAAGGACTGCATCATCAGGGGCCTTCAAAGCCAAAGCTTTTAAAGTAGTGACAGTCTGCAATACTAATCTCTGAAGGATGGGAAACTACAAGAAAGGAGAAACTCCCAAATAAAGAAATAAGCCAGACTGAGCCACCACTGAAACTCAAGCTCCCAGTGAGACATTGCATTAAACAGGCTCTTTGGAGCCAGGGAAATTGAAAGGACTACCTGCTCCCACACAAGAAACAGCCCAACCGTCAAGATCTTCAGGTTTCCCTCGTTTCTGAAATCAAGAGGATAGTTACTGGAGAATGGGACTTTTCTGCGGTCATGCCCAAATTATGGTACTTTCTTTCCAAACGTGTTCATCTGGCACCAACTCTATTATCCTTTAGGTGCCAAGCAAAGCAGATCTATCAGGCTTTTCACAGTATAAATGACCTTTCATCTGCTGATTTTGTTACTTTGGAATTGTATTTATTGCATTTTGTTGCATTTTATTCCCATAAGCCAGAGGCAAAAATAAGATGCACACACTATGACTTAATGCCGATTATCACAGAGCAGACTGAACTGTGCCTTAAGTTGCACCATAACTTGGAACATTTTACATGAAAACACAGTCCCTTGAAATGTCTCTGTCTGTATGGAGCATTCAATGCAACTATTTAAGAGGATAATGAGGGCCACCAGTAGTGCAAAGGGTGTGGGAATAAAGCCGCAGCCTCACCGGCCTCTCTAATTGCAATGTGTTCACTTCCATCCCCCCAATGAGACCTACAGCTAACACACCCTCAACTTTCTCATTACCATACACATGCAGAGCCAGCTATTTTAGAAGCATACTTGAATCTAAGTTGCTAATCCATTTATGCTGTCGATGCCCAGCTTTTATGGAGCAGCTGACAAAAATAACACAGTAGCTATTCTAGAGGGGCCAACTGTTCCAAGAATAGACTTGAGGAAGAGAGAGGGCAGGCTGCAGTAGATGTCAGCCTAAAGGCCAAATATCCATCCAGAACAGTGCTATCCAAGGCATACAGAATAGGTCCATGGCGTGGGACGTACCAACATTTAGTCCAGTATCAAATGGCAGTCTGCAGTGTCCAATGAAAAAAGACCAAGCCCTCTGCAAATTTTCCGGATGACACAGAAGGAAAGCTGCAATTCTGTGCAGCAAGAGAATCCTAGGAAACACCTGCAAAGCTACACCAAAGTTCTGGAGAAGGACCAATGAGGATGAAGCCAGGGTGAATGTAGCACAAATATAGCCAGTCATCTACACCCATCTCTTGCACTGTTCACTAATGTAAGCCCTTCTTCCCTTTTAAAAGTAAGTTGCTCTTTGGGTGTCACTTCTCCATTCAGGATTAGCTACAAGACAAAAATAGCTGAGGTCTACCATATGCATGCTCAATCCTTGCCCTTCATGGTTGGTGAAGGCTGCTTTGGAGGGACTGGTTTCATGGGTGGCAGGGGTGGTGAACATATCTCTGAAGCAGGAGGTGGTGCCTCCTCAGCTAGAGGAGGCAGTCAGACCCCTCCTTTAAAAGCTCTCATTGGACCCAGATGATTTAATTAACTTTCGACCAGTTTCTAACCTCCCTTCTTGGGCAAATTAAGAACAGCAGAACAGCCCTGCTGGATCAGGCACAAGGCCCATCTAGTCCAGCATCCTGTTTCACACAGTGGCCCACCAGTTGCCTCTGGGGAGCCCACAGGCAAGAGGTATGTGCATGCCCTCTCTCCTGCTGTTGCTCCCCTGGTGTTGGAGAGTGTGATTGCATCTCAGCTCCAGGAAGTCCTGGATTCATCCGATTACTTAGATCCTTTCCGACCTGGATAGGGGTTGGAAACTGCCTTGGGTGGATGACCTACGCTGGGAGATAAGACCGAGGGAATGTGACTCTGTTGATTCTCCTGGACCTCTCAGTGGCTTTCAATACCATCAACCATGGTATCCTTCTGGGTAGTGTCTCCGGGGGCACAGTTATTTATTCATTACATTTTTTTAATACCACCTTGTCCAAATGCTCTGGGCGGTGCACAATAAGTAAAACACAAAAACAAACAACATTTAAAATAAACTGCTTAAAACAAATAAAGACAAATGTAAAACAGTCCAAAGCCATTTAAAACCAATTAAAAATACTTAAGAACCATTTAAAAACCTTGGAAGGCCAGGCCAAACAATTAAGTTTTTAGGGCTCTCTTGAAGGCCAGCAATGAGCCCAAACTATGGATATCTGCCAGGAGAGCATTCCACAGACCAGAAGCAGCGAAAAGAAGGCCTGTTTCTGAGTCAGAACTTGCCACCACGTGTACCGGTGTGGTAACTGGAGACGGACTTCTCCAGATGACCTCAAGGTGCAATGGGGATCATACAGAAGAAGGCACTCTCTAAGGTAACCTGGACCTAAGCTGTTCAGGTGGCTCCACTGATACCTGGAAGATCATACTCAGGTGGTGGTACTGGGGGATACCTGCTCTTGGCCTCTGGGGTGCCACAGTGATCTGTTTGGTCCCTATGCTGTTTAACATCTATACGAAACCTCTAAGAGAGGTCATCCATGGGTGTGGGCTGAGGTGCCATCAATATGCCGATGACACCCAGCTCTGCCTATCTTTTAAATCAGCAGACACTGAACCGGGTCTTGGAGGCTATACTGGATTGGATGGGGGCAAACAAGCTGAAACTTAATACAGATAAGACGGAAGTGTTCTGGGTTGATAAAACTGATCATCTGAGTAGTGTGGTAAGTCTAGTCTTGGACAGAGTCACACTCCCTATTAAAGACAAAGTACACAGCTTGGGGCTGTTTCTAGACCTAATGCTGTCCTTGGAAGCACAGGTGGCAGTGGCGTGCAGAGGTGCTTTCTACCAGCTATGGATGGTACACTAAACAGTTCTCAGTGTTTAGCTTTTTATTAATTTTAATTTGAAACTTTAAAAAAATGTAATTGTAAATGTGGTGTAAGCCTGGTCTTTTAACTTGTTTCACTTTATTAATCTATTTTATTAATGATGTGAGCTACTGGGGGAGGGTGTGTGTGAGTAGCGTACTAGAGAGGCGGCGTATAACTATTTTAAATAAAACAGAAAAATAAATAATAAGACTTAATGGAGCACTGGGTTTTTGCAGGGAGCAACGGCCACCATAGAGCAACACCAATGCCAGAAAGGATGGAAGCAATATGCCCTCTAACAGGGATTCCCAGATGTTGTTTACAACTCCCAGAATCCTCAAGCAAAGGCTATTGCAGCTGGGGATACTGGGAATTGTAGTTGACAGCATCTGGGAATCCCTGTTAGAAGGAGCACCAAATGGAAGTTGTACTCCGGAATTTATGCAAGCTGCCTTGGGGGGATCCTGCGGGATTAGAGGGCAGCGCTGAACTTTATCACAAGTACAAACTTAAGACCACCTTAAGTGGCGCAGTGGGGAAATACTTGACTAATGCCCTATCCACCCCCAGCACAGTACCACTCCAGTGACTGTTGCTAGCATCTATCTCATGTTCCTTTTTAGATTGTGAGCCCTTTAGGAACATCTTCTTATTTATTTATTTATTTCTCTGTGTAAATCGCCCTGAGTCATTTTCGGATGGGCGGTATAGAAATCTAATGAATAAATAAATAAAACAACAAGCAGAAGGTTGCCTGTTCGAATCTCTGATGATATGTTTCCCAGACTATAGGAAACACCTATATCAGGCAGCAGCGATCTAGGAAAATGCCGAAAGGCATCTTCTCACACTGCATGGGAGGAGGCAATGGTAAACTCCTCCTGTATTCTACCAAAGAAAACCACAGGACTCTGTGGGCGCCAGGAGTTGACACCGACTCGACAGCACAATTTACCTTTAAACTTAAGAAGGGGAAAAACACACACACACACACACACACCCGACGAGGCCCTGGAAAACACACACACACACGACGAGGCGCAGCTCGTCGTGGTCGATGGAGCCACAAAGCCCCCTTTTTGGGCTGGGCGGCATAGAGGCCTGGGTGCGCCGGGCCAGAGGCCACCCCCAGCTTAGACTCACCGCGAGGGTCATGCTCTTCGCCACGCCGGGCGGGAAGCCGAGCCGGTCCCCCGGCTGCTGCAGGAGGCGGTAGAAGTCGGTCTTGCGGTAGAGGAAGCCGAAGAGGATGCGGAGGAACTCCTGGACGTTGCCCACATGCTGCAGGATACCCAGCAGCGCCTGGTCGTACATGTCCGTCATGGCGGCGGCGCGCTCCATCCCTCGGGCGGCGGGCGTCGCCTTCCAGGCAGGGACGGTGGGGGCGCCGAGGCGAGGCCTAGGTCGGAAAGCAGCTCCCAGTCAGCAACGGACACCCGGAGCCTGGAGCTTTCCGCTGTCACGGCAACCCCACTTCCGTGGGCAGCCCGAGTCACGTGTCCGCCGGGCGCTTCCGGTCCGTGCAATGGGAATCCCGCCGGGCACCTTCCGGCGCGACCGCGCTCGGTAGTTCCTGCAGGGGCTGCGGATGCATCTATGGCGAGAGGGGGTTGTGTTTTTCGACCGCAGCGAGCAGAAGCAAGAGCACACTAAAGACTAACCCATGCATTACACATGCATATGTAGAAGCCATAAAGGCTAACCCGCGTTTTGCATGGACAGTAGGCAGCTTCCTTCATTAGATGAGCTGCTGGCCGCATTCGGGCTCAGCACAGCGTTCCTCCAATGGTGGCATATTGGGACAAAAAGACCCAACTTCACATATACTCTGATAGGGCCTGAGGTGCCTGTGACTGACCAGGAGGTGTGAGATCTTGGGGTCACGCTGGACAGCTCGTTGGAAGTGTCCACCCGAGGTGCCCTAGCTGTGAAAAAGGCCAATTCCATGCTAGGGATCATTAGGAAGGGGATTGAAAATAAAACTGCTAGTATCATAAAGGTCGAGGAGCAAGAGACATCATTGCTGAAACATGCTGGATAACTGAGAAAGCCAAAGAATACCAGAAAGAAGTCAATATGTGCTTTATTGACTACAATAAAGTCAATACAAAGTCCAGCTTTCGCCTTGATTGTGTCAGCCATGTCAAGTTGTGTAATATCCTTAGGAAAACGGGTGTCCCAGAATACCTCATTGTTCTCATGAGAAACCTATACACAGGACAAGAAGCCACAGTCCAGATGGAACATGGTGAAACAGACTAGGAGGAGCGGGGTTGGAAGAAGATGAGTGAGGTTTTAAAGTTGGAGGAGGAAACTCCAATAACCTGCGCTACGCCGATGATACCGCTCTGATAGCTGAAAATGCAGATGATCTGCAAGCTCTAGTAATGAAAGTCAAGGGGCACAATGGAAAAATGGGACTAATAAAATGGGACTGAATGTAAAGAAGACTAAACTAATGACGACAAGTACAGCAACCAGCTTCAGAACTGATAATGAAGACCTGAGAGTGGTAGATAGCTTCTGCCTTTTAGGATCAACCATCAACAGTAAAGGATCTAGCAGTCAAGAAATATGCCACAGACTAGCACTTGGTAGGGTTGCAATGAAGGCCTTGGAAAGAATATTTAGATTCCATGATGTGTCTATACCTTCAAAGATTAGAATCGTTCGGACAATGTTTTTTTCCGTGACACTATATGGATGCGAAAGCTGGACTTTGAAGAAGCAAGATAGAAAAAGTATTGACACTTTTGAATTTTGGTGCTGGAGAAGACTTTTGGGGATACTATGGACAGCCAGGAAAACAAACCAATGGATCATAGAATAAATCAATCTAGAATTTTCACTCGAGGCACAAATGACCAGGCTCAAACTATCATACTTTGGACACATTATGTGAAAACCTAGCTTCCTTGAGAATTCCATAATGCTGGGAAAGGTTGAAGGAAAGAGAAAAAGAGAATGACTTGCAGCAAGGTGAATGAACTTGATTACGACAGCAATGAATGCACCACTGAGAGACCTTAAAGGCCAGGTTGAAGACAGATCATCCTGGAGAGAATCTATCTATGTGGTCGCTAAGGTCTGGGGCCTAGAGTGACTGTTGCTGGTGTCTATCTTATGTTTCTTTTTAGATTGTGAGCCCTCTTGGGACAGGGATCCATCTTACTTATTTATTTTTTATTTCTCTGTGTAAACTGCCCTGAGCCATTTCTGGAAGAGCGGTATAGAAATCAAATCAAATAAATAAATAAATAAATAAAATAAAGCACCTTCCTTATGAGGTAAGTCTACAACACCTGGAGCTTTTTAGTTTAGAAAAAGGAGTAAAAGTGCACACGATAAAGTTCTATAAAATGATGCATGGTGTGGAGAGAGAGAAATTTGTCTCCTTCTCGCATAACACTAGAACCAGGGGTCATCCCATGAAACTGATTGCCAAGAAATTTAGGACCAATAAAAGTAAGAACATTTTCACACAATGCATAATGAACTATGAAAGACAGCCACCAACCTGGATGGCTTTAAGAAGGGCTGAGATAAATTCATGGAGAACGTGTCTATCAATGGCTACTAGTCTGATGACTGTTTATAGGCCACCTCCAGCCTCAGAGGCAAGATGCCTCTAAATACCAGTTGCAGGGGAGCCATTGTAAATTATCTTACAATATGTTATCAACAAATTTATATATATTGCATGTCCGTAGTGTGAGAAATGTCAGGCTATGCATGACTTAGTGTGCCTTTGTGTGCATGCACTTACTTTAATGTGTGACTCACACAAACATGTTCACAAGGCATTCCTCAAAATTCAAAAATAGGGTCAGTCATTCTCCCAGGGACAGGTACCAGAAATAAGGGACTGTCATTCCCTGTCTCCAGACAATTATTCTAGTGATTTCTTAACTCGATGGCAGCTATACTATCAATGATTTTCTAGAGGCATAGCTGTGTTTAAGGTTGCCATCTCTAACAAACTATTTCTGGAGACATTTCCCTCACCCTCAGTCTTTTTCACAATACCAAAAGCCATTAACATTTCCAGGATTACTTTTCAATAGTCACCTGGAAGCTGAAACAGATTCCTGGCGACAACAGGCCGGTCCTGGAAGGCAATCCTAGCTGTGTTAGTCCATTGTAGCAAGAACAATGTAGTGTCTCATAGCACCATTGAAAATTAACACATTTACTTCAGCATAGGTTTGTGCACTTCATCAGATGCATAGTTCTCTAGAACTTCCAGCACTTAAAATTCCCCCATGTGCAAGACACAGTGCTGTCCACTGTGTGGCAGTGCTGTAGAGAAAATTGTGCTACATAGATTGATGAATAATCAAATTCAGAAAGATCCCAGTTACAGAGACTTTGTGACACTGGGGAGGCAGAAACCACAGAACATGTACTCCTTTTTTGCCCCTTTTACAGAGACATGGGAACATAGGGAGCTGCCATATCAAGTCAGACCCTTGGTCCATCTAGCTCAGTATTGTCTACCAAACTGGCAGCGGCTTCTCCAAGGTTGCAAGCAGGAGTCTCTCTCATCCCTATCTTGGAGATGCCAGGGAGGGAACTTGGTACATGCTCTTCCCAGAGTGATTCCATCCCCTAAGGGGAATTTCGTACATTGCTCCCATGTAGTCTCCCATTCAAATGCAACCAGGGTGGACCCTGCTTAGCAAAGGGAACAATTCGTGCTTGCTACCACAAGACCAGCTCTCCTGGCCTTCAGGCCAAGTTTATAGTTACATTCTGGCCAAATTTATAATTCCGCTATTTCACAAGTCCCCTGGCCACCCAAACTATGTCTATACCCAGTTGTTGCTCTCGGATGAAGATCACACCTTTATGTATAACACCGCCAAGTTCTGCATGGCAGCATGTAGGACCCACTGGGTCGTGGCTGCTATGCCATTTCCTTGCATCAGCTCTGCATAGTTTTAAACAGCTGATTATACTTCTCTTTTAAAGTGTTCCGATTTAGATATTTTTATATACTCTTTTTTAGCCACCGCTTCTTGGTATTTTGTACATTCCACATTTTATAGCTACCCTCTTTTTTTAAGGGTAGCAGCCTTTTAGTATTATGTTATAGCATTAGAGTAGAAATTTAAAACAACATAGTTTTATGGTTTCATAATTTGTTTTAATGATGCTCTACTGCTTTATCTTATGCTGTTCTTGGACCGTAATAAAGATGATTGATTGATTGATGAATGAATAATAAGAAAAAACATGAATGTATGCCTGGTCTCTACTCCTCTCTGGCTGCTTTAAAGAAAAACATCAGGAGATCCAGTCACAGACTTTCCATGTTTAATCTGTTCCTGAATCCTGCTAGGGGGTTGTGATGATGTAATGTGTGGGCCATCTTTTCCTTGTTTACCACTTTGCTTTCTATTCTTTCTATTTTGCCACTTTGCTTTCTATTCTATTCATTCACCGCAAGCAGAATTGTAAGCCTCTGCTCCAACGTAAATTCAACCAAGCTCTAGCTAAGGATTTCACACACACAAAACCAAGTGCCCAATACAGACTCACCATTTATTTTAGATTCGGTATGATCACACTTGTGGTTTTTCTCCATAAACCTATAAACATGAGCACTCTTTTCCCATTAAAACATCCTTCAAGTTTTCCTTCAGGCTTCTCCTCCCTGACCAGGAAGAACTCAGAAATCTCTCACATTTTTCCCTCCTTTTAGCATTTTGAACATAGAGTCTGGGCAAGCCCAAGGTTACTACATTTTCTCCTCTGCAGGAAACAGAAATGAATGTTCACAATGTTTTTATTCCATGCAGTGCAGAATGCTGTTCTCTGCCATAAGCCACCGTACCCACAACATATAAAGCCCTTCTCTCATTTTCTCCCACAAGAAACTGAAGGCCCTTGGCGGAAAAATTGCTCCATTTTGTCCTGGGGAGAGATGCAATGAACCTTCACAACATCTCTCCTTCAACAAAAGGCTTCTGGTATGATGTTCTCCATCACCATCTGAATCTTTCCAGAATTGCAGGGGGACATAACAGTATACAACAATCACTAAATCCCGTTGTGCTCCTCATACCCATTGACAGCAACACTGAAAGTGGTGGTCTCAGTCACAGAGTACAAAGGTATTTCTGTCCCATTTGGACGGCGCTGGCATGGGGACGTGGCATGGCTCACTTGTGGGCTGTATATTGTGGCTGTGATTTCTGGGGTGGAAAAGGAAGCACTTGCCCGTATTGTTCTCCACCTGGTGAAAAATCTGCAATACCTGTGAAGAGACAGTTGTACAAATGACATTCATGTACTTTTATTTACAACAGTCCCTCCCTCAAATATGTCCTTGGGGGCTTCACAGCCCTCAAGGACATATTCCCAAAGTTGTAACAGTGGCTGATATGATGCACATTGTTATGGAGCTGCAATGCTGTGTCCCAGGGCTGCTGCAGACTTCTAAGGCAGCCCCAATGCTGTTAAGAATGGGAGGTAGGGCAAGCAGGGCTTCCAGAGTTTCCCCCACTGTCAGAGATGGAACAACTGCGGAAGTGTTGCTTGCACTGGATTCCCTTAAGGGTTTGGGCCTGGGATACCTGACAGACCGCCTACTCCCAAGGATTGCTGCCCGCTTGATGAGGTCATCTGAGAGGGCTCTGCTCTAGGTGCCAACCATGTAGGAGGCTCGGTTGTCGTGCACGCAGGACAGGGCCTTCTCTGTTGCTGCCCCCAGACTCTGAAATTCTCTCCTGGTGGCTATTCGCTCCTCAGTTTCCATCATGGCTTTTAGAAAGCATGTTAAATCATGACTTTTTACCCAGGCTTTTATATGATTGTCTCTGCTGCTGCTCTTTGTACTTTGTATTGCTTTTATGCTTGTGTTTTAAATTTTTAATCAAATTTGTTTTAAATTTTTAACTTAATATTTTAATTGTGTCTTTTTTACAATCTTGTTTTTAAATTTTGCTGTAAACCGCCTTGGGATTGTTTTAATGAAAGGCGGTATAAAAATTTAACAATCAATCCATCCATCCATACATACATACATAAAATGTCAATGTCCTTCCCTATGTCTCCTGTATGTCAATTTCCTTCCCTATGTCTCCTGTATGTCAATTTCCTTCCCTATGTCTCCTGTATGTCAATTTCCTTCCCTATGTCTCCTGCATGTCAATGACCAATGTCAACTTGGTCCTGTTATATACAAACTGACATCTAAAACTATACCCCTAACCCTGTCAACGGTGTATTTGCCAGATTTTCTTTTAATTAGAACCAGACCTCTCTGAAGTGGGCTTCCGCACTTCCTGTGTTGTGACACCACAGTCCCTATGCTGACAGCAGGGTGCTGTTCAGATTTCCAATGCCTTGTTTCGAATTTAATCACTGTGATTTAGTGCTATAAGGTTTCATATCCATGGTTTAAAAAAAGTTACTGTTTTTTCGGCTTGTTAGTTTTCTTGAGACTGCTCCCCATGATGGGCGCTTTGCTATTTACCTTTTGAATGCGATTTGCCTGAGCGGAAGCATTTTGCTGCTGTGGGGCGGCCAATCTGGAAAGCAGCCAGGTCTTGAACCACAGCTATTCTGGACCCAAAGATTTTCGGATTATTTCCCCTTTGCCTTGCCCTGTGGCGGTTTCCACCACTCCCTCATCACCCAGTCCTCTGCTCTATAACCTGTGCACCTCCCCACTCATCAACAGTTTCTCCCAGTTTGTGAAACGTGACCTATTGTTTGCTGGGCAATTAGGTGCAGCAAGATAAGAACAGAGGAAGCTGCCTTATACTGAGTCAGAGCATTGGTCCATCTAGCTCAGGTTAATTCAGGGCTGCTCAGTTTCGGCCCTCCTGCAGATGTTGGCCTACAACTCCCATAATCCCTGGCTATTGGCCACTATGGCTGGGCATTGTGGGAGTTGTAGTCCAAACACATCTCGGGGGGAGCCTAAGTTGAGCAGGCCTGGTACACAGACTGGCAGCAGCTTCTCCAATGTTACAGGCAGGAGTCTCTCTGAGCCCTATCTGGAGATGCCAGGGAGCATCTGCAAGCATGCAGATGCTCTTCCCAGAGTGGCCACATCCCCTAAGGCCTTACATGTAGTCTCCCATCCAAAAGCAAAGGAGGGCAGACCCTGCTCAACAAAGAGGACATATTCGTGCTTGCTACCA
This sequence comes from Hemicordylus capensis, assembly GCF_027244095.1. NCBI lineage: Eukaryota > Metazoa > Chordata > Lepidosauria > Squamata > Cordylidae > Hemicordylus > Hemicordylus capensis. The sequence continues at coordinate 17,526,599 of NC_069664.1, read as the reverse complement.
CAAGACCAGCTCTCCTGGACTGTGGCTGTGCCCAGGCTCCGGGAAGATCTAAACCAGGGTTTCTCAACGTGTGGGTCCCCAGATGTTATTGGACTTCAACTCCCATAATCCCTAGCCCCAGTGACCTTTGGTTGGGAATTATGGGAGTTGAAGTCCAATTACATCTGGGAACCCAAACGTTGAGAATCCCTGATCTAAACCCAGTTGCCATTTTGGGTTTGTCCATATCTGAAAACATTGGGTGATAAGTTTACCAACAGCCGTCTCATCACAGGAGTCTCCCACCACTGAGCCCACCATATCCCCTCCTGTCCTTCCCTCTTACCTGGATTGAGCCATCCTCTCATGGAAGAACTCAGTGCAGAAAATAACCAGGATGGGGCTGACGCAGCTGTGGGCATAGCTGAGGCAGATAGTGGCCTGGTACAGGTAGAAGAAGGTAGCGGAAGGCGTGGCTGTGAGGTTGACCAACTGCAACACATGGTAGGGTGTCCAACAGACAAAAAAGGCAGCAATGATGGTCAGCGCCATGCGGGTCACCTTCCGACTGCGGGCAGATGCCTTCCTATGCACGCGGCGCATGGCGCGGAAGAGGTGGTGCAGAGTCAACGAATACAGCACGGTGATCACCAGCAAGGGCAGCAGGAAAGCCACCAGCGATTGGTAAAGAGTGTACCAGTACATGCTACGAGGACCTGGTAAGTCAATGAGGCAGATCGCAGTCCTGTTGTCCCAGTGCACGCGGGCATAGAGCATAGCAGGCGTGGCCAGAGCTAGGCTCCCGGCCCACACGCCGGCATTGATCAGAGCTGTACAGCGCAATGTCCGTTTCTGGCCAATGGTGGATGAGTATACAACCGCCACGTATCTGGAGTCGACAGACAGATGAAACACAGTCACTGGTCAGTACATTCCACATAGGAAAGAGAACATCCATATACTCAACAGAAACATACATACCGGCCATGATAATTCATCCTTCTCAGAACAGAACTGATGTCGTTTCTGTTGGGAATTCTCTCTGGTAGGAGAAACCCTTTTTCATTATAGCAGAGTGCACAGAGGCACAACACAGCGGGAATTTAGTTAGGCATGCATGTATGCTGAGAGTAAAGTAACTTGGAGCCAGTTCATAGTTTCAAATCAATATAAGTGGTATTTATTAGAGAACTCCATTCTAGATAGGAAAGTGAGGAGTTAGGATCTCTAATCTAACTAGCTAGCTGGATGCAGATGGATTCTGCATCTCCGCACACATGGTGCAGGGGAGAGGAACTTGCGTGTTGCAAGGTAGAAGGAACAGGAAGAGAAGGGGGGGAGTGCAAAGCAGGAAGGAAGGAAGTTAGTCCCTGAGAGTAGCAATCTACATTCCAAAGGGATAGTGTCAGAGCAGTAGAGAAGGGATGACCAATGTCTTGACCCTCTAGCCCTCTGACTCACTAGACAGCGCAAAGTCCTTCACTTCCAACAGTTTCATGATCGCTTGGGAGAACCTTTCTTTGTTTAACACACAGCAATCACTATGACTATAATTCAAAATGGAAGACAAGTGTAGGTGGAGAGAAGCTTCTGTTGCCATTTCCCCTTCAGACGAACCCCTACCCTCCAAGGGGATTTTTCTCTCTTTTTAAAGCTGAACCTTATGAATACGACAGATTTTGATATACTGCTTTTCAACACAGGTTCCCAAAGGGGTTTACATAGATATAAATAAATAATGGCTCTCTGTCCCCAAAGGGCTCAAAATCTAAAAAAAAGAAACGTAAGACAGACACAGCAACAGCCACTGGAGGGATGCTGTGCTGGGGATGGATAGGGCCAGTTGCTCTCCCCCTGCTAAATAAAGAGGATTACAACTTTAGAAAGGGGCCTCTTTGCTCATTTAGCAGGGGAACCTTGGCTTTCCACTATAAAACAGGTAGCTTACGAGAAATATTTTAAAAATCATAACGATAAAAACAACCGACAAACAACCCATCCGAAAACATTTATCTTTTTTTTTTTATTATTATTTTTTGTGGGGAGAGGGGAATATGGGAAGGATTTTTGTGGGAGGTACATGCTAATGGCACAGCGAGGAAGTAACTTGACTAGCAAGCCAGAGGTTGCCGGTTCAAATCCCCGCTGGGATGTTTCCCAAACTACGGAAAACACCTATATCGGGCAGCAGCGATATAGGAAGACGCTGAAAGGCATCATCTCACACTGCGTGGGAGATGGCAATGGTAAACCCCTCCTGTATTCTACCAAAGAAAAACCACAGGGCTCTGTGGTCGCTAGGAGTCGACACCGACTCGACGGCACAACTTACTTACATGCTTTTTGGAAATTGTGCATTAATAATCAGTAATGTTGTTTCTTTCTATTTTGCTGTTATATAGCAACATCTTAATAAAAAATTAATAAAAAACAAAACAGCTGTGCAGTTTTATAAAACTAGCAAAGCCAAAGAAAAACCACTGGACACAAACCAGTAAAACAACTGATTCTCATGAAACACTCAGCTAGACATGACGGCCTTTCCCTGGCACCTAAATGAAAACAATAAGTGTGCCAGGCAAACTTCTCTGGAGAAAGAATTCTCAGGTCAGAGAGCCACCACAGGGGAGGCCCTTTCTCCCAGTAGACACCCACTTCGCTTCCGAATGTGGGGATATCCAGAGAAGAGGCTCAGAAAAGAAGACTGTTCTTCAGGTATCTAGTCCCAGACCATTTACTTTAACCTCTTCCCTTGTTGCGGGGTCAAAGCAGTAAAATCTTTAAACACTTGCCTGTTTGTACTGCCAAACTGGAATTTATAGAATCATAGAATTTGAGGGCTGGCAGGCACCCTAGAGGTCTTCTAGACCAGGGTTTCTTAACCTTGGGCCCCCAGATGTTGCTGGACTACAACTCCCAGAATACTCAGCTGCAACGGCTTTTGCTTGGGGGTTATGGGAGTTGTAGTCCAACCACATCTGGGGGCCCAAAGTTAAGAAACCCTGTTCTAGACAAGCCCTTTGCTCTCTGCTGGAAACTGCTGCAGCATCTCAGACAAATAATCCAGTCTCTATTTGAAAAACGTCTGGCTAAGTGGTGTTATTGAGAGTTATTTCTTTTCTTTACTCTTTGTCATCATGCTTCTATGGGCAGCAGTGGCTTCAGCAGCACTTGAACCACTGATAGTGTTCCCATGGCCAGCTTATGGCAGTCACCATATTTTTCCTCTAGAATACGCCAGAAATTGACTCTACAATATAACATAGGCGTGATAACTGCAATGGGAAGAAAAGGTGACTGGCACAAGCTGGCCACCAGGAATATTATGAGCATTTCAAGCACTGCTGAAACTGCCACTGCCTGCATAGTGTGTGGTGGGGGGGAAAGTTTCAAAAATAATTAAACCCCTCAAATGCCTCTGAAGCAGGAGAGCAGAATATGGTGAGGGTTGGTACATTTTGGGGACTTAATTACAAGGTAAAAGCAGCTTGGGAGGAACAATTTGCAGCAGGAAAATGGCATAACAGGGAGGGGTTCACAAACTTGGGACCTGACTCCCCAGATGTTGCTGGACTACAACTCCCATCATCTCTCTGGCCACTGTGTCTGGGGATGATGGGAGTTGTAGTCCAGCAATATCTGGGGCCGTACGCTTGAGAAGCTCTGGCATAAGGGGAAAGGTTTCAGCAACCCCATCGGTTTTCCTCTTGAAATTGCATCCTTGGAAGCTGCATTGTGTAAAACAAAAAAGTTATCCCTAAAACCACAGAATTACACACACCATGTCATTCCGCCCCCAAATGCTCATGTCTCTAGCTCCACAATCTTGTGAGGCCCAACACTTAATCATATGTTACATATATTTTTAAAATGTCACCGTTCTCCAAGATGCATTTCCATGGCAGCAGGAATGTCTCTTACCTCCTACTTCCCACTTTGTGCCAATCAAAGAGTGGAAGGGTCTACAACCTGCCACCCTCTGCAGCCTGGACCATTTATTCCAGCAGGAACTTACCCCGCAGGTAGCCAGAGCAACAAGATCCCCCCCAGCACAGCCAGCACCCTCTGGCTATACTGCTGCTGTCTGCTATGGCTAGACTTCAGCTCCAGACTGGAGAAAACGCCTGCTTTGGCTGGGCATGAAGTGGTGGCGGTCCACGACTGTGGTGCGTCAGGATGCCAAATGCTGCCCCCGCCTCCAGTACACACCCTTTCCCCCCACCAAATTTCGCCCCCCACCCTTGCACACTATACTAACCTCCATCACCTCCTTTGCAGTAGGGATGTGCACGAACCAGTTCGGCAGTCCTTTCTGGACCACCGAACCGGTTTGGAAGTCCGGAGTTCCGGCCAGTTTGGCGGTGGGGTGGTGGTTTTACCTTTAAGGAGCAGGGAGGACGCTCATCCCCACCACCACCACTGTGTTTCCCCACCACCAGCGCTGTCTCCAAAACCACTGGTGAAGGGTGGCGGCGTACCTCCTTGATGCCCCGGTCAGCATCGGACCGGAAGTGTAACACACACCGGTTCGTGCCAGTTCGTGCACATCCCTACTTTGCAGTGGCAACAGCTGCTGCTGTGTGGTGTGCACACCCTCCTCTGCCTCATACCTTGCACACTGCTGGACTGGAATGAAAAGAGATGCAGAATAGGAAATGAGCCAGCCCACTGGTCCATCTAGCTCAGTACTGTTTACACTGACTGGCAGCAGCAGCTCTCCACGGTTTTAGGCAGGGGTCTTTCTCAGCCCTACCTGGAGAGACGCCAGAGATTGAACCTGGGATCATCTGCATGCAAAGCAGATGCTCAGACAACTGAGCTACAATTCTTCCCGAGAGGTTAAACAGGAAGTTTCCTTATAGGGAGTCAGAACTTTGGCCCATGTAGCTCAGGATTGTCTACTCCTGCAGAGGAGAGCTGGTCTTGTGGTAGCAAGCATGACTTGTCCCCTGAGCTAAGCAGGGTCTGCCCTGGTTGCATATGGATGGGAGACTTGATGTGTGAGCACTGTAAGATATTCCCCTCAGGAGATGGAGCCGCTCTGCGAAGAGCATCTAGGTTCCAAGTTCCCTCCCTGGCAGCATCTCCAAGATAGGGCTGAGAGAGATGCCTGCCTGCAACCTTGGAGAATCCACTGCCAGTCTCTGTGTAGACAATATCAGGGCGCGAGACTAGACAAAAGAATATTACTGTTTCTTAACAGTCAAAGGGATGTCTCTCAAACGAGAGTTAAAAATTTTTAACATTGATTTAAATTATTGTAATGTTTTTAACCTTTTTATTTTTGTTTTGTTTGTATTATTTATTATTACTCTTATTATTTATTTACACAGTCAGACAGGTGTTATTGACTGGTTTGTTTTATCCAGACATCGAGTCCTTCCCAAGGACCTGGGATGGCTGAATTTTATTGTCATTGTTGTTGCTGTTGTTATAGATATTGTTGCAGATCATAGGCTGATCCCAGTAAAGCTGCTTTTTGTAATTGGCTGATGGTGATTTCTGTGGCCCCGATGGTGTTGAGGTGCTCTTCAAGGTCTTTTGGAACTGCACCCAGGGCGCCAGTTACCACTGGGATGATGATGATTTATTGTAAATCACCCAGAGACATACGTTTTGGGCCATATACAAATATGTCAAATAAATAAATGTTAGGAGATGGTTTCTGATACAGAAATCTCTCTGGGTTATGTTTGGAATGGGGAAAGTTTGGGGAAGGTGACATATCAAGCTCTCCTCCAACTAAAGGTAGGGGGCTGGTGTGTGTGTGTGTAGATAGATAGATAGAAAACAGAAGTTTGCAGTATGGAACTGAGAAGCAGAGAGAGGGACAGAAAGCTAACTGAAGGCCCCCTGAGGTGCAGGAATCGCTCTCTGGGGATTTCAAGTGAGGTAGCAGATGCTGCCTTGTAAGAGGAAGGCCCAGGCTGCTAGTCTCTGCCAATGCGCTGTTGTAAACAAAGCACACATTGCTAGAATGCTACGTGCTACCAGCTCTTTCCTCCAAAGGAAACCGAGACCTGACTAATGCCACCTCAAAACTTCTCACCCCTCAGGGAAGCGGGAAGCACACAAGCAAGTTAAAAAGGGCCACTTTCTCTAGAAAGTAAAAGTAAAGTGTGCCATCTAATTGGCGTCAACTCCTGGGGACCACAGAGCCATGTGGTTGTCTTGGGAAGGATACAGGAGGAGTTAACCATTGCCTCCTCCCATGCAGTATGAGATGATGCCTTTCAGCATCTTCCTATATCGCTGCTGCCCGATATAGGTGTTTCCCATAGTCTGGGAAACATACCAGCGGGGATTCGAACCAACAACCTCTGGCTTGCTAGTCAAGTCATTTCCTCACTGCACCACTCGATTGATTGATTGATTGATTGATTAAGTGCCATCAAGTCGGTGTCGACTCTTAGCAATGACATAGATTCTCTCCAGGATGATCTGTCTTCAGCGTGGCCTTTAAGGTCTCCCAGTGGTGCATTCACTGCTGTTGTAATCAAGTCCATCCATCTTGCTGCTGGTCATCCTCTTCTCTTTCCTTCCACTTTTCTCAGCATTATGGACTTTTCAAGGGAGCTGGATTTCACATAATGTGTCTGAAGTACGATAGTTTGAGCCTGGTCCTTTGTGCCTCAAGTGAAAATTCTGGATCGATTTGTTCTATGATCCTTTGGTTTGTTTCCCTGGCTGTCCACAGTATCCTCAAAAGTCGTCTTTTGAGGATACCACTCTATCCCTGTCCTGAAATTCACTTCCATGAGGAAGGGGCCATGGGGCCCACCTTTTTCTGGGTGAGCACTCTGGGCTTCCCCTGCCACTAAGAGAGGTCTCCTTGATGGTTTGGGGGAGGCTTCCTTTGGCAACAGAGTGCTTTTCAGCAGCCACACTGTGGCACTCACCACCACCTCCATTTTCCTATATTGTCCCTGCTGTTGTGTCACCAGCACGGACAATGGCATTACATGGTGAATGGCATTACATGGAAACAAAGATGGTGGGTGCTAGCAATGTGGCTTTTGGAGAGCATTCTGGGCCATCACTGTCACTAAGGTCAGCACCACAAGGCATTGGAGGAGATCTGCTGTGGTGGTGGTGATAGCTCACTGTGAGAGCATCTGCTCTGCATGCAAAAGGTCCCAGGTTTCCTGGCAGCAGCATCTCCAGGTAGAGCTAAGAAAGACTCCTGCCTGAAACCCTGAAGCACCACTGCCAGTCAGTGTAGACAATACTGAGCTAGATAGACCAAAGGCCTGACTCGGTATAAGGCATAAGAACATAAGAACAGCCCTGCTGGATCAGGCCCAAGGCCCATCTAATCCAGCATCCTATTTCACACAGTGGCCCACCACATGCCTTTGAGGAGCCCACAGGCAGGAGTTGAGGGCATGCCCTCCCTCCTGCTGTTACTCGCCTGCAGCTGGTACTCAGAGGCATCCTGCCTTTGAGGCTGGAGGTGGCCCACAGCCCTCCAACTAGCAGCCGTTGATAGACCTCTCCTCCATGAAGTTATCCAAGCCCCTCTTAAAGCCATTGAGGTTGTTGGCTGTCACCACATCTTGTGGCAGAGAATTCCATAAGCTGATTATGCGTTGTGTGAAAAAAATACTTCCGTTTGCTGGTCCTAAATTTCCCGGCAGCTTCCTATGTGACTAGCTTTCTCAAAAGCTGCCCTGGCAGCCACCCTCACTTTGCAGCATGGCCTCATGGGTCCGTCATGGGCCCTTTGATGGTTCCAGGCTCTTGACCAATGCCCCAGTTGGCCGGCCCCTGATGGAGGCATAAACTCACCAACAACCTTTCCACCCTGCACTGTGCCTAGAGGAGGCAAAGCCAAGTTACAACCAGAGACACCACACCTGGAATGATGACATCCTTTCTCCTCTGCAAGTCTACAGAGAGACAGAGGGTAACAGCAACCCATGCCCCACACACCTAGCTTTCTCCTCCTTGGGAGGAGAACTTCACTCCCCTCTCCTCCACTGTCCGGGTCAATACCTGTCTACGCAGAGCAGAGTAACAATGGCCACGCTGCTGAACTGGTTGTTAAGGTCCATGGTGGTAGCCGCCCAGCACAGAAAGTCCCCAAACACCCAGCCTTGCTCCTGAAGAAGTTGATGGATGATGAATGGCATGCCAAGTAGGAAGAGCAAGTCAGCGACGGCCAGGTTCAGGATGTAGATGTCCGACACAATCTTCTGCTTGCAGCCCAGCACCACGGAGATCACAAGCCCGTTGGCTAGGACGCCACAGGCACAGATGAGGGCATAGACGATGGGCAGCACCAGTGAGATGGCCAGCCCCAGAAAGCGGCCACTGCCGTCAGCCTGCGTGGCAGCCTCAGAACACCGCCACTCCAGCTCACAGTCCCTTAGAGATTGATTGAGGAGGTGTGGACGAGGGGTACCAAGTGAAACATTGAACCCAAGAGACAAGTCACTGATTCTGTCCTGCAAAAGAGCCATGATGGAACCTGGATGGGAGGCGTTGGGGTGCAGCTGCCCTGGTGGCCAAGGAAATGCCAACATGGCCATCCAAAAGAGCGTGTGACAGTCAACGGACCTCTCAGCTCAAGTTCTGGACCTTCAAAGATCTGCATTCAAAATCCTAAACATAGGCAGTACCATTCTTCCTCAGCCGAAGTTGGTCCCTGGGAAGCATGTTGTCCAGCTTCTGGCAGGAGAGGAGGACATGTTCCAAAACCAGATGTACTCAGCAACTGAGCTTCATGACAGAGGATCCCTCCGCCATAATGCACTGCGCTGTCCATCCTACACATTTGTGCTGAAGTTCTTCATAGAGGGAATATTCCAGTTGCCTCCTGGATTCCTTCTCACATGCTGTGTCCTGGGAGAGAAAGCAAGGACTCTGTTACCGTCCAGCTTTTACATATACTGAGTCCGACCATTGGGCTAGCTAGCTCAGTATTGCCTTTACAGACTGGCAGTGGCTTCTCGAAGGTTGCAAGCAGGAATCTCTCTCAGCCCTATCATGGAGATGCTGCCAGGGAGGGAACTTGAAACCTTCTGCATGCAAGAATGTAGGTGCTCTTCCCAGAGCAGCTCCATCCCCTGAGGGAAAGATCTTACAGTGCTCACACTTCTAGTCTCCCTAGAAGTGTGAGCAACCAGGGCAGACCCTGCTTGAGGCTACATGTGAGCACTGTAACATGCAACCTTGGAGAAGCCGCTGCCAGTCAATACTGAGCTAGATGGACCAAGGGTTTGAGTCAGTGGAAGGCAGCTTCCTATGTTCCTAAGATATTCCCCCCAGCGGATGGAGCCACTCTGGGAAGAGCAGAAGGTTCCAAGTTCCCTCCCTGGCAGCATCTCCAAGAGAGGGCTGAGAGAGATTCCTGCCTGCAACCTTGGAGAAGCCGCTGCCAGTCTGTGAAGACAATACTGAGCTAAATAGACCAGTGGTCGGGCTCAGCATATGGCAGCTTCCTATGTGCCTGTGTTGAATCCCAACGCCGTGCCGCAGGGGAGAAGCGAGTCCACCCACCCCCCGAAACATCACTGCCCCCTCTACTCCGAGTCCCCACAGACGCCAGTAGTTAGATCTTGCACAGTAGTGCCCGGCACTCGTTTCTAGTCTCCGCTTGCAGGGAGATGGGGAAGGACCTGACAATGGGAGCGCGCCGCGGTGCTTCAAAGAGGGTCAGGTGAGGAGAGGAGAGGAGGGAGAGGAGAGGAGCGGGGGCAGAGCAAAAGCAAAGGATCGGCGCGGCCAAGGTGCAATCGGTTCGGGAGGAGTAAGGAAGAAGACCATGTGCAGTGCAGTGCCCCCCCTCGCCCCGCCCCGCCCCGCGCTTCACACCTGCTGGGGTTGTCTACACGGCGCCGCTCCGGCTTCGTTTGCAAGAAGAGGTGATTATTTTCTCTCCAGCTTCCCTGGCGGCCGGGGGAAGAAGGGAGGAGGAAGACCCCACGCAGAAGCAGCAACGACCGCCTCCTCCCCTCCCTCTTGCCCGTAAGCGCGGTTTGCTGCCCTCTGCCCCCCAGCTTGGGCCGGCGCCGCTTCCTCCTGCAGCCGCTCCAGCTTCTGCGTGTTCGTGTGAACGCGCGAGCTCTGCTGGGGCGCGTCAGCTCTGGCGTGCGGACGCCCGGCGGGTCGCTGCCACCCGTTCGTTTGTTCGAGCATGCGGTGTGAATGGTGTGTGGCGTCGTGAGCCGCCCAGAGAACAACCGCTGGTTATGGGGCGGCTAACAAATAAAGTTGATTATTTATTAATAAGTAACAAATCATCATCATCATCATCATTTTATTCTCGTTATCAACATCAGTGCCTTTCATTCAATTTGCTGTGTCTGGGGATGGGGGCAGGATTGCAGCAGCAACCTTGCGCCCAAAGTACGTCCTCCCTTCCCTCCTCCTTCTCCCCCCCCCGCCCCACGTTTTCCCCTCTAGTGACTCCTTCCAAAACTTAGAGTTGCTGCGAGTCAAGCTTATTATCAGACCGGGAAGACTTGCAATTATAGTGGTAGTGAAATGGGGTAGCACTCTGCACACGCTCAGAACAATCTCGCCGGTTTACTACCCGCGTATATTTGTTAGCATGTGTCTCTTACTCTTCTTCCAAGGATCTCCCCGCATACACAATCCACTCCTTTTCTCTCTCACACAGCCCTGTGAGGTAGGCTCAACTCATAACAGTGCATTTCACATTAATGCTCTCACTCTAAATATAGGCAGAACTCACTTGAGCCCACGGGCATCACAGCCACTGCTAAATGCCTGCCCAAATGAAACAGCCCCTGCATTTCTCCCAAAATGTGATCTCTCAGGGATCTGGGATTCTGCCCTCCTAACTGAGCAAAGAAAAAGGCATCTTTTTAAAGTGGCGATTGTCTTTATTCAGCCGGGTGAGAGCAACTGGCCCTATCCATCCCCAGCACAGCATCCCTCCAGTGGCTGTTGCTGGTACATAGGAAACTACCATATACTGAGTCAGACCATTGGTCTATCTAGGTCAATATTGTCTTCACAGACTGGCAGCGGCTTCTCCAAGGTTGCAGGCAGGAATCTCTCTCAGCCCTATCTTGGAGAAGCCAGGGAGGGAGCTTGAAACCTTCTGCTCTTCCCAGAGCGGCTTCATCCCCTGAGGGGAATATCTTGCAGTGCTCACACATCAAGTCTCCCATTCAGATGCAACCAGGGCAGACCCTGCTTAGCTATGGGGACAAGTCATGCTTGCTACCACAAGACCAGCTCTCCTTGGTGTCTGCCTTATGTTTATTTGTTTAGATTGTGAGGGACAGGGAGCCACTTTATTTATTTATGTATATCTATCAATCTGTTTATGTATATCTATCGACACATTTTCAAACATTTGTTGAAAAGTGGTATATAAATATTCACAGTACTAGTTGGTAGTCCACATCAGGGTAGGTTTGGATGACTTTTCTGCTGGAAGGGTTCACTCCCTGAGAACTGGAGGTTTCAAGGAACTGGGCTAGCAGCAGATTATGTGAGCCAATTTCCTTGCTGTGGGGTGGTGGGCTCTCCCTTGCTGAAGGTCTCCAAGCAGAGGCTGGACATTGGTGATGGCCAGCTGGGGATGCTTCTAGCTCTCAATTCCTTGCACCAAGCAGAGGGTTGGACTAGATGTCCTTCAGAGCTCCCTTCAATGGTCTGATCCTGTGATCACCTTTCCTGAACTGCAGAGTTCAAAGGAGGCCAAGTCTGGGAGGCATCATTCAGAACCGGAAGGAGGGAAATGCTTTCCTAAAAGAAGGTTGAGCAACAATTGAGAAGTCATAATATGAGGGGAATTAAGTGCTGCATTTTGTCATACCCTGTCAGCTATGACAGCAGAGGGTGCCCTGCGTCCACCGAACGGGCAGCCTCTCAGCAAGAGGTGCAGGAGGTTACTTGCTGTTGCAGAGATTAACATTCCCTCTGATTTAGTGGCAACGTGCGACTCTAATGATTCATGGAACTATCTGCTTCTTCTCACTTGGAGTAATCGCAGACAGAGCTCACCATGCTGGGTTACAGGACAGGAGCCTTTCCCTGCTCTGCTTCAAATTGCCACTTCCAGAGAGCGCTTTTGCCAGTAATTGGTGCTCGATGGAAAGCCCAAAAAGACATTCTGAGTCAGCAAGGACTGCCCCAGAATGCCACAGCAGAAATCCATCATGCAGGCCTCTTGCGATAATGAGGCTGCCAGCCCAACACCATTATCATTCAGTGCGACGGAAACATTTAAAAATAAAGACAATGCGGAGCTGTTAAGTTCCTTGTATGAATCGTCAAGTTCATACTGTAAAGTTCCTTGTATGAAACGACCGGTATGTAATGTAATGTAATGCAATTTTATTTACGGTCATTAGACCAAACAAAGAAACCACCGGTATGTAAATGTTCTGCATTGGAAGGCACAGGGCTCCCCGGTTTCTGAAACCAGAATCTGTTGGGGTTTGTAATTATTTAGCAAAGTGCTAGCAATGGAAGCTACCCACTCCAGTTGCAGAGTAGAGTGCAGCAGAGTTTAGTTGTTGCAGCTATCTGAAGAACATGCAGGGAGATTGTTGTACAACCTAGACTAAATAAGTTTATTGGTGAAGTACATTTTGGATAGGAAAGGCCTAGTCCTGTCTAATAGCTACATAATGGATAGGTAGGGAGAGAGAGAGAGGAATGTTTCCATCTCCTCTCCAAGAAGAAAGGAAGAGGACTGACTCACTGTTAAGAAGTACCTGAGGAGTCAAGGCAGGGGTCATAGAGTAGAGGCAAGCAGAGACAGGTAAGGAGACCCTCACTAACCACCTCTACTCCCAATGCCCCTAGTGGTCATTAGGATAGTTGGTGCAAAAGGTTTCGATGCACTGAAACTCCATCTCCGACAGAAATACCCCACTGGGTGGAAGCAATGCATTTTGGCAAACGGGAAAGTCGTATATAACCTTTAAAGCCCGAAATGGCTTGGGACTAGGTTACCTAGTCCCAACCCAAACTTTAAGATCTTCTTTAGAGCGAAGACTGCTCATTCTCTATCCACAGCGATTAATGTTTCTTGAAAGGAAATGCTTGTTGGGGGATTCCAAATGTTAAGTTAATTTTTACTTTGGCCTGTATACTATTTTTACTTGTATACAAGGTCAAAGTAAAAAATGTGGGGGTTTTTTGGGGGAGGGGGCTGTGTACTGGTAATTTTTGTGTACATTGTTTTCTTAGATTCCATCGTTTTGCTGTCGTCTGATGATGAAATGCAAGTAAAAATCTACTACAGACATGATTGACTTAATCTATTGTGTTGGTTTAAGATTAGGAAAGGATCTGCTTTATATTATTAAGGAAGCCTTTCATGCGTTTTCTAGTCTAGGGCAATTGTACTTCTCAAGATGATATATTTACATGGAAAGATTCTACAAGCAGAATTTATATACTTCTGAGAGTTTCACAGAAAATTTAAAAAATGTAAGGTTGAAGTTACTATGATGCAAGATAGAGATATAGATATAGATATGACTGAAAGAAGAGTTAAAATATCCTTGCCATTATGACTTCTTAATCTCATCATTTTGGATCCTTAAAAAAAATCCAACAATATATATTTAAAATTTCATCATATTGTCTGCTGATCTGACTCATGCTGCTTTTGTGATGGTGTCTGATAGTGCTATTATAGCTTATTACCTACTCTGGCAAATAATGTATGCTTTTGTGATGATGTCTGGTAGTGCTGTGACAGCCTATGACCTATTCTGGCAAATAATATTATTTTGGCAATGCATTCAAATGCAGTGTCATGAGATACATCTGATTTCTGCAAAGCCGGTGTTACCAAGAACCAAGTCAAAGCATCCTAGATAAAAAAGAACAGCAAAGTAGACCCATTGATGGAGAGTTAAGTTAGGAGGGATTCTTGGATATCAAGGATTCATCTAAACACCCATCTTAACTAAATATTTCCTTAATCAAGTGGAAGTGGTAGAGGGAAATTCTACATCATCCAATTATTTATTTGCAATTTATGCTTGTTTAGAAAGATTGCAATTTATCTTTACCTAGGTGCATTGCAAGGAAGCAATGATCTAAGAATATTTCAGCTAATACAGAAATAGGGGTATGAACAATACTCACAATAATTGGGGCCAGTGTTCTAATTTTTTTCCATCTGTGTGTGAAATTAGATTTGTTCTGGGTGGCAATATCAAGGCAGTGTGTGCGCACATGCATTCAGGGTGGGGCCTTCCCAATTCAACCTGAGCGGGATCTAAAATTAACTGAGCAGACATCAAAAAATGTGTGAGCATGCACACATCTTAGAGGGAACACTGCTTGGGGCTTTGTATTGGGGTGGAGGAAAGCATTAAAAGGAGTTGTTCCCCTCTCAGTTGTCTCAGGCCCTCCATGTTAATGGGTGAGATGCATGAAATAACTCCTTGCCAGCCTCCCAAATGTTTTCATCACAGTTGCATTCATGGAGACTAAACAGATGGGAAAGTTTTAATAAGTCATAGCAGGAAGTAAACAAAATCATAACAAGTGACAAAAGATAACAGGAGGTGGAAGAGATTAAAACACTGAGCACAACTGGATACACAGAGCAGCCGGAGGCTTCATGCCCGCCACCTACAGAGTTGTAAACTCCTGACAGGAGCACCAAGGATCATAATAATCATTAGATATGGCTCTAATTGCTGTGAAGCAAGGGAGAGCACTGCCAGGTCAAAAGATACTCATATGCTGCCAATGGGATGGGAAAGAACCATGCTGGGGAAATTGTGCCTGTTAAATTTCTTGCCATGATGCTGCTGTTAAAGAGGCACTGAATCCATCAGGGGAAAAGTTAGCAAACCTAAATATAGTCTGACTTCTCAGTCATGCAAAGTAGTGTAGACTGCAAAGTCAATTTTCCAGTGGAAAAGGAAACAAGATTGGACTGAGCTATGTCGACAAGCAGAAAAAGATTGTGGCTATGTCTCCCGAAAGAAGTCAGTTGAATAGACAAATATAGGGAGCTTCTATAGTAGCTACATCAGTTATAGATTTTGCCCAGTAGGGTGTGTGAAGGACCTTGATCCAAATGTACAATGGACCATTTGCTTCATGTCTGTGATCAAGGGAGGTTCTTGCCCAACTTAACCTCCTGCTTTGCCTATTTGTGCTCTAAAAGAATTAAGTAGGTTTTTAAAATGTGGATATAGATGGCTACCTGTGCTATGACTAGGGTTTACTGCATTTGTTTTCTTGAGCTACTGATGCAGGGCATGTTGGCGATCTTCACTATTTTTTCAAGCAGGGGCCACTGTGGCAAAACAAAAAACAAAACATCTTTCATTGGAGAGCCATTTCCCACAATGCTGATCTCCGCACAGAACTGCACTTTCCTCAGTGCTGGGAGGGCCATTTTAGAACATAAGAACCGACTTGCTGGATCAGGCCCAAGGCAGCCCATCTAGTCCAGCATCCTGTTTCCCTCAGAGGCCCGCCACATGCCTCTGGGAAGCCCACAAGCAAGAGATGAAGGCATGCCCTCTCTTCTGCTGTTGCTCCCTGCAACTGGTATTGAGAGGCATCTTGCCCGAGCTGGCCTATTTCCCTCAGACTAGTAGAGATGGGGCCTTTTAAAAAGAGCTCTATGGGGAAAGCACTGGGAAAGGCTACATTTCCCAGCACTCTATGTCACCTTCCAAGGTGGTGTGCAGGGACTCAAGAGGGCTCCATTCACCATAAAAGGGTGCCTTCTCTCACGCTGGGCAAAGTGCAGCACTGCACGGTGAGAACAGTCGTCTGCAGATGGTGCCAGGGGAACTATGCAGAGTAGCTTCACACAGGCCCAATCAACCATTAGTCAAGGAGTCCAACTGAAGGTTGATAGGGGCCACCCTTGGCCCCTGGACCTTACAATGAAGAACACCGGCATATGATATCATTGCACTTCCTATATTTCCTTTTCAACCATGTGGGCTGGTGTATTTGGTTTTCAACAAGGTGCTTCCAAATGTCCTAAACAGAGTTGATTAAGCCACTCAGGCTAGTAGGTCCATGCTTGCACTAAGTCCTTGTCAAGGATTTTGGGGAGAGCGCTCTTGCGTACGTAGGTTTTGGTCCCTCCAAAAATATCATGGATCGTGTTATTTTGACCTCATGCAAAGATTTTGCAAGGATCCTTTTCCACAATCCTTTCTGCAAGGATTTTGCAAGATGGCGTTATCAAAAGAGGACCCATCCCCAACCTGATCTTGGCCCCTGCTAGGACAAGGAGGCTCTCCTCTAATAAATCTCACACACTCACTCAAGTGGGGTTTTCAGATGTTTATTTCACCAGTGCCTCTTCCACTTCACTTTTGGACCTTGCCCTGGGCTGCCACAGCCTCCATGGCTTTCCGCACGGTCTCTTCGTCACCCAGGAACTGCATGGGCTTCGTAGGCTTCAGGTTGTCATCCAATTCATACACAATGGGAATCCCAGTTGGGAGGTTGAGCTCCATGATGGCCGCGTCGGACATCCCTGCATGGGGAAATGGAGTCAGTCAGAGAAGGCCCTGCGGTGACACCTTTTGCTCATTCTCAAAAGTACTGAGATGGTCAAAGGTAGCGCCTGGCTCAAACACATCTGTAGCCTGTCTCACTACACACAAAAGTGCCCCTCCAAAAGAGTACAGCTGTCTGGAAGCAAGAGTACTACTAGAGGTGGAGGGGATCAAAGAGTCAAAAGGACCTAAACTGAGCCAGGCTCAGCCACAGAACCTATTTGCAATTACATTGCCCAGCGGTCACACATGACAGAGTGCTTCTGGGCACATGCAGAGTGTCCTTCCCTCCGAACCACCATAACCAGTCTCCACAATTTGGTATGAGAGAAAGGCACTTCCAGGACCAGACACTGTGATATTGAGAAATATCCTGCCACAAACTGGATCATCCACACATCAGACATTACCGTTTTTACCTGAATAGAAGATGACACTGAATTTAAGACCCCTCCCTTAAAAAATACAGCTTAAATACACGTTACACCTGTATTTACCTGAAAGGAAGAAGACTCTGAATTTAAGATGACCCCCCAGTTTCTAACATCAAATAACTTACTTTGGTGGAACAAAGCCCACTTCATAAGATGCATGAAGCTGCTATGACAATATCATACCTATGTAATGGCAGCTGCAACTGGTTACCATTCTGTTCCTGGGCTTAAATCAAGGTGCTGGTTGCTACATTTAAAACAGTACACAGACTAATATAACTTATAACTTAAGGATCACCTGTGACCTTATGAACCTGCCTGAACTATGAGGTCATCATCACAGCTCCTGCTCTCTGGTCAGCCACCAACACAAATCCAATTGGCAGTGACCAAGGAAAGAACCGTTTTGCTTGTGGTGCTGCACCTATGGAATTCTTGACCTGAGGGTTTCTGAAAGGTCTCCAAAGGAGGGAGGGAGGGAGGGAGGGAGAGAGAGAGAGTGTGTGTGTTTGTGTTTAAAGCAGGTCCTTGAGAACTTTCCCTAAATCAGTTAACGTCTTATTCAATGTTAATCTCGATTTTATTTTGCTGCAACGGGAGAAGTCCTATTGCTTTTTAAAATTTCAGCTCACTAAGCTCCACAGCTGGCTCAGTGGTAGGGGCCAATTTCAGTGAATTGCCCAGGAAGCACTCTGTGCCACCCAAAAATATGTTCCTGAGGGCCATATAGCCCTCAGGGACATATTTAAGTGACACAGAGGGCTCCTGGGGGAAGAGGAGGTTGCTGAAATACATACACACACACACACACACTAGCACCAGTGCAGCCTTAGTCTGGAACTCTTCAGAAGCATGGCGCTATACTGGTTGCACTGGAGCTTTGCCAGACAGGATGTCAGCTAATGACTATACACAACAGCAGTCCCTGGCAAATTGCTGAAATTATCTTGGAACGGTCACTGTACTTGTGCTAATGGATCTGTTAAGCCTTCAACGGGCTGGAAAACACGTTTGAATTTCCCACAAAGCGATCACTTTCCGTGTGGTGAAAAAGGTTCAGGGTAACGTGTGAAATGCAGCGTGTGTGTGCTCTGCACCACAGGTGCACGGACTGAGCCGCGGCCTAGCGCAAGTCTCCATGGAAACGGCGCAGCCATGCAGCATGCCTGAGAGGGGAAGGCACAGCAGCTACCAGCAGAGGGCGAGGCGAAAGCTCCCTCCGAGGCAGTCTGCTTGCTTCTCATGCACGCTGCTCTGTCTTCCTCTTGAATTGTGAGAAGCCTCCTTGGAATGCCCGTGACCTTTTGCAACTGGGGGCTCATTCACAGAGGCCAGAGAAACAGAATCCTGGGGTGGAGACGGGTGGGGAGGCTACCGGCAGGGCCTGAGAGAGAGAGAGAGGGAGAGGGAGAGGGAGAGGGAGAGAGAGAGAGATACACGGGAGTAGCCCAGTCCGCTAATCTCCCAAGTCTTGTAATGCGACTCCAGACTTGAAATAGCAACACAACCTTCAGCGGCTGGCAAGTCACACTCACACAGCAACCAGCTCTTGTAGCGCCTGCTGAGGATGCCGGTTGGACCAGGAGCACTCCAGGTTCACCCTGGCTAAAGGTCTGGTTCCAGGCGGAAGTCCAGCACTTCCCAGGCACCAAAACTGGGCCGACAGTACTGGTTTTGCAGGCAGGAAGAGTAAGATTGATGTGTTTTAGAAAACCAAAGTAACTCCATTTTACTTAGAATACCAAAGCATCTCCAAATTTGCTTAATTCTAACTCAATTCAAATCTCAGTTCAAATCTCCAAATTTGCTTAATTCTAACTTAAAATCAAGATGAGAGAGAATAAGCATGTCCCGAACAGCCTTAATGTTCTAACTGAGCAAAGAGACACTTTTAAAAGTGGTGATTCTCTTATATTGAGCAGGGGGAGAGCAACTGGTCCTATGCAACCCCAGCACAGCATCCCTCCAGGGGCTGGCTGTTGCTGGTGTTTCTTATGCTTTTTTTTTTTTTTAGATTGTGAGCCCTTTGGGGACAGGCAACCATCTTATTTATGTATTTTCCTATGTAAACCAATTCTGCAGAAGTACTTGGTTTCTACAAAGATAAAGTAACTCTTGCTAACTTGCTAATCACCCTTTTAAAGTGGCGATTCTCATCTATTTAGCAGGGGGAGAGCAACTGGCCCTATCCATCCCCAGCACAGCATCTCTCCAGTGACTGCTGGTGGTATCTACCTTATGTTTCTTTTTAAAAGGTAAGTCCTTTGGGAACAGGGCTTCCCTTCAGGGGATGGAGCCGCTCTGGGAAGAGCAGAAGGTTAGGAACGTAGGAACATAGTTAACTGCCATATACTGAGTCAGACCATTGGTCTATCTAGCTCAGTATTGTCTTCACAGACTGGCAGCAGCTCCTCCAAGGTTGCCGGCAGGAATCTCTCTCAGCCCTATCTTGGAGATGCTGCCAGGGAGTGAACTTGGAACCTTCTGCTCTTCCCAGAGCAGCTTCATCCCCTGAGGGGAATATCTTGCAGTGCTCAAACATCTAGTCTCCCTTTCATATGCAACCAGGGCAGACCCTGCTTAGCTATGGGGACAAGTCATGCTTGCTCCCACAAGACCAGCTCTCTTCTCCAAGTTCCAAGTTCCTTCCCTGGCAGCATCTCCAAGATAGGGTTAAGAGAGATTCCTGCCGGCAACCTTGGAGGAGCTGCTGCCAGTCTGTGAAGACAATACTGACCTAGATAGACCAATGGTCTGAATCACTATATGGCAGCTTCCTATGTAACAGGGATCCATCTTATTACTTTATGATTCTTTTCTCTATGTAAACCGCTTTGGGAACTTTTGTCAAAAAGCGGTATATAAATATTTGTTCTGTTCTGTTCTCTTGGAGCTGCAATGTTGCAGAGTTGAGTACCTCTCCCTTCAGTCAAGGTCTGCCTAAAGGTGTCCAAACAGACTGGGACAGGGTCACACTTCCGGCAGAATTAAGGATGCTCCAGGGATCCAGGGATGTCCCTCAATGCGAGATGGTGGCTGCAAGCAGAGGTGGTTTTTTTTACAGCTTGGCTGAAGTTTACCCACTGCAGCCTCATCTAGATCCAGCAAGACTGCTCTCGGTTATCCGTGCTCTAGTCCTGGGGTGACCAACCAGAGGCTGCTGGTCTACAACTTCCCATGAAAATGGAAGCTGCAGCCCAACCACCGCTGGAGAGCCTCAGGATGGCGACCCCGACTCTGCCTGCATTCAGGTTAGATTACTGCAGTGTGCTTTATGTGGAGCTGCCTTTGCAGAGAGTTTAGAAGCTACTATGGGTGCAGACTGCAGTGACAGACTGTTGTCAGTCTGGCTCAGCCAATATTACACCAACTGGGTCTGGTTACCATTCACTTCCCCACTCAAAGTGCGGGTTAAAAAAACACACTTTAAAGCCTAAATCAGGGTTTCTTAACCTTGGGCCCCCAGACGTTGTTGGACTACAACTCCCAGAATCTCCCCAGACATAGCCTTTGTGGCTGGAGATTCTGGGAGTTGTAGTCCAACAACATCTGGGAGCCCAAGGTTAAGAAACCCTGGCCTAAATAGTATAGAGCCAGGTTATCTTAAGGATTTCCTGCTCCCATGTAAACCTGCCGCAACCCTGAGATCACCATCTAAGGCTCTGCTCTCTGGTCTACTTTTAACCGACATTTGTCCAATGGGTACCAGTTTTGGTGCATAGGAACATAGGATCAGATCGACTCAGACCTTTGGTCCATCTAGCTAAGGATTGTCTACAATGACTGGCAGCAGCCCTCCAAGGTTTCAGGCTGGAGTCTTTCCCAGCCCAAAAACTGGAGATGCTGCCAGGGATTGAACCTGGGACCTTCTGCATGCAAAGCAGATGCTCTTCCACTGAGTTATGGTGCTTCTTTCCAGGGAAATAGGACAGGTTCCCTTTCCACTATCTTCAGGATGCAGTTGACAATCTTTTCATTCCAAAAAGTCTTTTATGGGTTGTTTTAAATTAGTTATAAACTATGGTCAGTTTATGTGGCTATTTTTGCATTGTCTTCTGATTAAATGGCAGACTTTTAAAAGGCACGATGGGGAGTGAGGGGAAAATGGCCAGATTATTATTATTCATATTCCTAAGCCCACTTTTCCTCCAAGGTGCTCAGGGAAGCATTTTTTTAATTCTCACAACCCTGTGAGGTAGGCTGGCCTCAGAGAGTGTGATGGGCCCAAGATCACCCAGTGAGTTTCATCACTGAGTGATGATCTGAACCTGGTTTTCATGGATCCTAGTCCAACACTCTAACCACTAAACTACAGCGGATTTCTCGTGCAACCCGGTGAGTTGCCCGAGGAGAACAGCTTCAATCACCAAGTCTGTAACTGAGAAATCTGAAGGTTTTTAATACACTTCCCCTGCTGATCATAACATCCTACAATGATGTCCCTCATTCTTCAGCAAGTTGTCTTCAGGAAAAGCTGCAGAAAGTTTAGAGTGGTTCAAGAGGCAGACAGAAGCTGTCAAGGTTCAAGAGGGAAGGAGACGGGGTACATAGTTGGGAAGCCATCTGGCGGGCACTCTGCCCGGATAAAAAGGTCACCTGTAAGTGATCTAGTTCTTCACCATGGCCAGAGCTCAGCTCTTTGCTCTGGTACCTTGGCCTCACAGACACTCCACAAGCATCCCTGCAAGGTCAGTGTCTGGAACTAAAAGAACAAAATGCTGTGCACAGGTGGCGAGACCTGAGCTGTACTTCTGCCCTAGAACACCTTAGCAGAAGAGCCTGCTTCCCAGATTGAAGTAGTGAATGAACTTTGATCATCATCCTCAAAGGACAGTGCGTACTCAACAATAAATAATACCCCCCTCCCCCCCCCCTCACACGCTCTCTCACTGACACACTCTCTCACACACATACACTGCACCAAGCCAATGCAAATTCCGTGCAAGGAAAAGCGGAATTCCATGAAATATAAATCTGTGTATTTATGTAGAGTACAGTATGCATATTTACTAAATCTGCATATATCTGCTGATTTTGCATAGAATATATTATGTTTGGTTAATCATGGGATGTGATGAAGTGTGTGGCAGAGCACTGAAGGCCATAATGGCTGGAGATTCTGCCCAGAACCTCTCTCTAGCTTCTGAGATTTCACTGAGTATTCTTTGTAGTGTTAAGGACTAGAAACCTAGGGTGGTGGTGAAAGGAAAGGTGGTGGCTTTAAATGAGATCCCAGTCAATGCTGCTTCAAGCTTACGGGACCCACACAGTCCTGCCTTCAGAGAAAACCCAAATGGAAAATGTTGCCTGAGGCCTTTCCCACCTGTCCTGGGCAATGTGAACTGTGCAGCTTATGAGTCAGGGAGGCCGGTGGGGTGGGAGTGTACACAAGAACACCAAAAGCCCCGTTCAGATATGATGATGTGTGCGCATACAGGTGTCTGTACATGTACATGTTCTTGTGCAACTGACTCTACAAGTGGGGAACAGAATGTGGGACTAACTGTGTGTGCATACAGACCTGTTCATGTGCACACAACACACAGCCTGGATATGTGTTGAACTTGTCAATAGGGCTAATGCAGGAGGTCTCAAAGTGGGGCCTCCAGATGTTGTTGGACTTCAACTCCCATCATCCTCCCCTGCCACAGTAGCCTTCAGCCACTGCGGCTGGGCATGATGGAAGATGGAGTACAACAACATCTGGAGACCCCACTTTGAGAAACACACACACACACACTCCACGCAGTTGGCAGGCAATGCAAAGCAAAGCAAAGCAGCCCTGACCTTCCAGATGCTTGACAATCCCTCGGAGGCTGTTGCCATGGGCAGCAATGAGGACCCTTTTGCCAGCCTTGATTTGGGGTGCGATCTCGTCATTCCAGAAGGGCAGAGCACGGGCAATGGTGTCCTTGAGGCTCTCGCAGGAGGGGAGGTCCCCTGGCTTCAAACAAGCATAGCGGCGTTCCTGCAGGATGTGAAAAAGAGCCCAGGGTTAGACCAGGTCAGGAGAGGAGCCAAACACCACAGTTGCCCCATGCGCACGTTGTGCTCAACACTCGACCGGCAAGTGTACAAATTACACAGGCAGAGTAGTTCACACGTGATGTCGATCCTTCCTATCTGTACCATGCATTCGAGGGGCCTGTACCCAGGTTCGCATTTCACATAAACGCAGGGACAGTCATTCACACAAACGCATGTACCTGTGTACAGACATCTGCACACTCGTGCAACATAATAGGCTCATTCACATGATGGGTAGGAGGAGTGTCGGGCAGGGTAGGAGAGCTGGGTACATTCCTAATCAGCGGTTGTGAGAACTCCAAAATCAAGGGAGGAGGCAGGAGCTGGGTCGGACAGCTTTTTGTCCACCTTTGGTAAAATGCTGGGGAAAGAATCTAGGTAGGGTGCGCACATATGAACCAGCTCCCGCCACCCACACGGTCCATCCTCCTACCTTGATTTTGGAGTTCTCACAACTGCCCATCGGGAGTGCCCCTGGCTCTCCAACCCTGGCTGGGTGATCCTCCTATCCTGATGAAGAGTGTGTGAATGAGCTTATTGTCTGAACAGGGCTCAGTATGAAGAACTAATTAAGAACTGCTGCCAATCAGAGACAAGATGGAGCGAGATAGACCAATGGCTGCACTCAGTATAAGAGCAGCTTCGCATGTTTACATGTGAAGCAGATTGTAACTTTGGAGCGGAAGCAGCAAACTATGGGAGGAGAGCTGGTCTTGTGGTAGCAAGCATGAATTGTCCCCTTTGCTAAGCAGAGTTTGCCCTGGTTTGTATTTGGGAGACTACATGTGTGAGCACTGTAAGATATTTCCCTCAAGGGATGGGGCTGCTCTGGGAAAGCACCTGCATGATTGCATATAGAAGGTACCAAGTTCCCTTGGATCTCCAGACAGGGCTGCTCCTGCCTGCAGCCTTGGAGAAGCTGCTGCCAATCTTTGTAGACAACACTGAGCTAGATGGACCAATGGTCTGACTAGGTATATGGCAGCTTTCTCTGTTCCTAGTGAGTTGTGTGGCGATCCTCAAAAAGAAATGCAAAGCAAAGGGCCATTCAGAGCTTGAATCAAATGTTGGCTCTGATGTGCTGATGTGAGGGAGCAGGACAGACAGAGGGAAGCAACGCAGCACATGTGGGGAGAGAGAGAGACTTCTTCTCATTCACCGAACAAGCTTTCAGGGACCCCAGACCAAACGCAAGGAGATCCATAATCTCTTCAGCATTTGTTCTAGACACTTCCAGGTTGGGCTATAGGAACATAGGAAGCTGCCATATACTGAGTCAGACCATTGGTCCATCTAGCTCAGTATTGTCTTCACAAACTGGCAGCGGCTTCTCCAAGGTTGCATGTTACAGTGCTCACATGTAGCCTCCCATTCAAATGCAACCAGGGTGAACCCTGCTTAGCAAAGGGGACCATTTCTGCTTGTGGCCACAAGACCAGCTCTCCCAAGACCTCCTCTTCCAAAGGCCAAGGCCTCTAAGGTAGAGCGCTTTAGCTCAAGACACCACCTGGTGGCAGGAGGCTGCATCACTACAGAAGGTGTGTCCCACCACCCAGAGGTCTGACTGCTTTGCTAAGAGGTTCAGCAGCCCAGCCCTTCACACCCATTGGTCACCAGCCGCAAGCAGTTAAGATCCATTTCCCATTTCAAGGCCGCTTCCTTCAGCTGCCACTAGCGAGTCAAGAAACTGGTCTAAAACCAAGGATTTAAAACCAAACTTTCTTTATTTCAGGATTAACGGGGCTGATTTGGACTTTTTGACATCACCTTTTGAAAGACTGTATTGTGCGGATCTGTGGGATTGTAGCTGCTGTTCAATTATTTTTGTAATACCGATATTGGGTTAAATATATAATTAATAAGATTTTGCATATTAAGTTTGATTCTAAATATTTCATTAATATATTTGTGAAATTATAAGAGAGAGTAATTTAAATTTGGTTGGGAATTGAAGTTTCAGGTGCGAATCCATATATTTGGTGCTTTGTGACTCTCTAAAACCAATGTATCCATTTTACATTATCATCATCTTGTCATTCTTCCATGGAGTTAGGTTGGTCTGAGAAACAGTGCCTGGCCCAAGATCATCCAATAAGCTTAATGGCTGAGTGGGGATTTGAACCTGGAAATTCCCAGTCCTAGTACAACACACCACACTGACTCCCATTTGCTCCTATGACCACTGCTGCTTATATACCACTTTTTCCAATCACAAAGCAGTTTGCAAGACAAACGAACAACCAAAAACAACAACATGATTTCCTGCCTCCAAAAGGCTCACAGTTTAAAAAGAAACAAAAAGGCAGACAAAAAGCCCCTAGAGGGATGCTATGTTGGGGTTGGAGAGGGCCAGTTGCTCCTCCCCGCTTAACATAAAGGGAATCACCACTCAGAAAGATGCCTCTTTGTCCAGCTAGGTGGGGTAACACACACTCGGCTCCAATATGAGTCTTCTTGTCACTACAGTTTCTATTGTTCTTAGGGTCCTGCACAATACAAGATCTCCATGTTCTCCACTAACTGGGGAAAGAGGCACCTTTTAAAGTAGCAGCCTTCCTACATTTAAACAGGGGAGGAGTAGCTGTCCCTATTCAGCCTAATGCAGCATTCTTCCAGAGGCTGTTGCTGGTGTTTCTTTTCAGACTAGGAGCCCTTTTGGGACAAGGAGCCATCTGCTGTGTAAACACCACTTTGAGATCTTTTGTTGAAAAGCAGTATATAAACATTCTAAGCAACAACACTGAACTGACATTCTCCACAGGGCTGCAAAAACACCAGTAGCCCTGTGGAGATGCAAACAAACCAGAGTTTAGTGGTGCAGCCTTCAGGGAGTAAAAACTCCATCTGGAGGGAGGGGAGGGCAGTTAAAAATCGCTCCCCCCTCCCCTCTGCTACTGCTGGGCTGCAGGGAAAGCATTTGAATGGAATGCATTTGAACTTCAGTCTGTCCGCATCTCTGCAGGGCAACTTCTGTTTTTTCATAGCCCTGCAGAGAAAGCCAGCCATTATCATTACGTAGAAGTTGTAATTTGGATCAGAGGTCACTCTAGCTTTTAAGCTGGTCAGCAGGGTCCTCCACACCTCGAAATCCTTCTTGGCAACACCTGGCATCTCTTAGTGTGTTTTGGAGCACGGCTGCACAACTTCGGCCTTCCTGCAGATGTTGGACTACCAGTCCCATCACCCCTATTGGCCACCGTGGCAGAGGATTATGGGAGTTGTAGTTCAAGAACATCTCGCGGGGGGGCAAAGTTTTGCAGCCGTGTGTCCACTGAGCAGCCACGTTCTCCAGCAGTGACGTTCCCCTTCCAAGCTCCACACCAGGAACCCTTCCCCACCCAGACGTGTGCTGGCACCAACCTTGCTGATGACCTTGTAGTAAGGGTGCTGCTCGTCCATGGGGGGTGGTGGGATGTCAAAGGAGCGCCTCCAGATCTTGACCTGCTCCTCCCCATGCTTGGCTGCTGTCTCAGCCTTGTTGAGGCCGGTCAGGCCCCCGTAGTGACGCTCGTTCAGGCGCCAGGTCCGCACCACGGGCAGCCACATCTGGTCGATGCCATCCAGAATGAACCAGAGCGTGCGGATAGCCCTCTTCAGCACCGAAGTGTAGCAGATGTCAAACTCGTAGCCGGCGTCCTTGACAGCCTGGGCCCCACGCTGCGCTTCCTCTTTCCCCTTCTCACTCAGCTCGGCATCGAACCAGCCGCAGAAGCGGTTCTCCTGGTTCCAGGTGCTCTCGCCGTGCCGCACGATGACCAGCCGGTGGGTTGGCATTCCGGAACCAAGACCGTGCCCCAGTAGAGACCCAGCAGCACCCCGATACAGCAGGAAGGACCAACGCAAGCCCTGGTCTGAGCACCAACACCTAGGAGGGATATGGCCACACGCTTTATACCGCAACAGTCCGGCCCTTCTGGCCAATCGGGGCCTGCTTCAGAGCAGAGGGGCAACGGCAGCTAGCCAGTCAGGAGGACGGAGAGAGGGCCCTTCTTCCCTTCTCGCCCAGGCCGGCCGACAAAAATAGCAACAAGGAGCTTCCCCGCCTGGCTCGGCCCAAAATAGCTGGGCAGGACTGTGACCTTTTTATCAGGGGCCGTTGCTAGGGGAGGGTCAGGGAATGGGACCGAGTCTTGGCTTTACAGACGCATATCCCGTAGCAGATGACAGCAGGGCGCCATTTCGAATGGCCATATATCCCCTGGGCCTAACAGTGCTGGATGGCAGAAGAACGCGTCTCTAGCTGCTGGATTCCTGTGCTATGGCTTTCTGTTAGAGAGAGATGAGTGAGGGGGCCTGGGGAGAGAAAACTGGCAGCAACAAGGCAGTGTGTGTGTGTGTGTGCATGCGCGCGCGCATGCACATAGGAAGCTGCCATATACGGAGTCAGACCATTGGTCTATCTAGCTCATCAGTATTGTCTGCACAGACTAGCAGCAGCTTCTCCAAGGTTGCAGGCAGGAATCTCTCTCAGCCCTGTCTCAGAGATGCCAGAGAGGGAACTTGGAACCGTCTGCTCTTCCCAGAGCGGCTCCATCCCCTGAGGGGAAGATCTTGCAGTGCTCACACATCTCCTGTTCAAATGCAACCAGGGTGGATGGCCCTGCTTAGCAAAGGGGACAATGCATGCTTGCTACCACAAGACCAGCGCGCCTGTGTGTGTTTGTGTGTGTGGCATGGGGAGAGAAAAGACAACACTTGGGGTCACTTGCTAGCTATCCAGCTCCCTGCCCATACTAAGCAATCCTTCAAACAGCCAAGAAATGTTAGCAGGGAAGCAGGGAACAGAAATCGGGGGGGGGGGGATTTAGATAAATGGATGAGTTATGCTAACTGAGCAGAGGCACGTTTTAAAAGTGACGATTCTCTTTACCTTTAGCAGGGGAAGAGCAGCTGGCTCTATCCAGCCCCAGCACAGCAGTGGCTGCTGTGTTTCTTTTTAGACTGTCAGCCCCTTTGGGGACAGAGATCCTTCTGATTAATTTATTATTGTGTTCTCTGTGTAAACTGCTTTGGGAACTTCTGTCAAAAATATTTGTTTGTTGTGGTTTGTGTCAAGAGTGCCTGCTTAGGCAGACGGTAGTACCTGAAGGGTCATATGCACCTACCCTCCCTACCCTCCCAGGATATAAATGTAAAAAAAACATAAAAAATAAATTCCACACACTGGTGAGGCTGATTTCCAACCACCTTGGAAATAGTCATACTGAAGGGCTAAACTGGTTCAATAAATATAGGCCTGTGGACTGAGGGCCTTTCCAGAGGGCACAAAAAAGCTCTCTGAAAAGAGTTTGCGGATAAGTCGAAGGCAAGAGCTTACTTGGCATCTTGCACACCCTTGCAGACAAACGTCGGCTTTCCCAGTGCAATCTCACCCTCAGGGCACATAGCCAGCAGTGACCTTGTGCAATTTCCGCAGCGCCACCTGCTGGCCAGCTCTTGTTTTCGGTGATTAGCCCACCCTTTCCCCTATCTGTCAGAAAAGTACAGTAGTGTGCAAATTGGTGGGTCCTGAGAGCAGGACTAGAACCAAAGGGCTGAAATGACAAAGAAGCAGATTTAGGCTAAACATCAGGCAGTGTTTCCTAACTGTAAGAGCTGTTTTGACAGTGGAACAGTCTGCCTCATGCAGTGACGGGCTCTCCCGTGTTGGAGGTTTTCAAACAGAGGCAGAAGAACCATCTGTCAGGGATGCTGGAGCAGTTTTCTGCACTGAGGAGAGCGTTGGACTAAAAGGCCTCCAAGGTCCCTTCCAGCTCTAACATCCTATAATTTTATGACCTCACCTCATCAGCGAGGTGCCCCAATTATAAAACAGTAAACTGTGTATGGAACATTACTACGTCTTCACCATGATATTTATTGAACCTACCTTTTTGATAAGCGATAACTCAGTGATAACGCAATTGTAAGTTGACATATTAACTAATGAATAGTTTGAAAGGAATAGAGCCTTCAGGAGAGCCTTAAAGCCCCATCCTTTTAGCCTGGCTTTTAATGATATTTAGGTTTCATTGCAATTTTAATCTGCTTTTAATTGCTTTTTGATTTTAATTGTTATGTATTTCTGATTTCAGGGGAAACTGCCCCAAGCCAATTTAGGAAGGGCAGTATATAAATCAAATCAAATAAATAATTAGCTCCTGATCTAAATCAGATCTAATGAGTACTGTAGGTAGTACTCCTTATACTTGTGTGTGCACCATTCTGCCTGAGTACCACCCCTTCCTGTTTCCCACTAGACCAGGGATAGGCAATATGTGGCACTCCAGATGTTGCAGAACTACAACTCCCATCATCTCCAGCTATAATAAATTGTGGCTGGTGGGGCTGGGAGTTGTAGTTCAGCAACATCCAAGGAGCTGCATGCTGCCTACCCCTGATCTAGACAACACAATTATTATCTATCGTTTTATATATGTTCATTTCTGCCCACCAAGTTAAGCGTGCATGGTCACAGTGATACATGTTGGATGGGGCCCCTTATTGCTTGGGGCCCTCGGTGGCTGCCTACTTCGCCTATCCCTAAAACCGGCACTGGAGATTCCTTTCCTTTACTGTCAGAATTTGTATTTGGTTTACGTGGATTGTGATGGGGTGGGGGCAGGGGAAAGAAGAAATTCAGAACTTCAGAATTCAGAACTTTCAGAACTTGCTGGTTCTGGTATACAACTACTACTACTACTAGACTGTGTCTCAGCTTCCAAAGGTTCAGGCTGGAGTTGACTTTGGGGTCCGAGCTCCCTTTTCATCCTAAAGGATCCCACCGCTAGAAAAAAATCCACATACGTTACAGCTAACTGCTTTTCCTCCTCTCCTCCTGGCTCTTCCTCCATCTTGACTGGGAGCTTTCTCCAAAGACGTGCACTTGATGGCAGAAGAAGTCGGCAGCGATGGACCGAGGGCAACCCTTCTGTGCTCTGGAGATGTAGGCTGGAAAACAGAGAGGATTGGAAGGAGGGCGTAGGGAAAGAGCTTGACTGGAGTCACCATAGGCAGCAGCCCCAAGTCAAGGTAAACTTGACAAGGTAAACAAGGAGAGGAGAGCTGGTCTTGTGGTGGCAAGCATGACTTGTCTGCCCTGGTTGCATAGGAATAGGATACTTGATGTGTGAGCACTGCAGGATATTCCCCTCAGGGGATGAAGCCGCTCTGGGAAGAGCAGAAGGTTTCAAGTTCCCTCCCTGGCGGCATCTCCAAGATAGGGCTGAGAGAGCTTCCTGCCTGCAACCTTGGAGAAGCCGCTGCCAGTCTGTGAAGACAATACTGAGCTAGATAGACCAATGGTCTGACTCAGTATATGGCAGTTTCCTATGTCCCTAAACCAGGGCCCACACCCATAAGGCACTTTGCCAGGGGCCCCATCAGACCAGGTTCCCTCCCAGTCCTCATCTAACAAGAGGAGATGGACCCACATCTCAGTGGCAGAGCATCTGCTTTGCTTGCAGGAGGTCACAGCTGCAATCCCTGTCAGCATCTCTAGACAAGGCTGGGGAAGACCCATGTCTGAAACCCTGGAGAGCTGCTGCCAGTCAGAGTAGATCATACTGGGCTAGATGGGCCAAGAGTCTGACTCAGCAGCAAGCAGTTTCATATATTCATATGACACTCTACTCACTACACCACACTGGCTGAAAAGATATTTCAGGATGCCTCTCCACGCACAAAAATCTAGCACCTCAGGTAAAGAGGCAGGGTAGAACCTTGCTTCCTGATCTGCTAGATGTCTACTGCCAGACAGCTTTTTAATGTGGATAAATGGAGTCTCTGTGCCCTTTCTGGCATGGGGAAGAACTGCTGCTCAAACAGGAGAGACAGAGAGAGCGGCTCTGCTGGAACTTAAGTTCTGGGCTTGGTCTACCCATGTAGCAAAATGAGTTTGTCAGTGATGTGTTGGTAGAACAGTCTGCATCACTTTAGACTGGGGAGGATCATATCTACTACTACTGCTACAAACAAAAAACAAAAAACAAAACAAAAACCAACCTGCATGAAGAAAACCAGCATGGGAGGCAAAGGGTTTGGCTAGAACCTTTCTTCCTAGTGTACTAGTTTTCTTCATGCAGGGAATTTATGACCTGTGGGGGGAAACATTCACAAAAGTGGCATTTCCCATCTGTACTCTTATGCAGTATCATCCATTGCGGGGCCATGCTGTTGCTGGCCCCGCAAATGGCATCGGCACATGCTCCGATGCCATTTCTGTGCCAGAGCCGTGTGATGGATGCTGGGGGACACATCCCATCGCTGTGGCGCAATGTTTTAAAGGGGCAAGCTGCACAAGTGCCGCTTGCAGGAGGTATTTCTGTGTGAACAGAGTAGGGGCTTGGAGGATGGGCAGGTAGGACCTGCCCGCTTCCTCTTAAGGAAACCCCTCATCCCGTGCCGAGACGTTTCAGCGCCAGCGAGCCAAAGACTGAGGTGCCCAAAAGTTGCGGGCGCATCCCAAGTATAAAGGGAACTCATAAATGCCCTAAAGAATAAAATGCTTAAAGACACAGGAGCCATCAAGGCCAAATCTGGCAACTTGTACTTGCTCATGTTATGCTACAATTACGAATATTTATATACCACTTTTCATCAAAGGTCCCCAAAGTGGTTTACATAGATATCAATAAATACATAAATAAAATGGCTCCCTGTCCCCAAAGGGCTCACAATCTAAAAAGAAACATAAGGCAGATACCAGCAACAGCCACGGGAGAGATGCCGTGCTGGGATTGGTATCTGGATTTCAAACGTCACAGCCGATCAATGCCAGCATTTCAGAACTAACTGCTAATAAAAAGACACTTTTAATCCCTTCATGTTATTTACATTCTAATAACAAAACATAAACACATGTACAGAATGCAACATATTCACCCCTAGACTAAAGGATCGTGTTCATTACATACCTGTCTGCTCACCTAATGGAGCATTCTGTGTCGCTCAGAAGTATATAAATGCCTTTATCAATGCATGTAAGTTTAATAAAAGTTTCAACCCAGAATACATTCCCCCTCTTTTGTTCTCAGGGACCAGCTGTAGCAATGCCAAGAAATTAACAGAGGAAAGGACCCAAGTAATTTTTAAAATCAAGTGTTGAAGCCGGCAGTATTTGAATTATTATATAGAAAGGGAAGAGCAACTCAATTACCTACCTCTAAGAATGGCCCTAACTAATCCATAAAAGAGGATCACTTCTTCCTGGAAGGGAGAAAGTGAGGGAAAGAAGAAAGGAGGTTAGACTGGAGTCTTCATGGTGGCTGGTGGGTACAGCTGAGTTGTGCTTATGCTGCACAACAATTGTGACATTATGTCAGCTGTATTTGAAAACACAACAGCTATTTGCTTGTAAGAAACATTCACTTGCCAGTTCATCCCTTCTTCTGGCTTTTTAGCCAATGGCATCGCATCATGCAAATGAGACATGAAGCTTGGTCAGAGGCACTTTCTCAAGAGACCACCTCTTCCATCACAATTGCCAAGACTTCCAGAGTGCACCAAGGCCCTAAGAAACAAACATTAAAGGACACTGATGCCTTCCACCAAATCTGACTGTTAACCCATCCAGGCCAGTAGGGTTGACTCTGACTGGCAGTATATACACAGGGTCTTACCCAACCCTACCTGAAGATGTCAGCGACTCAACCTGGGACTTTCTGCATATGAGAAGATGCTCTACTGCTGAGCTACGGCCCTAACTCCAAATATGTACTAGAAGCAGCTATAGCAGGGTTTCTTAATCTTCGGCCCCCCAGATGTTGTTGGACTACAACTCCCATCATCCACAGTGACAAAGGACATGTCTGGGGATGATAGGAGTTGTAGTCCAACAACATCTGGGGGCCCAAGATTAAGAAACCCTGGGCTATAGTCCTGTCTTGAACATGTGCTGGAAACAATTTCCAGAGGGTTAACTAATCAAGTTAGTCTGTTGAAGCAAGACAAAGAGTCTCGTGTGACTTTAAAGTCTAACATTTCCCGGCATACACTGGTCTGGAGCAGGGCCGACTTCACAGTCTAGTTTAGAATACTTATATACTGCTTTTTAGCAATTTCACAAAGCAGCCTACATATAGAACAGATTTTTTAAAAAATGCATCATAAAGTAGATTCTAGCCCACAAACACTTATGCCTGCAAGATGTGTTAACCTTGAAGGTGCCACAAGATGCTTCATTGTTTTCACATTCTCAAAAGCAGCCAACCCTGTGCTGAGAACTGGTGCAACATCGTGGCTAAGGGCTAAAGTAAAGGTTATGTCACATGCACCATTTTGGGATAACAGGCTTGTTTTAACACTATTTCCCACTGAGTAGTTGCAGGCAGAGGGGCCAATTTGGATCACTGCGCCCTTTCCACTCAGGGGTTCTCAAACTTGGGTCCCCAGAGGATGTTGGACTACAACTCTTGTCATCCTCAAATGATTTTCCTCATCATGTCATGTCAGCCATTTAAAATAAAAGTACTAGGAGTCATCTGTTATCCCAGTGTCTCTGAAGACACTGGTCAAAACACTGGAAGGCAAGAACAAGTTTACAGCCAAGTAAAATGGACAACCACTTATTATTTACTTAATGGCTTTTTTAAAAAAGTGAAAATTCACAGCAAAGGCCTGGATTAATCTCTAAGGGGACCAGAACTCCACCAGTCTGCCCTCTTGTGGTTACAAGCCCAGCAAAACAGCTACACTAAAGCAAAGTATTTGGTTGCCAACTTGCCACCTTTTTCCCGGGCTGAGATCCAGTGCCTCTGGCAACTATGGGACAGGTAGACATGTTAGAGGTGTTGATTTCCCCATCAGCCAGCCTCCATGTTATAAAAAGATGCATCTGTTTAATTTCTGCTTGTCATAGTTAGAGCTTCTGAGAGAGAAGGGTGCCAACACTAAGCCCAGTGTTTTCTATACATGGCATTTGTAAAACTTTAAAAGAAACCCAACACCCCAACACCATTGGTCAATCCTACTCAGTATTGTCTGCACAGACCTACAGCAGATTCCCCAAGGTTACAGGCAGGAGTCTCTCAGGCAAGACATATTTATATGTTGGGAGATGCTTTGGGAAGCCATCTTTCCTCCCTGGAGACAAAACAGCATCCAGGGACAGAAAAGGCTGTGGGGAGATCCTGACTGTTCGAGAATATTCTAGCCCCTTTTCCTGAATTGTTCGTTTTCATTTAATAATAAGGGGTCATATGAGGAAAATTAGTTGGACACATTATGCGAAAACCCAGCTCCCTTGAGAAGTCCATAATGCTGGGTCCAAGAAAACCTTATAGGGAGGGGTTTAGACCAGGCAAAAGGTTTTGTTAGGCAACTACTATTGGACATAGATCTGCAGGAGGAGTGTGCTCAGCTACCAAGGGGAATCTATAAATGTGGCCAAGTTTTGCTTTGTTGCGTCCAAACTTCGTGGCGCTTGTGTTGGCAATTTGAATGTTTTGTAGATTATAATTGTATTATTTTAAATGTTAAGCTGGTCTAAGGATCGTAATAAATTTACATACATAATGCTGGGGAAAGTGGAAGGAAAGAGAAGAGGACGACCAGCAGCAAGGTGGATGGACTTGATTGCAACAGCAATGAAGGCACCACTGAGAGACCTTAAAGGCCAAGTTGAAGACAGATCATCCTGGAGAGAATCTATGTCATCGCTAAGAGTCGACACCGACTTGACGGCACTTAATCAATCAATCAAGGAGTAATTTTCTTAAGAAAACTTGCTCTCATAGAATAAACAATAACTCCTAGGCACTTATATTTAAAACTGTACAGAGCTTAATTTTTTAAATTAATATTGTGTACAATTAAATAAATTTGCACACAGTAGGGTACTAGCTGTTTTTAGGGTCTGGCAGTTTTGCACTGATTCCTCATGCCTCAGGGCTACAAGACTTTTAGTCATTGACTTGATAAAATCAGTTATTAAAGGAATCAACGAGAAATCACCCAAACTCAACAGAGGTTTTGTGGAGTTGGCTTAGACAAATTCACGGTTGATCCGAAGCTATTTTCCATGGTAGCAAATGAAACCTTCAAGGAGGAATTATACCTTTGAATACCAAACACTTGGAGTCAACAGCAAGAGAAGAAAATTGCTTTCATGCCCTGTGAAAGAAAATACTGGACTAGATGGACCTTTGGTCAGTTCTTATGAGCTGAATGTAATAAGGCTGCAGTCTATCGACACTATCAATATATAGTGTATCTACTTTCTATTTCTGAAAGAGCTGGAAGTGCTATGATCCTTACAGATACATAATTGAAGCACCTGCAGGTGAGGGAGGTGCAACCCAGAAGAACCTGCAGATATCTGAAGAAAAGGGGGGGGAACCCTAAAGGGGCACTCTCTAGCTGCCCCAGTATAACCCAAGGGAGTGGAATGTTTGAGGACTCAGAGGGCAGTTAACAGACAACCAGGTGGGCAGAACTAATTGTGAAAAGGGGGGGAAAGGAAAGTCTGGAGTCACAATGAAGCTCCTGTGCTGGCCCCCATTAATAACGCAGTGTGGTGAGGAGGGGAGAAAGGGTACCTTGAACAACACAACGAGCAGGAACTGTCTTTCTCCGCTTCAGGAATACTCCTTGAAGAGTATTTCTCAACCCCAACAGTAACAGCCCCTTCTGCTTTTGAGGGGGAAAGGTATTGCCCTTAACAGGCAACATGCTCACCAGGAATATACTGAAACATCTTGTTGTGGGTCCACACTTGCATTTTTTATATGCAGGGAAGGAAACCTCCCTTCTTGGCGTAACGTTTGGGTAAAGGCGCATAAGATCGTATTGCAAAGAAGCCACCATCCATAGTGGCCGGGGAGTTTCCGAGATAAGGTGGAGGAGAAGGAGAGGCCATCGCTTCCAGCTCCATGAATGAAGCCCACAACGAACACACCACCAACGCAAGGAGGGTCTGGAGGCTCAACGAAGCTCTTGGGCTGGCCTCCATCAGCCGCTGGGTGGCGCTTTTTCGCCACGTTCATTTAAACGGAAACTTGCTGCAGCGAAAGGAGAACACCGCGGTGGGGGGGGAGGGCCGGGGGAATCTTCGGGCTGGAGCTTTGACAATTGGGAGGAGAGAGCGGGGGGGGGGGGGCGGGGGGGGGGAGCTGTAGCTTTCCACTGTCGGGGCTGGGCGATCTCCGCCCGCTCTTCCGACCTCGCCCGCCCACTGAGTCGGATGAGTCACGGGGCGCCGCCTCTGCCTTTCGCTGGGGGGCTATTCCCAGCTGCTGGTAGGGATGATGAAGCGTGTTGAGTTGCAGCGGACCTGTGGGGCTGGCGCTGCGGCTGCCGCCTCCCCCTGCCTGCGCCGCCCGCAGCGCGATCGCCCTCCCCGTCCATGTTTGGAGCTGGGATTTCAGCCGCGACTGCACCAGCAGCCGCCGCCCAAGTCTCTCCCCCACCCTTATCTGCCGGAATGCAGCCGCACCATGGAGCCGGGCGCAGCGAATGGCCCTCGCCCTTCCGAGGAGGATCCCTGGGGGGCGGAAAGCACGTGCGAACACCGTGCACACGCTGCTTCGGGGCAGCAGCGAGCCGCGCAAAGTACAGCTGCAAAGAGCAGGAGCGCAAGTCAGTCTCGTAATGCCGCAGCAGTGCTGAATCTGGATCTGGCTTGCTCCACTTCAGGTGGGGGACCTCCTGGTGGAGTGGGGCGGGGGGAGATCCCCGCACGGAACATGTTGGTGTGCCGGAGAGAAAGGTTCGCATTCTTCCTGTCGTGCTAGTTTTCCCGTGCATGGAATTGCTTGTACACTGTGGGGGGTTTGGAGGTGCCCAGCTCAGATGTCCTGCCTCAAGGAGAAGTCCTTTAAGGTGTGAGGCTTGGATGGCCACATGCAACAGCAGGCTGGCATAGTTTAAACTCAAGACTGGTGTCTCGGGCTCTCTGAACATACACTGAGTGCCTTTTCTATGCAAAGGGAACTACAATTCTTTTTTTAGCCTTCTTTTACTTGAAGTATATCCTCTAAAAGAAACAGATGGGAGATAATGCCCCCTTCTTCTGAAGGGTGTGTCTTTTTTTGGACATTACATGGTTCTGCAAGGTATCAGGCCGCTAAAAATCCTGGAAGCACCAAGTGCTGCAGGAGAGCTGGTTAGTTTGGCACTACAGTCGTGGAAGTGTGGAACAGAACAGATGCAAAGGCAGTGCTGATTGATCATTTCCTTCTTGCAGAACCTTTGATCCCTGTACAGCTGCTTGCTGGTTCTGCAAAGCAGCATTTCTCAAACTTAGGCCCCACTGTTGTTGGAGGAGAGCTGGTCTTGTGGTAGTAAGCATGACTTGTCCCCTTAGCTAAGCAGGGAGACATGATGTGTGAGCAATGTAAGATCTTCCCCTCGGGATAGAGCGACTCTGGGAAGAGAAGGTTCCAAGTTCCCTCCCTGGTGACCTCTCCAATATAGGGCTGAGAGAGATTCCTGCCGGCAACCTTGGAGAAACCACTGCCAGTCTGTGAAGACAATATTGAGCTAGATGGACCAATGGTCTGACTCAGGATATGGCAGCTTCCGATGTTACAACTCCCACCATCTCCAGCAGCTAGCCACTGTAGTTGGGATGGGAATTGTAACCCAATATGTCAGGATCCCAGTCTTGAGAAATCCTACTGTAAAGTAACTGGGAGCAGGCCTACAGGTATAGCTGTTGGAAAATGGCGGGGGGGGGGTAGAGGAGGAGAGAATCTCAAATATATGCTTGCCTCATACCAACAGACCTTTGGTCTAGCTTGCCCAGAATTATTTACTCGGCCTGGCAGTGGTTCTTTCGAGCCTCAGACAAGCCCCACTAAAGAGCAGTGACTACAGAGATGTGAACTGAACCCGAGACTGTTTACTTGTAAAGCATGTGCTGTAGTGAAACCAGAGACTTGCATTTAGAGGAAGTCGAAGTAAAGCCCTGAGCACTTTCTCCCTGGCGTGAATTCATATATGTGTTCCCTTACTGAAGCCTTCTAATGCAAACCAACAAGGAAACATTTACATGTCGTGTTTAGCTATATGTTCAGAAACGCAATTCCTTAAGTGAGACTCCTAGTCCTAAATTTCTGAAGTGAAACACAATGGTAGGAGTTTCTAGGCCATTTTCTCAGGTTTGCATTTTGTAGTTTCCAATCTGTATTGTTCTGAAGAAAGATCATTCACCATCTCAAGCACCTTGGGTGTACAATCCATAGAGGGGGCCTTCAGCAAAAAAAATCACCTTAGAGAACACCTCTCACTTGTTTTCTCATTAGGCGTTTCCTTCATAGATGCTGGCACAATTGCTGCAATCTATTGCAATGTTTGCTGTCCTTCCCGAGAAGGGTGTTTTTGAACAGCCCATCTTTTAAGATACTGCAAGCTTTTAAATTACAGTAGGCATAATGTGCTAACTGCTATCAAGGAAAGGAATATGCTTCCAAGCCGGCAGAAATGAAGTCCTGATTTCACCTCATGAGGTAGTATCACTGCTCAGTGCTCTAGCTGCTCTTACTGTCAAATATTCAAAGCTGCATCTGCAAACCTGGCAAATGATGATGTAACCCAGAGCAGCAGCTTTTTCCTACGGAATTTCAACCAACAGATGGACAGGAGCCTCCATGTTGTGTAATGTCTGCAGCAACTAGTTTTCTCAGATAAAGATACCAAGCTGCAGACATGTTGATTCTTATACCTTTCATCTTACAAAATTTGTTCTCTACAACAGCTTTTTCAATCAAGAGAAATCACACAAGGATTCGCACAGTTGCCATGCAATAGATGTTACAGCTGGCTAGACACAGTAAGGCACAAATCATATGCAATGAAGGTATTTTACACAGAGAACTGCAGAAAGCAGCAAAGCCAGATCAACAGGGAGATTAAGTAAACAAGCTCATATCAAATCAGATTGTAGATTCATGCTGTGTTCTATTGATCTATGAAATCCAATTATATTAGCATATTGGAGGTATTCACACTATCCAAGTTAAGAAGGATAATACATATTGGCTAGCACCATGCTACTTTCAACAAGGCAGTTACAAAGTTTAATTCTCAATGCTCTAGATGTCAAAACCAAAAAAAGCATCTGGTGATCCTCTTCATGACTCT
This sequence comes from Hemicordylus capensis, assembly GCF_027244095.1. Lineage (NCBI taxonomy): Eukaryota > Metazoa > Chordata > Lepidosauria > Squamata > Cordylidae > Hemicordylus > Hemicordylus capensis. The sequence goes on along the minus strand of NC_069664.1, from coordinate 17,487,619 downwards.
TATTTCTCAGGTGTTGTAAACAGGTGAAGGAAATGTAAAATGGATATACAAAGTTGAGTATGAAGCTCAGTAGTTTTTCTCCAACGGAATTGCCTCCAGAAAGTCCAGGCAATAGAACCATGCCATGTTGCCTTCACTGACTCTTTAGCAACACCAGAACACTTTCTGCACAAACTGAAAGTATCCACTCATGTAGTGTGCAGTCAAGTCAATTTCGACTCCTGGCATACAGAGAGCCCTGTGGTTGTCTTTGGTAGAATACAGGAAGGGTTTACCATTGCCTCCTCCTGCACAGTAGGGGATGCCTTTCAGCATCTTCCTATATTGCTGCATAGTCTGGGAAACATACCAGCAGGGATTCGAACAGGCAACCTTCTGCTTGTTAGTCAGGCATTTCCCTGCTGCGCCACTTAAGGTATTCACTCATGTACCTGCCTGATTTTCAACTGTTTAGAGCCTTCAGGCAACCTGATAAAGTATAATATAATTCGAAGCAGGTCCACTGCAGATGGCTAACTTATTCCAGTATAAAACTTGCTTGAAAGAGGCCCTGTTTTTGACAGAGGCAAGAGAATCTCAATGGAAGGCAGGCTGGCATACCAGTAACCCAATCCCATCATTCACACTCCCAGCTGCTGTGAAAGCAGTGTACACAGTATTCACACATATTTGGAATGCTATTGCAAGACTATTCAGGTCCCAAAACCCATGCTCCCTTTGAGGGAAAATGATCAATTGCTCATGTTTACAGTTTGATTTCCAGCAAGTCATTTAATCAGGCACTAGCCCAGAAACCAGTGAAAGGAACAGAAATCCCTCAAGAAGCATTAAAAAAGGGAGACTAAAGGGGTTCCCAAAATTGGAGACAGCAAGCTTAGAGTAGAGAGTGTTACTGAAAATCTTGACTACAAGAGAACTTTAACAAAATGCAAACACACTAACGGGCAAACCTGAACTCGATCAAGATATCTAGCTGTACAAAGTAAGCCAGGCAAGGCTCAAATGTCTATTTGGCTAGAATATGGCCAGTGTGCTCAAGCCAGTAGCACTTCTTACTAAGTAAAGCATTCCTGATTCAGAAAGAAGCATGCATTACAATTGGGATTTATAGCTGTACAACTGGCCAGAGCACAGCGATTTCGTTTCAAACACTAAAGTTACATGGAGTTTTACCAAATCAACTGAAAGCAAATGGAATACAGATTTTCTATCAAACCCTGCAACCTATTTTACTTCTAGCAACTTCAGTCTTAGGGGATCTAAACTCATATAGTATGTATCTTGTATAGGATAATGGCCAGAATACACTGAATTAGGTAAAACCTAAACATAGTATTAAGTTAGGATATTCTGCTTTAACATTCATGTAGTTTTCTACAGGAAAGTTGGTAGTCAGAAAAGCTTCAACTACAACTTTGTTCCTTAGCCTCTTTGGAATAAAAAATTCTTGCAACAGTTTCTTTATTGCTCTGATACTTTGACCTCCATCTGCACATTGAGACAAGGTATCGTGCAGGTCCAATTACATTTACTATGGCACAATGATTTGGGAGCTTCTAACTCAGTAAGCAAAGGTAACTGAAATTAGTTACCTGTCAATGCTTTCACTTAAGACTTACCATGACAAAATCACTTGAATTCTACATCAGAACGAGAAAATAGATACTAAGGTTCACCTTTGTCTCCAACTTCAGAAATATGTCCAATAGGAATTAAGAGGATAAAGGCTGAAAGGGTGGACTAGCATTGCTTAATTCCTAAACAAGCCCCAGGATTCAGTAGCATTCTTAAGATAGGACATATCTGATCAAGTTATTATGCCCTCCCCCTGTGTGGAGAAACACCAAACTAGCATGTGGTTTAACTTGTTTTATTTCATTTTGCAAACAAACATGTCTTCAGTCCAGCGGGACTTGAGGGAGCGGAAATTGAAACCGAATAGAAAAGCAGCAGTTAAGTCAGGAGCACACGGGTTACAGGACTAAAGCACCCCAGGTGGGGTACGAACCCCAGCTACAGAAGGAATGGTTGATTGTTAAGACAAAGGAATTTTATGACAGCTGCCCACAGTCAATGATGCTGAGCTTCTTGCTTGTCTTGCCATTCCTTGATCCACACTGCTCCATTTGTTCCACAACCTTCATTCCTTCTTTGACCTGGCCAAAGACCACATGTTTCCCATCCAACCTAAACAAACAAACAAACAGATTAGGTTCCTCTAATGAATAATGAGCAGTGAATCTAGCTTGCGACTTGCTACATAACACCATTTAAACATATGTCTTACATCTACCATTCAGGAAGTTAACAGCTATGTAGGAAGAAGTAATGCATAAATTTGTTTGTATGACAAGTCATGATCTATTATGGCCTAGGATGTTCTACTGGTTGGTTAGTAAGCTATTTGAACTGAGACATAGGCTCATTAATGAAAGAATACTCACCAATCAGTCCTGGCAGTACAAATGAAGAACTGAGATCCATTTGTATTGGGACCAGCATTTGCCATAGACAAAATGCCAGGGCCTGTGTGCTTGAGGAGGAAGTTCTCATCAGCAAACTTCTCACCATAAATGGATCTGCCACCTGTTCCATTATGGCGGGTAAAGTCACCACCCTGTAGAAATAATATATATATATGTTCAGCTGAAACCCAACACTAGGCTAAATGATTGATGGGACTTCAGAGAAGGAAAGTTATGCTAGTAGAACGCTGGTCAAAGCATGGGGATCAGGCCCCTTAATGTATGCTATTTTAGTCTTTCATTGTAACTCAATGATTTTGAGATGTTACCTTTGACAATTTACTATATTTCAGAGACTTTGAACACACTTTTGGATTGAAAGACATAACATGATAAAAATAAGCACGCACCTGGCACATGAATCCAGGAATTACTCTGTGAAAGCAGGACCCCTTGTAGCCAAAGCCTTTCTCCCCAGTGCTCAAGGCACGGAAATTCTCTGCAATTAAGAGAGGAAACTTTTATGAGAACATGCTTCCAAGGTTGTTTAGATGCAAATATTGTTTCAAACATACCAAGAGAAAGGCAATTAATATTTACAAACCTGCTGTCTTTGGAACCTTGTCACTGAACAGCTGTAAGGAAAAAAGGGAGAAGTTTAACACCATGTTCAGCTGGAAATCATACTACCACAATTTGAATATTTACCTGCTATATTAGTCATTTTACCCTGTAGGGAAGAATTTCTTTTGCAAAAATTTGTTTTACCAAGACAACTGTAGAACACACCAAGGTTGGGGGGCTTGAGTTCTGCAGCCCTTATTCCAATTATCCTAGCATTAATTATCATGAACTGGGACTACACCTAGAAAATGTAATTTGAACTATAGCATAGACCAGTATTGGATTCTGGCAGCAAATATGCCATGATACACCTATTTCAAAAGATTCCAGAATCTACAACCTAAAACCAGATTACTGTTCTAAGGTTTGCCTCAAAGTTCTTGCCTTTACAAAATTTGAACTCAAACTGCTAGATTTTGAATGCTTCACTAGGGGAATTTATCCACCTGAACTCTGCTGGAATGATTATAGAGATCACCACCACCTAGGATTTTAATGTTTAGATAAAGCACAAACCAAAGCAAACCACCCTCAAATGTTTTTGGATCATACTGGAGAACTCTAGAGGGAGCTCTCTCAGAACAAGAGAATTTCAACTCATCACCTACTAGGAAAAACCAAAAAGGCCAGCTCAATCAGGTAGAAAGCAATCTTTATCACCAGCCATACCAATAAATATCACAACAAGAGTTCATGTTGCACAAATTTATAGCTGCTGGCTGTATCTTTTGGTATGGCACAATTTGTTAGCCAAGATGAATAAATTGAGATGCCCAGACATTGTTTCGGGATATGCAGTATGTTGGAACCTTCATAGAATTTGTTATGAATCTGCAGAGTAGCAAGTGTTCCATAAAAGCCAACCCATTTATTTACCAATCTGTCCCTTAGTACAGTTCCTGCAGGCACAGGGATACAATCAAATCAGTTTCACACACAATAATTTGTTAGTGTCCTCACTTTAGGACCAAATTCCAACTTCAGCCACCTCTACAATTAGAAGATTTCAGAGAAGACTTCGGAACAGCCATAAAACAGGTGGGGCGCAACCGTTTTGTAATTCTACATCCCTTCCCAACTCAATCCCGGTATTGTATCCAAGATCTCAAGCGACAGCCACACGTGCAGGCCCGTCAAAGCGTTCGTTTTGGGCGCAAGGGCTCACAGCCACCCCATGCAGTATCCCCCCTCCAGAGAGAGCGAAGCGGGGACACCGGTTGGGGCTGAACTACACGGCGCCTAAGTCATGGGCCCCCTGCAGGCAGGATTCCGTTGGGGCCCGCACACAGGGCTTTTGCACGCGGAAGGTCGCAGGTTCAACTCCCGACACTGTCCCTGCCTGGCACCGGGGAGCTTCGTGCCCTTTGGGGCGTGCAAGATGAAAAAGGGACCCAGGCGAAGGAGGGACTACAGGCCATCCTCCTCGGGAGACCACTCGCCCTCCACCCCCAGGCCAGAGTCGGCTTAGCGCAGCACCACTCCCGCCCCCGAGAATCACGAGGGGGGCTGCCACCCCTCCCCTCTGCGGCAAGGGCGGGCGGGGCGTGGGCCGCCGCCGGAGAAGAGGCAGCTTCCATTTGCCTCCAGAAACCCGCGTTCCAGCGAAAAGGCCGCCCCCGGGAGAAAAAGCAGAGAAGCGGCTGCCGAGAAAAGACAAAGGCGGCGGCGGCACTACCACCACCACGCGCGCGCGCGCCCGCTCCCCCCCCGCAGGAGAGGCTGCGCAGGCCACGTGGAGGCGCCGCCCGCGCGCGCGCCCCCTCCCCGCGGGCAAACCGTCCGGGTGCGCGCGCAGCCCCTCTCGCGCTGCAGTGAAGCGACCTCCTTCCCCTTCCCCTCCTCCCCCCCCGCCTTTCCAAGAGCTCCCAAGATGGCCCCTCGCTCCCTCCCCGCCAGGAAATGGCGCCGGCGCGCTCGCCCGTCTCTTCCCCTTCCCCAACCGTCCCCCGCCGCCTTCGTACCTCGAAGGTCACACGCCCCAGGGGGGTCCCGTCCGCGGCTATATCGAAGAACACAACGGGGTTGGCCATTGCGGTCAGTTAAGAAAAGCGGATGTAAGGGCGGCGGCGGCGACACCAGCAGCAACAGCTCCCACAGCAGCGAGCGCGGCGCAGCAGAAAGAGGAGCGGGCGCTCGCGAAGCTTTTATAGTCGGCGCGCTGCCCTCCCCCCCCCGCCGACCTTACCTCACGCGACCGCCTGCCAATCGCCGCGCGGCATGTCGCAGAGTGAAAGGCTCTTGGGCCAATCCGTGCTCCTTCCTGGGGCGGTGAGGGCGGGCCCTCAACATCCTTAACCTCCTAGTCGGGGCGGGGTATTGGTGAGAGGCGGGAACCCGGGAAAGGTATGTCTGTCTTGGGATGAGAGCATGCGCAGTAGCGGGCTGTACTGGGTAGGGTCAGGTTGTAGGGTGGGCCGGCAGGCTCAGGACTGGAGATGGAAATGTCGATTGGGGAGGGCTGCTGCAGGATGGCGCTTCAGCCCTGAGCAGGAAATGGGTCTGGAGCTGTGCAGCCCGGTCCTAGGCATGCCTCCTCAGAAGTAAGCCTTACTAGGTCCAGTGAGGCTTACTCCTATTTGCAGCCGTTTCCAGTGCATGCTTGCTCGGAAGTAAACCCCACTGAATTACGTGGAAGGTGAAAATAAGCCGCTTCGAGGTATTCAGATAAAAGGGTACATAGGAAGTGCCATATACTGGGTCAGACCATTGGTCCATCTGGTTCAGTTTTGCCTACACAGACTGGCAGCGGCATCTCCAAGGTTGCAGACAGGAGTCTTTCTCCACCCTGTCTTGGAAAGGCTGGCAGGGAGGGAACTTGGAACCTAGATGCTCTTCCCAGAGTGGCCCCATCTCCTAAGGGGGAGATCTTCCAGTGCTCACATTTCTAGTCTCCCATTCATATGCAACCAGGGTGGACCCTGCTTAGCTAAGGGGACAAGGCATGCTTGCTACCACAAGACCAGCTCTTCTGTGATTGGGAGTGATTAAACTATCAGTTTTGCCCCGTTGAGAAGGATGCTAGCTAAATATAACCTGGTATCTCCTCCTGGTATCTGCTCACTGGAATATGGTCTGGAATTGTGGTGGGTATATTTTTGAAGTTTGAACCCTTCCACTCATTTGTGTATCAGCCATACATTCCTTGACTCGTTGGTGACCATTATCCTGTATTACATGATGCCTTCTCTTCTTTCCCCCAAATAGGCACAGCTTCTTGTGGTATTTTTGGCACGAAGGCATTCATTCCCTACACGTGGTTGACTTGTGAGCTGGCTTCTGAAGGAGTCCTGTTGATGTGAGATGACTTTGGAGGAAAGTCCTGGAGGACAGTAGCCTGTTTCAGATTGGGGAGGCTAGAACAAAGCACATACCTCTTTTTTAAAAGATGCTTTCACCCTTCTGCAGCCTGTTTCAGGCTACATTAGTGTTACTTAAGTTCTAAAACTGATGCGATGGCTTAAGTTTCATACATCTGTGTGTGTGTTCATATGTCCCCCTTGCAACCTGTGAGAAGCACATTCTATCCTCCTTCGTATATTCCAACACAGTCTTAACCCTGAGGGCCAGTGATAACTCCCATCAACCCTAAGTGTGGCTCCATGACAAATTGTTTATTGGGACTGTGGGAAGCTTCATCTAAAACTGAATACTCTGCAGAGTCGTCCTGGCACCATAGGCCCATTCACACTTTATGTTCAACACTCCAACGACGAGTACACAGGTACAGTCATTCGCATGTTATTTATTTATTTATTTTTATATCCCGCTCTTTCTCCGAGGAGCTCAGAGCAGTGCACATGATTATTTTTTATCCTCCCAACAACCCAGTGAGGTAGGTTAGGCTGAGAGATACATGACTGGCCCAGAGTCACCCAGTGAGTTTCATGGCTGAATGGGGATTTGAACTTGGTTCTTCCCAGTCCTAGACCAACACTCGATGCTGGCTGATGCTGAGTGCAGGAACAGAAGCACACTTCCTATCTGTACCATGCATTTGAAGGGCCTGGATCCAGGTTCACTTCTAAAATGAACACAGGTACGGTCATTCACACAAACACTGTACACTCCCACAGCATCATGTCAGTATTGGGCTAACATGGAGCCATATCGTGCTGTACTTTGCCCCATGTGGGGTGGGCGTTGGGCAAAGTACAGCACCTTTTAAGGGAAATGGAGCCCTCTTGAGCTCCTGCACTATCTTAAAAGGTGTGCAGAGAGTGCTGGGACGTGTACCTCTTCCCAGCGCTTTCCTCAGAGGTCTCCCTTAAAGGGTCTCTCCCAGCACTGAGCAAAGCACAATACTGTGTGGAGGTCAGCACTGTCCAAAATGACTCTCATATTGAAGGTTTTTTGTTTTTAAACCAAAGTGACCCTCGCTTGAAATATAGTGAAGATCATTGTCCAAACATTCTAGTGACAATGAACTGGCACTGCAGACCTTGGGAGAGTGTCACGGCTCAGCTGAAACTGACAACAGTGTTCTTTCACACAGGACTCCTCAGTTTTAGCTCCCTTACCTGCCCTCTTTTATAAATTATTTGTTTGTTTTATACATTGCCTTTCTCCCAAAAGTTAGAACTCAGGGCGGTGTCTAGTAAAAACAGGTAGTTAAGAATTACAATTTACAATAAAATACAATCACAAAACCAACAATCCACAGTCAGTCACAACAGAAAAAAGAACACATACAGCAAACTAAAAATAAAGCCACAAATATACCAGAGCCTGATGAATGCTGAATGGAGCGGCCAAGTCCTAACTCGTCTGTAAAAGGACAACAAAGTGGGAGCTTAGCAAACCTCAGGTGGCAGTGAGTTCCATAGCACAGGTTCTGCCACAAGGCTCTGTCATGGGTCACACTGTAGGCTCTCTTTTCCTGTGCTGGAGAGCATCAGCAAGGCTACCTCCATTCACTTTGTGTAGATTGGATAGCATGCCGATGGCTTTGAATAAGGATTTTGAGACGGTCTCACAAGGGCTAAAGCATGTAGTATAAGTTCTCAACTACATGAGTGCTGAGAAAGGGAGATTTCCTCACATTCAGGAAACTTCTAGATCCCTTGAAACAAATTAGCACCAACTGTCCAGAAAGACCCTGGAAAACCTCTAAACTCTATGGTCTCTGAAGCTTTAGCATCAGGTTATAATATGGGTTTAGCATTCCTTCTAAACCAGGAATTCTCACCCTTTTTCATACTGGGCCTCCCTAATGGCACCCCACAACAGTTCATACCTCCTTAAGGAAGCCCACAACACAGTTTGATCATTGTGGCTAAAGACAGAAGTATAAATGGACTTTCATTCTGTATCACATTGTAGGCACAGTTTCTCTTATCTGATTCTGGAATGTGGGTTGTGCCTAGATTTATTTTAAATCCCTGTAACTTGGGAGTCGCAGTGTTAGTGCAGCACTTCTCTGCAGTGTCAAAACTGAACAGGAATGTATAGATTCATATACATGTTAGAGTTCTGGGAAAACATCCACCTATTCATCATAGATTACCAGCAAAACACTTAAGACAAAATATATAACCTTGATAGGACCTTGAATGTGAATCCAACCCCACTGATTTCAGTAGGAAAGTTCTTCTGGATTGCAGTGAAGATTGCATCCCATATATAATTCTGGGAAATATAGAGTTGGCTTTAGGCATATTGGCATCCTAAGCAAAATATTCAAACGGAACTTCCCCTCTCAAGCAGATCCTCGGCCTCATGGTCACTTATCATCCATCTCACTCCATTTGTGGGGGTGCAGCAAGACCTCCCTCACTCTAACCCTATTCACACTGATGCCACATCCCGCCCTGCCATATCAAGAAGAATTATGGCTTACAGCCTCTTCTCTTATGCAACAATAAGTGTGTTAATTTTGGGGTAGAATTAGACTCTCTGTTGTTGCATCTAGTGAGCTCCTGCCCCATGATTAGCAGGTTGTGGGGAATTCATGCTTGCTTCATATCCAGCCTTGGGCCCATTGCTAGAGATTCCTTTCCTTTTGCCTGATCTTTTTTTTTTTGGTATAATCAGCACCCTTTATTGCCCTTCTGATCTGTTCATGAGAATCGCCAAGTTTATGCACCAAGGAGGCATTAGGAATTAAGCAAGCAGAGGTTCATCGCATCAACTACTGGAGCAATTTCTGCACCATACAAAGCACTAGCATAGGCATGCTGGGGCTAGAGGAGAGGCCAGACCTAAGTGCAATGCATATATCACTGCAGTAAGTGACAAGGCCTCCATTCATGCCGACGACACCTTTTGTCTTGTTCTTCCCTCGTGACTTTGTTGCTGTTTTAGTTGCTGGTCTAGCAGTTTGAACATCTTTCGCTTTTGGTCCCCCCACCGCCTTGCTGATCAAGGGATTTTTTTAAAAAAAATTATTTTAGCACAAGCAGCATTTATATATAGGTGACCTGGTGCTTTGAAGGGAAGGAGGTTATGACTGCTTGGGCTGAAGTGAGAGCAAGAACTTAAATCCCACTCCTATAAGTTGAGTAAAGGTAAAGTGTGCTGTCAAGTCGATTTCGACTCCTGGCACCCACAGAGCCCTGTGGTTTTCTTTTGGTAGAATACAGGAGGGGTTTACCATTGCCTCCTCCTGCGCAGTGTGAGATGATGCCTTTCCGCATCTTCCTGTATCGCTGCTGCTCGATATAGTAGCAGCGGGGATTTGAACCGGCAACCTTCTGCTTGGTAGTCAAGCATTTCCCTGCTGTACCATTAGGTGGCCATAAGCTGAGTAGCAAGTGAAAATTAGGCATGATTCAATATGGTGCATAGCATCTGTTAATAATACTGTAGATAATGTTTTTACTGTTGTATAGATCCATTTGAACCACTGCAACTCTGGCGGGAGAAACAGCATCTGCCCTAGGCCTCTTTAAATACCTAGGAATGAGAGCCTGCTTTGGATTTGGTGGCTCTAGAAATCATTCCAGATTTAGTTTCAGTCTAGGATTAAAGCGCCCAGCCAAAAGAATACAGTAGTTGACTGGAGAGTTGTAACCACATTGACCCTTATATATTTGAATGGCACAGAGGCAAGAATTTCTAACCTCAATCTGATGATACATTAACAAGCAGTTTCTGATAACTCAGATTTGTTAAATAAAGGTGCTGTCAGATATTTTAATATTCATTGTAGTGCATTCTTGGAGGCAATGACCTTCCCCAGATTTTATTGTAGGGAAATAAGTGTTTAATTTTTTCAGAAATGTGACTCCAGAAGCATAGACTCTCTTCAATACCTGTGGCCCTCGTTATTTGTGGTTTTGCGTAATCCGCGGTTGGGTTGTAGGGACCCAGTTTCTTTATTCGTGGGACAAAAATTAGGATTATTTTCACTTATCTGCAGTTCTTGAGTGGCCGGAAATGACTTTCGGTGTCACTTCCTGCCGCCATTTTGTAGTGATGAGGCATTTTGTGGCTCTTTTCTGCAAAAAACAACCCCCTCAAAAAACCACAACAGAGAATTTAGAAGTTTGGGGGGTATTGCTGGGGAGCTGATGATCAGGGTACTGTGCTTATTTTTGCTCCCTCCACTTTTTCTTGTGATCTTAAGGACATGTCCGTGTGCTTAGGAACCTAACCCTCAGTCCCCATCAGGTTAAGTTCTCTATTTGTAGTTATCTACGGAAATAGTCTGGAACCCCCACATAGCAGGGGGGAGTGCCACCATTACGGGAATGGTGGCAAACTGAGGATGAGCAGGTATAGACCTGCTCTCCTGCATGTTAAAGGGGTTGTGGACCTGGCTGCTGCTGCTGCATGAGCAGCCAAATCTCCCTGCCTGCAACTGTTGGTGTGTGGGGCTGCTGTCCATACGTTGCTGGCATGGCTCGCTGCGCTGGAACTTGAAGGAGTGGGGAAGTGGGTGTTGAGGCAGGAGCAGGCAGTGTGTGTCATGTATGGATGACGTGTGTTGCCAGGCAGAGTGGAGCCAAAACTGTTCCAGCTGCATAGCCATGGATTACAGGCAGGAGGCTAGAGCGTCAGCAGATATGGGCCAGGATTGATTAGAGGCGTGGGTTCACACAATCATGGGATCCTGGTTGGGGTATCTCGGGATGACTAACCCAGCTCTCATCCTAGATTAAATATCCTGGTTAACTCTGAGAAACCTAGCCAGGATTACCATCGCTACTACTGTACACAATCACACTAGTGTTGGTCAACTCCCATTAACCAGCATTAACATGGTTGTTGTGAAAACCCAGCCTGTATGGCCCACCTTTCCCCCTCTCCAATGACTGGCCTTGCAAAGCTACAGCAGGTTGTATTTTGACCAGTGCCACCGCCAACAACAATATAATGACTGTGCTTTTTTTGAAGGGGGCAGGGACAGCAGTATTGTTTGTATATTTCTTTACAGATGTTTTATTTATTAGATGTTTACCCTACCTTTCATTAAAACAATCGCAAGGCGGTTTACAAAACATTTAAAGCAATATAAGAGTATAAAACAGTTACACAATAAAAATATTAAATTGAAATTAAAAAGTACAGATCTAATTAAAAGTTGAAAACACACACACAATTAGACCATAAAAAACAGAGCAGCAGCAACAAAAGCAACACAGCTGGGTAATAAGCCTGGGTAAAAAGCCAAGATTTCACTTGCTTTCTAAAAACTGATGCAGACTGAGGAATGGATGCCCACCGGGAGAGCATTTCAAAATCTTGGGGCAATAACTGAGAAGGCCCTGTCCCATGTGCACGGCGGCTGAGCCTCCCTCATTATCGGCACGTGGAGCCGGGCCCCCTCCAATGACCTTGTCAAGCGGGCAGAAACCCTGGGGAGCAGGCAGATCCCTCAGATATCCAGGGCCCAACTCTTTAAGGGCATTAACGGTGAAAATCAGCACCTTGAATTGGACCCGGAAACAAATTGGTAGCCAATGTAGCTCTTTTGAAATGGGTGTAATATAATCCCAGTGGACAGCTCCGGATAAAATCCTGGCTGCAGTTTCCAAATTTTCTTCAAGGGAAGCCCCATGTAGAGCGCATTACAGTAATCCAGCAGTGATGTGATTAAGGCATGGGTAACTGTGGCCAGATCTGCCTTTTCAAGAAAGGGACTCAGTTGGCACACCAGCCGAAGCCGTGCAAAGGGACCCCGACCACTGCCTCCACCTGAACTTACAAAAGTGCAGCTGGGTCAAGCAATACCCCCAAGCTGTGCACCTGCGCTTTCATGGGGAGTGCAACCCCAACCAGAACTGGTCGAGTCTCCTCATCCCGATTGGCTCTCCTACTGACTAACAGCACCTCCGTCTTGCTTGGATTCAATCTCAGTTTGTTAGCCTACATCCAACCCATCACTGCCTCCGGCCCCAAACTCGGGACATCCACTACCTCCCTAGGAACAGGTGATAAGGAGAGATGGAGCTGAGTATCATCTGCATATTGCTGACAACTCATTCCAAGTCCCCAGATGACCTCTCCCAGCGGTTTCATGTAGATGTTAAAAATCATGGGGGACTGGAAACCGAATCCTGTGGGACCCCCACAGACCAATGGCCAAGGAGCTGAGCAGTACTCCCCCAGTACCACCTTCTGGATCTTTTCCCCAAGAAAGCATTGAAACAACTCCAAAGCAGTACCTCCAATCCCCATACTTGAGAGGTGGTCCAAAAGGATACCATTGTCGATGGTATCTGTAACGGATCACACTGTGCTGCTACCACTTGTCATGGCCTGGTCTCAACCAGCCTCATTACTTTTAAATTTAACCACTGCCACCAAGTAGACGTTTAGGCTTTCTCTGGCTGAGTATACTACAACCTCTGTTGTATATTAAAAAAAAAAACCTTTAGTAGAGTGGTAAAGGCTTTAGGCATGGGGTGGAGAAAACAGACAGAAGCTCTGATTTTTTAAAAATATAAACAAGCAGTCTTACTCTGAAAATAGTTTAGTTTAAATCAATAGTTCCTTTGAAAAGTTTAGCACAAAAACGACAGCCAAATAAGCATAAGGAAGTAATGAAATGTGATCAAAACACATCCAAACTGACCTATCTAATCCTGGGCCCTAAGTCAGAGTCCTCTGCAGTCACCTCAGCTTTTATAGCAACCTGGCTTGTCCTTGTTCAGCCTCAGATCCTGCTCTCTTTCACAGCTCTGAGGGTTGAGCCCCACACTGTTTCTTCTTGCTGGTAAGTTAGCTCCCCAGAGAGTTTCCACTCTCTGAGTGAGTTCTCAGCTTTTTCCAGACCCAGCTCTGATTCTCTTTCAGACTGTGCCAGTAATTCCTTCACTTGGACTCTTCAGTTCTGCCCTCTCTTCTTCCAACTTCAGCTGCACTCTTTTGGACTTTTCTCCCAACACCAAACTTCTACTCCAACTCTGCTGTAAGCAGCCTCCTTATATACACAAACTTCCCTCCCATTTCCCCAAACAATCCAATCAATACAACAACAACAAATATTTATATACTGCTTTTCAACAAATGTTTCCAAAGTGGTTTACTTAAGTTCCCTCCATTTTTCAAAACATACCCAATAAAATCAAACCTCCACTTCCCTCCAAACTTTTAACTGTCAAACTGTTTTCCTTCAAAAATGAAACTATAGAGCAGGAGCCGCAAACTCTTGACCCCTGCACAGCGTTCTTAATACAGTGAATAGCAAGGCAATTTACAACATACGATCTTGTTTACAAAAAGAAGAAGTGTAGGCCTCATTCCTTCACAGTATCAAAGACTACTGAAATGTCTAACAGAACCAACAGGGATGCACTCCGCCTGTCAGGCTCCCAGCATAGGTCATCCACTAGAGCCACCAAGACAGTTTCAGTCCCATATCCAGGACAGAAGCCAGATTGAAAGGGGTCTAGATAATCCATATCATCCAAGACCCTCTGCAGTTGGGATGCCACAACATGCTCTGTCACCTTGCCCAAAAAGGGAAGATCTATAGATGTCCAGGCTGGAGGGATCAAGGGTGGGGGGCTTTTTAAATAATGGTCTTACAGTTGCCTCCTTGAGGCATGGTGGTATCTTGCCCTCCCTTAATGAAGCATTGATTATAGCCTTCAGCTATCTACCTGTGCCCTCCATGTTACTAGCCATGAAGGCCAAGGGTCCAGAGCACATGATGTTGCCTGCACACTGCCCAGGATCTTGTCCACATCCTCAGGCTGCACCAACTGAAAAGGATCCAACTCAATAGGGCCAGATGGTATCCAAGGCACATCTACTGGAACTGCCAAAACCCTGGAATCCAAATCAACATGGATGCAAGTGACTTTATCTGCAAAGTGATGTGCAAACTGATCACAACGGGCTGTAGATGGTTCCTCCTCCATTACCTGGGAAGGATGTGCGGAGTAATGCCTTTGCTACATGGAACAGCTCCGCTGGTCTGCACTGAGCAGATGCAATGGAGGTGGAGAAAATACGTTCCTTCTCTGCCCCCGCCACAGAGTAATCCCTAAAATGAGCTCTAGCCCATTTGGTCAGATTCATCCCAACTCTTCCTCCAGCATTGTTCCAGCCAGCCATGTTGTTTCATTGCCCTAAGCTCTGAGGAAAACCAAGGAGCAGAATGGGCTCCACCAAGCTGGAGCGGGCATTTAGGAACGACTGTCTCAATAGCCTGAGCTGTCAAAGAATCATCTGGGCTGTCAAAGAGTCACCAGCTCTGGACACTGTTTACTCCCCAAGGGCTGTCTGGAAACTGAGCAGATCCATAAGCCTCTGGAGGTGGACCATTCTAACTGGTCCACCACCCCTGCAGAAGGTAGACGGAGCAGCCAAACTAAACTCGACCAGATGATGATAATCATGTTAGATAGTAACAGAAATGAAGTAAACTGAACATGGCTGGGAAGGCAGCCCCTGGGGAATTTGGAGCTGCTTTACTGTAGCACAAGCATTAACAATATTACTCTCCCACAAGTAAATATGCATCACTGAGATTGGAGCACTCACAGAGCTGGTCAAGCCATGAGTATTTCATTAGGCAAAGTGGTAGATGTGAGAACAGCTAAAAGCCTTTCTCAGTAGTGCAGGGTCCTCCAGGCTGAGGAGAAGTTACCAGGCAGCACTTCTCTCTCTGGGCAGGTGTCCTTAGATGACACTTCAGATGATGTGGTTGTGGGAGCGATTCTAGTTCCACAAGAGAGGGAGAGAGACTCTTCTCGATCCATGTTAAACTTCCCTCGTGTCCCCTTGTTCCATAACAAAAACCTTATCATGTCCTCTTAGTCATCACTTTCCCCCCCAACCTGGAAGCCTTTTTTGATGGGGAAGAGGACTTCACCCTGAAGTTCTGAAGGGAGAATGTTTGGGAATGAGATGTGAACGCTACAATGAGAGTGTCGGTAGTAAAGTTAAGATTCCCAGAGTTCTTCAGTGTGGCCCACGGCTTCCACCTCCCTGGAAGCAGCTGTTCAAAAATGGTGCTTCCAGGGAGGTGGAAGCTGTGGGCCACACTGAAGAACTCTGGGAATCTTAACTTTACTACCGACACTCTCATTTTAGCACTCACATCTCATTCCCAAACATTCTCCCTTCAGAACTTCAGCGTGAAGTCCTCTTCCCCATAAAAAATGGTTTTTTTGCCGGGGCGGCCCTTACATGAGGCAAGGTGAGGCAACAGATTATTGGGGCAGTAAAGCAGTAACAGTCCCTTCCACTTAAAAACAAAACAGGCAAGGACGTGTGCAGAGTGGGGTGGCATTTGGCACCCTACTCAGGCACACAGCAATCTTGAGCCACCGCTGCCTTTTGTCATCTGACAGTTGGAGAACATGAAGATGTTGCCGGTCACTCTGGCCTTAAAAGGTTTTAAGGAAAGATCTGCCACTTCTACAACTGAATCATTGCACAGTGGAATCATTTTACAACTCCCAGAATCCCCAAGCAAAGGCTCTTGCAGCTGGGGATTCTGGGAGTTGTAGTCAACAACATCTGGGAATCCCTGTTAGGGGGAAGACTGCTGGGCAGGTCGGCCTCAAGGTTGGCATTTTGGGGTAGTTTAGTTGTTCATGAGATGATACCAGCACTCTTCAGGCATCCTCTTCCCCGCATGCATGGATTGCACAAGGGGGGCAAATGGGAGCATGCCAGCTAGCCACGGCCCCTCCACTGACACACCCATTGGCCATACCACAGTGGTTCAGTGCTTGTTGGCACAGGGCACTGCCAAAAGTGGGGAGGAGGAATAAATGGCCGCGCATGTGCATTCCTGGAGGACATGGCCAGTGAGTGCACTGGCCGAGATGCCAGGACTGGGCAGTGTGCTCCCACATGCCTTTAAAAAGGCCAAGTCAGGCCTGAACCGGGGGCTCCCACATGCCCTCCTCACACATTCAGGCATAGCCTAAGTACTGCTATATCGAGGCATCTGGCCATGCAGACACAGTGGGATCAGCACAACACACAAGTAAAAGGGAGATGAATCCAGTCACGATGGGGCTTCCGTTGGTCTTCTTGTCAGAAGCTACAGCTGCACTCTTCTCCTGCCGAGTGGATTTTTCCGAGAGAGTCAGATTAATCCCTAGGGATTAGACCTGGTTGAAGTGAGAAGGGCATATGGCCCCCACCTGTTCTCTAGAGTCCCCCTCCCTGACTAACGCAAGCAGAAGCACCAGCCCTCTACCTGTCACTCTAAGCTGAGTTGTAGCCATCTGTTCCCTGGGGGAGTCCTTGGCACTGCAGGCAGGCATACGAAGCAGCCCTAGTATGCAATGTGTGAGTTTCTGATTTAATCTGTCCAGCAGCTGCCAAGATTTTCTCATGTGGCTGACCAGAAGCCAACTGGATGGCTAGGCTCAGAATCCTAACAGTCAGATCCCAGGCAAATATCTTTCAGATGGAGGCCCGTGAGAACCTGGACAGAACAGAACGCTGCCCCCTAACTGCTTACCTTTGCAGCCTTTGGTTTGGTTTCATTTCCCTTTTCTAGGTGCTGCATCTGGAAAGTGAAACCCTCCAAGACAGGGGTCTCCAAACTTGGGTCCCCAGATGTTGCTGCACTACAACTCCCATCATACCCAGCCCCATTGGCCAAAGGGACCCAAGTTTGAGAACCCCTGCTCTAAGATAATTCTTGGCAGCCACTGATAAAAGCTCGATAGCCATCCAAAAAGCTTCCAAAATCTACAGCTGAGTCCTGGAACTGCAGTTTGGGAATTGGTATTCAAAAAGAGATTAAGATTTACTCACCAGAAATTGAACAATGGCACCCTTGGTCCTGATCCCAGCTAGATAGCTTCGGGGAAGGGAACCAGATCTTAACATTGTGCTGCACTTCAGCTCTTCCACAGGTCACAGGGAAGAACACAATGAAGTTTATTGGATGTGAGTTATATCCCACTTTATCCCATGAGCTCAGAGTGGCTTACAGCAGTTTTCTTCCATGTTAATGGTTTTGCCCCCAATGGGTTCACAATCCAACCGCAAAGCGAGGTGCTTGCATCTTGCAGAGCATCATGGTTTCAGTGGGCTACTTCAGCAGATAAAATGCTTCATGCCAGTCAGCTGCCACTCTGATGACAAATGACGCCGTGGGAGGCACAAAGCACATCCTAAGGGACCGTGCAGCTAGTATGGGGAGGCACCTTTGACAAATAAATCAATTTTGCTCCCATGTCTCCAGAATGAGGGCATATGAGCTGGCAGTTTCTTCTCAATTAGCAGGAACTGAATTTACACCACATACAAGGCAAAACGGGGGCTAACACTGGAAGACAGGCGAGAAACTGTTAAGACTGCACAAGTCTGCTTACATGACCCATTTCCAGAGGTTCAGCCACATTAGCCTGGAAGATCACATCATATATGATAACAGAGTTTGGTCTTCCCAAAACAGGACCCCCTACTCTTTTGGATACCTCTTGTCCACAATAGCAACCTTTTTTTCTTAAAAACAACACCACCACAACTCTGGCAAATCTCTATGATTTCTCCCCTCTGCTAATTGAATGTAATTGGACTGAATTGCATGGAGAGGGGAATTTTCGACGATTCTCCAGAAGCAGCTGATAGGAATTCTCCATTGTTTTTAGGAAGCTGCTGGATGCTGAAACCATGAGAAAAACAATCCCTCAGTGATGCACCGGCTCATGCCCTGAGGTGTGTGCATGGATGTGTGTGTGTGTGTGTGTGTGTGTGTGTGTGGAGTGAATGACCTAGATCTGCTCTTTCCAGTTGGGGAGGGAGGAATGAGCCAGAACAGCAATGAGATGTGGGAATAGGCTAATAGGTGCAGCAGAGGTCCAGCCAATGCTGCTGTCAGGTAGACTGAAATAGTGTGGCTTGGCCTGTCTTCCCACTTACCATCCTTCCCATGCCAGTTGGAGAATCAAGAACGGAAGTGGTCAACAGTGTTAGCATGGAGGGCCTTTGCATGTGTTGCAAATCATTTCTGGCTGGCTTTAATCGCGGCATAAGTCAAAATCTACAGGGCAGAGGAAGGGGAGTGTAGACAGGGAGAACAGCTGTAGAAACACCCCCCACCCCATCTTCTCTTAGTTTCAGGAGTTTGGGGACTTTTTATGTTCCCATGGAGAACAGCATGTACATTTGGGCACCATCATTGCTGCTATGAGCCAATGACTACCTGATTTGCTGATATACCGAAAGAAAACCACAGGGCTCTGTGGGCACCAGGAGTCGAAATTGACTTGACGGCACATTTTACCTTTACCTAAAAGCCCTAGAGGGCAAAGACCTCAATGGTTGCAATGAAGGCCAACTTTCCCTTGTACTCCAGGATTTTCCGGAAAACATCAGAGCCAGCATAGCGCAGTGGTTAGGTGTTGGACTAGGACCGGGAAGACCCAAGTTCAAATCCCCATTCAACCATGAAACTCACTGGGTGACTCTGGGCCACTCATGTATCTCTCAGCCTAACCTACCTCACAGGGTTGTTGTGAGGGAAAAATAAGCATGTACTCTCTGAGCTCCTCGGAGGAAGAGTGGGATATAAATTTAATAAATAAATAAAAATACTTGGATAGCTAAATCCTTTAATCTCCCAGGATGCACAACTGGCCCAGATGAATGTTGAGTCACTTTAACCTGATTCATTGTGTAATTTACATACCTGCATACCTGTTCATATGTTGTTGGTTGAACTCAATTCCTGCCTGCCACTAGTGAAAGGTTTAATTCTCAACAGCTGATATGCAGCCATTTTAACCTCCAATGTTTTTGCCATCTTACTCAGAGAACCTTCCTGGAGCTTAAAGTCTTCTCTGAAGATTCCAAGCTCCTTTTCAAGTCTTTTGGGTAGGCAAGATTAACTTCTTGCATTTGCTTCCCTTGGCTCTTCAAATTTTAATGCATTTGGATTATCTCACTGGGTGCCGCTCTCATTTTCCTCTTTTGGAATCCATATTTTATTATATATACATCTAATAAATATCTGAGCAGAAAAGAACTACCTTTTAGTTAATTTTTCCCTTCTCTCAATAGTCTTACTCAAATCCTGCCCTATGCAGGTGCCTTTCAAATCCCCCTTGCTGCTTGACACACTAGCAGATTTTCATATTTTGTCTCCACCACTCTAAATCTTTTCGTTCCTCTACATTTCTTTTCCTGGTAATCAGCTGCCTCTTTGAATTCACAGATTGGTTAATTCAGCCGATTTGTGGTCTGCTTTCATTTACATCCATTAGAAAGAGAGAGATATTCTCCTCTAGGCCTGGAGCAGAAAATATCAAAAATAAGGACCTTTGGTGGAAGCTGCACTATAAATACTGGCAGCAAAAGCTCACGGGGTTTGCTGCAATGACTCACTTTGAGTTCTCACCAACCTTTAGTGGTGGGGCATATTTCAGTATTAAGAAATCATCCGCCTGTCCAGTAGGTGCTCAGTCTCATCTAATATTGGACAACTACAGAAGATATTCAATTAAAGTGAAGTCACAATTCTGGATCATATATGATTGCATATAATTTTTATCCCTTGATACAATTTACTTGCAGCCTTAGAGTACCTCTTGATTTCTGCCATTAGTATTGTTTTTAGGATGGCTTTAAGTTGTTTTATGTAAGCCACCTCGGGCACATCTCTTCAATAACATTTTAAAATTAATAATAGTAATAATAATAATAATTTTGCCTTCGATTTCTTGTAATATGCATCCCTCCCACCAGCACTGTGGTTGGGAGATGGACCAGTTGCAGCATGCTTGAAGCAGCTGCAAATCTGAGGCACTGAAGCAGACATGTCAATCACAGCACTGATCTCTTCCCTTCCCTCATCATTTTTAATAAATGTATGGCACATCACCAGATTAGATGACAAGCAAGTTTTGTGATATCATCAGCAACAGAGAAAAACATGTAAACAGCCATTTGAGAATAGGATGCAGTTCGATGCAGTTCATCTGCCTGTGAGGATTATTAGCAATTTTGCATTGAAAATGATATGTTGCGGAATGCTGCCAATATGGGTTGTATCGAATCGATTTAGATGCAGTCCTAGAAATGGGTATCTGGAAACTCAGGGAAGAGAGAGGGAGTTCCTCACTCCAGTTTTACTGAAGAAGAGAAACTCCCACTCCAATTTTAGAGGACTGTTTCCTGTCTGAGTGCACCCTTATAAAACCTACTCTTATTTCTCCATTTTTTAATACATCCATCTTTGTTCCAAGAGTTTTTCTCCCCCTCTCTCCGCTGCCAGGTTGTATCTCTGCAATGCCATGTTTAATAGGCCTCTTGTTCTCTGCTTGGTGCCTTTAGTGAGAAGTAGACAGTTGATAAGTCGCTACCCATGCAGGTTTTCATTACCATGTTCTAATTAAAACCATGTTCCCAATCATTCCTTGGCTCCCAAGACATCTCTGCCGACTTAATATTCTGGCTTTGGGCTTGATATGAAAATGGTTTCTTCAAGAAAAGAACCCCAAGCAGAAAAGGAAAAAAAGGAACACCCCAAGAATCAACCCCTTTAAAGCCTAAGAAAGATCCATGTTCTCCACATGATTTTGCAAGTATAAACACTTTTAACACCAACAGTACACAGGCTATTTTGGTGAGCCCCACCAAAAAGAATCCTTTAATATATAGCAATAATGAAACAGGATACACAAAACTCGACAGAGTTGTCAGCACTTTGACACAGGGACTCCTTGGCTCAGAAAGCCTGGCCATGAACAATGGTTTGGTTCTTCACATACAGGTAACCCGTCACCACCATCCCAAATGCAACCTCAACTTAAATAGGTTCCTGAGTGGGATGAAGGAGAATGGCAGGTTAAAACACACACATTTGTTTTGGACTGACTCGTTGCACCTATTTCTGGGGCTCATGATTAAAATGAGTTAAATTCTGAGCATCCAGATCCTACTTTGGTGGGACGCACACATGTCAAACGCAAGGGACAGACCCCGGCTATGGCTAAATGCATCAAGTCTCTGGATGGTGCACACAGCCCCATGTGGAATGGTCTATATTACAATCTAGGAAGCTTATGCACATTTATACAGAGGACTCTTGCCCCAAGGCTGGGAAGCCCTTGAGACTATACAACAGAGTGATGCGCTTGTTTTTAAATATTTCTTTCCCTCCCTTCCGCCCACTTTTCCTTCCATCCTTGCCTTTGTTTCCTTTATAGTGTTTCTACATTATTTACATTGTTGTGCTTGTAGACGATCCATCCGACAGATGGAGACGGTCTGTCAGGTTGTGTCCAGGGAACGGTCTGTTCTTTATGCCAGAAATGTGTTTCGTTTGCTGCTGCAGTCCATGGGGAAGCAATGGAAAAGTTGTCCGGCTCGAGCTCTCGAGAGGCTCTTGGATAGGACAAGCAGGGAGTGTGGACAGGTTTCCGATCCCAATTCGCTCTGACGTATCCATGACACCGGGTGCTGGATGCAGTCAGACAAACAGCTGCAACCCCGCCTTGGGACTGGGGTTGGGACAGGCAGAGCTGGCTCCCGGAGGCCTCCAAATGCAGGGACATGCAAGTGAGCGCCATTGGCTTTTTCTAGACACTGTCGATCTCTGCCTTTCCTTGCAGCTTGTGGCTTAAGAACTTGAGGACATTTCTAGACCAGGAGGAACCAGCTTCACTCTCTAGCTTCCTGTGTTCAAGCAGATCTGATCATCCCACGAATGATGTGCACGAGGAAGGGGGGAGAGATAGATAGATAGAGAGAGAGAGATCAGGGCTGCTAATGTCCGAGGGAGCCATTCTGCTTCATTCCTTCGTTCCTTTTTCCCCTGGGTGCAGGTTACAGGATGTCTCTTGGGCTGATCAGCAGGGGCAATACAGCTGCTTTGTGGCCCAGACCTTGGGATGGTCTGAGCATCTTGATAAAACTAATTCTTCGGGAATGTCCCCACTAGCCTCTCTCCTGGGCAGGAAGGATTTGCAGAACAGCTAGAGCAAGCTGCTCCAGTGTCCATGGGATCCCTTTGGTAGGGTAGAGGCAATTGTGACGAAATGGCATTGCTGCCTGGCCAAAGTTCCTGGGCTGCCTTCCCACTATTCTGACTCACTGGCAGTGTGTACTCCACAGTACGAGGCAAGACCCTTTTTCTTGATGGGAGCCTGGAAAGCTATGGGGTGGCTTGTGTGTATGAGTGTGTGCGATGCGCAGGTATGTGTACATGGTGTGTGGAGCTTGGCGACTGTGTTCCATAAAGGGGTGGTTTCAATTGTTCTCGAACAAGGAGAGCAGGTCATCGTTGCTGTTATTGGGGAGATCGGGAGGTCCCAAGTAGGAGAGCAACTCATCTGGGTTCGTCAGCTCAGGAAGCAGCTGAGGGCAAAAGACAAAGAACGGCCGTCTTACTAACACTTTGAGCCAGAGAGCAGCACAAAGAGCAACCCAAGCAGGATCTCGATATGAAATCAAAACAAGTTAGGAAGAGGATTGGAGAAGAAGTCCTTTCAAGATGCCAAGTGCGAGGCCATTACACACAATGCAACATGGAGAGATCAGCTTGTGTCCACTCACAAAACTCAAGAGGATTCCATCTCATCTCTCACCTAAGAGTGAAGTCAGCACCTCTTGTCCTGGCCGTCTTATGACTGAACACACAGAACAAGCCTCTCCATTTCAAGGCATATTTCATAACTGAGGGGTCTGAGCCTAGACAATGCCCCCCCTACCTCAAATCTCCTTTAGTGGAAGAGCGGGGGAAGTGTGCCCTGCGGCACAATAAAGGGCTGCCACATGCCAAGTCACACTGCAGCTTTTCTCCTTTGCCGAGCTATTTATTGTCAATGAACAAAGCAACTGCCAGTTCCACCTTTGCCCTTGTGCTGTAGGGAAAGCTCAGCTCATGAGCACCTAAGCTGCACATCCATCATTCTGCGTTCCAGAACAGGACTCTGCTACGCTTGTGGCTTTCCTGGTGGAAATAGAATGTGTGCATAAGAGAAGGAACGGGGTGGCTTCTAGCAGGGATTGATGAAGGAATTGCAATCTCAGCCCTTGTCAAATTGGAATGGATGCGGCTGGTGAGCGGTGAGCCAGAGCCTAGAGGGGTCCCCAGTGCCCAGCCAGACATTATTTGATGGCAGGGGTGGGGAGATTCTACTTTCTGACATATTGATGCTCCACAAAATACTACAGGTATCAACAGCATATGGACTGAAATTAAGTTGGTAGAAGTGGGGGCATTGTGCCTGAGCGGCAACCCAAGGAGGCATGGTGTGGGGGTGGGGGCGGGGGCGTGGAGAACAGTAGACACCTGAGAGAGTGAGCAGGAAGTCATCTGGGGAAGCCTCCAACCTCTAGTTCCAGGTTCAGGCCAAAAAATCCAAGAGCTGAGAGTCTGCAATGTGGATAGAAGGGAGCCAGCAGCAAAGCGGGGCAGGAAACCAAATCTCTGTCAGGAAAGTAGGGCGGGAACTGCCACACAGTTCTTCTAACCGACAGCACTGTGGCGTGTAAATTCAAGTCACGAGGGCTTTATTCAAAAAGTGGAGACCACCGACTGATAACAGGAGCAACCCAGCAGGGAGTCCCAAGGCAAGAGAAACGGGAGAATGCGGGTGGGAAGAAAAAGGGCCACAATACTTACGTCAAGAGAAGGCTCCGCTCCTTCCCCGGCTCCCGGCATCCCAGGCTGGCCCACCATCCCAGGACCAGGATTGAAGGAGAGGTCCCCTCCGTGAGCTTGCCCTCCGGACCCCGACTGTCCAATGGGTTGCCGCGACTGTGGTGGGGGAGGGTTCCGATGATGGAGTTGCTGCCCTGGCTGACTGCTGAGGTTGGGGTTGTTTAATCCTTGCTGCACAGGGGTATGAGACTGATCCATCCTGTTTGATGGGGGCATCTAATTACAAAGAGGAAAACGGCAAACAGTGAGAAATGACCTTGCGGATGTGACACAGGGTCCGTTCAAGGCACGGCTGTGAGTGCACGGAGTAGTAGGGCTGCGGTCTTGCACTTCATGCCCCCTACCCTGCACCTTCTCTGGCATGTCAACCCAAGCACTCCCCCTTTTAGCCCCACACATGCTCACATAGAAGCATCTCATGGACATTCAGGGGCATTTGGTCTGCTCCATAAAAGTGACTAGTATGTCTTCTCCTCCGCTTGGGGTGCCATGCAAAGGAGGAAGATGTACAGACCCTTCTACAGGGTGATCCATTCTGCCCCTGCTTTCAAAGAGAAGGCGTCCATCTAGTCCAGCCTCCTATTTCCCACAGTGGCCAACTAGATGCCTTCAGGAAGGGAATCTGCATCTCTCTCCTTCACACAATGCCTGGAAGTGGCAGGCGGCCAGGGGAGGAAGCAGGAAGTATGCGTGTGTGCACACACGCACATCCCCCAGAATTCTTTCTATTCTGCTCATCTAGAACTTGTTCAAGCATCATTGGCCAAACAGCTTCGGCACTGATAGCGTTGGAAAAGGGAGTTACAGTACCTCCCTCCTTTCTGAGAAGCAAAGCACCCGCTCTTAGAGAAGGTCTCGAAAGAGGAAAGCATCCATTTTTTAGCAGTTCACTGATTTTTGGCAGTCTAATTTCCCCATCTTTCTACATCGCGGACAGGTGACATTATAGCCAACACTGACAGTGAAGTTGGAGGAAAACTCCAAAAAAGAACGTAAAATGCTATCCCTCTCCCACATTTCTGCCCTGTGGCATCAGGAGAACCTCACATCCGCGTGGATTGTTTGGCAGAAGCTGGGATGAGCAGCTGAAACCACTCGTCAAATGGATCGTGTGTCATTCCTGAGGGGCTAATTTTAAGAGGTGTTGAGAACCAGCAATCCCAGATGCCGTTGGAGGCATCTGTGGGTGCTCACAGAGATGCTAAGTTTGGACTTGTTCTAAAAATGTAATGTTCTGTGAAACCTATTCAGAAATGGAATGAATCTATCAGCACACATTCTCACATGACAAGGTAGCTGGATAAGACCAAGACCTCAATACATTCTGAGCGCCACAGCAGCCACTGAGTGACTCTGCCTGACTGCTGAGGGCAAGAGTGATGAGAAGAAGGACCTGGCAGCAGGCATTGCCTCTTGGAGCTACCGTGTGCTCTGTGCATCTCTCCTGTGGCGGGCAGTGCACTTCAGGACATCTGCTTGGCATAGAAAAATGGGACAGAGAGAACTTTTGTCTCCCTCCCCCCTTACACTAGAATTTGGGGGCCATACAGTGGGATAGATGAGCAGTAGACAAAATAAAGGACTTCTTCCCACAGCACATTATTAACACGGAATTCAGTGCTGCCAGATGCGGCCATGGCCACTAGCTTGGAGGGCTTTAAGAGAGAAATTCAGGAGACATCTATAGCAGCTTTGAGCCAAAGGCCTGTGCAGGCATTAACCCCTCCATGTGTGGCTAGTGTGTGAAGGGGGGAAACAGAAACATGCTGGCTAGTCACATCCCTCAAGCCAGCTGGCCACACTCCCTAGCTAGCCACCCTTAAGGATTTAGCTGTAACAGGGCAGTGGGTTTTGGAACCACCCCAGCAGATAAGACTTCAGTGGAAGCTCTTGGATGATAGATGTCGGGAGGAGCGGGGCAGTTGCCTTGAAGCCCTGCTTCTGGAGGCCTCTGGTGGGCCACTGTATGGAAACAAGATGCTGGACTCCACAGACCTTTGCTCTAGTCCAGCAAGGCTCTTCTAATGGCTTTAGAGCAGCATTTCCCAACCAGGGTTCGGTGGAGTGTCTGGCTTCCACAAGCATCCCCTCCAGGAAATCTTAACTATTTTCCACTCAGGTACTTCTTCTTCCCCTCTTGCACCAGCCAGTCACCCCCATTTGCGTTAGTTAAAAAAAAACTTTTGAATAATATAACTCTTAAATAGACTTATTGCCAGGTGTCTTTTATTATTTTTCATTTGGAGAGGGCTGGGGTTCTATAGCACGGGGATTCTCAGCATTGGGTCCCCAGATGCTATTGGACTAACTCCCATAATCCCTAACCAAAGGCCACTGGAGCTGGGGATTATGGGAGCTGAAGTCCAATCACATCTGGGGACTCAGCGTTGAGAATCCCTGCTGTTTAGCATATCACATGTTGCAAGGGTGCCTTAACCAAAAAAAACCCACTGTGTTTTATACAGTAATTTGGACAAGAAGATTCCTCATCAAAGTGCAGTAGAAAGGGAAGGAGGCAGTGCTCTATGGATTCCTTGTAGTGACTTGAGGGGCATGTGCGCCAAAACAAAGTGTCCTGCACTTCATTCCCCTCCTCCCCACCAGTCAAAGGGTTAGGAGGTTCCCTTTTGGGAGTGTTTAAGGTCATTTCTCCCTAAGGATAAGGCAGATTTCCCTAAAGCAGCCAAGACTGTCGCAAGCTCCTTCCCAGGGTCTTCAAGCCAGACTATGCATTGGACCATGAGGAAGAGTCCGAAATGGCTGGCAGGGTGGAGCTGGTGGTGGCTCCTACAGTTTCTGCAGAGTGAGAGGCAAGAAGGAAGCCCAGACCCAAGAAGAGATGCTCACAGATGCTGTCACAAGAAACAGGCCAAGACCGTCTTTTTCAAACTGCCTAGCTGTAGGGAAGCCTTTCCACACTGACAAGGGAAACCCCTGCCCTCCTGCCATGGAACAGCTGCATGTTGCAGCAGATTCTGGAAAGTGTCTTTGGATGCATATACCCAGTCCATACCAAGGTTGTGAATTGAGTGCAAACCCTTCAGCATACTCAACACCTCTCTGCAGCCGTTCATTTCAGGGGGTGACTGGAAAGCTGTCAGAGAAGCGTTTCTCCTATTATTGATCTTCTCCTGGTGGTTCTTTAATACGCTTCTGAGAAACCTTAGGGTTTCCCAGGCCAGTTTGAAAACTATACAGCTGCAGGGTGAGGATTCAGCATTGGCTCACGATGCCTCCTGGTGGCAAATATATGGAACCACAGGCACAACCCGGCAAGACTTCTCAGGATGGATAGAATCTGCAGCCACATGTATGGCCGTCACATGAGATGCAAGCAGACGGCTGGCTGCATGCTTGATGCCTCTAGAAACCAGCCTTAAGAGATCTCCTCTCAGGTTCTCCAATTCCAAGGCCACTTTTAAGGGTACAAGATTTATGAACAACTAAAACGGGAACAACTGCACTCCCATCTTCATTACAAGAGGGATCACAGACAGCCGCCACCATGAGATGAGGCTGAAGCAGGCTGACAAATCCCACCCACCTCACCGCCTGCCCCCACTCTGACTTGGCGGCACACCAGTCCCAGCAGGTTCTCCTCACCCTGTGCTGAATTTCTGGAGGAGGATTGGGGGAGCAGAGGAGACGACAAGCCTGGGCTGGAGCATTTCCTCTTAGCAGCAGTAGGGGTCTTACCGGCACCCACAGCAGTCACCTGGCAGGTGGGATGGCAGCATGTCTCCAAATTCACTGCCCTAAGCAGCTTGCATCAGGTCACTGGGTTGATAGAATGGCCCAGCAGTATAGTGTATATGTATATACAGACTCTGTGTGTGTGTGTACGTACATACGTACGTACACATATACAAGCTCCTTTCCCACACTTCAGAACCCTCCCAAGTCTTGCAGGAATCTACAAAGCAAGATTTCACAGCGCCACCCACTTTGAACTGCATTGAGAGGTCCTTTTCCTTGGGAGGGAAAAATCTAACCAGTTGTCCCAGGAACATCCCAGATGACCAAGAGGGATAGTCAGCCGCATAGCAGAGATCCTGGAAGGAACAACCAGTGTAGAAACACACACACACACACACACACACACACACACACACACACACACACACACACCACCACCACCCTCTGCCCTCCATTCCACTCCAAGAGGAGATTCTTGCTGACCTGGCCAGTGATGGAGGGAGCAGGTGGCTTCTCAGGAGTCAGCAGGCTGCTAGGAATGTCTGACTGGTACGAGATTGGGGGAGGTCCCGGGTTGAATTCATTTAATGTTGGGGTACTGGGGTTCACAGTAGGGAACGAATCTGGGAAAGTTCCAGGGCCAGAAAAGCTCGAACCTGCAAGCAGAAATCCAAATCAGTTTGGAAAAAGGAGAGAAGATGGAAAGGACAATTGGATATCAGAGAGAGACGGGGGTCTGTCAAAAACCAACCTTGCAAGCTGCTTGGGATTGTTTCTAAGGCCCTTGGGAATCCCTTCCTCTCTCCCACACAAGATTGGTTAGGGCAGAGACTGCTGTGGCTGAGGATTATGGGAGTTCTAGTCCAACAACATCTGGGGACTCAAGTTTGAGAACCGTTAGGTGAGGACCTCGATCAAATGCAACAGCTAAGTGCTTATCATTAGCACCAAAAAAGAGCTCCTGTGTTTGTCAAGGGGGAAGAAATGTTTCTGGGGTTGTGCAAAACACCTTTGCAGCTCAATCCTGCCTTGCAAGGATGCCTTACAAGGTTACACAGGAAGCTACCTTATATATACACTGAGTCAGACCCTTGGTCCATCTAGCTCTGCATGGTCTACACAGACTGGCAGCAGCAGTTCCCCAGGGTTTTAGATAGGGGTTTCCCCCCAGTGTGACTTTGACCTGGGAGTCAAGGAGGAGAATCAACTGTACACACAGAAGTCTGGCTTTCTGGTAACAGGGAAGTAACAAAAGTATTGATGCAGGCTGCATCGTTGGCAGTCATGGAGGTAACTTCAGATGCCCAAGAACACACACACACACACACAGAGGAAGGGCAAAGGACTCGTCCGCTAGGGAACCCACATTCTTGGAAGTGGGCACCGTCTCTGACGCAGCCCTAGAGAACGTCCCGTGGACCCCCCATGACGCATCTTCACACCCCCCCCCGAGGCAGACTCACTTTGGCTGGTGTAGTCGCTGCTGCCACTGCCGGCAGGCGGGGGTTGCAGGGGCACAAAGGGCGAGGGGGCAGGTCCCAGGGCAGCAATCATCTCCATGACGTTGGGCATCACCATGTGGGTTGGGCTCATGGTGCGGCAGCGCTTCAGCACAGGCCCATCCTGCTCTTCCTTGATGTGGATGTCAGGCTTGATGGGCACCGGCTTCCAGCTGCAAGTCGGGTCGATGGTGATCTCCTCATAATCGGAGCTGGAGGAGGAGGAGGCAGAAGGGCAGGTCAGAGGTGCGAGGCTGCTCACGCCCACGGGAAACACCCCCCTCCCCCAGCGGTGTAGGATTCCCAAGATCCAGTGTTTTCATGGGCTTGTGCCACCGCTTGCTGACACAGCTGGGGGGGGGTCATTCTAGCATGGCAAGCAAGGGAGCATGCATGTGCATGGATGGACCCCAGGGGGCAACTGCAGAAGGAGGGAATTGAGCCCCCTTGATGCTCTTTGTCATGGTCCAAAAGTCCTGCTCTAAAATCCAGAGATTCTGCCAATCACTGGTCATTGGGTTTCTTTGTGAACTTCAATGGCTGGAGATTAACTAGCTTCCCATTGCTTGCAAGCTCCTAACGCCGAAATGAACAGCGCATCGTCTCAAGAGCCTTTGATTCTTTCTGACCTCTTCAACCTCAGAAGGGATCTCTGGATCGCTGAAAACCCAAGGCTGAACTGAAGTCTGGGACTGCTCTCTCAAGATAAGAGCTCACATAAACAAGCCCTCACTCTCTAGCACTGCTCAGAGGACTTGCACAGGACAGAGTCTTTTTGCTCAAGAGATTTGTCCTTGGGAGCCTTAAATCTGTGGACAACGATGCAAGTGAATTACACACCAAGGCCATAACAGCGCTGCCTCAGTGCCCAGCAGGTTCAATCTGGTTCCTTCCTGTTTATGTAAAGCAATGCTGTCTTTTCCAGCAATGAACATTTGTTGTGCGAGGCCCTCAAATGGCGAAAGGGAAGTTTTGCATGCTAGCAGCTGTTCTACATTCTAAGACAAGAGGACTTCTCGGGGCCAACAGATGTGGCTCAGGTGGCAGGATCTTCTGGGCACAGGAGAAAACTGGGAATTCTGACACCATACTCCTCTGAAGGGGACTGATGTGGGAAGG
Organism: Hemicordylus capensis; assembly: GCF_027244095.1. Lineage (NCBI taxonomy): Eukaryota > Metazoa > Chordata > Lepidosauria > Squamata > Cordylidae > Hemicordylus > Hemicordylus capensis. The sequence goes on along the minus strand of NC_069664.1, from coordinate 17,457,188 downwards.
GATGGGTGGCCTCAAAACTGCTGCCTCAGCTGGTAACCTCCAGGCTGGACTGCTGCAATGCACTCTTATGTAGGGCTGCCTTTGTGCCTATTTATTTATTTAACCTATTTGTATACTGCCCCAAACCAAAGTCTCTAGTCCGGAAACTTCCGTTAATCCAAAATGCAGCAGCCCGATTGGTCTCTGGGACAACTTGTAGAGATCAAATCATGCCTTTTCTTAAACAGTTGCACTCTTCGGGCAAAATATAAAGTGCTGGTTATCATCTTTAAAGCCCTGAATGGCTTAGGCCTTTCCCTGCAAGATCCCCACTGCTCATTAAGAGGGAGAGATCTGTCTTCAGGTGCCACCAGTTCATCTGGTGGCAATTTGGGACTGGGCCTTCTCCGTTGTTGCCTCTAGGTTGTGGAATGTGCTCCCCTTGGAGAAGAGGTTTCTAATCTTTGGAGACCTTCAGAAGAGCCATAAAAACCCTTCTTTTCAGCCTGGCTTTGAATACTATTTAATGGTTTTAAAATGAGTTATGTTAACTAGTTTTATGTTTATATTTTCGATGGTTTTATTTTTTTAATGCGAACTGCCCTGAGCAATATTAGGATGGACAGGAAACAACACAATAGGGTGGGTAAATAAAAGCACCAAGGATGTGGCCTCAAGTTTAAGACAGTGGTCCTCTTCAGACACACCCATCACACGGAAGCACTGCTTAATCATGGTTCACAGGCCTTGCTTACATCCCTCCCTTCCATCAATAGTTTCATATATCCTCGCTTGCTCAAACTCTGGTTCAAATAAGCTGGAATTTCCTGGTTTGGGGCATCACAGCAAATCCTTTTTTTCTGCACTAGGGCTGGAGGTTTAAAACGCCCTCTCCTTGTGTGTGAGGTGGGGCGGGGGAGCAAATGGGCCAGAGGTGTTAAGTGTTGGTTCTGTGTGCAGTCTGAACCAGACCTCTGACCGCCTTTGCCACTCTGTGAAGATGTTCTTGTTACAAGCTGCCACCATGAATTGGAAGGCGGAACTGAGAGGCAAGGCAATCCTTTCCACAGTACATTGCAGTATACAAACTGCCTTCCAGTTCTCATCTTATTTCTCATGGTAACCGCCCTGTGAGCCCTCCTGTATTGTAAAGTTGGCTGGAGAAGCCCCCTTTCATAGTTACTCCAAAATGGATTTCCTCTCTATGCACTCAACATTCCCAAAGTTCCTAGGGCCAACCTTCAAGCTGGTAAACATTTCTGTGTTCTAAATATTTACGGATGAACATATTTCTGCATCCCTAGGGAATCCTGTGAGGATGCAGAAACTGCTACCTTATTTTTTATTTTTGCATGGCTCCTTCCGCCTCCAAGCTGAGAGGCACTTGACCACCCAAGTTCACTATAAAAGGGCAAGATGGATGGAGGGCAGGGGGGAGAGATACAAACCATCCCAGACAAGGGATGCTTGTAAAACAAGTCATCGCTCATGAAGATCGGAACTATGACCCACAATGATAAGGGCTCCCCTAGAAGTGCAATTCCATCATGATTTCATCTCCCACCCACCAGGATTTTTTCAAAACTGCCCCTTGGTATTCAAGGTCTCTGGTCTCAGCGAACAATAAGTGGCTGTCTCGAAGGCCTGGATTCCATAGAGTTCTCACCCTGCTCCTATCCCAACAGTAGCTTCATCTAGTCCATGGGTTCTCAACCTTGGGTCCCCAGATGTTGTTGGACTTCAACTCCCATAATCCCCACCCAAAGGCCATTGGGGCTGGGGATTATGGGAATAGAAGTCCAGTAACATCTGGGGACCCAAGGTTGAGAATCCCTGATCTAGTCCCAACATTGTACAGGAAGGGTGTGTGGGCTGCCGGGTCAGGTTCTGGCACTCGCCTGCCCCCTGGTGATAAGACGGTGCCAGCACACCATGACTCTAGTCAAACAATACTCACTTCTGAATGTAGATCAAAATCCCCAACATGTACTGGTCCACTTCCAGTCCCTCCAACAAAGCTGTTTTACTGAGCACAAAGCAAAGAACAGGGTGAGGAGAGCAGCCGTTCACAATGTGCAGGAAAATTCACAGGCTGGGGAATCACCCCCCACACTGCTTCTTCGCAACTCTTTCCCCTTCCCCGTGTCCTGTAGGAGCCCTGGAGGTTAATATGCCATTACTGAAGCTCAGCAGATACTTGACACAATGATGGATAAATGCATCTGCCAGAGTTGCACAGCAGGCAAATGGCATTACTGAGCTTCTGGGTTATATTGTTGGAAATGGTAACCGGGGTGGGGGCGGGCAGGGCGGCCTTCATGCCCTGCTTGTGGGCTTCTCACCCAGTGGGCCCCTGTGGGAAGCAGGATTGGACTAGACAAACCTTGGGTCTGATCCAGCAGGGTTCTTCTGGGGGCTTTGCATTCTTATGGCATTTCACTGAGCTTGCTCAGTTCTTGCATTAGTATTACTAGGACTTGAATAGCTCCTCCTTCCCCGACTATGAATACTCACTTGCAAACTGGACACCTCCATGTCCCTCTTTCACAGTTCAGCTGTAAGTAGGACTCCAGATCAAAGCACTGGACAAAGAGAGGAAGCAGGAAATGTGTCTGAGAAGAACGCATGGGAAGCGGCTGGTCACATCTGACTGGTCAAAAAGGATCTGGCCAACTGACCGAGAATTTTCAGCTAACGGTCAAGAATTTTTAACAGCATGAACTCTATTAGAATAACCAACAAATACTTTAAGCATCCTTATATTTAAGCATCAATAGATTTGATACTTATGCTAATGACAAAAACAACACACTGTGTGAAACAGGATGCTGGACTGGATGGGCCTTGGGCCTGATCCAGCAGGGCTGTTCTTATGTTCACTGTTATTGTGAAATAATGAAATTAACTTCAAGACTGCTTGCATGCAGATGGTTCCCTCCCTGGCGGCATCTCCAAGATAGGGCTGAGAGAGATTCCTGCCTGCAACCTTGGAGAAGCCGCTGCCAGTCTGTGGAGACAATACTGAGCTAGATAGCCCATGATCTGACTTAGTATATGGCAGCTTCCTATGTTTCTATGGGACAGTTGGGAAACAGACATCAGCCACTCTGTGCTCCTTGGAGGAAGACTGGGATACAACGAACAGTGCAGTTAGTGGAGCTTAATCATGTGTGTCTTATATTTATTTATATTTATGTATTTATTTGATTTGATTTCTATACCGCCCTTCCAAAAACGGCTCAGGGCGGTTCACACAGAGAAATAATAAATAAGATGGCTCCCTGTCCCCAAAGGGCTCACAATCTTCTATGCCTCCACAGAGTGGTGGAAGTGCGGATGAGACTGGACTCACCTGTATGTGCCTGCAATCGTGACCCCGTGCAGGAAGCTGGATTCTCCGGAAAGTGATGGGGCATTTCAGAGACACCTTGATGGCCGTCTGTTCCACACCATCCTCACCATTTGGACCTGGAGTTCCAGGGATTGTGCCGCTGCTGAAGTTTCGCTTTACTAGATATTGAAAGGGGAAAGTAGGTTGCAGACAGCAAGATCAGGGGCAGAGAGGAACCAGATGGTGGGCCGACGGATGTTGTGGACCTTGGCAATTAATATATGCTGCCGATTACCAAGCTTAGAGCTCTCCAGCAAGGCTGGGAATAGGGCTGTCAGGTCACAGTCAGGAGGAACCTTCTGTCTCTGTCCCAGGATGATCTCCTCACATGCCATCACCCATGGAATCTAGGTCCCTTACATCGCTTCTCTGTGTTCCAACCCAAGTCCCGAAGGCTGTAACTGTTTTTTATTTGCGCGTGCGCGCACACACACACACACACACACACACACACACACACACACACACACAGGTGCTGCCTTGCTAGAGTGAGCTGCAGCCAGCAAAACTAAGAATACCAGACTAGACAGGCAAAACCAGAGGTTTGGGACTGGGCGGCTAATTTTTTTTTAAGTCAGTTGTTGCCAGTTCTCTCACTCTACTGCTTTTAAAAGACCATCTTCTTGCTTGTTTTTCCCCCTCCATACTACATTTTAAAATGTTTTCTGCTTGTTGCTTTTAATCACTTGTCTGCATGTGGTTTTAAAGTAAGCTGCCTTGAGGGTCCAACTGGAGCTAAAAGGTGGGTAATACTAGTGAAAAGCAGTTTCAGAGTATTTATTAGATTTATCAACCACCTTTTCTCCCCCAGAAGTTGGGACTCAAGGCAGCTTTCTATACCGAGGTGGTACAGAGTAAGGGACAAAGCTGCCCAAAGTCCTACAATGTCAAATACAATGAGCCCCAAAGTGCCCCACATATCCCCTTGTGCTTTTCTAGTGCCACAAATGGGCCCAGATTCGAGTCACAGCCCTTATGCTGCAGAAAAGTGAGCCTCACTCCCCTGAAGAAGTGGGAAAGAGCATCCTGGCTCCCTGGCCAACGTTTACAGGCAGGTGGGTCCACACTCACTTTTGGTGATGCAGTGCTCAGCTGGTAGCAGACGCTTCTTTATCAAGCCTTGCAAAACAGAACGCACCGAGGGCCTGTGAACCAGCTGCAGGACGAAGAGGTGAGACTAAAAAGAAGGGGAAAGAGGAGGCTTAGTTGGGCTGAGTTCATGTATGCATGCCAGTGAGCATATGCAAAAGCGTCTTCCTTTTGTTCAAACATATTTGTTTATTATACTTTTATACTGCTCAACTGACCAATGTCCTCAAAGTGGTTTACAAAAGGAACAAACATTAAAGCCAAAATCTAAAACAATATGAATCAAATATAAATGGAGAACATTAAAAGCAGCCACTAAGCCGTTATAGACCCAGCAGAAATCCAGATAATTGGCAATTACAAATTAAAAGCTTGCCAGAAGAGGAAGCCTTTAGCCAGGTGCCTAAACATATACAAAGAAGCCGCCAGAGAGGGCATTTCAGATGGGGCCACCACTCTCCAGCCACAGATCTGCTTCCCCACTCTGTGGGTTGACTGGTGCAGTGTAGCAGCCAAAAGCATGAGCCAGGAAGTCCACAGTCAAAGCTCACCTGAGACACCAACTCACTGGGTTTGCCTTGATGGAGCCAGAATACTGGCCTAACCTATTGGGTGGTGGTAAGAATGAGAGAGAGAATGTATGGGAAGGACTTCGAACAAACAGGAAAAGCACGATCACATCCAAGTGTTCATGGCGTGATCGCCCTGTCCTTCCTTCAAGCAGCTCAGGGGAGAGTCCATGCTTCTCTCTGCATCCCGCTTGTGTCCCCCCAATAACCCCATGAGACAGTTTAAGGCGATTGACTCAACCTGAGATAGTGATGGGCCAGAGGGCAGAGGTTGAGAAGATGATCCTAAGCTCCAGGCAGGCTCCTGTGGGCACAAGGCCAAGAGGGGGTTTAAATTCAGGTTTCCCCGGTGTCAGACCAACACTCTAGCTACTATGCCACACTGTCTCCCTCCCAATGTTAATGGGGAAGGGTTCCAAACCATGGGTTATTGCGGACAATAGGTAAGAGTATCTCTTCTGCACAGATGACCACGCTGCACAAATTCAAAACTTGAGTCTCCATTCAGCATCCCGAGGCTCTAAAAAACTCACATTTCTGGCCCTTATGGCAGGGCTGTTCCACTTCGTCCCTCCTGCAGATGTTGGCCTACAACTCCCACAATCTCTGGCTATTGGCCACTGTGGCTGGGGATTATGGGAGTTGTAGTCCAAAAACAGCTGGGGGGGGCAAAATTGAGGAGGCCTGCCTTATGGCTCCAGAGATCCCGAAAAGCACTGCGGAAGTGCCTGGTGAATTCTCCAAAGCCAGATCTTCTGGTGGCCAAGTGCTGGAGCCTTGGTGTTCTGCATAGCTCCTTAATGGCAAGCAGAAAAACAAGGCACTGCCAAAGCAGCAGTCATATGCAAGTTGTCTGTGTGGTGCAGGGAGCCTGACTTCTGGGGTGCACAGATTGCAATGATTTAGGGCACCATATTCACACAACCAAAGCCAACAGGACACCTGATGGACGTTTGGGATGAAGTGAATACAATGGAATGGTTATAGGACCAAAAATCACAGATATTTTTCCAGAGAAGAGGAACTCAGCAGTTGACTCTATGCAGCTGCGGGAACCAGAGATGTCAGGACTAGGCAGAAGCCAAAGACTGACTTACACAGCAGCAAGCAGTGACGGTGATCTGGATGGTGTTCCTCCCAGGCTGGCACACCTGCTTCAGGTAGAGGGGCTTGTGTGATGTCTTGTTGTCCCCCCGCTCAATGGTCAGGGGCGTAGCATTTACGCTGACCTGGACCGAGGCGGGCCAGTTGGTATTCATCTGCCGGTCCTCGTGATGATAGCATTTAAATTGCAGCTCCAGGTCAGGCCTAGGAAGAGTGCAGAAAGACGCCGAACGGCTCATTAAAAACGCCATTCCTTTGAAAGGCAAGAGCTCACAGGAGGAGAGGAGACTGCAGAGCAAGAATTCAGGAGGACTGATCAGTGTTGACTGGACCAACAGTCTGGCATGTTCCTGCCAGCATTCCCCGAGGGAGGGAGCAGCCTAAAGCCCTATTCAGACGTTATTAGTACAACCATGTATGTGGGCACAGCATGTAAAAGGGGGCCAGAAGTCCCGCCCCAACCCCATCAGTTGCTCATGGGTGTTTGAAGAGACAAATGCCATAACCCATTATGCTGGGTGCTTCCGTGATCGGGAGACATATCAGAAAGCAAGTGAGGGGGGTCGAAGCACGGCCTTGACAGCCAGACTATGGTGTGGCCGTGATGTCTCCACCAGGCCACGGTTCTCTCATTAGGTAGAGTTGCTGGTGGGGAAGGAAGCAGCTCCTGCCCAGGAAGTCTCGGGTGGTGCAGGGAAGGCAGAGTCCTCTCACCTGAGCATCAGAGTCTTGTAAACCGAGTCCCTGAGCTGGAAGACGTGGTTGCTGACAGCCAAGTTGTGCTGGAGGCGGAAGGGCTCCAAGACCACACCGTCCCTCACGGGGAAAGTCAAGCGCAATTCGTCACATGGGTTCCCTGAGGGGGCAAGAAGACAGAAGAGGCTGGTGTCAGGTTGGAGGCGCCGGAAGGCACTGCAGGGGGCACCCATGGAGGCAGCGAGGCCGGCCTGATCGGGCCAAAGGGGATATACAAAGGGATGGCACACCACAGAGGAAGGGGCCAACTGCCTGGACCAGCCCTTATCCCAGTTTCCCTTGTGGAGTCCAGAACCACATCTCCTTTCCTCCCCCTCACTAGACTCTCTGTGCTCTTGTTCGGCCAGACTGCCCCCACAGCATCCTAACAGGGAGCCCCTCCCCTAGCTGGGGCAGAAGACCCACAGCTGTCACTTCCGCCGAGTCTTCTGGTCACCCACTTCCTGCTGCTCCTCACATGGGCCCAAATCTACCGTGCATCACCCAGCCTAGGCCAGAGCCAATTTATATGCAGAATCAAGCATTCAAGCTTGTCCTGGACTGTATCCCTGTGGTCTGCAAATGGGGTGGGGTGGGGTGGGGAATCACCTTTTTAAAATGTAAAAATATAAAGCACACAGACAAAATCAACAACTCCCTGCAAACAGAAGAGCAGCATGTCAAAAGACAGCAGCTAAACTGAACCCTTTCTCTTTGACACACTGAGGCTATTCATACGATGGGGCAAAATCAGGCTAGCGATTTCGCCCCATCGTGTGAATCACCAGGCTCGGCTCTGGTTTGCAAGCGGGTCACCCTCTGAAGTGCCCCTGCCCTAAAACCAGGGCAAAACCTAAAACCAGTGAGCGCGCAGCAAACCTGGCTTTAATAATCGTGAGTAGCCGCGGCGCGGCTCCGTGCCGTGCCTACTCACGAGGAGACCCCTGGAGGGGAGGCAAGCCTCTTGGCTCCAGGGGTCCCGCCAGCATGCCCTGCATGCTTGCGCAGGGCATGCTGGAGTTTGCGGGGGCCAATTGGCCCCCGCTCCCCCCCAGCCCCGTCATGGATCTGGCCACTCAGAGCTCCCTCCCTGCAAAAACGGGTCTCCCAGATCGTGAGACCCAGCTCACCATGTTTCTCTATGCAGGGAGGCCATCGTCTCTTGTTTTTATTATTATTTATTGTCGGAAACATCCACCTGTAACCTAAAGTGAACCATTCCAGGAAGGGTTTTACACGTGATTCTGTTAAACTGGTCTCTTGGTGTGCCAAAGCACTCCAAATACACTCCTATAAAATGTTCCCTGAAGGGGGTAACACATGGGACGACATAAGCTGTGGGTGTTTTACGCAGCTAGCTCACACAGTCCAAGCTTAATGACCAGTGAGGCTATTTAATTTGAGCGTAACATCTCCCTGGGTGGTCAAAGGAGGTAAGAACTCTTTGTTAAAACTAATATAAAACAGAGCACATTGGGACAGGCTATTTCTCATCCACAGTCACCAAATAAGTGAAAGCCCAACCGCAACAGAAATGGCTTTCCCTTTTAATGAAAATCTATGGGTACTGTAAGGAGCGTGGTCAAAAGGGCAGTAGCCTTTCGTCGTCTTTTTGGCCCCGCTCAAACGGAAGCCTCTCCAGCAATGCCGGTTAAAATAGGTGGAAGCTCTGGGGAAACCTCTGGAAGGGAACTCTATCAAGGGTCAGCAGCTACTGCAGATGCCTTGCTCCAAGTCTCTGGTAAGCAAACTTGTTCACAGAAGACATTCAAAGAGCATGGATTTTCATCTCAGGGATCGCAATAAGATACGGGAAAGGTGGCAGTTTCTAAAAAGGAATCTTCTCTCACAATGTTAGAAAGTGGGCGGGTTCACACCTAACATGGAACCTACTTGCAAAGCCGATGACTGACTTGTCAGTGACTGCGTGAACCCACGCCAAGGCAGGGATGGGAAGCTCACCTGGAGCATCAAACCTAGATGTGCAACCAACCTTTGAAGGTGGCTTGGCAAACCAAGTGCGGCTCGTCTGGAGGTGTGCGCTACTGTCTGAACCTGTGCTCCTCGTGAATCCTTGGTTCGTTCTAGGAGAGCCATCAGGGTCAATGGCGGAGAGGCAGCTGGCATAGGGAAGCCCTGCCAGTCAAAGGGCAGCACAAGGCAGGCTGGGAGAGCATCCAGGGCCTTGCTGGGAGGCCTAGTCAGGGGGCATAACTCTGGGTCAACTCCAGCAAACCAAGGTTCCCTCCATATCTTGTGCTCCCCACTTTGTGTGAACCTGCCCACTTTTCTTGGGTCAAACGAGCCACCTGACTATTGAGAAGAGGAGGGAGTATCAGTAGCACTTCTAAGGGATTATGTCAGAGGAGAAAGAAAGAAGTTGTCCCCTTTGCTAAGCAGGGTCCTCCCTGGTTTGCAGTTGAATGGGAGACATGTGTGAGCATTGTAAGGCATTTCCCTTAGGGCATGGGGCCGCTCTGCAAAGAGCATCCAAGTTCCCTCCCTGGCATCTCCAGGATAGGTTTGAGAGAGACTCCCGCCTGCAACCTTGGAGAGAGCTGCTGCCAGTCTGTGTAGACAATACTGAGCTAGATGGACCAATGGTTTGACTCAGTTGGGCAGCTTCCTATGTTCCTAAATCTGGCTGCCATGCCAGACTAGTGGCAGACTTTGAAAGCTAAAAAATCTTATGTGCTTACAGGGCGTTCTTCTCCAGAGAGTTTCTACCATTTGGCTGAAAGGGGAAAAAATCAGCCTCCACTCCAGGTCTCAGAAGAGCTCCTCTGAGCTGCCCATCCTCCCCCAATTTTATTTGTACCAACCTGTGTGTGCGATGCACTTCAGCAAGAGTTCAGGGGCTGGAGATGAACGGACTTACCAGAGGGAGAGGGGTGCAAAGAGTTGATGTTGGGTTTGATGTCTGGAAGGAAGGGTGACTTCACATCCTGTCCTGGGGACATGTATGGAGGGATGTTGCTTCCAGGTGTCATTGGAGGGGTGGGGTTGCCAGGCAGTGGAGAGCTGGGGTAGCCAGGCATGGATCTTGCAGGCTGCACAGAGAACCAATAATTAGGCTAACTTGGCACCCCTGGACAGGAATCTTCAAAGACAGCCCTGTGGCTAATGGTGAGAGACTGAGAAAATGAAGGAGGGTAGAGGCTAATAATAATAATAAACAACTTCATTTGTTAGCTGCCACAACATGAAAACAAACATGTTAAATCATAACAGACAAAAAAAAAAAAGGAGGGGAAAAGAAAATACAAAAGACAAAACAAAACAATTTAAGAGACATTTTTTTTTTAAAAAAAAAATCAGATTAAAATTTAAGAGGCCTGAGTGAACAAAAAGGTCTTAACTGGGCACCTAAAAGAACAAAGTGACGAAGCCAGGCGAACCTCACTGGGGAGGCTGTTCCACAAATGGGGTACAACCACTGAAAAGGCCCTCCCTAGGAGCCACCCATCTCACGGGTTGGGACACATGGGGCAAGGTGCTCTGGACTTATCTCCCTGCTCTGGACTTATCTCCCTGCGAGGCTAAATAAACCAACAAGGGCTGCTGGACAAAGTCAGTAATGCTGTCCTAATGAGTGGGGGGAGGGGGGCAGCAAACCAAGGTGTGGCTGTTTCTGGTTGCTGCTAACTCCAGTTGAGTCACTACTGGGCTAGAGAGCACAGACACCCAAGACCTCAACATGGATTACCAACAATTCCTTTCTCCACTCTTTCAGTGAATGGTTGTGGGGCAGAGGGGATGCAAGTCATATTAGTGACCAAAGAGTAGAAAGCTAGGAGAGAATGGTAATTCTGGACTACTCAACATGAAACACAAGGGGCTGCACTCTTGTGGATATGGCACACAATTTGATGCCCCCCCCCACCCCGGCTTTTTTAAAGGAAGACAGCTGTGTGTGTGAATTTGCTCTGCAGGGTCCCCTTAAATACAGTCCTGCCTCCAGATTCCCTCTGCCTCCTTTTCTTCCCTTGGGCCCGGAAAAACCCTGCTTCGGGCCTGTATCTAAATCTGCTTGTTAGCAACATCTGCGTGGAGCCCAAATCCAGTAGGCAAGGGTCAACACATACTGAGCAGGGGAAAACAAGTTTAGGATACAGATAGAGCACAGTGGTCACTTTTGAATGGGGCCTTAGAAACCCTGTTGTGTCGGACCAGGGGTTACTCTATGCTTTCCTGGGATCTACCCTCAGTAGAGATTGCTCTGATCAGAGTTTAGGAGCACACCACTCTTGCGAAGTAGGCTGCTACCAGCTGAAGCCTGGTCTAAAGGCACTGACCAGTTTTAGACACGGGTCCAACAACGCAGAACTGTCTGGCTTGCGACTTGTAGGCTCTGTACAGCCGGAGTCCACACAACCCAGCTCTAGATAGCAATATATTATTCTGAAAACAACTCAACAGTAGGGCATGACCTTACGACGCACATGGGGAAGTGTTTTACAGAGATGTAAGTTTGGGGCGGTATAAAAATATTTAAATAACCCTCCAGAACCAAGTTCCCGCCCTGGCATCTCCAAGATAGGGCTAAGAGAGATTCTGGCCTACAACCTTGGAGAAGCCGCTGCCAGTCTGGGTAGACAATACTGAGCTAGATGGACCTATTTATTTTATTTATTGTCCAATTTTATACCGCCTTTCATGACATCCCAAGGCGGTTTACAAAAGTTAAGACACAATAAAACTCCATAAAACACATTTAAAACCTTAAAACCAGTTGAACAGTAAAAACCATAAAACATGCCCCCGCCCCCCAATACCCCATTAAGAAGACAAACAGGAGTAGAAAAGCTGAGACCCGGCAGCCCCTAAGGGGTAAAAGTCTGAACAAATAAAGAAGGTATTTGAGTTGTTTTTTTATTAAACAACTGACTCACTATAAGAGCTTCCTATGTAACCTTTTAAACCACACTGAAGCCACGTGTAAGAATATGCAACTCATTAAGAAACACAGCATGCGGAAACAGTATTAACAGTTTACAGCTTTAATCGTTTAACACTTTTAACATGTCTCAAATTTTAAATTGTTTAAATTCTTTTAATTTTGTTTTGTTTTTAAAATTGTAATCTGCCCAGAGATGTGAGTTTTGGGCGGTATAGAGATTTGTTAAATAAAGAAATTGGGGGAAATAGGGGAAACTGGGATTAAAGAAAGGCACCCAGGAATTCAAAAGAAAATACAAAAACATTAACTAACTAGCACTGAGTTTTACCTTAGTCTAGCAATAGGCAGGTCCTTGGCGGAAACTGAATTAATCTCTACCGCTTCTCCCTTTCTGGACGCTAGTAGCAGCTGGTGATATGGTGCTGTTACTGGCAACTGGGGACAAAATGGTGGGGTTCTTGGCCCCTATTTTATAGTGATTAAAGAGGGGGAAGGCTTTCCTAGGAAAAGACAGCTCTTCCAATAAAATGAGTCAGCGTATCTCTGATGCAAAGCTGGTCTTAGGCCAATCCTGAGGGGAGGTTTTCCCTACAAACTGGAGCTTCCTCCTCCTTAATGGGTGTGAACTTACATGTCTAAAGGTAGGTCCAGTTTGAGCTGGTCACCTATTGTGAAAAAGGGCTCCAGGCTACCGCTTGCTCCCTTCAATGACAAAACACAAGGATTGCCCTCATTTAGTAACAAAAGGGAGGAATGTCCTTCCCGCCTTCAGAGCACTCAGGGAGGAGTGAAGAATCAGGCATTCTTGAGCTAAGATGGAGGTCTGCGTTTCGACACCAGAGAACAGTCCCCAAAACACAGAAGGGGGAGAGATCTTTTAAAGAGATCCTCTTCTTCACTTCTTTGAAGAGATCCTCACTTGGCTTCCCTATCACCACTAAGCATTGCAGATTAATTAATTCTGAAGAATTAATTAATGAAGAAGAACAGTGAGACTTACCCCAGTCATGGTCGCCTGTCCGTAGCTGTTGAAGTTGCCTCCATTGAAGCTGGGGTTTTGACCATTGAACTGATCAGAAGGCTAGAAAGGGGGAAACCCAAAGGTAATTGAAGACAGCAGCCTGCATCTCCCAGACCGTTCTTATTCACAAGACAAATTACCTTAGCGGAACCCAGTGCTTGAACCCATTATGGGCAGTGATGGGAATGTATTTACTTTGAAGATTTATGCCCTTCTGATCAAAATGATCCCCAAGGTGGCTTACTGCAAGCAACAATATGAAAATAGTATTGTTTTGGTAGCTCTTAGTCCTCTGGCTGATGACAAAGGCAAGGGATCCCTTGAAACCAACAGCCTCACACACAACCCCACACTGCAAAAGTTAGCTGAACTGTAGCCTTCCTGTAGGCTGCCCCGCCCACTGCCTGCAAAGGCTAAAGCATTTAGCACAAAAGATAAGGGGCCTGAACCCCACTCTATCCCTCATAACCTGAGCACTGGCCTATTCATGATACTTTTCACCTTAACTTTTTGAAGTGGCATAACACTGCATTTTGGGGTTGGTACCTGGTTGCCAGTGACCTGAAGGAGGACAGTTTTAGCATTTAAAATCTACGTTCCCACCACTGGCTTACTGTATGGTGGGACGTTTCTCACCCTGGTGCACAATTGTGATTAGAAACCACTTTATTTATTACATTTTTATGCCCCACAAAAATTTCTCTAGGCAGATCACTTTGCCAGTTGGCAGGGTTTTAATTTCTTAAGGTCTCGCTGGACAGCAAGTAGGGATCTAGAACAAATAAAGATGAAAACACTGATGGGAAGAGAACACAAGACAAAGAATTCCTTGGCGGCAGATTAAACCAAAGTGAGACCCATGCCCTCTCACTCCGTCTCTCAGATGGCAGAATGAAAGTGACTCATCTGGGCTCACACCAATAGGTTGGAATCCTCTCTGGACACATTCATCATGACTACCAGGGATTCTCTCTTTCCTCTCACAGGCAGAATTCTTTATTTGTCTTCACAGAGAATCTTGGAAGCTGTTACCATAGTAACTGGGTACCTTATAGTATGGGCCACCAGTGCCAGAGGCAGAGAGATACTGGCTCATTCCCTGTTGCATGGGCATCCGATGGCCAGGATAAGAGGGGGATGGAGCAGACGCCTGAGGTGCATTAGGGGCATATTGTCCTGCTTGGGTGGGGTACTGTCCACCCTGCATGTACTGTTGCCCCGGATAACCCTGTAAGAGACCAAGAGAGAAGGTACAACCATGTTTTCCGCAGATCAAAGTTACTACACCGTCTTCCTCTTACATCAACCGAGACACATCCAAACAAACATGGCAAAGGTTGGCTGTGGACATTCATAGATCTCAATGTGGCATCTAAGTTAGACAGGACACAAGAGATTTATCCGCACTGTCCAGCAAATCTGTCACAGTGGCCACCAGGAGTGAGCTTCTATCAGAATTGAGGCCAGGTCAGAAAAGTCTTGCTGGATGCAATTATGAGGTCTCTCCAAATCTTTAATGGGTCTGAACTCTACAGGTAGGTCTGCTTTGAGATGGCCATCTGTTGTGGAAAAGGGTTGAAGAAGACTAGAGCTGAATGGCTGGATTCAGTAACAAAAGGGCGGAATGTCCCCCATTCAGAGCACTAAGGGTGGAGTGGAAGTGTGAGAAGTTATTGAGTTAAGATGGAGATCTGTGTTTCGTCACAACCCTTCATACTAATGTGTGTTTGGTCAGATTTATGACAAGTTTTCCACCACTGTTGCTCAAGCTGCTGCCGCTCAACTCCCTGGAAAACCAGGAACGAATGTGGATCCTAGACTAAGACTTTGGCAGGATATTCAAAAGGACAAATAGCAACTGCCCCAGTAGAAGGCAGCGGATGGCACAAGTGTGAGTGTAAGTTCACAGGATCACTTAAGATTATTTTAATAGCTCCATGTTAAGCAGGAACTTGCTGGTTAAAAAAACAAAAACAGCAAGACTGCAGACAGCTGTTTCAATGCATGCCTTTATGTTAAGTATTCATTCGCATTTACTTCATTCATTCATTCATTCTTTCATTCATTCGCTTTCTATACCACCCTTCCAAAATGGCTCAGGGCGGTTTACACAGAGAAATAATAAATAAAAAAGATGGCTCCCTGTCCCCAAAGGGCTCCCAATCTAAAAAGAAACATAAGATAGACACCAGCAACAGTCACTGGAGGTCCTGTGCTGGGGGTGGAGAGGGTCAGTGTGCATGTGCCCATTGCATGGGCCCAGCAATGGGATAGGGGTTGGTACTTATTCCAGTTACGAAATCTGAATGCTTTGAGACTGACCTCCTCAGTGTTGTTTTCGTCATGGCTATATGCTGAACACTCTCAGAGCTCTGCGGCAAGCACATTTTATTTATTTATTTTATTTGTGAAATAAATCTCCCATCAGTCTATGGGCAGTTTACAGCAAAATAAAAACAAATTTAAACATTACAACAATTTAAAACCACTCTTATTTCAGCAGGGAGCTCATTCCAGATGGTCTTGGGGTGGCAACAGAGAAGGCCCGTCCCTGGGTAGCCACCACCAGATGAGCTGATGGAAACTGAAGATTAACCTCGACTCCGGATGACCTCAATGAGCGATGGGGCTCATAGTGAAGAAGACGTTCTCTTAAATACCCAGTGCCTAAGCTGGTTTGGGGCTTTATAGGTTATAAACAGCACCTTGTATTTTGCCCAGAAACGTATTGGTAGCCAGTGTGGATCTTTTAAAATAGGAGTAATATGGTCTATCCGAGATGACCCAAAGACCAAACTGTCTGCCACATTCTAGACCAACTGCAGTTTCCAGACTATGTACAAAGGCAGCCCCACACAGAGTGCATTGCAATAATCAAGTCTGGAGGTGACCAGCAGATGTAGTACTGTTCTGAGGTTGTTTATCTCAAAGAAATGGTCATAGCTGGTGTGGTCAAAGCTGATAGAAAGCACCTCTGGCCACTGCCTCAACCTGAGACACCAGGAAGAGGTTTGGGTCCAAAAGCACTCCCAGACTGCATGTGTGTTCCTTCATTAGATCATAAAAGACATATGGTCATAAAAGATCAGAAAAATGGAAGAGCAGCCTTGCTTGATCAGGCCCAAAGCCTACTTAGTAGCCCACCAGATGCTTCTGGGAAGCCACCCAATCAGGCGATGGAGGCAGATGGTTGCTCCCCTGCAACCATGGGTGTCTGCAGGACATTTTCCAGTGGGGGTGGGGAGGGGGGGCAAAGCTAGCAATCCAATACTCCATTCCCTGGGAGTATGCCCCATATTCAATGGGAACTGGCTTAATCTGGGGCTGGGAGTTGACGACTGCCCTCTCTTCCCCTCACCCCCGGTATCCGGAAGCATCCTGCCTCTGAACACGGAGGTAACCTATAGTCATCAGCACTATTAGCAACCGTCAGAAATGTCCTCCTTGAATTTGTCTAAGTCCTGCTTAAAGCCATCCAAGCTGGTGGCCATCAACCACACCCCGTGGCAAAGCATTCCATCGAATTATTATGCACGGTGTGAAAAAGTCTTCCTTATGCTGGCCCTGAAATTCCTGGCAGTCCGTTTAATCCCTTCCAATCCACTTCCCAAGATCTGACCCAGGTGCTCAGTCTGTCACTTCACACTGGTGTCCAGACTCACCCGACAACCACCCAGGCCTTTCCCAGCCCAGCCCTGCTTCTTGCTCACCTCATTGGAGTAGGTCCTCTTCACACTTTGCCTGGGCATCTGCTGGCCCTGCGGGGGCCCAGGATAGCCGTGCTGGGGCATCCGCTGGCCAGCATACAAGGCACTCATGGCAGGAGCCCTCGCTGTGTTCATGCTCATGGGAGACATTCCAGAAGCCGCCATCACACCCCCCATGTTGGCAGGATTCATTCCGGGAGGGACGGCCGGTCCTCGGGGCGCCGAGTGAGGGAGGAATTGATTGTTGAAGGGCTGCCCGGCCCCCATCTTCAGAGCGGGGGGAAGCGAAAAGAAGTTTAATGCAACAGGGACTCTACATCAGGCCACCCAGAAGCAGCCCCATCTCCAATTAATGCCCCACTCTCCCCCCCCCCACGACCAATGAACACTACAGAGGAGGCAACATGCCAATACATCTGTTCAAGCCAGCCCAGGCTTCCCCGATCAGGGCTGTTGGGACTAGGAACAGGAACCCCTGGCTCTTCGTGGGTTACGGCTACACACTCAGGCCTCCCCCAAGGGAATGAGGCTTCTCGGGTATGGAGAGACTCTACCCACCCAGGCGAGTCACCACTGGCTTTCCTCAACAGGAAGGGTGGGCAGAGCTTCCTTTTCAGGGCGTGGCTTTGCCTGGGTCTACTGTCAAGCTGGACACTTTTCCTGTCTCACAATTAATTGACTTTGTGGTCAGGAAGATCCATCTAGATTGACAGAAGCACAGGTCAAGGAAATGCCTGTAATCAAGGTTTGGCTAGGGCAGCTCTTTTGGAAGAGTCTCTCGGCACGCTAAGACAACAGCAAGTGGCAGAAAACCCAATTCCAGCGGGTTAGTTAAACAAGATGGTTGCCAACTTGGATTTGTAGGAACATAGGAAGCTTCTGTCTACTGAGTCAGACCATTGGTCACTCTAGAACAGGAGGCTGCCATATACTGAGTCAGACCATTGGTCCATCTAGCTCAGTATTGTCTATACAGACTGGCAGGAGCTTCTCCAAGGTTGCAGGTAGCAGCCTCTCCCAGCCCTATCCTGGAGATGCCAAGGTGGGAAATAGATGCTTTTCCCAGAGTGGCTCCATCCCCTGAGGAGAATATCTTACAGTGCTCACACTTCTAGTCTCCCATTCATATGCAACCAGGGTGGACCCTGCTTAGCTAAGGGGACAAGTCATGCTTGCTCCCACAAGACCAGCTCTCCTCTAGCTCAGTACTGTCTACTTTGACTGGCAGTGGCTCTCTTACGACTTCAGGCAGGGATTATTCTCAGCCCTACTTGAAGATGCTGAGGATCGAACCTGGGATCTTCTGCATGCTAAGTGCATGCACTGCCACTGAGCTACGGCCCCATTCTGAGCCACATGATCAGGGGATCAAGCCATTTTTATTTACTGCAAGCAGATCCCATCTTTCTTCCATAGTGGAATTCAAGGCAGCCAACATGGGATTCCTATGCAGTCTCCCATCCCAGCGCTGACCGGATCTGGACCTGCTTAGCTTCCACAAGGTAGCTGCATCATGGACCCTCTGGCCACACCCTGGAAACAAAGCATGTCTCCCACACTGCCCTGCCTTTATTCCATTTGTTCTGGCACTACTTTAGAAAGCCTTTTAGTACTCCTCTCTCGCCTTATGAATAAGAGATTCGGTGGTGGGGGCGGAGAGCCTGTGTGCGCATGTGCATGCACTTGGATTTTTGGACATTCATCTACCTGAACCCCACGCCCCCATGAGCTGTGCACTTTGTCCTCCATGCTAGGCCGGGAGGCGTACACAGCAGGGCACACTGGCCTCTGTGTGTGTGGGGTGGCGGGGGGGGGGGAGCTTCCCATCACTCCATGTTCCATTCTAAACTACAAACTCCATCTTAGAGTGTCTAGCCCACTGACGCCTAGAGGCTGTTTGGTGCATCCTCCTCAGCCTTAGCACCCAGAAGCTTCTCTGCTCCAAGCATGGCTCCCCCGGTAGAAAACTATCCACCAGTGTTCCCTTGAACAGGGATTCCCAGATGTTGTTGACTACAACTCCCATAACCCCCAAGCAAAAGCCATTGCAGCTGGGGATTCTGGGAGTTGTAGTCAACAACATCCAGGAATCCCTGTTAGAGGGAATGCTGCTATCCACACCATTTCAGATCGCAGAGCTGCGTATGTGCTTCTCTAAGCATGGCCATCAAGTCACTCTAGAGACCCATAGTCACCTGGATCCAATCGACGCGTTGGCTCAGGATGTCACCATAAACAAGGCTTTGTTCTCTCTACACCATGAGAAGCGACTACACCAAGACTCCTTCTGCCAAGCTGCACTTAAGCGGAGCCTCAACTCCTGGAAACCTGGAGCTTCCTTTGGTCTCGCAACAGGGCTAAATATTCCACCACTCCCCTGGTCAGGATACCAGTCTTGTCCAGGGTGGGGATAATAAACGGACCCTGAGCCGAAGCCACTGGGTGGCTCCCAACTTCACACCTCAGTGAAATCCCAATTCCCAGTTAACCCCTTCCTTGTCCCTGTGGGAAATTTCCTAAGACCAAGTAGTTCGGTACACAAGGGTTAGGTCTCCAGGTCTATGGGGCACATGAACTGCAACGCTGCAAAATATTCCGCAGTACAATCTCATTCGCCAGCCATTCAATTACACCTTGATCTGCCATACAAAGCAGGGATTTCTCCATATTTTCCCCTAAGGTGACAACCACTCGTATCGGAATCTGGATGCTGGCAAGAACACAGACAGGAAAAGACAACACATTCTCCCTATCCTCCACCCATCATTGCGCTTTGGGAAGGTGCTCTCGAACCCTTAACAAATCCACCGCCCTCCGGCCTTTGATGCACAAATTAGACTGCATTTCTTTGGCATCAGGCTATTTCCCAGCTGTCAAGTCACATCCGGTGAGCTCTTTCCATCACCCATATATGCTGGGAAACTTCACGCGCTGAATCACGGGCCATGTCTTACCGCTCCATACTGGCTCATCTCCTGGCTTTGCTTCTCCTGCAGGGCGGCTACGGTGGCGGTGGCGGTGGCTGTGGCCGTAGCGGCTGCGGCTGCGACAGCAGCAGCGGCAGCTGCTTGGGTGAAGTCCGCAGGGGGTCTGCCAGTATGGGAAGGGATGCCCATTCCCCCAGGGCCGTTTGGGCTGCCTGCATAACTAGAGGAAAGAAGGCGCTTTAGGTATGGATGGCTCTGCATATTCCTTATATCCAGAGGACGGACAGAAGCTGCTATTTGAAGAGGAATACCATTGTCCTTGGAATCTCGGCTGTGCCATATTTTTGAAAACATGTTTCTAGTCCTATGGGGACTGGGGGAAATAGCTTGACAATGGGTTGAAGATTCAAAACCCCAAAGGGAACTTTGGATCTTTTTTGATCCTTGTAGTTCATGGTCTCCTGCTAATTTTGCCTGCAATGCCTGTATTTCCGTTCCTCCTTTGACAACTCTGTCCTTGCCAGGGTGTCTCCGATTCCCCAAACCCCAATATTACAATCAGAATGAATTATCCAAGTACAGTTAAGCAAGGTACACTCTCAGCCGGGTCTCACGATCAGTGAGACCTGGTTTAGGAAGCACAGCTAAGCCCGCTCTCCCCGCAGACGATCAGGGCGGGTGCCCTGGGTGGCCGGATCGGATGCCCACACGATTGCCGGCTCCGTGACGGAGCTGGCAGGGGCTGGGAGCGAGTGCGCAGGGCATGCTGGCGAGACCCCCGGAGCCGGGAGCCGGCTTTTCGCCTCCCCTCTGGAGGTCTCCTTGTGAGTAACCACAGCACAGCACCGCAGATACTCACAATGTAAAAAACCAGGTTTGCGGAGTGCTCGCTCTGCAAACTCGGTTTTAGGGGAGGGGTACTTGAGCGGGTTACCCGCTCTAGAACCACCGGGCTCACAGCCGAGCCCGGTGGTTCTCACGACTCAGAAAATCAGGCTAGTGGAGGCTAGCCCGATTTTCTGCAATCATGAGAATAGCCTCTCTGTCTGGGTGTTGTTTTTGTTGTTGTTCCATGTGGCTGACATGGGCCAGATCTGAGGGTGCTGGCTTCTTAGATTTGGGGGGACAGGATGCCTGTGATGTTGTAGGAAGGGAGAGAAGGAGAAGGAGAACAACCAGTCTTGCAAAGTGGAACTGAACGATTACACAGATTCCAGCACTGGAATCAAGGTTATTTGGGAATGTTCTGATCATGCTTCTTGGTTTCATCTCTATGGAATTGCAGAGAGAATATTTGGGGAGCATTTTCCTTGCTTTGTCTGATCAAAGGCTTGGCAGGGTGACCTTCAGGAAGTGCTACAAGCTCTCAGGGCAAGAATCAAAGCAGGTTAAAAAGCTGGGAGGGACTTGAGGGGCCTTCTGGTGCAAACCCCTGCTCAGCAAGAGTCAGTGTCATTTCCTGCTTTCAAGTCGGTGGACTTTAGTCTTAATTTGGACCTGAATGTGATGGTATGGAGATGGAGACTTCAGCCATTTTAAGAACTTGTAGGTCAAAAAGAGCTGAACTTAATAAAATGTTTGCTTCCTTGGTTCTGAGCACATGGCCCTAGTTATGAGGCAGGTCTCGCCCTGGGAACTCTGCAACCACATCTGTGCCTTCCCTTTTGCTCTTTAGAGGATGGCTGGACACTCATCGCTCTGTCAGCCCCGCAGCCAGGGTGCAAAAAGAGGTCGCTGGACATTAACTCCGATAACTAAACAGCCAAGGATGAAATGTTTTGCAGTTTGGGAATTTTTTTTTTGGCTACATTTAGCAATCGGCGTGGTTTCCTGAAAGCCAGATGGAAAGATGAACCTGTTCCCTGATTTCCAGAAACCCATCACCAGGCTCAGCCTTTTAGGTTGCCTGCCTTTCTGGAGCCCTCTTAAGAGCATCGACAGAGCACAAGACATCCTGTTGCTCCATCAGCTTGGCCAAGCAATGCCAGAGGCATGCATGACAGAAGCTGGAGGCCCAGACAGAGGAAGATGATGCTGTGAATGACTGAGATTAAGCAACCTGCCTAGTGACCATGAGTTGGCAGCCACTGTTACACACACACACACACCCCACGTACATATGTCCTTTCTCCCACTCACTCACTGGTGATGACAGCAAGAGGGGGATGACTCTTCATGAAGCCACTAAGATGCGTCTAGTGGCTCAGCGCTTCACCCCCCCCCCCATCATTCTTGTTTTGCTGTTACACAGAGAGCGGATTCACATGTTAACCTCTCCGGGATGGAACTCATCCAGTCCCCCATGGTCTGTTTCCAGGATCCCGCGGAAGGGAGCAGACTCCCCTCCACCGACAGCAAGAACTGGCAGGAGAAGACGGAGAGGCTCTCAGCTTCCCGGCTGCTTCTCATCGGGCTCTCAGGGGAGGAAGAGGAAAAGGAGGAGCAGCCCAGCTGTTTCTAAGTGATGGCTTCTTGTTTACTCTGGCAGCAGCTGCTCTCCCCTTGCTCTCAGAGGGCAAATTGCCTACAGAATGATGGCTGCAGATAAGAGTAAATCAGATCTTTTAAGGTGCATTCAGAGCAGCCTCCTGTGTGCCAAGTCTGGCCTGCGGGAGGACGCCAGGAAGCAGGCTTGAAACTGCCTGGAGATTCACCGCATTTTATGGCTAAGGATTTCCAGAAGCACCACAAGGCCTTGTTTAGAGCTAGGTTTTAATGAGGGGCGCTTAAGCAGGCAGTTGAGGATTCTCAGTTCAATGCTTTGTCATTCAAATGGATATTTTATTCATGGGGTTAGAAATTGAAAGACACAAATCAAACAGGAGTAATAGCACAGGGATGGTGAAAAACAATAATTCACAGCAAGTTTATAGAGCAAGGGATCCCAACCTGTGGCCCTCCAGATGCTGCTGGACTACAACTCCCATCATCTTCCAGCCACAATAAATTGTAGCTGGGGGTGATGGGAGTTGCAGTTCAGCAACATGTGGAGATCCATACGCTGCCTATCCCTGCTTACAGAGCTTTAGAATGCATAAAGCACTTCAGATACATTTTCTTTTAATCCTCACAGCAGGCCTGGTAAGGTAGGTCATGGGCATGATCATCCCCATATTACAGATTAGATCAGGCCTGCTCAACCTTTCCCCCCACCAGCTCTTTTTAGACCACAACTCCCATAATCCCCAACCACAGTGGCCAATAGCTAGGGATTATGGGAGTTGTAGGCAAACAACTGCAGGGCAGGAGGACCAAAGTTGAGCAGCCCTGGATTAGAGCCTGACGCCAAGGGAGTGGAGGTATGCCTAAAGCCACCTGATAAATTCCTGGCAGAAGAACCAAGATTTCAACCAGGGACTGACCCGCCCACAGCTCAGCACCTTAGCCACTATGCAACACCAGCTCCCTGGAGAAGCAATCAGTCCAACCTGAAGAAAACAAGGACATCCGGGTACTCCGGTAGCACTGCAGAGAGGAGCAAGTGCCTCTTAGGGATGCCCCATGACTGCGCAACCAGACTGGGCTCTCGCAACGTACCTGGTGGTGAAGCCCGGCCCTCCAGGATAGGTGTTGCGACTGTACATCCCCGGCTGCACATAGCCCTTGCTGGTGGATCCCTCTGGGAAAGGCTGCTGTCCCATAAATTGAGGCGAGTTCATGCCAGAGTTACTACTGGCCACACTGGGCATCATGGGGTTGCCAGAGGTGTTTCCTCCAGGGCCCATGGGGTTGCCAAAAACCTGCAAGAGGTTAGAGCCCAAGAAAAGCCACGTGAGGGAGCAAGAAAGCATTGCGGAGGTTTTGGACGCCATCTTCATCGGACCTATCTTCACCCTTCCTTAGTGCCCCCCCTACCCTACAAGCAGTAACATGAAGGAAGAAGCTAAGAGCTGCCACCCACCCACCCCTTAACTGCTTCTGAACTTTTACTAGCAGGCTGAGACACATGTATAGGTACAAATCCGAGAGAGAGAGAAAGATGGCAGTCGCAGGCAGGGTAAGGCAAAGTGCCTGTGCAAGGGGAGGATATTGCAGGAGAGGAGCAGCATGAAGAAGGCAAATGGAGAGGACACAGGGAAAGATGGAGTTGCTGATTCGCCTCTGCGCCTGGTCTCAGCCCCTCGTCCCCACCAGTCCATCTGCAATCAGAAACCCAAGGTAGATACTTGGATTATTTAAGAGCGTAATCAGTCGGTATGTTGCATAAAAAACTTGGAATGATATACTTTTTAATAAATAAAAGCAAAATCAATTTTTAAGGAGGTTCATATCGCCAGGTTTTAAGGCTGAAAACAGATTACAAGCCATAACCTATACTGTTTGAATAGAGGCATTGCCTTGCTTAGCTTGTAGGTAAAAAGAGCAAAAGAAGAAGAAGAGGGTTTTCTTTTCTTTTTTTAACTTTGCCCCCAAAAGCTCAAATCTAAAGTCTTGCCAGCAGACTTTGAAAGGCCATGTTTAAAATCTGGCACTTCAGAGTTGGTAAAGGTCTCGTTACCAAATCCCATGCATGTTTATTCAGAAGCAGATCACACTAAGTTCCATAAAAATTACTCCCAGGTCAGTGTGCAGAGGAGAGGAGCTCGGGGCTCTTTATTAATTATTAATTATTATTATTATTTATTACTATTAGCAGCTTGATTTCATCTAGGAAGCTCAGTTCAGACCCTGGGTAATAATGCTGCTTAGGAAAGCAAGATAAATTTTAAAACTGACCTGCACAAAGGCAAAACAGTAGAAGGGAGGAGGGAGAAGAAAACAGGAGTCTCCTTCCCAAAGTGGGAGGTTCAGCATTGCACATGCAAGTAAGCTTCATCTTTTCATATGCTTAGTAGCAGAAGTTGGAGGAGAAACTCCTTTGGTTGCCATGCCCCCCAAAATTCCAGGTTTCACCTGGATTTTAAGCATCTTACCCAGATAGCTTATTCCACCCAGATTCGCCTAGATTTTAGCTTTCTTTCTTTTTTAAAAAGAAAAGAAAAGAAAAGGCTAAGCAATAGCCCTTGTAGAAGCAGAGTTATGGAGCAAAACGTGCAGGCACTATTCTGCTCAAAAATGATTGTCAAGCCAATTTACATAATATGCAAATCAGGCACCCAGATTTGGAACGCCAGAATAGGGCAACCCTATGCCTATCCACCCCAGCTATAGCCCAAACAACAGGGTATGCCCTGAATGATAGGAAGCAAAGTCCTGGTGGGAACAGAACTAATCTTATCTTGGGCATGCTTTGTAGCAGAAGGGAAAGCCCTTTCTGTCTTCCTCCTCACCTGTCAGCTTTTAGGTTTAAAAAACAAGTATACAGAGGCTGGGTCTATTCACAAAGCAGAATGAGATAGGAATATGGTACCCGTACCGTGTTAGACTACAGGTGGATATCACTTTGAAATGTAACCCGTGTTTAAATGAGCGCATTCGTAAATGTGAGCGCCCCCCTCCCCCATCTGCTGTGAGAAGTGGTACAGTCCATTCCACCACTTCATTCAGTTGCACTGTGGGCAAGGCCCAAGTTTTTTGGTGCAGGGGAGGGAAGGAGGGCGTGTGTCTGCACACGCAGGTGAGAAGTATGAATTAATATCAAAGGGGCAGTAGACTTTTAGGAACGGTACTGGCAGCAGAGAAGAGGCTGGGTAGAGACCAAGCGACCAGCAGCATGAGGCAGCAGTTGCTGAAGACCCATCGACTTAGAGCGTTTTAACCGCATCTGGTGAGTTTTAGCTTCTAACATGTTAATGTGTACGCTTAATTTTTGGTTTTAACTGGGGATTGTTCTTCGTTAGTGTCTATTTTATTAGTTTTATGTGTTTTTTTAATAATGTATTTAAGATCACTGATTTTGTGAGCCACCCCAAGCAGTAGTGGTCTACTTTATTTTAAATAAATAATTATACAACGGAGGGGGAAAGGCAGGTAGATGTAAGAGGACCGCTTAGCAAAAGATGCAAGACATTGTTCAATGAGCCCGGGCAACTCCTGAAGGACACAACTTTCCCTAGGAAATGTTCACTGCTGCAAGGAACAACAGACCCAAGAAAGACACATCAGAGCGTAAGCACAATCTTAGCTTAGTACAGCTTAATATTTATGGTACACCCCGCTTTTCCATAAACAATAATCAAAGTGGCTTACAAAATATAAAGAAAATGCAACTAACGTTATAAAAAGGTGCACAGACAGAAGCCCTATTCAGACATTACATTGTATGTGCGTACAGATGTCTGTACACGTGTATGTGTTTTGAGGTGAATGCATTCATTTCAAAAGCAAATCCGGCAAGCAATTTCTTTTCTATTAAAAGACTTTTTCATCAAAAGGAAGTGAACCTGGAGACAGGCCCCTCAAGAGCAAGGTGCTGAGCTTACATGCCCTACTGTGCATGCGTTGTACCTAAGGTGTGAATAACGGGGTGTGCACACAGATCTGATTGCAGTGTGCATGGTACGCAGATTGTATGTGTGTTGAATGTAATATGTAAATAGGGCTGTAGCCTTCGGTCTATGGTGCACTCTGATAGCCGAAGGGGATCTGGGGGGCTACCTGGAAAGTTAGCCAAGCATGGGCGGTCCAGCACTCTGCTTCCTCTCCCCACCCCCTCACCCCCTCACCCCAACCCCATCATTTGGAAGGCTGCACAAGCTACCTGACTCTGGGATGTGTTGCTGACTCCCCACACAGTGGTTACCACTGAGAGAGATCCTGCAGGCTGATTGGTATTCTGTTGCCAAGGAACTGACTCGTAGGCATATGAACCATCACTAGTGGGGGAAAGAAACACAACAATTTAATTAGGAGCCTTTGGGGAAGTGGCAGGAAAGCTGTGCATTAGAAAGGCAGGGAGATTCAGGGCTGGGCAGAGGGAAGGAGATGTGGATGACTGGTTGAAAGCTGGGCAAAAATACCGAACTTAGGCGAGGAGGGGAAGAGTGAATTCACACATGCAGGTTGTTCACTCAAGGACTACACACGTGCATCGGGACATCTGCAACATTCCAATGCATCCACATGCTGCAGACATGCCAATGGGATGCATACAAGGCAGGCCGGGGCCTCCCACACCATCCAGATGACCCATCGCGAATGAAAAGGGCTTGCAGATCCTGCAGATCCGTGTGGTAGATTCCTTCCTAGTCTGAACCCCTTCAGAAGGCAGGTGAAGGAAGGATCTTTTTTTTTTTTTTTTTTAAATGCTCCTTTGCAAGAAAAACAAAAACAAAAAACCCTTTCCTAAATTGTTAGGACATCAGGAAGATTCTCGAGCCCTGGCTCTCTCCCTGGTGGGCTAGTTGCCTATGTACAGGGAGATGTACATGACAAGAAGCTAAAAATAAAAATAAAAGATTCCCTCTGCTCTGAAGTCTGAAACGGAACACTTCAGAGCGGAATACTGCATTTATCCAAATAGAAGGTGACTCTGAATTTAAGATGGTGTCTTAAATTCAAAGGTTAAATACAAGGTATACCTGTATTTACCTAAAAGAAAGAGGACTTTAAATTCAATATGACCCTGCTATCTTTCAGGAAAGAACTGGGGGGAAACCTCATCTTGGATTTGGTAAATACGGTATATTGTAAATACGGTATATCGAGTTGCAGAATAGGAGATTGGTGATCCACAGAAGAAAGAGAGAACTTGAGAGGACTGATAATGCGTGGGAGGTACCCAAGAAGGCCCTTCAGCCCTTCTGCAGATGTTGGACTACAACTCCCATCATCCCCAACTATTGGCTGCTGTGGTTGGGGATGATGGGAGCTGTAGTCCAAAAACAGCTGGAGGTCTGTTGTGCAGCCCTGTACTAAGAGGCTGACACTGCTCCATTGGGTAGAACCATACAATGGAGGGCATCTTGCAGACCATCTATTCTAGTCCAAACCCCCTACAATGCAGGAAATCCAGAGCTGATGGCAAGTAAGAAGTGGTGAGATCTGGGGATGAGTGCCTGGATAGCATGGGCTTTACTAAACAGGAACCTGTGAATGGCATGAATTCATGATATGAGCACTGAATCTCCACTGATACATTACCAAGAAGTGCTGGTGGGGTTCTGCACAGGTGGAACTCTGCACATTTTGCAACTGCCTTATACAGAGTCATAGTACTGGGCCTTCTCATTCGGAGACATCTACTCTAACCCTAACCCTAAGAGCTGCAGCTCTTTAGGCACAGGCCTTTCCCATCTATCAAAGATCCTTTTCGCTGGGGTTGAATCTGGGACTCTATATTACTATCTTAGTGAATATTTATATACCACTTTTCGACAAAAAGGTTCTCAAAGCAATTGACACAGAAAGGTAAGAGGGTTCCATGTCCCCAAAGGGCTCACAATCTGAAACCAAACAAGGAAGACAGGAAGCTGCTTTATGCCGAGTCAGACCCCTGGTCCCTCTAGTTCAGGGTTGTCTACACTGACTGGCAGCAGCTCCCCCAAGGTTTCAGGCTGGAGTCTTTCCCAGCCCTACCTGGAGATGCTGCCAGGGGTTGAGCCTGGCTGGGACCTTCTGCTCTCAACCAGATGCTCTCCCACTGAGCTACGGACCCACCCTTAAGAGTTGCTCTCCCTCTGCTAAAGATGAGAGATTCACCCTGGGCCTCTTTGCTCAGTTAGGGCATGCAAAACATGGCCCCTTCCAGACTGATCTGGACAAGTATGTAGCCAGAGGGGAGGGGAGTGGGGTGGAGGGGCTGAAAAAAAGAGGAACCACGCCTTGCAAGCCAGCAGTCTGTGGGCAGAAAAGGGGCTCCACACTCATTGTGAGAGTTTGCGGTTATTCAACTGTACAGGAGGAGGTGTGTTCTGCCGGCAGAAGTCAAATGGCCATGCTACACAGTTCCAGTTCATGGCAGTGCAGAGCTGTATGATTTCCAGGACCACTGGTGGGAGCAGGGCAGCCTCTGGCCTACTGCGAAACATCCCCAGGACTGGGTATATTTTGCACTAACATAGGGAGCTGCCATATACTGAGCCAGACCATTGGTCCATCTAGCTCAGTATTGTGTTCACAGACTGGCAGCAGCTTCTCCAAGGTTGCAGGAGTCTCTCTCAGTCCTCTCTTGGAGATGCTGCCAGGGAGGGAAACTTGGAACCTTCTGCTCTTCCCAGCGAGGAGCTATCCCCAAAGGAGAATATCTTATGTTGTTCACACCTCAAGTCTCCCATTCATATGCAACCAGGGCGGACCCTGCTTAGCTAAGGGGACAAGTCATGCTTGCTACCACAAGACCAGCTCTCCGCAAATCACTCCACTTGTGCTCCAAAGCCACCCACCTTCGGCATTGAGGACTGACTTCTCTGCTGTGTAGGCATGCAAAATCAAGTTATTTTACATGATCAGGTTCATCACCGCTCAGCAATGAAGCCTGGCTCCTGACCACTAGAAAGCCCCTGTGGCTTTGGAAGTGTCACCAGGGATGGTGTGCACATCATCAAGTGTCTTTGCAACAATAAGGACTTTATTTAAAAACAAACCATTGAAGCCTGCGATGTTCAGGATGCGCAGAATGACAGAATATAGGAGCCAGAGAGGCAAACCGATGAACAGACTGTGTAGTCCGTGCCGCGAGAACAGGAGGGCTCAGCCATACTCACCCATGCGGGGTGGGCGGGAGCGATGGTTTCATTGGGTTCATTGAGTTCATTGGCTACAGGGAGGCGAAGGGGTTGGGTGCGGGATCTTCCAAGGCAACAACAACAAGAACAGCAGCCTCTGCGTGTCGGCTCCAGTTGGGCTAGAGAGAGGAGGGGAGAAAGCAAGCGATGAGACCTCCCCGTGATCATGGCCATTTTGCGCAGAGATGAGGCAGTGCGCCCGAGGAGCAGATCCTTCCAGAAAGCATGCAGCGGGAGTCAAGCTAAGGGAGGCCTGTTGCAGCGCTCTTGGTCCCACCCATCTGAAGACCCCAGGAGACTCCAAGGGGAAGCCGGCTGGCATTTCTAGCGGTTAGCAAAAGTGAGGACACCCACAGAAGGCTACGAGTCGTGGAGAGTCCTACCTTCAAGCACAAGAGCTGAACGGAGCCTTTGGCACCCAGGCAGTTCTGTCTGAGCACCCACCAAAATAAGGCTACCATAGACCCGTGTCTCAAGCTCCTGCAATGAATGAAGCCCACTGTAGTCTTTCTCTTCAAACCTCTAGGCGCACACACACACACCCCACACACAATACACACAACTCTAAATATATCGCCTGGTAGCAGCGAATGCCCAAATCTCAACCCCACCCCACAACCAGATTTTCCCTAACGCCCAGAAAGCCTTGACCCCTCCTGCTCTCTCCACTTTGAGCCTACATGCGTAAGGGTGTGCGTGGGCACTTTTTGAATGAAATTATAGCCAGGAGTAAAGCAAAGGGACACCAAAACAAAGCTTGTGAAACAGAAGCAAGAGCTAACACAAAAATTACCTAAAGAGATCAAAGCTGGATTTGTAGAGATCAGTGAACAAAACCTTCCACTGGCAGGCTATCCGACAGCCACAGAATATGCAAACCTAAGGCAGGCTCTCACCAACTGTCAAATTATCATTTTTAATAATCACTGACTTGTATTTTTATTATTTATTTTATGACAAACATGAATAGTTTTTGATCATTTTTACCCTGGAAACACACAGCTCCTGTCACCCCAGCCATTTTATCTTTATAACTACCCCGTGAAGTAGGTCACCTTTGTGAGCAGAGATTTAAACCCAGTCCCAGCTTAGTCTGACACTACCCCAACGCTAGCTATGAACAGCTTACTTACTTCTCCCCCACTTCCCCTTTCAAAAAGTGGATGGAGTTTGCTGCCCCAAAGCAAGGGCACAACTCAAATATGGAAATGCAACACAGGAAATTGTAAGCGACGTTTCAGCCAGGGCTGCCCTCTGCTCTTCTCCGTCCCTTCTAAACCCCGGCTGGGTCTCATTCAGATATTCCAGCCAGGCACAATCCCAGTCTGAGACAAGGACGAATCTGCAGACTCTCTTTCTCTCTCCCTGTCAGTGCTCCTCATGAACATACAAAGCTGCCTTTCTACTGAGTCAGGCCACTGGTCCAGCTAGCTCAGTACTGTCTACACAGACTGGCAGTGATTCTCCAAGGTTGCAGGCAGGAGTCTCTCCCAGCCTTACCTGGAGATGCTGCCAGGGAGTGAATGTGGGGCCTTCTGCATGCAAAGCAGATGCTCTACCATTGAGCTACGGCTTCAAATTCACATCCACACAATTCATGAACATGGTCCCAAGTTCCCTCCCTGGCAGCATCTCCAAGATAGGGCCGAGAGAGACTCCTGCCTGCAACCTTGGAGAAGCTGCTGCCAGTTTGTGTAGACTATACTGAGCTAGATGGACCAATGGTCTGGCTCAGGATATGGCAGCTTCCTATGTTCCTATATCGCTTATTAAGATTATCTGGAGAGGTCCAGTTGGGGTTGCCGCCAACTTGTTTGGGGGCAACTTGGAACCGGCCCTTCTCTGTGGCTGCCGCAGGGCTTTGGAACGCGCTCCCTGCTGAAATAAGAGCATCTCCGTCTCTTGTTTGTTTTTAGGCGGACCGTGAAGACATACCTATTTCCCAGGCTTTTAACTGGAAATCTAATTTTAAAAAAAATTTTAATGTGTTTTTTTAATTTGTGATTTTTATCTGTTTTATGAATTTCAAATGTTTTCTATTTCGTGTTTTAATTTGTACATCATCTAGACATTTCTATATTAGGCGGCATAGAAATTCAATAAACAAAACCAACATACGATGCTGCCTCCTGAGTCAGACCCTTGGCCCATCTAGCTCTGTATTGTCTACACTGACCAGCAGCAGCTTTCCAAGGCTTTAGGTGACGGCCCTTCCCAGCCCTGCCTGGAGATATCAGGGACGACTGGACCCAAGGCCTCCTGCTTGCAAAGCAACGGAGCGATGGCTCCTTGCATCCTCAGGTACTCCCTTCTCCTCCAGCACCAGAAATGAGTGGCAGACCCCCAGTGCAGCTTTCCCTGCAGCTCTGCCTCCTGGCACCCTTTTGTTCCTGGTCAGGGAAAGTCTCCCCCCCCCCGCCACCTTTGCCTGGGGTCACTGCTCCCTGTCTCTATGCCCCCAGCGGCCAGCCCCATCCCAGAGACATGCCCCCCCCCGCCGCCCCCAGTTTTCCTGAGGGGAAGTGGCCACATTTGTTCAGCAGAGGCTTCTTGCTCTGACTACGTCAACTTTCTACAGCGGCCAGAAGGAACTTGGCGTACTGCCCAGATCTGGCAAAACAAGGTCCTGGCAGGCGGAGGGCTGGAGGGCTGGCCTAGTTACACCAGATTAACTCTCTGCTGCCCACGGCTCCCAGCCAGGCAGACACCACTACAGTCAGCCAACAGGCCACGGGAACGGGCACGGCCTCTGTCCCGTGAGGGCAGCAGCCCGTGGCGAACTCAAACGGGGGTGCTTTGGGGACACCGGACGAAAAGGGAGCTTGTCCTTCCATGCCGAGGCTCACAGGACAGGGGGCAGTGGGGCTAATAGGGACATAGGAAGCTGCCATATAGGGAGTCAGATAATGGGTCTATCTCGCTCCGTATTGTCTTCACAGACTGGCAGCGGCTTCTCCAAGGTTGCAGGCAGGCATCTCTCTCAGCCCTATCCTGGAGATGCTGCCAGGGAGGGAACTTGGAACCTAGATGCTCTTCCCAGAGCGGCTCCATCCCCTGAGGGGAATCTCTTCCAGTGCTCACACATCAAGTCTCCCATTCATCTGCAACCAGGGTGGACCCTGCTTAGCTAGGGGGAGAAGTCATGCTTGCTCCCACCAGACCAGCTCTCCTCCTCTCCTAATGTTTAGAATGAGAGTTGCCAAGACTCTTGGGTGGGGCCCTACCCTAGCCCAGTGGCTGGCCAAGCACGTTCTTGGCATGCACAAGGTCCCATGCAGTGTCCCCTCTAACAGGGCTTCCGAGGTGTGGTTGACTACAACTCCCAGAATCCCCAGTTGCAATGGCTTTGGCTTGGGCATTATGGGAGTCGTAGTCGACAACATCTGGGGATCTCTGTTAGAGGGAACACTGGTCCTATGTTCCGTTTCTGGCACCTCCACAAGGAGAGCTAGGGAAGCTGCTGCCAGTTAGAGCAGGAAAAAGTTGGGTTCGATGGGCCAACGCTCTGACTCAGCAGAAAGCCGCTTCAGATTATTTGAGTCATGCCATTATAAACTCTGTGCAATTTTCCCCAATCCATGGGGGCTGGTTGCGGTTACAAGCAGAAGGTAGGCAAGAGGCTTACTGTGTCGCATTCAGACGCATTTCTTGCTGAACGTGTCCTTGGAATGGCACTGGGATTAAGCTTGAGTACGGGGCAGGGAAAATGGATAAGGCAACTATGGGAAGCAGGTGAATCTTGGCAGCAGTGGAGCACTCCAGGCAGATGCTATTAATCAAAGCAGTGCTGACGACAGGCAGACCATCTCGCAATTATGTCCAATGCAGTCCTTTGGGAGCAGCCCACCCTTGGAAAGAAAGGCTAACAGCTTCAGTTCCCAAATGGGGCGGCACCTAGTCACTAGATGACTTGCCCAAGGCCATCCGCAGAGGAAAGCGGTGGCAGAGCTCTGCACTTAACTCCAGTTTACATTCTAGTGGTGTGGGTTTCCTCTTCTTTGCCCACAGATCTCAGCCACAGGAGCGGACTGTTTTTCCTGCCTAATGAGATAGGAAAGTGTCTCCGGCTAGAACCGCTTTGACAAGGTTTTGGATCCTGTTTTGAAAGGGGGAGGGGGAGGGAGAAAAAGCCTGAGTGAGCCAGGAGCTGGGAAAGCAGGAATCCCTCTCTGCTGCTGCTGCTGCTGCTGTTTTGTCCGCCTCCCAGCTTATCTAGGCCATGGGAGTGAAAATGAAGCCAGCAAGGAAAGTTAAAAGCCCCCTCTGCCCAGACGGTTGGACAGAACTCACTCCCAGCTGCTTCTGCTTTCCGGGACCCCCAGAACCCCTTGCTGCTTTGCTTTCCACACATCCCTCTGTGCTGAAAACACCTTCGAGCCACAGGGCGGGCGGGTTTTCCAGCCTCACAGGGTCCCCGGACCGGGGCCTTTGTGCTCCAGGCACGGATGTTCTGGGACCTGAGCACTCCTTTCCTGGGGCAGGAAAGTTTCCAGCAGCAAGGAGGCAGAGGGGACATTCCATTCCACCATCTGCTGCTGCTGGGTGAAAGAGGAGTCGCTGGAATCCGATT
Source organism: Hemicordylus capensis (assembly GCF_027244095.1). Classification (NCBI taxonomy): domain Eukaryota; kingdom Metazoa; phylum Chordata; class Lepidosauria; order Squamata; family Cordylidae; genus Hemicordylus; species Hemicordylus capensis. The sequence continues at coordinate 17,423,591 of NC_069664.1, read as the reverse complement.
TCCAAGGGGGAGTGCCGGGATACAGCCCCGAAGGCAGGCCCCTTGTTTGCTCACATGGGGGGGGGGGTGGAGAGGAAGGGGCTCTCTGCCTCAGGAAGCAGGCCCAAACCTGGCTTTGAAAAGGATGGCAGTCCACATGGTTGCTGCTTGTGGGTAGCGTTAAACCTGGCAGCTGGGAGAGATCGCTGGCTTTAGAGAAGTTGCTTGGCCGTTTTAATTGGATGCTTTTGTTGTTTTCCAGTGGGTTTGATTACTGTTTTATGTAAGTCGCCTTGGAGCAAAAGGCTGGGCAGAAATACAACAGGAATTAGTGGGGCAAGGTGTTGGATGCTCTGTACAAAGGAGGCGGGGAGGGGGAAGATGCACACGAAAGAAAGGCCCCTTCTACACTGGAGTATCTACTGCATACCTCTTGTTTCCTCTGTCAAAAGTTGCTTTTGGAGGAAGAGTGTGCTTATTTTGGGTACAGCGAGATTCACTTCACTGTGACCCCCTTCACTTCACAGGAGGTCATAAAAACTCCTACTATTCTTATGGCTTATGTAGCACCATGGGAGTGCATGATGTCTTACAGTGAAGAAGAAGAAGGGTCCCTGCCCCAAAGAATCTACAATCTAAAATTCAACACAAGCAGGTGGGGGGGGGGAAGGGAAAGGAAAGGAAGGCAATGATAAAATCAGAAGGACATATGCATTTATATTCATTAAGCAACCCTAGGTTTCGTTCCAGAACAGTATGGGGATAAAGGGATTGTGGCAAAGGCTTCGGGAAGAGGTAGATTTTGAGGAGGGACTTGAAGACGTTAAGAAAGGCAACATCAGACTGGTGTGTTCTGAATGGCAGTTCCTGGTTTAAGGGGCAGTGAGGAAGAAAGGGTGGAGTAATCTGGGCAAGCAAGAGACCTTTGGACAGCTGAGGATGATACTCAAAAAGCTCCACCAGCCACAGACAAATCCTGTCTCATTCAGGATTAAGCTGAATCTCAAAAAGTTAGGGGAGCTGTACATATACTTACGGGCCTTGACAAACTTTATTTGAATCTAGGAGTCCGCCCCAAAATTTAAGAACCAGAGAATGGCCACTTGACTTGCACATGCATTGCTTCCATTCACAGAACAGGACGGAGGATGCGGGAATCAGGCTGGAAATGCTTTCCGCTGGTTGTGCCTACAGCTTTTTGCAGGCACACTATTAAAAAGTCTGCCTTGTAATTTAGCACTCACCAACTGGTGGGGAAATGACTTGCTTAGCAAGCCAGAGGTTGCCCGTTTGAATCCCCACTGGTAGCTTTCCCAGACTATGGGAAACACCTATATTGGGCAGCAGTGATATAGGAAGATGCTGAAAGGCATCATCTCATACTGCGTGGGAGGAGGCCATGGTAAACCCCTCCTGGATTCTACCAAATACAACCACAGGGCTTTGGAGTTGCCACGAGTCGACACCGACTCGACGACACACTTTACTGTACTGCTTTACCTGGGGCCAGCTCCATCTCATGGGGCCTTAGCATCAGAGGCTCAGCTTGCAGGGAGTGGGGAGTCATCCCCTGCTTCTGCAGGATACTTATCATTGTGGCAACTGCCACCACGCCCTTGTGATGCTAAGCCTACCGTGGTAAATCAAGGCCTCTACAAGACAATCCAGAACAACCAGTACGCATCCTTGAGAATGTTTTGTTTTGCGTGCACACACACACACACACACACACACACACACACACAAAGCTACGAGATGAGTATCAAGGGAATGCATGCTTTACTGCCCTGTTCTCTAAACAAAGGTTGAGTTAACCAAGTTTTCTCTTGGCACTTTCAAGGCTTTTCATCACAATAAGAGCCACTGCTTCTGCAAACTCTTTCAAGCAAACTCTTCCAGCGGAGGCTGAAGCCCACAAGGGGTTTCAAGATGAACTGGCCGTCTTAGCTAGCTGGGCAACCTTGCAGAGAAAATTCAGTCCCTTCCACCCCCCCCCCCCCGCCTCCTGCTTCTTTTCCCCAAAGCAATTAAGAAGCTAGATTCCTTTTTCAAAACAAAGCTGGAAATCCTGGTTCATAACAATAACAAGCATACATTTAAAGAAATGCAATATGTGTGAAAAGGAAAGATTAGAGGAAAGCTTGGCTAGCCACACCTTACTGAACCAAACAACAATAACAACAACAACAACAAACAACCTCAGAGAAAGGGAACCAGTGGCAGGCACATGTTCCTTTTCACATGTCCATCCCATTGACACAGAGAGTGAGGAGTGAGCCTCTCTTAAGACTGCAGTTAGAGGACTGCATGGGAGAGGAGTGCTGCATCCTCCCTCCTCCTGTGCTTCACCTCCCCTCAGTTTGCGGTGCCAGTCATATTTCTCCCTTCCTGCCATTTCGCTTCCAGTACCAGCGATGGAAATGGCTGCAGGAGGTGGGAGGCGAGGGACAGGGGAGCACTGAGCGCCCCTCTCCTGCACATCCCTCCTACCGTTCAAGCACAAATGCAAACCCACGGCTTCATACATGCGTGAGGCATGCATGTGATGGTCTGGGCCCAAGGGCAGAGGACACCATCATCTGAAGATTCACGCCCTGTGGAAGTCACTGCAATTTTGAGCATGAAAGGGAATCTTCCTGGGACATTTTGTGGAGCACCATATCAGTTAACCACAGATGGCAACACAGAGACCTTAAGTTCCAGGAGCACATTCTACCTAAAATTCATAGGAACATCTTGGGGTGTCTCAGTAAATTGCGGAATACAAGCACTAAGCTTATTGCCTTTAAATCTCTCCTTCAAACCCATCTCTTCTGAGAAGTCTTTGGCCCAACTCCATAGGAAACTGCCATATACTGAGTCAGACCATTGGTCCATCTAGCTCAGTATTGTCTACACAGACTGGCAGTGGCCTCTCCAAGGCTGCAGGCAGGAGTCTCTCTCAGCCCTAACTTGGAGATGCTGCCAGGGAGGGAACTTGGAACCTTCTGCTCTTCCCAGAGCGGCTCCATCCCCTGAGGGGAATATCTTGCAGTGCTCACACATCAAGTCTCCCATTCAAATGCAACCAGGGCAGACCCTGCTTAGCTATGGGGACAAGTTATGCTTGCTACCACAAGACCAGCTCTCCTCTCCATGAGAAACACCTATATCGGGCAGCAGCGATATAGGAAAATGCTGAAAGGCATCATCATCGCAAACTGTGAGGGAGATGGCAATGGTAAACCCCTCCTGTATACTACCAAAGACAACCCTAGGGCTCTGTAGTCGCCAGGAATCGACACTGACTCAACAGCACAACTTTGCAAAGTGGCCTCAGGCAAGCCAGTTTCTTTCCGCCTGAGCTCCCTAGCTGCAATGTGGGGATAATGATGCTTACATCCCTTGCAGGGCTCTTGTACGCCATTACATCAAGAAAATACACTAAGTGCTTTGCACGCTCAAAAAGTGCTATACAAATGCTAAATATTATGATGATCTGTAAAGCAGGCTCGGACAATGGACACTTGACAAGAATACCAGACTTAGCAACCAACGTTATAGGGGAAGGTAAGTGGGCTTCTCGTGACCCCCTTTACAAGTAGCGGTGTGAACTGCCTACAGCCTTTGGAGTCAGGTGGAATATAAATTAAACAAACACACAAACAGACTTAGAACAGAAACAGTACTGTCCAGGACAAAAAGGTTTTATTAAATAACACTACCACTGAATATTCTAGACTAGGTACCACTGCTAAATTTCCAGACACTAGACACTTGTCAAGCCTTGCTGCAAAGTATCATGAGCACACTAGTAAAGTAAAATGTGCCATCGAGTTGGTGTCGACTTGTGGTGACCCCAGAGCCCTGTCTTTGGTAGAATCCAGGAGGGGTTTACCACTGCCTCCTCCCGCGCAGTATGAAATGATGCCTTTCAGCATCTTCCTATATCGCTGCTGCGCGATATAGTACTATATTTAAATAACAATAAACTGAGGACTGAGAAATGATTCGTTACTTGAACCTTCACACAAACTCCCCTGCTAACTCAGCCAACAGGCACCTTTTAAAAGTGGTGATTCTTTTCACTGAGCAGGGGGAGAGCAACTGGCCCTATCCATCCCCAGCACAGCATCCCTCCAGTGGCTGTCGCTGGTCTCTATCTTATGTTTATTTTTTAGATTTATCTTGTTTATTTATATCTATGTAAACAGCTTTGGGACTCTTGTTGAAAAGCAGTGTAGAAATACTCATTGTGAACTGTACGGGCCATTGTCGTATTCCCAGGAAGAAATCCTGCTTAACCAAAGTAGGACATCTTACCCAACACTTAACTTTTATCACTATTTATTCTCCACAGTTAATAACCTTGAGGTGTCCTTGTGGGGGGGGGAGCCTAAACAAAGCCAAAATGTCTAGAAGCCATAAGCAAGACTTGCAACTTCCATGCTTTTTAGATTAGATCATGGAAGCTTGGGTCATGGGACGGAGGTGCCATCGGAGAGGGAGCATTTCCACCCGCACCCGCAGAGCAGAGGGATGCTTCTTCCTCCACCCACGTGCCTCAAATTAAGCCCCAACTGAATTGCAGCTCTAACCTTGCTCCCAGCCCCCAACCCTGAGATAACCAGCTGGTTTCCAAGCTTAGTGGAAGACAGTGAAGCAGTCCGCTGTTAACACAAATAATAAGGTTCTTTTCCCCGTAGAGCCTGGTCTACTCCCGGGGGACAAAGCCAATCTGGGGACAAATCTATCCGAAGTCCAGAAGTGTCACACAGCTGTTTATGCTCCCCCCTCCCACTCCCCCATCCTGGCACCCTTTCCATAAACGAAACGGGTACACACACACACACACACACACACACACACACACACACACACAGAGCCCCTTCCCTGCTATGACAGCAGTGGTGTCCCTTTGCAGAGGACTTTGTCTGGCATTTTAAAAAGCAAATCCTAACAGAAATCAAAGGTCCAGTATGGGAGAGGCCCTTTGGGAAAACCTGAATTTCACAGATTGGCATCATAGTCTGTGTGAGGTATAACAAGGGCCCAACCCAAACCCCACCCACCGGGAAAGGAAAGGAGTTTCCCTTTTTCGTTGATGGAAGCTGTGGAGAGGGTGGGTGGGGCGCGGAAGGGTGTGGGGCAGCCAGATGCAAAGAGGGGAAAAGGCTGCTTCTCCTCCTCCTCCTCCTCCTCCTCCCAAGATCAGCTTGCAGAATCCAGAGGAAAGAGCTGTGCTAGGCAAGGACAAGGCCGTGGAGTACAATCAGGAATATTCATAGTTTAATGAAATAGAGAGAGGCAAGTGCAGATTGCTTTTCCCCAAGTGCTCTTGCTGCTGGCTGTTTGTTGGCCCCACCTCTACGCCAGGACTGGGAGTAGGAGTGTGCACAGAACCGCCACACTGCGGTCCGGAGCGGCGGGAGGGTTTACTTACCCCTCCCGCCGCTTTCCGCGGTGGCGCCGTAATTTGTAGAGTAATTGGGGCGGCAGGATACCTTCCCCGCTGCGGCTCTGCAAAACTCCCAGTAATGCTTTGAGCGCGCGCAAAGCATTACTGGGAGCTTTGCAGAGCCGCAGTGGGGAAGGGGCGGCAGGGAGGTATCCTGCCGCCCCAATTACTCTACAAATTACGGCGCCAGAGCGAAAACCCTAACCCTAACCCTCCCGCCACTCTTAAAGCGACCCCCCCACCCCCAATCCGAGCCACCCAGGTGCAGACCGGTCCGGAGGCCTTTTCAATGGCCTCCGGACCGGTCCGGGACCATCCCTAACTGGGAGACAGGGAACTAAAGCCCCATTCAAAAGCTGGCCTGGATCACGGAATGGATTAACCCCAAACACCGCACAGCTCTCTTCAGAAGGATACTTTGTGTGATCACCGAACATGCAAAGAAAGAAGCAGGATCACAGGTGCTGGCCTTCCCTCTGATATTGATGTGTGTCTTCTAATGGCCCAACGCATGGAGGTTTGGGGGTGGGTGGGTGAGTGTAGGTGTTGGCGAGGTGGCCCTAGTTTTCCCCTCTGCACCTTTTGGGCTGGTTCAGACGATACTTTATTTTATTTATTTATTTATTACATTTATATCCCACTCTACCTCCAAGGAGCCCAGAGCGGTGTACTACAAACTTGAGTTTCTCCTCACAACAACCCTGTGAAGTAGGTTAGGCTGAGAGAGAAGTGACTGGCCCAGAGTCACCCAGCAAGTCTCATGGCGGAATGGGGATTTGAACTCGGGTCTCCCCGGTCCTAGTCCAGCACTCTAACGACTACACCACGCTGGCTCTCCACTGGTTGCCCATACACAATAAGGATAGGAACATAGGAAGCTGCCTTCTACCGAGTCAAACCCTTGGTCCATCTAGCTCAGTATTGGCTACCCAGACTGGCAGCAGCTTCTCCACGGTTGCAAGCAGGAGTCTCTCTCAGCCCTATCTTGGAGATGCTGCCAGGGAGGGAACTTGGAACATGCAGGTGTTCTTCCCAGAGTGGTCCCATCCCCTAAGGGGAATATCTTGCTGTGCTCACATGTAGTCTCCCATTCAAATGCAAACCAGGGTGGACCCTGCTTAGCAAAGGGGACAATTCATGCTTGCTACCACAAGGCCAGCTCTCTTCAGATATCCCACTGCCCAGCTGCAATTTGGGGAAGGCACCCCTGTGTGCTGGAGGTTAGGGAAGGCTGTGCCCTCTCATGGTGCGCACAAATCCCTACTGGGGGGGATTAAGGTTGGGCCAGCGGATTAAGTATCACCCCAACTGGCCCTTTGTGAAGGGGTGTGTGCACGTGTGAGAGAGGGGTGGGTAACTTGTGAAAAGGAATTAAGAAAATCCTGTCGCATTTTAGGCAAACAGATTTATTGTAACAAACACTTTCACAGATGACTTAGTCTGCTAAAATAGGACTATATCCCATCTTTAAAGATGCTGCAGCTCCTGGATATAACAGACTAGCAGAGCTGACCCTCGGAAAGCTGTTCCATTAATACGTTCAGAAGAGGGGAGCTCATTTCGGCCAGTCACCAACCTCACAGAGTTTTTGTGGGGGACAAATGGGGAAGTGGGGAGAACCATGTATGCCACCCTGAACTCTGTGGAAGAAAATCAAAATAAAAAAATATAGCTAAAAAGAAACAAGGGCCCTATTGAGACATTATGCTGTCCGAGTGTACAGACGTCTGTACACCCATGCACTTTTTGTGTGTGAATAACTGTACTTGCGTTCACTTTAACAGTGAACCTGGGTACACAGACCCCTCAAACGCATGGTATAGGCAAGAAGCATATTGCTATGCCCATGTTCAACATAACATGTGAACAACTACATGTGTGAACACTGGAAGATATGCCCCTTAGGGGATGGAGTCGCTCTGGGAAGAGCAAAAGGCTTCAAGTTCCCACCCTGGCAACATCTCCAAGACAGGACTGAGAGAGATTCCTGCCTGCAACCTTGGAGAAGCTGCTGCCAGTCTGTGTAGACAATACTGAGCTAGATGGACCAAGGGTCTGACTCAGTATATGGCAGCTTCCTATGTTCCTAACTGTACCTGTGTATAGATCTGCCCCTGTGTATACAGTATACTTGTTGTACAAGCATGGAACATAACATGTGAACAGAGCTAAGGACAGAGTGCTTTTCTGTGGTAGCTGGCAAAGGGCAGCGGGATCTTCTTGCTGGGGTAGCAAGTCAAACCGGACCTAAGAGGGCTCTTGCAACTTTCCGGTTTGTGAAGAAGAAAGTGGCCCTGTCCACCCCCAGCACAGGACCTCCAGTGACTGTTGCTGGTGTCTATCTTATGTTTCTTTTTAGATTGGGAGCCCTCTGGGGACAGGGAGCCACCTTATTTATTTATTTATTTATTTATTATCTCTCTGTGTAAACCACCCTGAGCCGTTTTTGGAAGGGTGGTATAGAAATAAAATAAAATAAAATAAGTAGGGGAGGCGCAGAAGTGCTCTTACCTCTGGACTTCTGAGCCAAAGTCCAGGGTACTCCACAGCCCCTGGGGGGACCCCACATCATCTTTAGTCTGTCCTGGGTGGTGTGGTCACCCAGCTGAGCATGATAATGCCCCCCCGGGGGGGCTGGCTGGCTGCAAAGGCCTTTTGGTCCAGGCTCCAAAATGACCTGGGTGCCCCTGTGGGGAGGTGAGATTGTCTCTGGTAGGAGAAAAACGACCAGCACCCAAAGCCACTCCTCCGGGCAACTCTGAGCGTTCACACACACACACACACACACACACACACACACACACACACACACACACAGCCAGGAGCTCTGTGGCCTCTTGCATCTAGTCACCCTGCGGAGAAGGTGGAAGAGCTCTCCGCAGCAGCAGCAGCAGCAGCCGCCACGGCGGTGTCATCCACCACTCCCCCTCCAAGCCCCAGTCAGGCGGACTCTGGAACAGCACGTCCTGCTCGCTCGCACTCGGCTCAGCCTCCTCCAGCTGCAGGGACTCAGCCAGCAACGGCGGCGGCGGCAGCAGCACCCAACAGCCACTGCCCCGTCTCCCTCCCACAGCGTCCAATGCAGAAAGAGGCTGGAGCGGGCAGGGCGGGAGACGGTCCCTGTGTCGGAAAGCAGAGCTCGCCTCTCCCTGACCTGACATTCCAGGGGGAAAGGGAAAGAAAGAGCCAGCCAGAGAGCCAGCCAGAGAGCGAGCCCTTCTGAGGCCATCTTTGCCTCCAGCCCTCGGTGTGGGTTTCCCAGCTCCCAGCCCTGAAATAGAAACCCAAGCCCTTTGTGACCACAGTTGGTTTTTTTTTTTAACAACCAGAAACTGGAGGACATGCTTAGCAAGACCACCAATGCCCTCTTTGAAATCCATCGCCAGCTTTGACAGTGTAAGGGCAACCAGGGGCTTGTGCTCTGTGTGTCTCTCTGTTATTGTCGGCTCTCTGGCTCAAAAAGGACCCATGAGTTCTGATGAGCGCAACACGTATCTGTGTAGACGCCGGGTTTCGTATTTCCAGACGGGAGCGGGGCCATGGCTTCTTCGTCCCAGCATGCTCTGCTGAAAGCTGAGGGCTTTTGGTACCAGCACACTCCAGCCTAATCCAGGCTGCAATCTTACGCACACTTACTTGAGAGTAAGTTCCACTGAACCCAGTGGGCCTTGCTTCCAAATAAGCATTGACAGGGTTCTGCAAAATGACACCTCAATCCTGCAAGCTAGGACTTCCTATTATGCTCAATGACATCTTTTTTCTCTTCTCTCTCCAGATTTGCTTAATATTCTGAAGAAGAATTCTTGTGAATTCAAAAGCTTGCACAGAATTTTGTGGGTTGGGTTTTTTTTGGTTGGTTCTGATGGAAGACATTATTTTACTAGCCCTGCCTTGAAACAACTTTTTGACAAACACCTAATTGAAAACTTTTCACCCATATTGGTGTTTTGTTTGTTTGTTTGTTTTTAAAAGAGGCCCTCCACTCCCCAAAATCTTTTTAATGCAAAAAAATAATAATGTTTGAACCCGTCTTACTAAGGAAGAATTAATGTCATCCTTGACTTCTTTATAAGACATTTCTAAGCAGATCGGCACCGAGAAAGCTGTAGTAATCAGATATTATAATGATGGTGGCACCAGCAACTTGCAGAGCTCAGTGAATTTCTGTTCTGTTTGGTAGGACAAATTCACATTTTTTAAGCTCTTGCATCTGTGTAGCACATGCATGTCCAAAGGTGCTTCACGTTCATTGTCATGTTGCCATCTTTACAACAACCCTGCAAGATAGGTCAGGGGTATGCAGATGAGGGATTAAGCAGGGGTGTAGCAAGGTTGGAGTGGGCCCAGAGACAAGATTTTAAAATGCCCCCCCCCAAAGCTCAGCTCATGAAGTAAAGAAATCTTAAATGAGGCTGAACAGTGGTTACAAAAAGCATAGTAAAATATATATATAACCTATGTGCCACAATAGAACACCATCCTAAATTATTTTTTAAAAGGTTTTGTAAATTGTGGACGATACAAGTCATTTAATGGTGCTAGAGAAAGACATGCTGTTCTGATAGCTCCAGGTCTTAACACTTAGCTGGTCTGGTGGTAGCAAGCATGACTTGTCCCCTTAGCTAAGCAGGGTCTGCCCTGGTTGCACATGAAAGGGAGACTTGATGTGTGAACACTGTCAGATATTCCCCTCAGGGGATGGAGCCGCTCTGGGACGAGCAAAAGGTTTCAAGTTCCCTCTGAGAACTTGAGGGCTGAGAGAGATTCTGCCTGCAACCTTGGAGGAGCCGCTGCCAGTCTGTGAAGACAATACTGAGCTAAATGAACCAATGGTCTGACTGAGTATATGGCAGCTGCCTATGTTCCTATGACTAAGTCCCCCACACTGCTGATGGGGATCAAGGCTAAGTGAGAGAGTGGATGTCTAAAACTGCCTAGTAAGAGTTACATCAGAGACAAGATTTAAACCAGGAGCCTCTTGATTAAACTAGAAATAAACTAGAGTTGGAATGTGGGAAGGAAGACAGGCCCTTCAAAGCAATTATTTCATCCTGGTTTGTTTGGGAACTCTGGTTGAAATTTTTAAAAAGGCAGAATTGCTCAGTGCACATATAACTAGACCTGGAAGTAGAATGCTTCTGACTATCACGCTTGGGTGTGTGGGGGTGTGGGTGTATGTATACACATTCCTAAAGCTCAAAGAAGTCATGGGAAACCAGGATTTAATCCAGACTCCACCTTATGTCTTTACCAATCCTATGTATTTCAACCTGTCAGTTTTCTGCAAGGCATCTGTGATGAAATGCAAGCTGGTAGCATCCCCATCCCCCTATGTAGGGCCACTGTTTTTTGACACTATAATTATATTATTGAACATGTGGAAGCTTCCCCCAATGCTCATCCCTTATAGGGGCAGGGGACTGTGTTCCCGTCAAAATGCTGCTCTCAGAAAGTTGTAGAAAGTTAACAGCTCTGCACATGCACAAAAGCCCTCTGGTGTGAATGGGAGAGAAACCACAAAGGAGAATTTCCCCCAGTGTCCATCCTATTCTTTCCTCATGTTTTACTGTTTTATTAAGGAAATTGAGGACTAAATATCATATAACTTCCTAATTCTAGAAGCCGTTCTAATTCCATCTTATACCTGCAGAACTGATTAGATGTCATATAGTCCACAAAAAGTCCCAACGATTCAGCTGTATTGAACCTGAACTTCCCCAAAGAACAGGGCCCATGGCAGAAAAAGCCATGGCGAAATGGAAAGCAAGCAAAACACTGTTCTTTAAAGTAGAACGTCTGCAGAGTTGAGCTTGGGCACTCCTGTAAGATTTATAAATTATTACAGGGTTGTTTGTTTTGCGGAGGGCCGCACAATAGAGATGAATGGTTTGCATCAATCAAAAGTACTATCTGTAGTTATTAATCCAGTTCCAGCTACTAAGTAATATGAAGGGGAGGATAGTGGGAGGAAAGGAAAACCCTACTGGCAATCATTACTTGTAAAACTACTAAGCAACTAATAAATATGAGGAAGAAAAATAGCCATTAAGAGGCTTCTTCTTGCATGGACTAATGCGCACATGCATCTTTTAAAAATAGACGTGCATGCAAACATCCATCTACAGGGGCACCCACGTAAGTCTGGGCTCATGTGCATTTTCTATATGTGCACTGAAAACATTACCGATTTCCTGACACTGAAACTGAGCAGGAAGACAATACTCTCAGTGGGGCCTGAGTCTTGACTGGTGGGGGATGTTTTGTTTTTGTCGCGTTTTTTCTCACATGTATCTGATTCTCAGGCGTTTCCACTGTGGAGATGGGCACAGTGGCAGAGCACAAGATTCATCCTTGTCTCAGACTGGGATTGTGCCTGGCTGGAATATCTGAATGAGACCCAGCCAGGGTTTAGAAGGGACGGAGAAGAGCAGAGGGCAGCCCTGGCTGAAACGTCGCTTACAATTTCCTGTGTTTCCTCCAGAAACGTTGAGAAACACTGTGCTAGACCACCTTAAGTGGTGCAGTGGAGAAATGCTTGACGAACAAGCAGAAGGTTGCCGGGTTGAATCCCTGCAGGTATGTTTCCCAGACTATGGGAAACACCTGTGTCAGGCAGCAGCGATATAGGAAGGTGCTGAAAGGCATCATCTCTTTCTACACAGGAGGCGGCAATGGTAAACCCCTCCTGTAGTCTACCAAGAAAACCACATGGCTCTGTGGGCCCCAAGAGTCAAAATCGACTTGATGGCACACTTTACCTTTAGTATTTGCTAAGCCAGCTAATGGTGCAGTGGGAAATGACTTGACTAGCAAGCCATAGGTTGCTGGTTTGAATTTTCCCAGACTATGGAAAACACCTATATCGGGCAGCAGCGATATAGGAAAGATGCTGAAAGGCATTATCTCATACTGCGTGGGAGAAAGCAATGGTAAACCCCTCCTGTATTCTATCAAAGACAACCACAGGGCTCTGTGGTCAGCAGGAGTTGACACCAACCCAACAGCACACTTCTACCTTTAGTATTGGCTAAAAGGCCAGAAATTAAGAAATAATCTCTAGGGCAGTGTTCTTCATTGAAAGGCAGTGGTGGCCCCCATCAACCCGAGGTGTGGCTCCCTGACTAATCGTTTGCTGGGCCTGTGTGAAGCTTCGGCCAATGCTGAATTCTCTGTCTAGTCTCTCTGGCACTGTGAAGAGATTACCATTTCCACCACGCATTGCTGTACTTTGCCCAGTGCCAGGGGGCTTTTTCTTGAGGGAAAATGGATCCTGTCTTAATCCCCTGCACTGTCTTGGAATGTGCACTTGGAACATTGGGAAACATAGTCCTTCCGAGCACTTTATAGAGAAAAGTGCTCGGAAGGACTACATTTCCCAGTCTTCCAAGTGCCCCTTCCAAGACAGTGCAGGGGCTCAGGACAGGGTCAGTAGGCTCTCCCTATAGAGCCCTTGAAGAGAAGGGGTTTCTCCCAGCATTGAGAAAAATACAGCACACTGGGAAATGGCTCTCAGATTGAATCCCCCCCACCACAAGTGGGCCCCGCTTAAGAAATAGTGAAGCTCTTGGAGGAATACTCTTAGGATTGGAAACTCAAGGCCCCGAGAGGGTTCCCATATTTCCACAGTATCCATTAGGATTACTTTCGTCATCTTTGCATTGTGACTTTCAAACTGGGCCTTTAAACGGTATGGAACTACTCTCCATTTATGTGGTTTTTGGAAGATAATTCGGATGAACATTTAGACTCTCCAAACTGATAAGTGTCCTGCTGGAGTGACCCGCAGGGTCTGCCGATACATTTTGGGGGCAGGGGAGGATTCACCAGGAATTCCCCTATTTTGCACATGCAGTGCTAATGACCTTAAGCCCATCCCATGATAATCCCCAACCAGAACCAGATTTTGACTTGCTCTCAGCCTCTCCTGCTCGGCGGTTTCCTCCCGTTGCAGTTCCCATGGGAGCTGCTCCTTCTATTCTGTATCAAACTGTGCTGCACTCAGAAATAAATGAACAGAAATCGTACAGCATCTGCGGTTTTTATGTCCTTTCATAAAAGCAGAAACATGTGGAGGGAGGGGGGAGGGCGGAGAAGCAGGAACGCAACATGCTGAAGGGATCATCTTAAAAAAAAAAAGGTGAGCCAAGGAAATCTGTCCCAAAATACCTACTCCCTACACTGAGATTGGGTTGAGAGTAGGGTGGTGCAGTGGTTAGAGCAGAGGGGTAGGGAGCTTGTCTGCGGCAGGAGGACAAAGTGCTCTGGAGCGCCCCCCCCCTCGAGCCCCAAGCCATGCCCCCTACATCAGACTCAGCTTCAAGGGGGCGGGGCCAATGCCAAGAACGGGGGCCCAGCAGAGCTTCCCTTCTCCAGTAAGCAGTTACTGGAATTGCTGACTGTGAGCTCCTTTCCCTGCCTTCAAGAAGGCAGAGAAAGGAGCTCCCAGTCAGCGATTCTATGAACCGCTTACTGGCTCTGCCGGGGCACCGTTCTTGGCATCAGATGCAGGGACAGGGCCAATACCCAGGAGAGGGTCCTTTCAGACCCTCTCTTATCCCTTCCCAGTCAGTGTTTCATTGGCGGCTCCCCCAGACTCTGGCAGCTAGGGGACAATTGTCCCCCCTTGCTCCACGGTCCCTACGCCCCTGGGTTAGAGAACTGGACTAGGACTTGGGACAAATGAGTTCAAATTCCCCCCTCTGCCATGAACCTCACTGTCCCCGAGCCTAATCTACCATCATAGGATGGAGAGAGGAACCAGGTATGCTGTCCCGAGCTCCCCAGAGGAAGCACAGGATATGATGGGGCCATGTACATCAGCGAGGATTCTTGGTCCTCTGCTTTCTCACCTGCTAACAAGGGGGAATTCAAGAAATGGGCAAGAATGGGTTATCGTTATGGGATTCTAAGCATCTGAAACTCATCAAACAGGCTCAGCAACCATGTATGCACAAGGGGTGGGAGATGTATTCCAACACAGAAAGTGAGGAGGTTTCTATTTGTTTTGGGGAGAGCCAACAGATTATACAATCACTGATCCTCCACTTAAGTCCAAGTGTTTACCCGAGCTGAAGAAATTCCTAAATACTCCTTTCCCTCCACGACTGTTATCGTGTGAGCATTGTAAGATATTCCCCTCGGGGGGATGGAGCCACTCTGGGAAGAGCATCACCAGAAGGTTCCAAGTTCCCTCCCTGACAGCATCTCCAAGATCGGGCTGAGAGAGATTCTTCCCTGCAACCTTGGAGAAGCCACTTCCAGTCTGTGAAGACAAGACTGAGCTAGATAGACCAATGGTCTGACTCAGTATATAGCAGCTTCCTATGTTCCCCTTGTAGAAATCCTGTGGCAATGAGTTCCAGAGGTCATGACATCCAAACCCACAATCTTGGCTTATCCCAACCTATTTGCTTTAGGGAACCCTAAAAGATCTGGAACTAACAGGATGTGCCCGCCGAGACGGATGGGTCTGGATGTCATGACCAGTCTTGGCATATCCTAACCTGCAAAGGAAACAAGCACTCATGTGGAGATATTTTGGTGGGGAGAGCAGCATGTGCTCTAGGGGCTGAGAGAGGCCACATGAGCCTCAGGTTCCCTAAAGCTCACCCAGCGAACTGATCACCGGGAGACAGACTTAGATAACTTGACAACTGGATTACTGCGGTGTGCTCTACGTGGGCCTGCCCTCTGAAGCAGGGCCGCACAGCTTTCAGCCCTCCAGATGTTTCTGGACTACAACTCCTATCATCCACAGCTACCACGGCCAATCGTCAGGGATGAAGGGAGTCGCAGGGCAACATCTGCAGGAAGGTTGAAGCTGTGCAGCCCTGCTCTGAAGTGTGTGAGGAAAATGCAGTGGGCCCAAAACATGGGGGTAGTTAATGGGAGCCAGGCAGGCTTGGAGTTACATGGGCAGGTCTTGACCCTGAAGGACCCAAGCACCTTAGGTGGGTATAGGTCAAGGATCACCCTCCTCCTCTCCAGTGTCCCCTCTAACAGGCATTCCCAGATGTTGTGGACTACAACTCCCAGCAACCCCAACTGTCATGGCCTTTGGCTGGGGAGTCTGGGAGTTGTAGTCCACGACAGCTGGGAATCCTTGTTAGAGGGAACACTGCGTCCTCTCTCCCCCTTAAGATCTTCTGAGGCCTTGTTCGAGAATCCCCCGGCCTCCAAAGCAGGACAGTTCACAATGCCCAAAGTGATTGCCCTCCTGGTAGCGGAACTGACTCCCAAAACAAATCTAGCAAGCTCCAGACTGCTGGTTTTTAGGAAGCTGGTAAAGGCATAGTTATTGAGGCTGGGAATAGCTGCATAAAATATGCAGCTGAGGATGCTGCGGTGGATGGTTTGGGTTAAATTTGTGTTTGATATATGGTAGTTGTTGACAACGGGTCTTTTGCACCGTTTCTGATTCAGTTTTAGTGGTTGGTTTTAAGTTCTGTTTACAAACTGCCCTGAGGACAATTGGCCTTGGAGGTGGGGTAGAAGTTCTAATTGAAACCCCACTCTGAAACGAGATAGTAACTCAGAGTCAGTTGTGACTTTTGATCTAAATGATGCCTTCTGCACAGGTGCCATTTGAACTTGCCTACGCTTTTTAAAAAAAATATTTATTTTACATTTTATATCTTGCTCTTCCTCCAAGGAGCCCAGAGCAGTGTACTACAAAAGTTTCTCCTCACAACAACCCTGTGAAGTAGGTGAGGCGGAGAGAGAAGTGACTGGCCCAGAGTCACCCAGCAAGTCTCATGGCTGAATGGGGATTTGAACTCAGGTCTCCTTGGTCCTAGTCTAGCACTCTAACCACTAGACCACATTGGCTAAGTTGTGGAAAGCACTGTCATCTATCCCTAATTAAGCTTTTTTTTTTTTTTAAAGGAAATTAAATCTGACAATTCAATTCGCTAAACAAACCCCACAACACTGCAGTAAAAAAGAGGATTCTTTATAGTGCCTTGGATTTCTAATGATCCCAATATCAAACTCTATGCAAGATTTCACAGACTCACAACCGTCCTCTGGTTCTTAAGAGTTGCCAAATCACAAGCTGGAGAACTTTTGTGTAGTTTCAAACTACACAGGTTTAGTTTACAATATGAGAGATATGAGCTTGCTGCCTGTATGCCCCAGTCCTTTCCTTCCCCCACCAAAAGATATTGAGCACACTTATCCTACTGCAGGGTAGTAAAGTGGGAAACCTACCGGGAACGCTGAAGCGATCATGTTTCTAGGTTTATCAGAGGCCGTTTTAGATGTCCACAGATTCTCCATGCTGCAATCTGGTAACTACATGTGTAGAAGTGTTATATGCATGCACATGAGACACCTCCCGGGCAGAATGATTTTTTTTAAAAGTGAAGAGATAATATCTCCTCGTCTTATCTGATGCATCAGTATAAAGCAGCTATTGTGTTACGTGTCATTACTCATCGTGTATGGGGGAAATTCATAAACCCCTTACTTTGGATATAAAGCTAAGCTGAGAGATTGTGTGAGAGGAGAGGAAGCTGGTCTTGTGGGAGCAAGCATGACTTGTCCCCAAAGCTAAGCAGGGTCTGCCCTGGCTGCATATGAATGGGAGACTTGATGTGTGGGCACTGCAAGACATTCCCCTCAGGGGATGAAGCCACTCTGGGAAGAGCAGAAGGTTTCAAGTTCCCTCCCTGGCAGCATCTCCAAGATAGGGCTGAGAGAGATTCCTGCCTGCAACCTTGGAGAAGCCGCTGCCAGTCTGTGAAGACAATAGTGAGCTAGATAGACCAATGGTCTGACTCAGTATATGGCAGTTTCCTATGCTCCTATGTTCCTAGAGCCTAACCAGGTTCTGCAGGGAGAGTGGGCTTAGCAGTCACCAGGATTTGACACCGACTTGACTTGAATGCACACCAGTACAGCAGATGTATACCAAAGCCAATGGTTCCCCTCGCCTTCAGAACACACCTGTGCTTTAAACACTGATCAAGCAGAAATTCAATAGGCAAATCTCTCTGGTCCTGAACTTCTCTAATGCAGGAAAAAGTGGTGCCTCTTGGATTTCTGTCTTCTGAAGCTGTTAGTACAGCAGCCCTTTCAGAAATACAGGGTGGCACTCCTAGGCAGATTAGGAGCAACCCGTGGGGCAGAGGATCTGAGTTAACATGGGATGTAGGGGCGGTGTGAAATTAGGCGGACTTTTTAAAGTTAATACTAAACAAAAAGAGAGTACCTTTAAATGCAGGCTGTGGGGCATGGGGTGCGTAAAGGTTCAGCAGATCAAGATCCTGCCTCCTGAACTTTAGGGTGCCACTGCTCTCACACACACACACAGCATGGAAAGGTCTGCATGCCCTGCCCTCCACTTGTGACTCTGTCCATGTGTTTTGGGAGGCTGCTTGTTTGGATGGAACAGCTCCCCTCTGAAACAAAGGGGGCCCGTCTGAGGTCCTCCTGAGGTCCTCCGAGCCCTTCCAGCAGCCTTTCCGCAGAGCGGTGGGAGGCAACTTTGGCGCTGCAAGAGTTAATCTGATCTTTTCCCACTGGCAAGGCTGGGTGTGGGAGGCTGGGAGTTGGGAGGGGAGCTGGACAGGCTAGGCAGAGCTTTCTAGGGAAGCTGGGGGGAGGGGGGAGCAGCAGGGCAGGCGGAGGAGGAGGAAGGGGGGGCAGGCAAACCCACCCCTGGCGAGGGAGGCAGGGAGCCCCAATGCTCGTGTGTCGAATTCAGCTGACTCCCACACCCGGGTATCCCTTGCCCATAGTGGATATACAGCAAGGTTCTGCATTGTATGGACGAGGGGCCATGGCGGACCTCATCCACCCTGGCTCCCGGGCTTAAGGTTTAATGGGCCTCTGTGAAGCTTCAGCCAAAGGGGGACACTCTGCACAGGCCCCCGGGCACCATGCAAAGGTACAGTGCTGTGCCCAGCCTGGGGGGGGGGGTCCTCGAAGGGAAACAGCCCTCTTGTACCCCTGCATCATCTTGAAAGGAGAGCTGTCCTTGGGGTAGAAAGCAGGAATTGTTCCCTTTGCTAAGCAAGGTCCACCCTGGTTGCAGATGAAGGGGAGATGACATTGTGAGCACTGCAAGATATTCCCCTCAGGGGATGGAGCTGCTCTGGGAAGCGCAGAAGGTTCCAAGTTCCCTCCCTGGCAGCATCTCCAAGAGAGGGCTGAGAGAGAGATTCCTGCCTGCAACCTTGAAGAAGCTGCTGCCAGTCTGCGTAGACAATACTGAGCTAGATGGACTAATGGTTTGACTCAGCAGAAGGCAGCTTCCTATGAGCTGGTCTTGTGGTAGCAACCATGCATTGTCTCCTTTGCTAAGCAGGGTCTATCTTGGTTTGCATTTGAATGGGAGACTACACGTGGGCACCGTAAGATATTCCCTTTAGGGGATGGGGACGATCTGGGAAGAGCACCTGCATGCAGAAGGTCCCAAGTTCCCTCCCATCTCCAGTTAGGGCTGAGACTCCTTGCCTGTAACCTTGGGAGAAGCTGCTGCCAGTCTGTGTGTAGACAATACTGGGCTAGATGGACCAAGGGTCTGACTCGGTATAAGGCAGCTTCCTAAAGGCCTGCAGAGTGCTGGGAAGTGCAGCCCTTCCTCCCAGAGCAATTCAGGTCGGGTTCCGTCTCTCTTAAAGGGCCCTCCCCACACGGAGAACAGTGCAGGTCTATGAGGGGTTCGGCACCTTGGAAAATGGCTCTCGCCTCGAAGGGTCTTTGCCAAAGTGGCCCCCGCTCACAAAACAGCGGAGATTGCTGCAGCAACTCCCTCGTGGTGGAGCAGGCACGACGCGCCCCATCCATCGGTTCCCAGAGGCGGCAGTCTTATGCATGTTTACTTGGCAGTAGGTCCCCTTGAACTTTGCCAGCCTTGCGTTTGAGTCAGCACTCACAGGGCTGGGCTGCACACTCCAGCAAGGAAGCCCCTGATTTCCAAAAGGGTTCGTCTGGAGGAGGAAAATGACTAATCCCTTCCCAAAGGCACGGGGTCACAGGAGATGCTGCCGGCTTGTTTCATACTTGTAAGTTTGGGGCTGGGGAACCCGCCCACCACGGCCACTAGCAGGAGCGTTCCAGGTCTTTGGCTCCTTTAAAAAACAACATTCAAGCCAGGGTAGATGCATCCATCCCCACTTCACACGAGAGCAGGGGTAGGCACCATGTGGTTCTCCAGATGTTGCTGAACTACAACTCCCATCGCCACCCGCCACAATTTCTTACAGCTGGGGATGATGGGAGTTGTAGTTCAGCACGAGCTGCAGGGCCACATGGTGCCTATCCCTGCTCTAGAGGCAGGCTGCAGGAATCCACTCATGGGGTCTCACACAGGGTCCTAAGACAGAATCGCCCTTTCACTGCCCCTTATATGAAGGCCTAAGTCACCTGAAGTGGCGCAGCAGAGAAATGCTTGACTAACAAGCAGAAGGCTGCTGGTTCGAATCCCCACTGGTACCTATATTGGGCAGCAGCGATATAGGAAGATGCTGAAAGGCATCATTGTCTCATACTGCGCGGGAGGAGGCAACGGTAAACCCCTCCTGTATTCTGCCAAAGACAATCACAGGGCTTTGTGGTCGCCAGGAGTCGACACTGACTTGACGGCACACTTTACTTTATATGAAGGCCGGCAGCAACTTAGGGGGAAAGCACACCCCACCCCATATCCAACACTGATATGGGATACATGAAACTACTTTAAACAGAGAAAAATACTCAGTGGGACTAATTTTAGGGAGTATAAAGAAACAGCAGTGTTGGCAACACACAACGTTGCTGGTTCTTGCCGGATCAAACACAATGGTGTCACAGGGAGCTCACCCTCCTTCAGTTTTGGCATCTGGGCAACCTCTTGGCAACTAACCTCAGCCTCCTACTCCTTTGCAGAAAGCAAAGAGATGTGCCGTTTGTCAGCATCTGTGGGCCATTTCCAATAGTGCATCAGTTTCAATTCAAACCACGCACTGCTGTATTGAAGCAAAAAATCAGTCCGTGATGTCTAAAGAGGAGTAGGGTATCTTGGCCCCTTGATCTGGCTGGAGGAGCCATGCAATTAACAAAATGACAAGGGGGAGTCCAATACCAATCCACCTGTATCCCACAGCAGCTACATAAATATGGCAGAGCTCTACCAGCACAAAGGAAACTGCCTTCTACTGAGTCAGACCATTGGTCCATCTTGCTCAGTATTATCTTCACAGACTGGCAGCGGCTCCTCCAAGGTTATAGGCAGGAGTCTCTCTCTCAGCCCTATCTTGGAGATGCTGCCAGGCAGGGAACTTGGAACCTTCTGCTCTTCTCAGAGCAGCTCCATCCCTTGAGAGGAATATCTTCCAGTGCTCACACTTCTAGTCTCCCATTCATTTGCAACCAGGGCGGACCCTGCTTAGCTAACGGGACAAGTCATGCTTGCTCCCACAAGACCAGCTCTCCTCCCAGGGACTCTGAAGGCTACATGCTGCTTAGCCGATGATGGAGCTGAAGTCACTGGCGGGCTTTGTTGTTGGAGTCCTTTGTGCAGCCAGGTCGGCAGCTCTTCCAGCCTCCTACTCCCTGGGCTTCGATACAGAGCCATGTCCCACACCTGCTTCTGCAGCAGGGCTCCTCCTGCAAGTGGGCTACGACGAGAGCAGTTGTCCTCTGCATCTTGCTTGGCCACCTTAGGCAAGGCCTCGGCGGCTGCTTTGACCCCTGGCCATGAAGAGCAAAGCTCTCCGAGTGAGTGAGCTGCCCTTCAAGGACATTTCTCCATCTCACCAAGGAACGAAATGTGCTCCTCTGGGACAAGGGCAACACTCTCAGCAACGAGAGCGTCTTGTTCTCTCACATAACCCAAACGCTGTTAAAAATGGACAGCACCAACACCTGCAAATTGCCCACTGCAGAGACACAGCTGCTGTTGCCGAGTTTTCTCCACAAGCCATGCTCACGTGTCAGGGGAGGTTTTCTCAGGGATAATACTAACTGCTGAACTAACAGGAAAGGCATGGGGAGTATCAGAAGGATGGGGTCGTAGCTGGGTGGCAGAGCATCTTCTTGGCACGCAGAAGGTCCCAGGTTCAATCCCTGGCGGCATCTCCAGGTAGGGCTGAGAATCCTGTCTGAATCCCTGGAGAGCCACTGCCTGGCAGTGCAGACAAGACTGTGCTATATGGACCAATAGTACAAGGCATCTCCCTATCAGAGGCTTGGCATGTGCTCAGCCAGCATAGCGTAGTAGTTAGAGTATTGGACTAGGACTGGGAAGACCCGAGTTCAAATCCCCATTCAACCATGAAACTCAAGCATGAGACTCTGGGCCCGTCACTTAACTCTCAGCCTAACCTACCTCACAGGGTTGTTGTGAGGATAAACATAACCATGTACACTGCTCCGAGCTCCCCAGAAGAAGAGCGGGATATAAGCGTAAAAATAGAGAAATAAAGTGTGCCCCTGCTAACTGGGGCAAAGAGGCAGATTTTAAAAGTGGTGATTCTCTTTATTTAGCAGAGGGAGAGCAACCAGCCATGTCCACCCCCAGCCCAGTACCCCTCCAGTGCTTGTTGCTGGTATGTATCTTGTGATTTCTTTTTAGGTTGTGAGCCCTTTGGGGACAGGGAGCCATCTTATTTATTTATTGTTTCGCTATGTAAACCTCTTTGGAAACATGGGTTGAAAAGTGGTATAGAAATATTGTGGTAGTAGTCGTGTGCCCTTGGCCTTGTTGGCCAAGACCTGCTTGAGTTGCTTGCAGCAAGACCTATAAAGGGAACTGCAAATTAACTCTAGGCCTCACCCACCTGCTGCCTGCAGGCCGCAGGTAACCCAGCAACACTTACAGGAACCTAAGCAAACAACTTGGCAAACTTTAGGGGATACTCAGGAGGAAGTGTCCTACTTCGGACAGATGGTGGACCATCACTCAGCGATTCATACATGTGCACATGTGGACAACCTCGGTTAAATAGCATTTGAGGTTAGCAGCAGTGGGAGGCACCAATAAAGTGAAGTTGCCTCTGGTTCCCAGCAGCTCTGGTGGCGTCTTTCTCTCCCATCCTGGCCCGCTGGAGAGAGAGGCGTAACTGGGAAACAGAGGCAAAGAATGAACCACTGGTGGTGGTGATGCCAGGGAATAGGAAAGTCCCACCTGCAGCATCTGACCCACAATTTACAGATGCCGCAGTCATCCAGTGAAGAATGTGCACGTGTGAACTCTATGTTTGCTTTGCATCCTCGGCATCCTGGCAAATCCAGCATGCTGGAAGGGTAAGTAACTCCAGAAATACTGACTTCAGCAGCAAGGTTGGGTCTGGAGGGTCCAGCTCACCTCCCCTGCCTGCCTAACGCCAACCCGCTGCTGCGTGTGACACAGCCAGTACTCATGCTTTCTCTCTGAACGCCAAGTGCCTTTCTCTGGAACATGTTCCGAGAACAAGGAAAACAGTCTGTTCCATCCCAGAACTGCAGCCTGGAACTATGGCACTGCAGGAGGTGACCGGCTAGTTAGGCAGTGTACCATGCCCGTGGGCAAGGAACGGCCTCCACACCTTAACCCTGCCCACCCCCCACCCCCCGGCCTCGATCCAACCAAAAATACGCAAGCTGCTTGTTTGGTCCTTGCCTTGACTTACAGAACAGCAGCGGAAACATATAAACAAAATTCCAGGATGGCAGTCATTTCTCACTAGCCTAGTAAAAACAATCAACATTCATTATATTTTGCAGAACTGAGATACTCTGCAGCAAGGAATATTCCCTTGGAGGAAAACTGCAGCTGACTAACTTACCCTGCTGCTCCCATACCAACAGTAATCTCCATTCACTCTTCTCTAGCCATCTCCCCCTCCCTAGCTCACAAAGTTGGGGTGGTTTCCTGTTCTTGTCTGTTTCCAGACCCTTTGAATATGCTGCTATTTCCTCTACTGGAAGGGGCTTTTTTTGTCATTGCTAACCCCAAAGACACAGTCCCAGACCTGCACAGTGAAGGCTGAAAAGAGAGAAATCTTGCCCATATTTGTCCAAATCCTCCCGTTTAATCACACACACACACACACACACACACACACACTGATGTGGCCACAGATACATCCTAAACTTGCAGAGACGTCAACTTTATCTCCCATGTTGCTTTCACAAAGCCCTCCAACTCCTTCTTAGAGTTCTGCCTGCACAAAGCTGAGGAGATCACAGTCAACATTTGTCATGTAACCTGAAGGGCCCCTCCAAAGAAGAGTGGGATTTGGAAAGCTAGGAGATCTGCTCACAGAAAAAACTTAAAATATCTTGGAAGACTTGTAGACAAAATGAGCAACATGCCTACATGAAGATTCTGGCACATCTGAAGATTTTTAATATATTTTATAGTTTAGCTACATATACGAGCCTTATTTCTGGCATTTGCCAGCCACATTGGGTATTGCTTAGCAGAAAGGCAAAGTAGATATATTTAGAACAAAGACAATAAACTTAACTTCCACTTCAGTGCCATCCTGGAAGATGCAAATTAATAATACAAGGGGGACGGATACCTGCCCTCGCCAGCACAAGCAGCCCTTCACCCCTCTAGCATCCCAAGATCAAGAACATCATTTGCAGTCATGTTTGAGCTGCAGTGTCTCTCATTTAAGTAGCTGGTGTATCAGGGGGAGTCTAGGGATAGATCGGTAAAGAGCATGAAATTGTGTTTACTACCTGCTGGGTCCCCGGAGAGAAAGGAAGGAGAAGGGGTTAAGAGGCCAGGAAGTGCCGCAGACTCAAGTTCCTGCTGTAGGCTCTGGCGGTCCCCCACCCTTGAGGGGACAGCAATGTTCATAACATTAGTGAACGGGGAGCAACAAAAACGCTGGTGGGTGTAATCCAGTAACTCCTGCGATAGAAGAACCCAGGACCACCTCCTCCCGGTTTGGAGCTATGTCATAACTCTTTCAAAGCCAGGGGGAGTTGGGATGGGGAAGAATCAAGTCAGGCAGTGCATGCTCCACTGAGCAGACCCTGCCTTGGCCAAGTCTGTTCGATTTTGATAATTAAGAACATAGGCAGCTGCCATATACTGAGTCAGACCATTGGTCCATCTAGCTCAGGATTCTCTACACAGACTGGCAGTGGCTTCTCCAAGGTTGCAGGCAGGAATCTCTCTCAGCCCTCTCTTGGAGATGCTGCCAGGGAGGGAACTTGGAACCTTCTGCTCTTCCCAGAATGGCTCCATCCCTTAAGGGGAATATCTTACAGGGCTCATACATGTAGTCTCCCATTCATATGCAACCAGGGCGGACCCTGCTTAGCTACAAGTCATGCTTGCTACCACAAGACCAGCTCTCCTCTCCTAATTCACTGGACTAACAGTCAAATATGCTACCGTAGGTACATGGGTAGCCTTACACAGGGTCAGACCTGTATGGTCCATCTAACTCAGTATCGTCTACACAGTCGGGCATTCTCCCAGGTTTCAAGCCGGAGTCTTTCCCAGCCCTACCCGGAGATTGAAACTGGGCCCTTCTGCATGCAAAGCAGACACTCTACCCCTGAGATATGGCCCCAGCCCCATTTCTTTACCTAAAAATATGAAGAAACACACCCATGGGTTCGCAGCAGGGCTCCACGTCACCTATCCACACATTTCTCTATTACACCCTTCAGTGCTTGTCTAATGGGACTGGCAGGGAAGAGACAACAGGGGAAAGCCAAGAGCCTAAGCAACCATTCTTTGGCAAAACAAAGTTCTAAAGAAATACAGGGGCGTCTTCCAAGAAGGGAGGACGGTGCCATCACCCAGAATCCGGAGCAGAGAGATCTTAAAGTCTTTGAAGAAGGTACTGAGAGGGCATCTCACTTGTTTGAGAATTGAACTTGGGTCCAATCTACAGTCTGCTTTACAGATTATGAGAGAGACAGACACTCTCTTTCAGTGCATCACACGTAAGTGAGACTCAGTAGGGAGGAGATGTGCAAAAGCGAGACCCATAAAAAACTGCAGCGTGGATACACACAAGTTTCCCCTCCGAGCATCTTCTGGAACCATGGAAAGCATTTGCAAGCCATGATTCAATAAATATAATCAGACCAAAACTGAGGAATGGGGTGTGTAAAGAGGTTAGGAACATAGGAAGCTGCCATATACTGAGTCAGACCCTTGGTCCATCTAGCTCAGTATTATCTACACAGACTGGCAGCGGCTTCTCCAAGGTTGCAAGCAGGAGTCTCTCTCAGCCCTATCTTGGAGATGCTGCCAGGGAAGGAACTTGGAACCTAGATGTTCTCTCCAGAGTGGCTCCACCCCATTAAGGGGAATACCTTACAGTGCTTACACATCAAGTCTCCCATTCATATGCAACCAGGGTGGACCCTGCTTAGCTAGGGGTACAAGTCATGCTTGCTACGTACCACAAGACTGGCTATCCTCTCCTCCGTTATTTTATACCACTCTTTATCTTCCAAGGAGATACTTGGTTCTCCCCCAGCTCATTTTATCCCCACCCCCACATCCATGATACAGGTTAGCCCAAGAGTGGGTAGGTATTACCAGCCCAAGGATACCTAGAAAGCTTCATGGATTCGAGAGCAGAGGAGTCAAACCTAGGCCTCTGCATTCAGAGTGACACTACATTACACGGGTTATGAAGCATGGTGAAGGGCTTATTCCCCAACAAGGCAGCCCTCTTTACACATTATGTTCGACACTTGTAAACCCGTACAGGCCCTGATCGGTATATGAATGCTGTTGTTCACATGGTAGAGAACAATCTGTTATGGGGCTCACAAATAAAGTCTATTCATTATTATGAGTATATTGAATGCAGGTGGAGCACTTCCTGTTTGTACCTTGTTTTTGAGGAGGCCTGTACCCAGGTTGAATGCAGGTACACTCATTCACACATACAACATGTGCAAGTGTACAGCCACCCAAAATGCTTGTACAACTTAATGTCTAGAACCGGGTTCAGGAGTATGGAAATCCCAGGCCGGGGCGGAGAGGGGGGTGAAGATTCAGCCAGGCCTCTCTGCCCTGCGGCTGTGCTTGGCTCCAAGAGGCTGATCTCTCTGGGCAGACTCTCAGCTGTGGATTCATATGCAGAAAACAGCAGTGACACCTCTGTGTGCGGCAGCAGAAGCAGCAGCAGCAGCAGCAGCAACAGCCGGGTCACATGATCCTAGGAACAGAGCAACATCCTAGCCTTGGCACAGATGCACTCAAGCGCAGTTCCAGCTGAGCGCTCATCTGGCCGCCTGCCATCAGCCAGAGAGGGCTGTGTTGCAGATCTTCCCCGTGAAGAGCAGATGGCAGCTTTCCTTGTGTTTCACAGAGAGGCGCTGGCCCTGGCAACTACAAGTCCCAACATGCAATGCTTTCTGCTGACGTTAAGCCGCCTGGGTGGCAGACACCAACCCACATACGAGCAAGGGATTAGCAAACAACATCAACGCACTCTAAATACAACCAAAACTCAAGCGAAAGTGTCTTAACTGTGGGTGTTGGGCGCAGACTAATTTTGAAAGAGTTCTGCACCAATCTGATCAACTCAAGAGAGCGACTTATTTTATCGTATTTATATACCGCCTAATATCTGTATCTCTTGGCGGTGTACACAAAATCAGAGACAGAGATGCTCTTATTTGGACAGAGAGCCTACTCCATCGCCAAACCACCCGTAACTGGACCTCTCCGGAAGACCTTCAGAGGCGACGGGGTTCATGGCAAAGAAGGCACTCTCTTAAGTGGACCCAAGCCTTATGACTGTGGACATATACTTGGCAGCATGTTGGCAATGCCTGCTGCGATCTCAGAAGTCACGAAGGGCTGAGCACAGCATCCAGCAAGCAGGAGCTGGGCCTTGAGCGCCCCAAACAGCTCATCGCCTTCCCCATGACTAGCAAAGCCAGAAAGGGTTGTGCAAAAATAATAATACCAACTAGTGGGCCCAGGCGCAGAGCATCTGCCGCTCTAGTTGGGCCAAGCCACCCCCCACCCCCCATTCTGGCATGCCCGGCTTTCTGGCTGTCACATAACGGCAGCCTCCTTCTCCTGAAGGGGCTCTTTCCTCCCTCATGACCAGTCTTTTCGCAGAGCCCTGCCCACTATCCTTTTACTGATAGATAGATAGATAGATAGATAGATAGATAGATAGATAGATAGATAGATAGATAGATAGATAGATAGATAGATACCTCTCCTCTACGATCAACAACATCTTCCGACCTGTAACAGTTGCATTCCAACTGACCTTAACTATCACAGGCTCCTCCTACTTATCTGCATATGGAATTCGCACTGCCCAATCACCATGGTGCCACAGACTCCGCCTCCCTATCTGCATATGGAATCCCCACTGCCCAATCACCATGGTGCTTCTGCTCTCACAGGCTACTTCTCCCTCTCTGCATATGGAATCCCCACTGCCCAATCAGGTGCTTCTGCTTGCAAGCTCTGTCAGCCAATCGCCTCCTCCCTGCCACATCCCCACGCATGGCCCGTCTTGGAGAAATAAGTATATAGAAGATTATACTGCCTGTCCCATTTACATTGCTTACAGGAGTAACAAACTGCAGCTTTAATGAGAAATTGGGAATGCCTGGGTATAGATTTTTTAAAAAAAATCTTACTTTTAAAATGAGAACACACAACCCCAAGCAGGATACTCCTAGCCAGACCGCACAAGAGGGGACAGGGTTGATGGTTTAGGAAGAGCAGCTCACAGTATATGAAATCTGTTCCCAAACCAGCAGTTTCCCCATAACCTCCACAGGGTTGTTTCACACCCCACATACAGCTGTGACAGCCCCAAAGGGTGGCCAGTGCAGTAGCATATGTATGAAGCAGAGGTAGGCAACCTGGTTCTCCAGCTGTGGTTGCAGCTGGGGATGATGGGAGTTGTAGTTCAACAACAAATGGAAAACCAGAGTTGCCTACTCCTGGTATAAAGACTCTGGGAGGTGACATGCTATTTCCTATTGTGGTCCTCAGCCAGACTACGCCAGAGTGGATCCATTTCTAATTCCCATGATTGTTCAGGCCTTGACCTCCAATAGCTTCCAGGCAAGACTTCTAGCTTCATCGGGACATTATGCCGCACATGTATATGTTTGTGTGCATTCATTTTTGTATGCATTGCATTGCATGTTTGTATGCATTCATTTTGAAAAAGTGAACCTGTGTACAGACCTCCTCAAATATGAAGTATAGCTAGGAAGTGTATCATAACACATGTTTTGAAGATAATGTGTAAACAGAGCTTTTGTTAGAACTAGATTTGGAGGGGGGCAGTGTTCCCTCTAACACAGGGATTCTCAGATGTTGTTGACAACAACTCCCAGAATCCCCAAGCAAAAGCCATTGCAGCTGGGGATTCTGGGAGTTGTAGTCAACAACATCTGGGAATCCCTGTTAGAGGGATTTGAACTATGATTTCACTTGGTGCCCATGGGCCACTACCCTAGTCTCAGTGAGCAAAGAGGCACCTTTTTGAGTGGTGATTCTCTTTCTTGAGCAGGGGGAGAGCAACTGGCCCTATCCATCCAAAGTACAGCATCCCTCCAGTGGCTGTTGCTGAAGTCTTTATGCTTCTTTTTAGATTGTTTGCCCTTTGGGGACAGAGAGCCTATTTATTTATTTAGCTTTGTTTCTATGTAAACTGCTTTGGGGAATTTTTGTTGAAAAGCGGTATATAAATATTTGTCTAGTCAATGTCTCTGCGTACAAAAAGGGAGCAGGAGTGACCCGCTTCGCAGGTCTGTTGAGAGAACAAACTATATAGACACTGTCAAATAATTCTGGGTGTTAAGAAGTGCCGTTGACATTATTAATAGCCACATCCTCCATTGCCAACTGTTGCTCACACATTCCTGCATAATTATTCAAGTGAGAGTCCTTCATAGATGACGGCCAGAGGAATATGCCCTGAGCTACCAACTACAAGACTGTGGCTCCCTGTGGCCTAATTATTTAAACTGATCCACGCCTTCCTCTGTTTTCTGACAACCACCCCCATATTGTCCTTCTGCATCTGAAAGTTCACACGAGGGATGACACTGAGAAAATTAGTCAGCAATGGAAAAGCCACCCTCTCCCCCTTCCAGTATCTCATATATCTTTTACCAACAGAAAGTAGCTTTTCCTCTGAGCATTTTGGTTCCACTTTTCTACTTACTATACATTAAAATTCACACTTGAGCCCTCATTCTGATCACAGAAGCGCCCGCCATCATGGATGCTGCATTCACCTCTTCAGCCAAACACCTCTGTAACTGTGAGTGGGTGCTGACCGTGATGATGGATTGGGGCCGAGGTGGCACTTCCTCCGGCCCCAATTTAGACGCTTTCCTTGTGTAGAGCGCCTTTTGTATAATGTATGAAGGGGGCTATGCTCGTCCCAAGCTGTATTCATACGTGATGTTCAACACTTGTACAGATCCATACACGGGTACAGATATTCACACATTCTGTTGAACACAGGTGCAGCAGTGCACTTCCTATCTGTCGCATACATCTGAGGAGCCTGTTGGTTGGGCCGTCGAGCCGGTGTCGACTCCTGGTGACCACAGAGCCATGTGGTCTGTTGATTACTGTTTGATGATGTTTTAATTGTTAATTGTTTTATAATCTTTGTTTCCATTGTTAACTGATTTTAATGGTTTTGTTTTAATTGTAAACCACCCTGAGCCATTTTGGAAGGGCAGTATAAAAATCTGATAGATAGATAAATTGTGGTTTTCTTGGTAGAATACAGGAGTGGTTTACTACCATTGCCTTCCTGTGCAGTCTGAGATGATGCCTTTCAGCACTTTCCTATATCACCGCTGCCTGATATAGGAGTTCCCCATATTCTGGGAAACACACCAGTGGGGATTCAAACCAACAACCTCCTGCTCTATAGGCAGGTTGCTTCCCCGCTGTGCCATTAGGTGGCTTTGAGGAGCCTGTACCCAGGTTCATTTTAAAACGTGACCACAGGTACACTCATTCCACACAAATGTATGTACCTGTGTACAGCCATCTGTACAGCATAGTGTCTGAATAGGGCTTCATGAATTCAGCCTTCAAATGAGGAAGGCCATGGAAAAGGTAGCCTTTACATGCTCAGCATTCTACAGCTAGATGGCAAATCCTTGGGAAACATTAACTCTGTTTGCTCACGTCTAGGAGACCCAAGGGCAATTGTCTGCAGGTTCATTAGCCTGCTGACTGTTACCGCAAGGAATAACCTAGCATGCATTTTATCATAACAGGCATGGAATAGGAAAGCACTACACTTGGGAGCCCACAAATCCTGCCTGCTGGGTCACTAAGAGTGGTTGCCGTTGCTCATTGAAAGGATTCCCTCTTTGCTGCCTGAGTTCTCCATGCGTGCACTGCATAGAACACTGATCCGTAAGAGGAAATCTCAGTGTTGGACTCAAGGGACCAGTCCGGTCTCCATCAAACTCCTGAATCCTCTGGCATGTAACAGGGAACTTAGTGGAGAGGTGGAAATAGTCTCCTTTTTAGCCTACTTTCCAGGAGGCTTATGAGATCACCCGGCATTCCATGTGCATGTCGGTCCATGAGTGTTTATCCCCAACTATCAACTTCGCAATGCCTGGACCAATATGAGCCAAATCAGGTAAAGTTGTAGGGACAACCTCAACGGCATAGTTTGTCATCCACCCCAATTCAAGATGGTGGACACGTAAACATTTGAGGCACAATTGGGCTAACTTGTAAACCACCTAACCGATTTGAACCCAATTTGCTACAGATGTAGGCAGGGATCCTCAACATTGGGCCCCCAGATGTTATTGGACTTCAACTCCCATAATCCCCAACCAAAAGCCACTGAGGCTGGGATTATGGGAGTTGAAGTCCACTAACATCTGGGGGCCCAACGTTGAGGATCCCTAGATGTAGGGACACATAGGGATGGTTCAAGGGCATAGTTTGTAATGTCTTCATCCACCCTGATTCAAGATGGTGGGCACACTGAGGTGCAGTGAGCTAACTTTTGAACCGCCTAACCGATTTGGACCAAATTTAGTCCAGTTGTAGGGATAATGAAAGGAAAGTAGACAGATGAATTCTGACCAGAACAACTTGTCATCTCTAGTGAGAGGCAGAAGCAGTGAGAGACTCATTGCCCCTTCTCTAAAGCCCAGCGTGACATGAGGCAAGGCCTGCCCCACATTTCCTGTGGGGAAATGTGCACAAACATGGGGCATGGAGCTCTGTGGGTAACCTGAGCTGAAGGTTTACAACAGAAGGGGTACACTTGTTTTTAAAGGCTGGGAACCCCTGGTCCCAACATGCACATGAATTACTTCATTTCCTCCCAGGCAACCCACATGGACTTGAATCCTTGAAGCTACTGGCCTTACATTGGTGGACAGAACAAGTGGCCTACAGGCCAACACAGTCCCCCTTAGCCTAGGGCTAGCACCTGTATGCTGCCTTTGGCCAACATGGATCACCTACTGCCACTTGAGGCAAATACACAAATGCTACCCTCTTTCTGGACAGCTGAGATCCTTCTAATGTTCTGCTATTTTTCTGACCGAGTAGGTAGGCACTGATGTTAGAAGATACTGTACACCCCCTCCCCGCACATCCTGCCCTCCCTGACTGGCTTACCAATTCAGAATAATGTTGTGTACGTTTCAGCCAGATATTTGCAGACAAATGTCTCCAGATGATCTCAATGGGCCATGGAGCTCATGGTGAAGATGACCATGATGAGTTTTCTTAAATACCCATGGCCTAAGCTGTTTAGGGCTTTATAGATTGCAACCAGCACTTTGTATTTTGCCCAGAAACTTATTGGGAGCCAATGTAGCTCTTTTAGTATAGGAGTAATATGGTCTCTCCAAGATGTTCCAGGGACCAAACTGGCTGTCACATTCTGGACCAACTGCAGTTTCTGGACTACATACAAAGGCAGGCCCACATAGAGCACATTGCAGTGATCCAGTCTGGAGGTTACCACTGTTCTGAGGTCGTTTATCTCAAGAAATGGACGCAGCTGGCATATCAGCCGAAGCTGATAGAAAGCACCTCTGGCCACTGCCTCAACCTGGGATACCAGCAAGAGGTTTGGATTCAGGAGTACCCCCAGACTGTGTACCTGTTCCTTCTGAGGAAGTGTGACCCCATCCAGAACCAGCAAATCAAAACCATCTCCCAAGTCCCAACCCTGCACAACAAGTACCTCTGTCTTATCTGGATACAGTCTCAGTTTGTTGTCCCTCATCCAACCCATCACCACCTCCAGGCAGGCCTTTAGGGAGGTTATACATTTGATTTGTAAAAGCAGCAATCACACACACAGCATCAAATATTCTGAATGGGTTGTTTTAACACCACCATGTTAGTCTGGCTCTGTATTGCTACTGCTTCTTTTACTTTATACAAAACATTTAATTATAACATTTGTATTTTTTATTTAGTTATGCCAATCAAGCCTTGACAATAAACTGAAACTGTTCCTGACCAGCTCCAGTTCCAACACTTATTGTGCAATTCGTCCATTATGCATGAGTCAGAATCCATTTCATTCGAGCAGAGAGAAGCTGGCTCTACAGGATTTTTTTTTTTTTTAAGTGTGTGTAGCAGAGGGAGAATATCAAGTACTGGCTGCTAAAAAAAACAGTAGATCAGACTTGGCAGCTTCATAACATTCACTGAACTGGGCATTTGGTTGCTATTGGCATGTTTTTCCGAAGGCTGAGTCCAGAGAAACCAGGAGAAATATGACACGCACACACCAGTGATGTCCCTGGTGACATGAGCAAAAGCAATTTGCCAAAAACATTCTCCTGCGGTTGCCTGTGAACTAAGACGACTACCTGGTGGCCTTCTGTCTGACGTAGCTGCAGCTCTGGAGCAGAGCAACACCTGGATGGAGATCTGCCTGGGAGCTCAAGTGTGTCCTCCTTGCTGGGTGCAACTCAACATAAGAACGAACAAACCGTCATGTGCTCAGGAGCTGCCAAAGGTTGCTGTCCCTCCAGGGAGGATCCTAAAAACAAAAACGACTGGGGCTGAATGCTAGAATTCTAGAAGACGCTTGATAAATGAAATTAAGCGTGTACAGCTTGTTGTCTGGCCACCTAATAGCACAGTGGGGAAATGCTTGACTAACAAGCAGAAGGTTGCCAGTTCAAATCCCCGCTTGTACTATATCAGCGATATAGGAAGATGCTGAAAGGCATCATTTCAGACTGTGCGGGAGGAGGCAATGGTCAACCCCTCCTGTATTCTACCAAAAGGAAACCACAGGTGGCCAGGAGTCGACACCGACTCGACGGCGCACTTTACCTTTACAGTTTAACCTAATTAAGTCTGCAGAGGACTCCCTCCGGTCCACCTACAAACTGCAGCCTGGAGCTTTTTCTTCATGTCCTCCAACACCCTTTCTTCTCCTCCCCCCACCTTGTTTATCCCCCCCCCCGCTCATCATCCAGCCTGAAGAGGAGTTCTGATGAACTCTGAAGCTTGCTCACTACTTTGCTATGTTTTTGCTGGCCCTAATAAAAGGTATTGCACTTCTGTTGCTTCCAAAAGCATTATAGCAATTAATAGGGATGCTTTTGCACCAGTATCGATTGCCAAGCAAGGGTGCACTCAAAATGTCAAACTAAAGAAAAAGCAGTGAAGCACACCAAATGAATAATTTCAAGATGTCTACCAGGTGACAATCCTTGGCAGAGTGTCCAGGTACAACAGGGCAGGTTATACCCACACTAGCCTCTTTTCCTCCTCCTCCCCCACCTGCCCAGAGCAAGCTTCAACCTGTCCCAACAGGAACTAGCTGGCTTAATGGAGCCAGGAAATCCTTGATCTCCTCAAAAGCTGGCAACAGCAAAGGTGAACTGGCATGAGTAACAAAAGAGTTCTGGGTGTGACACGAACACCTCTGCACTAGGAACAAGAACAAGCTACACTTGCTTCACGAACTGGTAGGTATAGGGACAGGCTCTGATGGAAGAGATGGGGAGGGGAGGATTCAGGGGGAGGTGCCCATCCTGGGTGGCTCAGTGCATCAAGGAAGAGTGGGGACACTTTTGCTGGAGAAAGAGCTTCTCAAGAACTCACCTTCCTTCCTTGAAATAAAGCCACAAGTGCATTTGGACACCCTCGCTGAGCATCTTGCGACCAAATGCACACTTTTGAAACACTCCCAAGCTTGATTCAGGCACTATGTTATACAAATACACAGATATCTGTACACTCATACACGTTGGTGTGTGAAAAACTGTACATGGGTTCATGCTAAAAGTGAACTTGTGCACAGGGCCCTCAAATGCACAGTACAGATAAGTGAACTTCTGTACCTGCATTTAAGATAACATGTGAATAACTGTACTTGTGCAGAGATCCGTCACTGAACACTCATAGGAGTGTTGAACATAACATGTACAGGTGACCCTCGTTGCCCACAGGGGTTCTGTTCTTGCCTACAACCGTGGATAACGAGACCTTGAGTGGATGGGAATGGGGGGGTTAGGTTCCTCGGGGTCAAAAAAAGCAGGGGGGGGGCAGGGAGGAGACAGAAATAAGTGGAATAATGTACCGTGCCATGTTCTCCAGGTGTCCAGCAATCCTCCCCTCAAACCCTAATTCTGCCAATTTTCAAGAAAAAGAATCACGGGGGAAATATTTCCCCCTGAAGAAAACCACAAAATGGTTCAAGTTCAGCAAAATGATGGATGGAAATGACCTCTGAGGTAATCAATAGAGAGGAGAAGTGATCTTGTGGTAGCAAGCATGACTTGTCCCCTTAGCTAAGCAGGGTCCGCCCTGGTTGCATATGAATGGGAGACTAGAAGTGTGAGCACTGGAAGATATTCCCCTCAGGGGATGGAGTTGCTCTGGGAAGAGCAGAAGGCTCCAAGTTCCTTCCCTGGGATCTCCAACATAGGGCTAAGAGAGGTTCCTGCCTGCAATCTTGGAGTAGCCACTGCCCGTCTGTGAAGACAATACTGAGCTAAATAGACCAATGGTCTGACTCAGTATATGGCAGCTTCCTATGTTCCTATGTGATTTCTGGCCACCCAGGAACCACAGATAAGAGGATTTTCACTACTTTTGTATCCATGAATAACGAGCTCACATCTCCATTGCCTGACAGTGGATACACGAAACCATGGGTGTCGAGACCATGGATAACAAAGGCCAACTGTACTCCTGAACACAATTTGTTCCACTAGGGGAAAAACTTCCCCCTTCCATTTCAAACCATTCCTATGACAAATGTTCACCTTAACTACCTGGTTCTCCATTTGTCCTTATTCTTTAATTACCCCAATATAACCCAATATTTATATACCGCAATATTTAATTACCCCAATATTACCCTCACTGGCACTCATTTCTCTCTGCAACTGTTCCAACCCCAGAACTATATGCACTCTGTAACGCAGGCTCCCACAGCACGCTCTGAAGTATTGCTCGATCTTTCAGCACTGACTGTGAACTCCCCTTTTTGATGCAAAATTCTCCCAGGTAGTGTGGAAACACCCAACCAGTGATTTGCAAACTCACTGAGAGTATTTTCTATGGAAACCCACACAGTAAAATTAGCAGGCAAATGGTGTGTGTGTGTGTGTGTGTGTGTGTGTGTGTGTGTGTGTGTGTGTGTGTGAATACATACACAGGGCTAGGGAACACAAGAGTCGAGTTCCAACAATAAATCCTGTGCCAGATGTTCTCTCCTTTCAGCTATACTCACTCAGAGCACAGCTTTAGCCTGGGTTTAGTCCCAGTTTGTTTTAAAAGGGTTTTTCTGATATTACAACGACCTACTTACCTGAAGGTTAAACCATGTGCCTTGGGACATGTATAAGGTTGTTATTATTATTATTATTACATTTATATCCTGCTCTTCCTCCAAGGAGCCCAGAGCAGTGTACTACACACTTGAGTTTCTCCTCACAACAACCCAGTGAAGTAGGTTAGGCTGAGAGAGAAGTGACTGGCCCAGAGTCACCCAGCTCGTTTCATGGCTGAATGGGGATTAGGACTCCCCGGTCCTAGTCCAGCACTCTAACCACTACACCACGCTGAGAGAGGGCCAGTTTATCAAGGTGGTCACTTCAGGCATTGTGCCAGGCACTGAAAACTGTGTCATCACATTTCCGCACCTCACCAGAAATATAGAGACCTCCACACCACTTATGTATAGATAATAAATTGCCTTATCGAGAGAGAGTCAGCACATTGGTCCATCTGCCTTAGTATTATCTACACCAGGGCTGCCCAACTTCGACTCTCCAGCTGTTCCCCCACAACTACAATTCCCATCATCCCCAGGCACAACGGCCAGTGGTAAGGGATGTTGGGAATTGAACTTCATTATGGCATGCTATCCAGGCAGATGGCATTGAGAGAGTAACCACCAGATGAAGAGTCCCTGCCCCGAGGGATTTACAATCCAAAATTCAACACAGGGGAGGCAACTGAGGGAGGAAAGGGAAATGGAATAGAAGACAAAGCAGGGGAAGTATGTGTGCTCAGTTCACTTACGGGTACTTTGGCTTCGTTTCAGAAGGGGATGGCGAGTGAGGGACTGTGTCAAAGGCTTCAGGGAAAGGTGCCATTTTAAAGGAATGGGAGAGAGGTGGGAACATCTGGGGAGCAGCAGCAGGACCACCACCGCCACTTGGCAGGACAATACAGTCAGCCAGCTTACCAAGCAGTTGCAGACGCATTGGTAAAGTTGTATGCAGTTGGCCAAAGCCTCTGAGCATGTACAAAGTGCTTTCAACCACCACTAAGCAACAGCAACGGCTTTTCAGGCAAGCCTGAACCCTGCCACCTCTCGAACAACAAAAGCATCATTTTTCGTGTTTTTCCACAGACACCTACACGTTGGCATTTATTTTCTCTGGGTGGCATATGCCTACCACCCACCCTTTCAATACGAAGACTAAGCGATTCTGCATGAAGCGAGTGGCGGGGAGGCTTTTTATAGCCAGCCATGATGGTGAATGCAGTGAGTAGTCACACACAGCATCGCTCTGGGAGCAGCATCACCCTTGCACGGGGGAAGAAAGATGACACAGAAGTGGGTTGCAGCTAATCAGCATCAGGAATGTCAGAAATGAGCAATGCCACCTTCTTCCCTCAACTCCCCCCCCCTGCAGTGGTATCCCCACCTCACCTCTGAGGGCGGGGCTGTGAGAAAAGGGACTTTCCACCTTCACTACAAGCGTGCAGTGACTTGCATATTTCAGATAAATGAATAATACATTAACTCCAAGGCAGGAAACCGAACCGAACCGGCAGGAGGCCTCAAGGACTCCCCACTCTAAAACCGTGGGTGGTCAAACCCAACCAGAAAGTTTGAAGGACATGTCAGAAACAAGCACACCAGGAGTTTCAGAGCTACAGCTAAATTGTACAGGATCACTCAGGATTTGCATCCCTTTACATAAATATGGTTGCTGAATGGAGTATGCTTTGTGCAAATCACTCTTACGTTTTGACCTATAAGTCTTAGGACACACCTTGGCATATCCAACTCACGTTCTGTTTATCACACTCATTTGCTACCTTTTATCCTATTTATTCTATTTTACCCTCACAACCACCCTAGGACGGAGAAGAGTTGGGGAGGTGAGTTGGTCTGGGGAGAAGAGCTGGTCTTGTGGTAGCAAGCATCAATTGTCCCATTTGCTAAGTAGGGTCTGCCCTGGTTTACATTTGGATGGGAGACAACGTGTGAGCACTGTAACATAGTGTCCTCAGGGGACAGGACCGCGCTCTAGGAAGAGCATTTGCATGCAGAAGGTTCCCAGTTCCCTCCCTGGCAGATAGGGCTGAGATAGGCTCCTGCTTGTAACCTTGGAGAAGCCACTGCCAGTCTGTGTGGAAAATACTGAACTAGAAGAACCAATGGTCTGACTCTGTAAATGGCAGCTCCCTATGTTCCTAGATACCAAAGTCAACCAATGAATTTCAATCCAGGTCTTCCCAGGCTAAGGCCGAATTCTGACTGAGGATCCAACCTGTGGGCTGTATTCAGATTCACTTCAGATTACTGGTGGTGGAGGAACCTCAAATAATGGAATGACACTCTGTGCAAGCAATTCCCTAAATGCAGATAGCCAACATATCAGGGGGAAGACTATGTTACAACCATTCACCCCCTGATTTGCTAGCTTTCGGTGTTCTATAGAGAAGTTACACCATCTTTTTGGTATAGACTCCACAAGCTGTTCTCTCCATTTCTGCCACATGACCAGAGAGAATCCTCACCTACTTGGTGCCAGGCCTCAGAGAGCGCACTCCACTACTCACAGTCAATGAAATGCTTTTTGCCCTTTGCTACCCAAACTTGGAAGCTAACAGTGCTGGAAAGGAGACGGCTTAAAACCTTAAGACGATTTGCTGGACAGATTCAGAGGATTATGCCAGGGGTTCTCAAACTTGGGTCCATTGTTCCCTCTAAGGCATGCGCATGTGCATGTGCCCACAAGTTTGTTTTTTTAATGTCCGCTCAGTTAATTTTAGATCCCGCTCAGGTTGAATCAGGAAGGCCCCGTTCTGAATGCACATGTGCACACACACTGCCTTGAAATGGCCGTTCATAACAAAACTCATTCTGCACGCAGATGGAAAAAAATTAGGGCGAACACTGCTGCTTGGGTCCCCAGATATTATGGGATCACAACTCATTTTCTCCAGCCACAATGGTCAAGGCCCTTGTGGCTGAAGATGGTGGCCATTATTATTATTATTATTATATTATATTATATTTATTTATTTATTTTTACATTTATACCCCACTCCTCCTCCAAGGAGCCCAGAGCAGTGTACTACATACTTTAGTTTCTCTTTCACAACAACCCTGTGAAGTAGGTTAGGCTGAGAAAGAAGTGACTGGCCCAGAGTCACCCAGCAAGTTTCATGGCTGAATGGGGATTTGAACTCGGGTCTCCCCGGTCCTAGTCCGGCACTCTAGCCACTAGCCATTGTGGCTGGGGAAGATGGGAATTGTAGTCCAACAACGTCGCTGGCTTAAGCCACAGTTTGAGAACCCCTTTAAGCCATGGCTTACTAGTATGAGCCTTGGGCTTGTACACTCCTCCCTCCCCTTTGCAACCAAGGAACGGAAATTTGTTGCTTCAGTTCCTTGTTTGAAGCAAATTGTGATTTGTTATGTCTGCACTTGGCAAATCACAATCTATTTGAGCCACAGGTTGTGGGCATACCCCGAGTGGAGATCCTGGCTTGGAAACAGACAGTGGTTAGAACAGACCAGGATTTACAGGCAGAGCAGGAGTTCACTGCTGGATTTGGTATTTTCAAAAAAAGAAAAAAGCGGGGGGTGGGGGAGAGAAGCCATTTTTGTTTCTTTGCACATCAGTGATAGGCAACCTTGGTGCTCCAGCTGTTTTTGAACTACAACTCCCATTCCCCAGCCACTGAAATCTGTCTGGCACCTAGCAGGTAGCAACTTAAGAATGCATAGAACTTCCTGCTCTCCATCTCATTGTAAGACTGTTAAGAACTGCAGACTTTGGCCCATTTTCTCCATGTCTGATGTTGTCCTTGGTCCTAGTAATGGAATTTCTCAGCCTCAGTTCTTTTCCTATTGAACCAATAAGGTTACCTATGATATGTGTGTGTGTGTGTGTGTGTGTGTGTGTGTGTGTGTGTACATACAAACACTGAAAAGTGGGAGTTGGGCATGTTGCTAGCAAGGGAAGAACGAGTGTACACAAATATCCTAATCCCTTTCTTTGTGATTTAGGAACATAGGAAGCTGCCATATACCTAGTCAGACCATAGGTCCATCACACCCAGTATTGTCTTCACAGATAAGTCTCCCCTGCCCTCTCTGGAATTGGGTCATGCCTCTTTGCAGGTGGGGACAGTGAAAAAGTACCTATCTTTCTATCCTATTTATATACTGCCTGATTTATGTGTCTCTGCTCCATTAAATCTGTACATATGGACGTAAGAAGCCACCTTATACTGAGTCAGACTATTGGCCCATCTGGGCCAGTGCTGGCTACACAACAGGGCTGCACAACTCCAGCCCTCCAGCAGTTGGACTACAATTTCCATCATCCTCAGTGGTCAATAGGGATGAGGGGAGTTGTAGTCCAACAGCTGGCGGGCTGGAATCATGCAGCCCTGGTTTACACTGTCTGGCACTGACTCTCAGGGGCTTTAGACAGGGAAAGATCTTGCCCAGGACCTTCTGGAGATGCTGCCCAGGCCTACTACACACACACTTGATCTGAGCCCAAAGGCCGAGAAGCTGCCAAGGCCTGAACCTGGGACCTTCAGCATGCAAACCATGTGCTCCTCTCGGAGCTACGCCCCCTTCCCACCAGCCAGGGGCTCTGTATTCGGAAGGGATCCATATGTTTGTGCAGGGGCGCAGTTGCCACTTGAAGTGCTCCAAGCTGGCCCTCAGAGCCACTCTTGCAAGTCAGGATATCCACCCACAAAGGAAGCCGGGAAGAGCACATCAGAGCTTTCCCCACTCTGACCATCCCGCAAATACTAAAGAGGTCGCAGTAGTTAACCCGCAATTAGGTGTTTTTGGAAACATGTCCTGAGCAACGCTGGATGTGAAAGCAAAAGACGAAAGCATCGTGCATTCGCAAGCTTTTTACCAACTTATCATTCTAGAAATGGTTGCCCTTTTCCTCCCAGCCATATTGGAACAAAGGAAGGGAGACTTGCTGTTTTTGTTTGCTGCCCAAGCAATTTCTAAATGAAATAGTTCCAGGATCTGTACTACAGAGATTCTCCAGTCACCAGCTCTGGCTTCCCAACCACCTCAAAACTGCCAGTAAGTTTGCATGCACAAGCTGTGCCTGCAAGATCAGCAGGAAATGCACAGGGACTCTGCAGAGATGGAGAATCTGACGAGAAACCAGATTCTCTCACTGGTGTCCTTGGTGGCCTCGAATCCAAATAGCTCCTATTGGGTGGGGTCGGGGCGGGAGCCCAGGCTTGATGAAATTCATCTCATGTTGCTTTTCCTGACATACATTCTTTGCATGCATTTTGGGACAGCAGTCAAGAGTGGTATACAGCTATTCAGTTGTTCATTTCCTCATGCATGTGTGTTTTAACTCAGAGGTATCCATAGTCCATCTTTTGATTGAATTAACCCCCAAGCTGGCTTTAAAATCAGAGAGGGAGGGGGAGAGTGCGCATGCACACACATGCGCACAAAATAAGGCACAGCAGAAAAAGATTTGCAAGACGGACAAACAGTTCCATGAAGCATCACAAGAGACCAATTATACCACAGCACAGTCAGAGGGTCTCAAAAGTCTTCTCAGACAAAACAGCCTTTCCCAGACATCTAAAAGCCCCTGGAGAAGCACTCAGGAAAACTCCCTTAGGCAGCACTTCCTTAATTTCGGTGCCCCAGTTGAGAAGGCCTTGTTTCAACTAGCCACTTGCCACACCTCTGACGGAAAGGACACCCTTCAGCCTCTGGGGAAGGGCATCTGAAGAGGAGTTTAGAGTGCAGGGAGGTGCATTTGGAACACCTCCAAGAAACTGGACAGGACATGCACAGGATTATTCACAAATACACATCTCTTAGCCACTTTCCAACACACCTCTTAAGGTTCTCGGCCTGGAAAAACAGTGTGGGAAAGAGTTAGAAAGAGACCTAAAAAGGTAGCACAGCGCGACTTAGAACAGTTGAGGGAGAATGACAGTTGAAGGGCAGAGAAGTCTGGTGAAGGAACAAAGAATTAAAGGGCTTAACTGCTCTTGCATCATCTCTCCACATAACCCAGGAAGTCACTCAGGATGCTTCCAAAGAAAACCCCCCACCCCCCAAAAGCGGGGGTGGCACTGTAGCTCAGCGGTGTGGCTCTGCATGCAGAAGGTCCTGGGTTCAATCATGCATCACCAGGCAGGACTAGGAAAGACCTTGGAAAGCTGCTGCCAGTCGATACAGACCAACGCTGCACACGTTCAGCCCTCCTGCTGTTGTTGGACTGTCACTCCCAGCAGACTAGTGCAGATCATACCAAGCGAGATGGACCAATGGCCGGACTTCCTTAGGCAGCTTCCTAAGTCCCACTAGCTCACCCTGCCTTTCCTTTGCAATCAAAGCTCATGGAAAATAGCAATAGCAATAGCACTTACATTTATATACCGCTTTATAGCCGGAGCTCTCTAAGCGGTTTACAATGATTTAGCATATTGCCCCCAACATTCTGGGTACTCATTTTACCGACCTCGGAAGGATGGAAGGCTGAGTCAACCTTGAGCCCCTTGGTCAGGATCGAACTTGTAACCTTCTGGTTACAGGGCGGCAGTTTTACCACTGCGCCACCAGGGGCTAATGAGAGAAAGGCTTCTGTTGTTTCTCTGCTTGGGGCTCGCCACAACAGGGTTTTGGAACAGAGAGATTCAGGAGAAGATTGACAAAGCCAGAAGAGGTGCAGGAAAAGGCTCATGCCATTGGGAAAGTGTGAATGAAGAATCACGCAGGAGGAGGAAAGGGTGGGTGCTCTCCATCCTCGAGGCCAGCATGTGAAAGGGTATGGGGAATGCATCTCCACCAGTGTTGCCTCTTAACAGGGATTCCCTGTTAGATGTTGTTGACTACAACTCCCCTAATCCCCAAACAAAAGCCACTGCAGCTAGGGATTCTGGGAGTTGTAGTCAACAACATCTGCCTGGGAATCCCTGTTAGAGGGAACACTGATCACCACTTCTGTCCAGAAAGTTCTTTCAGTTTGCAAACAGCTTTATTTGGTTTGCTCCCCTACAACCCTACTAGTTTGCTTTTCTGTCGATGTTCCAGATTGTACGCTCGCTAAGTCAGAAATACTTGTCCAAGGCTACATAGAGAGTTCACAGCAGAGGCAGGATTTGCACCTTGATCTGTCAGATCCAAGACCTCCTCATGTTACAGGAGTGTGGTTATAGGTCTCCCATGGGAGCCTTCATTTCATGCTGCTCCAGGAATGAGGGACTGGATCCTGGGGTGGGGAACAGCTATGTCTATCAGCCTCTGGCAGTGGTTCTTTAGAATGTAAGAACAGCCCTGCTGGATCAGGAACAAGGCCCATCTAGTCCAGCATCCTGTTTCGCACGGTGGCCCACCAGATGCCTCTGGAAGCCACAGGCAGGAGTGGAGGGCATAGCCTCTCTCCTGCTCTTACTCCCCTGCAACTGGTACCCAGAGGCATTATATACCGCTTCTCAACAGAAGTTCCCAAAGTGGTTTACAAAGAGAAATAAAAATATATAAATAAAGATGGCTCCCTGTCCCCAAAGGGCTCACAATCTAAAAAAGAAACATCAGCAACGACCATTGGAGAGATGCTGTGCCGGGGATGGATAGGGCCAGTTTCTCTCCCCCTGCTAAATAAGAAGAATCACCACTTTAAAAATGTGCCTCTTTGCTCACTTAGCAGGGGAACTGCTAACTTGTTATTTCCATAACAACCACAACTTGTTGTTATTTCCTGAACTGCAACCCATCTTTTCATGCATGGGATATTTATCATAAAATGGTTCTGTTGGTCTAGCTGGGAGACTGATTATGATTAAATATATATATACACTGCTTTTCAACCAAAAGCAGTTTATATAGCAAAGATAGGGAAAAAATTTAACACACACAACAAAGTTTACTTCTGAGTAAGCCAGCAACG
Organism: Hemicordylus capensis; assembly: GCF_027244095.1. NCBI lineage: Eukaryota > Metazoa > Chordata > Lepidosauria > Squamata > Cordylidae > Hemicordylus > Hemicordylus capensis. Next base: position 17,379,601 of record NC_069664.1, on the reverse strand, counting down.
GCCGTTGGAGAATCTATGCTGGGCTGAATAGGAACAATTGCTCTCCCTCTGCTAAATATAAAGGAAGTCACCACTTCAAAAGGTGTCTCTTTGCTCTCTTAGCAGGGGTGACGTAGCGATAGCTACACATCGAGCACTTACTGGTGCAAAGATCTCACAAGATCTCCCTTGGATAAGTGGTATGTCCTATTACAGGAATCCGTGAGCAAATTCCAACTGCAAATTTTGCTTAGATGCAAGGCATTCTGTGGGCTTCCCCTGCATTTAGCCACCAATGTCATTTGGCGGCAGTGGACTCTCTAATGCTAACCGAATACTATATTTTCAAAATCAAAATGGGATCTTAGGCCAAAACAGACTCAACTGTGTCCAGGTGGAGCTAAGGAAATCTGAAACCTCAGATGGCATGGGGAGAAGCCAGATGGTATAATCCAAGCTTTGTGTTACATCATTGGATCTGTTAAGTTTGCTTCTTGGATTCTCTCGTTCAGATCCTTTACGCTTTTGTTTGGTGATCATTCGAGCTCTCCCACTCAGAGTATTTAATATTGTCATCGTGGCAGAGGGATGCTTTTTATTTCCCACTTTTAAATTCAATGAAAAATTTCTAAAAGAAGGGTGCGCCATGCAATCGCATCTTTAGTTTAAGTTGCTACACTTTTAAATTAGGTCCCCATTGAGATCTTCCCCAAAAGTTTGTTTCAAGCAATATTATTAATTATCTTTGCATGAATTTTTTATTCATTCTAAAAGCAGGAAATCTATAGGCCCGGTTCAGACATCACACGGAAGCAGGACTAGAACCTTGTCAGTCCAGCTTCAGACTTGGTTATGCCTTGGTCACTTGACTGAGGTTGAGACCTGGACAAGGGTGTGTGTGTGTGCCCATCCTTGTGAGTTCTGCTGAACCTCTCTGCAACTTTCAATGCCATGAAACAGGATTCTAAATAAAGCCTCACAAAACCCAACAGAAATGCTAAACACAGAATTTTGGCTCTAGACAATGTGGCTCTAGAAAGCTAAACCAATTCCTTCTTCCCCCTTATACACTTTGTATCTTTGCAGACAAGTATTTAGCATATTTCAAAAGCCAAGCCAAGGTACAGGCCATCATCCTGCACTGAAAACAAAATAATGGCAACTCGGACCAAGGATGCTCAGCAAACAACGGAAACTCCAACCTGTGCTGGCTACTTGCTCTATTGCAGGCAGCAGCACAATACAAGGAATGCACAGGATCCAGTTGCAGGCTAATATAAGGCTGGCCCTCTGAGCAGGCAGGCAGGCAGGTGCGGCTCTTGGGATAAGAGCTGGTCTTGTAGCAAGCATGAATTGCCCCCTTTGCTAAGCAGGGTCCACCCTGGTTTGCATTTGAATGGGAGACTACATGTGAGCGCTGGAAGATATTCCTCCAGAGGGGGTGGGGCCATAGCTTAGTGCAAGAGCACCTGCCTGCTTGCATGCAGAAGGTTCTAAGTTCCCTCCCTGGCAACATCTCCAAGAAAGACAGGCTGATAGAGACTCCTGCCTGCAACCTCGGAGAAGCCGCTACCAGTCTGCGTACTGAGCTAGATGGACCAAGGGTCAGTGGGAGGCAGCTTCTTCTGTTCCTATGATCTGAGTCCCATAAGAATTCCCAGGGCCCCCAAAGGATGCCCTTCTGCTACCATCTAACACATCTCTGTGCGAGTGAGTAGGAAGCCGAGTGGCAGCTCCCCTATCCACCAGAGAAGCCCGCTCCTTCTTCATAACCCCTTTCAGCAACCTCGAACAGAGAGCAGATACCCTGCAGCATCTTTTGGCCACACACAACCAGCTTCCACGGAACAGGGAAACAAAGTCATGGGTGGTATGAAGCCAGAACAAGAACTGGCGAGCTGAGGAGGAGCAGGAACCGGAGTCTCCCAGGAGGAGCAGCCTGGAAATGCAGCCCTGGGAGTTGGAACCATTTAGACAAGAGCGCTGCAAGCTCAGCCCCGACAGCCACGCCAGTGGCAGGTTTTGACCTTGTTCTTTCTTTTTAGACTGCAAGCCCTTTCGGGACAGGCAGGGGACTGTCCTTTCATTCATTCTGCTCGGCAAACCACTTGGAGAAAGGCATCGTGGCACTGTTGGAAAGTGCTACCTGAGATATTCCTAACCACAACTTCCATGTCTCTTTTGGGGGCGGAGAGGTAAAGAGCCAGCAGCAGCAGCAGCAGCAGCAGCTAGGATACCCAGGCCAGTGCAGAGCCTGATTCGTTCAGCTGGGAGGCAGCTCAGTGTACGCACACAACCCATCCCCCAGCACAAGGAATCCAGAGCGACTCTGACCCAGATTTTCAAAAGCCTCCCAGGCCACAGCTGATCAGATAATGCTCTTCCATGACTGCTCCCAGCCCAGCCTCTCCTCCGCCAAGCCTCTGATCTCTCCACTCATCCGACAACCCCAGCTTCTTCTCCAGCCCCCTTCCTCCCCCACACCGCTGCCAGAGCCGCCGCCTCTGCCATTTCTCCTCTCCCCTTCCCCATTTTACTCTTTGGTTTCAAGCCATTGTGTCGTTTTTGACCGGAGATGGGAGAGTTAATGAGCTAAAAAGCACACAGGCAGCCCAGCCAACACCACTGAACAAGCAATGAGGAGTTAATCCCCACTCTCCAAAAAACAGACCCTATTCCTCAACTGGGGGTGGGGGGGGGAGAAGCCTCCCCCCTCCCCTGCCACAAAGAGAGGACAGCCTTCCTTCAACAACTGCAACAGCAATTTGTTAATTAAGAGTAACTAGCATTCTGCCAGCCACCTAATGGCACAGCGGGGAAGGAACTTGCCTAGGGAGCAAGAGCGATATAGGAAGATGCTGAAAGGCATCATCTCATACTGCGCGGGAGGAGGCAATGGCAAACCCCTCCTGGATTCTACCAAAGACAACCACAGGGCTCTGTGGGCGCCAAGAGTCGACACCGACTCGACAGCACCACTTTACTTTAGTATTCCGCCCCAGTTCCTCCACATAGTCATAATCACATCTGCAGATTTGACACTGTAAAGCAATTTTTCCTGCCATGCAATAGATAAGTGATTAATACTGCAGACTGGAATCCTCCACTTTCCCCAGAAGCATGCACTGAAAGTGTGTGTGTGTGTGTGTGTGGAATCTACCGTTTGACCACTTGCCAGCCAATGCGCTAGGCTGCTTCAACCAGCCTTGCACACAAGTCTACCCCCCCCAAAAAAGTATTACTAACCCCCCACTTGAGCATAATCTGAGGCACACAGAGCTTGACAGGCATTTCAATGCTTGTGGTGAAAGGGCATTTAATTTGTATTAAACGATGACACATTCATGGGAGGTTTAGAAGTTCCTCACAACTCTGGCAATGTCCTACCCTGTACAGGAACACGGGACAGCCCAGTTCCCCAGCAAGGAAGGAGATGGTGGGTGGGGGGTGGTGAAAATATGATTTAATGAGGCAATATTTGCTCAGCCTGGGAATCCCCTGCCTTGGGGCATTCCCACAAGCAAGGGCAGAACCAATCGGGCTTGCTTTGAGAGAAACGTCTCAACACCAAGGGAATATCTGCTGCTCAATTCCAAGAGCAGGTAACAGACACCTTGCACAATATGTGTTTGTTTATATTATATATAAACACACAAACATGTGTGCGTGCGCATGTGCACGTGTGTACATGCCAGGGCTTGACAAATCCCAGGTGTCAGGAAGCCTAGGAATTTAACCATGGTGTCTGCACTAGGATATTCAGAGTCAAGAGTTATTCAATAAAAATATTTATTTGTCCCAGGCAGCCCTTGTTTCTGTTCCAAGTATGTTGCTTATAAACAGGGTAAAAAGAAGCTCAAATATTATTTCTTGTTTACACAGTCAGACAGGTGTTATTGACTGGTTTGTTTTATCCAGACATCAAGTCCTTCCCAAGGACCTGGGATGGCGGAATTTTATTGTCAGTTGTTATAGATATTGTCGCAAAATATAGGCTGATCCCAGTAAAGCTGCTTTTTGTAATTGGCTGATGGTGATTTCTGTGGCCCCTATGGTGTTGAGGTGCTCTTCAAGGTCTTTTGGAACTGCACCCAGGGCGCCAATTACCACTGGGATTATTTTGGTCTTTTTCTGCCACAGCCTTTCCATTTCAATTTGTAGATCTTTGTATTTGGTGATTTTTTCTATTTCTTTTTCTTCTTTTCTGCTATCCCCTGGTATTGCTATGTCGATTATTTTGACTTGATTTATTTATTTATTTATTTATTTATTCAATTCTTGTAACACCTAACTCAGATGGCTCCAGTTGGTTCACATAACTACAAACAGATTTAAAAAAAACCTCCTTAAAAATGATAAATGAAAAACAATTTATATTATTATTTATTAAACCAAACTTCCTCCTACACAGCATCTGTCACTAAGTTCAGTAGTTTTGTTCACTGTCCATTGTCCGGCTTCTGCATTTTGGGGCTGGCTCCTACATCCAGAGGGAAATGGTCAAAGCCCGATAAATGCAAATAAAAGCAGAGATTGCCTCAGGATCACAACATTCACCACAGCTTTCTAAATTAGTACTTTTACTCAAACCACAGGCCATTTCTCACAAATGGGCATTCCAGTGCTCACAAGACACCCAACGAGTAGTTTTGAAATAAGTTGTGTTTACATGCCACTGCCAACATATGTACTCCATGTTAAGGCAGAGTAATTCAGAGGCAAATGAATTGGGAATATGGATATTCCAAATAAGCAATGGAAGAGGAAATGCAGCCCCTTCTGTTCAGTGTTCCTTCTAACAGGGATTCCCAGATGTTGTTGACAACAACTCCCAGAATCCCCAGCTGCAATGGCTTTTGCTTAGGGATTCTGGGAGTTGTGGTCAACAACATCTGGGAATCCCTGTTAGAGGGAACACTGCTTCCAGTCCCGCAATGTCATTACAGCCAAAGCTACCCTGAAAGCCAATTCTTACTTTATTTGTGGTATCTGGTTGGGTTGTCCTGTACATATGCATATGTACACAACGTACACAGGGAGCCAGCGTGGTGTAGTGGTTAGAGTGCTGGACTAGGACCGGGGAGACCCAAGTTCAAATCCCCATTCAGCCATGAAACTAGCTGCTTGACTCTGGGCCAGTCACTTCTCTCTCAGCCTAACCTACTTCACAGGGTTGTCGTGAGGAGAAACCTAAGTATGTAGTACACCGCTCTGAGCTCCTTGGAGGAAGAGCGGGATATAAAATGTAAAATAATAATAATAATAATAATAATGATGCAGATTCGTTGTATTTGTATTCTTCATGTCATTACATCTTGATCTCGCCTTTCCTCCAAGGAGAGCAGGGCAGCAAGCATTTTATCCTCCCAACAAACCTGTGAGGTAGGTTCATCTGACAGCAACCACTGTCTAAGAGATGATTTGAATCCAGATCTCCCCCAGTCTGACACTCCAACCACTACACAGCACTGAAAGGCAGTCGTGGGCAACATTTAGACTAAGTTAGTTGTGATTAAGTCCCATTGAAATGAATGGACTTAAGATCGTCATTACTTAACCTTTCTCATAGATTTCAACAGCGTTGAAACTTGTCAACTTAGTCTAGATGCTGCCGACTGTATCTTTCAGTGCCGTGTTATGCTTAAGAGTGTCAGACCTGGGGGAGACCTAGATTCAAATCCCCTCTTTGCCATAAAGCTCTCTGTGTGACAGTCCTGTGCTCTCACCCTAATCCCCTCAACCTCACAGGGTTGTTGGGTGGATGAAGCATATTCTGCCCTGAGCTCCTTGCAGGGAGGGTTGGATCAAGATTTAATGAAGCGGGGGGGGGGGGGGAAGAGAAGACACATGTTCCCACTTCATATTTGCTAAGAGGTGTGTGCATTTTGTAGGCCATCCCTAACCAGATACCACAAATAAAGTGTGTAACATACGATAAAGCATCTTGATTAAAATCCTGCAGAGGGCAAAGGAGAGACCCTAGCTGTACAGACCTCCCCTCTTCTTGACAGAGAGAAGTATGGTAGAACAAAGACAACCACAGGGCTCTGTGGTTGCCAGGAGTCGACACACTTTACCTTTACCACTGGAAGCATGATAACTAACCACCCAGGGTTTAACCTTCAGTTAAGTGCTTTTCATCATGACTCTGGAAGCATGACCACGCCAGTGCTTCTTGCACAAAGCAGTGGCTGTGCAGTTGAGGAACGGTTGTGCTGATTTTAACCACACCAGCTAATCCTCTCTTTTTTTAGGAGGGATCAGTTGCTGTGGTTAAAATGATCATAATAAAATCAATATTGCAACTGCATAGCTGCCCCTTTACACAAACAACGAATCACAGGAAACAGTGCCCCACGGTTTGCTTTCTTGGCAGCAACCGTGCCACCAGAACAATCGTATGAAACGGGCCTGATTGTATGAACAAAATAAAGAGGGATTCACAAACCTTAGGAGCAAGTTAATTGGGGTTAAGTGATCTTGAGTGTACGCCTGCAGTACAGAGTAGTTATGCATCATCGGCACACCAAGAACATCCTTTGATGGCAACAGAGGGGAAGAGAGAAAAACCCTGACTTTGAAGAGAGTATTGACAAGAGGGTGCTTTTGGAGAAGTGAGGGCAACAGAGAAGGGAAAGCAAAGACAGGGCAACTGAGGGAAGAATTGTCTGCTCTTTCCAAGGCAGTGGAATGGAATCTTTATTACTGTCATCGACCAGACAGAAACACAATGAGTAATAACCTACAACAATTGTGATTCTACCTGCACTTTCTTACAGAACACAATTCAGAATATAACTATGGGTAATACAATCGACACTCATGATTTTACCAATTGCTTCTTTACACAGCTTGCGATGTAACAAAATTTTGCCATCATGACAGAAACATTTTACGGGGGTGGGGGGGGGGGGGAGAGATGGACAGAGGCTGATGGCCTACCTGGGAATTTAGACAAAATAGGTAACAAAAGCGCTGACTGAATATCCCCACAGAACAAACAGTGGCATTTGCAGGGTTGGAAAATGGATGCTTACAAACAGTGGCGCTTTAGTTTCCTTGATCAAAAGGAGGCAAAAACCCTATTAACTCATAATGTTTAATGCACATACATTATAGCCTTTTTCAGATGTTATCAGTAGTGAGGAGACTTTATGGCAGTACAGAATCCGCAAGAAAGCACTCAAAAGCCCCACCTTGCCACTGGCCACAGTTGCTGCGTTTGTCTCCAACGATAACTCTGTAGCCATGGGCAGCTTCCTCCTGTGACTGGAATTCTGGGGCGCCCCAGTATTCTGCATCATAGGAAGCATCTGAACACCAGCACAGCATCTGTCTCTGGAGACAAATACTGCAACTGTGGACAGGAGAGAGATGGGGCCTCTGAGCTCAGCAGCAGAGCAGGACATCAGAGCACACTCTTGGAGATGCTGAACTCATGTACAGGCTCCTCACTTTTCACAAGGTCCGAAGAGGGCTTCTGTGTACAGTGTATGCATGCATAGTTATTGAAACCTTATGTTCAACACACGTACAGTAATACTCTTCCTACAGAACCTTGCATCTGAGGGGGCTTGTGTGCAGGTTTACTTTTAAAATGAAGGTACAGTTATTCACACAAACACATGTACATGTGTATAGACTGTACGCACGTGCAACATACTGAACTGAGCTAGAGTCCGACTGTCTGTCTCTCTCGTACACATATATTATACACACACACCTTCCTTCCCTATCCAGGCATGTACAACATACTACTAGCTACTGCCCTACATCTTAAGGTCGGAAGGCACTGCAACTGGGAACTTCAACACTCTTCGACACTAACCAGACCGAGTTCCCTTCTTCCCGATGCCCCTCAGTAATTGCTCCGCCAATACTGAAGTGGGAGATGTGGACATGCATTCCTGCAGGCTCATAAGCAGCTGCTCACTGCTGATGCTAGATCAATAGGGCTCCCATTTATCTCATCTCCACAAACATACCTTTCTACTCCCACCCCCACCACGCTTTTATATAGCTATTTTTTGGCCAGCATGGTTGCTGACCATGCACATGGCCTCCACACATGCGTGGAGGCCATGTGCGTGCTGGTGCCACGCAGGGGCAGCTGGGGGGGAGGGGTGCTGGCACACGCCGAGAGCAGAGGGAAGCGCCATGAGTAAAGCAATGGCGGTAAGCAGAGGAGGAGGAGGCATGGGCCTGTTCTCCTCCGTGTTAAAGGGGCTTTGGAAGCCCTCCATTTTAAAGGGATTGTGCTACGATTCAGATGCCGAATCATGTTCCAATGTACATCCCCACTATACACACACTGAATGCAATGTGTGAACTGCATGTGCTTACAGATCAGAGCCCTCTCCAGACATTATGTTGTATGAGTGCATACATGCGTTTCTGCTTATGACTGAACCCGCATTCTTTTAAAAAGTGAACCTGGTCCCTCAAATGGATGGTACAGATAGGAAGTGTATTGCTGTACCGGCATTCGACAAAACATGTTAATATCCATGTAGACTCATTGTATGAGTATTGAACATGATGTGCAAATAGAGCTCAGATCAACGAGCACTGGGTATGCGGTTTCCAGCCTCTGCATGCCACGCCTTGAACCCAACATGAGAATAGGGCTTGAAGCCACCATGCAGCTTGGATTATGGACATATTTTGTTTGACTCATTAATTGGATTGATTGATTGATTGATATACCGCCCTTCCAAAATGGCTCAGGGCAGTTAATATTCCCACTTCTCCCCAACTTCCAATTTGAGAGAGGCCCTTGCTTCCACAGTTCCTCCACCCTCAACTTTCTTAATGTCTCCTCCTTGTAAGTAAGAAAATGTGTGATGCTCAAAAGGGGAGAGGGAGTGAGCTGCTAAAGTTAGAGGAGAGCTGGTCTGGTGGTAGCAAGCATATCCTCAGCGCTTTTAACTCTTCCAGACCAATTATATAATGAGTTTCATCCAACATGGTCAATTGCACCAGTGGTCAATCCAACATGTGGAAACATTCAGCATGGTCGACTGCACAAAACAATCTTAGTAATGGAGATGTGGAAGCTTAGTAACAGGCTATCCAGGCAAGTCTGGGCCCAGACTTTATAGGAGGCTTTCTTCCCCAGCTTGGCAAGGAACACAAAACAAGTCTGCAAACAGCTCTGGCATGTATCAGGGACAATTCTCATTCAGATTAAGTGCCTACTGTGCTCACAAGATACACATGTCAAGAAACCAAGCTCCTGTCTGGGTTCCCAATGCATATAAAGTAAAGGTAAAGTTGTGCTGTTGAGTCAGTGTTAACTCCTGGAGACCACAGAGCCCTGTGGTTATCTTTGGTAGAATACAGGAGGGCTTTACCATTGCCATCTCCCACACAGTGTGAGATGATGATGATGATTACATTTATATCCCGCTTTTCCTCCAAGGAGCCCAGAGTGGTGTATTACATACTTGAGTTTCTCTTTCACAACAACCCTGTGAAGTAGGTTAGGTTTAGAGAGAAGTGACTGGCCCAGAGTCACCCAGCAGGTATAATGGCTGAATGGGGATTTGAACTCGGGTCTCCCCAGTCCTAGTCCAGCACTCTAGCCACTACACCATGCTGGCTCTTTCATGATGATGCCTTTCAGTATCTTCCTATATCGCCGCTGCCTGATATAGGTGATGGGAAACATACCAGCAGGGATTCGGACCAGCAACCTTCTGCTTGTTAGTCAAGCATTTCCCCACTGCACCACTTAAGGTGGGCATAACATGCTAGTACAAGAGGCTAACCAGTTTTCACATCAGGACACAACAGAGTAGACAGCATCACTTTCACCACCTATATGGATCCTAGTTACTTGTTAACCAGATATCTGGTTAACACAAACAAAAACTGAATTGGTACAATATGCACACAGCCCTTTCTTATTGAACAACTAGGCCTTTCCATTCTCCGGGTTAAGCTTTTTGGAAAACACTGACCAATTAGATTGAGAGCTGGCTTGTGTGGGTCTAGGTCAGAGCTTCTGAATAATTCAGGGTAAACACAAAACTGAAGAGCAGCATGTTAACGCTGAGTTAAGCGACTGAAGATCACCAACATCAAGGTATGATACTTAGTCACTAGAGTTCTTTAAAAGCAACTCAGCCTGCTCTCACCCCAACATTACATGCAAACATTTGAAGATGTGAACAGAACTGGATGGATGGATCTCTCCATATGGGGAAACTTCATTTCTCAGGGCTCCCAATCCCACCATAGTCTATATGCAAACAACCGTATGCACACAGAGCCCCCTCCTCACACTTTCATATACATGCATTCATTACGGGCAACTTCACACACAGGAGCAGTAAGTAAGTAGAAGAAAACGGCCAGTTTCTGGTCCGTGCATGCTCCGGATACTCCCACCTCTTCCAAGTCATCTGAACCCGATGACTCTGCCACCCGACATTCTCTGCCCAACTTCACATGTTGGTTACAAGTGTTGGGCGAACGTTGGGTGGCCGACACCGACAGGTTCAAATGTCAAAGAAGAGGTGGAGGTACCAGGAGTGTGCGCTCGCTGGGAACTGGAGGGCTCCTTCCACTTACTTGCCACCATTGAGTGTGAAGCCGCTCTATTTATAGTTAACCGTCTCCCAGTCCTTCTTCCAAGGAGCACAGGGAAATATACGAGGTCCTCCCTCTCCTTTTACCCTCATAACAATCCTGAAAGATCGACAAAATCGGAAGATGGTGGCTGGCCCAGGGTCACCCTGTAAGCCATACATACAGGTACTAGTTGAAGCTACAAGGGAAACCTCCTCTTCCCTCCTGGCCCCAGGATTCTGGGCAGGTTTCATCCGAGTTGATGTATGTTTTTTTAAAAAAGTTATCACTTGCTTTTCACGTCCCAAAGCAGCTCACAAGAACAAAATAAAAATACAACCAGACAATAAAATACAAGACCATGCACAAAAACTACAAAGGCTCTAAGCACACTGGATGCAAGGACATTACGGGAGGGGGCGAGCAGATGGTTTGTTTATTCAAGACATTTTGACGCCAGTTTTGGGTCCCAATTAAGAGCCATCACACACACACACACACACACACACACACACACACACACACACACACACACACACACAGTGCTAAGGCAGCTTTCAACAAATTTAAAATTTGATCCAATTACAAGATGGTGAAAAATACAATACAGCGTATAATCCCGACAACAAAATGATGAGCGAAATGACGACTCCGGTGGTAAGTCAGTCAAAAGTATTTTGGATACATTTCAAATCGGAACAAAAGCAAGGAGCAAAGTCGCTGTGAAGCAGAAAGCAGGCAGCTGTCTAGCAGGGGCTGATTAACACTTAGTAAGGAGTGTCTGGAGAGGATGTGGGCTAACACCAGTTAATGTGGAATCTTTGCAGTACATGTAGGGGAAACAAGCACCAGCCAGGCAGAGATTTTCTCTCTTTGACACTAGAAAACTGGGAGTAAGGATGACTGTATTTTGGTCTAGAGCAGGAGTTCCCAACCTGGGGTACTCCAGATGCTGCTGAACTACAACTCCCACAATCCTCAGCTACAATACCTTGTGGCTGGGGATAATGCGAGTTGTAGTTCATCAACATCTGGAGAACCAAAGGTTGGGAATTCCTGCTCTAGAAGAATGCCAACACTGAATATGCACATCAAGTGCATTTCTTCCTGCCACAATGACCATTTTAAACATGCACCTAGGCAGACGAAGCTCACTGTAAGAAAATATACTAGCCATGTTTTGCTACCGAGTGGGAACCTACAAAAAGAATCATAGAGGAGACCAGAGATGTAGGGTGGAAAATTTTCTGCAGAAAACCTCTCCACACTTATTTTTTCCTGTGGAAAGTTTTCCATTTCTAAAAATTGACTGGTCAAACTCCAGTCTAGCACTCTGCACATGTATGTGTGAACGTCCCAGACCACTGCTGAGCTGATGCTCAAGCAGGGGAAAGGGCAATATTCACCATCTTCCCTTCCCTCTGAAGCCCACTGTGTATCACCAGAAGATGTCCCTGAGGGTTGTGTGGTTCTCAGGGACATATTTTGGCAATGAAAGGAGGATTTCAGAGGGGAAGAGAGATGGTGAAAATTGTACTGAGGTCCAGCACTACAGTGAGTCCAGAACTCACATGTGCAATGCTAGTCTTGGTATCTGTCATCATTTCATAAAAGCTCACAATGAATGGATGCCAATGCAACATTATTGCAATATATTGTCAAAGGTTTGACAATTTCAAAGTTATAATTAATGTTTTCAGGTGATTATCCCCAGCAAGTGTGTGTTAGAGCACATATGAGAGCCAGCGTGGTGTAGTGGTTAGACTGCTGGATTACGACTGGGGAAAACCCGAGTTCAAATCCCCATTCAGCCATGAAACTAGTGACTCTGGGCCAATCACTTCTCTCTCAGCCTAGCCTACTTCACAGGGTTGTTGTGAAAGAGAAACTTAAGTATGTAGTACACTGCTCTGGGCTCCTTGGAGGAAGAGCGGGATATATAATGTAATAATGATGATGATGACGACGATGTTTTATTGATTAAGCACTCCAATAAAAATAATGTCTTCCCACCTAAAGCTTTGAATTTCAGCATAACCTTTAAACCACATTAAGTGCTTTAACAGTTAACTAATTTTCCAGCTCCACCCCATAGCATATTTCTGTTCAGCTACTTGAAAAAACTTTGAGATACAGTGTGGGAAATCAATGTGGTAATGTTTTTCCTTTTCACGCCATAAACTGGTCAAATAACTTGCAAAATCAGATCACAATCTATTTAGAGCATCAGCAAAGTTAGCACAGAATCATTTTCTGACCGGGGGTGGGCGGGGTGGAGGGGGTAGTGCATTTGAGAGCAAGTTTGCATGGGAATTTTTTCCAAGGTGGGGGGGGGGGGGCGGAATTCAAAAGCTTGTCCAGAAAAACCACATCTCTGGAGGGAGGCAGAGCAAAGAAATATTTTTCCTCCCTCTACAGCTCTCTCTACACATCCCACCAGGGGTGTAGCTAAGGGAGAGGGGGTCTGTGTTTGCCCCTCTCCTTGGCGGCCCCTTGGAGTAAGGGAGATAATGAAGAAAATGGGGAGGGGTGGAGCTGGGGGGCCGGTGGGTTCTCTGAACCCATCTGCTCAACAGCCTCATGAACTTGCAGGTTGAGCAAGTTTGGGCTTACTGACCAGCCTGCAAGCTGCTGCTAGGAATATTTCTATGGCTACTACTAAGAGCCAGTCCAAATGCACAACCAGATACATGATGCAGCCCTCATGGAACAAGCCACTAGGATGCACCACGAGGGGGGACAGTTCCTTCGACAAGATGTCAAGGAGGAGGCTTGCTAGAAGATGCTCACATGCCGGGAGATTTCAATGTGGGCACAATTTCAAACCAGCAGCCCCCACCTCAAGTCATTCTGAGATTATACAGGCGCATGGGAAAGATGTACTCTGCGAGACAACACATATTTACTAATCATATTTTTATCCCACCCTTCAAAGAAACTCAAGGAGGTATACAAGGACCCTCTTTTTTTATTTAACTCACAACCATGTTTCTCTTTGCTGCCCCGCCCCACCCACTCCAGAAATGTGGTTTTTCTTGAAAATTTTGAATTGGAAAATTTTCTGAGATTCCTCCCACCAGAAAATTTCCCCATGCAAATTTGCCCTCAAATGCACTATTTCCCCCACTCAGGCTAGTAGACCATGATTGCCCCAAGGTCACACGCACCCCCAGTGAGCTTCATGGCTGAATAGGGTTTGATCCAGGTTTCCCCAATCCCAGTCAGAATCCTGATTTGCACCTCAGTCTTTTAGCCCCTATGTTATACCAGCTCTCAGTTTATGAATTCATTATTTCATAAGGTCTAGCCCTTGTATAGTTTACCTGTCTGGTAGAACATCCTTGTTACATAGTAAAGTTGTTGTGCTGTCGAGTTGGTGTCGACTCCTGGCAACCACAGAGCCCTGTGGTTGTCTTGGGTAGAATACAGGAGGGGTTGACCATTGCCTCCTCCCGCGCAGTATGAGATGATGCGTTTCAGCATCTTCCTGTATCGCTGCTGCCCAATAGAGGTGTTTCCCATAGTCTGGGAAATATACCAGTGGGGATTTGAACTGGCAACCTCTGGCTTGCTAGTCAGGTCATTTCCCCACTGCGCTTGTTAGGTGGCTTGTTACATAGGTAGCCACCTTAAATCAAGTCAAGTCAGACTTGATTTTTTTTGCAAACAATCACAAAGCAAGAAAAGAACTGCTGGGAATCACTGTTCTAAAAAATAATAATGCTAAATATCAGAAGACAGATATTTGTGTGCACAAATGTTTAACCCAGAAGATACCCCTGCTAACTGAGCAAAGAGACATCTTTTTAAAGTGGCGATTCTCTTTATTTAGCGGGGGGGAGAACAACTGGCCCCATCCATCCCCAGCACAGCATCCCTCCAGTGGCTGTTGCTGGTGTCTATCTTATGTTTCTTTTCTTTTTTTAAGACTGTGAGCCCTTTGGGGGCAGGGAGCCATTTATTTATTTGCTTCTGTGTAAACCACTTTGGAGACTTTTGTTGAAAAGCGGTATATACATATTCATTGTATATCTACGGTAATACCCTGGCTTACATGGCAAAGAGGCACCTTTTAATGTGGTGATTCTCTTTATTTAGCAGGGGGAGAGTAACGGGCCCTATCCACCCCAGCACAGTAGTTCCAGTGACTGTTGCTGGTGTCTGTCTTATGTTTCTTTTAGATTGTGAGCCCTCTGGGGACAGGGATCCTTCTTATTTCTCTGTGTAAACTGCCCTGAACCATTTTTGGAAGGGCGGTATAGAAATCAAATTAATAATAATAACAACAACAACCACCCCTGGGGGGAGTTTTATTACAAAGATAAGTTATATTTGGTATTTGAACAGGCAGATCTTTCAAATCAAAAGGGGCCAAATTCCTGCCCGATCCCGGTCAGTTCTTTGTGGCAGTGGTCCCTCACAGATCAGTCAGCATTCATCTTCAGACAAATGTCAGCTTCTCCATGAGTGGCATGTTGCCACAAAAGACTTATGGGGCCAGGTGGGTCTTTCAGCCCCATTTCAGACACTGTAGCCACCTAACGGCACAGTGGGGAAGTAACTTGCCTAGGGAGCAAGAACCTGCCGGTTCAAATCCCTGCTGGTATGTTTCCCAGACTATGGGAAACACCATATCAGGCAGCAGCAATACAGGAAGATGCTGAAAGGCATCATCTCATACTGTGTGGGAGATGGCAATGGTAACCCTCTCCTGTATTCTACCAAAGACAACCACAGGGCTCTGGGGTCACCAAGCATCAACACTGACTCAACAGCACAACTTTACCTTTACTCACAAACAGCGTTTTTGTATAATGAGTGAAGAGGGCTTGACTCAGAGCAGTCTCGTGGCAGGAAACCCTTAGAATGTCATGACACTCTTAACCTTTACCACCAACAGCTATCAATCTAGCCATGGACTTCCCCACACCAGCAACAGCTTCCTCAACCCAACATAAGCAAAGGGATAGGAACATAGGCAGCTGCCATATATTGAGTCAGACCGTATGTCTATTTCACTCAGTACTGTCTACACAGACTGGCAGTGGCTTCTCCAAGGTTGCAGGCAGGAATCTCTCTCAGTCCTATACTGGAGATGCTGCCAGGGAGGAATCTTGCAACCTAGATGCTCTTCCCAGAGCAGCTCCATCCCCTGAGGGGAATATCTGACAGTGCTCACACATCAAGTTTCCCATATGCAACCGGGGCAGACCCTGCTTAGCTAAGGGGACAAGTCATGCTTGCTACCACCAGACCAGCTCTTTCCCCTATATATGGCAACATACAAAGAAACTCAAGATCTATCCACTACCTAAACTTCAGCCATGTACAACTGCTTTGCTATCACAGGAAATGTTCTGAAGAAACATGATGGTTACATACTTGTCATGCTGAGAGTTACCTTCAATATTGGAGAAGGGCCGTGGCGCAGTGGAAGAGACCCTGCTTTGCATGAAGAAGGTCCCGGGTTCAATCTCCGGCATCTCCGGGTAGGGCGGGGAAAGACTCCTGGCGAGATGCTGCCAGTCAGTGTAGACAATCCTGAGTTGATAGACCAATGGTTTGACTCATTATAAGGCAGCTACCTATGCAGCAAGGATGCTCTACCAGAGAAGTAAACTAGACAAGGGCCTAGGCCACACCAAGCAATGAAGAATTTATCAAGGGAGAGAAGGTGTAAAGTAGGGGCTGAGAAGAGTGGCTTCAAATCTTGCCTGGGCCTATTAAATCACTAGGTAGCCTTTCTGCCTCAACTCCCCAGCTGCTATATGGGGACAAAAGGTGCAAGGTTGTTGTAACGAATACAGCAAGAAAATACACATGGAGCACTCTGCACACTCAAAAAGCACTACACAACTACGAAGCAGGGATATTATTGTGCAGTTATCTATGAACACACAGATACGGAAGCAAGTGGTTAAAAAAACCATTTACATAATGAACTAGCACAGCAGAGAACAAGAGTTCTAATCCAGCCTACTCCCTACATGCTAGTTTTCTACTTCTAAGCAGTTTGTTTTTTGTTTTAATTATAAAGGGAGCATGAAAATAAAAGTCTCCCTCTGGAGTCCGGAATGGCTCCTGTCCTTTCTCTCTTTCCATGTCAAAGCCTTCTGTGCCAGGCATCAGACAACAGCAGCCCAGCCACACAGCAACTCATTTTCAGGGCTTCTGAAATCTGAACAGTAGGCTTCCAGGTTTGGAATTAACCAACTGGGCATGTTATATATTCAACATTTAAAATCATCATCATCATGAAAATATTTAAACCCCACCCCTCCAGTACACTACTGCTCGGGGTGGCTCACAACATTAATAAAATAAATATAAAATAAATGGGAGTATCTATTTTATTAATATTGATGTATAACAACATCCACAGCCACCGAATGGTGCAGCGGGGAAATGCTTGGCTAACAAGCAGAAGGTTGCCAGTTCGAATCCCCCCTGGTATGTTTCCCAGACTATGGGGACATCTATATCGGGCAGCAGCAATATAAGAAGCTGCTGAAAGGCATCATCTCACACCCAGCAGTACAGTACTAGGCAGGGACAAAAAGTCAGGCGCTGGGGGTGGAGTGGGGTTTGCAACACTTTCTGCTCATCCCTCCCTCCCCACACCTTCCCTGTGCAGCCCACCAGAACATCCACTGCTCTCACCTTCCCAATCTGCGGACAGCTCCTGCTGCAGAACCTTTGACCTCCAGGAGCACCCATCAAAAGCCCGCCCAAATTATATAAAACCAGCAGGCGGCGGACTCAGTGCTTCACCTAGTTACCTAGTGAACTATTTAAGGACTCCCATACAACCAGCAGTCTCCCGAAGGCAGTGGGTCCAGCAGCACCACACCCAGTGTGGGATGTAAAGGAGAGGGACAGCCCCATCCATCTGTGTCTTGGGAAACAGAGGACAGCCGAGAGTGCAGAGCAACCTGCTTTTACCGGACTGACGCAAGTGGGCTTTGCTGTGTTACCTAAGCACGTCCTAATACCCGACACGGAGAGGTGTCAACTCGCAGGGAAAGGCACGTTGCATTGGCTTACAAGCCCTTTCTCTGTGCCAGGGCTGCACCTATGGAAGACACGCCGTGGACTCAAGCGAAAGCCAGCGTAGTCCATCTGTTAACAGGGCAAAAATCACACACCCCGCGATTCCTAGGGAGAACTTTTAATTTCTGAAATCAAAAGGATGAGGTGTGCCTAGTTCTCTCTGGATGGCATCACAAGTTTTTAAACGTGCTAAAGAGCTCCACTCCTCCTTCATAGTGTGTGTGACATGAAATAAAACATATTTAGAGGACACAGAGGAAAAATCTCTCTTAATGACTAAACAGTATATATTTTTAATACAAAAATAAGTGTTGGGATACAGTGTTCCCTCTAAGGCATGCGCATGTGACCGCACTCACAGGTTTTTTTATTTTACTTTACATATTTTACATTTTATATTTTATTTTACTTTACATATTTTTAGACCGCCCAAAACTTATGTGTCTGGGCGGTTTACAACAAGATAAACACAACATTAAAACAAAAAATTTTAAAACAATCTTTAAAACAATATTCTAAAACAACATTAAAAACAATCAAAACAATGTCAGTTAAAAGCCTGGGTGGTTTTTTTGATGTCTGCTCAGTTAATTTTAGATCCCGCTCAGGTTGAATCAAGAAGGTCCCCCTCTGAATAAACATGCACACACACTGCCTTGAGACTGCAGCCCAGAACCAAACTCATTCTGCACACAGATGAAAAGAATTAGACAGAACACGGGTGGGATTGGGTTGAAGTCTAGGTGAAGTCTAGCTCAGTAGTGGAGCATCAGCTTTGCATGCAGAGGGTCCCAGCTTCAATCCAGTCAGTGCAGACAATACTGAGCTAGATGGACCAAGGATCTGACTCCGTATAAGGCAGCATTGCACCTTCCTATGTAAGTGGCCTTATACCAAGTGGTATATGAACTAGTCAGTTCAGCCCTGAGAGCACTCTTCCAAGGACTCAGGCAGAGATCTTCCCAGCCCTGAAATCCGGGATCCTTTTAACAAAAGATGCTGGAAATGAAACTGCATGCAAAACATGTGTTTGGCCTACAAGCTGCGAACCCTCACATTCCCATGAGCTGCCTCAAGAGCTGCCACCGATTAGGAGTGTTCTGTGGAAAGCATCCCAACAGCCCAGGGGGCAAGGTCCAAAGTCTCATAGGAGCGGAGACCTAGTTAGGTCAGAAGTTGGTGGGCGCTGCCAAGACAGTCAGACAAACGCATCCTGACCTGAAAGAATGTGCCAGAACAGTTGTGCATTCCGCTGGCTTACACTCGTATTGTACATAGGTACTTAACATTCCGATAAGTGGAATAAAGGAAGAAGGAAAATGAACATCCTAAGCCTTCGAGTCATGGTCAACTAAAGCTCATTCCCAGAGTAAACTGAAATGAGAGCTTACTCTTGGCATATACAAAGAGAAAAACTAATGTAGCCATGACATACATGTGCAGGTGAAGTCTCCTTTACAAGGCAGAGAGGTAGCTGGGGAGGGAAATCATCACAGGTACTTTGTCGCACAAGTGCCTGCAAATGGATGTTTAGGTCAGAGAGGAGAGCTGGTCTTGTGGTAGCAAGCATGACTTCTCCCCTTAGCTAAGCAGGGTCTGCCCTCGTTGCCTAGGAATGGGAGACTAGAAGATCTCCCCCTTCGGGGATGAAGCCACTCTGGGAAGAGCATCTAAGTTCCAAGTTCCCTCCCTGGCAGCATCTCCGAGATAGAGATAGTCAGACCATTGGTCTATCAAGCTCAGTATTGTCTTCACAGACTGGCAGTGGCTTCTCCAAGGTTGCAGGCAGGAATCTCTCGCAGGGCTTAGATCAGTGATTCTCAAACTTGGGTCCTCAGGTGTTATTGGACTTCAACTCCCATAATCCCCAACCAAAGGCCACTGAGGCTGGGGATTATGGGAGTTGAAGTCCAATAACACCTGAGGACCCAAGTTTGAGAATCCCTGGCTTAGATGGACTTCATAGAAACATAGGAAGGTAGATAGACCAATGGTCCGACTCGGTATATGGCAGCTTCCTATGTCTCAGACTGCAACCTTACACACACTTTGGCAGGAGAAAGGCCCCCGGAGACAAAGAATTGTGCAGTACATTAGCCATATTCAGACATTACTTTCAGCACTCGTATGAGTTTGAAGTATACACAGGTACAGATCTGTATACAGGCCCAGTTATTCAGATGTTATGTTGAACCTGGAGACTGCTACCCAGGTACCTCCGCTATCCAGGAGCACTTCTAAAATCAATACAAGTAGAGTCATTCACATGTACAAGTGTACAGACATCTGTACACTCATACAACATAATGTCTGAATAGGTGTTTAATGTTCTGCAGGGCTAGTGTCTAAAACTTTAAATTGTTTCCTGGGAAACTGGATGCTGGCAGCAAGGAATTTTTCTTGCTTAGCAGGTGGCATTCTCAAAATTTGGAGTATTTAACTAGTAAAAGTAAGAGTTTAGATTTAAAGTGTTACAAATAAGGCACCCATTTGGGCCTCCTGGAATTACCTTAATGTTGCATCATATCCAGGACTCCTCCCTTTTTCTTCAGTTATCTGTAGTAACTACCACCTACTGGCTCTGTACTCACAATCTCTAACATAGCCAAGTATCAGACTACACCTAAAAGGGCATGTTGGAAAAGCCGGAAAAAACAAAAGGTACTCCTTTTGCCACCATTTTAACCACCCTGACTTAAGGTTACCGAACTTGCCAGCATAGGCTAGGATTGCAGTTTTTATCTGGTCCTTCAAAGGCCATTTGATCTGCAGCAATTAGGCAGTGATTTGCTTATCCTTATGCTATGATAAAAGCTTTGCCTGCTGATTTCTGCATATTAAGCCTGTGTTAGGAGAGGAGCAGGTCAGATATTTGCTTTTCTGGTCATATGGCAAACCTAGCCACAACCAAAGTAGCTTCCTTCCCCAGCCCACCCTTCTCTTTACCTTTAACACCTGTCTAATGCACATACATTTATTTAACAGATCCAAGTTTCCCCACTGTTTCTTGTTTCCATTTAAAGACAAGTTTCACCTACTAAATTACTATGTGTTAAATTGCTGCTAAAAGCACAGCAGACAGTGGAAGAAGGCAAGGGGAGGAGAGCTGGTATTGTGGTAGCAAGCATGAATCATCCTCTTTGCTAAGCAGGGTCTGCCCAGGTTTGCATTTGGATGGGAGACTACATGTGTGAGCACTGCACAATATTCCCCTTAGGGGGTGGGGCCAATTTGAGAAGAGCACCTGCCTAATTGCAAGCAGAAGGTTCCAAGTTCCCTCCCTGGCATCTCCAGATAGGGCTGAGAGAGACTCCTGTCTGAAACCTTCGAGAAGCTGCTGCCAGACTGTGTAGACAATACTGAGCTAGAGAGATCAATGGTCTGACTTGGTAGGAGACAGCTTCCTATGAAAACTTAAAATTCCTCTGGTAAGCAATCTGTTCCCAAACATTGATAGCAGGCTGATTCCAGGATGATAAATTTTGCAATGGGAACAACTCTCGTTGAGGGATTTTGCCTTTTAAATCCATATCCCAGAGACTTGCATTCTGGGCAGTATACAAAGATGTCAAATAAAGTAAATAAAAGGGGGGGGAGGCCATGTGGTGGTGGTGGTATATCCCACAATTTTCTCTACATTGAGTGCAAAATGAGGCCCAAATGTCTGATAACCCTAGACAAAGGTAACTGAATCCATCCTGCTGTGGTTGCTAAGATGTTTACTGGCTTGTGTCTTCAGGAGCAGTTGGATCCACAAAGATGCTTATCTCAGTGCCATGAGAAGTGTCACCTGTTGATTCTACAGGTTAAGACAACTGTGTTTAGGTTAGAAGCAGGCTAGGACATTTCCTCTGGTCAGCTGACAACCTGATGTAAGGATGTACTGCTTCTCTACCTCATCATACTCCAGAATGATGCAAGCCCATTAATTAGATAGTATTTTCCCCACAAGGAGAAAGCCAGATGAATAAGCACCATGAATGTTCTCAAAGCACCATGCCACATGATCAGCAGACTACATTTAGCAGATGAATGATCAAAAGGCTGGATTGCTTTCTCTCTAAACAAACTCCCTCTGCACTACTAAAATAGCATTTCAGAGACAAGACTAGTCTTCTACAGAGAAAGCACTAAAATATGCTCTAATCTGAAGTGGTCCCGTCCAAACACAACAGACCTGTCATGTAAGACGGCAGCTTGGGTTTTAAGCCCTGTACAACTATGAGAGGTGATACCTTCTCTCTGCCCTGAGTGCTTTGCAAATTAATCGCCAGATTTGCTGCCATTGTACACTATTACTGCACAGCCTGGCATGGGTTTGGAGAGATCTAACAGAGGGTGCGATCCAAAGCACTGTTACCAGGGAGTAAACCTTATTTAATTTCGTGGAAATTACTTCTGAGTAATTGTGTTCAGAAGCATGCTGAGACTTAAATACCATAAGAATATTAGAAATAAAGAGTAAATTCCTTACACTACAGTTCAGTCCATGTCCACTTAAGTAATTTAATCAGACCCTGCTGATTACAGAGCCTTTACATTGGTCACCCTGAGGCTGTGGAATGATCTCCTCATTTGTTCCTCTTCTTGCTCGCTATTGGAAGGGGTTGCTATGCACATCTTTTTCATTTAGCCTTTGGCTGCTGCCTAATTTATTTAGCCTTTTCAAAAGCAACACTGTGATCTATTTCAATCATTTCCCTGCCACCAGAAAAGATAACAAACAACATGTTTTCCCCTTGTAGTATTTCTTCATTGGTTACAGCGCTTCTAGAGAAGGCATAAAAACACTGAACTTCCAGCAAATTTCTTGGACAGACTCGTTATCTATAATTTAATCAGCATGGCTGCCCTCACTTCATTTGTCCTCAAAACAGTAAAGTTAATCAGGTAGTCAAATACATCTTATGGAGTCAGTTTTGTTTTGTTTCGGTTCTAAGCACTTATGCCTGAAGAACCTGCAAGTCGATTTAGTTCAGCGAAATCATGATCACTTACTCTTAGATAATTCCTACACCCTGCTAGAGTCAATACGAAGAGAAACTGGCAAGACAGGAGTTATGACCACAGTTTCACACACTCAGCTAAGGCCATTAACTTTCCCCCAGTTCCTTATTTTTCAGTGATTACAATACCAAAGACATAAATAAAATTAGAAACATAAATAAAAATTAGAAACACAAATCATTAATGTTTACTTGTTCTCATTCATTCAGGGCTGGTTTTGATCTGCCCCCCCCCCTTGCAAATGTTGAATGTAGATTATTCCTTTGCCACCATCTCCTCCACATCTTGCTTTATTATCCAGCCTGATGAAGAGTTCTGGAGAGCTCAAAAGCTTGCTGCTTAAGATTGTGATACATTCTGGAGCAAAACATGTGAGAAAACTACAAAGTGCTGGTTATTACCTATAACGCCCTTAATGCCTTGGATCCAGGGTTTTTAAGAGAACACCTTCGTTTTCATGAATGCTGCCACCTATTAAGATCATCTGAGGAGGTTGGGGACTCAGGACTGGACCTTCCCTATGGCTGCCCTGGGGCTTTGGAATGAACTCCCTGTCCAACTAAGAGATTCTCCATCTCCGGCTACTTTTAAACAAGACCCTCAGGACACACCTGTTCTCTCAGGCTTTTAATTAAAACCATTTAAACTGTCTTAATTGCCGTTTTTATCTCGTAAAACTGTCCCCCCTCCATTTTTATATTCATTGTATTTTACAACTATGTACACTGCCTAAAGATGTATAGGCAGAATAAATCTAGAAACGTATTTTAGAAATGCCTAAAAAAACAAATTTTGGCTGGTCCTAATCTTCAGCAATGCTTCAGTATTGAGGAAGCCTTTGGCATAGGGTCTGGGCATTGTTCCAGGTGGAAATTACCTTGGTATTATCAGAGGGTTAGTGCATTAAAAAAAAACATCTTTTTCTTATTTTTCCAACAAGATAACATAAATAGGAAAGGAACATAGAAAAAGAAGAAAGATAAAAGTAACTTTACAGTTAGGGTTGGTGCATTTTGAAGAGGCTATGATGGAACTATATGGTCACCATCTTCACGTGAGCATGTACATGTACACACACACACACACACACACACACACACACACACACACTCTTTCCTAGAGGCCCCTGAAAGGACCTTTAGAGAAACAGGGGTCTTTGACCAAAACCTCCTTTGCAGATGGGTAAAGGTAAAGTGTGCCGACTCGTGGCGACCACAGAGCCCTGTGGCTATCTTTGGTAGAATCCAGGAGGGGTTTCCCATTGCCATCTCCCACGCAGTGTGAGATGATGCCTTTCAGCATCTTCCTATATCACTGCTGCCCGATACAGGTGTTTCCCATAGTCTGAGAAACATACCAGCGAGGATTCGAACTGGCAACCTCTGGCTGGCTAGTCAAGTCATTCCCCACTGCGCCATTAGGTGGCTTTGCAGATGGGACTGGAGAGAAGATGCAACAGAAGGAACCCTCTCAACCAAGAGAGTCCTGCAGTCACCCCACAGACAATGGACCCAGGGGATCAGGAACTGGAAGTGAGGCCCCTTCCACCACACAATCAATCCATGCTACACGGGTAATTATCCAGCAGCACCAACTGATACTCAATCCAAATGCTTTCAGCTCAAATTTCCCATCAAAGCTCCACAGGGCTGAGAATCCCCATTCATGCAGGTTCGTAACTCCAATGAACAACATCAAGTGATGACTCGCTCGCATGAAGCCGCCTTCACAGATCAGACACCACAAGAGAGTGGCTTTTTCCTCTCATTTCTCATCAAAAGCAATACTCTTCAGTGAAAGCAGTTCATACCTTCAACTACACATCACTGAGCGATAACATACACGCATGTCTGAATCAGCCCATCCCAGACACCGGAGTAAAAATCAGGTGGGGAGAAGCAGTATCCATTCCACATATTTATTCAGAAGCACATCCCACTCTGTTCAATGGAACTTACTCCCAAGGAAGTGTGCACAGGCTTGTAGCATTACGGCACAATCCGACACTCTAAAAAACAAACAAAAACCCTAACCAACAACAAGTACACTGTTTGAGTGGCATAGGATTGGACAGAGGCCCCGTTCTGCCAGAGGAACTTCAGATACTTTGCTGTTGCTGCTGCTCAGTGGGAGTGCGCCGATATGCCAGCATCTCTGCCCCACTGACACAACTCTACTGATGGAAGGCCCAAAATGGGGTGGGGACATGTCATGGGCAGGATTGGGAGGAACTGGTCTCTGCCAAATCCTGCACCCACTCCAGAACACAGTCACCACATCCCCAACAACGGCGTACCATTATACCACCTCTGGAGGTGGGTCCAGATTTGTCCCCAGATGTTGTTGGACTACAACTCCCATCACCATCAGCCACAATTAGGGATGTGCACAAACTGAGGTTCATGCACAGGTTCGGAGCCGAACCCGTTCCAACAATGTCCGAATCAGTTCGGCAGCACTGGGAGGGGCAGGATCTTTTAAAAGGAGAAGAGCAGGTCTTTACTTTCTCTCCATTTTCTTACTAATGCTATTAATTGTTCTTAACTGTTAATCTGGTCTGTGACCGCAATAAACTTACTACTACTACTCTCTCTCCGCTGCCACACTCTACAGCAGACCGAGGGCACAGCGTAATGGCTCTAATGCTGCACATCATGTCGGCCACTGTGCTCAGGCAGGCGGGGGGGGGGGGCTCCAGAAACAGCCACCCCAACAGGGGATGCAAAGACAGGACATCCCACCCAGGAAAGAAGAAACCTCAGGCCTCCAAAGTGTGGGAAGGTGCCACTTTGGCCCTCCAGCTGTTGGACTACAACTCCCATCATCCTCAGTGGCCATCAGTCAGGGATTATGGGAGCTGCAGTCCAACAGCAGCGGGAAGGCTGTGAAGTATAAATGCAACAGGTGTTTCTTAAGTCTCTTCCCTCCACTTCACCTGCAATATTATCAGTTGCGTCTTGCGTAAACTATGTTGGCTAACCTTTCCTCCTTCCCTCCCCTGGCAGTTAATAGCAGAGCCTCCCACACAGGGGAAATATGCTCTCTCTGGCTCTCTCTCTCTCTCTCTCTGCAGATGCCAGCAGTCCACTCCAACCTTTGCAACTGCTGGTCAAAGGCTCAAGGGTCCTTTTGTTTTGCTGGGCTGCAGCCTAGCCTGATGGAGCAAAACCGGCACCGCACACAGAGTTCCACTGCAGCTCCCCAGGCGGGCAGGGCGAGGGAGGTATTGTCCGTCTCTGCACTGCAAGACCAGACTGGAACAAGGGCACCGCCCAGACACGCCGGTGGCACCACTTTCCCTCCATCACTCGCTTACTAACACCGTCCAGACACACAGCTCAAGACACCATGCGTCCCAGTGGAGGACCTTGCTCTGAGACTCCTTGCTCTCCACAGGCAGCTCTCCAACAGGGGCAGAGCAGGATTCTCCATACACCCAGACCACAAGGGAAGCCCACAGTATGCCCAGCAGCAGCAGCAGCAGCAGCAGCAGCAACCAGTGTGTTTTCAGCCCATTCTCTGTGGGGTTGTCACGTCCTTCTCCCTCTGTCAGAACACTAGAACCAGGGATCACCCCATGAAACTGAAGGTCGGGAAGTTTAGGACCAACAAGAAGAGGAACTTTTTCACACTGCGCATAAATTATGGAATTCTTTGCCATGGGGTGTGGTGATGGCCACCAGCTTGGCCGGTGTTAAAAGGGGTTTAGACAAATGCATGGAAGACCAGTCTATTAATGGCTGGTGTCTCTAGGCCACCTCCAGTCTCAGAGGCACGATGCCTCTCAATCCCATTTGCAGGGGAGTAACAGCAGGAGAGAAGGCATGCCTCTTGCCTGTGGATCCCCAAAGACATCTAATGGGCCATTCTGTGAAACAGGATGCTGGACTAGATGGGCCTTGGGCCTGATCCAGCAGGGTTGTTCTTACTTATTCTATAGAGGTCCCGGTCCCTGTCCCCTCTAACAGGGATTCCCAGATGTTGTTGACTACAACTCCCAGAATCCCCAGCCAGACGCCATTGCAGCTGGGAGTTGTAGTGAACAACATCTGGAAATCCCAGTTAGAGGGAACCGTGGCTCTTGCTGCTTTGTGGATATACATAAGAGGTGCAGCCAGACCCAATCGACACCTGCCTCTCGGTTGTGCAATTTTCAAAGGCACAGGAGTCTTGCTGGGGGAAGATGGTGGACAACTCCGCTCCTGTGCCTTTCTCTCAGGCCCTGCACCGTCTCCGATGCTTTTCTTCTTCGATGAAGAAAAGCTTTCACTTTGCCACAGCTGTTGCCACTTGTTCCTAGGGATTAGCCGACAGGGATCCCTTCCCCCCGCCCTAGTGGTTCATTACCTCAGCCGGCCTCAGGACTGGACTCTGAAGGAGAAAGTGGCAGGGACCTCTTTGCTAACAGGCTTCAGCCCCTTCCTCCCACTCTGTGTCTGAGTCCACAACCCCTTTGGTGGAGAACAGGCTCCTCAAATCACCACGAGTGAGGAAGCAGGACAGATGGCTTATAATGAGGCTATTAGCAGCGCATGTGTGAATGGTATAAAGCAGGGCTTGACAAATCCCAGGTGCCAGGGAGCCATGGCACCTAGAAATTTAACTTTGGCGCCTAGACTAGGATATTCAGAGGCAGAGTTATTTAATAATCTCTTTGTCTCAGGCAGCCCTGTGACTTGTAAAGAGGACAAAGAGAAGCCTACTGACCACTATGTCCGTCATCAAGCCTGGTAATTGGACAGGCAAAACTGGTCACACAAATGGCCTCTGAGCACGCACAGAGATCACAAAAATGGCTTCCATGTATGCACGGAGGCTGGAACCAGGCTGCTGCCAGCCTGTGCTGCTGGGGGGTGGGTGGGAGCGCTGGCAGGGTTTAGATGAGCCGCCTTGCCACTGCCACGGCAGCCAGTAAGGTGCCCTCTCGCTGCTTTCCTGGTCACCCTTAGAAGACTTTTAAAGGATCCCCCCAACTCTTTACTTGTAAAGAGAATCCTCACCCAATTCCCCTTTACAAGCATAACCCTTAAACCAGGTTGAACTGGTCCATATCAGACCAGGCCCAGTCCGGCTCAAACAAAAACCGGCAGCCTTTTTTTTTAGTCTGGTCTGGTTCAAGTTTGAACTGGTCAAAGCAGGCTGGTTCAAATCAAACCCAGTTCTGCACACCCCTAGTCTGGGGTCCATTGTCTGGCTCCTAAGTGTTTTGGGGCTGGGTCCTAGATTTAAAAAAAAAGAAAAGAAAAGAAAACTGCCAAAGCCTGATATAAGGCAATCCAAACCCCAGAGAGCTGGGCTTCCTGTCAGCTCCCTGTTTCTGCCATCTTGCTGTTTGTGCCACAGTGGTGCTCATGCAGTTGAAGGTGCTGTCGAGTCATGTCTGGAGTGTGTGTATGTGTATATAAATAGATAGGAGATATATATATATATATATATAGAGAGAGAGAGAGAGAGAGAGAGAGAGAGCGCGCGCAAGGGTACACAACTTCAATCATCCAGCTGCTTTTGGACTACAAATCCCATGACCTCCAGCCGCAGGGGCCAAAAGCCAGGTATGATGGGAATTGTAGACCAATGTCTGCAGGAGGACCAAAGTCCTGCAGCCCTAGTATAGCGAGATGGGATGATGCTGTGGAGGCATCTCCACGTCACCAAGTGAACTGGTTCCTTCCATGCCTGATCCATGTGGGTGCATTGCTGGCACATTGCCCTGTAACCGGCGCACAGGACCATGTTGCCAGGGAGGCTGTAAGCAATGGCTGGTGGAGATATGCCTTTCTGGGGCTTTTGGCCGCTCTGGTTTCCTCCTCCTATCCCGTGCTTGGCAAATATAGGAATCCGACTATGTCACACAGATGTTGGTGTCACTACATTGTAGAATTACTCTGCGAGGATCCCAGTGTGGGTCACTTGGATGATAGCACCACTGATGAAGAAACATCTTAAAAAACAGAGACGGGCAGAGCAGTCATGCAAATTAAGTCATGCAAATTAAGACTCATAATTTTATTTATTTATTTATTTATTACATTTATATCCCTTTAATATACACCCTTTCACATGGTTGCGGTTTTCTTTTTAGTTTTTGCTAATTTGGTTGCAGAATTGCTGTTGATGGGTTCATGGAATAAAGAAAACCAACCATGGTGGGGGGATCGCCTCTCATGGCCGACTCTTCCCCTTCTCTGGCTGTGTCCTTAAGACCCCCCCCAAAAGGTGGGGGGTTGCCAGAGATATGAACCTCTGCAATGGACAGAGACTTGGTCCACCAACTGTGTGCATTAGACTGTTCCTACTAACACCTGCATCTTCAGCCATGTTCTTCACTCTCATAAACATGCAAGTCACCATAAATAACATCGGGATCAATCTTTATCCAGATCCTAGCGCCAATATAAAGCACCAAAATATGGCTTCTTCGGAGTCTGAGCTGACAGAAGCAGTTGTAGATGAACCAACATGCTACAGGCTGGTGATGCACAGATTCAGAAATGGGAATTGAGCACATCAACATCCAGTGCATTGTGGGTGGCAGGGCAGTGTGGAAAATAGGAAGCTGCCTGAGTCAGACCATCAGTCTATCTAGCTCAGTATTGTCTTCATAGACTGGCAGCAGCTTCTCCAAGGTTGCAGGCAGGAACCTCTCTCAGCCCTCTCTTGGAGAAGCTGGGGAGGGAACTTGGAACCTAGATGCTCTTCCCAGAGTGGACCCATCTCCTAAGGGGAATATCTTCCAGTGCTCACATTTCTAGTCTCCCATTCATAGGCAACCAGGGCAGACCCTGCTTAACTAAGGGGACAAGTCATGCTTGCTACCACAAGACCAGCTCTCCTGTGTGGAGCAGGGGGAGAAGAGAAATGCCTATAGGTAGTAAAAACATATGTGTGTGTAAAAAAGATCCCAGTTTTTAAAAGATCCTAGCATCTTCTCATCAGGAGAGGATCTCGAGTAGAAGACTGCTGTCTGAAAGCTAGGAGAGCCACTGCTAGTCAGAATAGATAATAATAGGCTCACAAACCGAGGCAGCAACATACCAGCAACTTCTCTCATTCCTTTCTTCAATGACATTTCACTCACTGCTTTGTATCAGTCCCAACACTACTAGCTGAAATAAATGCATTGGGTCACTATACCTGTCCTCTGAATCAAAAGCTAAGTTCCTTTAGACAAAGATGGCAAACAGGTAAAAACCCCTTTCCTCAAGTTGCAAACTAGAACAGTGCAATAGCCAGGCAGGACACACAATCCCCCCCCCCACCAATTCTTCCGCATGCTTGGGTGACCGAGCATTACTAGGGCGGCCATGCCATACCCACACACTGGCTTTACAAACCAGCAGCTTGATAAGAGAAAAGGTCCACCTAAGGGACAAGAAGGGGGGGGCAGGCAGGACCAGCTCTGCAGGATAAACCAAACCAGCCCAACATCTGCTTAATGCTGCCTGCTCTGTGGTTTCTGTCTTCATTCAAACTCTCATGAAGCCCAGGTGCTTCTATATTGACAGACTCAAGCAACTTCCTGGGACCAAATAACCACCTTCCCCAAAACAACTCGTGGGTTAGCAAAACCAGAGAAGAAAGCAAGTAACATGACCCTACCTTGGCAACAGGCCCTACTGCTGTCTGAGAAGCAGAGGCGGGGGCATATAGAAGCAGGGCCTTTTTAATGGTGGCACCCAAGCTGCAGAATCCTTTGCCCCAAGGGGTTTATCTAGCCTTTCTCACCATTAGGTACCAGGTCAATGCATTCCTTTGTAGGTGGGCGAGTGTGTACTTTAGAGCACACACTCAGTCTAAGAGAGTGTGTAGAGAGTCTCTGTCTCTCTTTCTGTTGCGGTTTTTGCTGTGGCTGTATTTTGTTCTCATTTCATTCATTTTAATTATGCATTGTTTTGAGTAGCTCTTCTTTAAAAAGTATGATTTTGATTGTTAGCTACTTTGAGTGATACAATTTTTTTTTAATGAATACATAGGAGTGGGAAACCCCTCATCTTCTGATAGTTTGGGAGGTTCCCTGCCAGGGCATTCATACTTTCAGACTGTGTTCCTATCCAAATTCCAATCGCCAGAGCAAGTAACCCTGGGAAATACTCTGGCCCAGACAGACTAGCAGTGTCTAGAGAAGCCAACGCGAGTCTCTAGTGACTGGCAACCAAGAGAAGAGATGCTCTGTCCCCCATGCCGCTTTGGGCCTCCCAGACCAATAAAATAAAATGCCAGAGAGCAAAATCAGAGCAGAAGACATCTGGGATCAGCAGCAGATCTCAGCCTCCAAACTAGCAGGCTGCAGAACAAGAACAAACAGGAGAGGAGGGTAGCCCCTCACATGTGTTGAAGTTAAAGGCAGACCAAGAACTCTTTTCTGTTTGTTTTAACAGGATATAAAATACTATCCTGTTACCAAAATAAATAAAAAAAGATTGCAACTATGCAAATATCAGTGCAGGCATGGCAAACATAATAGGTCAATTGCCCTGTTCTTGTGAAGTGATGTTTCCATTTGCAACCACACCACCACCCACCCACACACACACACCCCTCCAAGAACTTAAATTGTGCTGAATCTGAAATAGGAAATCACACACACACACACACACACACAATAACTATTAAGCTACTTGAAAAGCTTAAGTGACCCAACGAAGCACTCTCCAGCCTCTTCATAAGGCCTGATCTCTTTGGTCTAGCCTTTTTCTTGGGGCCAGATTTTTGAACAAACTGTACTTGGAGCTTTTTAATGGACCTGCAGAGGTCCAGTTAAAAAGAGGTGGACACTCCTTAACAGGCGAGTTCTTCCTTCCAACAGCAGTCACAACACCCTGGCAGCAACTGTTCCCGAGGACCAGCGCATCTGTCCTAGAACGGTACAGGCCTCCCATTCCCCAGTAGCATGTTCAGAGCATGAACACCCCTGGAAACACACCACTGCTTCTACCAGAACACACACACACGGGACAGCCAGCCAGCCAGGCAGCAGGTGCATCTTGCAACCACCCCTCTCAGCCTCCTGTGTCCCCCCCCCCCCCGCCCCGTGCCCACATCTCCCACAGCAGGTGCCACACCATGCCCACATCTCCCATGGCATCCACTTCTGTTGCCATAGAGACTCACTTTTGCCTTGGCACACCTTGGCCAAACACACTCAGCCAATCAGTGAAAAAAGGAAAAAGGAAAATAGGAAAAGAAACCTTTGCAGCCACAACAATAGAACATGGCAGCTGGCTTGGGGTAGGTGCCCCAAAGACTGGGCAGCGTGCTCGCGCTCTCTGTGTCTGTGCCCACCAGACCCTCTCCGCCACCATAAGGGACCAACCCGAGAAAGCCAGGAGTGCCCAGCCAGCAAACAACACGACACACATTGGAGATCATTTCTCAGCGCAAAAACCAAGGGGGTTTAATCTCTCTCTCCCCCCCGCCCCGCGCCCCGCTCCTGCCCGTACGGGGAAGACATTTCCCCTCCTCTCCCTCCCTCCCGAATCAAGAACAGCGGATCCACCTTGCCAGGGAGCCCCCTCCTTCCCCAGCACCAGCCCCCAGAGCCACGCCAAAGCAGGAGCCGGCGGGTGCTGGCCAGATCAGCCACGTACCTTTCACAAGACGACGAAAATGGCCCTTGCCTTTCTCCTCTGCCTCTCGGTGGCTCTGCCTGGCTCCGGAGGGAGGGCTCCGGCGAGCCGCTCTCCCTTCTTCTTCTTTTCCTTTCTGGATGTAGCAGGGTTGTGTTTTCTCCTAGAGAGCTTTTTGTCCTTGCTCCATCGTAGCGGCTGGGGCTGGCGGGGGACTACTGGGCGACGATCGTGGGGAACTAACAAAGCCCCCCCGTTGCAGGCGGCGGCTGCTTGCTGCTGCTGCTGCTGCTGCTTGGCTTGGTTCTCGGAGGCGGCTGCTACTAAAGCCACAGACCTACGAGCGCCTCGCAGCTCCCCACCTCCATTCTGCCTGCGCTTTCACCTCTCAGCTCCAATTGCACAATAGAGCCCAGCAGCCTCATCAATATTAATTGCCTGTGCCCTCCCCCACTCCTCCGACACTTAGGCTAGAGCAATGGAGCTCCTATCGCCCAGCTGGCGGGGAGGAGGGAGGAGGAGGAGAGGAGGTGGAGTCCTGGGCCGGGGAGGAGAAGGGAGCGCTCGCACGGCGACCGGGGCGCACGCCAACACGGCTGCGCGCGGGGAGATCCCCCTGCCTGGCCGCAGGAGCCCTTCCCGGGCTGGGGGGCCAGCCAGACAAAGGGGGGAGGCGGCTGCTGCCTCTGCCGATCGCGGCTCTCCCTCTCCCCGCAGGCGCTCCGAGGAGGCCGGCTGCGCGGTGCTCCTCTTTCCCCGCTTTGTGCTGCCACTCCAAGGATGGCGAGGTGGGAGAGGCCGCGGGGGAGGCAGGCGCGCGCCCCACGCTGCTGGGGAGAGGAGCAGCAGGGGGCGAGGCGGCCGCTTCCAGCACTTGCTACAGAGGAGAACTGATCAGGCTGGCAGGCTGCTCGAGAGATGGCCAAGGGGAGCTGGGAACTCCCCGGTTCTCGCCGTGCGTCCTGCGCGCTGCGGCACTCCTCGGCGTGGGGACTTGGGAGTGAGGCAGTGGGGATTCCGGGGATAACTCAGTGGGGATTCCGGGCAAACGTGCAGAGGGCCCGTGCTGCTGCGGTCCTCAGCCAGCCACTTTCCCTCAGCGCCCCCCCTCCCCATTAGGGATATTTCCAGCCTTCCTTGCAGGGCTGCTGTGCGAATTAAAAGGTTGCGCCGTCGAGCTCGAGCCGACTCCTGGAGATCACAGAACCCTGTGATTGTCTTTGGTAGAATACAGGAGGGGTTTACCATTGCCTCCTCCCACACAGTTTGCGATGATGATGCCTTTCAGTATCTTCCTATATCGCTGCTGCCCGATATAGGAGTCCCCATATTCTGGGAAACACACCCGCAGGGATTCAACCCAACAGCCTCCTGCGCTCTAGGCAGATTGCTTCCCCACTGTGCCATTAGGTGGCTTGCTGTGGGGGTTACTGAGACAATAATGTAGCTGAAAGATCTGAACATCCTAAAAGCCTGCATTTTCCTTTACCCTACCTTTCTCCCCAGATGGGCACGTGGGCACCCAGGCACTGACTAGATTCAGGTCTGATGTGCTGCAACCTATGCCTTCACAGCATAGCCCTATATAGACATTATGGTGCACTCTCATACAACAAGTGTACCATGTACATAGGTGCAGTTCTTCACAGGTTCTGTCGAACACAGCCACAGTGGCAAACGTCCTATCTGCACCATGCTTTCCAGGGGCCTGTACCCATGTTCACTTTTAAAATGAACACAGGCACAGTCATTTGCACAAACGCATGCACGAGCAGAATGTCTGTACTGAACAGGGCTTCTGTCGGTATATAAACAGCATCCTGAAAGGATCCAGAGCCTACTTGACTGCATCACGGTTTAGTTGTTTTTCAGATTATCTATTCTGCCAAGTATGCTTATGTATATATAATATTATTACACAAAGAACGGAAGCAAATACCACACTCTTCTTCCACTACATCTCAGCTCCATTGTTAGAAAGCCAAAAAGATAAGAGGTTTCTTACAGTTCCCATTAAATGCAGAGTGCCTTGAGGGGTGGGGCGCTTCAGGAACTGGGGACAAACAAGGGGATGGGCAGTGCCCCCCCCAGAGGGAATCCTATGAGCAACAACCAGTTTTTACTACTTACAAACCATGAAGAGCTTCCCATGCCCAAATGGGCCACCTTACTTTTACACTTAGATACCGCAGCAGACAAATCTGAATCAATGGATGCAGGGTCTGGAGATACAAGTTTGACTCAGTTTCCATCCTGAAACTGAGTGGGTCTCAGTTTCCCAAATACTACAAAGGTAAAGGGGTTAATAGTTCAAAGCGCTTTCCTAGTTTTGATTTCTTCTTTTACACCACCTGAGAAGTTGGCTTGATTACTGCTATTCCACAGACAAGCTCATTCTGTCCTCCATCAGTCCTGCAAATCCTGGATGGACAAGTGCTAGACAAGGAACTATTTGGTAGCTCTTCCTCCCATTCAGCCACCTAATGACTCAGCAAGGAAATGACTTGACTAGCAAGCCAGAGGTTGCCGGTTCGAATCCCCACTGGTATGTTTCCCAGACTATGGGAAAGACCTATATCGGGCAGCAGTGATATAGGAAGATGCGGAAAGGCGTCATCTCCTATTGCACGGGAGGAGGCAATGGTAAACCCCTCCTATATTCTACCAAAAGACAACCACGGGGCTCTGAGGTCACCAGGAGTTGAAATCGACTTGATAGCACACTTTACCTTTACCTCCCATTCACATACAGATAATATATCCTAGGGTGAAAGCCAACCCAAAACTAGGTTGCGGAAAAGATCTTCTGAAACCTGCTGCAAATTAATCTTCTGGATTTAAAGCCAAGCTAATGGGAGGCTCTTATTAAACAACCGCCATTAGCATTTTCCATCCCCTTGACAAAGAGTTTTATCCCAAAACACATGGGGACTTGTTATTAATTTCTTCAATAAATTTGCCTCATGCATCTGAGGATTCTGTTGCTGTTCTTATCACTGTATTTCTGGCTTAGCTACCCACTGATATCATGGGCATAATGAGCTACCTCGGAAAGTTGCAAAGAGCAAAACTGAAACCTGCAAAAGCACTTTCATCTCGCAACATAAAAGTGATAAATCATAGTCAACATTACTCCCCCATACTCATCCTACAAAAGCCAGAAATGGCTTTCACTTTCAAACAATCCACATTAACAAGTTTAGTGTGTGGGTAAGAATATATAAATATCACAGAGCTATCTCTGACATATTTTAAAAACTGTTCTTCTAAATAGACATATTTTACTAGACCACTTTAAAAAGTCTCAGTCAGTTTCCATTGTATATTGAGATGCCCCACAAAATGGCTAATATGCTCACCCTGTTTCCTACCTGCTCTTGTCTGCCATTGCAGTTCCATGACCCATCTTACCTCTGAAGGCCACAAAAGGCCCTTCAGTCACCATCTTCCTTTTTTTAGTATCTAAACTCAAATGCAAACTTTCCCTTGCCCTACATGCATGTAAAACAGGCATCTGCACACTTGCAGGCAGAAGGTTCCAAGCTCCGTCCCTGGGATCTCCAGATAGGGCTGGGAAAGACTGCAACCTTGCAGAAGCCACTGCCAGTCTGGGTAGACCATAGTGAACTCGACGGACCAATGGTCTGACTCCTATTCCAGGAGTCAGTGGAGTGGGCATCTCTATAGCTCTGCCTCCTTGCAATCTTCTAGAGCAAGGCTGCACAACTTTGGCCCTCCAATTCTTTTTGGACTACAACTCCCATCATCCCCAGCCATAACAGTCTGTAGTTGGGGATTATGGGATAGTCCATAACCCAGCATTTGCAGGAGGGCTGACGTTTGTGCAGCTACAATCTAGAAAGCTCCCATATCCCACTGAGGATTCCTCCAGGGAAGGAAAAGAAACCCACAGACACTCCTGCCTCCTAGACTGTGGCTTTCTGGGACCAAATTCAGTATGAAAAACTTGTTCCTTGTTTTCTAATCGGCCAGATCCACAGCAGAATCTGTGGGAAGCAGGCCTATGGCTGGAAGTACAAGCTTCAGGATTTGATCTCACCTCTCCTAGAGCTGATGCATATTTTCCTATAGTGCTGTACTCCTACCAATAGACACTAGTACAACTTCCCATCCCCATGTGATGAATGGGAGAGGTGTAACTTGTACTCTGCTGGAGTTTTCCTTTTCTCAACAGGAGTTGCACATTCCAGCCCTGAAAATAGGGTGGACCCATCTTTCAACAAGGATGGTAGGGCCTTGCTGCAGGGGACAGGACATCCTTGCTTGTGGCCAGCGGTGTAGCTATAACTGAGCAGAGATGGGTTCAAAGAACCCAGGGGTTCCAGCTCCTGAGGGTTCCACAGCTCCACCCCTATTGTCTTCATTCTCTCCCTCACTCCGAGGCAGGGGCCGCCAGGAGAGGGGTGAACACCGGCCCCAGTCTTCCCTAGCTACGCCCTTGCTTGTGGCCTTCACTTTTTCCTTTATTGAGGGCTACTTCAAAAGGTCCCATACTTGAAATAGTATCCTGGAAGAACATTTGGCCACTGAAGAAGAAGAAAAATACTTACAATGTTTCCAGAGGCCATAAAGTGGTGCCAAGTATGGTCAGATGAGGAGAACTGGCATCATTTATCATCAGTGATGTCACAGGCACAATCTAATCAGGACGTGGGAAAACCCCACAACTGCCATAATGCTGCCCTCCAGTTGGGAGAAAAATCATCATCCCACCCCCCACCCATGACATATTGGTTTTAATTTTTAATCTGTTTTGTGGTGTTGTGAACCACTCAGAGACAGAAGTTTGCGGCGGTCTACAGATGTGAATAAATAAATAAATAAAATATTGTACCCAGCCTTTCTTCCAACACGGAGCTTAAGAGGGGGTCCTCCATCCAGACAAGGTTGCTACATCATGTACCTTCAGACAATAAACAGAGACCGATATCTCAAGGATAGAACTGCCTGTCTATCTATCTATCTATCTATCTATCTATCTATCTATCTATCTATCTATATTTTTAAAGCCTGTGCAAAAAACAAGAGACACCAGTTGTGATAGAAGAGGCCTATTCACATGTTATGTTCAGCGTTTGTACGTGTGTACAGAGGTACAGATCTGTACACAGGCACAGTCATTCACATGTTTTGTTGAACGCCAGTACACTTCCTATCCATGCATTTGAAGGGCCTGTATCTCGGTTCATTTTTAAAATGGACACAGGTACAGTAATTCATACAAACACATGTAGGAGTGTATAGACATCTGTACCCCCGTACAGCATAATGTCTGAATCAGACTAATGAGGAGGCAAAACGCTCTTCTTTCTACCTGCAACCATTGGAACCTGTCATGTGACAACTTTTGCCAGCACCTACAAGAATATGGCAACTTCTCCACATATAATGGCAGCAAGTAGAAGGGAAGGTGGACCTGCACCAGTTCCTGACAAGTGCCTACTCCTGCCTCTTCAGTGTTGTCTGAACCCGCCAGATGGAGTGGACAATGTCAGGTTCAGTACAACTCCAAGAATCCCCAGCTGCAATGGCTTTTGCTTGGGAATTCAGGACGCTGTAGTCAACAGCATCTGGGAATCCCTGTTAGAGGGAACACTGACCAGGTTCCATCTGCTATTCTCCGCCCAACCTCAAATCTAGGTTACAAATGTCAGATGGTGGAGGAAACTCAACATTCCTGGGTTCTGAAGACACAGAAGGGGTGCAAGTACTGGAAATGGGCGCTTGGCAGGAACTGGCAGCTTTCTCCTACTTACTTGCCTCCATTACATACGAAGCTGCTCTCTACTAGAAGAAGCCAGCAAAAGTTGCCAAAAATTTGAAACCTCTTACACTAGGGGTGGGCAAACTGTGCCTTCCAGCTGCTGTTGAACTACAATGCCCATTATCCCCTGCCACAATTGTAGCTGCAGTTCAGCATCAGCTGGAGGGCAAACTTTGCCCTCCCCTGCCTTACACTATTTATACCACACTTGAAGATTTTTTAAAAATATATATATATGTGCTCTACAAAAACGAGAAGACAGGTCCCCACCCTGAGGCCTTGCAATCTAAAAATACACACAGGGGAAGCCACAGAGGAAGGGGAAGGAAGTGAAGGCTTAGACAGGGATGAACAGGAGTATGTGTGGCAATTTCATGTGCATGAGCTTAGGCTCAGATACAGTCTAGACTTCTGGTTTGGGCCAGAAGATTCTCTGAAAAAGAAATGATACTCACTTCTAAACAGGCTCACACAAGAAAACTTTATATTTTGTTTCTGAAAACCCTCCAACTGAGGACAAAAAATCACATCACCATCTAGTATATAATCTACTTCCATCCAAAACAGGAGATCTACTGAACCTCTCCTTCACATTCATGGGCTGACACACAAAGAGGAGGAATATCCCCTAACCATGCAGAATCAGACAGGGCCCTGACCATTGCCCATGGACAGTATACATATGATCCCAACCACAAACATTGGTCCGAGTAACACATCGATTTAGAAGAAAAACAAAGAGACTTGTGGCACCTTAAAGTCTAATCAATGTATTATAGCATAAGCTTTCATTGACTACAGCCCACTTCATTAGAAGAAGGAATTGGATTTTATGAAGTTGACCCTAGGCCACAAATGTTTATAACAATAAATTATGTAAGAATAGATGGGATATGCCATGTTAGTGAATTATAGAGGAAAAGAATAAGGCAGCGTCTTTTAGACCAACTAATATTTTAATACATGAGTTTCCGTGGGTTATAACCCACTTCCTCAGATGAAGGGTGAAAGCAAGGTTGGTCAGTTACAGGCAGGTACTGACAGCTAGCTAGCTATTCATTCATTCATTCATTCATTCATTCATTCAATGCATTTATATGCCACCTGATATAGAATCTCAGAGCAGTCTACAATTTAAACAAACAGCAACTGAAACCTAAAAATAATCTAAAACAGATCAGAATTACCATTTCTGATGAGAGCCAGCGTGGTGTAGTGGTTAGAGTGCTGGACCAGGACCGAGGAGACCTGAGTTCAAATCCCCATTCAGCCATGAGACTAGCTGGGTGACTCTGGGCCAGTCACTTCTCTCTCAGCCTAACCTACTTCACAGGGTGGTTGTGAGGAGAAACTCAAGTATGTAGTACACTGCTCTGGGCTCCTTGGAGGAAGAGAGGGATATTAATGTAATAAATAATAATAAATAAAAAGCCTGATGAAACAGGTGTGTTTTCAAAAAGTTGTTTAAAAACAACCAGAGATGGGGAGATTCTGATTTCATTTGGGAGTGTGTTGTGTTCCAGAGCCTCGGGGCAACTCTAGAGAAAGCCCAGTTTGGGGTGTCCACCAAACAAGCAACTGGACCTCCCACGGCGATCTTAATAGTTGGCGGGATTCATGAAGAAGGTGGCGCTCTCTTAAATATTTACATTTACAATGGTTTTACACATTGCTGGTTACGGGATATTCTAGCTCTGTGTGTGTCAGGCCATATTAAACATTTACACATTTGCAATGATTTTACACATACTAGGTAGCAAAAGAGAGAGATTACCAACTACATGTCTCTACAGTGTGCATAAAACCCATATCTCTATTCAAAGAGAAATTGACACAATCAAATTTCACTGTAAGTTCTGGTTCTGCTATT
The DNA here is from genome assembly GCF_027244095.1 of Hemicordylus capensis. Taxonomy (NCBI): domain Eukaryota; kingdom Metazoa; phylum Chordata; class Lepidosauria; order Squamata; family Cordylidae; genus Hemicordylus; species Hemicordylus capensis. Next base: position 17,339,772 of record NC_069664.1, on the reverse strand, counting down.
TCACATTCCAAACGTTCATTCCCCTGACCTTATCTTCTTAGGTACAGTCAACCTGAGGTCTGTCACCTTATGTCCAGGGAGCTTGAAATGCTCACCAACAGGCTTCGTAGTATATCTAGTTTTTGTCCATTCAGTCAGTGTCTCAATGACAGGCCCGTTTGACCAATATACATTGACAGAGGGCATTTAATACACAATGTTAGGTACACCACTTTAGTTGAGGAGCAGGTGTGAGTATCATGCACATGGTAGACTGCACAACTAGGGCCTATCATTATTACAGAATTATAATAAATTAGTTAGCCTTTAAGAGAGGAGAGCTGGTCTTGTGGTAGCAAGCATGACTTGTCCCCTTAGCTAAGCAGGGTCTGCCCTGGTTGCATTTGAATGGGAGACTAGAAGTGTGAGCACTGGAAGATATTCCCCACGGGTTGGAGCTGCTCTGGGAAGAGCAGAAGGTTTCAAGTTCCCTCTCTGGCAGCATCTCCCAGATAGGGCTGAGAGAGATTCCACCTGCAACCTTGGAGGAGCCGCTGCCAGTCTGTGAAGACAATACTGAGCTAGATAGACCAATGGTCTGACTTAGTATATGGCAGCTTCCTATGCTCCTAAGATACCACACTTCATCATATTCTCTGCTGCAGACAAACATGGCTACCCCTCCAGAAGTAGTTACCCTGGTTTATATATTCTTAAAATGCCTTCATAGTATTGCAGAGTGAATCTCCCGCCTTCTGGTTAGTTTTCTGAAAGGTTGTTTTTATCAAAACAATTTCCCATAAATGGATAGGAGCCACTAAACTGGAAACTTGTGCTGAGATAGGTATCAACTATCAACCGATGACATAAAAAGGATTAACACCTGCAGTGGTGGCTGAGGCCACAAAAACCAAACTGACAATAGGGTGAGAGCACCAACTGATACTTATCTAAGCTTAATCTCAGGACATGCAGGGAATGGTGATAAGGTAACACTCAGAGTATAGACACAAAGCTGATTTGGGAAAGGGGTGGGATGACTGTAGGCTATCAGGAACAGGGCTGATGAATGCCACTGAGTCATTTTAAAATGTGATGCTTTGCATATCAGCTTAGCTTTAGCTGATGAAGGAATGGGGATCCTTTGTTCTTAAAAACAAATACTGAAGCAGAGTGGCAAGCCCCCTGCCCAATCTCACAAATACATGTTACTGCCAAGGTTCTTTAGAGCCACCAAATGGTGCAGCGAGGAAGTAACTTGCCTAGGGAGCAAGAGGTTGCCGGTTCATATCCCCTCTGGTATGTTGGGATGGGAAACACCTATATTGGACAGCAGCAGGAAGATGCTGAAAGGCATCATCTCATACTGTGCAGGAGATGGCAATGGTAAACCACAGGGCTATGTGGTCACCATGAGTCGACACTGACTCGATGGCACTGGTTCTTTAGAGCAGTTCTTTTAGTGCTTCCCAACCTGGGGGCCTCCTGAACTACAACTCCCATCACCCCCAGACACAACAGATTGTAGCTGGGGCTGATGGGAGTTGCAGTTCAGCAACATCTGAAGGCCCTCCTGGTTGGGAACCAGGGCTGTAAAGGTATTAAACCGTATTTACCCAAATAAAAGAGGGCTGTGAATTTAAGACAGCCCCCCTTAAAAATACAAGTTATCGCTGCATTTACCCAAATGGAAGAGGATTCTGAATGTAAGAACACCCCTGATTTCTAATATTGAAGAACTTGAGGGGAAACCTCGAATTGGATTCAGATAAATACAATAGCTTCTACAGAGGCTGGACAGCCATCTGAGGGATGTTGCACTACAGGGGTTTCCAACCTTTGGTATTGCTGAACTACAACTCCCATCATCCACAGTGACCTTGAAGAAGGCTCAGGTTCCCTTCTGGCATCTCCAGTTAGGAGAGAGAGATTCCTGCCTGCAACCTTGGGGAAGCCACCGCCTGTCTGGGTAGACAATACTGAGCCAGATGGACCAAGGGTCTGACTCCATATATGGGAGCTTCCTATGCTCCTTTGAGCAGGAGGGTTGGATGAGAAGACCTCCTCCAAGATCCCTTCCTGCTCTAAAACTCTATGCTAACTTCTTCCTTACCACTTTAGGAAAAATTTTCAAAAAACTTCGCAAAGTGGAAGGCTTGCAAGATGTGTCTGCATGTACCGTTTTTTGTTTTTTTTTTAAATGCAGAACAACAAGAGCTGAAAAACTAGCTTTCTTCTGTGCTGTTTGTATGCAGTAATTCAGTCTCTCCTTTTTTCTTTCCCCAAGTACTCCTTGGTGGATTATGTGCTCCAAAACAGTAGAGTTTGCTGCAAAAGGGCTGCTATTGCCCAGGTGGTAAAAGTTAATCAGCCGGACTCCACAGAACGGTTTAACAGTGAGGTTCAAATGAACTGTCCAGGAGTAAAGGCTGGTTTACAAAACATGCTTTCCTGTCTCATGTGAGAAGCATAGATCATTTCACTGCCCACATCAGGGCTACTCAACTTTGCCCTTCCTGCAGATGTTGGTCTGCAACTCGTACCATCCCTGACTATTAACCACTAGGCTGGGGAGGATGGGGACAAAAACAGCTAGAGGGCCTACGCTGTGCAGCCCTGTCTCACTTGGACAAGGTGTGAACTGGGCAATCATGAATATGGCTAGCAGCAATTTTCCAGCCTGCATTATAGTGGGAATTGCTGTAGTCATAGATGTGATTACATAGATGTGACAAACAAGTTCTGTGTGTCCTCAGAAATACACACCCAGGAACAGCCAGGACTGCACCTGCTGAGAAAAAGCAGACCAAATAACATCTCCAACTTACTTCTCCTCAGACCTTTTTTTATTCCATAAGTTAAAACATAAAAAAGGAACTGAAACAAAGAGCAGGTGTTTCGATGTATATACGTCAGCTTCCGTGTTCTATGTCCCACCGTTTAAAAATCCACACTCTTATATCCACAACATTCCCCAATCTAATTAAACATCTGGTTAATATACAACAGAAAGGGGAGGAGAGAGGAGGGAAAGAATGATGATTCACAGCTATGCCTGTTTATTGCTGACAGAGAGAAAAAACCTGGGAGAGGGACGATATGAAACAAAAATGTCACTTGCACCCTTTAATGGCCTATGTACTTTAAAATTTCCTTCATTTCTTCTTTGCCATTGACCTCAGGCCATAGTTTGTCTAAATATAATGCTGACCTTATCATTCTTTAAAGTGTACAATGTTCAGAATCTAAAATGCTTACTTTGAGAGGCATTGCTATTCCATTATGTTTATTAGTTGATATAACGGCGAGGCAATCTGCAGTCTCCAACTTAGATAAAAACAGAGAAACACAGTGGAATTTCTGTGCTGCAGTTTGCTCAGATGGTAGAAAATTCTGATCACTCATATAGGTATTCTTTATAGCAGATCATGAGTGGCCAACCCAAGGTTCTCCACTGTTGTTGGATGGCCATTCCCACCATGTCCAGCTGCAATGGCAGCAGGGGATGATGGAAATTATAGTCCAACCACTGCAGAGCCTCAGGATGGCCCCCCCTGCTTTAGAAGAAAGAGAACAAGAGGGAGAAGAATTATGGAGTCTTGCACTGTCTTTTTTACAAGAACAAAATGTCTCCCAAGGCAGACTTGGTGCAGACCCCATTTCTGCAGACCCCAGCCAGCATGGTGTAGTGGTTAGAGTGCTGGACTAGGACCGGGGAGACCCGAGTTCAAATCCCCATTCAGCCATAATACTAGCTGGGTGACTCTGGGCCAGTCACTTCTCTCGCAGCCTAGCCTACTTCACAGGGTTGTTGTGAAAGAGAAACTTAAGTATGTAGTACACCGCTCTGGGCTCTTTGGAGGAAGAGTGAGATATAAATGTAATAATAATAATAATAATAATAATTTCTACAAGTATGGAGCACAGCTAGATTTAGGTGTCTCCCTGCCTAGTATACTCTGAAAGGCAAACCCCGGTTTGCTGCCCTGCTAACTGGGCAAAAAGGCACCTTTTACTGTGGTGATTCTCTTTATTTAGCAGGGGGAGAGTAACTGGCCCTATCTACCCCCAGCACAGTACCTCCAGTGACTGTTGTCTATTAGACTGTTGTCTATACCTCCAGTGACTGTTGTCTGTTGCTGGTGTCTATCTTGTTTTGTTTTGTTTTGTTTTTTTAGAATGTGAGCCCAGGGATCCATCTTATTTATTTATTATTTCTCTGTGTAAACCGCCCTGAGCGCTTTTTGGAAGGGCGGTATAGAAATAGAATTAATAATAATAATAATGATGATGATGACGACGATGATGTGTGGAAACAGCCCTAATTGGGTTCTCTTGAGTCTCTCTTTCTAGCACTTAACACTTATAGCACAAATTTAATGTTGTTGTTGTTTTTAATTAAATGGCTATACATCTTCAAGTAAGATGTACAATGACAAAGTGAATCTTTTCCATTCAAGTAATGACAAAGAGTCCATGTTTCTAGATATGTCGAACGACTGTGCCCTAGAACAGTTGGCCATGGAACCAACCAGAGAGAAGGAAACCTTGGACTCAGTCCTGAGTGGTGCACAGGACCTGGTGCGATATGTCAGTGTCGTGGAACATTTAGGTAACAGTGACCATGCTGTGATCAAATTCAGCATATATGCGAGGAGCATATATGTGAGGAGAGAATCACCATGGAAGTCTAACACAGACACTTTGAACTTCAGAACTTGAGGAAACTTCTCTAAAATGAGGAGTTTGGTGAAAAGAAAACTGAAAGGGAAAATCAAGAGAATCACTTTACTCCAGAATGCATGGGATTTACTTAAAATCACAAGAATAGCAGTCCAGTTAGAATGTATACCAAAAAGGAGGAAAGGTGCCACCAAGTCTAGAAGGATGCCGGCATGGCTAACAAGTATGGCTTTAAGAAGGGCTTAGATAAATGCATGGAGGACAAATTTATCAGTGGCTACCCCTGTATTCTACCAAAGATAACCACAGGGCTCTGTGGTTACCAGGAGTCGACACTGACTCGATGGCACACTTTTCCTTTATTAGTCTCAAGGCTATAGGCCACCTCCAGGCTCAGAGGCAAGTTGCCTCTAAATTCCAGTTGCAGGGGAGCAACTGCAGGAGAGAGGGTATGCCTTCATCTCTTGCCTTTGGGCTTCCCAGAGGCATCTGGTGGGCCACTGTGGGAAACAAGATGCTGGACTAGATGGGCCTCCTTGGGCCTGATCCATCAGGGCTATTCTTACATTCTTATGTTCTCTTGCTTTTCCCCTCTCCAAAGCGGTTAACAGTAATCTCAGTTTCATTTAAGCATTAGTATGAACAAAATGTAGAATCAGCAAGTCAAGACACCGTGTAGAAGTGAAAATTGGCTGAAGAATAAGGTTTTGAACATCATCCCAGGGTCTGCAGGAGGACTTTATAGTATTACACCCACCATGGAAAAGACTAAGTGATCCCAGCTCTCGAAAAGCCCTGAGCAAGACCTCTCCAGTTGATCCAGATTTCCAGTCCCCATAAGCAGCCTAGCGTGTGACCAGGATTTGTCTATTTCCAGAAAAACTGGTTAAGGCGAGGACTCTTTTGTGAGTGTGATGGCTTCTTAATCTGCTTGAGTTGCTTCCGTTCACTGGTGGGGAGCCACCCTGCATAGCCAGAGAGCTCCAGAGAGAAGGTGGCGCTCCATTACTAGTCACCTGCCCATGTGACCCTCAATGCAATCAGGAGGAATGCAGTTACTCCCTTGGTTATATATGCAGCAATGTCTGGAAAAGATGTAAGATTCCTCAGTCTGTGAAGCCACACCCACTGTTTCTGCACACATCTCTATCAGCTGCCCTTTAAGAGGAAACGATGCCCACTGCTCTGTACCAGGAAATAATTACTCGGTACAGAGAGGCTGCCAATTCCACTCAGGTGCAATGCTGGAAGAAACTTCACTTACTGATGTTCTGCTTGTCACACAGATGTTAATGCCTGCCCTGCCAACTGAGCAAAGAGGAATGTTGGACTAGGACCGGGGAGACCCGAGTTCAAATCCCCATTCAGCCATGAAACTCACTGGGTGACTCTGGGCCAGTCATGCATCTCTCAGCTTAACCTACCTCACAGGGTTGTTGACAAATGTGACCATGTACACCGCTCTGGGCTCCTTGGAGGAAGAGTGGGATATAAATGTAGATATAAAAATAGATAGATAGATAGATAGATAGATAGATAGATAGATAGATAGATAGATAGCAGGGGAGAGCAACTGGCCCTATCCATCCCCAGCAGGTCAGCACAGCATCCCTCCAGTGGCTGTTGCTGGCATCCACCTTGTGTTTCTTTTTAAACTGTGAGCCAGGACCATCTTATTTATCTACTATTTTCTCCTACGTAAACCACTTTGAGAACTTTTGTTGAAAAGCAGTACATAAGTATTCGTCGTTCTCATGGCACAAGAGCCCTGCTGGTGGTGAAATGGCTACCATACGTTAGTGGCATTTCTAATTAACCTTTCAAGTAGTAAATTAGGTAAAGTGTTCTGTCAAGTTGATTTCGACTCCTGGCGCCCACAGAGCCCTGGGGTTGTCTTTGGTAGAATACAGGAGGGAGTTTACCATTGCCATCTCCCACACAGTATGAGATGATGCCTTTCAGCATCTTCCTATATCGCTGCTTCCCGATATAGGCATTTCCCATAGTCTGGGGGACATACCAGCGGGGATTTGAACCGGCAACCTTTGGCTTGCTAGTCAAGTCATTTCCCTGCTGCGCCATTCCAGCCAATCCCTAATCCAGTGATGGTTACTATTTTCCAAGTGGGGGCCATTTTGGCAAAAAGCTTTCAGTGAGAGAGAGCCATTTCCCACAGTGCTGACCTCTGCACAGGACTGTGCTTTTCTCAGTGCTGGGAGGGCCCTTTAAAAGAGACAGTGTCCTCTGTTAAGAGCTCTAGGAGGAAAGCGCTGGGAAGGAGTACTCTTCCCAAAACTCCATGCATGCCTTACAAAATCATGCAGGGCTCAAAGCGGCTCCATTAAAGGAGTGCCAGAGGGATGCGGTGGCAGCTGCTCTGTCAAGGCAGAAGGGGCCGTGCTGCCCCCCTACCCATCACCCCCCACCGCCCAACAAAAAACAAACAAGCCAGTGGAAAGACCTTGGATCTCGGAAGGGCGGCCTGGGTTTATGCCTGTTGGACAAGATCATTGGAGGGCCTTCTCAGTCATTGCCCCCAGGCTTTGGAGTGCTCTCCCAGCTGGCATCTGCTTCTCAGTTTCCACCACCGTTTTTTAGAAAACAAGTAAAGGCGTGGCTCTTCACCCAGGCTTTTAAATGAGATTAGGGTGTTTGTTTTTTTAAAAAAACTGCATAGGAAACATAGGAAACTGCCACATACTGAGTCAGACCATTGGTCTATCTAGCTCAGTATTGTCTTCACAGACTGGCAGTGGCTTCTCCAAGGCTGCAGGCAGGAGTCTCTCTCAGCCGTATCTCGGAGAAGCCAGAGAGGGAACTTGGAACCAAGATGCTCTTCCCAGAGCAGCTCCATCCCCTGAGGGGAATATCTTGCAGTGCTCACACATCAAGTCTCCCATTCAGATGCAACCAGGGCAGACCCTGCTTAGCTATGGGGACAAGTCATGCTTGCTGCCACAAGACCAGCTCTCCTGCTCTGCTCTCTGTGTTTTATGTACAGCCATCCCTTGTCAACCATGCTTCTAACCACATGCCTGGTGTAGACAATACTGACCTAGTAACAGACCAATGGCTGGAGTCATATGAAGGCGGCTTCCTATGTTCCCCTGCCTGTTGCTGGAGCCTGGAGGCAGGGCAGAGGAGGTCCAGCCCCCTTAGTTTTTGTGATGCCCCCTCCTCAGCTACTGTTTTGAGAAGACTCCGATGGAGAGGTGCATGCAATGGCTAGAACTGGGAGGAGAATCACAGAGGAGTTTGTGGACGGCGTCCAGAGCCTCCTAGAACTTCCCCCATAACTCAAATATTGCTGGGGCACATGGGAAGCGACCTGATACCGAGTCAGACCATCCAGCTCAGTATTGCCTACTACACTGACTGGCAGGGCTTCTTCAGCATTCCAGAGAGGGTTTCCCCCACCTTTGCCTGGAGATGCTAGGGGACCTGGCTGGCATCTTCCAAACCTGCTTTGCCTGCAGAACCTGGGACCTTCTGCAGCCAAGCAGATGCTCTGCCACTGAGCCATGTCCCATCCCCCATGGGGAATGCACAGAAGCCAACCCCGGCCCTGGCCATTGGGTTGTTTGCTTGCAGAGACCACCTGGGAAATCAATCGTAGGGTCTGCTGCCTGCCAGCTTCATCCTCCAGTCCCTTTGGCGCTAACTTTCCCCTACAGCCAGCTTTCGGTGAAGCTGCTTCCCACTGCAACGGCCGGCCAGTCTGCCTCTAGGTGGCGCTATGAGAATAATAAATGAATACAAGACCTCTTTAGCCAGAAGCCCTGAGCTCTCCTGCTGGCTGCTACTGGATTAGGAGTGGCCAATCGGAGGCACTCCAGCTGTTGCTGCAGCTGGGGGGTCATGGGAGTTGTAGTCCAACAACAGCTGGAGAGCCTCCCGTTGGCCAGGCCAACCGGGTGTCAGCACACCTCCATGCTCCCCTTCTATTTCTGGGGCAAAGGTGGAGCCGAGGAGGATTCCGCTTCGGGCAGGGATGAGGGTTTGGCCGTCACACTTCCCCTCGTGACTGTGGCAAACTTCCCAGGAAGCCAAGGCAGGCAAGCTGCATTCTCCTTGGATAACCTCTCTCTATACTTGCCAGGGGGAAGGTTACTGAGCAGCCGATACCTGATACAGTTCCAGTCTCAGAAAACCCTGACTGCACCGGTGGATGGCATGGGGAAAGCGGAGGATCTTAAGGCCATCTCCTATGGTCTCTAGGAACACAGGACGCTGCCATATACTGAGTCAGGCCATTGGTCTGTCTAGCTCAGTATTGTCTTCACAGACTGGCAGCGGCTTCTCCAAGGTTGCAGGAGGGGAGTTGTGCGATGCTACACTTTACAAAGAGTGGGACTTCAAGCATCACTTGTTGACTTGGGCCCAGTAGCAGCTCGTCCTAATGAGACAGGGGCACTTCTGGTTCCTAGAAGCTCCTCTCTCTCCGCCCACCCTGGCGTTGATGAGAGCTGCATTGCCCGTAGGCTGGCCATTTGTCAGGCAGAGCTGCTACGGCCAGCCTGCAGGCAGCACAACTCTCCTTAACACCAGGGTGGGATGAGAGAGGCACAACCAGAGCTGCCAGGAACCAGAGGCAGCTGTGCCTTGTTTGGCAGCCCCTGGTTCATTAGGAGGAGATGCTACTGCCTGGGTCTTCCGTGGAATCCTGCCTACTGAATTCATATTTCTACTGAATTTTTCATATCTTGTGCTCCACCCGTCAGCCCTGAAGTGGCTCCTACTGAAAGAGTGGATGGGACTTTTGTTCAGTTATAATGAACCAAAGTTCCATATCAGTTGCCTTGTCTCAAATGCAAAATGTCACAGGCAGAAATTCTACAGGTGCAGCTTTCCCCCCAGTGCTAAGATGCAGTGATGGGGACATAGCTGTGGCCAGGGTGATGATGGGATGGAATCTTCACCCTGACAACCATAGCAGTGTTGGAAGTTAAAGGACTTTGCGCTGTCTCTTTCCCTCAGACAGTGGAGGACAGACTAGTAAGTCAGAGGGCTAGAGAGTCAAGACATTGGTCATCCCTTCTCCACTGCTCTGATGCTATCCCTTTGAAATGTAGATTGCTACTCTTAGGGAATTCAACTTCCTTCCTCTCTCTCCTCTTCCTACCTGCCCGCCTACCTTGCAACATGGCAAGCCTCTCTCCCTGCACCATATGTGCAGAGAGGATGCAGAATCCATCTGCATCCAGCTAGCTAGCTAGATTAGAGATCCTAACTCCTCACTTTCCTATCTAGAATGGAGTTCCTTAATAAATGCCTTTTATATTGATTTGAAACTATGAATTGGCTCCAAGTTACTTTACTCTCAGCATACACGCATGCCTAACTAAATTCCGCTGTGTTGTGCCTCTGTCCACTCTGCTATAATGAGAAAGGGATTCTCTCACCACAGAGAATTCCCAACAAGCAGGACAGGCTGCAAGCTAAAGAAGAAGGAACTTTAGAGGAGAGGAGGGGAGGCAAAAGGAGCGGAGGAAAGACAACAGTGGGCAAGGATAAAACACAGCAGCAGGTTCTGCCCCATCAGTGACCATTGGACTGCCCAGGACATCAGAGTAAAACACACATGATATAATCATGATTTTAAAAAATCTGATGGTCCAGGCAGTCCTAAGACAAGTGATCTGCAATTGGCTCTCTCAGCTGAAAGCATAGGGGTGTTGGGAAGGTGTTTAAACACTTTCCCCAGTGCTGTTTTCCTGATTTAAGTTGCTCCCCTGAAAGCTACCACTAGCCCTACTGTGGAAAAAAAACATCCCCCCACCCAGAGGGATGAATAGCACCTTCAGGGGCATGGTTTAGACCAGGAGATGGTACAGGAGGCTTTAATGGGAGGAGGAGGAGGAGGAGGAGGGAGGGAGGGAGCTGGAAATAGTCACAGATTTCCCACTTTGAATCTGTTTTCTCCCTGAGGCAGCAGGACTCAGAGTATCAGAAAGATCCTATAACTATAATGAAGATCCTCAACATCACAGAGGCTCAAGCACTTAAGAATCTACAGGAGGAAAGGGTTGGAAGAGTCTGAATAGTGTTTAAAAAATATTTTTAATATCCCACTCTTCTTCCAAGGAGCCCAGAGCAATGTACTACATACTTAAGTTTCTCCTCACAATAACCCTGTGAAGTAGGTAAGGCTGAGAGAAAAGTGACCGGCCCAGAGTCACCCAGCAAGTATCATGGCTGGATGGGGATTTGAACTCGGTCTTAGTCCAGCACTCTAACCACTACACCATAACATTCTAATCTAAGGCTTAGCATTGATCGCTTTATTTGGGCAGTGTTATTGGTTCCTTTATGAGTTATCGGTTAGTGTAAGTAAAGTTACAGCACAGGGATACAACGAAATTGCTCATATGCTAATCCCATTAATTCCTACTTGTCTTCTTGAACATAGAAAGCTGCCTTGTAGCCAGAAAGACTACTGGTCCAACTGGAGATGCTGCCAGGGGTTGAACTGGGGACAGGGGCGTAACTATAATAGGGCAAGGGGAGACAGTTGTCTGGGGGCCCACTGCCTTGGGGGCCCCCCAGAGGCAAGTCACATGACTGACTCCCCCAGCCGCACATACGCCCAGGCTTCCTTCAGTTGTATTCATCCTCCGAAATTGATGTGAGTGTTAAGACCTGAGCTGAGCTTCAGTGAGGGGGGTGTCCCATTTTAAAATCTTGTCTCTGGGCCCACTCCAACCTTGCTACGCCCCTGACCGAGGACCTTCTCCATGCAAAGGCAGATGCTCTGCCACTGAGCTACTACTACTACTTCACACAGTTGTGTGGCAGCTCTTAAAAAGGCCAATTCCATGCTAGGGATCATTAGGAAGGGGACTGAAAATACAACGGCTAACATTATAATGCCCTTATACAAAACGATGGTGTAGCCACACCTGGAGTACTGCGTACAGTTCTGGTCTCCACATCTCAAAAAGGACATTGTAGAACTGGAAAAGTTGCATAAGAGGGCCACCAAGATGATCAGGGGCCTTGAGCACCTTTCTAATGAGGCAAGGCTACAACACCTGGGGCTTTTGAGTTTAGAAAAATACGACTGTGGGGAGACATGATAGAGGCTACTAGTTGGAGGGCTATAGGCTACCTCCAGCCTCAAAGGCAGGATGCCTCTGGGTACCAGTTGCAGGGGAGTAACAGCAGGAGGGAGGGCATGCCCTCAAATCCTGCCTGTAGGCTTCTAGCGGCATCTGGTGGGCCACTGTATGAAACAGGATGCTGGACTAGATGGGCCTCCTTGGGCCTGATCCAGCAGCGCTGTTCTTATGTTCTTAGTAGCAGTAATTTCTATTTCAGTCACTGACCAGCAAATACAGAAACACAGCAAATACAGAAAAGCAAAAATAAAAATAAAAATAGATAAAAAGTTCCTAAAAGTATCTCTGTACTGAAGAACCCTGACCAATGGACCAGACTAAAAGTCAATCCACTTCAGCACCTTCTTTCACATAGTGGCCAACCAGTTGCTTCTGGGGAATTCACAAACACAGCATCAAGGCAAAAGTTCCCCCCTCCTGCTTTGCTCCCAAACAACTGGAATTAACTGGTATACTGCCAGTAAGGTTCAATTTAGTTATAATCGCTACTGGCAGTCAATGGCTGACATCCTACACAACATCCCATGTGTCTCTTAATGAAATGTGAGCGTACGACATTTATGCAAACAGGGTTGTGAGATGAACAGTTACTGGGAATCATGGCTGTCCGACGCACAGCACCATTTGTGCCGTTTTTGCAACTGTGCAAAAGCACTTTTGCGCACCTGGAAGCATTGCAGTAGCATCTGCTGAATGCCTGCTTTCATGCCAATATTATTAAAGGCACATGTAAGATATATATAAGTCACATAATAAAGCTGGACAGCAAAGTCCAGAACAAGGTGGAAGACAATTATTTCCTATATCTTATTTTTATTTATTTATCAAGCATAATTATATACCACCTAAAACTCATGTCTCTGGGCGGTTTTAAAACAATGATGGATTCTAGAAGTCTCATAGGAACATAGGAAGCTGCCATATACTGAGTCAGACTATTGGTCCGTCTAGCTCACTATTGTCTTCACAGGCTGGCAGCAGCTTCTCCAAGGTTGCAGGCAAGAATCTCTCTCAGCTGTATCTTGGAGAAGCCAGGGTGGGAACTTGGAACCTAGATGCCCTTCCCAGAGCAGCTCCATCCCCTGAGGGGAATATCTTACAGTGCTCACACTTCTAGTCTCCAGTTCATCTGCAACCGGTATCGCCAGTATCCCCCCTCCTCTCCAGAAGGTAGGAAGTATCCTTTACTGCCCAAGGGCTGGATGGGGAGATACAAGCCCTGTTTCCTGTTCCTGATCTTAAAGGTCAACATGATAAAGGTCAACATTTTCCAAAGATGAGTCTTTGGTTTGCCCACAAGGCTGAGGTGCAGAAACAATCACTCTGACTTGTTGCATACCATAGGCTTGGGCTAACCGCTGAGCAGCCCAGAGAGGGACAGAAATTCCCTCTGATGCATCTGGGCTGTGAAAAAGAAGATCTGAAACCAGATGACTCAAGGGATCGGAGAGCAGATTAAGGCCTCCCTGATCTTGCCAGGTCTGAATGTTTGTTGATTCAGCCATGTGTAAGGACTAGCTGCCATCACGGAGGGAAAGCCACATTCCTACATCTTGAGTATAAGGAGCAGTGGTCCCTCTAATTTTTTTCCATCTCTGTGAGGAATGAGTTTTGTTCTGGGCGGCAGTATCAAGTCACTGTGTGTGCTCATGCATTCAGAGTGGAACCTTCCTGATTCAAACTGAGTGGGATCTAAAATTAACTAAGTGGACATCAGACAATTTGTGAGCGCATGCACATGCGCACGCCTTAGAGGGAACAGTGATTAGGAGCCCTTCCCTTTAAAAAAGACTGGTCCTATAATGAATGTGAAGTCTGCATGGAAACACTGCCTGTTGTGGCATCTCCGTGCAGGAGGCATAATGTGACTTTAACGTCAGTGGCTAACACAGCATGCATTATGTGCACCCGGCAATGTAACATGTGCACAGTTGTGCAAGAGCACTGTGGCGCTACAGAAAAAAATTGTGCACACAAGTCGCACAACTGCCAGCCATTATTTTCCAGTGGCCAGCAACTGCACAACTGCATCTGCCCAATGCTTACATGCAGTGCAGCAGCACAACTGTGCACATGTCATGATGCAAGCGGCACATAATGTTGCATGGTATGTCAGCCACCAGCTGACATCCACATCCTGTCTAGGTTTGCTAGAGGAAGTCCGACTGAGATTTAGTAGGCTTTTAGAGCAACCTCTGAGCAGTATTATTAAGTAACTTAGTCTAGATGTCAGCCACACATGTGTGAATCATCCTGACTCTACGAAATGTCAGTCTCGATGCCCGTACCAAACAACCCTGGTAGTTACTTGTCTGCAAATTCCATGTGGTTATGCCAGTCAAATGCTCCTCCATGGGACTTCAAATATTATGGCTTTGGGCCATGGCAGCAGTACCTGCAAGCACAAGCCCAGAGGCCAGGACTGATAAAGTCTGGAACTCAGAGGGCCAAGGAGTTAAAGTACATCTGGAGCATTGAGGCAGAAGTCAGGATCCAAGTACCAGCACCACAGACACAAACACACCATTTATACAATATAGTTTCATAGGGCTCAGCCAACTAATGGCACAGTGGGACATGCTTGACTAACAAGCAGAAGGTTGCCGGTTCAAATCCACGCTGGTACTATATTGGGCAGCAAAGATATAGGAAGATGCTGAAAGGCATCATCTCAGACTGTGAGGGAGGGGGCAATGGGGAACCTCTCCTGTATTCTACCAAAAGAAAACCACAGGGCTCTGTGGGTGCCAGGAGTCAAAATCGACTTGATGGCACACTTTATCTTACCAGTTAGGGGAAATAAAAACTGAGGATAGTTATGGGCAAGGAAGAGCTCTGCTCTGGCTAATCGGGAAGTAAATTAAATCCAGTGTAGTAAAGATTTTCCATGGATCACCTTGACCTACCTCATGGACCCCAGGTTAAGAAGCCCTGAGCTAAATTAAAGGAGTACATCTCTCTAGTGTGCATGCACGTACACACATCCACAATGGGCAGGTTTGGCAGCCTGATTGCATGTCACTGTACAAATTTTGCAAGCAGATCCTGTAGGATGTCAGATCTGAGGCTACCCTATTGCTTGTTTTGCAAAGAAGTTCTTAACTCTCAACTGGCTCTTTGATAACTCTTGCCAGCAGGCTAAGCAAGGGGTTGCTGGATTTATTAGAACTTGCAAGAGAGTAAAATCAATGATCACAGTTGGCCCTGTGAAGCATTAATATTTTTATTTGTCATTATTGGGGTCCATTTTGGAAAGCCCAAAAGGGGGTGTCTGGAAGAATCACCCTCTTTGGGCAAGAAACAGGAAATTCAGATAGAGTGTGCTGTTTATGTGTGTGGCAAATTTAAAAAAAAAATGCTGACCTCTACTGGAAGCAATCAAAATTGTCTGTGCAATGTACCAATGTATTGTGAGACTTTCCCCTTTAGGATGGGAGCTTACCGCTTACTGCTTTTGAAACAAAATGGTTTCACGCATATCCTGGAATGATGGATTCCGCATGACCACACTGCGGTACAGTGACAAATAAATCCCAGAGGGGTAACTGTGTTAGCCACAAAAACAGCAGTCTTGGGGCACCTTAAAAGTCTAATAGATTTATGGGGGCACAAACTAGATTAGACAAGAAGTCATCTCACAATGTGGGCTCATGCCATAATAAACGTGTCAGTCTTAAGGTGTCACAAGATTCTTTGCTGGTCCTAGGGATAAGCAAGGAGTCCTAGGCTTCTCTGAATTTGCTGCAGTAAAACAGAACTCCTGCATTTAGTCATGCCTCCAGCATGACAGTCATAAAGCCAGATGCTAGCTGAAGAATTACCTGCTCTTCAAAGGTGCCTTTCCTCCTTGATTGATTAAGTGCCGTCAAATTGGTGTCGACTCTTAGTGACCACATAGATAGATTCTCTCCAGGACGATCTGTCTTCAACTTGGCCTTTAAGGTCTCTCAGTGGTGCCTTCATTGCTGTCGTAATCGAGTCCACCCACCTTGCTGCTGGTCATCCTCTTCTTCTCTTTCCTTCAACCTTTCCCAGCATTATGGACTTCTCAAGGCAGCTGGGTTTTCACATAATGTGTCCAAAGCATGATAGTTTGAGCCTGGTCATTTGTGCCTTGCGTGAAAATTCTGGAATTTTAAACGGGGTGATTCTCTTTACTTAGCAGGGGGAGAGTAACTGGCCCTATCCACCCCTAGCAAATTACCTCCAGTGAATGTTGCTGGTGTCTATCTTACATTTATTTTTAGACTGTGAGCCCTTTGGGGACAAGGATCCATCTTATTTATGTATTATTGCTCCTGTAAACTGCTTTGGAAACTGTTGAAAAGCGGTATATAAATATTTTTTGTTGTTGTTCTATGATCGATTTGTTGTTCTATGATCTATTTGTTTGTTTTCCTGGCTATCCTCAAGAGTCTTCTCCAGCACAAACGTTCAAAAGCGTCAATACTTTTTCTGTCTTGCTTCTTCAAAGTCCATAGAGTGTCACAGGAAAACCATTGTCCAAACAATTCTAATCTTTGTAGGTATAGACATGTCACAACATCTAAATATCCTTTCCAACGCCTTCATTGCAACCCTACCAAGTGCTAGTCTGTGTCGTATTTCTTGACTGCCAGATCCTTTACTGTTGACAGTTGATCCTAAAAGGCAGAAGCTATCCACCACTTCAGTGTCTTCATTGTCAATTCTGAGGCTGGTTGGTGTACCCGTTGTCATTAGTGTAGTCTTCTTTACATTTAGTCGTAGTCCCATTTTTTCACTGTGCTCCTTGACTTTCGTTACTAGAGCTTGCAGATCATCCGCATTCTCAGCTATCAGAGCGGTGTCATCAGCATAGCGCAGGTTATTGGAGTTTCCTCCTCCAACTTTAAAACCACGCTCATCATCTTCCAACCCAGCTTCTCTCAGTATATGTTCAGCATATAAATTGAATAAGCAAGGAGAAATTATACAGCCGTGTCTTACTCCTTTGCTGATCTGGAACCAGTCTGTTTCACCATGTTCCATCTGGACTGTGGCTTCCTACCCTGTGTATAGGTTTCTCATGAGAAAAATGAGATGTTCTAGGATGCCCATTTTCCTAAGGAAATCCGACAACCTGACATGGTCGATGCTATCAAAGGCTTTTCTGTAGTCAATAAAGCACATATTGACTTCTTTTTGGTATTCTTTGGCTTTCTCAATTATCCAGTGTGCATCTGCAATGATGTCTCTTGTTCCTCTGCCTTTTCTGAAACCAGCTTGAACATCTGGCATTTCCCTTCCCACGTAGGGCTCTAATCTGCGTTGGATGATCCTGAACATTATTTGCTAGCATGGGAAATTAAGGATATTGTGCGATGGTTAGTGCAATCTGTTAAGTCTCCTTTCTTTGGTATGGGTATGTAGACTGACCTCTTCCAATCTGTCGGCCACTGTGTCGTTCTCCAGATTTGCTGGCATAGTTTGGTTAGAGCGTTGATTGATTCTTCTTCCATTGCCTGCCATATTTCTGTAGCTATTCCATCAATTCTTCTAGCCCTCTGACTTGGTAATGACCAGAGTGCTGATCTAGCTTCATCTTCCCATACTAGAGGTTCTTGCAAGTAAGGAATATCTTCTCGAGTTTCTTGGATGTTGACGTCCCTGCTGCACAGATTTTCAGTATACGTCTTCCATCTCTGTTTGACTTCTCTGAATCAGTTACCATCTTTCCTTTGGCATCCCTTAACATACCAATTCGAGGTATGTTACTTACTTGCACCCAAACCATTTGTCCTTGACCATTTCCATTGTAATTTTGTTTCATTTCCTCTTCACAAGCCCTGGGCATACAGGCCTCAGAAGGATGGGGAAGGGGTTCTAAGCACCCTGTTCCTCCTCCATCTGCCAAGGAGAGGGAATGCCTTTACTCACCCCACCAGGAGCCCATGAAGGCAGCCCCCCTCCATCTTCACTGGCCTCCTCATCACCGTCTTCAAGGCAAGCCCATTATATATGTTCCCAGGGTCTGCCAACACCCCTCTTAGCCCCTCCCCCTTGTCTTCCATTCCCAGCCTCCTTTACTCTGCCTGTTAGCCCTTAAAGGGGCTGCCTTACAGGGCTCCTTTCCCTCTCCCTGCATCATCCCCCAGGGTCTCTGCAGAGCGGAGGGACCTGCTAGCTCCTGGCTGCAGGCAGGCAATGGCGTGTTGGGCCATTCTGTTCCAGTCAAGGGCGGCCATCTTCCCAGCTTCCTCGCCCGCCTCCGCATCCCAGCATGGTTGACCATCAGCTTCATGCATGGCTGGGCAATCCCGGGCTGTTGATCAGCTCGCCCCCCGGTCGGGTGAGCGCCCTGCCGGACATTAGGGAAGTGTAGTGTCATTGCAACTTGAGGATGTCCATTATTGTTGCATGAGCCATAACCACTGGGAAGCAACAGCAGCTCAGCCTAAAGATAGCGGGGAGGTGGGTGTCAAACAAGGTGCAGCCGCCTCTAGTCCCTGGCAGCCCAAATGCACCTATTTCCCCCATCCTTTCTCTCATCCCATTCATCAGCTCTACCTGATGGATGGCCAGCCTGCAGGCACCACGTCTCTCAATGTGGGGGCAGATCAGGATGGGAGAAACAGGCACATTCAGGCTGCTGGGAGCCAGAGGGAGCTGTGCCTCCTTTGGTGCCCCGCTGGCTCGTGAGGACGAGCTGCTGCTGTTGGGAGGGCTGCTTCTATGTCCAAAGGGGCTCCTGTGCCATTTATGGAAGGGGAGTAATCATTTACATGCCCAATGGGTTTTAATTACCGCTGCAGTGATTCTGCTAACTCCCGCAGCTCCGCATTAACTAGTTCCACTTGGGAGAGCAGAAAATTAACTACTCAGAGGCCTGAATGAGACGTTACTCAGCCCAAATGCAGGCTGTGGGAAAGCACTCCCACAAGAAGAGTAGTATTTAAAAAACAGGGGCTGGTAGCTCAGAGACAAGCTATGAGTCATGGCTGCTGCCCTCTGCTATTAACTCACTAGAACATGAGAACAGCCCTGCGAGATCAGGCCCAAGGTAGCCCATCTAGGCCAGCATCCTGCTTCACACAGTGGCCCACCAGATGCCCCTGGGGAGCCCACAGGCAAGAGGTGAGGGCATGCCCTCTCTCCTGCTGTTGCTCCCCTGCAACTGGTATTTTGAGGCATCGTGCCTCTGAGGCTGGAGGTGGCCCACAGCCACCAGCCTAGCAGCCCTTGATAGACCTCTCCGCCATGAATTTGTCTAAGCCCCTTTTAAAGCCATCCAAGCTGATCAACATTAAGAGCATTAGAAGATAAGAACAGCCCTGCGGGATCAGGCCCAAGGAGGCCCATCCAGTCCAGCATCCTGCTTCACACAGTGGCCCACCAGATGCCCCTGGGGAGCCCACAGGCCAGAGCTATGTGCATGCCCTCTCTCCTGCTGTTGCTCCCCTGCAACTGGTATTGAGAGGCATCCTGCTTCTAAATACCTAGGAAGCCTTAGGCAACCTACTTGCCCTTGGGATTGTAGGGGATGGGGCTGTAGCTCAGTGGCAGAACACCTGCTTTGTATGCAGAAGGTCCCCGGTTCGATCCCTGGCAGCAACTCCAGGTTGGGCTAGGAAAGGATTCCTGCCTGAAACCTTAGTGAGCTGATGCTAGTCAGTGCAGACAATACTGAGCTTGATGGATCAAGAGTCTGACTCAGTATAAGGCAGCTTCTTATGTTCCTCTCAGTTCCAGCAGAGTCTCAACTGAATGAGTTAAGTGCGATGGGGATCACACTTACCTTATTAGGTTGTAAGAATAACAAGATGATATCCTGATTCATATGCTACGTTCAACACATGTGCAATCCACACAGAATGCACACCTACAGATCTGAATACACCAGGGCGTCACAACTTTGGCCCTCTGGCTGTTTTTGGACTACAACTCCCATCATCTCAGCCACTGTGGCCATTAGATGGGGATGATGGAAGTTGTAGTGCAACACCAGCAAGAAGGCCAAAGTTGTGCAACCCTGGTATAAACGCACAGTTACCCACCGGACTGGTCCAGATGATGTTTTGCCCGGGGGCCCTATCATGTACAATGAGGAAGTGTGTGCACCATGAATCTCCTTCCCCCCTCCCAGCATGCTGGGACACTTTCCCCTAATTGCACAGTACAAGTAACAAATGTGTAGTGCATGCAGAGAAGCGGAAGGGGAAGGGCGTGCATGCTCACAACGCAATGTCCTTATTGCATGTGCTAGTCAGTGAAGTATCATCCAAACCAGCACACTGTGTTCAACCTACATAAAGTAGGATACATCTTATCTGTGCCTGGCATTTGAGGAGGCCTGTACCCAGGTTCACTTTTAAAATGAATCCATTACACTCATTCACACAAAAATATGTACCATATTTACCAAATCCAAAACTAGGTTTTTTCCAAGTTCTTTGAAATCAGGGGTTCATCTTAAATTCAGACTCCTCTTCCTATTGCGTACACCTGTTTTATATAACCTGTTTTATTTATGTATTTATTTAACATATTTATTTACCAACCCAAATCTGCGTCTTTGGACGGTGTACAACAAACATGATACAAATTAAACAAAATTAAAATGATTAGAACATTACAATCATTTAAAACCCAACATTAAAACTATTAAAATTATAAATCTAATTAAAAGCCTGGATGAACAAATATGTCTTCAGTGCCTTTTTAAGAGTTGCCAGAGATGCGGGGGCTCTTATTTCAACAGGGAGAGCATTCCAAAGCCCAGAGGCAGCAACGGAGAAGGCCCGTCCCCAAGTAGCCACCAGACGAGCTGGTGGCAACAGCAGATGAACCTCTCCTGATGATCTCAACAGGCGATGGGGCTCATGGCGAAGAAGATGTTTTTAACATGCATTTAAAAAAGAGGGTTGTCTTCTATTCGGATGAATATGGTATATGTGTACAGACACCTGCACACATGTGCAACCAATGTCCAAATAGGGCAAATGAAACACTTGAAACATGATGTTCTTATTAAAAGCTCCTTACTATGTGTGCCATCCTTGCAGAGTCTCCACGTGACATGATGTCTGAACTCTGGTCATGGCAGGCTGGCGTTTTCAAAGTTCCTCTTTCCAGCTGGATTGAAGGTGACACACGTTCACACGGGGTGGATTCTACCTGCAGAATTGCAATAGTGAAGAAGGCTGTGACCCCTATGTACATTTCTTAGAGATGTCCATTCAATTTAAAACATTGCTGCAAACCCAAGGAAATGGGTTTGCAGCAATTGTGCTGCACTGCTTCCGATAATGGAAGTTAATTCCATTTGATAAAATTGATAAATAAATAAAATAATTCTCGAGTATCTCTGAAAATTGTCTTTGGAGAGGTATGCTTGAGATTGGGTAGATGCTCAAGCACTGCTGTATCTATCTATATAATTTATTTATTACATTTTATATCCTGCTCTTCCTCTAAGCCCAGAGTGGTGTACTACATACAAGTTTCTCCTCACAACAACCCTGTGAAGTAGGTTAGGCTGAGAGAGAAGTGACTGGCCCAGAGTCACCCAGCAAGTCTCATGGCTGAATGGGGATTTGAACTCAGGTCTCCCCAGTCCTAGTCCAGCACTCTAATCACTATACCACACTAGCTGTCTAAGACGTACCCGTGGCTAATCCCGTGCATGGCAGCTCTCGCGAGAGTTCACAAGCGAGCTGCCAGGAGGGGGAGAGGAAAGCTGGGAGGTGGCAAGAGGGGGGAGAAAGTAGTGGCCAGCCGGAAAATAAGGTGAACGGGTGGATGGGCAGTGGTGGGGAGGGGGAAAAAGGCGGCAGCAGTCAGTGGCAGTGGCTGGCCAGGCGGCTGGCCGGAGACAGAAAATGGTGGTTAGGCAGGGGGGAGAATAAGCGGCAGCTGGTGTGTGTGGGGGTGTCGAGTTCCCAAATAGCCCAGCTGTCACTCCTACAGAGTGCTGCCCAACCACGGCTGTCCTCACGTTGAGCCTGGCCGAGCAGGTGGCAGAGAGGGTGGTGCCCTCTGGGCCCGCCTGCCAGCCAAAAAAGGCATGGAGGGAAAAAGGGAGAACTAGAGGCGCAGATGTTCTGTGCCTGGACCAGCTAGTATTAATTTAATTTAATTTAATTAAATTATTTATTTGCTGGTCAATGACCGAATAAACTTATAACTATCTTTATTTATTATTTGTTACATTTTTGTTATATTTTTATTTGGTTAAACTGTGATTAGTTAGAAACATAGGAAACTGCCTTATACAGAGTCAGACCATTGGTCCATCTAGCTCAGTACTGTTGACCCAGACTGGTGCTCATGGGGGACAAGACCACATCCAAAGGGAATTGCTGTGTTGACCTCTGTTTCTATTTGTTGGGTGTTGATTGGCCACATATGTTTGATGTTACTACTACCAAAGACTACTACTTTTGTTTTATCGTAATTTATCCTCAGTAATTTACCCCGCTAACTGAGCAGAGAGACCCCTTTCAAAGTGAGGATTCTCTTATATTTAGCAGGGGGAGAGCAACTGGCCCTATCCAACCCCAGCATAGCATCCCTCCAGTGGCTGTTGCCTTATGTTTCTTTTTAGATTGTGAGCCCTTTGGGGACAGGGGACCATCTTATTTATATCTTATTGATTTTTCTATGTAAACCACTTTGAGAACTTTGGTTGAAGAGCAGTAAATAAATGTTTGTAGTCACAGCATACACTGAAATTGAGACTTTGCCCCAACTAAGTGAAGAGTATGCCGAGTTTTTTCTTGTTTCTCTTTTATGCTATGTTATGTTTTGTGTCATGCTGTGCTATGTTATATTATCTGTGGTCACAACAATAAACATTTTACTTACTTACCTCCCGCCCTCTCTCTAAGGAGCCTATAGGCTAGCATAATGTAGAAACAGACAGCATTCCTTTGTGGAGTAAAAAGAACATACTTGTAGCTGACTTTCCAAAGGGAAGAAGGCTTATGAGTTCACCACAGCTGCCTAGGGGCCCTATCTTTGTCAGTCCGCCATTTTGTTTCAAGATGGCCACCACTCAAAGTATAGGCAAGCCCTCTCTCTATCCAATGCCTTCAGTGGTTGCTGCTGTTGTTTACTACCTTATGTCCCCCCCACCCACCCCCCAATTGTGAGCCCCTTTGGGACAGGGAACCATCTTTATTTATTATATACCTTTCTGTGTAAACGAGAACTTTTGCTGAAAAGCAGTCTATAAATATTTTTCGTAGTAGTTGGCAACACCCCTCTGTAACCCACGTGCTGACGGTCAGAGATATACAAACCAACTTCACAGCACGTGGGAGGCGTTCCAGGATAAGAGTCACACCATGTTAAAAGAAGCTGGAAAGAGGTTGCATGAGTTTTGCTTAGATTTACTTGGCTTTTCTAGCAAGGCTCTGAGAGTAAACGAAGAATATTTACATGTCGCTTTTTAACAACGCAGTAGAAATCCTGGATGCAAAACCTTCCACAGCACAAGCATCCCCATGCTGGGTTAAACCTCACACTGGTTAAGCCAGAAGCTCTGTCACCTGTTGGATTTCTGCCTGTAACCCCATAGTTCAAGTTGCCAGCTTCACCCTGCTCCCTCCCTCAGTGTTAAAAAAAACAAACCAAAACCCGACAATTGAAAACACCTTTTTAAAAAGAGACTCTTTAATGGTCTCTCTCTGTTTATATCTGATACGTTCTTTTGTTTTGGGTCTTGAGCTTTTAATACAACTTTTAATATGGAACTTTGATAACAAAAAATTGTAATCTTCAATGTGGTTTTAGCCTGGCCTTTTAACTTGCTTAACTTAGATTTGGTTAATTGCATAGTGGTCTTATTTTACCTTGTATCTTTTAATTAATGGTGTGAGCTGCCCCGAGCAGTAATGTGCTGGAGGGGCGGGGTATAAATATTGTAAATAAATAAATAAGTCTGCTGTGCTCAGGTGCTCACCTCAGTCAGGACTGCTGCAGAGGCCCTGGGCTGCAAGGTCTTTGAAGGGGCACACTGGCCCATCTAGGCTAT
Source organism: Hemicordylus capensis (assembly GCF_027244095.1). NCBI lineage: Eukaryota > Metazoa > Chordata > Lepidosauria > Squamata > Cordylidae > Hemicordylus > Hemicordylus capensis. The sequence goes on along the minus strand of NC_069664.1, from coordinate 17,315,997 downwards.
TTGCAGCCCATGAAACCCCTCGCATCCACTCCCCCGCCTCCCCTCAGCAATGGGAATGCCTCTGAGGTTCTGTCTGGGAGCAAAGGGCAGACGGAACCATTCCTTCCTCTTCTTGAGGGGTGCACAGGGCAGAGACCGAGCCTGGGCTATAGCTCATTGGAACGAGCACCTGCATGCTTGTATGCAGAAGGTTCCACGTTCCCTCCCTGGCAGCACCTCCAAGATCGGGCTGAGGGAGACTCCTGCCTGCAACCTTGGAGAAGCCGCTGCCAGTCTGTGTAGACAACACTGAGCTAGATGGAACCAAGGGTCTGACTCAGTATATGGCAGTTCCTTATGTTCCTAAACACGCAGACCCTTACAAGCTTATTTTTAAAGCTTTGGTTGCTGCACACACATAGAGTTTGCTAGAAGATAAAACTGGATGGGGACAGGTGAATGGAGGGAGAATGCTCTTCTCAGGACTACAGGCTTTGCCTTCCGCAGCCTGGATGAAGTGGCTGTTGCTATGGTAACAGAAGGGCTACTGCTCTGCCTTTCTTGTCCTAGGCCCTGCTGCACACATAAGCGAAACAGCCTTAAGGGTGTCTGAATCCTGGCTAGTTGAATCCAGTCCCGTTGACTGTTCTTGGGCAGACCATCACCCTTCTAGACTGAAGAGCATTATTAGCCTGATCCGAACATTATGTTCTGTGAGCATACAGAGCAGACATAGACATGGGGAGACAAGGAGGAGGAGGAGAGGAGAGCTGGTCTTCTGGTAGCAAGCATGACTTGTCCCCTTAGCTAAGCAGGGTCTGCCCTGGTTGCATATTAATGGGAGACTAGAAGTGTGAACACTGTAAGATCTTCCCCTTGGGGGATGGACCCGCTCTGGGAAGAGCAGAAGGTTCAAAGTTCCCTCCCTGGCAGCATCTCCAAGATAGGGCTGAGAGAGATTCCTGCCTGCGACCTTGGAGAAGCCACTGCCAGTCTTTGAAGACAATACTGGGCTAGATAGACCAATGGTCTGACTCAGTATATGGCAGCTTCCTATGTTCCTATGACATGATGTTCTATGAGCTGTACATGCATACATGTTTTTGTGTGAATGGCTGCACCTGTGTTGATTTTAAAACCAAACCTGGGTCTGTTGATTTAAAAACGGATCCTGGGTCATTCCAGGCTACAGACCACAGAAGCACCGGTCGTCACGGTTACAGCGTTTCCTCCTTCACACAAACTCTGCTTTTTCCGTGAGTAGCAAAAAGAGGGAGGTGAGTCAGTGACATGCCAAGGAGGCAGGACTTCCAACCCCTTTTTGGCACTTGCTAAGTGTGTTGAATGGCATTCTCTAATAGGGCGAATGTGTGAATAACTATAGCCCTATGCAGGCATTATAAACTCGTCCTGCTGTAGCCATGTACCCTTCGTGGGGCGAAGGGGGAGGAAGTCCCGCCCCCGCCAATCAGTAGTGCGCCCTTGCCACTCGCTCTTACAGCGTCGCTTGTCTGAACAAGGGAAAACCCAAAGCATGATGGGGGGCAATTCCGTGATTGCAAGACTGGATCGATCCAGTCTTGCAATCATAGAAATGCCAGCCATCATGCTTATGGCTTTCCCCTCTTCAGACCAGCCTCACTATAAGCATGAGAGGTGTGGCGTGCTGCTGATTGACACACAGGGGCGGGACTTCCTCTCCCTTTGCCCTGCTGTACACAGCTGCAGCAGGGCAATTTGATAAAGTCTGAAAGAGGCTTATACCTGTGTACAGATCTGTACACTCGTACAGGTGTTGTACAAGTGTTCAACACAATGTCTGAATAGGGCTCTTGATTCTTTGCTCAGTTCCTGTTCCTACAAGTCACTCCCCATAGTACTTGATGGAAAATCTTCTGTTCGCGTTCACATAAATGGGACTTCTATGGATATTTTTCAGGCCGACACATTGCTGCCCGGTGTGCTTCTCTATCTCAACTATGGTTAACAACACATGCTAGCAGCCACAATGAGCCAGCTTATTGTGAAGCCAATGTTGTTATCAGCCTGTTCTTGAGGCCAGTTCTGCAGTAGTGCAAAACAGAGAAACCACAGGAAACGGAACCTCATGCTATCGTAAATGTTTATGCATTTACAAAAGAGGGTCAAGCTTTGGCTTATTCACTTAACAAAGCACGACAAGCCTACATACCTAAAGGAATTCTGAAAGACAAGTTTTCTGAAACTCATGACTGCTCCATCTCCAAAAATGGCAAGGATGTTTGCACGGTAATTGTAAAAGAACTAAAACACAGAAATAGGTGTCTGGTGGCAAACATCAAGGCTTTGCCTTTCTGGTTCACTGACTGCTTTACTAGGAAAGCAAATTAACATTGTAGTCGAAACAATTCAGAAGCAAATTTGCTACGTAAATATTTGTTTCGAAATTTAAGTTTTACAGTTATTTTTATATTTTTAACTTGTAATCGATTTAATGTTTTAATGATTTGAGTTTTTAAATTGTAAACTGCCCAGATATTTATATATTCATTCTCTCCAAAACTGATTGTTTGCTCTGCTGACCTCAGTACTTTTCACTGATTATTTGGATCACAAGATGTTCTGATAACAACAACATTTATATACCACTTTTAAAAACTGGAAGTGTCCAAAGCGGTTTACATGGAGAAATAATAAATAAATAAGATGGCTCTCTGTCCCCAAAGGGCTCACAATCTAAAAAGAAACATAAGATAGACACTCATGCTACATGCAGGGATCTCCCACCCCGGCCCTACCCCTGAAGAAGCATTCAGCAAGGCAAACCTCCATCGACACAGTCCAGAGACAGGTTTCACTGGTCTGCTATTAGTGAGATCATAGCCAAAGAATGCAGTGGGCTCATCTGGGGTGGGCTTTTAGAGGGGTCAAGAAGGATGAGGGGCCTCCTGTGGGAGGCAGCTTGTGTAGGTTTCCCTCTCTGTCTTATTTCCCTGCCATACCATGCTAAGTGCAAGAGAAGTGCCAGAGTGTTTTGAAGGAGTAAGACAACCGGGGGCAGTGTGTGTGTGCTACCACACATGCTCACACATGTGTACACTACCCACACATGTCTCGATGCCTTTTAGAAACTGCATTTGCAAGCATGCATCAAAAAATATTTTTCTTTTACTTTGGTACAAGTTTTGCTGTGAAAGAATGCTGCTTAATTTTAAACCATTCTTGGTTAATCTTCCTTTGTTAAATGTCCTAGAAGGCTAAAATCGTAAATCAGGTTTGGGTGGAGCCTAACCATATTTAAATTCTCCTTGCTTCTGCCTCTCCCTCCCAATATTCAAACTATATATATATATATATGAAAGAAACTGGTTTAATTCAGCTGCTGGGATATCTTGAGCAGATTAAAAAAACTTGATAAAAACAAAAACAAACAGACTAAATCCTGGACGTGGGCAAAAGCCAGTATTAGGGTACCTCAGAGGAGGAACTTCTCGCTTCTCTCTCTCCCATCCTGCCTGCTCCGGTGTTAATGTCCTGCAGGCTGGCCATTCATTAGGCAGAGCTGTGCATGGGGCGGGATGCAGGGGCGTAGCAAGGTGGGAGGGGGCCCAGAGACAAGATTTTAAAATGGGCCCCTCACTGATATACACAAACACACTTCACAATATATAGTGCACTCACACTCACATCCCCATTATGAATACGGTGAATATCTAGTTCACATTGAAACTAGTTTTTTTACTGTCTGCTACTGTCGATCTCCAAGAGACTCAACATAATTCATGGGGGGGGGTGCAACATGGATGGGTGGGGAGTCATGTGACATGCCTCTGGGGGGACCCTCAAGGCAGTGGGGCCCAAAGACGACTGTCTCCCTTTGCCTAATGGTAGTTACGCCCCTGGCGGGATGGAAAAGTGAGGATACCTGTGCAGCCAGGAATCAGAGGTAGCTGCACCTTGTTTGACACCCCTATCTTGGAGATGCTGCCAGGGTGGGAACTTGGAACCTTCTGCTTTTCCCAGAGTGGCTCCATCCCGAGGGGAATTTCTTCCAGTGCTCACATGTCAAGTCTCCCATTCATAGGCAACCAGGGTGGACCCTGCTTAGCTAAGGGAACGAGTCATGCTTGCTACCAGAAGACCAGCTCTCCTCTCTATTTGTTCCTGGATATATTCAGGAGACACAATGTGGATGAGCCACCAGTCAATGCAGCTCCAAGAAAAGGCAGCCAGCTCAAGGGGTGGGAGGTGTTGGGGGAGTCCTCCCAGCCATCTCTGTGCTCTTCCTTGGGGAATAAGAGCCCTGCTTCTACCGGAGAAAGCTGGCGAAAAACGTGTGGGCGAACTGAAGCCAAGCACAGGCCAGGCGCTCCTTGGCGCCACCTTAAAACCTCCCAGGGCGTAATTAAGACAGATGCCATCTTGCAGGCGGATGGCAGCTGCAGTTTGTTTAGTGTGCACCGGAGGAGGCAGCGAATGTGTCCTCGAGCACAGCCAGGCAGGAGGGAGGCTGGGATTTGCTGGTGGCTTGCCATAGATCAGCAAGGGCAACAGAGATGACAGTATTTTTTTTCCTCCCCTTCTAAATTTGGCCACTGAAACCAAACAAAGAAAAATGGGGTGGAAGGCAGGAGTGGATTTGTGCCTGAAGTGATCGCAAGCTCCGTTCCAGCACTAAAGCGAATTCCTGGGGTGGGCATGTGCGTGGAGACCCCGCCGGTTCTTTCATTCCCTCCAAGCGGCTGTTTTGTGGCAGACCTCGGGTTTCCATTAAAAACGTCACAGAACCTGCAAGCCGGCCCTGCAGTCTGTCCCGCACTATCACCGGCAGTAATGTCTGCTCATGCAGCAGGAGGAGGGTGCTTTTTTGGAGTCTCCCATACACAGCGCCAGCAAAGCTCTGGTTCCAGCTGTCTCCAAGGCCACGCCGTCAGCACACGCAGTGTCAAGTGCCTCCGAATCCGATGTGCAGCATGATCACAAAGCCAACTGACAAGGGAACAGCGAGGCCTTCCCTGAAACAGCTTTCCTCCCTGCTGACACCATCCAAAGAGAAGTGGCTTGAGTTATTCATGAAATAAACTCTCCTTACAGGCGACAGGAACACGGCTTCCTCTCTCTTGAGCTAGATGGTGCCAGATTTCGGCAGGAGGTGGGTATTTAGCAAGACCCAGGAGGAGGCAAATATTCCCAGTAGATCTTACTTGGCGAGGTTCACAAATCCAGTGCTAAAATCCTCAGCATCACGGAGAGACCAACCACTGTGCTTTGGTTTAACTGCTAGCAAATTGTGGTTTTATAAAAGACCATTGTCCAAATTAAAGGTGTGAGAGACTTTTGAAAGGGATGGAAGTTGCATTCAGAGGCATCATCTGAGATTTCCCCTCTCATTACATTCGAGGAGAGCTGGTCTTGTGGTAGCAAGCACGACTTGTCCCCTTAGCTAAGCAGGGTCCACCCTGGTTGCATATGAATGGGAGACTAGAAGTGTGAACACTGTAAGGTATTCCCCTCAGGGAATGGAGCCACTCTGGGAAGAGCATCTAGGTTCCAAGTTCCCTCCCTGGCAGCATCTCCAAGATAGGGCTGAGAGAGATTCCTGCCTGCAACCTTGGAGAAGCTGCTGCCAGTCTGTGAAGACAATACTGAGCTAGATAGACCAATGGTCTGACTCAGTATATGGCAGCTTCCTATGTTCCTAACCAGGACTGCCCCTGCCGCCTCCATTGTCCGGCTTGGTGGCATTCCTAGATGCTTGTGGGCAGGGGTGAAGATCCCACACCCACCCACACCCCACACGCACATGCAGGGGTGCAGAGCTCCCCTAAACACTTGAGTTTCCCCCTCATCAGTGCTGGCTTGTCCTCCTGGTGAGCTGGGGGTGGGGGTGGCACCAGACGAGGTGCATCTGCCTCTGGTTCCTGGCAGCTCCTCTCTCTCATCTCCCACCCCGCCATTAATGAGAGCTGCGCTGCCTGCAGGGTGGCCATTCATCAGGTAGAGCCCATTTCTTCCCTCCCAAAGGCTTTTCTCCCTTGCACATTTTCAATGAGCCGTCCCTCAAGCTTTCCCTTGCGTATGAGTCACTGCCACGGCCAGCAGCCTGGTGACACACACCGAGCACCTGGCCTCAGGTGTGGGGGTGGGTGTCGGATTGTCCTTCCTATCAGGCTGCCAAAGATCCTGGAAGAATGCTGCTGTTCACATCTTTTTGTCTTTGGGGAGAGAGGCGGCAACCTTAGAAACCTGGCAGCAAAGAGAGAGGAGGAAAGATGTCCAAGCTGCCTCGCAGTAAGGCTGAAATCCCGGGCCGCTAACTGGACAGGAAGAAGTCCCATTCTGCTCAGCAGGACCTTCCTTTTGAGTAGCACTGCAGAGGATGCAGCAGGAACAAAGGAAAGGGAAAGAGGGCGTGGGAGGGATGAGTCAGGCAGAATTAAGAGGGGAATCAGAACGAGGAGGAGGAGGAGGGGAGCTGCAGCTCTTGACTCCTGGCTAATGCCCTTTTGCTTCTCTTCGGCAGATACCCCTGTTAACCGAGCAAAGAGGCACCTTTTAAAACTGGCGATTCGCTTCTGTTTAGCAGGGGGAGAGCAACTGGCCCTATCCATCCCCAGCACAGCATCCCTCCAGTGGCTATTGCTGGCGTCTCCCTTATGTTTCTGTTTAGATATCGAGCCCTTTGGGGGAGAGGGCACCATGGACCATGTTGTGTATTTGTCTATGCAAACAGCTTTGAGGATTTGGTGGAAATGTAGTGGGGCAGAGAGAGCGAGAGAGAGAGAGAGCGAGAGAGAGAGAGAAAGAGCTGTGCTGAGCTTCTCGGCAGCAGGCAAGAGGGAAACAGGCAGGATCTGGGCCCACAGGGCTGCCTCCCTCCAGAATCACCTTCCCTGCCCCGCAGATTGGGAAGACACATCAGCATAGAGACAGGCGCATGCTTGGCGAAAGGAGCCACAACAGTGATCATGGCCGCCTGTTCTGTGCCTCCTTTGCACAGATAACAAAGAGGGCTTAGGGCAGGGAGGGGGGCGGCTCAGGGAAAGAGGAGCCACGATGGAGGGAGGACTCGGAGAGATGAAGCTTTCCTCCTCCTCCCAGCAGCACGAGCTGTTGATGTGCATGTTGAATCACTTCTGGCAGAGGATTTTTCTCCATTTGCACTGGGTTTTGTGGAAAGGGCTGCAGCAGCCGCACTCAGTGCTTTGCCACCCAGTCGTTAGAACAAAAACTCTTCCTGAGCTCTCTTCCTAAGGGCTGACCCCTCCTTACACCATGCAGGGAGGCAGCAGAATTAAGAGAGGCTGTTCTATGCCTCATCAAATGCTAGTGCTGCATTAGTAACCCTATCCACAAAACCCCGCTGGTGGCAGCAAGGAGAGCTGGAAGGTAACAGTTCAGAAGCAAGAGCCCAGGTTCCAGACACTGAAGAAACGCTGGATTAGGAGAAGACAAGGGGATTCGAGAGAGCCTTATGGGGATTTGCCTGACCTCAGTCTGTGTGTTTAGAAGTCTCTACCATAGTTAGGAACATAGGAAGCTGCCATATACTGAGTCAGACCCTTGGTCTATCTAGCTCAGTATTGTCTTCACAGACTGGAAGCGGCTTCTCCAAGGTTGCAGGCAGGAATCCCTCTCAGCCTGATCTTGGAGATGCTGCCAGGGAGGGAACTTGGAACCTTCTGCTCTTCCCAGAGCGGCTCCATCCCCTGAGGGGAATATCTTGCAGTGCTCACACTTCTGGTCTCCCATTCATATGCAACCAGGGCAGACCCCGCTTAGTAAAGGGTCTTAATTAATGCTTACTACCACAAGACCAGCTCAACAGCTACTCCCCTTTTACTAGAGCCTGGGTATCATGGGACAACCCACCCACCCCAGGCGCTTCTTCTTGGCTTTAACAGAAGGAAAGGAAGTCCTCAGATCTCTTTCAAACCTGCTGATTATGGTGAAAGAGGCAAAATAACTGGCAGCAAAACCATTCATTAGAACAACTTGGGAACCATCAAGACCTGGTTACTGAAAATCTTAGTCAGTGGCCATTTCCCTCCGTTTGTCTAAAACTGAACTAGACAGGACCTCTCTTCACCCACTGTTTTGTGGTCAGAATTTTCAATTTGTCTGAAGAGTTCTGTAGAATTCAGAAGCTTACAGAAATCTCTCTGGGAGTAGTTTGATGTAGTAAAAGGTACCATGTCACTTCTGTGCTAATATTCTGCTGCCATCTAGTGGCAGAACAGTAAGAGAGCCTTTACATTAGTTATTGGTGCTCAGTTTGCTTTAAAGATGATGGGATACACAGGCACATTTTTTTCAGATGTGGAGGCATGCAGCCATTTAAGCAGCTTCATAGCACGATATCTGAGTAGGCCAGCTTTATTGTCTCTATACTGCATTTAGGGGTCACCTTGCATGGTGCAGCAGGGAAATGCTTGACCAGCAAGCAGAAGTTTGCCGATCCAAATCCCCACTTGCAGCAGCGATATAGGAAGATGCTGAAAGGCATCATCTCATACTGCGTGGAAGGATGCAATAGTAAACCCCTCCTGTATTCTATCAAAGAAAACTACAGGGCTCTGTGGGCGCCAGGAGTTGAAATCAACTTGATGGCACACTTTACCTTACTGCATTTAGGAGAGAAACCTCAATAGTGACATTTTGATTTTTTATCAAGGACTTCCCATCTCTGAGTTAGCCTCTACACTACAGTGATTGGGATATAAGTGGTGGGAAACGGCTAGTATGAACACAGCTTACTTGAGTCCTGACATGGCTTCAGTCAGTTCACCTTCATTATTAACCATAAACATGATTGTACTGAGCAATCATTAAATATTATTATTTGACCCCAAATAATATATCTACATGTCTACCCTAACATATTTCAATGTGTTACTTATTTGTAGCACAAAAATGTGCCTCCACAACCAGCCTGCATCCATATCCTGTCAATCTGTTTAGACTGTGAGCTGCTTGATCATGGAGAATTGTTTTCACCTTGCTGTCACGAGTCCAGCATCTTCCAGCCACACTCACACCACTTCGGGGTGACAACTATTAAGTGCTCTGACACAATCGACTTGCATTGAGAAGCCACTAGTCCAGACTTTTCATGAGAGAACGAGCCAGACAAACCTTTTGATGAGCAAGAAACAGGAATGGGATATTCCAGCCAGATGCGGGAAGGTCAGAGCTTCTGCTTCCCCTCGGCAATTGTCAAGTCCTTTGTTTCCTGATCAGGAGGGAGATGCACCCTTCGCGTACTATCCTACCCTGGAGGCTGGTGCAAGAGAAGCTATGATCCAACTAGCAGGCTTGCATACTTTAACCAAATTGTGCCTTATTGTGGTATTGCCAACTTGTGATCTCACTGCAGTCTTTGCCATTGGACTTAAACGGGCCAACCTTAATGTCTCACAGGACGTTACTTCAAAAGAACCTCTTCTCAAAATAAGCTATTTTCTAGGCATGGCTGCTGCAGAGAACCCTGTTATGCTAGAGCAGGCCTGCTCAACTTAGCCCCCCCCCCCACCGCTTTTTTGGACTACAACTCCCATAATCCCCAGCCACAGTGGCCAATAACCAGGGGTTATGGGAGCTGTAGGCCAACATCTGCAGGAGATCACCCCACTAGGGACATGGGCTGCCTTGAATAAGCCAGGCCAAATACACACTGATGGTCCAGAGGTGGGTGCAGCAACCGATACAGCACGTACCTTATGACATACTAGCCTTGCTCGTCTCATGGGTGGCACTATTAGCCATTCTGCTTATGGGTTTTCTAAAGAGAAGTACATTTGCAACTAATTTTTATGCCCTCCTAAAGGCAATGCTATTGTCAAAACAGATCTGGGTTAGGGCAAGTAGCAGTCCTGGACAGTGTCCCCTCTAACTGGGATTCCCAGATGTGGTTGACTACAACTCCCAGAATCTTCAGCTACAATGGCTTTTGCTTGGGCACTATGGGAGTTGTAGATAACATCTGGGGATCCGTGTTAGAGGGAACACTGGTCCTGGACTTGCAGGAATCATCAGAAAGAAGTGGATCTTGACTACAGGATAGCAGAGTTTAAGACATCTTCTGAAAGGCAGCAACATGACCTCTTCTCACAAAGCACCTCGGACAACCACACTCCCCAGCTGCAAGCAGAGCAACCACAAGTGTCTCTTGAGCTTTTAAGGAGATAGTTGATTTTTAATCCAGGGTCATTGTGCTTGAGTTGTGTTAAAAAAAAAAGCTCAGACAAGCACAGACCAGGAATTTGCCTGCCGCAACTCAAGCTAGTTTGCAAACTGTCTTCATAACAGAATGCAAAACCTCAGACTGAGCAGGCCCTTGCCCATCTCCGTTCTACCAGCCTTTAACAAGGGAAGGATGTGCCATTTAGAATGGTGAAACGAACAAACCTCAAGACCACTGAGCAAGCTGGACACACCAGGCCAGAAAAACAGGCTTTATTATTTAAGCCAGACAGATCTCAGCCTCAATTTTGTCTTAAAACCAAAATAAATAAGTCAGGCTGTGAGGGAAGTCCCGGGGTAGTTGAAGCCCCAAACAGGCACCCACCTCCTCCCACTGGCCCCAGCTTTGGCAAAAGTTAGACACCCAGATTTTTCCTCTGCAGAGCTACAGAGACATTTTTGCCCTGCCTGGAGTAAGCAGAAAGCCCGTCCCGATGGCCAACCTACCCCTCCAACAGCAGGCGTCACTTTGTGAGGGTGCTGTTCCCACTAGTGAAGCAGCACAAAGTCCTGATATTATTACAAAAAATCTTTATTCACAAGATGGCACACTGGTTTGGTATGGCTGGCAGCACACACAGAAGAAAGCTGGTGGGGTAGCTGTATCGCACTCAGTATTGACCAGGGGCCAGCCAGATGGACACAGAGCTGGACACCGATTGCAGACAGCCTAGAAGGTTCAGAGTTTCTTCTCTCTTTGAGTTGGGAGGCACCGACACGGGATGACTGCTCTCACGGCTCACCTTCTGAAGCTCAAGAGGCCGACACGGAACATGCACGGACTTCAGCAGAGGTGCACCTCTGCGTGTGCGAAAGAAACAGAACGCTGCCTTCCGCGTCCTGTCCACGGAAGGCAGACTCTACTGCAGGGGTGGAGAACCTTGGCCCTCCAGCTGCTTTTGAACTACAACTCCCATCATCCCTGTGGCTGGGGATGGTGGGAGTGGTAGTTCAAAAACAGCTGGAGGGCCAAGGTTCCCCACCCCTGCTCTACTGGGTTCAGAATTTCACCTCTTGGAACACCCCTGCCAAACAAGTCATGCTTCTGCCACCATCACCATGTGATGCTGTGTTGACTACGTGATGCAAAGGAAGGAAGGTACAGTCTCTTCCTGGGAGCCTGCTGTATCGTTAGCGTCATTAGAAGCCGTCACCAGTATTGGAAACGGGTAAAGGCAGCGGAGGACCTATCAGCCTCTGCCAGAAAAGCCTCGCAGGCGGGTTTGGACAGTGGCAACCTTTGCGTCGGTGGAAGATGAGAGACTCCAGTGCCGCTAAGGGCAGCTCAGACATTCCCGTGTGCGCATGGATGGGCAAGCCTGGGATCAGGCCTGGGATCGCCTTGAGACACAGCCGACTGAGCAGCCTTGCTCAGAAAGGTCGAGGAAGCCTTTGGGGAGCATGGGGTGTGTCTACAAAGCTAAGGAAACCTGAGATCCCGAGATGTAGAACAGGAATTGGGACGGGGAGCTCACAGAAAGGGTGGTGATTGGAGCTACCTATCTGCTTAACCCATTTGGTGTACCCCTGCTTGTGAAGCTACATAATTCACAGTAGGAGTTCATCCTAACGGGGGGGGGGGGCAAATGAGGCGCGGCTGCCTGTGCCCCTCTGTCTGAGGAATGGCCAACCTGGGCTTCTGTTAATGGGGCAGGGCGGGATGGGAGACAGAGGAAGAACCAATGCAGCCAGGAACCAGAGACAGATGCTCCTTCTTTCGCCCCCCCACCCCCGCTCATTAGGGCGTGCTGCTACTGTTAATTTAGAAGGCCTCATGCAAACCGTCCTACCTCCAGCTACAGTGCTTCCAAGTTCATCGAGCGAAGAGAACACAGGGCAAGCAGCACTCCTGTCCAGCAGCGGTGGGTTGTTTTATACAATATCCATGTTTAAACCACCTGGCACAAATAGGTATTTGGACAGAAAGCCTCGTGCAGGTCAGGGTCACCGCTGCAACTATGTCTTCCTCCCCCTCCGCTGTGCAAGCCACATATCAATAATGCTAAACAGATATGATCCAGGTCTTTCCAAACATTTCATGAGACAGGACATGGAACTTTCAGTCTTCTAAAAACTTATTTCGTCCGCTAATTCCATATGCACAAGTGTACCTTAAAAATATTGCTGAATTCCAAGTAAACACTGCAAAGTACTTGTGTTAAACTGTTTCTTCCATGAGTGCACCAGAGGTGGACCTATTTGCCCGAGATCCAGGAAAGGTGTGTAACGTAACTGTGTCCTGTGAAGGAAAAGCAGTCACCCCTCTGCGTAAGGGAGAGAAGAGAGAGAGTCTCAAATATGTCTGTTGCTCTTGATGTGGAATTACAATCAAGAACAAGGACATGCTTTGGTGAGATCCAAGCATCTATGCCAGGTTTTCCCCTAAAACATATTAGTTGGTGGGAACTATGTGGATTTTAGAATTACCAAGTATAACATTATCTAGGCACAGGGTGACAGCTTAAAAAAATCCCAAAGGCCCATACGGCTGTGGTGACTGACTGTGTCCCCAATTAAGAGACTCCTACCCAGGATGTGATATAGGATTTACTGCGGAATGCAACTTGATAAAACAGGAAACCAAGCTAGTGCCTGGCTGGAAGTTTTCCATCTTTTTCATTTAAAAAAAAAAGAAAGGAAGGATTAAAAAATATGTTTTCTTCAGAATGCTGGGATTTGGGATGGATGTGTCCAGCCTGGGCAATGCTAGACCACTGCTAAACCACAGGAAACAGCAGCAGTGGTTCAGGGTGCTAGTCCAGGGTTTTCAGTGCTAGGGGTTGTGGTGTTTCAAGAAAGAGGAATCTCACCCCACAATTCAGAACGATGCCAGGTTAAACACTTAAAGAGGCAAGGGGCATGAGAAGAGGAACATTCCTCTTGCCCCTCCAGTTGGGCAAATCTGGGTTGCAATTCAAAACTGCTTTTAGTAGCACTTTGGGGTTGGAAACAATGACCTGCAATTCACCTGGAGCCATCGCAATCTCCAAGGGGGGGGGGAACCAGACCCTCCGTTGAAAGGCAAACAGCAGTTCTGCCAAGGCCCTCAGTGCCACGCTTCTCTTAAAAGATACAGCCTTGTGCTGGAGTGACACCACATTCTTCTAAAAGTTTGAGCTGCAGCATACAGAAAATAATCTTAACATAAACACCAGGGACAGGGGTAATTCAAGAGGCCGTTCCTCCAGAGCAAACAAGAAGTTAATAATAGGTGTTTTAAGTTAGTTTACAGGGTCTAGAGTTAAGGACACAGAGAGGAGGTGAGCAGACAGACAGAAACACACACAGTGTGCTGTGGAACCAGTTCCAAATGTATCTAAGACAAGCCCTTGAAAGCGTCGAGGTTGAACGCCGTGTCCAGGAAGCGCTGGAGCTCGGTCAGGTGGTTCTTCTTGTTGCCGGTAGCTGGCGCAGCGGCAGGTTCACGTCCGGCATACCTAGAGCAAGGACAGGAGGAGGCAGACCTGTCACTGGTGTGCGTTGAATGGTCATCTGTGCAGTCACACAAACCAGATGGAAGACTACACAGAGATCACCAAGAAGAATGCAAGGTTTGACTCAGGCCCAACTCAGGACATTCTGGTTCCTGATGCAGGAAACTCCTACCAACCCTGCCACCTCTCATGGTAGGCACTTCTGTAGCCTTGCATTATACCCAGGCTAACAACAACAACAAATATTTATATACGACTTTTCAACAAAGGTTTCCGAAGCAGTTGACATAGAGAAATAAATAAATAAGACGGATCCCTGTCCCCAAGGGGCTCACAATCTAAAAAGAAAACATTAGACAGACACCAGCAACAGCCACGGGAGGGATGCTGTGCTGGGGATGGATAGGGCCAGTTGCTCTCCCCCTGCTAAATAAAGAGAATCACCACGTTAAAAAGGTGCCTCTTTGCCCAGATAGCAGGCCAGGCAAAGAGCAAGGCAAATCTATACAAGGCTGAACAGGTCAGACAGTTTTAGTGTCTCACAGAAGGTTGCTTTCTCCCACAGGGAGATATGGCCCTTACACTGATATCACTATGCCTTAAAGGGCCAGCACGCGCCTAAACGGAGCTAAAGATTCTTCCGTGGCTTTCTGCGCAGGTGCAGAAGATCCAGTTGTGAGTGACCATGGACCCCTACAGAGATAGCAGACAAACTGAGATCTTGACCAACTGGTGTCCTGCTGAAAGGCAACGTGGCCTTCCAATTCCCCTTCACACCTTTGTCTCGCCCAAGGAGCACAGAGTGGCATCTGTGAGACAATCCCATTTGCTCTCCCCAGGCCCTCTTGAGGACTAAAAGCAACTCGCCCAATGAACTTCGTGGCTGAGCAAGCATCCAAACCCAGGTCTTGCTGGTCCAACACTCTAGCGCCCTGGTAGCATGTGCGGTAGGGGTGCTGCAAACTTGGCAGACCCTCCTCCTGGCCTCCTCCAGCTGGTTGCCCCCGAGAAGAGGGATGACAAACATCTGCAAGACTGAAAGGCACCTGCAGGCCAGGAGTTTCTTCCTCTTCAACCTCTCCTTCCTTCTTGCACTTCTAGGCAATCCTCCAAGCCACACCAATTTCCTACTCCGCTGTCCCCATACTCAAGAGTACAACTCCACTCTGGAGTAGCCCTCTGTTCCCAAACAGGCTCTGGTCGCAATCCCAGCCAAGGGAATACTTGGCAGCCTGGTGCCTGTAGCCTCATGTTTCCCTGCTGGCACCCACTGCTTCTGTGGCCAGACTGCCATTCACTCTGTGGTTCAGCCAAGTCCATCTCCTACCTCCTTTGTCCTCTTTCTCCCACCTGGACCCAGTTTCTGTGGCCTGGAGCCTCCCTTGGTGCAGTGGGGTAGCTAACCTCCCACAAGTAGGAAGCAGGGAAATCAAATCCCAGCCTCATGCTAACATTCATCCTTGAAAAGTAGCTGAACACAAAACACAGACCTCTGCACCTGTCTATGCCTTCTCCTGGGGGAGAGAGATG
The DNA here is from genome assembly GCF_027244095.1 of Hemicordylus capensis. NCBI lineage: Eukaryota > Metazoa > Chordata > Lepidosauria > Squamata > Cordylidae > Hemicordylus > Hemicordylus capensis. Next base: position 17,300,833 of record NC_069664.1, on the reverse strand, counting down.
TGAAAGCAAGACTTCCACACTGCACCGGCATCTTATCACCAGAAGGGGGCACTTACCAGACAGGTTTTGCACGGTCGATGGTTGTGCGGAGTCTAGGTTTCACGTAATCGTAGTATCCTTGGTTCTTGTGCTCTTCTTGACACCAAACCAGATCTGCGTTTGGGTATTTCTGAAATTCCTTCAGCAGGAGGTCAAAGGGAAACGGAGACAGCTACACACAACAGAGAAGGCCTTTGGTGAAGAAGGCTTGTGAGCAGAGGACATCAGATATACAAACGGTGGCAAGACAAACAGCAACGTTGGCCAGAAATTCCATGCACTGGGGAACAGGACTACAGCATTTACACAAGTGAAAGGCAGACACCCATCTGGGGGTGGGGGGGATTATCCAAGCTATAGATTATGCGACTTAAACTGTAAAAGGTACTCAAGAACAAGACTGGAAGGCAGCCAAGAGGGAATTGCAGCTAGCAGGCAAGCTGACACATCTCTCTTTCCTCTGCAGGCAAAGGCAAATTGCTGACATTCAGATCTCTGGCCTTGCTCATGCAGCAAACTCCCAGGCCGAATGGAGATGGGTACTGTAAGAACCACAGCTGACCTGAATCCAATTGTCTCAACACATAGATTGTTACCTGAACAACCTGCCTTATGCAACCTCATGGGATGCAAGTCTGAGCAACAGCTTCTACACTTCAGAATTTTACTCCACGGAGCTCGGCCGAAGTACTAGATTACCATCTATGGTGATTTCACGTTCTTCAGAGAAGTACTGGGAAGGTTAGACCAGGATATCTAAGATTCTGGATGACCCATGTGGAATTTAGCACCACCAAATATGCCTTTCGGTTTAAAAGCTGGGATCTGAAATACTTGGTTTCAGTCCTCAGAAAGCCACGCTACAGACCATATTACAGATTCATGGTGACACAAGTGTTAGGTCACAGCCATACCTGCTCCACCCTTGTGATGGCCACATCCATTTCCATCTGACGGGCCTTGCGCTCTCGAGTGAGCTCATAATAGACTTTGCCAGTGCAGAAAAGAACTCGCTTGACGCCCTCTGGGTTCTGGGCAGCAGGGCCACTGTCTGGGATGATACGCTGGAAGTGTGTGCCTGCAGCAGATCATAAGATACAGTTGGCACTAATGCAGATTTCCCCAAAGACAACAGATCTTGGTGGTCATATATCTAGATTTTTCGTGGAGGCCTTTGTGGTTACAACGACAACAGAACCAAGCTGTTTTTTTAAAAAACCCTAAGCAGCTTTGCAAATCAGGCTTGAAGGAACCTGTTGCTCACTCCCTGCTGCTCAACTAGAGCCCAAGAGTCCTGGGTCAGAAATGAACAGCTGCAGAGAACTGGTTCTGGTGTAGGGTTCTTTGCCAAGGGAGCTCCAAGTCAGGAGGCAAGGAGCTGTGAGAATAATCTTCCTCAAGCACCATGCCTCTCTGGAGTGGAACCAAGCACAGGGGCTGGTTCTCTACCACTGTGTGCCTTACCCCAACACTCCCAGGCCCGAGGCAAGTGACAGCTAAAATTGCCCCTGTGGGTGGCAAGTCTGTGGGGCAAGCTACTCAGTGATGAGGTGGACATCTGCCCCTGTGCACTCAGAATACCATACATTTGCTGTGCATGTTGCTATCCTGCCCACCACCTCCATCCTTGAAGGGTTAACAGGCTACGGAAGGAAGACAGAGCAGCCAGGGTGACAATGAGCGGCATTTTCCGCCAGTCCTAGGGGTTGGGGGGCAACTGCTGCTCGCCACTGGGAATCGGGGGACTGCCAAATTATAAGACCGAGTTCAAGGCCCTCGCAAGTGATTGGGTCCCACTGAGACTGAGATGCACAGTCAGGGCATCTCCAATGCAACAGACAATGGAGCTCTTGACCTGCTACTACGGAACACTGTATTAGCTCTTAAGCAAACTTCTCCAATATTCTCCTAGCAGGCTGCAATAGAAACTGGGGGGGAGATCTGCTCCACAGTAATATGTAGAGCTGGAAAAGGGAAGCAAGTCCTTGCAGTGGTCTCTTGAGACAGCCTTTTTAGAACATGCTCTGCCCTGCTACATTTCTAGCTATCGCATGAAAAGGGGATGTGCAATATGGCAGCTGATCTTTAGATTTAAGAGTCAGTCCACAAACTTGCTTTCTCGTGGCGGGAAAAAGAGCCAGACTTTCCCAGTGGGCTCATTTTTGCCACTGGGCACATTAAGATGACAACTCCCTCATGTGCCAGTCAAGTTACACATCACCTTCCTCCTCAGGGCTGCAGAAATCCACTAGTCTATTAGTCTGTTACGAGTGAAAACAGTCCTGATGAGTAATGTACCAACATAGCATGACAAGTAAAATATTTTGTCTGGCTGATAAGCCGAGCCAACATTTCTTCATCCCTGCTCCTCCTGGCAGTGGAACAAAAGAGCAGAAACTCCTCCTCAAACCCAGCCCCACCCCAGCCGTACCTGGTAACATTTCATCAAACCTGGAGCGAGCTTCTGGGTGACGCAACAGTGACTTTGGAGTGAAGACTATCAGCTGAAAGAGATTCCAGAGCTTTAGTCTGCAACATTTCCCAAACAAGCACTGAATCACTCTACTGACAAAGCACGATTCAGCAAAAACCTAATCTGAAGAAGTCAAAAGACATTGACATTCAAGCAGTTAGAACTTGACACAAGGCAACTGGGAAAGCACTGGATGGCACACAGCACAGCACAGCACAACGTGGGCAGCTGAGAAGTGCCCGTGCTGCTGTGTGTGACTGTAACACTGCCGACAGTGTTACAGTCACATGATAACACTGGTGTTACAGAACAGGGTTGCGGTTGTGTGACCCCACCTCCACTGGAAATGATGGCTTAGATGACTTTACCAGTTCTGGTCATCATATCTTAAGGAGAACATCGTAGAACTGGAAAAGGTGCAGAAGAGGGCAACCAAGATGATCAGGGGCCTGGAACACCTTTATGAGGCAAGGCTACAGCATCTGGGGCTTTTTAGTTTGGAAAAGAGGCAACTATGGGGAGACATAATCAAGGTGTATAGAATTATGCATGGAGTGGAGAGAGTGATCTGGGAGAAATTTTTTCCCTCTCTCACAGCACTAAAACCTAGGGTCATCTCATGAAACTGAAGGCCAGGAAATGTAGGACTGACAAAAGGAAATACTCCTTCACCCAGTGCATAATCAATCTATGGAATTCTCTGTCTCAGGATGTGGCGATGGCCACTAGCTTGGATGGCTTTAAAAGGGGCTTAGACAGAGTCATGGAGGACAGGTCTCTCAATGGCTACTAGTCTGGCGGCTATAGGTCACCTCCAACCTCAGAGCCACGAGGCCACTAAATACCAGTTGCAGGGGAGCAATGGCAGGACAGGGGGCAAGCCCTCACCCCCAGCCTGTGGGCTTCTTGAAGGCATCTGATGGGCCATTGTGTGAAACAGGATGCTGGACTAGAGTGGCCTTGAGCCTGATCCAGCAGGGCTGTTCTTGTGTTCTTACAATTCAGGGAAGAGAGGCCTATACATAGCAGTGAGTCATAGCATACCTAAAAGAAGCCTCCATATTTCTTTGGTAGCAGCCCTCTAAATACCAGCAGATGGAGGACAACAGTGTGGAGAGCTCATGGCCTATGGTCTGCTTGTGGGCTTCCTAGAGGCATGTCATTGGTTAATGGGAGAACCATAATTCTGTACTGGGTGGACCCACAGTTGGATCCACCGGCTGCTTCTTATGTCTCAATCTGCTGGCCTGGTAGCTGCATTTAACACAACCTGACCTCTCTTGGTGAAGTAGTTTAACTCTAACTGCTGACTCGGCCTGTCACAGGAATGAATGTGCAAGAGCACATGGCATGTGGTTTGGAGCAGAACTGAAACAAGAATGCTGCCCACAGGCATTCTGTGAACCAGTCAGAAACGGAGCTCCCAGCAAATGAAGTGTTGCTCAAATACCACCATTTACAGGACGAGTAGCATCCGCCCAAAACTGCACAGCTTCTACCGCCACTTTCCATTTGCTTCAGATTCCAGGTCAGAAGTTCTGCTTTCAGATCTCTCACAGCAGAGTTGTGCCTTGGCTTGATGCATGTATAAAATGGACGCGTTTTACACATGCATCAACAGGACTGCTCTCTACAAGCTCAGGCCTGTTATTTCTAGGACGTACTCCTCTCAGCTTGGCTTTGGTAGATTTACCGCCGTCAGTGGACCAAAACAGAACACCAACCACCAGCCGTAAGTATAGTGCAAGCTACCATCACAACATTAACTATACAATTACATACAGACAAAAACATCAGGGCCCAAGGGTAACCACCTCCATAGCCCCACCACAATTCATCCATCAACATCAGTTCACAGGTTGCTTTCTAATTCTCATCGCAACTGACAGAAATTTAGCTACTCCTGAGGGCACCCTGGGAATTTTCTCTGTTCATAAGTATTTGACATAAAACTGGGTAGGTCTCCCAGGCAATGTGATCAGAACAGGAGTGCTCAGTTGTTGGTGGGCTCCAGTGTCGAAGCTCCAAAAACACAAGAACATGCTCCATAGACACCACTTCCCGGTCACGGCAAGGGCAAACCTTCAGGATACCCGGTGTATCTTCGCTGCAACCTTCATGAGGTCAACACATTAAATCTTTCCCAGGTGAAAACATTTTGGTACATAAATGACATGAACTTTGCTGAGGGAAGCAGGCAGGTGAAAAGAGCCATCTGATGGGATGCCTAGATGACATGGGTGAATTGGTTTGCACAGGCATGAGCAGGGAGGTCCTGGAAGAAGATGCCCCCCCCCACCCCAGGCTTTGTTTGACTAAGACTATTGCCAATGTATACCCCCTTTGAAGAAGAAAAGTGGGAGACGTCCCGATATGACGGTTCCTTTGGGCATCCATTTGGTGCAAGTGCTACTATGGCTGTCAGCAGGGAGACTGGGCAGTAACCCAACATCTGTCCTGAAGACACAGACTTTCTGGCAAGGCTCCAAGGGGACACTGTCCTGGATCCAACAGAACTGTGTTAGGAACGCGTTTCAGGGTATGTAAGAGAGCTCATCAAAACTTTTCATTGAAATGTGAACGCTCTCTTCGTCCCTTGGGCCCAGTGGTTCTCAAGCAAGGTCCCTCCAGATGTTGCTGAAGTACAAGTACCGTCACCCCCTGCCACAATATGTTGTAGCTAAGAATGAGGGGAGTTGTAGTTCATCAACATCTGGAGGAACCCTGCTTGGGAAACATTGCCTTAGGCCTTAGTCCCTAATGACAACTAGAAAGCTTTAGCAAGGGAGAGCAAAGTGCATGGCCATTTTGTGCCAGCGAAGTCCTTCTTTCTACTAACCGGCTTTCGGAAGGGGAGAAGAATCTGTCTCCGCACCACATGGAAAAAGTTGGCTGGGCTGGAGCAGTTCACTACGATCCAGTTGCAGTCATACAGCTGGCGCACATCAAAGTCATCTAGTTTCTGCAAGAGAAGGAGACATTGGGAGTTTAGAAACATTTTAAAAAGCCAAATGCAAACATACATGGCCAACGTAACACCAAGCTAAAAAAAAAAGGGGGGGGGAGTGCCATAGCATCAGGTTCAAAGCCATGGGAGGTAAGTAGCCTGCAGGTCTGCCCTAACAGCTCTGAAAAATGCATCCAGGATGCAATAGAGGACTAGGAAACTGTTTAGGATCTCCAAGGGGCTTTGATAACCCCTGGCTGCTTGAGCAAAGAGATAGGGCTTTCTCAAAAGGGGTGATTCTCTTCTGTATAGCAGGGGGAAAGAATCTGATTCTTCCAACCCTAGCACAACATCCCTCTAGTGGCTGGTGTTTCCCTGATGTTTCTTTTTAGACTGTGATCCCTTTGGGATAGGAAACCATCTTATTTATTTTTGTTTCCATTTTTGCTTTTGAGAATTTTGATTGAAAAGCCATATATAGATGTGTGTAGCAGCAGCAGCAGCAGCAAAAAGCAGAAAATGAGCTGTGAATAGTTCCCCTGACCTTAGTTTCTGAGGCAGAGACAGAGGGACAGCATAGAAATGGGACCCTCCAAGTGTGGCAAAGAAGTGCTGAGCCATGCACGTAAATGCACTTCCCTCTGCTTGAGCAGCGTGGCAAGAGAAGATGACGCCATGGCTGGGCATGCCTTTTTAGGGGGTGGGGGATGGAGCAGGCTCAATGCTGACACTCCCCAGAACAAACTTCACATCCAAGGGGGTGAGGCAAAGGGATTCCAGGAGCAACCAGTGCTAAACTGCTAAACTAACTAAACAATAAAAATGGGTGCAAGGATTGCTTCAGGGTGGTGGTGGTTACAGCATTCTGGCTTTCTGTGCAGTATCCCATCAAGGTCTTGTATACCACAGCTAGGGATGTGCATGAACCAGTCTGGCAGTCTATTCACAGACTGCTGCACTGGTTCGAAAGACTGGCGTTCAAGCTGGTTCGGAGGTGGGGAGGGGGTTGCTTTAACATAGGAAGTTGCCATATACTGAGTCAGACCCTTGGTCCATCTAGCTCAGTATTGTCTACCCAGACTGGTGGCAGCTTCTCCAAGGTTGCAGGCAGGAATCTCTCTCAGCCCTATTTTCAAGATGCCAGACAGGGAACCTGGAACCTTCTGCATGCAAGCATGCAGATGCTTTTCCCAGAGTAGGCCCCATCCCCTGAGGGGAATATCTTACAGTGCTCACACATCACGTCTCCAATTCAAATGCAACCAGGGCAGACCCTGCTGAGCTAAGGGGCCAAGTCATGCTTGCTACCACAAGACCAGCTCTCCTCTCCTTAGGCCAGCTCTTGCACACCGGCCACTTCCGATATTATGCTGACCAGGGCGGCAAGAGGGTATACAGCTGCCTCGAGGTGGTGGGGGAACCGTGGCGGGGCAGGTAAGGAGACCCTCCCCGTGCCTTAAAGCAACACACACACCCCACTCGGGAGCACACAGAGCTGGTTCCATGCACATCCCTAACCACAACTAGTCTACCTCGCTTACCGTGATGCGAGACTGCACAGAATGTTGGCCACTTGTCTTAAGACCTGGCCCAGGATCTTTCAGCTAGGAGTGCCTCCCCCCGCCGCCCACACCTAGCCCTTTTCTGCTATGTTGGCTTATGTAATAGGAAGCACAGCAGAGATATGTATTTGTTTTTGCCTGCTGTAAATAAAGAAGCACCAGACCCTCAATTTCTTTAGCTACACTGCAGTATGGCACCACGCATCATATCTGGACATGATCAGGTGCAATCAAGTAAGTGGGAAATCTGGTCTGGTAGAAAGAGGTGAAGCTGCTGGAATTGGGGAAAGGAGCCCCACCGAAAGGGGCAGCACATTCTCCCTCCCAGGCACAGAACTCACCGGGAAGACATCTGGATCATCATTGCACATCTGCAGGAATCGCTCTGGCCTGGCAGAAGAGTGCTCAGGGCCCTGCAAAGAGAGACAAGAGCTTTCAAGACAGAACTGGGATGGACACAGAAGAACAGCCCTGCTGGATCAGGCCCAAGGCCCATCTAGTCCAGCATCCTGCTTCACACAGTGGCCCACCAGATACACAGTGGCTCACCTGTGGCTTTTCCCAACTAAGCAGTACAGTAAGTGAGAGATATTTAGACACCAGCAGCAGTCAGCGTTCAGAAAAACTCAATAATTGTCCTCCAATTCTATGACAATGGAACTATTTTAAATCCAGAGTCCCAACTTTGCTGTACAAGCACAGCCACAGTTTGCCATTCGTCAACTTAAAGCTTGCTACGGAGCCCCCAACCCCAGGTTCTGTTATTTCCCACTTCCTGCTTTGCCATGTACAAACCAGCAGTGGAAGTGGGTGTGTCAGCGCAGCCCATCATCTCAGCAGGCCTTTCAGTCCTCAAAGGAGCACTCTCTGCCCTGAGCCATTTTTGGAAGGGGGATATAAACAATCCAACCAACCAACCAACCATATGCAGAGCATAGCTCTAAAACACACACAACTGCTTTCTTACCATGCCCTCCATGCCATGGGGAAGCAGCAGTACAATGCCATTCTGCCTCACCCACTTGGCCTGTCCGGAGCAGATGAACTGATCGATAATACACTGAGCGGTATTGTGGAAGTCACCAAACTGGGCTTCCCACAGCACTAAAGCGTTGGGGCTGGCCATAGCAAAGCCCAGCTCAAATCCTGCAGAGAGACAAAAAAGAAGGTATGCACTCTTCTAGAAGTCAAGCCCGGACAGTATATTAAGTATACACAGTACATCGAGGGGATACACAAATCAGTCCTTACCCAAGACTCCGTATTCCGAGAGAGAGCTGTTGCAGACTGTGTATGGAGCCTGGTTCGGCCACAGATGGTTCATAGGGATACAAGTCCTCTTGTCCACATTCTGATCGTGCAGCACATGATGCCTGTGGCTAAAGAGAAACAGCAGAGACAGGAACATTACCTATAAGGGAACATAGGAAACTGCCTTATACAGTGGGCTCCTCCAAGGTTTCAGTCTCCAAGTCTTTCCCAGGCCCATCTGGAGATGCAGCCAGGGACTGGAGGCCTGGGACCTTCTGCGTGGAAAACCTGTGCACTGCCACTGACGATTCCATCCCCAAAAGTGACTGGCTAAAGCAGTCTTGCAAATGCATTACTAGTATTTGCTCAGCTTCACTCAGTTATATTATTTGGCGATTGTGAACTTGGGCCAGATTTTTTAAGATCTTATGACAAAATTATACAGGCCTTACAACCTATTCTTACTCGGCCAAAGCCTGGGGGAGCCGGTGGGATCTCAAAAAGCTCCCATGGGTGAGTGTTACAAAGCTAAACACCAGCTTACTGCCACCCTTTTGGCCCACAGAACTACTAGTCCTAAAAACACTGCTGCACAACAGCACTGCCAGCTACTTAGAGACATGGATCTCCTCTGGTTATGCCAGTGCAACACTAGTTGGAATGCAGACTTGGATTTGAAGGCAGGCCTAGTTTTGCAGGCCTGGATTAGAGCAAACCTGCCAATCCTATGTAGTGCTCCTGAAATCAGAGTGCCTAATTCTGCAAAGGCATGCAGCTTTAATAGATTTGTGCTGTTCTGCCAAAGTTTTTTGTTTATAGATGCAGAACGTATTAGATCAAATCCTTTATTACTGTGGTTTGCAAAAGTATGCTGGTAATTTTGAGATGTAGTGTAAATTCATATCCTTTTTAGGCATGCCAAGCCTATAAAAATGCTGGCCACACAAAGCCAAGTCAACACATTACCTGAAAGTTCCCCTCTCAACATCCTGGCCGCTCAGTCGGATGTGGATTCCCTCTTTAAGGAGAGAGCCAAATGCCATGTATTCAGCCAAGGCCCAGTCTACAGTCCTATTATTCACCATCTCACCACGTGTTTTTAGAATCCGGCTTAAACCTGCAGAGGTCAACAGAGTTTTCATTTTCAGCCTGTTTTGAAGACACAATGGCTGCGTCTCCCCTGTGAGTTGGTCACCACACTAGCACGTCTAAGAACATCATTAGTAGACTGCATTCTTCACAGCTCCCCCGCCCCTCTCAGGTGGCTTCACGGATTCAAATGGCAATCTAGGATCCACTGCTAGCCAGAAGTGGTTTCAAGGCTTATTACTCAAAGTCATCCAGTATTGCCTTCTCTAATGTGAGCTTGCCACTAGGATTGGGCATTCAGCCGATGCCCAAAGAAAAGAAAAGAACTGGTCAACTGACCTGTCAAATAGCATCCAATAATGGTTAGCCATTTTTAGAGCATCAACTTTATTAGATGACCACAAAACGGATTTCGGCTTCCTTGGCTCTTAGTTTAATGTCTCATTTGCAGCTATTGTTTTTCTGGAACCAAGTCCAATCTCTCACAGGAGGTTTACAGAGCAGGTGGCTAGATAGAGGGAATACTTCCCAGTTCCTCCAGCAAGCATGAGGGAATAATAGGCAGTTCTAGGCCACCAACGACTGCTTGTATTCCTGTCTAGAGACGCCTGCAGTTATAGCAAGTGGCCGAAGTTTTGCTATACTGCTAGGTTTGCCCTGACTGCTTTGGAATCAAGGAGCCTTCCTTCTGCCCTTGCTAACAAATAACACAAGAATGAAAAGGCAAGCAGTTATGGTGACTGTCTTCGTTCCATGGAATATTTGACTAGTGCCAAATACTAGGTGCACCAGCCTGAATTGCCATTACATTAAGAATGAACCTCAAGGATCTCAGATGATCGAGTCTGTTACATAAGAACAGCCCAGTTGGATCAAGCCCAAGGCCTATCTAGTCCAGCATCCTGTTTCACACACTGGCCCAACAGATATCTCTAGGAAGCCCACAAGCAGGAGGTGAGGGCATGCCTTCCCTCTGGCTGTTGCTCCCCCGCAACTGGGATTCAGAGGCATTTTGCCTAAGAGGCTGGAGTTGACCCATGGACACCAGACGAGTAGCCAATGACAGATCTGTCCTCCGTGAATTTGTCTAAGCCCCTATTAAAGCTGGTGGCGGTCACCACATCTTGTGGCAGAGAATGAACTAGAAAGTCCTACCGCCATGAATTGTGAAGTTTTCAACAGGGACGGAGCTGGCCACCTGTCCAATATGGACCAAATCTTCTTCATTCAGACCAGTAGAAGGGCAGGTCATGCTCCTGGGCTGGCCATCCAGAGTAAAGAATCCTGGGAAAGTAAAAGGAGAGGGCATTAGAGAAAACCTGGGATTCATAAGAGCACGCTCTAGCTCAGGGGTAGGCAACTTTAGCTCTCCAGCTGCTGTTGAACTACAACTCCCATCATCCCCAGCCACAATTCAACAGCAGCTGGAGAGCACCAAGGCTGCCTACCCCTGCTCTAGCTGCTGGAACCATCAACTCAACCCATAGACCCTTCTGCTGCCATTTTTCTTATGATAAGCAACAGCAAGGAAACCATGCTGAGCTAAACTACAGCAAAGGATATTCTCTGCCAAAGCATCTGCTGCAAAGACAGACCTCACTCATCAAGGGCCTCTCTCTTCACTGCCAGTGCATGTGTTCACCAAGGGAATGATGTCTGCCAGCTCCTACAGGCTTCGGGCTGCATTTTCAGGACTAGGACGACAGACAATCGCATCTCCTTTCAGTGCCAGGAGTTTCAAGTGCAATCCACTGGTGGGAGAAGTATTTATTATCTGCTATCACCGGGATAACTTACCAGCCCAGGGAGAATCGAGCCAGTGCTTGATGTGAAGGATTTTCTCATCCTTGGACCTGGCATGGGCTTCTTCGCAAATCTTATCATACTTGGAAATTTCTTCCTGAAAAGCAGAGTAACCTGACTTGGAGCTAGAGAGATTAGCTTAAGCATAAGCACTACTAGCACCAACACCTTGTCCTAAGGAGCATTCCATTATCTCTGCATCTTATTCAAGTATTTATATTTCACCGCCACGGGACAGCAACAACTTTATACTCAGCTCAGGGCTGCTCTGTAAAAAAAAGCCCTGATCATGAAACCCATTTTTTAAAAGCTAAAGAGGAACAGTTTCCTGACAGGGGCAACCATTATATGCCAAGACAATTCAGCTATACTAGTACAACAGGGGCAGGCAGAAAGTCAGTTATGATCCACCGGTAGATCACAGAAGGATTGCAAGTTGATCCTGTGCCTAGCCCTGCCTCTTCCACACCTACTGGAAGACCGGTTTGGATGGTCTTCGGCCCTTTCCCCTGTCGCTGCGGCCATTTTGAAGGCTGCTGCACATGGGCAATGGGCCCTGCATGGCCGGATCATGTCCCAGGCCATGCAGGGGCCCACTGTGTATGTGTGGCAGCCTCCAAAATGAAGAAAAGACCTGGAAAGGGCCAGACCACCCGAACTGGGAGCTTTTTGGTGAAACAGAGGCTGGCAGGGAGAACCTCCACGGACTACCCAGAGGCCTCGGAGAAGACCCCTGGAGGAGGTAAGTAAAAAAAAAAAATTAAAATTAAAAAATTCACGAACCCCCCCCCCCCGCCATCCAAGCCGAACCAAACGGAGGGTGTGTGTGTTTCGATGGGGGCAAAACCGAGTTCGGCCTCGAACCGAACCAGGCCAGCCAGTTTTGAGCACACCCCTAATGACCACAAGGGCTGGGCAGAGCTTCCTTTCTCCTTTCCTCCTGGCATCACAAATACATATGGGAGGTGGAGGAGAAGAGGCGAGAGCAAACTGTGCTATGTTAGGATAAACTTTACAGACACAGCCCTCTTGGTCAGTGTGCACTGCTCAGTCAGTGGCATACATGGGAGATAAGCAACAACATTCTGGTCTGCAGGATTAAAACTGGATTATAGTGAAGAACTTCTGCACCATGAACTGCAAGCAGCATCAACGGGAGGGAACTTTAAATACAGACATCTAAAACTTTTGCTCTCAGAGAAACCAGACATCATGTTTAAGCTTCTCTGATGTTTTGCTTACAGCTTTGCCTGCCTTGATTAGAACACTTCTTCTCCAGCTTGCACTCTAGGTTCTATTTATACCCATTTCCTTCTCTTTCAGTTGATCTTCGGACGCTGCTACATCTTCCTGTACTCAGTCTGAAGCAGTGATGAATTCTCTTGCCACATACCAGAGACAGACACCAGCTGATTTATTTTATTTTATTTATTTTTTACATTTATTATATCCCACTCTCGAGGAGCTCAGAGGCTGCTTATTTTTATCCTCATAACAATCCTGTGAGAGAGGTTAGGCGGAGAGATACATGACTAGCTCAGAGTCACCCAGTGAGTTTCATTGTTGATTCAAACGTGGGTCTTCCCGGCCCTAGTCCAACACTCTAACCACTACGCTATGCTGGCTCTCCTAATTTTCCGTTTCCATTGTTTTGGCTTCAGTTGACATCCCATACCCCCCTTTATCCATTTAAAAACCGGTTTAATGGATCTCTGATGGGTACATTCTGGCTACAGAATGATGATCAAGCCAAAGTTACCGTACCTCATACTCGGGCTGATTTACCACTCCTTGTGAAACTAGCATCTCGGCATATTTCTGCAACACTGGCTTCTGCTTTCGGATTTGCTTGTACATCAGTGGCTGGGTAAACATTGGCTCATCCATCTCGTTGTGCCCGTTTCGCCTGTAGCACACCTATCAACCAATCAATGTGTTTAGCCACATAACGAAGATGTAGCACACCTAGCATAACTGGAAGCAGGGTGGGGGTTGATTCTATCTCAACGTTTCATCTTCCACATCAAAAATAATCTTCTAAGAAGCTTTTAAGAACTGATTCTCTCTTGAAATAGTGTGTCCAATTCTGGGCACAGCATTATAAGAAGAACACTGACAGAATCAACATGGTGAGAGGTGTGGGAAACAAGTTCTATGAGAAATGGTTGAAGGATCTGGGTGTGTTTAGCCTGGAGAAGAGAAGGATAAGGGGAGATATGAGAGCAGTCTTCAAATATCTGAAGGGCTGTTACAGAGGAGAAGGAGTGGGTTGAAACGGGAGGAGGAGTGGACTTGTTCTCTACTGCTCTTGAGGGCAGGACTAGAACCATCTTCCTTGAAATAGCAAGGAAGCAGATTTAGGCTAGACATGAAGCAAAGCTTCCTAAATGTAAGAGTCGTTTGACAGTGGAACTGTCTGCCTCATGCAGTGGTAGGCTCTTCTCTACAGGTTTTCAAACAGAGGCTGGAAAGCCATCTTTGCAGATTCCTCCACTGAGCAGAGGATTGGACTAGACAACTTCCAAGGTCCCTTCCAACTCTGATTGGAGATGCTTGATGTGAAGAAGTTCAGATGAATGATCTAATATTCACACAAGCTTGAAGCAAGAGCTGGTGGCTGACATCCTAAGTTACTCAATAGTACTACTCCAGAAATTACTCTCAAGGACATCTAAATTTCAACAAGACTTCTTCTAGCAACTGTGGTCGGGATGTCGGCCACTGGAATTCAGCTACTGGCTTTCTTGAATGCTTGGTCAGAAATGGGATGTTATCACAGAAGTAAAATCTTCCTAGATTCAGAGGTTTAGCATGAAGTTTAGAACAAGATGCCTACAGTGTTTCCTTATGTATAGGCAAATTAGCGAGATTTCCCTCACACCCCCAAAGCATTAGTATCACCTACCAAGTCTACCACGACATCTTTGTGGAAAGTGCTTCGCCATTCAGCTGCCACGTTGCAGACATAAACCACAGCCTCTGGGTCATCGGCATTCACGTGGAAAATGGGTGCATTCACCACCCGGGCCACATCTGTTGGGTATGGAGAAGAACGAGCCATACGAGGGTCGGTAGTGAATCCAATCTGGAGAAGGTAAGAGAAGCCAAAAGTAGCCGTGGGGATAAACAAGGGTCTGGGTAAGCACTATACGAGGGGCAGTGTTCTAATTTTTCTCATCTGTGTACAGAATGAGTTTTGTTCCGGGCATGAGGATCAAGGCAGTGTGTGCACACATGCATTCAGAATGGGGCCTTGCTGATTCAACCTAAGTGGGATCTAAAATTAACTGAGCAGACATCAAAAAACTTGTGAGCGCAGGCATGAGCACACGCCTTAGAAGGAACACTGATGAGGGGGGCTTAGTGCATTTTCACCCCTAGTTGAAGATGTTTTACCCAAAGATTCCCAAGCAGTTGAGTCAAGCATCATCAGGTCTTATAAGAGTGAGCAGTCCACAAGAGATTCAACTTGTAGGCCTATTAAACAATGCATTTTGCAGTCGGCGACTTTAAATAATCCTGGCAAGTCTGAGATAAGCAAGGATATACTGGACTTCAAGTCACACCAAGATCTCTAGTCTAGCTACCAAAAACACAGTCTACATCACGTTTAAGTATTTGCTTCAACCTGTTGCGTAATACCAACTGTTCAACATTTTTCTGGTTTTATTTTCATGTTAATGACAACATAGGAGGATGGATAATAAAGGGAATCCTTGCTATTTAACAGAGAGGCCAAGTGGTACATTTTCTAGATCTGACTTTCAACTGACAAACGGGGTGGGAGCCCCCTCGCCCCCCCCAAAGGGGGGGGGAGAGGCTAGTTCCTGAGAAGAGATCTAGTTTACAAGACTGAGCATTGCAAGAGATAAGAGGCACGACTCATTCAACCCTCATTCTCATTGGAAAAAGGAAAGGTTGTGCCGTCGAATCGGTGTCGTCTCCTGGCAACCACAGAACCATGTGGTTTTCTTGGTAGAATACAGGAGGGGTTTACCATTGCCATCTCACGCGCAGTATGAGATGATGCCTTTCAGCACCTTCCTATATAGCTGCTGCCCGATATAGGAGTTCCCCTGGAAAACACACCAGTGGGGATTCAAACCAACAACCTTCTGCTCTCTAGGCAGGTTGCTTACCCACTGCACCATTAGGTGGCTCCATTCTCAGTGGACTCAGCTAATAATCAGCCTAGCCAGCAAGAGGAACAGCCAAACCATTATCTTGATGAATTAGTTCAAAATTTAACCCCTGCCAATTTGTAATGACCAATTTTTAAGTGGGGTCTAATTAAGCTATCACAGCTCAGTCAGTCTGTGGAGAATGCATGCCCTGTAAATTCGCTCATGGAGATATTTCTGGAGAAGTAGCTGTGAGACATCTGTGTCAGCATCAGAACTGAGCTGTAAGTGAGAGTTTCAAATCCAACAACATAACCAAAGGTTCTGGCAGGAATGCAGAAGTTAAAATTTCAAAAGATCACCATGCTCCTAATTCGCTGTTCTTGGTAGCAATAGCAATAGCACTTACATTTATATACCGCTCTATAGCTGGAAGCTCTCTAAGCGGTTTACAATGATTTAGCATATTGCCCCCCAACATTCTGGGTACTCATTGGTACCTTGGTACCTTTTAAACTGGAAAAAGAGGCAAGTGTATCTGACATTAAATAACAAAAAGTGTTCATTTCATATAGATTATCTGACATGGTAACAAAGGAATCCACATATTACCTGGTTGTTCACCACCACATGAACTGTCCCATGCGTTGTATAGGAAGGCAAGTCACTCAAGTGGAAAGTCTCATAAACTATACCTTGCCCAGCAAAAGCAGCATCTCCATGCAGAAGAATGGACATCACCTGGAGGACCAAAACACACTTTGTCAGTAACCTTACTGCATGAGGTGAACAGAACTGAATTTGGAGGATGCAGCGTTACATCTGTAGAGAGAGGAGCAGTGGAGAAGACATGATGCATGCCAACTTGGAGAGCCAGCGTGGTGCAGTGGTTAGAGTGCTGGACTAGGACCGGGGAGACCCGAGTTCAAATCCCCATTCAGCCATGAAACTAGCTGGGTGACTCTGGGCCAGTCACGTCTCTCTCAGCCTAACCTACTTCACAGGGTTGTTGTGAAAGAGAAACTCAAGTATGTAGTATACCGCTCTGGGCTCCTTGGAGGAAGAGCAGGATATAAATGTAAAAAAATAACAACAACGACTTACTTTCTTTCCTTCAGTGTCCCCACAATAAAACTGTTCTGCTTTCGTCTTGCCCTGAACCACAGGATCAACTGCCTCCAAGTGAGAAGGGTTCGCAACCAATGAAAGCGTGATGGTCCGGTCAGTGACACGATTAATTCTCCGGTGATACATTCCCAAATGGTACTTCACATCCCCTGAGCCCTGAGAGAGAGAATCAGACTAACTTGAGGACGTTTGGCGTTTTCATGCTGTGACTGTCAGAGCCCCAAGGGAGCACATAATGTTCACAAAGATCATGAGAAAGGAAAGAACCAGAAGCCTATGGTGCAAAAAGGGATCATTCAGAATGAGTGCAGGAATGCCCAAATTCCAAAACAGAAAGCATGAGAAAGAGGTGCTGCTGGTTACAGACCAGCTTTATTTCACCCATCATTTCTGTGGATGTAGAAATGATCAACCCTGAATGAGATTTTCATATGCAAAATTATTGGCACAACCATCCCATATGCAGATGGCCTCAGCAGCAACTGACAGGAATCACTATAATATTTTACCACAGCTGCATGCAGGTGTTACCTCCAGAAACTTAAACAGTGCTTTAGAATTAGGCTCACTGGAATAAAGTCACTCCATGAGAGAAGAGGAACTATTATGCAGTCTTATGTTGTGTTTTACACAGTTTAGGTTTATAAGGAAAGCAATTCATGCTGAAAGTCAAGTCACAATGACTAGCATACATCAATTTCAGCACTGAGGAAAAGCTGTCTTAACCTCTGAACACATCACACCCTGCCAGCCACAGAGCCCTGTGGTTGTCTTTGGCAGAATACAGGAGGGGTTTACCATTGCCTCCTCCCACACAGTGTGAGATAATGCCTTTCAGCATCTTCCTATAGCGCTGCTGCCCGATATAGGTGTTTCCCATAGTCTGGGAAACATACCAGTGGGGATTCGAACCGGCAACCTCTTGCTCCCTAGGCACGTTACTTTCCCACTGAGCCATCAGGTGTCTTAGCAGACTGCCCCCCGACCAAATCTCACAAGGAGTCAGAGTTCCAAGAGAGTCATACAGGGTCATTGTCAAAACACCACATCCCATTTAAATATGTGACTTAAGTATTGCCTCATACAGTGTTGAAGCAAAGTGTGCACTGAAAAAGTTTCTTCTCTCCATTATTCTGTGCAATCATCTTTTTCATGTCTGTAGGCATTTCTGGGGGCTGTGCTTCTGATGACATGAAGAATTGCCTGTTTGTATTCCTTTATTCAAACAATGAGCAAAGCATCTACAATTCTCCCCATAACTCTGTGGCTTGCCAACCAATATGCAAGCAATGTTCAAGCATTTGAGGACTCCTCTAAGGGATGAGGTCTGCCCATTTTCATACAGACATTTCCAAGGAGACTAGTTTTACAGAACACTGGAAATGGGGCACCTACTAGAAACTTGCAACTAATTTCTGTGGAGGAACTTGCTCCAACTCTCTTTTCCATAACTGGATGGTTTTCCAACTTTGTTCCCCTGGGCAAACAACAAAATTAGGAGCCCCAAATATATAAGAAAAAAATGAGTGTGGTGGTTGTGGTACCCATTCAGCAAGGAAAAAATGCCCAAACCTCGAATGTGCTGGGAAGAAAAATATAAGGTAGGCTTGGTGGTGGATCAGTGGAGGACAACTTGCCTTTTAAAGATGATCCACCAACAGAAGTGTTCACAAAAACTATTATTCCACGCCAAGTTGGTCCCACAGAGCAACTGACAAAAGTGCTGGAAGTAAGTTGATGTTCAAGTCACACATTCACTCTTAAGACTGAATCCTCAGAGGAAAAAATCAACGATGCTGCTTCTGTTTTCGAAGCTGAGCAATCATTATCTATTGTAAGGACGAATCCTGTAGAGTACAAGAACCCAGTTCACACAGAGATTTGAGATTAATTTACCTCATCTGCAGCCTCCAGCTTGGAGTCAAATTGGCAGAAAATTTGCTCCAGTTCCTTCCTGATCACGTTGGCAAGAACATTTAGACGACCTCTGAAAAAACCAACATCATATTCAGCAAGAAACTGATTTAATATCATGGGCCTGTCCAGAGACACAAATCTCTAGATGCAGCTCTCTTATGGATCTGGATCATCTACAAACTTGATTCCCTTCTGATAACCTGTTTATCCCAAGAACAAAGTTACCTGTGAGGCATTCCCATGATAACAGAATCCACTCCTTTCTCACTTGATTTATCAATTATTGTCTTTAAGGCAGGGATCAGTACTTCGCAGCCTTCCAAACCAAACCGTTTTTCAGAAGACCACTTCCTATGCAGGAACTCTTCAAATCTGGAAGTCCAAAGTTAAAAAGCCATTTGTTCAACTATAACTGCCATAGAAGCCACAAGCATTATACACTAGTCCTATAGTGTGCTAGTGTCATAACATACAGTACTGTGAAATATATTGATATATGTTTTACCTTTTGTAGCTATTTTGTATCTTCATAAATATGTGGTACCTGCTGTAATATTGGTTTTGGTCTCATAGAATAACCAGACACAGTAAGTTCACAAAACAGGATCTGAAATCATGTTGAAACTTTGGTTTCAGATGGTGGGGATGGCGCCACAGCTCAGGGGCAGAGAATCTGCTTCACATGCAGAGGGTCCCAGTTCAATCCCTGGCAGTATCTCCAGGTAAGGGTGGGGGGGAGAGACTCCTGCCTGAACCCTTTACAAGCCACTGCCAGTCAGTGTAGACAATACTGAGCTAGATGAACCAATGGTCTGACTCAGTATAAGGCAGCTTCTTATGAACTGGTCAGAATAAGCTACAGTTTCCTGGATTCAGACATAATGGGGAACGAAGGCTTATTCTAAACTGCAAGTAGAAGTTTTCAATCCCCCCCACACCACATGGAGGAGGACGTGCATAAGCCCAAGGCTCAGCTTCTCCAGCTCTGCTTGTGGATGCAATACTGCACCCACAATGTATTTAGATGTGCATTAGAGATGTATTATATATAGCATTATATCAAACAGGCAAGATGTTTGAGGCAAGAATTCAAGCCCTCTTGGTCGTTAGGAGGCATCTAATGATTCAAGATGAAATCTTGGTCCTATTCACCCACATACATTTAACTAGCACTCTCTGCTATTTGTTAAGGGGTTTTAGGACTTACGGTAGGGCAGTTCCCAGGAACACAATCATTACACCTAGGAGGCACCTGAATCTTGGGAGGATTAAGAGTGTTTACCAAGGGCATGCGCGCGCACACACACACACGCATGCGCACACAAACACACTCACTCCACTCACAATTCCAATAAACTGAATTTGTGCAGGCTGAAGCTATGCAAAGTACCTGGTTGACCGGACCAGCCTAGCCAGCAGGGTGCGCTTCTCCTCATTAGTGAACTGCATGACACCAGGCGTCTCAAATTTCTCCCTTATCCACTGGCACTGCTCCAGATCATTGATAAACATGAATTCTACACCAATGTGCTGGCAGTAAGCCATCTATTTAACACACAGAGAGAACATAAGATGAAGCGGAAGAGTGGACCTTCTTTAAGCACGGACTGAACACAGCAAGTAGCCAAGTCTCACAATTGGCTGTCATATTTCTAAGAGACCATTTCTCTAAGGAATTCAGGGCAACACGCATCAGGTTATTCCATTTCATTCCTGCCACTACCCTGTGAAGTCAAGAGAGTGGCCCAAAACATCTAAAGAGCTTCGTGGCTGTGCAAGGATTTTAATCCAGACCTCATCAATCCAAATTCAATGCTCTATCAATTGCTCTAAAATGATTTGAGATGTTACTAGCAGTCCAATCATAGTCAAGCATACAAGGAAGTAATCTCCATTAATCTAAATGTGATTTCCAAGAAAACATAGTCACAATCAGGCTGTTTGTCACTTTAAGGCTGTCAATGCAGTTGCATTCAAATCTGAAAATAAAATGCAGGATTGAATATCAATTTGAAGACCACTAGCTAAGCCAGTGGCCTTCAATCTGTGTTCCAGGGAACCCTGGGTTCCTTGGGAAAACTTATCAGTGGTTTCCCAGGGAAAAGACAGACTTCCGAGGAAGACAATCTCATCATCACTATCGATCCCTCTCTGCAATGCAATGCACAACAGACAAGTGACATGTTGGAGGGCATTCCATCTGTTTGGCCTGGCCTTCCAGGGTCTTTAAACTGCTGTAAACTCTTTTAAATTGTTTTAAATGGTTTCCCTGGTTTTCCAGGGTTTTTTTTTTAAAGCTGTTTGAATGTTTAATTGGTTTTATTCTGTTTTTACAGTTTTGATTTTAATTGTTAACTGGTTTTAATTGTTTTTATTATGTTGTAAACTGCCCTGAGCCATTTTGGAAGGGCGGTATATAAATCAAATAAATATGTAATAAATAAATTAAATAAAATACATTTGCATGAAGTGAGGGCCAACAGGCCCAGAAAGATCCTGTCTGCCTTATCCACTGGCACTGTGCCAGATCATGGATAAACAGGAATTCAGCTCCCGAGTGCTCACATAGTAGCCAACTGTGCACTTTAAATGGCATCCCAGATGCTGAGGTGGGAAGTACTTGCTGGAAGTGGAACATTCAAAACCACTAATCTAAGACGTCATAGGAGAGATTGCATTAGTTGTATTAAAACTGGTTATGGTTCAAATTCTAAAACCTGGTGAAAGGACTGCAGGAGATGCCAGCAAAGCAGCAAAGAGAATTTCTGGCAGGTCGGGGTGAGACTGGCCTTTAAACACAGTCGTTGGGAATTATTTTTAGGCACTTGAAGCTTGTGCAGAGCAAAGGACACAAGGTTCCATTTCCTTTACAAGAAGCCTTATGAAGTATGTGGAACCTTGCCATCAACTGGGAGGAGACTTAAGAAAAAATTAAAATCCAGATACAAGACAACACAAACATTAAACAGCACATAAAAACCAGAGAAGGCACATCTTATTCCACTTTGAAACCAGTTAGAAAAAGAGGATACTAATATAAAGATACAGAAATATGTGGAAAACATTCAGCCCACAGTTATGTCATCAGTTACACAGAGGCAGACATGCAGCTGCTGAACTGGCAATGGCTTTTTGCAGACCATCTGATAACACGTCTTCTGTTATTCTAAGGTCATTTTGGATTTAGGCTTAACTTTGACTGGGAGGAGAACTTAAGCCTAAAATCCAGGTGACCTTAGAATACTGGAAGGCTTGTGCTGAGATGCCAAGGCAGACTGGAGGGAAAGCAGGGCCGTTAAGCAGCTGCATGGCTACCTCTGTACTGCACAGAGCTACAGAAGAGGCTAGAAGGCCTGTCACTGTCCTTGAAGCCCCCCCGCCCCCATTTTTTTTTAAAAGGGGAGGAGAAATCAGCAGTAGCAGCTGTTCTTTTGCTTTGCTGTGCAAGAGGCATCTGTGTTGGCAAGGTAAATGACATGACTGCCAGAAAAGAGAGGGAAGAAATTTGCTTCCATCAGGAACAGTCATTTAAAATGATGAACTACCATATGTATCTCCTTTATATAGTGCAATAGTGATTGGGAATCAGAGCACCCATAAGGAACAGTCCGCTCACACTTCTATTTGTTGTGGTGGTTGTGAACAACATTTTATCTTTTTATGGTGTTGCCTTTCTGAAACCACCAGCACACCTGGGATCAAATCATCCGAGAGGATGCTTCCCCCAAAATAGCTCCTCAGGTGACAGGTTATGCGTGGCAGCATCTTACCTGCCCAAAGCCTATCTTCTCCCGGGGAAAATTCACATCAGTTCTGCTGCTTATTTTTAAAAGCATGCTTTACATTTCAGATTAAAGCACACATATGACCTGGTATTAGCAGGTGCATCCATATGCGAGCTTCCACAACATTCCCAGCAGAGGTAGCACCTACATTGCTCTCCTGTAGCCCCCCAAAACAGTGCCTCGAGCCATTCCTGCTACCATGAAAGGGCCCAGGGCAAGCCACTCATGCCACCAGCTTGCCCACATTCTTGAGCCAAGAAAGGATCACTTGGAACAGCAGACAGCCGTGTTCCTTCCAAGGATTCCAGCACTGCTTCTGGACACTACAAGGAAAATGATGATTCTGTGGGGTAGAGCCAAGCAATTCCTCAGAGTGCCTTAGCAAACAGGAAAGTTTGAATGAGGCAATTTATTGACCTCTAGGGAGAAACGGTTTGAGGCAAATAATTATGCCAAGAAGGATCCAAGAATAGGGAAAACCATTTGAACTGCCTTCTGTTAATCACCTCAGAAAAGCAGAGCAGGCAAATGAAGCTAGAGTTGAAAACCAGGTTTGTCACCCACTGCTGTTAGGAATTCTTCGTTATTCTCAGTGCTGCTGTTAATTGAAGCAGTGCGTATTACTGAGAATTGCTTCATAGATTACGTTTTCCCTGCATTAAGATAACATCAGTGTAGGAAATGCATATTCTCTTGGGGAGTAAGGAACAAACTGTAGTGGACACTTCTTCAGACATAAAGATCAGCTCCATGCAGTAAATGTCATAATAACAGGCAGCCCCGAGCTCTCACTGCAGAGAGGTTTATTATTCGTTTCTATGACAACAAGAATAAATTGGTTTGGTCCCTTTGGTGGCTACAACTCTGTCTGGAGTCCTCTGGACAGCATCACTAACAGTATCTAAAACTTAGCAAGTGGCGGTGGGGGGAGATTCAGGATGCAAGACTTTGTTTTTGGAATATAGGAGTCTGGATTTTACTCACTTGCAACTGCTATGCATAGCAAAATTCAGAGTGGGGATCTGGCTAGTTGCTTCCCAACTCTTTGCTCGTATGTGGATGCTTGAAGCAGGGAATTTCTGTATTTTACCTGAATGGGATTTTGGCAGTCATTTTTACAAGCCTTAGCGCAAGCACACAGGCCTGACGCATAACCTTTATTTTGCCATACACAGATATGGGGGGGGGCCCAGGGGGAGGAACAGCATCTGAACAGCATTTAGTTCTCCAGTGTTCCATGTTTCCATGTTCTCCAATGTTTTTAGCTCCCATGATCCAGCTGAGGTGGCCCCTCCCTCCTCAACTGCCACCACAGAGCGACTAGGAACCATCTTGTTCTGAGGGGAGGAGAGAAGAGACAAACACAGGCCGGGGAAGCTGTCACCACCCAGCTCCCATGGTCCAGCTGGGGTGGCTCCTCCACCTTCTCTTACCTCTAAACGGCGGATGATTTCCCGAAGCGGTAGAGCAGACTCGTTTCCCCCAATGAATGTGGTGGTGGGCAAGTGAAAGACCTTGTCGAGGTCCGACTCTTCCAGTCCATAAAACCCTGCAGCATTTTCATAGGTAGGAGAAGGCAGAGAAGGAGTGGGGGAAGTGTTGGATGTAGACAGCCACACAGGAACCAGGTTTGTGTGAAGAGGGAAGGGACAAGAAAGCGGCACAAAATAAGCATGAAGGAGGTTTGCATGAACAAAAACCAAGCAGCAATTAAAATGGACAGGTAAGCAAGAACAAAAAGGTTAATATAAGGCATACAGGATACATAAGTAATATACTTGCCATGTAAATTGGTAATTAAATTCTGTGGGAGGGTTGTGGGGAGGGGAGAAGTCATCCAGAATTTTTCACCCATAAGAGAAATCAAAAATATATTGCAAACATTTCCACCACATATTCAGAATTAAAAGAAACATTGAGGCAGGAAATAAAGAGCTAAAGGATCAATCCCCAGAACCAAAAGGAAGAAAAGCAGCAAGATTATGCATCCATTTTAGGGTTCTGCAGAGGACTCTCCTGAATAGCTCACCTCCAGAAAAATAGGGATTCACAATGAACTGGACACTGTGCAGACAACAAAGCCTTCTCTACAGGCCTTAGAAAGAGTCCTAGACAACTTGGAAGATGTCCAACAACTTATTTAAACATCTAGTCTATAAAGCTCCCAGTCACATTCACTATGCAGGAGCACACACTGGGACCATCATGATACCACAGATACTGAAGCAGCCTATGCCAAAATATTTTAATAAACTAAGGATATTTCAAATAAGATCAGAACACTTCAGAAGGTCTGAAAGATACCTATACGAAGATACAGCAACGGACATAAGTGGGAAGACTGCAGAGCAGTTTGACAAGAGACCTGCAACATTCAAGGAACACTGTAACGATTAACTTTATATCAAGGACATCTGGCCACTGCCATGAACAAATGCTTCACAAGACACATGCTATGCCTCTTCCTATCACAGGCCAATTACCTAAAGACATTTGTTTGTATCAGACAACTCTGATCATTACTGAAGTGGAAGATGATGATGAGGTCTTTTCTGGAAGCAGGTAAGCAGAGGCAGAACTACATGCAATACTTGACATGGGCAAGTTCTTAATAATGATTAGTCAAACTTACCCTATCTGCAGTCAATGATGGGAGGCAGTGGCCAAGGAAACAAAGAAAATTGTGTCTACTAGGAAACAGTAGAGAAGATATAGGGGCTGACCCTTTGGGCAGCATCCTCCAAGTCGAGGGTCACATGTAATTTTGTCCTCAGGAGAAACAGCCAGGGAATTACTGTGTTATTTACACAGTTCAACCCTATGCTTGGCAATAAAAATAAATAAATTTGTATCTTCAGGTTCTTCCAGAAAGCAGATTCCTGGTAGGAACTCAAACACAGTCTGCAGTTGCCACCAGCTCATCTGGTGGCTATGCAGAGATGGACTTTTTCTGTTGCTGCCCCAAGACTCTGGAATGCGCTCCCTGATTAAATGAGAGCCTCACCATCTCTGACAACTTTTAACACGTCTTTAAAGACTTGTTTTGCACCCAAGCTTTTTAACTGGACTGTAATTTTAAGTTGGTTTTAAGGTTTTTATTTTAATCTGTTTTATGTTGTTTGTAAACCAGACACAGAAGTTTGGGGCGGTATACAAATTTGAAAAACGAAAATAAAGACATAGTAGTTCCTACTCATTCTCCTCCTCCTATCAGAATACATTGTGCTATTTGCTCTTCAGACCTCCCTTTTGCTTTATTGTAAAGGCACGTTTAAGCTTTCCCCCAAAAAAAGTTTAATTAAAAGAAAATATCAGCATGACTCGAAATTCATTTAAGTGGGATAACAGATATTATCAGTACTGCTAGTTTCAAGTGGTCCCAATTCATTAGGAAAGTTTCTGCATGGAACCAGGGCAAAAGCCTGTTCATGCTGCACTTTAAGAGGTAGGGAGTATTTGCTTTTTCCAGTCTCTGCACAAAAAAAGACAATGCATTAAGCCATTCTCAAGTTCCTTCTTAATGGAAGGGGGAAAGAGCAGACCCTGCAGTTTGAAGGAAATCATTTCACTGACACCTCAGAGACAGGATCAGGTTAAAGTAAACCCAAGTGTTGCATAGCTGTTGCTCAGCTTGTGAGCCACTTAAAGATGTGGAGGCAGCAAGAAAACATCACTGGCAGTGATGTTTATATAACTTATAAAAACTTTGAGAGGTTAGATAAAATGAGAGGAGGCGTAGCTTGTACAAAAGGTCTGCTCTTAAGCCCTCTTTGCCTTTTCAAATCACTTGACAATCAGCTGGTGATGAACAAGCTTAGAGAGTTACTCTTTATGATCAGATTTCAGAGGGTTCCCCCAAACCAAACCCTCAGTTCATCCACTACATTCACAACTTTAAAAGTCTAATGTTTGTAGATGCCAGAATCCCATTAGTGGGACATCAAGCTTCAGCTACCAAGATCTTACATAGCCAAACCAGACCAAGGTCAAAGTTAGGCATGATTTCAGAGAACCAAGAGATCAGGTGGCAGCAGGGAAGGTGGGGACTATTAATTCTCATGTGTGCATCAAGGAAGAATTAATTTTCCAAATACCATTCATTTTCAAATGTCAGATATCTCTCTCCTAACATATTAGCCTGCTAGGAAGATGTTCTGAGAATGTGTTAAATCCCAAGTAACACAAATCTTTATTTTCCCAAAGGGTATTACTTTACACTAATATTGCTCCTTTCAACTGCTGGGTCCAGCTCTTCCCATCCAGGACATTACAATTAAGAATTTGGGCACTTAAATTTTCAGCTTTCCTGAAAGTTCTCAATGCCAGACTACATGGGAATTTTGCATTGTAAACAACCATCACCACCAAGTCACTACTTCAGATGCTGGGAAACTGTTGCCAAGATGGAACATTTTGACCTTCGTGCACAAAGCAAGCCAATTCACACAACCCATCCCAAATATCACAGGTGCCTTGATATGTGCTCTTTTGAACATCCAGCAACGATTACATCTTAGCAGGGTTCAGGATGCTAAAGTGCAACAATCTTTCTGAACTACTCAACAGAATGAACAACAACAACAACAACAAGCAAACAAAAAGGGAAATGACCACCACTCTAAACTCAAATGAACAGGTACATAATTTGAGAGGGTGACTGATGAAGCACTTGGATCACATACATCTGTTTCACTGTTGACATTTAAAATCATGCTGGGAAGTGGGGGGGGGGGGGGGAAGAATCCCATTGTTGTAACACAGGGCAAGCTGTAACTTTACCTAAACTGTATAAGCCCAGAGTCAACTATTCAGAGAGTCCTAGTCTCCAGAAGGGTTAAAGGCCCATTATTTGCATACCTCCTACTGTTAGCACTCTCAGCCGCTCCTTGAATACTGCAAGATCTGGGGAAGGAGGGAAAGGCGGGATGCAGGAAGGAGGAGAAGACAGAGAGACCCAGTCAAAGTTAGTTTAAAAACAAACACCCAAGAATTGTTAAAGCCATATAAAGAGAGAGAGCGTCAACTATAAATCCACATAGAGTCAAAACCACAACGAGGAGAGGGTTAGAATGGAAGATGACTGCACTACAACCGGGGGAAGAAGTCTCATGGGTCAGCCATATAGACAGCGCAGAGAATAAAAGGTGTGAAGGTTGTACTGGAGAGTTGTTAAGCTGCATGGTTGAGATCTCCTCATTGTTCCCTTAGATGAAAATATACAAAATGAAAACTGGAATGAGCACCAAGTAGTTAGCCATCTAACAAGTTGTCCCTAGCCTAGACCAAGTTCCCAGCCAAAAATCACTACTGAAGGCCCGGCTATGGCATTCCAAATGAAGCTGCTTAAGAAGTATGTATCCCATTCTCTCTCTACCGAACTCAAGGCAGTGTACATGGAGTTACCTCATTCTATTTCACAGCAATCTGGAGAAGCAGATTAAGTTGAAAAATCAGGATTTGTCCAAAGCCAGTGAGGTTGACAGCTGAGCCTGCCTCTCAGGTGTCCAGTCCACAACCAAACCACTGGCTACCCTGGCTCTTCTACTGAAAAGAACTGATGTAACAGAGTGGCTGAAAGATTGAGCTGTAAACCAGGACTCTCTCAGAAACTCACCTCTGCCAGGAACCTACTAGGTGGCCTCAGGCAAGCCAGTCCATCTCAACTCAATATGGGGATAATACTTATGTTACAGGATTGGGGTAAGGACTTCGAGGTAACGCACTGAACATTCAAACAGCACTACACAAATGTATTGCTATTGATTTAAAATAGTTATACTCCATCCGGCTAGTGCGGTATACTACTGCTTGGGATGGCTCACAAAATGATCTTCATTGCTAGTTTCTCAAGGGGAGAATTTCTGTAAATTACTTTCCTTGGCTCCTTGCTTGGCCATTAACCAAGATTTCTAAGGCCTAGAAGAACAGTTCATTGGCCAGATTTTGCCAAAATAGTCCTGTACCACTACAGTCACAGCTGCTATGACTCAGCCTTCTCAACTGGTTTAAATGTCCTGAAGCATTCTCTACCTCCAGTATGGTCCCTCCCAGGAGGAAGCCATGAAAACCTTCTGGACTCATGGAGGCCAGTTGGTATTTCCTCAGATTCAAGCCTTCCTCAGATTGCTCTGCAACTCCCAGACTTACCCAAATCAATCAGCACAGCATAATTAGTTCAGAACCATAACCAACATTTTGTTCTCTGGGTGCAGTTGTACCAAGATCCTTTTGTACAACACTGTATTATTCTCTCTCTCTATAAACCTCTTTGAGAACTTTTTTTGGTTGAAAAGTGGTCTACAAAGAAGAACCCTGCTAGATCATGCCAAAGGTCCACCTAGTCCAACATCCTGCTTCATGCAGTAGCCAACCAGATACATCAGTGAAGTCCACAGCGGGGGGGGGGGGGGAATTGCCCTCTCCTGATGATGTTCCCTCACACCTAGTATTCCCTCACACCTAGAATTCACCTAGCATACTATTACAATGGATATTTATATACTGCTTTTCAACACAAGTTTCCAATGCGGTTTACATAGACACATAAAAATAAATAAATAGAGATGGCTCCCTGTCCCCAAAGGGCTCACAATCTAAAAAGAAACATAAGACAGACACCAGCAACAGCCACTGGAGGGATGTGTGTTGGGGTTTGATGAGGCCAGTTGCTCTCCCTGATGCTTAATAAAGAGAACCACATCCTCTGATCCAGAAGGAAATGTAATGTAAATGAAGCTATGCCTTTGCTCCTGAACAAATAATCATTCTCTGTTGATTAATTCAGGTGAGTATGTCTAGCTAGAGCAGTTTGGAAAAGTCTCAACGAGGTAGATAACCATGGTTAGGGAAATGCATACTCGGCACTGGGTAGCAGGGGCAGCAGGGCAGGTATGAGCTCAGTCGGGCCTCATTACTTCTTGCTAGAGGTCAGATCCTGATGAATTTTGTATGCTGCTGTGCAGAACATGGCAACACTGTGTGTAATAAAAGGGTTGCAGTCAGAAAGTAGTAGGGAGACAAAGAACTGCTGGCAACTGTGTAAGTAGAGGGAGAATGAAGGCTTTGAAGATGTCTCTATAAAATAGGAAGGGGAGGAGGACGTTCTCAGTGGTATAGACTTGCCCAGTGTCACAGGCACACAGACGTTCCGGGAAGGGGATCTTCTTGTATCTTCCATCTAACACAAGCAATGGGAGGGCGCTGCAGCGAGCTAAGGTGAAGGCTCTTCTGTAGTTAGGCGCCTCTAACTGTAAATACACAGAGTCCTGCTATCCTTACCTATTTTTGTGCCAATTTCCAGAGCTCCTTGCCTAGCTATCTCCCACCCCTTGGGAATTAAAAAACAACACAAAACTTTCCCAAAAGACTTCTATGGGGACTGTCACTGAAAATTATCAGATTTCCAAAAGGAAATCCAATACTGAATCAGAGACCAAAATTCTGAAACGCTCAAAGGACCCCAAACCCCTGGTTTTGGATTTGATCCAAAATTTGTGATCGTGCACAGGCCTACTAAGTAGTATTTTCATATGGGAATGCAGCAAATATATAGCTATTTGAATTCACATTTTAGAAGCAGTCACAAAAATCAGTACAACTTCAGCAATTATCTTAGCAAACCACACTTTGGGAATATTTGTGGCAACCATCAGGGAGTTTACTGCTAGAATCAGAAGCAGTTCTAAACAAGATGAAGCCCTCTCACAGAAGCCACTGTTGGCTGACAAACAGGAAATGAACATTATCTAGCTTTCAGCAGCAAACACTGCATCCAGAGCAAAAACCACACTAGCACAGCACGTCCCAATGTCAAAAGACAAAAGAACAAAAGCAAATTTTAATTTCTTCTAGCATTTCTAATCAGCAACCAACTGCTGCAATAACTCCAGCATCAGGAAGAAAAGGCATTTTGCCTTTATCAGATACTAATAACCAATGCAGGTAGTAATGTGCCTAATCAATATGGGAGCAGGGCTACTAAAAAATAAGGGAGTGGTTTCTACATAGTTGGGAGACTTTCTAGCTATCCAGAAATGTGTTTGTAGATTACTAGAAATTTTTTTTTAAAAGCCAAAACATGCTAAAATAGCCTGTAAGCTATCGGAGCTTATAGGAACTTATAGAATGTCAAGGCATAGAGATAAGAAGATACTATAAATCATCTCATTGTGTGGAAAAGGCAGGGGGGATTCTGTCTTTGCTGCTGTACCCTCAAATCTGGAATTCTCAGTTTTATTCTATGGACAGCTCTTCCCTCCACCTCAAGGTCTAAAGGAGAGCTGCACAACTTTGGCCTTCCAGCTGTTGCTGGACTACAGCTCCCATCATCCCTGACTATGGGCCACTGTGGCTGGGAATGATGGGAGCTGCAGTCCAGCAACAGCTGGAGGGCCAGAATTGTGCAGTCCTGGTCTAAAGGAACCAGGTGGGCCAGCTGCGAGAGCCTATTAATTAAGCTATAGCTGAAAGCAAGCGAGGTGCCAATTGCTGAAAGCATCTGTGGAATTCAGCATCCTGAGAACAGCAATTTTATTTCACACTTAATCTTATAGCTTTTATGAACAGCAAAGGCAAACTTTGAAGAATGTGGCCAACAGTGATGGAAGGAGAAAAGAGAAGAGAATGGCCAACTCAACAGTGGCTTGCATAACTTGCTCCTCTACCCTAGGACTAGCAAAGTAAAATTATGCATATATTTGCAATATATGAAACCTTGTTTGGTTCCCACAACTTATATAGGTTTCAGAAATCAGCTTATTTCAACTGTGTAAGTACAGAAGTTTTGGTTTTGGTTTTCTTAAAAAAGTACTGCAAAATAATACACAGAGATTACTGCTGCATGGGTTGCAAAAATACTTTGGTCACCATAGCAACATGCACCAAACTACTGCTCTGTGGCTGCTCATTTCTCAAGCTGAGTCTGCACGATCCATTGCCACAGCTGGCTTACCAGATGAGGGGGCACATTACATAAGAACACAGCCCAGACATTGTCCTGAGTCCAATTACACTGCATAAAATATTTAAAGACACCAACATTATCAATAGTGAATTGTGGAAATAATGGTTTCTACCCAGAGTTTCAAAATATGATGATCTTCCTGGTCAGAACATTTTATTCAAAGCATTTAAACAATTTTCCTTTATAGAAGGTAGTGTGTTTATGAACAACTATATTAACTGAAGTATTAGGAATCACATACATGAACAATAATAGCAAACTGGTGGTGGTTGCTTGTGTAACTAAAACCCTGCATTCTAAGTGAAGCACTATTGATAATTTAACAGTAATATAGTTACTCTCAAGCAGGGATGTCAAACTCAAATGGGCTATAGCAGACCTACTCAACTTAGCCCCCCCACCCCCCAGCTGGTTTTGAACCACAGCTCCCATAATCCCCAGCCAAGAAGCCAATAGCCAGGGAATTGTAGGCCAATATCTGCAGGAGGACCGAAGTTAAGCAGCCCTGGGTTATAGAGTCAGATTTTCTACTTGAGAGAGGTCACACCCACAACGTTTTCACCAAGAATGTCAGTTCCACCAGAAATTTCCCACTCTCCAATGCACTGTACTATGCTACACTCCGCTATCCTGTACTTGATAGGCTTGCTGAGGGGGGTCCAATAAGACTGCTCAACATGCAGATTTGTCAAGCAAGCCTGAAGATGGTTCAATAACTCTCATGGGCTACTTAAGACTTGTGTGCCCCAAGGGAAAGGTAAGGGAGGTCATGCTAACAGCTCCTGGAGAGAATACCAACGGCCCAAGAGAACTGTTTTCTCTTTTGTAACTTTCTCGCTACATTTTTAAAATTGTAGACAGCCTTGAAGGCCTTGGCAGAACAGCAGCATATCAATGCAACGCAATGCATATTTAATACATTTGTATACTGCCTACTATAAAAGTCTCAAGATCGTTAACTAACAAATAATATGTGGGGAGGGAGTTACTGAAGAGCATACTGAGGATCTCTGAAGAGTGTGGCAAGGCCCCTGGGCCTCAGGTTTGACACCCGGCTGTAGTAACAAATTCTTGGTGTCGAGTAACAACTTCAAAATGCCAACTGTAAGCAAAGGTGACTGCAAAGCCATGTGCACTGTATTGTACCACACTCATGCTCAAACACCATCTAAGAAGTGCTTCAAAGACATGGATACAGTGACATCCATTTATCTCCCCACCACCCCCCAGTCAACTTCTACCGCACCAAAATGCATTCTGGGAGGATGTCAGTTCTGAACAGCTTAGCAACAGATCATGTTCATATTACATGCACAAATATTCTAATCACATTTCAACCTTGGAAGATGTTAGTGGTCATTATGTTTACTCTACTCTAAGTTAGAAGCATGCTACTTAGAAGCGCTTGCGGAGACAGGTTGGTCAACCTGTGGAAAGCATCAGCAATCAATAGAGCTCAGCCACCATGATCTGTACTACACTCAAAAGATGGCAAAATATGATTGCACTCAAAAATTAAGAGCAGGTTGGGTTGTACTGGAAAACTGATTTCCAAATACTGCTCAGTACACACAAATCAAATCAACTTTATTACGGTCCAAGACCAGCATAGCTCAGCACACACACCTTCATCAGAAGAACACACATGCATCTTCCAGCCAACAGTCTCATCATTTTAGTCTCTTGATTAGATGTGGGAATGCATTCCAAAGCTTCCTTGTCATGATCACTGACCGAGTCATTGGTCAGAGCTGAAACAACGTGTTCAGCTTCTCTTAAGATTTTAGGGCAAGCTGCATAGCTGAAGATTACAACTGAGGAAATGCTACTATGAAACCTGACTGGAGGCTTCTGAAGAATGTTTTTTCCCCCAACAGTAGTATCATTACACAGATCCAAGTTGGTGAAGCAAGTCACCATAAATGCCAAGCAAAAAGCCCTACTGATCTTCAGAACACTAAAAGGAATCAAGGGATGCTAAAAAGGCAAGAAAGAGAGCCCAAGCATTCCATGACCCTGAAATAGTCCTAATTTCCTCAGAGGCAAACTACTGCATAACTATTCTAACTAGATCCATTTCCAACTGAACTCAAATCAACAAGTATTGATTGGGGAAGAGAACTGGTCTTGTGGTAGCAAGCATGAACTGTCCCCTTTGTTAAGCAGGATCTGCTCTGGTTTACATTTGAATGGGATAATGGGAACAATGTAAGATATTCCCCTTAGGGGATGGGGCTGCTTTGAGAAGAACATTTGCATGCTTGCATGCAGAAGGTTCCAAGTTCCCTCCCTGGCATCTCCAAGATAGGGCTGAGAGTAACTCCTGCCTGCAACCTTAGAGAAACTGCTGCCAGTTTGTTGACAACACTGAACTAGATGGACCAATGGGCTGACTCGGTATATGGCAGCTTCCTATGTTCCTTGTGCAGAGGAGGTCTGTCAGACATGTTGAAACTTCGACAGAGTTTGATAACAATGGGAGATATTTTTATATTTGTTTGTTTATATTTAATGGGAGGAGAACTGGTCCTGTGGTAGCAAGAATTAATTGTCCCCTTTGCTAATCAGGGTCTGCCCTGGTTTGCATTATCTATTTGTTATTTCTCTGTGTAAACCACCCTGAGCCATTTTTGGAAGGGTGGTATAGAAGTCAAATAAATAATAATAAAATAATAAATATGTCAGCACTGTAAGATATTCCCCTTAGGACTATCTTCTTTGACTATCTTCTCAAAGCTCAACTTTGAGGACCCCCCCCCAGCTGTTTTTGGATTACAACTCCCATAATCCTCAGGCACAGTGGCTAATAGCCAGGGACTATGGGAGTTGCAGGCCAACATCGGCAGGAAGGCCAAAGTTGAGCAGCCCTGCCTTAGGGGATGGGGCGCTCTGGGAAGAGATTCAGAAAGTTCCAAGTTCCCTCCCTGGCATTTCCATATAGGACTGCCTGTAACCTTGGAAAAGCCACTACCAGTCTGTGTAGAGACAATACTAAGCTAGATGGAACAATTGTCTGACTCAGTATAAGGCCTAACATGCTGGCTTGTATTGTAGACACAACTTGTGGCCGCAGTGGTAAGTGACTAGGGATAAAACCATCTTTACTGCCATTTAATTTGTAAAAAGTGATCATTATGAAGGAAACTTAAGACCTTTCCCTTCAGTGAAGCAATCTATCTAGAAGCTGTGAAAGTAAGAGAGGAGCTCAAGCAATGCGGCGCTAACTGCTCTTGGAGCCCTCACCCAGTTTGTCTGTGGAAGTGATAATATCAGCTGGAACGGAAGAGTCCAGATCAGCATCCAAAATGCCCAGTGGGTCGAGCTGTGCTACATGATGCCCTCGAATCTATGAAATGGGCCAGGAATGAAAAGAGAGTAGATACCAAGAGGGACAGGGGGTAGAGGGTGGAAAGGAAAGGAAAGGGGTATAAAAGGTAAAATTGTATTAGAATTAAGGTGCAGAGCAATTCTCACCAACGTTTGGAGAATCAGTTACTGCCGAATCATCAAAATTTACACTACTAATGCCGAGAGGATCAAGCTTGGCAATGTGGTGACCCCTGACCTAGGAACAACAACAAAATTAGTCAGCACACAAAGTTGGTTAACAGGCATCTTCGCATTTTTGCAAGGCATGGCATCATGTTTTCTTAGACCAATGTTGCTGTATTTCAGGAGCAATGTTAATCACCAATTCCGAACCACAAGATAGATACTAGCTTAATTTTCTTTAAGGTAACAAGAGTGAGAACACTATATACTCTGGGGAAAGGAAGGCACACTATAAATATAATCAAGCAGCAGATGAAAATCGAGCAAGGATACAAACCAGTTGCTCTGTGTGGTACAGGTTCTTGCTAGGTGGGTCTTCTGGCATTAGCGTCCAATATACAGGTTGCAATTTTGAGCAAATATTTCCAGAAAGCTCTAGCATGGAAAATATATCTTTTTAAAAGTTTGTATTCAGCCCCATGATAAGCAGATCCCTAGATTTTATTACAGTTTTAGTATTTTCCCTGCTATGCTGGATTAGGATGTTAAAATGTTCTTTCACATCCATACAGTCTGAGAGAATCAGACTTTCATGTTCTTATTCTAAATATTAGATGGAACTTGTAAGAATATATTTTTCTGGTAATTGTATAAATTATGTGATGAGATGGGACACCTCATAATTCCTTTTTTGCCTAGAGGCACCAGTCAAGGAAGAGCTGGTTACATTAGGTTACATTCCATGTTAATGAGTCAGACACTTTAAACATTATCTATGGATGTTTTTTCAAATGTGATGTCCCCTGAACTAGAAGTAACAAAAAAAATTAGTTAGCATACTTAGTCTTTGCACATGTACATGGGGTACAGTATAGTGCATGGAACAAATACTAAACAATATTTCTGTGGTGAAGGGCACTTTGACTTACCGGTTTCCTCGTTTGCAGAACTTGAGTTGTGAGATACACAAACAGTCAAAATAAAGGGGTTACAACAGGAAAAGCTTGTCTCAACCCTCTGAAGGCTTAAAGTCTAATTTGGTGGACTATAGCCTATTTCATCAGCTGTATGAATTTAACGATTAGCCATAAAGTAGGAAGCCATTTTCAGTTAAACGTTTAGCTGTTTTCAGCTAAAAGGAAAAGTTTGCCCATCTTTCAGCACAATGGCTATTTCAAAACCCATGGTTACTTGTCCTCAAAGACTCACTGCACTCAGTGGGACAGGACAAAACAAAGGAATATTTCTGTAACTTCCAAACAAAAGCTAAGTTGTTATTGTAGGATTTGACATCTTTTTGTGATCAAACAGGGCAAAATGAGATTTAATGGCTGAATGAGATTTTCACTCTAGTCTTTGCAAAACCACATTTTCAAAGACAATACAGACTACGAGTAAAGCTTGACAAAAGGTGTCTGAAATAGTTTAACAAAACATACAAGTGTTTTTACCCAGATTGTTTTTGTCAGTTAAAAGCTATGAAGTCATTTTTATTTTTATTGAGATTGCTCTAGAACTTGCAGTTGTACATATCAGCCAAAAAAAATTCTGTATACCACACTACCTTTGTGTTTCTGAAACCCAATCAAGAGTGGGTAGTCCAGTAATCCTCCTTGACTCAACTGGTCAGGTTTATGATATCTGCAGTGTTTGTATATTTTGGCAAGCCAAGATCTACTTTTTGTTTGTTTTGGACCAACACTCAAAATATATCAGATTTGCAGAATCTTTCATGCTAATCCGATTCCTACGTTTTTGAAAATATCTTCTGATTAAAATGTTGGGCGCAAAAGAAATTGTGTTCAGAATTTGTAAAAACGTATTTATAAGGGAGACTTGTTACAAGCCATAGACTAGGCTCCTTAGAGATCTTAAAAGCCAAGGAGATAATCAGGCAGGGGATTTGAGTCATAGCAACTCAGGAAGGCAGAGCTTTAGGTAATGCAACTCATCCTCATAGGCCAGCTAACTATTTACATGAGCTTGTTCTTACCAAACCGAGAACTTGCCTTGGCATGCTTGAATGTGCTGCCCTCAGCGCGCTCTGTCTCTGTCTCTCTCTCTCCCTCTCTTTCTCTCTCTATCTCAATGTTCTTTTTTCTCAATGGTTATGCCCGTGTCTGTCAGGAGTGGTTGAGACGACTGATCATATGTTGCTTCACTGTTTGTTTTATAGAGATATTTGGCTAGCACTTTTGTCACCTATTTTGTCTAGATTTCCAGATAGGCCATCGGCCTTTTATGTGTCTCTCCTTTTGTCCAACAGTGATATTAATGTTTCCACCAAAGTGGCAAAATTTTGCTACACTGCCAACTTTGTAGGGAAGCATTTGGTAAAACCATGAATGTCGATTGTACTATATATTGTTATACTGTAAACAATGTTTTGTAAGAAAGTACAGGCAGAATCATGATTGCTGGAGATTACTACTTATCTGTTGTGTTGTGCTTTTTTTCTGGCCGATGACTGGAATAAAGATTCCATTCCATAGACTAGTTAAAGGGTGATCAAGATTGTCTAAGGGCAAGGATGACAATGCCTTGACCTTGTGTGATGGGCTTGCAATAAGGTACAGAAATAATTAAAAGCAGCAGAAAAGCCCCACCAAGCACTTCATTCTACCTTCCTGCATTGAACAGGGGTGGGACTGGAAGACCTCCAAGGTCATTCCACATCTACAATTCTATGATTCTCCAGACATTCCGATCAAAACATTAGAATGCTTGCAAGTATTATTAAGGCGGGGGGGGGGGGAGCCAAGATGGCAATGGGAAAGCAGCTCTTGCTGTGAGCTCCTCTCTGGAGTCTGGATTTTTCCTTGGTCCCTTCTTCTCTCAGCCTGGATGACTGTTTTATCAGTTAGATATTAATTGCTGTATCCTTAATATTTGCTTTTGGATATTTAATTGTTGAAACGTTCCCCTGCTAATGGAGCAAAGAAGCACCTTTTACAGTGGTATTTAGCTGGGGGAGAGCAACTGGCCCTATCCAACTCCAGCACAGCAACTCTGCAGTGGCTGTTGCTGGTGTTTACCTTGTGTTTTTTTTAAGAGGGAGGGTCCTTTTGGGACAGGGAACTTATTTTTCTATATAAACCGCTTTGAGAACTTGTGTTGAAAAGCAGTATATAAATATTCACAGTTGTAGTCGAAAAGTTGTAGTCAGTCATTGACAACATTAACAAAAGTTCCCAAAGCGGTTTACCTAGAGAAATAAAAACAAATAAAGGTGGCTCCCTGTCCCCAAAGGGCTCACAAACTAAAAACAAACATAAGACAGACACCAGCAACAGCCACCGGAGGGATGCTGTGCTGGGGATGGATAGGGCCAGTTGCTCTCCCGCTGCTAAATAAAGAGAATCACCACTTTTAAAAAGAGCAGCAATTAGGAGCTATTTATATTAATAATCTACCTTATCCAAAATGTTTTGGGAGCCTTAGGAAACGTTTAGGGATATACCTCCTGCCCCATTCCAGAAATAGCTAGTGACTATGCAGAGATATGGGTTTTCTGGACAATTTGAATTGTAATTTTTCCTGGAAATTTTTCCAATGACAATTTTTCTTGTTTGTACATTTGCATATAACTTATTTCATAAAGTTTTACTATGCATGTTTTCTTGACACCCTAGATTGTGATCTTATCTGGCAATTTAATTGACATACATATTTAGTTTTTAAAACCCCTATATTAATTTATCACACTTTATCTCAAAGTATTCAAATCTTAACTACTCAGGTAAGTAAAGTAAAAGTTGTGCTGTCGAGTTGGTGTCAACACCTGGTGACTACAGAGCCATGTGGTTTTCTTTGGTAGAATACAGGAGGGGTTTACCATTGCCTCCTCCCACACAATATGAGATGATGATGCTTTTCAGCATCTTCCTATATCACTGCTACCTGATATAGGTGTTTCTCTTAGTCTGGGAAACATACCAGCGGGGATTTGAACCGGCAGCCTCTTGCTCCCTAGGCAAGTTATTTCTCCGCTGCACCATTAGGTGGCTTACTCAGCTAAGTAGCTCAACTAAAATCACTGATTAAGTGGGAAGACTTAATAGACATTTAGTGTGGTTTAAATGTTATACTAAACTAATTCAAAGCTTTATTGTGGAAATAAATTATTTTTATTCGAATACTCAAATCAATATAACATACATATTCTCTCTCACATTTCCTAGGGATAATCACCTGAAAAACATTAATTACAATTTTGAGATTGCCAAGCTTGCCTAATATTGCATTGGTATCCAGTCATTGTTACTAATGCATTTTATGTAACAATGAATTATTAGAAATGGAAAATGTTCCACAGAAAACAAAGTATGGAAATTGTTTCCATTTTGGATTTCCCCCCACATAACATTTTCAAACCCCAAATCTCTGGTGGTAACATAACTCCTCTTTCTTGCAAGGGAAGGAACACAAGTCACAGAAGCTCCTGGCTAAATGACCACGGTTGGGGGCCAGACTGATTTCCCTTGTGCTTCAATAGCCACAGGCCAGCTGGTGAGTGTGATGCAGTTCTTCCCGGAAGCCAAGAGGAGACATCTCCCAGCATCACTGTTCCCTCTATCAGGGATTCCCCAATTTTGTTCACTACAACTCCCAGCATCCCCAGCTGCAGTGGCCTTTGGCTGGGGGTTATGGGAGTTGTAGTCAACCACATCTGGGAATCCCTGTTAGAGGGAACACTGCCCAGCACCTATTAAGTCTTAGGCCGAGGGGTAGCTTATTTCTGAAGTCAGAGGCCAACTCAATTTATTAAAGGCAGATTAGTTCCTTATACAATTGCTTCATTTCCACTTCTGTCCTTATACATTGCCAGCTGCATAACCTTTCCTGAGCTGTCTGCTATCTAACAACAAATCTTGGTCCATTCTTGGGAATATTAGGACCTACTAATGGATCTGTATACAAGTCATCTTAACCCATTAAACTGCATACACATCTGCAGTTATGGAATATAACACACTCACCGGTAGAATAAGAGATCCCATTCTGATTAGTTTTTCCAAGCATGCCATCTTTAAAAATTCTGAAACTGCTGATTTAGGCAGGAAATAAAGTCTGTGGCTGACATCCTAATGAAGCATGTTTGTGAACAGCAGCTTTGCACACGCAGCAGGGTCATGCCTGTAGCCCCACGTGCTCTCTTAAATGTGCACTTTTGTGCAATGGAGTGTGCGGGCTCTTCTCCCAGAGTGCTCTCAAAGGCCTTTGTCACAGCGGAAACATGTTGCTGATGGCAGTAACATGTTTCTGCTGTGGCGAAGGGCTTTGGGAGCGCAGGAGAGTGCTCCGGGAAACGCACCTGCTCACTCCATTGTGCAAAGATGCACGCGTCAGGCAAGACAGAGCTGCAGAGGCAGTCCCACGGCGTGCATGAAGTGGTTGTTGAACCCCAGAATCCCTTGCTAGACTTATGGCCGACAAAGCACATATTGTGTGTTCACACGCTCCGACACATGTGCCGGAAGAAATAGTTAGGTAAACGCAGCCTTACCTGATATGCCCGGATGAGAGACTGGACTGCAAGGTGATCTTCCACCAGCTTATCTACATTTGGCTGTGCTTGGACCAAAGACTGTGCATGTGTTAGTGCAGACA
The DNA here is from genome assembly GCF_027244095.1 of Hemicordylus capensis. Classification (NCBI taxonomy): domain Eukaryota; kingdom Metazoa; phylum Chordata; class Lepidosauria; order Squamata; family Cordylidae; genus Hemicordylus; species Hemicordylus capensis. The sequence goes on along the minus strand of NC_069664.1, from coordinate 17,260,654 downwards.
GGCTGGTACTTAATGGAGGGGGGCTTTGGTACGCAGTACCTGGAGCAGCTCCAGCATTGGCATTGCGGAAGAATATGTCCCATGACTAAAGGAAATAAAAATTAAAAGTCCATTGTACAGGGAATCAGCTTTTCAAACAGCTCAGTATCTTTTTAACCTTGTCCTGTTGTCTTATACATAATGCTAAGAGATCCTCAAAATGAGCCCTTTGGGGACAGGGATCCATCTTATTTATTTATTCTGTGTAAACTGCCCTGAGCCATTTTTGGAAGGGCGGTATAGAAATCGAATAAATGAAATGAAATGAAATGAATGAAAATGTAAAGTAAGCTGCAGCAGACAACTCCACTGCCAACAAATGTCATAAGCAGAGCAGTAACACTGAGGGAGCAGGTCTTGAACTCTTTTCTCTTGTGCTGTTTTCCCCAATCTAAATCTGTTTACTTAATTTACTGTTGGCCCTAATTGGGGTGGGTGGGAGCATAAACAGTATCTGTAGCCTCCAACCCCCCCCCCCCCCCGTGAGATAACAGAAGCTTGAATGAGGAATTCAGATCTGGAAAGTGATGCGGAGAAAGCGTTAAACAGACTCTGCTGCTCTAATCAAATTCAGAGTCTCCTACAGCAACTTTGAAGTAAAAAATAAAAAATGTCAGGCAATCTGATCCTGGATCACGTATCACACAGTACATTTTGATGTGGGCTAGGAGAAAAAATTTGAAAAGCCAGGCATCAAGTTTGTTCATCTTGATCAGGCTGCTTTGGTGTTTCAAGCACTGTTTCTAGTAGAACAAACAAACAAACAAACACACATGTAAAAAATGATGTCTTAATTCACTGTTACGTTCTTCCTGGAAACAGGCAAGAATCCCCAAACAAATACACCAGCTGCATGTATGCACACCCATAAGAAAAATCAGCAGATAGGAAACTCTGGCTTAATATTTTCCATTCAGTTATTTAGTATTTGACCTTGTCCCAATTGTTGCCACTTAAGAAACCATGGCAGCGTCCCAGACACAGCATAACTGACTCACTCCTTCCCTCCAAGTAATTTGCAGCCATTCAAATTAGCTATTAACTGCAATCAGCTATAACCTTGTAGTTAACCTTGTCATATCCAGCTACCGAGAGCAAGCGCCTACTGTAGTCTTAAGGTGAACCTATACTTTGGAGCGCACTTCCTAGGACAGTCTAAGTAAATTGAGAGGTTGGCCAGACTGTACTACCCATCCTAATTCGAGCAGCACTGGGAGACTTCTTAGATGACTAAGCAGAGGTCACTGTTCAACCATCTCTTCATTAGGACAAGGGTTGGTGCCTCCCATTTCAGTGACCTAAAAAGCCAAGAGACTACCTAATTTCTTCTCCAGCCACTTGCACCTGCTTGAGCAACCTGCACACTTATCCCAGAAGAAAAATTCCATAGAATCCACCCTAAGCTAGGAAAAGGGTAACAATGGCTTCCACACATGACCTTTCGGGAAGTCCCTTGTTCCAAAGGAATGAACAAAGGATCCTTTATGCCACTTTTACAGGGCATCTTAAAATGGTATCCTGTAGTATCTAAAAGACAGCTCATCAGGAAATCCCCAATTCAGATCTAGTTCCTGCAATGCATTTGCTACATAGCCGCTTTAGCCCTCCACATAGGAACAATACTGACCCAGCTTTCATATTGTTACAATTAAGTAATAATACACACAAAGTACTGTACCGCACACTCTCTAAAGCACTATAATTGTCAAGTAATTTCTGCTTATAATACAATTATAGTACAGCAGAATAACTGGGCACATTGATTGTTGCCCAACTCATTTGTGGAGACACAAGCCCTAGCAGAAAGCACATTCTTTCTTGTGATGCATACCTGGTGAGCTCATGTCCATTTATTACTGTAGTTGTACTAATCTCGGCTGTGTGCTACTGAAGCTATTTCTAGCATCTCCTATTGACGTAAACTGCAAACCACAAGACTACACAATAGGACGTTTAGGAGACCAAGGCATGCAGCAACACAGGGCTGGATCCAGGACCACAGCTCTACACACCCAATGAAGATTTGGACATGTGTTCCTTGGAACAGCACCAGCCCCTACTCTACCAGATAGCAAACATCTTTAGAAACCAAGAGGAATGCTGTAGAAGGCTTAGGAGGTCTTATGGCCTGGGGTGCAGGACAGGGCCTCGTCAGTTGTGGAGCCTAGCTTTGGAATTCCCTACCTCAGGAGGTCTGACTGGTGCCCTCTTTACTGGTGCTTTGGCATGATGCCCAAAATGTTTTTACTTTGCTGTTCCTTTGATTTAGTTTCTTTCTTTCTCCTCCTCCTGAAATATCAACACCTGACTTTTTTTTTTTTTTTTAGTTTCTCTCTTCAATTGTACTGTTTTACAGACTGTGTGGTTTTGACTGATGTTTTGAGTCACCCTGGAGGCCTTGTAAGGGACCAATATGTGGGATAGAAATCTCTTATACATGGAATGAAATGTGTAAAGCAGTTTTGGATATGACAAAAGAGGCATGCGGTTTAAAAGGCAAAAAGTAAAACATTTCATTGGGCATGGTAGCTCTTGGTATCCTGATCATATGCTTTTTATTTTTTTCCAAAGAATTCATATATTGATCATCTTGGCAAAAACACAAATGGGTTTGTTCCTCATTCATCAGAGCAGCCAAGGCTCAAAAGGCAGGCAACAGCCTTAAATAAGAGCTTTATTCTCTCTGCTTATACCTGGTAGGTTTTTTTAAAAAGTATTTAGCTTTTATTGATATATATTTTAAAAATTGTAATTAAAAGTTGTCATTTTAATTGTGGTTTTAGCCTGGCTTCTAATTTTTTAAAAAATTTATTAGTTTTTTAATATATATATATACATAGATACAATATTGTATAAATTGTATCCAATCTATATTGTATCTATTTCATTACAATATACAATCTATATTGTATCTATTTTATCTAGTCACCCCAAGCATTAGTACACGGAAGGGGTGGGGTATAAGTATTTTAAATAATAATATTATTATAATAATTGTGTATTTTGATACACTTTTCTGTTGCCAAGGAGAAACATCTAACAAACAGCATAGGTTTGGAACTGGTCTTTACTTAGAGGGCAATGACTATGTACATCCCCAAGAATCTTCCAAAAAGCCTCTCCATTATCCCCTTGACATTTCCCATACCAGTTTTAAAAAGGTAACTCTTATTAGACTTAATAAAGCACAGTGATATAAAGCTATAGCTGCAATTGCAACTGCATCCAGTACAACCTTTTCTAATTTGATAGAAGCCGCACTGCTGTAGCCTGAAGCAAGCAGAACACTTACCACCTGACCATGTCACAGCAGGCAATGTTCAGAGACACTAGAGTTTGTGTCTGCAGTGTCATAAAAGACACAGGTTGCTCTTGCTTGCATGTAGGTTTAAGCTCACCTGAAATCCAGGCAGAAGCCCCTGGACAGATAACAAACATTCCTCAGGGTACAGGAAGTCTGTGGTCTGTGGTCTGCTGCTTCAGCAAAATGAACTCTAATAATTTCAAGGCAACACACAAACTAGGGCAGGACATTGTAAAACTAGTCATAGAAAAATGAGGAACACCTGAGAAGTTGATGACAGCACCCTATGCCACGGCCAGATTTTCAAAGGTTTTGAGGAAAGGCTGACTGAATCACTTGTTAGAACATCTGAAGGATAAACAAACATCCATCCACATCTGTGGATTTCTTAACCACTGTAAAACTGGTCAGCATTGACCAATGTGAACTGAAAGCTTTGAAAGATGGTGTGTGTGTGTGTGTGTGTGTGTGTGTGTGTGTGTGTGTGTGTAGGGCTGTTAGATCTAGTACTGTACATGTAACACACTGTGACAAACAAACGCTAACCAGCAACGACCTAGTACTCCATTTACTACAAATGCAAATATAGTTAAATAAACACGTTAAATACAAATAAATAAATAAATAGAGCACAGACCTGTTAATGCACATTGTAAAAGCCCTAGTATCAGACTGGCTATCCAGCCTCTCCTGGAAGCTAAAACAGGGCTCCTTGAGGAATGTCTGGATCCAGCCCCAAAGCTCGTAACTGCGACTGACATAAAGGTAAAGTATGCCATCAAGTCGATTTCGACTCCTGGTGCCCACAGAGCCCTGGGGTTTTCTTTGGTAGAATACAGGAGAGGTTTACCATTGCCTTCTCCCCTTCCTATATCGCTGCTGCCTGATATATTACCAGCAGGGATTCGAACCAGCAACCTTCTGCTTGTTGGTCAAGCATTTTCCCACTGCACCACTTAAGGTGACACAACTGACATACTACCAGAAAACAGTGCCCTAAGGAGGCTACTGTGTTCAGAATTATAGCTACACTCTGTGTTGAGACAACTACCTAAATCAGTTTGCAACAAATTCTTCATAAGATCATGGCCAGAGTGACACGTTTTAGCAACTGGTGACAGCAACAGCCACAAGTCTCACTTTGCTCTCTTCAATAATACTTAATGAGGTGAAACACATGACATGACCAGCCTGTGAATTTCCCCAAATGGCAGCCAACTAGTGGTGCAGGGCCAGAAAAGCCCCCCAAAACACAATAATGCCACATGAAGAGAAAGGAGGTGCTGCTTTTGGCAATAGCCTTGCTACAACTGCAGGGTGCAGCTTCAGTCTAAATCCCTATTTTTAGCCTACTTTCCTTAAGGAAAGTGAGCTTATGAGATCACCCGGCAGTGTGTGTGTGTGTCCCTATCAATTTCACAATGCCTGGACCAATATGAACCGCATTTGCTACAGGTGTAGGGATACATAGGGATGGCTCAACAGCATAGTTTGTGATGTCATCCACCCCAATTCAAGATGGCGGATGTGTGAATGTTTAAGGCTGAAGTGGGCTAACTTGTGAGGATGGTAATTATCAATTAAGATTATAGTGAAAGGAAAGTAGGCAGATTAGTTCTTACCAGAACTTTTAAAAAATCGTGCATTTATTGTGAAACCTTCTCAATTCCTACCGGTTTTCCTCTGCAATTCCTGCTCCTTCCTCCATTGCTTGGGCTTACCATGGAAAACCAGTGGTGCAGTTAAAATGTTCATTCCTGTGAACGCTCTCTCTCACCCCCACTTTAGTCAGTGGCAGAAAACATGGGGTTAGGGATCTTGTGGTTGCCACCAAATGCCAAGTTCTGCTTTCAATGCTGTATATTTCAACAACAGTAAAGAAAGTCAAATAAGCACAAACCCAGTTACTGCCACTTCACACCTTAGGCATACAGGATGAACTCGGCAATTCTCTTCAGGGTCACTTTCAATGCACAGAAATATTTGTGCTTAGCAGAAGAGTCAAAGGTTAGCGACTAGATCTGTGCCAAGGTTTGGCTTTGAAGCTGAATCAGCTGTACATTGCTCGGTCTCATGGAAGGCGGCCATTCCCAGCACTTTCCTCTGCACAGAGTGGTCCTATGCACACACCAGGGAGGGCCATGAAGGTGATACAGAGGTGTGGCAAGTCCCAATGACATATTGGAAGGCACACAGTGAGTGCTGGGAAAGTTAGTATTTCCCAGTGCTTTCTGCACAGAGCTTTATGAAGCTGAACAGCAGCATATAAGTCAGTATCCTTCAAAACAAACAAATCTGGTTGTTTCCTTAAGTTCTTAGACCCTTTTTTGGCTAACTAATAAATTGAACTAGTATGACCTGGAATCCTGTTTTCCTAATTTGGCATAAACATTCCTCCAAGGACTAACATAGTGCAGTGGGGACTAGCATGGCTTGCAGAAGGGCAGGTGGACGTGGAGGGAATGATGTCTTTTCCAAACATTTACTAGCTTTTACAAAAACAAAACAAAAAACCAAGGTGCAGCTGAAAGCAGGACTCATTGGGAACTCTTAGCAATCTCTTTGGCGGAGGAGACTCTTCCATGCCCCCTTGCGACTTGCTATACAAAGGAGCTTTGCCACTGGCTACTAAGCACTTGCCAAGGGCAAAGCAGAGAGGGTAGATAGCTCCTTTTTAGCAAGAGTATCACCAATCAGTGGAAGGGGAAGTCTCCAGTGCATGTTTGCTTTCTTTTATGCTTGGACATGTGCCAATGAAGGTTTGCCAGTTATATGATGAAGCAAATACCAATCTGGCCACACCTAGAAACCATACAGAAAAAGGTCCAACCAGTTTTCCAGCAACTAAATCTCACCCCACCGAGGTATTAGATATACTTGATTCCTCACTCCAAACAATACTTAATACTCAACATTAAACAAGTGTGTCCCCTTGTCATTTCTGACTCCATCACCACTTGCACTATATCTGCAATCTTCACTATTTTTCAGATAGGAGCCACTTTGGCATAAGACCTTCAATGGGAGAACCATTTCCCATTGTGCAGACTTTCGGTTTTCCTGACACCAGGGAGCCTTTTATGAGAAAAAGAGCCCTGTTGAACCCCTAGTGACATCCATGAAGAAACACATGGAGCACTGAGAAGTGAAGTCCTTCCAATGCCTTCCTCTTAAGAGAGCTGTGGGGAAATTACTGGGAGGGACCACATTTCCTAGCACTCTGTGCTCACCTTCCAGGATGGCACTGGGGCTCAAGAGGGCTCTTTTCCCCTTAAAAGAGCCTCACGGTACTGGGCAAAGCACAGCACTGCATGGTGGGAACAATCACCTCTGGGCTGTGCCAGGAGAGCTGACTAAACAAACCAGAGAGCCACACTTACTTACTACTATTATTTATATTCCACTTTTCAATGAACAGTTCACAAAGTGGTTTATCTAGAAGAAGGGTTCTTATTCATGGGTTATGATTCATAGAATAATAAGAAGAAGAAGACAGGAACACACACTCGGGATTCATGGAGCCATTACTGGCTCTGGGGCCTTAAAACGAATAACACGGCACCAGACTGTCAACAAAGCTTCTTGTACTACTGCAGGCAAAAGACAAAGCTCTCTCTTTAGCAACATTCTCAGAGGAAACACTTTTTAACTTCATGAGCCAGTTTTTGGCCAATGCACTGAAAAGCTTAGCAAGCAAGCAGTGATTTTATCGTGTGAAATGCTTATAATTAACCAGATCAGTTTCTATATGGAAGTATACCCTAGCATTTGCCACACCATTTGATTGCAAAACAAGCCAATTGCGGCTCATTCAAGTCAGACTTCTGGGAAGAGGCTGCTGATAGTGTTTGTAAATTCAGTCTTCTCATGCATTCTAGGAGGGATTTGTGTACTAAACACATGTGTGCATGATACTTTGGACTATAAACAAGACTGGCCCATCACTGAAGTTCAAATTAATTGTGGCTCTTTTACAGCCACCTTTTCTCTTAAAGCAAAAGTTTCCTCTCAGACTTTTGAGACTGGTTTGCTTGAAGAGGAATCTGTGTGGATACAATCACACAGACAAAAGAATTTTTACAGCTGCTCATTAAAGAAGTCAATATTGACCTTAGAAATACTATGAGTTACCAAATTTTATTTCCTACACTTTCATGTCTTCACCTTGAAATTGCCCTGAGTTTGGCTGAGAGGCCAAGTAGATGTTACTTTAAGCACGTGACCGAAGCTAATCCAACCCGTGGGGGTGGAGGAGATCAGGCTTCTTGCGACTAAACCGAGAACAGCACATGATCTCCAATCACATGCTTAAAGTAATGTCTAGTTTGATCCTGAGATTTGATCCTGGATTTATTCACCCAGGCTTGTAATTAGATTTATAGAATCCATCATGGTTTTTAAATTGTGTTAATGTTTTAATTTTGTTTTAATCTGTGTTTTATTGTAAACTGCCCTGGGATGTGAGTTTTGGGCAGTATATAAATATGCTAAATAAATAAATGGAGGAGAGCCACCACTTGGAAAGGTGCCTCTTTGTCCAGTAAGTTCATGCCAAGGTGAAATTTGAACACAAATTTCTTACTAAGTTCTAAATAGATATATCCTTATTGATGGTTTAAATTGCTGCAACAAGTTTGAGAGACAGGCCTTTGGGAATGAGCATAAGAGGGCAGGAACCAAACGCACCCCATGATCTCAAGGTGAACACTTTCCCACCAAGAATCTAGCCAAACCAGAACTGAAGAACCTAGCTGAGTTACAAAGCTCATAAAAAGTCAGAGAGGCTAGCTCTGCCATGTGCAGAGTTAAAGATCAAGCAATTAAGAGGCGCATGATATTACATTTGCAGTGGGAAATCCTGCAATCATATACCATAATCCATATACAAATGCCAAACATCTGTGTGCCTGGGGAGGCCAAGTTTTCCCAGACATGGACACTTAAGTATATATGTACACACATTATTCCTTACACACTTTACATGCTTGCAAGAAGCATAAGTGTTATATTACCCTTTCCCACAGCAATTATAACTGCCATGAGACCACGTTTTCATTGGTATACAAATATGACTGACAGTAACAACAATGTATGGTACTGCCTCAAGCTCTTCTCTTTTCTAGGAATTCAGTACCAGAAGTCAAAGTATAACAAGGAGCAGCACAAAGAGAAATTTAGCTAGACTAGTGGGTCCCAACCAAGGATACATGAGCCGCTAGGGGTACTTTTAAGACTCATAAGGGGTACTCAGAGCCCTCCCGCCCCCCTCAACTCACTGACGAGTGCTTAGGACACAGCTCCATTGCCTCCTCACCAGAGAGCTATTACAGCCAGATTAAGTTACTAATGAGTAGTGCTTTCAAACCTAGTGAGACAAGTTTACTTGTCCTATTAATGTCCATGGGAGTACGGATGAGTAACTTGGTCTGGATGTAAGACAGTCACTGTCTTACATCCAGTCTGTCTCATTAACTGTCACATTTCAATTTGTGTGCAGGTGAGTGCATATGTATACACACACACAATCTCTATGGGGTACCTGAGCTGAAGGTTTCAGATAGAAGGGGTATGCTTGTTAAAAGAGGCTGAAACCCCCTGAAGCAGGCAATTATCAAGTGAAGAAAAAGCAAGTTACAGCTGCACTTGGGCTTCTTCTAAGCTCTCTGCTACTAAACCACTGCACTCCATTCACATCTGCCATATAAGTTGGTCAAGTATTTGTCCCCGAATTACCTCCAACTTGGCCCTATGCCAAAGCTTCAGTTTCTCCAATAATGCTGTGTCATTGCCTTGGTAACTCTGTCCTGCCCTAGCTAGTTCTGCAATAAGCCATCTTTATACAGCCAGTCTACTCTGACCTTCAAAACAGTCAGCTGGCTTTTATTCTGTCTTATCAGAACAGACTGCAGCTTTTCCCCCTGAGAAAAGTTTAAAGGTCCTGTGCAGCACTGCAACCGTCCAGAGCTGTGAACTCACAGTTTAGCTCAAAGTTCAGAACACACATCAGTCACAAATACAATCTGATTGATGATGATGATGATCATTATTACATTTATATCCCGCTCTTCCTCCAAGGAGCCCAGAGTGGTGTACTACATACTTGAGTTTCTCTTTCATAACAACCCTGTGAAGTAGGTTAGGCTGAGAGAGAAGTGACTGGCCCAGAGTCACCCAGCTAGTTTTATGGCTGAATGGGGATTTGAACTTGGGTCTCCCCGGTCCTAGTCCAGCACTCTAACCACTATACCACGCTGGCTCTCTAATTATGCTCCATCATGTGAGGTCCTGGGTCCCATGGCTGGGTTTAACCGACAGGCCTTGGAACTCCAGTACAGGGTATTTCCTCCCCACACAAGGAAGAAGCCAATTCTACAGAAGACGAGGCTGATGTTGTTTATTACATATAGCCCACCTCATGACTGAGTGTCCTAGGTCAGCCTTGCAGATAAATGTAAACGTATCCTATAGGATCCTATGGGGTTTTGGGGAAAGGTTCAAAATTTGTTTAAAATCACCTGCTTGCCCATTTCTTTTGTGGGTTGGGCGGTAGGTAGAATCCATCATGCCCTACCACACAACCCACTTTGGTGTCCCTAGGAGCTACCCATGGGGAACAATGGGGTATTTCAAGTTTCCCCAATATTCGCTCTGGCCAAAACACTCGAAACATTTCGAAGTTTGTTCCACTGAAACAACCGGTTCAATGGCTATTTCGACGAAACGTTTCAGCCATCTGCATTTTGTTTCGAGCTTGAAACAGAACGGAAAACCCGTTTTGTGCACATCCCTACTAGCCAGAGAAGGCACAGCTGCAGGGAGCTCGCTTCCGCTTTCCCTGCAAGAAAGAACTCCCATGTGCTCTAGCAGTTTTGCCTGAAACTGCAGACCTAAAGGGAAGCACCCTCTGGCCCCTGCCAGTAGCCCAAGGAATTGTGCAACAAAATGCACACATTTGCAATCTACTATAAGCTATCTCAAGGATATTTTGACTAAAAGGTGGGGTATACATCTTCAAAATAAAATAAGTATTTACAAGCCAGCTGACAAAAAACTTATACCATCTCACAATCAATTTTTTAAAATCTTATTACAATCTAAGCACACTGGCTACATCTGCTATTTTGAGAACAGAAAAAATATTCCAACACTGGTTTACATCTTAAACTAAAATGCCAAAGACACAGATATCTAGTTCAGCACGGAAGAGAACAGTTTTTCTGGATCAGGACCAAGGCCTATCTAGTCCAGCATCCTATTTCATATAGTGGCCCACCAGATGCCTCTGGGAAGCCCGCAGGCAAGAGGCGAGGGCATGCTCTCTCTTTTACTGTTCCTCCCCTGCAACTGGTATTTAGAGGCATCTTGCCTCTTAGACTAAAGGTGGCCTATGGCCCTCAGACTAGTAGCAATTGATAGACCTGTCCTCCACATTAAAAGTTATTGCTCCTCTGATCTCAGTTCCTAAAGCAGTTTCACTGGCAGTCTTCAAGTTTGCTCTTTAAAAAGACACAGCGGGCAACACCCGAATCAATGACTCATCTCATTGATTTCTATGGTGCTTAGTCATAACTAATCTGGATGTTATCTTATGACAACAGGCATCAAGATTAAGAATTACTGCTATTAAGGCCTAATCTCACACCTAATGGCATCCTTTCCTCTAGTCAAGCTAAATGAAATCATAAAAGAATGTGAAATTTCAGTTTTCTGAAACATCATGACTACAGGACAACTATACCAATAAGATCTTACTTAAATATTAGAGGAGTTTTTCTAAAGCCAACAGTACCTTTCAAGCATCATCATGAAAAGAGATAAATTACTGGATTAACTCAACATCTCTGTTAAGAGTCCTGAACCTTTTCTTCCATACAGCAGTTCTGAATCCTATTATTTGAAGACTATTCACTATCAGGAGCGCTACACTTTTACTACTCAAAATTGAGCAAATCACTTACTACTCCAAATGAAATTAGCAGTGTTAACACAGCAGCTTTCTGGGATAATGCATATCTGTAAGCAATCACACCCAACGGCCTTTGCTTCTTAGTTCAGAAGCAACCCAGGAAACTGTGTTACTGCATATCCTAAGTAGTATTTAGCGCTATCCATTATGGCTTATTGTTATCATCTCACTGGTAACAGAATAAGCCTTACAAAGAGGAATGTGTTTATTGCTCTGTGCAATACAGTTCACTGACCTGAAGTCAAACGCTCCATCAAACAGTACACGAATGAGTTATACTTAAATACACCAAGGCAAAAGGCTAGTATGTGCCAACGAGGAGAGAACCTTCTCTTCAAAACTGAAGATAAAACTCTTTAATAGTTCTGCATACTTGTAATCTCTCTACAATGCAGAGCCATAAAAGAGTATGTGCACAACACCAGTTCTATACCTAATCAGCCTTTAAATAAATCAATATCGCCCATTCTGTTCTCGACATGTGTAACTTCCTATCTACTACAAATTATTTGAAATCTCCCACATACAGTTAGGGAAACACTCATATATTATATAGTCTTATGACTTAAAACAGAATGGAGAGCAGACTATTCCAGATCAGTAACTTGCTTTTGTGAACTCACTGTAGCATAAAACTAACAGTCACATGTAGAAATAGTCCCACATTTGCTTTATCACTGCAGAAGGCACCATTAAAGTCACTCTTCAAGTTTAAGAGATGACTAGCAATACCGATCATTGCTAGTTGTTAAGGCAAGATCAAGTAAAATGACCAAGCTTAAAAATAAATACAGAATTTTAAATCCACGACTTAAAAATACTGTCCTTGTATGCAATTTGTACTTCTGTAACAGCAGATCTTAATGCTTCTCTCCTATCCAAGAGGAGACCCATCTCAATTATTTTGAAGGGAACAGCAACAGAAGATCAGCAATTCCTCAGCAGCAACGCAGGAAAGTAGCTCCTCCTCCTTTGTAACTGCACTGGAGACAGGAAGATCATTCCTCAGGGCAAGGCAGCCGTCAACTGGTGCAATTGATTCCAAGGTTGATCATCTTCCAACATTTTCTTTTGTCGGCAAATGCTTTCAGTTTCTGCACAACTGAAAGCCGAATGGACTCATAAGGTTTCCAGGGTCTTCTTCAAACTGGAGTCCCCACCCTGACAACTTGCACTTACCTGAAGTCACAGCACTCAGACATGTGCCACCAACACTTAACAGAAGAGGCTTTATTCTAGGGAGGCTGCTCCTTACCTTATGTACACTTTTGGGATTTTCCAACCAAGCATAGTACATTTCCTCCACATAGTTCGAACTAGTCCCACTCAAAAATGGCTCAGCAGCAACAGGTGCACTGTAGCACCTGATTTGTGGAAACGTCCTTGGTGCTGCTGGCTTATTCTGAGAAATTGTCTTAACAGTCTGTGAGGCAGTTAGTGGCCTCAATTTAGAAGCACAAGTCCTTAAGTGAAACATTTTTGTTCTGCAGCAGCAGACAAGTTCCTGTTGGGAAAGGGGAAAAAAGAACGATTTAGCTATTAAAGAAAAAAATGCACAGGTTGCAGAATCAAGTTTATCTGATTTGTACAATTTGTTTCCATATCAATATTGGATTTCCATAACTAGTTCAATGTTCTGATTTATCCAAGAAGGGGCACAGCTGAAGAAACAGGTGAAGTCTGAAAAAGACATTCCTGGCCATTGTTGCCGCCTTGGCATTTAGAAAGAGAGATGAATCCAGGCGTATCCCCAAGCTGCAAACCTCCTGCTTCATGTGGAATGTAACACAATCTAGAACAGGATTGTGTTCTAGAATCTGCACTAAGATTGTCTGGCCACCAGGATTTCCATCTCGTATGGATTAAGCTTCAGTTTACTTCCTCTCATCCATTCTAAAACTGCCTCCAGATGCTGGTTTAGAACCTTGCCTGCCCATGCTAGATGATGGATGTGAGAGAGAGAGTTGGGTGTCACTGGCATTTGGATGACACCCAAGCCCAAGTCCCAGGATGACCTTACCCAGCAGTTTCATGCAGATTTTAAAGAACATTAGGTTCAAGATAAACCTTAGACAGAACAGCTCCATATTGGTCTCAAAATAGATTAATACTAATAGTTTTCACAAAGCAGCCAACATACAACATTTTGTCACATAATGCAAAGCAACTGAAATAATTTCATCATGAAACAAACATTTATTACATAATCTCGCATTTGATGCAAATGTACATCAGAGTGTAACTGATGGAATTAAGTTCACAGGATTGAAAAAAACGGTAGTTGTGAAGTTGTCAGTTCTACTAATAAACAATCTGAAAAGCAATAAAACTAAGGAGTAATTTATAGAGCTCAAAATAAAACACCTACTTCCTATAAGATTACAGGCTACAAAGGTCTGGATTCTAACACTATAAATCATAGTTTCCATACTAATCTTGTGTGAAGTTGATGAATGGAAGACATTGCACAATACTCTATTACCAAAAGACTGGGGGGGGGGACAAGTTCAGTTATATAAATGCATCTTGGAGACATTACCCATTTTCCCTTTTCTGATTAGCACACACTTAAATTGCATTAAAACAGAATTTGTTTCTTTAAGTCCATTTTGGCCTTATAATTTACCCAAAGTAATTATACTCATGGCCCAATTCAGTCTAGCAACAGTAGATCTGTCTATTTCTTGCCTTGCTGTTCTTTTAAGTCACCTCACAGATCTATTGGTTATAGACTTCATTAAGGAAGACACCAAACAAGAACTGAGCTGATGGAGCATAATGGTTAGCAAAGGATAAATATTAGTTTAAACAATACCGTGGCAAAGAACATTTCTTTACTACAGGTGCTTAATGTGTATTCATTCATCTTTGTAAAGTTGCGTAAAGGCAGGATCCACGCTAGAGACAAATCTGTGTAACTTATGGGATTTATGTTTTATAAGAGAGTGGCCATTGCTTCTGACCCAGCATGTTTTGGTCCAATTCACAAACTTTTGTAGTCAGCACAAACTCAATTAGTCACAAAGAGCTTCTGGGATAATCGTCTTAAAGACTGCCACACACTGCAAGCAGACATCTTATCCTCCCTTTACATCAACCTTTTGTTTAATGTCCAGCCTGAAGAAGAGGTCTGTGAAACTTGAAAGCTGGCTCATGCGTTGTAATTTTTAGGTGATCCTAATGAATGTATTATGCTGCTTCTTAGATTTTTTTTAGTGGACCAACATGGCTGTCTTTGGTTTTTGTATTCAAGACTCCAGCCCTATGCCCTGCCATAAGTATTATAGAGTAGATTTGCTAGATCACATGGACGCCCACTGTAAAGGAAATTGACTTCATGGTAAATCTGTAATCTGTACCAGTGTGTTTGCTTCATGCTTCCATCTGAGGCTCATGTTGCTCCTAAATGAAGGTGTGTGAGAGCAGATCTGGAGAACAAAGGGCATCACCTTCTTGTATTTCTAGCAGATAACCTCCAGTGCAATTAAAAAGACAGTCTGCCATTTTACATAAGGGTATTCTTGACTTTTATGAAATATTTGACTGTGTTTAAACAGGTGGTCAGCTGATCAACACCCCAACTCTAAATAAAGTTGTCCTGAGCTAGCTTCATGAAAATTGGAAACAAGAAGTTACTAGAGGTCATCCTATTGTATCCAGAGGAAGTGTCAGATCAGTGGATACAAGGAAAGACCTCCAGTGGATATTGGGGAAACCAGGCTTCCTTTGGATACAGGGAATCTACAGATACTAGACTGTAAGAGGCATCTTTCACTTCAGATGGAGAAGCAAACCTCAAATGACACATTGAATACATTGGCTGGGAATGATGGGATCTGTAGTCCTATAGCACCTGGGACCCTAGTTTGAAAACCACTGCCCTAATGAGTGTGGCTGTTAATGATGAAATTTGTATTCCAACAACATCTGGGGACCCTAGTCTGAGAACTGCTGCCCAAGAGTGTGGCTGGGAATGATGGGATTTGTACTCCTACATGGAATACTAATTAGCACAAATTCTATAACTTGTCATGGAAGGAAATAGGAAACCGTTTTCTTGCTGGAAGGGCTAGGAATTGATTGCATTCATATTCTACAGTACATAGTCCACTGAGGCAGATCACTGACTGGAACGATTGTCCAATCATTCAGAGCTGATTTGAGTGTATTGGTTAGGGCAGAAGTGAGTGGGAACATGTGGCTGAGGGGCAAAAAATGGCAGCTCTGAATCAGGTATTACTTGTAATAATATCTCCCTTTCCCCCTAAAATGTATGCAGTATCTCCATGTATTATACATACCATAGTTTGAGGCTATTATTGGGCAAGGAAAAGCATATTATTGGAAAATTACAAATTGCTTCAACTGTTAATCTAGAGCAGGCATCCCCAAACTGCGGCCCTCCAGATGTTGCTGAACTACAACTCCCAGCATCCCTAGACACAATTTTTTGTGACTGGGTATGCTGGAAGTTGTAGTTCAGCAACATCTGGAGGGCCGCAGTTGGGGGATGCCTGATCTAGAGTAACATAATGGAGCTTTACAGGCCAGATTTATGTTTTGCAGGCTGACCTATTATACTTGAGTATGCCTCACATTCATGTATTCCTTGTTCCAGGCAAGCTTGCTTGGACAGGATGTACACATTAAAGCTATTCACTTTAAGCTGGTTTGTACATAATAAAAACTAATCATTAGATAAATAAGAATTGCAAGAGATGCTGATACAAATGCAAATTCAATCCTAGGCTTGTATCAGTAACATTTAGGATCTTGATGTGCCAGACAAGATTAGCAGGATGCATTCCTGAGAGGTCTAAACTGATTTGCATGCCATAACTGAAGTCACATAATAGGAAGAAAATATGGGTCGATGGTAGAGGCCTTAGTATGTTTATCAAATTATCCAAGCAGAGGAGTGTGTAAGTTTGAAAAAATTACTTCACCCCAAGGTTGAAAGTACAGCTTGCTCAACAAGGTTGCATGAGAAGGAAATCTCCAGTTCTGACTCTACAAGAGTGACATGGGGAATCTGCTGGCAGATCACATGGCTTGATAAGTCCCAGGGGTGGAAAAGGAAATGGTCAGTCTCCAGGCCTTCTGTCGAATGTCATAAAACTGGCAGAGAAGGGCATGAATAGCACAAGCAGTGACAACTTACAAGGCTCAGTGTTCAAGATCAGATCAAGTTTATATGTACTAAGGTGCTGTAAACATCTCTTCATCCACCCAGCCAGGATGTTCGGAGAGAGGACCAATATCACCCCACCTCGCTTCCCACACACATTTTATAGTGAAACAGCATCTCTGTGTTATATTACTGATTGTGACCACAGATTCAGGGAGTGGCAGATACTTAATAACTTCATAATTAGTTGCTCTGGAATTTAAAGATGAAAGGCCAACTTGAAGCAACATAAGGCCGGAAACCTTAGCTAATCTCAGCTAGTGGGGAGAGAACATTATGAGGTGACTTCTTTTTTGGTGAAACCTTTGGCATAACCACACTAAATTCTTATTACCTATTGAAACAATCCAAGTAAATTTAACTGAACCACCCATCTATTAAATTTCAAAGGGACCAGTCTTTTTTACATTTACTCTATGAAGCACGATGTACACTGATATTATTATAACACTAATAATAATCATGCCTACCAACTTCCCAGAACTTACCCTCATCTTTCTATACCTGGGGGTAAGTTTGTCTCTGGCCATAAAGCCTTCTTAGGCTCACTAATACTTGTGTGTGTGAACTCTTCTTCAGTAATTCAAGTCATCTTTGGTGCAAAATAATACATCTTAAAAAGGCGATTATTAAACACATAACTAACTCCCTTGTGTGGCCTTGCAGTGGTCTCCCACCCCGGCTGACCAGGTCCACATCTGCTAGGGCCCATAATATTTTTATTCACAATTGTGTTTAATAATCAGCGTTTGGTCATTGGCCGTAATAAAGATCATCCATCTTTGATGACCTATGTATTTCTGTTTTCTCCGAAGGAGGGGATGTGAGAGGGAGGGCAGGAGAAAGAACACCTGGCATTGTTAAAGCTTGTTTATTATTATTCTGTAATGCTTTGGGACCAAACGCAGTGAGCTGTTGCTTTGGAGCGCTCTCCAGCACCCCACCATGACAGGAACACTTTTTAAAAAGAAACGTTAAAGCGAATCAGGAGGTATTGGGCGACCAAAGGGAAGGCGCTTCCCGCAGAGAGAGACTCAAGAGAGGGAGCCCTGCCTGCACTTGAGGGGACCTGGAGCTGCGGGCCCGGAGCCCGGCTCTTTCTGCCCCTCTCAGTTGGGGGGTGCGGGAGGGGGGGCTCGGCTTCGCAGCAGCCGCCGCCGCCTCACAAGGCCGGGGGGAGCCGGGCTTCCCGGCGCCTGCACGTGGGTGAAGGGCCAACTTGCCGCTCTCCCCCGCCCCGTTCCCAAGGGCACCTCCTTCCCCGGCACTGGGGGCTGAAGGGCGGAGAGGGCAGCGTCCGTCGGCCCCCGCGGGGCCTGGCCCTGCCGCCTCACCCCGGCACCCCCCACCGGCCGCCTCGCCCGCCCCCCCCCCACCGCAGGCCATTACCTGGCAGCGCGTCGACGTGCTCCCCCCTCAGCGTTCTGATCCGGGCTTGACAGCGCCAACCTCCTCCGGCCCCGCCTCCTCCTCCTCCCCCGCGCGCCCCGCGTCCTCGCCTGACGCCATCGCGCAAGCCAGCCAACCCGCTTCCGACCCGTCACGTGAGACAAAGCGGAAGCGCTTTCTCCTTCCACCCCCTTTCAGGACGCAGCGGGTCACGCCTGTAGGCAAAGAGGTAGAAAAGAAGGCTGGAGGAGGAACGTCTGTCCCCACATTTGCGGCACTCCAGCGCAGTCCTATGTATATTCCTTCCTCGGAAGGGAGGAAGTCCCCTGTGTTCCTATGGGGCTTACTCCTCCTGAGTGCAGGGGTTCCTTCCCCAGATATTGTTGGACGACAACTCCCATCATCCCCAGCCACTCCCATCACCTTTAGCCATTGTGGCTAGGGATGATGGGAGTTGTAGTCCTACAAAGACATTAGTATGGGGATGGGGGAGGTATACAATTATGTTAAATAAATAAAATAAAAGTGCAGCAGCTGGGACCCAAGTTGGAGAACCGCTACCCACCCCGAGTGTGGGTAGTGTTGCACAGCCATAGGGACATAACGTTGGCTGAAACAGTGTTAACTGCACTGCCTCAGCCCTAGCAATATGGGGATTGATTGATTGATTGATTGATTAAGTGTCATCAAGTAGGTGTCGATGCTTAGCGACCACATAGATAGATTCTCTCCAGGATGATCTGTCTTCAGCTTGGCCTTGAAGGTCTCTCAGTGGTGCATTCAATGCTGTCGTGATTGAGACCATCCACCCTGCTGCTGGTCGTCCTTGCCTTCTCTTCCCTTCAACTTTCCCTAGCATTATGGACTTCACAAGGGAGCTGGATCTTCGCATAATGTGTCTAAAGTATGATGGTTTGAGCCTGGTCATTTGTGCCTCAAATGAAAATTCTGGATTAATTTGTTCTTTGATCCATTGGTTTGTTTTCCTGGCTGTCCATGGCATCCTCAAAAGTCTCCAGCACCAACGTTCAAAAGCGTCAATGCTTTTTCTGTCTTTCTTCTTCAAAGTCCAGCTTTCACATTCATAGAGTGTCATGGGGAAAACCATTGTTTGAGTTATTCTAATCTTTGTAGGTGTAGACACATCATGGCATCTAAATATCCTTTCCAAGGCCTTCATTGCAACCCTACCAAGTGCTAGTCTGCGGCGTATTTCTTGACTGCTGGATCCTTTACTCTTGATGGTTGATCCTAAAAGGCGGAAGCTATCCACGACTTCAGTGTCTTCATTGTCAATTCTGAAGCTGGTTGCTGTACCCATTTTCTTGGTAAAATACAGGAGTGGTTTACCAATGCCTTCTTCCACGTATTATGAAATGATGCCTTTGTCGTTGTCACTGAAGTGATTGTCCACCTCCAGCAGCTGCCTGTGTTGCTGCTGCCCAGTGTAGGTGCCTGCTTGCTTTAGCTAGGCAGCTGGGATGACCTTTGTGCTTTGGGTGACCCTACTGGGAGTATACCTACTGGCGTACTTCGCTCATCCCTCCCAGGAATACCCCCACACACACACAATGAGGCAGCATAGCAGGATGTGGGAGGAAATATGGGATAGTGAACTGTTAACTCTTGCATAGTTAATATGCAGATAGTTAGCTGCACTATAGGCCTTTTGTCAACCACTCTCAACTTCAGACCTGTTCCCATCCTGTACATCTGAGATCATAATGGACTACCCTGCAGGGTTGTTGTCAAGCACTCAGCCTCAGCAAGTGCAGTCTACTGCATGTGGATGACAACACAGGACTACACTGCAGGTTGTCATAAACCTCCCCTCCCCTCTCCATCTGCAATTCAGGCTCACAACAATAAAATAGACACAATATATACAATAAAAGTAATAAAATTAACCAAATTAAGTAAACAAGTTAAAAGTCAGGTTAAAAACCACAATCAGTATTAAGTTTCAAATTAAAAGTTACTTACAAGGCTAAAAATGGAGAATTATAAAAATTGAAAACTTAAGAACCTACCCGATATAACCAAAGATGAAGCATTAAAAAGCCTCTTTAAAAAGATGTGTTTTGAGGGTTTAAAAAAAACACAAAACACATGGCGAAACTCTTCAGGGAGGGCGTTCCAAAGCCGAGGGGCCACAACCAAAACGGCCCTGTCTCTAGCCCCCACCAACTGGATCTCTGTTAGTGGCGGGGCCATGAGCAGGGCCTGAGACGATGAGCGGAGGGCCCTGGCAGGTCCATATGGGCAAATGCGGTCCGATAGGCCCCAAGCTGTGTAGAGCTTTAAGGGTCAAGACCAAAACCTTGAATCTAGCCCGGAAGCGGACCAGTAACCAGTGAATACTGGACTACCTTGCAAGATTGTCATAAAGCACGGTTAGTGGTCCATTTTTTAAATTTCTCCATCAATGTATGAACTTTTTGAAAATTAAACACCCAGCACAAACATTTCCCTCACATAGGATACTTGTTTGTGAAAGATCACACCCTTCTATCTCTGCATTTATTTTTATTTTTATTATTTTGTTTCATATGAACATTTTTGTTGTTTTTAAACGTTTGAAAAATACCCCAATAACATGATGTCTCTTATACCCAATATTGCTTGTGGGTGCACACTGTGAGTGGCATACAGTGGCTATGAAATCTAGCGCACTATTAATATTACAGATATTTGGAATTTCCATCCAGGAATTATCCACCATATAATACAACCTGATGCCCCCAAGTGGCTGTTTCTGGAGCAAATAGCCACTTTGGGGGGCAATTTTTTGTGGGAAATGGGCAGATGAAATGTGTTAAACCCATCCTTCATACACTGCAGTCCCAATGCTCTCCCATGGCTGCTTTTCTTATGGAAAAAGAGACATTTCTGTTTTTAAGCCTGTCTCTTAATGACAGGTTTAAAGTAAGATATAATTTAGTTCTTCGTTTTTATCCATCACTTTGAGTTTCCTTTTCAATCATCTATATACTTAATTCTTGTAGACGTGTATGCGTGGGGATGCGTGGTGGACCTCTTGCGAGAGTGGCAGAACCCTTGCGAGAGTTCCTGACAGACACGGGCAGCAAGTACCATGTTGGCGGGTAGAGGAGCCATGCTGGCAGGAGGAGGAGTCGCACCAGCGGAGTCACACCGGCGGGAGGAGGAGCTGCGCCGGAGGGAGGAGGCAGCTGGCTGGCTGGTGGAGGCGGCCGGGGGGAGGAGGTCGGCTGGTGGAGGCAGATGGAGGGAGGAGGCTGGCGGCGGAGCCATGCTGGCGGGAGGAGGCGGCTGGCCGACTGGAGGAGGAGAAAAAGTATGGACGCTTTTGAACTTTGGTGCTGGACTTTTGAGGATACCATGGACAGCCAGGAAAACAAACCAATGGATCAAAGAACAACTCAATCCAGAATTTTCATTTGAGGCACAAATGACCAGGCTCAAACGATCATAATTCGGACACATTATGTGAAGGCCCAGCTCCCTTGAGAAGTCCATAATGCTCGGAAAAGTTGAAGGAAAGAGAAGAAGACTAGCAGCAAGGTGGATGGACTCGATTACGACAGCAATGAAGGCACCACTGAGAGACCTTAAAGGCCAAGTTGAAGACCGATCATCCTGGAGAGAATCTATCTAGGTGGTCGCTAAGGTCTGACACTGACTTGATGGCACTTAGTCAATCTAATCTATCTATCTATTTATCTATCAGGTCACCAGGACTTTATTTTGCACAAACAAATTTTTCAAAATATCTAATAAATTTATGTGTGATACAGTGCAGAGAATACTGAACTTGAGGGCCCGCTGGTCTGACTCAGTAGGCAGCAGCAGCTTCTTATGCAACGTGGCTAGTGTGGAATAGTGGGCATTACAGAGCAAGCATTTGTAACAAGCAGCTTGCTGATAAAAGGTGCTCTGTAAACACAAATGTATGTCGTGGAAGCAAGAGAAGCCAGAATGATTTGCAGGAAACGGCAAGGTGTACCCTTTCCTCACCCCAGGCCATGCAATAATCATTGCCCAATACACAAGGGCTTAGGCTAGGCAGTAGCATATGCCCTTTGTGTGAATGAATTCACCAAGGCAATCAAAATGCCGCTTTTTCTTGTTTACCCCAGGTGGTTTTTCCAGGTAGCAGATGGGGTTTCCGATTATGAAGTCACAGCTCACGCTCACGGGTGCCTTCTGCACGGCAGAAAGAATGCGGGGAAGGAGGTGTGCGCGCGTCTGCCATTCGCAAATATGAATGCGTATGACGAGGAGCATCTGCCATTCGCAAATATTCCACTCTGCTGGTCACAACCTGAAATGGGGTGGGGGTGGGTAGGAATCAATACATCAACTCTCCCCTGGGCTTGTCACTTTCAGCCTCATTATAAGCAGCAAATCATAGGTTCAACATTTCATTTGCCAACGCCAGTGGAAACCTGGCCGGGGTGGGGGGTAACTGCACACCAGGAGCGGCCCTTTCACGAGGCAAAGTGAGGTGGTCGCCTCAGGCAGCTGATTACGAGGGGGTGACGCCTCTTGCCCTGCTGCTGCCTTTGGAACAGCTCTTTGGGACCAGGCTGACCCTTGCAAGCTTTGGTAGGAGCACTCTCCTCACACTCCTTGCAAAGCTGGCAAGAAGCAGAAGGAGAGAGGAGGTGGTTGCTGGCAACCTCCTCTCCTTCCCACCCTCTATGCCACTTTCAAACTTGCAAGGGTCAGTTTTGAAAGGTGACTAGCCCCTACCAGGGTCGAGGCAAGGCAGCATTACCTTGGCAAAATCACCCTGGCTTCACACTCTGCCCACTCTGAAGAAAAGTCACACTGTAATGCGTTACTTCCTTTCTCCATGACTTCTCCATCAAAATAAGGAGGAAACAAAGGATCTCCCAATCATAAATCGTGTGGAAAGAATGGAGAGAGTGGGTTTTTCCCCCCTGCCTCTCTCACAACACTTGAACCAGGGGCCGTCCCATGAAATTGATTGCCAGGAAGCTTTGGACTGAGAAAAAGAAACGCTTTTCTACACAGCACATAATTAAACTATGGAACTCTCTGCCACATGATGTGGTGATGGCCACCAGCCTGGGTGTCTTTAAAAAGGGCTTAGACAAAGTCATGGAGAACAGGTCTATCAATGGCTACTAGTCTGGTGGTGGCTATAGGCCACCTCCAGCCTCAGAGGGAGGGTAGATGCCTCTAAATACCAGTTGCAGAGGAGCAACAGCAGGAGAAAGGGCATGCCTTCATCTTTTGCCTATGGGCCTCCCAATGGTATCTAGTGGGCCACTGTGAGAAACAGGATCCTGGACTAGAGATATGCCTTGAGCCTTTTTTTATGTTCACAAACTGGATACCTTTTGAACTTGTTTAGAGAGGCTCTCTCTCTCCCTCATCACCTTGGGAGAAGAAAAAGAGACTGACATGCTGTGCAAGAGTACTTTATTTATTTATTCAATTTTTATTTCATTTATTCAATTTCATTTATTTATTCAATTAGCACTCACAAATGCAAAATCTGTGCAAACTGCATTAAGCAAGAGCAAGCCCATTGGAAACAATGGGCTGTGCAACACAATTTGCACACATTTTACATTTGTACAAATGCAAACACTACTAGACGGACACATTCTCGCCCAGTATGTCAGTCGGATTTTGCAGGTGGGAAAACAAGGAAAGCCAGAGTCCAAAATGCTATTTTCTGAACAATCAGAATGGATCTTCTAACTTTCAAGCTACAACAAAGAAAACACTAAGAGCCCAACTCTGGTTTTTACAAATTTATTTATACATAAAAACAAATTAATTTACACCAGTCACCAGAAATAACATTAAAAAGAAAAAGAAAAAGTAGAACGGCCAACAGCTCAATTGGAAAAAAACGGATAGCAATCATATCTACAGCCTGAAAACTGGCTTCTCCCAGCGAGGGCTGCTGGGATAGGCCAAGTGGGTGAAATGGCAGCAATACCTACACTCAGAATCAAACACGACATGGTTGTTGCAACAACAGCAGTCCTGGTCATATTCAACAGCGGGTTATATGGCTGGTGAGATGGGGTTCTCTATGCCCCCTTGGAGGTCTTGAAGGTTGATGCAAAGTTCGGAGGGCTTGCCTTTTTGGATAGCATTAATGTGCATTGAGGTTAATAGCTTCAGGCAGGGCTGGCAAAATGGAATCCCCTCCCTTCTGCAGACTAAGAGAATGGGCAAGCTCTTATCAGTATTAGGTCTGGCCTAAAAGTTATGACACCTTCAAGTGGCCTTTGTGCTCGTCATATGAACTACATAAGGCAGGCCTGGCAGGCCTTTTTCTTCTTATCCCTGGCACCCATCTCACAAATCCTTTAGACCAGGTTTCTTAACCTTGGGCCCCCAGATGTTGTTGGACTACAACTCCCATCATCCTCAGCCACAAAGGCCATGTCTGGGGATGATGGGAGTTGGACATTGGGTCCCCCAGATGTCCAACAACATCTGGGGCCCCAAGGTTAAGAAACCCTGCTTTAGACCCACTCACATGTTATGTTCAGCACTTGTACAACGAATGTACAGTGTACACAGATCTGTAAACAAATACAGCCATTCTCATGTTATGCTGAATGCAGGTCCAGAAGTACACTTCCTATCTGTACCATGTATCTGAAGGGCCCACATCCAGGTTCACTTTTAAAATGAACGCAGGTACAGTCATTCACACAAACATGTATAACTGTACGGATGTCTGTACACTTGTACAGCATGATGTCTGAATCGGGCTCGTCATAATTTGACTCACTTTCCCTGCTGCTTTCTGCTGCTTTCCCCCTTCCATTCTATTGTGAATGTCTGCATTACGTGCACAAGGAATGCAATGGTGTATCTCCACGGAGCAGTGTCTACAGGTGCCAGCATCTCCAAGCAAGGAAGACGATCAAGCGTTCCATTTTTAAAAATGGCTGCGCTTGAAAGTGCTCACACAAAGATCCTTCTCCATCTGCCAGAGTCTCCGTGCACTTTGCAGAGTGAGTATTTTCATTCAATGACTCTTAAAAAATAAATAAATCTGTGTGTGTCCAGAGTTAAGCATATAAGCTTAACATGGGACAGCAACTGGTCCTATTCGACCCAACAGTGGCTGTTGCGTGTGTAGATTGTGAGCCCCTTTGGGACAGGAAACCATTTACTTATTCTCTTTTGCTATGTAAACCATATTGATAACACTTTGTGTTAAAGAGATGTATATAAATATTAATAAATAACAATAATAATGCCAGACATACTGAGTAAGAGTTGAGTTCAGGGAATGCTTCTGCATGGATGGAGAGGAGGGGCAATTTTCCGTCACTCATCCTTGCCTTTGCAGCTGCCTGTGCCTCCTGAAAATATGTCCCTGAGGGTCCTGCAGCAACCCTCAGGGACATATTTTAGGGAAGCTCAGGCAGCTGCAGAGTGTGTGTGTGTGTGTGTGGGATTGTTGAAAAGCATCCTCTCTTCTATGCATGCACTGAAGCATTTCCTGCATGCAACCCTAAGTCAGTACATTGGGTAGTGGCAATAAAATAATAATAATATAATACATAGAGCAGAAATTCTATTCTATATTGGAAATACAAAACCAGAGGTTGGCCATTATGTTATGCTGCAGGCTTGCAAATGCCACCCGGGCAAGCAAATCTCATCTTGCCCGGCAACGTTAGCAAACATATGAACAAGGCAAAGGGGAGATGGTGTAACCTAGTGGCCAGTGTGAGTGATGAGCCGAGAAGTCCCTCGTTCAAGTGTCCTCCCAGCCATGCAGTAGAGGACCTTGCTAGTCTCAATGCCGTTTACAAGGTGATGATAATACTAACCTGCCTTGACGGAGCTGCTGTAAAAGTGACTGAGACAACATGTGATGTGCTCTAAACTCTCAAGACAGTGCAATAAAAGTGTTGGTACTCCAATCTATTCCCCCGACCCCCAGTCTTGGGTCAGAAACCCTTTTTCTCCACTGTGAGGTCTGTTATGCACAGCCCAGAACAGCAGGCAGTTAGGAAACATGAGTAATCCCTCCGCCTGGAAGCTCTTCAGGTACCCCATTGGAAAACCTTGATCAAGTCCATTTCAAACCATAGCCAACCAGGTGCTTCTGGGGCATCCACAAGCAAAGCCTGCAGACAACAGCCTCCCCCCACTGGGACTGAGGTCCTGTCCCTGGAGCAGGGGCATAGGGAGCTTGGCGGGGGCCAGGGGACAAAGTCCGACCGGCAGCTCCATCACCCCTTGGGTATTCCTTTGTACACACACCCCAAGCCATGCCATCTGTGCCTGATGTCAGACACATAGGGCATGGCCAGTGCCAAGAATGGGACTGTCACAGCCCCTTTCTTGGCTCAGGCCCAGCCCTCCTTGTGTCTGGTGTCAGATGCAGGGGAGGGGCTGATGCCTGGCGGGGGGAGAGTCCATCCCTCCCCAGCCAGAGTTTCATGGATATGCTGGCTGAAGAGGAGAGGGCCGTGCCTCATGCTCCCAAGCAGCAAGTGCTTTGCTCATCAGCTGGGTAGTAGGAGGGGAAAAGGGTGAAGGAAGGCAAGGGTGAGACTTGGGGGGCAGACTCTTGGGGCCTGGGGACAATTATCTCCCTTTGCTCAATAGTCGCTACGCCCCTGTCTTGGAGGTTCCATTTAGCAATGGTGGCGATTGGTTTAGCTAGCTTGGTGTTGGCTCTCGGGCCTTTGTGATGATGTGCTAGAATCCAGCTCTGGTTGACTGCAAGCCAAGGGTTGCCAACTTTTAAATATATATATATACTGGCTCTGATCTTGTGCTTTACACATACATTCAGCATGCAAAATCTTCCCCATTGCCATCTCATCCCATTGCCAGAAGAAACCACACCTGGGCAGTTTGTGATTGGCTGCTCTCAAAGGGCAGAGGGAGAGGGGCCAGCACAGATGGGGCACTGCCTGCTAGTTGCCTGCTATCTGCTTACATTAACTGAAGCAAGGGCAAATGTTCTCATTACACATAAATGCTTATGGGCTATGAACTTGAGAACTTGCACATAATTAATGTTTGGAATTTCTTGCTGTGGGGTTTAATGATTGCTATTGGCTTAGGTGACTTTAAAATGGGATGTGAACATTCCCAGAGGAGGGATTAAGATGGAGCCTCCATAATCAGAGGCAGTATACCACCAAATTCTAGTTACTGGGAGGCAACAATGAGGAAGGAATGGTGCCGCCATGCCCTGCTTTGTGGGCTTCTGAGAGGCATCTGATTGGCCACTGAGCGAAACAGGATGCTGGAGTGATGGCCTTTTGATTTGGTCCAGAAGCAGCATGGAATCCCCAGCAGAAGATGCCTGCCTGGCAGGGGGAGAAGTCTTACGGCCAGGTTCAGTCCAGCCAACAAGACTGCCTATCAAGATATATTTGAGTGGCTGACATACTGTGCAACGTTCCGTCTGCAGTCCGTTGTGCAAAAGCGCTCTTGCATAAACCGCACAATCACAGTCACATGATGGATGGCCCACAATCCATGCATCCAAGAGTGCTCTTGCGTAACCACACACACGTTCCGCTACAAGGCGGACCCAACGCTGCGTGGTATGCCAGCCAGAATCTCTCACTTTCAGGACCAACCCCTGGGCAATGCCAAAATCCAGCTGAGTTGGATGCAGCTTTTGATAGGAGACTGCCAGTTCAGAGCCCAGCAATGGAATCTGCTTTTGTCTTTCTCAATGCAAATACACGAACGCTGGAGCCACGGAGAAAACACCGGAGCAAAATCACCCCGGCAAACTCTGAGCAGGCTCAGCGTAGAAGTGAGACAGTCCATGTGTGCTTGTTATGAAAGATAGATTGAGACTTAAGGGGGGGAGGGACCCCCAAGACAAGCTCCTTTCAACCTAATGATGCCTGCCAACAGCTGTTACTCTGTCCCTAGGTGAGGTGTGTGGAGGGGAAGAGAGGGAGGAGGCAGCCAGCACTGGAGGTGGGGGCAAGTTCATCATCTCAGCAGGCTCTGACAGTCCTACTGTGAGGAGTCCCTCCCATCTGGAGGATAATTAACCCCATGGGGCTTACTGGAGTTTCACAAGGCGGCAGACTGGTTTTGGGGGTGGGGATCCGAACGAACAAAGCAAATTTGGTTAATCAGAAGCATATGTGTATAAAACCAATTAGCTGTCAGGCAGGGGTGGGGTGGGGGGAGGAGGATGATTACCCCGGGAAGGCCTCTCTTCACAAGCCCAAGAATGACTGTGATCAGCAGAGTGAGGAAGCTGAGAGTGATGGGGTGTGTGTGGAGAGTTTCACAGCCGGACGCATGAAGCAGGATTCTCAGCATCTCGCTCCAGTCCTGGCTGCCGCCTGCAAAGTACAAATTTCCCAAAAGTGGAACAATGGGGAATTCACTCTGTTGGTTAGCCAGCTTTGGAACCCGGCCTCTCTCGCTGCCATTGAAACGGTGGTTTCTTCCTGTGGCAAGATTTGGTGATTGCCAGTGGCTTGAATATCTGTCACACAGATATTCCTTTTGGTGTGGGGTATTATCCCCAGAGAGATTTGAGAACAGACAAGTAAGCAGAAGATACTTTGGTTAATGTTAATTACTTAAGTTGCCTCCGAAGAGCATCTTGTGCTCGAAACACATCAGGCAATACGGAATAAACTATTCGTTCGTAATTTATCAGCACCTTTGGGAGTTCCCACCCCATCTTTCTTCGGTTTTGATTTGTTGGTCAGTCGTTTTTCTACCACCACCACTACCACCCCACTTTCCTTTTTTTGATTGTCCATGGCACCAATCCAGATTTCGTAAATAAACCCTAGTTAAAATAAACCATGGTTCTGTGCGACATCTGAACCCACCTGCTGTCTGGGCAATGCCGCCCTTTTGGGTGCAGTTTGCTTTATCTGGCCATATCATCTTGGATTGCGCCAGCAACCACTGCGGCTGAGGTAGACTGCTCTGTCTCAGCCAGCAGTCCCTGCTGTTCTGTGCTAGTTCAGAGGTCTCCTGAGTTGTGGGGGCCATACAAGGGGGGGGGGAATGCAGAGACCAACATTATATTTCTGATTTTAAATGTACTTCTTCCCCATGTTACCCATGGCTGTGTATTCATCTGTTCTTCCTCTCTCTTTCTACGACTGTTTCATACCTCCTGGCATGGCTGGATACAGGAAGAGGGAGTTCTGCTATCATTCAGCTGGTTTAAATGTCCCCTTTCAGTGGCAAAATAGGAGGAGAGGAAAATGTGGAAATGTAACACTAAATATCAGCAAAATTTAAAAGATCCATAAAAATATTCACATTTGAGATAAACAAATATAAACATTCCTGTTTAAAAACGCAAGAACATTTCAGGTTTTGTTCCCCATCAGCAAAATACTTCTCCCAATGCTTGCCTTCTCAGAGAAGAGGTAATGGAAGAGGAGGAGGAGAAAAAACTGATAGCTGATAGTCAGATCATGGCTTCTAGGAACCTAGAACATTAACTTCTTATTTCTGACAACAGAGCTATCTGTGTTGGAGAAAGAGAAAGAAAAGGCCTTCTCTTACACTCAGTCTTCTCCCTCGTCCTCTTCAGCACTTGTGTAACTTCAGCCAATGGGAATGGACAGGACAGCCTTGAAGATCTGTGATGGCAGACACGCTGTGGGTGTGGGTGTCTTTCTTAACCAAAAGGAATGAAAGGCCAAAGACCGCACTTCTCCCATTGCCCCCTCCCCCAGTGTGGCAACTGGGGAGGCACCTTGGAGCATGAACAAGCCTTGTGTCATGGTGCAGTGGTGGCAGCGGGCCTGTCTTGGGACTGCAGAGGGTGGGGCTGCTTCCCATTCTCTGCTAGCCCTTGGCAACCTGTACCTGGGAGGTGCGCAAGAGGGAGCCACTTGTTTCGTATGGCACAGAGATGCTTGCATACTATTCCTGAAGATGCCACAGAGCTGAGTCTACTCTCACTGAACTGAATTGTCGGCTGGCAAATCTCACAGCCTCCTTCCCCTCCCTCAACACGAAGCGGGCCCCTCTCCCAGCGAGATCCATGGGGCATGATGAACATGGAGCTGTGCCTCCCCACTGGCACGAGGCATGAGAATCACCGGGATCTGTTTTGGCCAGGCAAGGATCTCAACCAACAAAGTGGTGGTTCTGCAGGACGGGACGCAAAACCCCCTGGATTGGAAGAGAGACCCACTTCCTCCGCAATGGGACGGAAGACACAGCACCTTTCAGATCTCAGTGGCGATGATGTCCTCGTAAGGGACATCGGTGCCATGGAGGTCAAGCTCTAGGGGCTCTTTGCCGTCCTCTCCTGCGGCCAGCTGTTGGAGCATCTTCTCCAGATTTTGGTTCCGCTTGTACATGTGCAGGTAACTTTGCTGCAACTGCTTCTGGTAATGGATCACCTTCTCCTTCTCCTCCTTCCACGTCTGCCTCTCCTGCTGGAAGCCTACTGTCATCTGCTGATTGTTGCCCCTCTCCTCCTGCAGCTCGGTCTTCAGCCTCTCCACTTCCCTCCACAGGGCTTGCGCGTCTTCGGTTGCAGTGCTCTCTAGACTCATGGAGGCTGCCCCACACTTCCTCTCCTCCCTGAGAATGGTGAGATCTGTCCTGAGCTCGGCAATCTCCTGCTCCAGCAGGTTCACTTTCTCCCGCAGCAGCTCCGACTCGTTCTTCTTGCGCTGGAGCTCGTTCTCGCACACCTCCAGCTCCATGGCCTTGGCGTGCAGCGAATCCTCCAAGTCCTGAATCTTCATCTCCAGCAGCTCCATCTTTGCCCGCATGTCCTTCAGCTGAGCCTTCAGGTTGAGGGCCTCGTTGGTCTTACTGTTGAGTTCTGCCTGGGACTCCTTCAGCTGCTGTTTCAGGAGAGAAATTTCGCCAGACTTCTGGCATACCTGCATGGAGACATGGCACAGTCAATCAGTCATGGCCCCCTCTCTCCCAGACTAGGACAGGCCTGCTCAACTTTGGCCCTCCTGCAGATGTTGGCCTGCAACCCCCACAATCCCTGGCTATTGGCCACTGGGGCTGGGGATTATGGGAGTTGTAGTCCAAAAACAGCTGGGAGGGGGCCCAAGTTGAGCAGGCCTGCTTTAGGAGGAAGGCGAAGACTACTACTGGTCTTGTGGTAGTAAGTGTGGTGTGCCAGCTAATTTGGCTGGCATCTGTACCAAGAAGTGTTAGGCCCAAGTGCCTTTTTGCCATAGCTTCTATGCCAAGTTACCAGCAAGAGATTCCTTAATCCAAGATGTATTGAACTTTTAGTGCAATACAAATTGAGGCTCTGGGGAAACTGACCAGCAAGATGCAGCCCTGGAATGTTTTATTGAATTGTTTTATTGTCTTGTTTCCCCACTTGGTACAGCTGATGAAGTTGTGCATGGTTATATTTGCCCTTTGGACTGTATGACAGTTGTATTACTTGCATTCTCAAAATGTATTCTTCTGTACCTCTGTGTCTAAATTATTACTGAGTAAGGGGAGAGGAGTAAGCAAAGTGGAAAACAACTAAAAAGGAATCTATAGAATGGGAGTAGTTTTGCCTTATAGAATGTCGTGTCTTGTAGGTGCTACTCAAGAGTTGTACAGTGAGTTCACTTACTGTCACTTGCTCTTGCTTGTTCTAACATTCTAATAAACTAGCCATGTTGCAACTTGTGAGTCGGAGTGCTGGCTAACACAAGCATGACTTGTCCCCTTTGCTAAGCAGGGTCCACCCTGGTTACGTATGAATGAGAGACTACTTGCATGAGCACTCTAAGTTATTCTCCTTAGGGGATGAAGCCGCTCTGGGAAGAGCATTTGTGTGCTTGCATGCAGAAGGTTCCAAGTCCCCTCCCTGGCATCTCCAAGATAGGTCTGAAAGAGACTCCTGCCTGCAAACTTGGAGAAGCCGCTGCCAGTCTGTGTAGACAATACTGAGCTAGATGGACCAAGAGTCTGACTCGGTATATGGCAGCTTCCTATGTTCCTATGTACGGATATTTATATACCGGCCCCCTCTCTCCCAGACTAGGACAGGCCTGCTCAGCTTTGGCCCTCCTGCAGATGTTGGCCTGCAACCCCCACAATCCCTGGCTATTGGCCACTGGGGCTGGGGATTATGGGTGTTGTAGTCCAAAAACAGATACACTGGAACATCTGCAAAAAATAGAAGCTACCTGTAGCCAAAAATTGGTGGGACCATAAAATTGAAAAAGTTGTCGAAAATGAAGATGCAAAAATATTATGGGACTTCCGACTACAAACAGAGAAACATCTGCCACACAATACACCAGATATAACTGTAGTCGAGAAGAAAGAAACACAAGTTAAAATAATTGACATAGCAATACCAGGGGATAGCAGAATAGAAGAAAAAGAAATAGAAAAAAATCACAAAATACAAAGATCTACAAATTGAAATGGAAAGGCTGTGGCAGAAGAAGACCAAAATAATCCCAGTGGTAATTGGTGCCTTAGGTGCAATTCCAAAACACCTTGAAGAGCACCTCAACACCATAGGGGCCACAAAAATCACTCGTGCTGCCTGCAGGCTGGCCATTCACCAGGTAGAGCAGCGTAGGCTTATGCCTTGACTCCCCT
This sequence comes from Hemicordylus capensis, assembly GCF_027244095.1. Classification (NCBI taxonomy): domain Eukaryota; kingdom Metazoa; phylum Chordata; class Lepidosauria; order Squamata; family Cordylidae; genus Hemicordylus; species Hemicordylus capensis. The sequence goes on along the minus strand of NC_069664.1, from coordinate 17,228,224 downwards.
GCTAAATGAGCCAAGAGGCACCTTTTCCACATGGTCATTCTCTTTATTGAACAGGGGGAGAGCAACTGGCCCTATCCGCCCCCAGCACAGCATCCCTCTTGCCGGTGTCTATCTTATCTTTCTTTTCTAGCGTGTCAGCCCCTTATTTATTTATATCTCAGTAGACCCGCTTTGGGAACTTTGGTGGGAAAGCGGTATATAATTTATGCTATTGTTAGCTGCCCAGAGACGAAAGTTTGGGGCGGTGTTTAATAAATAAGTAAAACAAAACAAAACAAACGAAAACAAACGAAAGCAAACATTGGTTGCACTGTATTGGTTGTACTGATTCCGAGTCTCTCTCACCTCCCACTGGGTTTCCTCCAGGGCTGGCGCAAAGGTGGTCTTCTCCTTCTCGTAGGACCTCAGCTTGGTCTCCAGCAAGTCCTGCTCCTTCATCAGGTTGGCCAGCTCCTCCCGGAGCTGCTGCTTCTCCTGCTGCAGCTGAAACACCTGGAGCTGGAGCAGCTGCTGGGCCCTCTGTGACTTCTGCGAGGCCTGCTTGAGCTTGTTGTTGCACTTCTGCTTCAGCCCCTCCATCTCCTCCTTGCAGCGCCTCTGCTTCTCCTCGTAGTTCTGGCAGGAGGCGATCTCCTTCTCCTCGAAGCTGCACTGGAGCTCCTGCAACTCGCCTTCCCGCTCCAGCAGCTTCTTCTCCAGCTCCTGGATGGCCGTCTCCTCGGTGGAGATGGGCGAACGGACGCAGGAACTCTTCTCCGGGCCCTTGCCGGGATTGAGGATCTTGGTGCCCCCGTCGGAGAAGGAGAGCGCCTTCAGGCTCATCATGTTACTGTCCTGAAGGATGGCGCACTGGGTGATGTTGAGGGCGGAGCCCCCAAACCGGCTGATGGGCCCCGTGGAAGTGGCAAGGGGGTCCAGCTGGTAGCTGCTGGTGGTGCTGTGGGTGGGGAGGCTAGACATGGAATTCCGCCCCGAGTCGGACAGCCCACCAGAGCACAAAGAAGGCTTCTGCTCCAGATCCTTGCCTTTGTCCTGGGACTGGAGCTGCTGTGAGACATGACCGCTGTGCTCTGGAGAAGAGTGGAGGGTCGTATTGGAGCGCGGGAGCACGGGCTTGAAGGCGGTGGGTCTGGCAGCACTCTTCTCGGTTCCCTGGGAAGGAGAAGAAGAAAGCGGTCAGTCCGAGCTGACACGGGACCCTCACCTGGTCTCTTCTACTACTATTGTCTGAGAAGAGCCAAACAGGCATGAAGGGGGAAGTGGGAGCAATTTTCATTTATCTTCCCTCCATCCAAGAAGTCTTCCCACTTGCAAGAATACATTCCTGAGGGTCACACAGCCCTCAGAACATTTTCCTGCAAGCCGAAAGGTCTTTTCGGAGGGGGAGAGAGAGAAGCCAACATCAATCCCAGCTCTCCCTCCACATCTGCTCGACTGTGTCAGCACAGGGATGTTCTGTGGACCTGCAGCTCTTCTTATGCCAACCTATCGCTGTGCAGCATGTTGGCCACTGCCTTTCTTTTGACTACAATTGACAGAGTGCATTATACTACCTCACTCTTGACCTTGGATACCTGCACTCATTCTAATACACAATAGGTTGGTTCTCATGATGACCAGCACGAGGGTAGGACAAGCATCCTACCCACATTTGGGAGCTGTGCGTGCTCCCATTTTGGGATCATGTGGTTGTAAAAAGGAAGTAGGAGGTGGAGTGGGGGAAGTGATCAAATGCGAGGCTCCTGCAGGGTAGGAGGGCTCCATCCTACCCTGAAGACATACCCAGCTGTTTAATGAGATAGGAAGAAAAGCCCTCTGACTCAGCAGGAGCCTCACAGATGATCACTTCCCTGGCCTTGTACCTTGCTTTTTAGGAGCACACGATCACAAAACAGGAGTGTGCTGAGCTCCCGAACTTGGGAAGGATGCTTGTCCTACCCAAATAACAACTGTGTGAACTAGCCTAATGTAGTTGTACTTTAGCTATTAGGAGCAGAGGTAGGCATTTTGAGTGGCTCTCCAGCTGTCACTGAACTACAACTCCCATCACCCCCAGCCGCAATTCATTACAGCTGGGTATGATGGGAGTTGTAGTGCTGCCACATTTGGAAACCCGCACATTGCCAACCTTTGTATTGGAGAACGTTTTCGGTGTCATCCTATCATCAAGTCCAGTCATTGGTCAGGACAGGATTACTCTCCAACCCCCTTGAACCAGCCGGAGAAATGACACTGGTGTACAGATGCCCGTGTCCGATGGACTTTGCCAGCAGGATGGGGAGCAATGGGTGGAGCTGGCACAATGGAGAGAAGTGGGTGGGGACTCTTGCCTTGCCTCATCCAGGATAAGGGAAGAGGGGACCTTAGCCAGAATCCTGTGGCTGCTGAGTGGCTGTCCCATCTTCCAGCTCAGTGCAGTGCTATGCCTGGGGAAGAGGCAGTGGCTGCCATGATGCGCAATGCTAACGGCAAGAGGTGTGGTGCTGCTGTGGACATGGAAGAAATGGTGCTGCTGGAGAGGATGCTGGATGCGCTCTCAGAATGACCATAGTCACTCCTCCACAGCCGTTACCATCAGATGGCCAGAGAGGATGAAGCAAGGCAGCCAGGCCCCCTCCACTGGTCTCAGGAGAACCAACGGCCTTCTGGACCCCCTTTTAAAATTTAGTTCTTCTTTTCTTTTCTTTTCTTTTTAAGATTGCAATCCCCTTCAGGACAGGATTTAATTTTTTTTTTTTTTAAATGTTGTAAGCTGCTCTGGGCCTGTCGGGAAGAGCAGGATACAACTCTAAGAAATGAATATCCTAATAAAAATTATAATTATTAGAATAAAAATTATATTAACGTATAATTCATTAAGCGATGCATTTATATATTACAGTGTAGACAATAAAATCATCAGTGTAGATAATAAAATCAGATAATAAAAGCCCCTGGTGGTGCAGTGGTAAAACTGCCGCCCTGTAACCAGAAGGTTACAAGTTCGATCCTGACCAAGGGGCTCAAGGTTGACTCAGCCTTCCATCCATCCAAGGTCAGTAAAATGAGTACCCAGAATGTTGGGGGGGGCAATATGCTAAAATCATTGTAAACCGCTTAGAGAGCTCCAGCGGTATATAAATGTAAGTGCGATTGCGATTGCTATTGCTATCATGACTATAATAATACCTAATATAATAAAACAATACTTTTAAAAACAACAAAACAATAAAAGCAATAAGCCAGCACCCTCCTCAGTGGTACTGCTGCTTCCATCGGCACAACAGCGGCACCCCGAAGCTCTCCCATGGTTGACAGCATTGCACGTCATGTCAGCCAATATAAATTAAAGGACTCCTACTGGAGAACGGAGAGCTGAAACCTCTACCTCCTTCCCCTCTGTTCCTACAGCCACCATGGAGGATGGGATTCTGACGAACTCTGCAGCCAATTATGTATAAACGCCAGCTAGGGACTTTGGATCACATCTACAGTATGATGTGCGTGGCCTGGGGCCACGTTCAGAGAACCAGGAGCTCAGTGCATTTTGCAAAAAAAAAAAGACATCTGGAAGCCAGGGAGAAATCGGGTCCCATGAGGAATGTTTGAAGGAGCAGGGAATGTTTAGCCTGGAAAAGAGAAGACTTAAGGGGAGAAATGGGAGCTGTCTTCAGATATCTGAAGGGATGCCACAACGGAAAGGGAGTGGACCAGTGTTCCCTCTAACAAGGATTACCAGCTGTTGTTGACTACAACTCCCAGAATCCCCAAGCAAAACCCATTGCAGCTGGGGATTCTGGGAGTTGTAGTCAACAATGTCTGGGAATCCCTGTTAGAGGGAGTGGACTTGTTCTCTGTTGCTCTTGAGGGCAGGATTAGAACCAGTGGATTGAAATGGCAAGGAAGCAGATTCAGGCTAGACATTAGGAGGAGTTTCATAACTGTAAGAGCCATTTGACAGTGGAACCGTCTGCGTCATGCAGTGGCGGGTTTTCCTTCTCTAGATGTTTGGAAGCAGAGGCTGGATGGCCATCCATCTATCAAGGATCACACCAACATTGGCATTAGCTCTGGCACATAGGCCACCCAAAGTGGCAAAACCCAAGGATTGTCCTGAATAATCTTTTAATAGATGATTCACTTAGTTTAATACGCATATTACCAAAACACCCACAGGTGCCTTTGAAATACTGATGGAAGGGCAAGATACGTTTCAATTTGATAAACAAAAGCTGTCACTAGTCATGAAATGAAAGGCTATCATTAATATGTGGGCTTTTCCCATCCCCTAGTAGAGAAACACAACAAAGCCTGACTATCCTTTAAAAAACAGATTGGCGTTGTCTCTAGGAATGCCTTTGCTATGCTCTTCAGGCTTCTAGCTATAATTCCTCTAACATGAGTTACAGTAATCCTTGAAGACATCTCAGAGACTTCAACTGCCGTACAATGTCACAGTGTGTCTCCATCAGGAACTGGGAGCTAATGGTTTGTTTCTGGGCCCAATTAAAGATGCTGATCCTTTAAGGCCCAGCACGGCCTGGATCCCTACACCCTATGGTTGGCCTAGCAGGGCAGCACAGTAATGACTAGAAGCAAGACTTTTTTTATCTGCGGTCTCATACTCTTTAGAGGTTATTCTTTAGAGGCAATTCGTGGTTTCCCCTTCCCTTCCTGCCCACCCATAAGAGCAGCCCTGCCGGATCATGCCCAAGGCCCATCTAGTCCAGCGTCCTGTTTCACACAGCGACTCACCAGATGCCTCCGGGGAGCCCACAGGCAAGAGGTGAGGGCACACCCTCTCTCCTGCTGTTGCTCCCCTGCAACTGGTATTTAGAGGCGTCTCACCTCTGAGGCTGGAGGTGGCCTATAGCCACCAGACTAGTAGCGACGAGAGGCCTGTCCTCCAAGAATGTGTCTAAGTCCACCTTAAAGCCATCCAGGCTGGTGGCTATCACCACATCTTGTGGCAGAGAATTCCATAGGTTAATTACCACCCCCACCCCGCCAACCCACCCATCTGGAGCAGTAGCGCTATGGGAAGCTGTGGAATCTCTCCCCTTGTCAGCACCAACGGGTCCTTAGCCACACCTTGACCAGGATTCACACAACTCACTAGTTCCAGCTGGTTAGAAACCGGCTTCAGTTTGGGTGGTGTCGGGGTGCCATAACTCGCACTGGTAGCCCCAGCCTGGCTCCCCAGCTCCCCGCTGGAGAGGGACGTGTAGTCTGTCCGGTGAGCTTTCTGGTTGACCTTGATGTAAAAGAAGTCCTCATTCTTGTTGCCTTTGGAGCTGGACTTGTTATGGCCCGTTTCCTGAGAGAAGCCGAATTTCAGCAGCCCGTCCGAGTACCTGTTCAGTTTCTTCAAGTGGGACGACTTGCGCAGCTTGTACTGGGAGGCTCGGCAGTGCTTGCTGTGAAAGCTGTGCCCGGAGATGAGGCTACTGACACTTCCCATGATGCTCCTGGGCGGAGGGCATGCAGAGAAGAGAGCCAGCCCCGAGGGTGCCTTTTCGCGGGGTGTCCTGACTGCCGGCAGGGAAGGCTGGTGGTGTGGTCATAGCAGAAGCCTCACTGTACCAAGGAGCAACAAACCTGAGGAAGGGAGAAAAGGAGAGGAGAGTGGCAAAGCTGTCTAACCAAATCCGATTCAGAAATAAGTCCGATTCAGACATTGTGCTGTACAAGTGTACAGATGTCTGTACACTCATACATGTGTTTGTGTGAATGACTGTACCTGTGTTCATTTTAAAAGTGTACCAAATGCACAATACAGATAGAAAGTGTACCTGCGTTGAATGTACCTTGTGAATGACTGTACCTGTGTATAGCTCTGTAGCCTTGTACACTGTACCCTCGTACGAGTGTAGAACATCATGTGTGAATGGGCCCCCTGCTGTAATGGATATAGAGGGAGACCTGGATGTAAGTCCCACCTCTGCAGTGCTTGGATTATGAAGGAAAAGGCCATAACCCTTGTGATGGTTGGCAGCAGCACCAGTGCTGTCGATCATGAGGAAGAGAAAATAGTAGTTAGGGCCTGAATGAGCCAGTGACAGAGACGGCTAGTTAAGGTCTCTGGGTCGGTGGGTTGGATATCGGGAGCAGTGTTCCCTCTAACAGGGATTCCCAGATGTTGTGGACTACAACTCCCAGAATCTCCAAGCAAAAGCCATTGCAGCTGGGGATTCTGGGAGTTGTAGTCCAAAACATCTGGGAATCCCTGTTAGAAGGAAGACTGATTGGGAGGTGGGTAATAAGTGGTGCACACCAGTAAAACATCTCTGGTTATATTTTATTATTTTTAATTTTTTTAATTTTTGTATCCCGCTTTTCCTCCGAGGAGCTCAGAGCGGTGTACATGCTTATTTTTATCCTCACAACAACCCTGTGAGGTAGGTTAGGCAGAAAGATACATGACTGGCCCAGAGTCATCCAGTGAGTTTCATGATTGAAGGTCGATTCGAACTTGGGTCTTCCCAGTCCTAGTCCAACACGGTGTATACATGAATCTTCAACCAGGATGGTGGTTTCCAGGAAAACGGCTAAGAGTCAATGAACGCTTGTTGAATCCAACACAGGCACCTTAGTAACACAGAAGTCTCGCTTCATTTAAAGGACTGATAGTGTTATAGACAGCACTGTGCTTGTATAGCCCTGCTTTGCCAGAGAGAAAAGCTCTAAACTACTGTACATAAACTTAACTTTGTTTTGTTTTAAAGTTCACTCGGGGTCCTGTGAGTTGTGCTTCTTCCCACACAGCCCTCAGTTATACTACCAAGAGGTTGTCAGGACACAGACCTAAGCAAGAAAGGTTTAGTGGTGGCAGCGAAAGCTTTAAAAGGGAGGGAGAGAGAAGAAGACTATTATCTAGGAAACTGGACTCCAACACAAAAAGATAAGAAGGCCGAGTATTCAGCTTTGGTTGAAGCTTCACACAGGCCCAATAAACAAGGAGTCAGAGAGCCACACTTAGGGTCAACGGGGCCCACCGTGGGCCCACCGACCTTACAAACGGGGGACATCAGTTCTGGCAGGGATTCCCAACCTTGGGGTCTCTAGATGTTGTTGGACTACAACTCCCATCATTCCCAGTTGCAATCACCTGTGGCCATTTAGCCTTGAGAACAAATGATCGGCAACAGCCCTGCTGGATCAGGCCCCCCTCCCCTGCAAATGAAGCATCATCATGCTCGGCCATACCACCTGAGACAGACTAAAGAGGATTTGTGGAGGCCCCAGACTTTGGCCCGGAAGTCCAGGGGTAAGGGCACCCCTGCACACATTTCATGAACCTATGCAGCTGTCTTCTACTGAGTTGGACTCTTACTCCGTCTAGCTCAGGACCGTCTATGCTGATTGGCAGCGACTCTTTGGGGTTTCAGACAGGAGTCTTTCCCTGCCCACTCTGTACTGCTGCAGAGGACTGAGCTTGGAACCGTCAGCAGGCAAAGTGGATGCTCTCCTCCTGTGCTCTGGCTCCATCCCATAGTATCTGTGGCATCTGTGTCCCACAGCTTCCCCTTCCCAGCAGCACCTCAATCCTAGCCACTGCCGTCCTTATGCTTTCCCTGCAATCTTTCTTCTCTCCCACGCAGAGTTCTGCAGCTGCTGGGCTGAGAACCATTTGTTTTAATGCTGGAGGAGAGCAGGGCAGGGGCAGAAAGGGAGGAGATGATTTTATTTTACACCTGCTCTTGTCTCTGTCAAAACGCGGAGGCCTGCTTGGAGAAAGTAGGGCTCCGTCTCTCCGCCAGGAAGATGGAGACAGCCTCCCTCACGCCCACGGAGCAGAGAACTGAAAAGCTTTTAGCAGTTTCTGTGAGCAGTGGGGAAGCCAGGCGGCTTCCGCTCAGTAGCCCTGCTGCGGTGAATCAGCCTCCAAACAAGTCTGCTTTTTTTAGCCACCCATGGAAGCAGGATTTAATTCACTTTGATTATGCACTAATTTCTGCCCACCTGCAACCACCCCGCTACGTACCGTCAAATGTGGATCGGGAAGGTACATTCCTTCCAAGGACCAAGATAAGTTGAGATTACAAGGAGCAGTTCCCCCCAGGCAAAAAGGAAACAGGATACAGGTCTGGGCCCCTTCTGCACTGTAATAATGCTAATAACACCTTGCCCTTCGGTAACACTCCTGCTCGTCTTCAAGGATGCTACACAGACATTAGGCTGTAATTAAGTATTGCAGCGTCCATGTGTGGCGGGTTGGGAAAGTGCTGAAAATTACAGGGCTAGCAAGGAGCAAGGGGCTGATTTGGCAATAAAGATGAAAAGAGCTTTGGCTAAGCCCGACGGCAAAGGCCTTGGGGCAACCATCCAGGTAGGAGTTGGGCTGCACGGTGCCCCCGTTGATATCTGGGGTTGGCCGCAGAAAACATGTGAGAGGTTCCCAATCCGTTTTTGTGCAAAATCCAAAATGATGGTTTTATCCTTAAGGGAGGGGCCTCTCAAGGTCAAGCGGAGGTCCGTGTTAATAAATGAATATTGGGTTCCCCCTCTAAATAAATGAATAGGTTTTTGTGGTGCCAGAGGTGCTGGGGAAAAATTTTACTAAGCGCATGTGCCCAGATTAGGCATCAAGGCACGTGCGAACCTTCCGTTTCTTAGCTAGCTCACGCAGCGCTGGGGGGTTCTATGGCTTCTCTCTGAGTGAGGACAGAAGTCATGGAACTCCCCCCCACATACATTGCTGTGCGAACCAGCTACTGAGTGGCAGGGGCAAGGAGCAGCAGCAGTGAGGAGCAGCAGGGCAGATTCAAATGGTGGGGGTGAGGTGCCATGGGGCAGGAGGCAAACCATGGCAGCGGCAAATGGGGAGGGAGAGACAGGCATAGGAACCTAGGAAGCTGCCATATACTGAGTCAGACCATTGGTCCACCTAGCTCAGTATTGTCTGCACAGACTGGCAGCAGCTTTTGTTTGAGGCAGGAATCTCTCTCAGCCCTATCTTGGAGAAGCCAGGGAGGGAACCTGGAACCTTCTGCTCTTCCCAGAGCAGCTCCATCCCCTGAGGGGAAAATCTTCCAGTGCTCACACTTCTAGTCTCCCTTTCATGTGCAACCAGGGTGGACCCTGCTTAGCCAAGGGAACAAGTGATGCTTGCTACCACAAGACCAGCTCCCTTCCTTGCAATTGGCAAATGTCAGGGCCCTGCGGTTGTGGTGGCCTATGTTCATTGGACACCTCTGAACACCCGTAACTACACCCCTGCCTTAAGGATCGCCAAAAGGAAGTACTTTTTCACACAACGTATAACCAACCTATGGAATTCTCTGGCACAAGGTGTGGTGACATCTTTTAAAGCCTGTATGGCTTTAAAGGGGGCTTAGACAAATTCATGGCGGACAGGTCTATCAATGGCTATGAGTCTGAGGGCCATAGGCCACCTCTAGCCTGAGAGACAAGATGCCTCTCAATACCAGTTGCAGGGGAGCAACAGCAGGAGAGAGGGCATGCCCTCACCTCTTGCCTGGGGGCTTCCCAGAGGTATCTGGTGGGTCACTGTGTGGCCTCTAGGCCCAGGCTCCAAAATGACCTAGCTGCACCTCTGAGTGTGTGCATTTGAAAAAGTGCTTTAGCTCAGCAGTAGAGCATCTGCTTTGCATGCCAAAGGTCCCAGCTTCAAGACCTAGCATCTCCAGGTAGGGCTGGGAGAGACTCCTTCCAGAAACCTTGGAGAGCCGCTGCCAGTCAGAGTAGACAGTATTGAGCTGGATGGACCAAAGGGTCTGACTCGGTAGAAGGCAGCTTCCTAAGTCTCAGTTGCCCACTTTTCAACTCCAGTTTTAAGGTGGTAAGAGATGTTTCTGCTCTCTGCCTCCCACAGCTGCCTCTGAAGGTGTTCATAAAGAAAAGAAGAAGAATCCTGCTAGGACTCCCATAGGCCCTCTAGTCCAGCATCTTGTTTGTGGCCAGTCACGTGCCTTTGGGAAGCCCACAAGCAGGAGATGAAGACAACAGCCTTCTCCAACTGTGGCTTCCCAGTTCAGTTGGTATTCAGAGTCTTGCTGCCTCTGAACCTGGAGGTTCCATGGGATAAACTGCCCCAAGCTCCTTGGAGGAAGGGCAAGATAAAAAGTGGTAGAGAAATATCCTTGGGTTGCATCACTACTAGTCTGTGACGAGTGAAAAATGATGCCTGATGGGTGAAAAATATCCTGATGAGCAATGTACCAACACAGCTTGACGAGTGAAATATTTTGTCTGGCTGACAAACTGAGCCAACATTTCTTCACCCCTACCCACCGCAGCCCTGGCCACAGTTTTAAGAACATAAGAACAGAAGAACAGCCCTGCTGGATCAGGCCCAAGGCCCATCTAGTCCAGCATCTCATTTTGCACAGTGGCCCACTAGATGCCGCTGGGAAGCCCACAGGCAGGAGTTGAGGGCATGCCCTCTCTCCTGCTGTTACTCCCCTGCAACTGGTACCCAGAGGCACCCCGCCCCCGAGGCTGGAGGTGGCCTACAGCCCTCCGACTAGTAGCCACCAATAGACCTCTCTTCCATGAAAGGGAGATTATTTTAAGGAGGGTCATTGACAAAGTCAGAGTTTCAGCTGCTGGAAGAGTCTAGATCAGGGCTGCACAACTTCGGCCCTCCTGCAGATGCTGAACTCCAACTTCCCTCATCCTCGGCTACTGGCCTCTGTGGCTGGGGAGATGGGAGTTCAAAAGCAGCTGGAGGGCTGAAGTTATGTAGCCCTGGCCTAGATGGAGTCCTGGCAGAATCCCAACCTCGGGCAGCTCCAAAGGAGAGCAAGAGATAGGCAAGTGGGTCAGCACCCTGGACAGCTCCAAGCAGGCCCAGTCAAGACTAAAGAGTAGCCCAAGGACAGGCAAGATGATGTTCCAGTTAAGCTCTGGAGTGTACTATAGGCATATGTGAGATTATTAGCCTCCCCTTTCTCTGGAAAAATCTTTGCAGTGGTGGGGGCAGATTCTATTTCAACTACTGGACTGTCAAGAGACTCCTACAAATCAAAGAATGAGTACAGAGTCATATCCTCAGGACGCAGAGAGGTGCAGGGGTTCCAGCAGAGTGGAGGTGTCTGGTGCCCAGGCTGTGGGGCTTCGCACTCTACTCCATCCCCTAAGCTTCCCCCCTCATTTCCAGAGCGGGGGTGGGGAGGAATTCTGACTCGGGGGTCACAAGAGGCATGGCAAGTGCATTGTGCAAAGTAAGAACGCAGACAGAACTGTACCAGCTGCTATCACTCATTCCACACTTAGCTGCAATCTCCTGCTGACTGAGCAGAGAGCCACCTTGTTGAAAAGCGGCATATAAATAGACAGAGCGGTACATTAATATAGAGGAGAAGAAGGTTCCTAGTTCCCTTCCTGGCATCTCCAAGATAGGGCTGAAAGAGATTCAGGGGCGTAACTACCATTAGGCAAGGGGAGGCAGTCGTCTTGGGGCCCCACTGCCTCAAGGGGCCCCCAGAGGCACATCACATGACTCCCCGCCCACCTGTGTTGCACCCCCTATGAATTATGTTGCATCTCTTGGAGATCGACAGGAGCAGAGAGTAAAAGAAACTCAATTCAATGTGAACTAGATATTCACCGTATTCATAATGGGGATGTGAGTGTGAGTGCACTATATATTGTGAAGTGTGTTTGTGTGTGTATATCAGCAGGGGGACCATTTTAAAATCTTGTCTCTGGGCCCACTCCAATCTCGCTACGCCCCTGAAGAGATTCCTGCCTACAACCTTGAAGAAGCCGCTGCTAGTTTGGGTAGACAATACTGAGCTAGATAGACCAATGGTCAGACTGAGTATATGGCAGCTTCCTATGTTAATATTCCTCATCTTCATATATAAAAGCATGGCCTCGGCTGCAGTCTCAGCCACTTCAGCCAGGTACCCCCTTTCCTGCCCTCTGCAAGCTCCCCCATCCATTCAAAAGCCCCAATGTTCTCCCCTCCTTGTGAGATTCGAGGCCCAGACCTTGTGGATTCCCTAATCTGCAGTTTCTCAAGTTCAAAATGGAGACTGCTCTCTCCCTCCCTTCCCCCCCAGTCCCCCCCCCAGTATTGCAGAGCTAAGTCATCTCATTGGCTGGCCCCAGCCTAGCCCGATTTGTGGGGTTAAATATGATTAAATTAGGACAGGATTTAGCTTGTTGTCCCTTCTTCTCCCTGCCGAATTGGGAGCGATAGGAGCCTCCACTCCAGCTGTCAGAAGAGGAAGCCAGCCGTGGGCCAGTCCATTATGGGAGAGGAGGCGAGGAAGGGAGCATTCTCATGTAAATAGGGGCTGATATGTAAGTGTGTGCAGAAGGGCTGTGAACAATGCCGGGATTTGCCAGTGACTGAGATGATATCTCCACTGCCTGATGGGTACAGAGAGCAGGCTGAAGCAGATGGAGTCCCTGCAAGTCGGGATGGGGACTCACTAATACCAGGGAGGCACCTGACCTCGGAGAACCATGCATATATTAGGGAGCTAAGCAAGCTGGTTATTCAAAGGACAGGGCTCTGAATTGGATGCTCGGCAGAGGCGGGTGCTGCACTTGCCTCCAGCGGGATGACCCTTCACGGGATATTCAAGGGCCTGTTAAGCAAATCAATCAATGCAGGGAGATAATGAACCATATGTGGCACTTGTTAGAAGGTCACCGGAAGCCACGCTGCTCATTTCTGCACTCGTGAATGAAGCCAAAGCGCGGGCAGCCGAAAGTGCTGCATTGATCGTGCGGTGCCCGGCTGTTGCCTGACTGGGCTAGATGCCGTACAGAGATTAGTTTCCAACGTGCTCACCATCGCTTTGCTCATTTCCACCCAGAGTCTTTCTGGCTTTAGCAAAGGATTCAGTAGGGCTGTTCTCAGCACCAGTGATGCCATTGCAAATTTAGAAGTGCCATCGCTCTCCATGACAGCCCCCATGGGCATTAAGACCCCAACAGCCAGAGAAAACGAGAAGTACCAGCACTTTGTCCCTGCGTGACCCCTCTCCACTACACCCCTGCTCATGACTGTTAACTTTGGAGCTGTGCGCACTCCTGATTTTCGGTCATGCGTGAGTTAAAAGCTGCTGCTACTACTAAACTTTATCTGTTAGCTGCCCCATAAAAAATTGTTCTGGTGGTGGCTCACAACACAGTATTAAATGATCAAGTAAAACACATGAAATCACAACACAACACACCAAATACAAAATACAGTACAAAGCTATTTAAAAACTTTAAAAAAAAGTTTTATAAAATCAAATTTACAAGGCCTGAGTGAACAAAAAAGGTCTTTACCTGGTGTCTAAAAGAACAAAGTGATGAATCCAGGTGAACCTCACTGGGGAGGCTGTTCCATAAACAGGGTGCAACCACCAAAAAGGCCCTCTCCCTAATAGCCATGCACCTCACCTCATTTTGGCAGGGGCACTCGGAGCAGGGCCTCCTTAAAAAGATCTTAAGGTCCGAGTCGGGACATATGGGGCAAGGTGCTCTCTCAGGTAACCTGGTCCCAAGCCATTTAAGGCTTTCAAGATCAAAACCAGCACTTTGCATTGGGCCTGAAAACAAACTGGGAGCTAGTGCAGCTGATGAGGCACTAGCGTGATAGGATAAAACACCCAGTCCCAGTTAATAATCTTGCAGCTCTATTTTGTACCAATTGCAGTTTCTGGACCATTTTCAAAGGAGGCCCACGTATAACACATGGCAGCAATCTAAGCGAGAAGTTACCAGAGCATGAATAACGGTGGCCAAGCTATCTCTACCCAGGTATGGTCGCCATTGGTGTATCAGCCAAAGCTGATAAAAGGCACTCCAAGCCAGAGGCCACAGCTGAGCAGTCCCCAGACTGCGAACCTGGTCCTTCACGGGGAATGTAACCCCATCTAAAACAGGCTGAACATCATTCAGCCGAACAGAGGAACCACCAACCAACAGAACTTCTGTCCTGTCTGGACTGAGTCTCAACTTGTTCTTTGCATCCAGGCACTGATTCGGGACAGTCACCGCCTCACCTGCGTCTGAGGAAAAAGCGATACAACTGAATGTATACTGATGATACCTCAGTGTACAACTGACTGCATAATGACAACACCTCAGGCCAAGTCTTTGGATGACCTCTCCCAGTGATTTCATGAAGATGTTAAACACCATAAAGAATGGGACCCTGCAGAACCTCAAAGCATAACTGCCAAGGGGTTAAGCAGTAATTCCCTCAGCACCACCTTTGGGAAATGGGCCTCGAGGTAGGAGCGGAACCACCTCCAAGCAGTGCCTTCCACACCCAACTTGGCCAGCCTATCCAAAAGGATACCATGGTCAATGGTATCCAAAGCCCCTGAGAGGTCCAAGAGAATTAACAGGGTTGCACTCCCCTGACCCCTCTACACAGGTCATCCCACAGGGTGATCAAAGCAGTTTCTGTTCCAAAGCTAGGCCTGAAGACTGATTGAAATGGATTAGATAAGCTATTTTGTTCAAGAGTGTCTGGAGCTGGTCAGCTACTACACACTCAAGCACCTTGCCCAGGTAGGAAATATTGGCCATAGGCCTATAGTTGTTTACATCCTCTGGGTCCAAATTCGGTTTCTTTAGGAGTGGTTGAATAATAGCTTCCTTGAGTGGAGCTGGGACCACTCCCTCTCTCAATGAGGCATTTAGAACCTGCTGGACCCAGCTAAAAATTCCCTCCCTACTAGATTTAATAAGCCAAGAAGGGCAATGGTCAAGCATGTACATTGTCGGGCGAACTTGACCGAACATCTTGTGCACATCCTTGGGCACCAATCATTGAAACTCTTCCAGCAAAACTGGACCAGGTGGTACTCTGGGACCCTCTCCCAATGACACCACATCAACTGTAGAGTCCAACTCCTGGTGAATGTGAGCAACTTTACCCTCAAAGTGCTACGCAAATGTGTCACAGCGTGCTACCGAGGGTTCTAACACATCTTGCCTGGGGTGAGATTTCAAGAGGTCCTGCACCACCTGGAAAAGCCCCACTGGACAACACTAAGAAGACGCAATGGTGGACAAGAGAGCATCTCTCACAGTATCCTTCTGGAGCATCTGAAGGGGTTAGGAGTGGGGGGCACTGCTTTGCAGTGGTTCTGCTCCTACCTTTCAGGCAGATTTCAAATGGTGTCCCTTGGAGACAGTTGCTCTTCAAAATGTGAACTTTTATACAGTGTCCCTCAGGGCTCCATACTGTCTCCAATGCTTTTTAACATCTACATGAAACCGCTGGGAAAGTTAAGGAGATTTGGTGCAGGGTATTATCAGTATGCTGACGACACCCAAATCTAATTCTCCATGTCAACATCATCAGGTGAAGGCATAATGTCCTTAAATGCCTGCCTGGAGGCAGTGATGGGCTGGATGAGGGATAACAAACAGACTGAATCCAAATGACAGAGGTACTTATTGTGCGGGGTTGGAACTTGGGAGATGATTTTGATCTCCCGGTTCTGGATGGGGTCACACTTCCCCAGAAGGAAGTAGTATGGTATGCAGTCTGGGGGTGCTTCTGGATTCAAACCTTTCCCTGGTGTCCTAGGTTGAGGCAGTGGCCAGAGGTGCTTTCTATCAGCTTCAGCTGATATATCAGCTGCATCCGTTTCTTGAGATAAATGACCTCAGAACAGCAGTGCATATGCTGGTAACCTCCAGGCTTGACGACTGCAATGTGCTCTATACGGAGCTGGAAACTGCAGATGGTATAGAATTCAGCAGCCAGGTTGGTCACCAGGTCATCTCAAAGAGACCATATCACTCCTATGTTAATAGAACTATACCAACTACCAATACGTTTCTGGACAAAATACAAGGTGCTGTTTTATAACTTATAAAGCCCCAAACAACTTAGGCCCTGGGCATTTAAGAGAATGTCATCTTCGCCATGAGCCTCACTGCCCATTGAGATCATCAGGAGAGGTTCATCTGCAGGTGTCACCAGCTCGTCTAGTGGCTATATAGAGACAGGCCTTCTCTGTTGCTGCCCCGAGACTTTGGAATACACTCCCTACTGAAATAAGAGCCTCCCCATCTCTGACAACTTTTAAAAAGTCTTTAAAGATTTATTTTTTCACCCAAGCCTTTTCACTCGATTGTGGCTTTAAATTGTTTTAAGGTTTTTATGTGTATCTTAATTCGTTTTATGTTGTTGTAAACCACCCAGAGATGGAAGTTTGGGGTGGTCTACAAATCTGATGAAACAATAAATTTATGCAATATAATATGCATATAACTGGCCTTTTTCCCTAGGCAGTGTGCAAGCAGTGTCCATGTGCATTACAGTGGCATTACCTTACACATACCTCTCTTTTAGATGTGCAGTTCTCTGCATAGCATGCAAGCCACAGATGTTCTATGGCACAAACTTTCCTGGACACACTAGACCCACTTCAGCAGGTGCAACGAAAGCGTATGCCTCAATAAATGTGTTAGTCCTTAAAATGCCACAAGACTCTTTTGGGTTTGGGGGTCTCAACCTGGCTGCTGCATTCTGTTATCAACTGCAGATTCCGGACTCTGTACAAAGGCAGCCCCACATAAAGCACATTGCAGCGAAGTCTGGAGGTTACCAGCATATGTACCACTGTGTTTTTCCATGGTGTTTCCAAACTATCCGTCCTCTTTGGATAAAAATGAAGCAGGACAATCAGTTCTTTGTCCTAGAGACTTGGATGTTTCGGAAAAAGATGACTAAGGGGAGACGTGATAGAGGTCTACAAAATTATGCATGGTGTGGTGAGAGGAGAAAAAGAGAATTTTTTCTCCCTCTCTCACAACGCTTGAACCAGGGGTCATCCCATGACTGGCAGGAAGTTTTGGACCAAGAAAACGAAGCACTTTTCCACGCAACGCATCATTAACCTATGGAATTCTCTGCCACAAGATGTGGTGATGGCCACTAGCTTGGTTGGCTTTAAAAGGGGCGTGGACAAATTCATGGAGGACAGGTCTATTAATGGCTACTAGTCTGGTGGCTGTGGGCCACCTCTAGCCTCAGAGGCAACATGTCTCTAAATATCAGTTGCGGGGGAGCAACAGCAAGAGAGAGGGCATGCCACCTCTTGCCTGTGGGCTTTCCAGAAGCATCTGGTGGGCCACTGTTGGAAATAGGATGCTGGACTAGGTAGGCTTTGAGCCTGAGCTAGTAGAGCCATTCTTATGATGTTATCTGTACAAGGACCCTCTTTCTCAATTGCTTCTGCCAAGGACAGAACTATTTCAATTCAAATCGCCCCAAGGGTGAACATCTTCCATTCTTTCAGGTAGTGCTCAGAACTCAGCATCTTGAGCATTCAAATGTCACTCAGCAGTCAAATGTCAAACATGGAACAGGATACACATACTTCAAATCAGGTTGCTTGCCTCTTTGCTTTCTGCGATTATTGTAACATGATGCTCAACTGTGGTGAGCAAAAAAGAACTCGAGGAGCATATTGCTCAAGATACAAAAGACAAACAATAAACATGTCTTTAAATACATCAGGAAACCAGCCAAGAATGTGGAAGGACTGTTAGGCAACAAAGGTATGAAAAGGAAATGGAAGCTATGACTGGAAGTGGGAAAGGAGACGGGGGAGAAGATAAATGAATCCTTTGTATCCATTTCAACAACCAAATTGTAGGATTTTAGAGCTGGAATTGACCTTGGAGGTCTCTTGATCCACTCCCAGCAAAGTGCAGAGAACTGCTACATAGGAAGCTGCCATATACTGAGTCAGAACTTTGCTCCATCTAGCTCAGTATTGTCTACACAGATTGGCAACAGCATCTCCAAGGTTGCAGGCAGGAGTCTCTCTCAACCCTCTCTTGGAGATGCTAGGGAGGGAACTTGGAACCTTCTATGCTCTTCCCAGAGCAGCCCCATCCCCTAAGGGGAATATCTTACACTGCTCCCATGTAGTCTCCCATTCAAATGCAAACCATGGTGGACCCTACTTAGCAAAGGGGACAATTCATGCTTGCTACCACAAGACCAGCTCTCCCCTCAGCTGAGGCAACCTGCATTCATGGGCAATGAATTTAAATAGTCACCAATTGAGAGAGCGGGCGCTCAATTGCCTTTCAGAGTGGATGAAGGGCCCCCTTACAAGACACTCATTCACTCTAGTTAATCGGCCTCATTCATTCTGCTGGCATTCAATGGGATTATTCTGATCATGGGCGACAATGGGAGCATTCAGCTAGGGACCCACAAGGCTCACGCACACGCGTGCCACCCTGAACGGTCATTAGTTGAGGAGAGCACTTCAGGCAAAATTACACGTTCCAGCTGCCCAGATAGGCAGGGCATCACAATTCGTATTAGTTCAATGACAGTATTTCAGAGAATTTGTACCCACTGTCCGCTGCAGTGGGGACAAAGACCTGGGAACGGGTCTGACACCACTTCCGCGGGGGTGGGTGAAAAGACGCAGTGCCAGCTGTCTCAGTTCCATGGGCGAGCAACCTGATGCCAATCCCTTTCTCTCTCTCTCTCTCTCAGACACACACACACACACACACTAATAGCCACATTTCAAATTGCACAACACAAAGAAAAAGGAATATCCCTAAGTAGGGGAAACAGAGATTTTTAGCGTCCTGTGGAGAGGGGCCATGTGTGACGAACACATAGGCTTGCCCTGGGCAAGAGTTCAAGTTCTGGAAGAGCACTGTCCTTCTGAGGGACTTAATTAATTAATTATTATTATTATTACATTTTATATCCCGCTCCTCCTCCAAGGAGCCCAGAGCGGTGTGCTACATGCTTGAGTTTCTCCTCACAACAACCCTGTGAAGTCGGTTAGGCTGAGAGAGAAGTGACTGGCCCAGAGTCACCCAGCTAGAATCATGGCTGAATGGGGATTTGAACTCGGGTCTCCCCGGTCCTAGTCCAGCACTCTAGCCACTATACTACACTGAATGAGCCCTTTTGTGGCCACCTGCAGCGAAGCTGAAGGGGGGGAGAGCGTCAGGATATCTACTAACTCCCAGTAACAAACAACAGCAGCTGTGACAAAATGTACGCTTTTATTGAAAAGTGTCAGAGATGAAGTGGGTTCTGAAAGATGCCTGGATGGGGTTGCTAGCCTCGTTTTTAAATAGGTTCTTTAGTGTTTTAGAGTTACGAATATGACGGAGATAGAGATACTGCTTTTCAACCAGAGTTCCCAAAGCGGGTTACATAGATCAAACTAAATTTTAAGAAATAGCTCCCTGTCCCCAAAGGGCTCACAATCTAAAAAAGAAATATAAGATCGACACCAGCAACAGCCACTGGAGGGATGCTGTACTGGGGCTGGATGCGGCCAGTTGCTCTCCCCCCTGCTAAGTAAAGAGAATCATCACTTTTAAAGAGTGCCTCTTCACTCTGTTAGCTCTGTGAGCAGTTCTCAGTTTTTAGCTTTTTATTAATAACTTTTAATTTGAAACTTAAACATAATGTTGTAATTTGAAGCAAAGGATTCCTTTTTTAAAAAGGAAAAAGAGAGTAAGGAAGGAGGAGGGGCAAAAAGATAGGCACTGGGAGACAAAGGTAAGAAAAAAAGAGAGGTAAAAGGCAGTGGGGAAATACTTGACTAACAAGCAGAAGGTTGCCGGTTCGAATCCCCGCTGGTGTGTTTCCCAGACTATGGGAAACACCTATATCAGGGAGCAGCGATATAGGAAGATGCTGAAAGGCATCATCTCATACTGGTAATGGTAAACCCCTCCTGTATTCAACCAAAGACAACTACAGGGCTCTGTGGGTGCCAGGAGTCAAAATCAACTTGACGGCACACTTTACCTTTACCTTTAAAAGGCCTTAGAAAAAGATAGGAGAGAAGGCTGTCTCTGGAGCAGGACCCAGGACTGCAGAAAGTGGGCTGGGCTACCCTGCCCAGGCTTTTAAAGCTTTTCAGTTCATTAGCATAGTCCTGCTTCTGGGGCACGTGGGAAGGATAACCCACAGGAGATGTCCTCCTCCAGCAGCAGAGAATTGCAATTTTAAATTATTATTATTATTTCTTGTTTACACAGTCAGACAGGTGTTATTGACTGGTTTGTTTTATCCAGACATCGAGTCCTTCCCAAGGACCTGGGATGGCTGAATTTTATTGTCAGTTGTTATAGATATCGTCGCAGAATATATCATCATCATCATCATCATTATTATTATTATTATTATTATTATTATTATTACGACATTTATATCCCGCTCTTCCTCCAAGGAGCCCAGAGTGGTGTACTACATACTTGAGTTTCTCTTTCACAACAACCCTGTGAAGTAGGTTAGGCTGAGAGAGAAGTGACTGGCCCAGAGTCACCCAGCTAGTTTCATGGCTGAATGAGGATCTGAACTTGGGTCTCCCCGGTCCTAGTCCAGCACTCTAACCACTACACCACACTGGCTTTAGTTTGATCTTTTTAATAAAGACCAAGACCAACTAGTGAATAAACTTAACTTATTTAACTTGATCCATATTTTATTTTACATTGTTTCTGTTTCATTAACGTTGTGAGCCTCCCCGAGCAGTAGTGCACTGGAAGGGCAGGGAATACCTATTTCAAAGAAATAAGAGCGGCAGTTGTGTGCCATTGCCCATGGCTCCATCTCCATCTTGGGTACGACTTGACCTGCTACATAACCGCTGGTCATGGAGTTGGCAAAGGTTCAGGAGCCTGAAACAAGAAGATGGGCCACCTTTCAGAAGGAGCAGCAGCATTTGCACTGATCGCTGCAGTTGGCCATGCTGCAAGCACTTGGGGCTTGTGGAAGCGAGGGCCCTCTACACCTGTTGGGCAGCGGCCTGTGAAAAGACAGACAGACACAGAGAGAGCAATGAATAATGGCTCGTTGCTGCGGCTCGTGGTGTGCGGACCTGGATCCTGCCTCAGCCTCCCAACTGCTGTTGGGGGAGAGTGTGCAATGACCGTGGCAAGACTTACCCCTTCTCCTCCAGGCAACCGCCGTGGAACTCTGTCTTCAGTGACTGTTGTGCTCCATGAGGCCACGCTGTGATCCTACCAAGTGAGGGATCATGAGGAGGCGCAAGAGTTGGAAAGGATGCTTGGCATTTACCAACAGAGAGCTTGCGTGGGGTAGCGGCTAGAGTGCTGGACTAGGACCGGGGAGACCCGAGTTCAAATCCCCATTCAGCCATGATACTAGCTGGTTGACTCTGGGCCAGTCGCTTCTCTCTCAGCCTAACCTACTTCACAGGGTTTGTTGTGAGGAGAAACTCAAGTATGTAGTGCACCGCTCTGGGCTCCTTGGAGGAAGAGCGGGATATAAATGTAAAATAATAACAACAACAACAACAACAACAACAACCTGAGTGTGGGAGTTCAGGGCCGTGGTCCCCCTGTCTTCTGCACAGCACAGACTCCATTCTCTGTGTGGAAGACACTGTGTCTAGCCCAGGGAGCCATCTTATTTACTTATTATTTCTATGTAAACTGCTTTGGAAACTTTGGTTGAAAAGTGGTATATAAATATTTGCTGTTGTTGTCGTCAAGTCCACTTCACACGCCCTCTCCCTAAATGCAGAAAGAAGGGAAGTAAGAGTGTGCCAGTTAGCCACGCCCCCCCACCACCACACCGATGAATTCCCTAGCCCCGTTCCCTGGACATATTAGAGGGTTACAATTATCTATACAGAAAAGGTGAAGGAGGGAGAAACAGCGAGCATCTGCAGCACCTGTATTCACAGGCAGGGTGCCCCCAAACCTTTTGCTTACCTCTTTGCGGTGCTTTGTCCTAACACCCCAAGCTGTCATAGCAGGAGTGATTGTGGGGTGTTTCCCAGTGGAGTCCTGAGGCAGAAAACCTGTAAGAGTTCTGAGGAGACAAGTGTGAGCGATGAGCTCTTGCTGTATGTGTCCCGAGGCCAGGCAAACTCCCACACAGGGCAATGACTCCACGTCTGATCCCGAAGCAGCACAGCTGGCCCCGAATCGTGTCTCAGGCCTGGCACTGGAGAGAGTTGCAGAGTTGGAGTTCCCTAACACAGCAGCGTCAGCAGCCCTATTCAGACATTACGTTCTGCATCTGTACAACAAGTGTACTAAGTGCACATGTACAGATATGTCCTTTCTACAACTATGACAAACATTTATATACTGCTTTTCAACAAAAGTTCCCAAAGGGGTTTCAAGTAAAGTGTGCCGTCAAGTTGATTTCGACTCCTGGTGCCCACAGAGCCCTGTGGTTTTCTTTGATAGAATACAGGAGGGGTTTACCATTGCCTCCTCCTGCGCAGTATGATATGATGCCTTTCAGCATCTCTCTATATCGCTGCTACCCGATACAGTACAAGTGGGGATTCGAACCGGCAACCTTCTGTTTGTTAGTCAAGCATTTTGGCTCCCTGAAATGAGAAAGGGCTCACAATCTAAAATGAAACATAAGATTGACACCATCAACAGCCACTGGAGGGATGCTGTGCTGGAGCTGGATACGGACAGTTGCTCTCCCCCTGCTCAATCAAGAGAATCGTCACTTTAAAAAGGTGCCTCTTTGCTCAGTTAGCAGGGACGATTGCACATCAGCACCGGCAACAGGCTAGGCAGGGTCTGATAAAGAGGGGGAGTGCCAGACTCCATACCAGAAGGCTGCCTCTTTAAGGCTTCCACTCTCCAGGCAGGCTCTTTGCTTATTTAAGGGCTCAGTCTGCTTCAGATTGCTGTGAGAGCAACCTGACCCAGGGAGCTGTCTGTGGTGCTGCAACTCGCCATGCTGCTTTCTGGGCTGGTGGGCTTTTGTCCACAGGACAGGACGGGGCACTTGGCAGGTCTGACAGCACTTCACGACGAGACAGACTTGGATGGGGGAATCCCAGATTCAAATTCTGCTCCGGTGACTGGGCCAGTTGTGATATTTCGATCTAACATATCTCACAGGGTTGTTGAGAGGACAACACACAACTCTGAGTTTCTTGGGTGAGATACAAGAAAGAAAGAAAGAAAGAAAGAAAGAAAGAAAGAAAGAAAGAAAGAAAGAAAGAAAGAGCAGCAGCAGCCATAGGCTATGCTTCCCAGTATAAAACTAGCCACAGCTACGCTTCACAGTATAAAATGAGTGTTCCCAAACCGGTCCAAATCTTCCACCTGCGTCATCCTATTGCATCCCATCATAGGAACATATGAAGCTGCCAAATACCGAGTCAGACTGTTGATCTACCTAGCTCAGTATTGTCTTCACAGACTGGCAGCAGCTTCTTCAAGGTTGCAGGCAGGAATCTCTATTTTGGAGATGCTGCCAGGGAGGGAATTTAAAATCTAGATGCTCTTCCCAGAGAGGTTGCATCCCCTGGGGGGAATCTCTTACAGTGCAAACACTTCTAGTCTCCCTTTTGTATGCAACCAGGGTGGACCCTGCTTAGCTTAGGGGGACAAGTCATGCTTGCTACCACAAGACCAGCTCTCTTCCCTACATCATGCATCAAGAAGAATCAGGAAGCTGGCAGCAGTGGGACCCCCACCTTAAAAACCCAAGAGACCTTTATTCGCACAAATAGCCACTGCCAAAAAGAACAGAACAGAACCAGCAAGGGAAGCATTTCCCTCCATTCCCTCCTCACCCCCACACATTTAATTATGATCATGGAGCCAGAAGGTTCTTTGCATATTAATTCCAAGGCGCACCAATGATTCATCCCTGGAGCATTATGCCCACTCACGTCAGACACATCAGTCTTGCTCGTGGCACAAAAGGAACATACCCGTGAACCCTGTTAAATATTCCAGGAGGAGATGGGGATCATTTCTGTGTTTTTAATTACTAAGAACATCAAGCTTTCCCCACAGATGTGCAACCAATACCGCAATTAAATTGTCACTAATTGTGCATCTTCCTTCCCTTTTAAGGATGTGTTGAATCTCTGGAGACTCAGGGTGCGTGTTGCAATTACCATTTGGTACTCTTGGTCTCCAAGGGATTTGAGCTCTGCTGTGCATAGGCGTGCCAGACACCACTCGGAGGCAGGCTCTTGACAGGAGCCAGAGAATTCCAGCTTTCATTGTTTAGAGCAAGCTCCTTGCTGTTTTGGCTGGAGAATCTCTCAAGGCCAACTGTTTCCCGATGTGATCGCTGGTGCTGAACAATTCCGCGGAAGACTTGCACAGGAGGAACCCGGATGTCATCAATTTTCTTTCAAGGCAAGATCTGACACACATCAGCTCCCCCAATATGTAAGAGAGAACGGGTGAACTTGGCGACTGCAGAACAGGTAACTCCAGACGGATCAAGCAAGTCATCACAAAGGCAATCAAAACTGGGCTATCCAGGTTTCTTAGGAACCTAGAAAGCTACCCTATTCTGAGTCAGACCATTGCTCCCTCTAGCTCAGTATTGTCTACAATGACTGGTGGCAGCCTCTCCAAGGTTGCAGGCAGGAGTCTCTTCCAGCCCTACCTGGAGAGAAGGACCAGGGGTCACCCCACGAAACTGAAGACTGGGAAATTTAGGACCGACAAGAGGAAGTGCTTTTTCACACAGTGCATAATTCATCTATGGAATTCCTTGCCATGGGATGTGGTGATGGCCACCAGCTTGGATGGCTTTAAAAGGGGGCTTAGACAAATTCATGGAGGACAGGTCTATCAAGGGCTACCAGTCTGGTGGCTGTGGGCCACCTCCAGCCTCAGAGGCAGGATGCCTCTCAATACCAGTTGGAGGGGAGCAACAGCAGGAGAGAGGGCATACATTATACCTCTTGCCTGTGGCCTTATTGAAGGCACCTGGTGGGCCACTGTGTGAAACAGGATGCTGGACTAGATGGGTCTTGGGCCTGATCCAGCAGGGCTGTTCTTATGTTCTTATGAGATGCCAGGGATTAAACCTGGGACCTTCTGCATGGCTCTTCCACTGAGCTATGGCCCCATGCTCTAGGGGGGGAATAGCTTAGAGCACTCACCCATCCAAATGCAAACCAAGGCAGGTCCTGCTTAGCAAAGGAGACCATTCATGCTCAGTACCACAAGACCAGCGCTCCTCTCCATCTGGTAGCCTCCAAACTATTCTTTGAGGTAGGCCAGAGCAAAGAGATCTTCCCTCTTGGTCTCATAAGTACACTGCCCAGTCTGGGTACCAAAGCTTCTGCGGCATCTCTAGATGGTGGGTGGTTTCTGAGGACATGACTCCTTTGCTCTCTCATCCAACAGATACCACATCCTAAAGCAATGCTGCGAGACTACTTCCCACTGGATGAAGTGGGTAGCATGTTATGCCATTTTGAATTATTTATCACACTTGGCAGTTGTATCCCTCCTGTCTTCCAAAGTGCTCAGGGCAGTGTACATGGGTCAAGGCTCCCCCCACCCCATTTTATCCTGACAACAGCCCTGCGAGGCAAGTTAGGACGAGTGACAGTGAGTGGCTGAGAGTCATCCAGTGAGCATTCTGGCCGAGTGGCGGTTTGAACCCAGGTCTTCCCTTGCTCTAGTCCAGCACTCTAACCACGACGCTTAAATGGATCCTTCTTGGCATGGAGTGTTCAGTGGGGCTATTTAGGGGCTGGATGTTTACACCAAAGGGATGGGGCTGAAGCTGAGTGGAAGAGTATCCACTTTGCTGCAGGAGGTCCCGGTTCAGTCCCTGGCAGCATCTCCAGGTAGGGCTGGGGGAAGACTCCTGCCTGAAACCTTGGAGAGCCTCTGCCAGCCAGTGTAGACAAGACGGAGTTATATAGGTCTGACTCAGTAGGCAGCTTCCACCTACCCATCTGGCTGGTCACCCGCTACCGAGAACTAGCCACCGTCGTGTTGACTGTTATTGCCTCAAATTACCCACTTGAAGCATAAGAGGGGAGAAACGGTCTTGCAATTTTGACTGAAAATTCAGAAGTTGAGCCCAGGGTTGCCATGGAAACCAGGTCCTATCTGCAATCTCTCCCGTCTCACCTCCAATCAAATCAGAAAGCAACCCAATGGAGTGGGCGGTGGGTGGGACCTGGACCCAAACCAGATGTTCATTTTCAAGCGCTTTAAGGACCACTTGGGAATCTTCCTCCGCTTCAGTGAATGCACATTAAAACCATTCATAAGTTGTGCTTTTCCGGCTTGAAATGTCACCGGCAATTCCTCCTCCCAGCTCATTTGGGGGAATTAGGCTCTCCCCCGCCAGCCTCCCCGCCCACCTGCCCTGAAGCATGAAGCCTCCTCCGTTTCACTGATGCCTCTTCCGTTTGTGTTTTAATTCAAGAATTATTATGTGCATCAGTGCAGAGGCTCAGATATGTGCTTTGGAAGATCTAAAGAAAACAACCAGCGGTGAAACTGACAAGGCCCTCCCTTAACCTGGGAATTGGGGACTGTGGAAGAGGGACAGTGAAATAAGTGGCCATGGGAAAATAAATAATAGATAATTAAATAATAGATGATGATGATGATGGAACTGGGTAAGGGAACCATGCCTATTAATAAATGCCCAAAGAAGCACTTCCATACAAGGAGAAGTTAAAAAAGCATTCTCAAACATCTCCCACATAGACATGGGAGAAAACTGCAAATGAAGAACTAAAGATATTGGCTGGTGGGAGGAGAAAAATTACTCAAAGTAGTCCCACTGAAATTAAAAGGACACATTAACAGCTCTTATTTATGTTCTGCACTTGTATATCCCACCTTTCCTTTTCTGAGAGGGCTCAAGACAGCTTATAAAAAATGTTTAAAAAAATTAAGAAAAAACAACAACCAATATTCCAAGCACAATAAAAGGAGACAGAACACATCTGTTCACAGTGGCACAAAAGCTGAAATGCAACTGTCAATCAGAGTTCCCTCTAACAGGGATTCCCAGATGTTGTTGACTACAACTCCCATAAGCTCCAAGCAAAAGCTATCACAGCTGGGGAATCTTGGAGTTGTAGTCAACAACATCTGGGAATCCCTTTTAGAAGGAACACTGCTGTCAATCCACCTTCCCACAAGACCATGAGAAATCCAGTATCAGCAATTTTTAGACTGCACAGTCCATGCACGAAAGCCTCACTCAGACATTATAAAACGGTGGTTGTACTCTCCGTCCTGCCTGGCGCATCAATCACTCTCCCCTGTGGGGTGGGTCTGTCACCCTTACAGCCTTAGTCTGAACAGGCGAATGCATGTCAACCCATCGCAGCAATAACGGCAATGGAACGTTTCCTGTAAGTTACTGAATGAAGGATTCACATACTTTTTCACACAAGGAAGTTTGTTGTTGAATCTTTCTGTTGGGTGAATATTCATAAGACATCCTTTTTGCTTGAGGCACTGATTCAGCGGGGTTGCCGTTCTCTCTTATCAGGGTTTAGCTTGGAATATAATCACGTTTTCAATAAGAATTGTGCTAACATGCAAACCATTCTAGGGGGTTCACAAACTTTTTCTCAGCACTGTAAAATAAGGGAGTTGCATCAAAACATGCAATCTACTTTGATCGCTTGAGCACATATGGAAAATTGTTCCCTACCCCACCCCAAGTGGCTATCTAAATAGATCTATTTCTGTAAGAGCTGGAAATGCTATGATTCTTGTGGGTGCATAAACAGAGCACCCGTGGGTGAGAGAGAGTCAAGGCATAAGCCATAGATACATTGGTTTCACAAAAAATCTAGGGGGAGGGGAATCCTAAAGGGAAACTCCCCCAAACTGTCCCCATGTTACTCAATGTAATGGTATATTCTGGTCTCAGAGGGCATTAAACGGACAACCAGGTGGCTGAAGCTAAGGGAACTCAACGGTGAGCTTGAACACAAAGAGCGGGAAATTTCTCAGCTTGATAAATACTCCCTCAAGACAGTTACAACCAGTGTGCCCCCTAAGGCATGCACACGCACACATAAGTTTTGTTTTTTTTAATGTTTGCTCAGTTAATTTTAGGTCCCGCTCAGGTTGAATTAGGAAGGCCTCATTCTGAAAGCACATGCGCACACACTGCCTTGATACTGTTGCCCAGAACAAAACTCATTCCGCACATAGATGAGAAAAAAATGAGAGAGAACACTGGTTACAACCCCTTCTGCTTCTGAGCGGAAAGGTGCCTAGAACTTCCAATATGTTTAGGCATAGGCTAAGGTAACAGCTGCACACCAGGGATATACTTTAACATCATGTTGCAGGTCCAAACTTGTCCAAACTTACCTGAGAGGAGAAGATTTTGATGCAAAAATGGCAGGAGGAGAAAAGTGTCACCTTCCTCATGCTTTGGGTCACGGTTCCAGGTTGGACTAAACCCCTTGCCCAGCTGATTGATTGATTGATTGATTATTTATTTGTTTGTTTATTTAAGGACTACTTCTGGTCCACTCCCTGGCTAAACTTAGTTCTAGCATAATGTCATGTGCAGCTTGGCCCTATAAGATGAAGAGCACAAATTGACAGACATTTTTGCTAGGAGTACTAATTTCATTCTCTCGTAAGTTGGCTGCAGTTAAACCTAGAATTATTTTATGTAATGGGGGGGGGGGAGCGTGTGCTACAGAAGCAAGTTTCTTCGCCACCTTTGCTGTTGCCACCACTCAAGTACTGCCGCCACCACAAACAGCCTGTAAATGTCAATTACAAGATCTAAATGTGCTCTGCAATTTTCATGCTGAATTAGGACCTATCACACCATCTTCTTGTTTCGGCAACATGGCAGCCAGCCAAGGATATCCATCTTACATCTGCGAGACCCCAAATCAATTTCCTTTCAAACACGCTCTCGTAGGCAGAGGGCCTTGCTTCGCTTGGGGGCAATTAAGAGGAGCCTGCCAGAGCTTTCTCTTGCACGGCAAGAAGCTGACACAGAAGGGGACCCCCCCCACACACAAGTTCCTTTCCTCACTCACAGCTTAGGTTTAAGGAACAATTTATTGCGGCTGGGGAACATGGGAGTTGTAGTTCAGCGACAGCTGGAAGGCCAAGTTTGCACACCCTAGATAGATCTAGATAGATAGATCTAGATAGACTGAAGAGTTCAGCAGGACTAAACATGGGATTTATGTATGTATTTTTAAAATTCTATGTCTATCCTGCCTTTGAATTCATACACTGTCAAGGCGACTCGTGATAGTGTAAGCATTAGGAACAATATGAAAGCAACTGAGAAGAATATAGCAGAAAATAAATCAACAAAAACGACAACCAGTCAAAACACAGGAGCTAAGATTTGCAGTTAAAAACTTAGAAACTCTAAAAGCAAGAGCCGCAAATTAAGCAGGAAGAAGCAACCAAAAGCATGGGCAAAGCAAAAGGCCTTCGGCTCACACTTAAAGGCCATCAGACTTTGTGTGGGGCAGACCTGACTGGGCAGCGCCACTGATGCTGGCCACACACCCTGACGCTGATGGCGGCATCAGGGGGTGGGACCCGTGCCACTTTCCTTGCAGGCCTCCTCCCCACTCACCGCTCAGATGCATGTTAAACTTCAGATCGGCAGTGAAGGAGGAAGAAGTTCCTTTCTCACTGCTAAACCTGCAGGTTAAAATCAATCCCTGCAGCAACTGGGGGGAAGTGGGGGACAGGAAGGGCGGGCGGCAGGGCAAGCTGGAGCATCAGGCAAGCGAGGAGGCAACATCTAGGCTGTGAGGGCCAGAGTGGGATGCCCACACTCGTTGCTCCATCATGCAGGTGCCGCCTGAGGCCATAGCTTCCCCTTGCCGTGTGGACAAGCCGCCCCCATACCTGCGGAGAGGGCTTCAGAGATGGGATGCCACATTGGAAAAAAGTCATTTCCCCAACTGCTACCCATCTAACAATGTATCATGGTGGCATCTGGAGAAGGACCGATGATCTAAACCAGGGTTGGGCGGCAGTGTTCCCCTTAACAAGGATTCCCAGATGTTGTTGACTACAACTCCCAGAATCCCCAAGCAAAAGCCATTGCAGCTAGGGATTCTGGGAGTTGTAGTCAACAACATCTGGGAATCTCTGTTAGAGGGATCACTGGTGGGAGGGGAAACGGCCCTCCAGATGTTTTTGGACGACAACATCCATCATCCCCAGCCACAATAATTTGTGACTGGGGGTGATCGGAGTTGTCATTCAACAACATCTGGAGGGCAAAGTTTGCCCAACCCCGATCTAAACACTTGGGCAGTCATTAAATGGGATCGCAGCTCAGTGGTAGACTGTTCTGCATGCAGACTATCCCAGGTTCAATCCTTGCTAGCATCTCCGTGTAGAGCCAGGAAAGATTCCCACCTTAAACCTTGGAGAAGCTGCTGCTATAGTCAGTGTAGACCAGGGATTCTCATTGTTGGGTCCCCAGATGTTATTGGACTTCAACTCCCATAATCCCAAGCCCCAATGGCCTTTGGTTGGGGATTATGGGAGTTGAAGTCCAATAACATCTGGGGACCCAACATTGAGAATCCCTGGTGCAGACAATACGGAGCTCAATGGGAAATGGTCTGACTCAGTCAGTATAAGGCAGCTTCCTAATTAGCTTAATGTGAACAATGAAGCTGTAACACCCAGTTGCTAGCATTACCCAGCAGCCTGAACCTCACTAATGATCTAGCAAACGCTTTGCATATTATCCATAAGGGCACTTAAATAAGACACGCAGCTCCCACCAGGGAAGCAGAGAAAGGCCCCTGTCTGTTTCAGACAATTCGCCACAGGGGATTTGCTAATTCACTCCAAAATGTATCTTCCAGGCACACACACCAGACCCTGAAGAAAGAAAGTAAAAAAGTCCAACCTTATGGTGGGCTAAGGGAATGAGATTCCCATTACCATATCCAGAGCGCTTACAATTGCCCTGACTCTGCTAGCTGGGACACATAGTCACAGACTGGGACACACTGGAGAGCTGGTCTTGTAGTAGCAAACATGACTTGTCCCCTTAGCTAAGCAGGGTCCACCCTGTTTGCATTTGAATGGGAGATGTGATATGTGAGCACTGTAAGATATTCCCCTCAGGGGATGGAGCCACTCTGGGAAGAGCATCTAGGTTCCAGGTTCCAAGTTCCAAGTGTAAGATCTTCCTCTTAGGGGATGGGGCCACTCTGGGAAAAGCAGAAGGTTCCAAGTTCCCTCCCTGGCAGCATCTCCAAGATAGGGCTGAAAGAGATTCCTGCCTGCAACCTTGGAGAAGCTGCTGCCAGTCTGTGTAGACAATACTGAGCTAGATGGACCAAGGGTCTGACTCAGTATATGGCAGCTTCCTATGCTCCTACCTTTACAAGCTCAACAATACCCATCATGAGAAGGGAGGGGCCAGAAATGTATGTAATTGGAATACAGTGTAGAGTTCCACCAGCCTCATCTCAAAACTGGAAAAGGTAGAGAAAAAGGCAGCCAAAATGAAGGGGGTGGGGTGCACTCTGTATGAATACAAAAGAGAGATGGAGGAATTGTTCTCCCTGTCATCAGATTGTCTAGGCTAGCTGCAGTCAATGACATGTTTCTTCTAGATAAGACAACTTTAGCAGATCAACAACAGATGGGCTTGCCTCTCACTAGTTTGCTGAGGTATTCTAACAAAAGGTGGGGGTAGATAAAGACAATTTACCCACCATATTAATTTTCTACATTTTAAGGCCACGTTTCACCAAAAAAGAAAAAAAGAGGGGGGGGGGGAGAAATAGAAGTCCCAGAGTACATAGGAAGCTGCCTTATACCGAGTCAGACCATTTGTCTATCTAGCTCAGTATCGTCTACACAGACTGGCAGCAGCTTCTCCAAGGTTGCAGGCAGGAGCCTCTCTTAGCCCTATCTGGAGATGCTGCCAGGGAGGGAACTTGGAACCTTCTGCTCTTCCCAGAGCAGCTCCATCCCCTGAGGGGAATATCTTACCATGCTCACACTTTTAGTCTCCCTCAATTATACCTTCTGCTTCCTCTCCCCCAGAGGAGGAGACCCAAACCAGCACAACACTGCGTCCTCAACCCCAGTTCAGAGAAGTGGTTCAGAAGCTATGGTAGATGGCAACAAAAGTTGCTGAGAAGTACAGCAGAATCAAAAGGGAGGCATTGCCAGCATCTAGTTCAGGGCTGCTCAACTTTGGCCATCCTGCAGATGTTGGGCAACAGCTTCCATAATCCCTGGCTATTGGCCACTGTGGCTGGGAATTATGGGAGTTGTAGACCAAAATCTGTTGGGCCAAAGTTGAGCAGGCCTGGTCTAGTTCCTGATGTAAATCCTCAGCCAGGGGTGATGACCAAGGCAGTTCTAGTCCCAAACCCAAACTGGAAAACAGACTGAAATGGATCTGGATCATCTGTACCCCGAAAAACGCTCTGATGTTGAGTCATCACCAGCAGCAGTGGATCACACACTGCGCAAGGCAACACGAGCAGTTGGAGTACCGCCCGTGGTGCTACATCTGTGCACCCATCATCAGCAGTGTTGTGTAACAGGGCAATTCTGCTCATTTGGAAAGCTGCACAAATACAGCTGTATGATAGGATGCCCACTGGAAATAATGGGTGTGGCTTGTGGCACCCCTGTTGTGGAGGAGAGATTCCTCTACATTAGAGGAATGGTCCTGGAAATGGAAGAATGTTGAAAAATGCTTGATTACTGCTGATTACTTGATTGATTACTGCTGAAAATTACTGCTGAAAAATGCTTGATTACTGCTGAAAGGGGGGTGATCCAGTTCTGTTGGCATTTGACACTCACCCATTTTAAAGTATATAATCTTCAGTCTGATTTTTATTTTTGCTGAAGATGCCATTTGCCAAATGCAGATATTTTTTCATGTTTTTTTGGCCACATGTTTATGCCACCACCTCTGGGAATCAAATTCTCAAATCAAATAAATTATTATTATTATTAATTCAATTTCTATATCGCCCTTCCAAAAATGGCTCAGGGCAGTTTACACAGAGAAATAACAAATCAATGAGATGGATGACAGGCCATGACAGCCCTCTTAATTCTAAAATAGTGCCTTTGGAATATTTTTTTAAAAATACTACTCTGGAAGGTGATCTGGAATTGATCACTTGCCTTTTGACTGCAGCTAAAATTAACATTGCTGCTAAGTGGAAATCATGGCATTTCTACCAACAATGAGGGACTGTTATGGACGTGGTGGAGGACCAATCGTTCTTTTAATTATATCGACATATTACAGAAGATCAAAATAAGGATTACAATAAGGCAACTATATTTAAAATAGTCTTTGTTTCATAATGGAATGACGCATTTCATGACAACGTTGCTTTATTCTCTCTTTTGTGATATCATGAATGTACATTTTTGTTATTGTAATCTTTTTCTATAGCACTATTTTGGGAGCATCTTCTTTAGGACATTTAGCTGGTGCCTATGATGTTTAGTTGATGCCTTCTCCAATTCTATTATAATAGGAGGTTTCAACATCTATGTAGGATATTTTACAGCTGTGGTCTTCACCATTTTTTAAGCGGGGGGGGGGGGGGACTTTGGCAAAAGAGATCTTTTAATTGCAGCGTGAAAGCCATTTCCCGCTGTGCTGACCTCTGCACAGTACTGCGCCTTTCTCAGTGTGGGAGGGCTCTTAAGAGAGACAGCGTCCTCTCTTAAGAGTTCTAGGAGGAAAGCACTGGGAACGGCTACACTTCCCAGAACTCCATGCATGCCTTCCAAGATGGTGAAGGGGTCCATTTACCTTAAAGGAGACACACACACCCTGGTCTGGCCAAAGCACAGGACTGCATGGTGAGAAGGGTCACCTCCTTAAGGTAGAGAAGTGCACGGATGGGTTTGTGCATTCCCAGGAGGCGGGGGAGGCCTTTAAGGGCTGGGAGGGTGCCCTTCCCTTCCCTGCTGCTTTCCCCTGCTGGCGCTCTGCCCACAACCGCTGGTGCGGGGTTGCAGCATACCCCACACATGTATCGGCCACTTCTGGTATGACACTGACCGGGGCTGCAGGGAGTTGCCGTGTGTAAAGCCGCCCTACCTCCGAACCAGCTCGAATGCCGGACTGCCGAACCAGTTCGGCACGACATAAAGGAGCACCGAACCGATTCAGGCACATCCCTACCTCACGGTGCTGGGAAAACTGTGCAGAGCATTCAGCCTCACACAGGCCCAACAAGGAATTAGAGGGCTTCAGGGTTGATGGGGGCTTCCATTGCCCCCTGGGCCTTACAATAAAGAAATAATCGCTGACTTCCTAGACTGAGGCTGCAACCTTACCTGGATTTGACTAACTGCTGGGTTGCTAAGAGTCAGCTGAAGTCTGCTGCCATGAAGCTAAAACAAGGGAGAACAACTCTGGCTATTAATTCTTGTTAATCTCAAAAGGGAACAGAAATCCTGGTTACAAGCTAAAAAGCACATTTGCCAAAAACCCATGACAGACTAGCTTCAGGATCTCTATATGAACAAAACATATAGGTTTTTGAAACTTGGTGAATAAGAGGTATTGTAGTTGCTGCAATTCTCTAACGTTTTTAGAAAGATGGGAGATATATTTCCTGGCTTGGAAATGATTTGATTAGCAAGCCAGAGGTTGCCGGTTCGAATCCCCACTGGTATGTTTCCCAGAATATGTGAAACACCATATCAGGCAGCAGCGATATAGGAAGATGTTGAAAGGCATCATCTCATACTACACTGGAGGAGGCAATGGTAAACTCCTCCTGTTTTCTACCAAAGGCAACCACAGGGCTCTGTGGTCGCCAGGAGTCGACACCAACTCGACAGCACACTTTACCTTACCATTCAGTAAGGTGTTTGATGTCCAAGAACCTCAAGGTTTTCCTCCCAAACTAAACTATCTAGTTTTGTGGCCTCTTAGAACAGCTGCAGAGGTTGACAGTTTTGATTGGCTGCCTCTCATCCAATAAGGCACCTAAGAAAGATGACAAAGGAAGCAGCAAAGACTTTTAAAGATATAGTTACCTGGTGGATGCCTGATATCTGGAAATATTTTGATAGCATAGATTCCACTGGCAATATTTCAAACAGGTAGAAAGCAAGTATTATTGTTTCAATGTATAAGAAGGGTGATGAAAACCTTCAACCCATCGGTTGTTGGATGTAGAGATTAAATTAAAGAGCAAATATTTTCTTTCAATGCAGGAGACTTGGGTTTCCAGGGCTGGGTAGTCTACCTTAAGCAGTGTTTTGTTCCCTCTCAGCTCATTAACAAGAACATTTTAAGTAATAAAGCCCATTGTTTACAGCATGTGTCAATCTAAAAGCAGATCTTCACACATTTGTCAGTGAACTATTTTGGGCAAAAAATGCTACAATCCTAGTTACAAGAAGTTATTATATCAATAGAACAATTCTAGTTAGAACAAGTTTGTTCAAGGGCACATCCATTTCTGGAAGTTGTATGGAAGAAAGCAGATTCTGACCATTCTGGGAATCTTTTGGAGAAGCAGCTTCATCCCCATGCCCTACATCCTGATATGTTTTGTGGCCCATAAGGAGTAGAGCTGGAAAAGGTGCAGAAGAGGGCAACCAAGATGATCATGGGCCTCGAGCACCTTCCTTATGAGGCAAGGCTACATCATCTGGGGCATTTTAGTTAGGAAAAGAGGCGATTACGGGGAGACATGATAGAGGTATATAAAATTATGCATGGAGTAGTGAAAGTGGACAGAGAGATCTCTCCCCCCCCCTTACAACACCAGAACCAGGGGTCACCCTCTGAAACTGAAGGCCGGGAATTTTAGGACCGACAAAAGGAAGCACTTTTTCACACAGTGTGTAATTCATCTATGGAATTCTCTGCCATGGGATGTGGTGATGGCCATCAGCTTAGAAGGCTTTAAAAGGGGCTTAGACAAATTCATGGTCTATCAATGGCTACTAGTCTGGTGGATGTGGGCCACCTCCACAAATACCAGGGGGCACACCCTCACCTCTTGTCTGTGGGCTTCTCAGCAGCGTCTGGTGGGCCACTGTGTGAAAGGACCCAACAAGAACCCACCACCATACAAAAACCTGAAGGTTTAATTATGTTAAATCTTGGTGTTTTGTTTTTTTTTAATATGAATTCACATTAAAAAATAATAATTTAAATCTTCAGACTGTTGTATGGTGGTGGGTTCTTGTTGGGTCCTTTCACAACTGGGTTGAACCCACCTAGGTCCTTTTCAGCTTTTTAGGCTTTTGGGGCCACTGTGTGAAACAGGATGCTGGACTGGATAGGCCTTGGACCTAATCCAGAAGGGCTGTTCTTATGGAGGCAGCATTATTCCAAAATAAGGGGCTACCATGTTTCATTAGCATAAAGAACTCTTGAGGATGAGAAGGTGCCAGGTTCAGTCTTTGACAGCATCTCCAGGTAGTGTTGGGAGAGACTCCTGACCAAAACCTTGGAGAGCCATTGCTGGTTAGAGTAGGCAATACTGCACTCGATGGATCAATGGCCTGACTTGGTAAAAGGCAGCTTTCTATGTATCTCTGCACTTGCTAACATTAGGCTGGAAATAAAAGCATCATTTGAATTCCAGCCAAACTGACACTCCTTCCCACAGCTTCCAGTTCTCCTTCCCACTTGCTTCCCCCTCTTGATCCTGAGTCTTTCCCCTTAGTTTCGTTACTCATGCTGTGCTTAGGATCTTCTTGGTCAAATTCAGCAAGGCTCCTCTTCAATTCTTAACCGCGTTCAATTGCTCTTCTGTTCTGTCACAGCACAGCATGGCTCGGGCAAGACTGACATCTTTATTCCAGAGCACAGTCTGCTCTTTCATTTTGTCACTGACTCTGCTATCTTGGCCGCATTCCGCTCGAATCACAGCTCACTCCTCTGTTGGACATTTTAAAATGAACTAATTAAAAAATAAAATTCCACCCAGCATGCAACCGATCTTCAAAACATGTCGCCATGGAATGGAGTAATGGTAGAATAGTATAACTAGGTTTAAGAAAACAATGGGATGGATGCTGGCAAGGTCACCAATGCCAATTCGCGATGCGACGGTTTGACGCTAAAAGCCATGATGCCAAGTTGCCAAGGAGGAGGGCGCCAATATCCGTTCGGGGTTTGCCTCTCCATGGGAGGAGGGCAATGTTCCCTCTAACAGGGATTCCCAAATGTTGTTCACTACAACTCCCATTATCCTCAGCTGCAATGGCCTTTGGCTGGGGATTGTGGGAGTTGTAGTCAACAACATCTGGAAATCCCTGTTACAGGGAAACACTGGGCTCTCTTGGGCTCGTAACTCTGATATCTAAAGTTGACTCCTCTAAAGCCTTCCTCAACGGCGGTAAAACCAATCACGGTTTGGGTTTAACAGCTTTGGAGCCAAGGGACAGGGGCCTTGCCACTAGGGTTGCCAACATTTCATTGCCAGAATGAGGGACACAAGTTTGTGGGGATGGGCTGGGAGGTGTAGGCAGTGGTAATCAAGAGCCTGAGTATCATCAATTATGTAATTGAATTATATGCTATTGAATAAATGAGGGACAAATGCTGTCCCTATAGGGACCAATGTTTCATCCCTGAAATGAGGGACTTCCTGCATAATGAGGGACAGTTGGCAACCCTACTTGCCACTTGGGGTGTGCACGGAACCGGCTGGCCCTGTTCCAAATTTTCTTTTTTTAAATTGCCAACTGGTTGGGGGGTTTGGTCCCAGTCCGGACGGAACCGGGATGGTGGTGTTTCGGCTTGACCTAGAACCATCGAACCCCTGAACCAGTTCGCACATCCCTACTTGCCACTGGCGCAGGCAACAATTTGGGAGCAGAGCCACAGGCTCAGCCTGCAGCATATCTGCTCTCCCCTCTTGGCAGTTTTTTAAAATTGCCTGTCTCAGCCAGAAAGCAAGCGTGCATGCCCCTCCCACCATGCTGCAGCCCTGCCTGCCAGAACAAAGTGACTAAGGTGGTGGGCGGGAGTGCGGCAACTTGAGCCCAATTTAGCAGCTCGCAGTGCCAAGCAGAGGGTGTATTGTCAGGGACTGGGATGCTTCAAACAGAGCTGGGTGGGTTCAACAGCTAGCAAGCTGCCAGGATAAGGAGATGGCTGGGACGTGCAAGACTACAGTGGGGCGGAGAGGGCAGTGCGCCCAACCGTGCCATTCTGGCTGAGCATGACCAAGTACCCCAAAGGTCTAACTGCACTTGCTTGGAGGCTAGTGCATGCAACATCAGCTTAAATCTGTGCAGTTTTGCACATTCGGTGAAAGCAGCCCACGTTTTACATCTGGGTTCACTACGCCAGCATGGCGTTCTGGTCAAAGCAGGGCTGCTCAGCTTCGGCCCTCCTGCAGATGTTGGCCGACAACTTCCACAATCCCTGGCTACTTGGCCACTGTGGCTGGGAATTATGGGAGTTAACTGCCCTGGGGGTCTTAGGACAACGGGCGGTATACAACGTTCTCTGTAACAGGGATTCCCAGATGTTGTGGACTACACCTCCCAGCATCCTCAGCTGCAGTGCTCTTTGGCTGGGGATTATGGGAGTTGTAGCAGCGGGGAAGTAACTTGTCTAGGGAGCAAGAGGTTGCCGGTTCAAATCCCCACTGGTATGTTATTCCCAGATTATGGGAAACACCTATATCATGCAGCAGCGATATAGGAAGATGCTGAAAGGCATCATCTCACCCTGCACGGGAGGAGGCAATGGTAAACCCCTCCTGTATTCTACCAAAGGAAAACCACAGGGCTCCGTGGTCGCCAGGAGTCGACAGCGACTCGACAACACAACTACTTTAATCCACATCTGGGAATCCCATTACAGGGAACACTGTAGCCATATATAAACGGGACACAGTTTTCCAAATGAGGTCTGAGTAGGGAGAAGAGAGCTGTGACAGACACCCGATTATTCTTAGTCTCTGTTAAACCATGTTTTCCCACCATCACCCATAATTCTCTATACCACCAACTTTGCTCCTGATATTCATTTCACCAGAAATGCATTTGGGAGGAAAGGGCCTGTGTATACCAGGGGGTTGCATGACTTCGGCTCTCCAGGTGTTCTTGGACTACAGCTCCCATCATCCCCAGCCACAGTGGCCAATAGTCAGGAATCATGGGAGTTTTAGTCCAACATCTGCAGGAGGGCTGAAGTTCTGCAGCCCTGGTGTAGATAACACTGAGCTAGGTGGGCCAATGGACTTCCATAAGCAGCAGGGGTCAGACAAATGTAAGAATCCCTGCAGTCATAGGAACACAGGAAGCTGCCCTATACTGAGTCAGACCATTGGTCTCTCGAGCTCAGTATTGTCTTCACAGACTGGCAGCGGCTTCTCCAAGGTTGCAGGCAGGTCTCTCTCTCAGCCCTATCTTGGAGATGCTGCCAGGAAGGGAACTTGGAACCTTCTGCTCTTCCCAGAGCGGCTCCATCCCGAGTGGAATATCTTACAGTGCTCACACTTCTAGTCTCCCTATCTTTGCACAGCAGGTTAGCTCACTTCTAGCTAGAACATCTCAGATTCACAATTACTGGAGCTTCTTTGTAATTGGGGATCTGCTCCACTTGGCACCGCTTCCATAATGAATGATTAATTATTATTATCATCATCATTACATTTATATCCCGCTCTTCCTCCAAGGATCCCAGAGCAGTGTACTACATACTCAAGTTTCTCTTTCACAACAACCCTGTGAAGTAGGCTAGGCTGAGAGAGAAGTGACTGGCCCAGACTGACCCATAACAGAAGCACATCCGGTGTATCCCAGGGCAACTAAGCCAGATGTGTGAAGATGCGGTTAATCTCCTCATCCTCCCAGGAGATACTTAATGTGGCCTTGTTTAGATGTAACACGCAGCCAGGACTGAATCCTGGCTTCACCCAACATCCTCTAAACCTGGGAGCACGTGTTTCCCCCATCCTTTGGTGCACGAGGGGAGGAAGGAGTCTACTTCCAGCCCTGACAGAACAGGCCATGATCACTTGTTATGTCTGCACAGGGGGATCATGGCTGCTTCAAGACAGAGTTTCAAAATAAGCCAAGATCTGAAATGGGGATCGGATCCCAGGGAGAACGTGCATGCTCAAAGCTAGGGGACATCATGTTCACGCTCTGCATTACGTCTCAGCTGGGCCAATGGCACAATGGCGCATGCATGTGTCATAAAATGTGGTCTGCTTTCAAGCACGTACACTGTGTACCTTATGTTCTCTTCCCAGCGCGAGGATGTCAGAGCTTTCCTTGTAAATCTATGTAACTGTTTGGAATACAAGGAACAAGAAGTAAAGTAAAAAAGTAAATACTGAAAAATCTCACCTCTGATCATATGCAAGTAGATGAAGAAGCAATGACAGGGCACAGGAACATAGGAAGCTGCCATATGCCGAGTCAGACCACTGGTCCATTTGGCTCAGTATTCAAGCCTGCTCAACATTGGCCCTCCTGCAGTTGTTGGCCTACAACCCCCATAATCACTGGCTATTGGCCACTGTGGCTGGGGATTATGGGCGTTGTAGTCCAAAAACAGCTGGGGGGCCTAAGTTGAGCAGGCCTGGCCTACACTGACTGACAGTGGCTTCTCCAAGGTTGCAGGCAGGAATCTCTGTCAGCCCTATCTTGGAGAAGCCAGGGAGGGAACTTGGAACCTTCTGCATGCAGGTGCTCTTCCCAGAGAAGCCCCATCCCCGAAGGGGAATATCTTACAGTGCTCACACATGTAGTCTCCCATTCAAATGCAAACCAGGGTGGGCCCTGCTTAGCAAGGAGGACAATTCATGTTTGCTACCAAGTAACATGGACTCAAAGCTGGGAAAGAGGGAGGGGACCCAACAAGTCATCGATTCCCCTCTGCAAGCTCAGCAAGGAGGCACCTTTAAAAGTGGCAACTCTTCTTTTAGACTGTGAGTCTTTTGGGGACAGGGAACCTTTCCCTCTCTACCTCTCAAATCTCATTCCTTCCGTTATGCAAACTGTGTTGCAAACTTTTTGTTTGTTGAAAAGCTGAGTTATAATAAGTAACGAGAACAACAATCTAATTCTGTGTCTTGAAAAACCAAAAATGTACCAAAAATGTTACACACCCACCGATTTGTCCTTCCTGAACATCTTCATGGGAAGAGATTTCATGGTCTGCCCAGGCAGCCTCAGTCACTGCTGATAAAGGTAAAGTGTGCCGTCGAGTCGGTGCCAACTCCTGGTGCCCACAGAGCCCTGTGGTTGCCTTTGGTAGAAAACAGGAGGGGTTTACCATTGCCTCCTCCAGTGCAGTATGAGATGATGCCTTTCAACATCTTCCTATATCGCTGCTGCCTGATATAGCTGTTTCCCATAGTCTGGGAAACTTACCAGCAGGGATTCGAACCGGCAACCTCTGGCTTGCTAATCAAGTCATTTACCTACTGCGCCATTAGCTGGCTTGTAGTTAATCTGAAATCGACAGCATAAGGTTGCCAGTTCGAATCCCTGCTGGTACTATATTGGGCAGCAGCGATATAGGAAGATGCTGAAAGGCATCACCTCATACTGCGCGTGAGGAGGCAATGGTCAACCCCTCCTGTATTCTACCAAAGAAAACCACAGGGCTCTGTGGTCACCAGGAGTCGAAATCGACTTGATGGCACACTTTACCTTCAGTGCTACATTAGATTGTACAATTCTCAGGACTGGGACCTATCTGTTTGTTATTGCTCTGAAAAGCACCATGCAATCTGTGGTGCCAAACACATAAGTAATACAAATGGGCTTGTGGGGAATATTCCTTTTAAAAGCAAGGTTTGGTGTGGAGTGAGGGAACTGGATTCCAAGCTGGCACATGGAGTAATGAAAATGGCCTAGCCTGCACTGACCTTGCCAAGAATGCAGAAGGATGGAAGGCTAAAGTCAGCTGAAAAACTATGTACTTACAAGTGTGGACCCACAACAAAAGGTTGCAGTATATCCCTGGTGTGCATGTGTTACCTGAGCTTGAGCAGGGTGGAAGTTTTAGGCACCTTTCACCCCTCAGGAGCAAAAAGGGTTGTGTGACTGTTTTGAGGGAATATTCCTCAAGTGGAGAAATTTCCCATTCTTTTTGTTCAAGCCCTCCCTTTGCTTGCTAATGAGTTCCATTAGCTCCACCTCCTAATTATCTGTTAACTGCCTTCTGAGCCT
This sequence comes from Hemicordylus capensis, assembly GCF_027244095.1. Lineage (NCBI taxonomy): Eukaryota > Metazoa > Chordata > Lepidosauria > Squamata > Cordylidae > Hemicordylus > Hemicordylus capensis. The sequence goes on along the minus strand of NC_069664.1, from coordinate 17,186,386 downwards.
GCAAACATTCTGTTCCACTGAGTTTACATTGGGGCAGTTTTCAGGAGGGTTGTTTCCTTAGGGCTTTTTTCTTTAGATTTTTGTGAAACCGACATATCTGAGGGTTACCTCGAATCTGCCAGTCACACAACCCCTTCTGCTTCTGAGGGGGAAAGGTGCCTCATACTTTCCTCTTGCCCGAAGATACACGGGTTATGCACCCATAAGGATGATAACATTTCCAACTCTTTTGGCAATAGATATAAGATAGACTAGAACAGTGGATGAGGTGCATTATCCAAGTCCCTAAAGGAACAATACCGATGCTAAGAGCATGTCTAGAAGTCTTTTCCTTGTTGTTGTGTTGCCAACCTACAATGGAAAGCATACAACATTTGACATTTCAAAGGTGTTTATTTGTTTGCCAGGGTGTTACAAGAGTAACTACTTGAGCTCTCGGAAAATTACTGCAGCCATTAAGTCATCAAGCACTAGAACTGAAAATAAAGTTACATAACCCAGAAATGCGTACACCATTACACATGGCAACACCTGCGACATCCCAATCTTTTAAAAAGGAAATCTGCACAGACTGGGTCCACAGGTCATCTTTATACCTGTAACTCTCCCAAAGTCTAGTTTTAATTAAATAGAACAGAGTTGTACTTCCAGGATCTTGGATTCCAGGGTTGCTAATAACAAGGCTTCTGAGGATGGTTACGAAAACCATCCTTAATCCATTCTTACCCACACTCATGTTTTTCTGCAGGCATCACAAGAAATGACGGAGAAACACACAGTGCCTTCTTTTCCCTCATTGCCTTATGGAAGTCAAACAAACACGCTTACATAGTTCCCATTTCATTTAACTGGAGCTGGTCCAGGAGAACATCCTGGCAGACAATACTCCAAGAACCAACACTACAAACACCCTTGTGCACAAAATCCAGCTCCTTGACGCAAACAAGGCACCACAATCCAGACACAAGAGAGCTGATAAGCTGCAAAGCAGAAGTTGTTCAGTAAAAACGATTACCTGCGCTTTCTTATCCTCTGGGCCAAAATCATCCCAAACTGCTGATGCTCAAACAGAAGAGGAGACAAATCCCAAAGGCAGATATGACATGTACAGAGATGCTGGTAGAAAGGGGGCTTGTGCCACTGAATAGAGGAGGAGATCTGGTCTTGTGGTAGCAAGCATGACTTGTCCCCTTAGCTAAGCAGGGTCCACCCTGTTCGCATATGAATGGGAGACTTGATGTGTGCGCACTGAAAGATATTCCCCTTAGGGGATGGAGAAGAGCATCTAGGTTCCAAGTTCCCTCCCTGGCATTTCCAAGACAGGGCTGAGAGAGATCCTGCCTGCAACCTTGGAGAAGCCGCTGCCAGTCTGGGTAGACAATACTGAGCTAGATAGACCAATAGTCTGACTCAGTATATGGCCACTTCCTGTGTTCTTCCTAATGCCAGTTGCCAGCAGAGAATAAGAGCAGAGAAGGCTTCTTCATGCTAAGCTTGTGGGCTTTCCCCTAGATAGCCACTAGGAAGCGGGATCTTGCAATGATGGGTCTCTGGTCTGATCCAGCAGGGCCCTCATATTCTTGAACCTACTGTACGTAGCTCATTGGTAGAGCATTGGCTTTGCATGCAGAAGCTGCCAGGTTCAATCCCGGACATCTCCAGGTAGGACTGGGAAAGACTGCTGCTTGCAATTTGGGGGAACTGCTGCCAGTCAGTGTTGGAACTACTGAGCTAGATGGACTAATGGCCTGACTCAGTATAAGACAGCTCCTTATGATCCTATATACACAGATCTCCAGGGTTTCTCAGCATGGTTTCCCCTGCCTGCCTCTCTGTGCCAGTTCCGATGCTAATGTATACATCTTGCACAGATACATAAAGCCCTGTCCCTCTGTATCAAAGCATATTCACAGAGACAGGCACCCACACAAGCTCCATGCCAACCTTGCATCAGGCACACCAGGTGGTATCTACGACTTGCCCAATATGGCTTTGCAGGAGGCAGACATCAGATCTTTTCCCACACTCCTGGGAGAGTGCTTCCCCAGGGAGGGAACCTGGAACCTTCTGCATGTAAATGCTTTTTCCAGAGCAGCCCCATCCCCTAAGAGGAATATCTTACAGTGCTCACACATGTAGCCTCCCATTCAAATGCAAACCAGGGCAGACCTTGCTTAGCAAAGGAGACAAGTCATGCTTCCTACCAGAAGACCAGCTGCCGTACAATTGTTGTTGTCCTATAAACAGGATGTCTGGAAGGGCTCATCTCTGTCCATCATTTCAGGTGAGAAATATATTCAGTGCCCATCGTGTGTACTAAGGATGAGCTCCGTTTGAGGTGCAACCCATAATGCAACACAGCCACGGACATGTCATCCACACGTTGTAGGAGATTGTCCCATAAAGGTCTCTGCACTGCATTGCGAGTTCAGGGCAAAGGCACCGACCTCGTGTCAGACTCCAGGGGACGAGCTGGGCTCCTGACCCTTCTTGAACTCCAGAATGACTGGGTAGGCACAGAAAAGGACAGCCTCGGGACAGCCAAGGGAGGAGGTTCGTTTTGTCACCTGAGTCGCCCTCTTCCTGGCTTGCTGTATTGAGCCAGTTCCCTCTCCTGGGGGACTCCCGACTCCTACACTCACAAGCAGCAACCCCTCATCAGCTGCCTTGTCTTTAAATGCCCCAGTGCAGAAATGACAGGGCTTCAAGCCTACCTCCAGCCCCGCCCCCCTTCCTGACCTCACTTCCTGTTTCCTGCCCCACCCAACCTAGCTATCTCCCTGTAGCTCTCCCTATCTTGCCCTCCCAACCCCATTGGGACCCGACCAGCCCGGACCCTTCTCATCACAGGATGGATGCCACGCCCTCCTCTGGAATCCACAGGGCCTTGCAGGCAACCAGGTAACATGGCATCCCAACACCTTTCACACTGGAGCCTTAAGCACGCTTAATTTGAAAGCGAACCCACTTGAAAGAGCCGAGGAGCAGGTGCAAATATTTGCTTCAAGTAGCAGAGTGCCTGTTCTGTCATCACACAGGTGAGTGCCTGTGTGATGGGACCCTTTCTGCCAGCACTCAGATGCTACGCCACATAAGAAAACACTCTGCACGTTACCAGAAATGGCTAGCATGTGTGTGCACTGTCGGAGGACAGAAGCATAAGGGGGGAAGAAACCATAAGGAAGCCCACTGACCTTCATATATTCCGGCATGTGTTTTCAGTCCACCTTTGTTCCCAAGTTACTTACTGTTGACATATTACTGCTAACATGTGTTAGTACCTCTGACATATTCCAGAGGGGCAGCCACATCCGTTTGTCTTACAAAGACCCCTGCTAACTTGGCAAAGAGGCACCTTTTAACGTGGTGATTCTCTTTATTTAGCAGGGGGAGAGTAACTGGCCCTATCCACCCCCAGCACAGTACCTCCAGTGACTGTTGCTGGTGTCCATCTTGTGTTTCTTTTTACATTGTGAGCCCTTTGGGGACAGGGAGCCATCTTATTTATTTGTTATTTCTCCGTATAAACCGCCCTGAGCCATTTTTGGAAGGGCGGTACAGAAATCGAATAAATAAATAACAACCAACCAACCAAGGGTCAAAACTACTCATTACATCAAGGCCAGTAGGAGGATTGATGAGTTTGGATTTTTAAGGCACACACTAAGAAGTGGACCACTGGTGCATCTGAGCTCAGTATTTTCTACACTGACCGGCAACAGGTCTCCGAGGTTTCAGGCAGGAGTCTTTCCCAGCCATACCTGGAGATGCTGCCAGGGAGTGAACCTGGGACCTTCTGCATGCAAAGGAGATGCTCTCCTGCTGAGCTACAGCTACATCCCTAAATTTCTACTCAGTAAATATCAGCCACAGTTGATATTTACTGCACCCTCCCTCAGGGTTCTGAAAAAACAGCTTAAAACCCATTTGTTCAGAGAGGCTTTTAAATGTCTATCTGCAGCTGCTATCTATGAAAGGAAAGGTTGTGCCGTTGGGTCGGTGTCTACTCCTGGCGCCCACAGAGCCCTGTGGTTGTCTTTGGTAGAATACAGGAGGGGTTTACCATTGCCTCCTCCTGCACAGTATGAGATGATGCCTTTCAGCATCTTCCATATTGCTGCTGCCCGAAATAGGAGTTCCCCATATTCTGGGAAACACACCAGCGGGGATTCGAACCAACAGCCTCCTGCTCTCTAAGCAGGTTGCTTCCCCACTGCACCATTAGGTAGCGCAGCTCCTATCTGGTGGGTTTTAAGTTTTAACTTGCTGATCTGTTCCTTTTAAATTCGGTTTTAATCTGGATCTTGTTACCATTCATTTTGATCCATTTACTAATTCTATCTTGTTTTTATCCATTTTAATTTGTGAGCTGCCCTGAGCAGTAGTACACTGGAAGTGTGGGGCACAAATATTTTAAATAAACAGATGATGGCAAAAGGTTAAAGCCCCCCACCCCCCACATGCTGTGGTCCGGATCCAGATCGCACTCCACCCCCACATCAGCTATTTACTAAGTGTGTGTGGTGGAGGAGTAGTGAAACACTACTAATGGGTTTCACATAATGTGTATGTTGACCCAAAGAGTCCTATCACACTTGAAAGACTAACATACTCTGTGTGTGTGTTGTGGCATAAGCTTTCAAGGACCATTCCATCAGATGCATCTGTGGACGATTCTAGTCCACAAAAGCTTTTGCCACAATACATTTTCAAGCTGCTTCCACCCAGACTGCTGTTTTCACACACGGGAGAGCTTGGCATAGAGGTGCCCTCGGCCAGTGGGGTCATCTCTTCAATGGGTCTCCCTATTGTTTCCTTCCCCCCTTACGCCTCTATCCCCCAGCACACATGCGAGTCATCTGTGTGGCGTCGCATCTGAGTGCTGGTGGCAGAAAGGGTCTCATCACTCACGCACACACCTGAGCGCGCGGTGTGCGCCCCTGGATGGCCATGAGTCATGCGATCCACAGCTGGGCATGGCGGCGGGGTGCGGGGGCTCGGTTCTGCGCAGAGGCGCTGCGTTCCACAAGTCCTCCTGTGCAGCCTGCCTGCCTGGGTCCAGCCGAGCGACTGCTCTTGAGAAGCCGGGGACCCTCCTCGGCCAGCCAGGAAAGCGACACAGCATGTAAAAGCATGCTGGGCACGCACGGCCAGAGTTTGCTTTGCGTGGGCAGGGATGCAGCCTGCCTGCTACTGCCACCAATCGAGGCGCGCGCGGCATCATCAATAGCAAATCCGGACCTGCGACGCGCACCGTGTGCACGGCGGAGACTGTGCCCGGTGGAGGACGCCGCGCCGCCGTCCCTTTGGCCGGCGGGGGTCTCTCTTACGTGACATGCGCTACTTTGGCAAGGAAGGCGCTGGGCGCGCTGGGGCTGGAGAGGAGACGCGCTCCCAGCCTCTGCTCCAGCCTCTCCCCGCCAGCCCTCTTCGGTGGCTTGGTGCCCCTCGCCGGCGCTGCTGCCCTTACCTGCCGCCAGCTCCGCCTCCTTTGCTCTGCGGATCCAGCCAGGCGCGACTCCCCCGGAGCGCAAATCCCAGACGATCCCCGCCGCCGCCGCCTCTTCCTGCTAGTCCGGCCGGGACTGCTTCAGCGCCGCCGCGACGCGAGTGGCATGGAATTGCGGGGAGTGGGGGGAGAGAAGAACAGGGAGGCGCCCTGCTTTGCATACGCGGTGCTAATTGGTTGCTTAGCAGAGGGCGGGGAGGGGGCCGCGCTTCGGGCGCCCCCCTCCCCCGGCAGTTGCCAGCCATAGTGGAGAAAGGCGGGTGGGGGGTGCGGTGAGAGGTGGGACAAAGCCAAGGTATGTGATAATGGGCGTCCCCGAGCCCCGGCACGTGCCGCCTGCCCTCGCCCCCGCCCCCGCCCCGGAGGGAGAAGCGCGTATTTGGGATAGCAACGGGGGGGGGGGACGGAGGGGTTGCAGAAGGGGGAGGCTGGCTGTGCCTCCCCCTTCCTTCAAATCAGGCCTTGCAAGTGGCAAGCCCCCGCCCCCCGCCCAAATCTCCCCGATCGTCCTTACAGAGAAGGGGGAATTGAGAAGAGAGAGACTGCGGGTAGAGGCGAGGAGTCTTCTAGCAGTTAAGAGGAATGTACTCCAAGGCTTTTCAACTGCCCCCTCCCCCCAGGTGTTGTTGGACTACAACTCCCATCATCCCCAGCCACAATGGACCCCAGTTTGAGAACCCCCGATTGACCCAAAACAGCGGCACATTCCGAAGGCTCAGTGCCGCTCATTGGTGTTGGGTTGGGTTTTTAAATAAATCGGTGGTGCCTGGACCGAACCTCCCATCATGTTAAATACATATGTTAAATAAAATAAATAAATGTCCAGTTGCAGCATGCCAGTGAATACCAGTTGTCCAGAAGCAGCCACGTCTGACGCAGTGACACTACAAAATGTGGCAAATGTCCAAGATGGTATAGACTTTCTATAGGCACTGTCAGTGGATAAGGAAGCATCTTTCAAGTGGGGAGTCTCTTATGTTTAGCAGTCGGAGAGCAATTGTCCCTGTTTGGCCCATCATAGGATCTCTCCAGTGGCTGTTGGAGATGTTGCATTTGTGGGTTTGTTTGTTTTTTTAAAAGATGAGCTCTTTTCTGTTTCCATCTTCTATTTCCTTTTGCTACATAAAGTGCTCCAATTCTTTGTTATTGAAAAGCAGTATACAAATATTTTTAATAACAATATAGCATGGATAGGGGTTTTGCCTTTGTGCTCCACTTGTGGTTTCCCCAGAGGCATAGGAACACAGGAAGCCACCATATACCGAGTCAGAACACAGGTCCATCTAGCTCAGTATTGTCTTCACAGACTGGCAGCGGCTTCTCCAAGGTTGCAGGCAGGAGTCTCTCTCAGCCCTATCTTGGAGATGCTGCCGGGGAAAGAACTTGGAACCTTCTGCATGCAAGCAGGCAGATGCTTTTCCCAGAGCGGCCCCATCCCCTCAGGGGAATATCTGACAGTACTCCCATTCAAATGCAAACCAAAGTGGATCCTGCTTAGCAAAGGGGACCATTCATGCTTGCTACCACAACACCAGCTCTCCTCCCAGCCAGGCATCTGGTGGACCACTGAGGAAAGCAGCACAGTGCTCGACTAGATGGAGCTTCAGTCTGAACAAAAAGGGTTCTTTTATCCTTTATCCGAGCTCATAATTTGATCCCTGGAGCTGTTGCTAATGCTAGGGCTCAACCTTAGTACATGTGTGATTTTCTGCTCTTCCTGTAATTCTCTGGATTAGAGCAAAATTGTTTCTTGATGCATTCAAAAAGGTGGAATACTTTTCGTGGAGAATTGCTACTTACTAGGCGAGTTCGTTTTGTTGGCAGATCATGCATTTTTGCTATCCATGCATTGGATGAGATACTGCTCCGGTGTTAAGAAATACCACCATCTTTTTGAGGAAAATTTCAACAGGAATACTTAGCACAAGTAACATGATCTTTATCTTGGATTAAGGCTGCTTTTCAAATGACTAAAGGTCAATTTTTACACCTCCAGTTGCAAAAACACTTAACTTTGTCCTGAGCATAGTCTAAGGGTACATGATGCAGCCACTTTGCAGAAGCTAAGCAGGTCTTTGGGTGGTCAGTGCCTGGTTGGGAGACCCCCATATGCCACCTTTTGGAGGTGGGGCCATAGCCATAGCTCAGTGCTTGAGCATCTGCTCTGCATGCAGAAGGTCCCAGGTTCGATTCCTGACAGCATTTCCACATACGATTGGAAAAGAGCCATCTGAAACTCTGGAGAGTGGCTGCCAGTCAGGGCAGACAATGCTGAGCTAGATGGACCAGTGGTCTGACTCAGTATACAGCAGCAGCTTCTTATGTTCCTGTATCTATTTTTAACAAAAAACGAATGAGAAGGATTTGGGGTGGGGGTGGGGGAGTTGTACATGTGAAGTAACCACCCAGCAGAACCTCTGAGCATGTGCAGAATGCCCTTCTTTCTTTTCTCGGCTCCCATAATCTTCAACTCCCATAATCCCCAGCCCCAGTGGCCTTTGGTTGGGGATTATGGGAGTTGAAGTCCAAGAACATCTGGGGACCCAACGGTGAGAATCCCTGGTCTACACTGACTGGCAGCAGCACCTCCAAGGTTGCAGGCAGGGGTCTCTCTCAGCCCTCTCTGGCGATGCCAGGGAGGGAAGTTGGAGCCTAGATGCTCTTCCCAGAGCGCCTCCATCCCCTGTGCTCCCACAATGTAGTCTCCCATTCAAATGCAACCAGGGTGGACCCTGCTTCGCAAAGGGGACAGTCCATGCTTGCTTCCACAAGACCAGCTGGTGGGACTCACTTCTGAGTAAGCGTGCACAGACCAGGCTGGAAATGATGCTTCCCCCACCAAGGCCGTCTTTGTTCTAAAACCGCCGCCTGTCTCTTGCAAGTCTTTCTGAAAACCATCCAGGAGTATTTGCCAAAATTTCAAGCGTAGCAGTTTCAGTTTCCAGTGCAGCAAATCACAAATAACCAGGCAGTCTCCACCTTAGGACTGGATGCTTTTTAGGAGAGAATTTTCCAAGTGCCTTTATTGCCACACACACCCTGCTAGACATAAATGTGAGCAGGAGGTGGGGACGATTCTGCATGGGGGGTGGGAGAGAAACAGACTGTCTTGCGTACTAATTCCAGGATCTGTCTGGACATGCACCAAAAGACAGTGCAAAAGTCAAAGACATTCCACTGGTACAACTTGTCGTAACCACTGAAAGTCCTACAGATAGTGCCGTATTCTGCAGGCAGACCCAAAAGATGCTGGCAAACGTTTGCAATTGTGCTGTTAGGCCTCCCCAGTAACCTCCAGTACTTAGTGCCTCCAGTAACACCCGTCAGCTAAGCCAACTGATGTAGGACCAGTTTTCCTCAAACAGGGATTCCCAGATGTTGTTGACTACAACTCCCAGAATCCCCGGCTGCAATGGCTTCTGCTTGGGGATTCTGGGAGTTGTAGTCAACAACATCTGGGAATCCCTGTTTGAGGGAACCCTGCTTAGGACCAGGTCACTGTTCACCTAAGCAGAAGAGGCCACCAATTGCGGAAGGAGGGAAGCTTTTCAGAATCTGCCTCTTCAGGGAACAAGCCCAGAACACAATTCCCTCTGCAATCTGTTTTGGGTGGCATTCTCGGAAAAAGTTAAGAAATAATACATTCTGCTGATTCTCTTGTTGGCATAGTGGTCCCAACAGATAGGAGATCCAAACTAGGCAAAATGCTATATTGGGCCAGCTCAGGTTGATAAAGAAGCATGCAAGCTTTTGAGTTTCACAGAATTCTTCCCCAGCCTGATAAGGAGTTCTGTGACATCTCCTTCTTCGAAAGGTCTGAGGGAGAAGGTATACAGCCCCTTGCTTCTATTGCAGAACTGATCTTATAAATCAGGATCTCCTTTCCCATTTTAAATCGAAATCCAGCATCTGTGATTGAATCTCACCTCTCGTCCTGTTTTCTTCTCGTGCACATTTGTCAAAGTAGGAAACTAGACAAGCAGACAGAGGACTGCCTGGAATCTTTCTCCCTGCTAGGCTTGCTTTCAGTGGAGCATTTAAAAATGGCACTTCCACCCACCTACCCTATCAGAACTTTCTCACCAGAATCTGCACCATGCATAGAACAGGCTATAATAAAACCACACAAATAGCCTAGGGCTTGGGAGCCCTGGAGCCTAGACGTTTAACCATGGCGCCTAGACTAGGATATTCAGAGTCAGAGTTCTTTAATAGCCATATTTTTTCCAAGGCAGCCCTCTTTCTGCTCTAAGGATGTTACTTGATTAATTAAAATGTGAAAGCCTGGTGGGAGAAACGTGTGTGTGTATGTGTGTGTGTGTGTATAGAAATGGGGTTTTTCCCCCCAGGGGAAAAACCACCACCCCCTTTCCATTTTCCCCCCAGGATTCATTCATTCATTCATTCATTCATTCATTCATTTTCTATATCGCCCTTCCAAAAATGGCTCAGAGTGGTTTACACATAGAAATAACAAACAAATAAGATGGATCCTTGTCCCCAAAGGGCTCACAATCTAAAAAGAAACATAAGACAGACACCAGCAGCAGTCACTGGAGGTCCTCTGCTGGGGGTGGATAGGGCCAGTAATAGACTTCACATCTATATCTGTCACTAAGTCTGGTCATTTTGTTTAGTGTCCAGTGTATGGCTCCTAAATTTTTGGGCTTGCTCCTAAACCCTAAATCTAAATCTGTCAAGGCCTGAACTAGTCAGGTTCACCTTCAGTGCCTCTTTGCCTGTGCTTCCTCCATGCCTCTTTCCCTTGAGATAAATCAGTCTTCCAGTTCATCACTGATGTGCAAGTTAGAGCTCTTCTCTGGCTGTTTTATATTACCTCTCCTCATTCTAAAAAACACACCTGCAGGGTACGGCAATTCTGGGTTGTTCTGGCTACGCTGAGTTCCTTTGGCTGGCTTGTTCCACAGAGTCATCTTCGCTGATCATCAGGCCTGCCTCATCAAACTACTTTGCAAATGGAAATATCCCCTGCAAGACCGCCGGGAGACATCAAGAAGTCCATTAGAAAAGCTGTAAACGGAGCTACAGGCTCTGAATAAGCCGGGAAGAACAGGAGTTGAAATGAGAGGCTTAATGAGCTCGGCTTAATTAGCTCCCCTATAAAATGGCTTCGTTATGGCCCATGAAGCCCCATGCAAAAGAATGAATAGCGGCTGCTCAGTGCTGCAGAAATCAGAAGAAGACCTAGAAGAGGTTTTCATGTGCCTACATTTATTGATGACAATATCGTCCCCTTGCTTGTGAGCCCCAAATAAAACACACTTCAAAAGGTTTGGCTCCAATACAGTACATTGGATGGCAGGTAGGTGTGTGTGTGTGTGTGTGTGCGTGAGAGAGAGAGAGAGAGAGAGAGAGAGAGAGAGAGAGAGAGAGAGAGAGAGAGAGAGAGAGAGAGGAAATCACCAGGATCCAAGCAAGCAAATAATTTATTATTATGTCCAATGACCAGTCAACATACACACCAAAATACAAATCAGCATAGAACAAAACTGAAATCAAATCAAACTAAATAACAAAGCATCAAGGGATACAAAAATCTCAGTTACAGTTAATCAATTGTTCCCGCACAGGCTGCTGCACAGCATCTTGCTGTCCCTGCTGTTACAACTGCATGTTGATCTGCCAAGAGATAGGAGATGTAATACTCTTCTGATCGACCTGGCCTATTTTAAAAGAATGGTTCAATCCAGATAGTATGAATGTCCCTACAGGATGCACAGTGTGAGAGAATGTGTAGGACGGACTCATTATCACCCAGACCACATGGACATAACCGGTTCCTAAGCAGTATCCCCTTAAACTGGCCATCCAAAACAGCAGAAGGAGGATCTAAGCGAGCAAGTCTCCAAGCAGAGAACCTCGTTTTGAAAAGGAACAGCCTTAGTCAACCATTTGAACATCAGGAGCAAAGGAAGACACAGAAGTCTCGGGGCAGTCCTTCCATGAGGCATAGAGAGGTAGTTGACTCAAGTGGTGGATTCTTAGAGCACTGGTGGGGCACTGGCAAAGATGTCCCTGCTCCCCCACCACCTCACCTGCCTCCCTCTGCTGCCTCAGGCCATTAGAGCTCCTCCTCCTCGCTGCCAGCATTACTGCTCAACTCCTCAGCCTCAACCTCCTCCTCCTCCCTTGTGCCCCACTGGGCTGGTTATAAAAAGGGGGAGGAAACAAAAGAGGAAGTGAGCAAAGGACAGTAGAGTTCTGGAGATGCTTTGCAGGGTGTCTCCCGTACTCTGTGGAAAGGGGAGTCGATGTTCAGTTACTGCTGCCGCAGCTTGGAAAGAAGAATAAGAAGAGGAGGATGAGGGTTGCCAGCATTTGGTACCCTGTGTAAGGTGCACAGAGGAAGTGAGCCACTACTGTGTACTCTACATGGTGGAAGACCTCAGAGCACGGACGCTGATCTTACAGCAGAATCCAGGGAAAGCAGAGGATGCTGGAGCAGATCCTGGATCTACCCCAACGAGGCAGGCTCACTGTGTCCCCGAAGGGTAGGGTTGCCCTATTCTGGCTTTCCAAATCTGGGTGCCTAATTTGCATAGTATGTAAATTGGCTGGAAAATCATTTCTGAGCACAATAGGGACTGCACGTTTTGCTCCATAACTCTGCTTCTACAAAGACTAGAGCCTAGCTTTTTTTTTAAAAAAAATGAAAGCTGAAATCCGGGCGAATCCAGGTGGGCTAAGCCATCTGGGTGAGATGTCTAAAATCCGGGTGAAACCCAGAATTCCGAGGGCAGGGCTCTCCTTGGAGAGCCCTGGCGGGGGGCGAGGCCCGGGGGAAATCAGCCAGTGCGGGGCCCCCTTCCAGTTAATTCTAACGGGGGTTAAAAGAGATGGTCGCTCTGCTTGCCCTGCCCTAAGGACAGCCCTGTGTGTGTGTGTGGGGGGGGGGGTGCATGGCAACTCTGGCCACCAAAGGGGACCTCAGCAGCAGCAGCTTGCTGCATCTCTTGCCTCCCCCTCTGCAGTGACCAGGTGCCTCGCAGATCCGTCTTCTCCCCAGGAGTGCATTTCGTTCCACTTCTGCAGAACCCTGAGATTATTTTGTCTCCTCTGAAATAGCTCATCAGAGCTCCTAATTGCCGCCACCCACACATGTCACGGCGCGCCTGCGAGAGGCTGCGAAATGGTGTGGGGGGGGGGGAACGGCCTCTTGTCAGGCTGTCAGCTCAGCCCGGCCTGCCTGCCTGCCTGCCTGGCTCCTCTCACGAAGCCCTCCAGCTCCTGCTGTTGCACAGCTGGCCCGGAACAGCCTCGCCCAGTGCTCTGCTCGCTGGAGCGGGAGGAAAGTTGCCAGAGACAGGAGCAGCTCCCTGCCGCCGCCCCCATCCACCACATCAGTTCACAGAATTATAGTTTGGAAAAGATCAAAATGCGATCTCGTCCAGTGGTCCTTCAGCATCGCTTTATTTTAATCTGATTTCCAGACGTGTTAATCTCTACAGCTCAGTACTCTCCACACAGACTGGCAGAGGCTTCTCCAAGGTTGCAGGCAGGAATCTCTCAACCCTATCGTGGAGATGCTGCCAGGGAGGGAACTTGGAACCTAGATGCTCTTCCCAGAGTGGCCCCATCTCCTAAGGGGGAGATCTTCCAGTGCTCACATTTCTAGTCTCCCATTCATATGCAATCGGGGCAGACCCTACTTAGCTAAGGGGACAAGTCATGCTTGCTGCCACCAGACCAGCTCGGCACCGACTCGACGCCACACTTTACTTTACCTCTGCCCAAGAGGCTTGCCTATGTGGCCAGAGCAATTTCTCGGTTGCTGTTGTTGTTTTCAAAACAGAGAGGTCTGATCAAGCACCACCCTGGGAAAAGCCACAGCAGGGGAGCCAACACACTCTGCTGTCCTTCTGTATTTGAGGAACTGGATCTGCTGCCATGGAATCTAGTTCCAGCCATGGATGTGATCCTCCTCCCTTCAAGTTTAGTGCTCCTATTGGCTGTACAGCCAGCCCCCCCCCCCCCCGATGCATCCAATGCTCTGGAAAGGACCCTCATGCAAATATGGCTCTGCTGTGGAGGGTGCCCCTTGCTAGGAATCGTGGGCCCCGCTGTTCCCCCCATCATTTGCAATGGGCTGGCTTTCCTGCAGGATTCTTCCATGCACAGCTTCGCACCAAGTGCTTCTGCTTCATTGGCCAGCAGCAGCCCTGAGTCCCTCTGCATAATTCAGCCGAGTTGCTACAGCATTTGTCTAAATAATTCATCTTTGGGAACTGGAGGCGCTTTTAATTGCAGCCCGAGTGGGGCTTCCTCAGTCTCCAGTGTTGCAGTTTTGTGGGTCATGGGGGGCGGAGGACATCCCACCACCGCCACTCGCTTTCAGGCCCCACCACTGAAGAAGAGGAGGAGCAGCTCTTGGGAGGAGAGCTGGTCTTGTGGTTGCAAGCATGACTTGTCCACTTTGCTAAGCAGGGTCTGCCCTGGTTTGCATTTGAGTGGGAGCACTGTAAGATAGTCCCCTTAGGGGATGGAGCTGCTTTGGGAAGAGCACCTGCATGCTTGCATGCATGCATGCATGAGGTTCCAAGTTCCTTCCCTGGTAGCATCTCCAAGATATGACTGAGAGAGACGTCTGCCTAAAACCTTGGAGAAGCCGCTGCCAGTCCGTGTAGACAGTACTGAGCGAGATGGAGCTATGGTCTGGCTCAGTAGAAGGCAGCTTCTTATGTTCGCAACAGGGAGAAAAGAAGGCAGCGTATGGTTTGCTGTGACGGATTTGCCCTGTCTCTTCCTGTCCTGCTCCTTTGCGATGGGCACAGGAAACAATACACTCATCTATTCACAGGCTCAGACCAGCAGAGTGGCCCAAGTTATTGTGGTGCCTGCAGCCAGGTGCCAAATCCTGCCTTCCCTCATGCCCCGAGCAGGGCTGGTCCCCTTTCCGAACCAACCCTTGCAAGTTTTGAAAGTGGTCACGGAGCCAGGAGGAGGGAAGTTTGCTAGCAGCCTCCTCTTCTCTCTCTGCACAGCTTCTTGCAAACTTTGCAAGGAGTGGCGCTCCTCAAGAGCGTCAGATCTGCTCCAATGGTGACCCCTGCGCGGGCATCATGCCAGCCTAATCTGCCCCCTGAGGCAACTGCCTTGTATTGCTTCATGAAAGAGCCTCCCTACAGACCACTTTCCTTAGAATTGCTTTCTTGAGTCAGTTCAATCAGAGCTGTTAGAACCGACATCCCAGGGTGAAAGAACGTTCTTGATTCTTGTACAGAACCACTGAACGGATAGGGCGGTATTGAAATGTGGCCAATAATAAATAAATAAATAGAGTGGGCAGTGCACCAGCTCAAATCTCTGCTCAGGACCAAAACCATTGTGATGTCAAAGCATGACCAGCCCAAGACCAGTTTGTGCCTGAAGTGAGGTTCCAAATGCAGATGTCCCTGCACCCTGCAATGATTTGGGGTGCAATATAGGAAGGAAGAATATAGGAAGCTGTGTCGTGCTGAGTCCATCTAGCCCCGTATTGCCTACACAGACTGGCAGCAGCTTCTCCAAGGTTGCAGGCAGGAGTCTCTCCCGACCCTATCTGGAGATGCCAGGAAAGAAACTTGGAACCTTCTGCATCCATGCAAGCAGAAGATGCTTTCCGCAGAACAGCCCCATACCCCAAGGGGAATATCTTACAGTGCTCACACATGTAGCCTCCCACTCAAATGTAAAACCAAGGCAGAACCTACTTAGCAAAAACAATTTATGCTTGCTTCTGGAAGACCAGCTCTCCTCCTAACTTCTGCTAGCCAGCAACTCATGGAGAGCGACTGCTTCTCCTCTACCTCTTGCTCCTGCGGCCCTCTTCCCATGCTCATGGGCCACCAGTTGCATTCATCCACATCTCCTCTCCCACCCCTTTCCTCTCTTCCTTTCTGAATCCAGGGAGCACATGGATGGGTGTGGGGGAGATGGATAACAGAGGTGGATTTCATTACCGCCCCCAAGCAATCTGCCACCTGAGGGCACTGGCTCAGGATGCCTCATGGACAGGCTGGCCCTGCATGGAAGAATCAGTGTCAGATTCTCCAATACATTCCTTTCAGTTAAAACAGCTGCAGGGATTTTAATCAGTAGTGCTGGGGAAGGCAGTATCTAACCCCTTCCCACTCATGTCACGTTCTGATCAGAACTGCTTCCCAAAGCTGCAATTACCTCCACAGTGGTGGTGGGAGATTACAGAGACATGATTAAAAGAAATACGGTAATGAGTGCAGGGGCATGGATACAGGCTAGTGATGGCTTTGTTAGGCTGGTACATCAGGAGGCCAGCTGATGAGCCGTAATGTGAGCTAATGGTCGAGGGGTCACTCTGGTGCATTGGGAGTGGGGAAGCCATCAGAGCATGACTCACCCTCACCTCCTGTGTGTGTGTGTGTGTATCTGAGAGAACAAAGGAACTCAGAGTAGAACAGATTTTGGGAGAGGCTGAATGGAGAAGCTGGGGGACACAGATTTAGGAATACAGGAAGCTGCCTTCTACTGAGTCAGATCATTGGTCCATCTAGCTCAATATTGTCTACTACACCAGGGATTCTCAGTGTTAGGTCCCCAAATGTTATTGGACTCTCATAACTCCCAACCAAAGGCCACTGGGGCTGGGGATTAAGGGAGCTGAAATCCAATGACATCTGGGAACCCAATGTTGAGAATCCCTGGTCTACACCAGGCCTGTTCAGTGTTGCACCCCCACCTGCTGTTTTTGGACTACAACTCCCAGAATCCCTGCCAGTGGCCAGTCGCCAGGGATTATGGGAATTGTAGGCCAACATCTGCAGGAGGGCCGAAGCTGAGCAGCCCTGGGCAGCCCAGACTGGCAGCGGCTTCTCCAAGACTGGCAGCAGGCAGGAGTCTTTCTCTCAGCCCTTATCTTAGAGATGCCAGGGAGGGAACTTGAAACCTTCTGCATGCAAGCAGGCAGGCACTCTTCTAGAAAGGCTCCTTGAGGATCAGCAGGCAGTGCTTTCGCTAGTCCTCTGGCTACTAATATATTTGGATACAGAGCCCAGGGATTCATTGTGGTTGCATAGTCTTGCTCAGCAACCGGATTAAGCAAGCATGAATGAGAAGGAAACAGTGCAGCCATGTGGCCTGTTGTGGGACAGCACTTGGACAGCTGCAGACTAAAGACCCTTCGCTCCCTCCCCTTTTATTTTCAGAAGTGACCCACTTTAGCAGAGCTTCTAAATCCAGCATCTAGGACTGTGGAAATCCTGCTCGCCAGTTAAAAATGATACAGGCTTCCAACTGTTCAACTTAACCAAAGATTCCCCTCATCCAAAGGGAGGGATGGAACCAGGGATACCCTTACAGCACCTGTGCAAGTTCATTTCTAGTGCTGCATGTTCAGCCACCAGAAGAACACCTCCCCTATATCTAGCAATATGCCAGGAGCGACTTCATAGTCAACACCTCAAACAGCCTGAACTTGCTGTTCTGTGGCGCAGTTGGCCCCTGAAGCAGTTTCCTCATGGAAGAGTGGGCCCTGCTGCCATATACTGAGTCAGACCATCGGTCCATCTAGCTCAGTATTGTCTACACAGACTGGCAGCGGCTGCTCCCAGGTTTCAGGCAGGAATCTCTTTCAGCCCTATCTTGGAGATGCTGCCAGGGAAAGAACTTGGAACCTTCTGCTCTAGTGGCTCCATCCCGAGGGGAATATTTACAGTGCTCACACATCAAGTCTCCCATTCATATGCAAGCCAGGGCAGACCCTGCTTAGCAAAGGGAACCATTCATGATTGCTACACAAGACCAGCTCTCCTCCCACTGTAACTGTTCAGAAGGACTGAAATAGCAACTGTTCTACTCTAGCCACATTCTTCCAACAGCTCAAGTATAACAGGAAATAGTGTAATCTTGTTCTAAACTCCTGCTTGGCCATTAGTTTTACAAGATGGAGGCCTAGGTTCTTTACTCCCCACCTCCCCACAGACTGTCCATATGTTACACAGACACTTCCATGCCATTCTGTCCACATAATTCTCTGGGTTAGCAAGTGAGTAGGGGGCATTCCTATGCAAGGGCTGGATTTGGCCCAAGGGATTGCAGTTGATGATCTCTAGTCAAGAGCAATGCAGTCACCCTGCTGAATGAGAAGTTGATTCAGCTATACTCAACATGGTCCGGATTTTAACCAAGTGCAGTAGTGAGAACCAGCCACGCATAAGCTGCATCCATGGCGTAGGAAGGCAGATTCTTTAGGGATATGGGGAAAGGGATTGCACATGTCAGTATTGGATTGTCAGGGTGTGGGTGTGTTTGGAACACTGCATACGGTTCTGGTCACCTCATCTCAAGGATGATCTCGGAGCTGGGAAAGCTATAGGAAGGGCAAGCAAAATTAGCAGAGGGCTGGGGTCCCTTACTTGGTGAGGAAAGGCTAAAGTATTCAGGGCTTTTTAGGTGCAGAAAAAAGGCTTATAAAGCGATGGGGGTGTTGAGCGTTTTTCTCCCCCTGTGCTAGCTCTCTGGGCTATCCAGTGAAAATAGCCAGCAGGAAATTCAGAACAAAATGAAACACAGCTTCATATGGCACAATGTGCTAGCAGATGTTGTGGCAGCCACTGGCTCAGATTCCTCTAAAAGAGAGTTAAAGGACTTCATGGAGCAAAGGTCTACCAGTGGCCATGAGTCAGGATGGCTGAATGGAAGCTTCATAATTAGAAGCAGTGAACCTCTGAATACCAACAGGGGGTGGGGAGGCAATTGCCTTCATGCTCCCTGGAGGCTCCTGTCAGCTACTGAAGGAAACAGGATGCTCTAGTATCCAGCAAGACTCTTGGGTTCGTATTAAGCCACCATAAGTTATCTGTGTTATGCATTATGGAGAGTTTTACAGCTGGTGAGGGCCGCAGAGAACCTCCACCCAACCCAGAGGTCTTCGGAGTTGTGTGTACTGAGCATGTGTCTAGTGAAAGCCGCAGGATCCGAGTGAGGCCAAAACTAAACGAAACTGGACAAATTGGCCGATTCCCCTTAGGGGATGGAAAAATATCTTACAACAGGATGCTCCTTGGACTGAGGGGAAATGGTGCTGAACCACCCAAAATAATGGGTGCAGAGCACATGCAGAGAGAGGTTGCCAGTGCCACAAGGAGCTATCCAATTATACCCAAATCCATACTTGTCAATGGATCATGATCCAGATGGGCAACTTACAAATCACAATGGCCCCCAAAGAAAGCAAGCCACTTCTCTGTAGAGATCAGTGTTTGGTTGAACATTTATTTTTCATATTTAACTTAAGTATCACATTTTTTCTACATTAAAATATTTCCATGCTATCTCCCCATCCCCAATCCCCCATCCCCCCTCCCTTTCTCCAGAGAAAAATAGAATTGACACAACTTTGATGGAATGCGCGAGAGTAAAGAAAAGGCTACGGCACCCAAGTTACAGAGCACACAGACCAAACAGTACAAAGAAGATCTGCATAGGAGAGAGCCGAAGGGCCGCATGGCAGGGTGGGGGAGATGCCAAAGCCAGCACCGTCTAGGCGGCCCGTGTCAATGCAAGCCTCTCCAAGCAACTCCCAGTCATGATCTAAGAGGCCGCAAACAGTTTGAAACCTGGGGCGCTGGAGCCAGAGTGCTGGGAGTGGCCCCGTGGAATAGCCTGGAAAGCAAACCAAATATGACAACATAAAAGATGGTTTGCCCTGGGCTTTGGAACCCAAACAGGAGTCCATACATGGGTTTGGCTGCCAGTGACGGACATGCCTATTTCTGCCCAGTTTACTATGGCTAGCCCATTGGTCCCCCAGATGTTGGAGTATGACTCCCACTATCCCCAACCACAATTGTGGACCCAAGTTAGAGAACCCATGGGCTGGGCCCAGTGGTTCCCAACCAGACACAATAAATTGTAGCCGGGGATGCTGGGAGTTGTCGTTCAGCGACATCTGGAGGAACCCTGGTTGAGAACCACTGGTGCAGCCAATCCCTTGTCTGGAAGGTGGTTTAAACCCAATCCCAAAGTCAGACATGGTTCAAAGCCCAATGCCAACCAAAGGGCTGATGAATAACAGAGTTTAAAATACCCCTTCACACATTCAATTTGCCTGCACCATTTTCCACTTCCTATCACAGGTCTAATAACCCAAGAGCCCATATAGAACTCTCAAGGGACCAAGCTCTACTACAATTCAATGCTCTCCAACCTGGTCCAAACTTTGACCCATTTTATGGTATGCAGCCTGAAAGCACCGGGCTACATTCAACATCGTATCAAGACAACATTAACACTGTTCAGGATAAGTACTGGCTGCGGGCACAGTCGTAGTTTCCCAGCTGTGGCTGCTCGGGAACCTGGAGGAATCTACTTTGCTACTGTTCCATATTCTTGTGCCTGCGTGTGCACAAGTGTGTAGACAAGGAAAGCAAAACAGCCCAATTAAACTGGCAGCATCCTCAGCAGTGGCTTCCCCGAAAAGTTCACAGAAGAGGTAGGAACCTTGGGCCTGTAGCTGGGCCAGCACCTGGCATGCAAACACTGCAACTTCATCATTGTTTAATTTCTCAATCATAATTGAAGCTAGCAAATCTTGGGGTTGGAGCTGCCACCAGCAGTGTCCGACCTGCACACCCGTGTGGTTGTGTGCACCCATCTCACCCCACCAGCAAGGAACATCATCAGTTCTACACAACAGCACAGAGTGGCAGAAACTCTGAGTGGATGAGAATGGCCTGGGTGAGCAGAGACTGCCCTCACCTTCTCCCAGGTGACCAGTAGATCACAGTTCTATGGACACACAACTGCAGCCTCTGACTGCTTAAAGTAACCCTTTCCCAACCAACTAAATAAAGGCTGTCTCTTTAATATATATATACACACACACATATATATAGACAGGAGGGGATAGTGTAAACCACTCAAGATCCAGGTGCTCGAGAAGGGGTGTATTTTAAACTCTGTTATCAGCTTAACACATCATGAACACTGGCACAAGTATGTCACTTATTCTTGGTTTAATTACAGGGAT
Organism: Hemicordylus capensis; assembly: GCF_027244095.1. Taxonomy (NCBI): domain Eukaryota; kingdom Metazoa; phylum Chordata; class Lepidosauria; order Squamata; family Cordylidae; genus Hemicordylus; species Hemicordylus capensis. The sequence goes on along the minus strand of NC_069664.1, from coordinate 17,165,873 downwards.
GACAAGTAAACACCAACACAAGGGAAGAAAACCCAGCATTTCACAAAGCTCAAAGTGTGGCTAGTGCTTTGCAGTGGAGTCTCGGGGATAGAACTCTGCCAGGGTGCTCTGAGGGATCCTCTTCAGCATCTCCTTGGGGAAGATACGTAGCAGCTGCCAGCCAATGTCCAGCGTCTCATAGACAGTGCGGTTTTCATAGGGCCCTGAAAGAATAACCACTCGCATCGTCAGATACAGGTACTCATCGAGACAAACGGTACGATCCTCCTGAACATCTGAAATAAGAGACACCTACCCTGAGCAATGAAGTTCCTCTCAAACTTCTGCAGGAATTCAAGATAGAGGAGATCATCTGAAGTAAGGGCTTCTTCCCCTACAACGGCCTTCATGGCCTGGACATCTTTCCCGATGGCATAGCAGGCGTACTAGGAGGAAGAGAAAGATCAGGGACAGATAGCCAAGGTGCCATGGAATCAAGCAACAAGAGCCAAGAGGAGTGTTAAAAGCTAGGAATGCAATACACAGACTGGGGGGGTTGCACATTAATGGGTCCGCTCCTCCCTCTCAGCCCAACTCACTCACTCACTCTCAAAGAATATGGATCAAGTTACACCTACCAGTTGGTTTGAAACTTCAGCGTGATCCTTCCTGGTCATCCCCTCTCCAATAGCAGATTTCATCAATCGGGACAAAGAGGGAAGTACATTGATAGGTGGGTAAATCTGGAAACAGAACAGGTTTTAAACACAAGTTTGATATTTAAGAACATCATGAGCATGCTTCAGTATGAATATGAATATTTATGTACTGCTTTTCAACAAGTTCCCAACACAGCTCTAAATAAATAAATGGCTCCCTGTCCCCAAAAGGCTCAAAATCTAAAAAAGAAACAGAAGGCAGACACCAGCAACAGCCACTGGAGGGATGCTGTGCTGGGGATGGATAGGGCCGGTTGCTCTCCCCCTGCTCAATAAAGAGAATCGCCACTTTAAAGAGGAGTCTCTTTGCTCAGTTAGCAGCGACCTGCTAATGATGCTACATGATCAATTTTATTATTTGTTATTATTTTACATTTTATATCCCACTCTTCCTCCAAGGAGCCCAGAGCAGTGTACTATGTACTCAAGTTTCTCCTCACAACAACCCTGTGAAGTAGGTTAGGCTGAGAGAGAAGTAACTGGCCCAGAGTCACCCAGCAAGTCTCATGGCTGAATGGGGCTTTGAACTTGGGCCTCCATGGCCCTAGTCCAGCACTCTAACCACTACACCACGCTGGCTCTCCATTTTAATAATGCAAATGGCAACAGAAAACTAGGACATGGTCTACAGGCATTACGGTCTGCCTGCTGAGTCTCTCCCTTGCATATCCCCAGCTACAGCTGTGGAGATGTCAAGATTTTAGTGTCTGTGCAAATTCATCAAGGAACAGGGCTCAAAAACTAGGCATTTCCTGCCAAACAAGTTTGAATATCAGCTTGTAGCGCTGGAAACCTTGCAGTCCTGGACAGCAAGAGATTTAAGAAACCTGCATTTCATGCCTAACGAACCAACATGTCTTACAGCCATTTGTATTCACATAATGCCAGATGCCTCACTTATTCATACTTGCAAGGCTGCCAGTCTCAGATGTACAAAGGGGAGTGAATGGTCAGCCCTTCGGTAGAGAGTTACATGCGGGCCTGCTGAATACAAGGTTAGGACGTTTCATCCTAGAGATGATCAAGCACGATTCTCCCAGCCGGCACACCAACCTGTCTATTGTGCAGCTGCCTGTCTACGTAGATCTGGCCTTCAGTAATGTATCCCGTCAAGTCAGGGATGGGGTGAGTGATGTCTGCAAAAGAATGTTGTGTTAGTACTTCCAAACTCCTCGGACAACTACAAACAGTGGGCCATGCCATTGTGGAGGGACAAAGGCTGGCCTGAACAGAAAAGACAAGCTCTTTGCCGGCATTGCTTCCATGTGCCCAGGCAACGGGGCAGTTAGCCAGTGGAACTGAAAACAGAGATTCTTGCGGACTGCAGCAGTATGAGATTTGAGCTGTACAGGAGAACCCCGTTATTTGTGGGGGTTCTATTCTGTGTGTGCGCGTGTGGGAAGAATAGGGAATTCACGAATAATGGGGCATTAGGGCTATGAGAATCAGGGACTTGGGTTTCTAGGCTACAAAAAAAGTCATCCCCAAAATCACCCTCCAAACCAGTAAACGGGCCAAATAAAGTGCCACACCCTGCTCCACTGTCCTTTAGGAGTCAGTCCAAGGAGGCCCCCCAAGAGTAAAAACATTACGAAAAATCGCTTTAAAAAAAAGAGCCATAATGGCTCCCGAACACAAAATGACGGTCGGAAATGACCTCTGATGTCATTTGCGGTCACCCCGACCCGTGATTATGCGAGTTTAATCCTTTCCCCTCTCCCACTGTGTATACAGAGGTCCGGGGTCCATTACCCGACTACGGATATGTGAAGCTGCGGATGGCGAGTCCATGATTAATGAGATTCTCCTGTATAAAGCTACATGCAAAAAGTGGTAAATATTGGAGGATTATCCTCAAGATGAGGTGGAATCTCTGGCAGAAGGGAGACCTGAAGAAAGGAGGAGCAGCAGCTAGGTGGTTGTAGGTAAATAGAACAGGTTTTATGGTACCCTGGCATCTAGGCTATATTAGTAAATCACAGTTCAAACAACTGTGGTTTGAACTCAAGGAGGGAGGTTCTATTCAAGACTCTTCTGATAGTGCCTAGGTCCCAGTAGTTGTCTTCAATGTCTGAAGAAAAGCAAGCATGATCACTACCCCACAAAAGGCAAGGCCCACATGGTGTCAAGAGATAGGTTCACAAGAGTTTAGCACAATACACATTTATAGTAGTCTTTTCATCTCTTGGAGAATTGCTGCTCTTAGGTGGACATTGTTCCCAAAAGCAGTTTTCTTTTTTCAGATCATGCCAGTATCAATTTTAAGAAGTGGCCAAAAAAAGTGAATGAATTTCTATGGAACCCAGATGCAACTAAAAATTAAGTTTATAGAAATGATGGAAAAGGGGACCGGGGTGCAAGTTTAAAAATCTATAATGAAGTATTTCTAATTAAACCAATTATATAGCAACATAGATTTTTACTGAATAGGGGTGAAATGGTAATGCAGGTCTTGATAATTCCAACAGTATTAATGTAAGTCCTCTTGTAGATAAGATGGCCACTGACTAGTTTTCAATGTGCAAAGTTCTAAATCCCCTAGGGTTAAAGGGCATGGTATCCAAGCTGTAATAGCTGTCCAGATTACTCACAGTAGAATTCAAGCATTAAAAACATGATGCAGAGCAGATTAAGAGATGCCAATAGACTGTTCTCTTTGGGATAAGTATGTTATTTCTGGTTCAATGCAAGGACACCGACTTTTACAGTACTCTCTCATTGGCACAACACATCTTCCGGACAGTTACACATTTTGGAGGAAGATTAATACCCTTCTTCACATGTGATGGTCATGCTATCTGGTAGACACATTGAGACAGTATCCTCACAGAAATAATATGGCCAACACAAAACATTTAGGATTGATACTGCAGTTTTGAGTATTTTTTCTAGAGTACTTGTAGCCTATATTGTATAAACATCTTAATGCTCTTTAGCAGCAGAAAGAGTAATCATTACAACCCAATTGCAAAGTTCAGACTTCTCATCAAGACTTCGTTTAGGAGTCTTATTAACGGGAAGGCTCACAAATTGCATGAAGGTTGCTGGAGGTCTATACAGTATTGGACTTGGGAACATAGGAAGCTGCCATTGGTCTATCTAGCTCAGTATTGTCTTCACAGACTGGCAGCAGCTTCTCCAAGGTTGCAGGCAGGAATCTCTCTCAGCCCTATCTTGGAGATGCTGCCAGGGAGGGAACTTGGAACCTAGATGCTCCTCCCAGAGCTGCCCCATCCCCTAAGGAAATATCTGACAGTGCTCACATGTAGTCTCCCATTCATATGCAACCAGGGTGGACCCTGCTCAGTTTGAGACAAGTCATGTTTGCTACCACAAGAAATATGTCCATCAATCATATGTTTCATTTAATAAAATTGTTTTATCCCGTTTTACACTTCTTGCATTTTAAATTATGTATACCACCTAGGGACACACATTTCAGGCAGGATATAAATATGATAAATCAATAAAACCCCAGACCCAAAAGCCACCCCCCCACTCCCACGATCATTACAAGCTCTTCCTGACTACCAAGATGATAATTACTGTCCAAAGTTTCTGCAGTTTGGTACCCTACATCCTTGTTCCTTCTATATGTTTAATTGTTAAGACAATGAGCCTTTTCTCACGATCAGGGAGAAGGACGAGGGAGCACGGGGTGGAAAGCTGCTAACACAGCCTTCCCCTACAGACGATCCTTGGGTCCGTGCTGTCCTGACCCCCGGAACTCCCACAATGCAGTGCCCAAGTGCCCGGTACATTGTGGGGGATCCACTGAAAATGGCTGGGAGCCTGCTCTTGTGTGGGGCAACTTCAAGTGAGAAGGGGACTGTGCTGGCATCCTCAGCCTGCCAGGGACAGGCACACCAACAACACCATTAACACAAGATGTGTACCGTATGCCCAGATAGAAATGTCATGACAAAGCCATGCTAGACAAGAACTCACCATCATTGGGCATTGTAAGGATGGGGATCTGAGTAATAGACCCATTCCTGCCTTCTACTCGCCCAGCTCTTTCATAGATCGTAGCCAGATCGGTGTACATGTAACCGGGAAACCCACGCCGGCCTGGCACTTCTTCTCTAGCTGCCGAGACCTTTGGGGAGTGGAGGAAAAGAAATTGGTGAGGGGGGGAAGTGGGGTCACTGCCAGAAGCAGCAGCAGCAGCAAAGGTCAAGGAGTTCTGGCACACAGCACCCCTCTGAAGAAAGGTTCTACAGTGCCGGTCACTATACGGCTAGCTTTCTCTCCTCCCTCTGCCAAACCCGAGATTCCGGTTGCAAGCTCCTTCACATGGACCAGGCTTCACTGATAATCGAAGTATCATGTCCTAGGGACATTGGAAGCTGCATTATATATACACACACAGAGTCATTCAGCCCAAGCTGAATATTACGCACAGCCCCCGCCCAAGCTCCAGGCAGAAGCTACCATTCTCACCAGGCAAGGCTGTGCCCAGCACTATGGAGCACCTTTAAAGGTGACAGAGACCTCTTGAGCCCTCGCACCATCTTGGAGGGCATGTAAGGAGTGCTGGGAAGGGCAACCCTTCCCAACCCTTTCCACACAGAGCTCTTAAGAGGGCGCCGTCTCCCTTAAAGGGCCTTCCCACAACTGAGGAACGTGCAGTACTGTATGGAGGTCATAGGAACACAGGAAGCTGCCGTATACTGAGTCAGACCATTGGTCCACCTAGCTCAGTATTGTCTACACAGACTGGCAGCGGCTTCTCCAAGGCTGCAGGCAGGCGTCTCTCCCTCTCTCTCTTGGAGATGCCAGGGAGGCAACTCAGAACCTTCTGCAAGCAAAAACTCTAAGGGGAATATCTCATAGTGCTCACACATCAAGTCTCCCATTCAAATGCAACCAGGGCAGGCCCTGCTTAGCTAAGGGGACTATTCATGCTTGCTACCACAAGACCAGCTCTCCTCTTGACATTCTGCGCAGGAGGCGGCAATGGTAAACCCTTCCTGTATTCTATCAAAGACAACCACAGGGCTTTGTGGTCGCCAGGAGTCGAAATTGACTCAACGGGACATTTTATCTTACCCCAAGACCAGCTCTCCTCCCTGGTTGATACTGTATAACAAGCCCTTACAACAGCTATACAGACTTCTGCAGTACAAAGTCTAAAGACAAGTTTATGGGGCAACATTCTGCACGACTGAGTTCATGCAGCTCCAAACTAGACACATGGGAAGAGCACTTCCAATAAAAGGGCACTTTCTTCTCTTTGAGACTCAGATTTTGCACACCTTCTAGCCAAGTGTGGAGACAGAACCAACTCCTGCCCGATACCCATCAGTACTATGGACTACCAGATCCAAGAGGAGAGATGTGCGGGGCAGTGCTGGGAAAGCGTCTACAGGCCCTTCAGAATCCTTTCGGAGCCTCTATGCACAAGTGCCCCAAGACCACAATAAGGAGAGAACATAGTATGCTGGAACATTCAGGAGTAATATCTACTTTTGTAGCCAATTTTAACAGCACACTCTTTATAAATAGCCAGGAAATCCAATAGCCTGGCAGTATGGACCCTCCATCCCTGGATTTAATTTAGCACATTTTACAGCCTGGCATGGCACTGAGGATGCTATTAAAGCTTCGTCGACTAAGACTGTGATCTTCACTATTTTTCAAGTGGGGACCTCTTTGGCAAGGGAACTTCAATGTGAGAACTGTTTTCCCACTCTACTGGCCTTCATGCAAAACTGTGCTTTTTAGCCTACTTTCTAGAAGGCTTATAAGATCACCCGGCATTTTGTGTGTGTGTGTGTGTGTGTGTGTGTGTGTGTGTGTGTGTGTCCCTATCAACTTCGTGATGCCTGGGCCAATATGAACCAAATTGGGTACAAATTGTGGGGACACCTCAACAGTGTAGTTTGTGATGTCAACCACCCCGATTCAAGATGGCGGACACATGGACATTTGAGGAGCAAGTGGGCTAACTTGTGAACTGATTTGGACCAAATTTAGTCCAGTTGTAGGGATAGTGAAAGGAAAGTAGGCAGATTAGTTCTTACTAAAACAACTTGTTTTTAGTGCTGGGAGGGCCCTTTAGGAGAGGCAGAACTCTATGGAGAAAGCACTGGGAAAGGCAACAGGCCTTACAATGAACACCACTGGCCTAGGAGTTCCCACTCATTCCTACTAATCACTCTTTGGAAGATCAGCGCTTGTGTGCAAGGCTCAGGTGGGTGTGCTGAATCAACAAGATACCTCTCTCAGAGCTTCTGCGTAGGAACTCATATCTGTCAGAATAACCAAGACGTGCTTCTCACACTGGTAAGCCAAGAACTCTGCTGTGGTTAGAGCAAGACGAGGCGTGATAATGCGCTCAATTCTGAAAGAAAAAAAATAGTCTCATGTAGTCAGGAAACCAAGACTGAACACAAGCCAGTGAGAAGTCTAGCACAGCCATCAGGGTAAATTTGGAGGCATTTTGTAGTGCTTGTTAAGCATGCACCTGACCTCCACTGGCAACCTAGAATTCATGTCTGGGTAAGAATAGCAGTTTATTCATTCATTCATTCATTCAGTTTTCATATCGCCCTTCCAAAATGGCTCAGGGCAGTTAATTAAAACAAAACCATTAAAATCAGTTAACAATTAAATTATAAAATTATAAAGAAATTATAAAACAGTGTAAAACAACAACTAACAATTAAATCATCATATAACAGCAATTAAACAATCAAAACAATTTAAAAACCCTGAAAACCAGGTTACAACATTAAAACCAATCACAACTATTTAAAAAACTTGGAAGGCCAGGCCAAACAGATAGGTTTTAAGGGCTCTCCTGAAAGCCAATAAAGAATTCAAGAGGCCAATAATGTTGCAAACCAACCTTGGCTGCCGCTCCTCTGCAGTGTTCCCTCCAACAGAGATTCCTAGATGTTGTTGCCTACAACTCCCAGAATCCCCATGGCTTTTGCTTGGGGATTCTGGGAGTTGTAGTCAACATTTCGGAATCCCTGTTAGAGGGAACACTGCTCCTCCGTAGGCAGCAGTAGCTTCAGCAGGGCTGATGATGCTCCTGATGGCTGGATACTGCCAGTTGCCTATGTAGAAAGCACCAGGAAGCAAGACTACATCAAGATCATTCCCTGGTGCATTCTAGTGTGGTGGGAGGAGGAAATGCAGTTGGCAGGTTCCAGCTGCCAAGAGCACTACTTGCCAGGATCGTAGTGATGCTGAAGCCATTGCTGCCCACAGAAGCATGGCAAAGAACACTGAAGGAAAGAGAGTCCCACACATGTCAGAGGTAAGCCCCCCAAAGCAGGTGAATCAACTCCTTTCCAACCCAACAAGACTGCTTGTGTAGCTGGGGGCCAGAGATGGTCTTTGCAACTCAATGAAGCCCAAGGGAGGTTCTTTGAAGCTGTAGTCAAACACTTGGCACTGTCACCTCATTCTGCTTCATGGGTAGACTAGAGCAGGGATTCTCAACGTTGGGTCCCCATATGTTATTGGACTTCAACTCCCATAATCCCCAGCCAAAGAGGGCTGGGGATTATGGGAGTTGAAGTCCAATAACATATGGGGACCGAACACTGAGAATCCCTGGATTAGAGCCCTCTTCTGACATTATGAACACCAGCCATGCTCATAGCGGCAAAAGCTGGGAGGAAGTCCCTCCCTTTGCTGCCACTTGCCATCTCCAGCTGGCCCATTCATGCTTCTGGCCCCAATTGTAACCTGTAGCCAGGACCTCTGGTGAACCACGTCACGGAAGCACTGGCCATCATGCTGATGGCGCCTCCTCCTTCAAGCAAGGCTCTACGCATGAACGGAGGGCGTGACAGCGCAGGGCAGGACTTCTTCTCCACTTCTGCTGCTGTAAGCGTGAGCGCGGCTGGCGCTCACAACTTCTGAAAAGGAATAAAGCCCAAGACAAAAGCAAGTAAAGGGAGCTGGTGGCCATGGAGAAGCTTGTACCCTTAAGAGCATAACAGTTGCTTCGCCTTGAAGGACTGTGCAATTCAGGAGTTTAGACTGGTGCACACGTGCCGGTCTTTGACTGTAATAAGGATGACTGATTGATTGACTGACAGATGCACACAGCCAGCTAAATCAATTTAACAATTGTGTCAATAGAGCAAGGCAGAGTGCATTATATCTATGAGATTCAAGCTCCTCTGTCTGTCCCTCCCTTAGATTCTTATGTTCTCAGTCCTCTTCTATATCTGCAGCAGAATGAGGCGTGTGTGCCAAGGTGGTGGAGTGGGCTCTACCACTAGACTGCAGGTAGGAGATTACACATTTTAGTGACCTCCTGTGTGAAGCAATCTGCAAAATAGAAGCCAGCATAGAGGCCAAGAGCTGGGACAGATCCTCTCCCCAGGTTGTGCTAGTTTTCTTTTTGTGGTGTTTTCCTAGATGCACGAGCATGTAAATCTGGAATCCCCCACCAGCAGCCTGAAGTATTCTCCTGCATATGCAGACTGGGCCTTTGGAAGAATGTAAGCCTGTTTCCCCAGCCTCTCTTTTTAATGAGGGAGTAGCACCACATCCCAACACATGGAGCTGGGGGCTTATTAGGCCAACCTTTATTTAAAAGAGTCCTGGAAAGGGAATCATCTAGTGATTTCCAGATCAATGAGCCTCAGGGGAAGCCATTTTCTGAATTGTCCGAGCTGCATTTAAGACACTGGCATTTAAGTACAACCCGAAAGCCAGAATTAGGAAATTACTTAAAAAAAAAAAAAGATTACCAAGTTAACAAGCTTTTCAAGTTCAGATTAAGGAAAACAAGGGGCAGGGGAGACAGATTTGGGCATGATGGAAGAGTCTTGATGGAGCCCAGGACGTTTTATACAGACTTAGCCAGATTAGCCCCTGCTAGGTGCAAGACAGATTTCAGTTAGCAATGGGAGTTCCTTTGGACGAAGGCATAAGAGCTGCAACCCATCCCACATTTTTTGAAAATGTAACTAGCACTAACTCAGATCCGTCTCCGGCACTAATCACACATAGGTCCCTTGAAAGGGAGAGCAAAGAAGCAAAGAGAAATGCAGTAGTTTTCATATTAGCAACGTTTGAGGTTTTTAGGTGGTGCATTGGGGGGGGGGAAGTTAATATGACACAAATTGGGTGCCATTACATCAAAGGTTGGAGAGCAAGTAACCTCCAAAAGCAGAGTCCTACAGCGGGAAGATAATCTTCCTTTAATTTTAAAGTCGCTCTCCCGGACAGCCCAATAAAGGTATTAGCTTTCTTAGAATTTCTTCCCCCTGCTCAATGGATCAACATGCTTTTGCGAGAAGCAGATCATGTTTATTGTTTCCTTGCATTTCTCCCAGCTATGAATAATAGTTTTACCTACTTACGTTGGATCATTGGCTAAATTCAAGAAGAGACACACGTTGTCCATGGAGCCATTTTCCTCAAAGTCAGACTTGAAGAACCGGGCCGTTTCCATGTTCACCTACAGCATAGTGTTAGAGGAGGTTAGTTGCAGAGTCAAAGATGATTTAGGTCCTGGTTATGAAAAAAATGATATTAAATAAGCTGCTGCATATGTATGGAGGATACGTGCACTCTGTACGTTCACTTTCCCCTCCATCCGTCAGAGCTTAGCTTACCTTACATTACCCTAATGTGCCATACACAACAATTAGAAAAAAGCAAAATTTGCCACCAGCCAAAATTTGCCATGATACTTCTTAGGAAGTAACTGTCGGAGATGCACTCTGCTGCAGCCTCTCCTGCCTGCTCCTTCCTTCCGTGATCTTTTTGTAGCAGTCATCTCCCCCATACACAACACAAATCCTGCTCAACTGAGCAGCTGTGGGAAGGGAGTGAGCAAAAGGACTGAAAAAAGAGTGGGCATGAACTACAGCATCTCCTACTTAACTGGAAGCATGAGGACAGAGAAGGCTCTGGGTTGTAATCTGCCAACTCTTCTCCCATAAAGCGTTTGCAGAAATTCTGTTCATGGCCACAGAAGGAAAGACAAAAATAGAAGTTTACCCAGAGCAAGTGTGCCTATACTGTTAATCCCTCCAAGAACTGATTCCTTAATAGGGATGCCTAATATTCACTGGCACATGTCTTTTTTTTGCTGTTTCCTTTCCAGACTAAGGTCTACAGTTCTTGCACCGATTTCTAGCCTAAGCCTGTCCCAGACTATGGGCTGACAAATGTACTGGTGAGAGATGCGCCCCATTTTAACAATGCCATTCCACTTCACGTTAACATCTCACGCAGATGACTTTATGCAAACGCACTTCTTGTTAATCTGGATCTAAATTCTATTTGACCCATGTTCAGTAGGCCACCTTGAGAGCAGCAGGCCTGGAAGAACATGGCATCAAGCTCTCCGGCTTGTGACGGTCACTGCTCTAGGTAAAGAGATCAGGCCAAATTAACTGGCTTATGCATCATTTCCCCTCTCGACAGCCAATAAAAGATTAAAACATTTCAACAATTAAAATTAAAAAGTTAAAACTATTAAAACACAATTAAAACAGTATCTAATTAAAAGCCTGGGTAAACAAATGCGTCTTGACTGCCCTTTTAAAAGTTGTAAGAGATGGAGAGGCTCTTATTTCAGCAGGAAGTGTGTTCCAAAGCCTCGGGGCAGCAATGGAGAAGGCCCGTCCCCGAGTAGCCACCAGACGAGCCAGTGGCAACTGCAGACGGACCTCTCCTATTCATCAGCATCCTGATGAACCTTTTTGTTTTTAAGCCCACTTTCCACATGGGAAGTAGCTTATGAGATCACCTTATTGCCTGTGTGCCCACCCCAACCACACCACCACGTTGCAAAGCCTGCACTGATCTGGTACACATGTTGTGCCACAAAGGGATTCCTGAACGGCCTTGTTTGTGATGTCCTGTAGCTTGATCCAAGGTGGCAGCCAGACGGAAAGTAAGCTGAACTGCTTGTTTACTCCTTCAATATAAAGCCAAATGTTGCCCTTTCTCTTGTAGGTATTGTCATCAATAACCCTCCATAAACAATTTCTGTGTTTGTCTAATCAGTCTCGTTTCCTTTCCTCTGGAGAGAAAGCTATTGTCTTGCAGTCCGTCATTAAAGCCTTATTGTACCTTTTTTACATCATTCATATTTGCTTTTGGTTTTCAATTATGTCACTACTGCTCTATATTCTAATCACTTATCTGTTGTGTCTGGTGCTTCAATAAGCCGCTATCCATTTGTTTGAGTTAAATCCTGGTTTTAGGTTTTGTTTTTTTTAAGTTTGTTTACACTCCTTTTTGATCAGGCATCCAGCCACAGATGTTCATCCACTGAGACAGTTAAAGGACCCAATTTTCACTTCCCACCTAGCTAATGCTACTTAAGCTGTTAACGGTTGCACGCACAATGATTATCCAGGATATTCACGAGTATACTACTTACACCCATAGCAGCAAACACAATGGCAAAGTTCTCTTCACTATAATCCATCACATCTTTTGATTTCTTGACCAAGCCTGCCTGGCGACAGATCTGAGCTGCTATCTGAAAGAGAAGGGTGGAAAGAGCCAATTGAGTCTTCAGCAAAGTTAGCCAAGTAGCACTTGGGGCAAGAGGAAGAGAGTCTGCTTTTTCATATAGTGATGCAGAGCACGATTCCCTCACAAACCAGTAGATTTAAGAGATGGAATGGGGCACTCAGGTGTGTAGAGTGGTATATACAATCAATAGCAACTAGTAATATAAAGCAGCAGAGGCCTCGTAATAAGACTGCTTAATGGATAGGCAAAAAGAGCAGATTGTCCCACTGCTAGTAGGTTGACAAGCTCTTTAAAAAAGGACAAATTTCTTCTCCTCAAAGTAATCTCCACACTCATGCATGCAGTGTTCTCTCTAAGGCATGCGCATGTGCACACTAGATTTTTTATTTCTGCTCAGTTAATATTAGACGCCGCTCAGGTTGAATCAAGAAAACCTCATTCTGACTGCATATGCACACACACTGCCTTGGTTGCCACCCAGAACAAAACTCATTCCATGCACAGATGGGGGAAAAATAGAGGGAACATTGTATGCATGACTATACCAAGAGCACCTGCCTGCAGAAGGTCCCAAGTTCCCTCCCTGGCGGCATCTCCAGATAGGGCTGAGAGAGACTCCCGCCTGCAACCTTGGAGAAGTCGCTGCCAGTCTGTGTAGATCAGGCCTGCTCAACTTAGCCAACCCCAGCTGTTTTGGGACTACAACTCCCATAATCCCCAGCAACAGTGATGATGTCGTGGATTATGTAAATTGTAGGCCAACATCTTGAGGAGGTCTGAAGTTGAGCAGCCATGGTGTAGACAATACTGAGCTAGATGGACCAATGGTCTGACTCTATGGGAGGCAGCATTCTGTGTTCCAAGGGTGTCCAACTGCGGCCCTCCAGCTGTTGCATTCCCATCATCCCTAGTCAGTGGCCAGTAGCCAGGGATGATGGAAGTGGTAGGCCAAACACCCTAGAGTGCCAAACATAGGAAGCTGCCTTCTACTGAGTGAGACCATCGGTCCATTTAGTTCAGTATTGTCTACACAGACTGGCAGCAGCTTCTCCACAGTTGCAGGCAGGAATCTCTCAGCCTCAGCTTGGAAATGATGGGGTGTGAACTTGGAAACTTTTGCATGGAAGCCTACATATGCTCTTCCCAGAGTGGCCCCATCCCCTGAAGGCTCACACGTCTCCCACTGAAATTCCAACTAGAGCAGACTCTGCTTAGCAAAGGACAATTCATGCTTGCACATGACCACCTCCCATCCCTGGCCACAACGGCCAACATTTTATCCTGACACTAAGAAGGTTAGCATGGGTATGAAAATCAGTGGGAAGACGATCAAAAGAGGCACTAATTAATTAATTTCCTTTTAAAATATTCCTCCAACTCAAACATTACATGCAGAAGCACACTAACTTAACAGATTAGTGTGGGATAATGTATATAGATCCCCCCACCTCACACAAGCTGTCATTACTTGTGCTGCACAAGTTTGGAATGTCCTTTGCAAAAGCAAGCCACACAGTGGCGCCTGGCTTCCCCAGCGCTTTCAGCATGAAGTGCCATTTGAGCACCTACCTCATTATGGGGCAACCCAGCAGCAGAGAAAATGGGAATTTTTTGTCCCCTGGCAATGCTGTTCATGCCATCTATAGCAGAAATCCCAGTCTGAATCATCTCTTCTGGGTAAATTCGACACTGGGGATTGATTGGTTGACCTATTTTGTTTGGGTGGGGAGAAAACCCAGAGTTTTTAATTTGCACTTTCCTAGACATTAGATTTAAGGTTTCCATAAAAGGATATGAAGTCCAGCACATTCATTGCTACATTCTTACAATTCAGAGACTTATGGGCCAACAGTAAGTTATCCCAGGGTTTTACTGATTTAAGTTTAACGCTCAACAGGGTTAAAGTTCTTTAACCTTTAAAAACACCACCACCACCACACAGAACGCAACACAGAAGAATGGTTTGGTGTTACAAAAAGGAGCATGGAGGAATCTTGGGTTCCCTCTTGCGTGGCAGCCATAACTTTCGATCCTGGTTTCGAGCAAGCCATAATTTGCTATTATGTCTGAACAGACAAGTCATGATTTGCACCTGCTTGCAAGCCAGGATCATTTTGACAGTTTGTCTGTTCAGATGAAAGATGGCAAATTAGGCTTTCCTGCAAACCAGGATCAAAACTTAACCACTGCACATCGGGAGGGTATGTGTGCCCGAGCTACTCAAAGCATATTCTTGTAATACCAAACCATGATTTGGTATTATGCACCTGTAGCCTCTAGATGGGGTCACATTTCCCCAAAAGGAACAGGTTCGCAGTCTGGGAGTACTTCTGGATTCACACCTCTCCCTGGTTTCTCAGGTTGAGGCGGTGGCCAGGGGTGCTTTCTATCAGCTTTGGCTGATACACCAGCTGCGCCCGTTTCTCGAGATCAATGACCTCAAAACAGTGGTACATTTGTTGGTAACCTCCAGACTGGACTTTTGTAATGAGCTCTACATGGGGCTGCCTTTGTACATAGTCCGGAAACTTCAGTTGGTTCAGAATGTGGCAGCCAGGTTGGTTTGTGGGTCATCTTGAAGAGACCATGTTACTCCTTTACTGATGGAGTTACACTGGCTGCCAATAGGTTCCCGGACAAAATATAAAGTGCTAGTTATAACTTACGAAGTCCTAAACGGCTTAGGCCCTGGGTATCTAAGAGAGTGTCTTCTTCATTATGAGCCCCACCGCCCTTTGAGGTCATCTGAGGAGGTCCGTCTTCAGTTACGTCCAACTCGTTTGGTGGCTATACAGAGACAGGCCTTCTCGGCCACTGCCCTGAGATTGTGGAATGCACACCCTGCTGAGATATGATCCTCCCCATCTCTGGCAATTTTCAAAAAACACCTGAAAACCCATCTTTTCACCCAAGTTTTCTCAGCTTCCTAGATTTTGGGGGTTTTAATATCTGGTTTAATTTAAAATTCAAAACCTCATTTTGGGGTTTTTAATCACTGTAATTGTTTTAAAATTGTTAATTGTTGTGTTTTTAAAATTTGTTTTAGCTATTTAATGTTTCAGTGGTTTGTTTTAATTGTAAACTGCCCTGAGCCATTTTGGAAGGGCAGTATATCAATCAATCAATCAATCAATCAATCAATCAATCAAATAAATAAAAATAATAATAAAAAGGTATGGGACATGAGTGTATGAATTTAGTGTAGCATGAATAAGGAGATTTACATTGTTATTTCCATTCAATATACAAGTGCATTCTCATTAGAAAAGCTTCCACTTAACATGAAATACTGATAAATATTTGTTCACCCTTTTATGATATAAAGAATGTGTGAATATGTATAAAGAAGAGAAACTGTCAAAACAAATTCAAACCCACATAGACAGCAAGCAAAAGGACAGGGTTTTGTTTGAGGAATAGTTGCTGGCGGTTCCATTTTTAGAAAAACCACCATTAAACTGGGGTAAGCTGGATAAATATAATGCCCTATATTTATGCTACGCTTACCATAATAAGCAAAGTTTGTTAACTGACTTGTTTTATAGCCTCAACACATTTAGAGTTGCGCTTTAAAAAAAAATGCACTTGTAATCTTTGGTAGAAAAGGTAACATTCACTGTGCTTGAAACAAGTCACTACTGCAAGTAAAAAAAATAAATCCCAGCTATTTTTAAACTTTCCTCATATCCAGAAATTCCTTGCAGTTCCCCAGTTCACTTCACTGGTCAATTCTCAGAAACACTGTTGAGACCAAGAGATGGATTTTCTAGTGGAGATAGTCAAGGATGTACAGGTAGGTATTTTCTACAATACTTTGTGGAATGTGCTTCCATCAGAGGTGTACCTAATGCCTGCTCTAATCATCTGTGGTTATTTCAGAGAATGTTCCCAACAGGCTGCTACACTTTTGTCTGAAGCTAGCCACGTGTTCATAAGGCATTTAGTTCTTCCTGTTGCTAGATTTTATCAATTGCACTGTTATGCTTTTAATTACTACGTTTTACAAGGCTTTTTATTGTTTGCCATCTTAAGCATTTGTGCTGCTCCAAGTATTACTTTTAGTAGTGAACTGTGGTATAGAAATGCCTAAGAACAAGTAGCCGACACTTCTGACTGGACATAAACGGAATATCAATTGCACATGACTGAATCACTTTCTTGTTGCTATGGATTTCGAACTCTGAGTGAGGGAGTGTCTTGCCATCCTCAAAAGATTATATTACACACAACTAGTTACCTAATGTACTGGTTTGTACAACATATATTCACTGGATTAATGCTTTATTTACACTAACAAGCAACATTCTTATGCCAAGCTATAAGATTATCTCTGAAATATTACCAGACAAGCTTTATAGAATCATAAACACACCCATGATATCTAGGTAATCTTCAGCCAACACCATAGGACCTCTGTCTATGGGCTTTCCTGATCCATTAAACACACGTCCTGAGAAGAAGACAAGAGAGCAGCTTCATTAAGAGAAGAGCAGTCGTATGTGAAAACTGACATCATGAGAAAATGCCTATTATCAACCTAAGGAACAGGATCTTGTACCTACCCAACATATCTTCAGATACTGGCGTTCGAAGGATATCTCCAGTAAATTCACAAGAAGTTTTCTTAGCATCAATTCCTGAAGTTCCCTCAAAAACCTCAGAAAGAGAACACAGAGTATTAACAATCTGGCAATTCAAGTTGTTACAGCAGTTACCGTATTTTACGGACTATAAGACGCTACGGACTATAAGACGCACCTTAATTTTAATCCAGTTTTTCAGAGTTTTAACATATTAAACTGTTAAAACATATAAGACGCTCCTGAATTTTGGCGGATATTTTTTGAGGAAAAAAGTGAGTCTTATAGTCCATAAAATACGGTAAGTAGGAGGAGTTTGTTAACAGGCATAAAGGTGGATACACAACGTTCTGCTTATAAGGTTAAAAAAGCAGGGGGAGAGCAACTTTTCCTATTAAACATACCAGGGTTTATTTTATTTTATTGTGAGCCCTTTGGGGGCAAAAGGCTCTCTCTTTTGCTATATAAATCACTTTGATAACTTTGTTATAACAGTATTCAGAATATTTAAACAGTAATAAAATAGGCAAACAGAAACCAGAAATAACCAAGAGAAGAACTGATAAGTAAAACAAGGCAAGTGAAATGTGTATGAGTATTTCACAAAGTGTAAAAGGTACGAGGGCAACAGCAATACACTATCTGCAGGACCGATGCAATTTCAACTTCCTTTTCTCAAATTACTGAGCAAAATCTGTGGTTAAAATGAACATCCCTCCTAGATTTTATTTGGGGATTCTTCCTTTCCAACTGAAGGAAAAGAGAGTACATAAGATACTTTAAATTTTAAAATATTTAAACCAACCAACCAGTAAGGGTATTGGTACAAGCTATTTTATATAGATTTCAAAGCTGGTTTAGATATACTTAACATGCATCCATATCATCATGCCAAGTTGCCTGTACCAAGTTGTTTCAACTGCTGATGTGATATTTGGGTAGCAACGTTCTTCAGAATCCTTCAGACATGTTTGACAGGGATGGATCAGCACAATATTGTTTCTACTATATTAAAATCATGGGATTGATAAACAGCATTGAAGTGTAATCTTTACCAGTTCTGATTTTTGGCACTTATGCAAAAAGGGATTTTTGCGGTATCTATCAACTGCTGCTAAAGAACTCTGCTAGATCTTGACTTAAAAAAAGGAAAAAAGTTTGATGCAAGTGGAAAACTTAATGCAACTTTGTCAAACTGAGTAGTTCTGCAGATTCAAAAGAAATAGCACCAACTCCATCAAATGGGTTGCTCCATTAGGAACATAGAAAGCTGCCATATACCAAGTCAGACCATAGGTCCATCTAGCTCAGTTTTGTCTACACAGACTGGCAGTGGCTTCTCCAAGGTTGCAGGCAGGAATCTCTCTCAGCCCTATCTTGGAGATGCTGCCAGGGAGGGAACTTGGAACCTAAATGCTCTTCCCAGAGCAGCTCTATCCCCTAAGGGGAATATCTTACAGTGTTCACACAACAAGTCTCCCTTTCATATGCAACCAGGGCAGACCCTGCTTAGCTAAAGGGACAAGTCAAGCTTGCTGCCACAAGACCAGCTCTCCTCTCTAAATGATTTAGAGAGTTCATTATTTACCTGAACTACAGCTTTGGATCCACTGACTTCTAGCACCTGCCCACTTCTCTTTGTTCCGTCAGGGAGTGTCAAGTGCACGATCTCTGCATACCTAGGAAACTGAACCACAAGAATGAAAGTTAGGTGGGCCAAAATGTTTCTGAACAGAACCAAACTGAACACAAGACATGCAAATCTCGACACCGACTGGGCATGGAAACCAACCTCAGTTAAATTCAGACAAAATGAATTAAAGACCACTTCGGTGAATGCTAAAGCTGCTATTCAGAATTTAACCAGCGGTTAGTTGGAATAAGGGAGTAAGAAGAAGTGCCTTGCTGGCAAAGGAAGCACTTCACCAACTGGCTGGCAGAGGAGGGGGCAGTACATCATAACGTCCTTGGCAGAGGCATCAGGAGTCTGTCTCTGAGCTGCCAGCATCCTTGCTATACACCCACCCAAAAGAAACTACAGAATGCTCTATAGCTTCAGTAAAAAGCTAGTGCAGTAATGCCTGTGGTTGCTGCTGTGTTCCCACTGGGCCAGGATAATCGGACCCTCTTGAAAAAAGCCAGGAGTGCCCAATTTTTACTTTAACGGAGTCCTGCACATGGTTTAAGTCACTAACCACAATCTGTATATCATGCAAGATTAAGTGACCACATATGCAACAGAACATGAACATAAATTACAGCCAGTAATTTATAGGACTTCACTTACAATTAAAAATTCTGAGGGATCTGCCTGAACCGGTTCGGCGCCTCCTTAGGGAAGCGCTGAACCAGCTCAGATGCCCGCATTCGAACCAATTCGGTGAGGTGGGGATCAGTTCCTTTAAAAAGCAGGTCCTTACCTACACCTCCTGCTTTTCTGGGAGCAGCGCCTACTTTCTAAAAGGCTGCATGTGGCTGCAGCACTGCTCCCCGCAGCCTGCGTGCAGTGTGAGCATGCACATGGCCACTGTGCATATGTGGCAGTCATTTGTGTGGTCAGCAACACCATGTGCATGCCGATGCTGCAGGCAGGCTGCTGGGAGAAGTGTGGCCACCACCTTTTGGAAAGTGGGCGCTGTCCCCAGAAAAGCAGGAGGGTGGTGGAGGAACAGGTATGGCTTCCTGAGCTGGTGCAGGTACACCTCTAATTTTAGTTTCAGGGCAATAAGAAAATGTGTATTTAGGAACTGAACAGATTTAAAAATTAGCAAATGTTATGGTCTTCATATCTGGAAAATGAGCTAGTACTATTGGAAGAACATCATTCTCTGGCCCAACACACCTTATTGCAAAGATATTCTCTGTGGTGGGGGTGCCCATGCAGAATGCAGACATGGCAGGATGATTCATTCCCTTTATAATGGGAGTTTGGAGGACACTGAACCTTCAGGATGAAGGATCCATTTTCTTAAATTCCCATCAAAAACTAATTTTACCTTCACTTGATCCAAGATTACTAGCGGTCCATTGACTCCAGATACTGTCTTATACGCTAAAAACAAAAACAAAGAATGAATACTTGCTCAGATACATTTCTGATTTAATACATACTGAAAAGTGAATAGGCATGGTTCTGAGACACTGGAGAAAACATCCTTTGGCCAGCACCCTTAGTGTGCTCCAGAATATGGAATTTGAGAGGCCATCTTAGGAAGACTTTACAGCCACTTGCGGTGATGTTATGTTAGAGCAGTCCTGCTCAACTTAGGCCCCCAGCTGCTTTTGAACTACAACTCCCATAATCCCCAGCCTCAGTGGTCAACAGCCAGGGATTATGGGAGTTGTAGGCCAACATCTGCAGGAGGGCCGAAGTTGAGCAGCCCTCTGTTAAAGGAATGCCAACTGTTGTAACATGGATAAAGGAACCTGGAGTGCTTTCCTTATCTCCGCCTCCCCCGCATAGTATTGTGATGAATATTTATACACCACCTTCCACCATCATGATCCAACTGCTGAACACAGCTGCTGCACCCTGATTATTATGCTGCCTCTTAATTTAAGGGATAGATAACTTAAGTAATCTCCTTGACAATTAACAGATTCCTAGAATCATATTTCCAGGCAAACTGTTCTTGCAGCCATATATTAATATATAAATAAATTTATATTTATAGTATACCGCCTGCAACTCAGAAGAGTTAAACAAGAGGCATAGAAAAAAAGAATAAAAGATATAGTTTCATCCAAATTAGGATTGGAGGCTATCAGACTAGCCTCCAGGAAAGCTCTGCTGTGACAACTTCCTGTCGACTCTGATAGCATGAAGGAATTACCCTAAGTAGAGGATGGGCTCCGATTACGGTGGAAAAACTGGGAAGTGTCTATATTTTGAAACTCAGAGCGCCCAGAAGTCAACTAACTAACTATGCAGGCACCATGGCAGCTGCAAAGACAACCGCTATTTTGCCACATTGTGCTAGGACTTGCACAAGCAAACAAACTTTCTTCAGGAAAGCCTCTTCTGGAGACAACGCCCTGCTACCACACTTGCTCGGACACATGTACTCTACCATGCTTGATCGTCTCCAGAAGAGGCTTGTGCTTCCAAGAACACCACCTCCATCCTTTGCTTTGCTTCTCCTGCCAAGGAGAGCTTCCAATCCACTATGTGTGTTGTTCACTCGTCTGAGCTTCCCTGAGTAACAAGAGCAACGCTGCACTTTCTCTTATCACAAACTGTCAGATGAGGACTTTTGGGGACCTTGACAGCTAAAACAGTACATACATACCACTGCCAGAGAACTTGCGTTTTGGGTGGTATAAAAATATGCTAAATAAATAAATAAATCTATGCCTAGATGGCAAGTGCTCTGCCTTATCAGAGCATTTGCCATTTAGTCCAAAACGACAGGTGAAACTCGGAAAATTAGAATATCGTGCAAAAGTCCATTAATTTCAGTAATGCAAATTAAAAGGTGAAACTGATATATGAGACAGACGCATTACACGCAAAGCGAGATAAGTCAAGCCTTAATTTGTTATAATTGTGATGATCATGGCGTACAGCTCATGAAAACCCCAAATCCACAATCTCAGAAAATTAGAATATTACATGGAACCAAGAAGACAAGGATTGTAGAATAGAACAATATCGGACCTCTGAAAAGTATACAGTGTACTGTGCTTGATTGGCCAGCAAACTCGCCTGACCTGACCCCATAGAGAATCTATGGGGCATTGCCAAGAGAAGGATGAGAGACATGAGACCAAACAATGCAGAAGAGCTGAAGGCCGCTAATGAAGCATCCTGGTCTTCCATAGCACCTCATCAGTGCCACAGGCTGATAGCATCCATGCCACGCCGCATTGAGGCAGTAATTGCTGCAAAAGGGGCCCAAACCAAGTACTGAATACATATGCATGCTTATACTTTTCAGAGGTCAGATACTGTTCTATTCTACAAGCCTTGTCTTCTTGGTTCCATATAATATTCTAATTTTCTGGGATTGTGGATTTGGGGTTTTCATGAGCTGTACACCATGATCATCACAATTATAACAAATTAAGGCTTGACTTATCTCGCTTTGCATGTAATGAGTCTGTCTCATATCAGTTTCACCTTTTAATTTGCATTACTGAAATTAATGGACTTTTGCACGATATTCTTATTTTCCGAGTTTCACCTGTATCTACCTGGACTGGTGTCTCAGACCCAGGCAGGCACCTTTCTCACTCCTGCTACGTGAGCTGGGTTAAACCCAGGACTTTTCTATGCAAAGTATGCAGGCCATCATTGAGCTATGGGCCCTCTCCTTGTTGGAGATGAGGCAGTTGTTGAAGCACGTCAGAGAGCACAAGGGAAGATACCAAAAGCAGCCACAAAGCCCAACCTCACATGATGCTGCACCCACAGAAGCGAAATCCAAGTCTTTCCTCTTTATAAGTGATCAACCGCTACTCACTGAAAACGAGAGAGAGAGTTGCTGAGCGGAGTACAGCATACCAAACTACAAGCGCACGACTCTCTCAAAAATCTGGAGTGTCATCTGATGATACTCCAAATCATCTATCCAGAGACCTATCATAGACCCCAAACTTTTAAGTTCTTCCAGGGTACATTTTAGCTCAAGATCTTTGCTATTGAGCTATTCTAGTGTCAGAGCAGGTAAAGGACACCCTGCAGTCTGTGAGTGCTCCAGGACTATAATCAGGGTTACACTGACGTATTGCCTTTGCTGTTCTAGGTGATTTGTTACTGCCCAGCAGAAATGTGTACTTTGCTCCAAAATGCAGGCAGCACAAGATTGCCCAGTAAGAACAGAGGCTTTAGGATAGATTTGCTGATGTGTCTTGCTAATCTGCCTGCTTTATGCAAGCAGTAGAAAATGTAAGGCAGTATTTGAGTATTGCTTAAACAATGGGCATTATTAATCTCAATACGAATACCTTCAGTTTTTAAAAAAACCCACCCATGTGCAAATTATTGAAGTAGGGTACCGTGGCCAGGGCTCAGGAAATCCACTAATCTATGGTGAATGAAAAATAATGCCAGGCAAGTGAAAAAAGTCCTGACAAGTAATGTACCAGCATAGCTTGGGGAACCAACTGACGAGTAAAATATTTAGTCTGGCTGGTGAACTAAGCCAGCATTCCTCGACCCTGGGGATGGCCAAACACTGAAGAGAGGAATCCCCAGAAGGCCAGTAATCTCAGGGGTACCATACCACGGCTCTCCTTTGCTTCTGCCTCAGGAAGGATGCCTGATTCAGGGAAGAACAGCTTGCTGCTCATAGCTTCCTTCATGGGTGGCTGTATGGGATATGGGAAGAGGCAATGACCTAGCAAGAAGGAATATCCTTGTCTTCTTTGGGACCATTTCTTCTTAAGAGAGTCAAAGGCTTCAGTTAACTATCACATGATCTGTGAATGGAGAAGTGTTTTAGTGAGCCACAGAGCTTTACTAGGCTCACAAGGTAGAGGAGTAATCATTAATCAGCTGTTCTTAGAACAAAGGGAGAGGATGAGCAAGCCAGATTATTTCTGGAACAGGATAACAGACTGATATGACTAAGCTTGCAAGGCCTTGGCACATTTTCTTTGTATCTACAACAGGAGTGGGCAAACCTGGCCCTCCAGATGATGTTGAACCACACCTCCCATCATCCCCAGTCCATTTAGTATGGCTGGGGATGATGGGAATTATAGTTCAACAACATCTGGAGGGCCAAGTTTGCCCACCCCTTATCTATGAGCAACCAGAAAATGGGCGCTTGACAAAATTATGTGAGTTAGTGATGGACATTTTGGGGGGAGGTAAATGGGCTTCTCTCTCCTTTAGAAGTAACACACTTGTAACAGAAATGAGGCTGTCTGGGACCAATCAAGATGTTCTTAAGTAGCTCTACCTTGAAAAACCTTAGTCTAGGTGCCACAGTCAAGTTGATAGGGGCTACAGCTCCCTGGTGCCTGTGTATCAGCTCCCTGGTGCCTGTTTAAGCCATGTCCTACACTCATGCTTACTAGAAAATAAGTTATTCTGGAAATTACTTCCAAACTCGGTTCAGATTGCACAAAGAATAGGCCATTAACCCATGTATGGGACTACAAACTCCACTGAGTGACAACTAGACTGAGCTTTGCGATCAGTCACTTGAACATAAGAGATAGTCATGCTACTCCATCACATCAAATACCTACATATACAGTCGTGTCACACCTGAAAGAATAAACAGATTTGTGGCATAAGCTTTCATGGACTAGCACCCACTTCAGATGCATGAAGTAGTATCACCACGTAGTCCAGTAAGAATTTGGATACAGAAAATGTTGTGAAATCCAAACTGAAATCCAAGTTTTCAAATTAAGTTTATTACAGTCCAAGACCAGAAAGAAACAGGAACAGAAACAAGGGGGGGGGGGGGGAATGCGGAATTACAGAAAAACCAAGACAGCTTATAGCTTACATCACATCCATTTACAATATTACAGACTAGTGTTCTGAAGCCCGTTATAATAACGGGCGCTAGCCTTTTCCTCTCCCCTTTATTGTTTTTTTTTTTTAATGCAGCCTAATGGAGCAGGGCCTAGAGCAAAATTTCGCAACATTAAGAGTAATGTCCATGTTGGAGTCTGAAGGAAGAAAAGAGATATAAAGTTTATCTGACCTGTCTGAAAATTTCTTTAAAATTGGGGTTATAAAAACAAATATGGGATGCAAATGAGTCTGCAACTCCCATGTTTATCCTCTAAAACTCTCATCCAGCCTCAATGGAAGCTGTCAGCTAGGGTTAAAGGGGCCAGTCCCATAGGGCAGAACGTTAGTCTGAGCCAGAAACTGATCTTATTTCTGATTATTTTCATTATTCTGGAATTGAACTTATACAGGCTGGTGCCTCTCACGATACTCAGCACGATAGTCCAAAGATAGCTTTCAAAAACTTTAACTAGACCACCTCCAGGGGGCAAAAATCCTTAAACACATGACTGTGATCCATACAAGAGTTGAGCAACTACCTTACCCTTGAACACTAACTGCAGAAGGAATAAACAACCCTCCATTTGAATAACAGAATCCGAGGATCGCTTCTTTGGGCAGTCTCTGTGACAGGGCAATCTGGGATCTCCAGGAGCCAGAGGCCCTGAGCCACTTTGGAAGGGTGGTATATAAATTGAACCACCACCACCACCCAGATATTTATACAGCCTAACCCGTTCTGTGTCATGGCCATTTATCAGCCTAACTAAACATTGATGGCAGTTAATAACGATCACGACTCTTGTTTTAGAATAATTGGTGGCCAACCTTTCCTCTGAGCAATAGGTGGCAAAAGCCTGGCGGGCTCTCAGCCCTACTGCCAAAAAAGCTGGAATAGCAGTATTGTCTGCATGCAACAGGAAGCCACCTAATGGCGCAGTACGGAAGCAACTTGCCTAGAGAACAGGAGGCTGTTGTTTTGAATCCCTGCTGGTGTGTTTCCCAGAATATGGGGAACTCCTATATCAGGCAGCAGCGATATAGGAAGGTGCTGAAAGGCATCATCTCATACTAGGAGGAGGCAATGGTAAACCCCTCCTGTATTCTACCAAGACAACCACAGGGCTCTGTGGTCGCCAGGAGTCGACAGTGACTCAACGGCACAATCTTTCCTTTCTCCTGCATGTAACAGGGCAGGAATTGGCCTGCTCACCAATCTTGGAGGGTGAAAGCTAGGGTCAGTGAGAACTTGGACCATAAAACTGTTATAATAATTAAACAGGAAGGGAACCAATATGCAGCTCTGCTTCACCCCCCTGTCTGAAGGCTCTGTAGATTCATATCCCAAGCGTTCTTTAATATTTACTTGCCCTGAAATAAGTAGTAGCATTTTCACACTTCCAAGTTTCAAACGTACACATGTAAAACCAATTATCTTCTCTTTATCTTGAGAACTGGCATGAAGCAGTCCAAGAGCTGGTGAAGGAGAAACAGCAGTGTGGATTTTTATTTCAGAGATGCCTGCATGCGTTAGCAGTGTTGTGTCAACACTGAAAGGTTTATGCTGTTAAAACCAAGTAACAAGTTTGTAGATAAAAAGCTCTCCAAGCAACATGGCTGAAGGTTTACCCTGAAAATAGGCACCTCTGGCCTTATGCACCATCATAATTACAAGCTGTGTGCTATAGCCCAACAGCAAATGCCTGTGTGCTATAGCCCAACAGCAAATGTGCACTAACGTGTTCCTAGTACCTGCTGCTACATGGCTGAAATATTTTTCAGCTAGAGGCTTGCCAAGGTCCAACCGGCTTCTGAAAGCATTGGAGATAACATTCAACTTTGGGCATCTGTCTCATTTCAGTTTACTTAAACACACACACACAAAACTGTTAGGTGTCTTTAATTCAGGCAGGCTACAACGTAAACACCCTAAAGCGTGTGGAGCACAGAAGACCTTTCCTTACATCTTGTTCAGCTATTTCAGAAGAAATACACAAAGCTAAGCAGATAAGAACTGTGGGACGAGAGCTCAGAGTTTCATTGAAATGCTGCCAGTACTTTCTTCTTCGCCTAGTCATCTGCAGTATGAGTCCCTGGAGCTCCCATCTTGTGACTGTCCTGAGAGCAGGAAGTAAGGTTTTGCTGGGAAGGGGAAGAATGCTATTTTTTGACAATCCAATTTCCTTGTTTGAACAGCCCAGTCAGTTGCTAAACAGCTCAGTCAGCTGGCTTAAAGCCTACACCCAGGACTAATGGGACTCTACTGGCAAGATGCAGGAAGGACAAAGTTTCCTCAAAGAGCATGGCCCAGACCAGTAACCCCTCTAACAGGGATTCCCAGATGTTGTTCTCTACAACTCCCAGCATCCCCAGGTGCAATGGCCTTTGGCTGGGGATTATGGGAGTTGTAGTCAACAACATCTGGGAATTCCTGTTAGAGGGGACACTGGCCCAGACCCTCTGCTTATGCTGGCCACTCAAGTCCCCTTCCCACAACTGCTGTTCTGGGGTAAAGGAAACTCACCTCATCACCGGCAGATTAGAAGCCCCTTTCCTTCAGCTGAAATGGGGAGCCTCCATCACTTTCTACAAGGCTATTTTCTGGTGGCTTCCCTGGGTCTTATTGGGCACCAGAATTCCCTCTAAAAGCCATTCCCAGATGTTGTTGACTACAACTCCCAGAATCCCTAGCCAATGGCCATTGCAGCTGGGGATGCGGGGAGTTGTAGTTAACAACATCTGGGAATCCCTGTTAGAGGGAACACTGTTGGGCACCCTCTAGGAAGAAAGGTATCCAAGTACCTCTTGCTTCCCTAGCCTTCTCCCTTGGATGGCCTCTTGCACTTGCTAGTCTGTACTCCCCTTCTCTCTGGAAGAGGCCACTTTTTAAAGCCTTCCAGGGCTGTGCCAGAACACCCATACCTTGGCACCAGAGCAGGGCTACTAAACTTTGGCCCTCCTGCAGATGTTAGCCTACAGTCCCCATAATCCCTAGCTATTGTCCTCTGTGGCTGGGGATTATGGGAGTTGTAGTTCAAAAACAGCTGGGGGGGCTAAGTTGAGCAGGCCTGCACTAGAAGCACCACATCATTTTTGATCCAGCTGTGTCAACATCTGGCAAAGCCCCAGAGCTGCTGGGGAGCTGCTGGCCCTGCGTCTCCTGACATCCATCCATCATGAAGATGTGGAAGCCAGTCAGAATGTAACTGAGGGGCACCCAACAACCTTCCTCAAGCCTAAACCCCTGTGCCAAATGGCAGCCATATTTGCAAAAGAAGAGAGAGATCAGTTACCCAGCAAGGAAGAGGCAAGATGTAGCAGACTGACGATATTCAAGAATGGAACATTTTACTCTTAAGATGGCAGCATTTTGGATTTTCTCCTGGTTTTTTAGGGCTTCAGTCTCTCAGAGAATGATTCCTGGAGACTGTTTATAGAGACAAATTATTCCACATAGTAGTTCAGACATATGAGGGAAGAAGGTTAGCCCACTCTGCTCCTGTAGATACCACCAGCAGCAGCCAAAAGTATGGGCAGCTAAACCACATGCATTTTGGGCAGACTCTAGCCTGCAAATTCTTGCACAAGTCAGTAGAGTCCTGATTGTCAACCTCCACTGCTACAATACTGGATTTTCCCTTTCCATGAGTTTCACATCTATAACAGTCAGTGCACGGTCATACATGAATAGAAATAAATCATACCCTGATCTACAGTAATAAATCAGCATAAGGAATGTCTGCATCTCCTACTCTCAGTATAAAACAAGCCTAGTTTTCCCCACTGTAGAGAGGCCCTCAATTATCATGGAGCTTACATTCTGTACTACCATCCTGAATGCCAAAACTAAAATAATTGCAACTTTGTGCCAATGAAAATGATGGGGTTAGGTTCCTCAGGATATGAAAGAGTAATAAAAATTACAAAACAGGAAAAACCAGGAAAGAGAGGAGTACAGTACTGTACCTTGGCTACTCCATTATTCCAGTAATGGCCCCCAAAACAAAACATCCTCCAAATTCCACACAAACATGATTCCACACTGCCTCTGGAAGTGTCTCCAAGCTGGAAATACCCCTGGAAGTGTGAAATGTGTGCATAGGAACTGTGAATGGCCAAAATTCATCACAGATATAACTGAAACCAGGTATATACTGCTGAACCACGAATAGCTGAAGCCAGAAATGGCCAACCCACGATAATCAAGGGCCTCCAGTATTTGTGTTTTTACTATCTAACTCCTATTTAATCACTTGCACAAAGCTTATTTTATAATAGGTAAGTGCCATAGCTCAGTAGCAGAATACATGCTTTGAACCCATGGTCTTTCATACACAAACCCTGCTTTCTTTAGTTAAAGATGGGTAATGAACTGGAGCAATAATAGACTGGGTGATGGACAATGAACTCAAGATGAATTTTGGCAAGATGGAGATGCTGTTGGTAGGTGGGTAGACTATCTACACCAAGCATGGGTGTTTGGCTTGTTGCTTTGATCAGGTCTACAGTTTGGGGGTACTCTTGGGCCTCCACTGAATGGCCAAATAGAAGAGTCCTCAATGGTGCGAGCTTTCACCACCTTCGGCTGGTATGCTACTTGCAACCTCGCCTACACAGGGGTAAAGGTAAAGTGTGCTGTCGAGTCGGTGTCGACTCCTGGCAACCACAGAGACCTGTGGTTGTCTTTGGTAGAATACAGGAGGGGTTTACCATTGTTTCCTCCCACGCAGTATGAGATTATGCCTTTCAGCATCTTCCTGTATAGCTGCTGCCTGATATAGGTGTTTCCCATAGGCTGGGAAACACACCAGTGGAGATTCGAACTGGCAACCTCTGGCTTGCTAATCAAGTCATTTCCCTGCTGCTTGGGGAAGAAGGGGTAGCTTGGCTAAAATAACCCATGCTTTGGAAACATCCCATTTGGATTATTGCAATGTGCTTATGTGGGGTTGCCCTTGAAGAGGACTGAAAGATCGCAGTGATCTAACCGCTACATTTTGTACTAACTGC
Organism: Hemicordylus capensis; assembly: GCF_027244095.1. Taxonomy (NCBI): domain Eukaryota; kingdom Metazoa; phylum Chordata; class Lepidosauria; order Squamata; family Cordylidae; genus Hemicordylus; species Hemicordylus capensis. The sequence goes on along the minus strand of NC_069664.1, from coordinate 17,136,642 downwards.
ACCCAGGTGCATGAAGCACATTTATCTGGTGTTGGAACAACTTCACTGACTCCCAATCAGTTTTCACTCCCAGTTTCAAGGTGGGAGTCATCACCTTTAAAGTTCTAAATGGCTCAGGACCAGGATTCCTAAGGGTTACCTCCTCCTATAATCAGTGCTCCAGGTTCTTACTCCATCTGGAATGGGGACTTGTGCAAGGGTCTTTACTGTGGTGGAACCACAGCTATGGAATGCCCTCCCTAGAAAGACTTGCACAGCATTCAATATGTACTCATACCAGCACCAGGTAAAAATTGTATTTGCAAAGCAAAGTCTTTTCAGGGTGTTTTTGCTTCACTGTCTCTGGCTTTATACTGCCACCTTGTTTTTGTTCTTGATTTATGATTGCTATTAATTTTGTAAGTCACCCTGGAAAGTTCTTACCTGAAAGTCAAGAAAAGTATTTTAGAAATTAAAATAAAATAAAAGAGGAACTAGAACTGTAAAATGGCCTCTGTTTCAGATCCCAGAGTTCTAATGCCAGCTGGAACAGAGGTTTCATCCAGTCTAGCACTATCTGTCTTTCATTATATGGCAGTACCTATGTCCATTACATATTATTCCAGCCTGCCGGCAATAACTCAGGCTGCTAGATGGGGACTCGCTTGAGCATCCCCTTGCTCAGTGGGCTTCTTAGTTGAAGTGAGAGCCAATTCATACTTGGAATTGTAGATCCATAAGCAGTCTTGCTGCATCAAAGCATCATGGAGAAATGCATGCTTCTAAACTTTTGGAGATACATTCCAGACAACAGCTCCATGTTCCTTTTCTAAGCCATTGGCCTTGGCCCATTATTGCAACCGCAACTTTGCCAAAACTGGGCACATATTCAGCTACATGTACTTTCGCTCATCCTTGGATGAATACCATAAGAACATGTACCTCACTTCAGCTGAATACACACCCCGAGCTTCACTGATACACAAAAATGCCATTCGTCTAGGAATTCCACAGTTTTTAACCTGGGAACAGAGGTGCTGGTGGTAGAAGAACATGCTTTAAGTAGTTTTCTTCATGTGTGGTTCACTTCTGGTATTAGAGCTGGAGAAAGACTGCTTAAACACAGCAAGGTAAAGTAGTAAAGGGTAGGTGGGTTTCATTCCCTTCCCCTGCATGCTTCTTTTGGTATAAAACTGACCCTCATCTCAGTGTATAAGCAAGTGGGGCAAGCATGTGTTTAACCAGTTTTCATATCCATTTCCATCATATAATCATGTGATGCAGTCTCTAATTCACGACAGGTTTTTGCAATGGCCTTTGATTTGTTACAACCAATTGATTTAGACAAATACCATACATGGTTCTTGATAACACACAAGTTCTTTGTTTTCTCCTTGGGTAGTACATGGACAACTCTTTGCTTGATGCAACCCTTAAATGCCATTAAACACATTCCCAAGAACCCAGCAAACTCATTACAAACAGAATCCCTCACATAGAATACAGATAATTCTCTGACATTTCTGAAGTACATCCCTTATTGAGATCTTACCCACACTGTCTTTCCTCCTACACACTATCAGGCAACGAGAAGTACTAAAGGCCTAGGATGACACCAAAGCTCCCACACTTATTATCACAGGCTAACAACTAACATACATCCCAAAAGCATTTCACACTTGAGTGCCAGTGCTAAACATCCCATAATACAAGAGCCATCTTGCCTCTCTTCCCTTCGTCTACACATTATCCTGCAGTGTATCACATGACCTTGAGACTTAAGCCAGAGCAGATTACTCAATCTACAGAATGTTTCACAACCATTTTATTTCCTTTTTAAAGACAGCTCAGTGTGGCCTTGTTTAGTCCTTTCAAAGAGAGGTTTAAAGCATCCTGAAATGATGAGAATGGCGTACAAGACTAGCATTCACCATCTGCCCCTTCTGTTGATATGGAAATGAGAGCTTGCCAATGGTCTTTCTTGCACGCCAAGCAGCATCGATAAGTACAGCCGATAAGCTGCCCAAGCAAAAATAACCTGCACCATGCCTTTGGTGCTTGTGCCACTTTCTATCAAGTAGCACACCTAATCAGTTTTGAAATGAGTTACTCAGTACAGGTTAAATCCTACACATACTTACTAGGATGCAAGTCCCATTGAACGCAACCATGTTTACTTCTATACTAATGATTAAGATCAGACTGTAAAACTTCTTCACTCAGTACAACGTTTTGAAAAAACTGTCCCCACAGGGAACTCATGACCCCCAGCAGGAGGCGGCATATTGACCCAATCCCCCACTTTCTTCTAGGAAAAGCCCTCCAGAACCATCTAGTGCTAATAGTCAACATTGCCCCCAATGCAGCACACACGAGCAATACTGCAGTGTGCCCAACCATCAATATACAGGCCAATCTTATGCAGGTTTACTTGGAAGTCAACAATCCATTGGATTACATTTACTTGCAGGTAAGGGCAGATAAAATGGAAGCCTGGATTGAGGGAGGTGGGTGGGGTGGCAGAGCCACAAGACCTCTAGTCCGCAAGCCACTCAACTCATTCTCAGATAATGAAGTAGCCATCCCCACTGCCTGCTTTTCTCACCCACACACACCCACACCCAGAAAGCCAGGCGGAGCTCAAAAGAAACTGACATCAAACAGAACCTAGAGCATCTGAGAGGCAATTCTTAAGACCAGAGGGAAAAATTTGGCCTTTTGCTTTTGCTTCTCTAATCCCCAAAGCAAAAAAGGCAGGAAAGGGAACCTTATGGAGCACCAGGGTGAGAAGCATGGCCTGAAAGAAGGGGGAAAGCGCAAAACAAGGCCCAGATTAATATGCATGTGCCACCACAGCTGCGACTGAAAGACCTTTAACTGACTGCAGCCAAAAGGAAGCATCAGATCCAGTTTTCCTCCAGCCCAGAGGTCCATCTAGATAATTTTGGAGCCTGGACCTAAAGCCCTTTGGAGGCCCTCACCTCTCTGCAATTTAAGCATCATCCCCTTACACAAACACACACACACAATTTTTAACATGTGGGTTCTCGAGGCACAAACAGCCACTGAACTCACAAGAACGTAAGAATACAGAACAACTATTTTGATGCCAATCTGCACGAGCAGGAACCTTTCAACCCTTCAACTTAACATACCCCCATCCACCCCACAGATTTCTTCCCCCACTCCCTGCTCTGTCTCTAAAGCACCCAGGGCAGGTCACACTAGGACACTCAGCAGCACAAACACCCCACCACCCAGGACAGACTAAAGAGGATTTGCCAACCCCCACCCCGGTGTGTGTGTGTGTGTGTGTGTGTGTGTGTGTGTGGAGGCCCTTGACTTCAGCCCCGAAGTCCAGGGCCCAGATCCAGCTCTGCTCCAGGCCCACCCAGGGCTGACCCCAGACTATTTTGCACCCTAGGCAAGGCTAAGTACTTGCACCCGCCCACAAAATTTCAACTTCGGTTTTCAAAAACAGACGTTTTGTAGGAAAAAAGAAAGAAAAGCACCCAACTTGAAACTGCTATATTAGGTAATACATCGATTTTTGATTATGTTTCTCAACGACCAAAGAAAATATTTGGGCACACAGAGCATCCGGATGGATTCCATACACTCTGCGCCCCTCGGAGGTCTGCGCCCTAGGCAGCTGCCTAGTTGGCCTCCTCGTGGTAGCACCGGCCCCTGGGCCCATCAGGGCCACCCACTGAAGCCCTCCGTCCCGAGGGATCCACCAGCACTGGGGACTGAACTGGAGGCACTGCTGGCGCCGCAGGTCTCGCCGGCCAGCCCCCCCCCCCCCCGCCCCGAGCAGGCCGAGAGAAAATGGAATTGCGCCTTTTAAAACCACACAGCAAGAGCGACGCCTCGGTAACGGGGCCCGAGGAGGGGCTGGGGGCCCCGAGCGCACTGCAGCAGCAGCCGCCACAGCCTGGCCCCGGGCAATTTCGCTTCTCCCCCAGAAAAGAAGGGGGGGCTCCTCCTGCGCTACGTCCCCCCCCCGCCCCGCGCTCCCCGCTTAGCCTCGGTACTCACTGAGGCGGGGCTGGGAGAGGTAGTCGCGGGTGACGGCCGCCGCCTGCTCCCGCGAGCCGCCCCCTCCCAGCTCGGACACGGCTCCGTTCACCATCCCCCGAATGGCCCGCAGCGCCGCCATCTTGTCGCCGTCTGGGCTGTGCGGGGCGACTGCGCAGGCGCTGATATAGGCGCTCCTCGCGGGCCGCCCCCCCCTCTGCTCCCCTCTGCGCGAACTGGACGGACCCGGAAGTAGCTGACGCGGGAAGGAGGGGGGGGAAGGGGGAGGAGGGAGCGAGGCGGAGAGCAAAGGAGCTAGCCAGGGTGCTGCTCGGTGCTCTGGAAAGGCGTCGTGCTTCTCGGAAAAGCATAGGCAGCAGCCGGGGCTGTGGTTGGGTGCCGTTGAAGCAGGGCTCGCCCTAGTCGATCGTGATCTATGACAGCAGCATCCTAGATCCACTCCACACACTTAGACCCTAGTAGCTCAAATGCAATAGGGCGAATAGTTTCTCTGTATATCTGTAGGCTGCCTTTCTCTGAACCTATGACCCCCTGCTAAGGGAGCAAAAGAGAGACACCAGTTTTCAAAGAGGTGATTCTCTTACATTTATTTGTTTGTTTGTTTGATTTTTAGACGACCCTTACAAAATAGCTCAGGGCGATTCACAAACATCAAAGACCCTTTAAAACAATTTAAGAGCACTAGAAGGCCAAGCCGAACAGGGCTTTAGGGCTCTCCTAAATTCCAATAAAGAATTCAAATTACGGATGTCTGCATTTAACAGTGGGAGAGCAACTGGCCCTATCCAGCCCCAGCACAGCATTCCTCCAGTGGCTGTTGCTGGTACCTGCCTTATGCTTCTTTTTAGATTGTGAGCCCTTTGGGGGCATCTTAGGAACGTAGGAACATAGGAAGCTGCCATATACCGAGTCAGACCATTGATCCATCTAGCTCAGTATTGTCTTCACAGACTGGCAGCAGCTTCTGCTGCCAGGGAGGAAACTTGGAACCTTCTGCTCTTCCCAGAGCGGCTCCATCCCCTGAGGGGAATATCTTTCAGTGCTCACACTTCTAGTCTCCCATTCATATGCAGCCAGGGCAGGCCCTGCTTAGCCAAGGGTACAAGTCATGCTTGCTACCACAAGACCAGCTCTCCTTTCTGGTCTTATTTATGTAGTATTTATTTCTCTATGTAAACTGCTCTGAAAAATTTGTTTGAAGAACGGTATACAAATACTTGTAGTCATAGTAGTAGTTCTTGGCCCTGCTGCTGACAACGTCAGCCAGAAACACGATTGTGCTCCATGTCACAAATGTATATATCAGAGGGATCCAAGCTGAGGTTCTGTAGCAGTTGTTGGACACTACAACTCCCATTATCCCATCAAGGTTGATGGGAGTTGTAGTCCGACAATAGCTGGAGAACCTCAACTCGGCCACCCCTGATATATAAATTCATGTCATGGAGCACAATCATGTTTCTGGGCATGTGCAGAACGTCTTTCCCTTGGGCACTTTCCAGATTACACACACTGTTCAGCAGTAAAATGCTTCAGCTTGCCAGGATCATTTTGAAAACATAAATAACTTGTGCAACCCTCCTACAATGGGGAAATACAGCAATTTATTTTTTGCGACGCACATGCAATGTTGTAGGACTAAAATGCAAGGATAGAATCCGAAAGAAGGCATCAGAAATGTGAACAGCACCTTGCTGACAATGCAGGGACTGTGATATTGAAACACAGGGAGTACGGAAGCACACTTAGTGGACAGTAGTGATACTGTTGTAGCATGTAATCTGGAAAGTGCCCTGCTGTGGAATAAACTGCAAGCAACATTCCCTGCATATGTAATCTGCATTCAGGTGGTTCAGGTTATTGGTTTGTCTCAAGAACTTTAGAATCACATAGAATGCAGAAGAGAGGGAGAGAGGACACACCATTTTTCCTTTTCTTTTTCACAGCCTGATCTAGTAATCTGTTCCCTCACTTCCTCTTGGGAGATGATTAGTAAGTATATGATGTTGATGCATCAATGTTTCCAAAGAGATTAATTTCCCCCCAGATCTGGTCTCTAAAAACAGTGACATAAGAAATACTGTATTCAATTCAGAGCACTATTCAGAGATCGCCTGTATGGCAAGCTCCTAACCCCACTCCGTCCCCATAGATGGAGAGGAGAGCTGCTCTTGTGGTAGCAAGCATGACTTGTCCCCTTAGCTAAGCAGGATCCACCCTGGTTGCATATGAATGGGAGACTAGAAGTGTGAGCCCTGGAAGATATTCCCCTTAGGGGATGGAGCCGCTCTGGGAAGAGCAGAAGGTTTCAAGTTCCCTCCCTGGCAGCATCTCCAAGATAGGGCTGAGAGAGATTCCTGCCTGCAACCTTGGAGAAGCCGCTGCCAGTCTGTGAAGACTATACTGAGCTAGATAGACCAATGGTCTGATTCAGTATATGGCAGGTTCCTATGTTCCTAAGTGATTAAAGCAGATATCAAATATATAATCCATATGCACTAAAACAGTTTCTTCTCACAAGACTGGTGCATCAGTGTCCATCTCATACACAAAGAAGCAACACTGATGATGTAAACAGTGCCTCTGTTCTTTTCATCTTCTTTATCTTTTCCATAATGCACTGATTCAACCTCCAATACAGAGCAGTCCAGCTTCAATACCCTTCCATAGGTGGCTGTACACACCTCGGCATACAAATGATTCCGCTCCCTGCTTATTCTGTCTTCCACATTGACAGATAAGCAGTAGCCTTCAGTCCAGGATATTTCAGTTTGTTTATCCTCCAAGTCTTATCAACCTTGTGATTGGTATCTAATCCAATATTTGAGTAATAAAGACTACAGTGAGGGTTTAACAGCAGTAGGTTCTGTTCCTATCTCAAAACTGGAGATTTTGCTATTGGTTTATTTTGCAGAACTCACAGTGAAGCTCGGGGTGCTTTGGGCCCAATCAGATGATGATGATGATGATGATGATGATGATGATGATGATGACGATGATTCTGTTCCAGATGGGGGTCATTAGCTGAACTGAGGATTCAATGGTGGCAGAGAACTGGGTGCCAGTAAGAGGCGTGGGAGGGATGCAGCCCTTGGTCAACTCTGAGGGGGTACATGGAGAAGGTGAAGTGGGCAAGACCTTGGACAGCTCCAGGTAGGGAGAGGCTGAACCATAGGGGAACAACAGAGCAGATCAGATGTTGCTCCACTGAGTGTCTAGAGCTGAATAAGATTTTTCGCTTGCTGACCAAGTTGGGTGAGTTGGTCCCACCCCTTCCCTGGAGAAGGTTCTGCAGCGTTAAGGGGCCTATAGGAACATAGGAAGCTGCCATATACTGAGTCAGACCACAGGTCCATCTACCTGTAGCTCAGTATTGTCTACACAGGCTGACAGCGGTTTCTCCAAGGTTGCAGGCAGGAATCTCTCTCAGCCCTATCTTGGAGATGCTGCCAGGGAGGGAACTTGGAACCTTCTGCTCTTCCCAGAGCGGCTTCATCCCCTGAGGGGAAAATCTTGCAGTGCTCACACATCAAGTCTCCCATTCATATGCAACCAGGGCAGACCCTGCTTAGCTAAGGGGACAAGTCATGCTTGCTACCACAAGACCAGCTCTCTTCCACTGCTAACTGAACAAAAAGGCACCTTTTAAAAGTGGTGATCCTCTTTACTGAGCAGGGGGAGAGCAACTGGCCCTATCCATCCTCAGCACAGCATCCCTTCAGTGGCTGTTGCTGGTGTTTATTTATTTATTATCTATTTCTTTGTAAACTGCTTTGGGAACTTTATTGAAAAGCGTTATATAAATATTCATCGTATATGTATTCATATTCCACTTCCTTTGTTGCAGGGGATTCCAGAGGAGTGGAGCTGTTCCAGAGCTGGACCACAGGGACTTCCCACCCTGTATCCTCTCCTGTCAGGGATAGGAATGCTTCCAAAATCATCTTCAGTCAAATCTGGTGTTGTGTTGAGAGTGCTGGACTAGGTCCAGGGAGACCCCAATTGAAATTCCCTTTCAGCCATGAAACTCACTGGGTGATGCCGGGCCAGCCACTCTCTCTCAGCTTAACTTACCTCACAGGGTTGTTGTGAGGATAAACATAACCACATGCACTGCTCCGGGCCCCTTGGAGGAAGAGCGGGATAGAAATGTAAAAATAAAATAAATTTCTCCCTGGATTTTGGAGGTCCTAATTACCCAATCCTCTTTTCAAAATAAAACTGGTGTATTAGGGATTTGGCATTGCTCTTTTTTTTATTTCTGTAATTTTTACAGAGTGCTCTACACGTACACTTTGCCACAGCTTTCGGTTCCTTCTGTTCATAGGAACTTAGGAAGCTGCCATCTACTGAGTCAGAATATTGGTCCATCTAACTCAGTAATATCTACTCTGACCGGCTGCGGCTGTCTGAAGCTTCAGGCACGAATTTTTCTCTGCTCTGCCTGGAAATGCCAGAGATTGAACCAGGGACCTTCTGAATGCTGAGCAGATGATGTACTACTGAGCTACGGTGTCCCCCTCCCCCCACCCCACCCCCACATTACCAATGCAAATGTATGCATTGATCAAACATGAAAAAGAATAACCATCCTTGATGTGACAGGACACTGTTGTGTCATGACTTGTGTGGTGTTTTCCCAGCTGTGGGCTTTGCTCCCCTTCCCTGTGTGCTGTTCTTGGTAAAAACAATAGACCCTCCTCCTTGATATGCAAACAGGGGAGATGTGTGCTTAACATAAATGCAGTTACCTTGCACATCTAGCTTGGCCTGAATGCCAGAGGAATAAATGGAGTAGAGAAGACTGCATCCAAGTGTTGTTGGCATTGTACCTCTGCTCACTGAGCAAAGAGGTGCCTTTTAAAAGTGGTGATCCTCTTATCTTTAGCAGGGGGGGAGCAAATGGCCCTATCCATCCCCTGTGGCTGTTGCTGGTGTCTCCCTTTATTTTATTTATTTTATTTTTTATATTTATATTCTCCTCCTTCTCCAAGGAGCCCAGAGTTGTGTTTATCCTCACAACAACCCTGTAAGGCAGTTTAGCCTGAGAGGTAAGTGGCTGGCCCAGAATCACCCAGTGAGTCTCATGGCTGAAGGGGGATTTGAACTCTGGCCTCCCCAGTCCTAGACCAGCACTCTAACCACTATACCATGAGGGCTTTCTTGGTGTTTCTTCTTAGACTGTGAGCCCTTTGGGGACAGGGTACTCATTTATTTATTATTCCTGTTTTCTTTGTAAACCACTTTGAGAATGTGAGTGGAAAGCTGGTATTTACAGTAAATATTCAGGGGCTGCAGTCATCTTGTAGAATGGAAATTGGATGCGGAAGCAGCATATCACATTCTGCACTTTTTAAATTGATTGATTGCATTTATATCCCGCTCTTCCTCCGAGGAGCTCAGAGTGGGGTAGATTGTTATTTTTATCCTCACAACAACCCTGTGAGGTAACACAGGAACATAGGAAGCAGGGCGGCAGCTCCAAAGGTCTTTAGGTCCAGGCTCCAAAATTACCTAAGTGCACCTCTGGAGGTTCTGGGGGTGATGGGAGTTCTAGTTCAGGAACATCTGGAGCAGGGATTCTCAACGTTGGGTCCCCAGATGTTATTGGACTTCAACTCCCATAATCCCCAGCCCCAGTGGCCTTTAGTTTGGGATTATGGGAGTTGAAGTCCAATAACATCTGAGGACCCAATGTTGAGAATCCCTGATCTGGAGGACCACAGGTTGGAAAGCCCTGATCTAACACATGATTGCAAAATGGGAACGCATCCTCTTGAAACTGGGCAGGACTTGTCTTCCACTCAGCTCATAGTCGTGTGAATGGCCTTACTGATTTATCGAATCCCCCCCTTCCAGCTATCAAAGCTAGTGGCTGCCACCACGTCTTGTGGCATCAAATTCCATAAATTAATTACGTGTTGTGTAAAGAAGCACGTTCTTTTGTCTCCTCTAAAATTACTGAATCGACCTAGAGGAAGAAGCCTGTATGTATCCCATGATTCTAAAGGGGTGATGGAGTCCATCAAAGTCATATGGCCGCCTCTGATTCTCTGGGTGCTGGTGTTGCTCACCTTCCCTGAGCTCTGACAACAGTACATGCATTTGAGAGATCAAATCCTGATAAAGGGCTATGATTTCAGGTGCCTCAGTGCTGCAGGCAATCTCTGCATCCCTTGTTAGTCCACACCCCACTTTTCTGCCTCTGACGCAAATGGAGCTGCCGGGCTGAATGGAGCATATTTGAACTTCCAATTACATCTTCTTAAACAAGGCATCCTCATATCCTTTGCAGATAAAAAGGCTATAATAAATTCACTAGGAGCGGCATTTGCCAAGCACTGTACCACCACCAACTCCAGAGAAGCAAACGGACTGTGATGCACTCAACAATGGTAAGGACCCTCGTTTCTTAATGCTGAGCAACGAGTTGGAGACTGTCTCAGAGGGCTTGGATTTCATTTCCAATTTTATCTGCATTTCCAGAACTAGAAAGCTAGATATATAAGGGGAGGGAGAGAGAGAGAGAGAGAGAGAGAGAGAGAGAGAGAGAGAGAGAGAGAGAGAGAGAGAGAGAGAGACTACAATCCTAAGGCTGCATTCACACAATCACAAGAATCCTGGTTAAAAAGTTAATCAGAATTAGTGAGCCCTGTGAAACTGATCCAGGGCAATCCTAGTCAAACTGCTCCAATTAGTCAGTATTTAACCAGGATACTGTTCATGTGATTGTGTGAGCACAGACTAAACTAGTAAGTAAGTCTTCTTAAATTCACTGAGACTTGTTGCCATACAAGGTAATTTATCTAACTGATTTTACCGGTCAAAACTATTTATCAGATACTTTTATAATGCCGTTTGGTTGCTATAACATTGGAGCAAAATGTGGGGTTGTTGTATAAGTCTTTTGGATAATAGATTAAAAAATAACCAGTGTCTGGGTAACAGAGATTCTGCGGTATTTGGGGATTATGACAATGCCAAAAGAAGCAGGATATTATGAACCAGGGGTGGTGGGGTGGGGGAGAGACATTCAAAAATGGTTTTCTAGTTTATTAGAAAATACAAAGTGAGCTATGTAAGGTAGAGCTTGTGATTTTTTTCTCCCTCAAAAACTTTTGAGACAAAGAAGAGTTTTTAGGGGTGCAGCCCTCCCTGCCGCCGACAACTCCCCAGTACCTTTTCCCCCATCTCCTCTCCAGCCCCTGCTACTACAGTACTTCTGGGTTTTAGCCAAGCCTTTTCCCCACCTCCCTGATTCCAGGCGATCAGGAATCACATAGGGAATGCACCAGGCTACACAACTTTGGTCCTCCATCTGTTGGACTACAGCTTCTATCCTCCCTGATGATTGGCCATTGTGGCTGGGGATGATGGGAGTTGTAGTCCAACAACAGCTGGAGGGCTGAAGTTGTGCAGCTCTGCAATCGGGCTATGTAGTCAATCAGATCTGCCTATGATGATATTGTTGAGGGTGAATGAAGCTGATGGCTCCCCTCAACTGGTATAGAGAGGGGAGGGGGGAGTCCCCATTGGAGAGTCAACAGTGGGGACTTTTCCTGTCCTACTGTGTGGTGGTTTCATTGCAGCAGCAAGACAGGGTGTCTTACACCCTGATATGCATCCCTTGTAGATGTCATCCATCCGTATTACGTTACTTTCAATGAGGTGTGCATACAAATCAATACACATTTTGAATGCCCTTTGATACCCAGCTAGTTTCCTCCCCCATCAGTGGGCTCCATCAGTGGGGGGAGAGCCCTGCTGGTAAGGGGGAGGTTCATTTTGGGGATCAACATGTTTGTAGACCTGACTCGTCGCTTTGACTCAGCTCTAATAGAGAGCTGAAGATGTGGGGCGTGGGAGTGAGAACTAGACATAGTAAGAGTATCACCTATAAAGGCATTCTGTGCATTTGTAAAACATATAAAGTATACTGGAGCATGTGACAATCAAAATAATTAGGTGTGATTTGAGGATAAGCATACAAAAAAGTATGATCTGGTTTATCTTTCTAGCCCCAGTACTGTCATCTCCACTTCAGTTCCTTTTAGAATGGAAACCAGTCATCTAAGGCTCAAGTTCTGTCCACGCTTACTTTGGAGTAAGCACACAATAAACCTTTCCAAGCAGACTTGCATAGTATTAGCAGTGTCCTCTGCTAACTGAGCAAAGAGGCACATTTTAAGAGTGATGATTCTCTTTACTGAGCAGGGGGAGAGCAACTGGCCCTATCCATCCCCAGCACAGCATCCCTCCAGTGGCTGTTGCCGGTGTCTGTCTTATGTTTCTTTTTAGACTGTGAATCCCTTGGGGACAAGGAGCCATCTTTATTTGTTTTTCTCTTTGTAAACCGTTTTGGGAACTTCTGTTGAAAAGCAGTATATAAATATCTGTTGTTGTTGTTGTTGTTGTTGTTGTTAGGATTGGGATGCATGTGCTTTTAAAAAGCACCTTCTTTGTATCATGCTCATGCCTTTGTAAATAAAAAGTTTCCCCCCTTAATCAAAAATAAAGAATGGTAGACCCTCACCATGCTTCTATGAAAGCCTGATCGGAACCCTGAAAACTAATGTAAGTAGCTTTTTGAAGGTGGAACATCTGAATAGAGATTTTGCTACCGTCTTTCTCTTACAGGTTATAGGCAGAATAAAGTCCTAGGAAGCAGGTGAAGGCTGAAATATTTGCTCCATCCAAGGATGTCAAGACCCAAAGAGAGTAGCTCCTGGTTCCAAAAGAAAAGGGAATCCCGGAAACTGGTGCTACTGGTGGTATTTGTTGCCCTGCTGGTGGACAATATGCTATTGACAGTTGTGGGTATGTCACGAATATGTAAAGTTGCCTTACAGTGAGTCAGACCACCTGGCCTAGACAGAGTTTTCTGTTCCAGTGCTTTTCAACCAGTGGAATCAGTACCACTGGTGGTCCTTCACAGTATGGCAAGTGGTATTTGGCCCTCACCACCAAGACTGTATAGCCACCAAATGGCACAGCGGGGAAATGACTTGACTAGCAAGCCAGAGGTTGCTGGTTTGAATCCCCACTGGTATGTTTCCCAGACTATGAGAAACACCTGTACTGGGCAAAAGCGATATAGTTAGATGCTGAAAGGCATCATCTCATACTGCGCGGGAGGAGGCAATGGGAAACCCCTTCTGTATACTACCAAAGACAACCACAAGGCTCTGTGGTTGCCAGGAGTCGACATTGACTTGATGGCACACTTTACCTTACCAAGACTGTATCAGGGACAGGGCCAAGAGGAGGGTCTGTGATGAAGACCAGAAGACCATGGCAGCTTCATACAGACAAATGTCATCTAACAGGTACCATGGTCCCAAACTTTGTAGACTCTGAAGATTAAAACCAGCACTTTGAATCTGGCCTGAAGCAAACTGGCAACCCGCAAAGCTCTGCCTGGTCTGACCCCACTGGAAGTGGAGATAGCTGAGTGATACCCAAATTGGATTACTGCATTGCTTTCTGCGTTGCTGCCTTTGAAGAATGTTCTGAAGTTTCAGTGGGTTCACAGTGCTGCCACGTGGATGCTTATGGGTGTAGAATCCAAGAGGAAGAGTTGTGGTATGCAAGGACAAGGCAGTGGAGTGGAATCAGGAATATTAAATCGTTTAGTGAAATAGATTTTGTGTACGGAGAAGCAAGTGCAGACTGCTTTTCCAGGCTCTTGCTGCTGGCTCTTTGTTAGCCCCGCCTCACCTCCAGGACTGGAATACAAGTAACTAAAGCCCCATTCAACAGCTGGCCTGGATCAAGGAATGGATTAACCAAAATCAACACAATGGGTACTAGCTGCTATGCAAGCTTTGTACCTATCCTGTGACAGCTTTGCTGGATGCCAGTTTGCTTCAGGCCAGATTCAAAGTGCTGGTTTTAATCTTCAAAATCTGCAAGGCTTGGGACCACGGTACCTGTTGGACCACATTCGTCCATATGAATTTGCCATAGTCTAGTTTAGTTTAGTTTATTACTATCAAAGATCAGCAAATACAAGTTAAAACTTTACAGAAAAATACAGATAAAAAGAATACATAAAATAGCAGTGGTAATAATCAGAAGGAGAACAAATCCCATTTACATATAAAAATAGCCACGGTCTTCAGATCTCCATCACAGGCTCTCCTCTTGGCCCTGTCCCCGATACAGTCTTGCTGGTGAGGAACAGGGGCAGGGCCTTTTCAGTAGTAGCCCCCATCTTTGGAATGCCCTCCCAGAGGTGCTTCATCAATCTTCCTCCTTGATGAGTGGATGCTTATGGGTGTAGAACAGTTGTGTTATGCAAGGACAAGGCAAGAAAAAGAAAAGAAAATTCTCCTTTTTAAAAGAAGCATTTTACTATTGGTTTTAACTGGGCTTCCAGTTTTAGTCCTGTCTGCCATTTTATCTTGCTGTTGGTTTTTTTAATGCTTGTTTTACTCTTATTCATTGCTTGTTTTATTGTGTTTCTATTGTAAACTGTCCTGAGCAGCAGTGTGCTGGAATGGCGGGCTGGAAATAGTTTAGATAAATAAATATTAAAGTAATTTAACGCAGTCTTAAAAAAACAAGTATATAAATAGTATGATATGGATGTCTTGCTTCCAACCGGGAAGAGGACTGCTATGTTCTCTGAAGCTTCTAAACACTCTTCAAGGGCAACCTGATACAGAGTGAGGCTCTCCACACAACCCAAAACTGGGTAGGACAAATATCCTACCCAGGTTTGGGAGCTGTGCATGCTCCCAGTTTTGGTTGTGTGGGAGCAAACAACTAGATAGGAGGAGGGAGAACTGATGGTGTGGGAGACAGGAACTGAGCAGGGCAGATTTTCCTCCTACCTTGGTCAAATGCTGGGTATGAAAACTGGGTAGGATGGCACTGTCCTACCCAACTCCTGCCTCCCACACCATCAGTTCTCTCTCTTCCTACCTAGTTGTTTGCTCCCACACAACTGAAACCTGGGAGCACGCACAGCTCCCACACCTGGGTAGGCCACTGGTCCTACCCAGTTTTCAGTTGTGTGAATCGCATCAGCGTGTTGTCTAAATGTGAATTATTGTTGCTGGTTTGTTCCTAGGGAATGAATGGTATTTCCCGAGAGATCCAGTAATGCTGGGGTTCCCAACCTGTGGTACTCCAGATGTTGCTGAACTACAACTCCCATCATCCCCAGCTACAATGTATTATGGCTGGAGGTGATAGGAATTGTAGTTCAGCAATATCTGGAGAACCACAGGATGGGAACCCTTGCAATAGTAGATACAATGGAACAGCAGTGAGAACACAGGCTTTGAGCTACCTCCGGGAAAAGTGTCTGGAGCCAGCGGTCCTGCAAAGGGAAGTTGACCTATTGTTACTTCTTTCATTTTTGGTTTGTAGCTCATGCTCTAAACTCCTAGTGTGGGAAGCCAGCAAAGAGCCAGCAAAGAAACAAAGAAAAAAGCAGCTTCCTGTTTTCTGCAGGCTCATTTTGCAACTTCTGCCATATGGGCTGCATTTGGTGTCCTTGTTGTCTGGAGTGTGGACAGGGGCATGCAAGGTGTAGAAATCCAAGGGAAAGAGTTGTGGTCTGCAAGGACAAGGCAGTGGAGTGGAATCAGGAACATCAATAGTTTAATGAAATAGATGTTATGTACAGAGAGGCAAGTGCAGACTGCTTTTTTAGTGTTCTTGCTGCTGGCTGTTTGTTAGCCCTAGGAATACAAGTAACTACAGTCCCATTCAAAAGCTGGCCTGGATCAAGGAATGGATTAACCGAAAACACCACACAAGGGATCCCTGTTGGACAGAGTCACTGGCACATGGGGAGTGCGGAGGACAAATGGACACTGCAAGCGCATTTGTTTCCCTGCAAACAGCCAGCTATGGGAGAACCTTGCCTTGTGCTCAACCTGAAGCAATTTTATGTGAGCACTGTAGGATGGTCCCCTTAGGGGATGGGGCCACTGTAGGAAGAGCACCTTCATGCTTGCATGCAGAAGGTTCCAAGGTCCCTCCCTGGCAGCATCTCCAAGATCGGGCTGAGAAAGACTCCTGCCTGCAACCTTGGAGAAGCCGCTGCCAGACTGTGTAGACCAGTGATTCTCAAACTTGGGTCCTCAGGTGTTATTGAACTTCAACTCCCATAATCCCCAACCAAAGGCCACTGAGGCTGGGGATTATGGGAGTTGAAGTCCAATAACACCTGAGGACCCAAGTTTGAGAATACTTGGTGTAGACAATACTGAGCTAAATGGACTTATGGTCTGACTTGATAGAAGGCAGCTTCCTATGTTCCTGTGAATGCAAGCTGTGCAAATATAACTTCCTGATTATTTTCTTTTCAGTGCCAATCATCCCTTCTTTCCTCTTTCACACTTACCAAACCCACAGCCACCCCGCTCTTCATGCTGCTGTTCCAACAATCCCTGGGGTCTCCTCCTCTGCCCCCTACACCCCAGTGTTCTCTTACTATGATAACACCACGGTGATCATCTCAGACTATGCTGCTGATGGTGCAGTAGAAAATGCAAGCAAGACCGGAAGGAGGAATGAATCTCATCTCCCTGTAACTGCTTTGCCACCAAGTAATAGTTGCACTGATGGAAAGGACTTTTTGTCTCACGAGAATGTGCGAGTCGGACTGCTATTTGCCTCCAAGGCCTTGATGCAGATCCTAGCCAACCCCATTGTGGGACCCCTAACCAACAGGTATGCCAGCATTTTCACAGGACACCCTGCTAAAGAAATCTTAATCAACCACTCAAATTTTAGTTGACTGTGAATTATTTGTATAGTCTCATATATTTTGCTGGATTTACAAATGAGATTTACAACCACAATTTGTATCTTGGTCTTTCAGCTGGGCATTGGATTGGGGAGGGATGCATGCAGGCAGAAATCCAGTAGGTGCAGCTTCCCCATCACTTGCTAGAGATGCTCCTGATGAATTTCTCCCTGGTGCATGTCTACAAGGCACAGTGCTTCCCCAGCATGTCAAAACAAAGTGGGTTTGAAATGAGCTCCTCAAGGCTCTGTGCTTGACAGTGAACATCAAACCACAGATTTTCTTCCCTCCCTATAGGATAGGATACCATATTCCAATGTTTTTCGGATTTGTCATCATGTTCCTCTCCACACTCAGTGAGTATTGTACCTTACAATTGTGCTTCAGATTTCTTATGCACTCAGTTTTATGTGATCTTAAGGGTAGTGATGTGAATGTCTGGTTGGAGAACCAGAAATGAATTAATAATTAATAATAATTAATAATTATGATAATGCACCTTGGGCATCAATAAAATTACAACGTATCAACTACAGAAGGCCACTCCACACTACTCTTGGGACACTTGTACAAGTGTACAGTATGCACAGGTATAGTTATACACATGTTACGATGAATGCAGGTACAACAGTACACTTCCTATCATTGGAAGGGCTGTACTCAGGTTCACTTTTAAAATGAACGCATGTACAGTCATTCACACAAAAACATGTACCTGTGTACTGACATCTGAATGTGGGCCCAACTTAATGAGGCTGTTCACACAACCGAAAACTGGATAGAACAAGTGTCCTACCCAGATTTGGGAGCTCCCAATTCTTGGTTGTGTGGGAGCAAACAACTAGGGAGGAGGAGAAAGAACTGATTGTGTGGGAGAGAGGAACCGGGCAGGACAGCTTTTCCTCCCACCTTGGTCAAATGCTGGGTATGAAAGCTGGGTAGGATTGTGCTGCCCTCCCCACCTCCTGTCTCCCAAACAATCGGTTCTCCCTCCTCCTACCTACTTGTGTGTTCCCACACAACTGAAAATTGGGAGCACACACATTTGTCCTATCCAGTTTTCGTTTGTGTAAACAGCCTCAATGCATGAATATGGCTTTTGATTGCTTTAAAAGGAGACCAGACAGATCGGTGGAGGGGAGGTCTATCAAAGACCGAATCCCCAAGCAAGAGCCATTGCAGCTGGGGATTCTGGGAGTTGTAGTCAACAACCCCTGGGAATCCCTTTTAGAGGGAACAGTGTATGGGATCCCTGTGTTCAGAGGCGTCTGCCACACTTAATACTGGTTGTTGGGTGGGCAGCTGCAGGAAAAGGCTATTGCCTTTGTATCCTTCCTGCAGACGCTTCCTGGAGGCTTCGGGTGGGCCACGCCGGGGGTGGTCTTGTGACCTCTTCCAGCAGGGCTCTTCTTATCGTCTTGTCTTTCTCTCTCCCTTAGTGTTTGCTTTCTCTAGTACCTACACCTTGCTCTTCATGGCTCGAGCACTTCAAGGCATTGGCTCTTCTTGTTCGTCTGTCGCAGGTAAACATCTTGGTGGCTTTCCTGGCACTGCCGGAGAACCTGAGCACCTTCTGGGGGCACCAACATGTGCTACTCTGGCTCCTTACACTGAATGCGCAGACCCAAGCAAAGGGCATTTTCATTGTGGATGCAGCTCCTGCAAACCAGAATGGTGCTGAAATCTGACATTGTTTTGCTCCTTTTGTCCACAGGTCTGGGGATGCTGGCAAGTGTGTACACCGATGACAACGAGAGGGGAAATGCTATGGGCATAGCATTAGGGGGCCTGGCTTTGGGGGTGCTTGGTGAGTAGATCTTGTCTTGCAGCGAGTAGGCTGAAATGAGCCTGAACTAGGACCGGGGAGACCCGAGTTCAAATCCCCATTCAGCCATGAAACTAGCTGGGTGGCTCTGGGCTAGTCACTTCTCTCTCAGCCTAGCCTACTTCACAGGGTTGTTGTGAGGAGAAACTCAAGTATGTATGTCTTTTTCTGCCACAGCCTTTCAATTTCAATTTGTAGATCTTTGTATTTTGTGACTTTTTCTATTTCTTTTTCTTCTCTTCTGCTATCCCCTGGTATTGCTATCTATCTATCTATCTATCTATCTATCTATCTATCTATCTATCTATCACAAACCGCTTTAGGAACTTTTGTTGGAAAATTGTATATAACTATTCATTGTATTTATATTCATCAGTAGCCCTTGCTGGGCCACAAGAATTGCTTGTATCCCTATTTTCATCTGCGAAATCTTGTGGGGTACAGTTTGGCTCATCTGCTTTGGTAATCTGGATAATGTGCTCTGCTTCCTGATGCTTTTTGACTACAATTCCCTGCATTCCCAGCATTTTTACTATAATTCCCAGCAGCCATCATTTATTGTGGCTGGGAAGCTGGGAGTTGTAGTAAAAAAACAGCTGGAGGGCCAACTTTGCCCAACCCCGTTGTAGTCAGAACTATATGCCACACCTCCCACACTGCTTGGCCACGCCCTCTCCATATTTTCAGGCATGTCCCTGTTTGAAAGTACAAATCTTAGTGCAGTCATCCCTTGCCAACTGCTAGGGTTCCGTTTCGGCAAAATGTCACCATTGGCAAATCCATGGTTGATGAGGCATTAAAATTTATGGGAAACAGGGGGTTGCGGGAACCATGGCTGCAAAAAGACGTAAAAACAAAGGGAAAAATAGGGGGGAAATGGCTAAAAATCACCAAACATCCCGCAAAATTGCCAAGAAGGATGAGCAGATCGGACCTCTGGAAATGTTTGGGAACCCCCCCCCCCAATCACTCAAAGGCATTTTAAATTGTCAAGGGTCAGCAAGGTTAGCAAGGGTCACAGGCCAAAAGGAATGAGCAGAGCGAACCTCTGACCACCCCCCCCATCACAAAAAAACTTCACCAACCGTGGATACTTGGGTCGTGGTTGATAAGACCTGTCCCAATTTCCCATTCTCATATACTCAAAACCGCAGTTGGCAAAACCGCAGTTGGCAAGGGATCTGTACCAGTCTCTGAGTGTGCAAGCCCAAAGTTAACAGCAGGCATTATTCCACTGCATTGGATGACTGTTATGATGGCGCCTTGATACTGCTTCTCTATGACATTTTCTCTTTTAATTCCTGCTGCTTTTCACACGACCTGCACTGGCAATTTTTCTCCCCTGCAGTTGGTGCTCCCTTTGGAAGTGTGATGTACGAATTTGTTGGAAAGTCATCTCCCTTTCTGATCTTGGCATTCTTAGCCTTGTTGGATGGAGGTGAGTGAGGCAAGGACGGCTGATACAGAGATTCCGAGCTCCAAATGGGAGATCTGAGCTGTGAAGCAGTAACTTCTGTACCCAGAAACAGAGGGCAAGTGAAGGGTCCTTAATAGCAAGCAAAAATGATATTTCAAGAAAGAAGTCAATAATGGTATTTCTACTTTAGCTTTACAGCTTTGCATCCTGCAACCGTCAAAGATTTCGGCAGAGGTAGGTTACAACAATAACCATGTATAACTTAAAGGTAAAGTGTGCCGTCGAGTTGGTGTCGACCCGTCTTGACCACAGAACCATGTGGTTTTCTTTGGTAGAATACAGGAGAGGTTTACCATACCGCACAGTATGAGATTATGCCTTTCAGCATCTTCCTACATCGTTGCTGCCCGATATAAGTGATATATAACTTACTCTCTTGAAAAGTTGGTGTCGTATAGAAGGTTCTCAGACTTGGGACTCCAGATGTTGTTAGACTTCAGCTCCCATAATTCCCAGCCACAGACCACTGCAGCTGGGGATTATGGGAGTCGAAATCCAACAACAGCTGGGGGCTCAAGTTAGAGAACCCTAAATGGTGTTAGCTCTGGGATATTATATAGCTTGGGGAGAGTGTAAAAAAAATGGGTTAACAATGATATCACAGAAAATGCATAGCTTGCACAAAACAATTTTTAATTTTTATATCTGTGCTGGTTCAAAATTGAGACCCCTGCAAGGCAATACCAATTAATAATAATAATAATAATAATAATAAACAATAGAGTAGCAGCATAAATCCTAGGACCTGAGGAGAAAGAAATTAAACTGTGCCCCTAACTAATACCTGTTGCAGCAATTTCCTGCATTGAGGAGTGGGTGGACTAGAAGACCTTCAAGGCCCCTTCCACCTCTAAAATTCTGTGATTCTATGAAAAATAGAAGTGAACAGCTGTGAAAAATGGGGACAACTGAATCTCTTGTGGCAGGGAGTTCCAAAGTCCACCACGGAGAAGACCCTCTTCTTCATGCACCCACTATTGTATCCCTGCTGGGGCAGAATGTGGAGGAGAGCCTCCTCGGATGTTCAAAACACACGTTCATATGGGAGGAGGCGGTCCCTGAGATAGTCTGCTCCCTCACTATGTAGGGCTTCAAAGGTCAAAACCACCACTTTGTAATGCTCCTGGAAATGGACTGAAAACCAACAAAGATCATATATTAGTGTCATATGCTGAGAAACGTGTCATTAACGTAAGCTGCTGCCTTTGGCACTAATGGATATTTCCAGGTACTTTTCAAAGGCAAACATTGCACTACAGTGGTCTGATCTAGATTCAGCCAAAGCATGTGCCTTTGCCTCTGAACATGTGCAAAGTGCCTTTTCCTCACTCAGGAACAACTGCAGGGAATCCCCATTCATCTAAGCAGGGCTTTGGGGTCAGCAAGTAAGTTCAGCATGACTGAGTGGTACCCAGTATCTGAGCATCTCCATCTGTCTTCATGGAGTTCCTTGCCGGCCTGTGCTGCAGAGATCAAAGGGCTGTAATAGGCTTCCTCTTCCCACATTGTTGCTTGGAAGAGCTCAGCATCCTCATCTAAAAAGGGAACACAGTGATTGCAGTTGACAGGCTAGGACAGAAGTGGGCAAACGTGGCCCTCTAGGCTGTTGCCGAACTACAACTCCCATGTTCCCCAGCCCCAATTTATTGTGTGCAGCACCTGTCTGCATCTGTCATCTGTCCTCAGCACCTCTGCCTTTTCTCTGTGCCTTCCAGACTACCAAAGGGACTCCTCTATCCACCTTGCTGTGGGACCCCTACATTCTGATTGCAGCAGGTAGGTGCTATGATGCGCCCACGGATATTTTGTCTTGAAGTTATGGCTATTTACCAGTAGAATTTACCTTGCATGGAGCTGAAACTGGTGAGAAAATCTATTTTTAAAGTTTAGATGATTTCCCCCTAACATTAGTCAAGGGGAAAAACATTCACAAATATTCTTGCTTTGAAAGAAATTAAGGAATTCAAAGCTCTATCTGATAACCAGGGACAGTTGGGACATATGAAATTAAAAAAAAATTTTTTTTTTTAAATTTACTTTTAAAAGCATTGCGGGGGAGAGGGGATGAGGAAATTGACTATACTAGAGGTTTCTCCGCCGCATCAAGAGAAAAAAGGTGTTTTGTGCCAAGAGGCAGATGTCAAATATAAATATAAAAAAGCCGCAGGTTAAGCAACAGGTCTGCGAGAAACAAAACGTTAAGCAACAACAAAAGGAACAAACACCATAACGTTTGAATGTTTTATTTACTGAGATTGTTTTGATATGTTTTATGAATTTTAACTGTTATGTTTTAACTTTGTACACCTCCTAGAGATGTCTATATCAGGAGGTATAGAAATATGATAGATGAATGGATGGATGAATAATGTTGTTTGTTGAGCCTTCTGTGCAATTGCATCTGGGGAAGGCCTGTAGTGTAGTGGCAGAACATCAGACGGTCCCAGCATGCAGAAGGTCCCAGGTTCGATCCCGGCCATCTCCTGGTAGAACTGGGAAAGACTCCCCGCTGAAACCCTGGAGAGCAGCAGCCGGTCAGTGTAGACAATACTGAACAAGATGGACTAATGGTCTGACTCAGTATAAGGCAGCTTCCTCTGTCTTTGACCATATTCATATCGGTATCCTTTCCCTCCCTCTTCTTGCATTAGATTGTAGGATAATACCTGTGATCAAAAGCTGGGCAGGGGGGATAGGTTCACTCCCGATCAGTGCGAAGTCTTAAATCATGGGAAGAGGATGGGAGAGTGATTGTGTGCAAGACGGGAACAGTGTAGGGCAGGTGCGCCCTACCCAGAGGATCTTCCCAGCAATTTACACAGAGGAAATAGAGGAAAAACAGCTCCCACTTCACCCATGATCACTCTCCTGTCCTCCTACCTGGCTTTTAGAGTTCACATGACAGCCGACTGGGAGCATGCCCGGCTCCCTTACCCTGGCTGGGTGCCCCTCCTACCTAGATTTTGATCATGTGAACTAGCTTTGTAAATTTTTAAGGGCAGGGATGTTATTCTATAAATGCCATGTACACTGAATACGGGTATGCACAAAGTGGCTGGCCTGGTTTGGTTTGAGTCCGAACAGGACCTGAACAGGACCAAGCCAGTTTGGTTTTGCCCTCCATCGAACCCCACTGGGTTTGGTTTGGTTTGGGGGTGGGCGGGTTGTGGGTCAATTTTTTTCTTTTTTCATCTTAGTACTTACCCTCTCTGGGGGGCTACACCGAGGCTGTGGGGTGGTGGTGGTGGTGGTGGTCCACGGAGGTTCCCCTCCTCCGCCGGACTTCCTTGTGGCAAAAATCACACAGTTCAGGTGTTCTTTGGTCCTTTCCAGGCCTTCCCCCCTCATGGTGGCCATTTTGGAGGCCCCCGCACATACACAATGGGCCCATGCATGGCCTGGCCCATTGCACATGTGTGGCAGCCTCCAAAATGCCACTGCGATGGGGGAAAGCCCCAGAAAGCCCCAAAGAACACCCAAACTGGGTGATTTCTGCCACAAGGAAGGCTGGTGGGGGAGGGGAACCTCCACAGATGCTCTCCGTGGCCTTGGAGAAGCCCCTCAGAGGGGGTAAGTGCTAATTTCTCCCCCCTAAAATTGACTCACAAACATCCCAAAGGGCTGGGGGGGTTTTCAATCTGGGGTCGGACTGAACAGGGGGTGGTTCAGTTTGACCCCCAACTGTCGAACGGAACCAGTTTGATGTTGAAACTGTGTTCAACAGCAAACGTGTTTGTACATCCCTAACACTGAAAAGTAACAGCACAGAATAATTCTTTCTTCTCTCCCCACAGGGTCCATCTGCTTTGCTAACATGGGGGTCGCTATGCTAGAAGCCACCTTGCCCATTTGGATGATGCAAACCATGTGTTCCCCAGAGTGGCAACTGGGTTGGTTCCTTTTCATACTTTTCCTAGTTAAGATTGAAGGAATGGATGAATTTGTATGTACTGACGGCATTTATATACTGTGCTTGTATTATATATCTCTGTGCATGCGTGGCGGCTATGTCTGTGCTGGTGTCACACAGCGGGAGTGCCTCTGGTGTGCGAAGATAACTGGGAGGAGCGCCATCAATTCAGGAAGTGGTGGCGAGTGGAGGAGGAGCAGGTATGCACCTGCTCTCCTCTGTTACGAATCAGGCTTCGAATCGCGACTTGTGCACATCCCTACTTTTCGGTTGTGTGTAGGAGATGGAAAGTGTGATCTCTAAGGAGTAGGGCAGTTTTTCTTTCTACCTGAAGCTGGGGATGGAATCTGGGTAAGGCGAACTTGTCCAACCAGCTGGCACTTGACAGATGATGATTCTCTCCTCCTACCTTGATTTTTACTTGCAGACAACTGAAAATTGGGACATGCACAGCAACCAAAGCTGGGCAGGATCCTTGTCCTACCCGGTTAACAGCCATGTGAACAGGTCTGTTGTTTGACCCTTAGGAGGCAGAATCTCCTAGGATTCCTATTCCTAGCGGGGTGTGTGTGTGTGTGTGCAGGAATGGGATGGGACGTGCCACTTTGGTACCTACAGTGCAACTGCTCTGATCCATGTCACACTCCTGCGGCACACAAAACAAAACTCCCTACACCAGAGTCACTTTCAAGTAGGAAATGACATGACTTTCCAAGCAGGAAATAATAGTTCATCATATGAAATGACCACACCTGTATTTTGCTGTATGTAAATGTTGTAGCATCAATGTGTGTGTGTGTTGGAGATCCATATCACAAATGCAACAGTTGGGCAGGGAAGGTTTTTATTTTTAAAAAGCCATGATATTCAAGATAAAAACATATTGGGCCGCATGGATTTTGCAGAGAGCCTTCTGGTTTTTTGGGGTTTTTTTGGGGGGGAAAGCCATTTTCAGAGCCATAGAGAGGGCAACTCGGTACACGGCAATTACTTGTTGCCTAAGATACCAGATAATAAGATGGAATTGTCTACTTTTGCTGCAACCGTCCCCCAAATCCAATTTGTGGCCTTTGAGGATGCTTTCAGCTGCATTTACTGCCCAAACTGAATGACTACCTAAGTTCAGCAGAGCCAATGAGCAGCTAATCAAATTAACAACCATTCAGCCTGGAGGACACCTCAGTCAGATAAGGGCCTTTGGGGAGGTGAGCTGTCAGTCTTTTTGCTGCCTTCTGTTTTCCTCTAATGATCACAACCAGAAGAGCAAAAATGGGATTGCTGATCCACTGTGCTGATCCTGATCTGTGTAGCATGGGAAGAAGGGAGAAGCCTCTTCACTGAGAGGTTTAGGATAAAATCCATTCGTGGCAAGGATCTCTCTCACTCTTTGACTTCCTCACTGAAAATATCAACGCAGTGTGTCAAGCACTGACAGATTTTCTTTGGGTTTAGGAGCCAGACCCCAAATTTAGGAGCCAACAGTGGGCAATTGACAAAATGACCGCATTTAGTGATGGACATTGTGGAGGGGCAGATTAACGGGCTTCTCTTTACCCCCTTTACATGTAACATACTTAGAACTGAAACAGGGCTTCCTGGGACAAAATAATATCTCTGAGGCACCATGGTTAAATTTCTAGGCACCATGGCTCTCTGGCACCTGGGATTATTTAAGCCCTGGTGTGTGTAACCTTTCCCTATTTCTGGCAGAGTCCACACTCTGGAGGTCTTTTTACATCTTCATTTTCTACAACCCTTTCAGTTTTATGGTCCCACCAATTTTTGGCTGCAGGTAGCTTGTATTTTTTTGCAGATGTTCCAGTGTATCATCCTTGCTACCTCGTCATGCTTTTGTTTGCAGTTAGTCTGTGCGATCTTTTTGCAACAGCTGATTAGGTGGTCCACGGTTTCATCTGCTTCTTTACAGAGGTGGCACTTGCTGTTTGTTGTTGATTTTTTTGACTTTCTACTTTTCTATTCATTATTATTACTATCATTACTATTATTTTATTAGTCCCAGTGGGGATCCTGTAGAGAGTGTGGTGGAGTCAGAAAGGGCGGGGGGAGGACAAGGAGAAAATGGGGTTGTTGCTGAATAAACCTTTAGTTTAATCTACATACAATTTCTTTGTGTGCTCAGGGAAAGCAGCTATAAAACATGCAGACTTTCCCAGAGAACCTGCAAGATAAATGAAAGGGATGGAGAGAGGAAATTAAACACAAATCATTGAGTTTCAGTCAGGAAGCTGTGTAATATTCAGGCAAACAGAGCTACATGCAATACATTTATGGTCTGTAGGAGAGTAAATTAATGATAAGCAACTGCCAGCCAATAATAATGGGGCAAATATTTGAATTATCACAGCAGAGCATATTGTCTTCCTGTTGGTTCAGTGTGAGGGGGGGAATGGGGGAGGGGAGGAGGGATTGGATAGGGTTTCATCTGAAAGAGAGTACAAAAGGTCCTTTCCATGGAACCTGTTTTGATGGACAAGGCTCAGCTATGGGAAATATGAAGGCAAAAGAAAGGAGGAGAATGTCTGAGCCAAGATGCTGATAATATTCCGAGGAGATCAGGGCTGCTAATCCTCCAGGATTGATTTGGAGTCTCCAGGAATTGTCATAAGTTTCCAGCAGTCCTGGAGATTTTAAGAGCTTGATTTTAATATTCAATGTTATACATTTCCCCCGCTGTAGTACCGCAGGATGAAGGGAGAGGAAGTCCCGCCCCCCACTGTGTCACTCACCTACATGCCATGCCACTCACGTTTACAGCAGGGCTTGTCTGAAGAGGAAAGAGCCCTACCCATGATGGCGGGCTCTCCCGTGATTACGAGACTGGATCGATCCAGTCTTGCAATGACGTGAGCACCCGCCATCACACTATTGGCATTTCCCTCTTCAGACAAGTCCCACTGTAAGCATGTGCTGAGGGCATGCAGGTGAGTGATGCAGCGGGGGTGGGACTTCCTCTTCCTTCATCCTGCTGTACATGGCTCGGTTGGTTGGTGGTTGTGCCATCGAGTCGGTGTCAACTCCTGGCGCCCACAGACCCCTGTGGTTGTCTTTGGTAGAATACAGAAGGGGTTTACCATTGCCTCCTCCCGCACAGTCTGAGATTATGCCTTTCAGCATCTTTCTATATTGCTCCTCCCTGATATAGGAGTTCCCCATATTCTAGGAAACACACCAGCGGGGAGATTCGAACCAACAGCCTCCTGCTCTCTAGGCAGTTTGCTTCCCCGCTGCGCCATTAGGTGGCTCTGTATGCGGCAAACTTATAGCATTTCATTCAGGGTGGACAACCCTAAAGGAGATCAGGATCAGATCATCTCATGTTATCATCATAGCAACTCTATGAGAAAAGTCAGGGCAAGAGTCTTCAACTTTTCAGACCCAGGATCCGTCTTTAACCCCAGCCTGCAACATGGGATCTGGGTTGTGAATGTCTAAGTCCTGTTATGTTTTGGGTTAATCCATTCCTTGATCCAGGCCAGCCTTTGAATGTGGCTTTGTATTCCAGTGCTGGAGTAGAGGCGGGGCTAATAAACAGCCAGCAGCAAGAGCACTGAAAAGCACTCTGCATTTGCCTCTCTGTACATAATATTGATGTCCTTAAACTGTTAGGAACATAGGAAGATGCGTTCTACTGAGTCAGACCAACGGTCAGGGGCATAGCGAGGGGAGAGGGGCCTGTGTTCACCCCTCTCCCCGGCACCCCCTCAGAGTGAGGGAGATGATGAAGAAAATAGGGAAGGGTGGAGCTGGGGGGGGGCCCTCAGGAGCTGGGCCCCCCAGGTTCTTTGAACCCATTTGCTCAGTTATAGCTACACGCCTGCCAATGATCTAGCTAGTTCAGTATTATCCTCATAGACTGGTAGCAGCTTCGCCAAGGTTGCAGGCAGGAGTCCCTCTGAGCCCTATCTTGGAGATGCTGCCAGGGAGGGAACTTGGAACATTCTGCATGCAAGCACAGAGATGCTTTTTCCAAAGCTGCCTCATCCCCTAAGGCAGGGCTGCACTACTTCAGTTACAGATGTTGGACCACAACTCCCATCATCCATGACTATTGGCCACATGGGTGGGGAGGATGAGAGTTGTAGTCCAACAGCAGCTGCTGGGGCAGAGTCGTGCAGCCTGCCCTAAAGGGAATATCTTACAGTGCTCACCCATGTAGTCTCCCGATCAAATGCAAAGCAGGGTGGACCCTGCTTAGCAAAGGGGACCATTCATGCTTGCTACAAGACCACTTCTGATGAGATGCTTGCTTACCAAAAGGCCACTCTGTCTCCAGCAGCAGCTGCAGAGCCTCAAGCTGGCCACCCGGCTTCTATGGTCGCTTGCCAGTGTTGGGGGCAGGACTTTGTATACATGGCTGCCTTTATGTTTGTATATGTGTGACAGGCCTTTAAACTGAGACAGCGAAAAGAGCTCTGCTTCCTTCTCAGAGACCCTGCCTGCTTTCATTTCAAGATGATGCTTCTCTGTTTTGCAGGGGTCGCTTTTCTGCCTGCCAGCGTGTCTTACCTGATTGGCACCAACCTCTTTGGGATCCTGGCTAACAAAATGGGGAGGTAAGTTTTTGACTCTGACAGTCTTGTGAGCTGCCTTTACAGCTATTGAGGGGTCCTTTGGGTGTGCCTTCTTCAATTCAGGTGAGCTTTATTTATTTCATTTATTTATTACACTTATATCCCGCTCTTCCTCCGAGGAGCTCAGAGCGGTGTCCGTGGTTATTTTTATCCTCACAACAACCCTGTGAGGTAGGTTAGGCTGAGAGGTACACGACTGGCCCAGAGTCACCCAGTGAGTTTCATGGTTGATTGGGGATTTGAACTCGGGTCTTCCTGGTCCTAGTCCAACAATCTAACCACTATGCTATGCTGGCTCTTCCAAACCAGGATCAGATTCAGACCTATTAAGCTTCAGCAAGGCTGCTGCATCATATATCTTTAGAACAGAGGTCGGCAACCTTGGCCCTCCAGCTGTTATTGAACTAGAACTCCCATCATGCCCAGCCACAATTTATTGGGGATGGGTGTGATGGGAAATGTAGTTAAACAATGGTTGGCGTGCCAAGGTTGCCTACCCTTTCTTTAGCACATGCCCTACGTTGTCTGCTTCATGCCTATCTCAAATTGCTCTGCCATCCGGAGAAGAGAGCTGGTCTGGTGGTAGCAAGCACGACTTGTCCCCTTAGCTAAGCAGGGTCTGCCCTGGTTGCTTGTGAATGGGAGACTTGATGTGTGAGCACTGTCAGATATTCCCCTTAGAGGATGGAGCCACTCTGGGAAGAACATCTAGGTTCCAAATTCCCTCCCTGGCAGCATCTCCACGATAGGGCTGAGAGAGATTCCTGCCTGCAACCTTGGAGACGCCGCTGCCAGTCTGCGTAGATAATACTGAGCTAGATGGACCAAGGGTCTGTCTCAGTATATGGCAGCTTCCTATGTTCCTATCTTATACAGTTTTGTTCCTAATTGCCTTTTCTTTACAGGTGGCTTTGTTCACTGACTGGGATGGTGGTAGTAGGGATTAGTCTCTTCTGTGTGAGTATGATGAACCAACCATGCATTCCGAGAACCATGCACAGAAAGCTCAGTGGTGGCTGATGGATGATGCAGAGAGCCACAATGCCATTTTAACTTCTGCCAGTTGTGTTGGAACAGAAATCTCAGAAGAGAATTTGGTGGTAACAGCCTGAGTGTCCTATGAGGACTTCCTATAGATCCTAAGAGAAATTCATCCCCCCCAAAGTAGCAATGGACTCAGATCTGCAGCACATTGGGGGGAAATTTGCTGTAGAGGGGTTGAGATAAAAAGCTAGGTGGATTTACAGGAAATATCTATTGCATCATTTAATCAATGTCCCATCTGCTGCTTGGATGGTCATGTTGGGTGAAAAGTAGGGTGACCAATCCTCTGGGATTGGCCTAGAGTTTACAGGAATTGGCATGAATCCCTAGCTGACTTTTGAAAGCAATTCTGGAGATTTGAATGATACGTTATTATGAAAAATATTGAGTGGGGGGTAGGGTGGGGGGAAGGCTCCAGGAATAAGTTCAGTCAACCTGGGAATTTCCAGAAGGAGAAATACTCTGCAGTTTTTACCACTTCTCCATGAGGCATTCAGATGACTTCATTGGCCAGCCACATAATTTCGTAGTGCCATCTGCTGGTCATTTGCTGCCATTACTTTGGGTAGTTTCAAAAGACTCAGTCCTCATGACAGATTGGCAGTGAATGGACAGCAGATGGCACTGCAAAATTGTGCAATGGCCAATGATAGAACACCCTGTGGAGAAGTAGTAAGAACTTCCATTTTCTAACTGAGTATTTCTCTTTCTGGAAACACCACGAGAGAGATGGGTTTTTCCATCTCATAACTAAGTGTTGCATTAGTATATCCAGTATAGCCGTTGTGTTAACGCTGTAGAGAAGATGAGAGAGAATGTTTTGTTTTGTTTAGATTTTATTTCTTTCTCATGGCCTTATCCCCCTTTCCTTCCTTTTGCCCTACAGATCCCTCTAGCTCAAAATATCTATGGACTTATTGGACCCAACAGTGGGGTCGGTTTTGCTCTTGGTAAGATTTTTTAATGAACTTAGTAAGATCTTAAAGTGAGCAAAAACCTAAAACATATTCAAAGACAGCAGAACTGCTACAGAAAGCAGGCAGCGGTGAGCCCATGATTGAACTTACAGAATACCCAGCTAGCATGTAAAAGAGAAAAGTTCTAAGGTAGCCTTCTCTTGCTAGTTTTTTATTTGCATGGAGTTTCTGATTCAGGCTAAAGCACTCAAACATACAGTCCTCAGAGGGAAAACCTCAAACATAGAGGTTCATTTGGTTCATACGTCACATTGGTTCATACGTCACATGGAACCTTGGTTTATTTCATGTAACCTAGGTTGCTTTTATCATCTTACACCCTGGCAGTGGCTGCATTCAGCCGTAACACAAAACCGAAGGTGACGGGGCCTCCGGTTTCAATTTCTGTACGTCTGAATGCAGGCAACCACAGTTTTGGCCAAAAATTGATCCATGGTTTCCCTCCCCAGACTCTGATTTGTACCTTCAGTTTGTAGTGAGTTTTGCCACCTGTACTTCCGGTTCTGCGGTGCCAGCATTACGTCTAAACGTGGCACCGCAGTCTTGCTGTCTTGCAGCTGGAGTTGACGGAGGAAGTTGCTCCTTTGCTCCGGTTGCTACTGGCTGCTGGAGCTGTCCTTCAATCAAGAAGGAAGCCCAGCCAGCCAGATTCCCCTCCTCTTTGCAGTCTCGTTTACCTGCAGAGATGGAGCTCTGTGACGTCTGAATTCAGACGGGAGAGTGGGGCTGGGGGAGGGGGGAGCATAACCATGATCAATGTTAACCCGGTGTTAATCAATGTTAATCCCAGTTTAGCACTGGGATCTGTGTGGATACCAACAGTTTCCCCCGGCTTGGCTGCTCGTGAGAACA
This sequence comes from Hemicordylus capensis, assembly GCF_027244095.1. Lineage (NCBI taxonomy): Eukaryota > Metazoa > Chordata > Lepidosauria > Squamata > Cordylidae > Hemicordylus > Hemicordylus capensis. The sequence continues at coordinate 17,105,185 of NC_069664.1, read as the reverse complement.
GCCTGCAAGTGAGTTAAATATAAAGACTGGCATTGTTGAATGGTTTGACAACAACATGGTTTGAGGAGGGACAGCCCCCCATGCTCTTCCTTGGCGATCTTATTTCTCAGTGCACTTTTTTGTTCTGCTCTGAGGATAGGCATGGTGGATTCCTCAATGATGCCTATCATGGGATACTTGGTGGATCTCCGGCACAACTCTGTCTACGGCAGCATCTATGCCATTGCTGATGTGGCCTTCTGCATGGGCTTTGCTATCGGTATGGATTTACACTCACACTCCATTGTTCCTTCATCTATTTGCTGCACCTGTGTGCTGTTAATCCCCCTTTCTTCAGTGTTTAGCATTTTTTAAAAAAAATGGAAATGTTTTTTGATACAAGCAACATAGAGAAGATGAAATATATTTTCTTTTATGGACTGGAAATCAGCTGTTGAGGTTGTAATGAGCAGACTCGCAGTGTGTGGTCCAGCATTTTGCAGACAGAAATAGGGACACACTTGCAGCACTTTTTATTCTCCTGCTAAGGACCACTGCCCAAGTGTTGTATTCAATTGGATACCCTTCAAAGTTTTACCGAGGAAAATAGGGACATACTCATATAGAGCTGGTCTTGTGGTAGCAAGCATGACTTGTCCCCTTAGCTAAGCAGGGTCCACCCTGGTTGCATATGAATGGGAGACTAGAAGTGTGAGCACTGGAAGAGATTCCCCTCAGGGGATGGAGCCGCTCTGCGAAGAGCATTTGAAGTTCCAAGTTCCCTCCCTGGCAGCATCTCCAAAAGAGGGCTGAAAGAGAATTCTGCCTGCAATCTTGGAGAAGTCGCTGCCAGTCTGTGTAGACAATACTGAGCTAGATGGACCTATGGCCTGACTCAGAATATGGCAGCTTCCTATATTCCTATGTTATAACTAGCCCTATCCACCCCCAGCACAGTACCTCCAGTGACTGTTGCTGGTGTCTATCTTATGATTCTTTTTAGATTGTGATCCCTTTAGGGACAGGGAGCCATCTTATTTGTTTCTTATTTCTCTGTGTAAACCGCCCTGAGCCATTTTTGGAAGGGCGGTATCGAAATTGAATGAATAACAACAACAACAACAACAATAATAGTATTAGACTGCATTGCTGGATCCACACACACCCCCCACACACATGCACCACATATGGGAGGGGGCGTTCCTCCCCCCCCTTCACTCTGCAGTAGTCTTCTACTGATTTAGAACCCAAGATAATATTTTCTCTTTTAGCAGAAGTTATACTTGAAAAACATAAATGCCCCACAAATATGATCAAAGGTTCAAAAGATACCTCTGCAGCTTTGGGATATGAAATGTCATGAAGACGTTGCATGGTGCCTTAATGTGCCTGCATGCCCGCTAGAAACTTATATACTAGAGACAAGATGCGATCCTTCTCACATCACAGATTTAGTTTCTAAGGAACTCGCCTCCCATACCTGTTAGCACTGTATATCATGTCAGCCAGTGCCTGTTAAATGACAAACCATTATTTTAAACAATGAACTGTTTTGAGTTCATTGGCAGAAAGGTGGTATACAAAGGTAGTACACAAACAAGCAAACAGTTCAAGGTGTATTTGACGAGATTTGTCACTTCCAGGTCCCTCTACAGGAGGCATTCTTGTACAAGCCATTGGCTTTCCTTGGCTAATGGCCATAATTGCGGGGATCAATCTTGCCTACGCCCCTCTCTGCTGGTTCCTACGGAGCCCTCCAGCAAAAGAGGAAAAGATGGTAAGCTTGTCTTTGAATGTGTCAACCCACGGAATTTTTCAGACCGCTTCGGTCACAATACAGAGGCTTAACCACACTCCTAGTGTGTGACATTTCAGAACAAAACAGGAAGGAACCATAAGAAGCAGTCTAAAAATGGGGAGGGGTGTAATAGCCACCCAAATATGGCTCCTTCCACAGGAGAGATTTTGATGCCCATGTGCCTAGGGTGGCCATAGTCTGGCTTTTCAAATCCAGGTGCCTAATTTGCATATTATGTAAATTGGCTTGCAAATAATTTTTGAGCAGAATAGGGACTGCACATTTTGTTCCATAACTCCATTTCTACAAGGGCTAGAGCTTAGCTTTTTTTTTTTTTTTTTTTTAAATGAAAGCAGAAATCCGGGTGAATCTGGGTGGGCTAAGCAATCTGGGGGAGATCCTTAAAATCCGGGTGAAACCCGGAATATTGTGTGTGTCCATTGTGGATAGGTGGTGTGTGTGTGTGTGTGTGTGTGTGTGCTGTGTATCTTTCAAGATTGGGCAAGTTGAAAAAGCACATCTGCACACAGTTATTATTTAGTTATCGTAAAAACAAATATTTTGCCAGCTTCCACAAAGCGAACTCATGGTGGCTTACAATACTAAATTAAAATCACAATAATAATTACATTTTAATTACAATGATTAATGCATAGCGATAATAAATGTTAATTAAAAAGTAATATTTAGTGGACCCACCCTTAGTTTATCATTGAAACAATGATGAATGCTGACCTCCCCCAGTTTATTTGTGCTGCTGTATCCATCGTCTGTACCACTTTGGAACTGAGATCAGGACTTACAAGGTGGAAGTTTCCTCTATACCAATTTTTTTTTATTTTTAAAAATAACAGCAACAATAATTAAACAGACAAACATCTGCAACAACAACAATTAATAATTAAACAGACAAACATCTGCCACACAATACACCAGATATAATTGTAGTTGAGAAAAAAGAAAAACAAGTCAAAATAGTCAGCATAGCAATACCAGGGGGTAGCAGAATAGAAGAAAAAGAAATAGAAAAAATAACAAAATACGAAGATCTACAAATTGAAATTGAAAGGCTGTGGCAGAAGAAGATCAAAATAATCCCAGTAGTAATTGGTGCCCTAGGTGCAATTCCAAAAGACCTGGAAGAGCAAATCATCATCATCATCATCATCATCATCATCATCCTCGGGAAGGACTCGATGTCTGGATAAAACAAACTAGTCAATAACACCTGTCTGACTGTGTAATAAAATAAATAAATAAAATCACCCCCACTCTGTAGAAAAGAAGCATGTCAGGAGAAAGGCCTAGCCTACAGCTGATAATTCCATGGGCTTTTCTATGGGCTCTTCTTACTCTCCCATTTATTTATTTATTACATTTGTACACCGCCCCAAACTTTTGTCTCTGGGCGGTTAACAATAGTATAAAACAAGTTAAAATATATACAAAAACTTAAAACAATTTAAAAACAACCATGAATTAAAACCTTGAAATTCCATCTGTGTGTTCAACCTGCCGCAGCTCTCTGCAGCCCTCTGCTCACCCACTGCTGGCCCCCAAAGCCCCCACTCATCACTGCCACTGGTTGCCCCCTCCCACCTGCCATTGGTCTCTGTGGCCGGCATCATCTTGCAGTGGTATAATGGGAGGCGGGTGACAGTGGTGGTGAGCAGCGGCTGTGGAGGCCAGTAGGGACTGGGCAGCAGCAACCAGTGGTTGTGGCAGCCGTGAGCGGGGGAAACGGAATCGCAGCCCACCTGCAGAGCACACGCTCACTCAGTTATGGACCCACCCCGGAGCACGGGGAGGAGGCGGCCGAAATGGTAGTCGCCAGAAGCAGCACTGAGAGGCCTGCCATTTACAACTGTGAAATGTTGGAATGTCCATACAGAGACATTCTGTAGAGCGAGGTAGACCACCGGTGGAGAGTGGTATAGGGAAACTCCCCTGTCTGAGGACACTAGGCGCGTAGATTTCTGCCTCGGTTGTGCAAAGAAAGGGGAACTAGGAGGAAGGGAATGTGGAGTCAGTAAGTCGACTGGGTTGGGTAGAAGCCGAGGGGATCAAGAATCTCCCCCCTTTCCCCTTAAGGCAGAACCAGAGGGCTGGCCTTGGAGACCAGCCTCAGAGGCACAATGCCTCTCAATCCCAGTTGCACAGGAGCAACAGCAGGAGAGAGGGCATGTCCTCCCTTCTTGCCTGTGGGCTTCACAAAGGCGTCTGGTGGGCCACTGTGTGAAACAGGATGCTGGACTAGATGGGCCTCCTTGGGCCTGATCCAGCAGGGCTGTTCTTGTGTTCTTATGACCACAAACCTGCTTCTGGCATTATTGTTCATCAACACTTAAGGCACAGGCAACAGAATCTGGCCCCTGGGTTGTTTCTTAGTGGAGACGCATGAGTCCTTGGATGTTGAACTGCCCTCCTTTACAACCCCAATGGCACCATGTAGTGCTTGTTTGCTCCGGTTTTGTCTCTTTGCACATTCCCTGCTCCAGGAGAACTCTCTTTGTCCTCTCTCTCAATGCCCCTGTGACACCAGTGGGAACAAAACCGGACTCTTCCATCCCTGCTGGCCCCTGGAAGCATTTCCTAGCTCTTCCGATTGACCCCCAGTTCTCTTGAAATCGACCAAGCTCTTCTGTCCTGCTAGTAACAAGAAATCAGGGACCATTTCATGCTCAATAGGAGGATTTTTTTTTGAGGGGACGGGAAGAAGTTCTGGATTATTTGGGACATGTGTCTTTGTGGTGATAATGCCTTTGTTTTTGATTTGCTCTCTCCCCACCTGCAGGCAATTCTGAGCCAGGAGTGCCCCATGCAGACCAAAAGCTACATCGCCCAGAAGACTCTGCGGGAGTTTCCACTCACCGACAGCAGTAATGAAGAAGCTGAGAGTGAGGAATAGAAGGAGACTCCATCAAAGGCCACATTTTGGGGCCACGAAGGCTGGGCCACCACTGCTCTCCAAGGAGGCTTTCTTTGGGAGGGGGATGTACTAAAATGAATGTCGGAGAATAGCCATTGGAATGTACTGGCCATTAGAATTGTCGATGGGCTCTAAAGAGTGGTAGAGTACCTACTGTGTGTGCAGAAAGCTCCAGGTTCAATCCCTGGCATCTCCAGGCCCAGCTGGGAAAGACCTTGGAGAGCTGCTGCCAGTCAGTGTAGACAATACGGAACTAGATGGCCCAGTGGTCTGACTCGTACAAGGTAGCTTCCTATGTCCTGTGTTCCTATGTAATGATCCTTGCTTTAATACATTTCAGCAGCCATTCAGAGAGTAAGTATAGCCATTTGCAAGAAACCAGTGCATTCTCGTGGTCATTCTCTGTCATTCGCTTTAGTTCATATCCTTTAGTGACCTGTGTGGATCACTAAAACCTCTACAGTATTGTGCTGAGAGTCAGGAGCCCTCAATTTGTTCTAGCTTTAGCTCGTTTGCTCCTTCTGTTATGCAAAATCCATTAGTAATCTCTCCACATTTTAGCTACAAAGAAGGAAGATCTTGCCCAAAAACAATTTCCTTTACTGGGCTACCCTTTGGAATGATAAGGCACAGTCTCATAGAAGTGTGCTATTTGGGGTATGGAAAATATTTTTGGGCGGGTTCCAATGACCACCGGCTGGGGAAATTTTGGTAAAATGTTAAGGATGTGAGAGAGAGCATGAACTCCTGGGGGCATGAAGTCTGAACCAGCCCAAATCCGGTTCCTGGGCTCTCTACCTGACATGTTACTGAGATTATCTGACCAGCTTCCAGATCCTGGGTACAGAAGTTGGTCAAACATTGGGTGAAGACTCTCAGCAATCGGACTTGAAGAGTCCCCTCTTCAAGTCCGATTGCCGAGAGTCTTCACCCAACGTTTGACCAACGAGAGTCTTCACCCAACGTTTGACCAACGAGAGTCTTCACCCAACGTTTGACCAACGAGAGTCTTCACCCAACGTTTGACCATCACAATAGCATGGAATGGCTCTCATGTCCCAATACGTTATCAGGATGCTACCAGATGACAGACTGGCCTGCAGTCATCTAACCCATGGTCCAAAAGCACTAGGTGGAGTACCCTTAGAAAGCGTTCTCCTACAGTTCACAGCTTTTTATCTTTCCCAGTGTGGGATGTTCATTTTAATGTCATGGCGTCACTTTTCCCAATAAAGTTAGTGAAAGATCTGTGGCCTGGGCCTTAGTGGCATCGTACCACCTGTCTATACCTTCCCTTAGGTCAGTACATCTTCATGTGTGGTGTGGTTGACTCAGAGACTTTCTTCTGTGGGGCACTTTCCAGATTACACCCTGCAACGCGGTCACGATGAATCTCTGATGTGTGCTTCCACACTTCCTGTGTTGTGACACGGCAGTCCCTACCCTGACAGCAGGGTGCCGTTCAGATTTCCAATGCCTTGTTTCGAATTTAATTGCTGCAATATAGTGCTATAAGGTTGTATATCTGGGGTAAAAAAGTTGCTGGTTTTTTCGGGTTGTTAGTTTTCATGAGACTGCTCCCCCTGCTGGGTGCTTTGCTATTTACGTTTTGAATGCGATTTGCCTGGACGGAAGCATTTTGCCACTGTCGAGCGGCTAATCTGGAAAGCTCCTGGGAGTTTGTGAAAGCCTTTGGGTGAATATATCTTATACAAAGTTAGAAGCTTGGTTCTACTAGCCCATTTATCTACTCTGATTGGCAGTGACTCCCTAAAGTTTTAAGCAAAGGTCTTTCCTAGCCCTGCAGCTGCATATTGATGACGACAAGGACAAAGAATATTTATATGCCACTTTTGAACAAAAGTTCCTAAAGTGGTTTACATAGAGAAATAAAAATAAATAAAGATGGCTCCCTGTCCTCAAAAGGCTCACAATCTAAAAAGAAACATAAGATAGACACCAGCACCAGCTACTGGGGGGATGCTGTGCTGGTGTTGAAATCAAATAAAATGAATATTTATATTCTGCTTTTCAACAAATGTTTCCAAAGTGGTTTACACACACACACACACACACACACACACACACACACACATCCCTGTCCTCAAAGGGCTCACAATCTAAAAAGAAATGTAAGATAGACACTAGCAGCAGCCACAGGAGGGATGCTGTGCTGGGGGTGGATAGGGCCAGTTGCTCTCCCCCTGCTCAATAAAGAGAATCATCAATTTAAAAAGGTGCCCCTTTGCTCAGTTAGCAGGCAATATCATTTTCAGATATGCCAGGGAGTCAACCTGGGACTGCCTACATGCAAAGCATTTGCTCTTCTACTGAGCTATGGGTTCAAGTGAAAGATCATTTATCTTATATATAAGAAATTCTGGGAAGTTTCATTGCCAGTATGATTGTACCAAGAAGACTGGAAAAAGACCAGTACTCATTAGGGGCTGACTGCATCTTTCTGTCACTAAAGAAGCTGCAATTTATGTTTAGCACAGTCAAGGCGTGACACTGGGGAGGATATCAGATGACCCTTACTAATGCTGCCTGCTTTCCAAAGAGAAGAGCCATCTGAGCGGACTGGCATACAGATGGTGAATGAGTCACTGGATGCTTGGCTTGTTTCTCTCTGGTGGAGGGATATTTTTAACTATGAACATCCCTGTAGGCAATTAAGGCCTTTTGACAAAAAAAAGCAACATTGGAATGTGCAATAAAATTGGGATTTTTCTGGAGAGAGATAATATGATCTCTATTATGAAATGTAAGTGTTATGGGCAAGTTGGGGCTTGATTTTTAAAGTGGAATAGAGGGGCTAAAGCTGCAACATGACTTCATTGCTGCCGCCCATTATCTTGGTTTGGCGATAGTGGCTGACATACCACACAAGGGTACATCAGTCCAGTAACGCTGCATGCACGCAAGCTGTGCCAATACAAAAACTGCACAGATGACAAAAGCGTGAGCCTATTGGAAAGGGCATGGCAGGGAACAGCAACACCTACAAACTGTGACCCTGTTTTGAACAAGATCCATCTTGAGGATGTCCACCATAATGTTCTCAGCTGGTCTCATAGCCAGAAATGTTGTGCTGGGGTTCTCGAAGGATACACTAAGTGGGGCAGAATCACTGCAAAACACCCATAATCTCTATATATAATCCTCTAAGGCGTACCCATGGCTAATCCCGTGTGTGGCAGCTCTCACAAGAGTTTGCGAGCAGAAGCACCGTGGTGATTGGGCAGTGGAGATTCCATATGCAGATAGGGAGGAGGCGCCTGGGTAAGGACAGTTGGAATGCAACTGTTACTGGCCAGAAGATGTTCTTGATTGTAGAGGAGAGGAATCTATATATATATATAAGGATAGTGAGCAGGGGTCTGTGAAGAGGGGTTCTGAGGGAGGAAAGAGCCCCTTCAGGAGAAGGAGGCTGCCGTTGTGTTAATTAGTAATAAGTGCTGTCTGAGCTTCAATACATTCCCTCTCAAACCATGCTATATAAATGAGGCTTCGAATGACCAGTGCTCTTATAGGTTAGGATCTTCTGCAATTCCTGAACACATTTGCTATAATTCTCTAAGAGCGAACCAGAAGGTTCCATTGTTAACAAGGAGGAATGAATATGTTGAAAGTGTTCGGACTTAAGCAGTTCTGCTATTGTCTTATCCAACTGAGCAAACCATTTGATATGACAGGATCTGCTTTCAAGATCCTTTCATCGTCATTATGGCATTGGGTTGGAACAGAGCCTCTATGCTAGTCAAAAGGCTCTAAATAGAGGGTTGTTGCAAAGTTATCGCTGTCAAACCAGCAGGCAACCTTAAAGTATCCAGCAAATCTAAACAGATTGAGGGAGACCATCATATGATCAATAACACTCATTTTGGACCCAACCCAAAAGGTATATTCGGCTGGATAATCACTTTCGATAGAACCATTTAAAATGCATAGGACAAACTGGTTGGTCATCTCTGCCAAGCAGAAACTGCATAGTTTGACTTCCTATCCTTCAAGGAACGTGTAAAGATAGGTATGCCAATTGCAGGGTTAGTCGGGCAACAATAATGCCGTGCATACAAAGCACCATCATTTGAGCCAAGTCTAGTATTTAGAACCCCACCAATCAATACGTATGCACTACGGAAGGAGGAAGAGGGATTAGTTATATAGCTTTCCAAATCGGGCCTCATTTTCTTAACCTGAGATTTCATTAGTAGCAGTGGCACATAGGTATTTATTACTAATAGAACACAACACTTAAAACAGATTAATGAGAGGAGAGCTGGTCCTGTGGTAGCAAGCACGACTTGTCCCCTTAGCTAAGCAGGGTCCGCCCTGGTTGCATTTGAAAGCTTTGGACTACAACTCCCACAATCCCCAGCCACAGTAGCCAGTAGCCAGGGATGATGGGAGTTGTAGGCCGACAGCTGCAGGAGGACCGAAGTTGAGCAGGCCTGGTTTAAAGTAACACGTGTGTCTGCAAATGCATGTACACATGTGCGTATGTGCATAATCACCCAACTGCATCCTGAGTTAGCAAGCGCGTGTCTTGGCTGCTCCCAGCGAGCTTTAGCCATCTTGAAGTTCTCCTTTGATTTCTAGGCGCAGGACGACAAGATCCCGAAAGTTTAGCATGCGTATAGCCGTCTAGTCCTTTCCTCTCTCTATGCAGCCGAGCTGGGGACAGCCCCTTCCTCCGGAAGGTGGGAATCAGCTGCGCAACGCTCGCGAGGCTTCCGACCTCGTTGCTCCGTCGGCGCGTGCAAATAGTTTAGGAAGCGGAGCGTCTTCGCGGCCGCAAGATGCACTCGGATGACGTGAGTCGGGGGGTGGGTAGCAGGTGGGGATGGGAGGTCTGGAGGAGCAGGGCTGGACACCCTCTCGGGCATGGGGGCCATCCAAGGCGCAAAAACGGCTTTTGCTGCTGGGTAAAGCTCAGCCTCGGTGAGACACGTGCGTTGAGGAGCGTGCTTCTGAGCATGTGCTGAGTGTCCTTCCTTTCTCCACTGAGCGGCAGCAGGCATGCCACTGAACATAGGAAGCTGCCATATACCGAGTCAGAACCTTGGTCCATCTCACTCAGTATTGTCTACCCAGACTGGCAGTGGCTTCTCCAAGGTTGCAGGCAGGAGTCTCTCTCTCAGCCCTGTCTTGGAGATGCTGCCAGGGAGGGAACTTGGAACCTTTTACTCTTCCCAGAACGGCTCCATCCCCTGAGGGGAATATCTTCCAGTGCTCACACATCAAGTCTCCCATTCTACTATAAACCCAGGTGGATTCTGCTTAGCTAAGGGAACATGTCATGCTTGCTACCACAAGACCAGCTCCCCTTCCACAATGAACCTTGTGGCACGTCTTAAACACATAACAGACTGTTTGTTTGTTGTTTGTTCTCCAACCAAACAGGCATGTTCAGAGTGTTAGGAAACATGAGGTCCATTCACACGATATGTTCAACACCCCTACAATGAGTGTACAGTATACACAGGTATAGATCTGTACCCTGGGGCAGTAATCAACATGTTATGTGGAATACAGATACAGAAGTACACTTCCTATCTGCACCACTTATTTGAAGGGCCTCTATCCAAGTTCACTCATTCACTCAAACACGTGTGCAGAGATCTGTACACTCATACGGCATAATGTCTGAATAGGGCTATGATGTGGCTGTCAAGTGCAAAGACTTGGCTGTCCCTGATTCATCCTTTTGGGAGATTGATCCTTTTGACATGCTGAAGGGGACGCATCATAGGAACATAGGAAGCTGTCTTTTATTAACTGTGTGCTTGGGACTGAGGTGTAGGAGCCTACCAGGGGAGTTAATAATGGACTGTATTTTCTTGTCAGATTGTCTGGGACACTCTTGGCAACAAACAGTTCTGCTCATACAAGATCAAGTAAGTATTCTTGCTCTGTTGCTTCTCCCTGACTTTGTGTTGAGTTCCATCACGGGTGCAGGATGTGTTGGCTGTGCTAGTACTGTCCGGGTTGCGTTAATTTTGAATCAAGGTGATTGAAATCATTGACTTAAACTGTGATTCCAGCTTCCTAATGCATGCCTTTTCTGAACAAGCATGAATAATGCAAAGTAGTTGTCGTCATTAAAACATTTCTGTGTGCAACTAAATAGATCTTTTGTATTAGCCAGGATCCTAATCCAAAACCTTTCCTCATGCAGCCCATATTCCTTCTGCACTTCAGAATGCATATCTACTTTGGAGAGCAACTATGAGGTGCCTCTGTACATTTATGTCTCTTCATATAATGTACATATATTCGAAGCACATACCCTCCAACGTTTGGAGGTGAAAAAAGGAGCATGATTGTTACTCCTCAATTCTTGCATTAAGGATCCTTGCCCAAAGCACCTCTCCTACTATTAAACACTGCTGAAGGCTCTGTTCTGTCTTCTGTATCTGTTTAGTCTACAATCACCTGCCTTCCACACATTTACAAAACAGGAAGTGTTTGTTTACTAGGAAAATGTAGATTGTGAACTCTTTTGGGACGGAGAAATTGATCTGGAATAATTTGCCTCGTTGTAGTTCTGCCTAAGCATTCACAAATGTGGGTTAGAATTAATGCCTTGTGCTTACGATGCATGGAGTGGATTTTTCATTTCAAGTGTCATCTTTGCAGGACAAAAACGCAGAACTTTTGCCGGAATGAGTTTAATGTAACCGGCCTGTGCAACCGCTCCTCCTGTCCCTTGGCAAACAGCCAGTATGCTACCATCAAGGAAGAAAAAGGTGAGGACCTTAGCTGTGGTTGAATCTTATGCTCACGCTTCCTTTGTGCTGGTAGGTCTGGCCTCTTGCAACTAGAAATCTCAGTCTCTCTGCTTTTCCTGGTGGGCCAGGAGCTATGTTGTTGGCTTACCCACAATCCAGCTCTCCCTTTTTAGCAGATGAGTTGGCTTGGTGGGTATTGGTCTTCATGAGAGTCCGCCCTGAGTCGCTATGCGTGTTAAAAGATACCGTAAATAGTGGATGTGTCTGTATTTTGTGCTTCGGTTGTTATGTGAAAGAGGAACGTGCATTCGGATGCACAGTTTTCAGATGTGAGCAGAGAAGGACTGTACATTGGTAGAAGACAATTTGCTTTGTATGCTGAAGGTCCCAGGTTCAATCCCTGGCATCTCCAGGTAGGGCTAGGAAATACCTATCTGAAATCTGGGAGTGCCACTGCCAGTCAGTATAGACCAGGGTTTCTTAACCTTGGGTCCCCAGATGTTGTTGAACTACAACTCCCAGAATCCTCAGCTACAATGGCTTTTGCTTGGGGACTATGAGAGTTGTAGTCCAACAACATCTGGGTGCCCAAGGTTAAGAAATCCTGGTATAGACAGTACTAACCTAAATGGACCAGTGGTCTGACTCAGTTTAAGGCAGCTTCTTATGTAACTTGAGCATTCAGTCATGGGACAGAAGAGAAAGTTATGGGGCCCATATGCCCCAGTACCTGCTGAAGGGGACAGGCCCCATCGCTGTACGTACCTTGCAGCGCTCCCATTCCTGTGAAACGTGTTGCCTGAGTGTTTGTCTTTTTTTATATGCTGAAAGGAGAAAGCTGGGGCTGAATGGAAACTTAAACAGCTTGCATCATGCTTTAGTGTATGGTGCAAAGTGGCCTGGATCCTGCTGTGCTGTAAGTCTACCCTCCCTCCTCATGTTATCAAGAAGTGTGGAGTATACAAAACTACCCTCTGCTTCCTCTTGATTTTGGTAAGCCTGGGTGCTTGCCCTCTGAGATGGTTTGCTTTAAGTTTGTGCAGCTTTGGGACACTTAAATGGAGCTCAAGTGAGAATCAAAGAGACATGGCTGGCATTCTGGTGTGCATTTTATCCTACTTGAATCTCAGTCAGATGCCACTCTGATTATGTGTTAGACTGAGGAAGAAAGCTTTGCCCTTGCTCTTGGGCAGGGATGGTAGGACTGCTTCTGTTCAGTTAGAGGTCTCGTGCTCCACTATTTATTTATTACTTGATTGATTCGAAATATTTATCCTCCACTCCTCCAATGGGGACGGCTCGCAATATTAGTAAATCAGTATTTATTTTATTTTATTATTTATTTATTAAATTTATATACTGCCCTTCCAAAAATGGCTCAGGGCGGTTCACAACATGATAAAAACAATTAAAACAAATTAACAATTAAAATCAAACTATTAAAACACAGTATAACATTAATCAAAATTAAATAAAAGCAGGACCCAGTTAAAACAAAATTTAATAGCTGGGGAAATTTTTTTTTAAACACACCAGATATATGCTGCAGATAAACACTGGTGCTCTAAAAAGATGGGTCTTCATATGTTTTTTGAAAACCCTGAGAGAGGGAGCATGGCAAAGCTCTTCTGGGAGGCTGTTCCACAACCCAAAAGGCCCTGTGCTTTCTGAGCATTAAACTTCTGCTCTTATGAAAGCTGTGGTGTGTCTGTCTAGTGGCCCATGTCCTCCTCCTGAGGGCCAAGACATGGCAGACCTGGTAATGACTTGATATGTTCCCGTACCTTTCCTCCTCCTCAGGGCAGTGTTTCCTTTACATGAAGACCATTGAACGCTCTGCTTTCCCCAGTCGGCTCTGGGAACGGGTAAGTCCTCTATCTAGTTGGGCCAGGGTTTTGTTGTGAGTGTGTGGTGTGTGTTTCAACTTGATATTTTGGCTTCCACTGCACGGATGGCAAAGGATTCTACCACAGGATGCCTAACAGATCTCTTCTACCTTTGCTCTCTAGCAGCACTGTCACTCACTGCCGGAAATTCTGGTGGGCTGGAGGTAGGGAGCCTATTTCCCCTGGGAAATTTTCCTGCTGCGGTAAAACGAACCACAAGTTCATTTTACCTCTGTAAAACCTTGGGTAAAAAAAAGAAGGGCTACCACGTTCTGGAGCAGCCAGGAACGGAGGGCTCCCGGAGCTCGACACGACACGAGCCACCTGGGTTTCCCCAGGCAGCTCGTGTCACGTGAATGTTTCTGATATGTTCGTGTTGTATCATGTTTCCGATACATTTCCGGGCAAAATACCAAGTGCTGGTTATTACCTTTAAAGCCCTGAATGGCTTAGGTCTGGGTTACCCTAGACAGCGCCTTCTTCTGTATGGTCCCCACTGCATGTTGGGGTCATTTGTAGAGGCCCGTCTCTGGTTACCACCATCTGGTGGCGACTCGGAACCGGGCCTTCTCTGTAGCTGCTCCCAGGCTGTGGAATGCACTCCCGGCAGAAATTTGTAGTTTGGGCTCATGGTTGGCCTTCAGGAGAGCCCTGAAAACCTGTTTGTTTGGCCTGGCCTTCCAAAGTTTTTAAATTGTTTTTAAATGTTGTTTAACTGTGTAATGGACTTACCAGCCTTTGCTTCAGAGCAAGCCCACATGAGGGGGAAGGAAAATGCTGATCACCTCCTGCCCGTCCCACTACAAACAGGTTTTAAAATGGTTTTAAAATGTGTTTTTGCATTGTTTTACAAGTTGATAGTTTTAAATAGTTTTTTATTGTTTTTGGTTGTTTTACACAGCCCAGAGTCTTTGGATAGATAGAGTGGTATAGAAATGTAATTTTTGATGATGATAACAACAACAACAACATCATTGAATAATCGAAATTGAATAAATAATAAATAAAAATAAATAATAACAACTTTAGTGTCTTTGTGACCCCTTTGTGCTTCCTTATATAATCCTGTGCTTGGTGCCATATGAATGCCATCTGCTAGAGGGCCTTAATTGGAACCAAACCAGCTGAGCCTTTTGGCTGAAAGAACCCGAGGGAGAGAGACTGGGCAGCTTGAGAGAGACAGGTTGGTGGCTGACGCCCAATTCAGGATGGTAAAAACTCAAGTGGATGATGAGGAGCTCCAAAATGATTCATCCAAACTGGGTGAATGGGCCACGAACTGGCAAAAAAGATTCAGTGTAAAATAGTGTCTATTGGGGCAGTAAATACCAAATACATATTTATTATACACACACATACATATCACTGATATTGACACATCGCATGTGTGCTGGTGAGATCAGAACTGTTTTGATTGTCTTGATTCCTGTGAAAGGAATTCTGTGAAAGGAATCCTGTGAAATTCACTTTCGGGTTGAAAGTGGGGCCTGTGTTTAAAACCACCGAATCTGGTTGGAACAGGCAGAGGTGTTTGTGTACCGAGAGGGCTCCTAATTCGGAAAGCCTTTTAGCCGACATGATAGCCACCAGGAATAGCACCTTGTAGGACAACAGTTTAATTGGTGCAGTCTTAAGTCGTTCAAAAGGAGACGTTATTCAAGTTCCATGTGATGCTGTGGCCTTAAGAGGTTGCACCCAATTGAATCTGGACCACCTGAGGAAGGTTGCCCAGGTAGTTTGGTAAATACATACTGTGGATTGGCCTCGAGAATCCCTGCTGACTGACTCTGTTATCCCTGCTGACTGAGCAAAGAGGCACCTTTTTAAAGTGGTGGTTTTCTTTCTTGAGCAGGTGGAGAGCAACTGGCTGTATCCATCCCCAGCACAGCATCCCTCCACTGGCTGTTGCTGGTGTCTGTCTTATGTTTCTTTGTTAGATTGTGAGCCCTTTGGGGACAGGGAGCCATTTTATTTGTTTGTAAGCCTCTTTGGGAACTTTTGTTGAAAAGCGTTATATAAATATTTGACGTATATTCGTATTCATCAAGAAGCGAGGATGGTATCTTGCGTGCTCTTGGAGTAGCCCTCACAGTCTCCATGCTAACTGTCTCCATGCATGAAGCTGAAATCATGACGGGACTGGGCGCTACAACCCGTTTGAATGGATACCCTCTGTACACTGGGGAGAGAGAACCTTCATGGTAAGTGAAAGTGCCAATGTTACTTTCCCCCATTTCTGGCAGGTCCGGTTGAGCAAGAACTATGAGAAAGCGTTGGAGGAGATTGACGAGAACCTCATATACTGGCCCCGCTTCATCCGGCACAAATGCAAGCAGCGCTTCACCAAGATCACGCAGTACCTGATCCGAATCCGCAAACTGACGCTCAAGAGACAGTGAGTGCTTGGTCACCTTTCTGTGAGCTTTGCCCATTTGCACCCACGGAACCCAGCTCGGGTGCTTCTCTGGTTCTATGACAGCATGCTTGAGAGGCAGCTCTACTGCTGCGGCTGTGTGCTCTTTAATAGGTTCAAAGCAGAGCTGAACCGAGACTTCGGAGTGGGTCCTGCAACAAAATGTATCCCAAGCCCCTAAGGGAATCCTGCTCAACTTCGGCCCCAGCTGCTTTTGAACTACAACTCCCATAAT
Source organism: Hemicordylus capensis (assembly GCF_027244095.1). Lineage (NCBI taxonomy): Eukaryota > Metazoa > Chordata > Lepidosauria > Squamata > Cordylidae > Hemicordylus > Hemicordylus capensis. The sequence continues at coordinate 17,089,211 of NC_069664.1, read as the reverse complement.
CCCCAGCCACAGTGGCCAATAGCCAGGGTTTATGGGAATTGTAGGCCAACCAGTGTCCCCTCTTAACAGGGATTCCCAGATGTTGTTGACTACAACTTCCCAGCATTCCCAGCTGCAATAGCCTTTGCTTGGGGATTATGGGAGTTGTAGTCAACAACATCTGGGAATCCATGTTAGAAGGAACACTGAGGCCAACATTTGCAGGAGGGCCAGAGTTGAGCAGCCCTGCTCTAAGAGGAGTGCTAGTGTCCAAGGTTCCAACCATCCTGGAAAACGGGTCTGGGGAATGATAATATTTAGGCCTTGCAGCGGGAGGGGAATTTTTGAAGTAGGGAAGGGGGAAAGGATACCACCTCCTCCCCCACTCCCATTCCATTGAGATCTCACTATACCATATGCAGAGAGCCAGCATGGTGTAGTGCTTGGACTAGTACTGGGGAGACCTGAGTTCAAATCCCTATTCAGCCATGAAACTCACTGGGGGTCTCTGGGCCAGTCATGTCTCTCTCAGCCTAACCTACCTCATAGAGTTGTTGTGAGGAGAAAATAACCATGTACACTGCTCTTGGGCTTCTTGAAGGAAGTCTGACCTACATCTCATTAAGTCGGAGATGTGAATGTAAATAAATCATGCTGGCAGATCAGTTTTGGGACTCCTAACATTGGGGCATAGTTCTGAAGAGCAGGAAAGTGTCTCTCCCCCACCCCCTTTCCTTGCTCTTGAAATGACCTTGTATATAGTGCAGGGAGGGGAGGTTTTAAACTTCACGGCTTGCATCTTTCCTCCATCTCTTAAACTAGCTCTTTGAGCAGGCTAGTTCTCCTTCCTCCTCCTCTTGCCTCCGTTTTCTTTAAAACAAACAACCCCCCCTCCCTCATCTGGCTTTCTGACTCGTAAACTTGAAAGTTCACTTTTGTGAGATTTCTTTTCTTTAAAAAAAAAATTCTTTTTATAGTGCAGGAAGAGGCTATAGTTCACTGGTAGAGCACGTGTTTTGTATGCCGAAAGCCCCAGGTTCAATCCCTGGTCTCTCGAGGTCCAATCCAGTGTTCCCTTTAACAGCGATTCTTAGATGTTGTGGACTGCAACTCCCAGAATCCCCAAGTAAGAGCTGCTGCAGCTGGGGATTCTGGGAGTTGTTGTCCACAATATCTGGGAAGCCCTGTTAGAGGGAACACTGGTCCAATCCTTGCATCTCTGCCGGAATCTGCTACCTGTAGACAAGGTAGACAATACAGAACTTGATGGACCAGAGGTCTGACTTCCAGGCAGCTTCCCATGTTCAGTGTACAAATGTATCTTCTTCTGCAACCTAGGAAGTCCCCTGGGTATGTCCAAACCGTGACCTTATCTTTGGGTGACCTTGTTTCACTTTCAGACTGATAGTCCCTCAATCCCCCAGAGTTTGCTTCGTATTCTCTGCGATTGATTACTAGTTGCATGTTGGTGTCTGGTTTCTAAAGTTATGCCCCTAACCATCACTTCTCCTTCACAGGAGGAAGCTCGTTCCTTTAAGTAAAAAGATTGAACGTCGTGAAAAGCGGCGAGAGGTAACACGACTGTCGGTTGCCATGGTTCCTCATCATTTGCTCAGTTTGTGACTCTTCCGTTGGTCCAAGTCGCTGTCCCAGAATTCGCCCCTTTCCCTCCTCCTCTCTCTTAAAGGGAGGAGGCCATCTGGGAATTGGTTTGATAATCATCAGGAGGTGACACTTTCCACGCCCCCCCCCCCCCCGCCACCGTTGGAGGAGTCCCCCCCACGCCAAGTCCCTCCTGCTTCCTCTTCAGGGAAGGACCACTTATTCCTTTCTGCCCAGCCAGTAATCGGAGAATTAGGGCCAAACTCGCCCCAGGGCCCCTTTTCGGTTGTCTGCACCAGTGCAAACAGGCTGCTCCTAGAGTCAGCACACATACAGTTTAACTGACAAAAACATAGCGGGGGAGAGGAGAAAAAAGGAGCCAAGGGTTATGCAAGCCGATGGAGAGGATGCTGAGAAAGGGAGCACTTCGTCAGGGGAGTCCTGCTTTTATAGCGGTGCAATAAGCATCCTCAACCTGGGGCCCGCTGGTAACCATGGCAACTCAATCTGCAACCCAGGAGAGTTGTAGCTTGGGCCTGGGAGTGACGCCACCTTCCGGAGAGGAAAGGGGGCCTGTGTGCTTCCACGTCACATGACTCCCTGTCCTTTCAGAGAGGACGGCTGTTTCTGTGGGGGGCGGGGGGGGGGCGCGAAGACGAGGGAAATTCTCCGACCCAAGCCCTGCCCGCATCGTTCCCGTTTCGACACCCTCTTTCGTTTTTTTCTTCTGCCAGGAGAAAGCCCTGGTTGCTGCTCAGCTGGACAACGCGATAGAAAAAGAACTGCTGGAGAGATTGAAGCAGGAAACGGTATGGGCTGTTTCCATCGCCTAATGCAGCGTGTGTGCATCGTGTGTGTCAGGCTATTTCGAATACCAGTCCATGAGAGGAGGTCTGATTCAATATAGGACAGTTTCCCATGTTCCTAGGAACTTATCCGTGACACTTAATCTAATAAAAGAGATTGGGCCTTGGGCCTGATCGAGCAGGGCTGTTCTTATGTTCTGAACATCTAGGGGCCCAAGGTTAAGAAACCCTGCTCTAGGGCATACGCTTTTATAGTTTTATAGCTTTTATAGCTTCAAGACCTTCCCTACAACAATGCGAGCGAGAGTCCTGCCTTTCTAGTTTCTAACCCAAGGCCACTGAGACTTGATCCATAATTGCTTGGATAGTTCAGAGTTCAGGGGAAACGGAACCACTTTCTTGGTTGAGGGTTCTCTGTGAACCTGCTGGGATAGAAAATGTTTCCTCATCTCCGCCATGGATACTTTGGGGTAATCTAACACTTTTTTCTCTGTGTGTGTGTTTTCCTTTTTAGTATGGCGATATATATAATTTCCCCATCCATGCCTTCAACAAAGCTCTGGAACAGCAGGATGGTGAGAGCGAGAGTGATGAGGATACAGAGAAGAGAGAAGAGGAGGAGGAAGAAGAGGTAATGCTTCTGAAACTCCCCTATCCACTTTGCTCTCCTTGAGGGGGCTCTTATAAGTCCCGGATGCCATTGTGCATTGATCCTAAGTTTTTGCAAGATATTCCTCATGGCTGTACAGTAGGACCTAGTTATTCACGGTTCCGCATATTCATGCGGTGTTTAATAGACACCTGTTTCTAGTATCTGCGGAAACAGAAGTGTTAAAACCCACCGATCTGCGGTCCCTAGAGGGCCGGAAGTGACCGCGGAGGTAACTACCGGCTGCCACTCTGTCTAAAAGAGCCCAGAAGGCAGGAGGAGCCATTTTGTGGCTCATCTCTCCACCCACCCCCAACACCACAGACTTTCTCCAGTGATTTTGGGGGGCATTTACTCATTTGGGGGGCATTCTTGGGCACATGGGGGAATTCCTGGACATATGCAGACCCCTCTGGAGCACGCCACAGTATGTTTTGTAGCCATTTTTTGCCATTTTGTTGCTGTTTTCTCTCCACTCTGGAACCTAAGCCGCCCCCCCCCCCCGCCTTTCCTATTGCTGTAATGCCTTGTTACTCGTGGTTCCGTTCCAGTAGTAGCCGAGGAATGGAACCCCGCGAGTAACTAGGTCCTCCTGTATCTTGTATTTGCATCATAAAGCACAGGGGCTCTCAAACTTGGATCCCCAGATGCTGCTGGACTACAACTCCATCCAGTGGAGTTTGGCCTTCTGGGGATGGTGGAAGTTGTAGTCCAGCAACATCTGGGGTCTCAAGTTGGTCTCAAGTTGGAGAAACCCTCATACAGCTCTTTAAGGCTGTGGTAAACATAAGCATTTGGATGTGAAAGGGAGTCCCCTGGGAAGGAAATCTTTCCCATCAGTTACTCCGTTTCTGTTGTACTCTCCCCGCAGGATGCAAACAAGAGGGAATTTGTGGAGGTAGATGAGAGTGATCTCAGCGACTTTGAGGTAAGTGCAGCCTGCCTGGAGGTGTTCTATCAAAACTTAGCCGTTCACGTTGGCATCTGGGGGTGGGGAGAAGCTGCTTCCTTGGCCAGCTGGATGTGTCTAGATGCAATGCAGAAACTGCTGGGAGTTTATTGCTGAGCGTTGTTAGTAAGACAAGTTATGTGAACACAGGTATTTGCCTGAAGAGGCGGACGCTGTAGAGGTGGGTGGGTCCATGTTTCCCGGTCATGGAAGCTCCCACCATCATGAATGTGGTGTTCGCCTCTTCGGATGGATGCCGCTCTGATTGTGAGCGGTGCACTGCTGCGAATGACTGACAGGGCTGGGGCGGGACTTCTGGCCTCATTCTACAGCTGTGCTGGCCTAATGCCCGAAGAGGGGTCCAGGGTGCTGCTTGTTTAGAACAGACAAAAGTGAGTTCTTCAGGCAGTGCACAATCCTTGCAGAATGGATTGCTGCAAGCTGAAGTAACCTTGAAAGAGGATTAAGACAAAGTCATGGAGTTCTTTCAGCAGCTCTAGATGGAGCCAGAACTGCTGGGGGCGAGAGTGGGAAAGTTCTGGTTGACTTCTTGCCTGGCTTGTGGGCTTCTTCGATTTCAGCAAAACGCTTGCTTGCTTGCTTGCTTATTTATTTATTTATTAACATTTTCATACCGCCCAAAACTTATGTCCCTGGGCGGTTTACAACAAAATAAAAACGGAAAGTAAAACATTAGTTAAAACAAAAATGAAAAGTTTAAAACATTACAATTTAAAACTTTTAAAAGAATATTTTAAAACAGCATTAAAACCATTAAAACAATATTAATTAAAAGCCTGGGTGAACAGATGCGTCTTTAAAGGCTTTTTAAAAGCTGTCAGAGATGGGGAGGCTCTTGTTTCACTAGGGAGCGCAATCCAAAGCCTCGGGGCAGCAGTGGGGAAGGCCCGTCCGAGTGGCCACCATTCGAGCCAGTGGAAAATGTAGATGGACCTCTCCAGCTGCTCTCAGTGGGTGGTGGGGCTCATGACGAAGAAGAGGCAATAGGGAAATCCTATTTTAGGGAAATCCTAGGGAAATCCATTCCATTCTAGGGAAATCCATTCCATTTTATTTCACTAGGACTAGGGTAGGCAACCTTGGCTCTCCAGCTGTTGCTGAACTACAACTCCCATCACCCCCCAGCCATCGGCGCTCTTTGGACTGGACTTCTGAGCAGAAGTCTGGCTCCCCACACCCCTGGGGCCCCCCCTCCAAATCCCCATTTCCCTGCTGTACTGCTGCCCACCTGTCCATCCGAGCACAACTGTGAGGGTAAGGGCAGGTGCAGCCTGATCTCCTCCCAGCGGTGGCCTTCCTGAGTTTCCCCAGAGCCGACCTTCAGCTGTTTGGCGGATGGACAGGGCTTCTGGAGGCCTTTCTGATTCTGCCGGGAGGCCTCTTGAAGTTCTCCAGGCAGCAGAGAAGGAGGCAGAGTGGTGGTCTGTGCACAGCACATGCCCTGGCCTATCAGGGGTGGCCTGCCCTGGCCTCCTGGGCGGAGTCTGTGCTTGCCTGGGACAACTCCTCAGACCTAGTAATGGAGGCACTGTATGCCATTTCCTTTTTGTGGTTACTCCCCCTTTGCATATTTATGGAATGGCTTGCCATAGGGCTTTGATACCCCCCCCCCCATGTGCTGGGACATATCTGGGACATGTGCTACCACAAGAATGCTTGTGCAGTTGTGCACAAATGCAGCATGCCTTGGTTGTTTTAAATACAACCAAGATCTGACTACCTTTTTGTGCAACTATCTTGTGCAAGCACCTTGTTAGTCAGGATGTCGGCCACAGACCGACAGAAGTGTGTGTTTAAAGCAGAGGCATTGGGGAAGCTAGAAACAGAGGCACCTGACGCTTTTGCTTTCTCTGCCAAGGAGATGGATAATCTGCCGACAAGCAGTGAGGAGGAAGAGGAGGCTACGTCTAGTGAGGAAGAAGAGGGCGACCGTCAGCCCAGGTCTAAGGGCAAAACTCCACTGAAGGGGCCAGCCAGGAGGAAACGAGCTTATGTTGAAATAGAGTATGAGCAGGAAACGGAACCACTGTTGAAATCGAAAGCCACATGACACCTCCACCTAGGAGAAGGGGGCAGACGCAAGAACTGTACTGAGTGAGCTGGCTGGTGGGATGGTCGGCCAGCGTCGCTCAGCAAAGCTTGCTCGTACTTACTTACTTTTAAGACTCCAAAGACAGCTGAAAGGCCAACAGGAAACTTCCTTCGAAATGGAAGCCTTGTAAACTGGAGCTGGGAAACGAATGGGCATTTGGATAATCCACCTTTGGGGTTGGGGGAGTGAAGCGGGCTAGTTTTTTAAAACTATTTGTACATGTCTTTATTGCCTTGCAAGCCACTTTGAGGGGCCTATTTTTGGTAGAAAAGTAGCATAAAAATAAACCGGAGCCGGCTGCAACCACCCTTCTGTCTATTTCCTTTCTTCAGCAGTTAAACAGGGTTTTAGCTAGCACCAGAGTGCTGGTGGGATTTCACTAAGCCCCAGGGCATGCTCCTTCCAACTTTGAATGTATTCTCAACTTGAAACGTCATCTCTCTTGAGCTCTGCGTAGGAAAGACTTCTTGTAGGCTCCTCCTGGACTTTCCTTAGGTAGTCCTTCATGTGCTCATCTTGACAGCAGCGGTAGACTCCTTGCAGCAGCGTCTGGAAAGGGGGTGGAAATATTTGATACTTGTCCCATGCAAGAAGTTGGGCACAATTCCCTTTTATTCTGCTCTGTCAGTGAATTTTGAGCAGGTGCCAATGTTCCCTATAACAGGAATTTCCAGAAGTTGTTGACTACAGCTCCCAGAATCCCGAGCTGCAGTGGCCTTTGGCTGAGGATTCTGGGAACTGTAGTCAACAGCTGGGAACCTGTTACAGGGAACACTGGTACTGTCATCATCCCCATATTGCAAGAGGCACTGGACTAGCTGCTTAAAAAACCCATTATTAAAACGTGAAAGCAGGGGGGGCGGATTTTCAATAGTTACTGTGCAGTCTCAAGTCAAAAGGAGATATTCTGCAAGTGTCCATTTCAGAAAGAAAGACGACTTACACAAAGCCAGACACATGTATAGACTTCCCCCTATATTCAGGGGTCCTCCAACTTGGGTCCCCAGGTGATGTTGGACTGCAACTCACAGCATCCCCAGCCACTTTGGCTGGAATGCTGGGAGTTGCAGTCCAACAAAATCTGGGGACCCAAGTTAGAGAATCCTTGCATGTATGTGATTGAGATGAAATTCATAGAACGCTGGTTGGTCAGCTGCTGATCTGTCCACGCTGACATACGACACCCCAAGGCCTTTCACAACTGGCTGTCCTAACCTGTTCAGGTCCAGATTGCTTTGGGAGGAGAGCTGGTCTTGTGGGAGCAAGCATGAATAGTCCCCTTTGCTAAGCAGGGTCTACCCTGGTTTGCATTTGAAATATTTTTCCCGTGGGATGGGGCCACTCTGGGAAGACCATCTGCCTGCTTGTATGCAGAAGGTTCCAAGTTCCCTCCTTGGCAGCATCTCCAAGATAGGGCTGAGAGAGATTCCTGCCTGCAACCTTGGAGAAACCGCTGTCAGCCTGTGTAGACAATACTGAGCTACAGGTAGATGGACCTGTGGTCTGACTCAGTATATGGCAGCTTCCTATGTTCCTATAGGCCCCTTAACGCTGCAGAACCTTCTCCAGGGAAGGGGTGGGACCAACTCACCCAACTTGGTCAGCAAGCGAAAAATCTTATTCAGCTCTAGACACTCAGTGGAGCAACATCTGATCTGATCTGTTGTTCCCCTATGGTTCAGCCTCTCCCTTCTGCCAGTCTGTGTAGACAATACTGAGCTAGACAGACCAATGGTCTGACTCAGTATATGGCAGCTTCCTATGTTCCCTGTGTCACAGATAACGCCTCTCAGGAAAAGCTTCACTGTGCTACCCCCTTAAGGTCTGTAAGCTTACTCACCTTCACCTGTCCATGAGAACAGCGATCCAATAAGAGAAGGCACTCAGTGGCTCCCTGGAGCAATGATGCTCTTACTGAGTCTGGTGTTTGACTCCTGTCTGTGGCCACGTCCCACATCAGTTTCAGTAAAGCCTTGAGGAGCACATCAAGGTGGCAAGACATTCTGCAGCAAAGAAATGGCAAACTGATGTTGGTCTGATGGAAAACCTGCTTTCTTGGAGCCCACAAACACTCCCTTACGACACACCTGGAGGGTTTTAGTAATACGAATTCAACCTGGCAGATAGAAGTAACCACGAGAAGGTGTTCCCAACACATTTTTCCAGGCGTGCATGCCATTTGGTTTAAAAAGGGAGTTCATATCCCCATTCAGCCATGATACTAGCTGGGTGACTCTGGGCCAGTCACTTCTCTCTCAGCCTAACCTACTTCACAGGGTTGTTGTGAAAGAGAAACTCAAGTATGTAGTACACCGCTCTGGGCTCCTTGGAGGAAGAGTGGGATATAAATGTAATAATAATACTGGAGAGCTGGTCTGGTTAGTTGACTGATTAAGTGCCGTCAAGTCGGTGTCGACTCTCAGCGACCACATAGACAGATTCTCTCCAGGATGATCTGTCTTCAACTTGGCCTTTAAGGTTTCTCAGTGGGTCTTGTGGTAGCAAGCATGAATTGTCCCCTTTGCTAAACAGGGCCCTCTCTGGTTTGCATTTCAGTGGGAGACTACATGCAAGCATTGTAAGATATTCCCCTTAAGGGATGGAGCCACTCTGGGAAGAGCGCCTGCTTGCATGCAAAAGGTTCCAAGTTCCCTCCCTGGCAGCATCTCCAAGATAGGGCTGAGAGAGACTCCTGCCTGCCATCTTGGAGAAGCCGCTGCCAGTCTGGGTAGACAATACTGAGCTAGATGGACCAAGGGTCTGACCCACTATATGGCAGCTTCCTATGGTCTTGTACTGCGCCTAAGTACCTGGGCCAGGCATGCTGGATGGTCTGCTTCAGTGTCTCTAGTGTCGCCAGTCTGGCAGCTTCTTCAGGTCCATCTGCGATTTCCAGGTATCCCACAATCACCGGCTGCAGCTTCTTCAGATGACGAGCGATCTGGATACCCAACCTCTCCAGAGAATTGGTCAAGGGTTAAAATCTTTGTCCACTGGACAGCGCAATTTGCTTGCAAGGGGGAAGGAAGTGGGGGTACGAGAAGGGTGGGGGCCAGTGGGAGTTGCACCTCTCACCTCTCTACAAAGGCTGTCAGGTTCTGGGCATACACCCTCCGCAGGGAGAGCCGGTGCTCCACTTCCATCTGGGTCAGGACCAATCGGAGCACCTCTTCGGAGGGCGTGGCAGACGGGGGCTTGTGGGACAGCCATTGCGGGGCCTTCTCCAGGACCGCCAGCAGGTCCAGCAGGCACAGCAACACAACCTGTTTGAGGAATGAGGATGGGTGGACCCGAGAGACCGGGGAAAGCGGACTTCAGTTCTCTGCTTTGTGCTGGTGCTCACTGGGTGACCTTGGCTAGCCGCTGCCACTCAACCTCCCAAGTTGTGAGGATTAAAATGAAGCAGGGGCGTATATGCTTCCTTGAAGGCAGAGCGGGAGAAAATATTTCAGGGGGCTTTCTGGTTCTTTTTACTTGCACTGCAGCAGGGGGGAAAAGGGTGTCAGTCTCTCTGGTGCCAGGGGTGGCAACAACAACAACAAATATGTATATACTGCTTTTCAACACAAGTTTATAAAGTGATTTATCTAGAGAAATAACAAACAAATAAATAAGATGGCTCCTTGTGCCCAAAGGGCTCACAATCTAAAAAGAAACACAAGATAGAAACCAGTCATTGGAGGTACTGTGCTCGGGGTGGAGAGGGCCAGTTTCCCCCCTGCTGCTAAATAGAGAGAATCCCCACGTTAAAAAGTCTCTCTTTACCCAGTTCGCAGGGGCCCAGTAAAGCAAGGGAGCAATGCTTTCCCCCGGCTTTACTGGCCTTGCTTTACTGATCAGCATTTATTTATTTAAGCTAGGGCTGCTCAACTTCGGCCCTCCTGCAGGTGTTGGCCTACAACTCCCATAATCCACTGTGGCTGGGGATGATGGGAGTTGTAGTTCAGCAACAGCTGGAGTAACCACAGGTTGAGAACCCCTGCCGCTTCAGCTCTAAGGAACTACATTTAGGATCAGGCACACCCTGGCCGACATGACGTGTAGCCTACCGCCACCCTAATGTTCCGCCTCAGGGCTGTGGGGGACTCCTAAGACAGCCCTGATGCTTCTTGGAACCAGCCCTTGTGCAAGCAGCGCTACCAAAGTCTTTCCCATTGCCGTGAATGGGAAACACCGCAGAAGCACCAGTGCCAGGCCTGTTTATGAGTCTGCAGCAGACCCAGGGTGGAGAGCTACGGTGATGGCTGTGCGTCATGTCAGCCAGTTACTTGAAGGCAAATCCTATCCTCAGAAGTGCACAGAGGCTTGCAGCTCCACGGGCTTCAGGAAAGCTGGTTCGCTTACTCTGTTGGCGCCTAAATTACTGCCACTTCCGTTATTTGTCTATGAATGCTAATAAAGTGCCTCAAGGGCGTATCTTGATTGGGCATGGAGATGAATCCCCAGCTTCTACTGGTGTGACTGGGAAGCAACCTTGGCTCCACAAAAGGATGCCTACAGGTAGTTCCTCCATGCAGAATCATGACCTGAGAACAAACCTCCATCTCCTTTTCAGAAAGGAGTGCTAAGAGACCACAAGGAATTAGCAGTGGCATAGGATCACATTGCACAGCGTGCGGCCTTATACGGAGTCAGGCCACTGGTCTAACTAGCTCAGCATTGTCTACGCTGACCGGTAGCGACTCTCAAGGTGAGTATTTCCCAGCCCTACCTGAAGCCGCCAGGGATTGAACCCAGGACCTTCTGCATGCAAAGCAGACCCTCCCTCCCTCCCTCCGATTTCTCTTCCATTGAGCTATTGAGGACCTTGCATTTTATTACATTCTATTGAGGACCTTCCATTCTATGGTCCTGTAGCTTGGTCTTTGATTTGCCAACTTGCCTTGTTCAGCAGAGAGTTTAGAGAGGACGGCCCATATACAGCTGCCCGCGAATTACCTGCACAAGCTTGGCCTCCTTGCTGTAAAGATGGTTGAAGATGGCGTGGTACAAAACTTGTGCCCTGTTGAACTGGCAGAGCTCAGCTGCTGGCTGCAACGAGAGGATACAATTGTGAGAATGTGAGCAAAATTTGTGGGCTCGGCTCATGGGCTAAAATAAGCTATTCGCTCCCTTTTCACACACGACATAGTGCCCGTCCCCAAACAACCATTCCTCTGTCTCACCCCTCGGATACGGAAGTAGTGATGATATAACCAGATATCTTGCTGAAGAGTATACAAAGCAAATGTCTTTGACCATACACCCTCTATATTAATGTACATAGCAAAGAAGCCCGAGTGCAGCAAGAGAGCAGCCTAACAGAACTACCCAGTTGGAAATAGAAACTCACTGAAAATAGAAATTCACAGTCAGGAGAAATTAAAGGAGTATTGCTGGAGTTCCCTTTTTAAACCAAGCAGCATGCATGCCTGGAAAAAAATGTGTCAGAAACGCCTTTGCTGTTCTCATGGTTGAGTTTGTATTACTAAAACTCTCCAGGTGTGTCCTAAAGGTATGTTTGTGGGCTCCAAAAAGCAGCTTTTCAATCTACTATCTGCACTGGCAATTTCTGACAACCTCCCCTTCCCCAGGAAGCCATCTATGCCACCTGAAAAATATGTCCCCGAGAGTAGTGCAGTCCTCTGGGACATATTTTTAGGTTTCACGGAGGGCTTCCTAGGGAAGGTGTCATAAAGTGTCGCTTTCCCTGGTGCATTGGTGCAGTTTGTTGGGAAGTTCTGTTAGGTTGCACTCTCACTGCACTGGTGCATCTTTGCTCTGTATGTCAGCCAATAATCCAAAGGCTGCAGATTTCTATAACCATCACAGACTACGGAAATGTCTGTGGGGGAAAGTCATCATGTGTTGATGTCCCACTATAGCTGCCTGAAATGCCCGTAGGGAGAAGTCCTCACTCTGGAGTCTGTTGAGGAATGAAACCATCTTCCCAGTGCTAACCCTCACATTGATGCTAGAGCAAGGGTTTTGATGTTGGAGTTGGCGGAGTGGCAGCGGGACATTTTCCTTACCACATTACAAACGATATGGTGTAGGCACTGCACTCCCAGGATCTTATTCTCTACTCGGTAGTCATCCGATAGCAGCAGTGGTAGTGGCAGAACTTTCTCTAGATGCAGGCTGAGCCAGGGCCGTGTGACCTGCTGGAGCGTCCAGGAGAACACGTGCTTTGTAGCTGGATTGCGTTGCCACGTTTCTCTGAAACACATCATATGATTATATAAAGATTATTTTCACGGTGCAGGAAATCCACTAGTCTGTGCAAGCAGGGTGGACCCTGCTTAGCTAAGGGGACAAGCCATGCTTGCATATGCATGGAAGACTAGAAGTGTGGGCACTGTAAGATATTCCCCTTAGGGGATGGAGCAGCTCTGGGAAGAGCATCTAGGTTCCAAGTTCCCTCCCTGGCAGCATCTCCAAGAGAGGGCTGAGAGAGATTCCTGCCTGAAACCTTGGAGAAGCTGCTGCCAGTCTGTGAAGACAATATTGAGCTAGATGAACCAATGGTCTGACTCAGTATATGGCAGCTTCCTATATTCCAAGCAAAAGGTGCTCCTAGACATTGAGGCCACCTGAGATTGCAATGGGAGCCAGGTTGCACCCTCATTCCTAGATCCGGTGATGACCCAATCAACAGTCTCTCTTCATCTTGTCCCGATTAGCTTTCAGTTTGTTCTCCCCTATGCAGTTCCATACAGCCAAGACTGCACCAAAAATAAGATCATAACCACTTCCTGGATCCCATAACATCACCAGGCTTTGGAATGTGGTCCTGGATCAACCTGTAGCCAGAGTCATAACCAAAATCTGACTATTTCAGGTTGTGTTTTAGCTTCAGCTAAGCAACACTTCTACCTACCAGCAGTGTTCCCTGTAGCAGGGATTCCTAGAAGTTGTAGACTACAACTCCCAGAATTCCCAGCTGCAATGGCTTTGGCTTGGGGATTCTGGAAGTTGTAGTCAACAACAGCTGGGAATCCCTCTTAAAGATTCACACAATCCATGTTGAACCTGTACAAGGCTCTACAAATATGGTCACCAGTGTTTCCTGTAACAAGGACTCCCAGATGTTGTGGTCGACAACACCCATAATTTCCAGTCAAGGCCATTGCAGCGAGAGATGCTGGGAATTGTAATCAACAACATCTGGGAATCTCTTTTACAGGGAACACTTGTGGTCACCAATGGTAACCCTATCTTTAGCTCTGGCGACCATCACTGGTCTGTCACTCACTTGGTCAACTCTGGCTTGAGGCACTGCATCACCTCCGCAAACCACCCTTCTTCACCTCCACGTGCACCTCTGAGGAACTCAGGCACTGACTGGCAGCCTGAGGCCTGAAGCAGATCTTCCAGCAGCTCCTGTGCCCTGCTCCGAGTCCTGGGTCTACTCCATGGCTTCTTGGCTGTGTGAGTCACAGCAAAGACATACACGGGCCCCGCTACTTGGTGCAAGACCGAGTCAACCGCCGCGGCGCCCAGATTCTTAGCGTTTCTTGCCACTGTCACCTTTGCCAAGAGGCTGCGAAAGACCTGGCTGGCGTCTGCGGCTTGTTCAGCAGCTGCAGAGAACGCGGGGTGGTCGCTGGAGAGCTCTCCTCCTCCTGCTTCCTGTTGGGGCAGTGCCCCATACTGGATCAGTGCCGCCACCAAGTTGCTCAGCACAGTGGGGGTCGCCTTCGGGGGGCAGTCCCCAAATAACCAGTGGCAGTCCACAGCCTCCAAGATGGCCAAGAGGTCTCTGACCATCCCAGCTTGGGCTTTGCTGCCAGCTTGCTGGGCTCCCTTGCTTGCAAAAAGCTGCAGAAATTGGGGAAGAACCTGCTCTGCTGTGGGGCACTTAGAGGGGTCCTGCTGGGTCCCTGAGCTGGCCAGCGGCAGGGAGTCCAACAGGTGACGCTGCTCCATGGCTCTGAAAACTGGCCCCTCTGAAAAACACCCTCCACGCCTGACTCCTACCCTCTCCCACCCCACATATTCCAACCCCTGTTCAAAAGCACAACCCCTCCAAACCCTAATTCTGCCCCTTCCCCTTAATTTAGCTCAAAATGGCATTAAGGAGAAACAGCCAAGGGGGAACAAGCCCTGACAGACACTATCAGCCAAGCCCCCTCCTTGCCCCACGCGAGAGAGCCTTCACCACCGAGACGTCAACGGATAGAGCGCCGCCGTTCTGCGTCCGATGCACGAGAGAACCCACAGACTAGTGTAGCCGCACTTTCGCTTATTTAATAACGCCCAGTTCCTGTGCATCTGAGCATGCTCAGTATGGTCCAACGAAGCTCCTTTTTGCTTTCGGCCCACAACCCCACTTTTTAATAATTCCTTCTTAAAATATCAAAGAAAGGCAATCCAAGTTCTGCAAAAAAGCCTCAAATGTTGCTGGATGTGTTATTTTGCATCAAAAATAACCCTGAAACATAAAAAAGAATGGCTACACTAATGTATCCAAAGGAGAAATGTGAAGTTCTGTGAAATACCGGGAGAACTGGCATGAAGAGAGCATGCCCAGTCTCTCCAGTTGAAGCCAGTGCCCTTACCCTGAAGGGAGAGAGCTTCCCTTCCGAACCAGAAGTCCGTGCTACGCGTCACTTTCTCATAGAGATAGAAGCAGAAGAAGATCGCCCAGCCACTTCAGGTAGTGAACTGTTTCCCAAACTCTTGCTTCCAGATACAAGCTCCTTCTTCTCCCCGCCGAATGACCCAGAGACTCTCCTTCCCCATCTTAGGCAGGCTGCCAAGAGGCCACCTCCTCCAACCCGTGGGGCTGCAAAGACGCGGTTCTGCCCGCCCCACAGAATGACGAGGCTATTAAAAAGCCCGGGGGCGGGGATCACTTCGACTTTGTAGGGCATTTTCTGGTTCAGATGCGGAGGACCCATTTTAAAAACGGTCTTCGGGTGGGAAGTAAGAGTCGCCCCTGAGAAATCAACGGAGAAATTTAAATTGAGTTTTGGGCAGCATGTCACTCCCTCCCTGTCTTTGTAGGTAGGGAGCAGCTGAAGTTACGACTTAACTCTGATTCAGGTTTTGCTTTGTTCTGAAAACGCAATTAAATGTTTGCAATTCTAAAAAAGAAAACAAAAAGTCCCCGCTTGAAAACGGCTCTGCCAATGCAAATATCGGCCTCCTTGATCGGAGAACTGAGTGGGAGAAAATGGCTTACCCCAGCCCTGCAAGGCAGTCCTCTCATTGTAAGAGTGGGAAGGGTGCTTTAGAGGTCTTCTGTCCAATCCGTTGTTTGGTGCAGGAAACCGTCAATACAGGCGGTACTGAATTCCCCGCCCCAAATCCTCTTCTAAAAAACCACTTCTTTCAGGACGAATTTCATGTGAAAAATGTGATGTTTGAAAACAGTACTAAGAGGCAGGGGATTGCAGCCTCTGCTGCAATCTGAGGGGTGTTTTGCAGGGGGGGATTTTTGTCTGCACATCCAGAACATTCATGTTTCCCCCAAAAAACTGGAGTTAGGAAGAGCCCACTCTACTCTATTCTGGTGTGTGCAGGAATGCCGCTGTCCAGTGACTAGTCCCAGTCTTGCAAATCTTGATACTCCTCAGGGATCCATGAGGGTACCTCTCTCACTTTCATGCTGGATTCTGGAAGTGAAAAAGACAACGCGCCAGCATGCCACCTTTGCAAGTCGAGGACTACAAACCCCGACTCTTCTGCTGCCGGAAAGCGCCGAAGCTTTCCCCAATTCCAAGCTCTGTCGCAAACCGCTTCTGGGAAACCAAAAGGGGCGGGAGCCGTTGGTGAATATTTTAGCATACCTAATAAAGACGCCCATTTTGGCACTTTGTGCGAGACCAGGACAAACCTAGGGCGCCGAGAGAAAAGTAAAGAAGTAATTCTTAGGTTGAGTTAAGTAGAAAGGTGAAATCTAATGTCAAATCGCGAGCTTTGTTGGAAAAGACGGAGTCACCATAACTAGAAAAACTCGCCGCACACAATGGTCAGGCAGCTGCGCGCGCGTGAGTTTTGATCCTTCAGGTTCTTTAATGTGATGAGTGGGTTACTCACGCGCATGCGTGATATGTGCCGTCCCAATTGTTACGACAGGGCACAGTACCCGTCTGATCGGAACCTTAGTTTCCTAAGTGTAGCAGCGGTGGCATAATTATAAATCTATTCTGTTATTGCTTTGTAACGAAGTGGTTGAACTTTTGATACATTGATTGGTTATATCGTCGTTGAGTCGGTGTCGACTCTTAGCGTCCAGACGGGTAGTTTCTCTCCAGGATGATCTGTTTTCATTTTGGGGTTAGTGTCTCAGTGGTGCATCCGTTGCTGCCGTAATCGAGTCCATCCACCTTGCTGCTGGCCATCCTCTCAACTTTTCCAGCATTATGGGCTTCTCAAGGGAGCGGGGTTTTCGCATAATGTGTCCCACGTATGATTATTTGAGCCTGGTCATTTGTGCCTCAAGTGAAAATTCTCGATTGATTTGTTTTATGACCCATTGGTTAGTTTTTCTGGCTGTCCATGGTATCCTCAAAAGTCTTCTCCAGTACCAATGTTCAAAAGCGTCAATACTTTTTCTATTTTGCTTCTTCAAAGTCCAGGTGTTTGCCGCTTTGCAGGTGTTTTAATGTGTGTTAGAATCGCTGGAATCCTCTCTCTCTTGAACCCATTGTAAAGGCTGGGGTTTTCCAGCAAGATAACCAAAGGCAACAGCGAGCAATCTTGTTTAAATATTTATGTTATCTCGCCACGTGATCTGCCAGTATTACTAAGATGGCAAGACTGGGAATGAATCAAAACGTTATTTGGGTGCTAAGGTATAAAGCTTTGTCCCTGCAGCTTGCTCTCTTGCCAGGGATTGCCTGGAAACGAACAGGAAGGGAAGCAGCTCCAGGCATGTGAAAAGGACTAATCAGTGGGGAAGAAGATGAAGAATGGAGCAAGTGAAATTGCTGTGAACCACTAGCCTGGTGTCAGGACAGCTCTGCTGACATTGGGCGATTGGTTCGAACCTACCCCTGTCGACATATTCTGTCCTACTTGCGGTAGGACATCCATCATCTACTACAAACCTAGGTTACAGATGGGTTCAGAACCCCAAGGAGGGCAGAATATGCCAACACTGGCAGGTTTGGACAACATGCCTAATTTCAGCATCGCTGTCTCAACACTGGAGGCCCGGCTCAGGGCTGTCCTTGGGGCATGGCAAGCAGGGTGACTGCACTGGGCCCTGCTCTTTTAACCCGCATTAGAATTAATTGGAAGAGGCCCCCACACTGGCTGATTTGCCCTGGGCCCTGCACCCCGCCAGGTTTCTCTAAGGACAGCCCTGGCCGGGCTCTTGTGTGCTTGTGAACCCCTGCGAGATTTACCCTTGCGTTGGAGATGTCCATCAACCACCTCTCTGACAGCTAAAGAAGAAACCTAGGCTTGAATATACAAACAATCTTTTGGTTTCTGCCCACTTTAACGGAGTATCTTGGGGCCCCTTCCTGTGGTCCTAAATATGTCTTCCACCACCTTTCTAGTGTGGCCCACCAGATGGCTTGGGAAAGAGAGCTCTAAGTTTTCCTTGTGGGTGTCTTGTGTGTGCAGGAGAAGAGCTGAAACCAAGTGAACGATTTGTTCCGCTGAACAATCCCAGAGACCTTTGACTTCTTGCTTTGTTCTTATTGAAAGCCCCAGTTACCACTGAGGGGCATAATGGAAAGCCCCCAAATACCAGGATTGCCAGTTGTATACATCTACCTCTCCCTGCCCTGGGCCATGTTTTGGCTTCTGCATGCCTGGGTACATGGTTACTGGGGATTTCATCCCAGGGATGAAATGTGGCTGAGGATTTCATCTATTTATTAACCAGAAGTGAACCCTGTCCTGACTGACAGGCTGGTGAACTTCAGTGATCAGCCAACCAGCACACAAGGTGGGTGGGACCTAGAGAACAGTTGGGAGGAAGGAGTTTCTTTGTTAAAAGAAGCAGGCTAGGAGTGCAGAGAGGAGGACACGTGGCCTTGAAGTCTGGCTGCAGGAAAATGTTTCTGTAAGTCCTGGAAAGCCAGGAGGGCAGGAAGCTTGATTCTCAACTAGGGTTTTGGTGGGCCACTGTGTGAAACAGGATGCTGGACTAGATGGGCCTTGGAACTGATCCAGCAGGGCTGTTATTATGTTCTTATGAGTTCAAGACAAAGGTAGCCTGGGCTTTGGCTTCAGGAAATTTAGTTGAAGGAAAGTTTGTTTAGTCAGATTTTGCGTTAGACTTTCTGTTTCATTTGTGTGCACTTTGTATATCCCTGATAAGGTAAAGTGTGCCGTCGAGTCGACTCCTGGTGACCACAGAGCCCTGTGGTTGTCTTTGGTAGAATATAGGAGGGGTTTACCATTGCCATCTCCCACTCAGTATGAGATGATGCTTTTCAGCATCTTTCCTATATCGCTGCTGCCTGATATAGGTGTTTCCCATAGTCTGGGAAACATAGCAGCAGGGATTCGAACCGGCAACTTCTGGCTTGCTAGTCAAGTCATTTCCCACTGCATCATTATACTGGTCTATTACTGGTTACCTGTAATGTAACTAAACTAAGAAACACTAGCTTTCGCCCATCCAGCCAGGGTGTTGCAAAAGACTCTGTAAGCTTTTAAAGGCACTTTTGTATTTCCCTACATCCCTGTTCCTTGCAGCTAGGTAAACTCAATTTTTAAAACATGCCACCCCATCTTTATGTGGGGTGCTTTTTGAAGTATTATTGTAACCTGAGTATTTTTACCTGTAACTAAAAACTGAGAAAGCCTCAGACAGAAGCAGTCTGAGGGAATTGAATAAAATGCACTCCCCCCACCCACAGCATTCTTTGCATTTTACAAGCCTCTCTGAGTGGGTTTTTAACTCAGAAAAGGGGTTGAGGGTTGGAAAGGGGTGTTTGGTGCAAAAATGCCTCAATCCATCGACGACTATCAGTTTTCTTCCCATGTGTAGGAAGGGGTTTTTTTGTTTGTATTTTTCAAATAGCAAAAGGAAGAGCGTTTCCCCTAGGATTTCCACCCCAAGCCCAGGGAGGGTCAAGCTCTGTGATAGAGAGGCATTTTTGAGCCTACCAAAAAAGAGAGAACAGTTTTAGGAGTAGTTTTGCAAGAAAGCTCATCGGGGATGATTCAGCATTTTCCTTCCCTTCATGCAGGCTTGCTCTGAGACAAAGGCTATAATCTGCTACATCATCTCTCCCAGCGGCTTCATGTAGATGTTAAAAAGCATTGGAGACAGTATGGAGCCCCGGGGGATGTTGTATAAAAGTTAATGTTTTGAAGAACAGTCTCCAAGTGACACTGTCTGAAATCTCCCTGAGAGGTAGGAGCAGAACCACTACAAAGCAGTGCCTCCCAATCCCAATCCCCTCAGATGGTCCAGAAGGGTAAAAGGTAAGGTAAAGTGTGCCATTGAGTCAGTGTCGACTCCTGGTGACCACAGAGCCCTGTGGTTGTCTTTGGTAGAATACAAGGTGGGTTTACCATTGCCTTCCTCCCACGCAGTATGAGATGATGCGTTTCATTCATTCATTCATTCATTCATTCATTCATTCATTCCCAGCATCTTCCTAAATCGCTGCTGCCTGATATAGGTGTTTCCCATAGTCTGGGAAACATACCAGTGGGCCACTTCTGGCTTGATAGTCAAGTCATTTCCCCACTGTGCGGTCAATAGTATAGAAAGCCACTGAGAGATCCAAACGGACCAACAGAGTCACACTCCTTCTGTCAATTCCCCATTGGAGGTCATCAGGCCAACCCATCAGGCCAACCAAGGCTGTCTTGACCCCATAGCCTGCCTAAAAACCAGTTTGAAAGGGGTCTAGATGCTCTCTGGAGCTCAGCTGATGGGAGGATCACGTTTGCCCGCCCCTGTCCTAGAGAGCAGTAGAACAACTCTGGCAGTAGAACAGCACCCTTTGGGAGAGGGTGCTAACAGCTCCTGTGTGCTAACAGAGGCCCATGAAGGGTAGAAGATACAATTGTGTGAATTCCTGTAGAGCTCTCTCACGTGGTTTACCTTTATTAAAAAGTCAAGGCTTAAGCAGAACTGGAGTTCACAAAACGGATGCAGCAGCCTCAGGAAGGGATCCAAATCTGGAAATGTTGACTCACAGGATTACATGGGTCTAGGGAGTAGTATTTGGCAATGTGTTCTCAGGCCACCTAATGGCACAGCGGGGAAACAACTTGATTAGCAAGCCAGAGGTTGCCAGTTCAAATCCCCGCTGGTATGTTTCCCAGACAATGGGAAACTCCTATATCGGGCAGCAGCAATATCGGAAGATGCTGAAAGGCATCATCTCACACTGCACGGGAGGAGGCAATGGCAAACCCCTCCTGTATTCTACCAAAGACAACCACAGGGCTCTGTGGGCGCCAGGAGCCGACACCGACTCGATGCCACACTTTACCTTTTTCTTTACCTCTTACATGGTTCCATCTTGATCTTACATTGCATGCATCAGTTCTGCAACTCATTTTAGAAATGAAATAAAGCAGGTTTCAGAGAAAGGAGGTTTATTTTTGTGTACAAGGATGGAATAGGAGGAATAGGTTCAAAAGGCCACTTAAGAGAATACATCCCACTCGTCTTCCCATTCCAAAGAGTCCAAGTCCATCATCCTTGTATCATCTTCCCCTTCCTCACTAGCTGCCAAGAAGGAATGCCAAGAGCCAAGGTGTTGCCCTGTCCTCTAATCCCACAATCCAAGCGCAGCAAGGCTGGCCTCCTTGCTGTTCTCCTAACCAGCTTGTGCTCGATGGGAGGAAACCTCCTGCAACATGCTGACGGCTTCCTGCCGATGCCTTATGTAAACGACGGCCGCAAGCTTTGCAGAGACGGATATGAGCAGATTTTTTTCGTGGCGATTTTTCCGAACCAGGCAGCAACCACGCTCAAGTTCTTGTTTTCAATCATAAAAGGGACCCCCCCCCTGCAAGGAGGGATCAAGTGGCTGAAAAGGGGGCACCTGTCTATAAAAAGGGGGCTTATTAGACCTGGTAAATCAGGAGGCGGAGATGCTGCAACCAGGAATTTTTTGGTGGAGGGAAGACTCTGA
This sequence comes from Hemicordylus capensis, assembly GCF_027244095.1. NCBI lineage: Eukaryota > Metazoa > Chordata > Lepidosauria > Squamata > Cordylidae > Hemicordylus > Hemicordylus capensis. The sequence goes on along the minus strand of NC_069664.1, from coordinate 17,068,066 downwards.
TCTCATGGCCAGCATCGCTTTTGCCCAAAAGGTCCAGTTGCAGAAGTCTGGTGCTGGAGACCCGTGCTGTCCACATGGGTTGGGGTAGGAAGGTGCAACCATCCACTCCCCAGCTCTTCATGCTCCAGAGAATTGCAGTGTGTTTCTGGTCTGCTCTGTTATTTCCTTTCCCCTGGAAATGGTCTCCAGGCTGGAGACGGACGGCAAGGCCAGCTTGCTTTCCATCTTGGCACACGGTGTGGTCCTCTTTGACCTCCTCCTAGGAGGATAAGACAGTACCTGGCGGGAAGTGTCTCTGGTTGGGGTGCAGACCGAAGTGCAGAAGAGCCCCTGGGCAACAGAGCACGTCACTCGAGGCTCCGTGCGGAGGATGCAGCTGGGGGTGGATGTCACACCAGCTCGTCTAAGAGTATGCCAATGCTCTGGTGAGGCTCTGTAGGGCCTGAAATGGGCTTGTTGCACATTGGGCAGACACACCGGACTTCCAGCCACTTCACAAGGCATCTGTAGCCAAGAGAGAGAACACAAGAGGCAGGAGATAGGCAGAGAGAAAGAGTTATTGGCAGGCACCTATGGATCTCCTTGGACACCCAGCATCACACAGATCTCCTCACCAGAGGGCTCATGTTGCCAATGAAGCGACATGCTGTTAGGGGTTGCAGGAACTGATCCCCAAATCTCATGGTCTGAATCCATGACTCAGCCAAATGAACTATCTGGGATTAGCTTTGGGCCACAAAGATTTTCTGCCACTATCTCCGAGAGGATGCTTCTACACCTCATTGCACAAAGACGTTATTCTCTAAGAGCATCGGATTTCACCTGGGTCAATACGGATTGCTTTGTCTCTGCACTCAGTAGAGGGGTGCCGGTTTTTCAAACGCAGCCTGGCACAACCTGCACAAGAGCGGGCAACTGTGTCCCCTGCTTTCAAGTCCGCTGGCCTGCCACGTGCGCTCAGAAATATGCAGACCAGACCTGACCTGAAGTGGCCCAGTGACTGTTGGGAGATCTGCTTCCTGCTTCTTCCGTTCCCCCACACTACTGCAACCACAGTCAGAAGGAGGGGCAGAGAAGCCGGCCGAGGCGGAGGGGAAGTGGCAGATGGCAGCTGAAGATTGCTCTCCCCTTGCCTCGCCTTCCCCACCCCTTCCCTTCTCTCAGTGTCCTGATTTTATCTAGGAAATGCTAGCGAGTGTGTGCATCAGCGACAGAATCTTAATCCTAGGAGGCAGCAGTTGATGCTGGTGGCCGAACTCAAGTGTTCTTCCCAACCCTTTTTGTTTAGGTAAAAGGTAAAGTGTGCTGTCGAGTTGATTTCGACTCCTGGCGCCAACAGAGCGCTGTGGTTTTCTTTGGCAGAATACAAAAGGAGTTTACCATTGCCATCTCCTACGCAGTATGAGATGATGCCTTTCAGCATCTTCTTATATTGCTGCTGCCTGATATATTACCAGCAGGGATTCAAACCGGCAACCTTCTGCTTGTTAGTCAAGCATTTCCCTGCTGCTCCACTGTCTAGGCCACACTTTAAAAAGGGGGGGGGGGACTGGTGGTGTATTTGGTGAATCCATTCCTTGATCCAGGCCAGCTTTTGAATGGGGCTTTAGTTGTCTTCCAGTCCTGGAGTAAAGGTGGGGCTAACAAACAGCCAGCAGCAAGAGTACTGAAAAGCACTGAAAAGCACTTTTAAAGCAGTCTGCACTTGCCTCTCTGTACACAATATCTATTTCATTAAACTATTAATATTCCTGATTCCACTCCACTGCCTTGTCCTTGCAGACCACAACTCTTTCCCTTGGATTCTACATGAAGCATGTGCCTCCGCCTGCCAGCACAAGCACACAACCCTTTCCCCTGCCAACACACAAACTTTTTTTTTTTTTGCGATTGTTGTCTGCTATGTTCCAGGAGGGATGGGTTCCTCCTGGTGCATTATGGGCCAAGCTGCCCACAAAAGAGGGAAGTTTAAATTCCCCACTTTTAGAGGCAACTTGCTCCCCTTATGCACCGAGAAGGACGGCTGCCTCCCAGTGCTTTATTTATTTATTTATTTACTCACACCAACCCTGTGAAGTAGGTTAGGCTGAGAGAGAAGTGACTGGCCCAGAGTCACCCAGCTCGTTTCATGGCTGGATGGGGATTTGAACCTGGGTCTTCCCGGTCCTAGTCCAGCACTCTAACCACTACACCACACTGGCTCTTCTGGGGCGAGTTGCTTCCAAAAGTCGGGAATTTGAAATTCCCCCTCTTTGGAGACCCCTTGGAAAGTCAGCGTGGCTCACTGGGGAACTTCTGAAACAAGTTGGGAAATGCTGGCCTAGCCTCAGCATCGGTGGGAAAACTCCATGGTGAACACAGGACTGCCAGATTATACGGGCCAGGAATTCTTCTTCTTCTTTTGCAGACCTCGACCTATTCTCCTCTTCCCCGCTCCGTCACCTTAGGGCAAAACTGGTCTTCCGAAGCCAACATCTGGCCCTTTGCCTGCCTCCCTTTCCCCACCACAGGCATGGAGGGCGTTGACTGGAACGCTGGGCCGTTTGCCAAGCCGGGCACACAATGCCGCTCTTTGGGCCGCCCTTGGCAGCTACTCACTTTCTGTGGAAGGCATGTTGGCATGGCAACACTCCCAGCTCATCTTTCACTTTAAAGTCTTCCAGGCAGACGGCACAAGTCTGCTGTGGGGAGAGAGGAGAAGGGAGAAGAGGGAGGCAGACGTTACAAGGTGGCTCTATACTCGCCCACTGAAAGATGTACCCCCTCTTTGTGCCCAGAATGAGAGCGTCCGTGTCAAAGGCAGGATCCTCTTCTGCTACTGCCCAGTCATTGGTCCTCTTTGCATTACGAAATGGGGCCCACACCCACTGGGCTCTTTGCTCTGGTCAAGGATCCTTTGCCCTTGGCATCTAAGCAACAGGGCAGATCTTCTTATATGGTATCTCTCTCACTTTATTGGTCAGTGTCTGACTAGGGCCTTATGGGTTCCTCCAGACTCCAGCTTACAAATTAGACAGGCTGACATCCAGACTAAAGAGTACTGAGCCGGAGTTACTCTAGGAACATAGGAAGCTGCCTATACTGAGGCAGACGATTGGTCTATCTAGCTGAGTATCGTCGTCACAGACTGGCAGCGGCTTCTCCAAGGTTGCGGGCAGAAATCTCTCTCAGCCCTTTCTTGGAGATGCTGCCAGGGAGGGAACTTGGAACCTAGATGCTCTTCCCAGAGCAGCTCCATCCCCTGAGGGGGAGATCTTCCAGTGCTCAAACATCAAGTCTCCCATTCATATGCAACCAGGGTGGACCCTGCTTAGCTAAGGGGACAAGTCATGCTTGCTACCACAAGACCAGCTCTCCTCTCAAGGGCTTGACAAATCCCAGGCACCAGGTAGCTATGGCACAGCCTCGGATATTCAGAGGTAGAGATCTTTACTAAACCCTTTATTTGGCCTTCTTCCTGTACAAAGTATGCTGCTTCTAAAGGGGATAAAGAGAAGCCCATTCCCCCTCCACAATGTCTATCACTGTCTAGTGATTTTTTGCCCACTATCTGGCTCCCAAATCCTTAGGCCGGCTCTCAGCTCTAAAGAACATTTGTCAAGGCCTGCTCTAAAGCACTACTTCATTGCTGTCTACGGAGATGTCAGCCAAGGATGACACTGCAGCTGATAAGAACATAGGAAGCTGCCATATCGTCAGACCATTGATCTAGCTAGCTCAGTTTTGTCTTCACAGACTGGCAGCGGCTTCTCCAAGCTTCTCCAGAGCCCATTCACAGTGGGGCTGTTCTCACGAGCAGCCAAGACCGGGCTAGGGCAGTGGGCTTGGAGCGAGGAGAGCTGTGGCGAGGAGAGCTGGTCTTGTGGTAGCAAGCATGACTTGTCCCCATAGCTAAGCAGGGTCTGCCCTGGTTGCATATGAATGGGAGACTTGATGCGTGAGCACTGCAAGATATTCCCCTCAGGGGATGAAGCCGCTCTGGGAAGAGCAGAAGGTTCCAAGTTCCCTCCCTGGCAGCATCTCCAAGATAGGGCTGAGAGAGACTCCTGCCTGCAACCTTGGAGAAGCCGCTGCCAGTCCGTGAAGACAATATTGAGCTAGATAGACCAATGGTCTGACTCAGTATATGGCAGTTTCCTATGTTCCTATCTTCTTGACTGCCCGTGGGAACTGGTGGAAGCCGACCGGCTCCTTGCGGTGCCTCGGCTGCAATCCCGTCTAGGGGGCCCGCCTCTTAAACAAGGTAAAGGGAGCGAGCATTTCTTAACCCCGTTGACCTGACTGTGTGTCAGCACCGGCTGCTTTCGGCCGGCGCTGAAGCACTGACGGGTGCCCACCTGTCACTGGGGAGATCTCCACAATGCACTGCACACTCCTGCAGTGCATTGTGGGATCTCCAGGGGCCGGGACGATGCATCCTGGCCTCCGTGCTGCCTGGGGAAGTGGTGGACTGTCTGGGCACACAATCTGCATGCCCAGACATTCTTCGGAGATTGTCTGCAGGGAAGGCAGGCTTTTGCAGTTGCCGCCACCATTACTACTATTTATATACCACTTTTCAACAAAGGTTTGCAAAGCTTTTTTTTTATTTTTTATTTTTAAAGATTTTTAAAATCTAATTTTTTTAGGGGGAAAATTAAATATAGTATGTTATCTAAAATTTTATTTTATAAAATATTTTTTAGGGGGGAAAACAATCATAGAAAAAAAAGAGATGATTCCTTGTCCCAAATGGCTCACAATCGAAAAAGAACCATAAAGCAGACACCAACAACAGCCACTGGAGGGATGCTGTGTTGGGGATGGAGAGGGCCAGTTGCTCTCCCCCTGCTAAATATAAGAGAATCACCACTTTGAAAGGTGCCTCTCTGCTCTGTTATCAGGGCTTTGCTTCCCTGCCGCCCGCCAGCTCACGTGATCGTGAGAAAGGGCTCAGAGAGCAACCTGGAACACTGGGAGTGTGGGTTGTCGAAAGAGCTGTGAAGCGTTCAGCTGGGGCCGAGGCAGGCATACTCCTGCACCTTGCAGCTCAGGCTACGTTCAGCAGCTCTGAGGTTGCTTCCGGCCCTCTCATTTCCTATTCACTCACAGAGTGGATGTGTGGGAGCTCCATGGGATGGGGTAATGCTTGACAAACTTGCAAATGTCGGTTGCCATCTCATGGGGAACAGAGGATGTGGCTGTGAGCATGTCGCAGTATGTGCTTGATGCTCGGTAGTGATGTTGTGGTCAACAGTGAGCATCATTTCCCCACACCAGCACAGTGATTGCTGGCCTTGCAGTTATCCACATGTGCTGTGTGGATGGGGGACAGGGCTGCCTCAAGATCTCTCATCTCCTGGAGGCACAAGGATCACTGTGTGAATGGAAGGTGTGTCCCAGAAGCCCCCATCACGTTGTAGAATGCTTTGGGCAGGGAGCTGGTCTTGTGGTAGCAAGCATGACTTGTCCCGTTAGCTAAGCAGGGTCTGCCCTGGTTGCATATGAAAAGGGAGACTAGAAGTGTAAGCACTGTCAGATATGGGATGGAGCTGCTCTGGGAAGAGCATCTAGGTTCCAAGTTCCCTTCCTGCCATCTCCAGGATAGGGCTGAGAGAGACTCCTGCCTGCAACCTTGGAGAAGCCGCTGCCAGTCTGTCTAGACCAGGGATTCTCAACGTTGGGTCCCCAGATGTTATTGAACTTTAACTCCCATAATCCCCAACCAAAGGCCACTGGGGCTGGGGATTATGGGAGTTGAAGTCCAATAACATCTGGAGACCCAACGTTGATAATCCCTGGTCTAGACAATACTGAGCTAGATGGACCAGTGGTCTGACTCAGTATAGGGCAGCTTCCTATGTTCCAGTGCTCTCAGGGGTGCCTGGCTTATCTTTTGATAGCCCTCTTAGCTTTTCACCTTAGATGTTACTTTGGCTTGTATAAGTGCATACCTACCAACATATCCCTATTTTCCCATTCCAGTGACGTGTACTTCTATTTCTGCTGCTGCCAATTATATGACAAAGCCTTCCCATAATTTGGGAAACATACCAGCGGGGATTCGAACCGGCAACCTCTGGCTTGCTAATCAAGTCATTTCCCCGCTGCGTCATTAGGTGGCTGCTCTGTACATGATATCTACTACTAATAACATTTCTAATAAACTACTAATATTTCTACTAATATTTCTACTACTGATATTTCTACTAAACTACTAATATTTCTGATTCCACTTCACTGGTCCTTGCATACCACAATTCTTTGCCTTGGATTCTACACCGCTGTGTTCCAGAAAGACTAAGCAAAAAGTAAACCCTGCTTTCAGAATATTGGGTAGAAGCCAGCCAGGTCTGTTCATCCAAGTGGATTTCATACTCACCCCATGTAAGTTTAGCTTCTTGACATCACCTTTCAAAACCACCTGGGAGGAAGAAAGAAGAGAAGCAGATTAGAAATCAGAGGCCGGGACTGAATAAGCAGGGGGGGGGGTATTTTGATCTTCCTGACCAACGTGCAGACAGATGGTGGCAGCTGCAGAACTTTAAACAGAAACCAAACAAAAACGCAGAGATGCACTTTCTGTATGGGGAGGTTTAGGTACGCTAAAACAAACACACAAGTATGGATGGACTTGGATGACTTGGCAGATCTACACGTGAAAAGGATCTAGGTGTCCGAGTGGGTCATAAGTTGAATGTGAGGCAGCAGTGTAATGAAGCAGCTAAAAGAGCAAACACAATACTAGGCTGCATTAGCACAAGCTGGCCTGCAGGGAGTGGATACAACTGGCAGAGAAGTAGGCTTCCTTTATAACCATCACTGCAATGATTGAAAATGAAACTGCTAATATCCTAAGGCCCTTATATAAATCTACAATGCAGCCACATTTGGAGTACTGTGTACTGGTCACCATATCTCAAAAGGGACATGACAGAACTGGAAAAGGTGCAGAAGAGGGCAGCCAAGATGATCAGGGGCTTGGAGCATCTTCCTTATGAGGCAAGGCTACAACACCTGGGGCTTTTTAGTTTCAGGGGGAAAAGGTGACTAAGGGGAGACATAATCGAGATCAACAACACCGCCAAAGAAATGGTTAAACAACGTACTGTGGATACGGAGAAGCATTCCGTAATTTGAATTCTCTACTAGCCTTCAGGAGAGCTCTTAAAATGTATTTGTTTGGCCTGGCTTTGCAGGGTTTTAAAATCGGTTTTAATATTTTAACCCGGTTTCAAGGTTTCTAATTACTGCGATTGTTTAATTGTTGTTTTAAAATGCTTTTAAATTGTTAACTGTTGTTATATTGTTTTTAATTTTAGTTTTAGCTCTTTACTGTTTTAATGGTTGGTTTTAATTGTAAACCGCCCTGAGCCATTTTGGAAGGGCGGTATAAAAATCAAATAAATAACAAATAAATAAATAAATCTGATTTAAGTCTTGTTACCTTTCGTATTCTGGGTGGTTTCTCATACTACCCACGTCCAGCGGCGTACTTTACAAATTTGACCACTCTAAATCAGAGGAGAGCATTCTCGCTGGTGTGGTTTAATGCCCTGCCTTTTGCCATTTTGGATGAGAGATTTAAGAGAATACCGCTCAGGAACTGGCTATGTCCATGTGGTTCGGGCAATATCGAGTCCATCTCACATGTGCTTTTATACTGTTTATATTATAGGGATATTTGCATTGCCTGGCTTGAACCACTTTTAAAAAACACGCCAGGGTGATCAGAAGAGTATTATACTTGCTTCCTTCTGGCAGACCAGTATACAGCAATTTCAGCTGGGGTAGCAAGATTCTGTGCCGCAGCCTGCAAACTGAGACAGGAGCAGTTGATGAATTGTAACTGAGACCTCCGTATGTATATCTTTTGATACACTATTCCCGGTCCTGTTTTTGATTTTATTTTACTTTACTTTTATTTTCCATTTTATTTTTTGATTGCTGGTCACGGACTGTAATAATACATTCATTCATTCATTGATCTACAAAATTATGCATGGTCTGGAGAGAGTGGATAGAGAGACATTTTTCTCCCTCTCCCACAACACGAGAACTGGGTCATGGGTCATCCCATTCAACTAATGGCCAGGACGTTTAGGACTGAAAGAAGGAAGCACTTTCCCCCCACGTTATTTTTCAATTTATTGTAGGTGGGGAAGATTGGAGTTTTGTTCTTGTTTTTTAATTTTTTATTTTTTACATTGCCTACCTTGCTCTGGAAGGATGCTGTGCTGGGGTTGGAGAAGGCCAGTTGCTCTCCCTCTGCTAAATATAAAAGAAGCACCACTTTAAAAGTGGCTTCTTTGATAGCAGGGGTCCTAGGAACTAGCGTGAGCAGCATAATGGGCACAGAGGGTCAAGTGAGTGATGTGCAGCCACAGACGATTCCTGCACTTCCACTATGGTGCAGAAGCAGCAGTGGCGCTCTTACCCCTGGACTTTGGGGCCAAAGTCCAGGGCCTCCACCCCCCCAATGTAAGGTAAAGTGTGCCATCAAGTCAAGTTTGACTCCTGGCGCCCACAGAGCCTGTGGTTTTCTTTGGTAGAATGCAGGAGGGGTTTACCATTGCCTCCTCCTGCGCAGTATGAGATGATGCCTTTCAACATCTTCCTATGTCTCTGCTGCTTGATATAGTACCAGCAGGGATTCGAACCGGCAACCTTCTACTTGTTAGTCACGCATTTCCCCGCTGTGCTGGCCTCCAAATCCTCATTCGTCTGTCCTGGCTGGTGTGGTGGGTGGTGTGGTTGCCGCTGGCCTGCACTGAGCCAGGCGGCCGAGTGAGATTGTGACCTGGGCCGGGTGCTTTACAGACAGAGTGGGGAAAGAAATCTGTGGGATGGGAATATTTTAAGTGATGTGTGGAAATGTTTCTGCTAATGCATATTTGCAAAAATAGACCTGTTTTAGATGCTTACATACTTGTGAGTTCAGTTGCTGTTTGTGCCCTCAGGAACCCATGGGTTAAAAACACTCTGTGTGTGTGTGTGTGTGTCTGTCTGTCTATAGAGCAACTATATGATGCTTAACTTGCAGCAGTGGGTAGGTAAGCTCCAGCTAGTGGGGGAGGAGGGGGTGTTTAAAGGCCTCTAGGTCCAGGCTCCAAAATTACCTAGGCGCACCTCTGAGAACCAGCCCGGGGGAAGCTTCTCTCTTCTTTCCCACACTCATTCAAACTAGCCACCAGATCTCAGAAAGCAGCACGTCAAATATTTTAAAAAACCAGCCACTATTACCTCTTTGTAGCCAAATCTTTCACTCTGGGCTTGATGTCGAAGTTTGCTGCAGAAGAATAGGGAACATTTACAAACAAAATTAGCCAACATTAGCAAAATAAACCTCAACATCTCTGGGAAAACAATAACACATACTCCAATTATCACTGTTTACAAAAGGACACGCCCCATTTCCTGTCAATAAAAAGTCATTTCTCCTCCCTCCCCCCGTTTTGCTTCTTGGGGAAGTGTTAAGAGGCATTTTTTCTGAAACTCAGGTCAATGTGCACATAGCTGTCCTGGACTGCAATAGTTTCTTCCCCTTTCCTCCCCTCCCCTCACTCATAACCACCTATCTTGATCCGAATGTTTGCATTTCAGCTGCAGCTGCCCTATAATAAAAGCAACTAGATCCACTGTGGCATTAAACGTTTTTAAGTCTTTGGAAAAGGGAACAGTTTTCAGATTGCTAATCGCTCAGAAGCCAGTCCAGGGTAGCCAATAGCAGAGGAAATGAATACAACATAGGAACACAGGAAGCTGCTTTGTACTGAGTCAGACCATTGGTCCATCTAGCTCAGTATTGTCTGCTCTGACTGGTAGCAGTTCTCCGAGGTTCCACCGCACGGGCGGTGAGCGCACCAGTGACATCTGTGCGCATGACATCATATGCAAAGGGGGTGTGGCCAGACCACATGACACCACACATGACATCACATGCGAAGAGGCGTGGCCCCCCTAGCCCTCTGGATTGCATTCCCAGCCAGTGTTTGCTGGCTGAGTGCATTTATTTCCGGGAAAATAAATGCAGCCAGCCAGCAAACCCTGGCTGGGAATGAGCCCCGAAGAGCTCGCACGGATTCTCTGGACACTGGGCCACGCCCACAGAGGAGTGGGGCGGGTCCTCCAGTGAGCTGGCCACACCCACTTTGCATGTGACATCACGCGCAAAGATGACTCCGGCAGCCCTTTTAATTGGTGGCCCGGGTTCTGCAACCTTGCATACACAAGGTTCCTAATTCCTTCCCTGGCATCTCCAAGATAGGGCTGCGAGAGACTCCTGCCTGCAACCTTGGAGAAGCTGCTGCCGGCCTGTGTAGACAATACTGAACGTGATGGACCAATGGTCTGACTCGGTATATGGCAGCTTCCTAGGTTCCTAAGCAGCATTTCCGGCTATTTCCCACTGTTGTGCTGCGGAAAAGCTGCTTCTGCACCTGCTGCTTCAGAACAGTGTCCGGAACGCGTTTGGAGTCAACAGCAGCCCTGGAGAACAGCATTCTGGAGCCCTAATGCTGCGCGTCATGTTGGCGACTGTGTCCGCTTAGTCCTATTTGAGGCTCACTGGAAAGGAATCCGCTGCCACTGAACCCACTGTGAGATGCACGAGGATTTTAGTCGTGAGCCTGGCTCCTCTGCTGGAGTGTGGAAGTTTTTTCGCTCCGGACATAAGCCCGACAAAGCCGGAGACAAACACTCATTCACTGCAGTGGGAGAAAAAGCAGCTGGCCTGGGCGGCGGGGAGGCAGAAAATGGACTGTGAATAATAGTCCTGTTTTGGAGCGACACAGATTCTTTGTGCTCGAGCAGCAACAAGGGCCGGGCCGGAGGCCGGGCGAGAGGCAGAGCCCCTGCTTCAGCCAACACAGCTGTTTCCGAAAGCACCCCAAGGACAGTGCTAAGCAGCTCCTGCGATGGAGTCATCGCTACGGGGAGTGCAGGTCAAGGCCCGATAAGGTAAGAATACGGATGGCCAATAGTTATATGCCGCTTTTCCACCAACGTTCCCCAAACGGTCTAAATCAAGATAAATAAGTAAATTTAAAAAAAGGCTCCCTGAAAGGCTCACCCATCTAAAAAAGAAACATAAGAGAGACACCAGCAGCAGCCACGGCAGGGAGGCTGTGCTGGGGATGGGGAGGGCCAGTTGCTCTCCCCTTGCTAAATACAAGAGCATCACCACTTTTAAAAGGTGCCTCTTTGCCCTGTTAGCAGGAGATCCGTTAGAACAGGGTTTCTTAACCTTGGGCCCCCAGATGTAGATGGACTACAATTCCCATCATCCCCAGCCATACCTATTGTGGCAGGGGGTGATTGGAGTTGTAGTCCATCTACATCTGGGGGGCCCAAGGTTAAGAAACCCTGAGTTAGAACATGTTTCATAAGAACGTAAGCACAGCCCTGCTGGATCAGGCCCAAGGCTGATCTAGTCCAGCATCCTGTTTCGCACAGCGGCCCACCAGATGCCTTTGGGGAGCCCACAGGCAAGAGGTGAGGGCATGCCCTCTCTCCTGCTCTTGCTCCCCTGCAACTGGCATTGAGAGGCATCCTGCCTCTCAAGATGATCCAGCTTTCAGTCCTGATTGATTTACTTTTGAAGCATTAGGGATCAAACATTTGAGGAACAGAAGCTACCTCAGATCGCTGTGGACCAGAGTGGCAGAAAGCAACAACAGGACAGAGGTTCCCAGGCTATGGTCCTCCAGATGTTGCCGAAATACAACTCCCAACACCCCCAGCTACAATTTATTGGGCATGATTGAAGGGAATACGATACAGCCATCTTTGTGACGCTATGCAGGTCTAAGTCTGGCCAGTGCCTGGATGGGTGGCCACATGAGAACTTTATTTATAGGGGAGGAGAGCGGGTCTTGTGGTAGCAAGCATGAATGGCCCCCTTTGCTAAGCAGGGTCTGCCCTGGTTTGCATTTGAATGGGAGACTACATGTCTGCGCACTAAGATATTCCCCTTAGGGGATGGGGCCGCTCTGGGAAGAGCATTTGCATAGATAAGGTACCAAGTTCCTTCCCTGGTAGCATCTCCAAGATAGGGCTGGGAGAGACTCCTGCCTGCATCCTTGGATAAGCTGCTGCCAGTCTGTGTAGACAATACTGAGCTAGATGGACCAAGGGTCTGACTCAGTCTAATAAGGCAGCTTCCTATGTTCCTAAAACTGCATAAAGAACACGGATGCAGTTCTGCTGGGATAAAGAGATGTTCCCCGCAGTCTGTATATATCAGTGCCTTTTGGTTCGTTGTGTCTCTGACTGCCCACATATAATGCTCCAACTCTCCCAGGGGCAGTCCCTATTTTCGGTTACCGATCCCTGGTAAATAGCTGCCCCTAATTTGCTCTTTTGGGATACAACGGCAGACATGATTTTGCAAGCCTCACAGAGATGACAGCACCACAGGAGAGCTCGGACAGTAGAATGGGAAGCATTACCCTCACCCTCCACCACCCATTTCCTACAATGGAAAGAAACAAGGTAAGCAATAAGGCTTCAAGGGATATCACCCAATCTTTCCAGACACTACCATGTCCACGGGGCTTGTGGATTATGTCAGTCCTTGTCAATAATTTGTTCATGTGCATGGCTAGGGTTGTCATTGCCTCTCCCCAGGTTCCCCAGAAGCTAAATCTACATGAAACGGTCAATACATCTTGTCTCTGATTCCTGGGACTTCAAATGCACATTAAAGTGGTCCGTGGAGTATAGCCTGACATTTCACATGCTGTTTGAGACTGGTTCATTTTCAACCCGCGACACTGATTTCCTTTCTCCTTTACAGGATTTGCACGTATCATTTTTATTTTCTTCATTAAACCGAGTATTTACAGAAACCATAAAAGCTTCCTATCCTCCTCGAAAGATAGCAATAACTTATCTTTCACAGCAAGGATGAATTTGATCGTCACTATTATTATTACAGGGACTAATACATAAAATCCATTTCTAAATGAAATTGCAATTGTGTCATTCTCTTTTGCATTTTGACAGCACACACACTTGCTCAGGAACACCACTCTCCAAATTTGATGGAACTGGTCTGTTTTAATTGGCTGATTTTCCCCCAAGCCAAAGCTCTACAGAGCTTAGCGACTGCTAAAAAGCAAGAATGAGTTCCAAATCATATTTCAGTACCACATTTACCCAAATATAAGACTCCAAATTTAAGACAACTGCAATAAAAAGAAGAGAGAAATTAAATACAGGTTATACATGTATTAACTTGAAAGGAAGAGGAGACTGAATTTAAGATGGCCCCCTCAATTTCTAACCTTGAATTCAAGTAAATACAGTACATAGTCTCTTATGTAGCAAAAAATAATTATTCTGACTTTGACTGGATTTATATCCCATGTTTTCAGTCTGAACTGAGCACTCCAAGTGGCTCATAGTACCAGACAGCAAACCTGATTTTTCAAGGGGAACATAGAAAACTGCCTTCTACTGAGTCAGACCATTGGTCCATCTAGCTCAGTATCGTCTACACTGACTGGTAGCGGCTTCTCCAAGGTTGCAGACAGGAATCTCTCTCAGCCCTATCTTGGAGATGCTGCCAGGGAGTGCAATACCAGCCCCAACGAGATGATTCTCCATTCCAGAATTAGCCAAGAGTATTTCTGTTTTGTCAGGCATAAGTCTCAGTTTGTTTGCCTACATCTAGCCGATTACCAATTCCAAGCACGAGTTGGAAACTTCCATGATCTTCTTGGTTTCCAGTAGAAAGGGAGTTGTGTGTCACTTGCATATTGATGACAGCAAGAGGGATGTGCACGAACCGGTGCGGCACTCCTTTCCGGACCGTGGAACCGGTTCGGAGGTCCGGAGTTCAGGCTGGTTCGGGGGCGGTGGGGTGTGTGACCTTTTAAAGAGCAGGGAGGGTGCTAATCCGCCCCCCGCCTATCCCCCACCAGCGCTGTCTCCAAAACCGCTGGTGCAGGGTGGCAGCGTACCTCCTCGCTGCCCCGGTCAGCATCGGACCGGAAGTGGACACAATGGGTGGTGGGGATGAGCAGCCGCCCTGCTCCTTAAAGGTAACCACCCCCACTGCCACTGAACCGGCCAAGCGCTGGTTCGTGCACATGCCTAGACAGCAAACTCCCCAAACTCTGGACCGTGTTCCCCAGCAGTTTAATGTAGATGATAAACAGCATTGGAGACAGGCCAGAACCTCGTAGGCCACCAGGACGAAAGGGCAAGAGTTCAAGGCCCAGTCCCCAGGAATCGGCTAACAAAATCTGCCTTCCGGGAAAGACTAGGACCACTGCAAAATGGTGCTTCTCAGCCTCAACCTAAGCAGACATTCCAGAAGGATGCTTTGGTTGATGGTATTAAAAACTGCCGAGAAGTCCAGCAGAATCAGCAAGGACACACTTCCTCTTGTCCAGTTCCTGACACAGACTGCCCGACCCATGACCTTAACCAAGGCAATCTCTAACCTGAAACGAGGGCGTACATTCAGAAGGAGTCCGGAAAAAGCCGGTCTGGGAAAAGCAAAACTTGAGCTGGTGCTTTTATTTTGCTTGTAGCACCCTTAATGGCTTGATGGCATAGAGGCTCTAAACGACTGGGAGAAATCAGCCCTGTGTACTCCACTCAACGCTTTCTAGCTATCCCAGCTGGAGATGAATGCAAAGTTTAAAAATAGATTCCCCTTAAGTGGAGGATGGTACCAGGACACCTCCCTCCTGCTTTCAAACAATGCATCTGTCTGTCCTGGCCACTTGGAACAGCATTTCCCATAACTTCCTGCCATTTCCTGCAGTGTCACAGGCAGGGCTGGTCAGTGTGGCCAGATGGCCTGAACTGTACTGGCTGCTTGGGTTTCGAGAGACAGGGTCACCACGGCTGACTCAGAAAGAAGATCCAGCTGTTTTAAGAAACAAGACATCTGGATGTCTTATTGAGCTGGCAAGCCCGCTCAACCTAGCGCCCCCCCTGCCCAGCTGTTTTTGGACTACAACTCCCAGAATCCCCAGCCACAGTGGGCAATAGCCAGGGATTATGAGAGTTGTAGGCCAACATCTGCAGGAGGGCCAAAGTGGAGCAGCCCTGATCTCTGGCAAATGATCTGTGCTCATTCCCACAGGGAAAAGCTCAAGTGACTGGGGTTTTTTTTTTAGTTTAGAAAAGAATATGATTATGGGGGGGGGGGGAATGAGAGAGAGTTCTGAAGTTACGCATGGTGTGTCGGAAGGGATCCGTGGTCTCTCCTGGCAGGGCTGCTCAACTTTGGCCCTCCTGCAGATGTTGGCCTACAACTCCCATAATGCCTGGCTATTGGCCACTGTGCATAGGAACATAGGAAGCTGCCATATACTGAGTCAGACCATTGGTCTATCTAGCTCTCTATTGTCTTCACAGACTGGCAGCGGCTTCTCCAAGGTTGCAGGCAGGAATCTCTCTCAGCCCTATCTCGGAGAGGCCGCCAGGGAGGGAACTTGGAAGCTAGATGCTCTTCCCAGAGCGGCTCCATCCCCTGAGGGGGAGATCTTCCAGTGCTCACACTTCTAGTCTCCCATTCATAAGCAACCAGGGCAGACCCTGCTCAGCTAAGGGGACAAGTCATGCTCGCTACCACAAGACCAGCTCTCACTGTGGCTAGGGATTATGGGAGTTGTGGTCCAAGAACAGCTGAGGGGCCTAAGTTGAGCAGGCCTGCTTAAGGTGTGCATGCGCTCACACTTTTTAAAAAAAATGTCCACTCAGCTAATTTTAGATCCTGCTCAAGTTGAATCAGGAAGGCCCCACTCTGAATGCACGTGCACACACACACTGGCTTGATACTGCCACTCAGAACAAAACTCATTCTGCAGTAACAGATGAAAAAAACCGGAGAGAACACTGGAAGGGACTAGGGAGAAGCTTCTCTCTCTGCCTCTCTGACATTCAAGGTCATCCAAGGGAATCGATCAGCAGTAGATTCAGGACAGAGAAGAGAAAGCACTTCTTCACATACATAATTAATCGACCAATTTCACAGCCATCAGTGATGCTCACTTACTCAGATGGCAAGGAACCCATGCTAAAGTTCCGGGGAACTCAGCTGGCTCGAATCATGCCGCTTAAGTTGGTTTGGAGCACCAGCCCTCCTCCCTCCGTGACCCCAGATGACCTGGGGAAAGATCGGCTTAGGGAGCAACAACTGCAGCCAGAAATCCAGGTGCATCTCTCACACCTGCACTCAGTGGGCCGCTGGGACGATGACTCACCTAATGAAGTAGCAGCAGAAGATGAGGCTGAGCACGAAGACAAAGATGCCAGTGCCAAAAATGACCATGTAGATATTCAGCGGCAGGTCCTGGAAGGTGATGGGAGGCATCGTGCACGATTTGTTGGTGTAGATCAGCCCCAAACCGCAGAAGCATCCTTGGGGGAGAATGGAAGGAGAGAGGGGCCATCAGCGGAGTGCAGAAAACAGGAGGAGGAAACTGTCCTCTCGGCAGCCACATTTACTACTACTACTACAACAAATATTTATATACCACTTTTTAAAAAAAATTTACATTTATATCCTGCTCTTCCTTCAAGGAGCCCAGAGCGGTGTACTACATACTTGAGTTTCTCTTTCCCAACAACCCTGCGAAGTAAGTTAGGCTGAGAGAGAAGTGACTGGTCCAGAGTCACCCAGCAAGTATCATGGCTGAATGGGGATTTGAACTCGGGTCTCCCCGGTCCTAGTCCAGCACTCTAACCACTACACCACGCTGGCTTTTTAACGAACTTTTCAACAAACTTTCAACAAAAGTTTCCAAAGTGGTTTACATAGAGAATCAATCAATCAATCCATAAGATGGCTCCCTGTCCTCAAAGAGGTTAAAATCTAAAAAGAAACATAAGAGAGACACCAGCAGCAGCCACTGCAGGGATGCTGTGCTGGGGATGGAGAGGGCTAGTTGCTCTCCTCCTGCTAAAAGAAGATAAAAAGAAGTCTATTTACCCTCCTACATAACATAACAGCCCTTCTGGATCAGGCCCAAGGCCCATCTAGTCCTGCATCCTGTTTCACACAGTGGCCCACCAGATGCTGCTGGAAGCCTACAGGCAAGAGGTGAGGACATGCCCTCTCTCCTACTGCTATTCCCCTGCAACTGGTATTCAGAGACATCCTGCCTTTGAGGCTGGCGGTGGCCTGTAGCCCTCAGACTAGTAGCCATTGATAGACCTGTCCTCCATGAATTTGTCTAAACCCCTCTTAAAGCCATCCAGGCTGTTGGCTGTCACAACATCTTGTGGCAGAGAATTCCTCCTGCTCCACAATGTATCCATCACTAAATCCAGTAATTTTGCCAAGGGTCCATTGCAGGCCTGCTCAACTTAGCCCCCCCCAGCTGTTTTTGGACTACAACTCCCATAATCCCCAGCCACAATGGACAATAGCTACGGATTATGGGAGTTGTAGGCTGACACCTGCTGGAGGACGGAAGCGCCATTGTCTGGCTCCTACATTTTGGGGCCGGATCCTGGATCCAAAGAAAATTTGCCGAGGCCTGAGATAGGAACTGCTCCTATCTGTTAGGAACTGTTCCTATACAGGTGTTGAACATATCATTTGAATAACTCTTATGAGCATAGAGATGATTCACACACTGCACACAGATACTACAAGTGTCGAACATGATGTGTGAATAGGGCTCTATTCTCCCTACAGTCCAATGAACATGCAGAGTTCAGGACAGCAAGCAAAATCTTGGTTTTTCTCATGCCTTCACTGAACAACTGAAAGGGGCTAAAGGCTGCAGATGCAAAGACAGTTTTACAGATGCACGATTGTTAATCAGCGACAAGAGCAAGAAGACATGATGATCTGCATGCAATAGCCAGCTTTTTCCGGGCCCCAAATAGGAAGTGATCAAAACATGATCCAATCAACTATTTAAAGAATCCTTACACAGAGAGGTTATGTTGACTTTGTGAGATAGAGAACAGCTGGTTACAGGAAGGGGCTCCACTTTTCAAAACCGACTTCAGGGATTAATCACAATATAGCAACCATAAACAACATATTAAGGGGAAAAATGGAACAGCAGGATAGACTCCAGTTCTAAGGCACTGATAAGGCTTCCTCTATCAGCTGTTGCTTAGCACTGGCCATTCAGCGCCAAGCAACTTGTGTTTCTATAAACACAGATTTCAGGAAAAATGGGCTACCTGGTTTTGAGAAAGAGGTGTGTGTGTGAGTGAGAGAGAGAGAGATTGTGTGTATAGCACTTGAGCCTTCCTGTGGGTTGAGTGGCCAACTCAAAGGGGTTATCTGGGTTCAGGCAGAGGCTGGTATTTCCGGTGATGATGCTAGAGAAACATTTTTTTAAAAAACCCTGGCAGAAAGGTCTCTTTTTGCTTTAACGTGGGGGTGTTTGGCTGCCGTCATCCAGGTGCTTTAATGACCCAACTACATTATGTTAAGGGCTCCTTTCCTTTCTTAAACAACAGCTAAAGGGATACCTGATCCAGATTGGGAAAGGGATCTGTAAGCCATATCTGGATCACCCCCATTTGTTGCTATAAGCTCCTAAGTGCCAATGGGAGCTTTCGTCCCAGGGCAAATGGCAGCCATGAGAGGCCCAATTTGCCATGCCATCATGGTGTGTGTGTGTGTGTGTGTGTGTGTGTGAGTGTGAGAGAGAGAGTGAGAGAGAGAAACTAACTCCTTTCTCCACACTGTGGTTTGGGTTTGGATCTGGATCGCACCACCCTCTCCTGCCCCTGCTATTTACTCCCAGCAGAAATCTGTAATTTGAGTTCATCATTAGACTTCAGGAGAGCCCTTAAGACCTATCTGTTTAGCCTGGGCTTTCAGGGTTTTAAAACTGTTTTAAAACTGCAAATGCTTGGCCTGGTTTCCTAGGGCTTTTAAAAACTGTTTTAAATGCTTTAATTGTCAATGGTTTTATGTTGTTTTTATAGTTTCTGATTTGAACTGTTAATTGATTTTAGATGTTTTTATTTTAATGTAAACCGCCCTAAGCCTCTTTTGGAAGGGCAGTATAGACATCAAATACATACATACATATGTATACACATATGTATACATACATATACATACATACATACATACATACATATACATACATACAGGCAGCACCACCTGATAGCTTTGAGTGGGGGTGCTTCCAAAGGGAACATCAGGATGCCTCTGGCCCCAACCCCTGATGCTGGCGTAGGTGTGAGGGGCATGGTCAATATCAGGGGGTGGGGCCAGAAGTATCACCCCTTGTAATTGCTGCAGATCAAGCTGCTGTTCAAGGAGCAAGATCAAGCCAATCTATGTCTCCCCCCCCCCGCGAAGTGGCCAGTCCTATCCTAGCTGCAGCTGGTCATCCGAAGCTGGTGTCATCTGATTCTTCAGTCAACTCTGCTTAGGGCAAAAGCACATGACAGTTTTTGCAGAGCAGAGTCATGGGTCTCCTCTTTGGGTGGTGGTGTGTGTGTGAGAGAGAGAGAGAGAGATGGGGCACTGAGAACGCCACTGTCCATGCAATCGCTGTGTGTCTCCTGAATATATATCTATGTATGTGTGTGTGTTGGGGTGGGGAACAGGACTGCAAAGGCAGACCCCCACCCTGACTTATGAGCTTTCAGTCGATTCTCAGAAGAGACCTTACAAACGGTTTGCTTGTGTGCATTAAAGGGAGTCATGCTGCTGTTTTTGCAGGGTTTCTAAGCCTGCTTTTCTTTTCTACATACACAGCATCTGGATTGCTGGTCTTGTGGTAGCAAACAGAGCGAGCAAAGAGGCTCATTTCAAAGTGGCAATTCTCTCATATTTAGCAGGGGGAGAGCAACTGGCCCTATCCAACCGCAGCACAGCATCCCTCCGTGACTCTTCATGGTGTTTACCTTATATTTCTTTTTTTTTTAGATTGTGAGCCCTTTGGGGACAAGGAACCATCTTATTTTATTCCTTATTTTTCTTTGTAAACCGCTTTGGAAACTTTGTTGAAAAAGCAGTATAGAAATAGTAGTAGTAAGTGAGTGAATTGTCCCCTTTGCTAAGCAGAGTCTGCCCTGGTTTGCATTTGAATGGGAGACTACATGTGAGCACTGTAAGAAATTCCCCTTAGGGCAGGCCTGCTCAACTTAGGGCCCCCCCAGCTGTTTTTGGACTACAGCTTCCATAATCCCCAACCACAGTAGCCAATAGCCAGGATTATGGGACTGTAGGCCAACATCTGCCAGCAGGCCGAAGTTGAGCAGCCCTGCTATAGGGGATGGGGCCGCTTTGCGAAGAGCCCCTGCCTGCTTGCATGCAGAAGGTTCTAAGTTCCCTCCCTGGCATCTCCAAGATAGGGCTGAGAGAGTCTCCTGCCTGAAACCTTGGAGAAGCTGCTGCCAGTCTGGGTAGATAATACTGAGCTAGATGGACTAATGGTCTGACTCAGTATATGGCAGCTTCCTGTGTTGTTGTTCTTTTAAACAATGCACCAAATTATTTATTTATTTTTAACATTTATATCCCGCTCTCCTTCCGAGGAGCTCAGAGAGGTGTACATGTTGAGTCGGTGTCGACTCCTGGTGACCCCAGAGCCCTGTGGTTGTCTTTGGTAGAATACAGGAGGGGTTTACCATTGCTTCCTCCCACACAGTATGAGATGATGCCTTTCAGCATCTTCCTATATCGATATCGCTGCCGCTCAATATAGGAGTTGCCCATATTCTAAGAAACACACCAGTGGGGATTCGAACCAACAGCCTCCTGCTCTCTAAGCAGGTTGCTTCCCTGCTGCACCATTAGGGGGCTGCTTGGGAAAAGGGGACCATTATTTTTGTATGTAAACTGCTTTGAGAACTTTGATTGAAGAGCGGAATAGAAATATTCATAGCAGTAGTAGATAAGCTAATCACAAAGAGAGAAACTGAAAGGCAACGCTGTGTGTGTGTGCGTGTGTAGCAACGGGCTTGTGAGTCGGGGAGCAGGTGCTGTAGTTTGGTTTCTTTCTGCTCTTTGCAGAAAGTGCACAATAGGGAGATAGAGATTGTTCTCTAGAGGCTCAGTGGAGCTGAAGGTGCCTCCTTGTTCCTGATTCAAAAGGAGCTGTAGATGGCCACCTGCATAAGTAACTGGAATGCTAGAACAGCTCTCTGTCCTAAAATAAGCCTTGGGCCACCCCAGGTTATATACTGCTGCCACTATCAAACTGTGCCCAGAGAGAGGTCTTAGCACTGGGCAACATCTGGGATTAGATCGTTATGACTAAGCACTGCTGAAATCCAGGAGACAAGTTAGTCACGAGGAAACTTAGATCCCATTAATTTCAATGAGACAGTCCTGACTAATTGAGTCTGGCTGCTCTGTCTAGTGGCTCTGGCCCAAAGCTTTGCGGGCTTCGTGAGAATCACAGCTGGGATGAGAGGCTCGGAGATGGGTGTGAATCAGCACAAATGATAGCCCTGTTCTCACTGTCTAATCTGCACTGACAACAGACCAAAGTACACTCAGAGTAAAAGTAAAGTTGCGCCGTCGAGTCAGTGTTGACTCGTGGTGACCACAGAGCCCTGTGGTTGTCTTTGGCAGAATAGAGGAGGGGTTTACCATTGCCATCTCCTGTGCAGTCTGAGATGATGTCTTTCTGCATCTTCCTATATCGCTGCTTCCCGATAGAGGTGTTTCCCATAGTCTGGGGAACATACCAGTGGGGATTTGAACCAGCAACCTCTTGCTCATTAGGCAAGTTATTTCCCTGCTGTGCCATTAGGCATAGCCCATCTTATACGCAAGGTGGAGGGGGAGTGTGGGCATACACATCTTCGTCCCACCTGGTATACCAGGTGATCATACCAGGGTGGTGGGGAGTGATTCATCCAAACCATACCTCAGTGTGTGGTTTCAATTAAAGAGAACCACCCTCCATGTGAGTAGATTATATGCATCCCGTCCCTCCCCATGTTTAGGAAGGGCTGGTCAGAGCATTTTCCAAATAAGCCATAAATGTGTGGGGTTGCTGGCCCATTCCCAACCTTCATACATTCAGGAGAAGGTATAAAATCGAGCTCTGCATCTGTGGATGTACATATGTGTATCTGTAGGCACATATGTACATTCCCAGATGTACCCACAGAAGCCAAGATTCGTGTCTACATAGGATGTTGCCCTATACTGAGTCAGGCCCCACACAACTAGGATCTGGAACATCCAATATGAATCACTGCAAACAGATCCAACATCCATAAACACAAAAACATACATGAGAAATAAAGTATAGTATGAAGTATAGAACTAGAGAGCTGATCTTGTGGTAGCAAGCATGACTTGTCCCCATAGCTAAGCAGGGTCTGCCCTGGTTGCATATGAATGGGAGACTTGATGTATGAGCACTGCAAGATATTCTCCTTAAGGGATGGAGGCGCTCTGGGAAGAGCAGAAGGTTCCCAGTTCAATCCCTGGCAGCATCTTCAAGAGAGGGCTGAGAGAGATTCCTGCCTGCAACCTTGAAGAAGCCACTGCCAGTCTGTGAAGACAATACTGAGCTAGATAGACCAATGGTCTGACTCAGTATATGGCAGTTTCCTATGTTCCTAAAAACTCTATATAATATGAAAAAGTTGCAGTATCCCAGATACTTTTCAGCAGTAAAGGTCAGCTTGCAGAAGAGTTCAAGTAATATATTAATTATATAACTGTGCAATAGAAGTCATCTACTCATAGAAGAAAAGACTTGGAAGTCAGTTTGTAAAAGAGCTTGGCAATATGTGAATTATATGACTGTGCACTAGAAGTCATATACCCACAGAAGAAAAATATTTGGAAGTTCTCTCTGCAGAGGATTTATTCCATGTTCAAAGTTCTTCAATATGGTTCTTATTCACTTTGAAGATATGATCTGCTTTTACTATAAACAGTTTGGGATCTATAGGGATACTTGATAAAGTTTCTCGAAACAGTTATTCAGTGGGTTTCTGTTGTGTACGTCACAATGGAGCATGCTATAATGATGTACATATTTTGAATTATATGATATAGTGTTTTACTAGGTTAGACATTATTTATTATATCTTACATCTTGATCTATATTCTTATATATGATTACCCATCTACCCATCTACCATTCTCTTAGACATACCCATCGCTAATCTCATGTGTGGCAGCTCTCGCGAGAGTTCGTGAGCGAGGGGAGGGGGAGAGGAAAGTGACGGCGGCGGCAGGGAACATACAGCTAAGGCCAACAGACAGGCCAGAGAATGGGTGGGCGGGGAGAGAAAGTGGAAGCTGGGGAGGGGGAGAAAGTAGTGGGCGACCAGAAAAAAGTGGCCGGCTAGAGAGAAAAAACATTGGTTGGGGGGAGAGCTGAGAACAAGGGGCTGAGGACGAGGGAGAACTAGAGGCGTAGATGTTCTATGCCCGGCCAGCTAGTTATTACTATATTTCGATGAATCATGGATCCAAGTACACGTTTTTCATATTATACTTCCTTTCTCGTGTGTTTTTTTGTGTTTATGGTGGTTGGATCTGCTTGCTGTGATCTCTACTGAGTCAGACCATTGGTCCATCTAGTTCAGTATTGTCTAGATTGATCAGCGGGGACTTCTTCAAGGTTTCAGGAAGGAGGCTTTCCCAGCCCTACCTGGAGATTCCAGGGATCAAATACGGGACCATCTGCAAACAAAGCAGATACTCTTCCACTGAGTACGGCCCCATCCCCATCTCACAATTCTATCCAAAGCATCATGCATGGAAGAGGCATGGCTCTTTGGGCAGAATAGCAAGCCCTGGGACCCTCTGGTCCAATGGCATTCAGTCATCAAATAAAGATCTTTGCTCCCGTGTTTGGTGGAAGTTAGGAGAGCTCTCTCTCTCTCTTCTGTCACTCTTATTAGGGAGGACCCCGACTGGTTAGTATTACCTGTTTATACATAATGCTCTTAATTTGCAATACACCAAACCAAACTCAACAACTCAAGAGATGAGATAGTGACTTGACCACAGACTGAATCTACTGCAGAGGCGGATATGAACCCCAGGTTGCCACAGCCTTGCATATGCTGGCTCATGCAAGTATTTCAGGTGCCTTGTGGTTACAGTTTTGAAAGGGACTGGAGTTCTATTTGCACATTATATTCAACATGTACAGTCTGTGTATACTGTATGCACACACAGATCTGTACACACATTATTCTGTACACACTGACCTGTACATATATTATTTTCAGAGAGTATTACATTTCCTATCTGTGCCTGCTTGTGAGGTGGCCTGCACCCAGGTTCATTTAAAAATTAACATGTGTTCAGCAATTAATACAAAAACACGTACCTAATATGCCCAAAGGCATGGACAATGTGTGTGAATAGGGTTTCAATGAACCACATCCAATAGACCACAGCTCTGTGGTAGAGCACCATCCTTCCACGCAGAAGGTCCCAGGTCCTTGGCATCTGCCTGAAAACTTGGAGAAGCTAGATCAGGGGAGGGCAAACGTGGCCCTCCAGCTATCATTGAACTACGACTCTCATCATTCCCAGCCACAATAAGTTGTGGCTGGGAATGATGGGAGTTGTAGTTCAGCAATAGCTGGGGGGGGGGCCCTCCAAGTTTACCCACAAAACCCTTAATGGGCACCTGTATATCTCTGGGATTGCCTCTCTCGGCCTGTTGTATCCTGGTCTGTGAGGTCTTCTCAGTGGGTCCTCCTTTTAAGGCCCTTCTAAAGACCCACCTGTTTTGCCAGATTTTTGTCCATTAATTAATTAATTATTAAATTAATTGTTATTGGTGTTGTTGTTGTTCACCGCCTAGAGCCTTTGGAGAAGGCGGTATATAAGAAAAATTTATAAATACTAAATAATAAATAAATACTCAGCCCTGAGCTGGATGGACCAGTGGTCTCACTCTATATAAGGCAGCCTCCTATGTTTCGTGATGTCCAAGCATGCTAGCAAACACAATCCTTCTACTATAGGTAGCAGCATGAGCAATGGGGCGAGCCAAGGCACTGTGGTATCCGAAGCGAGGCACCAAATGCTGCCTTGCAAGTTTGCAAGAAGCTGGTCTGGGAGGAGAGTTGGTCTTAGGAACATAGGAAGCTGCCATATACTGAGTCAGACCCTTGGTCCATCTAGCTCAGTATTGTCTACACAGACTGGCAGCGGCTTCTCCAAGGTTGCAGGCAAAAATCTCTCAGCCCTATCTTGGAGATGCTGCCAGGGAGGGACCCTGGAACCTAGATGCTCTTCCCAGAGTGGCTCTGTTCCCTGAGGGGAACATCTTACAGTGCTCACACTTCTAGTCTCCCATTCATATGCAGCCAGGGCAGACCTTGCTTAGCTAAGGGGTCTGTTATAGCAAGCATGAATTATCCCCTTTGCTAAGCAGGGTTCACCCTGGTTTGCATTTGAATGGGAGGCTACATGTGTGAGCAATGTAAGATGGGGCCACTCTGGGAAGAGCATCTGCATGCTTGTATGCAGAAGGTTCCAAGTCCTTCTCTGGCATGTCCAAGATAGGGCTGAGAGAGATTCCTGCCTGCAACCTTGGAGAAACTGCTGCCAGTCTGTGTAGACAATACTGAGCTAGATGGACCAAGGGTCTGACTCAGTAGAAGGCAGCTTCCTATAAGTTGGTCTTGTGGTAGCAAGCATGACTTGCTCTCTTTGCTGAGCAGGGTCTGCCCTGGTTTGCATTTGAATAGGAGACAACATGTGAGCACTATAAGATATTCCCCTTAGGGGATGGGGCTGATCTGAGAAGATCATCTACATGCAGAAGGTTCCAAGTTCCCTCCCTTCTCCAGACAGGGCTGAGAGAGATTCCTGCCTGCAAACAGCAGGAGAAGCTGCTGCTAGTTTGTGTAGACAATACTGAGCTAGATAGACCAACAGTCTGACTCAGTAAATGGCAGCTTCCTATGTTCCTATGCAAAGCATGTGAAGAGAGGCATTCCTTGCAAAGCTTGCAAGGGGCAGATTGGTGAAGAACCATTCCAGTGTGAAGAACCATGTGAAGAACCATTCCAATGGCAGTGGTGGCGAGTATCTTCCTGCCATTCTGGTGTCCCCAGCAGTGTTCCCTTTAACAGGCATTCCCAGATGCTGTTGACTACAACTCCCAGAATCCCCAAGAAAAAGCCATTGCAGCTGGGGATTCTGGGAGCTGTAGTCAACAACATCTGGGAATCCCTGTTAGAGGGAACACTGGTCCCCACCAGTCACTGTCAACTCAGGCAAGGTCCACCCCTGCATATATAGTCTCTGACAGGAATTCTGCCCCCACAGTGTGCCAAAAAGCCACCCTTGTATTTTGAAGGTATCATCTATCCATCACCTGAAGATATCACACCAGATCTCTGTGTGCCCAGTTTAGTGTGAGTGCGTGCGTGCGTGCACCTCACTCCCCTATAAAGTGGAGATGTCAGGATCTGAACCTGGAACCCTCTCCACACAAAGTATGTGCTCTGATCTGTGGTCCCTCCTGTGTACATTAATGGCTATCCTGGTACAGAAAAGCATCTGTACCAACGATTATTGCAATAAAGGTGAGAGATGTTCTATTCAATCGGCCAAAGTAGATTCTCATTTGTCTGGTCTGCTGGTCTGGTCTGGTCACAGGCCTTCTAGAAACCAAGCTCAAAAGTAACCCATTAAGTCTCATCTGTGACTTAGCCATGACTTTGTTGAGAGAACCCCCCAGCCTCTTAGGGAGTGGATTGAAAATCCTCTGCATCGAGGGAGACATTCGCGGTCCGAGGGATGCAACTTGTCCTGACTTCTTTGTTATAGATTTGTTCCAATTCCACACAAAATGGGCGGGCGGCGATTGGGGAAGAGACAGGCTATAAAAAGCCGCCGCCAAGAGAGGCACAGGAGGTGAATGTAGTTGCTGACTTTGATTCCTCAGTGTCTGGGTGTACTCAAAATAAAACCAGCCCCCTCTTCCTCTCCTTCCCTTCCATTGTCTTTGCAACAAATGGCCCAGCGGCTGCTGCGGGTGAAATTTGGTGAAACTATAGATGGCTGGGGGTGGGGGCGTGGGGGAGGGGAGAGAAGCAGCAGCCAGAGAACAAAAGCGGCGGCTTGAAATAATTAATCCCGACTCATCCCAAGCAGAGCTTGGCTCCCTTTCTCATTAACCATTAGCCCTTGACAAAAGCAAGTCGCCATCTGCTTGGCCTCCTGAAAGGCACCCCCGCCTACCAACACTGAAAAGGAATTTTTAAAAGCTTCTTGTGCTCAGCTGTGCAAAGATGCCCCCCCCTCCAAACTCCCCAAGAGGAAGGATGGGTTTAGGAGAGCTTCATCCAGCAGTAGTCCCAAAGCCAAGAAGGAGAGACTTCATTCATTGGGCGGGTGGGGGGAAGTTTCGCAGAAGTCAACAAAGGATCCCCTCAAATCATTCTAAGGACCAAACTTGAAAGAAATGCCTGGTTGGAAATGGATCGCTGCAGCAACGATAGGAAAGCCTCACAGTTTTTGGACTGGGTCTGGTTTTAATTCTATCAAGAGAGAGATTCCAGAGGGCGCGCGCGCGCGTCCTAACACACAAAGCAAAACTTACAAGGAATTTTAAGTTTTTTAAATGGCAGGTAATCATGTTGGCTTACAAGGAGGGGAAAAAAAAAATCCCAAAGTCACAGCAGATCAATACCTGGAGCAGGACCACTCAAAGTGGCGAGCAAGCTTCTCGAACCTGAGGACTCCACGCCACGCCAGCTGATCATATATAGATCTGCAACGGTTTGCGCGTAGTGGAAAGAGGGGATCTTTGGGTCTCCTCGCTTCGATTCGAATCGGGGGCCGCAAGAACGTGCCGTTGGGAAACAAGAGCCCGAAAGTGGGAACAAAGGGACCAGCCTAAGGGATCTGCCTCGCGCGGATGAATCTTTTCCCCGAAGCCCATCATCCCACCGGCAGCTCCGATCTTCCCAAACACGCGGCGGACTCTGTTTACAGACGCTGCGTTTCATATGTAGATAGGACTGACATCCCCACCCAGCCCACTAGAGCACCATGAACTTGGTGGCCCTGGAGCAGGACCGCGATGAAAGAGGATGCACCTTCTCCATCTCCGCGCTGGGCCGGACAAGCTTACCGTTACACCACTGGAACGGGTGCATCAGAGTCCCCAGGGCAGCTGCTTGCAGAGGACGGAGATGCAGAGAAGGCAACCCGAAGGACACGCACGCACACACACACACACGCACACACGCACACACACAGAGCCCAACTTTCTCGGCTCTCGCCCTCGCTCTCCACCCGGCGGCTTCAAGAGCGCCCACAAGCCTTCCCGTCTCGGAGCAGCAAGAGCATCAAGGCAAGCCACAACGGCGACTTCCAGCAGCAGCAGTAGCCAGGAAGGCGGATTCCGACGATCAGCGCGCCAGTCTCGCAAGCTTCCCGTGGCCAACGCGCGTCACCAGCGCCTGCCCAAGGAAGTGATTGTTCCTCGCGGATACATTCTAGCACACTTTGGAAACTGACCCTCTTCCCTCAGCCCTGACCCCGCCCCCCAATGCCAGCCAATCGCCACTCGCAGCTAGCGGATCTTATTTGCATACTTTCTTGGGCTTGGAACAAGAGCGGCGTGGCGATAGGCTGGCTTTGGAGCGTGCCTCCAGCCTATGGCGTGTCAGAAACGAGGAGCCAGGTTTCCCGAAGGACTCCTTAGCCATGCGACCGAAGTTTTGAAGGGACGGGTGGGTTACTTTTGTCTTGGACCCGATCCAGGGAACCCACTGGCCGTGGCATTTCACGGAGTGCCGATTCCCGAGCAGAGTGATTCTCCAGCCTTGCTACTTAGAATATTTGCTGGTGGAACTGACGTCATTTCTTCGAACTGTATTGACACACCTTGGAGAGGCTTGCGTCTGAACCAGTGGTGTAGTCACAAGTTCAGACGTGCAGGCGCTTTCCATGACACACGCCACTCATAGCCACGCCCACAGTGACAGCCGCACCCCATAGCCAAAGTCACCCCAAGAGGCTGGCCAATTTGGGGGGTTCTGTTACAAGAAATCAGAGAGTTTCCTAATCCTACAGAGTTTGAACCCTCTTGGTTATTCCCCAAGAAGAGTAGTCTGGATTGTCCACCAAAGGGTGAAGGATACTCCTTGTAACAGAAGACAGGAAGAGGATAGCTGGTCTTGTGGTAGCAAGCATGACGGCGTCCCCTTAGCTAAGCAGAATCCACCCTGGCTTGTAGAATGGGAGACTAGATGTGTGAGCACTGTCTATAAGATATTCCCCTTAAGGGATGGAGCCTCTCTGGGAAGAGCATCTAGGTTCCAAGTTCCCTCCTCCCTGGCTTCTCCAAGATAGGGCTGAGTGAGATTCCTGCCTGCAACCTTGGAGGAGCTGCTGCCAGTCTGTGAAGACAATACTGAGCTAGATGGACCTGTGGTCTGACTCCATATATGGCAGCTTCCTATGTTCCTATGTAGAGTTTAAATACTCCCTCCTTTACTGTTCTTCTGCTTTAAATCCCGCCCCCCCCAAAAAGTGGTGATTTCTAGGGAACCCTGGAAAGGCAACAGGGAAGAAGGAGAGTGAGTAGTGATGGGCTGATTTCAGCTGGAACGCTTGCAGAAAAAACATTTCAAGGACAGACACAATTATCCTAGAGTGGTGGTGGATTATGGATTCTCATATTGGCTGTGAGTGCAGCAGCAGCAGCAGCTTCAGAGCAACGGAGGAGAGGCTGCCAGGAAAACCGGCCTCTGCCTCTTCCCTGCACAAGGAATGGGAGCACTTAACAGAGCATCCTCTGGCCCCCTTTACAGCAGCCAAGCCTTTCAGCCAAGCCTTACAGCAGCCAAGCTGCATTTGTCCTGACTGCATTGCCAGGGCGTCCTGCCTGGTTGCTTTGAACTTGTGCAGCACTGCCATCTTGAGTCTAACAGAAGACACGGAAATGACTCTTCCTGTTTTTTTGGTTAGGACTACTCACGTAGCAGCCGCCTAATGGCGCAGTGGGGAAGCAATCTGCCTAGAGAGCAGGAGGCTGTTGGTTCGAATCCCCACTGGTGTGTTTCCCAGAATATGGGGAACTCCTATGTCCGGCAGCAACGATATAGGAAAATGCTGAAAGGCATCATCTCATACTGCGCGGGTGGAGGCAATGGTAACTCCCTCCTGTATTCTACCAAGAAAACCACATGGCTCTGTGGTCACCAGAGGGGAATGCACAAAAAGAACCCTGGTGGAAAAATAATAATAAGACCCCTCCAATCTCCTCCCTCCCCCTCCCCTTCTGTGTTGAGAAGTTCAAGTTATGTTGGGAGCAAGCAGAGGAGGAGGGAGATGTGGGGTGCTGAGATTTCTCTCTGCCTGTTTCTCTCCCTGAGGGGACGGAGGGTGGGTGGGTGGGGGAGGGCGCAAAGAACGGTCCACACTGCAAAACACTACAATGAATAAAATGCGGGGCGGGGTGCCCTACTGCAAAAAAAAATACAGCTACTTTCCTGCAGAGCATTTACAACATTGTAGGGCAAAAGTGCATCATTAAAATTCGAATCAAGGCATGGGAACTGTGAACACACCCTGCTTATAATGCAGCGACACCGATGTGGAGAAACAGGCAATATGGAGAGGGACTGGATACGGTGTGAGTACGTTCCAATGTGTGGTCTGGAAAACACCCAGGAGTCCACACCGACTTGACGGCACAACACACACACACACAGACGCACACAGATGCACACACAGAGAGCAATGTAGTATAGTCCTCTTGACCTGCCAAGTATGATGATGTTGCTGCTGCTGCTGAGCTGTTTGACCTCAGAGCTAGGAACACAGGAACATAGGAAGCTGCCTTCTACTGAGTCAGATCCTTGGTCCATCTAGCTCAGTACTGCCTACACAGGCTGGCAGTGGTTGCTCGCAGGAGTCTGGCTCAGCCCTATAGGAACATAGGCAGCTGCCATATACTGAGTCAGATCATTGGTCCATCTAGCTCAGAATTGTCTGCACAGACTGGCAGCAGCTTGCAGGCAGGAATCTCTCTCATCCCTATCTTGGAGGTGCTCCCAGGGAGGGAACATGGAACCTTTTGCATGCAAGCATGCAGGTGACCGAATAACCGAATAAACTTATCTATCTATCTGCAGGTGCTCTTCCCAGAGCAGCCCCATCCCCTGAGGGGAATATCTTATAGTGCTCACATGTGGTCTCCCATTCAGATGCAACCAGGGCAGACCCAGCTTAGCAAAAGGGACAAGTCATGCTTGCTACCATAAGACCAGCTCTCCTATTTTGGAGATACCAGGGAGGGAACTACATCCCCTTAGGGGAATATCTTGTATTGCTCATATATGTAGTCTCCCATTCAAATGCAACCAGGGCAGACCATGCTTAGCAAAGAGGGCAAGTCATGCTTGCTACCACGCATGACTTGTCCCCCTAGCTAAGCAGGGTCCACTCTGGTTGCATTTGAATGGGAGACCACGTGTGAGCACTGTAAGATATTCCCCTCAGGGGATGGAGTCACTCTAGGAAGAGTAGGTTTCAAGTTCCCTCTCTGGCTTCTCCAAGATAGGGCTGAAAGAGATTCCTGCCTGAAACCTTGGAGAAGCTGCTGCCAGTCTGTGTAGACAATACTGAGCTAGATAGACCAATGGTCTGACTCAGTATACAGCAGTTTCCTATGTTCCTATATTCCTATGACAGGCAGGGGCACTGTAAGATATTCCCCTTGGGGGATGGAGCCACTCTGGGAAGAGCAGAAGTTTCCATGTTCCCTCCCAGGCTTCTCCAAGATAGGGCTGAGAGAGATTCCTGCCTGCAACCTTGATGAAGCCTCTGTCGGTCTGTGTGGACAATACTGAGCTAGATGGACCAAGGGTCTGACTCAGTATATGACAGCTTCCTATGTTGCACAACAACGCCACCAGAAGCATCTCAGAGAACGGCACCAGCCTTGACAAATTGCCTTCTGTGCCCTCCGTTACCTGGATGGGCCCTGAGAGAGTCATTCTGTCACCCCCACACCAGGTGATGTGTGTCATCATTACCCTGAATCCAAGATGCCTCCCAGCCACCACTGGGGGTGATTGGGAGCACAGCTGCCTCTTGGAATCTGGCTAATTCATAATCACATCTTCAGATTTCTCCCTGCTGCTGAAATTGGCATGCTGCTATCAAAGTATTAGATTGTGCTGAGGTGCACGGATGTAGTTACAGGAATTCATTATTATTTTATTACTGCTTCACAAATGCCTGGCTGCAATGTTGGGAGGAGAAATTGTATATGTTCAGGAACTGCGTGAAGATTGCTTCTCTGAGCCAGCAAAGAACACAATGTAATGAAAGGAAATGGGTCTGCTGCTCCTTAGTAGCTTAGAACTCCATTGATTTGCACGAGGAGGGTGAGGAATTATTTTTCCATACACATAGAGAAGACCAGAGCCCCTAGACCTACAACTGAGCTTCACTCTATTTGCTGTTTATGGGGAGAGATATGGAACTGTTAAGAAAGCTGTCATCCTAGGCAGCATTATTATTTTTGAGATTGTGTTGCCCCTTGGTGGCCATTATAAAGAACAGCAGCCTGAAATTTTCTTAGATACAGGGTGTTTTCACATGGGAGGCGAAATGGCTTTGCAGGCATTGGCTAATCAAGCGTTGGCTAACTTGGGCACCTGCCAGGGGCCCAGAAGGCCCACCACCATGCCCTGAAGTCTTTCCCAGTGGCAGCAGTATAACTCTTGGCCTCATTGCTGCCTTAGCCCATCCTGTTCTGTTCTGTCCTGTTGCATGGAGAAAAGCCCTTGTGCAGAGCAAGGCAAGGAAAGGCAGGTTACAGCACCACGGACAGCTCCATCAGACAAGTTGGACAGACAGAGATGGACTGAGCTCTTAAATACCATTGAGCTCAGGCTAGGCTCCACCTCCCTGCCGGAAGTTGGACGCCTTAAAGGGGCAGCCGTCTGGCATTCCTTCCCCTCTCTATCCAATCCTGCCTAACCCGTTTCTGACACTGGTGTGCAAATATCAGGGGGAGTGCAGTGGTGTTGGAGGGGCTGATTCTTTGGGTAGCTTCTGAAGATATTGTTTCAGGAGGATTTGACTTGCTGTTTCTGGGGGCTTCAGTTCTGGGGTTCTTACAGGGTCTGATCCTGCGTCCGGATTCAGGACTGATTCTAGTGGTGGTCTTGCTTCCTCAGGGTGAGACTCAGAGCCCCTAATAAAAGCAGGGCTCTCCCATTGCTCTCAAAAAGGTGTGTGCACCCTCACTTTCGGCCCCAGTTCCCAATGTCAGCTTGCTGGAAGAAAAAATCTGCCTTCCCATCACTTGCTTTCAGCTAATGGGATGGAAGAAAAATGCACGAAGTGGATTGGCCACAAGGGAGAGGACCTTTTCGGTGGTTGCACACAGTTTATGGAATAGTCTCCCCAGTGAAGGTGCCCAGTAAAGACCTGTTTGTTCACTCAGGCCTTTTAAATTTTAAATTTTGACCTGATTTTAACTAATTGTAAAAGAAATATATTTTAAAGTGTTTTGCATTTTTTATTTCTTCCCTCTTTTTGGTCTGTTATGATTTAATGTGTTGTGTGTTTTTTAATCTCATGTTTTAATGTTGTGTTGTAAGATGCCCAGAGAACAAATTGTCCCAGGCAGCTAACAAATAAAGTTGTTGTTTCTCCTTCTCCTTCTTCTCCTCCACCTCCTCCTCCTCCTCCTCCTCCTGGTTCACACACAGGTTTGATGGCTGCCCCAGGGACAGAAGCATCATCACTCTCTAGCAGCAACCCATCCAGCTCCTCTCCTGCCCAACCTGTGCCCAGCATTTGCTAAAAAGGGAAAGGCATGCATAATCTCTGCAGGACTTTATTCTCACAGCTAAAATACATTGCTCTTGAACAAATGCTACAAGCAAAGAGGAGGCAATAGGTCACATCACACATTACTTCAAGGGAATTTAGGCAGTTTCAACCTCTCTCAGCTGGACAGTGAACATGTAGTCTAGAAGAACCCCATTCTATGGCTTCCCAAAGCCAGAAAGGAGGGTGGGAGAAAGATCCCTTCCCCTTGGAAACCTGAGCTTGTTCACCTTTGGGTGGCACTTGAGCTAAGACTGTGGGCCAGGGGAGGTTCTGCAGGGCAGGAAGTTCAGGAAGAACAACACCTGACATCTAACCCAGGAAGAAGTTCCTCAGGCCTGCCACCATGGTCTCCCGATGACTCATGGTCTTTGCTTTAGCCTGAGGGTGCTGTCCAGGGCGGACAGCTGTCGCAGGAAACCCCGGTTGGGGATGATGCCTCGATGGTCTTTCACGGTCTTTATGGCCTCCACCAAGGTCAAGTGGTGGTAAATCATGAGGTAGGCGAGGACCAGGGTAGCTGATCTGCTTACTCCCACAGCACAGTGAACAAGGATCCTTCCTGTATGAGGAAAAGGGAGTAAAGGACATCAGGTCCAGAAATTAGGAGATAGTGCACACCTTTTCAAAATCCTCTTCCAGACTGAAATGCCAAAATGTCCCTGTAGTACAACACTTCTCCATCTTTTTAAAATTAATGCAATGAACATTAAGACAGAAAAAGACTAATTTACAATTTAAGTAAATAAAAAGGTAATTATGACAGTATAAAGGAAGCCTGTTTGAAAGTATGAGACTTTTGTAGGAATTTATAAACGACGTCCAGTTACTAATAAAACTATCCCATCTTTGTGATTTCTGTTTAACACAGGAACGCAGGAAGCTGCCTTATACTGAGTCAGACCATTGTCCTATCTATACTGACTAGCAGCAGTAAATTACAGGCTGGTGTTGCTCCTAGCCCTTGCTGGAGATGCTGCCAGGGAATGAACTTGGAACCTCAGATGCTCCTTCACTGATCTATGGTCCTAACACCTGATGCACATAATTTGTTTTGTTTTCACATGCATGTGATTTGTTAATTTAATCATGAGGACAATATCCCACCATTTCTGGAGTCATTCTTCTGTATTTGTGATTGAGGATAGACTCCAGTATCTTGCATAGAGGATCAGGAACATAGGAAGCTGCCATATACGGAGTCAGACAGACCATAGGTCCATCTTGCTCAGTATTGTCGACACAGACTGGCAGCGGCTTCTTCAAGGTTTCAGGCAGGAATCTCTCTCAGCCCTATCTTAGAGATGCTGCCAGGGAGGGAACTTGGAACCTGCTAACTTGGCAAAGAGGCACCTTTTAACGTGGTGATTCTCTTTGTTTAGCAGGGGCAGAGTAACGGGCCCTATCTACCCGCAGCACGGTACCTCCAGTGACTGTTGCTGGTGTCTAAATTATGTTTATTTTTAGACTGTGAGCTCTTTGGGGACAGGGATCCATCTTATTTATTTATTATTTCTCTGTGTAAACCACCCTGAGCCATTTTTGGATGGGCGGTATAGAAATTGAATAAACAAAATAAAACTAACTAAATAAATGCTCTTCCCAGAGTGGCTCCATTCTTGCAGAAGTGTTCGCATATGAGATTATTTCTCTAGTTTTTAAAACAATGGATCAATTATTAAAACAATAATTTATTTTCACTCACTGTCCAGTAAAGATGAATTAGCATATGCCAATACAAACAATGGCTCTAGTATATGCCAATAACAAAATTAGAATTTCCCCCAGTACTATTCTTATTTTTCTCCAGTATTTCTTAGGCAAAGAACATGTCTACCAAATATGAAAAGGGTCCTTTTGTTCCCCTTGCCCCCAACATTTCCAACACCTGATACTAGGAGCTCTGTTGATCTTCTTTGTTATAATTGGAGTCACATACTTCCTTGTTAGTATTTCAAAACAATCTCTCTGATATTCATATTAGGAGAAAAAGTCTGCTACTCAATCCACAGGTCTTCCCACTCTTGTACAGGGATGCTCTTTCTAAGATCCCAAGAACATCATACCATGCGATCGTCCACCTACTCAAATTTGCACTCACTTTCCAGTGATGTTTGATACAGTAGCAGCTTGTCCTAAGGGGCTGGGTGGGGGGCAGCAAACGAGGTGTAGCTGCTACTGGTTCCCAGCAGTGCTGGTTGTTCCTCTCTCTCCCATTCTGCCTTGCCCCGTTGTGAATGAGAACTACAGTGCTTGCAGGCTGGTCATTCATCAGGCAGAGCTGTGTGGGCTCACCGCACATCTCTTTCCGGCGAATGGCTAGTCTGAAGGCAGCACAGATCTGGTTAATGCCAGAGCAGGATGAGAGAGCGAGAGAGAGGGACATAAATGGAGCTACCAGGAACCAGAGGCACCTTCGGCTCATTTGCTGTCCCCCGGCTCATTAGAATGAGCAGCTACTGATCTGATATGTTGTGGATAATAGAGGCTGATGATCCTTTACTATATTTGTCTTATAGGAACTTTCTTCTTTAAGCTATTACTACTACTATGGATATTTATATATTGCTCTTCAACCAAAGTTCTCAAAGGGGTTTTACACAAACAAACAAATGATACATAATTAAGATGGTCCCCTGTCCCCAAAGGGCTCACAGTCTAAAAAGAATCATAAGGCAGATACCAGCAACAGCCACTGAAGGGATGCTGTGCTGGGGTTGGATAGGGCCAGTTGCTCCCCACCTGCTAGATAGAAGAGAACTGCCACTTTAAGAGGTGTCTCTTTGCTCAGATAGCAGGGGGTCCCTGTCATTTTATTTCAGAATAAAGTCAATCAATCCATTCCTTTATTACAGTCACAGACCAGCACAGTTTAAAAACAGAACCCCCCCCTCCCAATAACCTACAGGATTATGATACAGTAGTTAAGCACATAGTTAAGCATAAAGATCAATTTTCAATGGTTCTTAATGAACTCCTGGTGAATTTTACTGGCTATTAAACAGAACTTGGACACATGATAAGATCTCAAGTTATTCTGTACAAGCTGGACGGCCGCTAATAAAAGGGGTTATATGTTTATGCTGTATATCTCAGCAAAATTGACAACAAAGGAGCACATGATCCCTTGTTTCGCTATCTCCCGATTTGCAGAGACAAGTATGTTCTTTGTGGGGGAATTTTTTTTATATCTCCCTTCCAGGACTGCTGTTTGCAAGGCGTTGCATCGTGCCTGTGTCCAAGCTCTGCGGTCTTTTGGCATGGCTATCTGGTTTAGGTATCTGGCAGGGCTGAAACTCAGAACTTGGTTGCCCAAATGGACACCAACAGGACTAGAGCCTTGATCAATTTGACGCTCCATAGCATATATTCTTTGTCTGAGTTTGACCCTGGCATATCCATACCCCAGAGTTATCAGTGCACAGAGTCAAGTCAGTACCTGGGCTTTCAGGCTACGATTTAGTGCTACTAAACAGAAAAGAAGAGATGGGGGAAAGCCACCCCACTACTGCCTGCCACGGACTCACCTCTACTCCTGATCAGCGCCTTGTGGATAAAGTCAGCTGCGGGCTCAAAGTAGGGGCTCATGTCGAAGGTGGGTGAGTCATGTGCCTCAATGCCCAGGTAACAGATGCCGGTGCCGTCATAGTACTCGGCCCCGCCCCGCCACTTGCTGTGGGAAGCATTGAGGATGTGGGTGATGCCCAGGTGAGCCAGCTCGCGGCGATTGGCCGCTATATCTCTACATGGGGGGAAAGGATGAATGATTAACGAACCTTCTTTTGACTCCAAGATCACAGCTTCTGCCCACTTCACCTCTACTCCACCCTCACACCACCTAGCTCATCTTAGCTTCATCTAACAACATTTGGCCGATATTATGGTGGCTCCGCATGTAGTTCTGTTTCTACAATGGCCTGTCATGTGGGTATCATACTACCATAATAGGGTTGAGGGCTGTGTCATGGACCCTGGACTCTGGATCTGGGACCCTTCCCAACTGGAGGATGAGGCAGACTGTTCAAGGCATGATCAAGGTTTGAAGACCTTCCAACCCAGAACCTGGGCAACCCCATACCATGGGAACCCCAGGAGAACCAAGAGAACCCCAGCTGGCACTTCCACCACAATCTGAGCACGCAGTTTTGCCTTCAACCTCTGATTCATAGGAGTGCTCTGAGGGCCTGGTAGCCCAAGTAGAAACCCCCTAGTATTGCAGGAGCCTATTGATTGATGGATTGGATTGGGTTTCCAATGTTTGGAAAATCAGGCATGGACCCTTTAAGAAATAGAGCTGGAGAGATGGAATCAGTGTTCCCTC
The DNA here is from genome assembly GCF_027244095.1 of Hemicordylus capensis. Classification (NCBI taxonomy): domain Eukaryota; kingdom Metazoa; phylum Chordata; class Lepidosauria; order Squamata; family Cordylidae; genus Hemicordylus; species Hemicordylus capensis. Next base: position 17,030,009 of record NC_069664.1, on the reverse strand, counting down.
TAACAGGGATTCCCAGATGTTGTTGAATACAACTCCCATTATTCTCAGCTGCAATGGCTTTTGCTTGGGGATTCTGGGAGCTGTAGTCAACAACATCTGGGAATCCCTGTTAGAGGGAACACTGGATGGAGTTGCCAGTTCACTCTGCCTGGGCAGCAGTAATAAAAACTAGCAGCTTGCTCTAAGAGGCCCCTGGAGCAACATCCCTTTTATGTTGTTAGACCCAGCCCTTATGGATACCTGCTTAAAGCTAACTGAGATCCTGACAATTTCAGGGCCAGATTATGAAATGTTGAGGCCCTAAACTATATCAAGCTTAACAGCCCCCCTAGCATTACAAAAGAAATCATTATTCTAACAAAAAGTACGATGAAAATAGAAACAATAAAGCTTTGTTTTTACTTGGCAAAGATGCAACAGAAAACTAATAATCTATCAAAAATTGGTATCTTGCAATAAGCCTATTTGCATCAGAAATACCTTTAAATGAAAATACAAGATGTAAAGCTTGCAATTTAGTCTATTCCCCCATTTTGGTACCCAGAAGCCCCTCATAATGTGAGGCCCTAAGCTGTAGCTTACTTCGTTTGTGCCTAAATCTGGCACTGCTCTTTTCCGTTGAGGTATGATGAATGTTTGCCTCTCAGGACTTTCTGACGAATGTGTCCCTCCCGGATTCTTGCCTCAGTGGAGCCAGTGTGGTGTAGTGGTTAGAGTGCTGGACTGGACTAGGGAGAGCCGAGTTCAAATCCCCATTCAGCCATGATACTTGCTGGGTGACTCTGGGCCAGTCATTACTCTCTCAGCCTATCCTACTACACAGGGTTGTTGTGAGGAGAAGCTTAACTATGTATACCGCTCTGGGCTCCTTGGAGGAAGAGCAAGATATAAATGTAAAAAAAATAAAAAGGGGTGGGGGGTGGGAAAGCAGAGACCCTGGCTTGACCTAGGACAGGATAGTTTGAACTTTCAGTTGTCCATTGGCCAAATCAGTTGTTCTCTTGGTATGCAAGCCAGCAGATCATGGTACAAAAGAGACCACCTGATCTCTTCAGTCATCATTTCTTGACAGTCATGTTTGAGTCAAGTTGATTCCTTTCTTCTCCCTATTTTGGATACTTTCCCCAGTTGTGCCTATAGTACCTGACATGGTCCCATTCAACGAGTTGGTCACAGATGTTGAACAGGAGGAGACACTGAGGCTATTCACACGGTCTGCAAAAATCGGGCTAAGGGAGCCTAGCCCGATTTTTGCACACTGTGTGAACCACCTGGCTCGGCTGCGAGCCTGGTGGTTCCTGAGCGGGTAACCCGCTCAAGTAACCCTCCCCTTAAACTGGGTTTGCAATCCACAAAACTGTTTTGGTTTTTTTGGGCTCATGAGTTGCCGTGGAGTGGCTCCACTCTATGGCTACTCATAAGTAGACCCTTGGCTGGGAAGCTCAAAGACAGCCTCCCGGCTCGGGGGTCTCTCCAGCATGCCCTGCACGCTTGCGCAGGGCATGCTGGAGCTTCCGGGGGCCGCGCGGCCCCCGAACTCCCCAGCCCCCGCCAGCTCTGTGACGTTGCTGGCAGTTGTGTGGGCGGCTGCCGCGGATTGTGAGAAGATCCTCATTGTGTTTAGATCCACATATCATGGAAAAGCAGGCAGCCACAGAGGACTCGCACAGCCTAGTCTGAACAGCCTTGGGAGAAAGATTGCCTTTGGTCTCCAGTCAACAGACTATCCACAGCAGACTATCCTGTCAAGTTCTCAACCAGAGCTCCCTTAAGATCTGCCTCAGAAACCATATTCACCCAGGCCTGCTGGGCAGAGAGCCTACCAAGAGATCTCCAAGCAACATAAAAGTGCAAGGTCCCAAAAGGAGAAACATATAGCCTTCTTCCGAGTCAGACCATTGGTCCATCTAGCTCAGTATTGTCCACCCAGACTGTCTGTGGCTTCTCCAAGGTTACAGGCAGGAATCTCTCTCAGCCCTATCTCAGAGATGCTACCATGGAGGGAACTTGGAACCTTCTGCAGGCAAGCATGCAGATGCTCTTGCCAGAGCAGCCCCATTCCCAGAGAGGAATAGCTTACAGTGCTCACACATGTAGACTCCCATTCAAATGCAAACCAGGGTGGACCCTGCTTAGCAGAAGATACTATTCATGCTTGCTTCTGCAAGACCAGCTCTCCTCCCATACATTCACATGTATGAATCCTTTAAAGGAGGCACTTATCTGGTACTTATCTGGGGAACTAGAGTCTGATTGGCTTTGCAGGATCTATTTCAGTGTACAAGAGCTCAACCTGAATCAGATCTTTGTCGAAGCAAGTTGCTAGCCTTGGAGCTGTTGTTCCAGGCAAATTGTCTACTCCTTGTTCCCAGTTATCTGCTGCAGCAACTTGGGAATTGTATATGACCAGGCTGCTTCTGCAAAATTATGGCCTTTCCTGGGGTGTTTTATCCTGAGGCTGAGTCAGGACACCGCCCTTCCTTCCCACCACCTTAGTCTCCCCACAGTGGTAGGGTTTGGTGCCAATTGCTGGCCCTATACGTACTGATCTCCCAGGTAAAGTCCTGGCCAAACTTCATCAGCATGATTGCAGGCTGTCTTCCCCGTGTACAGTAACCTCTCCAGCTCAAAGACGCTGAGGATGGGGTGGCTGCTAGTGGCATCATGCGTTCTCCAGCTGGGAGTCCTGGATCTGTTCCGGGAGAACCGGGACATGAAAGCCATTGGTGCTGCCAAACCTCCCGTGGCATCCCGGGGCTCTCGTGGGGATTGGGATGGGGCTGGAACAGTGTTCCTGCTGCGACCACCACCCACGGTTGGTCCTAAGCTGAAAGAAGTAGGGAGAATGTTAGCAGAACCACATCAGCCCCGGGATCCTTGGAGAGAAGAGGGCCAGCTCCTGCTGACTTGGAAGTCTTTCTTGATCCTGCAAAAAATGGAAAAGAGGAAGGCCGGTTCATGACACTGAGTTAAGGCGAGGGTAAGGGACACTTAATTTATTATCGTGTGAATTTCTTGACTGGGATTTCTTGACAACTTTCATGTCCCTGCCCCTGCTAACTTGGCAAAGAGACACCTTTTAATGTGGTGATTCTTTTATTTAGCAGGGGGAGAGTAACTCCTGTCCACCCCCAGCACAGGACCTCCAGTGACTGTCTATCTTGTGTTTCTTTTTAGATTGTGAGCCCTTCGGGGACAGGGTTCCATCTTATTTATTTGTTTGTTATTTCTCCGTGTAAACCACCCTGAGCCATTTTTGGAAGGGCGGTATAGAAATAGAATGAATGAATGAATGAATGAATGAAATCGAATGAATGAATGAAATCGAATGAATGTTAGAAAACTGTATCTATATCACAAAGTGTGAAAAATGCATGTATTTTTGAAGTGAACTGAAGCTTCCTGATGCATGTATTAATGGCAAAATAGATATTTTGCCCTGTTTGCATGGGGAAAAGCCATACATTATTGCTTACTAGGGATGTGCATGAATCAAATGTTGTGATTTGATTCAAAATTGAATTGAATTGGCCTGATTCAATTCGAAGTTGAAGTGAATTGGTTTGAAACAGGGTTGATTCTATCCTATTCAAATTCAAATGGATTCAATTCAAATTTGAAGCTATTGGACCCTGTTTTGGTGCCTTTTAAAACCAATCAGGGTGCCTGACTGGTTTTAAAAAGGTGCCAAAATGGTTGATGAATCGATTAGAATAGATTCAAAGTCGAATTGGGTCAATTCGATTTGAATTCAAATCAAATTACCCTTCTTAGGGGTTATTCAATTCAAATCGCTCATATCACCTAGATTCAATTTGAATCCATTCAAATTTCAATTTGCACTCCCTAGTGCTTACACAATTCTCCTAGGTGGAAGTGGTATTCATGTTGAGAAACCATCTGGTGTGAAGCAACCTTTTGGATTCATTCACTCACCATACTAGGTTGACAGCAGCCAACTTATCAGACCACCTGCAGTGGAATCTTTTTAACTGGGTGGTTTGACTTACCTGAAACTTCTTTATTGTTAACTTCTTTATTGGCTGTTGTCTTGCCCTTTTAACAATGGGCAGCATCCGGACTAAGTTAGTCATGACTACTTTGGTTCATTGATTTCAATGGCGCTTAGTCATGGCTAGCTAATCTGGATGCTATCTGATATGTTTGATACTTGTAGTCTAGTTACATATGTGCCATAAAACCCTTGAACTGTTTATTGGTTATATGGTTATTTCCAATTAGCTTACTCTTGTGTAACATCATTTGTGTGGTATGAGCCAACTCAATAATGATGATGATGATGTCTACATTAGTTAGGCACTATACATAAGACAAATTTAAATCCAAGGAAAGGGGTTAAACCTTGTATCAGAACTGATCAACAGCCACAACTTAGTAAAACCTTTGTTAGGACCAGTCACAGCCTAAATGTAGGTACAATTCAATGCATTTTATATGCTAAATGGTTTTGTACCTTTTACTAAAAATATTCTTGGATCACATATAACTGCTTCCTGGTGCAACAGGGACAGCTTGACTGCATGGTTTGCTCCTGAGCGTGAAAAGACTTATGACCTAGCTTGTATATTGCCTGCTTACAACTTAGACTTTTCTGCAGTGTCCTGGAAACATCACTACTGTGATGGCTCATCTATCCAAATCCAGTGAGAAAGATTGTTGGGTTCAGCTTGTCCCCCCCGCCCCAATTTTGCTTCCCTTTCGGTTGCTTGTTTCCTTGACCATTTTTAAATCAATGGTCAACATTTGGACATAACGCAAGCATGTGAGAAAAGTCCGGTTTCTTTTTCTCAGCTTGGAGCTGGCAAGCCATTCCAGATCAAGAGGAGCTCAGCTGCTGCCTTCCTTCAAGGACATCAACTGGCACAGCAATGCCATCTGTGGAGGTACCAAAGCTAGAATTGCAATGAGAAGAGCTGGCAGGCGCTAGGAATTTTGGATAGAGGGTCAGGGACCAGGGGAGCAAGGAGAATTTGCCTCCTGGCACCAACTTACATGTGAGAGACAAGAAGAGACCTTCCTTGGGCCCTCTTGCTGGATGAATTTTTCACTGGAGGAGCACAGGAAAATATTTTAAAGATCCAGAGGCCCTTTTTCTTGGCTCAGAAAATCATGGATTGCATTGCTTTGCCTCTCTTCTAGGGCAACCATAGGGAGACGTTGAAGGGTATAATTTGAGCCCGGTCGTACTAGGACCGCACTCTGGAATCTGTTTTGGAATGCATGAGGTCATCATAAAGAAAGGGCTCTCTTGACAATGTGTAGTGTTCTATTCTTTCACCACTGAGCAACCATAACCAGCTTCCACATAAACGGAAAATTAGGAGATATGCCTTTTTGTTAACAAAGGCAGCCTTGACCTTTGATATTTTTTTCAGAGGGCCTTTTTGGTGGTGGCATCCTGTCTATGGAATAACCTCCCCAGTGAGGCTTGCCTGGTGTTGTCAATTTGTTCTTTAAATGCCAGGCGATTTTTAATTATAAAAAATGTTTTGTATTGTATTTTGTATTTTTATTTTATATTGTAATTTGTTTGCCTTGTTTTATGTGCCTTTATTGGATTTTAAAAACTGTTTTGTTGTGAGCTGCCCAGAGAACAATTTGTTATGGGGTGGCTAATAAAGTTGTTGTTGTTGTTGTTACTACTACTACTACTACTACTACTTCTTTGGAAATTGTATAAGGGAGTCAATTCACTTTAGCCCGAAAACTACTGTTGTGAGTGACAATATGGCAGGGTTCACATAGCAACATAGGAATGCAATGAACCAAAAGTCTGAACTTGTCGCTACAAGTGACCACAGGAAATCACACCACCCAGCCTATTACATTAACAGCGATTAATAGCATCTGAATTGTAAATAACACCTCTTGCATTGGTACACTTAGATGGTTATCCATTGAACTGCTTAGAATTTGGCTCTCTGCTTCAGCTCAGCCAGAAAAAGGGATGCACTATCTCACTAGTGAAAAGAACACATACCCTTGGATGGTTATAAAAGGTGCACAAGTGTTTATTTTATCAGACAATGTGATGAAGTTGTCCCAAATTGTTTTGAGTATCAGCGACTCTTCATTGGTGAAAGAAACTAATATGTTCACTGGTAGATCAGTTGCAAACATGTTGAGTTCATGCACAACATCCCATTCCTACTCCATTTGAATTTCACTCATTTTCCTTTGATTTCTATTCCTCTTTTGTCTGCAAAAAATTGCCAGATTTCCCCCCATCTCTATCCATATTTAAATAAACATATATATGCATTTATTTATTTGGGCAGAAGCAAGATATTCCTAAATCAAAATGTTAATGTATTTAATCCTAAGGTTGTAGTAAGTATAAAAGATTAAATAAATTACTTTTATGGGTGAACCCTGTTATCCATGGGAGTTCCATTCTCCTCTGGAACCATGGATATCAGAACTGCAGATAGTGGGGCATTGTTGCAATGGGAATGGGAAGCTTAGGTTCCTGGAGGCTGAAAAAAATGGGCAAATCCTGGGGAAAACTAGGGGGAAATCATGCCAAAAAAGTGCCCTACCATGCTCTTCCAGCCTTCTTGGAATGCCCCTCACAAGTCCCAAATTGGTCATTTGTCCATAATTTTTTTAAAAAAGAAGAACCAGAAAATGGCTCCTACTCCCAAAATGGTGGCCAGAAATGATCTCAGAGGTCATTTTTGGCCTCTCTGAACCTGCGGATACAAGGAATTTAGCCTTTGTAAACCTCCCCCCGCCCGCACGTGTGCCGAGGTCGGGTATCCATTTCCTGACTACGGATACACAAAACCATGGATGTTGGATTCATGAATGGAGAGGTTCACTTGTATAGGTATAATCATACATTTCAAAAACATGAAAAATATATAAAAGCATATGAGAAGGTATATGTGACAGTTCAATAAAGTCCTGGGTGGCAGGTTAGTTGGTAGTAATGTCCATCCCACAAAGAGATTAAAAAAGATGTAACAATTGATTGAAAGGGATTCTCTCAAAAAGTCCTAATAGGCTCACCAGTCTAATGGTAAGGGAAGAGGAGAACATAGAATCATTTATCTGATGCCAAACATTTCAACCAACACTTGGACTTCTTCAGTGGCAATAACAGACTGGTTTCATTCTTCTTATGAATTACCTGGCAATGTTTTTTTTAAAAAAGGACTCAGTAGTACAAATATATAAAACCCCATTTGAGACTAGAGATAGAAACTTAATAACTTTCAATATAAAAGAATATAAAGATAAAAAATAATAAAAACCAACCTCGCTTAGGGAATGCCTAACGCCACATTCCTCCTGTTTCCCCTGTATATATTTATTTAACACTGACATAAGTTTAAATGCCAAAAACATATTTTAAACACATATTTCCCCTTAGTATGTTCATGCATTTCCAAACAGTTGGTGCAATAATGCATTGCAAAGTATATATTGACAGATGTATTTTGCTGGAAGTGTATGGAATGCATAGAATCTGTGGAAATTGCAGTATTTGATAAACTACAATTCATTGGGGAGCAGAAAGGATCCGGAACCATGTGTTCTGTTGAAAATATTGGAAAGAGGGGAATTCTCTCCCATCGGTGAAACTAATGGCTTCTCCAGTGGCATAGACCTTAAAATGCCAGGTGCCTCTTAATCAAGTCCCTACTCCTGGCACATTAATGCAGCATTTTAGACTGTTCAGAGAACTTTGCGTCCTTAGGCATGGAGCCAAGGTTCCCATCTGTTAGCAGAAGCGCTGCTTCTATTGTAGCTGCAGAGCAATGCCTGAGAAAAGGGCAGTGAAATCCAGAGATGGTCTTCCATTTGAGCAATCCTTTGCAGCACATTGTGGTCCCTTCACTCCTCTGGATTTCACATTTGCATTTCCAACTCAAAGCCCGGCAGCAGGGGTTCTCAGGCTGCGGTCCTCAGAAGCTGCTGGACTACAACTCCCATCATCCCCAGCCATGATGACCACTGGCCACTGTGGCTGGTGATGATGGGAGCTGTAGTCCAACAACAGCTGGGGAGCCAAGTTGGAGAACTCCTGCCTTGTAGCATGTGCAACACAAGCCCCAATAAAAGCATAAGAACTGTAAAAACATAAGAAGAGCACTGCTGGATCAGGCCCAAGGCCTATTCAGTCCAGCATCCTGTTTCACACAGTGGTCCACCAGATGCCTCCAGGGAGCCCACAGGCAAGAGGTATGTGCATGCCCTCTCTCCTATTGTTGCTGCCCTGAAACTGGTAGTTAGAGGCAGAGGCAGATTTAGCCATGGACCTTGGGGATCAGGTCCGTGGCCTCCTCTGTCTGGCGGGGGGGGGCTCCAAATGATCAGGGGGCCTCCCCAGAGCCCTGCTGCTGTGCTGCTGCCCCGCATTTGCTGCTGCATGTCTGAGACATAGCATGTCCATGACAGGAGCAGCAGTGGTGGTAGCCACAGGTAATAGTAATAATGATGATGATGGGGGTGGTCTCACGGCGGTCTCACTGTGGCGGCGGGCTCTCCGAAGCCCTATAGGTGGCCTATAGCCCTCAGACTAGTAGCCATTGATAGTCTTGTCCTCCATGAGTTTGTCGAAGACTTAAATTCCAAGCCCTTCTTAAAGCCATTCAGGCTGGTGGCTGTCACCACATCTTGTGGCCGAGAATTCCATCGGTTAATTATGCGTTGTGTGAAAAAGTCCTTCCTTTTTGTCGGTTCTAAATGTCTTGGCAGTCAGTTTCACGGGATGACCCCTGGTTCTAGTGTCAAGCGAGAGGGAGAAAAAAGTAACCCTCTCTCTCCACTCTCTCCACACCATGCATAATTGTATCGACCTCTATCAGGTCACCCTCAGTCTTCCTTCTACTAAACTAAAAGGCCCTCCCACCCTGGGTGTTGTCGACATGGTCGCAAGGAGGCTGCTCTTGAAGTTTCTTAGGAAAATCTAGGCAGTTTCCCCTTGGCAAAGCAAGCTCTCTGGCTTGACAATGAGGAAATGGTTGTACTTCTGCCATCAGAAATACAATATGTAATGGTGCAGTGGGGAAGTAACCTGCCTAGAGAGCAGGAGGTTGTTGGTTCAAATCCCCGCTGGTATGTTTCACAGAATATGGGGAACTCCTATATCGGGCAGAAGTGATATAGGAAGGTGATGAAAGGCATCATCTCATACTGCCCAGGAGGCGGCAATGGTAAACCCCTCCTGTATTCTACTACGAAAACCACATGGCTCTGTGGTTGCCAGGAGTCAACACTGACTCAACAGCACAACACACAAACAAACAAACAAATCAGGGCCTGCTTTGCCTTGGGCAGCAATGATCACTTGTGAAACAGGACCACCACATGAACACATTCTGTTCATGCTTCCTGTGATCCAACCCATTCTAACAATCCTGCATGGTAAGCCAATATTATTTTCTCCATGATGCCGATTTGGACCTCTGAGGCTGAGGTCTCCTTAAGTGGCACAGTGGGGAAATGCTTGACTAATAAGCAGAAGGTTGCCAGTTTGAATCCTCACTGGTATGTTCCCCAGACTATGGGAAACACCTCTATCGGGCAGCAGCGATACAGGAAGATGCTGAAAGGCATCATCTCATACTGCACGGGAGGTGGCAATGGTAAACCCCTCCTACCAAAGAAAACCACAGAAGTCTGTGGATGCCAGGAGTTGAAATTGACTCAACGGCACACGTTACCTTTACCTGAGACTGAGAGAGAGTTGTCATCACCACAAATCTGGGATCCCCCTCCCACCCGCAATTGGAGGATGAGGCAGGCAGTTGAGAGGATGATGAGACAGAGTGAGAAGAACCTCTGACCCAGACCTTGGGTGACTCCCCACCATGACCCCATGGCATGGCCCTGCCTTCATAGGAACATAGGAAGCTGTACACTGAGTCAGACCATTGGAACATCTAGCTCAGGATTGTCTATACAGATTGACGGCAGCTTCTCCAAGGCTGAAGGCAGGAGTCTCTCTGAGTCCTATCTTGGAGATGCTGCCAGGGAGGGAATTTGGAACCTTCTGCATGCAAGCATGCAGATGCTATTCCCTGAGCAGTCCCATCCTCTAAGGGGATTATCTTATAGTGCTCAGACCTGTAGTCTCCCATTCAAATGCAAACCAGGGCAGACCCTGCTTAGCAATGGGGACAATTCACGCTTGCCTTCACAAGATTCAAGGTCCTGCCAGCCCAAGTGGAGGTTCCTCAGGACCACTGGAGCCAGTGCTCAGAAAATTGGGCAAGACCCCTTTAAGCAAAGTCTCCTCCAGGGAATAGGTGGTCAGGTGGGAGTGTCAATCCATTCTGCATGGACAACGGCTATAGAAATGGGTCATCAGCACCAACCATCTGCTGGAATAACATCCATCTTGTGCTTGTTTTGTACACAGCTCTCTTGCTTGCCTGCTCAGAGTTATTCAAACCCTGACCCCCGTTTCTCTTGAAGTTGCAGTTGAGGGGAGTAACAGCAGGAGGGAGGGCATGCCCTCAACTGCTGCTTGTAGGCTTCCAGGGGCATCTGGTGGGCCACTGTGTGGAACAGGATGCTGGACTAGATGGGCCTCTTTGGGCCTGATCCAGCAGGGCTCTTCTTATGTTCTTATGAAGATGTCCAGTCTGTGTCCCTCTCAGATCCCTAGACCCAAGCTCTGTCTAGAACAGGAGAGTAGTTTGCCTAAGGCCACTAACGATTTCTTCAGGAAGAGTGCTTTTATTAATTTATTTCATTTATATCCTGCCCATCCCAGAATGGCTCAGAGTGGTTTACAACCAAAATTCAACCCGTTTAAAATTTCACATAATACATACAGAAAAAGCAGTTAAGATATTAACAAAAACCCATTTTTAAAACCATTTAAAACCAATTAAATATTATTAAAAGCCAGGCTTAAAAGATTGGTCTTCATGGCTTTCTTGAAAGTCTCCAGAGATGATAAACGCCTTATAGCCATGGGAAATGCATTCCACAACCTAGGGGCAACAACGGAGAAGGCCTGATCCTAAGTTGTCTCCAGATAAACTGATGGGTCCTGATGATCTTAATGAGTGAAAGGCATTCTCAGGTAGAGAAAGGCATTCTCAGCTAGCCTGGGGCCTAAGCTATCCAGGGCTTTAAAGGTGATAACCAGCACTTGGTATTTTGCCTGGAAACAAACCGGCAGCTAGTTTTCCATTTCTTGAAAAGCTTTTGTTTTTCAAGAAATGGCACTGAATAGCCATTTAACACAATGAGAATCAAGGAGCTTTGGTCCCCTTCCAAATGTGGGCCTAGATCCAATGCACCTGCTTCACTCCCTAGAAGGCGACTCCTGATCAGGATAAACTCAAGATCCCGCGTGACACGCACAGGGTGAATGTAATGTTCCCGGAGCATTTCCAGATGGCAGGCTTTCCTGCGGATTTACTGCGAGGTTTTACTGTGAGTTCGAATTGCCCCAAGAAACTGACGCAAAAAATGGATTTTTGTTTTCACTCCAGACGTAAATCGGGCTACGCTCTAATGTGCAATGAAAAACCTGAATTGCTCCCCGATAGCTCGCAGGGACTTTGGAGTAAATCTGGCCGATATGTGAATGCACATCCTCCATTTCGGAGGAGAAGTGAGCTAAAAGCCCCATCTGGAAATGCTCCTGGTGGACCACAAGGAGACAGAAAATAACAGATTGCTTCCTGTTCACTCCCCCACCCTCTCCCCAGCACATGAAGAAAAGAAGCAGCCGGGCTCCCCTCCCATCTAGAATGCATTTTATGACCCTTTGTTGATCCATCACCACAGCAGCTGTTATTACCCCCCCCCCCCCACTTTACAGAGCAGGGAAACATGGCTGTGTTCTGAGTGGTTGTGTGTGGCCCAGGGTATCCAGCCAGCCGAAAGGTGAGGTTCAATGGCCTCCCGGCTTGCTCTCTCTGCTCACTATTTCATCTGTTGAATGGCTCCATGAATATTTGAAACATAAGGAGCTTGGGTGGAAAAGAGACCCACCAGAGGGGCTGTGATGTTTGGGAATTAAATACATTGTAATTATAGTCAATGGTAAAGATCACTGTTGCCTTCAAGGTCACGCAGACCGTTCCCCACCCCGCCCCGCCCCGGCATCAGGCTGTCCAAGTTCGGCCACAGACAACTGCAATCCACAAACACACACACTGAACACAACAGGCTTCTGCTTCTCATGGCTGCTTCTCCCAGGGAGGCGAGCGTTGAGTTTCCTCTGCTGGCACAGGCCAGGAGGCAACACAAAGCCACATGCTCTGGAGGAGAGCAAGGGACGGACACCGAGAGGCAGGAGCAAAACAGATAGTCCGGTTACTTTACCTGTGTCAAGACTGTGATTTCTCAGCTGTGAGGGAGTCAGATCTAGCCAGCCATCTCTCTTTCTCTCTCTCTCTCTTGCTGCTGCTGCTGCTGCTGACGCTGTTGCTGTTGAAGGAGAAAAAGAGGCTGCTGTCTCAACATCTATTTTAAGCCCTGGAATGTCCAGGGGCAGATTTGTTTCTCTCAGATGGTGAGAGCAGAAGAGCCAGAGAGCTGCCAGATGGGACACACACACACACACACACACACACACACACACACACACACACACACGTCCTTAACATGAACTGCACCAATGCCCACCTGTGCTACAGCGCAAAACCCCTCCAGACTCTTACTCCTATTCAGAGGTTAAGACTTGCCCAGATGTGCACACAGTCATTGTCCGGAGCTGGCCTGCTCCCCCAACTCATGGCCCATGAGCCAAATTCAGCCTGCAGTGCTAAGCCATTTCTAGGTAGACCAGTGATTCTCAAACTTGGGTCCTCAGGTGTTATTGGACTTCAACTCCCATAATCCTCAAGCAAAGGCCACTGAGGCTGGGGATTATGGGAGTTGAAGTCCAATAACACCTGAGGACCCAAGTTTGAGAATCCCTGAGCTAGACCATAGGTGCCCTATTAAGTGTTGGTTCGATTCCGGTGAATGTATCTCCCCCTCCGTTTCAGTCACCAGACCAGGGAGAAGTTGAAAGAGAGAGATAAGCCCTATTCACACTTTTATGTTCAACACAGTGTACAGGGTACACAGGTACAGATCTGTACACAAGTACCGTTATGCACATGCTACGTTGAACACAGGTACAGCAGTGCATTTCCTATTTGCATCATGTATCTGAGAGGTCTATACCCAGGATCACTTTTAAACCGAATGAAAGTACAATCCCTCACACAAACACATGTACAAGCATATTTACATCTGTAGGTTTGTACAACATAACAGCCTGGCTCACATCTAGGTTTCATGTGGGTTACCGGCATGAGCGTGAATGTGTGAATCCATGCCAAGGCAGGAATCCTATAAATTATGCTTGTTTGCACAGGCCTTATGTAACCAGGGTTTGGACTTAAAAGGGTGAGGGCATTATGTGTTTCTGTTTTGTCAGCTGCCTGGGCTTGTTGATAGGTTCTGCATGGTCAGAAAAATATTGTGTCCTGTTTGGGAAACTGCATTTTAAGAAAGAGGTCCTGTTCCAGTTGATCAACAACACAGATGGTGAAGGGTTTGCAAGTCTTTTGAGGTTAAAGGAGCTGGGTCTATTGAGCCCGGAGCATTTCCAGATGGGGCATTTAGCTCACTTCTCCTCCAGAATGGAGGGTGTGCATCCACATATCGGCCAGATTTACACTCCACAAACAATTCCGGTTTTCCATTAGGCATTGCAACGTAGCCCAATTTAAGTGGTTAAAAAATCCACTTTTTGCATTTTGGGGGCAAATTCGAAGACTCGCAGTAAAACCTCGCAGGAAACCTCGGGTAAAGCTGTCTGTCTGGGAAAGCTTCTGGAGATCCGAAGGCTAAGGAGGATATGATAGCCATCTTCAATTATGCCGTCACAGAGAAGAGGGAGTGGACTTGTTCTCTGTGACTCCTAATGGCAGGGCTAAAACGTATGGGTTGAAATTACAAGGAAGCAGATTCAGACTAGACATTAGAAGGCATTCCTTAAGTGCAATCTCTATTTCTCAATGGAATTGCTGGCCCCATGCAGTGGTGGGTTCTCCTTCACCCGAGGTTTTTAAGCACAGCGAAACAGTCAGCTCTCAAGGATGCTGAAGTGGTTTCCCCTGCTAACTGAGCAAAGCTAAAGGTAAAGTTGTGCCATCAAGTTGGTGTCGATTCCTGGCGACCACAGAGGCCTTTGATTGTCTTTGGTAGAAGACAGGAAGGGTTTACCATGGCCATCTCCCACGCAGTATGAGATGATGCCTTTCAGCATCTTCCTATATCACTGCTATATAGGTGTTTCCCATAGTCTGGGAAACATACCAGTGGGGATTCGAACCAGCAACCTCTTGCTTCCTAGGCAAGCTGCTTCCCCGCTGCACCATTGGGTGGTGATTCTCTTTATATGTAGCAGGAGGAGAGCAATTGGCCCTATCCAAACCTAGCACAGGAGTTGCTATTGCTGCTGCTGTGTACCTTATGTTTCTTTTTAGACAGTGAGTCAATTGGGGACAGGGAGCAATCTCATGTATTCTTCATTTTTCTATGTAAACCTTTTTGAGAATGTTGTTGGAAAGTAGTAGTAGTAGTAGTTTCCTGCACTGATCAGGGGATGGACTAGAAGACCAGACCTTCAAGATCCCTTCTAACTCTAAAATTCTGTTATTGGTTAAGGTGATGGATATGGAGCCACACTCACAGAGGGAAGTGCCCTCCCCTCTAATAGACTGTGGTTACATCATGGTCCCTATGAAGTGTGCTTGGAAAGGGAACCATACCAAAAGGCATTACCATATTTACCCACATAGAAGACAACTCTGAATGTACAGGGACCCAAGAAACTGCCTTCTACCGAGCCAGACCCTTGGTCCACCAAGCTCAGTATTGTCTGCTCAGACTGGCAGTGGCTTCTCCAAGGTTGCAGGCAGGAGTCTCTCTGAGCCCTATCTTGGAGATGCCAGGGAGGGAACTTGGAACCTTCTGCATGCAAGCATACAGGTGTTCTTCCCAGAGTGGCCCCATCCTCTAAGGCAGGCCTGCTCAACTTAGCCCCCCCTCCAGCTGTTTTTCAGCGACAACTTCCATAATCCCCAGCCACAGTGGCCAACAGCCAGGGATTATGGGAATGGTAGGCCAACATCTGCAGGAGGGCCGAAGCTGAGCAGCCTTGCTTAAGGGGAACATCTTATTGTGCTCACCTGTAGTTTCCCATCCAAACACAAACCAGTGCTGAGCCTGCTTAGCAAAGGGGACAAGTCATGCTTGCTACCACAAGACTAGCTTTCCCTAAAAGACAGTTGTTAAATGCAGGTTATACCTGTATATACCCCAAATACAGATGACCTCCCCATATTTAACAGGGAAGAACTGGGGAAAAACTTCACCTTTCATTTGGGTAAATATGGTAAATTCTTCCCTGTTGCTCAAAGGAACCCCTCTTCCCTCCCCAAGCGATTAATTCAAACACAGGCCTCGCCACACACTCCTCTGTGAGACTCCTTTGGAGCAGCTAAGAGGCGGCCTTTTCTCCTGCAGTGCCCTCAGCCTGAGCCTTCTCACCAGCACGCAACTCATATTCAGAAAGGAATTTGTCTAATCCCATCACTCAATTGTGAATCTGAATTTAAAGCTAAGAGGCTTTGAGAAATGAAATTAGGTGGATAAATGTTTTGGCTTTGTGCTGCCTGCCGGGCATTTGCTGGTCATTTAACTGACATGCTTGTCTGTTGGATTCTCATTGGGTGCTAACGGAGAGCCTTTGAAAGGCAGCCAGGGCAGGGGGCTGCCTCTCCAGTAATGAAAATGGAGGCTGCATGGAGCAAAATGTCAACATCCCGTCTCCGGGTGAAATGAAAGGAAATCACGCGGACATGAAAATCGGAGCTATTTTCATCATCTTCTCGCTTCTCTGTGTGCGGGAATGACTTGCTGCTCGGCTGAGAGGTAGAGAGGTTGCTAGCGGAGCCGATCAGTCTATCCTCTTAATTAGGTCTCGGAGTTATCGGAAATATTAACTGACAGTTACTCTGGCACTCAGAGTTCGCTTGGGCCTGGTGCCGTGGCTGCTGGGCCACGGGAAAGGGCTGGAGGGGGACCCAGAGAGACGCATCCAAGCTAAATCCCCCATGTCGCCACTGGGCATTGAGTGTGACTCTGAAACAGACAGACAGAGAGGCAGAATCCTGGATGATGAAGAGGCAGATCCCGTGGCCTGGGAAATGCCGCAAAGTAAATATTACACACAGCAAAAGCATCCCTGCGGATTTATGCACGCCATCACTGGCATCAGTGCAGACGTCTAGTCCAATATATGCTGAAGATCAGTAATTATCCAGCATATAGGAATAATATAAGCCTCAATCAGATGTCTCAAAATGGAGGCGATGTTCTGAAAATGCGCCAGAAATCCTGCCTGGTTTGTCAATCACTTATCAGCGGGTCAGTTATGCTTACAGCATTCAGCTGAAGCAGCAGAAGCTCTAAGTGTGATAGTGGACATCTCCATAATTGACATACTCAGGTTCCTAAAGTAAACGTGAAGTGTTCCACCACATCAGTGTCAACTTCTGGTGACCACTGGTTTCCTTTGGTAGAACACAGGAGGGGTTGACCATTGCCATCTCCCGTGCAGTATGAGATGATGCCTTTCAGCATCTTCCTATATTCGGTGCTACCTGATATAGGAGTTTCCCATAGTGAAACATACCATCAGGGATTCAAACCAGCAACCTCTGGCTTTCTAGTAAAGTCATTTCCCCGCTGTGCCATTATGTGGCACTTTGTGTGGCTTCTGTCAATTATGGAAAAACCTGCCACCACATGTTGTACAACGTTTGCTGCTTCAGTGGAAGGCTGTAAGTCTGACTGACTTACTAGCACAGGTGAGGGATTGATGTGCCAGGTAGGACTTCTGGTGCATTTTCACAGGCTGTATGTGAGTACAGCCTCTTTATTAAACTGTCTGAATGAAGAACATAGGAACATAGGACGCTGCCATATACCGAGTCAGACCATTGGTCCTTTTAGCTCAGTATTGTCTACATAGACTGGCAGCAGCTTCTCCAAGGTTGCAGGCAGGGATCTCTCTCAGCCCTGTCTTGGAGATGCTGCCAGGGAGGGAACTTGGAACCTTTTGCATGCAAGCATCCAGGTGCTATTCCCAGAGTGGCCCCATCCCCTATGACAGGCCTGCTCAACTTAAGCCTCCCAGCTGTTTTTGGACTACAACTTCCACAATTCCCAGCCACAGTGGCCAATAGCCAGCGATTATGTGAATTGTAGGCCAACATCTGCAGGAGGGCCGAAGCTGAGTTGTAGGCCAACATCTGCAGGGGAGCCAAAGTTGAACAGCACTGCCCTAAGGGGAATATCTTACTGTGCTCACACATGTAGTCTCCCATTCAACTGCAACCAGGGCAGAACTGGTTCATGCTTGCTACCACAAGAACAGCTCTCCTCACTATAGTATTTCACGCCAGAGCTATAGTCTTCTTTCTCTTGAGCAGGCCTGATCAACTTAGACCCCCCAGCTGTTTTTGGACTACAACTCCCATAATCCCCAGCCAAAGTGGCCAGTAGCCAGGATTATGGGAGTTGTAGGCCAACATCTCATAGGAGGAGGGCTGGTCTTGTGGTAGCAAGCATGACGTCTCCTTAGCTAAGCAGGGACCCTCCTGGTTGCATATGAAAGGGAGACTAGAAGTGTGAGCACTGTCAGAGATTCCCCTCAGGGGATGGAGCCGCTCTGGGAAGAGCATCTATTTCCCTCCCTGGCATCTCCAAGATAGGGCTGAGAGAGATTCCTGCCTGCAACCTTGGAGAAGCTGCTGCCGATCTGTGAAGACAATACTGAGCTAGATAGACCAATGGTCTGACTCAGTATATGGCAGCTTCCTATGTTCCTATGTACCTCTGTTCCTATCTGCAGGAGGGCCTCCGAGTCTGCAATATGATCCAGTCTCCAGTGCCTGACTACTCAGAAGTAAGTGTCACTGGCTCACATACCGTGCAATGCACCCTGGCTGGTTGGAGCCCCACTCGTGCTGCTGTTCATGTGTAAACACTGTTGACGGAGTTGTGCACTAGGGTCAGCTCGGCTCTGCCATAAAGTTGTGGAAACATGGCTGTGCAATGTGACGCCCATACGAAATAACGAGCATCTTGCTGTGCAACTGCATTTGCACCACTTTATGTTGGGGTGGACAGGGGCTGCCCTGGTGTGCAACTCTATAGGTGTTGTTTACATGCACGCAGCAATTCTGGCAGGGCTCCAACCATCTGCATTGCATTGCACAGTGGGCCACTGAGTTTAGTGGCGTTTACTCCTGAATAAAGCCCCATTCATGTATTGACCTAGTTCACAATGGACCGGGTCTCACGATCAGTGAGACCCGGTTTTGTCCGGTGAGCGGGCAGGGAGCCCTGGACGGCCGGATAAGCTGCCCACACGATGGCTGGCTCTGCTAGCCCGATTTTTGTTGGTCGTGAGAATAGCCCCAATATCATTTGAATCTAGGTTTAATGTGTATGGCCAACATCAGCATGATGCGTGAACCCACACCAAGGTGGTTTGTGGCCAGAGAGGAATCTGAGATTCCTGCCTTGGTGTAAGTTCACACAATCACGCTAATGTCGGTAACCCACATTAAACCTAGATTTGAACAACTGTGCAAGCCAGGCCAACATGTTCAGTGCACATCCAATCTGTGTACAGAGTATGCACATACTGTTAATCACATATTATGAGGGGGCTGTGTCCAGGCTCACATTTTAAATGAATGCATGGATAGCCACATTCACACAAAAACATGTACCTCTACACATGTACAATGTCATGGCTGAATAGGGCTGAATCTCAAAATCGCTGTGCTAAGAACCTGCAGTTCTGTAAGCAGGGAACTGGGCATGATTTATTTATTTATATTTATATTTATTGTTAAATGTACACCCCACCTTTCATTAAGAAAATCCCAAGGCGGCTCACAATACAATTTAAAAACAAGATTATAAAAAAGACACATTAAAACATTGAGCTAAAATATATAAAGACAATCTGATTTAAAAAAACAAAATAAAATACTAGCATAAAAACAGTACAAAATACAAGAAACAGCAGAGGAGACAATCATATAAAAGCCTGGGTAAAAAGCCATGATTTGACATGCTTTCTAAAAACTGTGATGGAGACTGAGGAGCGGATACCCACTGGGAGAGCATTCCAGAGTCTGGGGGCAGCAACAGAGAAGGCCCTGTCCCAAGCGCACGGCGGCTGAGCCTCCCTCATTGTTGGCACCCGGAGCAGAGCCCCCTCAAATGACCTCGTCAAGCGGGCAGCAACCCTTGGGAGCAGGCGGTCCCTCAAGTATCCTGAGCCCAAACCATTAAGGGCCCAAACTGTTAACCGTTAACCTCTACAAAGGGCAGCTTCACTTCTCTGGATCGAGCATGGAACCAGTAGTCCAGGAAAATGGGATGGCCCCCATATCCATGGATTCTTTGAGTGTGCAAGCTTGTTCAGCCCTGTGACTCACAGTAGCTATGCAGAGAGACACGGGGGAGGAGAAAGTGCTAAGAATGTGCAAGGCCATAGGACTGGAAGCTGTTGTAGGGAAGGGATTCCAGGGATCCAGTGCCAGAAATGTTATTGCACGGCTACGTGGCCAGATTTGGCTTTAAAAAAGCCAAATTCTGGCTTACGGCCCATTTGACCCACAAGTATACCCCTTAGGTTCTGGCAACTCTGTTACACAATGGGGACTTCATGGTTTAGAGAAACAGAGAAGGATGGGATGAGACTAAGCAGGGCATTGGGCAAGGTCTCTGATGCGCCTCGCCTTGTTTTATACCCTCATTGTGCGTCGTTCCCATTGTGCATCCTGTCGCTTCGCCATTGTTTGCTAAGGCTGGGATCAGTGGAGCATGAGGGCAAGTTTGTTTGACTAGAGATCAGGCATCTAATCCAGGAAGGGTTGCAAATTATGACAGCAAGCATGCATTGTCCCCTTTGCTAAGCAGGATCCACCCTGGTCTGCCCTTGTATGGCAGATTACATGTGAGCACTGTAAGATATTCCTCTCAGGGGATGGGGCCGCTCTGGGAAGAGCACCTGCATGCTTGCATACAGAAGATTACAAATTCCCTCCCTGGCATCTCCAAGATAGGGCTGAGAGAGACTCCTGCCTGCAGCCTTGGAGAAGCTGCTGCCAGTTTGTGTAGACCAGTTGTTTCAACCTGGATTCCTCCAGACGTGGCTGAACTACATCTCCCAGCATCTCAAGCCACAAGAAATTGTAGCTAGGGATGATGGGAGTTGTAATTCAACCATATCTGGAGGAACCCAGGTTGGGAACCACTGGCGTAGACAATACTGAGCTAGATGGACCAATAGTCTGACTCAGTAAAAGGCAGCTTCCTATGTTCCTCTGTGTGTGTGTGTGTGTGTGTGTGTGTGTGTGAGAGAGAGAGAGAGAGAGAGAGAGATGAGAGAGAGAGAGAGAAGAACCAAGCCCATTAAGAGTCTATTGAGACAGACATTTAAGCTCCAAGTACTAGTAAAGATGTATTAAGGAAGTCATATACTTGGCTAGAAAGCCTGTGTCCCTGAGCGGTATGTCTTCATAGTGCAAGAGCAGACCAAGGAATGAAGAAGGTAAAAATGTAATAGGCAGGCAAGAAGAGGGGTGGGGGGAGACATAAGAACTTCACTGAGGGTGGGTAGGGTGCCCCCTTGTTTGAAGGAAGGATTGATTAGACCACTCCTAAAGAAGCCTTCTTTGGATCCCTTAGTGATGGACAGTTACAGGCCAATCTCCAATCTCCCTTGGTTGGGCAAGGTGATTGAGAGGGTGGTGGCCGACCAGCTCCAGGAAGTCTTGGAGGAAACTGATTATCTAGATCAATTTCAAACTGGCTTTAGACCTGGCTATGGGGTCAAGACAGCCTTGGTCGGCCTGATGGATGACCTTTACCGGGGAATCGACAGAGGGAGTGTGACTCTGCTGGTTCTTTTGGATCTCTCGGCAGCGTTCGATACAATTGACCATGGTATCCTTCTGGATCGCATGGGGGAGTTGGGGATAGAAGGCTTTGCAGTGGTTCCACTCCTATCTCTTGGGTAGATTCCAGATGGTGGAGCTTGGTGACAGCTGCTCCTCAAAACGGGAGCTGTTATATGGAGTCCCTCAGGGCTCCATTCTGTCACCAATGCTTTTTAACATCTACATGAAACTGCTGGGTGAGGAACTGCACAGGCGCACCTCACAGTTTTCAAGGGCCTCTGGCCCGGACAGGCCCAGCGGCTGCTCTCCCCCACCACAGGTGGGGGAGGGGTCAGAAGACCTGCTCAGCTCACCCCATGGCCGCACACATGGCAGCTAAAATTACAGAAAAGGTGTGGTTCAGCACAGTAGAGCCCCACGGGCACCAAAATCACCTAGGTGCTCCATTGCCTCAGGGTCAGGATGGAGCTCTGCCTCTGGTCCCCTGGTTCTCTGGGGGCAGGGGGGTGGTTCCTGATGACAGAGGATCTGGATCCTGGCTATTGCATTCCTCAGCAATGTAAAGTGTTGCGGCCAATATTAAAAGTATTCTCAGTTCCTTTGCATAAGTTGCACAACTGCAAAATCTGTGCCAATTTTGTTACACATAGGAACATAGGAAGCTGTCATATACTGAGTCAGACCATAGGTCGATCTAGCTCCGAATTGTCTGCACAGACTGCCAGCGTCTTCTCCAAGGTTGCAGGCAAGAATCTCTCTTAGCCCTATCTTGGAGATGACAGAGGGGGAACTTGGGTGGGCAAAGCAGCCGCTGGGCCTGTCCGGGCCAGAGGCCCTTGAAAACTGTGAGGTGCGCCTGTGCAGTTCGAATAGATCGTCACAAGCCCGTGATGTCACGGGCTTGCAACAATCTATTCAAATGTTCTCACCAACAATTGTGAGCGTCTTCTTCACTACGAGCCCCACCGCCCATTGAGGTCATCTGAGGAGGTCCGTCTCCAGTTGCCGCCAACATGTTTGGTGGCTACACACAGACGGGCCTTCTCGGTCGCTGCCCTGAGATTGTGGAATGCGCTCCCTGCTGAGATACGATCCTCCCCATCTCGGCAATTTTCAAAAAACACTTGAAAACCCATCTTTTTGCCCAAGCTTTCTCAGCTTCCTAAATTTTTTGTTTTCATCTCTGGTTTATTTTTAAATTTTTAAATTGTTTTAAGTTTTTGTATATGTTTTTAACTTGTTTTATGCTATTGTTAACCACCCAGAGACGAAAGTTTGGGGCAGTGTACAAATCTGATAAATAAATAAATACATAATAAATAAATAAAATATGGAAACCGTGATATTGGAAACCTTGGGCCTATCTGGGATTTAGGTTCCTCTGAAAATTTCTAAGTGCCCCCAATCATGAAAAAATCATGTAAAACTGAGGGGAGGAAAACAATAGAAATAAGAGCAGAGCACAGTACCTTTAACCCTCCAGATTCCCAGCAACTCCGATAATGGTTCACCAAACACTCCGGGCTTTGCCCCCCAAATCCACTGAAAAAGCAGTCAAAAAACCCCAAATGCCTCCACACTGCCTCCAAGCCAGAAATGCTGCCAGAAATGTCACCGGAAGTGTGAGAATCATGCACAGGAACCCCGAATAGCTGAAAACCACCCCCACAATAAAGGAAACTGGGCCCTTTGACTCCACAAACAAGTGAAACAAGTGATATAGGAGTGCATGGAAAATGAGGACCTCCTGTATTGTCTTACACCGCAGGACCCTTCCATGCTACTTTGGCGGTCCATTGTTCTTGCAGTGGAGTTCCTGGCTCAGCCTGGCACAGAGAATACTGTGTCAAAATCTCCACACTGGTTTCTTTAAAAGTAAATGTCTCCATGGAACTGTGCAGGCAACAGCCGGGCACTGCAAACTCTGGCCATTAGGGGCTGCTCTGATTACACAGATCTCAGTCTTCTCTTCTCCTGGCAGTAAAACCCAGAGTGAGGAGCAGGTGGCAGTCGGCACGTATGGCGTTTTCCAGCCATTTCTGCTTTTCATTTGCAAGGCATGCCTGTTTGCACAGCACGCCAGGCCCTGGCGCTGGCAGCCACAATTGCACCGCTCGTGCCAAGCGGCAAGAAATTAGGAAGCCACCTTAGCCAGCGTTCAAGCCTATTGCAGGCAGGTACCCAAGGGCAGAGAGGGTATAAGCCAGGGAGAAAGGCTGGTTGGGAGTCCAAAGTCTACTGGCAGAGAGGAAGCACTAGGGACTCTCTCCCAATGAAAAGCTGCTCCCACGGAATCTGGCATGTCTGTGAGTATTTATCGCAACATATATAGTAGCGGCCTCTGAATGGCCCTTCGGCATCCCCTGACTTCTCAGAGGAGGAGGATCATGGGCCAATGTGGCAAACTGCCCGACAGAATGATTTGTAGTTCCCTTTCCTGACCAACAGCCCTGGTGCAGGAAGCAGAAAGCCAGTGTCTGATCTGCAGGGCTTCTGGCCTGAGCCATGCGGCACCTGACAGTCAGACTTATACTGTGTCAGTTCATTAGCAAGACAGCATTTACATTTTAGGGTTTAAGGCTTCAAACGGAGCTGATTAATCAGATCAATTGATTAAGTACCTGTAATGGTCCTCCTGATGGGGTAGGATAGCCCCAGAGTTACCTATGTGCCCTGAATAGCTAGATCGTGGGGAATTCTGGGATTAGACCAAGGAGTTCTTCACACAGCAGGCTTGACCATGAGTTTTCTGCAAGGCTTTACTGCACACTCAAAGTTGTCCCAAAAAAACCCGAGGCAAAAAGTGGATTTTTTTTAAAAAAACCGAATATAAATCAGGCTGCACTCTAACATCTAAGCCACCTAATGGCACAGTGGAGAAATGACCTGACTAGCAAGCCAGAGGTTGCCGGTTCGAATCCCCACTGGTATGTTTCCCAGACTATGGGAAACTCCTATATCAGGAAGCAATGATATAGGAAGATGATGAAAGGCATCATCACTTACTGCACAGGAGTTGGCAATGGTAAACCCCTCCTACCAAAGAAAACTACATGGTTCTGTGGTCACCATGAGTCAACATTGACGGCACACTCTAGCATGTAAGTAAAAGTAGAGTGTGCCGTCGAGTTGGTGTTGACTCGTGGTGACCACAGAACCATGTTGTTTTCTTTGGTAGAATACAGGAGGGGTTTACTATTGCCATCTCCCACGCTATAGGAGATGATGCCTTTCATCATCTTCCTATATCGCTGCTGCCCGATATAGGAGTTTCCCATAGTCTGGGAAACATACCAGTGGGGATTTGAACTGGCAACCTCTTTTTCCATGTGCAGTGAAAAACCCCCGAATTGTGTGTGAAGTGCTCCCTTATAGCTTAATCTGCCCAATATGTGAATGTACACCCTCCATTCTGGAGCAGAGGCAACCTAAAGGGCCTTAAAAGCCCTGTGTGAAAAACACCCTGGGGTTCTCAAACTTGGGTCCCCAGATTTTGCTGGACTACAGCAACCATCTGCCCCAGCCACCATGGCCTTAGATCAGGCCTGCTCAACTTAGCACCCCCCCCAGCTGTTTTTGAACCACAACTCCCATAATCCCCAGCCACAGTGGCCTGTAGCCAGGATTATGGGAGTTGTAGGCCAACATCTACGGGAGGGTAGAGGTTGAGCAGCCCTGCCTTTGACCATGGTGGATGGGACCTCTACTACAACAACATATCTGCGCCCATGTTCAAGAACCCCTTGAGCAGACACATTAAGCACAGACCAGCGGTTACAAAACCAAAAGATGGTTTATTTTAGCAAAGGGATAAGGGCCTGGGCTTGGAGGAGAGAGAGAGAGGTTACAACGCCACACATTAAACCAAATATAATAAGGAAGCTAACAAGCCTGAACTAACACATCCTTGTGGTCTACTTCAGGAGTCAAGGAAGATTGCATGTTGAATTTCCATGTTTCACTGGGCAGCTGGGGGCACTGCACAACTGTGTCTACTTTGCTGGGCAACAAAAAAAAAAAGGTTCTGGCTGCAACTTTTTGCGAAACATGAATGGAGGGGAATTTCAAACCATAAGACCTAGAGCTTTTCGTTCAGTGTGAGTGCAAGGATTTCATGACCTTCCCATAGCGTAAAACGATTCCTTCAATTAACTGGGAAGCAGATTTTTAAAATGTTTTGACATTTCATTTATGTCCCTTGTTTATAGTTATAATTATATAGAGCCTTTCATTAAAATAATCTCAAGGCAGTTTACAATAATTTTAAAAAACAACAACAAAAAACCCAATACAGAACTATAAGCAGTTGAAGCAAACAAATACTGAACTGGAATATAAGGGGAAAAAATACAATTCTATTTAAAAAGTTTAAAACATACAGGTGGCCGTCATTACGTGTGGGGGTTCTGTTCTTGGCTATAACCGTGGAAAATGAAACTGTGAATCACGAGACCTTGAGGCAATGGGAATTGGGGGGGGGGTAAGTTTCCAGAGGTGAAAAAGGGCCCCCAAAAGGCTTAAAAAGACAGAAATAAGGGGAATAAAGTGCCATACCATGCAGGTTTCCAGCTGTCCAGCAATGCCCCCACTTCCCAATTCCACCAACTTTCCATGAAAAATCATGGGCTTTTTAACAACAACAACAAAAAACAAACAAACAGAGCCTCAAAATGGTGGCTGGGAATGACCTCAGAAGTCATTTCTAGCCACTCAGGAACCACGGATAGGTGAATTTTAACCATTTTTTCTACCGCATATACTGTAACAAGGTCAGATCTCCATTGCTTGACATGGATACGTGGACCACACGTGCCAGGACCGTGGACAACGAGGGCCCACTGTATATTTTATATATCTATATCTATATCTATATCTATATCTATCTATCTATATACTGTTCCAAACAAAATATTATGTTTGACATTATTAACACAATTCCAAGAAACATGAGTGAGAGGCACCCCTTCTTTTTCACAAAACAGGCAATGTCTGTTCTAAAAAGATTAGGACTGGGAAGTCCTGAGTTCCAATTGACACTTGGCACGAGGTGAGCTGGGGCCTCTCTCATCTCTCAGCCTAACCAATCTTCCATGAGAGGATAAAATGTGGGTGCATCTGTGGGGGCAGAGGAGAGAGAAATTTGTACACCACTCTGAGGAGGAGGGTGAGAAAAACAAATTAAATATATAATGCATAAATATTTTAATTTTATGTTGCAAAAACCTCTTAACTGCAGTCAGTAGCATATGTGACTCTGACTCTGACTTAGATCTGCCACATTTGTTTCACCGCTGATGACATATGATCTGCAGAATTATGCACAGAAGGACTTCTACAATCTCCTCAAGGCACCAGGGAGAACAAGCCAAGCAGCACACACACTGGGACTTTATTTAACATTTTGTTTTGGAGTGGCAAAGACCATTTATTATACTTTCTTAGCAAAAGGCAGAGAACCAACAGATTTTTGATTCTACTCATGCATTAGTTGGCATCTGTCTCTCCCACAATTTTACCTTCACTTACTATTGTATAAAATGAAGGTGGATAGCTATTGAAGTCTGTAGAATGTGGACATGGGGATTTCTGAAGTTTCAAGGTAAGTTATGCTTGGCTATAGCCCATTTAACCTGTGATAGCCTTTCTATCATGTCACTTTTGCTTGGCTGTTGTAGCCTTGTCAAGGAATGAATGATCACCTCCTAATTATGCATCTGGAATTTCTAAGCTGTCTGGTTTCCCAACAGATCTAAGATAAGAGAGAACATAGCATTCCATAAAAACAGGTGCCAGTCATTTGGGAAAAGATGCATGGTTAGTGTCTAATTCTGATGGTTCCTCAAGGTACTGGGAGATGGGATGTCAGACAGCTTCTCTCAAGAGCAATTTTATCACTCCACCCTCTTTAGTGATGGTAAATCATGAAGACCGATCGGCTTAGAAGAGACAATGGAGAAAAAGGGAAGTCACTATATCATGGATAAAGAAAGGACCAGAAGGTCACCAGATCAGCCTCTTCCCCAGTATAAGACAAGATCAGCTAGACTTAGCAGCTTATCATAATAACTCATGGCACTCTAGATTACAGGGTACTTACTTCGGGCAAAGAACAACAACAAAAACAGTCCATCATGCTGAGTGCCTGCAAAATGAGCCGCTCCAGATAGCTCAAGCCAGCAAGGCAATCTTCACACAGCAAACCCTTGTTGCTAGCCAGTGAGGTCATTCACACAACCGGAAACTGGGTAGGACAGGTGTCCTACCCAGGTCTGTGAGCTGTGTGCGCTTCCAATTCTTTGTTGTGTGGGTGCAAACAACTAGGGAGGAGGAAGGACAAGTGATTGTGTGGAAGCAAGGTAGGAAGAAAAGCTGGGGAGGGCAGCACCATACCCAACTTTCATACCCAGCATTTGGCCAAGGTAGGAGGAAAATCTGTCCTACCCAGTTTTTCCTCCTACTTTGAATCCGCACAAACATTTCTCCCTCCTCCTACCTAGTTGTTTGCACCCACACAAGTGAGAGTTGGAAGTGCAAACTGCTCCCAAACCTGAGTAGGACACAAGTGTTTTCTACCCAGAAAAGTGTTCCTACCCAGTTTTCGGTGGTGTGAATGACCTCATAAGAACATAAGAAAAGCCCTGCTGAGTCAAGCCCGTGGCCTAGCTAGTCCAGCATCCTGTTCTCACACAGTGGCCCACTAGATTCCTCTGGGAGGTCCACAGGCAAGAGCTGAGGGCATGCCCTCTTTCCTACTGTTTCTCCCCTGCAACCTCAATTTTTACTGGACTGAACATTACTTATTTAATGTTACTTACTTATACATAAGCCACGTAATGGTGCAGTGGGGGAAAGACTTGAATAGCAAGCCAGAGGTTGCCAGTTCGAATCCCTGCTGGTTATGTTTCCCAGACTATGAGAAACACCTATACTGGGCAGCAGCAATACAGGATGATGCTGAAAGGCATCATCTCACACGGCATGGGAGATGGCAATGGTCAACCCCTCCTGTATTCTACCAAAGACAACCACGGGGCTCTGTGGTCGCCAGGAGTCAACACTGACTCGATGGCACACTTTACCTTTACTTATACATAATAATTATTTATATACCTTGAATACAGTGTTTGGTCAGGCCGTGAATGTGAGCAAGCTCCCTCAGTTGAGTCATTCCGAGAGTGATCATTGGGCACAGTTCCAGGCCACTCATCATCTTTTGCTTATGGAGTGGTACTCTAGCTGCCATGGATCTACTTTTCCGGAACTGGCTCCCATGTGGATAGGGACATGTTTAAATGACCCCGTTATATGGGCAGAGTCATGAGAGTCCTGACTACAGCATCCGATTGCCAATTCCAATGGATCCAACTGCCAATTCCAGTGGCATCCATTTGCCAGTTCCAATGGACCCATACTGCAATTCAAGCAGCATCCAATTGGATGGCAGCACCCAGTGCTTACCAATTCCATGGAAATCGCTACTGTAACTGATCCACCCTCACCCATCTGGTTGGCACACACCTCAACAGTCCATTTCCTCCAGAAACCATCCCTATTTCAGGTCCCTGACTCTGGTAAATCACTGGCTGCCATACCAAGGAAGATTACTCCGAGTAATAATTTTCTCCACTGTGTCAGCCCCTGTCCCTGTTCTGTCTCCGTTTCTCTCTTGTGGAGATGCCTTGTTAAAAGCGGTGATCATTCTTCAGCATTAATCTCAAGGTCTTCTAGAAGTTCAGTTTCTGAGTGGGCAGTGGGGTTGATGATCTTGTTGATGATGCCTGTGGGCTTCCCAGAGGCATGTGGTGGGCCACTGTGTGAACCAGGGTGCTGGACTAGAGAGGTCTTGGGTCTGATCCATCAGGGCTGTCCTTATGATCTTATGACCTTGGCTCCAGAGAACACACATGTGTTCATGCATGAATGCATGAACACGCATGAGCACTAAAGCACCATGCAGCACACACAGCTTCCCATTTCACACATGTCAGCTGCTGCAGTATATTTCGAAGCAAAAGAACAAATGCCATCGTGGCTTTTAAGCCCAAGCCGTCTCGCATGTGGTTTTAAACAGGAAGAATATTGTTCATTGCATGCATAAAACTGCCACAGGGCTGGATGCTGCAGGGCACAGCTCAGTAGCACCATACCCTGACAAGAAAGCTTTCTGCTCAGTGATGTAGTTGAAAATTCAGAAGCACAGGTGCTCTCCATGACAGCCCCTATGGCCATGCCCACCAACAGAAGCCAAAAAGTACTGGTGCTTTGTCTCTGCATGTCCCCCCTCCACTATACCCCTGTTTCTTCTCCTTGATGGCTCCCTAGTCTCCACGTCAGGCCTGCTCAACTTAGGCCCCCTCAGCTGTTTTTGGACTACAACTCCCATAATCCCCAGCCACAGTGGCCAATAGCCAAGGATTATGGGAGTTGTAGGCCAGCATCTGCGAGAGGGCCGTAGTGGAACAGCCCTGCTCCACGCTCACATTCCCTCCCCTTTATTGTCCCCATCCCAATATTCCAAATTCTGCCAAAAGCAGGTATCGTAGGTAGAATCCCTGCTAATGGGGCAAAGAAGCACTTTTTAACATTGTGGCTTTCTTATGTTTAGGACTGGGAGAGCAACTGTCCCTATTCAACTCAGTGTGTCTCTCCTGATGCTGTTGCTGGTGTCTCTCTCGAGTTTATGACTGTGAGCCCTTTTGGGACAGGGCACCATCTTCTCATTCCTTTGCTATGCAAATCATCATCATCATCATCATCATCATCATCATCATCATCATCATCCTAAAAAAATAATGGCTGACATGATGAGCAGCCTCCTGCCTCCATAGTGGCCCACCCTGGGGATGCTGTGGACACCAAAGGCAGCCCCAACAGTGCTTCGAAGCAAGCACTGTGGAAGCTGCATTTCCAGAGGCCCCCCCTTTTGTAGCAATGGGGGAACCTGTGGAAATGCAGCTGCTGAAATTTCTGCTTCAGAACAGCATCAGGGCTGCCTTTGAAGTCCACTCCACAGCAGCCTTGGGGTGGACCATTTACGGAGGCGGTAGGCTGCTCATCATGTCAGCCACTGATATCGGCAGGCTTTGCTGTTCATCTGGAGCATTTCCATCATTTCTGTGCAACGTGAGGGCACAATTTGAGATTCCTTGGTACAAACCTGGATTCCTCCCAAAGACACCTTGGGAGGGAGATGAAAGAATCATCTGGCACACAGAAGCCCCACCAGCCAAGATTTCTTTTGCCCCACGATTCCTTCCTTCCCCACATTCAGACCTTGTATGTTGTTGGAGCATATTTCCTTTTCAGTGACATGATGTGCCTTAAACAGGCTTTCACTGTAATAACACTCTCAGGGATGAAATCACCCAACCGCACAGGTTTCTTTCACAGCAGCCCCCCTGAGTCGACTACAAAGAGAGATTTAAATGTCACCGGGAAGGCGCTGCACGCGTCCATCAGAAGATAAGCTTTCCCTTTGTCAGGGATGGAGCAGAACAGTTACTGCAGCTGTCGCGGCTTTGGAGAATAATGGTTCCGAATCGCTGTGCTGGAGGGGAACGAGAAGCCTTGTTTGGGAGGGGATATTCCAACTAATCATTTCCAGAGCACCTCACAGGCCCTTCCTCTGTGAGGTTCTCTTGCATAGTGAAAGGCACGGGAAAAGCGTAAGCCGCACAGTCCTCTTCTGTGGCTCCCACTCATTTCAGTGGGGCACACCGGTAGGAGAACATTCCCTTGGGTGGTGCCGGCTGTCCCATAACAGCACAAGCTGAGGGAAGGAGACTCAGCAGCAACCTGGCAGGACTTGCGCGATGCTACTGTGCCTCTTGCTTCTTTTGCCATTTGAAAAATGGGTCATCATGGGAACTCCTGCAGGAGAATTGTGCAAATCTCCATAAAGCTTCCTGTTTGGGCAGAGTCCATAAGACTATGGTCTTTACTTGAATCCAAGACTAGGGATGTGCACGGAACCGGCAGGGACCGGTTCAACAGCGGAGGGGGGTGGCTTTAAGGGCGGGGGTGGGTGCACTTATTCCCCTGCTGAGTTTTCCCCACCAGCGCATGAATCCCTAAAAACCCATTGGGGCAGCAGCGTACCTTCCTGCTGCCCCGTGCCAACATTTACCGGATGTACCCGGAAGTAGGAGCTGCAACTGCATGCATGCGCATGATGTGTGCGACATGTGTGCACACAACATCCGGTAAATGTTGGTACAGCTGCCCTAATGGTCTTTTAGGGATTTGCTCGCCGGTGGGGGAAACAAAGCGGTGGGGGGAGTGCACCCACCTCTGCCCTTAAAGCCATACTCCCCCAGCCATTGAAGCTTCGAGCTGGCCAGGGTTCGTGCACATCCCTATGCAAGACTAGGACTCCCCCCCCCCCAAGTTCTTTGTCTTTAGAAACCAAGGGGTTGTCTTAATTGCAGAGGCCTCTTCCTTTAGGGCAAATGCAGGTTTAACCTCTATTTAACCTCTTTTTTTAAAAAGGAGGGGGTCATATTAAATCCAGAGTCATCTTCTATTCAGGTAAATATGGTAATTCAGATCCTCTCCAGAGGTCCTTCTCTGTGTGCCCAGCCTAGCCGTTGTGACAGGGGTCAGCCAAGTCTTCAGGTGGGAGGAGAAGGCAGTGTTGCCACAAATCTCTTCTCCCACCCATCTCCATTCCAACAGTGGGCAGATTCCCAGTTGTTGATTGGCAGGTGACTGGGAGAAAGCTGAGGGAAGCAAGAGGCTTCGGTGCCATGGCCTTCTTCTTCTGCTCACTCACAAATCCACAAATAAGCTTCCTTCTGGAGAACCTTGTGATGATGCAGGGGCCTCTGAACGGAAGGTGCATTGGAGGGGAGGGAAAGGGAGGGAAGGGAAGGGGAGGGCTGCTGCTGAGGGATTCATTCTTGTCATCAGTTTGTCCTCCCACTTTTCCCATTGGTGTAGCAGCAGCTCCTCCTTCTCTCACCCTCCAAGGCGGGGTAGGTGGGAGGAGAAAGAGCTCCTGCTATGTGGATGGGCAATACTGAGCTACATGGACCAATGGTCTGACTTGGTATAAGGCAGCTTCTTATGTTCCTTCCTATGTGCCTATGTAAACCAGAACTTTAAGTTGGTGCATAACATTAAACATGTTGTCATGGTGTGCAACTCTAAGTCATAGAGGACATGGCATGTATGTCCACGGTTCATTGTGCTGCATGTGGGCCTGTTATTTTCAATGGCAATCCTTTCCCCTTTTGTTTCATTTGCAGGTGCTGTTCTTACTGTTTTGCCATCAAGACCCCCACTGAACCCAACTCTGGCCCCTCACACCAGGCCTGAGCCTGAGAGAGCTCCAGATCTGGAGCTCCCTGAAACAGTACCTCCACAGCCTGAGCCCCCGAAAGAGCCTGAGTGCCCTGAGGAACCAACCCCTCCCACACCATCACATTTCCTGATAGCTGCAAATTAGTACCATCAACAGTCTAGGTAGGATCAGATTGAGAGTAGTAGTAGTAGTAGTAGTAGTAGTAGTAGTGCCAGATTCCAGGCCAGTAGACTTCCCCTTTAAGCCTTCCAGGCAGGGAGGCAGAGCCCAGGAGGAGTACTTTGAGCTCAGAGCTATTTAAGGGCACAGTCTACCTTGGAAGTCTTGTGGGGACGCAACCTGCCTAGAGAGCAGGAGGTTGTTGGTTCAAATCCCCACTGGTGTGTTTCCCAGGAGACTCCTATATTGGGTAGCAGCAATATAGGAAGGTGCTGAAAGGCATCATCTCATACTGCATGGGAGAAGGCAATGGTAAACCACTCCTGTATTCTACCAAGAAAACCACATGGCTCTGTGGTCACCAGGAGTCAATCCTGACTTGATGGCACAATCTTTCCTTTCCTTTTTTCTACTTTGGACTGCTGTTGGAGCAACTTGCTACATGGAGCTGTCCATGGTGCTACAACCCAACCTGCCCTGCCCCTTTGCAGACTTTGTGGGCTCTTGTGTATGAGGTAGGAGAGGGCATTTGCAGCCACTTGCAGCCACAACGTAGCAAAGAGGGCTTCCTTTAAAAGTGGTGATTCTCTTTATTGAGCAGGGGGAGAGCAACTGGCCCTATCCAGCCCCAGCACAGCGTCTCTCCAGTTGCTGTTGCTGGTGTCTGTCTTATATTTCTTTTTAGATTGTGACCCCTTTGGGGAGAGGGATCAATCTTTATTTATTTTTATTTCTCTATGTAAACCACTTTGGGAATTTTTGTTGAGAAGTGGTATATAAATATCTGTCATTGTATCGTTCTATCGTTCCTAATGCTTTTATTGCTTTAAACGCTGCCTTAAGGGGTTTCAAAGTCAGAACGCAGGGCACACAAATAACTAACTCAGTTTTCTAACCTGGACTTTGGGTTCATTCACTGGACCTCCAATCAAACTATTTTGCCATGAGGATAAATGGGAAGATGGAAATCATAGCAGTTCATTTCTGGAGAGGTGATTGTCCCAGTTGGGCAATTCTTACCAGATATTAAAAAGAAAGCAAGAAAGCAATCAAGCAACATCAAGTATTTCAAGAAAATAGAAGTATGTATTTGTATGTGTGTCTCTGTGTGTATATCTATCTGTCTATCACCCAAGCGCAGCACCAGTGGTTTTCCCCCCACCCCATCATACCTATTTCTGTTTCAGAAATCTAATATGTGGGACACAGCTTGCCCACCCATAAATGCACTTTGCTCCTTCTGTGCTTCCCCCCAATTCTTTTCTAGTGCTGCCACTGCTGTCACCTTCTTCAGATGTTTAAAAAAAAAGGGGGGTGGGTGGGAGGGTTGACTTTGCACCTGCATAGTAAAGTAAAGCGTGCCGTCAAGTCGGTGTCAATTCCTGGCAACCATGGAGTCCTGTAGTTGTCTTTGGTAGAATACAGGAGGGGTTTACCATTGCCATCTCTCGCACAGTATGAGATGATGCCTTTCAGCATCTTCCTACATCGCTGCTGCCTGATATAGGTGGGCAATCTGGGAAACATACCAGTGGGGATTCGAACTGGCAACCTCTGGCTTGCTAGTCAAATCATTTCGCCACTGTACCATTCGTAAAAGCTCCCCCACAAGGCCCACTTTGGAGCTGACACTCTCAGAAGCCTTGCTCTCTGCTGTCCATGGTCTGCACACAAAGTAAACATGAAGAGATTCTTGCTGTGCTCAGAAGGCTGGGGCAAAACATGGAAAGAATCTGTCCACGGTTACAGTATTGGTCTCTGCCGACAAACACTGTAAGCGTAGACAGTGCGGAGGTGAGGCATTTGAGAGCAGGGCTGGTGGGTATATTCTGAGGGCTCTGTACATGGGTACAGCATCCTCCCCCCCGGTTGACATTTGAAGAGAGCTCTATATCTGTATCTATATTGATATATATAGAGAGAGACAAATTGGAGCTGATAATTGAGTCTGAGAAAGGGCAGAGTCTGCTAGTAGATGTCACACAATCTGCCTCTAAGAGCCATAACCTTTCAACAGAGGAAACACAGTCCAGGTAAGAGCAAACATCCCTTTTTCTTCCATCAATGGCTTTTGTGAAAAGGTGACTTTTAGTTAAGAGCAGAAAAGGTCATGGAGGACAAAGTGCTGTACATGTAACTATGTGTATCTAGAGGGATGGAAGAAGCAGAACATCAGGACTGCTGTGCAGGGCTCATTTTTTCCCATCAGGTCTTAATGTGAGTCAAGTGCCATACGGTTTGCCATCCCCCCCCCATAAAGACCTGTCAGTGGGTTGGAGAGGGCCACATGTTTCTTTCTTTCTTTCAATTACTTATAAAGGATAAGTAATTTCTCTGCAATGAATCGGCACCATTGCTGGAAAGCTGTGCAACATGTTGGCCATTGTTTATGTTATGCCTTTAACTGAAAGGGAAAAAAGATACCGCTGGGAACAATGCATGTGAATCAAGCTGTTGGGTATGTATTTGTATACATTTGCATGGTTAGGTTCTGGGGATCAAAGGGAGAGGCTATGCAAACCCCTGAAACTCCACCCTTAACCAATGAAAACCCTTTACCACCCTTACATAAGAACATAAGAACAACCCTGCTGGATCAGGCCCAAGGCCCGTCTAGTCCAGCATCCTGTTTCAATCTGGCCCACCAGATGCCACTTGGTTCCTACAGGCAGGAGTTGAGGGCATGCCCCTCTCCTGCTGTTACTCCCCTGCAACCCTTCTAGGAGGATTCAGGCATCTAAGAAGGGAACAGGCCAAAGGGATGGGGGTGGGTGGTGGTCTTTGGAATAAATGTGAGTTGGAAGAGGGGATAGGACATAAGAACATAGGAAGCTGCCTTCTACTGAGTCAGACCATTGGCCCATCTAGCTCAGTATTGTCAGCACAGACTGGCAGCAGCTTTTCCAAGGTTGCAGGCAGGAATCTCTCTCAGCCCTATCTTGGAGATGCTTCCAGGGAGGGAACCTGGTCACAGGAATGAGGAGGTTTTTGTTGGGAAGGAAAATAATAGA
Organism: Hemicordylus capensis; assembly: GCF_027244095.1. NCBI lineage: Eukaryota > Metazoa > Chordata > Lepidosauria > Squamata > Cordylidae > Hemicordylus > Hemicordylus capensis. The sequence continues at coordinate 16,994,559 of NC_069664.1, read as the reverse complement.
ATCTTAGAGTTGGAGAAGCCTTACAGGCATCTAGTTCCACCCACTGCTCAATGCAGGAAATCAGAACTAGAGCACCCATAACAGATAGCTCTCCAACAATTGCTTCAAGGCCTCCAGTCAGGTAGAGCACATCATCTCCCTGGGTGATTGGTTCAGTGCCATAGTTGCAAATTCAGAAGCGCAGGTGCTCTCCATGACACCCCTCAAAGCTGCCCCTTCTGAAAGCCACCCCTCCTAGCCATGCCCACCCACACTTGGATCGATGCTATACTTGGGGGGCTTCTGTTACAAGAAGTCAAGGATGGTTTCCTAATCCGCCTTGGGATTGTTTTAATGAAAGGCGGTATATAAATTTAACAATAGATAAATAAATAATTAATCTCATAGAGCTTGAACCTCATGTGGTTCTTCACCCAGAAGACCGGTCCGGATTGTCTACCTGAAGGGGTGGAGGAGACTCCTTGTACCAGGAGACAAGAAGATGGGTCATAAAGTCCACTGTAGTCTGACACTCAGTTATGTAACAAACTGTTGGAGTAGCAAAAGCAGCATATTATTTCCACTTAGAAAGCAAAGGGCTTTGTGTCCCTACTGAGACTCTGAAGGAAAGAAATTACTAGGGACTGTGTCCCTGCCAGTACCTGCAACACTACGCCACTGGGTTCAATTGCCAAGCTGTTCTGACCACTAAAACGTTTCTCCTAATGTTCAGCCAAAATCTACGCTCCTGCAATTTAAAGCCCATTAAATCTCATTCTGTCCTCTGACACAGCAGGGAATACGTCTCCCATTTCCCCCAGAAAATGCAAAGAGAAGAGAAGCAAAGAGATGCAAGAGCATTGTTAGATGCCCCAGAGGCAGGGAAGGACTTGATATACTGACCTAAGATAATCAGTCGAACCATTGACTGCAGGAATCTCAGTGAGCAGCGTCCTTGAAATTTTAAATGGGGAAGGGGAGTCTTTTCCCTTACCTGATCCTTCTCCAGCTTTTGCCATCTTTCTTCATAAGTTTCCTGGAGGTGACAAGGGCAATTTATTATGGGCACGCAAGACCTCGGGAAACTCCCGGAGACGTATCATTCCTGCGATTACCCTCGCACGAGGAGCGCTTGTTCTTGTCAAGCTCCCTTGCTTCCTCTTTTGCAAAGACGAGAATGGATAGTGGGGGGCTTTCATTAATCACTTCCCAGCTGAGCACTGAGACTCTAGCCTGCCTCCTGATCGCTTCTGATCTCTGTCACCATTTTTCACACCAGCCCTTCAAGAGGCTTGTTTTATGCAGCCAATCTCGGGTGCATTAATGACCAGATATTAAGTGCCCAGACAGAAAGCTTAAAGCCAACGTAGGCTTCAGTGGACAAAATCTCTTCTCCTAGGCCTACAGTTTTTCTTAAGGTATTTGGAGAGGAAACTGCAAAGTCTTTTTTGAGGGAACTGCTAACCAATGCAAGAGGAGTTTGACTCGCAGTTATGTCCAGGGGTGCAGCAAGGATGGAGTGGGTCCTAAGATTTGCACATGTGCATTTTCCTGGCTCAGAATGAGATATATACATACACATACACACTAAAGATGTGCACAAAATAAATTTTTCAATTTGTTTAGAAGTCAAATCAAATTCCAAAAATTCATTGCGAATTTGAATCAAATTCAAATCTGGTCCAGAAATTTGATTTGAATTCAAATCAGATTCAAATTGATTCAACCTTGTTTTGACTCATTTTTAAACCCATCAGGGGCCTGAATAGTTTTAAAATGGTGCCAAATGGCTCTTGAATTGAATTCGAATCGATTTTTCAAAAATTTGATTTGAATTCGAATTAAATTATCCATTTAAAGGGTGATTCAATCTGAATACATATAAAGTAGGTATGAGAGTAACTGGAGGTTGTAGGGAGCACACACTCCCTTCAGGCATGATGTCCACACCTGCCCTGATCTTAGTTCCTGATCCTGGTTACTCATGTCCACCTTTGATTTTACTGACTTCATGAAGCCCACTTCAAATCCTGATTTCAAGTGTGCAAAAAGTTAGCAAAACTTAAGGCAGAAGTGGGTAATTGGGATCAGAAACTGGAGTTGGGCGGGTCCAGACATCATGCCCAACAGGAGCATACACTCCACACACCATCCAGTTCCTCTTGCACTTATTTTGTACTTACAGGTGTTGTTGTTAAAGGAGTGTGTGTGTGTGTGTTTAACCCTTTCTCCCATGGTTTTTTCTCTCTGATCCAGAATTGCTCAGTTCACTCTGCTATTTGCTCTGCTGGAGAGAGAAAAAACACACGTTCAGTCTAAATTGCCCACCTCAAGTTGCTATTTGCTCTATGGGGAAAAATATCATTCCTGCATTTCCCCTTAAATAGTAGCACTTGTGGGGTCAATTTAGGAAAACAGCATGGGGGGGAAAGAATAAAGACTCCCGATTCCCCGGTCAAGTCAGCAACACCCTCTCCCCAATAGCTGTGGTTTGTAAAAACCAAAACGCGTAATCTACAGAGTCCAATTAATGTATAGAGTCATTTACTCATGGCCTTGGAAAAACCATGAGAAGAGAAGACATCCCAGAGTTTTCCTCTGTTCTGATTTCTAGAGAATAAATGGTCCTCTGTATGCTGCACTATTGAGGTCCGGCAGAGCAAAGCTGCAACTGGAATCAAGAGGTCAATGAAAGAGTTATTGAATTAGCAAGGCCAGCCTTTGAAAGGAGGGCGCCCACCCCTTTCTGGATCTCAGGTTGATCCAAGGCAAGTGCCTGGCCTCCCTCCTCCTGAGTAAGCCCATTGGGAAGAAAGCCCCAGGCAGCCAGGAGAACACCTCTGGTGCTGGAGTTCACCCCTAATTTGGTGTTATCCTCTGCTCCTGGAAGAAGAGATAGCGAGCCTTACCACGGTAAGCTTCTGGTGAACAGACAATTCAGGAGTTGCGGGGTGCGGGAGGGTTCATTAAAGAGAAAAGTATCAAAAACAAGCATGATAAAATAAAAGGTCAAGTGTGACTAGCGTATTTGCTGTTGTTTGTTTATGTATTGCATTTTTATGCCATCCTTCATCACATGACCCCAGGGAGGTGTACAGAAATTCTAAAAACACATCAAAACCATGCGACTAATAAAAGCATGGCATCAGTCAATAAAATGGTCCAGAAGCAGTTAAGCACACATACTAAGGCTGTGCAGTTCAACAGGCATGTTGGACCTGATATGCCCTTTATCAGGAGGTTATCATAGAAGTTCCACCATGACAGGAGGGAAGCCTGACAATAACACAACTCTGACTAAAATCCTCCTGCCCTGACAGGACTCTGTCGGAGTTCTGACATCCTGTTGGACCCCAGTCAAATGGCCAGTGAGTCGCCTCTCAGCTAGAAGCTGGTGCACTGGCTATTTAACTTTTCACCTCTATGCTGAGATACCTTGGGTCATTTAACTTTTGAATGGCTCACATGGTGTCTCTCAGCTGAGAGGCAGACAGGTTGTGATTGGAAAGCCCTTTTAACTTCTAAATGCCAACACACAGAGGCTGTTCTTACAACCAGCCTAAACTTGGCTAGGAAAGCCAAGCCCGGTCTTTGCTGATCGTAAGAACTGCTGGGAGCCATGCGATTCATCCCAGTGGCAAACCCCGCAAAGAGGCCACCCTCTTAAATGGGGTTAAGAGAGCCAGTGCTCTCTTAGCCCCATTTTTGGGGATCATTTGCTTGCAGCCAGGGCTGGGAGACTGTGAGGCTCCTAGCTGGTGTTGGGTGGATCCCCATAATGTACGGGGCATTATGGGAGTTCGGGGGCAGGGCAATGCCTCCTAACAATTTCTTTGTCAGGTTGTAGTGCATTGGATCAGATCTGACTTGTTGTAGGTATCACATACCCCAAAGACTGAAGGCAAAAAGGACCATCTTCATATGCTTCTGAAATGCTGGGAGAGTCAGTGTTATGGATATCTTTAGAGAGGGGATCCTTTTAGTCTAGTTCAGTTCACTTAGGCTGCAATCTTATGCACACCTACCTAAGAGTAATCCTCCTTGGACTTCTGAATGAACTCACAAGTAAGTATAACAGGCTTGCTCTGCAAAAGTGCTATAAAAATGGCTGTTTTCTCCTCTGGGGTTGCCGCAGGGGTGGCCCAAGGTAGAGCAGCGCCTGAAGTGAGATGTCAAATGCTGCCTTTTCCTACACTCCTGACTGGTGAGCAGGGAGGAAGGATGGTTGACTTGCTTCCTCTCCTCTTCTTCGCCCATTCAGACGCTTTAAAATCCCCCCACTGTACCCGTGTGCAGCAGGGTGGAGAGGGAGGAAGTCCCGCCCCTGCCGCATCAATCAGCAGAGTCCCCTGATGTTCACGCTTACAGTGGGGCTTGTCTGAACTGGAAGAAGCCCAAAGCATGATGGCAGGCACTTCCATGATTGTGATATTGGATTGATCCAGTGTCACAATCACAGAAGCACCCACCATCTGGCACCGGCATACACATGGCCTCTGCGCATGTGTGACACCCATATGCATGGTCAGCATGGTTGTGGGTTCTAGAGGAGCCATGCTGGCAGAGGCAGCTGGGAGATGCCCCACCGGCATGTGATCATAGCTGGGGGGAGCGCCGTGATAACAGAAGTGGCGGTGAGTGGAGGAGGAGCACATATGGCCCTGCTCTCCTCCATGTTAAAGGGGCTGTGGACACCTTCAGTATGCAAGGGAGTGTGCTGCAATTCGGATGCCAAATCGCATTTTGAGTACACCCCTAGCAGCAGCACTTCCAATAGCTTGCTGCCAGTTAATTCAAAGGAGCTTTGTAAAACCTGAGGTGCCTTGGCAAACCCTGTCCTTGTTCTTAATTCATTTCTGTTTAGGAGGAACTGGATGTGAGCAGGGCAAGAGAAAAGACCCGCATCCCCAAGTGGGGCGGTTTGAAGGCATCTGCTGGGTCCTAGAGGAGCCAGGCAAACCTGTTTGGCTTGCATGCTGGACACACATCAAACCTGTTATAGTCAATATGAGGGAAATTGAGCTGAGCTTTGTAGTAACCTAATGTCTGCTAGCTACGGTAAATTTATTCTTTTGATCGTCTTTCTTTTTCTCCTCATGCCTCGCTTCATGGTCTTTCTCTTTTATGTAATCCTCCTCTTCTGGCAACATCTCCTGTTGTTTGTCTCCAGTTTAAGACACAGTTTAAAAAGCTGCAGTTGATTTCAATTAAATACCCCCTTTGGGATAATTACAAAAAAAGCATCCACAGAGGCACAAAGGTTTGATAGTTTCCATGGCAAAATATTAAATGCCTAATTGGGAAGAGCTGAAAGACCTGCGGAAAGTTTGTTTGCCACTCACCTTTTTATTTTCTGAAAAATGTCTCTGTTATGGGGAAGACTGATTGGAAATGAGCATTGTCTTTTCCTCTTCTAAGTGCTGGAACTATCTAAACCTGATCTGCAGGATCACCTGTCTCCAGGGAGCAGAAACGACAACAATGCACTTTTACTTCAATCGCAGGCATCAGCAACCCTTCCATGAAGCGAGGTGAGGCAGTTGCCTCAGGCAGAAGGGGCACATGGCAGAAACATACAGCACTCTGCCTCAGGTCCACAAAGGCCTTGAGCCTCCATTTATTTATTTATTCAATGTTTAGACCGCCCTTACAAAATAGCTCGGGGCGGTTCACAAACATCAAATACCCTTTAAAACAGTTTAAGAGCACTGGAAGGCCAAGCCGAACAGGTAGGTCTTTAGGGCTCTCCTAAATTCCAATAAAGAATTCAAATTACGGATGTCTTATCACTTATCTTAATTTTTTTTTTTAAAAAATAGGGCATTTTCACATGTTACCATAAATACAATAAAAATGGGTCCCTGCATTTCCACTCTGGGTTTACTACATTTTTAATGTGAAAAGGTGCCCCTGCTAAAAGAGCAACGAGGCACCTTTCAAAAGTGGTGATGCTCTTCTGTTTGGCCCTATCCAACCCCAGCACAGCATCCTTCTCTGGCTGTTGCTGGTGCCTATCTTATATTTCTTTTTTAGATTGTGAGCCCATTGGGGGACAGAAAGCCATTTTATTTATTTCTATCTATCTATTTACATTGAAAAGTGCTATATAATTTTTTTAAAAGAAAAATTGATCGGATTGTAACTGATGTTTAAAAAAATGTTTTGTATTTTTTGTATTTTCTTTCCTCCACTTTTTGGGGTCTGCTATGATTTTATCTTAGAGAGTGCCTTCTTCTGCACACTCCCCACTGCATGTTAAGGTACATAGGAACAATAGGAACACAGGAAGCTGCCATATACTGAGTCAGGCCATTGGTCTATCTAGCTCAGTACTGTCTTCACAGACTGGCAGTGGCTTCTCCAAGGTTGCAGGCAGGAATCTCTCTAAGTCCTATCCTGGAGAAGCAAGGGAGAGAACTCAAAACCTTCTGCTCTTCCCAAAGCAGCTCCATCGCTTAAGGGGAATCTCTTTCAGTGCTCACACATCAAGTCTCCCTTTCATATGCACCCAGGGTGGACCCTGCTTAGCTAAGGGGACAAGTCATGCTTGCTACCACCAGACTAGCTCTCCTCTAAAGGTCATCTGAGGAGGTCCGTCTTCAGTTACCACCAACACATCTGGTGGCAACTCAGAGGTGGGCCTTCTCTGCAGCTGCTCCTGGGCTGTGGAATGCACTCCCGGCAGAAATCTGTAATCTGAGTTCATTATTGGCCTTCAGGAGAGCCCTTAAGACCTATCTGTTTGGCCTGGCTTTCCAAGGTTTTTATGCTGTTTTTAAACCGTAAAGGTTTGGCCTGGTTTTCCAGGGTTTTACAAACTGTTTTAATTGTTTTAATAATTGTTTTAATAACTACAGTTATATCTGGTGTATTGTGTGGCAGATGTTTGTCTGTTTGTAGTCGGAAGTCCCATAATATTTTTACATCTTCATTTTCTTTTTCAATTTTATGGTCCCACCAATTTTTGGCTACAGGTAGCTTGTATTTTTTGCAGATGTTCCAGTGTATCATCCCTGCTACCTTGTCATGCCTTTGTTTGTAGTCAGTCGGTGCAATCTTTTTACAACAGCTAATTAGGTGGTCCACTGTTTCATCTGCTTCTTTACAAAGGCGGCACTTGCTGTTTGTTGTTGATTTTTCTACTTTTGCTCTTATTGCATTTGTTCTTAGTGCCTGTTCTTGTGTAGCCAGTATTAAACCCTCTGTTTCTTTCTTCAAGTTGCCATTCTTAAGCTATTGCCAGGTCTTGGTGATGTCTGATTTTCTACTTATATTGTGCAAATATTGACCATGCAGGGGCTTATTTCTTCATTTTTCTGCTCGGTTCGTGACTTGTTTTTTCTTGTAGGCCTGCTTTGTTTCATTGGTGTTGAATAGTTTCACATTATTGACCATTTGAAGTGCATCTTCTTCACTGTCCTTGAAATATTCTTCAAGGCTTCTTTTCTCCTCCTCTACTGTTTGATGGACTTGCAGCATTCCTCTTCCACCTGAGCTGTGAGGGAGGTATAGCCTATCTACATCACTGTGGGGGTGCAGAGCATGATTGATGGTCATGATTTTCTTGGTCTTATGATCTAGCGTCTCTAGCTCTGCCTGGGTCCAGTCTATTATTCCTGCAGTGTATCTGATAACAGGTATAGCCCAGATGTTTATGGCTTATATGGTGTTCCCACCATTTAGTTTGGACTTTGTGCAATGTTATCAGCCTGGAGAATGCCCAAGTATTTGTAATGTTCTTTCTCTTCCAGGTTCTTGATCTTGCTTCCATTGGGTAGTTCTATTCCTTCTGCTTTTGTTATTTTCCCTCTGTTCATTATTAATGCAGCACACTTGTCTAGTCCAAACTCCATTGCTATATCGCTACTGAATATACGGACAGTGCTTAGCAGTGATTCAATTTCTGACTGGGACTTTCCATACAACTTCAGATCGTCCATGTACAGCAGATGGTTTATTTTACTTTTTACAGATGGTTTTATTTTACTTGATGTTTTAGATGTTTGGTATCCGAGGCCTGTTTTGTTTAGTATTTGTGAAAGTGGGGTCATGGCGATTACAAACAACAGAGGGGATAGTGAGTCCCCTTGGAAAATGCCTCTTCTAATGCTAACCTGTCCGAGTGTCTCGCCATTGATTGTTAACTGTGTACTCCACATGCTCATTGCTTTTTAAATAAATATCTGAATGTTTTTGCTGACACCAGTTGTTTCTAAACATTTTAGTATCCATGTGTGAGGCAATGAATCGAAGGCTTTCTTGTAGTCAATCCATGCAACACTTAGATTTGTTTTTCTTCTCTTGCAATTTTCTAAAATCATTTTGTCAATCAGCAGCTGGTCTTTTGTGCCTCTGGTGTTCGGGCAATTTCCTTTCTGTTCAACTGGAAGCTGTTTGTTAGTTAATAAGTGTTAATAAGTTAGTTAATAAGTGTTGCATCACTTCATCTGCTATTATTCCAGGTAATAATTTGAACATGGTTGAACATGGTTGGCAGGCAGGTTATCTGTCTATAATTGCTTGGAACTGCACCTTTTGCTGGGTCTTTCATTATGAGATGAGTTTTCCCAGTTGTTAGCCATTGTTCAATATCACCTCCTTGCAAAATGTGATTGAACTGTTTTGATAGTTGTTTATGAAGGCTTGTTAGGTGTTTAAACCAAAAGCCATGCAGTTCATCGTCGCCTGACACAGTCCAATTTTTAATTTTCATCATCATCATCATCATCATCATCTACTAATATATTATATATAATATATATAATAATATATAATATATTATAATAATATATTATTATAATAACATTATCATCATCATCATCATCATCATTATTATTTTACTACTACTACTACTACTGCAGGACTCGTACACCTTGCTTTGACATAATCGTATTCATATTCTATAACTCTGGGTATGATGATTCCTTCACCCCTTTGCATGTGCAGAGATCAAAGTGCATAAGCTATAGGCTGGTCCCAAGAGTCCCTGACAAGCTGACCCAGCTCTTGCCATGGAAGACTTATCCCATTCACTCCCACTGCTTTACCTTCATGGGTGCAATCATCTAGGAGTCTCCTGATTGATGATAATTAATGGCTCTTTCCCTACCTGCCCTCTTTCCTGCTGTATTAGGCTGTTGAAAATGTTCTCATCTCTCTTGGGAAACAGTGGGAAGAGGAGGAGGAGGAGGTGGCCATCGGAAGCAGACAATTCCAATTGTTCAGCACACCCACAGCTCGGCGGCAGCCACCCTCTTTTGCATGGAGTAATAAAATGCTGTCTGAAAAGCAGCGTGGCGTTTTAATTTTCTCATTGTCAGCGGAGGCAATCACGTAATTAACAAAGTGTTAGAGACAGTCATTAAAACAAACCGCGAGAGCTGGCACACAGGAGGCGGGGAGCAGTGTTTGGAAAAAACAGAAAGCGTTTTGTACTGTTAATGGAAATGTGCTTTGGGGTATCCGAACATCAGTACCGGTGATCACCGTGATCCAGAAGCGGCCCATCCTAACAAGCCGGGGTGGCAGCCAAGGAGGCACAGCTGCCTCTGCTTTCCAGAGCTTGGTTTGCTCCTCTCTCTCCCACCCTGAGCCATGCTTAATAAGAGCTGCAGTTAACTGAGCAGCAATACCTGAACAATGGCTATCCCGAAGGCAGCACAGTTCTCAGTAATGCTGGGGCAGAGCTGGATGGGAGAGAGAGGAGCAAACGGAGATTCAGAAAGGAGAGACAGCTGTGCCTCGTTTGGTGCCCCCCCTCTTGTTAGGACACACCCAGAGGCACTCTTACCCCTGGACCTCTGGGCCGATGTCCAGGGCCTCCACTTCCAGTGGGGGTCCCCAAATCCTCTTTAGTCTGTCCTGGGTGGTGGGGTCACCACGCGGCCGGCCCGAGCATGACTGTGACCTGCGTTGGGTGGCCGAGTGTGACCACTGCTTTAGAGACAGAGGGGGTGGGTGGGGAAAGAAATCTGTGGGATGGGAATATGTTAAGTTGCGTGCTGAAATGTTTCTGCTAGTGCATATTTGCATAAATGTAGCTGTTTTATTTCTTAAGGGCACAGTGGGGAAATGACTTGCTTAACAAGCACGAGGTTGCCGGTTCAAATCCCCGCTGGCATGATTCCCAGACTATGGGAAACACTGATATTGGGCAGCAGCAATATAGGTCGATGCTGAAAGGCATCTCTCATACTGTGCAGGAGATGGCAATGGTAAACCTCTCCTGTATTGTACCAAAGACAACCACAGAGCTCTGTGGTCACCAGGAGTCGACACCGTCTTGACACCATACTTTCCCTTTCTATCCTTACATTCTTACATATCTTTCTTTCTTTCTTTCTTTCTTTCTTTCTTTCTTTCTTTCTTTCTTTCTTTCTTTCTTTCTTTCTTTACATTCGAGTTCAGTTGCTGTTTGTGCTCTCAAGAACCCACATGGTAAAGATACTGCGTGTGTCACGGTATGTGTGTTTATGTAGGGGGATGATGCTTCAATTGCAGTGGGGTGTGGTGTGGTGGGGCTCTAAAGACCTTTAGGTCCAAGCTCCAAAATTACCTAGGTGTATCTCTGGATGTAATGCATCGCTCCTGCTATGATGATACCCTGGAAATAGAATTATGCACATTCTATCCTGTCCAATGTCTTTCTTATTTACCCAAATTGAAGATGACTCTCAATTTAAGACGATGCCTTAAAAGATAGAGGTTAAATACAAGTTATACTTGTACTTACCCAAAAGAAAGAGGATTTCCAATCTAAGAAGACCCCCCCCCATGTTTAACAGGAGATAAATGCGGGGAAAAACCTCATCTTAGATTTGGGTAAATATGGTATAAGCAGGAAATCAAAATCCTGCAATCCAAACCAAGCAAGCAAATTAAGCTTATTTTCACAACCTCCCCTACTAACTGGGTAAAGAGGCACCTTTTTAACATGGTGATTCTCTTTATTTAGCAGGGGGAGAGTAAATGGCCCTATCCACCCCCAGCACAGCATCCCTCCAGTGACTGTTGCTGGTATCTATCTTATGTTTCTTTCTAGATTGTGAGCCCTTTGGGGACAGGGAGCCATCTTATTCATTTTTTATTTCTCTGTGTAAACCGCTTTGGAGTGGTATATAAATATTTCCTATTATTTGTATCATTGATTCTGCTTCTATGATCAACATAAGAAGTAGAGGAGCTGACCTTTGGACAGTGATTTGGAGCAGGGCAGCCTAGTGGCACCTGAGGTGAGAAGCCAAATTCTGCCAAGCCCCATGTTTCTGGTGGGGGCCAGCCCCCTTTCAGAATGGACCCTGGCAAGCTTTGAAAGTGGCATATGGGCAGGCAGGCAGGCAGGAAGGAGGGAAGGCGGCCAGCAGCCTCCTCTTCTCTCTTGGTACTTCTTGCAAGCTTTGCATGGAGTATGAGGAGAGGTGGTCCCTGCAAGGTCAGATCAGTCCCGAAGAGCTACTCTGATGGCAGTGGTGAAGGGATTTTGCCGCCCTGCTGGCTTCTCAATGATCTGCTTCTGGAGGTGGCTGTGCCTCATCAAAGGGCTGCCCCTGATTTAGAGAATGGACTCACAGCTGAAAATCCCTGGTTCAAATCGCAGTTCAGCCTCAGGGGAGCACATCTCCCATAGCCTCAACATTAGCACTCATAATATGGCGCTTAAGAATACTGGCCTACCTTATAGTAAAGTAAAGTGTGCCGTCAAGTCGGTTTCGACTCCTGGCGCCCACAGAGCCCTCTGGTTGTCTTGGTAGAATACAGGAGGGGTTTACCATTGCCTCCTCCTAGTATGAGATGATGCCTTTCAGCACCTTCCTATATCGCTGCTGCCTGATATAGGTGTTTCCCATAGTCTGGGAAACATACCAGCAGAGATTTGAACTGGCAACCTCTGGCTTGATAATCAGGTAATTTCCCCGCTGTGTCATTAGGTGGCTTCTGGCTTACCTCATAGGATGTTTTTATTTTAAACCATTTCTCTCCCACCTTTCTGCTTTGCAAAAGAATTGGAAGATGCTAGCAGAAAAGGGGTACTGAAACAATTAAAACGGCCAATTAATGTCATGTCACAGTGTAAACCACTCTAAGAATTTTTTTTGCTGAAAATTGGTATATAAATATTCTAAATAACAACAACAACAACAACAACAAAGACCCCTACGGCATAAAATACTATAAATCAGCAGCTAACAACAGTTGAATGCCCCGGTGAATACAAAATTGGGGCTTGCTTCCTCAAACTTAGCGGACATGACAATTGAGGGATTACCACTGAATAGAACCTGACCTAGTTTGTCATCCTCTGGGGCAAAACACACATATAGGTATCACAGGTATCAGACGGGTACCTATAAGGTTTCCATAACAGGGCAAATAGCAGCTTAGATGGGGCCAATTTCTATCTGGAAAATAGTGCAGGGGAATGCTTTTTACTAAAACTTGAAGAGACAGGAGATTCAGGCAGCATTCACACATAATGCAGAACTGCAGGTCCAACTGAACCATGGTTCTGCTCCTCACCCCTCTGCTCTCTTGTCCAAATTTGGACGTTACGGTGAGCACTCTCTCAGCAGTCAGTAAGACTGTAGAAAGGAGAGGTAATTGGCTGTGTAGGCTTCTTTCTGGCTTGAAGGACAGCCTGCTCAGCCAATCACAGATGGAGGGAGAGAGGCTCTTCCTCCCTCAACTTCAATCCCAGGGAATGCAGCCTGCGGTTCTGAATTCGGATGACACGCAGGCTGCATGGAACCTTGGGCTGGGCTGATGAAACTCACTACAATCCCAGGATTCAGATTGCAGTTTCAAGAGCCAAACCTTGGGTGGGTTGCCTCGCAGGATCAGAGTTGTACACATTCGGATGTCATGGTGAGGCAACCTCTGTCCCCTTAGGAAGCATAGGAACATAGGAAGCTGCCAGATACCGAGTCCAGACCCTTGGTCTATCTAGCTCAGTATTGTCTTCACAGACTGGCAGTGGCTTCTCCAAGGTTGCAGGCAGGAGTCTTTCTCAGTCCTATCTTGGAGATGCTGTCAGAGAGGGAACTTGGAACCTAGATGTTCTTCCCAGAGCGGCTCCATCCCCTGAGGAGAATATCTTCCAGTGCTCACACATCAAGTCTCCCATTCATATGCAACCAGGGTGGACCCTGCTTAGCTAAGGGGACAAGTCATGCTTGCTACTACAAGGCCAACTCTCCTCTCACAAGGAGGACCCCAACTCTGAGCACCCTTCAACTCTGGTTCTGCATTACGTGCAAATGCAGCTACTGTCACAGATCTGCTTCATCTTCTCTACTTCTGCCCTGAGAAAAGCTAAAAAATACACAATCAGTGGTAGGGAAGTGCATGGAACTGGCGATGGCCAGTTCGACAGCAGGGTACGGTTTACCTTTAAGGAGCAGGGAGAGTGCTCTTCCCCCCCCCCCACCATGGTGTTTCCCCCACCGGCACTGTGTTTAAAAATGGACCCGCAGGGCAGCAGTGTACCTCCTTGCTGCACATTGGACCAGAAGTGCCCATTAGCACCCGTGACCAAACCGGTCCATGCACGTCCCTAATCAGTGGCCTGTGAAGGCTCAGAAACTAAAGTGGGACTTGTCAGAGAATGATGCTTCAGTGTCCTACATAACTCTTCTTTGGAACACCCTCCCCCCACAATTCGTTCAGCTCCCTCCTTAGTGGGGGCCTTCTCAAGACCTACCTTTTCGCTAGGCTTTTGCCCTTTAATTTTTCTTTAATTATTGCTATTGTTGCTGTTATTGTTCACTGCCTAGAGTCTTTGGAGGAGGCAGTATACAAGAAATTCTCAACAAACCAACGAACTAGCCAACCAATCAACCAACAAACTGCTTATTGCTTTCCAGTCTTGGCTCCTTTTCCCCCACTGTCCACCTCACGATTTTTGTGCTCTCACTATTCTCTCCTTCTGTATCGCTGTCTCCTATGTTACCACAATCCGCAAGCAAATCTTATTTGCATACCAAATACGTTATGCTGTTGCTGCAAAGGGAAACATATTTAATTTTGATTGGTAAATATGTACTTGCTTGGTGCAGAATTTGCATACTCTGGTGCAGATCCTGTCCAGCTGTTAGGGTCAAATGAGAGGTTACTTGATTTGGGTGCCTTTTTTTTTTTAAAGGGAAGGACTGATTCCAGAAATGAAGTGGGTTTGTTGCAAACTGTGAAATGGCTTCGTTCCACATTTTGTGCAGCCATGAGAGAAAGCCTCTGGGGGTCAGGCTTTCTGGGATACAGCCCGTTCGCAAGCCAGATGGGGTTTTATCAGAGCAATCAGCAATCTTCTGGCAGAAAGAGCAAACAGTGATATGAAACCAATAACTTTTCAGGTTCAGTGATCAGTTATAGAAATTGATGACTTTCTCCAAGTAGCTATAGTGCACGGAGACTAGAGGTGCTCTAACAGCAAACAGCCTTCTTGCTGCTTCACCACTCGTTGAGAAACTCCAGCTTTCTACAGAAGGCCATGAAACTAAAGTGCCACTTGGTGCCCTAGAAGAAGCCAGCCTCTGGATCAAGCCCCAGTGTCATGCAGAGACTGAACCGCTGTGAAAACTGCCTGGCACAAGGCAATCCCCCATTGAATCGTGTGCCTTCTTAATTAAGAGTCAATTTAATTGTGCCAGAGTTCCAGGCTCAACAAGAGATGCATTGACACATGCGGGGCTGGAACTGTTTTTAAAGCAGGGCTGCACGACTCCAGCTCGTCACCAGCTGTTGGACTACAAGCCCCATCATCCATTCTGATTGGCCAGTGTGGCTGGGGATGATGGGAGTTGTAGTCTCACAACAGCTGAGGGCTGAAGTGGCACAAGTCCTGGTGTAGCAATAGCAATAGCAATAGCACTTACATTTATATACTGCTCTATAGCCGGAGCTCTCTAAGCGGTTTACAATGATTTAGCATATTGCCCCCAACATTCTGGGTACTCATTTTACCGACCTTGGAAGGATGGAAGGCTGACTCAACCTTGAGCCCCTGGTCAGGATCGAACTTGAAGGCTGAGTCAACCTTGAGCCCCTGGTCAGGATCGAACTTGTAACCTTCTGGTTACAGGGCGGCAGTTTTACCACTGCGCCACCAGGGTTTGTTCTGGGCAGCAGTATCAAGGCACTGAGTGCACATGTGCATTCAGAATGGGACCCTCCTCATTCAGCCTGAGCAGGATCTAAAATTAACTGTGCGCACATTAAAAAAAAAACTTGTGTGTGAATGTACACGTCTTAGAGGGAACACTGGTTTTATCTGTTCAATATGGGGGGGGGGGCAGGTGGTTGTCTTAGATTCAGATTCCACTTTCTTTTGGGTAAATTCATGTATAACATGTATTTACCTTAACCACACGTTAAGGTCATCTGAGAAGGTCCGCCTCCAGTTACCATCAGTTCATCTGGTGGCAACTCATAGGCGGGCCTTCTCTGTAGCTGCTCCTGGGCTATGGAATGCACCAGGGGTGTGCACAAATTGAAACACCCCAATTTGTTTTGGGTCTGAATCTGAACCCCGCCAAATCACCCTGATTTGATTTGTACCAGAGAATCTACCCTCAGAACACCTCAGAAACAACAAAACCCAGTGCCCCAAGGGCTTGTGGGTTTGGGAGTGGCTGGCACCCTATGCGCACTTCACCTCCACTCCCTCTGGGCCTTTCTGGTGCCCCCCAAGTGCAGTTATGGGGCTGCTGAAATCCCCATTATTCCCTATGGGGAAAAAGCTTAAAGATGGACAAACTTCAGAAATTTTTTAAAAATCACCCCTTTGCCCAATTTCTTTGAAATCTGGGTGGTAGCTTCCAACCATTGGGTACTACCACCCAACCCACTTTGTCCACAAAATGGAGGTCTGAATCTCCAAATTTTTCAGATCCAAATTGGGAGTGATTTGTTTTGTACCCGAATCTGGGCAATTGAAGACAGGGGTGATTTGTTTTGTCTACAAATCACACAAATAGGCCAGATTAGGGTACAAATCATTTTGTACCCAAATTGTTCCACACATCCCTAGAATGCACTCCTGGCAGAAATCCGTAATTTGAGTTCAGTACTGTCTTTTAGGAGAGTCCTTAAAACCTATCTGTTTGGCCTGGCCTTCCAGGGTTTTTAAACTGTTGTAAACTGTTTTAAATTGTTTTAAATGTTTGCCCTGGTTTTCCAGGGTCTTTCACTGTTTGAATGTTTAATTGGTTTCATTCTGTTTTTATAGTTTTGATTTTAATTGTTAATGGGTTTTAATTGTTTTTATTCTGTTGTAAACCACCATGAGCTAAAGTTAGACATATAGATAGATAGATAGATAGATAGATTTTGCCTCTATCTTTTAAGGCACCACTTTACCATCAGAGTGACCATTTGTTCTGGTAAATACGGTAGTTCAGCAACATCTGGAGTACCACTAGTTGGGAACCCCTATGGATAAAAGGCTGAAATGAACTGGGCAGTGTACTATCAAAAGCAGACGCCAGAGTTTTAGAACTGAATGGTAATGATCTAAAGAATTGATATGTAAGATAGATGGGCAGTATTTTTTTGGAAGGTTTATTTTACAGATACATCCCAAGCAGCGTCGAGACGCTAGCCCAGACTGCTCTGGTTTCTCTTCATGTCCTTAACTAATTAGCCCCCCTGTGCATTGTGTTAGCCTTAATCCTCGCCCTCGGAGCAAGAAAGCTGCAATGCAACTTGTCAAGTAGATACGTGTGGAAGAGATGCTTCTGCATTAGCTACAGACGCCGGGCACACGATTGTGACACAGCTCAGTGGCTTAGGCCCAACAAACCAACATCAGGGCCATCACAGAAAAAGGGATATTATAGCAGGGATGAGATTTCCACCTCCCCCTAGTGAGAGCAACCACAATAACAAGCTTTGTGAAAGGAAAGGGGAGCCCTGTTATTTTATACACATGACTGGTAATGGGAAGGCAGACGTTACTAGCATGTAATCCGCGGTGGCTGAAGTTCCATTTGAAAGGTAACAACAGCCCGCAAAATAACGATAATAGCCTTGAAGGCATTAAATGCATGGACTGTAACTGTAACCTTGGAGAGCCGAGAGACTCACTAGGAAAAATAATGGGCTGTTTTTTTCCTGACCCATTAAACAATCCCACTCGTTTCATGTGAGATAAACTGCCGGCGACTAAAGAATCCCTCTCCTGAAGAGGAACCTGTCATCATTCAGGGAGCAAAGGCTGACAACCTACACATTCTCTTGGAAATCCAGGTTTCTAAGCTGCCAGCCGATGCATTCGCTTAGAAATCCAGAGTCAACAGAGGCAATCTGTTGCCACATGTGAAAGGGAAATGTGTTCACTCTGGGAAGAGGATGTCAAAATGGAAAGGTCCACGCCTTCTAATATTTATTTATTTATTTATTTATTTATTTATTTATTTACTAAAATAAATACTTCTCAAACAGCACATAATGGATGCAGAGTGTCAAAATGACTTCGGTATGGCATCAAACCTCACTTTCTCAGAGAGCCTAAGGTATATATCCGTGCTAACTGGGCATACCCCTGCTAACTGGGCATACCCCTGCTAACTGGGCAAAGAGGCACCTTTTACCGTGGTGATTCTCTTTATTGAGCAGGGGGAGAGTAACTGGCCCTATCCACCCCCAGCACAGTACTTCCAGTGACTGTTGCTGGTGTGTGTCTTATGTTTCTTTTTAGAATGTGAGCCCTTTGGGGACAGGGAGAGATCTTATTTGTTTTATTTCTCTTTGTAAACCGCCCTGAGCCATTTTTGGAAGGGCGGTATAGAAATCTAATTAATAATAATAATAATAATAATAATAATAATAATAATATAGTGGCACTTGCTGTATATCTAATGCCGTTGGAGCCCCCTACCCATAGAAGAGCCTTCTCCTTAGCTTGTGGCAGTGCTGTCCCTTCAGCTGTGCTAGATGAAGGAAACAACAACAACAACAACAAATATGTATATACCGCTTTTCAACAAAAATGTTCAAAGTGGTTTACATAAAGAAATAATAAATAAACAAAAGGATCCCTGTCCCCAAAGGGCTCACAATCTAAAAACAAATATAAGATAGATCAGGGATTCTCAACGATGGGTCCCCAGATGCTATTGGACTTCAACTCCCAAAATCCCCAGGCCCAGTGGCCTTTAGCTGGGAATTATGGGAGTTGAAGTCCAATAACATCTGGGGACCCAACATTGAGAATCCCTGAGATTGACACCAGCAACAGCCACTGGAGGGATGCTGTGCTGTGGATGGAAAGGGCCAGTTGCTCTCCCCCTGCTAAATAAAGAGAATCACCACTTTTAAAAGGTGCCTCCTTGCTTAGTTAGCAGGGGTTATCTGCTAACGAAGCGAAGAGAAGATCCCCTTCCTGGAATATATGTGCCCCTGCAATACTGGGTTGAACCATCGAGCATGTCCTGTTAAACCAGCCCTGCACAACGTAAGGCCCAGGGCCCAGATCTGGCCCACAGGGACATTTTTTATGGTCCAGGTAGCCAGCAACAGTGGGAGCCCCAAAATTTGGCATTTGTGTGGGGCTAGAACAATCAGGTGCCCACTGATTGAGCAAGGACAGGGCTTATTTTCTGGTTAAAATTGTGGGCCCGTGGCAGGAAGAATGGACCCACAACTAACTAGTAATTACTTTAATACTTATCTTTATAATTAATTTAACTGCAATAATCAATGCACAGAAAATTGACTTCGGCCCCCGCATACATCATCATGGCTGTTTCTGGCCCACTGGGGCATTTGAGTTGTGCACCCCTGTGTTAAACTGCCTATTTTATAGAGACATACCTAATATCCTCGTTCTCCTACTACCGACAAGGTTGCCAGGCCACACCTGCCAGTTCTACATCTCCCTACTACACTCCGACTGCAACCCTATTACGACACACAATGCTGCCAAGTTCTGCATGGCAGCATGCAAAATCACTGGGATCTGACTGCTAGCAAGCACTAATCTGGACCAACTCATCTCATACCTGCACTGCCGCCCCTGCTACCCAGTTATATATTTTCATGTAATCATATTTTAATCAATTTTTAATTCTAGTCTTAACTTTTTAATCGCTTCTCCTAGATTTTAGTTTTATGCTCATAATTTTTAAACTTCTTAGCCGCTAGGCATTTGTTTTATCATATTTTAACATTCTATAGATCTTAGTTTGAACTTTAATGTTACTATTTCCCATGGGCATAGATTGTTTTTAATGCCACTGTTATGTTTTAAATTATGCTGGTCAGAGACTGAAATAAAGATTGATTGATTGATTAATTTTTAGTTGGTTCTTATAAAGACATTGCCCTACAGTGGCTTTTGAGTGGGGTGGGTTTCTAATGGACCCACATGGATCAGGTAGCAGGTGATGGGAAATGCCTCCACTTGAGACCCTGGAGAGTCATTGCCAGTCAGAATAGACAATGAAGCAATGGTCTGATGGAACCAAATGATCACATGAAGCAATGGTCTGATGGAACCAAATGGTCATATGAAGCAATGGTCTGATGGAACCAATGGTCTGATGGAGCCAATGGGACCAATGGTCTGATGGAACCAATGGAATCAATGCCTGATGGAACCAATGGAACCAATGGTCTGATGGAACCAATGGAACCAATGTCTGATGGAACCAATGGAACCAATGGTCTGATGGAACCAGTGGAACCAATGTCTGATGGAACCAATGGAACCAATGGTCTGATGAAACCAATGGAACTAATGGTCTGATGGACTGATTGTCTGATTTAATATGAGGTAGCTTTGTATGTTCATAAATCACCAGCTGCCTTTAGCACTTAGGATATACTAAACTTCAGGGTGATCCTGCTAAATGAGTATAAAGTAAGTATTCAGAAAATGCAGGGGCAGGTTTACCCATTTGTGTAGAACACAGGCTGCCTACGCCAGATTTATTAGCTTCACTGTGTATCCTGCATGATTCAGCCACTCCAGCAATTGCAAACCCCATTAACATTTTGTACTGCAAACACTACCAGTCCAGAATGCATGCAGCTCACACAGGCATTAGCCATTTAATACAACCTTTTTGTTGGGCTAAGTGGGATGAAAACAATTTGGAAAGAAGATTGCAGGTGCGTGCGGAACATGTACACAATTTAAACTGGAAGGATTGCAAGGATGGGTATATGTACACACTGGGTACTTGCCACCATAGAGAATGTGCAAAGAGACTATATAATAGGTTTGTCAGGTTGTTAACCAGATGGGATTCCCATGTCTTAAAAACTGTTAACCAGCGTGGGAAGCCAGAATGGTGTAGCGCAGGGTTTCTTAACCATGGGCCCCCAGATGTTGTTGGACTACAACTCCCATCATCCTCAGTCACAAAGGCCATGTCTGGGGATGATGGGAGTTGAGGTCCAACAACACCTGGGGGCCCAAGGTTAAGGAACCCTGGGGTAGCAGTTAGAATGTCAGACTGGGACTTGGGAGATTCTAGTTCAAATCCCCACTTAGGCAATCACTTTCTCTCAGTCACTTAGCCTACTATACAGAGTTGTTTTGAGAATAAAATATGGGGGTGAGTGGTGGGGGGGAGGACACACACCATGCACACCACCCTAAGTTCCTTGGGAGAAGAGTGGGATAAAGTTCTAGTACACTTAATCACCTTTCTTGTTGAGGGTGTTTGACTTTCTGGAGATCAGAGGCGGAGATCAGTGTTGAGGAGATGTTGCTGGTTTCTCCCTTTCTTCTTGAAAGATTCATGCCATATTCAGACATTATGTTGTACGTTCAAGTGTTCAGATGCCTGTACACTCGTACGTGTTTTTGTGTGCACAACTGTACCTGCCACAGATGATACTTTATTACAATCTTTGACAGTACAGAAACCTGAAGGAAGGAACATAATGTCTCACCCATGCAACAATATAGTTTTGCAAATATACAGTGACATAGTTAAGTATTCCACTATTTTAGTCATTAGATGTTGTCGTATACTCATTGCTATTAAACAAAACGTAGCCAAGTTGTAAGTAACATTGGTTTGATGGTCTGACAAGAGAAATGAACAGAACAGAAAAGAACTTTATTATGGCCATAGACCACTATACAAGAAATACAAATAATGCATCATGTAAATAAAATTTAAAAAGAAGAGGAAAATATATAAACTGCTTATGAAATGCATTGCTAAAGATCAGATTGAGTTTTGCAGATTATAAAACAAAACCTGGCCACTATATTAATAATTTTTTCATCTGGGTTAAGTAATACAAACTTCAAATAAAAATCACCAGAGTGTCCTAAAAACTTAGACAATAAGGGGGAGATTGATCTCAAGCGGGCTTCCTTAAAAAAAATCACAATGTAAAATTGAATGTGTACTGGTCTCCACTTGGCCAGAACCGCAAGGGCAGAGGCGGGCAGGGAAGAGGGATGCCCTTGAACCTGCCCTCTAAAAGAGAAATGAAATATATACTTCATCTTCTCTGCCTGGTATGTCCTTAATTGGGGTAAAATTAATGACTCATGTGAGTCCCGATAAAAATGGCAATATAATGAAACATGACCCACATCCTTTATGGCCTGTGCATCACATGGGCAGTAGCGTCCAGAATAAGGAATCTTACCATATCTACCATACAGAACCTCTGAGTGCAATATATCAAAGTGGGCCAGTGCAAATACTCTATGGTACTTAGGAGCAATTAGAGCTTGACAATAATCAGAGGAGAGGAGAGCTGGTCTTGTGGTAGTAAGCATGACTTGTCCCTTAGCTAAGCAGGGCCCACCCTGGTTGCATTTGAATGGGAGACTACATGTGAGCACTGCAAGATATTCCCCTCAGGGGATGGAGCCACTCTGGGAAGAGTATCTAGGTTCCAAGTTCCCTCCCTGGCAGCGTCTGCAAGATAGGGCTGAGAGAGACTCCTGCCTGCAACCTTGGAGAAGTTGCTGCCAGTCTGTGTAGAGAATACTGAACTAGATGGGCCTATGGCCTGACTCAGTATATGGCAGCTTCCTATGTTCCCATGTTCCTACTGGGTACAGGCCCCTCAAATGCAAGGTACAGACAGGAAGTGTACTGCTGAACCTGCGTTCAACATAGTGTGTGAATACCTTTGTACAGTTCTGTATGTGTGTACACTGTACATTCATACATAATGTTCAACATAATGAGGCTATTTACACGCAAATCTGGGCTAAGGGAGTCCAGCCCGGTTTTGCACGCACGTGTGAACCACCAGGATTCGGCTGTTCCTGGTGGCTCCACAGCGGCAAACCCTTCAAAATAGCCACCTTTCAAAATGAGGTTAAAGGAGTGAGCACTCACATAACCTCATTTTTGTGCTCATGTTCCAGACTGTGGGGAGCATAGGGAGGGGAGGGGAGATTCCCATGATGCACTGTGCACTTGTGCGGTGCATCACGGTATTTCCGGGGGCTAGGATGACACATCCTGGCCCCTGACCCTCCCTGCTGCTTTGGGGCACGGGAAATGGTCTGAGCATGCAGGGAGCATACATGTGAACCACCAGGGTCACAGTGCTGTGATCATCTGTGGGGAAGGTAGGTTTCACCCACATTCCCTGCAGCCCGTTCACAAATCGGGAGAAGAGGCTCAGCATCTGAACAGGACTGTGGTATCTGGGACAATGAGAACATCGATATGATCATGATAAAATCATGATGATAATGATAAATCATATCATAATGATAAAATCGGGCAGAGAGGATAGAATGGAATAGAGGAAAGAATGTTTATACTACTCAATTGAGATTATTTTAAAATGGGCTCATTCAGCTTGAAAGGCACTGTGTTAGCACTGATCGTCCTCTTCCCCACTTCATGTTGATTGTTACAAACAAGAATATTAAAGATCACCAGCCAAGCTGTCTCCCTCGCTATAATTCCTCTTTCCCTTAAGGCAACTAACACTACCTCTGCCACTCTAAGATTTGTGAGTGGGGTGTAGTGGGTTGTTACCCTTCTGGGCCACTTAATTACATTCTAATTTCTTTAGGAATACAGCTGACATGCAATTATTTCCATGATTAACACTCTTGTTGGGCTAATTGTAATTATACCTTATAATCATAGTTATGATCATCAATTACTCATCTTGGTCTCATTTAGATGTTTTTCTTTATATGGGATGCAGGAAGTTGCCTTGAACTGATAATGCACATTTGCAGCAGGAAACTTTGCAAGCTTATTCCCTCTCCGCCTCTGTGGAGGAATTGATGGATTCAAATATAAAATAGAGCCTCTAGGTGGCACTGTAGGGAAGGCTAGTGGTTTAGAATAGTGGCTGCTGTTCTGTAATGAGGTTGAATGGCCCATCCATACCACACAGTTCCTTATGTTCATTGTATGCAAGTAATTTATAATTTGTAACTTCCCATCTCAATAGAATTGAATCAATAGGTGTAATACCAGAGGAGAGCTGGTCTTGTGGTAGCAAGCATGACTTGTCCTCTTAGCTAAGCAGGGTCTGCCCTGGTTGCATTTGAATGGGAGACTAGAAGTGTGAGCACTGTAAGATATTCCCCTTAGGGGATGGGGCCGCTCTGGGGAGAGCAGAAGTTCCCAAGTTCCCTCCCTGGCAGCATCTGAGAGAGATTTCTGCAACCTTGGAGAAGCCATTGCCAGTCTGTTTAGACAATACCGAGCTAGATAGACCTATGGTCTGACTCGGTAGAAGGCAGCTGCCTATTTTCCTTTGTAAGCATCCAATCAAGTCTGACTGAGTATATGGCAGCTTCCTATGTTCCTATGTTCCTATTCAAAATCTTTCATTTTGAAATCTGAAATCCAAAGTCTCTTGGTGTCAGAACCCACCCTGAGACAGCCTCCAAGCCCAATGTCTCCCAAGCAGGGAAGGCTGATTGGAAGATATAGCCCCACTGAGGAATCCCCAAGAATTACCCCAAGTGTCCCAAAGCTGGGAAACCCTGCTGAAGCTCCCCTTCCTCAGCCTTTGAGGGCATAAACCAAAAAACCATTCACAATCCAATCTATAATGGGAATAACACACACACACATCCCAAATAGTGATTAATGATCACTCTGCAGTTGGGTTTTGATATACAGCCTATATAAATATCTCTGTGTGAGGAGAAAATGCTATGGAAATTCACTGAAGTCGGTTCTGCTCATGAAGAAAAACCTTGGTACATTTCTTTAGCAGCTGATTGGCAGTATGCCAGTTCCCCACCACTATTTATTTTCACATGAATAATTCTGAATTCCCTGGCCTTTCCGGGGCATTTGATGTCATCGATCATGGTACTCTTCTGGACCGGTAGTCCAAGATGCAGACTGGAGGCCCTGAACTCCAGTGGTTCTGCTCCTATCTGGATGATTAACAGAAGAATGGGTAAACTAACTCCACTGAAAACACTATATCTGTGGTTGTGATGTTTGATGCCTCACTCACCCATTTAAGTCACCCGCTGCAGACCCCAGGTAGTAAGAATATAAGAACAGCCCTGATGGATCAGGCCCAAGGAAGCCCATCTAGTCCAGCATCCTGTTTCACACAGTGGCCCACCAGATGCCTCTGAGAAGCCCACAGGCAAGAGCTGAGGGCATGCCCTCTCTCCTGCTGTTGCTTGGTAAACAAGCAGTTCACCCAATCACAGAAGTGGCCGCCATTACAGATGTGAGGTTCTCCTCTTCAGATGAACACTGATCTAACTGTGGCGGGGCTCTGGCAGGGATGATTGACATGGTTGTGGTGAGACTTCCAGCCCCATTTTAGATGCTTGACTCATGTAGAGCACCTTTGGTATAATGTCTGATTAGGGCAAAAGTTCCACCTTCTTCTGGTCCCTGTCCTCTACCCAAACATCCAAAACATGCATCATTTTAAACAATGAGCCATGTTTATCTCTTATTTATTTTGCCCTCTGATCAAACTGTTTTATTCTAGTGTGTTTGGACCCTGTGGTGTCACCAAATAAAAATATTTTATTAGAATCATCGCTTGATATATTTCCTTTCAGCACGCTGGGAGGCACATAATTTTTTCCTCTTATATCTCTTTATGTTTACGAGCTATTTTGGGCTAGTTGTTTTTTTTTTAGAAATATACACCTGCTTGATCATACATTATACAGCATTCTCAATGTGCCTTGTTTGTGCACCTGAAAATATGGGGGAAGTTGAATACACATGGGTGGAATTTTGTCAGATGAAATTATTGTCAGGTTCAGCTTCGATTCAGTGGACCACAGGTGCTGGACCAAGTTGGTGGCTTACATACTGTGCAGTATTCTGTGGGCATTTTGTGCACCACAGGTGCTGCTGTGTTTTTCAAATGCAAGTTGCCCTATTTGAGTGATTGCATGGCCTTTGGAAATAGGAGATATTATATGTCTTGCTGTGTTGGAAATTGTTGGAACATCTGGCACTGCTTCTGCCTGAGTTCTTTGCTGGGCATCCAGCCATCCTAACCAGTCTTCAGGAGGTCCCACCCTGGGGGTACCTGCATTCTTCACGCTAAGGTCCTTAGGCTCTCATGAGCGAAACTCTATATCATACCAGCTTATATCCAGCACACAGGCACATGTTAAACCCTAAAGTGTATTCAGTTGCAGCTTACAGTTACAATCATGTTTGGCCCACAGGGAGAGAAATCTGTTCCTCATTCCTCCTCTGCTCCTGCAGCTCTCTTCTTGTGTAGTTTGGTGTTAGGACATCTCTCCTAGAAATGCCTGCCAAGTCCTCTGCCAATAGCACCTGAGCAGCTAAGACATTGAGGCCATTCACACAACCAAAACCTGGTAGGAAAAATGCTTTGGGGGCTGTGTGTGCAAGTGGTTTGGGACCCTGGTTTGGTTGCTGTGTGTGCTCCCAGCTTTTGGTTATGTGGGAGCAAATAAGTAGGAGGAGGCAGAAGTGATTGGGTAAGACAGCTTTTCCCCCTAACTTGGTCAAATGCTGGGTATGAAAGCTGAGTTGGACAGTGCTATCCTACCCAGCTTTTCCTCCTACCTTGATTCCACACAGCCACTTGTCCCTCCTCCTACCTAGTTGTTTGCTCTCACACAACCAAAAATTGGGAGCACATGGGTGGACACTTGTCTTATCCAGTTTTTGGTTGTATGAATGACTTCTTTATTTCAGACTCTGTTCATCTAACTCCAGTCCTCCCTCTTCCATGTCTAAATTCCCCTAGATCCACCTTCAGCCAGGTACAACCTCTCTTCCACTGTGTTTAGTCCATCACCATTAGCTGGAACCTAGCCTTGAAGAAACCCCACTATGGCTGGGTTATTCTATCCCACCCTGGTTGTCTGGCAGACCTGACCCCACTACAGCTTCCGCTCCATAATCCAATTTTGGCTGAAACTTTGATTTTGGCCGGAGGCTGCTCAGACCCAATAGCGACCGACCAACCAACCAACCAACCAACCTTTATTACAGTCATAGACCAGCATAACCCAATAATGACAAAAATACAGGTATCCAACACAAGGAGTATATGAGTTAAAATGTGATAGTGGGGAGGCTACTGAAAGAGGGGAAGACAATGAAGGATTCATAAGGTAGGGTTGCCAAACCTCCAGAATTGGCACAGAATCTCCAGGAATTTGCACCAATATCCAGGAGACTATTGAATGCAATCCTGAAGATGTTAATGGCTTGATATCATAAAAAAAATGGAGGAAAAGTATGTCTGCAGGAATTGCTTCAAGTTGGATGTGGCAAATGTAATACTTAGACTTAGGGTGGGCTCAGATGACACATTAATTGTCAGTTCTATTGCCGAAGCTGGAGCTATAGAAACATATGCAAGCCTGACTGCCAGTCATGTGAGCGTGAAGCCAGCATTAGTTGTGCACCTGCCAATGTTGGCTTCTTCCATCCAACCTACAGTCCAGAAGTCGACATCTGTAACCAAGGGTTGAGGTCAGATACACAAGTTGGCTCCAGAATCACAAGTAGGGTGGAAGAAGCTGACATAGGCGGATTCACACAATGCAACCAATGTTGGCCTACTGCATCCTTCATGAAAATCAGGCTCACCATAGAACTCATGTTCAGCTTTTTAAGTGTCATTTGAGCCCATCCTTAGTTTCTGTGACTAAGAGATTGTGCCAAAGGCCTCAGGGGGAAAGTGGTTTTTGAGAAGGGATTTGAAAGGAGAGAAGGTGGCTTCATGTAGCTGTTCTGAGAAGGAGCTCCAGGCATAAGAGACAAGAAGCAATAAAGGAAGTTGTTGGGATGGTTGGAGTCAGCATAGCTGAGAAAGACAGGAAAGACGTTCCACAACAGAAAAGAGAGGCAGATAGCATGATGATGGGAATCATCATTGATTGACTCCCATAAAGGGTGCAGGTCTTGGCTTTGCACTGCAGATGAAGATGGACAGAGCCTGCCTGTGGCAAGGTAGCCCCGTCCCAGAGAGCATTGCAGAAAGCTGATGTGCTCCAAAGAGCTCTGGGCTTGTTGCTTGGCACTCTGTTGTCTTAGCAGGTCATTTTGATAGAGTGCCCAGCTGGAGGAATGTGCTTGAGTTGATGGGCTATTAGAGCTGCCGCTTTTCATTTATTAGCATGACAGGCGATTCATATTAATAATGCAAGACTTCATGGCTGTGCAGAGGAGAGGACAGGATACAAAGTAGGTGGGGATGCAGAGAAAAGGAGCAGTGCGTTAGTCGTATTATAGCTTTGACTTGGTCCTTTAGGACTTGCTTGCTCCAACATCCTAAAAATGCCCATAGTGCTCCTGGGACTTGCTTCCAAGTACAAGTGTTTTGGATCAGAGCCTGAGCAGCAGGGCCAGCCAAAGTCCCTTCCCACCCAAGGCAGCATGGCAAGGCACCTCCATCTCCACATCTACTCTTTCCACCCCACCCCTGGTGGCTCTTCACTCACTACCCCTGGTAAAATGCAGATGAGCATCTGGTCCCCTCTACTCTAGCTCTTCCCCCTTCCCTTTGTCTGGCAGTGTACCAGGCACTGCTACCACTCTTGGAATCTGAGCTAGCTAAGGGTGCAAAAGAACACTGGGAGGTAGGTCTGGACTTTACAAAAAATATGACAAATTGGACCATACGGCAACCCTACCCCTGCGCTTACTGCTGCCCAGAGAGAGAAGATTTATGGAGGTGGTTGCTCCTTCTCCTCTTGAGTGGTGGCAGGCCAAGGATCTGCAGTGGCTCCTGAGGCCTTGGCATGTGTCTGAGCATATCAGTTCCTCAGTCATGGGGTGTGGGCTCTTTGGTGTTCTTGGTTAACCCATTCCTTGATCCAGGCCAGCTTTTGAATGGGGGTTTAGTTACTTGTATTCCAGTCCTGGAGGAGAGGCAGGGCTAACAAACAGCCAGCAGCAAGAGCCCGGAAAAGCAGTCTGCACTTTCCTGGCTGTACATAAAATCTATTTCACTCAACTATTAATATTCCTGCTTCCATCCCACTGCCTTGTTCTTGCATACCACAACTCTTTCCCTTGGATTCTACAGGCTCCAGTTACATTTAAGTGAGTTATAGTGTCTCCTTTGCCTGTAGCTGAGTACAGATGTCATAGTATGGTATTCACAGACCTTTCAGAAAGCACAGTCTATCAAACAGGAAGGAGAGCCGGTCTTGTTGTAGCAAGCAGACCAAGGTCTGCCCTGGTTTTCATTTGGATGGGAGACTGCATGTGTGAGCACTGGAAGATATTCCCCTTACGGGATGGGGCAACTCTGGGAAGAGCATCTAGGTTCCAAGTTCCCTCCCTGGCATCTCCAAGATAAGGCTGAGAGAGACTCCTGACTGCAACCTTGGAGAAGCTGCTGCCATTCAGTGTAGACAATACTGAGCTATTGGACCAATGGTCTGACTTGGTAGAAGGCAGCTGCCTATTTTCCTTTGTAAGCATCCAATCAGTATTGTTGTGATTAATATAAGGCTATCAAAGCACACACTTAGTGACTTCAGCAGAGCCTTGGAATCTGACCTCTTAGAAGGTCTGAGGACAGGGAGAGGATGGGACACAGTTTCAATCCCCAGAAGCAGTCTAAAAATTCACCACCCTTGGAAAAATAAACCCTGGAACCTGTATTAGTACAGCCCAGGATGGGACACAGTTTCAATCCCCAGAAGCAGTCTAAAAATTCACCACCTTGGGAAAAATAAACCCTGGAACCTGTATTAGTACAGCCTAAGGAGGTGGCCCAGCCTGGCTCTGAGGACTCCTCATAACCTCTCGAAATACAGGAAATTCCCCAGCGTCCCTGAATCTAGTGCCTGCCATGGTCCCTTTAAGTCAGTGATCATCACTATTTTTCAAGTGGGGGCCACTCTGGCAAAGATTCGCAAGTGTGAGAGCCATTTCCCTCAAGACTAACCACAGTGAAGTGGCCTCCCAATGCAGTGCAGTGCTCTCCCAGTGTCAATGAGGAATAGAGCCCTGTCAAACCACGCAAGGGGGTGCAAGGAAGTGTAGTCCTTCCCAGTGCTTTATCCATACAGCTGTGTGGAGAAAGCCTTGTGTACTGTGCTGGGGAGTTGCACTGAGTATTCTGTTTTGAAATTAGTCAGGGAGCCACTTGAAGGGTTACAGGGCCCACCACTGGCTCCCAGAGCTTGCAATGAAGAACACTGCTTTAAGTCCTAACAGCTCCTTCAGTGGGGGCAGAGCTAGATATATTGGTCAGATGTATGAGTCCTCAGTTAGCTCTTTGGTGCAGCAGCATCCTAACTTGTTGCCCTGTATCCACCTGGCTCTTGCCCACTGAGCTGTTCATGGTCCTGGTCTTGTCTAGTGAGCTGTCTCTGGTCCTGTTTCTTTGTCTCATTCCCTGCTGGGATCCCGGCTGATGTCTCTGTCAGACTCTGGCATGGTAACCTGATGAGCCTTTAACTTCTAACAGGATAACTTATCTCTTTTCAAGGAGAGAGGTGAGCCTTAAGTTGGTGAAAAATCTGCTTTATTCTTGGAAAAAAATAAAATGACAACATGTCTCAATAGAAACTACTTCCTTAGGAGCAAGAAATAATAGTGTCCTTTTGTTGCAGAGAAAAACTTTGTCAAAATCCTCCCCCCTCCTTGGTGTGAGAGGGAGAGAAGAAATTGGGTTTCTTGCCCTTGTAACATTATAATTGCCTGATTACAATGAAATCAGAAGCCTCTTCTAAAAAATCCTGATTGCATTAAGCATTTTTATCCGTAATCCTAGAGATTTAGGTTTATTGATAAGTGAAAAGCTCATATTCCCAAGCTGACTAGGAGCCAGAGGCTAATGAGATTGTGAAACCCCTTTAATTTAACATGCACACATATTAACTGGTTATGGCTTTATCATTCTCAAACAGCAATGGCACTTAAGCCATCTGGAGGGATTACTCTGGCTATGGCAGGTGTCCCTTGAGCTTCAGCCAAAAATAATATGTTGACCTCCATGATACACTTCTCCACTTTAGTACTGTTCAGATGATATTCACCCACATGATTCTGCATTGTATGTATAATATTCCTAGAGTCAAAATATAACTGGGGTCCCTTGGTCACCACTAAATGCATTCTAGCCTTTTAATTATCCATTCTTAAGGAAACACGGAAGGGGAAGATACTCAAACATCTGTTTTCTATGGACAAGGAATGGAGGTTCAAGAGTCCACAAAAAGAGGAGAGCTGATCATGTGGTAGCAAGCATGAATTGTCCCCTTTGCTAAGAAAGATCCACCCTGGTTTGCATTTGAATGGGAGACTGTGAGCTGGGTCTCACGATCAGTGAGACCCGGTTTCTAAGGGTGAGCGGGGAGAGTGGGCTCAGCCCGCTCTCCCCGCACTTGAGCAGATAGTCTGCTCTGGGCAGCCAAACCAGCTGCCCACATGACTGCTGGATCCATAATGGCTTTGTAATGGAGCTGGTGGGTGCTGGGGGTTGTGGGGGCCAATCGGCCCCCAGAAGCTCCAGCATGCCCTGGGCAAGTGCGCAGGGCATGCTGGAGAGACCTCTGGAGCCGGGAGGCGGCTTTTCGTTTCCCCTCCGGGGTCTACTCGTGAGTAGCCATGGCGTGGAGCTGTGCCATGGCTACTCATGATAAAAAATGTTTTAGGGGAGTTTAAAGTTTATTTTAAAAAAAGTTTTAGGGGAGGTGTACTTAGGTGGGTTAACCGCTGGGAGGCAACTGGGCTCACCTGCTAGCCCGGTGGCTCCCACGATCAGCCAAAATTGGGCTAGGATCCCCTAGCCTGATTTTGGCTGATCATGGGAATAGCCTCTACATGTGAACACTGTAATATATTCCTTAGGGGATGGGGCCACTGGGAAGAACACCTCCATGCTTGCATGCAGAAGGTTCTGGGTTCCCTCACTGGCATCTCCAAGATAGGGCTGAGAGAGATTCCTGCCTGAATCCTTGGAGAAGCTGCTGCCTGTCTGTGAGGACAATACTGAGCTAGATGGACCAAGGGTCTGACTCAGTATATGGCAGCTTCCAATGTTGGCTTGATTGCAACTGGCCCTGCCCTCCTCCCAATCCCTTATGATGCAGAATAGAGAACACAGATGAGGTTGGGTTAGTTTTTCACAGCCAGTGCAAAGAACTGTCCTCCAAATACTCTACAGTTCATGCTTATTTTGTCAAAGCTTCTTGCCAGATGTTCTGTCTGCTAATCTTACTGAACTTCCATTTGGGCAAAAAATATAGCCAAAGGTAACATGTGAACCAACAATCAGCTCTGCGGAGGGGGTTTCCCCTTTGTATTCTATGATTTTCCATATTATACCATACAGATTAACCCACCCCACCAACATAATTATAATCAATCTATGAGAAGACCTCACAATCAAAACAAAAACATATGATCATGTGAGAGTCTCTAATAACCGTTTCCAGTTAAATCATAACACTTACTATAGGAACATAGGAAGCTGCCATATACTGAGTCAGACCATAGGTCCTTCTTGTTCAGTACTGTCTACATAGACAGGCAGTGGCTTCTCCAAGGGAAGAGCACACTTTCATGCAGAAGGTTCCAAGTTCCTTCCCTGGCATCTCCAGAGAGACTTCTGCCTGCAGCCTTGGAGAAGCTGATGCTAGTCTGTGTAGACAATACTGAGCTATATGAACCAACAGTCTGATGCAGTATAAAACAGCTTCCTATGTTCCTAAATATCACACCCTCTTTCCCCTTTCTCTTGTTTCCTATTACAACCATACCTCTATTTCCTTCTTTCTTTCAAATCTCCCTCTGCTCTCCTTTTCAATTAGAATTAGAAGAGGAGAAGTTGTGTGGTACCATTTTGCCACCCTTCCTTGGCTGGAAGGGAAATGCTGGCTGGACTACTGTGATGCCTACAAGAACTGCCCCCTGAAGCAGCCTGCATCACTTGATTTATGGTAGGGCCAGCCCTGAACTGCAACTGCCTCAAGCCCATCATTTATTTACTGCTGGATATTTATCTGGAATACTTGAGAGCAAATTCCTGGTCAGAGGAACTGCCAGGATTCATTCATTTAAAACATTTGTTCCCTCCCCCGCCAACTGTTGTAGCCACTCCAACTGCTTGAGGTCATTACACATAATAAAAAACAAAAACTAAATAATCCAAGAAAATCCAATGAGAAAAATGAACAAATCAAAAGCAGTAGCATGCAATTTCATTATATTAGTTAGTGAGGCTATTCGCACAACTGAGAACTGGGTAGGACAAGTGTCCTATCCAGGTTTAGGAGCTGAGCATGTTCCCAATTTTCCGTTGTGAGGGAGCAAACAACTAGGTAGGAGGAGGGAGAAATGATTGTGTGGGAGGCAGGAGCTGGAGGGAGAAGTGACTGTGTGGGAGGCAGGAGCTGGAGGGAGAAGTGATGGAAGAAGTGATTGTGTGGGAGGCAGGAGCTGGGGAGGACAGGGCCGTCCTACCAAGACCAGCATAAGATAGCATGAGGCAGTAATTATGAGGAGTATATACATTAGGATAGGACAGATTATGAAGCAATAAAACCATATTACATTAAAATTATTACATTAACATTACTATAAACTATAATGACTATAAACCGATTATTATAAAATCATTAATAATTACTAGAGGTTATAAACTATAATTACTATAAATGCTACTTTGTTGTTAGGACTGTAAAGCTACAGTTCAGCTGTAAAACACAGTAAAATGCATTAAAATAGGGAGAGAACAGAAGCAGAAGTATGAATACAAGATCACTACATTTATAGTCAAAGTTGTATGCATCTGTCTATGAGAGGATAAAACATAAAATATTTAAACTATAGGAAGGGGTGGATAAAATATGTAGGATAGGATAGCTAGCTGAGAGTGAAGCAAGCAAGTAAAATAGACAGTGGCTTGTACGTTGCCACAAATTCATGGAGGGCAGGTCTATCAATGGCTACTAGTCTGATGGCTGTTGGCCACCTCCAGCCTCAGAGACAGGATGCCTCTTAATACCAGTTGCAGGGGAGCAGGAGAGAGGGCATGCACATCCCTCTTGCCTGTGGACTCCCCAGAGGCATCTGGTGGGCCACCCTGTGAAACAGGATGCTGGACTAGATAGGCCTTGGGCCTGATCAAGCACCAGCAGTGCTGTTCTTTTGAGGTTGAGGTAGCCTCAGACTTCTCAGCTGGGGGAGCTTTAAGGCTCACAGGTAGGGCATGTTCCATTCACCAGCCCTGCCCTAGTGTTGCTACACCCAGGGCTCAGTCAGAGTTCCAGGGCTCCTTCCATGCCTAGCCCTCCTCCTGGACTGGGCCTCTCATCACTGGCCAGTCCTCCCTTATATAGTTCCCGACAGCTGGGGCAAGTCTTGTGAGATCTTGCGAGAGCTGCTTCCGATCCTGCAAAGCTTCACCTTCTGTTGATAGCTAGGCAACATCTCCCTGCTGGAGACAGCATGAACGGCTCTAGGTGGGCATATTGATGTCTACTTCTTCCCCCGCCCAATAGGGTCCTCCATGCAAGACTTGGGTGGGGTAAGCCCCAACATGAAGCTCACCACGTTTACTCAGAATCCTAGGGCTCAGCTCTCCTAAATGAAGCCTCCCTCCCTCCCTTTTTCCCTTTATAGTTTCCATACTGTACATTAAGCCACCTAATGGCACAGCGGGGAAATGACTTGCCTAGCAAGCAGAAGGTTGCCAGTTCAAATCCCCACTGGTACTATATTGGGTAGCAGTGATATAGGAAGATGCTGAAATGCATCATCTCATACTGCGCAGGAGATGGCAATGGTAAACCCCTCCTGTATTCTACCAAAGACAACCACTAGGCTCTGTGGTTGCCACGAGTCAACATCGACTCGACTGCACAACTTTACCTTTACTGTACATTATCGATTGCAAACTCCTTGGAAGCAGGAACCTGAATATGTTGGCTACGCAGCTCTGTAAGGTGTCATGAACCTTGACAGTGTGATGATAATAATACTCAAAACAAAGGCCACACTGAATATGTTAATACCCAGGCTGTGTATTAATCAAGGCTCCTGCATTTTTAAGGGGGTCGCTAACCACATTAAGTGATCTTGTTAATTCTATGTTGCATTTCCCCATCCTCTTGTTTGAACGATAAATGAAATATTAAAGAGTGTTAGGCACTGATGGCTGCACGGAAGCGGGGTTGGGCTGCTGGAGTCTGCACCTTGCTGTTAACTCTGCCCTGGAGAATGGCAAGTCATTTTGCCGTGCCTGAGTTAAATGTGATCAGAGAGGTGGAAGACACATTGGTGTTTGTTATATTACTGGTGCTCTGGCAGGTCTGAAATGACAGGTATCTCCCTGCTCCACTGTTCTGCTGGCAAGTGATGTGATAGTCGGAGATCTAGAAAGGCCTGATGGAAAAACAGTTTTGGAAGTCGTGCTGTCATTCATTACAGCACTCTGGGAGGCAATTATTGATCAGGTCTCCAGCTCTCATTTCTCCTCCTCGCCCCATCCTTGTTCCACTGGGATTCACCTGGGGCCAAATACGGAAAGCAGTGACATTTGCATGGTATTTCGCTGTGAACATGCAAGGCAGTGGCTGACATTCAGAGTAAGGATGCGCTGATGCAGTGAGAGAGCTGCCTAACAGGATTTCTCAATAAACTGCAGCAGTGCAATGGAGAAGCAGCTGTTTTTTTATGCCCTCCGCTTCCCCAGGAGGCCCTCTGTGCCCCTCAAAAGCATGTCCCTGAGAGCTGTGCAACCCTCGGGGACATATTTTTGGGTGGCACAGAGGGATGGCTTTCTGGGGAAGCTGAGGGGATCAGAAATGGTCCCTTCCCCAGTGCACTGGTGAAGGGACTTGGGAAGCCCTGCTGGCTACTCGCTTGTTGCTCTCTTGCTCTGAATGTCAGCATTTGAATGCAACTGGGAAGTGGCTAAGGATTTAATCCTGCCGATAGGTTTCTGGACAAAATACAAAGTGCTAGTTATAATGCCCTAAACGGCTTAGGCCCTGGGTATCTAAGAGAGTGTCTTCTTCGTTATGAGCCCCGCCACCCATTGAGGTCATCTGAGGAGGTCTGTCTCCAGTTACCGCCAACTCGTTTGGTGGCTACACAGAGACGGGCCTTCTCAGTCTCTGCCCTGAGATTGTGGAATGCACTCCCTGCTGAGATACGATCCTCCCCATCTCTGGCAATTAAAAAAACCACACACCTGAAAACCCATCTTTTTGCCCAAGCTTTCTTAGCTTCCTAATTTTTTTTTAGGTTTTAATCTCTGGTTTATTTTTAAATTGATAAATTGCTTTAAATTTTTTTGTATGTTTTTAACTTGTTTATGTTAACCACCCAGAGATGAAATTTTGGGGTGGTGTACAAATGTAATCAATCAATCAATCATCAAGGGTGCTTTGTATGCTGTAGGTGAGCCTGTGGCTTTCCTCTGTTTGCTCATTCCACCTCCAATGCCTCTTAGGAAATCCCAAATAATACTTCTTGCTTTACTTGGATTTCAAGCATAAATCTTTTGGCCTATAGCAGTCATCCCCTTGAACTGGGAAACAACTTTAAATCCTCATCCCATTATTTCTCACCAACAACTCCACTGAGTACCATCATAGAAATTTATGGTTGATAGTACAGGGGGAGATGGAGACTGATAGTTGGATGCATCTGCTTATGGATTGATAGCTAGTTAAGTAAAAGGAAGCAGAGAGGAGGAATAAATGGGTAGCTTTCTCAGTATAGGGAAGTAAAAAGTGAGGTTCTCCCCAAGGATCGGTACTGAGACTAATTTGTTCATAAATGATCTGGAAATCAGAGTGGACTGCTATATGGCCAGATTTGTCAATGACTCTAGATTATTCAGGATGTTGAAAACCGAAGTGAATTAATAACAATGGCTCACATTCTGGGCAGCATTAGTAGGGCATAAAAGAGCAGCGTTATCTGCAGAAATGCTGTATCAGGGCTCAGCCAGCATGTTGCCAAGAAGAGTGATTTTCTCCTCTCTCTGCTTCCTCCAAAAGTCCTTTTTTTGGTTTCAGAAATATGTCCTTGAGGATCACACAGCCCTCATGGACATATTTCAGAAACCCAAAGAGAGAAGCAAAAATCGCTTGCTTGGCAATGTGCTGGATGAGTTCTGATACAGCATTTTTGCTGACTGTCTGCTTTTTTTACACCCCACGAATGCTGTGCAGAATGTGAGCCAAAGGCTGATGATCTAGGAGCCATAATACAAAAGGAAAAAAGGAAGAAGGATAGAAGAAGAAAAGTATATTCAGGTTCCAACTCTTTCATATGGAAGAGTTGCATAAGGAAGCATTTAAGGGGGGGGAGGAGACAAATGATTGATTATCCCAGCTAAGCCAATTCAGAAACTTCCCTTTTGTTGCTTCCCCCCAGCAGCTGGTTTCCAGGAGCATGCTGCCTCTGAATCTGGAGGTTCTAGCTAACCGTCACAGCTAGCAGGGATAGACAGATGTGGATAGCCCTATCCTCCATCAATGTTGTCTGTTTCCCTTTCCAAGCTATCTGCTAGAGGTCATAGAGGCTATAAGGTCATAGGCGGTCATAGAGGCACTAAGTTCATAGAGGGTATTGGCCACCTCTGAATACCAGTTGTAGGGGAGTAACAGCAGAAGAGAGGGTATGCCCTCAACTCCTGCCTGTAGGCTTCTAGCAGCATCTGATGGGCCACTGTGTGAAACAGGATGCTGGACTAGATGGGCCTTGGGCCTGATCCAGCAGGGCTGTTCGCATGTCATCACCAGAAAAAGAAGTGAGAGAAAGTTGCTTACACAGAGCTGGCCCAACCATCTTTGGCGCTCTAGCTGAAGTATGATTTTGTTTCCACCCCCCACATTCTGTGAAAATTATATTCTGTGCTGTACAGAATATAATTTTAACTGAAGTGGGGGTGGGTGGGTGGCAACCAGTGCTGGCAGGGGCAGTGGGTGGTGGTAAGGAAGCAGATGATTACGGATTTAAAAATGTGTACGATGTCTCACCACTGCCACCTTGTTACGCCTCCCAGCTCCATGTGGTGTCCACCCCCCCATCCTCACCACCACCCATCCCAGACATCATTGGGAGCTGCAGCAGCTATTCACTGTGGGGGGGTGGAATTCACATTCACACGTGAGCACTGTAAGATATTCCCCTCAGGGGATGGAGCCGCTCTGGGAAGAGCATCTAGGTTCCAGGTTCCCTCCTTGACATCTCCGAGATAGGGCTAAGAGAGATTCCTGCCTGCAACCTTGGAGAAGTCACTGCCAGTCTGTGAAGACAATACTGAGCGAGATTGACTCAGTAGAAGGCAACTTCCTATGTTCCTATGAATGGGGGGCATTGGCCATATCTGTGCTCCCTAAGATTTGCTGCCTTGTACCTAGTGCAAGAACCAGCCCTGGGCTTACTAGATGAGGTGGTTCTCACGACCAACCAGCGGGGGTTGCAGAAGGGAAGGCAGGTTCCAACCTTATTGCTCCCACATGACACGAGGTTCCTCTGGGCTCTGCTGCTTGCGTGTCCATGTGAGCAGTGTGGTAGTGAGCTCCAGAGCTCTGATGGGAGGTGGAAACTCAACTGGGTCCTCCAGGACCCCATAATGCACTGTATGAGCAGTAGAGCGGCTGCCCTCACATTGCAGCAGCTCCACTCCGCCTGGCCCCTCTTTCCCCTTCGACTCTCTGATCAACATGGACGCCCGGAAGCAGTTTCATAAGTGGTGGCAGCGCAGACAACCGGAGGCGGTAGGAAGGGGTTTGTTCACCTCCTACCTTACTTTTAACCTGGGTAGTTGGTCTGGGATACCCAGGGACGGAGCTCTAGGTTGGAGGGTCTTCTACTGCTATCTGGTATAAGAGAACCCACATAGCCTAAACGTCTTGGGCTCTGGGAATTTAAGAGAATGGCTTCTTTGTCATGAACCCCACCACCCACTGAGATCATCAGGAGAGGTCCGTCTGCAGTTGCCACCGGCTCGTCTGGTGGATACTCAGGGACGGGCCTTCTCCGCTGCTGCCCCGAGGCTTTGGAATGCACTCCCTGTTGAAATAAGAGCCTCCCCATCTCTTACAACTTTTTAAAAGGTAGTCAAGACGCGACTGGAGCTATCTGGTAGAAGAGAACTCACGTAGCTCTGGTCATGTGTCCAGCCTTGATTTGTAGCATTATGGAGATGTAACACTTCGCCTGGGGCTGCTGTAGACAGCAGCTCTGATGCTCTTCAGAAGCAGCAGTCTCATCAGCAGTGTCACTCTAGCTTTCCCTGTTTTAACCAGCTGGGGGAACTGAGGCAGCGCTGCTGAAGCAACTGCTGTTTCTGAACAGCATCAGGGCTGCTGTATTATTCCACAGGAGCCTGAGGGTGGAGCATTATGTCTCTGTAATTCTGTGCATCATACAAGGCAATAGCAGTAGTGCCAGAGGGAATATTTGGGGAAGGGGCTAAACATCTCTTGCCTGCACTTACAACCAACCAAACTCCCCCCCCCCGCTTCCTGCTGTCTCAGTGCAAACAATCTAGAGTACATTTCACAGGGCTGTTCTTAAAAAAAAAAAGTCATTTCACAGAAGAATGTAATTTCTTTTCTGCCCAGCTATGAAATTAAAATATTCCAATTACCTCTAAGTAGTTTCCAATTTACTATGCCTCCAACGTTAAGCTGTCACTCAATTTGAATGACACTTCCAAGGCTCGGTGAGTTGTCAGGCTTTTAGCATGGTGGTGTTGTCTCGTCTGAAAGAAATATTTTCGGTTTCCTTGGAACCCCAGTAATTGGTGACAGTGGCACTTTAAATCTAATCTCTAAGTAATGGCAGGACACATGAAGCATTCAGCTTGGTGAGGTTGTGCAGGAGAAGTTCCTTCTAGATTTTCCTTTGGAATTCAAATGTGGCATATCTGCAATTTAGTTTTACTTGAGTCAGGCACTACTGCAGTCAAATTAATATCCGGATAAGGATAAAATGTTGACTAACCCATTGGGAACAAGGAACGGCTCAGTGCTGGATCTGTAGCATCTTTACTGTCTTTGTTCTGTTGATTTTTATTGTTTTTAACAGTGCTTATAGTTTTATTGTTTTAACTATTTTAGCCATTTGGGGTTCCAAGGTGAAAAGTGGGATGCCCGCCTGAAAAAATATATATGCATATGAAAATCAAACTGTCTTCCTCTTGATAACCATCTGGAAATGAAGCAGAGGCAACAAGTTATGTCTGTTTGGGGTCTGATGGATCTAACATAGGAACAACATAGGAAGCTGCCATATACTGAGTCAGACCATTGGTCTATCTAGCTCAGTATTGTCTATACAGATGGGCAGCGGCTTCTCCAAAGTTGCAGGCAGGAATCTCTCTCAGCCCTATCCTGGAGAAGCCAGGGAGGGAGCAAATTACTCACTCTCCATTTCTGGCAATTAATTTTAGAATTAATTGAATTTTAGAATTTTAAAAAATTCTCCAAGTTAAACCAGAGTTTAGGAGTAAATGCCATGCAGACAGAACCAGAGAAATGATAAAAAGAATAGATCAGGGGAAATCCTTGCATCCCAAAACATAGGATGAATGCCAGCCATGGTTTTGTCTAGCATTCAACAGAAGTGAGAAAACAGTTCTGAAACAGAAACAAACATACTTTAAAACCTCCACGTCCCATTACAATTTGAAGACCAACTTTACACCAGTTGTGAATGACCTCTTAATTATATTAGGAGTGGTGCCCCAGTTCAGAAACTTAGGGCTCACTGAGGTGTATTCTTAGTACGTGCCCCACAATCTGGAACAGCCTTTCTCTGGAAGCTATACAAAATTCATTTTTCTTTTCTTTTTTATTATGCACAATGCTAATAAGCACCTTTGGACCTCTCTTTTGCAATTTGTGGCGCATGTGAATGTCAATGAAGGAGATAATACAGAGAAGGAGTTGAATTCTAGCTAATGTGGGTTTTACATTCACATGGTAGACCAATTTCTGCCTAGATTGATTTAAATCATGTGTGAAAATGCCTTCGTTTGGAGGACTTTCCTGAGCAAGCATTGCAAGAGTTCCTTGTCTGGGCTGGCTTTTGACGTCTGAAGTTAGACAGGTATGAGGGAATTTTAATTCATTTGAGCATGCAACATTTTGAAATTCCAATGCATATTTCATCTTGGATGTATCAGGATGTTGTTTTAAATGTCCTGAAACTCTAGCAGTGATAGAAGACAGTAGCAGTACATATGCGAAAGAGTTCTGTGGTCTACCAGGACACATACAGGCATACATAAAAAACAAAGCTGTTGCGTTGTATGGACAGTATAGTGTCTGTGCACATGTTTTCGCTGTGCTGACCTGCAAATGGATGGCATACTCCCTGCAGAATGCTGGATCAGCTGCTGCTTTTTCCCTAAGGATGCTGGGTGTGGGCGGTGGGTAAGTTTGGCATTTTTCAAAATTATATCCCACTACCCTTTACTGCCTCCCAGGGGTGTAGCAAGGTTGGAGTGGGATCAGAGACAAGATTTTAAAATGGCGCCCCCCTCACTGAAGTAAAGAAATGAAGTAAATGAAGTAAATGAAATTACTCATGAAGTAAAGAAATCTTAAATGAGGCTGAATAGTGGTAACAAAAAGCATAGTGTATGTATATGTATATATGTATATAAATGTGTGTGTGTGTGTGTGTGAGCGCGCGCCACAATAGAACATCACCCTACATTATTTTTTAAAAGGTTTTGTGAATTGTGGACTATGCAAGTCATTTAATGGTACTAGAGAAAGACATGCTATTCTGGTAGCTCCAGGTCTTAACACTCACATCAATTTCGGAGGATGAATACAACTGAAGGAAGCCGGGTGGGTGCATGGCTGGGGGAGTCAGTCATGTGACTTGCCTCGGGGGGGCCAAGGCAGTGGGCCCCCAGACAACTTGTCTCCCCTTGCCCTATCATAGTTACACCCCTGCTACTTCCTCTGGAGCTAATTCTATGGACAGCTGCCTCCTCTGGAGCTAATTGTATGGACAGTTGTAGAAGCCTCATCGGCTTCTACTGAGCCCAGAGTGATCCCTCCGTAATTTGCTGTTCTGTCCCCAGTGCTCTCCTGCTCCAGTCCTGAGATCCCACTGAAGTTTCGCAGACCTTCTGCAGCTTCTTCAGTCTCCTTCCCTCTTTCTCCCTAGCTTGATGCAAACAAGCCATCAAGTTCTGTTTGGCTCCCCCTTCAGAAAGCTGCCCTGGGTGACCCCGTGGCTTGCCCATCTTGTCAGGCTGGCCCTGCCTTGGGAGGAACAACCCAGTAAGCCTCCTGTCTGGCTTGTGCCTCTTTCACTTTCCAGCTGCCCTCCAGAGGCATATCTAGGGAAAATAGCGCCTAGGGCAAGCACTGAAATTGCACCCCCTGTCCAAACATCTGACACTCATCTTTCAGATAACGTTACCATAATATCAGCTGAAAAATACAAGTCAAGCTCGTTAATCTTTTAATATCTTAAAAACTATTTAGCAGTGGACATAGCCAGGCCAAAAAATGCTGGAAAACTACAAATTTCAGTATGCTGGGGATCATGAAATACCTAAATACTATGTGGAGATGTACTTTGAAAACTAAACAGAAGAGCTTGTCTAATTCTCTACTATGCATTGTAGCATCACTATTACATAAGTTTTAAAAATAAATGGAGAATTTGACTTTCCCCAGATACTCTGAAAATAAATAAGGCCTGCAAAGATTGGTGTGGTAGCCATTTTGGAGGCTGCCATGAGTGCTCAAATGGCCTCTGTGAGGCCTGGCAAGGCCTAGGGCCTTGCAGGGACCATTTGAGCATGTGCAGAGGCCACTTAAAAAAATTTTTTTTAATGGCCATTGAAAACAAAATGGCTTCCGCGCATGCTCAAATGGCCTCTGTGAGGCCTGGCATTGCCTAGGGCCCCACAGAAGCCATTTAAGCATGCATCGTGGCCATTTTGTTTTTGGCAGCCATTTTTTAACATTTTAAAAACGGCGCCCCCTTCAAGTGGCGCCCGGGGCACGTGCCCTACCTGCCCTACCCTAGATACACCCCTGCTGCCCTATCCAACTGAGTGGG
This sequence comes from Hemicordylus capensis, assembly GCF_027244095.1. Classification (NCBI taxonomy): domain Eukaryota; kingdom Metazoa; phylum Chordata; class Lepidosauria; order Squamata; family Cordylidae; genus Hemicordylus; species Hemicordylus capensis. The sequence continues at coordinate 16,952,140 of NC_069664.1, read as the reverse complement.
GAGTGACATGAGACTGGAACTGAGAGAAAGAGGACCTAGATGTTGCTTCTGCTGCTTCTGTTAGGCAAAGCAAAGGGAAGGGGTTGGAGCAGGAATGTTGCTCAGCCTGCCCAGCTTCTTTGCTTTTAAGTTTGTTGGGGTTGCTGTTGTCACCATCACTGGCCACTCCAACCTCAACATCGAGGTTGTGGGAACTGAAGTTCCCCTCTGCCGTAGGAGAACAGTTGAGGATCTGGCACTGGGCAGAGCTTAGGAACATAGGAACATAGGAAGCTGCCTTCTACCGAGTCAGACCATCCATCCATCTAGCTCAGTATTGTCTACCCAGAGTGGCAGTGGCTTCTCCAAGGTTGCAGGCAGGAGTCTCTCCTAGCCCTATCTTGGAGATTCCAGGGAGGGAACTTGGAAACTTCTGCATGCAAACATGCAGGTGCTCTTCCACTGAGCGATGACCCCATCCCCTAAGGGGAAGATCTTCCAGTGATCACATATAGTCTCCTATTCAAACACAACCAGGTCAGACCCTGCTTAGCAAAATGCCTGCCTGCCAGCCAGATTCTGGCAGTATGGCTGGGCCTGTGTCCCTCTATTGGCAAGTGTGGTTTGCCCAACTGGCAAGCATGCGATTCTAATTGGTCTGATTTGGCAAACGTGGTTTTCAAATTGTGCCATATTGGCAAGACTCATATCTATTTCTTAATCTATGGTAAGAAAATTTCTGAGTGTGTGAAAAGTGCTTTTTCTTCAAGATACTGCAGGAATGGGGGGGACAGTGGGGGTGAGCTAATTGTCTGGGGGCACTAGTCCCTCCTTGCACCTCATCTGGTGCCACCTATGTATGGTATCTTTTGTTCTGCAACATTATCCATAGTGCTTTGATAGAGCACCTGCTTTACACATCATAGGAACACGGGGATATAGGAAAACAGGAAGCTTCCAAATACTGTCAGACCATTGGTCCATCTAGTTTAGTACTGTCTACACCAAGGATTCTCAACGTTGGGTCCCCAGATGTTTTTGGACTTCAACTCCCATAATCCCCAACCAAAGGCCAATGGGACTGGGGATTATGGGAGCTGAAGTCCAATAATATCTGGGGACCCAACAATGAGAATCCCTGGTCTACACAGTAGCTGCTCCAAGGTTGCAGGCAGGAGTCTCTCTCAGCCCTATCTTGGAGATGCCAGGGAGGAAACTTGGAACCTTCATGCAAGCAGATGCTCTTCCTAGAGTGGCCCCATCCCCTAAGGAGAATCTCTTACAGTGCTCACATGTAGTCTCCCAATCAAATGCCAATCAGGGTAGACCCCTCTTAGCAAAAGGGGCAAATCATTCTTGCCACCATAAGACCAGCTCTCCTCTCTAGACCAGCTCCCCTCTCTTTATTTCATCTAGCCAGATAATAAAATTTTCATATCAGAAAAGAATGACACTGTCCTTAATCACTGGGCACTGGGCCTGTGGAATTGCATGAGTAAGCACATTTGGTGGGCAAGAACTCTGAAGTCATGATATTAAATCTGCACATTTACAAAAATAGCATGGTTAGGCCAAACGTCGGAGGAAGTATATTTGGTGAGAACAGGGTCCAGGTTGAATCAGCAAAGGATAACAGTTCATCTATGTACCTAAACTAAATTTGCTCTCATTTCACTGAAATGTCTTGGTGCCGTTGCCATCTAGCTGCCTTGTCTTTTGGCTGCCTTACAGTCACAAATGTATTGGAACTGGAGCATCGGATTGGTTTTATTATGTACTTGAAAGAATTGTTCCTGAAAAAGAATCCCTGATTAAAGATCTGCTGCAGCTAAAAATACTTAAATCAGGGATCCTGCTGCAAAATAGCTTCAGCAAAGCATACCAGAGATGGCAGAAGTCGTTAGTGCGATGCACAAAACATCAAATGATGAAATGGCATAATTTCTCCTTCCTCTCAGAGCAGTTTTTTTCTTTTTTCTTTTTTGGCTGGGCTTGTTTATGCAGCTCCATTTAATTCCGGCTAATTGCATAAATCTTTTATTTCTCTTTGAAATGTTTCCCAGATGACACCACCCCTGCCAATTTTTTTATTCCCTTATAACACACCCTCTCATTTCAAAGAAAGAAGCATGCTGGTGGGAGACAAGAAGTAGAAAGTTGGCATTGTCGTCTTTGTGTGTCGTCTTTTGATTTGAATTTCCACCTTGAAAAGAATGATGGATTTGGAGGACAATCCATGTTGGTGGTGTGAGGGGAAAATTAATTGATGGAGAAAGGAACTTTTTGAGTGACGGAGGAACTAATGTTTCAGGCTGGGGGTAGAATCTGGGTGAAAAATGAACCTGCAAAGGGGAAAAATGTGTGAATGATTAGGAACATAGGAAGCGGCTATATACTGAGTCAGACCATAGGTCCATCTTGCTCAGTATTGTCTACCCAGACTGGCAGTGGCTTCTCCAAGGTTGCAGGCAGGAGTCTTTCTCAGTCCTATCTTGGAGATGCTGCCAGGGAGGGAACATGGAACCTAGATGCTCTTCCCAGAACGGCTCCATTATCCCCTGAGGGGAATCTCTGACAGTGCTCACACTTCTAGTCTCCCTTTCATATGCAACCAGGGTGGACCCTGCTTAGCTAAGGGGACAAGTCATGCTTGCTATCACAAGACCAGCTCTCCTCTCCAAAACATTCCACCAAAACATTTGAACATGGGCCACTGGCAATGTCCCTATGCCACTGACACATACAGATCTATCCAGCAGTGCAGGTCCTGTCTGTACCATGCATATGAGCAGCCTCACAGTCTGTAGCCAGGTTCATACAGAAACATGTTTGAGTGTGCAGATATATGAACATTTGTACAACATCATGTCTGAATAAGGCTAGGATTAGAGAAAATCCTGATTCATCCTACATTTTGGCTTCACCAGTACTACAGAATCAGTTTAGCAATGGCATCTTTGAAAATGCCTTTTATACAGCCTTCTCTGTAGCTGCCCCTGGGCTCTGGAATACATTCCCTGTTGAAATAAGAGCATCTCCTTCCCTTCTTGCTTTTAGGAAGACCCTCAAGACATTCCTGTTTTCTCAGGCTTTTAACTGAAATTTAAATTTTCATGTTTTTATTTACTGAAATTGTTTTGATCTGTTTTATGAATTTTAACTGTTTTATATCATATGTTCTAACTTTGAACACTGCCTATATATGTCTGTATCAGGTGGATTTATGATCAATAAATAAGTAAAGTAAATAATTCAATTAGTGTATGGCAAGACATGATTTCTTTCCAGCTTCCTTTTGATTCAGCAACTAGTCTGTCCCATAGACCTGTATAATGGTGACCTTCCCATTTCTTTACAGAGATGGAGGCCAATCAAAGAAGAACGACTAGACTACTTGAATCAAGCTGGATTTCCTCCACTCGGTCTAATTAGACTGAAGGCCCACACAGTTAGTGGTGAATTTGGAAAAGCATGACCCTTGCAGTTTAAACAACATTCTAGGCACCCAGCAACCTTGCTTCCTGCTGTTGGTCTGAAGCCTTCTTGTTAGCAACACTGCTCGGCTTTAATTTCTCTCTGAATAGCAAGTTTGATGTCTTTCTTCCATAGCAAGGTGTGGGGGGGAGTGCTGTTTCACAGGATGCTGCTTATATCTCCCATTTAACAAGGGTCTTGTTTGGAATTCCATGCTTTCTGCAGGTAGCATGAAGGCCTCTGGTACAGTCTCCTCTCTCTCTCTCTCTCTCTCTCTCATTTCTGTAATTTATTTTTATTTTATTTTATTTTACATTTCATGTCCCTCTCTTCCTCCAAGGAGCCCAGAGCGGTGTACTACATACTAATTTCTCCTCACAACAACCCTGTGAAGTAGGTTAGGCTGAGAGAGAAATGACTGGCCTAGAGTCACCCAGCATCATGGCTGAATGGGGATTTGAACTCGGGTCTCTCTGGTCCTAGTCCAGCACTCTAACCACTACACCACGCTGGCTAGCCTGTGTGATATAGAAATCTCCAGGCAATGTACAAGTTAAAACATAATACAAAACCAATATCAAACAGTTAAAAATTCATAAAACAGATAAAAACAGTCTCAGTTTTGTAAAGCTTTTAGAACCCCCCCCCCGTTATGCATGCAGAGTCTAAACTAAGGAAGATGGGCTACGGTGATGGCTCACTAATGCCAGGACAACATGTACATGTGACATGTTGTCAGGCTCTCAGTATAGCCATCCACCTTCTGCTGCCAAAGGAGGTTGAGGTGACCTCTGTGTTTTCACCTGGGGAAGCTCTTGAGGTTTACACGCAGGGCTTGTCCCATTCACCAGCCCTGCCCTGGTGTTGCTACCCGCAAGGCTCAGTCAGAGTCCCAGAGTGCCTTCCACACTGAGCCCTCCTCCTGGAGAGGCTCCTCCTCACTGTCCAGTTGTCCCCGATGTAGCTCCTGACAGCTGGGACAAGTCTCATGAGATCTTGCCTTGAGATCTCGTGAGAGTCACTCCTGACCCTGCAAAGCTACGCCGTCTGTTGATGGCGAGGCAACATCTCCTTGCTGGGGCTAGTGTGAATGCCTCCAGGTGGACATGTTGGTGTCTATTTCTAAACCCACCTGATAGGGTTGTCCCCACAAGACCCGGGCGGGGGAAAGCCCGACATGAAGTTCACCATATTTATCCATGGCGATCGGCTTCACCCCTGGGATTGCCTTACATATGTGTCTCCCTTGGTTACCATCTACTACTGTAAGAGTTGTGAAGCAACCCTCAGCTTTGCAAGGCATAAGCTGGTTTTCCCCCCATTGAGTTAGTGTTGCTGCTGCTGCCAAAATCTTTCATTATAATCCACAGATGATCAACAACACGCCCCCCCCAACCACCACCAAAACTCAGAAAGAAAGAAAAAACAACCACAGGATATAATTTCTTCAAGAAAGATGATTAATTCCATGCTGTATTTTCCCCTTTCTGCAATATCAGTTAATTGGCAGCATCAGCCATTTTTAAATTGCCACCGGTGGGAGCGATGGCGAAATTGCTTTTAGTTTTTAATTTAGGGGCAACACTGCAATGAGTGCATTGTACTTCATTTGTGAAAAGTTGTCTGTATCTTTTGTTGAAAGAATTTGCTTTTACTTGATTTTTAAAGTCCTGCTCTTTTGCCCTTTCGAGCTGGCTATGTTTAAAGTGATAGCGATCTGGACTGTGTCGGACACTTTTTAAATTAATTAGCTATTGACATAGTTTCCTAATAAACCTACACTCTACAGTACAGGGAGCCTGTTATGTGACTAGACATCTGAAGAAAGACAGTTGACAGTTATTAGCCAGTCTCTGTTTAATCCAAGAGGGAGTCATGTCCCCCGGGTCTGCTGGATAAAGATATCTGTATTGTGCACTTTTACTGACATACAAGAGATTATATGCTTTTCTCTTTCTCTTTCTTTTTTTATTTACAATTTTACAAACGTCTCCCCCAGTTTATATTTTCCCCTTCCTCCCCCCTGGCCTGGCCCTGAACATTCCTCCCCAAGCCAGCCTTTGTGCTCTACAGAAAGGAGAAATAGAGGGAAGGAGAAAGAAGGAGAAGGAAAGCAGAAGGAAAGGAAGGAGAGGATAGAAGGAATACATATCTTTGCAACTATGATGTGTATTCTGTGGGTAAATCAGAAGGATTCTTATTCTAAGATGAATTGATTGATTGATTGATTGATTGATTGATTAAGTGCTGAAGTTGGTGTCAATTCTTAGTGACCACATAGATAGATTCTCTCCAGGATAATCTGTATTCAACTTGGCCTTTAAGGTCTCTCAGTGGTGCATTCATTGCTGTCATAATTGAGTGCATCCACCTTGCTGCTGGTCATCCTCTTCTTCTCTTTCCTTCCACTTTTCCCCACATTATGGACTTCTCAAGGGAGCTGGGTTTTTGCATAATATGTCCGAAGTATGCTAGTTTGAGCCTGGTCATTTGTGCCTCGAGTGATAATTCTGGATTGATTTGTTGTACCCAGACCCCAGCCCAAGAAGACACAGAGACATTTTTTAATGGGAGAAACGGGCCACGCTTTATTAATATAACAACATTTGTGGCGGACTGGAAGCAAGGTGATTAATCACCAACATAAAAACAGTGCGGGCACCTAGGCGTGGGCTAGGATTCAAAACGTCCTACCCATCGCCTGCAAGGGCGACACACCCTGGCTCAGGAAAGAGGCAGGTAGCTCCCGCCCAATTCCTTCAAAGCCAACCACCCCTTTTAGAAGAGGGGATCTGGACAGCTTCAGATCTTTACCTCCCCGGACCGCACAGCCCAAAGGTAGGTGAAGTCCTGAAGCAGGTTTCTTGGCAATGTAATTCTTCCCGTGCCGCACAGGCCACAAGGAAGCAATTGACCAATCCACCTTAAAATGTCCAAGGGTGCTCACCGAAATCTAGACCTCCTTACCCACAGCCCGCACTGTTACCGCCAACGTGGCCAACCTAGAACCTAACTACCAACTGACTGCAGAACAGAGTAGGCGAAAAAACCCCCAACAACAGCCAATAAGTTGAGAGCAAAAAATTCCTACTCGGCCCATAGGCGACCAGTCACTAGACCCGCTCTGCAACAGGGAGGGAGGGAGGGGGAAACAAACAGCCGACTGAGAGGCCAGAGCGGGGAAACGCTCGGCCTCTCAGCAAGCCCCGCCCACCACGAGCCAGCCAACCAATCAGGCTTCTTCTTGGGCTCGTGAGTCCCGGGCTGGGACAAACACCCTCCCACTTGCACGAGGCAAGGCGAGGGGGATTGTACCCAGACCCCGGCCCAAGAAGACACAGAGACATTTTTTAATGGGAGAAACGGGCCACGCTTTATTAATATAACAACATTTGTGGCGGACTGGAAGCAAGGTGATTAATCACCAACATAAAAACAGTGCGGGCACCTAGGCGTGGGCTAGGATTCAAAACGTCCTACCCATCGCCTGCAAGGGCGACACACCCTGGCTCAGGAAAGAGGCAGGTAGCTCCCGCCCAATTCCTTCAAAGCCAACCACCCCTTTTAGAAGAGGGGATCTGGACAGCTTCAGATCTTTACCTCCCCGGACCGCACAGCCCAAAGGTAGGTGAAGTCCTGAAGCAGGTTTCTTGGCAATGTAATTCTTCCCGTGCCGCACAGGCCACAAGGAAGCAATTGACCAATCCACCTTAAAATGTCCAAGGGTGCTCACCGAAATCTAGACCTCCTTACCCACAGCCCGCACTGTTACCGCCACCCAGGAAGGTTAGCCCTCGCTTGACCTTCCTGCCCCACCCCCTCCAAACCTTCAGCAAGCACTTCCCGGATATTATGCAGATACAAATCACAACCTTTCTCAGACAGGTGGACCCCGTCAGGGCGGAATAACTCGGGAAAGCGAGCAGCTATATCTGGCTGCCGCACCACAGACCCCCCGGCCGCCAAAACCACTTTACCTATTGCGGCTGAAATCTTCCTGCGTGCCTTTTCCAAGCTAAGGCAAGAATGAGCACCCCGCCACACCCTGCGCTGGAGCCAATTAACCCATATTATGCGCACGCCAGGCATCCAGCTGCGCAAAATAGACAAATCCGAGGAGGCTTGCTGAAGGCTGGCGAGGCCAGGCCGCCGGCCCAAATCATTCTCCCCTAAATGAAGAACCAGGATGTCGGGAATGGGAAACCTATCTAAATGCTCCCTCAATGCTGGAAGCAACTGATTCCAGAGCATGCCCCTCATGCCCAACCAATAAACTGAAGCCTTGCTTCCTAAACCCAACTGGGATCCCCAGCGGGTGGTGCTGGCCCGCTTGAAAGCCCAGAAGACCAACGAATGGCCACACATCAGGACTCGGACCGGGACCGCCGCCCCGCCAGCACCTGCCAAAAGAAAGCAACAGGTCAGTAGAGCCCACACCTGTCCGCTGTCAGCGCACATAACGCCTGACTGCCACGGACCTCCAACGTCCAATCCTCTGAACTTCGACCTCCTGAAGCCCCATACGTGTAGCGGTGGTGGCCGCACCAATACGAAATGAATGTAGAGTAAGCCCCTGGAGCGCAACCCCCGCGGCCAACAGAGCCTTCCTCACCACCGCCAAGAATTGATACTGCGTCAGAGGAGTCTGATTGCTGTGGGTAAAAAGACATCCCCCCGAAAAGGGGCCCAGCCCAGCGTACTGCCTCAGGGCCACCACGGGGCATACATTGATATTCCCGGCCGCCGCGAGGCGAACCGTCTGGCCTCTGCCCCTCTGATCCGTCTTGGAGCGACGAAGGAGCAAACGCACCTCCCCGTCACCGAACGATAAATCAGAATATTGCAAGCAGCGGTCCCTGGGGGAAGACCCGCTGCGGGGAAGCAACTCCCCTGGACGGAAGGCCCCAAAAAAGGCAACCAACAGTGCAGCCCTAAACAGCGACACCTCCCATGGGCCAGAGCAGCACCCCACTAGGTGGCCCAGCGTTGAAGCCACCAACTCCAGAGTAAAAGGGCGTCTGGGGTCCCTAGTCCTAGGCTCCCCCCTAGCCCAACCCTCCAACATGCGCCGCACCCGCGGGTCGGAGGAGGAATCACCAACCCCACGAACCTGGGCTTCAAAAGCTAACGCGGCAAGATAGCCCCCCAAAGTGGATACCGCACACCCCGCCCTGCGGAGGAAGACCAAAAACTGCTGAAGTTGCTCTACAGGGACCGGCCACACCTCCGCCAAACCTTCAGTCTTTCGAAAAAGAGAGAAAGCCTCAAGCTTGGCTGTGTAGCTCACTCTGGTGCTAGGCGCCAGAGATGCCGCTATGGCCCGCTGTGCCTCCGCCTGCCAAGTTCCCACAGAAAAGCTGGCATGGGTTCCGGGTGAAGGGCGGCCTCGGGCGCTAACGCTCTGAACCTGTTTAACTGAAAACGAGACAAAGCGTCAGCTATGTCATTCCGGATACCCGGAACATGGCGGGACCGGAAAAGGATGTTAGCCCGCAGACACTGCAATACCAATGCCCTAACCAAAACCATGACCCTCGGGGACTGGGAAGTCTGACTATTGACAATCTGAACAACTGCCAGATTGTCACACCAAAACACAACTGAGGAGTTGGCAAACTCAGCGGACCAAATATGCACGGCCACCACAATTGGAAAGAGCTCTAGGAAAGTCAGGTCCCGGGAAACCCCCTGCCTGAACCAGTCCTCGGGCCACCTGGCGGAACACCAACGTCCCCTGAAATAAACCCCGAAACCTATTCCACCTGCAGCGTCAGAGTGGACCTGCAGGTCGGTTTCCAGAAGTCTAACATCCCGCCAGAAAGACACCCCATTAAAATCAGTGAGAAATGCTTCCCAAAGAGCCAGGTCGGCCCGGGCACCCTCCGTAATTCGTACTCTGTGATGGGGAGCCCTAACGCCCACAGTCAGGTCACATAACCGGCGCAAAAAGGCCCGGCCCGGAGCCACCACTTTGCAGGCAAAATTGAGGTGACCCAAAACAACCTGGAGATCCCTAAGGGAGACCTTACGGGCGCGACCAAGGGACCTAACCATGTCCAATAAAACCCGCAGCTTGGCCTGAGGCAGCCTGGAGTAACCGGCAACAGTGTCCAACTCAATCCCCAAAAAGGCGAGGCACGTGACCGGCCCCTCCGTCTTATCCCATGCCAAAGGGACACCTAGCCGGTCTGTTAGCTCCATGAAGGAGCGAAGTAAATGGTGGCACTCCCTCGAATTCCCCCTGCCTGTAAAAAGAAAATCATCCAAAAAATGAGCCGTGTAGGGAAGACCCGCCTGGCGCCTAACTGCCCACTCCAAAAAGGAGCTGAATGTTTCGAATGCTGCGCAGGAAATCGAGCAGCCCATAGGCAAAGCCCTATCAAAATAAAATTGGCCAGCAAATGCAAAGCCCAGCAGCTCGAAGTCATTTGGATGTACCGGCAACAGGCGAAAGGCGGATTCAATATCACACTTCGCCAAAAGGGCCCCGGGGCCCCTACCCCTGACCACTTCCACGGCCTCATCAAATGAGGTATAACGTACAGAGCATAAGCTATCAGGGATGCCATCATTTACTGAGGACCCCCTGGGATGAGAAAGGTGGTGAATCAACCTAAATTCACCAGGAACCTTTTTAGGGACCACCCCTAATGGGGAGACCCTAAGGCTGGGGAAGGGGAGACTGGCAAAAGGCCCCATCACCCTGCCCGCAGCCACCTCCTTACCAATTTTCCTAACAACGACTTCCTCCTTACCAACCACTGATCTCAGATTGCGAGAACTGCCTAATCCCCTCCGGGCCGAAGAGGGAATTCTGAAACCATCCCGGAAGCCACATAACAAATAAGAAGCTGCTGACTGGTCAGGATAGTCCAGCAACAGCTGCTCAAGCACCTTCACCGTGATAGGGCTAGGACCCTTTATTCGGAGCGGGTGGAGGAGGGCCACCCTTTTTACTGCTCCCCTGCCTATACTTAGCCCCGGAACCCCCAAACTTGGCCCTGGGGCAGGAGGAACTGGGGTGCCTCGCCCCACAGACCCCGCAGGCATGCTTAAACCGACAAGGGGAACGGGAGCACTTGCCATTGGAGTTAAACTCCCAGCAAACAAGGTGGGGTTGAACCCACTGTTGCCCAGGACTCCCTGAGGGCAAAACCCCCGATGGTTTAGAAAGCAAATGCCCACTGTCAGACCTATCTCCCTCTATGGGCCGGGCTGGAGACATAGTAACCAGCCACAACTCCTGCAACAGAGCATCCCAGGGCAATGTGGGGTCAAGGGCAGCCCTCATTCTAAAACTCTCATCGTACCGTACCCAGGAAGATCCAGCAAAGTCGGAGACCGCCCTGTGAATTATATCCATGTATTTTAACAGGGCAGGGCCCCTTGCGGGCTGGGCTTGGACAATAACCCCCATATAAATCGTGAAGCCAGAAAGCCAATTATTCCAAGTCTTTTCGACTGGCTTTCTCTTGGTGGCTTCGTGCTCCTTACAAGATTCCCCCTCTTTATGCTTAACCTCAGGTTCCCTGAACAACAAGCTAAAAATGTCCACATATTCACCCTTAAGGATTTTTTCTTTTGTAGAAGGGAGTAAGTGATCCCCTAACGGGAGGCCCATGCTACCATAGGGCGCATGCTGAGGTGACGGCAGAATCCCCATCGGATAATAACCCGCCTGCACCCCCGTGGCAGATCCAGCAGAGGAGGCCACCCCCGGGAGTGGGAGCGACCCGCTGGAGGGCCGGTTGCCCAATCAGACATGCTCCGCAGTGCCTTGTAAGCCTGCAATAACTCCAGGAAAAACCGGCGGGGAACCCGCCACCCAAGGTTGTGTATATGGGGGCCAGTAAGAAGCTGGGCCCCATCCACCCATGGCAGGCATCGGCCAGGGACAAAGCCACTGGCCGGTGACGCCGGGCGGTGTAGGTGCTGCAGGCTCACCCTGGGCCAAAGGAGTAGCCGTATCCACTGGAGGCTGAACAACTGGTGCCGCAGGCGGAGGTAGCAATGGTGAAGGCGACTCCGGAACTGGAGACTCAGGTTCAGGAAGCGGTAACGCAGGAGCAGAAGGGCCCGGTCCAGCAGGGTTCAGCCCTTCTTCCAGCGCAGCCAGCCTACTAGAGAGAGAAGTTAGCAGCTGGCTTTTCACAGAACCCCTGGTCCTCCGAGGGACCTTAGGAGGAGGCACCCCCCCACACCTGAAGGACCCGCCTTTTGTCGGAGGGGGCTGCTTTTGCTTTCTCTAAAGCTTCCATCCTATTAATTAACCCCCGTATCAGAGTCATCTCCTCATCCTCCTCCTCCGAGGAGGACTGCGGGGGAGCAGGCCTCTTGGGCTGCTTAACAGGGCGCCCCCCTTTCTTGCCCTTGGCCTTCCCCGGCATACTGCCTCCAAATAGTGGGATTCCAAAAGGGGTTGGAGAAAAAAAAGCGCCAACCACGCACAGAATGAAGGTAGCAAGGATATAGAACAAAAGCCAAGCCCTTGTCCTGAATCAAAAACAATACTCAATCCTATCCAGGAAAGCACCAGAGCCCCCCACCCAAGGAGAAGGCTTGAAAAGGCCTTTTGACTCTCAACCAGGCCAGGCCCACCAGGGCACCGATGAGCACAAACACCCACCTGCTACCCACCAAACAAATAAAAGAATGTTGGCATCAAAAGTAGTGCTCCAGGGAACGGAAAAGGGGCCGCTGCCCAGCCACCCAGGCTGATGGAAACCCCCCAAATACCCCACAAACCAAAAGGGCAAACGCCCAGAAGGAGAACCACGCCCAGGAAGCCGAGTGCCGACGCCGCGCTGAAGAGGCCCAAAGACGCTGCTGCTGCAGCTGCAACCCAGCCGGGAGCAGTCCCGGGAGTACCCCCCTACCAGCGGGGCCACCGCTGACACTATGGCCCCCTCGACGGAACGCCGCCGAATGCCGCCTCGCCCGCTTGTCGGGCGCACCCCCCCAACTAAGGCCTTCGAGGAAGGAGCTCCCGGACTGAGCTCCTTCCTAATCGGAAACAAACAGCCGACTGAGAGGCCAGAGCGGGGAAACGCTCGGCCTCTCAGCAAGCCCCGCCCACCACGAGCCAGCCAACCAATCAGGCTTCTTCTTGGGCTCGTGAGTCCCGGGCTGGGACAAACACCCTCCCACTTGCACGAGGCAAGGGGAGGGGGATTCTATGATGCATTGGTTTGTTTTCCTGGCTGTCCATGGTATCCTCAAAAGTCTTCTCCAGCATCAAAGTTCAAAAGCGTCAATACTTTTTCTATCTTGCTTCTTGCAAGTCCAGCTTTTGCATCCATAGAGTGTCATGGCAAAAACCATTGTCCGAATGATTCTAATCTTTGTAAGTATAGACACATCACAACATCTAAATATCCTTTCCAAGACCTTCATTGCAACCCTACCAAGTGCTAGTCTGTGGCATATTTATTGACTGCTGGATCCTTTACTGTTGCTGGTCGATCCTAAAAAGCAGAAGCTATCCACCACTTCAATATCTTCATTATCAATTCTAAGGCTGGTTGTTGTACCCATTGCCATTAGTTTATTCTTCTTTACATTTAGTTGTAGTCCCATTTTCTCACTGTGCTCCTTGACGTTCATTATTAGATCTCGCAGATCATCCACATTCTCAGCTATCAGAGTGGTGTCATCAGTGTTACTGATGTTTCTTCCTCCAACTTTAAAACCAGGCTCATCTTCTTCCAATCCAGCCTCTCTCAGTATATGTTCAGCATATAAATTGAATAAATAAGGAGAAAGTATACAGTGAAATAATGCCCCCCATGTCTGACATCAGACGCGGGAGCATGCCCAGATTGGTGGTGGCCTGGGTTCCTTGAACCCGTTCTCCCAATGGTGACTCCTTACACTGTTGTTTCTGAATGTATCCAAAATTCAGCATGACATCAAGGAGAACCTCTGTTCCCAGGCTCCACTTTCCCCTGCTTTCCATGTCTGCTCAAGGTGGCACAGGAGAGAACCAGCTTTCTCCTGTTCCTGGATAAAGGTGGGAGCCATCCCTGATATTGCACTGTACTTTGAAGTACTTGGAAAGCAGTAAGTCCCACGGCTCACATTGGAAGAGGGCTGGTCTTGTGACAGCAAGCATGAATCGTCCTCTTTTGCTAAGCACGGTCTGCCCTGTTTGCATGTGAATGGGAGACTACATGGGTGATCACGGTAAGACTTTCCCCTTAAAGGATGGGGATGCTCCGGGCAGCGCACTTGCATGATTGTATGCAGAAGGTTTCAAGTTCCCTCCCTGGCAGCATCTTCAAGATAGGGCTGAGAGAGACTCCTGTCTGTAACCTTGGAGCAGTCACTGCCAGCCTGTATAGACAATACTGAGCTAGATGGACCTGACTCAGTATATGGCAGCTTCCTCTCTTTCTATGAAGCTTAGTATGAAGTCAGGCCACTGAGCATGGAGAAGGGCAGATCACCCAATATCCAATTGCCTCTGAATCCCATTGTGGATTCAGAAAGCAGCTCTTTCCCATCTCTTGCCAAACAAGATGCTCTGGTGAGCTGGCAAGTGTATTTGTGGATGCATCATTCTGGATATTTGAATTCTGTCTTTCTCCCCCACCCCCATGACTTAGTCTGCAGATTCTACTGGGGAAAGCATCCATCCTTTGTTTGTATATTAGCTCTAATGTCTTCTGCCTTCAAGGCAGAGAAATGAATTCATTCAGAAGCATTGCAATGAGTGAATAGAATAGGACCATCTCTTTCTTCTGCATGAGACTATTGGGGGTGGGGTGGATGCAGGAAGGGGGAAGCATATGCTGATGGTGCATTCTTCCTCTTAGGCCATAGGTGGCGCAATTGCACTTGCTGTCAAAGAGAAGTGGCTCAGGTTGCTAGGGATGCATACTTCTTTTAAAAGAAAACCAAAACCTTCTCTAAAACATACAGCCAATAGATTAAAGCTGTTTGCCATTTCATCTGTCTCCTTGTATTCAAGATTTGTTTGCTTAATTCTTTAGACGTTTAGCAGGCAGCCACCCTGATTAGCCAACCGTACTGAAAACGATGGCATAACAATGGTATAAAATCATTCCTAAAACTACATGCGTTGACGTCCTACTAAACCCATCAGTCAAGTGCCGGGATCCAAGAGCTAGGGAACTAGTTTAATGAGCTCAAGGGAGTTTTAGGCTGCTTCTTGAACACCAGCTGCCATGTGGCAAACTGGGGATGGGGCCATAGTTCAGTGGAAGAGCATCTTCTTTGCATGCAGAATGTCCCAGCTTCGATCCCTGGCAGCATCTCCAGGTAGGGCTGGGGAAGACTCCTGCCTGGAACCTTGGAGAGCCCCTGCCAGTCAGTGTAGACAAGACTGAACTAGATGGGCCAAGGGTCTGACTCGCTATAAGGCACCTCTCTATGTTTCAAGTGCTTGCAACCAGACCAAAGGAAGACACGAGATAATGTTTATGGAGAAAATTGGGCCACAACTTTATTAATTGAACAATAATGCAAGAGGATTGGTGCTCCACTCCCAACAGAGTGGAAACTACAGACTTGCTGCTGCTGCACAAGTCCAACCTAAACACCGATCCAACCGATCCGACTGTATGGAAACTACAGACTTGCTGCTGCTGCACAAGTCCAACCTAAACACCGATCCAACCGATCCGACTGTATGGAAACTACAGACTTGCTGCTGCTGCACAAGTCCAACCTAAACACCGATCCAACCGATCTGACTGTATGGAAACTACAGACTTGCTGCTGCTGCACAAGTCCAACCTAAACACCGATCCAACCGATCCGACTGTATGGAAACTACAGACCTGCTGTTGCTGCACAAGTCCAACCTAAACACCGATCCAACTGATCTGATAGTGTGGAAATTACAGACTTGCTGCTGCCTTACGAGTCCAAACTAAACACTGATCCAACCGATCCGACAGTGTAGAAACTACAGACTTGCTGCTGCTGCGCAAGTCCAATCTAAACACCTAGGGTGAAACACTTTGGCTCCAAGCAGCATCAAACCTATGGCTGTTTGTTGCTCATCTTAGCCCACATAATGTGCAGGCACGTGTCATGGGATTTGCCATCCCCAAGCCACCAAGGCCACCCATTTAAAGGGTGGTGATTCCAAGAGTAGGTTAGAGTAATCGATTAACCAGCGCTCCCCGAGTCGCAAAGCCCCAAGGGACTGGCAAGCACTCATCTACATGCCAAATGTGTGCCTACAAGGTATTCACCAAACCCAAATGGCCCCAAATAAACAGCACGGCACAAGCTGTTGTGATCAAAACTAACTAACTAAAGCCCATAGTGCGAGGGAGGCAAAAAAGGCCCCTGATCAAAGCCAATCTGCCAAGGGTAAAAATTCCTACCTGACTCCTAAAGAAGGCATCCAGCCTAAGACTGCACTATTTATTTGTTTGTTTGTTTATCAAATTTATAGCCCGCCCAAACTTACGTCTCTGTGTGCCCCACTATGAACAGAGATGGCTGGGAGGGGGTCGCTTCCTAAAACCAGACTAAAGCCAGGCAAATGTGGGGCTGGCACCCGCAACGGTACCACCAACCCGTCCCCCATACAGGCTGGGAGAGCAGGCGTATTTTGAAACGGAGGGGAATATAAAAAGCAGTTAACCCCCCGAAAGTCATTGAAAATGTCTGCAGGAACATCTGGTGTATCTGTCATCCATACACACAATAACTTAGCATGTCTTAGTGTAGTGGATGATTTTAAAACTTTTTTTTTTACCTGAAAGTCTGTATACTCCCAAGTGAATCCACCCGTTTTTAAAGCTCTGCATCAGACGCTCTGTTCTGGATCCCACCATTTTAACAAGTGAGGTGGGAGGTGATTGGAGACAAGACATTTTCCCATCCTTGAGTCCTGGTTGTTGTAGAACACTCTCCCTGAGGATGCTTGGATGGTGCTGATGTGGTTATCCTTTTGGCACCAAAAGAAGACAATTTTTTTCTTTGCGGCTTTCAGTGAATACTTGCTTTAACAATGCGGTTTCTTCTTGCTGCTGTTCCTTATGTTTTTCGTTGCTATTCTTACTATTGGTTTTAATTGTTTTTTGTTAGATTGTTGCATCTTGATTTTGTATTGCATTGCTTTGTTAGTTGCTTTGGAAGGTTTGGCTCAATGGGGATTCAAAACGGCGCAGTGGGGAAGTAACTTGCTTAGTTACTTGCTGATTCGAGGTTTGCCTGTTCAAATCCCTGCTGGTATGGAAACACCTATATCGGGCAGCAGCAATATAGGAAGATGCTGAAAGGCATCATCTCATACATGGGCAGTGGGGAAGTAATGTGCCTAGGGAGCAAGAGGTTGCTGGTTTGAATCCCCGCTGGTATGTTTCCCAGACTATGGGAAACACCTATACGGGAATACAGGAAGATGCTGAAAGGCATCGTCTCATACTGCATGGGAGGAGGCAATGGCAAACCCCTCCTGTATTCTACCAAAGAAAACCAGATCACTCTGTGGTCACCAGGAGTCGACACTGACTCGACAGCACAACTTTACCTTTACCTTAAAAGGGTGGATATTTTTCAATCCACTATTATAAACGGAGGTATTCTAATTTGCTTTGCATGTACTTACAGATCAAGTGGGTGATGGTTATTCTGGATGAATAAGCATTGTTGATGATTTTGATTTTATGTAGATCATGATCTTGGGATGGGTCCACATCGTGCGTTATTTACATGATACCAGTTATCACTCAGTAAACGGAATGTGCAAAATAGCTATAATCACCCAGGCACTGATTCATCACGAATCATTACCTCATATCAGAAGGGATTTGGGAGTCAAGCCAGGCAGCGTCTGGCACTGCATATCATGGATTTGCTCTTCTCAGTCACATAATGGCTATCTGGCAGATGGCACATGTGGGTTCACTTGACTTCCTGATGTTGCTTCTACTTTGTCATAATAGGAAACGGGTGAGAGGTATGTGGGAAAAGAAATGATTGCAATAAGCAGAATGTTGAGGGCCTGTCCCAGATGAGAATGTTTGGTCCACTGTGCAGATGGCTGTTGTGCCACGAAGGACTAGATCCAGCTGTTGCCTGTCATGTACATTGCAGAGGCAACTCCATTCCTGTATGTAGCTCACCGGAAAAAGTTAAAGGTAATCCCTAACCACCTCCGAAAAAATTAGGTCTCATTCCAATCTCTCTAGGAGTGTTTCTAAAAGATGATCAGGCTCAAGCTTTGGCAGTGGCTTGCTATGAAAAGCAAGTTTCACAATTAAATAAACCATGAAACAAAATGTTCAGAAGGAAGCAGATAAATGGAAAATGCATTGTGTACAACATTTGGTACAAAATTTAGAAATTAAAAAATGGAATAATGGAGAATTCCTAATGCATCAGTTCGACTGTGGAATAAGACCAGGTCATTCAGAAGTCCAATATCTGGGGAGACATCCGGAAGTTAGGCATGTGCACCTAGGTAAGGTTTGCCCAGTTTGGTTTGAATCCGAACCGAATTTGAACTGGACTGGGCATTTTCGGTTTTGCACCCTCTAACAAGGGGCCTGGCTCCACTCAAATTAGAACTGGTTTAGGCCTGGTTCGAGCATGACGAGTATAGTTTAAATTTCTATTTTAAAAGAAGGATTTGCTGCCACTGAGTAGTTCAGTGGCCTTGGGGGCTGCTATGGTTGTTGCAGGGAGGGGTCTCTGGTGGCTTCCCCTTCCTAGGGGAGTGGCCCTCCGGTGGCTTCCCCGCACTAGGGGAGTCTCCCCGGCATGTGGTGGCCAGGTTGCACATCCCTACCAGAAGTACTGCTAGGAATGAGCTTCCATACTGCAAAGAACTATGGACCAAACATGAGTAGGTAGATGCCCATTCATTATAACATGCATTTATGGTGAACTTTAATCATTTGAGAAGTGAATATTGCTCCTCAAAGCACCTTCTGTCTCCTAAATGCTCACTGTCCCCAGAACTTCTCATCACTGGGAAACACAAGAGTTCTATTCTGCCTCCTAACAAAGCCATCACACTTTTGGAGAAAGCTCAGGAGAACAATGCAGCTTCCTAGTGTGGTCCACCATGCCTTTTAAGATCAACCAAACACATGTTGTTCCTTGTCCACCTGCAAGCTCATTCAAATGGATGTGGTCTCTTTTTATATGTCTTCTAAGCAGCAATGCTAATGCAAAGGATTAACAGTATTGGTGAGTTATGAGGGGTATCTTGGAGTTGGCTGTAATCCCACCTTTGTGAACCAATGCACAATCTTAAGAAATCTGGATGCTGCAAATAAGGAAAGGAACTCCTGGCATTCTCCTAATGGGGCTAATCTTTGATCCAATAGAGCCGTCTGTATAACTCAGCATTTCCCTAGTACTATTGAAAATCTGGGTTTGTGGCACCATGCCAATTCCCCATTGACAAATGAACTGTTCAAGTGCTTTTAATTTGCATCTGCCATTATCTTTTGTGTGTGCTGAGGTTTAATGTGCAATAAATGTAAACGGGTGATGTATATGCCATGTTTTATTAGCTCTCATTTGTGTTTGGCATCCAGTCCGCCTGATCGGCATCTGAGGGTATTTAATTTCATCTTCTCTCCCTGACTCCTGACCATCTTTCTAGGCACTCCCTTTCCAGTAACTGGCAGATTTATTTACTTGCTGTTGTAGGGATTGCCTTGCTGCCCATGTGGTTTACAATGTAAAAGAATCAACTGTCAAAAGCAAAAAGTACAAAAGATACTCCTGGGAAGGTAGAGTGGTTGGGGCTGCCCCAACTTGTCTTCTTGGGCTGTTGGGAGTCCCTTCAGAAGCTAATACTCCAACATACACTCTGGCTGTTCCTACTTTCCCTGTCTCTAGTGAATCACGATTGCTGTTTTGACTCTGACTTTCTATTTTTGGGATGCTTTGTAGACATTTTGTTCATGTGAATGGCTGGAGGAATCTTTCTTTAGGTTTCAATACCCAATACAGTCATCAGGAAATCAGCAAAGTCCCATTCTGAATGCACATGCGCACACACTGCCTTGATACTGCCGCCCAGAACAAAACTCATTTTGCACACAGATGAAAAAAAATGAGAGAGAGCACTGCTCCTGTCCCTGCTGTGGAGAACTTTCTGAGGATTTTTTTTTTTTTTTTGCCAATCTCTTATTTCTCTGGAAGTGCCTTACACCACCCAGAATATGCCTCTTAGAGCTGTGTAACCCTCAGGGTCATATTTCTGGGTGAAATGGGGCACTTCCAGGGAGAGGAAAAATTAGCAAAAATCACCCCATTGCTGCAGAGTTCAGGAATCTCTGCGGTGGGGCTATTTCTTCCCAGTGTGTGGGCACACAGTCAGGGTATCGGCCAGTGTGCTCTCTTAGTTCTGGTTCATTCTAAAGTTCATCAGTATTGATGAGCTATAAGCTACACATACTCCCTCTCCAATTGTTGGGGTTTCGTAGCTTTTAATTCCCTCCTCTTCCTTTATTGTATTCCTCTCAATATTCTGTACTTGGAGGAAACATAAGGCTCCTTATTAAATCTTGAAGTAGGACTATGTTATTAATCGGCTCTTTCCTTATTGCTTTCCTAATCACCTTGATATTAAACAATGACTAACATTTCACTAACCAAGTTAGTTTGCTTTTAAAAAGCTTCACTGCTCCTTTTGCAGAGGAGCAAGCCCAACAAAGAGACTCTTCCAGATAACTGGATAACATGTGGGTTATTGCATTTTGTCCTTGCAGTCCTGTTAAGCTGGTTAGGCTGAGAGTCTGATTTGCCCAAGGTGAGATTTGATTCATTAGGGATCTGAATCCAAGTCTGAATTCATCCAGAGCGGGTTTTGTGGTAACCATGAGTTGTCCTCTTTGCCAAGCAGGATCTGCCCTGGTTTGTATTTGAATGGGAGACTACAATAGGGGTGTGCACAAGACCGGCTGGCCCAGTTCGGTTTGAGTCCAAACTGGACCAGAGCCAGAAAGAGCCAGTTTGGTCTGGCACCCCCTGAACCCCCCCAGTTGGGGGGGCTGCGAAAAAATTTTCAGAACTTTTTTAGTACTTACCCCATCTGGGGGGCTTATCCATGGGGGGTCCACGGAGGTTCCCCCTCCACCGCCAGCCTCTGTTATGCTGCAAATTGCCCCATTTGAGTGGTCTTTGGCCTGTTCCAGGCCTTGCTCCCAGTCTGGTGGCGATTTTGGAGGCTGCCGAGCATGGCCAATGGTCCTCTGCATGGCCTGGCCAAAATGTGTGGCCTCCAAAATGGCCACCACGACAGGAGTCAGGCCTGGAATGGGTTGAAGACCACCCAAATGGGGTGATTTGCAGCATAATGGAGGCTGGCAGGGGGAGGGGGAGCCTCCATGGACCCTTCCCGTGGCCTCAGAGAAGCCCTCCAGAGGGGGTAAATACTAATATCTATATCTATATATCTGTATATCTGTATATCTACAATGACTGCAGAGAGATGGAGGATCTGGCTTTGTGGGCTTCCTTCTTGACAGAAGGGCAGCCCGCACAGCCAATTGGGCCAGAGTGAGTGAGGAGCTTCCTCCTCCACTGACTGCAGAGGGGCCCCTCTCCAATGGCTCCCCAATGGTTGACTGCAAAGGGGCCACTTTGGGGCCGCCAAACATGGATGGGAGAGTGGGGGGAGGGGGTCACAGAACTGCTGGTCCATTGGACCTGCGGTTCCATGCTACGTCTGAACCTGGCCTTTTTTTACATCTCAGTTTTTTGGCAAGAATTCATGTCCAGAGCTGATTCTGCATTCCCTTTCCAGCCAAGTAATCTTTAGCAGGCAGCTGGGTGAGGTCTGAAAGCACCATTTGAATATAATATCAACTTTGGCCAATTTATATTCATAATCTAATTTCTCCAAATCCAAAAATTACCAGCTAGACCCAAATAATATAACTCAGAATTTCAGATGCTAACTTGGGTGGGATCCTAGCCAAACAAAACAAAACAAAAATTAGAAAAAATCAAAACACCACTAGGTACAATAGTCTATTTTTGCTGGCAGTGTTAAAAGGTCACATTACTGGCAGAAGAGGAGGGAAAAATTAAAAGGTGGCTTCTCCAGCGGCACTGTTTTACAACATTTTCTTTGCTTACAGCTTGTTAATTTTTACAGCAGAGTTGCCTTGGGATGAGAACTGAAGAAACAAAAAGGAGGTTTGTGCTTCTAACTGTACTGAAGGCCTTGTGCATACTCTAAAGCCTTTGATGAGAAACATTAAACATTTTTAATTTAGCACATCAATTTGAAAATCTAATTTTTTTTAATGCTTTGTAGCACCATACGCTTTTCACGGTCCTGTCACTACCCTTGAAGAATTATGAGAAACTTGAACCGCAAAAAGTAAATTAGGAAAAAAAAAACTCATTTCAGTTACTCTAAGAAGAGAGGAAATTAGATTTTGATTAAAATCACTCACACATACAATTTTAGGTAAACTAATTTAGCAATACTGACTATATAATTTTTTCCTGGCTTCTGTGTTCTTTTAATAGCAGTTTGGAAGCATTTGTTCTGTTGCCCTTCTCAACAGCCTATTAGGAAGCGGGAAGCTGCTTACTCAGTCTCTCTTTCCCCCTGTTCACATGCTGCCTGATTTTCAAGAGAAGATGATTGACTTATCAACCTGTCAGTTAAAATGCCCCTTTCAGAACATTCCTGGTAATAGATCTGCTTCATAAGTAACAGTAGCAAGCAGTGCTTTTTTGGAGGGGAGGGGAAAATAAAGATGCCTGTGTATGTGTGTGCGTGTGCATGCGTGTGAAGCAACATAGAGGCAATCCTCTGCAGGAAATTGCCATGCATTTTGCAGTTATGGCATAACGCAATGGATAGTTTTCTTCCGATAGCTGCACACTGCTCCTGGCAGTAATTACCCAGAGACGCATTAACTCCATAGGCAACTTTGGCACCCCAATGTCTGCTAGGCTGCCTGCAGCCCGATGCATGCAAAAGAGGTGTGGCCAAGCTCCAGAAGCACCCAGTTTGGCGCTTCGGAGCTCATTTCCCAGCCACGATGGCAGTACCTGGCAGGGTTTTTTTCTTTATTCCCTGCCTTCTGCAAGGAACAAAAACAAAACCCTTCCAGGTGCTGTGATCCCAGCTGGGAAAAGGTGCTTGAGTAGGAAAGGAAAGATTGTGCTGTTGAGTCAGTGTAGACTCCTGGCAACCACAGAGCCATGTGGTTTTCTTGGTAGAATACAGAGGTAGTTTTCCATTGCCTTCTCCTGTGCAGTATGAGATGATGCCTTTCAGCACCTTCCTATATCGCTGCTGCCCGATATAGGACTTTCCCAAATTCTGGGAAGCACATCAGCGGGGATTCGAACCAACAGCCTTCTGCTTTCTAGGCAAATTGCTTCCTCGCTACGCCATTAGGTGGCTAGGTACCAGTGAGTACAAAAAAACAAACAAACAAAAAAAAAATCATTGGCAGCAAGTAAGTTTGGGATAGCTGCCAGGCGTGAGGAAAGAAATATGGGGGGCAGTGGAGATCAACTTTCAACCATTAAAGTCTTAGTAGGGTAATACGTTTACCCAACTAAAAAATCCCAAAGTAGTGAGCAAGCTTTAGAATTCTCCAGCACTCTTGATCAGTGTACATGTTAAGCAAAAAAAGGGAGGAAGATGATATACAAAGTTGGGCATGATGGGAAACTCCCCAAATCTGCAATTTGTAATAAGATTTTGTACAGGTTTCCTGCAGATTCCGTTGGGTGCAAGAAAGATTTCCATTTTTATCAAAGGCTACTGGGAAAAAGAAACACAAATGGCTGTTCCCTCATTTTGATATTCTGGAATGATTATATTCCAAGCACCACCTGATGGTAATTTGAAAGGTGTAGTTGCAGAAAATTAAGCACTGTAAAATGCTGTCTGGCAAATTATAAGATATAATTGATTATAGCAGTTCATCTTTAAAATTAGGTGCTGCTAATTGCCAGTGACAGTATTTATTTGGTGCCACTGGCTGACATCTTGACTAAGTTTACTCAAGGAAGTCCCACCGAAATTAAAAAGACAAGTTAGGCATGCCTAACTTATCCTTTTAATTTCAGTGGGACTTCCTTGAATACATTTAGTCAAGATGTCAACCACTTTCGCCAGCTCATAAAAGTTTACAAAATTGCCAGGTGAGAACACCCCAATTGCTAAATGTTTGTTCTTCCCTCTGTGTTGTGGTCTCTCAGGTCTGCGGAATATATTGGGAAATGATCGTATTTAAGGGGCTGTCATTCGCAGGCCTTTTCATTCAAGCTGGACATGGCTTGAGGGTGATCCTACCCCTTGTTAGGGGAGCAGCATCTATATAGAGTCTATATAGACTCGTTAAAGGTAAGGTAAAGTGTTCTGTCAAGTCGGTGTTGACTCCTGTTCTCTCGAATCAGTGTCGACTCAACTCCGTCAAGTTGGTGTCAGCTCCTGGCGACCATAGAGCCCTGTGGTTGTCTTTTGGTAGAATACAGGAGGGGTTTACCATTGTCTCCTCCCACGCAGTACGAGATGATGGTGCCTTTCAGCACCTTCCTATATTGCTGCTGCCCGATATAGGTGTTTCCCATAGTCTGGAAAACACAGCTGCCTCACCGGTATATTTCCCATAGTCTGGGAAACATACTGGTGGGGATTCAAAATGGCAACCTCTGGCTTGCTATTCAAGTCATTTCCTCGCTGTGCCATTGGGGGTGGGATAAATTCTGTACAGAGCTTTTATAGGTCTTCTTCTTCAGGCCTGAATTTCACACATGCAACACAAATTTCACACACGGGATGAAAATAATACTCAGAAAAGTACTGGTGACAAATTTCTATGATCTTTCATTGTGGTTCAAGCTTCATCCAGGGATGGAGCTATAACTGGGCAGCTGTATTCTAAGAACCCAGCCCCTCAGCTCCTGGGAATTGCCTGGCTTGACTCTCTCCCCTCCCCCAAGCTCCGGCCAGCCTCATTCCCAGCCAGCTTTGTTTTGAGCAGGGAATAAGCACCCTTCCAGGTGATGGCCACACCCCTTGTGTGATGTCACATGCAGGGGGCATGGCTAGTGCATAGCCGCCAGGGAGGGGGCGAATACGTGCCGTCTCTCCCTTTGCTACACACCTGCTCTCCGCACTCTGTTTCTAGTGATAGTTCAAGAAAATCTGTGCTGGTGCAGAGATATCTGTGGAGCTTGAGACAGGCTGCTGCTCAAAGTGATGGAAAAACAGCTGCCTTGCCGGTTCTGCCTCCTGTGTCCTCCAAGAAGAAGAGGGGCAGCAATCACCGTGGGTCTTCTGGTGAGTTGGGTGGGGTCAGGGGGATGACGGCAGCAGCAACTAATGCATTGACCTGAATCCAAGTTTCGGTTTTTCCATGTTTTTTTGATATTAGAAATCGGGAGGGTCTCTTAAATTCAGAGTCCTGCTCCTTTTGAGTAAAGGCAGGTATAACCTGTATTCAACCTCTACTTTTTAAGAGGCTCATCTTACATTCAGAGTCATCCTTGATTTGGGTAAATATGGTAATATTTACTGGTAATAATAATATTCATGGTAAAATATGTTCTGGTGGCCGCAGTGGCAGCAGCAGGGAGGTGATGCCCACAGGGGTGGGTGGACACCCTGCACACACCAGCCCATAGTGCAATCACCACCTGAGGCACTTGCTTTATTTCTCCTGTTTTCTCCCTGGGCTGCCTATTTCTCCTTATCACTGCTTTCTAGGTGGAGATGCAAGACCAAATCTTTTCTTCCGTGCTTCGCATCTGCAGCCTGCAGAAAGCCGGTGAAAGAAGAATTCTGAGCACCAGCAAGCAAATGCAAACCTCAAGGGTGCCATCAGACTTGGTTCGGAGGCTGGCAGGACTGAAGGAGAGCTTCTAAGTGTCCTCCTAGACATATTTTAGATGAGCATGCTTTAAGTGCTCTCCACAGATTCATGTTGCCAGCTGAACCAGGACGAGCTCGCAACAGGGAAAGAGCTGTCATACCTCTGTTGGTAAAATTAGGAGCTAGATCAGATGACACCTCTCTCCACTTTTTAATAAGGCTATTCCATCTATAGAGAGCCCTTTCTCATGATCCATGAAAAGGGCTTGAAAGGGCGAGGAGAGGAAGCCTTGAAAAACATACCTCCCATGAAGACAATCCTCTTCTTCTTGCTGGGTGGGCAGATCACCCCCTCCCCCAGATGATTGCCAGCCTCTGGTGGCAACTGCTAACTTGGCAAAGAGGCACCTTTTACCATGGTGATTCTCTTTATTTAGCAAGGGGAGAGTAACTGGCCCTCTCCACCCCCAGCACAGTACTTCCAGTGACTGTTGCTGGTGTCTATCATATGTTTCTTTTCTAGATTGTGAGCCCTTTGGGGACAGGGAGCCATCTTATTTATTTGTTGTTTCTCTGTGTAAACTGCCCTGAGCCATTTTTGGATGGGCGGTATAGAAATCGAATAAATAATAATAAATAATAACGGGGTGTGTGTTGGGGGCTAGGAGCCCCCTAGAACTCCCATAACACACCACGTGACTGCATGGCGCATTATGGGGAGTTATTTGACACCATCTGGGAGACTGTTGGTGTGTGGGTGCCATGCAGAGCCATGTGGCACTGACATATGGTCAGGTAGCCCGGGCTAATGGTGCATTTGTGCCCTTAACCTCAGCTAAGAGCCAGGGCTTCCTTGTGGGTTTGTTGCCATTCCTCCATGGTTCCAGTGGTTCTCCCACACAGACAGAACCAGGCTGGGCTTCCCTAGCCCAGTTTCCCCTGTGCATGAGAACAGCCTCTTTATTTTCATCTTGATCCCAGGGCATGGGCGTGTTAAAGACAGGTAGTTGGAACTTCTCATTTCTTTCTTCTCACAACCGCACGCCGCACCCCAAGCATTGTGTCCCTGACGTGGCTCCAAAGAGTGGAAATGCTCCTAGTCTTATGGATTTGGTCTTCCTGGTGCCCCAGAGCAAGATCAAGGATCACAAGGAACTAAGAAGGGCCACACCAGTCTGACAGCAGCCTGAAGTCATGGCTAGCTGAATAACAAAGAGCCAAAGTTACCTTGATCTGATAAGGGTATTGTAATTAAGTTAGCCTCTCCGCTTCTGGGCGTATCTGAATCTGGCACCATGTGATGTGTGGAGAATAGTCAAGGTCAATCTGATCCCTCTCTTTTCACAGGAGCTAAAAGTATAACCCGTGAGTAATTGCTGATTGTCAGCAACAAAATAAAGCAAAAGAAAGGCAAGAGTTTTACCTGGCTATTGTTTGGAGCACCTGAATAAAGAAGCATCATCAGCTTCATTTTCATTGAAGCTTTGTCTTTGGCCATTAAGGGTCATTTCCAGCATGGACACCTGCCTAGCCCTACCTTTAAGACAGAAAACCTCTATATGAGATGCCCCCTTTCCCTTCCGTGTATGTGTTACCAGAACTGCCCCAAGATGCTGGCTAGGCACCTCAACAACGCTTGAGTGGGGAAATTAGCTTGGCTTGAGGGATCAGTTTGGTGATGCAATAAATCTTGGCTAGTAATTCTTCTAACTGGAAATAATGTAGCTGAAGTTCTAATGGAAAGTCAATCAGTTTGGCTCAGGTTCTAAACCAGAGCCTGGCTTAAGCCTTGCCATAGAAAGTGCCTGGAAATTGGAAAAGGGAGGCAGAGAAGGGAACAGAAGAACATAGGAAACTACCTTACACAGAGTCAGACCATTGCTCCATCTAGCTCAGTATTGTCTACACAGACCGGCAGCAGTTTCTCCAAGCTTGCAGGCAGGAGTCTCTCCTAGCCCTACCTTGGAGATGCTGCCAGGGAGGGAACTTGGAACCTTCTGCATGCAGATGCTCTTCCCAGCACGGCCCCATCCCCTAAGGGGAATATCTTACAGTGCTCATACTTGTAGTCTCCCATTCAAATGCAAACGAGGGTGGACCCTGCTTAGCAAAGGAGGCATTACATGCGAATGTGGCCATACTGTGCAGTGACATGCAGGCACACTATTCTCTCTCTCTCTCTCTCTCTCTCTCTCTCTCTCTCTCTCTCTCTCTCTGTAAACACTGCAGACATTCTGCTCCATCTTAAAGGTGTACAGATGCAGTTGTGTGGCACAACACCCATAATTTTGAATTGATGTTGTGCGACACAACTGCATTGGTCCAGTTTTAAGATGGAGCAGAGCAGTCTTGCTCTGCAACACTCTCTGAGGTCTTTAGACACATGCAGCAGCATTGGCAGTGCTCCAATCGCCCGTGTTCCACTGTGCAGTAGGTCAGCGAATGCCTGTAAAATCTGATGTACATAGGCCTGTTTTTATAACTCTAGAAATCATGGAGGCTTACACGGGAGTCCCAGGCTGTCACTCATCCAGGCACTGAGAAGCCCTAGATCTACTTCGCTTTAGTAAAGAGCACCACCATATGTTCACAGCCCATGCCCTAGGATCAGCACATAAATAAAATATGGAATAAATTTTATTAAAGATTCCAGGGGAGGAGGGGAGAGAGGGAAGAACAAACAATATCCCCAGAGTGGAAATATCCCCTATAAGCCATCCTGAATATGTTTTTGTTAGGCTTCTTGAATCCAAACCCAAAGCCCCTAAAACAGTGGAAATGAACTGATTACATGCAAGATGAAATATGATTTATATACCACCATAACAACTACATCAGATGGTAAATAAACCTAACTGCTGTCCAAGCATCAGTTACATAAAATAATTGGAACAGATTGCCTTGGCTTTCATTTGAAGTTTAATTAAACTCCAGTCTGTATGGTGTCTGGGGTGTTCATGATATGGAAGGACCATACTCTACAATGCAGATTATATAATAGATGAGTCAAGCTCTTCAAATGCACATCCCTCCATGCAGAAGCCGCTTTCATGCTATCAGCTTCCGTCTTTTGAGATTCTTTTGCAATGTTGTATCATCTGCAAGGCAGGGGGATCTGTGTTTCCTAATGTCCCAGCAGCAAATGTGTCACAACACCATTAAACATCCCATATTTTGAGGATGCTTGGTGCTGCTTTCCAGGTGTATTTAAATACACAGATGTAACATTTGTGTATATGGCTGGGAAAACCACAATACAACCCTCTCTTCTTGGGCATGGCCAACAACTTCCTGAAGCTGCTCTAGTTGTGTTCAACAGCTGCGATCCCAAAAATGTAAATGTGATTAGTTAATGTTTTAAGAACATAAGAACATAAGAACAGCCTCGCTGGATCAGGCTCAAGGCCTATCTGGTCCAGTATCCTGTTTCACTCAGTGGCCCATCAGATCCCTCTGGGAAGCACACAAGCAAGAGATTGAGGGCATGAGCTCTCTCCTGCTGTTGCTCCCCTGCAACTGGTATTGAGAGGCATCTTGCCTCTAAGGCTGGAGGTGGCCTATAGTCAGTAGCCACCAGACTAGTAGCCATTGATAGACCTGTCCTCTATGAACTTGTCTAAGCCCCTTTTAAAGCCGTCCATGTTGGTGGCCATCACCACATTCCACTGCAAAGAATTCCATAGATTAATTATGCACTGTGTGAAGAAGTACTTCCTTTTGTCGATCCTAAATTTCCCAACCTTCAGTTTCATGGGATGACCCATGGTTCTAGTGTTGTGTGCAAGAGAGAAAAAAATATCTCTGCCCACTCTCTCTACTCCATGCATAACTGTATACACCTCGATCGTGTCTCCCATTAGTTGTCTCTTTTCCAAAGTAAAGAGCCCCAGATGCTGTAGCCTTCCCTCATAAGGAAGGTGCTCCAGTCCCGTGATAATCTTGGTTGCCCTCTTCTGCATCTTTCCCAGTTCTACAATATCCTTCTTAAGATACGGTGACCAGAACTGTACACAGTACTCCAAATGTGGCCACACCATAGATTTGTATAAGGGCATTATAATACTCGCATTCTTTTCATTGGCACATTTAAGCGATGGCAGTAATAATGATATTGATTATGAGATTAAATCAAAGACTAAAATTTATGAATGTCTATATGTTTACATGACAAGGAGTCTGAAGACATTTTACATTTTACCAACAGTAATAAACAATAATAGATTTTACCAGCAATGTAAATACATACATTGTTTTACCCCCAAGATAATGGCAGATGTTTATGTGGAAAACTAGTTTGCAAGTGCTCTTCATGGAAACTCCTTGGTGAGTAGGGCTGGCACTTGGATGTGGTAAGACAAAAAACATGTATTGTATAGAGATTCTGATTACTGATACAGGGGTTGGAACTCTCTAACCTCCCCCCCCGCCCAAACGCTTGTGTGAACTAGGGGTGTGCATGAAACCGGTATGCCTGGTTCGAACCAGACTCGTACGGAACTGGGCATGACGGATGTGCAAACTGATTTGGGCACAAATCGATTTGTAGTAGAATCTAGCTGATTCGGGTGATTTGGAAACAAAGCAAATGACCCCTGTGGTCCATTGGCTAGATTCGGGTACAAATCTAATCATGCCTTATTCGAGTACAAATTGAATTGCGCCTGATTCGTTTCGAATTGAAACAAGATTCAGATCCCTCCTATCAATTCCCCCAGATTCCCAGCTTTCATTTTTTAAAAAACCTAAGCTCTAGCCCTTGCTGTTAGAACCCTTCGACATGTGGTGGTGAGGTGGTTTTGGCTTGAATTCAAACTGAACCAGGTCTGGTTTGGCTTAAGGGCAAGCCAGGGGTGAGCCCTCAAGCTGGCCAAGTTTGATGGTGAACCAGCTCAAGGTTGAACCAGTTCATACATCCCCAGTACCTGTTTGAACAGACCAAAAGTCTGAATTCAGCTGAATTAGGATTCAGCTGCCTCCCATATTTCCATTCCTTTTCTAGAGGGCTTTTGGGTATTCCATTGGGTAACAGAAACCTGTTGTCAGCTCATGTGAATCAAGCAGGTTACCCTTTACAAAGTAATGCCAGCTGCATCTCTGGAAGTGTCACTGCCAGACACAGATTGCCGGAAATGATTCCGGACAGTCTTCCTTTTGTAGCTAACTTTTGTAGCACGAGATTTGCATCCTGGACATTTGTCTTCTTAACGTATAGCTCTTCAAATGGATCCTACTTCATCACCACAGCTTTAAACGGAAAACAAAAACCCCCAAATAGTTGTCATTTGTCAAATATTTGCCATTTGACAAATAGCGGAGCATCCATCATTAGTACAGGAAGCGACGGTGGCGGTTGGGCGCTGTGCCCCTTTGCATTGTCTAAATTAAGGCACTGAGGGATATTGAATCACTTAATCATGACGGAGCCTCAGAGCCTTAGTAAGCACGCTTTCCCTTCATTAGATTTAATATATTTCTCATTATACAAATCTGCCACTGCGACAATAAGTCTTGTTCATAAATCAGAGTGCCCTTTTGCTTCGTAGTCGCCAAGAACTTTCATCAAACAAGACATAAATGGAACCTATAAGACAGGAGGTCAGAGCTGCCCTCACAGATATTAATTTCTATTCATTAGGCTTATTTTAATTGTGCATTTTAATTGCATCTGTAAAACAAGTGTGAGTCCTTCCTGTCACTGCCTTCTCCATGTCTGAACCACAGAAGGATATAAATAAAAAGATGGAAACTATCCGTCACTATCATAGCCATGACATTCATGGCAGCCAATTGGAAGCCCTATTAAGTTAGGCTAAAGGTAAAGCATGCCATTGAGTCAATTTCAACTCCAGGTGACCACAGAGCCCTGTGGTTGTCTTTGTTAGAATACAGGAGGGGTTTACTATTGCCATCTCCCATGCACAGTATGAGATGATGCCTTTCAGCATCTTCCTGTATTGCTGCTGCCTGATATAGGAGTTTCCCATAGTCTGTGGGGATTTGAAATGGCAACTTCTGGCTTGCTAGTCAAGTCGTTTCCCCGCTGTGCCATTAGGTGGCTTCATTAAGCTAGTCTAAGCTAGTCTAGGCTTCTCAAAATGTGTCAGCACTGGGCAATTGATTCAGAGGACATAGGATGCTGCCATATGCAGAGTCAGACCATTGGTCGTACATCTTATTGGCTGGTTGGAGACTGTAGAAAATGAACTGAAAAATTTGTCCATGTTTGTTCAGTCTTGTTGTCATTGAATGGCTGGAGCTCTCCAGGGTTTTGGAACCAGGAGATCACCGGGGCTTCCTCATCCTTCTTGGAGATTCCAGGGGTTGAACACAGGACCTCAAATCCAGATGCTCTTCCACTGAGCTACAGCCCTTTCCCGGGTGGGGTGGGGATAAGGGTTGTAACCAAAGAACATTAGTCATGACTTAATTGAATTAATGGGACTTAAATTAGTCACATCCAATTTGTCTCATTTAATTAATTAATTAATTATTACATTTATATCCCACTTTTTCTCCGAGGAGCTCATGGTTATGTTTATCCTCACAGCAACCCTGTGAGTTAGGTTAGGCTGAGAGGTACCTGACAGACCCAGAGTTTCATGGTTGAGTGGGGATTCAAACTCAGGTCTTCCTGGTCCTAGTCCAACACTCTAACCACTACGCTATGCTTAGTCATCATAGGTTACACAGGAAGCTGCCATATAGAGTCAGACCTTTGGGTCATCTAGCTCAGTATTGTCTCCACTGACCACCAGCAGCACATTAGGGTATCACACTAGAGTCTTTCTCAGCTCTACCTGGAGAGGCTAGGAATTGAAACTGGGACCTTCTGTGTGAAAATAAAATGCTCTCACAGTACGTTATAATACTTCCCAACGGACAGTATGGTATCAAGCAAATTAATCCCATGTGGGGTTTTTCCAGAGGAGCAGAACTCTTCCCTAAACCAGATAGATGCTTCCATCCAAAGAGAGGGATCTCCCCACAACAGCTGTGATTGTAAGCACATTTTCCTGGGAGCAAGTTTAATTGAACAGAACAGGACTTGCTTCTGAGTGCTGTAAATTTCAAGTCAAGATTTCATGATCAAGTTGCCAGTCTTGGTTCAGTAATATCTGCCCACTTTGCCTTTGCATGGGGATTGCAATGGGAATAAAGTAGTCTCTTTGGTGTAGTGTGAAAGCACAATTACAATCCCACTTGCAGTTCATCGTACAAGTCAAGATTTCATGATGATATTTTGTGGGACCATTCACAGGACCTGGTGGGCAGGCGAGTGGGTGAGCAGAGGGAAGGTTGTACAAATCTCACCTTCTACCCAGTCAATCCATTAAATGCTGCTTGGAGCTTGGACCACGCTCCCAGATGATCCACTGCTGCACCAGGCAGAACGGAGCTAGGCAGGCTGGGATGATGCATCCAGGCCACCGGGTATCCCACAATGCACCACATGCTGAGAGTGGTGCATTGGGGGATCCCCCCAGGAGATGGGCACTCTAGGCACCCATCTCTGTGTCTCCTCGGGCTGAACCCAGCCCAAGGAGACACATGTTCCTGTAGCCTGGGTTAACTGAAAGGCTGTTCCCATGCACAGCTTAACCCATGCTAGGGATGTCCAGCCTAGGTTAGGCTGCACATGAGAACCACCAGGATTAGGCCTGATCCTGGCAGGGCAACACTGCCTTCCCTGGTTTTTTAACCTGGCTTTTAGCCTGGGTTAACTGCACCAGCGTGCCATAACCGAGATTCCTGGATCGTGTGTTTCCTTGAGCTGTGGTCCCAGCCTTTTCAGTGGCTAATGGCTCAACAGTCTTCTATATCATCCTTTTGTATGCATCACGCGAAGAGCTGGTGTCCTTCCTCCTTGGAGTTCCTTTCTCCTGAAGGATGCAGATCACACTGTTTATCCTGCCCTTTCTCTGTTAGGCATGGGCAAAGCTTTTGGCTGCCGACTTGTTCGTGAGTCATTTATCTTTAGATTTGCTGCCTGGCTCCATCCATTTTCACTCTCCCTCCCTCAGTGCAGCATGTGTGGGCTCCCCAAACTTGCTCAGCGAACGTAATAAGCTTGACAAATCACTCTGTCTCTCTGACCTGCTTCCCTTGTGTTATATTGTTAGCCAATTAAGACGTATGGGCCTGCAAAAGCTCACTCCTGTGCAGTTTGTAGGTGAGCACTCTCTTCCCAGAAGTCTCTCCAGAGGCTGCAGGGAATCTCAATATATGGTCTGATGGAATCATCTCTCGTTCTGCTCCACCCCAGATTTGGAACGAGAGACCAAGATGTTTTCACATATTAGGATGCGCGTGAACGTTTCCGTCCAAGACATGAGAGAGAATTGAGCTTCCGTGTTATGGAAGCCAGGGATTGTTTCTCAGGGGAGAAGCCACAGTACGTGGTCTCCTTTGAAGCTTAAAATCCAATTAGCACTGCATGCAGACGGTCCAATCCCTGACATCTCCAGGTAGGGCTGGGAAAAACACCTGCCTGAAATCTAGGAGAGCTGCTGCCAGTTAGTGTAGA
This sequence comes from Hemicordylus capensis, assembly GCF_027244095.1. Classification (NCBI taxonomy): domain Eukaryota; kingdom Metazoa; phylum Chordata; class Lepidosauria; order Squamata; family Cordylidae; genus Hemicordylus; species Hemicordylus capensis. Next base: position 16,918,373 of record NC_069664.1, on the reverse strand, counting down.
CCAGGCCTGCTCAACCTTGGCCACCCCCCAGCAATGATTTTTTACTACAACTCTCATAATCCTCAGCTACAGGATTCTGGGAGTTGTAGGCCAACATCTGCAGGAGGGCTGAAACTGAGCAGCCCTGGTATAGACGATCTCTAAACTGCACAGGCACGCCTCGCACTTCGTTAAAGACACTGGCCCGAATGGGCGTGGCCAGTGTCCTGCTGGTCTCTCCGCCATGGGGGGGGGGAGAAGGACTGCTCTGCTCCTCCGCCCCCTGCTGCAGGCACCCCTCAGCTGTGGTAAGGGAAAAAAGTTTTTAAAATAAAAACAAAAAATCAGAAGTTTGGCAGGGTGGGCGTGGGGTAGCTGCCTAGCCCCCCTGGCCATCTGGAGACCCCCTGGACCCTACTAGAGACAGATTTGGCTAGCTTTTCTAGTTCCAAAGAAAGCAGCCATTGTGAGCTTCTTTGTCTCAGTAGCTTTGTACAAACTGAGATCCCTTGTTAGGAACATAGGAACATAGGAAGCTGCCATATACCAAGTCAGACCCTTGGTCCATCTCGCTCAGTATGACGGGCAGCTGCCTCTCCAAGGTTGCAGACAGGAATCTCTCTCAGCCCTATCTTGGAGAAGCCAGGGAGGGAACTTTAAACCTTCTGCTCTTCCCAGAGCAGCTCCATCCCCTGGGGTGAATATCTTACAGTGCTCACACATCAAGTCTCCCATTCAAATGCAACCAGGGCCGACCTTGCTTAGCTAAGGGGACAAGTCATGCTTGCTATCACAAGACCAGCTCTCCTCTCCTCTTTTTCCATCTTGTACTGTCTAGCCTAATCCAGTCTCTGTGTCACCTCCACCATCTTATTTATTTATTTTTTATTTAACACACACATTTTTATACCGTCCAAAATGCAAGTTCATCTTATGAACTGCAGCTTGCAAATTTTAGTCATATTTTTCTCCCCTCCTCATCGCCCTTTTCCACTCAACATCTAGCCAGAAGAAGAGTTCTGGGGAATTTGAAAGCTTGCTCACTACTTTGCATCATGTTCATTGGTCTTACCTAATAAAACAGCCCTGCTGTGGCTTGTTTTTTCTAATATATCAGCATCTGAGCAATGTTTGCATGTAGCTAATTCTATTCTTTAAAGATCATCAGCCATTTTGTCATCTCCTGATTTCACTCGCTTTGCTTTGCTGTTCCCACCTCTGTTTTTTTTTTTTTAAAAAGCTGTCTTTTGGGAGCATCAGTCAAAGCCTCCCCCCAATAAACTGTAATCTGTTTACTTTCACAAGGACTATAATTTAAGCTGTAGCCTCAGCAGAAATCCATTCAGTGCCAACTCCTCATAAAGTGCCATTTAGATACAATCTCTCTTGTTAGCATTCTCGCTCTGTAGCATGTTTGCAGAATAATCATCATGGCTTTTTCTCAAAGCGCTGAAGCTTTATTTAGATTCTTGCCCCCCACCCCTCTGCCATACTTCTCTGCAACATACAAATTCTGCCACAATACTCTTTTGGAAACCTTTTACTGGCATGTAGCTTGCTTTCGGAATTTGATCCCAAGAAGAATGTATAGTAAGGATGATTTTGAAAAGAGGAAATGCAACAAAATAAAACATCACAAGCAATTTTGGATACACACAGGCATGCGTGTGTGGTGGTAGAAATCACAATATTTAATGCATTGGTAGTCTTATTTTTCTCAACGGCCAATTTGCTGTCTCCTTTCCAGCAGAAAATATTCACAGCCAAACTGAAGCTGCAATCCCACAGTTGCATTGTGGATTAAAGGAACCGATTTGTGGCTATGTAGCACGATTCTAAGTGGGTTTACTCAGAAGTAAGTCCCATTGAGTTCTGATCTACTTCTTAGAGTGATTTCTGAACTGCTAAATGGATTTGTTTGGAAATAGGAACAGGTGTGAAATATATTATATTATATTATATTATATTATATTATATTATATTATATTATATTATATTATATTATATTAACTTCATGGTGAACTTTGCTTCTTCATTGACCTGACTAGGAATCAAAAGTTATTACTGGAACCTTACGGGTGGGAGTTCACATTGGATTGGGGTTCTGGGTTTTTTTTTTGCAAGTGACTACATATTTTTTTGCATAATGTATGCCCAGCATTCTTTTAAAAGCCCTTTCCCCTCTTACACTCCTAAATCAGCTGAAGTTTCATGACACACATAGCTAACATATGACATAACATAACAGCGGGTCAACAAGTGCGGCTTGCTTGCTTTGGAAATGTGTTTATGTACATAGAGATTTATATTTCACCCTTTTGTGATAGAACATACTCAAAATGGTTTCCAATTTGGCCCTGTCCACACGGCCATTTTTCTGCTCCCGGAGGAGGATCCAGACAGAGTGGTGGGTGGAAAGAGGGGCCTGGTAGAGCAGAGCGGTTACTGTAGTGTGGGCGCCCTCTCCACGGCCCCTGCACTGCATTTTCATAGAGTTGGAGGCCCTAGCTCCTGATTTCAGTAATAGAGATTGCCACTGTGCCATTTGTGTGGGCGCACTTGCGGTAGAGCCCCGAGCTGGCTCTTGTCATCAGGAACAGGCAGGTAGGGTCCTGCCTTCCCTCCTTTGGTCGTGAGAACAAGCTCCCTTGTGCTACGAGGCTGCAATGCATTGGGCAACTTGTCATAACTAGTCCGGAACTAGTCCAGAACAGGGGCGGCTGGTGCAGGCGCTGCTGGGGGGAAGCTGGTGAGAAGCACTTTTAAGCATAAATTAGTAGGTGCTTACCTCTACTCTGGGCCCACCTGCAAGTTGCTCCGAGCAGCAGTGCATTGCCCATGCCCAGCACTCCCCATGGCAGGGGATCGGCTCCACCACTCAACTGCCCGCTGGCAGGGGATCAGGTCCTCAGAAGCCAGGTGAGTGGCAGAGCCGCTCCCCTGCTGCGAGGAGTGCTGGGTGGCGTGTTGCTGCTCAGAGCAGCTTGTACGTGCACCCAGAACGGAGGTAAGCACCTACTAATTTATGCTTCAAGGTGCTTCTTGCCAACGTCCCTCCTGGCAGTGCCCACACCGACCGCCACTCGTCTGGAACAGACATTCCTTCCCTCGTGCTAGCACAACACTGGTCTGGAACGCAAGCTCCTGACTTGGTGGGACTAGCTAGTGCAATGCCCTCGTGTGGGCACAGCCTTAGATTGGATGCCAGCCAAAGCCTCTGCAGAATATGCTAGGCCAGGCCATCCAATTAAGGCCTCAGACAGTTACGATGATGATTTCTGCCGTTTGACAGCTGTGTGTATTATTGCCGTCCAGGATTCTTGCGCTGTGCCTCTGTTATCTGAGATCAGCACACTTGAGATCTGGCAGCCCGTCAAAGTAATCAATCCAAACGGCATGACAAGAGTCCATGACAGAGATCCATACTGCTTATACAAGGAAGTTCAAACAAGAGGGTGAGGCACAGGAATGATGAAGAAAGGAAGTGTAATAGGCACTCAGCTGCCTCGCCTTAAGTGTGAAGAAAGGAAATTGAAGAGGCACACAATGGTTTAATCTGCCTGCAGTAATTTAGTCAGTCATGGACAGTTTCTTAGCCATTTTGCCAACTGTTATGCAGTTTCTTCATCACTAATATGAACAAATCCTCTCTTTCCATAGAAACGAAGAAGTCTGGAGGAAGACGGCAGTGACTGAAACTTTCATCCTCATAAGCTAATTTCTATGCGCCAAGAGTGTGTATGAATCCTAGGGGCCATTCACATGACCGAGTGTGCATGGGTGTCGGTGGGTGGGTGGGGGAGGCTGCTCAAGCTTACCTCCCCCTCCCAGATGAGTACAAACCTGCTGCTGGGCATGTGGACCATGCTCCCAGATGACCACACTCCGTGCAGCATGGAGCTGTGGAGGCCGGGACAGCACATTCTGGATATCCCACAATGCACCATGTCATAAGCATGGTGCATTGAAGGGATCCCATGTCAGACGGGTGCTCTAGGCGCCCATCTCTGTGTCTCCACAAGTTGTGTGCAGCTCAAGGACAACCACGAGCCTGGCAGTCGGGTTAAGGGTGCACTTGCGTCCTTAACCTCGGCCGAGAACTGGGCTTGGGAGCGGGGTTAGGCTGGACAAAGCGCTGGGATCCACGTGGATACTGATGCTCCATATGAACACTCTAGTCCAGGCTAGGCTGCTTGTGAGAACAGCCTCCTCGAGTGAGTTTGCAATGTTGAGTGACTTTGAGTGACTAGAGTGACTTTGCCAATTTGTTCTAATAAATTGATGCTCATTCTTACAACAATGCTATAAGGTAGGCCAATCTGATTGTCTGTGTTTCCAAACCTTCCAAAAACGCTACTAGATCTGTGATCCGCGCTCCTGGTTTTTAGAATAACAGCAATAACAACAACAATAAAAGTATTTATTTGTTAGCTGCCCCATATTGTTCTTTGGGTGACTCACAACACAACAGTAAACACATGGCTCTAGACAGTTCACAAATATAAAGACAGATAACACTCAAATAAATAACTCTTCAAAAAGAAATAAAAGTAAAACCAGTTTAAAATCATTTCAATCCCCACTGAGTTTATCAGTGTACAGGCCTGCCCGGTATATGCCAAACACTACTAACCCTAATTTACGGCTGGTACTCATTATTCTGATGGGACACTACTCTTTTTATTACTTCTCCATTGATCTTTGAGAGCTGCTGAGCCAATAGTTTATCAGCCCTTGATTCTCGTTCATGATAGTTTTGATTTAAATACAATGAGGCTTTTTGAGTTGCATTTGTTTCCAACAGATCGATTTGTTTCCTTTCTGTTGGAAGTCTCCCAAACTTTCTTGCCGCCTGTCAATTTTTGTTTGTTTTCCAATGTTTTAATTATGCTAATAAGAACTGCTTGATCTTTCTTCCTTGCTTTTTTCATGACGGGTGGGTATGCCAATGCATTTTCTTTTAAGAACAGATTTAAAAGCATCCCATATCAGTTCCAATGAGAACAAGACTGATCGTCCTTGGCTGGTGCCTGGATGGCTTATGAATAGCCAGCCACAGATTTGGCGTCAGCCTTGACCACACCCTCTGAAGCATCTGGACTTCCAGAGAGGAGAGGAAGCATCTCAACCATCTCAGCAATGGATCCACACCTCCATGTATCTTTTACTCTCCCTTTTGGCTATCCAATTTGCCTAGGCACAATCTTCCATGGCATTGGACTTCCTTCTGTCTGGAATTCAGTGGGCATCACTGGGAGGGGGAGGGGCTTTTTAAAGGGGTGGGGCCAAGTGGAGCAATTGCCCTGGGCCCTGCACATGGATGGTCCTTTCCAAAGCATGGTTCAGTTTTTGAAATGTTCAGGTTCATTCCTTTCCCCACCACAAGACAGCAAAACTAATGTTAAAATGTAACCCCAGGATCAAGGGTTATTTCAGTATTTGCGGTTATTACATTGACACAGCATGCCACTGCATTGCAAAAGTGTGCCAATGGAGTTGTGTGTCAGTGCAGCCATTATATACAAGGGACTCACCATCACACAACTCTGCACAACATTTTGCAGCTGTGCAACAGTGTTCTTGCACAACTGTGCAAATGTTACGTTTCACCGTGTGCATCATGTTGTGCAAGTATGTCAGCTAGAGAGAAGAAAGTGGGGGGCTCAAAGGAACATTTTGCCCCTGGGCCTCTCAATGTCTTGAAAAGGCCCTTGGGATTGGGGGGTGGGTGGGTTTGCCAACATTATACTAAAAGTAGGCTGACACTTTCACTAAATGGCTTGCCAGAGGTCTCACTGAAATTAATAGGACAAGTAATGATTTGTCCTATTACTATCAATGGAACTATGGGTGAAAGTCAGGATGTAAGCCATTATAAAACTGTCCAAGAACTTATACAGAAGCTGCAATACTACTAATACAATCTGAACTTGACTGGCAGAGTCTATGGGATGCTAGTAAGGCTTGTGTTTTGAGGTTTGGGTGTTTTTTGTTTTGTTTTGTTTTTTTGAAATAAAAAATATCTATATTATTAATTCTCCAAGACGGGCCAAGCGTGGGGATGTGGCAGAAAGGAGGCGATTGGCTGGCAGAGGGTGAGAAAGTTCCAAAGCGGCAGGGAGTTTGGCCGGCAGATGGAAAGCAGTTTGACAGTTGGCTTGGAGGTGCCGTGAAGTGGCAGGGAGCTCGAAGGCTGGGGGTGTCTTCGGGAACTGGACAGTTGGCTCTGGGGGCTGCGGGCACCAGACGGTTGGCTGTGCCATGCCATGAAGCGGCAGGGAACTTGGAGGCTGGCAGGGGAGCAGGCGACAGGCCCTGGCAGCGGCAGGGGGAAGCAAGGACTGCGAGACAGAGATCAAAAGACAGAGGACAGAGAAAGAGAGTGAGAGAGAGAGCTGTGGTGGGATGTGAGCGAGAGAGTTGCGGGGGAGAGCGAGTGAGGGAGTTGCGGGGGGAGAGCAAGTGAGAAAGTTGCGGGGGGGAAGCGAGCGAGAGAGTTGGGGGGGGGATGCCACAGCCTCAGTGCACAACTGCACAGGTGTTCTGTGTGGGGTCAGCTAGTAAGCTTCTAAAAATAAAAACTGAAATAAGAACAAGAAACATTAGTGCACAAGATAAAAACTTGGAGTCATTACATTAAAGATATCATGGTTCCAAAAGTAACAGATTAATTGGATATCTATGGGAAGCAGCTAGATTTAATGAAAACATTTGAAGCTGCTCAAACACTGAGTTTTGTACAAGATTTTCTTTTTTAAAAGCCTGACATTTGGATGAAATGCCAGAGCTTTAATGCAGTGCTGGCACTTGGTGTCTACAGCTGCTGCTTTCCAGATGGGGTGATTTTCACTGATCTCCCCCCACCTCTGAAAGTACTCCCTCTGACCTGGAAGTGGGTCCTTGAGGGTCTCACAGTCTTGCAAAATATTGCACATCAATCTTCAGAGACGGTCTTTGACCGGCATAAAGTAGGTTACGTAAGATCAGCATTAAAATGGCATTTGAACAGGCTGTGTCCGGTGCTGTGAGTATAGAGACTAAAAGCTTCACACTATTATATAGGTACTGCTAAACTATGGCTAAAACTGCAGTTAAGACAGACAGAATTAGTGTAATAAGGGTAAAATGAGTGAGACTATGCAGAAGTGGTTAAAATCTTAAGGCAAAATAACAGAATAACCAATTTATAATGTAGGTAACCAATTAATAATGCAGGTAACCCCTGCTAACTGAGCAGAGAAACCTTTTAAAGTGACGATTCTCTTATATTTAGAAGGGGGAGAGCAACTGGCCCTATCCAGCCCCAGTACAGCATCCCTCCAGTGGCTGTTGCTGGTATCTGCCTTCTGTTTCTTTTTAGATTGTGAGCCCTTTGGGGATAGGGTACCATCTTATTTATGTATTATGTTTCTATGTAAACGGCTTTGAGAACTTTGAAGAGCGGCATATAAATTATTTGTAGCAGTTGTAGTATTAATCATTTGTGGTGTGCATGGAACTGGCGACTGCTGGTTTGAAGGTGGGGGGGATAGCTTTAAAGACTGGAGAGGGTGCTCTTACCCCCCCTGCATTTCCCCCACCAGCGCTGTGTCTAAAAATGGTCCCACTGGGTAGCAGCGAACCTCCTTGCCATCCCGGTGTACGTCGGACTGGAAGTACCTGGAAGTGCCTGGTGCACACGCACATGTCATGCTCACACACATGTGAGCGGGGAAAGAGCACCCTTCCTGGTCCCCCCACCTTCCAACCGGCCAAACCGCCAGACTTTTGAACTGGTTTGGAGGTCCGTAAAAGGGCCTCCGAACCAGTTTGTGCACATCCCTAGTAATCGTAAAATAACAAATGGTGGATTCGTAAACTAGTGTTGTCATCACCCCAGGGGCATAGTTAAAATTAAATTGGGGATGTTCCTGGACCCCCAAAGGAGAGGGCTTTCAGCTGTGTGACACCTTGCTCTTCACCTCCTCCCCCAGTCATCTTCTTCTGAGGGCCTATCTTCATATTTTGTCCCGGGGCCCACTCCACCCTTGCATCACCACCATATTCATCAAAGCTAGTTAGAAGTTAGAGCAGACCAACTCGCATGCTGAAAAAGACCTCTATAGAAATAAAAAAATTAAGGGACCTTCATGCACTCTCTTGTTTCATTTCCTTAAAAAAGGCATCAATGGGTTTCCCAACCTGTGGTACTCCAGATGTTGCTGAACTACAACTGCCTTCATCCCCAGCCACAATAAATTGTAGCTGGGGATGATGGGAGTTGTAGTTTAACAACATCCGGAGTGCCACAGGTTGGGAACCCCTTACACTTTTATGTGTAATGTAAAAATAATTTACTTCTCAGTTATGGTGACGTGTGACATTCATTGCTATACTTCTGATTCCTACTCAGTCCCGGGTTATAGATTTATGAGATTTCTTGGTATACATTTGATAGATTTTTTTACACAATTATTATCCATGCCTATTACATGAGGTCAAGAAATACTTACAAGTGCAACTCTGTGCCACTTTGCTCATAAGTAAATCATACTGCTTTCAGTGACATTTCATCTTGGGTATGTGTGCACAGAAGATTGCAGCCTTAGATAGTCAGAAGTAGGCTCATATCTGGAGAGAGTTGCCACTACTAGAATTGACGTACTTCCGAGAATCTCAGCCGTACTGAAGAAACTAAAGTGAAACCCATTATATTAACTCCTATCAGACCTACTGGCCATATTATGAAGATTCTGAGATGCAGTGATACAAAAACGAACTCTTCCCATCTGTTGAGAGCAGCAAAAATAATTGCTAAAATTGACACGGGTCCAAAATACCAGCCATAAAAGGAGTGGATTGAGAAAATCTAGCATGCAGCACAGATGCCAAAGTTCACTCCAGTGTTTAGCTTCTGAATGGGGAGACAAAGGTTGGAGAAATGTGTTCAAATCCCCATGTGCTGACTGTTAGAAATCTTGGCATGAAGCATTATGAGGATACTTATAATAATGCTACTCTCATTGGGAATGATGAGAGAGGCACCAGAACTGCATTTTCACAATGCGACCTCCGAAAATCTGCACATGGGGATTTGAACAAATTTAAAAATTGGTGTTAATATTTAGTTTCTCCCAGTAATATAGAAGCAACATAGATTTGTATTCTGTCCTCTGACACGACAATTACCTGGGAGAATGCCTTCTTCTACGTGATCCCTACCACACATTAAGATCATTGAGAGAAGTCCATCTCTGTATGCCATCAGCCTGTCTGGTAGTGACTCAGTAGTGGGCCTTCTCTGTAGTCAGTCCTGGGCTGTGGAATGCACTCCCTATAGACATTCATGGTTTAACATCTTTAACGGTAAAGATAACGTGTGCCGTCGAGTTGATGTCGACTCCTGGCGCCCACAGAGCCCTGTGGTAGTTGTCTCTTTGACACATACCATTGTCTCCTCCCGTATGAGATGATGCCTTTCAGCATCTTCCTATATTGCTGCTGCCCGATATAGGTGTTTACCAGGGGGGATTCGAAACGGCAACCTCTGGTTTGCTACTCAAGTCATTTCCCCGCTGCACCAACATCTTGACCAGCCTTCAAAATACCCCTTAAAACCTGGATTTTAGTCATCTTTGAACATTTTAAATGATTTTAAATTAGTGTTTTAACAGTTTGATTTCTCTTATTTTTATTGTGTTTCTTTTTGTGAACTGGCTAGAGCAGGGATTCTCAACACTGGGTCCCCAGATATTATTGGACTTCAACTCCCATAATCCCCAAACAAAGGCCACAGGGGCTGGGATGATGGGAGCTGAAGTCCAATAACATCTGGGGACCCAATGTTGAGAATCCCTGGCCTAGAGCCTTTGGAATCAGGTGGTATATTAAACACACACACACACACACACACACACACACACACACACACACACACACACACATGAAAGCATTTGGTACTTAACTGTAATAATGACAATTATAATATAGTATAGTATAGTAAAATCAGTGGTTCCTATACTGCAAAGATCTCCATGCATATCAGAGAGGATGCTTGGTGCTTAGTAAGCATTGAGGAAATCCAGTTACAATGCTACTCTGGGAATGATGAGAGAGGCACCAGAACTGCATTTTCACAATGCTTAGTAGGCACTCATGCAGCATTCCCTCCTTTGGAAGCAGAGCTGGCATGCTTTGCAGGGGTTTGGAAGCAGCATCATGCCTCTCTTATTTGCACTGGGATCCTACAGTGTAGGAGTATTCTTGTCTTTTCAAGCAAACAGGTGGCAAGGATTAGTCTTAGGTCATTTGGGGACTATCACTGAACTCCTCCCTTTTACAGCTGGGCTCTGCCCCAGTTCCAGATTTCTCCCTACCTTTTATCAAGGCTTTCTAATTATGGGACATCCCCTGGTTTCGCCTTTTGACATCCACAAGATTTGTCTCAGAAATCCCAGGTTTGTGGCCCCATCTCGCCTGGCAACTCCGTGACATGATGAAGAAGAAGTACTATTGCAATGCTTGTGTAAGTTCTTGGACATTTTTTTAATGGCTGTCATCCTGACCCTCACCAGATGAAATTAATAGGAAAAGTTAGTCCTGATGTGGTAGTGGCAGCTACCAACTTGGATGGCTTTAAAAGGGACTTAGACAAATTCATGGAGGACAGATCCATCAATGGTTACTAGTATTGATGTCTATAGGGATGTGCATATCTATTCGGATTTGAAGTGATTCAACTCGAATCTGGGTGATTCAAGTGATTCAATCGAATAACCCCTTAAAAGGGCAATTCGATTTGAATTCACATTGTATTTTCAAAATTCAATTTGAATTTGATTCCAAAGCCATTTGGCACCTTTTAAAAACCATTCAGCCCCCCTGATTGGTTAGAAAAGGTGCCTAAACAGGTTCAAATGGAGTCAAATTTGATTCACATTTGAACTGAATTTTTGGACCAGATTTGAATTTGATTTGAATTCAAAATGAATTTTGGGAATTCTATTCAAATTTGAAATGAATTGAAAAAATTGTTTTGTGCACATCTCTAGATGGCTCCAGGCTGCCTCCAGGCTCAGCGATAGGGTGTGCCTAAATACCAGTTTCAGGGGAGCAGTAGCAGGAGAGGGGGCATGCCTTCATCTCTTGCCTGTGGGCTTCCCAGAGTCATCTGGTAGGCCAGGGGTTCCCAACCCGTGACACTCCAGGTGTTGCTGAACTACAACTCCCATCATGCCCAGCCATAATACATTGTAGCCAGGGTGGTGGGAGTTGTAGTTCAGTAACATTTGGAGTACCACAGGTTGGGAACTCCTGTAGTAGACCACTGTGAAACAGGATTTATTTATTTATTTTGCATATATTTATATGGCCCAAAACTTATGTCTCTGGGGATTCTAGGCTAGATAAGCATTGGGACTCATCCATCAGGGCTGTTCTTATGTTCTTATGACAGTTGTGTGTCCCATTGTCCATGATGTCTTGACCAATATCTGGGAGTGGCAATATCTAGGAATTGCCTGATTCCAGACAGCTTCCCACATTGCAGTTGCCTCCCAGCTGAAGAACTAATTGAATTTTCTCATCTACAACATACCTGAGTGTGAGGAACATGGGACCCTGCTGAAATACAAAAGGGTCCTAGAGAGAAGACATCTGGTTCCTGCACCATAAGTGAGCAACAAAGAAGCACTATCAATGGCTTGTCTGGTGAGGCCTTCACTGTTGTGCTGCAAACACCAATGGGAGAAGGATTTACATCTGACAGAGAAGAAGGCTGGCTTGCTCCTTTTGTTGCCGGGTTTCCAGATTTCGCTGCCAACAATGAGTGCACCTGTCTTCTTTCTGCACTGACAGTTGGGAGACAATTTGGGGATAACATCTTCCTAATGCCAGTGCACTCTGAAATTGTCCTGGAGAGCGAGAGCAAATTTGCTGGGGTCTTTTGTTGTTTTGTTAATAGAACTATTAGCTTTGATTGCTGCCTCTAAGGAGCTCATTGTGTTGGGATGAGATCTGTCTGTGTCACTGTTTTGTTCTTTTGAGCTGATGTATCATTGCTCTCTCCCCCCGCCCCTCCACATCAGTTGTCAGTTTGCCCTAGAAGTTACAGCTGGTTTGCTCTCTTAGTGCTCTGCTAGTTTCCCAGCTTTGCTGTCGAAACCCTCTGGCCATTTTAATTGCCAGAATCTATTTATTTATTGCCAATGTATTTAACTGTGTAGAAGCCAGCTCCTTTTTTTCATGCAGCTATTACCCTTGTTTAGCAATTGCATGAAAGAGAAATTATTCAGATATTGCCAAAGGGACATCCAGGGTGAATTGAATAAAAGGATGTAACTCAGTAGCACTTGTGGCAAAGGATAATGAATCATTGTTCAATGATCTTGTATCCTTAAACTTCTCAAAGTGCTGTGCGACCCTCAGGAACATCTTTCTGCAAGGGCTTCTAGAGGGAGGGGAGAGAAGCAAAAATCACTTCCCTGTCCCACTCCGTGCCTCCTCGGCTGCTCAACGCATTGATGCTGGAGGGTCCCTGTAGACCCACAGCTTTTATGCTGACCTACTGCTGCCGATCATATTGGCCAGATCAAAAGGTGATCACCCGCTGCTGTCTGAAATGGTACAATTCATTTTACCACCTCAGCGTTCTGTCTGTGTGTTTCAACTGTATTTAAACTGACAGAAAACCACCGCATACCTTAGTATAATTATGCCCTCTGTATGTATGTTGTGCCATCGAGTTGGTGTCGACTCCTGGTGACTGCCCTGTGGTTTTCTTTGGTAGAATACAGGAAGGGTTTGCCATTGCCATCTCCTGTGCAGTATGAGATTATGACTTTCAGCATCTTTCTATATTGCTGCTGCCCGATATAGGTGTTTCCCATAGTCTGGGAAACATACCAGCGGGGATTCAAATCAGCAACCTCTTGCTCCCTAGGCACATTACTTCCCCACTGCCCATGTATGACCTTCCAATGCATACACTTCAGGAAAGTAGTATCTCCTCAGCTCATTGTAACTCATCCTATAGTGGCTCATCCTAACGAGCCAGGGGGTGCCAAAGACGACAAAGCTGCCGATGCTTCCTGGCTGTGGCTTAGGTTGCTCCTCTCTCTCTTCCTGACCCTCCCGAGAACTGTGCTGTCTGCAGTCTGGCCATTCATCAGATAGAGCTACGCAGTTAACCATGCAGGTCTACCTACAAATGGCCAGCCAGCAGGTAGCGTGGCTCTTGGGTGGGGAGAGGAGAGAGAGGAGCAACCCAAGCTGGGCACCTTTTTTGGTGCCCCTCTCCCACTCATAAGGCCAAGCTGCTACTGGCTGATTCAAAATCTCACTCACGGTCAAATTGTCCATGGTATTTGACTGGTACCACGGACAGCCAGGAAAATAAACCAATCCACAATTTTCACTCAAGGAATAAACAACCAGGCTCAAACTATCATACTTTGGAAACATTATGTGGAAACACAGATCCCTTGAGAAGTCCATAATGCTTGGAAAAGTTGAAGGAAAGACCAGCAGCAAGGTGGATGGACTTGATTATGACAGCAATGAATGCACCACTGAGAGACCTTAAAGGCCAAGTTGAAGACAGATCATCCTGAAGAGAATCTATCTGTGTGGTCGCTAAGAGTCGACACCAACTTGACGGCACATAATCAATCAATTAATTTGACTGGCAGAATACTGTTGGCCCACAGAAATGAGATAAGGCAAAGGAAGTCTAGCTCTAAACTTTCTAATCTGTTACATCAATAGATTAAAAAAGCTACTAATTTTTAACATCTCAGAAAGCCTGTGTAACTATCCATTATATCGCAATATTTTGTATCCATTACCTACCAATATTGTCTGCATTGTTACTTCTCAGAACAGTTCACTTTTTTTTGCAAAGGACCAAATATCAGTGTTACAATCAAGCTGGTTAATGCAAAGTAAGTACATTTGTATGCATTTTGTCGACTTGCATGAACTATTTCAAACAGAATTTGAATGCTATATATACAAAAATGTGTTTGTATGAGGCACAAAATAAGAGTTGTCTGAGATAAAGCCTTCTTTTCCCGTGTCCCAATTTCCCCTCTCATTACTGCATTCTATCACTCAGCCCCCAGCAACACAAAAGTAAAATATTCATACAGAACTATTATTCTAATGGCTGGTCCCATAGCTGCATCCGGCTAACACACCATCAGGCGAGCCGAAAGTTGTTGGTTTCATTTCATAGATTATTTTTATGATTATTGCCAGGGATTGGTATAAAATCCTAACAAGTCAGAAGCAGACTCTACATCAGCATAAATCAAGGAATAACAGGAGGCCTAAATATATGACGGCATGTAAAAATGTCCCAATTTAGGGTGGAGAGAATGTAAAGTTCTGCATTTGGCCAAGAAAAATCAAATATACAAGTTCAGGAGTGGGGAGATCTGGCTTGGCAGCAGTAGGTGTGAAAGGGACCTCGGTATCTGAGTGGACAAGCTGAACACGAGCCAGCAATGTGATACAGCGGCTTAAAAAGCTAATGCAATCTTAGGCTTCACTAACAGAAGCACAGTGTCCAGATCACAGGAAGGAAGTGTTCCACTCTGTTTTGCTCTGGTCAGACCTCACTTGGAATACTGGCTGACATCCGGCACAGACTTACAGTGTGTCTGTAATGCTGTGCTGTGGGGCTGCTGCTCCCTCCAAAGGCACTGGGGAAACCGGTAGAAGCACTGCTTGCATAACCACCCATTTTGCACAGTCACCTTTGAATGGTACAACAGTCCCACAGTGCAGCAGGCCCACACGACAGTCCCACATTATGGACATGTTATGTGGAGTATAATGGCCGTCACTGGCTGCCTTTGGATGTAATGTGGAACCATGGGGGTTCTGTACCCCTCCCCCTGCTCTCCCGGCCACATTCAGATGACACAGAGAGCTCCCTCTCTGCAGTCCCACTGACTGCAGAGATGAGAGGGAACTGGCAGTGCGGGCTTCCTTCTTTTATGAAGGACAGCCCACACAGCCAATAGCACCTGGAGCTAGGGAAGAGCTTCCCTTCTCTACACTGGTTACAGGGGAGGAAACTGCAGTGCCAGAGTTTGGACGTAACGCTGGTACTGCGGAACTGGAGGTCCAGGCAGAGGACCTCACAGCAAACCAAAGATACAGAAGGCAGTTGGAGGAGGGAAACCATGTGTCCATTTCTTAATTGCAACTGAGTTTGTCCACATTTGGATGCACAGTTTCCAAAAACCGGAGGTGAAGGGATCTCCGGTTTCACGTTATGTACAAATGCGACCACTGTGTCCAATTCTAGACCCTGCATTTTTAAAAGGATGTTGATTAACTGGAACAGGTTCAGAGGAGGCAACAAGATAGTGAAGGGTCTGGAAATGGAGTCTATGAGGAATGGTTGAAGGCATTGGGTATGTTTAACCTGGAGAAGAGAAGACTAAGGGGAGATATGTCATCCACCTTCAAATATATGAGGGACTGTAATATAGAAAGAGGAGTGGACTTGTTCCCTTTTGCTCCTAAGGACTTGAACCAATGGGTTGAAATGACAAGGAAGCAGAGGGAGGAGAGCTAGTCTTGTGGTAGCAAGCATGACTTGTCCCCTTAGCTAAGCAGGGTCCACCCTGGTTGCACACGAATGGGAGACTAGATTTGTGAGCACTGTAAAATATTCCCCTAAGGGGATGAGGCCGCTCTGGGAAGAGCACCTAGGTTCCAAGTTCCTTCCTTGGCATCTCCAATATAGGGCTGAGAAAGATTCTTGCCTGCAACTTTGGAGAAGCTGCTGCCAGTCCGTGTAGACAATGCTGAGCGAGATGGACCAATGGTCCGACTCAGTATATGGCAGCTTCCTATGTTACTATGTTCCAGTTTCAGGCTGGGCATTAGAAAGAGCCTCTTCACTGTAAGAGCTGTCCAATAGTGGAACAGTCTGCCTTGTGCAGTGACAGGCTCTCCTTCGCTGGAGGTTTTCAAACAGAAGCTGGGCAGCCATCTGTTAGAGATGTTGTAGCTGTTTGTTTATTTATTCATTATATCTTTATACTCCCACAGCTAATAGCTCTTGGTGGTTTACAATAAATAAAGTTCCCTGCACTGAGCAGGGGGTTCCCTTCCAACTCTAACACTCTTTGATTATATACACAGGGAAAGTGAAACAAGTGACATACTTTGTTGCTTTCTGCTCCAAATGCAAGGAAATGCATGAGGTTTCCACAAGCACAGCTTGAGGAGGTGATGCTGCCCATCTTCTCAAACTCAGAGAATCATCTTCATAACTCCCCGAAAATCAGGAAGCTCCCCAATGCTGCTGGAGCCAGCATTTCGAACAAGGCACAGCCCTTTTACATGGCAACACTTCCTGTCAAGGGGGCACAGCTGGACATATCAGTCTGAAGTCTGGACTATTTAAGCCCTCAGTGCCAAACCATTACTGGAAAATCCTTACATTGCCTGTGAGGTCTTGTACTGAGTCTGAGCTTATCTACTATCAGTCCAGTGAGCTGTCCCTGCTCCTGATTCTTCACCCAGTTCCTTTCTGGGATCTCTGCCAATAGGAATATAGGAAGCTGCCATATATTGAGTCAGACTATTGGTCCATATAGTTCAGTATTGACTGCCAGCACATTTCCAAAGTTATCAGCAGGAGTCTCATCCTGGACCGACCTGGAAATGCCAGGGAGTGAACCTGGCAGGGCAGGCAGAGAGAGAGAGCATGCATGCATGGACTTCTGCATGCAAACATGCAGATGGTCTCCCACTGAGCTATGGTCCACCCCACACAAGGGGAATATCTTATAATGCTCACATGTATTCTCCCATCCAAATGCAAACCAAGGCAGACCTTGCTTAACAAAGGGGGAAAATCATTCTCATTATCACAAGATCTGCTCTCCTCCTTTATCTGTGTCTTCAGCACTGGAAACCCTACAAGCCCCCCCCCCCACACCTGGAACATCTGCGCCAGCAGCTGCATGTTTAGTAAGCATGAAAAATATCCTACTTTCATACAGCTGGATGTATGAAAGTACAGGGCCCTTTTCACATTAATGCCGAAATGGCCACTCCCCTCCCACATTAAGCACATAGTCAATGAGCACATCTGTGTTGGTAGGGGGAGGACAATGGGCATAGTCCTGAACATATTGATGAGAATTCTCTCTGGTAAGAGATACCCTTCTATTACAGCAGAGTGCACAGAGGCAAAACACAGTGGAGTCTGCCCAGGCATGTGTGTCTGCTAAGAGCCAAAATAAACTTGGAGCCAGTTCTTAGTTTCTAATCAATATAAGGAGTCTTTATTGGAGAACTCCATTCTAGATAGGGAACTGGAGAGATAGTATCTCTAATCTAGCTAGCTAGCTGGATGCAGACAGATGCTCTCTGCATCTCTGCACACATGGTGCAGAGAGAGGGGCAAGTGTGTGTGTTAGGGAGAAGAAAGGGAGGGAGGAAGGGAGGCAGGCAGGCAGGCAGGCAGGAAGTCCCTGAGAGTAGCAATCTGCATGTCAAAGGATAGTGTCAGAGCAGTAGAGAAGGGATGACCAATGTCTTGACCCCTCTAGCCCTCTGACTCACTAGTCTGTCCCCCTCTATCAGTGAGGCATGAGGCAGCGTGAAGTCCTTCACTTCCAACACATATAAGGTGAGAAAGAGTGAATACCCCTTCTGTT
This sequence comes from Hemicordylus capensis, assembly GCF_027244095.1. NCBI lineage: Eukaryota > Metazoa > Chordata > Lepidosauria > Squamata > Cordylidae > Hemicordylus > Hemicordylus capensis. Next base: position 16,900,731 of record NC_069664.1, on the reverse strand, counting down.
CACAGGGCTACTTCCTTCTGGCTGCACCCAGACTGCTATTTAGTTTTGATGCCTCTTGTTTTGTTTTGTAAGGCCAACATTTGGGTCATTTCTTAAGAAGTTATGATCATGGGCTGACATACTGTGTAGTGTTCCGTCTGCATGAGTTTTAATGAAATGTGTGTGCAGTAGCACAGGAACCTTCTTGCACAAATGGAATATAACTCCGTACATTGCGTAACTGCGTTTGAGCAATTTGGGGCCTGTTTTGTTAAATGCAGATTAGGGATGTGCACGAAACTCATTTTGCATATTGTTTCATGCTTGAACCAAAACACAGACAGCGAAAACATTTCATTGAAACAGTGGCCGACTTGTTGTTTTGATGAAACAAAACTTGAAATGTTCCAACCATAGGGAACAATGGGGAAACTTGAAACACCCTATTGTTCCCCATGGATAGCTCCTAGGGAGACCAAAATGGGTTGAGTGATAGGGCATGATGGGTGCTACCTACTACCCAAACCACAAAATAAATGGGTGTGGGCAATTTTTAAACAAAAGTTTTAAACAAAATTTTAACCTTCTCCTCAAACCCCATAGGATTGGAAGCCAGTGCCAGAAAACCAATCAGCAAAGGAAAAACAGGCCTCAAAAATGGCACTCAGCATGTCAAAATATTTCTAATCAAAATGGGGTTGCTTTCTTCTGAGCTTGAAACTGGCCCCTTATTTAAAGGGCATTTTGTTTCAAGCTTGAAACCCTCAAAACGGCCCGTTTCAAGCTGAAACATTTCAACTTCGAAATGCTTCGCACATCCTTAACTCAGATGGATTCAACCTCTGTCTCTTCCATCTCACTGTAAAATGTAGGGATTTGGTCTCTGTGTATTATAATTCAGGAGCTGTGTTAGGAAGCAATCCATGGAATTGATCGACCCCCCTCCCCCATTAAACATCACCAGATACCAAATGTTTTACACAATTTCGAGTTACACTGACTTTGCTTTTATGCCCTCTAGTTAATAGCCTCATCATTACTTGCAACAAGATTTCAATGGCTAATCAATACTCCCAGGGGCATCAACACCAGTTCGAAACACACTAGGGGAAACACTGTGGGCCAAGACCAACCACTCGGTGTAAGAGTAGCCTTCCTGTGAGGCTCAAAGGCGGCTTTACTTCCACCACTCAAGACTTTGCCCCCTCCCAGTGTACAGAAACATAGATCAGAGTAATAAGAGTGTGAAACCAGCGGCATGAAGTGCAAAGCACGTCTGGATAAATGGCAGAGAGTCCCGGCCACGAGGTTTGTGTATCGGAAGAGATTGTAATGAACAGCAGCAAGCAGAGTACAACAACAACAAAATTGCACATTATAAATCTGTTCCTTATTTGCCAGCAGCTTTTGGATGCCTTAAAAATAAACTTTTATTAGCTGGGTATTAGAAGACATTTTTAAAATCATTTGATTATTTTAGGGGATATGTCAGAAACGCACATTTCCATATAGATAGACTTTACTGTTTGTATAATAGGACTGCATTCTAAAGAGGCAACGGCAGGGCTCATCGGGAGCTGCTTGCAGAGCTTTCTGTACAGTGGTGCTCCCACCATACAGTCAAGGTGCTGATCAGTCGGTTACCAGGGAAGGTCTTCCAAAATAGCCTCCAGGTTCAAACCAATCAAGCAGAGTGGCCAATCCTAAAAGACGGATGTTACATCCAAATAGCAATAATGAAGCTTTCCCCCTCTCCAGCCCCATGATTCTAACAGGAGCTTTCTTGTGAAAGGAGGGCAGAATCCAGCAGCAACTCCCTTGATCTCAAGCAATGGGGCCTGAAATAGTTCAATATTATTATTCGCTTCCGGGTTCAATTTAAGGTCCTGGTTTTGACCTTCAAAGCCTTGCGGGGTTTGGCGCCTGTCTACCTACAGACCTGCCTCTCCCATCCAGTTACATCCCATCCGGTCAGATCTTCGCAGATGGCCCTTCTGTAGGTCCCTGATTTCCAAGAGGTTCAGGGTGCTAGGACCTGTGAAAGGGCCTTTTCGGTTGCTGCCCCACTTCTCTTGAACTCCCTTCCTCTTCAGATTTGTTTAGCTCCGTCCTTATTGATTTTTAAATCTCTACTGAAGACTTTTCTTTTGCGCCAGGCTTTTGCCCTGTAGTTTACCTATTTGGTTTTTTTCTTTTTTGTTAGTTCCTTTAGTTTTTAATTTAGAATGTAATTTTAATGCTGTCTTGCTTTGCGTGTTTTTGTACACCGCCAAGAGTCTTCAGAGTGGGCGGTATATTAAATGTTTCTAATAAATAAATAAATATTATGGCTACAAGAGCTGGTCTTGTAGGTAGCAAGCATATGTGTGAGCACTGTAGGATATTCCCCTTAGGAGATGGGGCTGCTCTGGGAAGAGCATCTGCATGCTTGCACACAGAAGGTTCCAAGTTCCCTCCCTGGCAGCATCTCCAAGATTGGGCTGAGAGAGACTCCTGCCTGCAACCTTGGAGAAGCCGCTGCCAGTCTGCATAGACAATACTGAGCTAGATGGACCAATGGTTTGACTTAGGGATGTGCACGGAACTGGCTGGCCCGGTTCAGTTCGAGGCTGGACCGGCCTCAAACTCCACCAGGCCAGTTCAGTACGGCACCCCTTCGAACCCCCCCCGTCTGGTCTGGGTGGGGGGGTTTCGCAGACCGAAAATGGTTAAAATTTTTTTTACCTTGTACTCCCCTCAGAGGAGTTCCAGAGATTCTCCCAACAGCCACAGTAGCACCCCCTGAGGCTCCCGAAGCCCTCGGCGGTGGTAAGTGCGATCTTAAAATATATTTTTTAACTGTCTGGCACCTCTGAACTGGCCCAACCCAGTTTGAATTCTAACCAAGCCAGGCTCCTAATTCAGGGTGCCAGAACCAAACATGGCCACTCCAGTTCGAGTCCAGTTTGGATTCGAACTGAACTGGGCAAACCGGTTCTGTGCACATCCCTATTTGAAAGGCAGTATATAAATAGTCATAGTAGTAGTAACAGTAGTTGTTGTTCTTGGGACCCATTTGCCCTATTATAGCTCCTCCCCTGAAATAAACTGCCATATGGAAAACTTCTAAGTCTTGGACCACAACTGAGTCCATGTAATTCCTTTTAGGCTCTCCAGTTTGTCTCAAAATATCATATGAGGCCTAGCCCTTATGAACAAATAAAGGAAGCTAGTGAGTTCTGTCTCTACATTAGGGACCAGTGCGGGAAATGTCTTCCTTCTACTGAATGTTCACGGGCCCCTAATGACTCGAGTCTTGCCATTTTCTCCAAATCATTTCTCCTGCTAACTGCAAGCCTTCTCGGCCCTGAGATTTTCAGAGTGACAAGTGGAAAATTGCTCCATTAGCAGAACAAGGGGAAATTAATCCCTCCCAGCATGGATTTCTTTCTTTTTTCTTTTTTTTATTGCCATGAAAACTTTGTAGTGAATGTACAATAATGAGGAGGGGGGGAAAAAGATTAAATAAAAACCACACATGAGCAGAACTATTTCTAATTGACCCCCACTCTCCATACAGACTTGACTCATGCACTAATTTTTATACCTATTTGATGCTACTGCAAAGAGGTGATTTTGAATAGAAGTTAATCTGGGGGAAAAAAATACCCACAGGGTCTGACTCAGGCAACCAGCTGAAAACAGAGAGATGAGTGCAGGGCATGTTCAGCAGAAGCACAAATTTGATTCTCAGTGTGCAGAACTTAAATTAACACAACAGGGTCCCATAACACTATATTGCCATGATCCAACTCAGAGTTAAGAAGGATTCTTAAATGTACTGAAATCAATGTTACTTTTGAGTTAGATTGTGGTTTTTGAACATTGACTAGATCTCTTTTAAGAACATACACACAACAAACCTTAATCCATTAAACTGTGCTGGTATGTTAAATATATGGCAGCGATTTAATTTGTACTATAGAGAATAGTCCAAAAGTTAGAAATTTCACATCAAATGAGTTTTGTCTAACAGATTTAATTTAAGGGATTTCAATTTATAGCTGTGAAAAAGGCTAATTCCATGCTAGGGGTCATTAGGAAGGGGATTGAAAATAAAAATGCTAATATTATAATGCCCTTATACAAATCTGTGGTGTGGCCACATCTGGAGTACTGTGTACAGCTTTGGTCACTGTATCTTAAGAAGGATATTGTAGAACTAGAAAAGGTGAAGAAGAGGGTGACCAAGATGATCAGGGGCCTGGAGCATTTTCCTTATGGGGCTAGGCTACAGCATCTAGGGCTCCAAGGAGCATCTGGGGCTCCAATGATTTTTCCAAGGTAAAAAGAGGCAACTAAGGGGAGACATGATTGAGGTGTATAAAATTATGTATGGGGTGGAGAGGGTGGACAGAGAGAAATTTCTCTCTCCCACACACAACACTAGAACCAGGGGTCTCCCCATGAAACAGAAGGTCGGAAAAGTTAGGACTGAGAAGAGGAAATACTTTTTCAACCAGCACATAATTAATCTATGGAATTCTTTGCCATGGGTTGTGGTGATGGCCACCAGCCTACATGGCTTTAAAAGGGGCTTAGACAAATTCATGGAGGACAGGTCTATCAATGGCTACTAGTCTGGTGGCTGTGGGTCACCTCCCACCTCAGAAGCATGATACCTCTCTATACCAGTTGCAGGGGAGCAACAGCAGGAGAGAGGGCATGCACATGCCTCTTACCTGTGGGCTCCCCAGAAGCATCAGGTGGGCCACCGTGTGAAACAGGATGCTGGACTAGATCGGCCTTGTGCCTGATCCAACAGGGCTGTTCTTATGTTCTTCTTAAGGGATTTAAAAAATATTGTTGTTCATGTTTGTATTGCATTCTGTTTCTGCTCAGAGGTTAAACAAAAACATATTTCCTAGTTCTTGAAGGACGAAAGTATGCTCTTGTTCCCAGCACCTGCAACCAGACCAGTGGTCCACAGTGCAATACAGTGGCCAACATATTTCACAGTGAAATGCAGATGGTTCTGAGTGGTGCCTCCAAAAACTGCAAGAGTTTTTGTGCCAGATCGCTCTTGTACAAATACTTAAAATGACATGATCTCACTTCCATGATGCTACTTATATTATTTCCAATGTAAGCAGTGTTGTGGAAGTATTTTTGCCAATATTTGTGGAAGAATGCTCTTCTGCAAGATCGCTGGTAGAGTTCTTTAGGTGCCCACAGTGGTGTGGGCAGTTCAGAACTACCGCTATCTTCACTGTGCAACATATCAGCCAGTGTAAGGAACTATAGCATGGGGAGAGGGAAAGTAGGCACTTTCCACTGGAGAGTCTCTTAATTCTATTAGATAGGCAAGAACATAAGCAAACACCAGACTTTTGTAGGCTGATGGTGTAGGGTGATGGTGATCATGTGAATTGGTCCTATATATTGTCCATAGTTTATTGGAAAGGCTCAGAATGGAAAAACAAACAGACTGAAGGAATAACAATCACAACTTAACTAAGAATTGTTTCCAATTACTGGTCTATTGAGGAACTGGTTGTATAAGTTCTTCAACCAGTAACTATCAAATATAGACTCATATAGATCTCTTCTCTGCTGCAAAAGCAAATCTGTTTCCTCCAGTTTTCCTAATGGCCTGTTGCATTCCTAGGCATCCTTTTTAGAGATATGCATGAAACGATTTTTAAAAATTCATTTTGAATTTGAATCAAATTCTGAAAATTCACTTCAAATTCAAATCAAATTTGAATCTGGTCTGGAAATTTGATTCAAATCCAAATCCAATTTGAAAACCCTGTTTTGGTGCCTTTTTAGCCAATCGGGGGGCCTGAATGGTTTTTTAAAAGGTCCCAAATAGCTCTTGAATTGAATTTGAATCAAATTTCAAAAAATTGATCCAAATTCAATTCTAATTGCCCTTTTAAGGGGTGATTTGATTCAAATTTGAATCACTTGAATCATCCAGATTTGTGTTGAATTGATTCAAATTTGGATCGATTTGCATATCCCTAATCCTGTTGCATCTTGAGTCTTGTGGTACACCACAGATGCCTGAGATACTGAGGGGAAGAAGAGTGTTGCATGAGGGTCACTTCTGTTCATGAAATCACACTGCAATGTGGCAAGCAACACACACATTGATTTTTGCCCTTTCACTCATCACAGCCACAACTTTGTAGCACATCAGGTTCATGTTTGGTAGAATGGTGGATTACTTCAAGAATGTTCAGGATTTGCTCCGGGATTACCTACAACAAATACCAGAACCAAATATCCAAAACTAAGGATGGTATATTTCTCCATTCAAATACCAATTCATCTGATTTTGATACCTGGGCAAATGGCATCTAATTGAAAGTGTTCATGGACACCTTGGAGATATATCAGTATTTGATTTTTGAATTGATTTGTCCTGTGTCCAGCTTGGCCACCATTAAAACTGCAATGTTTGCACTAGATAACTGGATGCTGAAAGAAGGGAACTTGGCAAGCCAACCACACTGAGAGTATCCTGACAACTGCTGTCCCATCCTACAAGAAGGTGTCAATCGACTTTCTCTACTCTTATTTATTGATACTTCTGTTCATCCTCCCTGTATCCCACTCCTCCTGATTTTGCTTTAACCAGAAGAACTTCTATAATTAATTCTGGAATGGAGCATGTACAGTTTATAAGTTTGTTTGTAGCTCCTTTTCATTTCTCTAACCTGCACATTACTAATGTGCACATCAATAAAATTGCCCAAAGGCAACCTTGATATGCGTGCAGACATGTACACTTTTTTTGGGGGGGGGGTACACTTACAATCTTAACTCACTGACAAACATGATGCAAAATAAATCTTAATAGAATCATACATTATGAAGGACATTGTGGTGGTTTATCAATACAGACAGCTGCATATTAGATATGCATCACTACAGATTGGGAAAACAGTACCCCAAATTCTCAATTACATATTGGTAAACCACTTCACAAAAGACATCTTGATGACTGATGATCAATCTTGAAGTTGAAGAATCTTGAACAAGATTACTATTTTTTTCATTCAGTGTTGTATCAATGATTATGGGGTCTTAGAATGAAAGGCAGTATAAAAATGTAAATAGTAAAGAATAAAGCACATGGAGAAGAGATGAATCTAAAGGAATCTAAAGCAGCATGCATTCTGCCTCCCTACTGTGCTATTAATTCTGATTTTCAATGGTTTAATAGTGCAATCACATCCATCTGCTCATTCACTTGCTTAATTTCACCTGCTATCGGGGTAGGAAAAACAAAAAGACAAAAACATAGCCCAAGAAGCAAGTAAAAACCCGTAGTGACTTCAATATCCGGAACCCAGCTAATTCATACACCTGTCTCACCTTTTTCTTGGCAAACTGCATCAAATGTGTTGGGGTGAGTTGGAATACCATTGCACAACTTCAGCATTTACTGGGACTGAAAATATACCAGATGAGCTTGCAGTTTTGGAAGGAGTACAGGACAGAAATAAAATGAAATTTGATGAATGCTGATGCAGACATACCTTAAAGAAGAACTTTTGCTTTCTTGAGAGTCTCAGGAGTCTTGAAGGGAATCCTTTTCTATAATTGCTGCATTGTTTTAGTGTGTGCTAGAAATGCTGAAACATGCTGATTTTGTGCCTTTACAATACATTTTAATTCTTCTATTAAAAAGTCTTTCATTTATTTACCAAGTCTGCTCATAATTGGGTTGGGCTGGGAACTCCAGACAAGCATGTGATTTATTCGGTGCAAGAACTGTCAATGAAGCAAGGGCAGAGAAGTCACTGATGGTCCTTAACGGCTTCCATGTGTTATCCAGCATTGGCAGAGTAGCATAAAGTAGTTGCTTAGCAACTACTTGGCTGATTGACCCAATCTTCCTCTTCATCCCCATTTGGAAGAGGGAGTGAGTCTCCTGGTATTGATAGGTAGCTCATCCTGATGGAAGTTCAGGCCATGGGGGACCCATCTGGAAATTCTTATCAATGCTGGTCATTCCAATGTCACTGCTAATGTATTTTAGTAAGGTATTTAATAGAATTTTGCACCATCTTCTAGGCACAATGCCCCAGTACGGTGGCAATTACATTTAGAGGTTGGACAGCATGGACATTGAAGTCTTCCAAGTCTATAAGCTTGGGGGGAACCTAAAGCCACCTCCAAGACCACCCCACTCCTGCTCTGGTAGGGAGACTGTAGTGCAGCAGGATGGCCAGTGCAGCAGAATCCTCAGCCCAAGGCAGGGCTGCTGCACGATCAGGAAACCTGGAGGACAAAGCTGAGAAAGACCACCCCTGCCTCGCTCATCCAACCAGGTCTCCATCACATATACCAGGACAGCATGCTCATCCACAATCAGATCATGGATGAGAGACGTTTTACCATTTAGTGACCTGGCATTCAACAGCAGCACCCTAATCCTAGAGGGAGTGTTCCCAGAGCTCCCTGGGACCACAGATTTGGGAGAAGAGCCAGAAAAAGGAACAGGCCTTAATTGCCTGGACTGTTCCCCCCTGTAATGGCCTGCCCAACTCCCACCATATCTCCCCCTGCCTGCTAACTATTACAGCAGCTTCAATAATTCTCGTACTGCATTATGTTCACACACACACACACACACACACACACACACACACACACACACTTTGAAAAGAAAGACCTGCAGCTGCTTCATCAACTGAAAAATGGTGCTATTCATGATGAAAGACAGTTTAAACAAATGAACATCAATATGACAGAGCTCTTTGCAATAAAATGAGTGGTGAAACAAATGATTTATTTTCTTGCATGTCGCTAGTTTGTACTGTGTGCTATTCGGCCTCAAAGGTCGCTGTTACTAACAGTTATGGCACACCATGTGAAAGCTGGGGCCTGCTTCTGAGGGATTTCCTTTTTCCCCTGATCCTTTGCTTGGCAAGGGAGAAACATTAATTGAAAGTCATGCTCATAAGTCCTGTGAACCATTCAGAAGAATAAAAGCACTTAATCTCTTAATGAAATTATTGTCTCCACAAGCGTAAAAATGGAAGAACATAAACAATTTATAGTAAAACCTTTGAAAACACAACCTCACATTCCTTCATTCCCTCTAACTCAACAACTTCCTTTCTTCACACTCCTTTATACCAAGAATGATTTGCTAATGTTGTTGATATATTTCTCCACTTTGCTATTCAGCAATCATACACCACCTCGGGCTACAATCTTGCATGCTAAATTCAGCTCCTGCATACTACCCAAATTGGGGGAAAACATATTCCTTTGCAAAACTTAGATTTTGCTAGTATAGAAAAAACTTGGTGTCTCCCCCCACCCCATTTATACAATCTACAAATAAGAAGTCTTCGTGTTTGAGCCAAGTTCCCCAGATCCACAAGTTTCCCCACACATTTCGGCACCAGTTGTACCAAACCACCAACTACAAAACTATGTTTTTTCTTATTAGGAAATGCAGATGAAAGAGCAGAATTTTAACTTAAAGAGCACATTTTATATATGAGGGTTATAATTTGTATATACTACCAGTAAGCTGTAGCATCCCATACAAATGGAGCGGGGTGGCGGCAAATGAGCCACAGGTTTCGCTTATTCCCACTGTCCTCCCCTCACTCTGGCTGCCTCCTTTTGCCTTGCCTTCTCCACCACTGTGTTATTTAGCAGGGGGAGAGCAACTAGCCATATCCATCCCCAGCGCAGCATCCCTACAGTGGCTGTTGCTGGTGTCTGTCTTATGTTAGACAGACACCAGCAACAAGTTTCTAAACAAGTTTTAGACACAGCAATAATCTAAACAAGTTTCTTGTTTAAATTGTGAGCCCTTTGGGGACAGGGAGCATCTATCTATCTATCTATCTATCTATCTATCTATCTATCTATCTATCTATCTATCTATCTATCAACTGCTTTGGGAACTTTTGTTGAAAAGCGGTATATAAATGTCCGTCATCGTTGTCGTTAACCCCAGGCATGTGGGATGCTCATTTGCCCAGTTCCCCAACCTGGGTGAATGACCAGCATGCATGTCTGGGTTTAATACAGCAGTAGGGGAGGTGAGGCAGAATGCAGCAGCTGGGGCAGGGAAAGGAGAGTGGGAATGAGCTATGCCTGCGACTTCTTGACCACCACCCCCTGCCCCCCTATTCCACGACTGCCGGTAATGTAAATGGTGCTTTACCAAGTAATTAAAACCATGCAGGTCTGACCACTAACCATAAAACCTTATAATCCTTTGAGAAATAGGAGAAGCAAGCATGATTCACTTCAAGGCCAAAATGAAATTCAAGGCCAATCTTCTACATGTGCATAAAGAGATGTAAAGGCCTGGGGGGGGGGGACAGTGGGGGAAAAGTTTAGAAAGAATTTTTTCCCCATCCCCACCCCAAAACCAAAATATTTTCTGCCATTCCGCCCCCACCAAGAATAAAACATTTCCTTCAATTTTTCCCCCAGGCCTTCACATCTCTAGGCACATATAATAATAATAATAACAATAATTCGATTTCTATACCGCCCTTCCAAAATTGGCTTAGGGCGGTTTCCATAGAGAAATAATAAATAAATAAGATGGATTCCTGTCCCCAAAGGGCTCACAATCTAAAAGAAACTAATCTAAAAGTACACACATATCAAAACCTGAGAGCCACGCCACACACCCCAAATTCACTCCACATTTAAAATACAGTTGCACTCTAGAAATCCATTGTATAAATCTAATAAGGCCCTGCTAGACTCATCACATGTAATGGATAGATTGCCTTTTCTAAGAAACAGGAGCTCTGCTTCCTTCCTATTGCCGTTTTGGAGATTCTGTTTGGTTTTTAATGCATAGTTGAATGTCTGAATGTTTTGATTTACTGTTTTTGGTTATTCAGATGATGCGTAAGTATCAGAATGGGTCCCTCTCAAAATATGCTTGGCCAGTTGTTGTTGGTTTTTTTACTCCAGCTGCTGTACAAAATCATTGCTCAAAATAAATAAATGAATAAATGACACAAAAGTAGACTTGCAAATTGAATATCAAAGGCTCAGGCATTGATTCTGCAGTTGCTCCTTTGGCATCACAGATGGTGGCAGGGTGGTGGAAGCAAATGATGCACTCTTGGTTGCGATGCAGCTGAAATTAGCATCCTTGTGGGGAGTGGAGAGGAGAGCTGGTCCTGTGGTAGCAAGCATGACTTGCCCCCTTAGCTAAGCAGGGTCTGCCCTAGTTGCATATGAATGAGAGACTTGATATGTGAGCACTGTAAGATATTCCCCTGTGGGGATGGAGCCACTCTGGGAAGAGCAGAAGATTCTAAGTTCTCTTCCTGGCAGCATCTCCAAAATAGAGCTGAGAGAGATTCCTGCCTGTAACCTTGGAGAAATGCTGCCAGACTGTGCAGACAGTACTGAGCCAGATGTACCAAGGGTCTGACTTGGTAGCAGGCAGTTCCTATATTCCCAAACAGAAATATAATGTGCAAGACACTTTGGCTTCCTCCTTCAGTTGCTCTGATTTTATATTGGATAGAATAGATATTATTATAGGACCCCGAAACATCTTGCACATAATATTTCTGAATGAATATATGTATGTGTGTGTGTGTGTATACACACACACACACACACACACACACACACACACACACACACACACACACATGGTGCTTAGTCATGACTAACTTAGTCTGGATCCTAGATACCCTAATGCCTGGAATTATAGCTAGGCTAGTAATGCACAAACATACTTCACTTTCAGTTTAATAGCCCAATTTACTGCAAAAGCCATTAGCTCATTAAGATAAATTTTGTGCAGAGCCATAAAAGGACTGAAAAGCACATAATAAGGGAAGATCGTCCACTATTATCAGATAATGCAAAATGTATCCTTCCAGGTCAGCCCCTTGCACCCGACTGACCTGTAGCAGTTCAGATTGTTTGTAATCTAAGGGAGTACTCACAAAGGAACAAGGAGGCTAGATAAAAAGAGTTCAGTGCTGAAAATGCCCTCAATATACCTCAAAAAGAAGAGCTGCTGATATACAGTGCAAGGTAATGAGGACAGTAAAAGCACTGCCTGTGCTGCTGCATCAGTATAAATGCCATTAGCTGTGTTGTGCACCAGGGCAGTTGCACCAATACAATTGCACAGATGCAGATGCTCTGAAGGCTTCTAGTGTCGTGAACCAGGTGTGGAGGCGGAGCAATTTTTGCATCTCTCCACACCTTCCCAAAGTCCTTTCTACTTGTATAAATATGTTCCTGATGGCTACGTGATCCTCAGGGACATATTTATATAGGTGGAATGCAGTTTTGGAGGGAGGGGAGAGATGTGAAAGTCACTCACCCTTCCTTCCCCCTCCTCCATGCTTGGTTCGCCGCGCAAGAAGCCTCCACTGCAGAGATGGTGAAGTCTCCTTGTGAACCCACCACCCTCCTTCCATCAGCAGAGGACTGCAGAGAACGTCAGCCAATACAAGTCCACTCAATATAACTCAAATTAAACATCAGCAATGATATTACAGAAGACATTTTGTTAGTGTAGATGACACAACCCAAGGAAAATGGGAAACATTTTATTTATATTTAAATTTATATAATGCTCTTTGTCCTCTTTGTTCACCGCCAGGGGGCAGCCATATCCAAGGTGGAGCCTGACAGGTTGGACAAATTATTTGTCCATCTGCACTGTTGTAAAATAGTTCAAGACTTCCAGTACTTCTCAGAATTGGTGGGGATGAGAGTTAATAAAGTACTTCTCGTGCTTCACAACCCCACCCCATCTCCTGCTTGGAACTTGGATAACAGAAGTTCCTTTCATTGTCTTGATTTCTTACAGTGGCTGCATTCAAACGTAACACGAAACCGGAGGTCCCTTCACCTCTGGATTTGGAAACTGCACAAATGCAGGCAACTGTCTGAATGCAGGCAATGGCAGTTTCAGAAAAACAAACAAACAAACAAACAAACAAACAAACAAACAAACAAACAAACAAAATGGACCTGTGGTTTCCCTCCCTGAACAGAGACTTGTACCTTCAGTCTGAATTAAGTTTCGCCACCGGTACCTCTGTTTTTGTGGTGCCAGTGTTATGTCTGAACACTGGCACTGCAGTTAGCCTTTCCCTCAATCGGAGTTGATGGAGGAAGCTCCTCCCCTGCTCTGGCTGTTATTGGCTGTGTGGGCTGTCCTTCATGAAAGAAGGAAGCCCGTGCAGCCAGTTACCCCTTCTCTCTGCAGTTAGCGAGACTTCAGAGAAGGAGCTCCCCATTTTGTCCCAATGCAGATGGGACAGTGGGTGGGTGGGTGCAGAACTGCTGGTCCATTGGACCGATGGTCCCATGTTACGTCCGAAGGCTGCCAGAGTTTCATGGATTACATCTTTCCTTCCTTTCACCCATCAGTGACTTCTCATTTTCTGCTTAGACTATAGCTTCTTGGTCTCAGAAGGGGATTTTCCTTTACCACAAGTAGCAGAGTCCCAAAGTGGGGTTAATGAAGAGCTTATAAAAACCAAAACTAAGTGTTAAAGCAGTCACTCCTAATCCCCGTGAGACATGACAGCACAAGTTAGAGAGCTGGCTGCAAACTTGGTGACTTCGAGTGGCATACAACGCATCCCCTGCTGTCAGAACATAAATGTTATCTGGTTCTTTCTTCTTGTGCAACTGCCAGGTCAAATGTGTGCCAGGAGCAGGTGTTAGCCATCTTGGATCCCCCAGCGGCTATAATATATGTCACACATGATGTCTTTACAGTTTTAACCTAACAAGCCTGCTCAGATGCATTAAAACAGGAGAATGCAAGCTTCGGAGGCACATGTAGACATCTGTAGGCATTGAATAATTTTAGTGAGCTCACATGGCTCTGTCTTCTAAGAGCCTTGGCCTGCCTCCTCCCTGCACAGAAGAGGAGAGGGCCATCAGTCACATTAGCTGTGCAACTGTGGCTGTCATAGCCTCAAAGGAAACAACAGCAAAGCAACTGCCATCATCTGGCAAGAGCCACTCAGGGAGTCAGGCCGGAACCCCGGAGAGCCACAGACACTCAGAGCACACAATACTGAGGTAGATGGGCAAATGGTCTGACATTCTTTGTCCTTCTGCACTGTTGTAAAATAGTTCAGGACTTCCAGTGCTTCTCAGAATTGGTGGAAATGAGAGTTAAGTACTTCCTGTGCTTCACTCCCCCCCACCCCCATCTCCTGCTTGGAACTGGGATAACAGAAGGTCCTTTCATTGTCTTGATTTCTTACAGTGGCTGCATTCAAACATAACATGAAACCAGAGGTTCCTTGGTCTGACACCGGGCAGATGACTTACTATGAATTTTGTTGCCACTATTAGGTTGGCAACCCACAAGAACCAAAGGCTGCATGACATTGAGAGTTTCTTCAACATATTAAGGTTGTTGACATGACCAGCCCTATGGGAGTAGGACAGGTCTACCCCAGGTAGGGTCATGTGAAGCATGAGGATCACTCCCAATCCCTCCCTGTCAGGCCTTCATTTGAGGACTTGGAAGAGGAGTGGAAGGCAGTGAATTTACCCGAGGATCCCAATGGCCAGCTTTGTGATCAGAGTGAGGAGGCACTCGAGGAGGACTTGGTGCAGGAGGCAGAGCAGAGTGATAAAGCCCAGGAGGAACACTAGCTGCCAGTGTTATCTCCCAGGGTACGCAGGCACGAGAAGTGGTGTGTCCAAGTCAGGGAATTGAGACACAGCAGTTGCTTGCAGCATGCACGAGACTGATTGAAGGCGACTGACTGGGCCGAGCGCTGATTGATTCATCAACAGCCTTGATACCTTCCTCCATGATGTCTTGGACCCTTGGACTCGGGATCTCCGGGTGAGAAACCTTGGTTGTGGCAGACTACAGGTTGAACTTGGTCCTTGGTAGTGATTTGTTCTCTTGTGCTTTTTACAGACGCTGGATGAAAACCTCGTGCCTGCCCTGGTGGCGTAGTGGTAAAAAACTGCCGCCCTGTAACCAGAAGGTTACAAGTTCGATCCTGACCAGGGGCTCAAGGTTGACTCAGCCTTCCATCCTTCCGAGGTCGGTAAAATGAGTACCCAGAATGTTGGGGGCAATATGCTAAATCATTGTAAACCGCTTAGAGAGCTCCGGCTATAAAGCGGTATATAAATGTAAGTGCTATTGCTATTGCTATTGAAAGAGCGGAGACATCTCTTTGCCTGCGGCTGCATCGTGAATTATGGACAGCTCATCGAGTGTGGCGGGTTTACGACACTTCACTGGGTAGCCCTGTTTTGGAACCCAGGCTGATACTGAAGTAGGAGGACAACCACACACCTCCTACCACACTCAGTTGCTATTTGGAAAACCTCTTGTTGGGGTTTCCTTAGTTTGTTCAGAAGAATACGACCTTACACTGATTGATCCCTTCTTCTTGTGTGCTTGAAGAATAAAGCATGATCTGTAGAACCTTGCTTGCAGTACTCTTTGCCAAGATATCACATCTACGAAGAACATTAGTTTGGGGAGCAAATAGTTGTCCTTAGAAAACGTCTCTGAAGTTCCATGTCATATAATTTTTCCTCTGTTCAAATCACCTATTTTAAACCCCCGTCAGAGCCAAAAGGTGGGATCCACATACCTAAAAGCAAATAAAATATGTTTTCTTTACCCAGAAGAAAGATTTAGTTGAAAACACACAACATAGTTTGTGAATTTCCCCCTAATCATCAAGTGTGTTCAGGACTACAGATGGTACTCAATATCTGCTGGGATTCTATATCACAGCAGGGGAGGGGAGCTCTACTTTCTAAATCATCGACTAATGCCTTAAGCATACACACTGCACAATTCAGCCCCAAGTCATTCAAAGGTGGATGTATAAAAGCATGCAGAGAGGGAAACATTTGGCAGTGCTTTAACAACACGATCAGGGGAAGCAAATGCTGCTTCCCTCGCACTCTTATTATGCAAACAGTGTGCAGTTCCAAGTGAAAAGGAAATGTCAAGTGGATTCAGAATTGTGAAATTCTCAGATATTATTTGATGGAGAAGAATTATTTCCTTGCTTTAGCCACTTTTAATGGAAGTGCTTCAATACTGTAAAGAGGAAATTAGTTCAGTGTCTAAAGAACCAGCACCTCTGATGGAGAAAACGTCCCTCATTCTAGACCTGTTGGTTTCTACATCCCATTCCTTCAGACTCTGGGTTTAACTATGGGAGTTATCTCTTTCTAAAAGAGCTGGACACATTATGATCCGTATGGACAGATAAATCGAGCACCTGGAGATGAATAGGAGGCCCCTGCAGACTTAGGGTGACCTGCAGATCTAGTGGTATCCCAAACATCTCAAGGAGAAACCCCCAATCCCCCCCAACTACCCCCACTTTAGTCAATGGGATGAAAGATTTATGGGTCAGAGTGCAGTAACAGATAAACAGGTGGCTGGAGCTAATGGAGTTCGGTGGCAAGGGAAGGGAAAGGAAGGCTTGGGAGGGGAAAACAACAACAACAGCAGCAACAAGAAGTATTTATATACCGCTTTTCAACAAAAGTTTCCAAAGTGGTTTACATAGAGAAATAATAAATAAATAAGATGGCTCCCTGTCCCCGAAGGGCTCACACTCTAAAAAGAAACACAAGATAGACACCAGCAACAATCACGGGAAGTACAGTGCTGGGGGATGGGAGTGAGAAATGTTTCAGCTTCAAGAATATTCCCCCAGACAGTTCCTACCGCTTCTGTTTCTGAGGGGGAAGGGTGTGTAAAACTCTTTTGTTTTCTCACTAGCAATTTCACAGCTTTATGTTTCGGAGGGGGGATGGGTTTGAAAAGGACCTGGGACTGAGCATCAACATAACCAACAATAACAGCAGCAGCAGCAGCAACAACAAATATTTATATACTGCTTCTCAACAAAAGTTTGCAAAGCGGTTTACACAGAGCAATAATAAATAAATAAATAAATAAATAAATAAGATGGCTCCCTGTCCCCAAAGGACTCACAATCTTAAACAAACAAACAAACAAACAAACATAAGACAGACACCAGCAACAGTCACTGGACATACTGTGCTAGTGGTGGGTAGGGCCAGTTACTCTCCCCCTGCTAAATAAAGAGATTCATCACATTAAAAAGGTGCCTCTTTACCAGCACAACACTGCCAGAAAATTTGAAATTGCATATGGTGCGAAACGCATGTTTCAGCAGGGATTTAGCATTTGACCCTACATTGTAGTGAACCAGAAACCACTGAAGCTATTGTACAAGAATAAAGTTATTTTCTTTGGTTTAGAACTTTAAAACTGTTTCAGATGTGTCTCTTTACTTCTCCCTATGTCACCATTCGGGAGCAATAACAAAGTTAGTGTTAGAAACCCAAATTAGGGTTTAATTTGGTGGTTGCTGCTTAATAAGTAAATAAAGATTTCAAAGGGTCACATATATCTATCTATATCTATATCTATATCTGTATATTTAAACAACTGAGCTACCTTAAGTGGCGCAGCAGGGAAATGCTTGACTAACAAGCAGAAGGTTGCTGGTTCGAATCCCCGCTGGTACTATATCAGGCAGCAGCGATATAGGAAGATGCTGAAAGGCCATCATCTCACACTGTGAGGGAGGAGGCAATGGTAAACCCCTCCTGTATTCTACCAAAGTAAACCACACGGCTCCGTGGGCTCCAGGAGCCGAAATCAACTTGACGGCACACTTTACCTTATATTTAAACACTAATCTCTCAGTCCCAACCTTGGGTCCTGTCAGGTTCCTGTCGCCACTCCTGAAAGGCTGCGGATCCCTGGCCTAAGTCCTCGATTACGTAATCAACTGCCAGGGGCCAGAGGATGGGGCTATGTGCAGTTTCAAGATTCCTAGGGGTGTAGCTATAATTGAGCAGATGGGTTCAAAGAACTCGGGCCCCGCAACTCCTGAGGGCCCCCAACTCCACCCCTCCCTATGTTCTTCATTATTTCCCTCACTCTGAGGCACTGCCAGGGAGAGGGGTGAACACAGGCCCCCCTCTCCCCTAGCTATGTTCTGAAGATTCCTATTTGACTTTGGCTTGCTTTGGCCATAACTGAAGGGAACAGAGTTTCCCTGCATCTTCACTCCCAGTGTCAAATGTTCAGGCAATGAGCCCTTTCTCATGATAAGTGAGGAAGGCTTAAAATGTTTACCTCCCCGACAGATGATCGAGGACTCCTTCCTGGGTGAGGGGATTACCCACCCAGATGATTGCCAGCTACTGCCAGCAGCATGGAGGGTCGGGGCATGGGGAGGATGCATCTTCCTAGCCCCCAGAACTCCTATAATTCACTGTGCAGGAGCATGGTGCATTATCTGGATCCTTAGCCCAGTTTTTCCTGCAAGTGTGAATAGCCCCAATGTCTTCCAAATCTTGCATTTTCAAAATGATTCCTGCCCTCTGCTTTGTAGTCCTGGAAATGGTGCAGGCTTTAGAGGGCTGAAGCATTCAGACTAAAGCTGAGCAGACCCCACCCAGTGGGTCTGAATCAAATGATTTTGGACTCTGTCCCAAATGATCCTGAATCAAAGTGGGAGTGATCCCTGAACTGAAGTGTGGTCACTTCCCTTCTGTTAGAAGGGTCTGCCATATATTTCCTTAATATATTGTACCTTTTTGTGAATTGGAACTGTAAACTATATTGGAAACCAGTCTTGGCTTAAAATGTGGTCTGTAAATGTCATAAATAAATATTACATTTCCACAAACAAAAGCTCCTGCTTGAGAAGGAAAGAGCATCTTTTATGTTTTTAATGCTTTTTACGCCTCGCATGGAAATCTATAAGACCAAAAATAGCCTAAAAAAATAAACATGTATCTTGCTGATTAATCAACTAAAGGCATGAGCTGATTTGCTTATTAATTACACCAGTGTTAGGGCAAGAACACTGATAGCTGTTTGGATTCGAAGTGTAAACATTTTGAGTAAAGAGCACCGATAATTCAGTTTTCAGCCCCAGTTGTTCTTGATTGAATTTGACAGGTCTTCGTGGGCAATAGTATTTGTGACATAAGCAAAATAAATGCTTCAGCTAACCCAATATATGCCCAACTAACCCAATAACTCAGCTTCTAGTCTATGAACAAGAGGTTTCAAGTTGAAATGCAACTCCAGTACTCCTACTTCTTGCTGGACCCAACTGCTCAATCACAATATGATTAATAGTTCTTGAACTCCTTTGGAAAGAGAGCAAAGCAATTAAAAAAAATCCAACCTCTCTTTTTCTAGCAGGTAAACCCATTCCATAGGTAAGTTAATTCATTTTACCTACATAGGAAGCTGCCTTATACTGAGTCAGGCCATTGGTCCATCTAGCTCAGTACTGTCTACACAGACTGGCAGCAGCTTCTCCACAGTTGCAGGCAGGAGTCTCTCTCAGCCCTATCTTGGAGATGCTGCCAGGGAGAGAACTTGGGACCTTCTGCATGCAGGCGCTCTTTTCAGAGCAGCTCCATCCCCTAAGGGGAATATCTTACAGTGCTCACATGTAGTCTCCCATTCAAGTGCAATCCAGGGCAGATTCTGCTTAACAAAGGGGAGAATCCATGCTTGCTACCCCAAGACCAGCTCTCCTCCAAGACAGCAAGACAGCGTGGCAGGTGAAACTTATGTTCTGCACTCCTACTAAAGACTGAGCCTGTTTTCACGGCCTTATGGGGTGGGCTGGAGGGGAGGCATGCTCAAGCCCTATACCTCCCAGATGACCCAAGCCCCCAGTTGGGTTTACTTACCCAATCCCCACACGATCGAGATGCCACATGATCCATGAAGAAACAAAAACCCAAGCTGGGTCCTCCAGCATCCCACAATCCATTCAGCAAGCAGCAGAGAAGCAGCCTTCATCATTGCAGCAGCTCTGCTCTGCCTGACCCTGCAAGCCACAGCTCTTTTTGGTAAACATGGCCGCCAGCTCCTGCGAGCATTTTGAAACACAGTGCCAGTGCAGACAACCCAAAGAAAAATAAAAATGTAGGATGACTCTCACTGTGTCCTACCTCACTTTTAACCTGAGTAGCAGATCTGGGCAACTGAGCTTCAGAGATGCTGGGTTGGGAGGACTCCCGGTGCTCCAGATCAGGGATTCTCAACATTGGGTCCCAAGATGTTATTGGACTTCAGCTCCCATAATCCCCAACCAAAGGCCACAGGGGCTGGAGATTATGGGAGTTGAAGTCCAATAGCATCTGGTGACCCAACATTGATAATCCCTGCTCCAGATGACCACAGATTCCTGGGCTAACCCCTCCTACCCAGAAATCTATAGATGTGAGGACAGGCTCTCTGTATCATTCTACTTGTGCCAGAACTCCCATCATTCCCAATGGGAATTACCATAGGAAGAGTGAGGATGCACTCCATAGTGGGCACAGTGCTTCCCTGCCTTTGGTAGCAGCACAGATGACCTGTAGAGTGATATGGAAGCCGTGCTGGCACCACTCCCTTGGACCTATGGATCTCTAAGCCGGTGTCCAAAGCTCTGCACATAAATTCTCCTGTAGCAATCCTTGCAAGAACCCTGCCTGCGAGGGAAGTAAATCTTATCATCACATTGCAACATGGGCTGAGAAGGAATGACTTGCCCAAGGTCACCTACTGACTTCACAGAAGAGGGAACAATCCTGACTTGTAGTTCACAACTGTACTGCAGCAGCTCTAATATAAAGGTCTCTACTGCCTTGGGTGAGCCACCTTAAGTGGCGCAGCGGGGAAATGCTTGACTAACAATCAGAAGGTTGCCGATTCAAATCCCCACTGGTACTATATTGGGCAGCAGCAATACAGGAAGATGCTGAAAGGCTTCATCTCACACTGTGCGGGAGATGGCAATGGCAAACTCCTCCTGTACTCTACCAAAGAAAACCACAGGGCTCTGTGGGCGCCAGAAGTCGAAATCGACTTGACGGCACACTTTACCTTACTACCTTGGATGAGCCCTACAGTTGTTTCAGAATTCCTTCCCTGACTGGTGCATACTGCATATATTTTACCATCAAATCCACTCCCTTATTCACTCCCTAGGATAGAATGCAAAATGCCAGCATTCAGAAGAGGACGGGGGATGGTTTATACTTCAACCTGCTTTATCATTACCTGCTAGTTACCTGCTGTACAGGTAACATTCCTTCAGCATCCCATTTACAATGGCTGCAAGTTACATGGGAGACTTCAGAGGAGGAACAAGAAGCACAACCCTGAGCATCAAAGTTATTGCTGTGTCTATGAATTTGTCAGGATTTATGATGCGTTAAGTTGCACCAAAGGTTACTCATGCTTCTCCCTTTCCCTGTTGAGAATTTCAAGAACATGACATCCTCGGGTTTGCTGCCCTTGTTTTCTCCTTTGCCTCTCATACTTTAGTCTTCTTGCTCTGTCCTAGATGGCAAAGACTGCTTGTTAAGAGGGACAGCAAGAAAGCTGTCAAGCGGCAGACAGACTGGACAAGGTGAACCAACAGGCTCCAAACACCTACAATGTTTAAGTCAAGTTCAAACTCTTCAAGCACCATTGCAAGGGACTTGTCCTACAGGAAGAGCAGAAAGCAGGAAGCAGAGCTCACAGCAAATCTAATTACGAGGAACAGAAATTATTCAGCTGAAATCTGATTTCTGAGACGAGTTGCGAAAAAAAGGTTGGTTTGGATGCCTTTTAAAAAGTGCATCCAGGAGAAGAAAAAAGTTGGCAGGTAGCTGGGGAAGGGACATGAAAAGAAAATACACCTTTTCAATTTTTAAAACGTACACGGGTCTCTCTGCTCTTCAGTTGCTAATGAGAGGACACTGATATTCTGGCTGTTGTTTCCTTTATTTCATATTCCACCAAGGGAAGCAAGGCCATGGGTGATAAAAAAAAAAAGGGGGGGGGGTTTAAGTCTACACAGGAAATCCAAAATCCAAAGTATGCACAGTGTTTTCTATTCTTAAAAGGCATGGATGATGCTTTTTGGATGCCCATCACTGGAGCAAGAGCTTTTCCCGTGGGCTGACCCCTCTGTCCCACCCCATAGTCATTGGGATATCACCTGTATTATGGCAGTAAAGGCTGTACAGATTACAATACAGAAATCTAAGTAATCAGTTTCATCCAGAATTGCTTGGAGCTGAGTTGCAGGAATGTGGAGTGTGAAATGGAGTCTGAAAACGGTAGTTTTAGAAAAGGCCTTAGAGGAAAGGCGACGAGGGAAAACAAAACAAAACATGGGACCACCACACCTTGTTCAACATATCCAAGAGGGTACTATTGGAATGATTTGTTTCTTTCATCTGAAAATTCTATGTATGTATGTATGTATGTATGTATGTATTTACATTTATATCCCGTTCTTCCTCCAAGGAGCCCAGAGCGGTGTACTACATACTTGAGTTTCTCGTCACAACAACCCTGTGAAGTAGGTTAGTCTGAGAGAGAAGTGACTGGCCCAGAGTCACCCAGCTGGTTTCATGGCTGAATGGGGATTTGAACTCGGGTCTCCCCGGTTCTAGTCCAGCACTCTGACCACTACACCACGCTGGCTTATACACACACCCATTTTTACCTTGTCCCACTAGAGTGTATTGAGAATACCTTGACCTGAGTAGTATTTCTTCCTCCCCTCCCCCTCTCTCCGTCTTTTTTACTTAATTAGTTTGCGAACATTTCTTTGACACTTTCTGCCTGTCATATATGCTGACTGATCTTATGATCTTACTTTATCGTGTAGGTATGCATATATTTACTATTCACATTATTGATGTGAAGTATGTATTATATCTATTTTATTACCGGTATTTGACCGTAATAAAGGTTTTGATTTAAAATTGTTGGAGCTAGGACCCTGGCAGCATCAGCTCTCAGCTGCAATGTCTCATAGTGACCACTGGGGGGGTTTAGAGTCATGGATAAAAGTGCTGGACTCCTCCTCTCTTTGTTAGTCTCAATGTTGTCTCTCCAGAGATGGCTGCTCATTTTGCTCTCTCTCTTCAGCCATGAGCTACAGCTGAAATTAAGCTGCAGGCTTTTTCACATTTGTTTGTAACATTTTCTTTAGATAAATCCTTGTAGTTCTTCAATACTAAAGAACAGTATCAAGACCTCTTGCTTTGCTGCTTTCTCACCAAACTGGTTTTGCTTTGCAATTTGGGGACTGAACTGCCATTCTTCCCCTACAGAAATGTCCCCATATACTGTAAGTGTGGAGAGAGCGGACTGGAACTGTGTTCTTCAGATCCTCACACTAGCCATGCCCCCTTAGTGGCCCTGTGTTTGGCATTTATCTGCAAGGGAAAGCGCTGAAGACTCTCAAATTGAAAACTAAGTTGGTTGTTCACAAAGTGCAAAGCAAATTGATCATAGCAGGTCATTTTGTTGTTACCCTTCACATTCTGAAGATCAAATTGGGCAGCATGGTGTAATGGTTAGACTGCTGGACTAGGACTGAGGAGACCCGAGTTCAAATCCTCATTCAGCCATAATACCAGCTGGGTGACTCTGGGCCAGTCACTTCTCTCTCAGCCTAACCTACTTCACAGGGTCATTGTGAGAAGAAACTCAAGTATGTAGTACACCACTCTGGGCTCCTTGGAGGAAGAGCAGGATATAAATGTAAAAATAAAATAAAAATAAATATTAGAAAAGTGCCAACAGCTGACACTGGCAGAGAGAATGGTGATGAAGAGATAATATTTCTGCACTGCCATTATCACTATGTTGTGGGCTCTTATATGTGTACTATGCAGGGATCCACAAATTTAGGTATAGCTTCCTAGCCAACCGTCAAGGTCATTCACACAATCAAAAACTGTTCTACCCAGGTTTGGGAGCTATGGGGGCTCCCAGGTTTTGGTTGTGTGGAAGCACATTTGGAGGAATACTTGGGTAGAAGTGATTGTGCGGAAGCAAGGTAGGAGGAAAAGCTACCCAGTCAAAAAAGCTTAGCTACCCAATGGCAGAACTGCTCCATGAGCATCCACAGGACTTTTTCCGAGATGGGAGAAAGTCTGCAATTCTATACACAATTACTGGGAATAAGCCCCATTGAATTCAATGGGACTGGCTCAATCAGGGGTAGGGACTCCCTCCTCTTGTCCTGCCCAGACATCCATGGTCTGCTTCATGCCTGCTAAGGGGTGCATCAATACAGCTGCACAGAGAAGCCTGACCTATGGAACCAGTGTGGGCAGGCTGTAGAGTAGCTTGCAGGCAGCACCCCTCCCTCCCTGCCTCCTCCCTCCCCCCTATCTCCGGGTTTACTGCATTGTATGTGAGCCCATGGAGTTCTCACAATCAGAGATTCCTGGGTAGAAGAGGGTTTACCAAGGAATGTCTGGTCATGTGCAGTGGTGGGAGTCCTCCTGAACCAGCAGCTCTGTCCCTGGGTAGCCCAGATTTGGTACCCAGGCTAAAACTGAGGTAGGACATGAAGAGAGCCAGTCCTACCTTTTATTTTGGTCATCTGCAGCACCAGCACGATTTAAGCATAGTTATGCTTTGTTGAGTATAATTCTGTTCTCTCTCTCTGTGTATAACACATAGCTGGTACACCAGAATCTTCAGGCCAGCATCAATCTTTCCATTCCTTGCCCCCGTTTTTTTCCCCTTTGCAGCTGCCTATCACCAGAATATCCCTTTACCTGTCATCTAAATTCCTTCTTTTGCTATAGACAGCTCATCTGTTCACTCTGACGTTTTCCAATTAATTCTCTTTATTTTACTTCATAATATGTCATGTTTTGAACTGGAGATTATAAGCTGACAGGTATTTGCAGAGCCTTTTCAAAGTTGACTTTTGTCCCTTATCACTTATTCTTAGGCACTACGCAGGATCCCTTATACAATGTTAATGAGTGTTCATGTGAAATATGGACTCGGTTTACCATAGTCAGTCTCGATATCATTTCTAGGGTCGTTGTTACGCCTTTCCACTCCTTTTCTGATCAAACAGAAGTTTTACCTTTCCCTTATCCTTCTTGGCTGCAGTTGAGGGATATGACAAAATCAATAAAGAATAATGTATGAGAATGGAAGGAATTAGGGATGTGCAATTAGGTTCGATGTGCAAACAGGTTCACACAGGCCACACAGAAGCCCATTGGGCATGGATGGCAAGCTCTGAAAATGACACCACCACACAGAGCAGGCCTGGAACAGGTCAAAGACCTCCCAGACTGGGCAATTTTTACCATAATAGAGGCTGGCAGGGAGAAGGGAGGAGTCTGGAGACCCCCTCGCAGGCTCGGAGAAGCCTCCCGGAGGGGGTGAGTAATATATATATATATATTGAGCCTGAGCCTTTTGGAAGGGTGGTATAAAAGTTTTAATAATAAAAAATAATAAATAAATAAATATATAGTGAACCCCGCCCAAACTGAACCAAACCGGGGGTGGTGGTGGTTCAAGGGGCTGCAGAACTGAACTGGCCCAGTCCAGTTCAGGTCCAGTTCAGACCCAACCGAACTGGGCCAGCTGGTTTTGTGCACACCCCTAGAAGTAATGGTGGAGTGCCTCTTGGTGTCAATTGACGTAAGTTTTGCGAGGTATAAAAATAGGGTCAATCAATCAATCAATCAACCAACCAACCAACCAACCAATCAATCCCAAACAAGCTCATCTGTTCTGGATAGATCTGTTACTGGGTCCTTTGCACACTCATTAAACTTTGAATTCTGTAATGATAGATTGGAGAAAATCTTTAAGACAAAGTGACCTGGATAGATTTTGAGGGCCCCAAAGTTGACTAACAAATTTTGAACTAACTGGAGCTTCGGGACCACATACAAAAGTGGTCCTATGTAGAGCACATTACATAGAGCACATTACGTGCATGAAACAATTTTATTTGTTCATTTCAAATTCGAATCAAATTTCAAAATATGGCTTCAAATTCAAATAGAATTTGAATCTGACTCAAAAATATAATTCAAATTTGAATCGATTTGACCCTGTTTTGGTGCATTTGTAACCAATCGGGGGGTCTCAATGATTTTAAAAGGGTGACCAACAGCTCTTAAATAAAATTCAAATTGAATTTCAAAAATTTGATTCAAATTTGAATCAAATTGCTCTTTTAAGGGGGTGATTTGATTCAAATTTGAATCTCTCGAATCACCCAGATTCGAGTTGAATTGTTTTGAATTCAAATTGATTTGCACATCCTTACAGAGCACTAATAAGAGGCAGGAGAGGAATGCCCTGGATCTTATGGGTGCTCAGGGCTCTTGAGTGCCACTTCTGGGGCTGCAGTTCTGGGACTCTATCAGGCTCTGGCCCAGTGTTAGGGCTGGGGACTGGTCCCATAACCGTGTTTAATTTTCTTTCAATGCCATCCAGGCTAACAGCCACCATCAAATCTCGTGGCAGTGAATTATATAAATTAGCTAATTATGGCAATTATGTCTGTCTTGGATTCATGTTTTACATTCTCACCATCTGCTTTTAGCATGATCACAAATGCCAGTATTTAACCCTGCATGGTTGCTTCTGCCCTCTATTTAAGCTCCCTGCCACAGTCTACCACATATGTTTCCTTCTGTTGTGAACAGGAGAATTGCAGCATCATTTGATGGAGGGAAAAGAGTAGAACACATCTGCTTGCTTTGGAAGGTGCAAGCAGAAAAAAGATGCTGTGTTAGCGCCATAGATGTAATGAATCAATTGTCAATGTTTGAGAGGTCACCTTATTGCCTCATACATTAAGAGAGGAGGCAGAGTGCAATAAGAGTGCAATAAGAGAACAATTTTAACTCATAGACCCAGAGGACAGTATGTTGATTAAGTTCAATTATTCTTTCTGGGAGAGAGAATCATGCCTGGTAATTATGTGTCTCTTGCTTGGTGGTCCCCGTGAGGTCTTTTGACAGATAAGGTATCAATTATATTGATGGATCAGCTTCCAGAAATCTGGAGTGGCCAAATTGCTGCCG
Organism: Hemicordylus capensis; assembly: GCF_027244095.1. Lineage (NCBI taxonomy): Eukaryota > Metazoa > Chordata > Lepidosauria > Squamata > Cordylidae > Hemicordylus > Hemicordylus capensis. The sequence continues at coordinate 16,873,860 of NC_069664.1, read as the reverse complement.
TCTTACATCCGTCTGCCATCTAATCTTTAATGCAAAGGCATCCCAAGAGAAAAAGGGCAGACAAAATGGCGGAGACTGCTGTATGATGTTGACATTAGAGGGGCTGTCTGTCAGACATAAGTCAGCCTGGGGAAAAAATGAAGTGATAAGAATTTACTATTCTTTTTTCAGAGTGAAAAAACATTCCAAAATGTAAAATGTCCTCTAGAACCTTGAAAGAGATTTGGATGCTTTTTTGTATGTGATATAAGAAAATACCAACTCTCTGTGCGCACACACACATAAGTGGAAGTCCCCTAAGATATTTGAAATGTATTTAATTTATCAGTGCATATTCCACAGGGTGCATATGCCATTTCTTTATAGTCCATCTTTTGAATAGTATGCAGTTTCTAATCCGGCTGCTCCCTTGCTATAGGCTAAGAAATCTTAATAATTAACTATGTCTTAATTTGATTGCATCCCCAATAAAGCTAATTATTGGTCTGGTTGTAAATTATATCCCAGCATGGCTGTTATTTTCACAAAAACTGTCACAAGCCCACCTCATGTGCAAGAGAGCCACCACATTGCCACATTTTCTCCAACACCTGGGAGACGAGTATATCCTGATATATTCTGCTGAGCTGCAAAGGTATAAAATGCCAGTGATGAGTTACTTTTAACGCATTTTCATTCATAGTGGCAGAGACTGATTTATATGGTAAATTGTTCCACATTTTGGACCAGAGATTATCAGGGATATGTTCTTTCAGATTTCCCTACAGCTTTCAGCTTCATTAAAGGGATATTTAGGTGGGTCATCAGTAAAAGTATGTCTTCGAAAGCAACTTGGTATTATGTGCGCTCTGCAGTATCAAATGTTTAAATTCAGTTAGAGGCCTGAGTGTCTGTAGTCTCAGAACCATATATCATCTATCTCTATCTCTATCTCTATCTCTATCTCTATCTCTATCTCTATCTCTATCTCTATCTCTATCTCTATCTCTATCTCTATCTCTATGACTAGGTCTAGGTCTAGGACTATATCATCTTTCTTCACTGTCACACAACTCCATTTGTGCAATTCTTGCATTTGCACAACGGTGTGAATGTTACATTCCATCACATGTGTAATGTTGCTTAGTATGCCAACCATTGCCTTGTTTAGAGAGAAAAGGAGGTCTAGTTAATGATTTAATCAGAGCAAAAATAGCTTTTTCAACTGAATGATTCATAAGCAGTGATGTCTTGGGTATAAGCATAATACAGAGTCAAAGGCCGCCTTTGGACATAATGCCAAACCGGATGTGCCAGAGGTTCGAGTTTGTGGTTGTCCGAAAGTGTGAAACAATGGTTTTCAACCCCAAACCAGAATTTGAACCTTTGGTTGTAGTAAATTTTGTTGCTGAGGTTTCAAGTTGGCATCATGTTGTCCAAATTCTGCTACCACTATAACCTGAGTTTTGTGTGCAAACTCCTCCCTCTACCATCAAGAAGTTGGCTCAAAGCAGCCCAGAAATGCATCAGTACTAGGGTGACTGCATTTCTCATTGACCGCCTCTTGGAGCTGGCGCCCCACCCTCTGCCATCTCCTTTCTCCTTCCACTGTTGCTTGGCAATAGTGGTGTTGCACCCCTCCAGTGCCCACAATATAAAGTGAAAGAAACACATTGGTGGATGACCACTTTCCACTGTGTGTTCTGAGACTTGGGTATTCCCCTGCAGGAAGGTTTGTTAGACTGAGATGGTGATAGCGGGAGAGGCCCCCGGTGACTCATCACTGCGGTGCTTTGTGAAAAAACACATGGAGCCCTGGCAGCACAACTCATGGAGTGCAAACCTTCAAACTTTCGAACCTTTGCACCTTCAAACCTTTGAACCTTTGCACCTTCAAACCTTTGCTCCTTTGCTCCTTTGCTCCTTTGAACCTTTGAACCTTCACACCTTCAAACCTTCGCACCTTCAAACCTTTGCACCTTCAAGCTTTCGAACCTTTGCACCTTCGAACCCTCGAACATTTGCATCTTTGAACATTTGCACCTTCGAACTTTCGAACCTTTGTCCCTTTGAACATTCAAACCTTTGCACCTTCAAACTTTTGAACTATTAAACCATCGAACTATTGAACCTTTGAACCTTCGAGCTTTCAAACCTTTGCACCTTTGAGATTTCGAACCTTTGAACCTTTGCACCTTCAAACCTTAGAACCTTTGCACCTTCAAACCTTAGAACCTTTGCACCTTTATGTGATGTAATTAGATTCTTAAGATATTGTTAAAATCAATAAAAATTTAAAGCAAAAAAAGAACCTTTGCACCTTTGAACCTTAGAACCTTTGCACCATTGAACCTTCAAACCTTTGCTCCTTCGAGCTTTCGAACCTTTGCAGCTTCGATCTTTCGAACCGTTAGACCTTCAAATTTTGAACCTTTGCACCTTCAAACCTTTGCACCTTAGAACCTTTGAGCTTTCGAACCTTTGCACCTTTGAACTTTCAAACCTTTGCACCTTCTATGCACAGTGTGGTATCATCTTAGCATTTTTGCAGTGCTTGGATTTCTGGTTGAAGTGTGATCCCAAGTTCCATCACTGAATCAGCGTTTTGAGTGATGCCTGTCATTTTCTTCTCTATTTCGGCAAGTTTTCAGTGTATGGGTGGAACTAGTGTTTGCATTTCCCCCATTATTTCAATCTTGGTTTGCTGGATTTCTGAGCAATAGCTGTATTTCAGCATTCTCCAGGGGCAACAGCATTTCGCAGTTCACTTTCATTTTCTCTTTCAGCTACTGCTGCAGAGGCAGAGACTAACTCGCAATAAAGTCAAGAAGGTTTGAAGTCCCCCTGCCTCTGGCTAGCCTTTGCAGAGGTTTCGATATCAGCTTTGCCTGTTTGTGTTTAAAAAATATGGATGTAGCCCTGTGCGAACTTTTCGTCTTCAGTATCTTCTTTGGAACTCAGGGGAAACACATCACAAAGGTGTTCCTCGCCATCTCATGCATGCATTTCAGTACATAGTAGGTTGTAATCCAAGCATTTGCTGGGTGGAGAGTATTTTTTCTTAGCATTGGGTCAACTGCAAAATTGTTTCAGGAATGCATGCAAAAGTACACTCTGCAGGGGTAATGTGTTTGTTTGTTTATTAAAATTTTCTTAAATACCGCCTCCTCCAAAGACTCTAGGCAGCGAACAACAATACTAATAACAAAATGATGATGATAATAATAATCATCAATATTATTATTATTATTATTATTATTATTATTATTATTATTATTATTATTATTAGGCAAACACCTGGCAACACATGTGGGTCTTCAGAAGGGTCTTAAAAGCAGCCAGGGAGAGGGCTGAACAAATCTGGGGTGGGGGAAAAGACAAATGTGTTGCCATCATTTTTATCCACCTGTGTCCTCCTAGAGAGGGAAGGGTTATTGCACTGGGACCAGGATTTGATAGTTTCCTCTTTTGACTACTGCTATAAGCACATGTCTCATTGGAAGTAATTTTTGCCTGGTTCTGATTTTTTTTTTTTTTTTTAAAAATAAACATCCAGCAGCATAGCTCTACAAAGTGTAATTATCTTTTTACCAATGTTATAGAAATGACATGTGGTTGTTTCCAATTCATCCACAATGCTCTCAGGCACTATGTCGTGTGTTCCAAGTGTCTTGAGGGCAATGAGTCTCTCTCTTTATTTGTTGAACTCAACTGAATGCCTTCCAATGAGATAACTTGACTTTCCTGCCAAAGTATCAGTACAGCCACACCCTGACTGGGCATGGAAGCCAGGTATGGCAGATGCTTTTAATGGTCCAAGAGACAGAAAAGCAACAAAACTCAATCATTTTCATGTACCATTTGGAATATTGGCATCCTTTCTTGTTCCAGAAAGTCGAATTATTCTGTTCGTGCTAAGAGCTTGTAGTGTTCCTTTGCAGCCAAAAGTTTTGTCCCAGTGTCACAGACACTAGATGAAAGGAAGTAAGCTTGAAGAACTTGAACTGTGGATTTAGAATGATATTCTGCACATCTATAGACCTGTTCACACAACCATTTGGGGGTTGGCTGGAGATCTCCTACCCCATTAGTAGCACATGACCAGAACCTCTGTTTGGGTCAGCAAATGCAAGAAACATACAATTAAGCCATTGCTGAAATTGGGAGCTGAAAGTCCTCTGAGGCCTTTCATGCCTTCCCACCATGCTTTGCACTGCCAGCAGACTGGAATGTTATATGACATCAGTGGTTGCCCTCCAATTGGCCGTGAAGGAGCAGAAGGTGGACCTAGCCCTGCTGACACTGCTCCAGGATCAGAGAGTGTGCTTTGAAGAGTGGCACATCCATGGATGGCAGTCTCTATAGACACAGCTCTTTATTGTTTCCATGTGAGGAAGGGCCTGCTGGGTCCCAGGGGCTGAGTAGAAAAGGTGATGGGTTCACATGACTAGAGAATCAAGAGCTCTTTTCTCCTCCTACCTTGGTTAAGAGCAAGGTAGGAAAGCTGAGTTACCCTGCTTTGAGCAACCTGGGCTGGAGGGATTTTTGTGAGTTCACACAATCATTCAAATATGGGTGGCCCAGCTTCTACCCAGATTTTGATTACTGTGTGAACCAGGCCTTTGTGTTTCTCAAAGAAAACCACAAGGTAGCAATCTTGAAGTACAACCACTTAAGAACGGACTTCACCAGTGTATCAAAAGTAATTGCCTTTGAGGATTTGCTGCACTGTGCAAAACTTCTTGCACCTCAAGAAATGAGATATATACTTCATTTTCTCTACCTGGTATGTCTTTAATCAGGGGTAAAACTAATGACATGTGAGTCCCTATAAAAATTGCAATATAATAAAACATTTTATTTATTTATTTATTTATTTATTTATTTATTTATTTATTTATTTATTTTTATATTCCGCTCTTCCTCCAAGGAGCCCAGAGCGGTGTACTGAAATTGGGAGCTGAAAGTCCTCTGAGGTTACTTAGGTTTCTTAGGAATACTTAGGTTTCTCCTCACAACAACCCTGTGAAGTAGGTTAGGCTGAGAGAGAAGTGACTGGCCCAGAGTCAACCAGCTAGTTTCATGGCTGAATGGGGATTTGAACTCGGGTCTCCCTGGTCCTAGTCCAGCACTCTAGCCACTACACCACACTGGCTGGTGTACACCACATGACCCACATGACCCACATCCTATGTGGCCTGTGCATCACATGGGCAGCAGCATTCAGAAAAAGAAACCTTACCATATCTACCATATAGAACTGCTGAGGGCAATACATCAAAGTGGGCCAGCGCAAATGCTGTACAGTAAAGGTAAAATTATGCCATCGAGTCAGTGTCGACTCCTGGTGACCACAGAGCCATGTGGTTTTCTTTGGTAGAATATAGGAGGAGTTTACCATTGCCTCCTCCTGTGCAGTACGAGATGACACCTTTCAGCATCTTCCTATGTTGCTACTGCCCGATATAGGTGTTTCCCATAGTCTGGGAAACATACCAGTGAGGATTTGAACTGGCAGCTTCTTGCTCCCTAGGCAAAGTACTTCCCCGCTGCACCATTAGGTGTAATTAGATCTCCTTAGGGGTAATTAGATCTTGGCAATAATCAACTGGCTTAGTACTAAAGTCAAATTACTTAGTACTAAAGGCAAATCAAATAAGGTCATGTTTTGTAGCTTTCTAATGACATCTTACACAACAGCCCTGGCTCATAATTAATGAAATAATGAGGTTTATTACTTATGATATGGTGGCAATCTTGGTGATGTAATCATAGCAATGCACCACATATGAGGGAATCATTGTTCCCTCTTACAGGGATTCCCAGATGTTGTTCACTGCAACTCCCAGCATCTCCATGTGCAATGGCCTTTAGCTGGGGATTATGGGAGTTGTAGTCCAAAACACCTGGGAATTCCTGTCAGAGGGAACACTGAGGGAATGGCACCATCAAACAGAATAATCCACATAAATTTATCACTAACCTTATGAACTTGTACCTGCTTTCAGACTATAGTCCAGTTTTTCCTTGAAAAGAATGAAGTTTATGGAATCCCATGTGGAATCTGATCCCTTTGGAACATCTACATGAACAGAAACAGAAACAGAAGTGCACTACATAAGAAATCATTCCTCCCCACTCCATTCCAAAATTGAACAATTTCTTAATATGGATATGTCAAATTATATAACCTCAATATGACAGAGAGAGATTAATACAGTCCTCAACCATACAAAATGTCACTCAGTTGGTTTAAAGATGGAGCAAAAAAAGTCCTTCAAGAGATTGTCTTTTATAACATGCATTTATATGATCTGACAGTTACACATTGCAAAATTGAATTAATAAATCATTCGCAATCCTGGCTGGATTAGCTAATACATTTTTGTGCCCCAGCAGAGAGGAAGCGGTCCTGTGTTTCTTAGTGTTACACCTAAATAGAATTAATGATTAGGCACTTTAACCTTATTTACAACCATGGTGCCTTTCTTCTCAAGGAAAGGTAAGTGGGAAAAATCACATTTAGTACTTTTTTCACCAGCTCATGAGATTTGGGTATCTTGAAATTGCATTAGTCGCTGTCATTGGTCTGTGCAGTGGTGTGGCTCCCTGTAGAAAACTTTGAGAGATGGTAGTGGAGACTCAGAGTTCAGGACGTTCATATCAGCAAGTTATGTCAATGAAGCCAACCTAAATCTGTAAACCAAAGTGTGGTTTTTGAAAAGGTCTCCTGACTTTGATTTGCTAAACCTAGCCCCAGGAAGAGTTGAACTAATTTCACAGTTTAGGCACACGGTAGCATGAAAAAGTGTGCATGATTTGTGTGTCTGTGTGTATTTAAGAAAATGTCCATTGCCCCTTGAGATTATCCAAAGAGACCCGTCTGCAGTTGCCAACAGGTTGTCTGGCGGCTATTCTCTACCTGGGAGCCTGCGTGGTGTAGTGGATAGAGTGCTGGACTAGGACCGGGGAGACTCGAGTTCAAATTCCCATTCAGCCATGAGACTTGCTGGGTGACTCTGGGCCAGTCACTTCTCTCTCAGTCTAACCTACTTAGGGACATAGGAATGTGTAGGAAGCTACCATATACTGAGTCAGACCATTGGTCCATCTAGCTTGGTATTGTCTACACAGACTGGCAGCAGCTTCTCCAAGGTTGCAGGCAGGAGTCTCTCTCAGCCCTATCTTGGAGAAGCCAGAGAAGGAACTTGAAACCTGCACTTCCCAGAGTGGCTCCATCCTGGAGGGGAATTGTCTTACAATGCTCACATGTGGTCTCCCATTCAAATGCAACCAGGACGGACTCTGCTTAGCTAGGGAGACAAGTCATGCTTGCTACCTCAAGACCAGCTCTCCCTCTGGGTTGTTGTGAGAGGAACTTAAGTATGTAGTACACCGCTCTGGGCTCCTTGGAGGAAGAGCGGGATAGAAAATGTAAACATAATAAATAAATAAATAAAATATTTAGGGATGTGCCTTCTCTGTTGCCGTCCTGGGTTTGGATGGCTTTGGAGTGCACTCTCTACTGAAATAAGAGCTCCCCATCTCTGAAAGCTTAAAAAAAGTCTGTAAAGATGCATTTATTCACCCAAGCGTTTTAATCAGAACTAGCTGACCTGATGCAGAACATCTGTGCCCCTCGTTCTCCCTGTGTCTCCCTGCTATCCCTTCAGCCGTTCCCCCCTTCAGCCCCAGTTAGTTCTCCCCCTTCCCTTCAGCCCCACAGCAGTCAATAGCCAGGGATTATGGGAGGTGTAGGCCAACATCTTCAGGAGGACCGCTGTTGAGCAGCCCTGAGCTAGAAGGACCAATGGCCTGACTTGGAAGATGGAAGCTTCCTATGTTCCCATGACCTTAGATCAGCTAAGAGGGGCAGTTATCAACCATAGGCTCATGATGCTCTGAGCTAGGGTGTGCTGCCTGCTGTGACTTAGGTCAGGAATTGCCCTGTGGATTGCAAGTTATTGATTTCTGCACTGTAGGCGGTGAGGAGCCAATCTTTTGTTGACGGTTAGTTATTAAAGTTGGGGCCCTTTACTTCCAGTTAAGCCTCATGTCTTAATCCATCTGGTTGCAAACCGATCAAGTGATCAAGTGTGGAGGAAAATCTAACCACTTCAAAGGTGTTATCTCTCAGCATAGGTGACTATAATACTACTTTGCCTGCCAAAAAGAGCTATTGGCAGTCAAACGCATGCTTGTAGGCAGAAGTTATTTCTCCAACAGCTTCAGCAGTAGTGCCTTCAGCTTGCCTTGTGTGTGGGAAGGGTTTAAGTGATCATGTCAAGGCTGGTGCTTGCTTCCTGTCACCGCTTGCTGATTCCTTCTGTTTATGGCTGGTGCAATGCGAAATGTTTGTGATTAGTGAATAATGACAGGATATTGTGGGTTCATTGGCCACATAGCTGCATATTGACTGCCTGGTTTTCCTACATGCTTCCATTGCAATGAAAAGAATTTGACATATTACTTGTGCGATTCTGCATTTGGGATGGTAGTGGGGAGTTGATAGACAAAGTTGAAGAAAGGTAGAGACATGCATTTGGAAGGCAGTCCCTCTGGCATCATACGGAGATGATCATTCTCACCATGCCGCACTGCGTTTTGCCCAGCATGGGATCAGGGGTGCCCTTACGTGTAACAGAACCCTGCACTGCATTGGAAGGTGTGCACAGAGTTATGGGGAGTGTAGTCCTTCCCAGTGCTTTCCTCCTAGAGCTCTTAAGAGAGGGCTTTATCTCTCTTAAGGAGAGATAAAGAGAAGGCTTTATCTCTCTTAAGCAGAAGTCAGTGTGGTAGGAAATGGTTCTGACATTGGTTCCCCCCTGCCAAAATGGCCCCCAGTTCAAAAATAGTGAAGATCACTGAACTACTCCTTTGCCTATATGCTTGAAAGATGGCCATTCCAGTCCAGATGGTGAAACCTGTCCAAGTATACACATGGCAGGAGATCCATACCATAACATCACATTGTACTAGTGCTTCCATATCACAAACAACAAAGCAATCTCACAATTTATCACCCATGGTGAACTTGTTACTGTGGATCTGGCCTGGCTTATGTTGCTCTGGCAGTGCATCAATGGGAAAAAAACAGTGGCGTGGGGCGTGAGAAACATGCCTAGTGGAACTGTGACATAAACACAGACAGACTCATAGTGGCTGAGATACATAAGAACATAGGAAGCTGCCATATACTGAGTCAGACCATTGGTCTATCTAGCTCAGTATTGTCTACACAAACTGGCAGCGGCTTCTCCAAGTTTGCAGGCAGGAATCTCTCTCAGCCCTATCTTAGAGATGTTGCCAGGGAGGGAACTTGGAGCCTTCTGCTCTTTTCAGAGCATCTCCATCCCCTGAGGGGAATATCTTACAATGGTCACATGTGGTATCCCATCCAAATGTAACCAGGGCAGATCTTGCTTAGCTGGGGGACAAGTCATGGGACAAGTTCCCCAGGATCTGTATCTGTTGCAGTGAGAGAACAGCCTAAAAGAACTTCTCAACGAACTGCAGCAGTGCAATGGAGAAGCAGCCATTCTTGACACCCTCCCCTTCCCCAGGAAGCCCTCTGTGCCATCTGAAAATACATCTCCGAGGGCTGCACAACCCTCAGGGACATATTCCCAGGTGGGGCAGAGGGTTTCCCGGGGAAGGAGAGGACATAAAAAATGGTCTCTTCCTTGCTGCACAAATGCTGTTAGTTGTCAAGATCTATTAGGCAGCTGTCTTGCTGCACCAGTGTGTCCTTGCTCTGAATGTTAGCCACTTTCCAATGCACTGCAATAATTATAACTGCTATAATGCTTGCTGTGGTATATACTACAGAATGAATTTAAGAATATTGGTGGTTAATAATCATGGCTTAACACGGTGCTGAGAAAAAAGCATTCATTGTGAATTGATGCCACCTTGCTCTTCTACTGGCCATAGATGGTTTCTACCACTCGGGGGTAAAGGGTATTGTGAGCCTTTGCTTGGGTAGCTTCCTTGCCTTCCCACTAAAAAAAAAAAATACAAGGATGAGAGGAAGGAAGCAATCACATTCCTATGGATGGGATCAATGGGACACCTGCATTTGTGCCCACAGGGAAGACGGGAGAATTGTACATACCCAAGCAGCAGGTATACAAGCTCTTCAATGTAATGTTAATTACCAATGCACAGTTAATAAGTCCCTGTTAAGTTAGCTCCAGGCATAAATTAAAGCATCACGTCTGATGCACTGCAAAGCTTAACCATCGATCGAAAGCTCTAATTTTCTCCTGCTAATGCTTTCAATGACAGCTTCTCAATGTTCTCAATTCACTGTACATTGGAAATAAATTGTGAAGATACCACAACACTGCATTATTAATCTTTTGCTCTTCTTGGCATTACATAATTTGCAATGACTCTACTGGATTTTCAGGTAATTGGTGGCCGGGGGGGGGGGGGGCGGGGGCAGGATGAGGTGTGTGGCAAGCACAGCTGCATACAGAAATCAGAAGTGAAACACATATGTGGAATATGGAAGGTGCTTTTACGATACAGCTTTGGACCCATTTTTAAAGTGAAGGTATAAAGCCAGGAGGACTATATGACCCAAAGCCTGAAGTACATACTTTGGAGTTGAGAGACTTCTGGAGTATGCTCTCCACCACAACCACCTCTGCCCACCCACTCTCAATCCAAATTATACAGAATCCAAAATTATACAGAATCCAAATTATACAGAAGCTTATTTTTGAAGCAGAGGAAAGGTGGGTAAGACAGAGCATCATTTAGGAGCGTAGGAAGCTGCCTTATACTGAGCCAGACCCTTGGTCCATCTTGCTCAGTATTGTCTACACAGACTGGCAGCGGCTTCTCAAAGCTTACAGAGCTCCTCAAAGCTTACAAAGTCTCTCCCAGCCCTTTCTTGGAGATGTCAGAGATGGAACTCGGAACCTTTTACTCTTCCCAGAGGTGCCCCATCCCCTAAGGGAATGTCTTACAGCGCTCACATGTAGTCTCCCATTCAAATATAAGCCAGGAAGGACCCTGCTTAGCAAAGGGGACAATTCATGCTTGCTACCACAAGACCAGCTCTCCTCCCTTCCCCACTGGAGTGTCTCAGACTTGTAGGTACCCAATAGGGATGTGCATGGAACCAGATTTTGGGCTTGGAGGAAGCAATGCTGTTTGGGCAGCTGGCAGTCTCCAAGCCTGGCTGCTTGGAGGAAGCAGTCCTCGTAGAGTGCCACCTTCCTTAAGGTGGGTGGAGTTGCCCACATTCTAATTATACAATCAATCAATTTTATTATTACAGCCTTAAGCCAACCAGGAAGAAAAACGATAGGAAGAGCATACAGAGGTGCAATAAAGATTCTAGTTATACAGTACGTTCAATTGTTACCATTGCTGATCTCTGCTACTTTAGTTAATAAATTGTTAATAATAGCCCTAGGTCACCCCATCCATGTGTGTCCTGTCTTCACTGGAGGTCTGGGGGCAATGGATCTTTCTGCTTATTGATGGACAAAAAGACAAAGTCACTTTCTTGATGCTTCTTGAGGAGCATCAAGAAGAGCATCAAAGCCATCAATATGATTTTGCCATGATGGGAGGCAGCTTTTCCAAGGCTGAAGAGGCATCCTTTGAAGGATGTAGGAGCTGTAGCTTGATATCTCCAATGTGACAGACCCTTCAAGAGTAGGACACCTAGTGCAGGGAATGCTGGGAGGTATTCTTTCTAGGCATGAAAGCTATTTCTCCAGTATTGTCATTTTCACTGGTGGGAAGCCGGGACCAATTTCCAGCAAAGTAGCAGCCGAAGATTGCTGCTGTATTTTATTCTGGCTATTTCAGTGAGAGGCTTACTGGATGCAGTGATCAAAAACTTATGATATCTATGGTATCCTTTACTGCACATACAAAATCCCTTACCTGTTCAACAGTTCCCGTTCAACAATTCTATACATTATTAAGCCTCCAAGCAACCAGCCATTCCTTAATTTTTAAACAGAGGAACTTGCCAGTCTGGAAACAAAATCTTCTAATCCAAAGTATTGGCCTGATGAGGTTGCTCACTGGAGCAGGAAAGGAACATAACAACAACAACAACAATTATTATTACTACTAGCCGATCCCGCACAGAGCATCTGTGTGCTCTTTGGGGCTGGCGGTTACCTCTTCCTCCCTCCTTCTGCCCCAGTCTCCGCTTCCTAACCACGGCTGACCCGTGCCGGGCTCAGCCGCCTCTCCTCCCCACCGCCACTTCTGCCCTCCCGCCCCCCACTTTCTTTCTCTCCTCCTGGGCCTTGCCTCCGTGGCCAGGCTGGGCCTGCCACCGCCTCTGGCCTCCACAGCCAGCCTGCCGCCGCCACAGCAACCAATCCTCCTGGGTGCGCCTCAGCCAATCAGGCGCCTCCACCACCCAGCCAATCAGCTGGGGACTGGGACATACATTCCAAGGCACACCCAGGAGAATTAATAATATAGATGTGTGGACCCACAGGGGCCACAGAAATCACCATCAGCCAATTACAAAAAGCAACTTTACTGGGAACAGCCTATATTCTGCGACAATATCTATAATAATAACAGCAACAACATTGATAATAAAATTCAGCCATCCCAGGTCCTTGGGAATAGCAATAACAATAGCAATAGCACTTACATTTATATACCGCTCTATAGCCAGAGCTCTCTAAGCGGTTTACAATGATTTAGCATATTGCCCCCAACATTCTGGGTACTCATTTTACCGACCTCGGAAGGATGGAAGGCTGAGTCAACCTTGAGAAGGGAAGGACTCGATGTCTGGATAAAACAAACCAGTTGATAAGATCTGTCTGACTGTGTAAACAACAACAACAACAATAACAAATAGACTTTATTTATTAGCCACTCCATAACAAATTGTTCTCTGGGTGGCAACATTTGCACTTGCTGGAGACACTTTCATTTTTCCTTTGGGCAATTCCAAGTCTAACAGAATCAGGCATGTTACCACTTTTTCAATGACTGTAGTCATAAGCAAGATTTCAAGTTAATACTATATATACCCACTGGCAATAGAACATCTACTATAAGGCTATATTTTAAGAAACCCCTTAAATATTATAGATAGTGTCTGAAATGTACAAAATAGGTCGGTAATAGACTCAGAAATATCTAAAAATTCTGATTCTGTTACCAACGTGCTTTGCACATTTCAGAAACGATATTTAATGCTTTTGTAAAAATATGAACTTAGATTAGGAGACAGTCTAAGGACTGTCCTCTTGCTAGTGTATAATATCAACTTGAAAATTTGCATATGACTACAGTAATTGAAAAAGTAATCCACTAACCTTGTTATTATGCCTTTGATATTACACTGTATGGTCCAAGAATAAGCTCAATCAAAGCCCCATGAGCTCAGTCTATTTCCCTTGATCATGATGTGTAGAAGTAACCATCTGCATGCTTTTTTCCCTACATGAAAATGCCACCCCTGTAGGTAGTTTCTATGTAGCTCCATCTGAAGGAATCCACAACTGCTGAATGGACCCAGCAGGGATTGTGGCTGTGCTGGTTGTCTATAGGCTTCCATTCATGTATTTTTGGCCTACAGAGTGAGAGATGGAAAGCACAAGACCACTTCTAGGAATTCTGTATTTGTTTAGAAAGTGGAATCATATTGATGGTGTCTGTACTGGTGGTACATCTGGTGGTTCCTTCTGGTCTGACTATCCTGATGAGTAATAAAGAGTTAGGAAAATCACAGTTATAAAATGTGTTAATGGAGCTAAAGGAGTCTGCAGCGTCACGTGGTGACCTTATAAAAATAGGTTACAGACTAACCTTATAAAAGAGCAATGGTTAACCCAAACTTCCTTGTGCGAAGGCTTTTCAAATGAAATGCCTTCGATTCATTGCTAGACTTGTTTCCTGGAAGTCTGTAAATGTATACAAGTTATTGCAATCGTGGAGACGATTTTTTTTTAACTCAACCAGAATTATAATCCCATATGACGTAATGATATGTATGTGAATGTAGGAACAGCATTTAGGAAATGTTGTTTTAATTTTAATTGACATGGGAGAAAATCTGAATTGATTTATTTGATATAAGATTGAGAAAGGCAATACACAGAGAGTCAGTCTCATAGAAAATGTGTGCAGGGGTGGTGATATAAGTGGGCAAATGGATTCAAAGAGCACAAGCTACCAAGCTCCTGGGAGCGGGTCTAGAAAAACTCTCTGCAGCCAACTCTCTGCGGCCAACTCACTGTGGGACACCTCAACACAGCTGACTCACTGCAGGGACAACTGAATGAGAATCTCCGGCAAACACTTCAAAGCAGCTCCCTGCTCTCTCTGCATTCTCCAACAAACCCGATAGTGCCCCGCACTTCAAAACAGTTCCCTGCTCTCTCTCTATGGGGCTTGGAAATGGGCAAAGGAGGCACAGAACATCCTGCCCCACATTTCAAGTGCCCAGCACATCAAAACAGTTCCCTGCTCCCTCTATAGGGGTGGGAAGGGAGTGAAGGAGGCACAGAACAGCCCGCTCCTGCCTGTTCTGGGCCTCCTTCACCCCATCCCTATAGAGAGAGCAGGGAATTGTTCTGAAGAGAGAGCAGGGAGCTGCTTTGAAGTGTTTGTCGGAGATTTGCATTGAGTTGTCCCTGCAGTGAGTTGGTCATGTTGAGGTGTCCCACAATGAGTTGGCCGCAGAGAGTTGGCCGCAGAGAGTTGTCCCATTCCCCCTGGGAGCCACCTGGCTCACCCTGAGCTCTGGCCAGCCTCATTCCCAGCCCACTTTGTTGTCGCCTGGGTTTCCCCCCTCTGTCCATGAGCAAGGGTGAGAATGAAGAAAACACCCATCTGACAAAGAAGCCGGGTGGGAAGTGAACTCCAGAGGGCTTCATGGGCCTTTCTGTCCATGCCATTGCATGTGATGTCAGACGCAAGGGGCATGGCTGGTGCGTGCAAGTGGCCACTGGGGAGAAGGGTGAACATAAGCCCACTCTCCCCTAGCCATGTGCCTGAATGTGTGTGTTATTTTCCCCCATGAGTGTGGTGCTGGACTCAACTGCACTTCTATTTTCCTTCCACTGCAGCTTCTGTCACTGTCTTGGCTTGGCTGACTCCATCCAATCTCTCACATACACTGTAGCCACTTTCTGTCAGAGTCATTTGCTCTTCTTTCCATCAATGGCTGGGCTGCATGTTATGACATCACCATGCGGTGCCTCTCCTGGCCTTCAGGAGAGCAAAAACAACAGCTCTGTAACTATATCAATAAGTCATAGTCATAGACCTGTCATTTCTGCTCTCCAACAAATCGCATGGTTGAAAAATACATGCACGTTGTGGATAATGGCCCTCAAGGGTTCAGAAACTGGCTGTCTACATACACTGCTGAAATGGCTATTGCAATGACCAAGGGTTGTTAGAATGCTCTTTGTTTCTTTACTCTCTTTCTTCTAACATTGAAGAAAAAGAAGGCATGAAATGACACCATCCCATTATGTATCCCCCTCCCCCTCACTGACTTTTGTAAAGTGAACGCAGCACCCGGAAAAGTGGCAGAGTGGCATAGGAGCAGGTAGAGGTAAGGACCCATTTACCTGTTTTTTAAAGGAACCAATCCCCACCCCGCTGAACTAGTTCAGATGTGGGTGCCCGAGCCAGTTCGGGCACATCCCTAAGCGTTAGCATGGCATGAATTAGTTCAGTGCTGCAATGCAAGTTATGCCAAAGGTGAATCAATGTGTTAAAGAACTGAACGATAACAGCTTTTTAAAAATATCAACTTGCACTTGAAAGGGATCAAATCATAAAGATACAGAGCACAGATAAATTGAACATTTACCTTGAAGGTTTTTTTTTTTTTTACTAGTACTCTTAATTTGAATCAGATATGAGTCTCACACTTCATGTGTGAAGCCTTGACATTGAAGAGAGGGGAAAAAAGCTATACACTTAGTAAACTCAAAACAGAAAGTGCAATAAGCAAGGGGATGGAATTCCAAAGTATTAGCAACCCCCCCCCTTTTAAAAGAAAGGACTTTAGACAAAGAGTCAGCAAATAAAAATAAAGGACATTGAAATTGTTCAGAAAAAGGCCAAATATCATGGTACAGAGATAGTGGTTGGATTCCAAAGCATTACTTTAAAGACTGGGCTGGTCCCATGTGACCTTTGGTGTTTTCTTTGAATGGCAAACCCTCATGCGATAGCATATAATGCTTTTGGATATATAGCATATATACATATAGCATATAAAGCATTTTGGGTGCTTTTGGAAGCACCTTCAGTTCAAAAGTGGCTGGCTATGTGGCGCAGGAATTGCTGTTCTAAGAACACAAGTCCAATGATCTCTTGGCACACACGTTACAGGTGGCCAAAATTCAAAGAACTTGAACAGCTTAAAAAACAATTTTCATGCTTATAGCTCAGTTAATTGCTAACTGAGCAAAGAAGCACCTTTTAAAAATGGTGACTCTCTTTACTGAGCAGGGGGAGAGCAACTGGCCCTATCCATCCCCAGCACAGCATCCCTCCAGTGGCTGTTGCTGGTATCTATCTTATGTTTCTTTTTTAGACTGTGAACCATTTGGGACAGGGAGCCATTTTATGTATTTATATCTATGTAAACTGCTTTGGGAACTTCTTGTTTTTTTATTTTGTATTAAAACATTTTTATTTGAAATACAATATTTTTCTGTACACTCTGTACACTGTTGAAATAAATATTTTTTGGCAGCTCAGAGTCCTCAAAAGATCTACAAATCAGTTGAAATGCGATTAATGGAAAAATAACACTTATATAGCCCCAGTTCAGTCAATATGTCCCAGCTTCTTAAATGGCATTGTCCAGCATTAGTTGACTCTGCCCCTTCTCACAATATTCTTTGTCTTAATTTATGGGCATTCTCATTACTTCCTTTCCCCCTATGGTCGTCTTCCCATGCACTTGAGTCTTATTCACTTGCTTATATTTGTTGTTAAAAAAATTATAATAATATTAGTTTCCTTGCAGAACCAGTCTCTTTTTAGACTTTAATCTGTAGTACAATGACCACATCTCCAAAATTAGCTATGATTATTTAAGGGCACACTGATGGATATACACTATAAAGTGCAAGAAAGCATCCTGCACATCAACATGTATGAGGGCCCTTCTGTGGGTGTCTTGAGAGGATAGCTGGTCTTGTGGTAGCAAGCATGACTTGTCCCCTTAGCTAAGCAGGGTCTACCCTGGTTGTACACGAATGGGAGACTAGATGTGTGAGCACTGTAAAATATTCCCCTAAGGGGATGAGGCCACTCTGGGAAGAGCACCTAGGTTCCAAGTTCCTTCCCTGGCATCTCCAATATAGGGCTGAGAAAGGTTCTTGCCTGCAACCTTGGAGAAGCCACTGCCAGTCTGGGTAGATGGACCTATGGCCTGACTCAGTATATGGCAGCTTCCTATGTTCCCGTGCTGCTTTTCAGCAACCTGGATTGCACTCTACAGGTCCTAAATGGAGATCTGAGCTGTTCATCGTGTACTTTAACAGATTTGGCACAGTACTGCAGCAGATTTCCCCACTTGTGCCTTGTGCAGTGATGTGTAATTTGTGATTTGCCCCCTTTGCTTTCTGCACTGTCCAAACTGGGCAGAAGCCAAGCTGACTGAGTACACTGTGGTGGTTTTGGTTAATCCATTCCAGGATCCAGGCCAGTTTTTGAATGGGGCTTTAGTTACTTGTATTCCAGTCCTGGAGTAGAGGCGGGGCTAACAAACAGCCAGCAGCAAGGGCACTGAAAAACACTCTGCACTTGCCTCTCTGTACACAATATCCATTTCATTAAACAATTCATATTCCTGATTCCACTCCACTGCCTTGTCCTTGTATACCACAACTCTTTCCCTTGGATTCTGAAAACACCCCCTGGTCCTAAATCACCACAACACACAGGTCCAGGGTTGCAGATTGGATCACAGGCTTGAAAGCATGATGGCTTTTTGGTTGCCATGCTAGCTGCATTTCCCATCTCAGTGGCTGCTTAGCAAAATAATGCTTGAAACAAGGGCAATGCATTGATTTTTCCATTTTCTTCAGCAATTGCAGAGAGCCACATTAATTAGGGAGACTCATTAGGACAAGGTATGAATGGGTAGTTACATTCTGTTCCCTGAGTCGTTCCAGGAAAACATGAAACGCTGTAAGCAACTGCTATACAGAGCTACACTTAAACAGAAGGATGGAAGCATTTAGTTATCCTGGCCAGTAGCTGCTGAAATAGACTTAACTTCCCTGCATTAGCCTTAGCCCCTTTAAAGCCATCTAAGACAATAGCCATAATATCGTATGGCAGCAAATTCAGTAAGTTAATTCATTATGCAGTACGTGAAGTATATTTTATTTTGTCTGTGCTGAATCTACTGTCAAACAGTTGCACTGGGTGATCCCAGTATTTTGGGAGAGGGATAAAATGATCTCTATTTTCTTCTCAGGCTAAGCCCAAGGTAAAACTAAGGAGCAGACCCATTAGATTTCCATAATGTTTATAGAGAAAATTCCTTAGGAGGAGGAAACGCATAGGGATGTGCAAATTGATTTGAATTTTAATTGATTCGACTTGAATCTGGGAGATTCAAATTCAAACCGAATCGCTCCTTATAATGGTGATTTGACTTGAATTCAAATTGAATTTCTGAAATTTGATTTGAATTTGATTCTAGAGCCGTTTGGCACCTTTTAAAAACCATTCAGGCCCCCTGATTGATTAAAAAGGTGCCAAAACAGGGTTGAATCTATTCAAATTTGATTCAAATTTGAAACGAATTTTTGGACCAGATGCAAGTTTGATTTGAATTCTAAATGAATATTCAGAATTCGATTCAAATGCAAAATGAATCAAAAATGTGTTTCGTGCAAATCCCTAGAAACAAGCCCCTGCTTTATGATGCTGCAGCCTTCTTTGGCAAGATGTATGTTGAGGTAAAATGGCCATGAAATGGAAGACTTATCAGGGGCGGAATTTCTGGTATTTGCCCACATCCAGAGAACGGGAATGGAGGACACACATGTGTCCTTTGTTGGCATCAGGCACATTTGTGCCTTCCATTCCTAGCTGGCTCTAGGGCTGCTTGGAAGCAGGGAGGCCCTATTTAGGCCCTCCTTCTGAGCAAGCCCCCAAACTGGCTGTCAAAATGGCAGTGTGGATGGTAGCACAGTGCAGTAGAGGCAGCGGTAGCAATTTATTTATTTATTATTATGAATGGTTAAATGTTTATACCGCCTTTTGTTAAAATATTCTCAAGGAGGCTAGCACGGTAAGCCGAGGAGGTGTGCACCACTGCCAGGTGTGTGTGTGTGTGCCAGGGGGTCCGTCCACACTGAGCGGGGTGAACACAGCCCCCTCTGCCCTCGCTATGGGTCTGAGCTGTATCGTCCATTACCATTTTATGTAAGGCTTAAATCTATATGCATAATTTGCAGCAGAATTAATTGGTGATAACAACCTCTTGCTAAGTTAATCAATACCTGTAATGTGGCAGGGAAATGGTGATTGCCGTTCAAGTCTGAGAAAATAGTCACAGGCTGCCTTCACACATAACGACAAACAGTGGGTCCTGAGGACCCTCACTTTGCCCCGATTCCCCCCACCAAGCTCCCAGAAAACCTTGATCTGGAATTTTGGAGACTGCAAGCGGGGAGGAACTGGCCGTGTGGCTTTTTCCTTCATATGAAGGAAAACTGCACCAGTCAATTGCAAAGGAGGGACGGGCTTCCTATCCTCAATTCTGGTTTCACACAACAGCAGCACTCGGACGACACAATGCCACTTCTGGACCTGAGCTTATGGCAGCGAAACCTAGAGGTAACTGAAGGTTCTAATTCACGTTTGGGAGGTAAAACCGACCCGTAGTTCGTTGTCAAAACTGTGGCTATGTATATTTGGCTGACCTTAATCTTGAACCTCCTGCACGGTTGCCTTAGGTTTCACAGCCTCAGCCTTCAAGTTGAGAGTTTCCTTTCAATATTTGAGCCACTCCACCATTTGGTTAGTACACATAAATAAACTTACTTTGAAACAAATAGCTACTGCGTTGCCACAACAGAAAAGACCCTTTCACTGTTCACGACCCCTTGTCTCTGGTCTCTGGTCACTGCCCATCAGGCATTCCTTGTTAGTTCATCCTAGTTAAGATGAAATGTGTAATGTTTTCTTCTTTTCTTTGTTTGCACTAATTTACTCTTTGGGGGTCAGGTGTCCCCCCCCACTTAAGAGGAGATTATTCAGCTTCAGCCTCTGATCTGCTACATGAAGATTGGGCAGGTGGCTGCATTTCAAGGCCTGTTGCAAGCCGTTTTTATTTATTCCTCGCTACCACAGGGACTGCAGCGTCAATCAAAGCCTTTCTGTTAGAAGTGCTTGAAAAGAATCTTTTGCCCTTTTCCAAAGGTTGAGGTCACCAGGGTGGTATTCCAAGAGGCGAGACAAGGAGAAAGAGACAAGCAGGTGAGTTGACAGCAAAGATCTACCAGAGACTACAAATGAGCTCAGGGAGAAAGCAACAGAAAGGTCACTTGACTGGAACTGCTGAAAGGGATGGAGCTAGGGGTAGAACATTGACCAGGACCCAAGTGGTACATTTTGTTAACATACATTGCAGGCACTGGAAACCAGGGGCAGTTTTTGCCAAGCAAAGCTGTAAGTGGCCACTGCATGGTGGAGGGGTATTCTTGTAGGCACTGTGAGGTGGCTACGGATGCAGGGAACACTGGAGTCAGAACTGTGGAAGTGCACCGTTTCAGATGGGACAGTCAGGCCTACTCAGGGGCATAGCCAGGGGAGAGTGGGCCCATTTTCACATATTGAACATGGGCAGCCTACCATCTTGGAGGGGTAGCTGGTTGTACAAGCTTCCTTCTTGACTGAAGGGCAGCCCATACAGCCAATCATGCTGGAGTTGAGGGAGGAGCTTCCTCCAGAGTTGAGCTTCCTCCCTCAACTCTGGTTCCAGGGGAAGCAGCCTGCAGTTCTGAATTCAGACGTACCACAGGCTGCCTGGAACTTTGGGTTGCAGCGAGAAAGCTCACTACAACCCAAGGGTTCAGATTGCAGTTCCAAATCAGAACCCTCAGTTTTGTCACCGTGTGTAACCCAGTTTGCCCACATTTGGATGTAATGTCTGCAGACCCGCAGGCCCATTCAACTGCAGTTCTGCGTTACGTGTGAATGCGGCCAGAATGTTGCCACCTTCTTCATGTGTTGGGGCTGTGTTCAAGTGAGTCATCCCATAAGCTATAGGGCTTGCTGAAAGGTGTATAGATGTTTCTGTTACTTATGAGAAAGTGCCTGATTTCCCATGCATTTCTTTGAAGCCCCACCTAGAATTATGGGAGCCCCACCTAGACTGAATGCTGCTTTGTCCCTGCAGCAAGAGTCTGAAATAATGATCTTCCTCTGTTCCTATCATTACTGTTTAGGGTATTTTCTTATTCATCATGACTTCTTTTCGCCATTCTTATCAATTCCTTTCACTGATCAGGAAAAAATACAGATTGCTTAATTAACTGTGATTTAGAATGTTGTTGAAGACAAAGTATTTACATTGTTTCATAAAACGAAAGGGAAATGCTTTGTATGCTAACATGATGCACAATTGAATTTATCGTTTTGGCCCGAATGGCAGAAATACTACAATGTCAATTCCAAGCTCGATTGAAAATAGTTCCATTCATCATATCGACAGTGATCTTAATCAAATTGACTATTCTTAACAAAAAGGCCCACTTGGTCTGAATGATATTGCTTTTCTGCTATAGGGGAACACTTACACAATTAAGGAAAGCAGATCAAATGATAATAAGGAAAACAAATGGAGATTTATCCATAACCCTCAAAATGGACCACAATCATTTAATTAAATATGGGAATGGGGTATTGTAGGGAAGTAGCAGTGATCAGATGCAGAGGGTGGGTGAATTTAACAGCAGAGAGCTCAGGTTGATCTGGTCTTTGATTTTCTATAAAACACAACCTCACATGGTTCAAATTTCATTGATCTGACCTTAAGAAGTATAGGAATCCACTGACAAGACCAAAGAGTGGCAATAAGTAAATAAGAAAGATTCGGGACGTGATGCAAAGCTCTGTGGAGCGCCAATGAGCATGTCTAGCATTGTAATTTGTTTCACCCCTTCTTGGAGCTTCAGACCTGAATCCTATTTAGTTTTTTAAATAAAATAAAAATGTTTTTTTATAAAAGCTATGCAGAGTGGCTTACAAGATGTAATATAACAGGTAACTAATGGCGCAGGGGAAAATAACTTGACTAGCAAGCCAGAGGTTGCCAGTTCAAATCCCCACTGGTATGTTTCCCAGACTAAGGGAAACACCTATATTGGGCAGCAGCAATATAGGAAGATGCTGAAAGGCATCATCTCATACTGCACTGGAGGAGGCAATGGTAAACCCCTCTTGCATTGTACCAAAGACAACCACAAGGCTCTGCGGTCGCCAGGAGTCGACACTGACCCAACAGCACACTTTACCTTTAGAGAATAATGGTCATATTAAAACATTTCCCTTGGTTACTGAGCAAAGAGGCACCTTTTAAAGTGACGATTCTCTTTATTAAGCAGCGGGAGAGCAACTGGGCCTATCCAGTCCCAGCACAGCATCCCTCCAGTGGCTGCTGGTGGTGTCTATCTTATGTTTCTTTTTTTAGATTGTGGGCCCTTTGGGGACAGGGATCCATTTTTATTTTTATTTCTCTATATAAACCACTTTGGGTACTTTGGTTGAAAAGCGGTATATAAATATCCGTATATCTAAAAATAAACTGAAGTATTTTTAAAAAGCATTAACAGACCAATGTCTGTATAAAGCAATCACTCAACAGCTCTTAACAGTCCTGCAAAAGAAAACGCAGTCATGTGGAGCTCTCCTGGATGAATATAAGGGTAATGAAACACAAACAGCCCTCCTAAACACAGATATATGTATTGTATATCTATGTTTGTTAATATATTTATATTTAGAATTAAAACTATTTGAAATCACAAATCTGTATTATTTTATAAAAGATAGGTAGCATATGGTCTATGAGGGATCATATGCCACCTACCTTTTATAAAACAATACAAATTTCAAATAGTTTTAATTCTAAATATAAATATATTAACAAACGTAAAGACATAATGCATATATCTGTGTTTAAGGGGGCTCTCTGTGTTTCAATATATTGTCTCTGAGACCCTACAAGGTTTTGAATATTTATTTGTTTATTTAGCAAATGTATTGACCACCCGAGTTCCTTAGATTTTTTACAGAAATTAAAACAACAACAATGAAGACAAGAGAAGAAGGGTGGGGGGAGAGAAAGAAAAAGAAAAAGAAAAAGAAAAAGGAGAGGAAAAAAGAAAAAGACCCCCCCCGACACACATGTTAAAAACTAAAAGTCTTAAATATGTTTATTATTATTATTATTATTATTATTATTATTATTATTATTATTATTATTAGACAGAAGGGAGGGGGCAGTGTGAAACTAAGGAGTCAGAGTGTTCTATAAGGAGGGGGTTTCAACTGAGAAGGCCCTCCCACAGCCCGGGCCCCACGTACCTCCCCTGGGCCCAGAACTCTGAGAAGGCCCACCTGAGACGACCTCACAGGGCAGGTCGAAGTTGGACGGGGGAATATAAATGTATTAACATGATTGGGGGACATGGAGTGCCCCATGGGGGGGAAGGTAAGTTTAGCAGAGCATCCGCTAAACTTACCTCCCCCCCAAGACAATCCTTCAATGTTGGTTGGAAGCATGGATCACACTCCCACACAATCCACACTGCTGCATGCAGTGTAGATTTTTGGAGACCGGGACGATGAGTCCTGGCCTCCACATATCCCACAATGCACCACTTGATGTGTGCGGTGCATTGGGAGATACCCCAGTGTGGTGGGCACTCTAGGCACCTGTCTCTGTCTGCTCGGACTGCAATCTGCCTGAGCAGTCACATGACCCCGGCACCGGGGTAAAGGGCGCCATTGCACCCTTAAACTTGGTAAAAGGCTTGGGTAAAAAGCTGGGTCAGATGGGTGGGCAGCACCAGGCCAGGCTGGGCTGCCCTAGTGTGTAAATACCTTTTACGATGAAAGTTTGGGGCAGTGTACAAATCTGACGGGCAAACAAACAAAGGGGGGGGGCAGGGAGGTTGGAGTGCTGAACCAGAGCCTGCAACATTTAGGCTTCGGCTTCTCACCTCCCGCACCACAGGGAAAGCCTATAGGGGCAATGTAAAAGATCCTGCCAGGAATCTCTTCCCCATGTGGGGACCGGGCACTGCTGGTGTGGGCGCCAACAAAGATCCCTCCACACAAGCAACCCCGCGCTCGCTATAAGGAAACTATCCTGGTATGTGTGGGCAGGCTGCTTCTCCTATCCTCACCCAACAATCAGCTGTTCAGCTGGAGTGCACACCGCTGCATCTATGCCTCGCTCCTCCAGGCAGCAGGTATGGGAAGCCCAAAGCAGAGGTAGAGCATGGTATGTGTCCACCAGCACTGCCTGAGCTGTCACACACAAACATCTCTCTCTCTCTCTCTCTCTCTCTCTCTCTCACACACACACACACACACCTACCTGGCTGATGTGGAGAGCTGCAGAAGAAGACAGGACGACTGAGGCATCACATCAGTAGGGAGGAGGCAGCAAGCTCATTCAATTTCTACCCTTTGCTGCTTCTCCCATATGGAGATGGATCAGCCATCTCTGTTTGCCCCTCTGCCAGGATGTGGACCTCAGGAAGTGTCCAGCCATAGTCCCATTCACACGTTGTGTTCAACACTTGTATGACGAGTGTATAGAGTACACGGGTACATCTTGGTACACAGGTACAGTCATTCAGGCAGGTTTAGGAAGTACACTTCCTGTCTGTACCATGCATTTGAGGGGCCTGTAACCAGGTTCACATTTTAAATGAATACGAGTACAGTCATTCACACAAATACATGATCGAGTGTACAGACATCTGTACACTTGAACAGCATAATGTCTGAATTGGGCTCATGTGATCACTGGCCATGTGCACTGTTTTCGCTTTTGGAATTTGGAGTTCTATGGACAATTGGTCTAATCCGGCATGATGATTCTGAATTTTTATTACCAGGCCTGTGAATCACCCCCACCCTCCCCACATGCTTGTCAAGGTATGACAGAAGCCTCCTTCTTCTTCCAAAGAGACTTGAGAACCTCTGATCATTGCCAGTTTGGAGTCACCGCATCAGATGGAAACAACTTCAGAGCGCGTCAAAGTCAGAAGGCACACAAAGCCCTTGTCAAGCTGATGTATGCACATGCCCAGTCATAGTGCACAGGTTTGTAAAATTCCATTTGAAGTGGGGAGCAAGCTGAAATAAAAGTGTGGAAATAATAAACCAAAGCTGTGCATCCCTGGTTTCTCAACTCTGGAGCTGTCAGTGATTTTATTGCTCTTGTCTTTTAATGCAGATGGGAGAAATGTTGATTCTTACAGTGTGAACCTCTCTTGACTTTTCAGCTTCTTCTTGTCGAACAGACATTAAGGAAATAAAGTTTCCGCTCTGGTGGTCTAACCATTAAATTAAGCTCATGGCAGGTCTGTTAGCTTGTATTGATTTAATTGATAAAGCAACAGGGCTATCCTTTGCATGTTTACCCAACAGTGAGATCCACTCTGTTCAATGGGGCTTACTCTCGGGTAAGTGTGCATGGCGGCTAACCAAAGGCAATTTTTAAATAGATGTATTATTTTTATATTTAAATGGAAGATGTGTACTTTTAATGGTGCGTTGTTCTAATTGTGTTTTGTTTTTAATTATAATTTGTAAACTGCTTTGGGACTAGAGAGCCAGCGTGGTGTAGTGGTTAGAGTGCTGGACTAGGACCGGGGAGACCCGAGTTCAAATCTCCATTCAGCTATGATACTTGCTGGGTGACTCTGGGCCAGTCACCTACTTCACAGGGTTGTTGTGAGGAGAAACCTAAGTATGTAGTACACCGCTCTGGGCTCCTTGGAGGAAGAGTGGGATATAAATATTATTATTAATAATAATAATAATAATAATAATAATAATAATATTTTAATGAAAAGTGGTATATAAACAAACAAACAAACAAACAAACAAACAAACAAACATTCACGGAGCAAGGACTGAAGGGCAGGTTATTATTAGTATTATTATTTTAAATACAGAGGAAATTATATGTAATCCCTCCAGCAGCTGTTGCTGTTGTTTCTCTTACTTTTTTTTTTTTCGTTTTAGATTGTAAGCCCTTTGGGGACAGGGAGCCATTTTATTTATTTATTTATATCTATGTAAACTGGGGAAATGCCTGACTAACAAGCAGAAGGTTACTGGTTCGAATCCCCGCTGGAAACACCTATATCAGGCAGCAGCGATTATAGGGCTCTGTGGGCACCAAGAGCTGAAATCGACTTGATGGGCACACTTTAAACCGCTTTGGGGACTCTTGTTGAAAAGTGATGTATAAATATCTGTTGTGTTCGTATGTTAGAGCCCCGCCGCGGCGCAGGCAGTTTTGTGACACCTGGATTACTCTGCAATACCCCGAAGCCATTGATAATATTTTTTTAAATGCCCAAACTCCTGGAAGCTCACGGGGTTTTATTAATCATCTTTTAGTTTGCATACACAACTGCCTCTATATATCTAGAGAGTCCATTGGGTATGTAGGCACAACTACTTTATAGCTGGATGACCCTCTTTTGATTCCAGCCTGAGAGGTACTTAACCATCTGCATATTACATGTTAGAATACCTACAGTAACAAGTGGTGGAAGAGTTGTCATGGATTCCCAGGTGTGTGTCTGTGTGTGAGAGAGAGCGAGAACGAGCCAGAGATCAAGCGCTTAATTCTTGCAGGCGGTTGTTTTTGACTATCTCTCTCTCTCTCTCTCTCTCTCTCCAAAACATTCAGAGATGCAGTTTGTCTTGTCTAGCTCGTGAGAAGAGAGAGAGAAGGAAGGGCATCAGAAAGATAGAGGAAAGATCAGATCACAAAGCTAACAGATTTTCACTTCCAGTGCTTCTTTCTGCAGTAATTAATTAGGGGAAAAATATGCCCCACCCTCCGTTAACTGCTATCTGTGCCCAAGAAGGAGGCAACTCGCCAAAATGCATTGGGTCTATAGCAGGTCTGCTCAACCTAGCCCCCCCCCCGTTGATTTTGGACTACAACTCCCATAATCTCCAGCCACAGTGGCCAATGGCCAGGGATTATGGAAGTTGTAGGCCAACATCTGCAGGAAGGCCAAAGCTGAGCAGCCCTGGTCTATAGTACTCCATTTTCAAATAAAATTCCCTCTCTTTTTAAATGTGTGGTCTTTCAAAGGGGGTTAGCGGGTAGTGTACATGATTTCTCTTCTTCTTCTTCCTCTTCCTCTTCTGCTGTATGTCAGATACTTGATTATCATGTTTTAAAAGCCTGGCATTCTTGCAAACAAAGTACACTAGAAGAACCTGATGAAAGGGAAATCAGTGACATCTCACAAGCTCTTCCCCTCCCAGCACTGTTTTATAGTACATATTCAGACAGTTGATCCTCTCCTGTTTATATGCATAAAATGAATAAATATTTCCTTCATCACAACAGCCAAGACATTTTTTTTGGCAGCTCTTGTCACATTAGATAAATATATGCTCCTCCGCTATAATAATGGCTGCAACCGTCAAAAGGTTAGCCAGAAATGCTCTGTCCACTGATTGAAATAACCCAGTAGTGGCACAATCGAATCACAGCTCAGTTTATAACCTTTCCATATATATATATGTGTGTGTGTGTGTCCATAATATTGTGTATGAACGCGAAATGAAAGCAGATGAAATGTTTGGCTGAAATCCCACCGTGTTCTTTTAAAACGGCATTCCTTTCTCTTTGCACCAATCTTTGCCACAGCTCATATCTGATTTTATATTGGAAAACAAACAGAGGCTGCAGGGGGAGTTGGGATTTAATTACAAATTACAAGGAGCAGGGGGGAGGGGGCAGAAGAGAGGAGCAGGGGGAGGGGAGGGAGGGCAGGAGAGACTGAGGCAGGAGGGCAAGAGAGAGTGGGGCAGAAGGGAGGGGGAGGGAGGGCAAGAGAGAGTGGAGTGGAAGGGAGGGGGAGGGAGGGAGGGCAAGAGAGTGGGGCGGAAGGCAGGGGGAGGGAGGGCAAGAGAGAGTGGGGCAGAAGGCAGGGGGAGGGAGGGCAAGAGAGAGTGGGGTGGAAGGGAGGGGGAGGGAGGGCAAGAGAGAGTGGGGTGGAAGGGAGGGGGAGGGGGAGGGAGGGCAAGAGAGAGTGGGGCGGAAGGGAGGGGGAAGGGGGAGGGAGGGCAAGAGAGAGTGGGGTGGAAGGGAGGGGGAAGGGGGAGGGAGGGCAAGAGAGAGTGGGGTGGGAGGGGGAAGGGGGAGGGAGGGCAAGAGAGAGTGGGGTGGAAGGGAGGGCGAGGGAGGGCAAGAGAGAGTGGGGTGGAAGGGAGGGGGAGGGAGGGCAAGAGAGAGTGGGGTGGAAGGGAGGGGGAGGGAGGGCAAGAGAGAGTGGGGCGGAAGGGAGGGGGAGGGAGGGCAAGAGAGAGTGGGGGGAAGGGAGGGGGAGAGAGCGGGTCAGGAGGGAGAAGGGAACAGCCAGCCCCAAAGAGTGCACAGACGCTCTGTGCGGGTTGGCTAGTTTGTTGAAAAGCGGTATATAAATATCTGTCATATTTGTCATATTTATTTATCTAAAATATAACCCTTTATATTTATTTAAAATATAACCACCATCCCCAGTACACTGCTGCTCAGGGCAGCTTACAGCACTAATAAAATAGATACACTTTAAAACAATACAAATTAATAAAGTTTTAAAAGTTAAAAGACCAAGCTAAAACCACATTTACAGTCCCAAATTTTTAAAGTTCCAAATTAAAAGTTATCCATAAAAGGCGAAAAACTAAGAAACCTACCAGCTACAGCAGCAGATAAAATACTGAAAGAAAAATCTGTATTGAGTGTTGTGTTGAATAGAATGTTGTGCTACTGAGGAAGTCACAGAGAGTGTGTCAGCACCCAGTCTGATCCCCCCCCCCATTGAATACTCAACATCCCTGCTGGTCACCCACCCACCGTCCCACCAAGCTTATCTTTCTTGTTACTCCAGTGGACATCTTTCTCTTTCCCCGCTTTTGTCCCCAGTGCCTGAAGTGTGGTGCTGGCTGTGCGCCAAATTCCCAGGACTTTGCATCTGACTCTGTGCCCTATCTGTCCCCAGCACAGCATCCCTCCAGTGGCTGTTGCTGGTATCTTTCTTATATATTTCTTTTTTAGATTGTGAGCTCTTTGGGGGACAGAGGGCCGTCTTTATTTATTTAGTTGAGTTGAGTTGAGTTATAAGTTTATTCGGTCATTGACCAGCAAACATTTACAATAAAGCAGTACGTATTTTACAAATAATATAACAAAACTTAGCCATAACAGAAATAATATCAGTGTCCTCATTAATTAAAAGATAATTTAAATAAAATTCATCAGACCGGCCAGGCAAATTGTCTAACATAGGAGATAAAAGTCTTAAACGGGGTTCCCTATAAAAATCACAATAAAGAATAACGTGCGAGGTGGATTCTATAACCCCTTTGCCACATGGGAAAAGACGTAAAAATAGCGGAACTCCCTTGAACCTGCCATCCAATACTGCTGTAGGAAGAACATTTAAACGTGCTAAAGTGAGGGCTCGTCTAAATTTAGGGACAAGCACCACATCAAAATATTTAGCTGGTTTAAGATTAATAGCTTGACTCCCTAAGTATAAGCCCTGCTTGAGCCATGCACCTTCTTGTTGAACTTCTATATCCAGGACACGTTGCTTAACTAACTTCCTGGCTTGCTCAATTCCTACAGTATGCAAATCCTCTATGGAGAGGCCAAAAGAGGAAAATTTGCTCAACAACTTTATTTATTTATTTATTTATAAACCGCTTTGGGAACTTTTGTCGAAAAGTGGTCTATAAATATAAATATTTGTCATATTCGTGATGCATGGTCAACACACCTTGCCAGGAAGCGGAAGAGAGGAGAGACAGCATTGAGCAGAAGTGAATGAAAAAAGTGTGAAGACAGTGTTCTGTCTTCAAGGGCATTATAGATTTAGAATTCACACTGACTCAGGAGTCATGTTGCTATGTAAGCCTTTTCGAACACTATCTGCGATTGCTGCGTGGTTTGGTCACAAACCAGTGTGGTTGTCTAGAGCCTTTAGTGTATATATCATTGAATTACCCAAGAACACCCGGTTACGTGAACAGGAATTCACTTGGAAAGCTTCTTCTCTCTCTCAGCCAATTCAGAGTAAATAAAATGGCTCCCTGTCTCCAAAGGGCTCACACTCAAAAGAAGAAACATAAGATAGACACCAGCAACAGCCACTGGAGGGTTCTGTGCTGGGGATGGATAGGTTCAGTTGTTCCCCCCCTACTCAATAAAGAGAATCACCACTTTTAAAAGGTGCCTCTTTGCTCAGTTACTGTAGCAGGGGACTTATGCTGGTATGGAAGTATTTCAGTAAGTGGCTGTTTTATAGCTGTTTCCCTCACAGGGCGCCCTAGCCACCCACAGCACAATACCTAGAGTGATTGTTGCTGGTGTATATCTTATGTTTCTTTTTAGATTGTGAGCCTTTTGGGGTCAGGGATCCATTTTATGTATTTATTATTTCTCTGTGTAAACCGCCCTGAGCCATTTTTGGAAGGGCGGTATAAAATCATCATCATCATCATCATCATCTTAGGTTTGGGGCCTTCTTCCACTGAGTTATGCCCCCATCTCCCAAGGAGAATATCTTACAGCAGACTTGCATGTAGTCACCCATGCATCAGTGCTTGGTGATGCAGTCACCCATCCAAATACAAACCAAGATGGACCCTGCTTAGAAAGGGTGACAACTCATGCTCACTACCACAAGACCAGCTCTCCTCTCCTCTTGAGATTAAAGGTTTCTTTTTTATAGCTGCTTCTCTCACAAACACAAAGCCATCTTATACAGATTCAAAAGTAAAGGCAAAGTGTGCCTTCAAATCAGTGGCGACTTTTGGGGACCACTCAGCCCTGTGGTTGTCTTTGGTAGAATACAGGAGGAGTTCACTACTGCCTCCTCCCATGCAGTATGAGATGATGCCTTTCAGCATTTTCCTATACCGCTGCTGCCTGATATAGGTGTTTCCCATAGTCTGGGAAACATATTAGCGGGGATTCGAACTGGCAGCCTCTGGCTTGATAATCAAGTCATTTTTCCACTGTGCCATTAGGTGGCAGATTTAACTAAGGACTTAATTAAATTAAACCCCATTTCCTCCTCCTCCTCCTTTCCCTCCTTTTTCTTTTGACTTCGCCCCCCTACAGGATCCCCACTGGGACAAAGCTCTAATCTAACATCAAGGACTACCAGATAGAACACAACAGTGGCCTATTGTTTGGAATTGCTGTCCCAATGCCCACTGATGTTGCCCGGGATTTTATAACATTTCTCAGAGACGTCCTCTCAGATATTGCTTTGTGAGGCTAAAACAATGGACTCATCTGTTCCACCTCGTGCTCTTAATAATTGAGATTTTAAAGCATGGGGGAATAAAAATGCATCTAAATAGTACATGCATCGCTAATGTGAGGTAGTTAAAAAGGTGATGAGTGGCCGCAGTGTTCAGTCGGGAGACTATTGCCTGGAACTAAAGTTTATTATCTCAGAAGGTAGCTTGGCACTGCAGATTGGTGCAAGGTGAGCATAGCTGCTGTGGGCCATTGAGCACCACGAAGAAAAATAAAGCATGGTGCAATGTCCACATACAGTATATAAACCACTCAGACAGCACAAATTGGCCATTTCCAGGGCCACAGTATAAGGCGCTCTGGATGATGAAAGGCCAAATGATGACTGTGATTAAGTTTATGCATGGAAATGAAGTTGGCTTCCCAGGACATCGCTCTACGGTTTCTAGCAGGTCTTGGCATTTTGCTATTGCCTAAGGGCATTTGGAATATATGCAGTGGCCTTCTCAGACAATAGTTCATGCTGTCACATCCTGCAAACCTTTATGGGTAGCTTCTTTTCAGGTAATCTTAAGCACAGGCCTTCCCCAGTCCTGATACCAAAGAACAGGTCCAGCTTTGGGGACCTATGGGGCAGCTTATAGAGAGCCAGTGTGGCACAGTGGTTAGAGTGTTGTCCTAGGACTGGAGAGGCCCGAGTTCAAATCCCCATTCAGCCATGAAACTCCTTGGGTGATTCTGGGCTAGTCACATAGCTCTCAATATGACCTACTTTGAAGGGCTGTTGTGAAGATAAAAATAGTGTGCATGGTTTGGTTTAATTTTTTAATTTTTTTTTTACATTTTATATCCTGCTCTTCCTCCAAGGAGCCCAGAGCGGTGTGCTACATACTTAAGTTTCTCCTCACAACAACCCTGTGAAGTAGGTTAGGCTGAGAGAGAAGTGACTGGCCCAGAGTCACCCAGCAAGTATCATGGCTGAATGGAGATTTGAACTCGGGTCTCCCCAGTCCTAGTCCAGCACTCTAACTAGTACACCACGCTGGTTCTCAGAGCTCCTTGGAGAAAGAGCAGGATATAAATGGGAAAATAAATAAATATATGGGACCTAAAAATGCTTAGCTCTGTGACCCATTTGGAGTTGTCCAAACAACCCAGCTGATATTAATTGAGATTATTTGGATTATTTGGTGAGTGTGGTTAATATGACAAATTCATGTAATGATGCAAGAGACCTGTTTGTGCAATAGTTGTTGGACACTTTGAATTGTCTATCTACAGCAGTTGCCTTTTTCCTAGCCAGTGAGGATGGCTACTTACCTAGAGGGAAAGCTCAGGCTGACTATCCTGAATCCAGACAACTACTTGGAATGGAAAACACGACTGAGGCTTGCATTGAAAGCGGAAGGACTCTAAAAGGTAACTGAGGAAGGCCCTCCCACAGATGGAACCACAGCTGCTGAGAAAACTGCTAAGGAGACATGGCTACTCAAAGATGCTAAAACTCAAGCTTTGATCGTGGCTTCCGTGAGTAAAAATTATCTTTCAACTATATGTGATCTTGAGACTTTAAAGGAAATGCTAAGCAAGTTAGATTCCTTGCATATGAAAAAGGGGTGGGCATACACCTTTAACTTGAGAAAGAAAATGCAGAATCTCCAGTATAAAGAGAGGGACTGTTTTGCCATGCATGTGGGATTGCTGGAAGATTTTTTCTTTCAATTTAAAGCTGCAGCGGAGGAATGTTAATGAGAATCAGAAGCTGGAAGCTCTGTTCCTATGCATGCCCCCCAGGTATAGCAATATAATCGGCCAATTAGAAGTCCACACCACTCTAACCTTTGAGAGAGCAGTGGAAATGATATCTTCTAAGGCAAACAGAAGGAAAGTTTTGAATTCTCGATATGAAGGTGAATTGGCAAATAACTTTGCTCTTAAAGCAACAATTGGCCATACCAGAGGAGGAAACCCAAGGTGGGGAGGGAATGCTGCAAGAGGAAACCACATGGGCCTCCCACATTTGCATACAAAGAGGTCTGGCTTCGTTTCCAAGGAAACTCAGTCCAGAGAGAGAGGTAACATGACCGCCAGCAGGGAGACTGCTCTTGGAATGAAGCCAACTGGGACTAATGCCTTTAGATGTTTTCTGTGTAACTAATTTGGCCACAAGGTGGTGAACTGTCCCAAGAATCAGACAAGAAGAATTGATTTTACTGAGAGACATTTAAATAAGGACTTTAAGCATGCTGATGATTCAAATAAGAATTTCAATGTTCCCCTGATGCAAGGCGATGAAAAGTTTATTCTGGACACAGGTTCCACAGTTCATATCTTGAATAATTTAAGTTTCTATACTGAACTGTTTGATATTCCTGAAGAGATTGTTCATTTGGGCAATAATACTACAATTAAAGCAAAGAAGAAAGGCAAAGGAATTTTGTATTGCAAGTTATTGGATGGATCAATTAATGAGTTTTTTTGTGAGAGATGTTTTGTATACCCCTGACTTCTCAAGCAACTTGCTTTCAATATCCAAGCTAGAGAAACAAGGCTGTGAACTGTATATTAGAAATGGACAATGTGTTGTTACCCAGAATGGAGAAGTTTTCCTTATAGGTTCTGAATGCAAAGGCCTGTACAGCGTGCAGGAGCAACCTGTGCCAAAGACAGACAGAGAAACACCAGCCTGGTCCAAACCTGAAGCATACCAGCCCAATGAAGTGAACCTTGCTCAGTCATGCTCACATGAAAACTGCTTGCAACTGTGGCATAGACGGCTAGGACACAGGAGCTATGAGTCAATCCAGAACATGAAGGAAATGGGATTAGCTGATGACATTGATTTTGTACCATGTGACATTGTGACTAACTGTGTTTGTTGTCTTGAGTCCAAAGCAGTTAACCAGCCATTTTCTAAGCAGAGTGAAAGGAAGACCAGAAGACCCCTGCAGCTGATCCACAGCGATATATCTGGACCACTACCAGCAACCATAGGCAATTTCAAATATTTTCTCACATTCATCGATGATTTCTTATGACACATGCTTGTATTTCTACTAATGGAGAAATCACAGATGCTCAAGAAACTCCAGGACTACGTGGCCATGGCAAGCAACAAATTTGGGTGGAAGCCAAAGATCCTGCGCACAGACAATGGAGGAGAATATATGTCCAGTGCCACACAGTGGATCCTGAGAGAACATGGACTTGCTGTGTTGTGCCTCTGTGCACTCTGCTATAATGAAAAAGGGATTCTCTTACCAGAGAGAATTCCCAACAATAGTCTGGGTCCTCTGGAGAGCAGGGATGATCCTACCCTTGCTGTAGCACATAAGCAAAACCTCTCTATGGGGCAGAAACCCAGGAAACACACAGTCAAGCCAGGCATTATTGAAAACTGGAGCTGCACACCTGGAAAGTCCTCCAGGGCTTGCAGGTCTTCCCAACATGCTTTGCATTGCCAGTAAACTGGAAAGCCTCATGACATCAGCAACTGCTTTCTGACTGGCTGTGAGGAGGCAGACCCAGCCCTGCTGAAACCACTCAAGCAGCAAGGTAATAGAGTATGCTTTGCAGAGTGGCACGCCCATGGTCAACAGTCCTTGCCACCACAGCTCTCTCTTGTTTCCAGTAGAAAAGGTGAGTGAGTTCACACTGTGCAACTTTACACACTTTGTTGATCTTCATAACAATGCCACATGAAAAGCCACGATTTCTACACATTTTAGTCAAGTGTGAATATTAAAGATTGTGTTGACTCAGAAGTAAGTCCCATTGACTTCAGTGGAACTTACTTTCCAGAAAGTGTGCTTAGGATTTCAGCCTGTAGAACCAAAACATTGCAAGAATTTTTTTCAAGTTAATCACACGAGGGCTGCGGTTATCACTTGATTACTAGAACTTGTGAAATGGCTATGATCAGAGATCACACAAATAGTTATCATGGCTCTTTACACATCACACAGTTGGGGTGGGAATGAGCCTATTGATTCTTGGCAATCATCTACATTGGATATGTGACTTCACCCTAAATGTTCCATGACAAGCAAGTCCTCAGTGACTTCATACAAATTGTGCATCTTCCAGAATTAATATCTTACTTGGAAAGAGAAACATCTAGTCTTTCTTGCTGGTCTCAAGTGTGATGGACAAATCATTTGTGTTTATCTATGCATAAAACTGGAAGGAGGTTTTGCAACCTTTAAATCTTTCCTTGTCGTTTTATGCTCCTGCTGTTCCATTTTTGCTATGTTAATGTCATTCTGGGTTGGTAATATTTATTGCACCTAAATCAACATTGGGACACCCAGAATACTGAAGGATCAAATCTGCTTATTTCAAATACAGTTTTATGATGGTTGAAGCTGACTTTATGAAAGTTGATAAATTTCATCTTGTAGGTTTCAATTTCTCATTCCCAACAGAGATGTGGGGAGAATACATTGATACTGCATTTCAAATTGGCTAGATCAGAAGGAACAGCAGCTAAAATCCATTACAACCCAATTACATCCATCAGTTGAAGCTGTGTGCATTCACTCGTGAACATCAGCATTTAATCCATAAAGAGGAACTAATGAGAAATTTGAAAATGGAATCCATGCATCAGTAACTTTGGAGAGATTTTGTTGGGATTAATGAACTGCCAGAACATCGTCAACACACTGAAAAACTATTCTCTCTAGGTTTGTTTACTGACCAAACCTCTAAAAAAGAATTTGGCTTATTTTTCGCTTTTCTTCAGCACATTTATACCTTGAGTATTTCCTTTCTTTTTTCTATGACTTTACACATTCCTGAGTGTAGGAAATAAAATTAACTTCACATTCAGGATCAAATATTTGTTTTCCTCTTATTTTACTTATGAAGAAATCCTTTGGATGCCGACATCAGCTTGCTTTTTAAGCTTGCAGCCTTTTAGGGTTACTGTAGCCGCATGTATTATGATGGCCTGAAAGGGTTGTCTAAGAAATGGTCTACTGGTTTGTCTAGGAAAAGTGATTAAAGATAAATGCTGAGCTATTATAAAGCCCAATGGTGACTTGAGCCAAATGTTGGTTGCGTTAGTCCTAGATATTTGAAATCCGATATAGAAAAATGACTGCATTTCAGTCATATAAACTATTTAATGTGTTTTTATCTTCTGTGATGGTTTTATTTGTTTTGTGAATTTTAATGCTTTTTAACTTTTTAAACATTTGCTGTGTTTTAAAACTTTGTACAGTGCCTAGAGATGCATATATTTCATTTGTTGTTGTTTTTGTTTGATTGATTTATATACCACCCTTCCACAAATGACTCAGGGTGACTTACATCAAAGCAAAAACAATTAAAATCAATTAACAATTCAAATCTATAAAAACAGCATAAAATTAACAGTTAAAAAATTTAAACAGTTAAAAACCCTGGAGAACCCAGGTTTTATTTGTTTTGTGAATTTAATGGTTCTTATATTTTTTAACATTTGCTGTGTTTTTAAACTTTGTACAGCACCTAGAGATGCATATATTTTATTTACTTATTTATTTGATTTATAAAACGACTCAGGATGGTTTACATCAAAGTAAAAACAATTAAAATCAATTAACAATTAAAATCAAGACTATAAAAACTATAAAAAAATTCTGCAGGGCTACTCCCATTTTCTTAGTCTTACAAGAATCCAGCTGTTGAGTTCCTTTTTGAGGAGGAGAGGTTGCTGGATCAAGCTGAGCACCTCTACTGTTTTCTTGGGCAGCATTCCCTAGAGAGAAATACTTAAACTAGAGAGAAATACCTATGCGTCCCTAACACATGTGGATGGATGGCCCGATCCATCCCCAGCACAGCATCCCTCCAGTGGCTGTTGCTGGTGTCTGTCATGTTTCTTTCTTTTTAAAAAAGATTGTGAGCCCTTTGGGGGACAGGGAGCCATCTTATCCATCCATCCATCCATCCATCCATCCATCCATCCATCCATCCATCTCTATGCCAACTGCTTTGGGAACCTTTGTTGAAAAGTGGTATATAAATATTTGCCATATTTGTATCCATAAAGGCAAAATGTCAAGAAGTCCCAACATCTAACCCAGCTCCACCTCCTGAGCAAGCTTTGTTCACATCAGGAGTTCCCAACCTTTGGTATTCCAGGTGTTGCTGAACTACAACTCCTATCAGCCTCAGCCACAATATATTGTATCCAGGGATGATGGGAGTTGTAGTCCATCAGCATCTGGAGGCCCACCAGTTGGGAACCTCTGGTTCACACTATATCACCCTGGACATATTCATAGTCATCCTGGGTCTTTGTTCTCCTTCATAAGGGATGCAGCATCCAAACTGAAACTCCTGTGTCAAATGTGTCCGATCCCTGTGTCAGATGCCCACCTCGACAGCTAGCCAAATACTTCAGTCGAGGTTCCAGATGCAATGGTGTTGGAGCCCTTAGCAACA
This sequence comes from Hemicordylus capensis, assembly GCF_027244095.1. Lineage (NCBI taxonomy): Eukaryota > Metazoa > Chordata > Lepidosauria > Squamata > Cordylidae > Hemicordylus > Hemicordylus capensis. The sequence continues at coordinate 16,835,930 of NC_069664.1, read as the reverse complement.
GCAACCCTCACAAGGGAGACCTCTGGCAACTGCTTAGACTGCTGTGTTGCCCACCTCTTTTTGCCAAATCCTACCTTACTTGATGCCAGGTTTGCTCTTGCCAGAATGGGCACATCCGTGTTTAAATCTGCAGGAGTGAAAACATTTGCCTGCTGTATAAAGCTCCCAGAACATTTGCTTAGAAGAGTCTCCCCTGCCCCTCCCTTTGTGGAATCAGCTTTGGTACCCAGCACCTGCTGGTTTCCCACAGTCAGTAAATGTTTGCTACAATATGTAAATCAGCCCTCAAGGTAAGCTCCCAAAGGCATGTGGATTTACTTGATTCAGCATCAATTGACTGCATGGTATAGATCAGGCAGCACAAACAAATCAGATACTACAGATAGACCTTTCATGCCACTTGACACTGCTGCAAATTCCATATTCTTCAATGGATGCAGTTCACCGGTTCAGCTGCCAGTGACCTGTTGATGCGTGCATCAGTTCTGTAAAGCATATTTGTTCTAACATGCCTTCATCCATACAATACCACAGGCTGACCTTCCCAGACACACAGGTAAGTCTTTCCATTTTGTTCTATTACACTTCAGAAGTAATTTGCAATCTAAGCTCAGCTGCATTGTTTTCATATTATGATTTAATATAATTTTTGACAGAGGTATGCCATATCAACTCAGCTGACAATACACCCCCCGCCCCCCGATTCCTGAACAGCAATGTAATATTCCTTTCCCCATGTATTCAAGCAGCACAGCTAGTCGCCTCTGTATAGACAGAACTGACAGGATAGACAGGTCCTTTAAGATCCCCTTTGCCCTTGCATTTCAACAGGACTGACAGTTGCAGGCAGAAAAAAGAGGATTGTCTGTGGGCAGGGGAAAACCTACAGTGTAGAGATAAAATAGTAATACTGAATGCACCAAAAGAATCCTTTACTAAAAAAAGAAGCAGAAGCAGCTAAGCAATGGGAAGTTGATTGCTTTAAGATCTACAGCAAGAATAAATCTGCAGGTCAAGCATCCTGCAAGCATATAATAAATTGTTCTGGTAAGAACTAATCTGCTTACTTTCCTTTCACTATCCCTACAAGTGGACTAAATTGGGTCCAAATCAGTTAGGCAGTTCACAAGTCAGCCCATTTGAACCTCAGACACTGATCCATCTTGAATTGGGGTGGATGACATCATCACAAACTACGCCGTTGAGATGTCCCTGTGTGTCACTCGCTACAACTGTACCAAATTTCGTTCAGATCAGTTCACAAGTTAACCCACTTGTGCCTCAAATGTCCATGCATCCACCATCTTGAATGGAGGTGGATGACATCATCATAAACTATGCCATTGAGGTGTCCCTATGTGTTCCTACAGCTGTAGCAAATTTGGTTCAAATCAGGCAGTTCACAAGTTAGCCCTCTTGTGCCTCAAATGTTCACATGCTCGCCATCTTGAATTGAGGTGGATGGCATCATCAAAAACTATCCCATTGAGGTGTCCCTTTATGGCACTCACTGCACAAAATCTGGTCCAAATCATTTAGGCAGTCCACAGGTTAGCCCATGTGTGCCTCAAATGTTCACACATCTGCCATCTTGAATTGGAGTTAATGACATCATTACCAAATATTCCCTTGAGCCATCCCTATGTGTCCCTGCAACTGTAATACATTTGGTTCAAATCAGTTAGGCGGTTCACAAGTTAGCCCACTTGCAGCTCAAATGTTCATATGTGTTTGGGGGATTGTTTATTTATTTTGCTTGGGACAATTCAGATCACTGAATGGCTTATGCTGTAAAATCTGAGGGCTGCTGTTGGTCTTTGCAACTAAGGAAATAAGGTGGCTTCTTCTCACCATTCCTACCATCAATAGCCTCAATAAGGGCAATTTTCAAAGAGGAATTTTCAAAGATCATATAAAAGTATATCTGTTCCTTTTTGAAAAATTTGGATCTGTGCAATAACATGCACTTTAATCCTGCTGTTTTGCTTTCTCTAAAAACGATCAGAGGGTTCCATAATTGAATTCAGTAAGTGTTCTGTAATTGTTTGCTTTGATCATTTACTAGTTCTTAGATTGCTTTCTTTTTTATTCAAGGTACGCATAATTGCGATAAACTCATTTCCACAATATTGAGTGCCATAGCTGGTAACTTTATTTGCCCATTAAACAAGAAGATGCAAATTTGGGCGTGAAAAGTAGGCAACATCAGGCACACCCTGACTACCTTGACCCCCACCCCTCAAAAACTCTCATGGGATGTGCATATGCATGTGGAATTGGGGTTAGGTCTGCAGTAAAGTGGGTTCGCCTCTATAGTTAGTAGATGATGATGATCCAACATTTCACATCTCTCCCCTCCCTCCAAAATCTCTGTCCATTTGTGTGAATTTGCTCCTGGGTGCTGAGATGATGTGCAACACAATGGTAGCATTACCAATCATCTGGTGCTGCTGCACACATAAAAGATGACTACCGTACTTGGGCAACACAACAGAGGCTGATTTTCCCATGCACTGTAATGCTGGCCAGTTGGTCATGCCAGTGTTCCATTGTGCATTATGTCAGCCCTCTGGAATGGATTTATAGAAATGGACAGGGCTTTAGGAGGGAGGGGAGAGCAATGAAAAATCATTCCCCTCCACCTCCACACACAGTCCTTTGCTCAAATAAGTCTTCAGCACAGGGATGCTGAAAGCTTCTTGCAGATCTGCAGCCTGCCTTCTGTTGCTGGAAGGCTGGTTGTGCTGGATGTCGGCCAGCATATCCCCAAAGTGGCTTACATAGCAAAAGGAATGAGAAAATGGCACCTTGTCCAAAAGAAGTTCACAGTCTAAAAATAAACACACCAGCAACAGCTACTGGAAAGGATGCTATTCTGGTCTGAACTGGGACAGAGTTAAATATGGGAGGTACCAAGCCAAATGAAAAAGGAGGAGAAACTTCAACTGCCTCCAGGATGAACTTTATTAATAGTCTGATCCTTGCTGGCAAAGCTTTTATCAAGGGCTCTTGTTCCAACGTCTCTCAGTAGTCAGAAAAGGCTAATGGGAACAATCTACCATTCCTTGCAACAAACTCTAATACAAGCCTGCATAACATAAGGCTGGGAGGCCTGATCTGCTTTTAATCTATGACACAGTAGCTGGTTGTAAATGCATCTCAAATTTCAGCTTTCCTGAAGAACAATCAGTCCAGACAAACAAGCAGTCCCAGAATACAGAAACAAATAGTCCATGTACAACAATTCCCCTCGACTCCAATAAACCAGACCTTCTTGCAGAGTTTCAGAGGTCTAGAGTCCTGACAACCCAAGCACCTGGCTGCTTTGTTCCACAAGCCTTAGCCTCCCTCCTGCCGCCTGTAGGCACAAGGGTGAAGCTTTGGCTCCAAAAACAAGCTTCATGAGAGTTGTCTTAATCCTTCAGACCAGAGTCAAGCAGGCTGATTAGATGCATTATCTCCAGTGGTCCGCACAAGGCACAAACTGCAGAATTTATAGCCAACAACCAGGTGCACCCAATCACCACAAATTCAGTCAGTCAGTCTCTTGCTGCCTTCTTGCTGATAACCGGCTACGTCTTCTCAGCTCGATCACCTGCCACTGATGCTTCTCTTGCCTACGTTGCCTGGGAGACAATGGTCATTCAACCTCTTTCTCAGATTCTGATCCTTCCATCCTGCCCCTTGCTTCTCCTTGAGCAAGCTCTCACCCTAGCCCATCTCAGATGCCTCCCTGCTCAGATCACCAACCTGGCCCTCATAGGAACATAGGAAGCTGCCATATACTGAGTCAGACCATTGGTCTATCTAGCTCAGTATTTTCTTCACAGACTGGCAGTGGCTTCTCAAAGGTTGCAGGCAGGAATCTCTCTCAGCCCTATCTTGGAGAAGCCAGGGAGGGAATGTGGAACCTTCTGCTCTTCCCAGAGCAGCTCCATCCGCAGAGGGGGATATCTTACAGTGCTCACATTTCTAGTCTCTCATTCGTATGCAACCAGGGTGGAACCTGCTTAGCTTAGGGGACAAGTCATGCTTGCTACCACAAGACCAGCTCTCCTCACAAGACCACCTTCCTCAGATGTCTCCCTGTAAATCCACTGCCCACCTCTGAAGAGTCCTCAGGTCGGGGCATGACAATAGCTCCAATAGCTTCACGTGAAGTTGAAGGTTTTTTGGATAAGTGAATTTATTTTAATGTTATAATGTGCTCAAAATTGACCTTAACCACTGCACACTAAGTCATGGTGGTTGATTATGATTCACCGGGACTTTTGAGTTGTGCACCACGCTCTAATGCAATGAACATTATGAAGGTACACATTCATACTATGAATGAAGGTATGCATATGAAAACATTACATTAGAGTAGCATTTGGAATTCTCAATTTGATTTTAAATGCAGCCGAGTTCTGGATTAGACAATGAAATCATAGGAACATAGGAAGCTGCCATATACTGAGTCAGACCATTGGTCTATCTAGCTCAGTATTGTCTTCGCAGACTGGCAGTGGCTTCTCCAAGGTTGCAGGCAGGAATCTCTCTCAGCCCTATCTTGGAGATGCTGCCAGGGAGGGAACTTGAAACCTAGATGCTCTTCCCAGAGCGGCTCCATCCCCTGAGGGGAATATCTTACAATGTTCACACTTCTAGTCTCCCATTCATATGCAACCAGGGTGGACCCTGCTTAGCTAAGGGGACAACAATGCTTGCTACCACAAGACCAGTTCTCCTCTCTTTGTTATCTTTTATATTTCTTTGAGCTGGTTTGTGCAAGAAAATGTACTGTATTTACTAAAATCTGAGTTTCAGTCCAAAAAATTGACTCTCAAAATATCATTACACTATGTCAAAATGTATTACACAGATGTATAAACATGACATTGAATCTGAAGCATATTAAATTACGGCATGCTTGTACATCAAAACATGCTTGTGCAGCAGAATATAATTGACCAGCCTTACCAAAATTAATTAAGGACAGCTTTTAGCAAATTCATTCCTTATATTTTTTTATTCTCCAGAAATTGAATTTAGTCATTTTTGCTACAAAAGTTCTTTTAAAAAATGAAGAGAATAATATGCGGTGTGGTCATTTCAGGATAATCTAGGCTCACTTTCATGCTGTATCTTTAACAGAATTGTACCAGCAGCACCAGACACTTTAACTGGGGGCTGCTTGGAATTTTGTTTTATTATTCTTGCTTGTAGCCAGCCCCACTCCCAGTGGCTTTAATGACTGGGGTGCTGTACTGATTTCCCCTCTAATTCTTTTAAAATTTCAAAATTTAAAATTTCCCCTCTAATTATTTAAAAATAGTACCAGCAGCCCCAGGGGCTTAACCCCAACTCCCCCAACTCTGCTGTCCAAATTTGGACATAATGGAGAGCATCCTCTCTGCAGTCAGTGAGACTGCAGAGAGGAGGAGCAACTGGCTGTGTGGGCTTCCTTCTTGACAGCCCTGGAAACCAATCACAGCTGGAGTGAGGGAGGAGCTTCCTCCCTCAACCATGGTTGCCAAAGAGTGAGACTGCAGTGCCATGTTTGGCTGTAATGCTAGCACTGCAAAACCATAGGTGCAGGCAGTGAAACTTAGTACAAACTGAAGGTAAAAATAAGAGTATGAGGAGGGAAACCAAATTCCATCTGAACTGCAGTTGCATGCATTCAGATAATCAAAAAATTCAGCCAAAGGACCCTTCAGCTCTGGTTTGTGCTGTGTAAATGTGGCCACTGTCTCTCTCTCTATTCACTGGGGGCCAGGCAGGCAGGCCGGCCCAGACCACCACCACCACTCTGCTCTCAGTGCTGCTGCAGTCTCCCTCTGATCCTTCTCTCCCGAGGTACAAAAGCAATGATGCCCTCTGCCTCCAAGCAGCCCTGTAAATACATTTTGAAACTCCCTCCTTTGGCCTCCCTCCTCTCTGTTTATCCCCCACCCAGCCAATGGGGGCACAGTTGCCCATGCCAACACTTGATCTGAATGACAACAAGCCAACCAAGAAGAAAGGAGATCTCATGCCATTCAAAAGCCAGTGCCAGGAAGCCAATCAGCAAGGGAAAAACGTGGAGACAAAATCGCACCTGCAACACGAACCATGTGAGCCGATTCACATTGAATTGGGGCTGATTTGATTCAATCTCAAATCAGCCCCTTCATTTAAGGGGCAATTTGATTCGTGGTCAAATCCACAAATCCCCCCCCCCCTTTGGTGTGAATCAATTCACTCATGAATTGAATTGCACATCCCTACTTTCCACCACCTCACTCATTCTGCTGCATGTCGATGAGGCCATTGTTCCCTGGTGAAACAGAAGAGCTGTGGATTACTATTGCCTCTAGGTCCGGTCCCAAGAGCAACAAGACAGTGGAAAAGACTCCAACTTAGTTCAATGAGTGCTCTATTATGGATATAATAGAGCTCATAATTGCCCTCTTTAATCTCCTTTCCCCTCTTTTATCAATGTAATGCTTGATCCTGATACGACTTGGGGAATATTGGCTGAAGAGAACTAAGCTTTCTTCCCATTGCAGTCATTGCTTTGTGTTTGTTTCTTATTTAACTTTAGCCATTTCAAGCCCAGGGAAATGATATAGTTTCTCAGAGCCACAGCCAGAGTTTGGAGGACCTGTGCTTTGAATTACAAAGCGAACGTATTAAATACAGCACGATGCACAGCAGGAGGTCCGAGTAAGATGGCTGATGTGTCCCCAGGGAATCCCCACCATTTTTGCGGTGATAGCTTAGTGCACAGCAGAGCGGGACCCAAGGGGAAGGGGACAATTTTGTTTCTATGCCCTCCCTCCAAAAGCCCTTTCCACTTGCACTAAGTTTTTAATTGCAGGAGAACAAGCCTTTCTACATTTTAGAAACATGTGGTTTAGACACATGCAGCAGCATGGGCAGTCCTCAATTGCTGATTTTTCGCTGTGCTGCATGTCAGTGAATATGCCCCCCCCCCCCGCACAATGTAAGAGCCCTGCCTGAGCAGGCAGCAAAATCTGGCTCTTTCTCATTCCCTCCTCTTCCTCCTCCAGAAACTTTATCATATGCTAAAGGAGCAATATGGAGTGCAAAAAAAGAGAGAAGCTACTCCAATGTTACTATGCCATCACCAACAAGGGTAAAACTTGTTCACCAATGCTTTTAAAGATCAACATGAAACGGCTGGGTAAGGTGATCAGGGGATTTGGTGCTGGGTGACATCAATATGCTGATGACACTCAAATCTTTTTCTCCTGGTCACCAATATCAGGAAATAGCATTCACCCCTTAAATGCCTTCCTACAGGTAGTAATGGGCTGTATGAGTGATAATAAACTGAAGTTGAATACAAACAAGACAGAAGTGCTCATTGTTTGGGGTCATAATCTGGAAGAAGGTATATAACTTCCTGTTTTTGATGAGATTACCCCAGAACCTCATCCAGAAATAACATGTTTTGTCATAAATCTGTTAGCTCGGTGAACCCAACAGGATTTATAACCCCCTTCAGCACTCCCCCTGTGAGATAACAGAAAGCAGCAGCAAAACTGCAAGGAGGAAAATAAAAGGCTCACAAAGAAAATAGTAAATGAATTAAGTCCCCTGAACTGAACTAGGTACCCCCCTCTCACAATAACTGAGTAATAACTGAAAAGAAAACACAGAGCAAAGAATGAAAGAGCGAAGCACACCAGAAACAAGGAATTAATGGAACAAAGCAGGAAAGCATAAATAAGGCAAACTGGAACTTGGAAAAGTTTGGAATTCAAATAGCACACTGTCTGCGGCCAGCAAAAGTTGCAAACAGCATCTGAGCAATTGAGAGACTGCTAAATATATATGGCTCAAGAGAACCAGCAGCCAATCAGGCTTCCCTGAGTCAGCACTTCAGCTTCCTCTCTTGTGATCTCCTGCACCTGCGTGACTCTCACTGAGCTTGCCTCTTGAGATGTCTTCTCAAGACAGGTGAAATCCCAGGCTCCTCCCCATCAGAAATCATGTCTGGCAGCTGTTGCAAATCCTCAACTCCAGAGTCTGGTCTCCCTGCCAAATCCTGTTGCTGTGTCTCTGAGCCCTCACTAGCAGGCGAATCCTCCTGCTCTGAGTCTTCTGAGTCAGAAGCCATCACCGGTTTGTAGCTTGGGAGTGCTCTTGGACCTGGGTCTCACTCTGGTGCCTCAGGTTGAAACTGTGGCCAGGAGTGCTTTTTAATAGCTGTGATCGATTCAATGTCTCTGCCTGTTCCTTGAGAAAAATGACCTGAAAACAGTGGTGCACCAGCTGGTAACCTCCAGGTCGGACTACTGCAATATGCTCTATGTAGGGCTGCCTTTGTACATAGTGTGGAAACTTCAGTTAGTCCAAAATGCAGCAGCAAGATTGGTCTCTGGGGTATGTCAGAGAGACCACATTATGTCTGTTGCACTGTTGCAACAGTTGCACTGGCTGCCTATATGTTTCTGGGCAAAGTACAAAGTGCTGGTTATTACCTTTAAAACCCTGAATGTTTAAGGTCTCGGTTACCTGAGAGAGTGCCTTTCTATACAAGATCCCCACCGCTCATCCAGATCATCAGGACGGGTCCATCTTTGGATGCCACCAGTTCTTCTGGTGGTGACCTGGGATCAGCCCTTCTCAGTCGTTGCCTTAGGGTTTGGAACACACTCCCCATGGATATAAGAGGATTATCTTCCTTGGAGGCCTACAGGAGAACTTTGAAGATTCAACCTGAACTGGGCAAACCAGTTTTGTGCACACACCTAGATGGGACAGCCAAGAGATGTTGCCCCAGGTCTCATAAGAACATAAGAACAGCCCTGCTGGATCAGGCCCAAGGCCTTTGTAATCCAGCATCCTGTTTCCCGCAGTGGCCCACCAGATGCCTCTGAGAAGCTGACAGGCAAGAGACGAGGGCATGCCCTCTCTCCTGCTGTTGCTCTCCTGAAACTGGTATTAGAAGCCTCTTGCCTTTGAGTCTGGAGGTGGCTTCTCACTATAGGTGGCCTATAGCATCCTAGTAGGCACTCCCTCAACTGTCCTGGGCCTAGACCATAAAGGGCTTTAAAGGTGGGTGCCAGCAATGCCCTCTGATGTGTTAATATTTGCAGATGCATGAAGAAGCTTCAGTGTCATGATGACTTCTTCCCACCTTCTCTTCAGCACCAAAGTTAATGCTGAAGAGGACAAAGCAGGTGGAAAGCAAGCGACAATTGGCAGCAGTGAGTAACTTCCTGCATCTGCTCAGAAGGTGCAGCTGCTGTGGGAGGAGGAGGGATGGCATCTGGGCCACTTAGGGAGGGATCTGGGCCACTTGAGTCAGTGAGGTGGTAGGGCTCTGAGAGATGGAGGGAAATTTATAGGCAAGTGGGTGACCCCTGTGGTGTTGGATGGGTCTGGGTGTGCCCCATGATGCATTCATGCCTGAGGCTTTCATTTCTCACCTTGTCTAGTGGGGGAACCTCCATGGTCACCATATTTACCCAAATAGAAGATGACTCAGAATCTAAGACAACCCCCTTTACAAATACAGGTTAAATACAGATTATACCTGTATTTGCCTGAAAGGAAAAGGATTCTTAATTTAAGACAATCTCCACATTTCTAATGTTTCCAGACTCAGAGCTGGTCTCGTGGTAGCAAGCATGAATTGCCCCCTTTGCTAAGCAGGGTCTGCCCTGGTTTTCATTTCATTTTTCATGTGTGAGCACTGTAATATATTGGCCTTAGTGGATGAGGACAATCTGGGAAGATCATCCAAGTTCCTTCCCTGGCAGCATCTCCAAGATAGGGCTGAGAGAGATTCCTGCCTGCAACCTTGGAGAAGCCGCCACCAGTCTGTGTAGACAATACTGAGCTAGATGGACTTATGATCTGACTTAGTATATGGCAGCTTCCTATGTTCCTCCACGACTCAGAGGTCTGCTGCTGTGGCTTCTCCTTCTCCAGCATAGCATATAGGTTCCAAGTTCCTTCCCTGGCATCTCCAAATAGAGCTTAGAGAGACTGCAACCTTGGAGAATCTTCTGCCAGTCTGTGAGCAAGACTGAGCTAGATGGATCAATGGTCTGACTTGGTAGAAGGCAGCTTCCTATATTCCTATCAAAGAGCTTGGGGGAAAAAACTAGCCTTGGATTCATGTAAATACAATGATGATTTCACCATGTTTCAAAATGTTTGTGAGAACCAGCCAAACTGTTTAACTTTGGGCAAGTTATTTTCCTTCTTTCTGCTGCGCTTCATTTAACCGACTGAATGCGCTATGCTGCCAGCACATTCTTGAGTGACATGAACATTACATATGTGGGACAGTGAATCTTATCTCAGAGAAACTGTGATATCCAATGTCAAAGAGCCAGCGTGGTGTAGTGGTTAGAGTGCTGGACTAGGACCGGGGAGACCTGAGTTCAAATCCCCATTCAGCCATAAAACTAGCTGGGTGACTCTGGGCCAGTCACTTCTCTCTCAGCCTAACCTACTTCACAGGGTTGTTGTGAAAGAGAAACTTCAGTATGTAGTACACCGCTCTGGGCTCCTTGGAGGAAGAGCAGGATATAAATGTAAAAATTATTATTATTATTAATAATAATAATAATAATAATAGTTTTTAATCTGTGCCAAAACTGTGGCCAATAGAGATCATTATTCAAAGGCTAGCTCATTAGGACAATAAGCCACATTATATATAAGGCAGGCAGCTACAAAATTATGAGATGCTAGCCATCCACAAGATGAACAATGGATGTGGGATCAAGCAAGAAGAACATCATTATAAAGAAGGATCAACATATCCACAGCTGTTTTAGAGAATTACATTAGGGCATTTCCAAGAGTCCCTGTGGATATCAGCAGAGACACTTTTGTTCCTTTTCTTTTCAGTTCTTTTTAAATATATGTTTAACAAAATAAAAGCTAGAAGAAATCCCAGACAATCACTATTTTGTTTCTCCCGACACAGGCAGGCACTTTATTATCATGGGGTATTTAAATCTCTGCAAGGGACTCTGGTTGCGATCAAAGTCAATCCTTTCTATTATCCCCTCCCTTGCTTATGCCAGGAGTCTTGCAAAGCCTGGCAAGCCATGGGAGAGGAAGGGCTGCACAATGAAAGACACAATAGATCAGAATTAAACAAAGTAGCTGTCAAAAACCTACCGTTGTTTCTCAAAGAATGAGAGTGCTTGACCAGCATTTTGAATGGGAGCTCAACTTTATAGCAGAACTTGGCATCTGGATTCTAACTCTGGTTTATATAGACATTTATATAGTTATAGAGATGTATGTTTGGGGTGGTTTACAAATATGTCAAATAAAATAATAATAACTAAAACATGTATAACAGTTTTAGGTGGTTTTTGATGTCTTTTTAAACTTTCAGATTGCTCCTTTCTCTCCTGCCCTCCCCAAGAAACACACTGAGGTGGTACCCACAATCAGTGAGAACTGCCGAAATGGGGTTAGTGGGGAGAGCGGGCTTAGCCCACTCTCCCCGCAGACGACTCGTCAGTCGGCTGCAGCCGCCCACATGACTGCCACCTCCATTACGGAGCCAGCAGGGGCTGGGGAGTACGGGGGCCGTGTGGCCCCCCCAAGCTCCAGCATGTCCTGTGCAAGTGCGCAAGGCATGCTGGAGAGACCCCCGAGCTGGGAGGCTGCTTTTTAGCCTCCTGGTCGGGGATCTACTTGTGAGTTGCCATGGCACAGAGCCGCAGTGCAGAAACTCATGATTAGAAAGCCCAGGTTAGCAGAGTGCTCACTCCGCTAGCCTGGGCTTAAGGCAGCGGCAATTAAGCGGGTTATCCGCTTTGACTCAATTGGGCTTGGCTGCGAGCCCGGTGAGTCTCATGATCAGTGGGAAGCGGGCTAAGCACCCTTAGCCCGCTTTCCACTGATTGTGAGAATAGCTTCACTGTCTGCAGACTGGCCATTCATCTAGGGATGTGCACAAAACCAGTTTGCCCGGTTCGGTTCGAATTCAAACCAGGTTCGAACCAGGAGGGGGTGGTTCGGTTTTGGTTTTGCTCGAACCTCCCCCTGGTTCAGTTCGAAATCTATCTATCTATCTATCTATCTATCTATCTATCTATCTATCTATCTATCATCTCTGATCTCTGTAGACTGCCTATCTGACTATCTATCTCTAGGTGATGCAAATTGGTTAAAAAGACAGCGAGAATAAAAACAGAATAACTACAATTAAAGGTTTTTTTTAAAGCCTGAAAAAGCAGGTGCATCTTAAGGGTCTTTTAAAAGGCAGCCAGAGATGGGGAAGTTCTTAGTTAGAAAGGGATCACATTCCAAAGCCCTGGGGCGGCCACAGAGAAGACCTGGTCGCAAGCTGCCACCAAATGAGCCAGTGGCAACTGTAACTGGACGTTCCCAAATGATCTCAGCCGGTAGTGTGGTTCATGCTTAAATACCATTCCATGCAATGGCACATCAGCCCAGTGATGTTGCCTGTATGCAAGTTGTGTAACTTGCACAAATGACATGGTGAAAGAGGATGCCCATTGGAAATAACAGCCTTACTCTTGTGTAACTTTTTTTGGACAAAATTTCTGCTTGCAGCACTTGAAAATAGGCAATGGTACTAGGCTGATGCTCCCTTGTATGGTATGTCAGTTGCTGTGTTTGTCTAATCTCCTGTACTTATGTTTGGCCATTTTTTCTAGTACACTTGATTCTTTGGAGATAATTTGAAGGATCCCTAGAGGCATGAAATCCTCTGTGTTAAACCAAGAACTGTAATGTTTATTTCAATCATTAAGATTATAGCATTAGAAATGGGTGGAAAGGTTAGACTGTTTCTCACCAACAACGTGTCTATTGCCTTGCTTGCTCAGGGCCTAAGCCTGCTTAATGTGTTTTGCTTTAGAGAGCAACCGGTCCAGCTTACCTGCTGTTTCTCTGAAGCAGTGCAAAAATTTGTCTTGATGAGACTTAATAGCAATGCCTTGCCTAGACATAATCTCCCCAATCAAGTTGTTCCAGAAGAAATACAGAGCTTGAGCTCAGTCATTATTGCAAAATTAGGGAGAAAGCAACAGATGAATGGAACCAGAAAATGCCAGCTTATTAAGCAGGGAGGAAGATATGAACAGATGTTACAGATTAAAGTCTGAATTCTGCTCCAGCAATTGTGAGTCAGTCTGCTGTTTATGCCGAGAGCAATTTGCGGGGTCTTCTGATTCAACTGTGAAGTTTGCAAGATGTTGTTTCAAGCCTTACAAGTCACTGGCCTCATTCGGACATAGTGGCTGCTTTTGGACATCACGGGGAACTTGAGGCAAACTCACCTCTGGTTCACCCCACATTACTAATGGCAACAGGGGAAGGACAGGTTGTTTTAAATCCTCAACTGAGATACTTGGATTTATCATCAATATTCACAATCCCAGCATTCAAAAAAAGAAGGGGGAGAAAGAACACTGTACTTTTACAATAATTCAGAACCCTTTTTATTCCACGATGAAAGCTCAATTTGTCCTGCTGTAGATAAAGCGAGATCTTTTTCCGAAAAGGCCCCCTCTGACTTTGTCTTTCAAATGACTCATTAAACAGGATGTACAGAGTACTAAACCCACTGGTGGAGGCTGAGAAAGGGTACCCCAGGACAAAGGCACTACTCATTTGTTGACAGCAAAATTGCAATGGAAAGTATTTTCAAGAATCACATTAATGAGGCTTCAGTGAACATGACTCTATTGAGGAGGCCATCAGCCATATCTATATATATACTTCTCTAAGACATACCCATGGCTAATCCCGTGCATGGCAGCTCTCGTGAGAGTTCACGAGCAGCTGCCGGGAGAGGAAGAGGAAGTCATCGGCTAGCTGGCTGAGAGAAAGCTGCAATGGTGACAGAACTGGTTGAAGGGATGTGGGGTGAGGGAGAACAAATTGGCTGAAGGGATGTGGGTGGAGAATGAACTGGCTGAAGGGATGTGGGTGGAGAATGAACTGGCTGAAGGGATGTGGGTGGAGAATGAACTGGCTGAAGGGATGTGGGTGGAGAATGAACTGGCTGAAGGGATGTGGGTGGAGAATGAACTGGCTGAAGGGATGTGGGGGTGAACAAACTGGCTGAAGGGACGTGGGGGGAGAACGAACTGGCTGAAGGGATGTGGGGGGAGAACAGACTGGCTGAAGGGATGTGTGTGGGGGGGAAGAATGAACTGGCTGAAGGGATGTGGGGAGAGAACAAACTGGCTGAAGGGATGTGGGGGGAGAACAGATTGGCGAATGGGATGTGGGGGGAGAATGAACTGGCTGAAGGGATGTGGGGGGAGAATGAACTGGCTGAAGGGCTGGAGACTAAATGAAGGTGGGACAGGGAGCCGGATCGGTTGCGGTGGGGCAAGGGAGACTGGGAGAACTAGAGGTGCAGATGCTCTGAGCTGGGTCAGCTAGTAATACATATTTGCTTCTCCTGTTTGTCATCAGAGTTACTGACATCTAAAACAGAAAGACAAGGCAAGGAAGGCAATACAGCACTCTATACAGCACATTCTGCCAACGACATCTTGACAAAGAGACTGCTGTTGAGTAGGAAGGGTGCTGCATCTAACTACTTTCTTATGCCTGAACTCTTGTGTCCTCAGTTTTATCTATAATTTTATTTATTTATTTATTTAATCAAATTTGTACACTGCCCCAGTATTATTAGGCTAAATAATACTGACTGTTGCCTGTTATCGGTCTATAGCTTTTGAGCCTTTCCCCTCAAAGCCACTGGCTGAGCAATTGCAGGGATGACATGGACTGTTTATGAACATTCTAACTGCTGAGGGGAAACTGTCAGTGATAGAATTTTGACATCACGGGCAGGTTCTATGGGTAACATCACATCTATTTTGCAGTCTTTAAGAAGACAAGTGCTTCAGTAGCTTGCCTTTTGGAGCTTGACAATTTTAAAGAAACTAACAGCAAAATAACATCGCTTGTAAAGATCAAGTTGTTTATCAGAACATCCGTTATTTGGGTTTTATTGGAACATGTCCTATTTTCTGGTGGAAAATCATGGTTCTGTCAAAAAGACCTCAATAAATCACATTCCAAGAACGGCTCCTTAATTTTCTACTGTTTTCTTTTCAAACACCTATTGTTAATCTTCTTGACAGTTCTGACACTTGCATTGCAGAGACGTTGTATGCCACATGTTGATGCAAGTGTCAAGCAAATGTATTCAGGTAGAGAACACATAAACTGCATGTACTTTCATTGCTTGATGTGCATAAAATGCTTGTTATTCCTGAAGAGGGTAAGCATCAACATGGTGAATACTGGAATTTGTAGCTGATGCACACAAAAGCCCATGTGAGCATGAACGCATTCTACAATTAGTACACACTGCAGCCCGGAATCTCTGCTACTGCATAGTACCCATACTGTGGGTTCTCACATACTGTGCAGTGAAATGTGGGCAACTGAGCAGCAACCTGCACTGTTGCCTGTGTGTAAAGCTGCCAGTGGTGTTGTGAAACAGGACAGCTCTGCTTTGACTTTAAATTGTGCCAACACTGTTGCACAATGCGCCATCCATTGGGAATATTAGGCATCATGTCACACAACTGTGTCCGGGCAATTTAAAGTTGGAGCGGATCTGCTCTCTCACACACACACACACGCACGCACACTAGCACAGAAGGGTGCTCACCTACTATGTTTCGCTGTGCAGTATGTAATCCAGGGCCTGTATTAAGGGACTATTTTAATTTTAATTTTATTTTATTTGGCTGAGAGATACATGACTGGCCCAGAGCTACCCAGGGAGTTTCATGGTCGAATGGGGATTCAAACTTGGGTCTTCTTGGTCCTAGTCCAACACTCTAACCACTATGCGACGACAGAATCTGTATGAAGTAGTCAACATCATTGGACTCCTGTAGCGCACACTGCATGGGGCTACCCCTAAGAGGGTTCAGAAACTTCAGATAGTGCAGAATGAGGCAACCTAATTCTCAAGTGGGGCAGATCCTCTGGACTATATTACTTCAATCCTGCACCAGCTTCACGGGCATCCAGTTCACTTCTAGGCCAATTAAAAGGTCTTCTGGGGAAGCGTTAGTGCAAGTCTGCTTGACTTTGGCTCCCCAGCTGTTTTTGGACTACAACTCCCACAATCCCTAACCACAGGGACCAATATCCAGATATTATGGGAGTTGTAGGCCAACATCTTCAGGAGGGCTGAAGTTGAGCAGCCCTGCATTAGTGTGTGCACTTTGCCTCTTGGATGAATGTGTGGTGAACACATATGAAAGGGCCTTTGTGGTGCCCATTTGCTACCTTGGCAGGTTCATCTTGCAGCTATCATTTCTTACTTCTGTGGACAGATAAATACTCATCTTTTGCATGTATCCTTTAATCTGTACTGATGTAGTCATCTGTGCCATTTTAGTGTTTGCTGGCTCCTCTTCAATTAATTAGTTTTTAATTACTGATTTCATTGGGTTTCCTTTGTTTTATGTTGTTGTATGCTGCCTTGTGCATCCTTGAAAAGGTGGGTTAGAAATATGTTATATAAATAGTAATTAAAAAGGCAAAAACAATCTATTTTCACTCATTGCTGTACTGTGCAGCAAAATGCAGGCAGCTGGAGCCCCAAAGATGTGGGGCATCTTTGCTGGTGCCAGACACACCATTCCCTCCATCTTGTTTGGGGCATCAAAGACCAAGGGAAAGTGTGGGTGCATAGAGGGCAAGTTGTAAGCAAGCACAATTTGTGATATTGCACAACATCATTACTGATCACATGGCATGTCTCTTAGGTTCCAGTTTCCCAGTGTTGTGGAGCTTGAGATAAAATGAGCCTCAACTATGGTCTGCTTTGCACCTTAACTCAGATCTTAAACTGGCAGCTTTTTGCCCATGGAATTGTTTTAGAGATGGGGTAGTCATCTTTGGAATAGCAATTCTGACTGGCAATACCCAAATAGAATAATATACATGCAAACGAATAAGATATATATGTAGAGGTGGGATCATTGTACTCACGACTGAGAGAGTCTGATTTACCATGCTGCCAACAGACTGGAAGAGGTCAGTCTACATAACCATACCAAAGAAAGGAGACTTAACAGATTGTGCAAACCATCGCACAATATCCTTAATTTTGCATGCTAGCAAAATAATGCTCAGGATCATCCAACGCAGATTAGAGCCCTACATGGAAAGGGAAATTGAAAAGGATGTTCAAGCTGGTTTCAAAAAAGGCAGAGGAACAAAAGACATCGTTGCTGACGCACGCTGGATAATTGAGAAAGCCAAAGAATATCAGAAAGAATTCAATGTGCTTTATTGACTACAGGAAAGCCTTCGATTGCATTGACCATGTCAAGTTGTGGAATATCCTTAGGAAAATGGGTGTCCCAGAACGTCTCATTATTCTCATGAGAAATCTATACACAGAACAGGAAGCCACAGTCCAGACAGAATATGATGAAACAGACTGGTTCCAGATCAGCAAAGGAGTAAGACAAGGCTGTATACTGTCTCCTCATTTATTCAATTTATATGCTGAGCAAATACTGAGAGAAGCTGGATTGGAAGAAGATGAGCGTGGTTTTAAAGTTGGAGGAAGAAACATCAGTAACTCTGACACCACTCTGATAGCTGAGAATGTGGATGATCTGCAAGCTCTAGTAATGAAAGTCAAGGAGCACAATGAAAAAATGGGACTACAACCAAATGTAAATAAGACTAAACTAATGACAGCAGGTACAGCAGCCAGCCTCAGATTTGATAATGAAGACATGGAAGGGGTGGATAGCTTCTGCCTTTTAGGATTGACCTTCTTCCAATCCAGCTTCTCTCAGTATATGTTCAGCATATAAGTTGAATAAATAAGGAGAAACAGTAAAGGATCCAGCAGTCAAGAAATACGCCAAAGATTAGCAGTTGGTAGGGTTGCGATGAAGGCCTTGGAAAGGATATTTAGATGTTGTGACGTGTCTATACCTACAAAGATTAGAATCATTTGGACAATGGTTTTTGCCATGACGCTCTATGGATGTGAAAGCTGGATTTTAAAGAAGCAAGATAGAAAAAGTATTGCTGCTTTTGAACTTTGGTTCTGGAGAAGACTTTTGAAGATACCATGGACAGCCAGGAAAACAAACAAATGGATCATAGAACAAATCAATCCAGAATTTTCACTCGAGGCACAAAGGACCAGGCTCAAACTATCATACTTTGGACACATTATGCGAAAACCCAGCTCCCTTGAGAAGTCCGTAATGCTGGGAAAAGTTGAAGGAAAGAGAAGAAGAGGACGACCAGCAGCAAGGTGGATGGACTCGATTCCAAAAGCAATGTATGCACCACTGGGAGACCTTAGAGGCCAAGTTGAAGACAGATCATCCTGTTCAAAATCTGTCTATGTGGTCGCTAAGAGTCGACACTGACTTGATGGCACTTAATCAAGCAATCAGTCAACGTTTAATGCTGCTTATGTGTTTAGTTGGCAAGACCATCTTTCTGCAAGGGGGTCTCTGTGCACAACAGAGTAGTCTTTACAACCACACATATTTATACACTGCTTTTCAACAAATGTCAAAGCTGTTTACAAAGCAAAACATATAATACAGTTGTTTCCCTGTCCCCAAGGGGCTCACAGTCTAAAAAGAATTAAAAAGTAGTCACCAGCAACAGCCACTGGAGGGATGCCATGCTGGGGTTGGTTTGGGACAGTTGCTCTCCCCCTGTTAAATACAAGAGAATCATCACCACTTTAAACGGTGCTTCTTTGCTCAGTTAGCAGAGGTCTTATGAGAAGCCAAAGTGCCTTCTCACCTACCTTTTTCAACCAACAGTAATTTACTCTCATATTAATGTTAGCATTAAATCACTGTTAGTACAGTCTGCATAGCCACTTCCCTAGGGGATTGCATTATTTAATTTTAGTTGTGTTATTTCAATGGTTAAAAATAATATCCTGTCTTATCTGCAATGTTCATGGCAGCTTACAAAATAAACAGAACTAACATCATAAAATGCCAAGAACTAATAAAAATCACAATAAAACATCCATAATAACAGAGGGCATCCAGTACCAACATCAAGAATCACAAATCACCGTCTAATGGATGTTTTACTAGTATTGCTGGCCTTCTTTGCTTTGCTTTGTTCCCATGCTGAGAAGAAAAGGCATGGCTGTTCCACATCCATGGGGACATGCTTTCCATAAAGGAAGGACAAAGAATGCTCCATGTGAAAAAGTCACCCAACCCATTTCTTTTTGCCCAGAAGGTAATAGTTGATTTATTTTGGAACACTCCATGCTGTCTCTTTCAAGTATTCCAGAGGAAACATCAGTAAACAGGAGGGTTTAGAAATCAAGCAACTGCTGGATCTTCCAATGGTAATTAGATGATATCTAGTCATGTGTGAGGCTCTGGTTATGTATTTTACTTTATTTATTTATATTTAATAAGACATTTTAATACTGCCTCATACGCAGGTCCCTGGATGGTTTGCAATCTAAAAACACAACAATTAAAACATCAACACAATTAAAACAGTTTAAAATACAGATACAAACTCTAGAACTAGATCTAGAACTAGATACAAACTCTAGAACCAGTTGCAGGGGAGAAATGGCAGGTGAGAGGGCACGCCCTCAACTCCTGCCTGTAGGCTTCCAGCGGCATCTGGTGGGCCACTGTGCGAAACAGGATGCTGGACTAGATGGGCCTTGGGCCTGATCCAGCAGGGCTGTTCTTATATTCTTATATTCTTAACTTAAAACTTTTAACACTATAAACTAAAAACTAGTTAGCTATGCCCAGCAGTACACTGCCTGTGCAGATACACCCCAAGGAAACATGTACAGTGGCAGGTACAGTGTGGAATTCAGGAACAAAATTTATATTGGTGAGCACCTTAAGGTACGTGTTTGACATAAGGAAGAGTCCCTGAGGCTCTACACACAATCCACATGTGGAGCCGAGGAGCGTTTAGAGGGGAGAGCAGGCTTAGCCTGATCTCCCTGCACATGAGCAGAGAGCCATCCTTGGGTGGCCAGATCAGTTGCCCACATGACTATTGTTAATCTCGTTTAAGGGGAGGGTGTTTTAGGCGGGCTAGCCGCCTTGGGAGCACCAGGCTCGCCTGCAGGCCCAGTGGTTCCCATTATCACTGGAAACCTTCCAGTGATCGTGGGAATAACATCCCTAGATGCCCTACAGCTCAAGGGGCACTCATTAGGGGCTCTTCTAATCTGTGGGGAAATTGCCAGCCAAAAACTCTTCACAACATGGGGCTGGTGATATGAAGGCAGATACCTGACTGTAGTTTGGCTAAGATGGGTAGCATCATCTCTAGGCTGGATGCTGTTTGGGGCCAAGGTATTTTTGTCCTTTGCGTTATAGGCCAGATTCACACCATGGGGTGTCAGTCTGTAGGAACTGCACTGTAAGTGGGTAGAAAGCCAAGCCCCTTTGCTTAATTGCTGTCATATATACAGGTAGCCCTCATCTGCTGTTTCAACAGCCACAGTTTCATGTATCTGTGGAGATGTCTTAGAGAGACCTGGTTTCTTTATCCGTGGTATTTTAAAAAAGGCAAAATTTGCCTATTCACGGTTTTGAGGGGCCGTAAATGACCCAGAAATGATTTCTGATGTCATTTCAGGCTGCCATTTTACAGTGCAGAGCCATTGTTTGGCTCTTTTAAAAATGCCTTGTGATTTTTCATGAAAAATCTGAGGAATTGGGAGTGGGGGGGGGCATTGCTGGAGAGCTGGTGACCCGGAAGAGCAAGGTACAGTACTTTATTTCTCTTATTTCTGCCCCCTGCTTTTTGTTTAGCCCTTTATGTGTGTGTGTGCGGTTGTGTGTGTGTGTGTGTGTGTAGGAAACTAACCCCTGGATTCCCATAGGGGTAAGGTTTCTTTATTCACTGTTTCCGTAGTTTCACCTAGAGAACAGAGCCCCTGTAAATAACGAGGGCTACCTGTATTAATAAAAAGCCACCTAATGGTGTAGCAGGGAAATGCTTGACTAACAAATAGAAGGTTGCCAGTTGGAATCCCCGCTGCTACTATATTGGGCAGCAGTGATATAGGAAGATGCTGAAAGGCATCATCTCATACTGTGCGGGAGATGGCAAAGGTAAACCCCTCTTGTATTCTACCAAAAGAAAACCACAGGGCTCTGTGGGCGCTAGGAGTCAAAATCGACTTGATGGCACACTTTATCTTACCTGTATTAATAAGGTTGTGGACTTTTATACCCATGGTGTCCTTATGGGTGTAGGTGCAATGTCAGTTTTGCTGGTATGGCACATATATCCTTGTTCTGGATTCTAGGCTAAATACTTGTGAAGACTGCTGAGATTTCTGCCAATTATGAGCTAAAGCTCTGTCAGTCTTGTTCTCGTTCTCTCTCTCTCTCTGTTTAGTATGTTCATGTGCATTCTCTCTCTCTCTCTCTCTCTCTCTCTCTCTCTCTCTCTCTCACGCACATATATACTGAGCTCTTCAAAGGGCTTAAAAGATTAAAAACAATCTTCAATATTCTTTTCTCCTTTCCAGTCAAATATATTCTGAAAAGTAGCATTGGATCTCCCTGAAGCTTCATACTGTGTCACGTGTTGTACATAACAGTGATCCAAAGTGACAGCCATGTGAGACCACAGAACATATTACTGGCAGGAGGTGCAACAAGCATACTGAGGAGGCAGTGTGCTTGATCCCATGGCAAGCAGTTCTGAACACTGGCTGATGTACTGTGCAGGGTTATGGGTGTGTTGCAGGGTGATAGTTGCGCAAGAGTGCAGCTGTGCTACATCAATAATTGCACAAATGCAGATGCACAATTGCTGCCATTGGAAATCATGGCCAGCAATTGTTGCACAATTTGCATGTTTGCACAATTGTTGCATGTAGTGCAACGGTAGTCGTGCACAACCACTTGAGTGTTATATTGAAATGCACACATAATATTGCAAAGTATGGCAGTCACCATGGACAGAGATTATGTGCTATATGGAGGTAGCTTTTGGTGGCAACTCCACTAGAGATGTACACAAAATGAATTTTGCATTTTATTTTGAGCTCGGGACAAAATGCAGATGGCCGAAACAGTTCGGCGAGACAGCGGTCGACCCAGTTGTTTCTATGGAACAAAACTCACCGTGTTTTGAGTGTTTCGGCCATAGGGAACAGTGAAACACCCCATTGTTCCTCGTGGGTAGCTCCTAGGGACACCAAAGTGGGTTGGGAGGTAGGTAGCACCCAGCATACCCTACCACCCAACCCGATTTGAATGAAAGAAATGGGTTGGGTGGCAAAAAAAGAAATGAGCAAGCAGGTGATTTTAAACAAATTTTTAACCTTCCCCCCGAACCTCATAGGATCGCACATGAATGCCAGAAAACCAATCAGCAAGGGGAAAACAGGCCTCCAAAATGGCACTTGTAATCCCAAAATGTTTAGAAGCAAAACAGGATTATTCTGTTTTGAGTTCAAAACACTCAAAATGGCCTTTCCCGAGTCGAAACATTTTGACGCCGAAACGTTCTGCACATCTCTAATATCCACTGTAGTCATGTTCCCTCCATGCACCAGATCTATGCAATTCCATACTGGGTAGACCTATCCTCTTCATTCATGAATTGTCTTTGCATCAGCCTTTGTCTTTGCATCAGCTTCCCTGTTTCACCGTGGACCTGATGCATTGCTCGGATCCTCAAAGGACTAGTTCACATATAAGCTTCCTAACGAGGGAACATATTTTTAATCTCCCTCTGTTTGTTTTTGGAAAGTCTCATTTGCCAGGAGTGCTTGTTGGAAAAGGGGCATCTGCTCCTTCCTCCCAACAACCACCATTGGCAGATGAGATTGTGAGGCTTGCCAGGCTGGCTTGAGTAAGTATGAACCAGCCCTAGGACTGCTTTGTTTTCTTTCTCTCTGCATCCTTCTCAGGATTCCTTCATTGTCATCTGCCACCTCCAAGTTGCCTGAAACAGTCCAGAGGTAATTTCCTTGTGACAGGAAGATGGGCAGGAGATGGATCAAACCGTTTGAGTGCATCCAATCAGCACTACCCTCCACAAACTTAATTTCCTCCATACAGATGTGGCTGAGGAGGTACCATGTCACATGCACAGGAAACAGAGGCTGACATACGCCCAGAGATCCATCCATCCAAGAGAGCTGCACACCTGCACTGCTTTCAAAGATGGGGCTGCTCCTTGCTAAGCAGTGTGTCATCACAGTTGTCAATGAAATTCACCTGGAATCCCAAACGATGATGGTAACTAAAAATACTACCATCTATTTGAAGAAGCTTTAAAGGACTATAAGGTCGTTCACACAACCAGTCCTACCAGGGTGGGATAGGGCAAACCCAGGAAGGACTGGTTGTGAGAAGCCCTGAGATTGCTCATGATCCCACCTCTCTTCCCCTGGGTAGCCCTGAGTTTAAATTCAGGCTTACAGTGAGGTAGAAGGAAAAGTGCATGTTTCTCACCTCACCTCTTGGTCATTGGGCTGCCGGCAGCCAGCTGAGTCATAGAGTTGGGAGTGGGGAAGGAGCGGACCAGTAGCATGGAGCTTTGCCAATGCACCATGCTGCCTGTGTGGTGCATTGTAGGATACCTGGCAGCCTGGCTTCCTTCTCCCCAGCTCATGATCACCGCCCAGCTCACCACAGCACTGCTCATGTGAGTGTGCAGGTGGCGGAGCCCTGATCGGGCTCATGTCATGTGGAAGAAGGAAGGTAGGTTTCTGCCTTCCCTCAAGCTCCCTCCGACTTGGTCGTGAGAACAATCTTTATGAGTAGTATCAGGACGATGGACCTCAAAACAGGACCTCTGTGTAGCAGGCACTGGTTCCCTTCACCAATCCACCTACTGGTTGGAGGAGGGAATTGCAAGCCATTCTGTCTAGAAGTTTGCCACCGCCAATCATTCCTGGTCTAGAAAATCAGTGAAAGACTAGCCAGGTGCTATTGACAGATATAAAGATTAGGAAACCTGCTGACGGACACTTGTCTGGATAACTTGTTGATGGCCCTTCCTCCAGACAGCCTGAAGCCCAGCTGACCACTCTGGGTCTGAGCACCTGGTAATACCACAATAATCTCTGATGGAATTGAATTCTAGCTCAGGAAGGAGAACAGTGCGGTCATAAGCGACTGTCCTGGCCATCTGTGTATAATCTGTTACAGATTGGTTAGTCTACAATCAAGGCAATCCAGCTGTAACAGAATCAATCTGAGTAATTCGTGGTTCACATCCCTATCCTGCTGGGATCTGAACTGGCAACAGGATTCCTTCAACACGGTGTGAATACTTGGCCTGTGGTGATCTCTAATCCTTACCGTAAACCCAGCATGCATGAAACAAAAAAAAAAAAAAAAAAAAAAAAGGAAAACAATCCCTCTCTCACATGGGCTAGAGAGTTTCTGAATAAATATTGGCTCTAGCTCTTGTCTATAATAACATAATGGAATTTGACAGTAATTTATAGGATGATAACCCTTCCCTTCTACTATCTGCACAGTATGGGTTTCTTTGTACATCAACAAGCAAGTTACTAAAATACAAAGAAAAGCCTAGAAACTCCCAGCTCGGGACCTGAATAATCTATATTTGATGGGATTTCTCTGGTATCCCTCCCCTATGGAGGGTGGATCATTTGCATAGTCTAATTTTATTTAACCACAACTTGCAACAAATTACCGTGCACTTAGCACATATTTACTCCATCCAGGAGGATGCAATCATGTAAAATTTCCAGGGAAAAGTAGGTGTTGAGTTGTTTCAAATACTGACAAGCCTAGTGCAACACTGTCTTGACGTGTTTGCCTAGCTCTGGGAAAAAATGGCTGACATTATGCTCAGTGTTTTGGTGCCAAAATATTCCTTGCTGGGGCTGATGTTGGCCACTAGAGGAGAACCTTGTTACTCATGGGGGTTCTGTTCCTTGCCTAGTATCATGAGTAAAGGAACCACAAGTAACATGGCATCATGGCTATGGGGAAAGGGGGGGTTAGATTCTAGACAGTAGTGGAGCCAGGCCAACGGTGGCCCGTGTGCAAGTGCCACCGCACCCCCCCTCACCACGTCAGATGTGGGGGGGCGTGTCAGGGCTGTGAGGTGTGGCCCCTGAGGGGGTGGCAGCCCGGGTTCTTTGAACCTGGTTGCCCAATAGTGACTATGCCTCTGGTTCTAGAAGTGGAGGGAAAGCGGCAAAAAATAGCTTAAAATGACCAAAACAAACAAAAAAACAAAAAAACCCAAACAAAAACCCTTGGTGTGTGCCATGGGGTTTGCATGGGTTGAGGAATCCCCAATGTGCCCAGGAATGTCCCCAAAAGGAGAAAATGCCCCCCAATCCCCCCAAATCATTGGGGAAAATCCATTTTTTAAAAAAAGAGTCACAAAATGGTTCCTGTAGGCAAAATAATTGGCAGAAGTGACCTCTGCGGTTACATCCAGCCCTCCAGGAACCACAGATTTTAAAAGGGTTTTAACCCTTTCATATCCATGGATACTGGAAATGGGTGTCTATTAGACACCCCATGGATATGCAGAACCACAAATAGCAGCTCTGCAAATGATGAGGTTGTCCTGTATAGTTCCCCCACATATTTTCAAAGCAGGTTGAAGCTCAAATGCCTGGAAATATCACCATGCCTCAAGCCTCATGCTGGAGGGGGTGGCTATGCCCCACCTGGCCCTTTGAGAAGCACATAAGGCCTGGGGTGGGTTAGGGCAGGTACTTGATGCAGTGGGAGGGTGGCTTTGCCTTGCTGATAGCATATCTCCTGCCCAGCACTTCATATGGCACCATGTTCAACTTCTTTCTCTCCCTCCCAGGGCACAGGGACTGGCTTTGCCAGTCATCTTATTGGGGATGGAGTAAGGATTTTTTGCTTTCTGAAAGATTGGCCCAGTTGGTAAGGTGGTTGATTTTTTGTTTGTTTGGCTTATTCTGTTTAGTTTGATTTCTTGCCCTTTAGTTAGTTGTGAGGAGAAACTCCTTGGAGGAAGAGTGGGATATAAAATGTAGTAACAACAACAACAACAACAACAACATTCAACACCAATGAAAGAAAGCAGGCCTACAAGAAAGAACAAGTCAAGAACCGAGAAGAAAAATGGAAAAATAAGCCCCTGCATGGTCAATATTTGCACAATATAAGTGGAAAATCAGACATCACCAAGACCTGGCAATGGCTTAAGAATGGTTACTAGCGAGTGCTCCACAAACCTGGTTTTTTGAATCGTGAGTAGCAGCAGTGTGCTTTGCACTGCACCTACTCATGAGTAGACCCCTGGAGGGGAGGCGAACAACTGCCTCCCAGTTCCAGGGGTCTCCCCAGTATGCTCTGCGCGCTCACGCAGGGCATACTGGGGTTTCTGGGGGCCAGGTGGCCCCCGAGCTCCCCAGCCCCTGCTGACTCCATCTCAGAGCTGGCAATCGTGTGGGCGGCCAAAAGGCCGCCCAGGGCTCCCTCCCTGCTCATGAGTGGGGAGAGCAGGCTTAGCCCGCTCTTCCCGCTCACCGCCCCAAACTGGGTCTCACGGATCGTGAGACCCGGTCCATTCAGTTACCTGTGTATTTATTGCCTTGAATCTTCTTGATGTGGGTACGCTGTGAGTTTCTCCACCAAAGAGTCAGAAATATAATGGTTTAGACAAGGGGTTCTCAACCTGTGGTATTCCAGATGTTGTTAAACTACAATACCGATCACCCCCAGCTTCAGTTTGCTGTGGTTGGGGATGATAGAAATTGTAGTTCAGTAACATCTGAAGTACAACACGTTGGGAACCACTGATTTAGACTATAGTTGAGCTATAGTATGTGGTCTGGCAGGAGAAGAGCTTTGGAGGAGAAAGCCAACAGACAAAATATTTCTACTCCATGATGGATTCTGTTCTGAGGCAGATAATTAAGTTACATATGAAATGATGGTATAATTTTGAAGCAGCCACTTGTCAGAGGCAGCTAGTTGACTCTTACCACTCCAGGCAACTTGCACCGAGCCACCTCAACCCCTTTCATGACCCCTGCCCTTTGAGCAAGCCAGGGCTGATGCAGACCTCCACCCTTTCCTCCCTGCTCCCTGACCCTGCCCTCCAGGCCAAATGCCAGGGCTGACACTTCCACTGGCTGACAGGTGCCTGTATTTCATTTCTAGAACAGCAAATGCCAGTTTGAGGGGATCTGATTTCTGTTCAGTTCAGTTCAATTTAATGCGATCTTTGATCAGATATACAGATTTCAACCCAGGCACAAAGAATATTGGTACAGACAGAGAGAGAGAGAGAGAGAGAGAGGGAGGGAGAGGGAGAGGGAGAGAAAGAGAGAGAGAAACTATTACATAGAATAAAATAAAATAAGATGAAGGCAAACAACTCCCCACCCACCCCCGCTAATTAACCATTTCTGACACACAATTTGCAGAGCTTAATCTCAGCTGTACAGAATCTGGCTCCCCGATGCGAAACATCGGTGCGATTATCAGAGATATGTAGGTTTATAGAACACTCAACAGAATTATTGGGACGTCTAAAAACAAGAGGAGTAATATTTCTAACATGTAAGTCATGATAAAAAGAGCAAAACAAGAGCACATGGCCGACTGTTGGGAACATGGTGTGGAAGGAAGCCTTAAAAGGAGAGGAGAGCTGGTCTATGTGGTAGCAAGCATGACTTGTCCCCTTAGATAAGCAGGGTCTGCCCTGGTTGCTTGTGAATGGGAGACTACATGTGTGAGCACTGCAAGATATTCCCCCTCAGGGGATGGAGCCACTCTGGGAAGAGCATCTGAGGCTTCAAGTTCCCTCCCTGGCAGCATCTCCAAGATAGGGCTGAGAAAGATTCCTGCCTGTAACCTTGGAGAAGCCGCCGCCAGTCTGTGTAGACAATATTGAGCTAGATGGACCAAAGGTCTGACTCAGTATATGGCAGCTTCCAATGAAGCCTATGAAGCCCCCTTTCTTAGTGCTGCTGTTTTGCCATATCATGCGCCCTTTCTCACGATCCGAGAAAGGGCTCCAAAGGGGCGAGGGGGGGGAGGTAGCCTTGAAACACCTCCCTCCACCGCAGACGATCCACTCTCCCTTGTGATCCTTGGGCGGATCGTTCGCCCAGACAATGGCAGGCTCCTGCCAGCAGCGGGGAACTTCTCTAATGCACTGCACAAGTGCATGGAGAGCCTCCCAATGCTGGTCGGGAGACTACTCATGTGTAGGTTCTACATGGCACAGACACACGATCCGTCAGAGGCACCTAACAGGGTTTTGCCGCCATGCTGCTTCCGGGAGCTGTGCGGCTCCCAGAGGTTCACATGCACTGGCAAAACCGGGCTGGGCTTTCCTAGCCCGGTTTTGCCTACGCGTGTGAATAGCCCCCACGTCTAATCTGCCTCTTGGTTTGCCTGGTTGCTACAGTTGCCAGCCTTCTCTTTCTTTGCTAGTCATCGTAGGGAACCCTGCTGCAAAATGCGGCTACCATCTCGAACCAAGCAAACTCTTACTTTCTCACACTTATTTAACTGTCTCCCTAATTAATTCCAAGGCTTGAAATAAATTATTGACTTAGCAGACTCTCTTGTTTTCTGTGACAGCTTTAGCTGTAAACAGGCTATTAACAATTCATAATGAGTAGTGCATATTTGCTTTCCCTGCTTGCTAATTCAGTGCCCTATTACAGACACCCTAGTCTGTGGGGAGAGCATGTTGCTACCTTGTATCCCTGTCTGGGGAGTGTTTTTTTTTTAAAAAATAGGCATGGAAAAAAAATATATTTTTTGAAATGAACTTCTTTTTCTTTGCCCTGGCTTTGTATGGCAAATTAACAGTTAAAGCAACGGACAAAAAAAGAGAGAGACTTTTTCAAATATAACCATAAAAAATATGAGTTTCACCAAGGCAAAAAGTTTTAATTTTAAGGGCACCTGTGATTAGTGCAGTCAAGAGAAGCAGCTACACCATGCTGTATAACATAAGTGGGATGTCATATAAATTGATCTGAAAATTATGGGTAGTTACACTCTTCCTTGACAAAATGATTCACAGTAATTCAGGGAAATAATTCTTTCTATTACTGTTCGCGGCCTTGGTGCCTAAATGTGAGGGAAGAGGAGGAGGAGGAAATATGTGACACCATCTAACCACCAAACTCTCCTTCACAAAGTGACTCTGCTTGTCTAGAATCCTGCAAAAGAGTCAGTAGCCATTCAGGACCACATAGCCCTGGTGAGACTTTTGGTGAAAAAGAGCAAGAGGAGAAAGGGTTAACCCCCTTTCCATGCATCATGATCAATTCTGGATTTGGACCTTTCCCCTTAAATAAGAGGAGTATCAGGCTTAAGCAGATCTGTTGAGGACATATGTAAGGGACCATCTGAGTTGGACTCTGCAAAAACAAGCTGAGTCTTGTGGTGTCTTAAAGTCTAACAGATTTATTATGGCATACGCTCTGTAAGCTGGAGCATGTTTGGCCAAATGCATGCAGTGTTATCCTCAGTAGATGTACACTCACAGATAGGGGGGAAATGGTAGGAGGCCCAAAGGCTACGATCCCTGTGCAGACATTAGGAACATTCATATGACCATTTGGTGCGGGAGGGTTTGAGAGCTCTAACTCTGAGGCTATTCTCACGACCGTGGAAAACTCAGCTAAGAGAGGCCAGCCCAGTTTTCTGCGGTCATGTGCAGCACTGGGAGCTAGGGATGTACAGACAGGTTCGACGTTGAACGTGTTCGACGTCAAACTGGTTTGGTTCGACCGTTCAGGAGCGAACCGAACCATCCCTGACCCCGGACCAAACACCCTCTGACTGTCCTGGGGGCTCATGAACATTTTAAAATAAATAAATAAATAAATAAAGTTTTTACTTACCTCCTTTGGGGGAGTTGTTGGAGGCAGCAGGGGGTGGGGTGGGGGGGGTCCGCAGAGGCCTATTGTACAGGCATGGCAGCCTCCCCAGCTGAAGTGGCCACCCACACGACTGCTGGCTCCGTTACGGAGCCAGCAGAGGCTGGGAGGATAGGGGGCTGTGTGGCCCCCGGAAGCTCCAGCATGCCCTGCACAAGTGCGCAGGGCATGCTGGAGAGACCCCCAAGCCGGGAGGCTGCTTTTCAGCCTCCCAGTCTAGGGTCTCCTCGTGAGTTGCTGCAGCACGGAGCCACGCCATGGCAACTCATGAGTAAAAAAACCCGGTTTAAGGGGAGGGGTAGTTTGGCGGGTTAACCACCTGGAGGACACCAGGCTCACCTGCAAGCCTGGTGGTTCTCACAGTCCACCGAAATTGGGCTAAGCTCCCCTAGCCCGATTTCGGTGGACTGTGTGAATAGCCTCACAGTCTACCCATCCTTCGTTCAACTTTCATGCACAGAAGTGTGGTATCGACAACTCCTTGTTCACATTGTAAATGATCTCAGTGGGAGCAGCTCCACTTCCCCAACTTGCATAGCTCATGCCTCCCTTTCAGGCTGAGCTTCAACTAGTGGGCGAGATACTAAAGCTGCAGTGAGAGGGAATGCAAGAGAATAAAACTGAAACTTTGAATACAAATACAATTATATCTCATTGGGAAAAATCCATAACCAGCCTCAGCAATGCCCCACTGACTAAGTCACTGAAATTGCAAAATGAGGGAATATAAATCAGAGTTGACAACGAGGTCTTATTTCCCTCTTTTGGTGGCTATAACCAAATAATAAATCATACAGGAGCAGCATATAGAAGGCGTCTTAGAATTCACTCTTGTTCTCTTTATATTAGGAGCTATGAACCACAATCCTTTCAGTGGAATGGGTGCTGATGTCAAAGTGCTTTTTTGAGTTCTGGCTATTGTGCATTGTACATGCAGGCCTTCATGCACTTCGACAAAAAGCCAGATCTGAATGTATGTGAAAAGACCCCCCCCCCCAAAAAAAAAGAATAGCTCTTTTTAAAGTGTTCAAATACTTCACATTACCTTGTCATAATTTTTTATGAAAAACCACTAAAGTAGGTGAATGTTATATTATATTACAGCTCTAAATGTGGGGCAAGGGAAGGCTGACAGAGTTAGAGATGGGCGCAAATCGGATTTTGCTATTCAGTTGAAGCTTGGATCTAATTGCAAAATACTCAAATCGATTTGTTGAAACAGTGGCCATTGCCAGCTGTTTTGATGAATCAACTCGAATCAGTTTGAACATTTTGAGTGATTCTGCCATAGGAAACAAAGGGGAACTAAAATCATCCATTTTTCGCCATGGGTGGTCTGGGTGGTAAGGCAGGATAGGTGCTAAACAACAAAAGAAAAGAAAAGGACAAGTGGGCAATTTTAATTTTTTTTAACCTTTCACCAAAACCCCCAAAGGATCCTATGGAGGTTTTGGGGAAAGGTTAACTTCTTTTAAAAATTGCCTGCTTGCCCATTTATTTTGAGTGTTGGGTGGTAGGTAGCACCCATCCAGGGGCGTAACTATAATAGGGCAATGGGAGACAGTTCTCTGGCGGCCCACTGCCTTCGGGGCCTCCACAGAGGTAAGTCACATGATTGACTCCCACAGCTGCAAACCCACCCGGGCTTCCTTCAGTTGTATGCATCCTCCGAAACTGATGTGAGTGTTAAGACCTGGAGCTACCAGATCAGCATGTCTTTCTCTAGTACCATTAAATGACTTGCATCTTCCTCAATTGACAAAACCTTTTAAAAAATAATTTAGGATGATGTTCTATTGTGGCACTGTGTTATTTGCAAATATGAGTGCAAAAGATTTTTTTCATTACTTTGCCACCAAAAAGCACTCTTATTGGTGGTGAGGTATTTTTAGCAGATACCTCACAGTGAGGGTGATTAAGCTATGCATTAATACAGCTACTGAAAACATGCAAGGCGTGTTCAAACCCAATTGCATTTGGGCACATGCCCTAATAAGTCAGTTAACAGTCTACTCCACATTATTTGAAGAGGACTGAGAATGATAATTCTTGCAAGGTTTACCTGTAATGGCTAATAGAAATAACAAGTGCAGACCTGCAACAAAACGTTGCAGTATAACCCTGGCGTGCATGCATTACCTGAGCTTGAGCATGGTGAAAGTTTTTGACAACTTTCCCCCTCAGAAGCAGAAGGAATTATTATTATTTATTTACACAGTCAGACAGGTGTTATTGGCTGGTTTGTTTTATCCAGACATCGAGTCCTTCCCAATTATTATTATTACTAGTAATTTTAAGCCCGTTAAAATAACGGGAGCTAGTACCTGTTGTTGTTGTTGTTGTTCCCTTTATTCCTTTCCTCTCTCGTTCGCCCTCCTTTCCTTTTATTTTGTTTTTTCTTCTGTATTTCCTTTGTCTTCCTTTTCTCTCTCTCTTCCTCTGTTTCCTTGTCTTCCTTTCTTCTCCCCCCCTCTCCCTCTCTTCCTTTCTTTCTTCCACCTCTTCTAACTCCCATCTTTCTGTTTTCTTGGTCTTTTCCTCTTTTCTTTCTTTAATGGGCTTGTTCTTTGGGGCTGGCTGCTCCTCCCTCCCTCCCTCCCTTTTTTTTTTTTTTGGTCCTTCTCCCTCATTTTCTTCTTCTTTTTCTTCTTCTTCCTTCCTTCCTTCCCTCTTTCCTACTTTCCCTCCCTCCCTCCTTGTTTCTATTGTCCTTTTCCTTCCCTCCTCTCTCTTTTCTCTCCTTCCTTCTTTTTATCTTTCTATTGTCCTATCTCCCTCACTCACTCCTTCCCCTGTCTCTCTCTCTCTCTCTCTCTCTTTCTTTCTCTGCCGCTGGCTCCGCTGCCCTCCCGCCCAGCCTCCTTCCCAAGTTCCGAGTCCTTCGTCCGGGCCAAATTGGCCCATGCCGCCGCCACCGCTGCCCGTTGGCCGCCCGCCCTCCCTCCCTCCCAACTGCCGAGCCCTCCTTACCCCGGCCATGTCCGTCGGGTTAAAAACTCCTTAATTTCTGAGAGAGAGAGAGGAGCTCGCAAGCAGAGCTCCTCTCTTTGCAAAGACTCTGCCCGTACTGGCGGTTTGGGCGTAAAGGACGCCCTTTACGCCCAAACCGCCAGTACGGGCAGAGCCGTTGCAAAGAGAGGAGCTCTGCTTGCGAGCTCCTCTCTCTCTCGGAAATTAAGGAGTTTTTAACCCGACGGACATGGCCGGGGTAAGGAGGGCTCGGCAGTTGGGAGGGAGGCTGGGCGGGCGGCCAACGGCAGTGCTTGGGGTGAAATGGCCGCCCGTGGGTTCCATGCAAGGAGGACCGGGGATTGGCCCGAAATGGCCGCGGGTGGGGCCGGGATAGTGATGGGAGGTGGGCGGGTGGGCAGACAGCGATGAGGACCGGGGATAGGCGCGAAATGGTTGCCGGTGGGGCCGGAACGGTGGTGGAGGGCGGGCGGGAGATGGCAGGAGGTCGAGTGTTTGGTGGCTTTGGGACACTGGTGTTGGCGGTCCTGTCTCCCTTGGGCTGTTCTGGGCCTGCGCTTCGCGCAGGCCCAGAACAGCCCAGAGAGACAGGGACGCAGATCCCCAACGTTCCAAGGCCATGGCCACTCACTTAGCCTTTTATTATATAGGATTATTATTATTAACATTTTATATCCCGCTCTTTTTCCAAGAAGCCCAGAGCGGTGTACTACATACTTAAGTTACTCCTCACAACAACCCTGTGAAGTAGGTTATGCTGAGAGAGAAGTGACTGGCCCAGAGTCACCCAGCAAGTATTATCGCTAAAGGGGATTTGAACTCGGGTCTCCCTGGTCCTAGTCCAGCACTCTAACCACTATACCACGTTGGCTCTCGAATTGTAACTGTCTTGAGGGACTAATTTCCAAGCTGAGCAATTTCTCACTCTTTTTTAAAAAAAGTATTCCTCCCTCCCACCTTGACATTGAGTTTCATTAGCTTCGCCCACCCAATTATCTGTTAACTGTCCTCTGAGTCTGAGAACATTCCATTGAGTTACGTTGGGGCAGTTTGAGATTTCTTTATTTTTTTGTCCCTCGTAGGCTTTTTTCCTTTCTGTTTTTTGTGAAACTGAGGTATCTGCGGGTTACCCAGAATCTACCCATTCCCCCATCTCACCCATGGGTGCTCCGGTTCTGTGTCCAAAAGGATCATAACATTTCCAGCTCTTTTGGGAATAGATATAACATAGCGTGTAATAGGTTTCAGAGGAATAGACATACTCACTCTGTTGCAACAAAAACAACTGCAAAGTCTTGTGGCATCTTATAGATTAACAGATTTATTGTGGCCTAACCATCTTGTATGTTTTATTAATGTTTTGTTTTCTTATCTTTCTGTTTTGCACATTACATTTTAAATGATCATTTACTCCATGGTCTCTGTTCTTTCCCAATCAGAGAAATGGGTTACCAATTATCACATTCTGCTTGGTGTTCCAAGAGTTTTTTTAAAACCATCTCTGGTCTTCTTCAGACTTGTTATCCAAACAAGTATTTTGATCTGTCCATATGGTCCACATCAATTTGTTTAGAACTGCCAGATTGCATAGCTTGATGTACCACTTTCTCTGCTTAGGAGGGTAAAGTGGTGCTGAGGGCAGCACCCATTGGATGCTATGCAGGATCTCAGTCATTGAGGCTATTCGCATGACTTCTGGAAAGCAGGCTAAGGGAGCTCAGCCCGCTATCCAGCTGTCGTGGGAACTGCTGGGCCCGTGGGCAAGCCCAGTGGCTAGCCTGGCTAAATACCCCTCCTCTAAAATGAGGTTAGCAGAGTGAGTGCTCCGCTAACCCCGTTTTCGTGATGGTGAGTTGTTGCGGCGCGGCTCTGCACCGCAGCGACTCGCAAGGAGACCCACGGCCGGGAGGCTGCAGCAAGCCTCCCAGCATCAGGGGGCTCCCCAGAATGCCCCATGCACTTGTGCAGGGCATTCTGGGACTTATGGGGGCTGGGTGGCCCCCGATCCCTGCAGCCCAAACCGGCTCTGTGACAGAGGGGTTTGTCATGTGGGCGGCTGATCTGGCCACCCAGGGAGGGCTGTATGATCACCTGCGGGGAGAGTGGGCCAAGCCTTCTCTCCCCATCAAACCCCATCCGGCTCTCCACACTGCTTGTGTGGAGAGCCTCATTTCCTTTTTAAGGCCCCCATTTGAAAAAATGGTGGGGTCATTCACACAACCACAAACTGAGCTGGGTCTCACGGTCAGTGAGACCCAGTTTGGGGAGCTAATCAGGGAGAGCGGGCTAAGCCCGCTCTCCCTGCACACGAGCAGGGTGGGAGCCCTGGGTGGCCAGATTGGCCGCCCACACAATTGCCGGCTCCATGACAGAGCCGGTGGGGCTGGGGAGTTCGGGGGCCATGTGGCCCTGGAAGCTCCAGTATGCCCTGTGCAAGTGCTCACTCTGCAAACCTGGTTTAAGGGGAGGGGTACTTTGGCGGGTTAACCGCTGGGAGGCAACCAGGCTCAGCTGCGAGTCCGGTGGCTCCCACGACAATCCGAAATCGGGCTAGGCTCCCCTAGCCCGATGTCGGATGATTGTGGGAATAGCCTCACTGTGTTCTACCCAGGTTTTCCTCTTACCTTGCTTCCACACAACTGAAAATTGGGAGCATGCACAGCTCCCAAACCCGGGTAGAATACATTGGACCAGGTCTCATGATCAGTGAGACCCAGTTTCTTCTGGTGAGCGGGGAGATCCCTGGGTGGCTGGATCAGCCACCCACACGATTTCCGGCTCTGTGATGGAGCCGGTGGGGCCTGGGCGGAGCATGCTGGCGAAACCCCCAGAGCCGGGAGGTGGCTTTTTGCTTCCCCTCTGGGGGTCTCCTCGTGAGTAGCTGTGGCATGGAGCCGTGGTGCGGCTACTCACGAGCCGATAGCCTGGGTTTGCAGAGCGAGCGCTCTGCAAACCCGGGCTAAGGGGCGGGCTACTTGAGCGGGTTAGCCGCTCAAGAACCACCGGCTTTGCAGCTGAGCCCGGTGGTTCTCCCGACTGAAGAAAATTGGGCTAGCGGAGGCTAGCCCAATTTTCTTCAATCGTGTGAACAGCCTCATTGGGTCTATTCACACATGCAGGCAAATCTGGACTAAGGAAGGCCAGCCTGGTTTTGCCAGTGGTATATGAACCACAGGGAGCTGTGCAGCTCTTGGCAGGGATGCAGTGGCAAAACCACTTATGGAGCCTGCTGCTTTGGGCCCCAGGGTGACCTTAAAACCAGGCTTAGTGCTCATGTGTTGGTGCTGTGCGGCTCAGCACAGCATATGCACACGCGTAGCCTCCTTGCCAGTGCCGAGAGCATCCCTTTAATGCACAGCACTCTTACACGGTGTTTTATAGGAGTTCTGGGAGCTGGGAACAAGCATCCCAGCCCTGACCAATCATCTGGGCCCTGACCAATCATCCCAGCTGGCAATCATCTGGGCAGGCAATCCACCCACCCAGGAAGGAGCCCTCAATCGTCTGCCAGGGAGATAAACATTTTAAGGCTTCCTCCCCGGCAGATCAGAACCCCTTCTCATTGATTGTGAGAAAGGGCTGAATAGTTGATGGTGTGAATGACCTCAATATTTGACATCAGACCCTGGCGTCAAAGGTGGAAATCCAGAATCTATTTGTAGATTCTGGGTTTTTAAAAGATGGACTTTATTTTTGTCTGCACAACTTGATGCAGGATTGTGTAAGACTGAAAAAGTTACCGTGTGCTAAACATGTGCTCACTTTTCTTGATGGCACATATTTATTGGAGCGCCTGGAGCAATCTTGGTGAGGCAGTATAAAAATCGAATAAATAAAATAAAAATAAAATAAAAAGTTCTTTTTAATTTATAGTGTTTAGCGTATAGAATTCTGGCTGCTAAAATAATATGGCAGGGTAATGTTTCTTTTCCCTTTGCTTATTTTCTCTGACAAAGTTACATTCAAATATTTTGTTTATTATATGCAGATTTTTGTCACCAGTGGCTGACATCCAGATCAGAACTACCCTGATGCAATAGTGGTTGAAATCCAGATTAATGTTGTGCTGTCCCATGAGGGGGGAGGAGTGATTTCCAATTATCTCCCCATGCCTCTGAAGCCCACTGTTCCTCCTAAAAATATGTACCTGAGGGCTGTGCAACCCTCAGGGAATATCCCCAGAAATGCTTGGTGCTGGAGGAAAGAGGCAGGAGACGTGGAGAGAGCCAGCGTTAGTACAGAGGAGAGGACAGCCAGCACTGCCCAAGGCATGCCCTGTGCTTCTTGTGCAGAATAAACAGCTATCAGCAGCAACATGTGCCAGCGGTTGAGGTTTGCACATTAAGATACAATTGAGCAGAGGGGAGGGGAATGAATAATGCATGTCACCCTGAGCAATGTGGATGGGCTAAAACTGAAATAAATAGCTTGGATGTTCTAAACTTCTATTCACTTTATACTTTGTCGTATACTGTGAGCTCAGCTGCCTCATGAACTGGGTACAGGCTGGAAGGTGGGATATGAATTAAATTGGTAAAGAGAGAAAGGTTGGTCTCTTTGATAGCTGGTGTCATCTGGTGGGCAGAGCATTGGACCAGGACTGTGGAAACGCAGGTTCAGTCCCCACTTGGGTGACCAGTCACCATTTCTCATCCCAACCTACAACACAGCCCTACTGAGCTCCATGGACCAAGAGTGGAATAATAAATAAATGTGCAGCTGGCCACACTATTTAGAAGGCCAAGGGTCTAGCTGAGGAGGTACACCTAGGTAATTCTGGAACCTGGATCTAAAGGCCTTTGGAGCCCCGCCCCTGCTATAAGTTAAGCATCATCCACTCTACCTACACACACACACACACACACACACACACACACACACAGAATTTTTAACACATGGGTTCTTGAGGGCACAAACAGCAACTGAACTCACAAAGATGTAAGAGTATTAAACAGGTATATTTGTGCAAATATGCATTAGCAGAAACATTTCAAGCTGCAACTTAACATATTCCCATCACACATTCTGCCCCCAATCCTGCCCCCCTGTTTCTAAAGCAGAGGTCATGCCCAGCTGCCTAGCGCAGCATGGGCTGGCAGCATGGCATGATGACCACATCACCAGGATAGAATAAAGAGGATTTTGGGGTCCCCATGGGGTGTGGAGGTCCTGGACTTCCACCCTGAATTCCAGGGGTAAGAGCTCCTCTGACTATACGTCAGCTACAAACAGCTGCTTCCTGGTTTTGTTTTCTAAAAAACCTCTGCTGAACATCCCTAGATAAAGTGAAGAAAAACAAGGAAGAGAAAATGCCCGGTGGTTAAAGGGTTAACCAATGCAGACAGAATCTGGGGAAGAAATATTTAAATTTCACTGATATAAACATAATCCTTGCTTTTCTGCATGCTTGCAGCTCTCCATAAATAATAGATAGCGATAATTTCTGCTGATGACATCCAGTCTAATAAACCAAATGGATCCTTTCTGTCTTTGACCTCATTTAAGAGCTGCTCTTCCCCCCCTCCCTACCCCAACCTGCTTCCTCTTTTCTCACTCCTGCTCCGACAGGTGCAGATTTGCCCAAATGAATGTTAATTGCCTATTTGCTTCATCCCGGCTTGTTCAGTTTGCTCACAGATCATTTCCTATTCACAGCTCAACAGCAGCTTCCTCTCTCTGCTTCATTCCTGTTAATCTCTTTAGTGCCTAGGCTTGTGCTCTTGGCATGCTCCTTGCAGCCCCCTCCCAGACCAAATGGCTTTGCAGAATGAAACACTGGCTCTGACTCCTGAGAGAGAATGATAGGGGCAGAGCCAAATGAAAAACCAACCAGTATGGCCACTCTAGCAGGGGACATCTCTACCGCAGATCATTATTAGGAAATGAAGTAAGTGGCAAATAAATACACTTCAGCTCTCCCTATTTGCCAGGAACAGTTTCCATCTTTATACCCATACCCAATAACCACATGGTGGCAATAACCACATGGAGAACAGGTTATTGGGCAAAGGGGCTAAAACCTTGGCCATATCCCCACAACATGAGATATGGAGATGACCACTAGCTTGAATGGCTTTAAAAGGGGCTTAGACAAATTCATGGAGGACAGGTCTATCGATGGCTACTAGTCTGGTGGCTGTGGGCCATCTCCAGCCTCAGAGGCATGATTCCTCTCAATACTAGTTGCAGGGGAGAAACAGCAAGAGAGGGGGCATGCTCTCACCACTTGCCTGTGGGCTCCCCAGAGGCATCTGGTGGGCCACTGTGTGAATCAGGATGCTGGACTAGATGAGCTCCAGACCACACTGACCACTGAGGAAGCAATAGCCTTGGCAGGATGGCTGAGGACTGGAGTGGTAGATTGCCTCACATCACCTTTGAGTAAATTGGCAGAGCACGTTTTGTCCTGTCTATGTGACCTAGGGATGAAGGCCTAGGGCCGGCTATTTCGACACATCGATTTACATCTTTGCACTTTGATTCGAGGTCAAATTGAATTGCAAAAAACTACTTATGCACATCTCTACTCACCAGTTACAAAAACAATCCAAGAGTAGCTGCTAAGAAATATTTATTCTGGCGCTTTTCAGGAACATATTTTTTTCAAGGAATATTTTCACATGACTGGCTGAGAGAGAAGGGGTCTTGCCAAAGCCCTAAGCAGACTGTTTATATTATCAAAACACATAGGGATAACTATTAAAAACATAAGAACAGCCCTGATGGATCAGGTCCAAGGCCCATCTAGTCCAGCATCCTATTTCACACAGTGGCCCACCAGATGCCGCTGGGAGCCTACAGGTAGGAGTTGAGGGCATGCTCTTTCTCTTGCTGTTACTCCCCTGAAACTGGTACTCAGAGGCATCCTGCCTTTGAGGCTGGAGGTGGCCTTTACCCCTCAAGCTAGTAGCTGATGATGGTGGAGATCCTGCTGAGATCAGCTTCAGCAGCTGCCCTTGTATGGTTTTTGAAGTCATCTCTGCTGACATTGATCTTCTATTTCGTTTTGCTTGCCAGGTATGCCACCCTACTCCTATCTCATGCCTGCACTGAGCCTGCTAGTTGTGAACAAAATGGGGCCTTCTGCATGCAAAGCAAATGCTCAAGCTCCAAGTGGCTTGGTATAAGTGTCTAGTTGGAAGCTGGGGTGGGGCTGGGCAGAGGAGGGGAGGCTTGTTTTACTCACCTTTCCCCAGAGGATCGGTGTTATGATTCTGGGGGCACGGCCGACCATGCTCTCAGATGAGTAGCACTATGTGATGCAGTGCGCAGATCTGGAGGACAAGATGACATGCGATGCATTGGGGGATTCCCCACCAAAGATGGGCACTCTAAGCACCCATCTCTATGTGCGGCCGGACTGGAAGCCTGTGCTCACACACGAGCAGATAGCCCAGGTTAAAGGCGTGCTCACTCCATTAACCGCCGCTAACAGCTGGGCTGTAAAGCCAGGCTAGGCAGCACTGCCCCACCTGGATCAGGCCCAATTCTGGAAGTTCTCACATGCATCCTAACCCAGGCTAGGCTTCCCTAGTCTGGGTTAGGCTGTGCATGAGTGCAGCCTCATTGTGCTACACAGGAGGCAATGGTAAACCCCTCCTATATTCTACCAAAGACAACCACAGGGCTCTGTGGTTGCCAGGAGTTGAAACCAACTCGACGGCACATTTTACTTTACTTTACTTTAATGACTGTAATAATAGACTTTGGCTTTAAGTTGCCTAGCTTGGAATAAGGCAGCTCCCTATATGACCAATGTGGGAAATGGGATGGAGGATCCTTGGTTTGTTTCAGCAGGACTCTTCTTCTCAGGAGAGCTGGTCTTGTGGTAGCAAGCATGACTTGTCCCCTTAGCTAAGCAGGGTCCTCCCTGTTTGCATATGAATGGGAGACTTGATGTGTGAGCACTGTAAGGTATTCCCATCAGTGGATGGAGCCACTCTGGGAAGAGCAGAAGGTTCCAAGTTCCCTCCCTGGCTTCTCCAAGATAGGGCTGAGAGAGATCCCTGCCTGCAACCTTGGAGAAGCCACTGCCAGTCTGTGAAGGCAATACTGAGCTAGATAGACCAATGGTCTGACTTAGTATATGGCAGCTTCCAATACCCTATGTTCCTATGTTCTGTTCGTCACAGCTTCTTGCACTTTCCTTCCTTCACCTACCAGTTGCCTTGGATTTGTATCTTTTATGTTGGGTTTTATCTGCTTGAAGCCTAGATCCCTTCTCTCCTGGCCTCACTCTCTCCGCCTGCCACAGCAAAGGGGAAAAGACAACCCGCACACACAGAATGTAAATGCCCACCAAGCAAGTCGATGACCCACAGGTAATACTATGTGGCATTAGGCCTATGAGAGCCTTGGGCTTTAGACCCAAGGTCATTTAGCTATTTGCTTCCAATAACTAACTGAGCCCTGATGCATGTCCTCTATTTTCTCGTGGTGGGTTTTAGAAAAATCTCCAAAGAGTTTTCTCATTAGCTGAACTAAGCAACTGAGCCAGGGGGCTGGACTGTCTGCTGCTGTGAGGAAAAACTTATACACATTGTGTCAAGGCTCATATAACGTCTCTGGCATCCTGTCTGCTTTGAAATGGGGAATAGTTATAGCAACAGGCCAGCCCAATTTGAGCTTTCTCAGCAGGATCTCCACCATCAGTAAATAGGAGACTCCTGACCCGTGGACCAAGGTTTGAGAAGCTAGTGGAGCTATTCTGATGATGAGACTCACCGGGCTCGCAGCCAAGCCTGGTTGAGTCAAAGGGGGTCACCCACTTATGTAGCTCTCCCCTAAGCCCGGGCTAGCGGTGCGAGTGCTCCGCTAACCCAGGCTTCCCGATCATGAGTTGCCACGGCGCAGCTCTGTGCCTTGGCTACTCATGAGTAGACCCCCGGAGGGGAGGCGAAAAGTTGCCTCCTGGCTCCGGGGGTCTCTCCGATCGGCCCCCGCTCCCCCCAGCACCCGCCGTCTCCGTTACGGAGCTGGCAGTTGTGTGGGCGGCCAGTTTGGCTGCCCAGAGCAGACTGTCTGCTCGTGTGCCCGCTCTCCCCGCTCACCCTTTTAAAAACCGGGTCTCACTGATTGTGAGACCCGGCTCAGTGTGTATTGCAAGCGGAGGCAAGTCTTCCTTGCCTTTGAAGGTGGTTGGCTGCCTTCAAAGATGGTTCAGAAGCATCAGCTGGCCCTGAATGCTGCCACAAGGATGGCCCTGGTTTGAAACAGCATGGATTCGATTTTAATTTGAATCGATGCAATTCATATTGATTTAACCCTATTTTGGTGCCTTTTAAACCCATAAGCGTGCCTGGATGGTTTTTTAAAAAGGTGCCAAAATGGTTGTTGCATCAATTCAAATAGATTTGAATTCATATCTGGCCAATTGGATTCAAATTCAAATCCAATTACCCTTTTGGGGTGTTTCGCTTCAAATACACATCACTCGCATCACCTAGATTCAAGTCAAATAGATCTGAATTCAATTCGCACAACCCTAGTTCAGAACCATCAAGAGGTTCAGAATGCTGCCACAAAAATGATTGTGGACGCTAGTCACTACACAAACATTACACCTAATTCTGCAGTGTCTTCATTACTTCAGGGCTAAATCGCAAATGCTGGTTTTGAGCATACATGGTTTGGGACCAGGATATTTGACAGACCACATTTGCCTATTTGGATCTGCTATTCTTCCTTGAAGGCCCTGATATTAGCCCCACCACTGACACAGATTCAGTTAGCAGAGATTGGGGACAGGGCCTTCTCAGCACTGGCCCATGTCTTTGGAATGCCTCCCAGAGGAGATTTACCAATCCCCCTTCCTGATAAGTTTTTAAAAGAGCTCGAAAGCCCTCCTTTTCCATGAGGCATTTTAAATCTGATTGTAATGGCTTTCCAGTTTAACTAAATTTAGACCTTGTGTTATAACTCTTATTTACGTTGCTGCTTGTCAGTTATATTGTGTTAATTTTTAGTAGCTGACACTCTCCACAAGGCTATGAAAATG
The DNA here is from genome assembly GCF_027244095.1 of Hemicordylus capensis. Lineage (NCBI taxonomy): Eukaryota > Metazoa > Chordata > Lepidosauria > Squamata > Cordylidae > Hemicordylus > Hemicordylus capensis. The sequence continues at coordinate 16,793,091 of NC_069664.1, read as the reverse complement.
GAAGCAGCCCCGTGGAGATGTAAATGGGGGGGAGCCTAATGGCACTCCAGGCTTTCCCCACATCCCAGTGGTGGCAAGGGGGAGGGAGCAATTTCCTCTGCGCTCTCCTCCCTCCCTTTTACTTCCAGAAAACGGAAACTTAGGACTGTGCATCTGGAGGAATACCCTCCTCCATCACTACTGGGACTGTGGGGGGAAAGACAGGAGCACAATTCAGGCCCAGTCTGTGTGCATCACTGCAGGTCTGCTTCCATTTTTATAGCTCTGAGGAGACTGTCAGCTACTGAGGAGATTCTCTTGATTGGCGAAAAGCGGGCTAAGGGAGCCTAGCCCGCTTTTTTCCGATTGTCTGCTTGTGTGGCTCCCGGCAGCAAACCTCCCAAAGCACCCCTCCCCTTAGCCAAGGTTAATGGAGTGAGTGCTCCATTATCCTCATTGGTTGTGTATTGCCAGGGCGCAGCTCCACGGCATGGCAACACATGAGGAGACCCCCGCTGGGAGGCTGAAACAAGCCTCCTGGCCCTGGGGGTCTCTCCAGGATGCCCTGTGTGCTAGTGCAGGGCATCCTGGAACTTCTGGGGGCTGCATCGCCCCCAATCCCTGCAGCCCCCGCCAGCTCCATGACGGAGCCGGCAGTCGTGTGAGCAGCCGATCCGGGAGGCTGGCGTGCTCATCTGGACCAAAATAATGCCCCCTGCATCTGACATCAGAAGCAGAGGGAGTGTCTGGGGCCGCGCTGATTGGTGGTGGTCCGGGTTCTTTGAATCCCTTTGCCCAATGGTGGCTCTGCCCCTGGGTTGGGGTAATGCAGGGACAGATTAATAACAGAGCGAGATAGCATTTGAGCATGGAAACAGAATGAACCATGGCTCAAGCAAAGGCTTGAGGCAAAATTACAGGCTATGATCAGAGAAAGGGTCACCAGTGTCCAATTGCTGGTCAGGGCCAGCTTGTCCACTAGGACTAGGAGGTCACCCAGAGTGCCTAGCAGAGAGGTGGAGTGGCAGACGGGGTCCGGGACCAGCCCTCCCAATTGGGTGCTCATTGCTGCACTCCTTGCTGCCTCCACCACTGTGCCCAAATGCCTGACCCCTCTTCCTCTTTTGCCTGCTAGCTGATTTTGCCTCTAACTGCCCTGGCCCATTGTAATAATGAGTTTAACATGCTGCAGCAATTGGAGACTTCCCTGGTGGGTGTGACAACAGGAATGGGATAGGAGGTGGAGGCAGCCTTTCCAGGGGCACCAAAATCCTTGGGCCAGCCCTGCGGCTGGTCAAGCCTTTAAGTGGCAAGATCTCTCTCTGCTAATCTGGATTTGTGTGATGCCGGTATGTTTCCCAGACAGCAGTGATATAGGAAAATGCTGAATGGTATCATCTTATACTGCACGGGAGATGGCAATGGTAAACCCCTCCTGGATTCCACCAAAAGACAACCACAGGGCTCTGTGGTTGCCACGAATTGACACCGACTCAACGGCACACTGTTCTTTAACCTGTAGTGCAACCAGTTGCACACCCATAGATGATTCAGATAAATAGACGGGTAAATCACCTGTAGGTGATTCAAGAACCAGACGGGGAAGTTTTCTAGAACTTTGCTCCCATCCATCCATTCAGTCCCACTTTCACCATGGCTGGCCTGGTGAAAAGACAGCAAGACCCATATGCAAGCTGCCGTGTGTCCTAGTTTCAGGGCTAATCTAGTCCTCAGCAGTTGTGCTGACTGCTTGGTGGGCAGTATGAATGTCCCCTTTGAGGTCAGGCACTTTGGCAATCAGCAAACTCTTGGGATGTGATATGCCTTTCACATCTCTTGCTCCGCGGTTATCTTTGATTTAATTAGTATTAGAGTGTTTGCCTCCCTTTTAGAATGGTGGCATTTCTTTTTTTCCCTTTCCGCTAATCAAGCCACCTTGATTGCAGCGCCTTCAGTGTAATCAGAGACTTCCCTTTGAAAAAGTGTGGTGTATGGAGGAACGACTTACTGGGTCACTGCACCCCTGTGAGGAATTTCACCTCTGAACGCCATTGAAAGAGAAGCTGTTTCTCAATTCAAACAGCTGGCTGCTCAGATCTCTGCTGGAAACCAGTGTGTGCATTACCAGGGAAGAAATATGCAATTGGCTGTCAGGCCTGCTGGAAGGATTTCACATTCACTTTTAATCATGTTCAGAGAGAAGGAATAAAAGAAGATTGCTGTTTAAAGCTGTCAATGAAATGAGCTTGTGTTGCATGCTTTTCAAGGGGGAAAAGAATTAACCCAATATATTAATTATGGAACAGAATTGCAGAAGTGTTTACTTCCCAGGATACTATTTTGGGAAATGTGTTAATCTGGAAATTAATATGGTAGCGAGAATTGATTTCAAGGGATCATGAGTACAGGAGATAAAAAGGTGAAATCCAGTCCAACCATTGCAAGATAGGATTCTGTAGAAAGACCAACCTATACAACCCAGATTGCAGAGTGCCATAAACATAAGAGAAGGGGGAAAAACAGTGTACCAGATTTTGCACAGAAGATTCAGTTAACAGTCACCACCACCACCACCACCACCACCACAACACAACTTTATTTGTTAGCCGCCCCATAACAAATTGTTCTTTGGATGGCTCACACCAGAGGATTAAAACATACAATAAAACACATAACACATTAAATCATAACACATAACACATAAAAGACATAACACATTAAATCAGAAGACTCAGTTCATAGACTACCAAGTAGTGTGCCAATCATTTTTTAAAAAGGAAATTTTACCTATTTTTTTATAAGTAATTGCTCAATCTTCTGAGTTTTGCTATGCTACTTTATGCCTTCCTGCAAAATCCAGTTTCATTGCCATGAATATGTCCCTGAGCATTGTGCAACCCTCAGGCACATATTCCTGGCAACAAAAAGGGTTTTGGGGAGAGGGAAGAAGAGCCAAAATTGCATTCCCACCCCATCTCCCTCATATTGGATTTGTGAGCCAACCCTAATCTGCTCCTTGTTTTCAGGCTACTTGTGAAGATGGAGCTCTTGCTTTGCCCTTGTAAGGCAAATACTGGCAAATACTGTTGTGTTGGTATTCTGTAGATGCCTAACATATTTATTCAGATGGCTCTGAATTTAAGACGACCCCCTTAAAATAGAGGTTAAATCAGGTTATACTTCCATGTACCCATAAATAACACAGCTCTGAATTTATGATGACCCCCTGGTTTTTAACATGAAGGAACTCGATAAAACCTGGTGTTGAGTACACGTAAATACAGTATTTTATTTTAAAGCAGATTTTAACAGTTTTGGAAAGCATCTTCCTTTCTTACTGCAGGTCTGCATTTCAGCAGAGCACTTTTTCAGCACTTTGGACAGAGTCACTTTGCTGTCACTTTGCAATCCGCCACATGCTCATCTATTTCAACTTGCCGGCACAGAGTACATCTCTCCCCTGTATTCAAAATGATGATGTACTGCTGAGGTCAGCAAGGAACTGGTAGTTGTCAAAAGACAGAAGGCTGTATCTGTACAATATCCTTGAAATGTATATGGACTGATTTCATTTTGCTCTCACTCATGCTGATGAAAACCAGGAGCATATTGAAACCTAGGAAAGTCACAGTCACATAACAGGATAAACAGAGGGTCATACACACCAGACTAGAAGTCCTGATGAAAATTAATCTAATTAATCTGGCACCGCAGATATCCTTTGAGCTCTACAGACTCCTTAAAATCATTTTGACAAAGACATTCTGATCAGCTGGTCAGAAGGCTGAGAAAAACATGCAACACTAGATTATTGTTGCTCTATGTTTTGTTTTAGAAACATGATTTCTACAGAATTACCAGTCTCCCTCACTCCCTCCCCCCCCTACATTATGTAGAACTGCACCTCTAGAAACATTTCCCCCCACAGTTTATGTACATTTTCAAATTTACTATCTAGATTCATTTCTGGAAAGTTGTGATGGGACATTAGGACACAAGAATACATGTACAGAAACAAATATATGCATACGCTTACGCAAAACAAAGGCACATACACACAGAGAAACATAGATGTGCATGCACACAATAAGCACACACACACATGCGAATGAACACATGCACACAATGCAATGACATGAACATGCACACACCAACACATACACATACACTCACAAGTCGGTACATGTATCCAAATGAAGAGATACAGGATATGTTAGTTCAGGTCCCTCTCCATTTATAAGGGCCTACTTCTGAGTAAGGAAGTAAATTTATTTGTTGTTGTAACCACTGGTCATATTGTAACATAACAAAACATAAAACATAATGTAACATTAAACCAGAGCAAAAAACATGTTACATAAGCTATTTACAGCAGAGCAGTAAGTTTCTCATCCCACCCCCAGATCTCAGCACCATACAGCCTCTGTGATATCACCTTTCTCTGGAATAGTTTAAGTGCAGGACATATTAACTGCTCTCTTTGGAATAAAAATGTTTTTAAATAGCCCCACAGATCATCGGGCAGTTATTAGAGCAACATTAAGGTGTGTCTTCCATACGAGAGGCTTATGGAAGGAAACACCCAAATACCTAAAAGAAGAGCATTGCTCTATTTACTTGAGCATTGATTGACCATTTGTGCTTAATATTTCTGCTGCCAAAGACTACTACTTTTGTTTTGTCATAATTCATTACCAGTTTCTCACTTCCACAATAATTGGCCAGTCTAACCAACATTTTTCTAAGTCTGATCCCAGTACAAGAAGTAAGTGCCATATCATCAGCATACATTAGGACCGAAACTTTGCATCCACTGAGTGCGGGAAGAATCCCCCCTCCCAATTCCATTGCCAATACAATATAAAAATTGAATAAGAAAAGAGCCAAGAAGCAACCCTGATTTTCCTCCGCTAGCCTGATTTCCTTCAATCATGTGAACCACCAGGCTTAGCCGCGAGCCTGGTAGTTCTTGAGCGGGTAACCCGCTCAAGTAGCCTGCCCCTTAAACCGGGTTTGCGGAGCGAGCGCTCCACAAGCCCCGTTTTTTGGATTGTGAGTAGCCGTGGCGCAGCTACTCATGAGTAGACCCTCGGTGGGAGGCTGAAAAACAGCCTCCTGGCTTGGGGGTCTCCCCAGTATGCCCTGTGCAGTATGCCCTGTATGTATGCTCACGCAGGGCATACTGGAGCTTCCGGGGGTCGTGCAGCCCCCGAACTCCCCAGCCCCCACCAGCTCCATCATGGAGCCAGCAGTCGTCTGAGCGGCTGATCTGGCCGCCCAGGGCTCCCGCCCTGCTTGTCTGCGGGGAGAGCGGGCTTAGCCGGCAAAACTGGCAAAAGCGGATCTCACTGATTGTGAGACCTGCCTCCCTGTTTAGCACATCTCTTCAATAAAATAGATCAGATAGAGACCCTTGTTGGCCCACTCTCACTTTAGCCTTGATATTCATTCTATCTATCTATCTATCTATCTATCTATCTATCTATCTATCTATCTATCTATCTATCTATCACATTTATAAACCATCCCATCCAGAGGCTCTGGGAGGTATACAACTAGTTTTAAAAAATATAAAAACAAACATCATTTAAAACACACTACTTAAATTTTAACACAATTTAAAACCAATTAAAATACTTTAAAACTATTTTAAAACCTTGGAAGGCCAGGCCAAACCGGTAAGTATTTAGGGCTCTCTTAAAGGCCATCAAACCCCACCTTAATTGGCGCAGTGGGGAAATCCTTGACTATGAAGCAGAAAGTTCGAATCCTCGCTGGTATGTTTCCCAGACTATGGGAAACACCTATATTGGGCAGCAGCGATATAGGAAGATACAGAAAGGCATCATCATCTCTTTTAAATAAGAATTTTAATTAAGAAATAGACCAAAGAGGACAAAGACAAATCACCTTAAAAACAATTTAAAACCAAGCATTCTTCATGATGAAAAACATTTTTCTAATTAATTACCTCAGTAGAGAAAAAGTATCTAGAACAAGATAAAGCAAAAGAAATTCAGACTCTTAGAATTGTAAAATCTAATCTGATCAGCTTCTTGTAAATTACATATCAAAAACACTATAAGTCAAATCCAGAAAATGGGAACAATGTTTGACCATAACGGATATTGTAATTTATAAAAGGTTCCCAGACAGCCATGAATGATTCAGTAGACATGCCATGTACATAAGCGGAGACTTTCGAAATGGAAGCATAATCCCACACTTTCAAAAACCAATCGTTTAAGGAAGGGATTTCCAAAATACGCCAATTAGATTAATATATAATCCTGGATGCTGTAATCATATATAAACACAATTTGTTTGATTTAGCAGGAATATAAGGTTTTATCATACTTAAAAGAAAAATTTCTGGAAGAAAGAGAATCTTAACTTCTAAGATTTGTTCAATTTTCATATGAATTTGTTTCCAAAACTGTTGAGCTTTATTGCAACTTCACCACATATGGTAGAATGAGCCTAAATGTGAGTTACATTTCCAACATTTCTTGGAGAAAGAATCATCTCTTTTGTTAATAGTCAAAGGAGTTATATACCATCTAAAGAACATCTTATACCAATTTTCCCTTAGATTGGTACACAAAGTACATTTCATATTCTTTTTCCATTGGTATTCCCAATCAGAGAGATCGATCGATCTATTAAAGTTCTCCATCCATTTTATCATACATTCTTTTATCTGCGCTCAGTCTCAGTTTCATACTTCAGTAATAGCTTATAAATTCTGCCTAATAAATGATCAGTGTTTTGAGTGATTAATTCTTCAAATTCAGTCAAATCTCTAAGTTTCCCACCCTGTAACTGTAACTCTTTTTGAACTATTGAGCTGATCTGAGCTTGTTGAAGCCAGGATGCTTGTTGAGTTGATTGCCCGGAAGAAACTGATTTGTCCAGAGCTAAATATAGGGCCAAACTTTGTAAGGAGTATAGACTGCCTCACCAAAAGTTATACTTTCGAGAAAATTCTTCTTCATGGAAATATACACTCAGTACTGAGGCCAAAGGTGATAATCTAGGACTTATTCTTTTCTGGTATTTATCCCAGACATAAAAAAGACTATGTAGAATAGTATGTTGTTGTATCTCCAGATCTTTTCTTGAACCAGAAATCCATAAGTAATTATGCAAACCTCTGGTAAGACCAAGTTCCTCCATTCGGGTAAAACTTCCATATGGGGATAAAATCCAATTCGAAATCCAAGTCAAGCTACTAGCATGATAATAAAGTTTCAAGTTAGGAACTCCAAGACCACTTCTTTCTTTGGAATCTTGCATCATCTTAAATCGAATCCTGGGTTTTTTATAATTCCAAATAAATGAATTGAGCTGACTCTGCTATTTATTCAATATCTTGTCATCTATCTTTATAGGGATCATTTGAAAAAGAAAGTTCATCTTAGGTAATACGTTCATTTTTACTGCAGAGATTCTCCCAAGCCAAGATAAGGTCAGCTTCTTCCATCTATCTAGATCAGCCATAATTGATTTCCAAATTGGAACATAGTTATTCTTAAACAGATCTTTATTGCTCCTCGTAAGATTAATCCCCAAATATTTTATTGGCTTCTTCGTTACTTGTAATCTTAAAACTTTAGAAAAGTATTCTATCTCTTCTTCTGAAAGATTCCATGTCATAATCTGAGTTTTACCTCGCCCAAAGTTATATATCTTATAGCTAGAAACTGAGCCATACTTATGTATCTGTGTCACTAATGTATCCAAAGAGTCTTTGACTTGCATGACAGAAAACAATACGTCATCAGCATATAGTTTTATTTTATGTTCACAGTCCCCCATTTTGATACCTTGAATCCACTGTTCTTGTCTAATTTTCACTGCCAGAGGTTCAAGAGCAAGTATAAACAGCAACGGACAAAGCGGACAACCTTGTCTAGTACCTTTATTGATGATTCATTTTGAAGACAAGGATCCATTAACAATAATTTTTGCTGATTGCTGTTGATATATGCTACGAATCCAGGATAAAAAATGAGGGCCACAATTCATTTTCTCCAACACTGAGAACAGGAAAGGCCATTCCAAATTGTCAAAGGCTTTTTCTGCATCTAGGAAAATCATAGCTGCTTTTGTACGAGTCATAGTTACTTTATCAATTGCATTCAAAACATATCAGGGCTTTAAGGGTAATAACCAGCACTTTGTATTTTGCCTGGAAACATATCGGCAGCCAGTGCAACTGTTTAAAAACAGGCATAATATGGTTTTTCTAGGTTACCCCAGAGATCAATCTAACTACTCTCCAGGTTGCTCTGGAGACCAATCTAGAAGCTAATTCAATCAATAACTTAAGAAGTTGCCTATCAATATCTGTCCTCTCAAGCTTCTCCCACACACTAGATCTATCAATCAAACAAAAGGCTGAAGTAAGGTCAACACACGCAACATATAGTAGGGGTTTTTTTTAATGGCCTTTGGTATATTTCTGAATTAGGGCCTTCAGGGTAACACAATGATCAATCGTGCTATGGCCTTTATGAAAACCAGCCTGCTCTGGAAGAAAAAGTTTAATAGATTCTTCCTAATTCTCCAACTTATTAAAAAGATGTCTTGGATGTTGTGCAATGTCACACATTGTGCTTTCTTACAACTTGCCTTTGATGCACCCACATGGGCAAAGTGGGGCATCTTTGCTAGTGCTAGGCACTCCATCCTCCCCATCTTGATTTGATTTGCTTCAAAGACCAAGTAAAAGTGTGGGTGCATGGAGGGCAAGTTGTAAGTGGACACAATTTGTGACATTGCACATCATTACTGATCATGTGGCATGTCTGTGAAGACAGCTTTGTGGAGCTTGAGCTTTAATGAGATAACTTTAATTCTGGTCTTAAACTGGTCAGTTTTTGACCATAAAACAATGATATAATCCTGTGTATCTCTAGAAGCTCTAAAGACAGGCAAGTTGATGTTGCTGGAATATGCTTGGACCAGTCTGTTCAGTTTCTTTAAAAATAATTAACAGTTTTATTCTTAGTGTCTGACCATCCTGAACGGATCTGCTTTATTGGGGGTAAGGACACATTTGTCTCCAGTGAGGGTTCTAGTGTAGTTGATTATTTTTCCATCTCCACCTTGTGAGGATGGTTATGAACTTTGGCATCAGAGACCAGGATGAAAAAATTCATTTACCGCAATCATTATATTTGATAGTACCTCATAAAGTCTATCTACAAAGTAAGGTTCCTTCCAAACACCCTAACATGGTCATGTAAAGCAGAGGGAGTATTAAATGGTCTATCAACTCTACAAATCTTTACTCTCCCTGTATGACAGCTGTGTGCGCGTCTTTGCTCACTGGTAGTACAGAAAGGTCTGATAACTTAATTTTATCCCTGCAATTCTCTTTGGTTTCTGGCTCATCTCCACCCAAGCCTAATGGGAGCTAGCCTGTTAATTGATAGTTCAGTGTAGAATGTTTTCCTCTCCTTATTTAGTTGAGCTCTATAGGAATTTATAATTCCTGCCTACAGTTTATTTTCAGATAAGGAAAGAACACAAAGCCTTAATTATCCAGAGGAAGCAGGCTGTGGTAAAAGACTTATGACAGTTATTAATTGATGCTGCATGGCCTAGAAATAGAAGTATGCTCTGGAAACTAGCTAAGGATGCTTTCCCAGCTCTATTTCTCTCTCTCATTGCTGCATCTTGACCAAGGTATGGGACAAACATTTTTGGTACGTTTTATACCACCCCAAACTTACGTTTCTCAGCAGTTTACAACAAAATAAAAACAGAAAGTAAAACATTAGTTAAAACAAAAAGTTTAAAAGATTACAAAAATTAAAAAAAATTAAAACAATATTTTAAAACATAATTGAAACCATCAAATCAACATTAATTAAAAGCCTGGGTGAACAGATGCATCTTTAAAGACTTTAAAAAAGCTGTCAGAGATGGGGAGGCTCTTATTTCACTAAGGAGCACATTCCAAAGCCTCGGGGCAGCAGCGGAGAGGCCCGTCCCCGAGTGGCCACCAGACGAGCCAGTGGCAAATACAGACAGACCTCTCCTGATGATCTCAATGGGCGGTGGGGTTCATGATGAAGAAGCCGCTCTCTTAAATACCCAGGGCCCAAGCTGTTTAGGGCTTTATAGGTTATAACCAACACCTTGTATTTTGCCTGGAAACATAGCAGCAGCCAGTGTAGCTCCTTCAATACAGGAGTTATATGGTGTCTCCAAGATGACCCTGAAAGCTTTTCTAACATGTACTTTCCCCAGTACCCACACTAAAGTAAAGTGTGCCATTGAGTCAGTGTCGACCACAGAGCCTTGTGGTTGTCTTTGGTAGAATAGAGGAGGGGTTTACCATTGCCATCTCTGGCATAGTATGAGATGATGCCTTTCAGCATCTTCCTATATCGCTGCTGCCCGATCGAGATGTTTCCCATAGTCTGGGAAACATACCAGCGAGGATTCGAACCGGCAACCTCTGGCTTGCTAGTCAAGTCATGTTTTCCTCTTACCTTGCTTCCAGACAACCAAAAATTGAGAGCACACACAGCTCCCAAACCCGGGTAGAGAACACTTTTTGATTGTGTGAATGACCTCTTTGGATAGGCTTGCTTTGGGAATTCACCTCATTAAATGAATATCGAGTGCTTATCCTGTGTCTACACTCTGCTTTTCAACCAGGATTGGCCCCCAATGTGGCTTAGAGTAAAAAATCTACACAAAGATGCAGTATAATTAAAGATACCCCACATCTATATATTATGCTTTTTAGTCAAGATTTAGTAAAGGGCTCACAATGTAATTAGGAATAGGTTAGAATGTGAAGGACAGTCTTTTTCTGGCAATTGTTAATATGGACCAGGTTCCAGGCTCTTCTCTCCAGAGGAAGGGACAGAAGGAGCTTCAGGTGGACACAGAACAGTAGTGGGAAAGATGCCAATCAATGGAAGCAGCTTTTCTATTGATCATACACTGAAGGTTCCCCAGACCAGGGATTCTCAACATTTGGTCCCCAGATGTTATTGGACCTCAACTCCCATAATCCCCAGCCCCAGTGGCCTTTGGTTGGGAATTATGGGAGTTGAAATCCAATAACATCTGGGGACCCAACGCTGAGACTCCATGCCCCAGACCATACTGATAAAGAAAGTTGTCTTGCTCTGCCTTGAGCAACTTCTTTCAAACCCTGTATTTGTTTACTTTTCACCTGTTTTCCATGTACATGCGAGCTTCTGCCAAGCTTCAAGCAGAAATCCTGACAGAGTCAGACGCCTAATAGAGTTAGCATTTCAGCTGTGTTTGCTCCTCAGAATATAATACCATTAAACTATGTTCAATATAGGTGGAGTCTTCAACATAAATAAGTTAGGAGAGGAAATGAGATTAAAGCGAGTGGGTGGAAAGCACAAAGCTGGGTGGAAAGATGCTGCATGTTGGGCATTTCCTTGGATGCTGAGTCAGTTTGAGTTGCAAATCATGACTCACTAGTTTCTTCTGCATAGCTTCCATTTACAAAAAGTCCCTTGTTGGTTGTGATGGTGAGCATGGCATCATGAAGGCTTTGGTATATTTTCTTGTAGGATGCTGAAGTGACTCTCTACCTGCCAATTAATACCTTCCTCTTCTGTTGTAAAACAATTCAGCATTTAATAATTTTAAAAATAGTTCTGTTCTTACATTATATCATTTGGTTCTTAACTGATTATGGTATTATATATACAGGTGTATAGGAAGCTGCCATATACCAAGTCAGACCATTTGTTCATCTAGTTCAGATACGTTTCTGGGCAAAATACAAGCCGCTGGTCATTACCTATAAAGCCCTCAACAGCTTAGGCCCTGGGTATTTAAGAGAACGTCTTCTTTGCCATGAGCACCACCGCCTGCTAAGATCATCTGGAGAGGTTCGCCTGCGGCTGCCGCCAACTTGTCTGGCGGCTACTCAGGAACGGTCCTTCTTCGTTGCAGCCCCTGGACTTTGGAATGCGCTCCCTGTTGAAAGAAGAGCCTCCCCATCTCTGGCAACTTTTAAAAAGGCACTGAAGACACATTTATTCACCCAGGCTTTTAATTAGATTTATAGTTTTAAATAATTTTAATACTGGGTTTTTAAAGTTTTTAATCTTTTAAATGATTTTAATTGTGAATTTATTTATTGTTTTAAATGATTTTACTTGTCAACCGCCCAGAGGTGGTTTTGGGCAGTTTAGAAATATTTTAAATAAAATAAATAAATAAAAATAATAGTAGTTCAGTATTGTCTGCACAGACTGGCAGCGGCTTCTCCAAGGTTGCAGGCAAGAGTCTCCCTCAGCCCTATCTTGGAGACGCCAGAGAGGGAACTTGGAACCTTCTGCATCCAAGCGTGTAGGTGCTCTACCCAGAGCGGTCTCATCGCCCAAAGGGGAAAATCTTACACAAGTTGTTTCCCATTCAAATGCAGCCATTTGCATTAGCAAAGGGGACAATACAATACAAACAGGTGCAGAGCAGGCTAGGAGGAGTTGTAATGGGGGTTTCATTGGTGAAACCTTTGGGTCAGTTTAGAAAAGGGGGTGCAGTCAATCCATCCTCAGATACTTTGTGGTCCTGGGAATAAGATTGACTCTCCTACCTGCTTCAGGGGCTTCACAAATCTCAAAGGCCGAAAAGCTTGGTGGAGGTGAAGCCCACAAAAGCACCCATACCTCCATACCCCCATGGAGGAGCAGGCTGAGAGGAGCAGGAATCAGCTGTGTCCTCATTCGATGTTCAGAGCCAGGATATGTTGCCCACCAGGTTTTGGAAAAGGATGCTGTTATCTGACTCCAACCCTAAGTTAGGTCCACACTGCATGGGGGATGCAGTTCTGTTCCAATTCAGCTATAAAATTGTTCCACTGTAAGAATTTATTTAAATGATATGAGTGGATCCCTCTGGGCTTGACCACAGCCTCAGCAGAGACACTTAAGTTCAGAAGATAGATTCCTCCCAGGCTGATTGCCTTACTGACTCCCAAGAAAGTGATCAGACCGTACGAGGTTACAAACCATTTATTGAGGAACTTACCACAAATCAAGGAAAGGATGAAACAGAAACAATGCAAATACGTTGTCAGCCGGCTGACACTGCCCAGACTTCCAGTGAAGATCTGAGGACACCTTCTGTATCCCATACAATAATATTTATACAGGTGCCTTCTAGTACATATATCATCAATTCCAATTCCAACCCTTGCTAACTTGACAAAGAAGCACCTTTTACCGTGGTGATTCTCTTTATTTAGCAGGGGGAGAGTAACTGGCCCTATCCACCCCCAGCACAGGACCTCCAGTGACTGTTGCTGGTGTGTGTCTTATGTTTCTTTTTAGAATGTGAGCCCTTTGGGGACAGGGAGCCATCTTATTTATTTATTATTTCTCTGTGTAAACGCCCTGAGCCATTTTTGGAAGGGCGGTATAGAAATTGAATTAATAATAATAATAATAATAATAATAATAATAATAATAATAATAATTTCAAGCATTTAGACTGGTTACATTCTAAGTTCCCCTTTTCCATGCATCTCCTTTTGGTCACTTATACATATCCACAAGCTTGGCATGTGATCAGTTCCTGTGGGTTTCCCCAAGATTTTTTCACCATGTCAGATATGTATTACCTGTGGTTTCTTGTTCTTCCTGTGCCCATGCAGGAATTCCCTTTGATTCTAACTATACTGCAGCTCCATATGGAGTAACACCTGATTTCCTGGATGACGACTGCCCCCAGACAGATAGCTGAGCAATGGCTAGGTTTTATGAAAAAGCTCAGTGAAAGGCCAAAAGGGTAGTTGCTTATGAAATGTAGAAGTACAGATCAATACTTGGTTCTAATTTAAAATAGTGCCACTCAACCCCTAACACTATAATACTACGACCCTTCTATCCAATACTGTAGTCTTGTGTTTTCATTTACATCGTGACTTTGAGTTTGTGGGCAATTCTTTGTTCGAACAGTAACCTTCTACATCAGTGGGATATTAGAGCAGGGGTGAAAATTAATATCACCTTATTTCTCATCTTAAACTGATGGTTTTTGGATTACTGAAAAGGAACTCTAATCTGGGGGTGGCATTTTCTGAATCTTCACCTGAACACCAAGGAAACCAGCAGCTCTGGTGTAGATTAATCAGTCAGTGACATTATTATGATTTAAAGCTGCTCTCTTGTTTTTAACAACCCCTCTAAGATTATGAATACATTTAGAATATCATGAATCACATATGTCCAGATGACCTAATAGATTGCAAAGGCTTCTACGGGTTATTTGTTCTGCAATCAATTGATTAAAGGTTCCTCAAGCTGAGTATGACAATTAAAGCGTAACTTTTAGAATCATTGGACAAGAAGTTGGGCAAACCAAAGCTCTGAACATGAGGAATGCAATCAGTCTAATACCGATAGCTTTCCTTGTTTAAGCAGTAGCATAAGTAAGCTTTTAAGCAGTAGGATTTGCTTCATCAGAACTGTTTTTCATCATTTCAAAAGTGCATTTCAATATGCAAAGTGCTTTAGGGTGATTAGCCCACTTGTTTATCCCTTGCAGTCTTTTGAGGTAGATTATTAATATTTCCATTTTACAGATAGGGGGCTGAATCTAATGATAGTGGCTGACGTGATTTTCAGCCCTCTGGCAATGGAAAGGAGGGCTGCAGGTCCTCAAGAAGTCTTCAACACCCTTGTGCTGAAGGCTTCTTTCTGCAGTGGACCAGATGCAGAGGCAAAGAGGAGCACTTTTCAAGTATTTCCATTGCTTCCAAAAGGGGAGGAACCTTTGGAATGGGAGGAACCAATATACATTTTTCCTTTCATGTATTTCCCCTCCTCATCTCAACAGTATAAACCTGTTCCTGAGGGCTGCCAGGGCTGCCGAGAGTGGGTTTGGGCCCTGGTGAAAAGGTGTTTTGGGCCCTCACCATGAGGCCCCCCTGCCACCACCACGAGGCTGCCTCTGCCACAAGGCCCCCCCACCGCTGCCACCACAAGACCAAACTGTCGATTCATTATATAATTCTAGAGACGATGTGCATGGCCGGGGGGTTAGCCAAGCATCCCCCTAAGTGGCTGCTCTGTCCACCGCCACCACCACAAGGGTTGCTTGGCTAATTGTACATGGCGGCCCTGGTTGCTCAACTGAAGACCCAGAGTCCTGTTGCCCACTTGCCACCAGATGTCCAGGGACTCCAGCACCTGGCGTGGTCCTTGTTGACCCGGTCGACGACCGATCTGGTATAGATTTATTAAAGTTACGTCTCACCATATTGTTGATGGGAGAGGCACTCTTTGTCTGGCTCCTCTGGTGAGACCTGTCCAGTATGGTTGGACCTCTGGCATAGCTCTCACCTTCCTCAGAGCACGCAAGCCCCACAACCACACTAAGGTAGTGCCTCACTGGGGCACTTTAATTATTATTATTATTTAATAATTATTAAACATTTTATTATTATTATTATTATTATTATTATTATTATTATTAAGTACAACGATGCTGACAGCTTCTTGCAGACCCACTGTCCTCCATTGCTGCATCCAAGCCCGCTTTGGCCGTGGCATTGCGGCGGCAAACCCGCTTAGGGAGCCCGCCACTTAGCTTGGGTTAAGGACGCAAGGGCTCCTTTAACTCAGGCAAAGGGCTCATGTGTCAGTGCTGCACGGTGCAGACGCAGGGCTAGGCGTCTGGCCAGTGGCAGGGAGATCCCCACAATGCACCATGCACTTGTGTGGTGCATTGTGGGAGTTGGGGGGGGCAGGATAATGCATCCCAACCCCTGAACCTTTGCAGTGCCAATGGAAACAGTTCTGGCAACCAGATCATCTGTGGGGAAGGTGAGCTTCTCTTGCCCTCCCTGCCACCAGCCACCAAGCTGGTGATCATGAGAAAGGGCTCTTAAAGTTGCTGTTAAGCTGGTCATAGACCGAAATAAAGAAACAAACTGAAACAAGAACTTCATAACATTTAACTAACATGACTAATTAAATATAAGACCATAATTAAGCAGTTAGGACACATTTGTCTACCCAGGCATTTTAATTAGTTTTTAACACTGTGTTGAATTATTTTAGTGTCTTAATTTGTCTTGTTTTATTGTAAATTGACCAGAGACATATGTTTTGGGTGGTATATAAATATGATAGATAGATAGATAGAGTTAATCTTGAGGGCACTGAACCTAGTTCTGCTAGGTACTTATAAGTTTGCATAGTTTTAAAAGTTTTTACTACAGAGGCCATGACCAGGCCAAGTGTTATTTACAAGAGGGTGAATTTCATCACTACAATTGTTGTTCTTGTGGTAGTGAACATGAATTGTCCCCTTTGCTAAGCAAAGTCCACCCAGGTTTGCATTTGAATGGGAGTCTATATGTGTGAGCACTGAGGAGAACTGGTCTGGTGGTAGCAAGCATGATTTGTCCCCTTAGCTAAGCAGGGTCCACCCTGGTTGCATATGAATGGGAGACTAGAAGTGTGAGCACTGTAAGATATTCCCCTCAGGGGATGGATCCACTCTAGGAAGAGCAGAAGGTTCCAAGTTCCCTCCCCTGGCAGCATCTCCAAGATAGGGCTGAGAGAGATTCCTGCCTGCAACCTTGGAGCATCTGCTGCCAGTCTGTGAAGACAATACTGGGCAAGATGGACCTATGGTCTGACTCAGTATATGGCAACTTCCGATGTTCCTATGTAAGATATATGGGGCCGCTCTGCGAAGAGCATGTGCCAGCTAGCATGCAGAAGGTTCCAAGTTTCCTCCTTCTCATCTCCAGATAGGGCTGGGAGAGATTCCTGCCTACAACGTTTGGAGAAGCCACTGCCAGTCTGTGTAGACAATACTGAGTTAGTTAGACCAAGCGTCTGACTCAGTATAAGGCAGTTTCCTATATTCCTTGTGTTCCGTGTAGCCTCTTGCTTTCTAACTAGCAGGAGGCCATTGATTTTTTTTGCTTTATTTTCTGAAGAGGAACGTGTTGCTGTTTCTCTGTAGAAAGCAAGCCAGCAAGCCAGTTCTGTCTTTTGCATAATGTAATTGTGAAGAGGTAGCAGTTTGTTTCATGCTGGATTGTACTGTTTTCTTGTGTGCTTTCATTTTGGCTTTCTCTCTCTTTCGAGCCTCCCCCCCCCCCCCCGCCGCTCCCATTGAGAACGTTCTGTTGATTTGGCTTGGGGGAATCGCTTTAGCATTATTCTTGATCTGTTTAGTGCTGCTCCACAGATATCAGAGAGGCATCCAAATCAATATGCTTAAAGCAGCGGTGCTGATACAGACATTAGGGCCCATGGTAAAATGAAAACAACATGGAAAAAGAAAGGAAGAATAAAAACGAGGAATTGGTTTTAGAAGTGGGCTTGTTTCTTGACTAGTATGATGTCCATGGCTTGGATATGAGGGATGATGGACATAATTAGTTGTACCTGGTCTGGGAGAGACTCCTGCCTGGAACCATGGAGAAGCCATAGCTAACCTGGGTGGCTAGATGGACCATGGTTGGATTCAGCAAAAGGCAACTTCCTATGTTCCTACAGAGGCACTGTTGCTTCTGTGTCCGCAGGAGCTACTCTGTAAGTCACTCCTATTCATGTTAGACTTGTGCATCATATCAACCAGTACATCCAGACCCCACCCCTTCTCTGTCCTTGGCCTGACACGAGCTTCCTCTTTTCCAGATGCCCTTTCATGATTCCCTTCTTTCACATGTAACAGTCCTTGAAGCTATTCTCATGAGCAAGCAAAACAGGGCTACGGGAGCCCAGCCCGGTTTTATTTATTTTATTTTATTTATTTAATTTTTTACATTTTATATCCCGCTCTTCTTCCAAAGAGCCCAGAGCGGTGTACTACATACTTAAGCTTCTCATCACAACAACCCTGTGAAGTAGGTTAGGCTGAGTGAGAAGTGACTGGCTCAGAGTCACCCAGCAGGTATAATGGCTGAATGGGGATTTGAACTCGGGTCTCCCCGGTCCTAGTCCGGCACTCTAACCAATACACCATGCTGGCTCTCATGAGAGAACCATGGCTCTTTTACTTGAGATCAGCATGGCTCCCGGCAGCAGTGCAGCGATGAGCCCTCTTGTGTAGCCTGCAGCTTAACCCAGGTTTGGGGTGCAAGTGCACCCAAATACCGGGTTAATTGATCATGCGTCTGCCGTGGCTGCTTAGAGCCATGGCGGACACACTCAGGGGCGAGGGGTCTTCCACTAATGCATCACACACTTGCACAGTACATTATTGGGGCTCCGGGTGGGGGGGAGGGTACCGCATGGTGATGCTTCCCTGTGCCCAATCCCCGGAGCGGCCAGGCGAGGTGCAGAGCCAGAGAGGTGCTGGCGGCCCACAGAAGAGTCACCGCTAGTCTGGGCGGGTGATCCGCCTACCCAGGGACTTTGGTGTGATCATCTGTGGGGAAGTAATTGCTTTCAGGCTTCCTCCCCACAAAAGAGGGTAGCCCCTTCCCAACCCAGCCACCCCTTCCCCCCTGACCATGCCCAGTAAATCCTTTCTTTGGGAAGCTGCTGCTTGCTTGTGTGTTGCCTCTAAGGCAGGACAGGACAATTTTCAACTATCTCCCATTCCCTCTGAAGACCACTGTGTGTTAGCAAAATATGTCTGATGGTCACAGGTGCAGTCCGGCAATTTGCACTGTTGCATGTGCACAGTGCTAGTTTGGATTAGGGATGTGGATTAGGATGAGGATTAGGTTTGGATTATGGAAAATTGATTCAAATTTGAATCGATTTGACTTGAATCTGGGTGATTTGAGTGCTTTAAATTTGAATTGAATCACCCTTTAAAAGGGTAATTCGATTCAAATTCAAATTGAATATTCAAAATTCAATTTGAATTTGATTTGAGAGCACGATTGGCACCTTTTAAAAACCATTCATGCCCCTGATTGGTCAAAGAGGCACCAAAACAGGGTCATATCAATTTGAATTTCATTTGAATTTGAATAATCAAATTTTTGAATTTCATTTGAATTTGACATGAATTTTCAGAATTCAATTCAAATTCAGAATGAATCAAAAAAAATTGTCCTATGCACATCTCTATTCTTGATGTCAATCATAATCTCCATATAGAAAATGTGGAGCTGCTGCCTACTGAGTTCATGTCATGAAGAATACTAAAAACAAAAATATTCAGGTCAGGAATCGCTTCAGTCAGCATTGGTAATCCTGTTTAGGAAAACAGCAGAACAGGTTTCACATTTATCCACTGAATTCAACTTATTGGAATGAAGGTAGATGTCATAGAACCTATGCAGCTGGTTTCACATTTACACATGCACACGCAGAGTGGAAAAGCAACGTTGCATGCACCACATTGATCACTGATATTTGCTCTTCATTCAATATACATTCAATTGTCTGTGGCTTCCCTAGTTTAATCCTATACAAGGGCGTAACTATAATAGGGCAAGAGGAGACAGTTGTCTGGGGGCCAACTGCCTTGCCCCCCCCCCGAGGCAAGTCATATGACTGGCTCCCCCAGCTGCACACCTGCCTGGGCTTCCTTCAGTTGTATTCATCCTCCCGAATTGATGTGAGTGTTAAGACCTGGAGCTACCAGAACAGCATGTCTTTCTCTAGTACCATTAAATGATTTGCATCATCCACAATTTACAAAACCTTTAAATTTTTTTAAATGATGTTCTATTGTGGCACATAGGTGTGTTTGTGTATGCTTTTTGTTACCACTATTCAGATTCATTTAAGATTTCTTTACTTCATGAGCTGAGCTTCAGTGGGGGGGGGGCATTTTAAAATCTTGTCTCTGGGCCCACTCCAACCTTGCTACACTCCTGATCCTATAGTAATGTTCATTGACATTACCGGTATCAATGCTACTTGGAGAAGCAGTGTGCTGCCTAGCAGCATTCAGGTGCGGTGAGAGCGGAGGTGAGCACAAATTCTTTTACTCTTTAAGGGTGCCTCTCACCGCCCCTCCACTGGAGCCCTCACTGGCCGCTACTGGCTGAACTCTCACTGCTACCTGGAAAAGCAACAGAGCCTGCAGAACACAAAACAAAAATCCACACCTCAGAAGAATCATGGTGAAACCCATTGCTTGGAAGTGCTGTGTTAAATGCCCATCCGTCCAACACCTGATGCTAAGGACAGCAACAGAGTATCACATTCAGCACAATTCATATTTCGATCATCAGCCAAAAGGCCCCTGGAGGAGAATAATGAACACATCCCCCACTTTTCACTCCCTGTAAATGGCCGGTGTGAGAAATCCGAGGCCTGTGTATCTCTTCTACGAGCTTTTGATAAGGTTTGCCCAGATTCGAGAGCCCATAAGTCAAACTGGCAGAGCATTTAATTTTGTTGGAGCACACAGGATGAATCAGAGAGATAATATCCTTCTAGCTCTTATGTCTGAGTCACTTTGCGGGAGACTCTGGCTTCTGCTCCAAACATGGATTAATAACTGTGTGCTGGCAGTCTGAAATGAACAAGCAGAGCTGAGTCGGCAGGCGCATGCACCACTTCTTGTGCAGATGGCTAATGATACCGAACCAAAGCTGCTGACTCAGATTTGGCTGTCCACAGAAGAAACCTCACACTGAGCCCTTTCTCACGATCAGTGAGAAAGAGCTCAAGTGAGAGCGGGGCGGAAGGCTGCTAGCACTTACCTCCCTGCAGACGATCCCTCTGTCTTTGCTAGGCAGGCACCTGCCCAGATGATTACTGGCTGCACTCGGTAGTGCAGAGGGTCAGGAGCTGGGAAGCATTGCTGCACCCCTGAAACTCCCATAATGCACTGTGCAAGTGCATGCTGCATTGTGGGGATTTCCCCGATGACAGCAGGGAATCCTAGCTGGCAGATGAGCAGAAAAACGGGGCTAAGGGAGTCCTTGCTCTCTTAACCTTGTTTTGGAGGTGGGCTCCTGAGGTGGGTTTGCTGCCATGCTGCCTCCGGGAGCTGAGTGATTCCTGGGGGTTCTCACATGCAGGCAAAACTGGGCTGGGCTTCCTTGGCCCGGTTTTGCCTGTGTGTGAGAACAGCCTCACTGTGTAGTAGAGGAAGGGCTGCAAAAGATGACAGGGAAGGGGTTTCCTTAAGGCTGAGATGATAGCTAACTTGGGATTTAAACCTAGGCCATTCCAGTTCAGACGCAACATTAGAGCCCAATTCAGACATTATGCTGTATGAGCGTTTGTTTGTATCAATGTACGTATGTTCATTTAAAAACTGAACCTGGATATAGTCCCTTCAAATGCATGGTACGGATAGGAAGTATACTTCTGTACCTGCATTCAGCATGAATTGTGAATGACTGTACCTGTGAACAGATCTGTACTTGTGTACACTAAACACTCATTGTATGAGCGTTGAGCATAATGTGTGAATGAGCTTTACGTCACACATGGATGCTGTGAAAAGGGGGGAAAGACCCTCTCCCTTCCAAGCACGATACCTTGGCTTTTGTATGGCTCAATTATTAGGAATGCTTATAGAATTCTCACCATTTCAATTTCTTTCTGAACAGTGGGGTTCTGAATGATCTGTGGAGCAGCAACATAGGAACATAGGAAGCTGCCTTCTACTGAGTTAGACTGTTGGTCCATCTAGGTCAGTATTATTCTACACAGACTGGCAGTGGCTTCTCCAAGGTTGGTTGCAGGCAGGAGTTTCTCTCAGCCCTATCTTGGAGTTGCCAGGAAAGGAACCTAGAACCTTCTGTATGCAAGCCTACAGGTGCTCTTCCCAGAGTGGACCCATTCCCTAAAAAGAATATCTTACATTGCTCACACATATAGAGGCTATTCTCACGATCAAAGAAAATTGGGCTAGCCTCCACTAGCCTGATTTTCTTCGATCGTGAGAACTACCGGGCTCGGCTGTGAGCCTGGTAGTTCTAGAGTGGGTAACCTGCGCAAGAACCCCTGCCCTAAAACCAGGTTTGTGGAGCGAGTGCTCCGCAAACCTGGTTTTGAAGATCACGAGTAGCAGCAGTGCGGCTTTGTGCCACGCCTAATCATGAGGAGACCCCTAGAGGGGAGGCGAAAAGCTGCCTCCCGGCTCTAGGGGGTCTAACCAGCATGCCCTGCGCGCTCGTGCAGGGCATGCTGGAGCTTGCAGGGGCCGATCGGCTCCCACTCCCCCCAACCCCGCCGGCTCCATCCCTCTCTGCTCATGTGTGGGGAAAGCGGGTTTATCCCGCTCTCCCCGCTCACCGCCCCAAACCAGGTCTCACTGATTGTGAGAGAATTCATTCTTCTGACCACAAGACCAGGAGGTGATTCTCATGATTGGGCAAAATCGGGCTAAGGCAGACCTGCTCAACTTACGCCCCCCAGCTGTTTTTGGACTACAACTCCCATAATTCCCAGCCACAGTGGCCAACAGACAGGAATTATGGGAGTTGTAGGCCAACATCTGCAGGAGGGCCGAAGTTGAGCATCCCTGGGCTAAGGGCACCTAGCCCGATTTTGCCCGTGCGTGAGAATCACCAGGCTCGCAGCCGAGCCCGGTCTCACCAAAGTGGGTAACCCCTAAGCCCAGGTTAGTGGAGTGAGCTTTCTGCTAACCCAAGCTTTCGGATTGTGTGTTGCTGTGGCGCAGCTCTGTGCCACAGCAACTCATGAGGAGACCCCCAACTGAGAAGCTAAAAAGCAGCCTCCCAGCTTGGGGGTCTCTTCAGCTGCTGGAACTTCCGGGGGCTGCACGGCCCTCGATCCCTGCAGCCCCTGCCAGCTCTGTGATGGAGCCGGCAGTCATGTGGTCATCCAATCCGGCCACCCAGGGTTTTGCGGGTGCTCATCTATAGGGAGAGTGGGCTAAGCCCGCTCTCCCTGCTCAACCCCATCTTAACTCCCTGCTTAACCCCATCTTAACTCCCCACTTAACCCCATCTTAACTCCATCTTAACTCCCCGCTAAACTCCATCTTAACTCCCTGCTTAACCCCATCTAAGCCCCGCTTAACCCCCACTTAACTCCAGCTTTCCTCCTTAGGAATTCCTTATGAATCTGCTATTCATCTGTTTTGATTTCTATACTTTGTACAAACAGCTGTACACAAACAGTTTGCTTGCATTTTGGTTTGTTCAATATTTATGCCCTTTCCACACAAATACTGATGAAACACCACACACACACACACCTCTCAATATATTTGTCTTCTTGTCTGATCATGTGTTAGTGTACTCATTGGAGATGATCCGAAAAGAATCCAGTGGTGACACTGTATACATATAAAATGTGTTTTAAAAGTCACAAAATTCCAGAAATGTATAGTGGCACATTTAATGCAAGTCTGGTGTCCTCATCAGAGCATGTGCTAGTCTTCTTGTAATGATCACTTGAATCACTGATTGCATATGCACACTGGTAAGGTGGAGGGAGGAAATACACAAGATCAAATGGAAGGAAATGAGTTCAGGAAATACAGACAGCTTTGTGCAAAATTGTGCAGGAGCAGAGCAAAAAGCACTCAAGCAACAGGTATGTACTTGGTGCTGGATTCTAGTGCCTACATGCCATGTCTGTAAATTCTGCAAGGCAAATTTGCTCCAAAAGGCAACACCTGAGACATTTTCATATAATTCTTGGTGCCTTTGGGTCCACCCCTCCGAAACAGGGTGAATTCACATTGCCAACAAGCAGGTTTGTCAAATGTGTTGATGGAAAACTCTGGAAAGAGGATCCAGAGATATTTCTGCCCTCTAAACACAACGCCAAATGCGCTCACACAGCAAGGAACTCCATTAAATATTTAAACCTTGTCCTTTCCTCAAACACAGAGCAGCAAAGATGATTTTCCATCAAATTTAACATTAAACTCTGGCAATTTGCACAGCTTCGCATATAAATGGTTGGCACATAATCTCCAGAGCCTAAGGTCACTGTGCCTCATACATTTCAATAGTAGACGTTACATAGCAACATCTTTCCCATTTCTGTTTCCAGGTTTCTGTTGAAGGAGGATTAACAGATCTGGGAATGAAGTAGCATTGGGGTTTTCGGTGGCAGATGAATGGATGCTGATTGTAATCCCCTCTTCTCTTAATCACTGATTTATTGTCTCTTTATACAATAAGAAGCATAATAGTAATTTATAAACATTGGGAGATGAGTGTAAAGAGACAAATCAGAACAGACAACTAACTGCCTGATTTCACTTAATACAATTTGTTCTAGGGCTGATCTTTAAGACCCCAATTCATTACTCTACACAAATGCAAAGCCCAGCTTTATGTGGGAAGTGATATTCTATTTCCCACCAGAGCCTGATTACACACCATGCCTCAAAAATGCTGCACAAATTTAGTTCCACTGTATGAAGACTGAAATGAATCTCCTTTTCTCCCAATGTATGTCTAAAAAATAAAATAAAATCAGATTATTGCTCTTTAGTAACAAGCCAAAGAATCAATCAATCAATCAATCAATCCACCTCCAAAAGGTGGGATACCATTGACATACTGATGGAGGAACTCATATACCATGTATAGGTTGTGGATATTTCCTGCACATGTGTGTGATGTGCGTCATGTTGCATTTTTCATGTTTCAGAATGACATGCTCTTAATATTACTACCAATATGGTCTGCTTCACAAGTTTTCTGAATGGAAAAATTCCAGATTTATTAGTGGCTGAGGTTCCATTTTTGAACCCCCATTTCTTCTTGGAGTTTATCAGCATCTAGTTCCTAGAGGCTGCTGCTGGGAGGTTTCACGCAGAATGTGAAGCCTGCTTGCACAGTTGGTAGCTGAATTGTCTGCGTCTGAATCCACAGTAAGACAGGAACCACCCAGGGACCTTTTTGTATGGGGCGGTATAGAAACTTACTCAACCAACCAACCTGTGGTTCACTCAGGGTCTAAAACCAAGATGTGTAACCAGAAACAATGGCTGTGAGGCAACGCTTTCTAATTTGTCTTGGAAACATATTGGCAGGCAGTGCAGTTCTTTTAAGAGGAGGAACTCTCTATCCCGGAGAGAGGTTCAACCACAGAGAAAGCCTACTTGGAGGACAAAGCTGGGTGCCGTAACCCCCTCCCAAAGGGACTGAGGCCAAAAGGAAGAGACCAAACTGGGCTCCTGATGGGGCCTTCCTGCGGAGGAAACCCAGAGACACTGACACCTTAATGTGCAGAAGTGTTCTCTGCTCGAGGATGCTCCTTCCTGGGCAACAACCATTAATGCCCTGTTAGTTCATAGAACTGAGTCAGAATCAAGCACGTTCATCAAAGTGAGGCTTTGAGATTCAAAGCCTTCTCTGCTTTACAAAGGAGAGGGCACCATTGTAAAAATAAGCAGCAAGGGTGTTCTACTAGAAATTATATGTGTTCAGGCTCAATGCATTCCAAGTAGATCTTCTTCAGTGGCACTGATTAAGCAAAACAACCTTCTATATTATTGTATTATCTCCAGTTGTATCTCAAACTGTTCTGCAACACCCAAAGTCACACGATCAGTCTCATTAGGTTGTATATAGAATATTACAGTACATAACTAGAGGAGCACCTAGGTAATTTTGGAGCCTGGACTTAAATGCCTTTGGAGGCCCAACTGCTGCAAGTTAAGCATCACTTTTTTAACACATAGGTTCTTGAGGGCACAAACCGCACCACCCAGGAGAGACCAAGGGCCCCAGGGCATGTGGAGGCCCGGGACTTCAGCCCCAAAGTCCAGGGGTAAGAGCGCCTCTGTATATAACTGTAAACAAGATTAGTTTTTCTATAAACTAAGTAATTATTTAAGATTATCTTCTGCCAAAATGTCTTTAAGTTAACTTAAATTGGGATCTGCTTTCTAAAAAATGGTGGAACATTCTGCCACTTCGCTGGTCACCAGTCTTGTCTAGACTGCAGATAATCTGGAATCTTCTATTGCACACCTATTTCACTTGGAATAATACAGAGTATGCTTCTTATATGTATATTCCTGCAATGTAGAAAAGAAAGTGAGAAGCAATCTTCAAACAGACACATTTCTGGGGACTAGCACCAATAACATGAAGATATTAATTCCAGGCATCTAGATGAGACTGCAAATGAGCTTGTTAGAAAGACTGTGCTTTTGGCAAATGGCATGTTCAACTCTGATCTCAGCTATGTGTTTTAGATGTCACATTTGATCATTTTGATTACGCACATTATTATTTGGTGCTGAATACATTGAAAAGCTTTTCTTTGCTATGAAAGCCCCTCTTGAAACTATACGAAAGTGAGAGCATATGAGTGGAAAGATAACTTTGATCAGACTTCTCTTGATTTATTTTTCCTCTCCTCTGAAGCTAGCCTTGATGATTTAGGGCTAACTTTTTTTCCACCCGGAATCTTTTATTCCTAACAACTCAATTTTCCACCATGCAAATGCTGGTAATTTCATTCTGCAACTACACTTGCTTGTTGGTATTTGAGGATCTTAGAGGATCTTAATGGTAATAAATGATTATTGCCTATAATTGAATAGCTCCTCAATTAACCAGAGAGCCAGCAAACTGAAACTACTTCCCCTTAAATGCATCCACAGCAGGAGGCTGTTTGCATTACCAATCAGCCAATTAACATATGCCTACCAAAATAAATGAGAAAATAAGTAGATACAAATCTCAAGACTTGGAAGTACAACTATTAGCTTCATCTAAAGCTGATGCTGGAAAGATAGCAGTTTGGGTAACTTCTGGAAAATCAGGGGTGTAGCCACTGATGTCCAGGGGTGTAGACACTGATGTTCATTCATGTCCTGTCAACACGAGCCATTACAACAACAACAACAATTTATATTTATATACCGCTTTTCAACAAAAGTTTCCAAAGTGGTTTACACAGAGAAATAATAAATAAATAAGATGGCTCCCTGTCCCCAAAGGGCTCACAATCTAAAAAGAAACATAAGAAAGACACCAGCAACTGTCACTGGAGGTACTGTGCTGGGGGTGCATAGGGCCAGTTACTCCCCCCCTGCTAAATAAAGAGAATCACCATGTTCAGAAGGTGCCTCTTTGCCCAGTTATCAGGGGAGTGCCAAGAGCTGCTGCAGCCTGCTCCACCTTCTTCCTCCTCTCCCTCCTCTCACTGCTGCCTCCTGCCTCCTTCTTCATCCTCCTCTCACCACCATCACTTCCTTCTTTGTCATCTTCCCAGAAGCCAACACTGTGAATTCCACAGGATCAGTGGTAAACATGAATTGGGGTCAGACAACAACAAACAGGTCGAGATTTCTAGGTCAGGGTTGCTCATGGTAGGGCTGGTCACCACGGACATTGTTTCCAGCACAGACCCAGCTTTCAGGCTGCTCTAAATTAATAGGCAGTGTACTGAGAGCCTGCCCATCACTGCAGCTGGGCCTTGTCAGGGAGATGCAGCCGGGCTAGTGCTGGGACACCTGTTCCTTCTGGCCAGCCTCTCCGACCTGTGGCATTCCTCCCTCTGAGCCTGTACTCTGGCCAAACATTGCTGTTGGGGATCTGTGGCAGGCACCTCAACTTCAGCGGCCTCAGAGGGTTCATCAGGAGGAAGGAGGGGAGGAGGCAAAGGGGCCTGCAGAGCTGTCAGCTCCAGCTCTGCTAAGTCAACTGGAGTTTCAGCATGCTCCCCTTGCTCTGCATCTTAATCTGAGGAATCCTTCTCCATGGCCCCCATTGGAGTCAGCACAGCTGCCCACACCATTACACTCGGCACTGTTTCGGAGCGAGCAGGGGGATGCCTTGTGTCCTCTCCCTCACAAGTTTGTCATCCCGCACTCACCCCAAAACAGCAGAGAGCATAATGGTGGCAGCAACAGTGAGAGGAGGCAGGAGGTAGGAGGCAGTGCAGCAAGGCAAGTCAGGGGGCAGCACGGAACAGCTAGCTCTGGTCCCCACAAACAAGCAGCAGGGGCTGCCAATAGTGGAGGGTGGTGGTGGACAGAGGCCGCCACAGTCTTGCTACACCCCTGCAGAAAATCATTTGCCCTTGAAGTGGAGTCAAAGTAAGTCTGATCCAGTCAACAGGACCCTGCCAGATCAGTCCATGCAACATGGCAATGGTCTTCTGAAAATGCAACAACGTGGTCCACACTGTCTGTGGTAACATCATGCAAACGTATACCCTCTTTACCGAGGGAGAATTCCTTTCCCACTGGTCCTTTTCTAGGCCAGATTAGATCCACTAGCACTCTTGCCCCCATATCACTAAAGACATGAGGCACAGAATTTGGAAGAGCAAGGCCAAACTGTATTGCTCCCGTCACATGAACAAGACCTCAGCAGAACTGTGCTCCCCACTACCATCCACTCCCTGCATCACAGTGCAGGAACTAAAAATGCTTCTAAGTGATACAACTCCCATCCTTAACTCCCATCCAGCTATTACACTCTGGATCAAAGCAGCATCACAGCCTAAGGGCTGGCTCTTCTTAGCCAACCTAGATGATGATGATGATGATGATGATGATGATGATCATCATCATCATCATCATCATGTAGTACATGATGATAGTACTATTACATCATTTGGTAGTAACTTTACAGTCCTTCTCACAACAGAGCAGCATTTTATAGTAATTATAGTTTAGAACCTCTAGTAATTATTAGTAATTTTATAGTAATCATTTTATAGTAATTATAGTTTTTTAGTAATGTTAATGTAATAATTTTAATTTTAATGTAATATGGTTTTATGGCTTCATAATCTGTCCTATCCTAATGTAAATACACCTCATAATTACTGCCTCACACTATCTTAGGCTGGTCTTGGACCGTAATAAAGATGATTGATTGATTGATCACCACCACCATCATCATCTATTTAATTTATATGCCGCCCAACTCCAAAGGCTCTAGGCGGTTCATAAACCATAAGTACAAGACACAATAAAGCAAACTATTAAAACAACCGTGAGTATAACAATTTAAAACATTCAAGGATTACTAAAAGCCAGGCTAAAAAAATGTTTCTTAAAGGCTCTTTTAAAGGCTCACAAAGATGTTATGCCTTGGATATCTAAAGGGAACACATTCCACAGCCCAAGAGTGACCACAGAGAAGGCCCACTCCTGAGTCACAGCCAGGCAAGCTGGTGGCACCTGGAGATGGACCTCTCTCGATGACCTTAATGTGTAGTGGGGATCATGCAGAAAAAGGCACTCTCCGAGGTAACCTGGTCCTAAGCCATTAAGGGCTTGAAAGGTAATTAAGAGCACTTTGTATTTTGCCCAGAAACCTATTGGTGGCCAATGCAATTGTTTTAAAACAGGCATAATATTGTCTCTCTGAGAAACCCAGAGATATACGGTCAAGGTGTTAGCAAGAAGCTTTTCTGCCTTCCCCTAGCCATTCAGCCTTTAGGGCTGATGATGCCCCAGTGCTGAAGAAAAGCCCCAATCTCTCTGCTATCCTGCAGTCTCTTGGATGGGTCTCCACTTTGGACTCCCATGGTTGAACTGCATGAGGAGCTTCTTCACAGATTGCTTGACATCTTGATTTCTGCCCATAGGATTGTATTTTCAAGTGGTCAACACATTGCAAATTTCCTGCATGCTCTCATCTTCCCCGCTGTTCTCTTGGTTGACTGTGCAATGCATGCTAAGAAAGCATGCATGCAGATGATTTCCTTGCCTGTTCATCCTGTGCCTCTTATAAAGACAATTTCATGGACTGCCATTTTCTTTCTCATTACAAACGTTGGCCCATGGATGAGATTTCAGAATGGCCATGTATTATATATTTAAAATACAATAGTGTGCTTTACTATTCTGACCTTTCATCATTTTGTATTTTGATTGGGGTGGCTATTCCACCAGGCTCTCTAGGACTCGCTAAGGCTGTAAAAAAGTGAAATGACTAGAATGGTCACAATGCAGAATACTGAAAAGGTCAACCCAACCCTATATCCCTTCCTATAATTCACAAAATATACGGGACCTTAAATATTCTGCACTGCATTCTTGTGACAAAGGCCTCCAACCAAAAAAAAAAAAAAAGGAAAGGAAAGGAAAGGGAAAAAAGGAAAGAGAAAGCAGCAGCCTGCATTAATCCTTTCTGATAGCAAAGTTAATCAACAAGTCAGAGATGAGAAATGGAGGAGAAGCTTTCTCACAATGGTAGTAGGTTCCATTATATTTCCTGCCATATTCCAGCTTGTTTTATGGCCACCTCTCCCCGCCACCTCTGCCCCAGCACACCATTACTGGCTGGAGTTCACGTACATTCATGATGATGATAATGGGGAAGGTGGTAGAAAATGCACACCCTCTGCTTCCAGCTCTGATAGCACCACTTACGCTTCTTCAAGTTGTCTGGTCCTTTGCTCAGGAAGCAACATACCAAACTAATGTAACATCACTTGGAGAACAGGGGTGGCCAACTTCAGGATCTCTAGAGTTTATTCTCAGTTGATACTAGGGATGTGCATGAGTTGATTTTTCCCCTATTCGATTTGTACCCAGATCGAATCACCCCTGATTTGTTTTGGGTCTGAATCTGCCCCCGCTCCCTGACTGTGAGCCCTTTGGGGACAGGAGACCATATAATTTTGTATTATGTATTTTTCTATGTTAACACTTTGAGAACTTTGGTTGAAGAGCAGTATATAAAGATTTTGTAGTAGTAATAGTAGTAGTATTCTCTAGAGTTTATTCTTAGCTTTTAGAGTTTATTTAGGGAGGAGCTGGTCTTGTGGTAGAAAGTATGAATTCTCCCCTTTGCTAAGCAGGGTCCTCCCTGGTTGCATTTGAATGGGAGACTACCTGTGAGCACTGTAGGAGATTCCCCTTAGGGCAGTAGGTCCCAACCTGAGTTCCTCCAGATGTTTCTGAACTACAACTGCCATCATCCCCAGCTACTGTTTATTGTGGCTGGGGGTGATGGGAGTTGTAGTTCAGCAACATCTGGGAGAACCCTGGTTGGGAACCCCCAGAGGTGCACTTAGGTAATTTTGGAGCTTGGACCTTTGGTGCCCCCCACCAGCTGCAAGTTAAGCATCTTCCCTGCACACACATAATCACATACACACAGTATTTTTAACACGTGGGTTCCTGAGGGCACACAAAGCAACTGAACTCACAAGAATGCAAGAATATAAAACAGGTACATTTTTGCAAACATGCATTAGCAGAAACATTTCAACACACAAAATAACATCTTTCTTTTCCCATATCTCCCTCTGTCTCTAAAGCAGAAATCATACTCAGAGCCTGGCACATGTCACAGCCACACTTGGCCACCTGGAGCATAGCAGGCTGGTGTCATGGCAACCACAATACCCGGGACAGACTAAAGAGGATTTGTGGGGCCCTGGGGGTGTGGAGGCCCTGAACCTTGGCCTGGAGGTCCAGGGATAAGAGCACTTCTGGGAATCACTGCCTTAGGGGATGGGGTGCCACTCTGGGAAAAGCATCTGCATGCTTGCATGCAGAAGGTTCCAAGTTCCCTCCCAGGCAGCATCTCCAAGATAGGGCTGAGAAAGACTCCTGCTTGCACCTTTGGAGAAACCACTGACAGTCTGTCTAGACTATACCGAACTATGGAAGAGAGCTGGTCTAGGGAAGAGAGCTCATCTTGTGGTAGCAAGCATGACTTATCCCCTTAGCTAAGCAGGGTCTGCCCTGGTTGCATATGAAAGGGAGACTAGAAGTGTGAACACTGCAAGATATTTCCCTTAGGGGATGGAACCGCTCTGGGAAGAGCACCTGCATAGTTTCTTCCCTGGCAGCATCTCCAAGATAGGGCTGAGAGAGATTCCTGCCTGCAACCTTGGAGAAGCCACTGCCAGTCTGTGTAGACAATACTGAGCAAGATGGACCAAGGGTCTGACTTAGTATATGGCAGCTTCCTATGTTCCTAGATGGACCAATGGTCTGACTTGGTATATGGCAGCTGCCTATGTTTCTATGTTTATTCTCAGCTTTCCCCACAACTGCAGAAGTAGTCAGTGCAGCCACCCATCTCCAATCCCTGAGCACTTCATAAACTCTTTTTCATTGGGACAGAAAACAAAACAAAACAAAGCAGAACAGTGATTGATATAATATGAGAGGAAGTCTGGCAAAATGGAGAATTTTTTTTTAACTGCTCGGTAACTGTTGGATACCTACATATTAATTCCTCAAGGAGTTGGCCCCAATAATATAATGAGGCTATTCACATTCATGTGCAACACCAGGCTAAGGAAGCCCAGCCCGGTTTTGCATGCCTGATCCCGGTGGCACCACGGTGGCAAACCCGCCTGTGGAGCCTTCCTCTAAAATGAGGTTAAGGGAGCAAGCACTCCCTTAACCTCATTTTTTGGATCGTCTATCAGCTGCGGCTGCAAGTGGCTGTGGCTAGTAGATTCGGGGAGGGGGGAATCTCCATACTGCACTGCACACTCATGCGTGGCATTATTGGAGCACCGGGGTTGTGGCGATGTGGGGCGACATGTCCTGGCCCCAGATGACCACCATCTGGATGGGCAATCTTCCCATCCAAGGAAAGGAAACTGCTCATCTGTGGGGAGAGAAGCTCTTCAGGGTTTCCTCTCTGCCAATCCTATTGCCCTTTCTCACTGGTCGTGAGAAAGGGTTCACCATCATATAAAGTTGTGAAGATTAAAAACAAAAAAGCCACTTATTTTTCTGTTTCTTTCATCCCCCCTCCATCTATTTCTTTTTCTTCTTATTATTATTTATTCAATTTCTATACCACCCTTCCAAAAATGGCTCAGGGTGGTTTACACAGAGAAATAATAAATAAATAAGATGGATCCCTGTCCCCAAAGGACTCACAATCTAACAGGAAACTTAAGATAGACAGCAGACTTAGCCACATTTGACAAGGCCCAGGCAGTGCAGGGAGTCCCTCCTCTTCATGGACCTCCAAGGGATCTGCGGCAGGATGGGGTGGCATTTGGAAACTTGCTTGAGCAAGACCTTGGAGGGGTTCCCTTTTTGGAAATAGGCAAGGCTGCCCTGGACCAAGGGTGCACTTCAGGATGGCTCCACAATAGGGCGGGATGGCAGGGAGATACAGTGGGAGTTGGGGCCAAACAAGAGAGAGGTGAGAGGGCAGGAAGCCTTGGAAGGGGCAGGACCTCTGGAGGTGGGTTATTTAAGAGAGGGCTGGCCTGTGATGAGG
This sequence comes from Hemicordylus capensis, assembly GCF_027244095.1. Lineage (NCBI taxonomy): Eukaryota > Metazoa > Chordata > Lepidosauria > Squamata > Cordylidae > Hemicordylus > Hemicordylus capensis. Next base: position 16,760,051 of record NC_069664.1, on the reverse strand, counting down.
AGGTGTCTGGAGCAATGAAGGGCTGAAGTCCTCCAGTGAGAGGCTCAGCTGGTGAGACTCCCAGATGGAATAGGAACAGGGGTGACAACCCCCTCAGGAACAGAAAAAGGAGGGAAGGACTGCCAAGGTGCTGATGGATTTGTTCAATATGTTTTTACTTTCATGAAATGAGTTCAGTGTTACCTGATGTGTTTCGAGACAATGCACTTCTTCAGAGGCAGTTCTTGGGTAGATAAAATTGATTAAAAAACAGATAAAAAACACTGAACTCATTTAATGAAAGTATATCAATAAAATATATTGAAGAAATCCATCAGCACCTTGGGAGTTCTTCCCTCCTTTTCCTGTTTTTGATTTGCTGGTGTGGCATCATTTTTCTCCCCCTCCCCCTTCTTTTGTTTCATGACAACCCCCTCCCCAGAGTCTCCTGAGGCCTCCAGGGGAAGTGGCAAGAGGAAGGCACCCTCCCCCAAATGTGGATGGCCCCTCGAGTCTTAACAGGTGGATGCCACCACTCTCCTAAAGGAATGGATGCCAAATATCTGAGGGAGGGGACCATCAGCCAGAATGTACATTCATTGGGGGAAATTGTCACTGTGTTTCAGCAGTGGTCCCCTTCTTTTCATTGGATTTCTCTCCTTCTCCTTCAAGGCAATGTTGGCATTTCTGATCCCCTAAGGGTGCTGCACACATTTAATCCACCCTGGTGCTGTTGTGCAAGAGTGCATTCCAAGTACTTTGTGCTCCCTCCAAGTCTGTGCAGCTGGGTCAACAATGATCCAGGAAGGAGAGAAAAAAAGGCACATAAGACTTCTGTCCAGAGAGCTGCCCAGAGTCTACTCTCTAGGTAGACTCTGGGAGCAAAAGTCTGAGCCTGGAAGTATTGAAGACCTCATTCCATCTCTGGTTCTCATCATAGCAGGTTTCTTACTTGGAGCTCTCCAGGGTTCTGTAACTCTGACCTGCCTTGGACCTTGTCCCTTCCTGCAGGATCAGGCATGATACAAAGTTGTGCAACTACTTAAAGCAGGATGGGCGCTTGTGTAGCACTACTTCCATAATTCCTAGTTCTCTTTCAGCTTCGTATTGAGCTGGGCCAATAGAAGGAGGGAGTGAGTGAATGAGGGAAGGAGGAGGCCCATATATAAATCGCTCCGACTGAAGAAATAAGATATCTGCTGATCAAATTCCTCAGCATCCTACGGCAGTCATAACTGACTCATGTTTACTAAAATCCAGCATTAACAACCTATTTAAACAGTTGCTAAAGGCATTTTCCCTCTCTAGGGATCTTAGGAGTGGGTTTTTAATTTTTAGCAAAGCCTTTACAGTTTACCTTGAAATTGAGTTTTTCTTGAGCTCATCTAGACACAGCAGTGTCTCAAGGGAGATTATTGCACTAACTCAGCGAGCTGACTCACAAGCTCCCCCCTCCCTTTCATATCTAGCCTGTTTTTAAAATCTTTTCTTTCAGGCTACTGTTCCATGTTTCAGGTTAATGCTCCTGGGATCATCTCTCACTAACTAGAAAAAGATATGTGTATTCATAGACACTTAGATATATCTTACATGTGTTTATCTATGGAGGAAGTCCCGTAGGATTTCTTCGTGATTTATTTCATCTATTTAACTATTTATCCGGTGGAAGTTCATTGGCAATACTGTGAAATTCATAGACTTGTATAGGGTTTTATATATCATCTGCTTTACTGGACACTATTGCTTACTGGACCACACAGCAAAATTAAGATACCTGTCAGCTAGTTAAGCTATGTCCAAAACGTTTGTTTTATTTGCTATGGCAGTTGGGAAGACAAGTTTAAAAACCATGATTTTCGTGTAATCCTAACAACAGCCCTGCAAAACAGAATAATATTATTGGTCCGCTGTCACCTCCACAAAGCCTATTTGCCAGAGGCAAAGGTCAGATGACTATATACATCCCAAACTTATTTTCCCCAAACATTTTTGACCCTTGGGGTGGGGGGGTGGGATCAACTCTCTCCAGTCTTTGTTTGGAATTCTACAGAATGTGCAAGTGATCTCAGTTTGAATGGCAGCAAAGAAGAGGTTTGGGTATCAGAGCATGGTTTGAACAGCTGTTCTAGATGCCGGAAAAACTCCATACAAGTTTTAATTCTTTTAATGTTAACCTGGTTTTCAGGGTTTTGATTGTTTTGTTAGTTTAATTGTTTTTAAGATGTTTTAAACTGGTATTTATATTTGTATCTCTGTTTTAATTGTTTTTAATGATTTCTGTTTTAATTGTAAACCGCCCTGAGCCATTTCGGAAGGGCGGTATAAAAATCAAATCAAATAAATAAATAAATAAATAAAATACAAGGACATTTGCTGCTAATAACTCATCAATCAGTGAGAGAGTGGAAAGGAATGCTTTCAGATTAAGAAAAGATGGGAATAATAATAATAATATAAATAATAATAACATAATAATAGAAATAACAACAACAACAATAAACTTTATTTGTTAGAGGTTCCATAAAAATTGCTTTCTGAATGGTTCACAACATAATATAACCACCCAATTAAAACGCCTAACACAAAACAAAGAAATTACAATAGAAAATACAAAATCCACTACAAAACATATTAAAACGTTTTATAAAAATCCGTTTTAAAAAGCTGGAATGAACAGAGATGTCATCACCGGGTGTCTAAAACAAGAAATTGATGACACCAGGCAAGCTTCACTGTGGAGGCTATTCCACACTGAAAATGATGGGATGCCAGCACTGAAAAGCAGCCATTCACCTCACCTCATTTGGCAGGGGCACTTGGATCAGGGCCTCCAAGGAAGATCTCATGGTTTGAGTCGGGACATATGGGGCAAGGCTTTCTCAGGTAATCTGGTCCCAAGCCATTTAGGGCTTTAAAGATTAGAACTAGCACTTTGGATTGGGCCCAGAAATGGATTGGAACTATGTACCCATGGAGGGATGGGGGGAGAGTCATGTGTGCGGCATTGGTGGCCTAATTTCTGAAGCACAGATGCTTGTGCAGGAGGGAATTTTCACTAATCCTCTTCCCCCTGGAAGTAGTCTATGATAAGCGCATTGTGGACGTAGGTCTCTGAGGGTTGCGCAACTCTCAGGGACCTACTTCTAAGTCACACAGAGTGCAAAGCAAAGGGAAATTACTCCTCCACACACAAGCATTCATATTCCAGCATGGCATGCATGTTTTTATTGTTTGCATGGGTGCATGTCAGTTTGGCCGTCGGCCAAGGTATCTAAAGCAGAGAATTGTCACCAACTAAATTGTCACCCCTGGCAGCTCAGATTAGCAAAGATATGCCCAGCCTCATCCTGGGGAAAGGGAAAGATCCTATGAGCTCTTACAGAAACTCCTGTGCCCAGGTCAGGATAGTTTGTACTAGAGAAGTGCACAAAACTGGCCAGGCTGGTTTGGTTCAAATCTGAATCAGATTTGAACTGACCCAGCCTGGCTTGGTTTTGGTTCTGGTCGAACTGGACCCAGTCCAGCTTGACTGCCAAACCAATTTGAACTGGTTCGGAGCTATACTGGTAAAGCAGAATCTGATGGGGCAGGTGGAGTTCCCTAAATCTACAGGGGGAAGGAGGGGGGCTTCTGTTACAAGGAGCATGCACAGAAGTTACTAAAACGGCCACTGCACATGCACAGGGGCCCAAACCAGGCTGAAGAGAGCCTGAAAAGGGCTGTTGCTCGCACAGGCTACTCTGGGGGAGGCTGGCAGGAGTGGGGGAATCTTCAGATTCCAGAGGAATCTTCACCAGTACAGCTCTGAACCAGTTCGGTTCCAACTGGGCCGGGTTTGATTTGAACCCGACCCCAAGTCTGTCGAACCGAGCCAGTTTGATGTGAATCCTGGCTCGAACCGAGCCTGATTGCACACTACTTCCTCCCCCATCCTTCCGTTGCTTCCAAGCTGCAATCACCAATGAGCCTTTTTCCATCAGCTGCCACGACCACTGGTTCTTCATTGTTCTGTTCTTTTCTCCCCCCCTCACTTCTTCTTAAATTTTTATTAGATTTTACAACAACTTTTACATTCAATTACATTCATTTCCTAACTCTACACATAAATAAATATTGACTTCCAGCTCACCTATCTGCACCGTTCACAATAACTATACACATAAGCCATTGCTATAATAATTCAAAATATACAAACTGAATTCGATACTACTCAGTTTTACCCAACCCGAACTGCGGCTGTTACTATATTTCAAACCCTACTGAAAAGTCCATATTGGGAAAATAATTCTTTAAATAAGGCAAAAAAGGTTCCCAATCTTCTTTAAAGCATTCAAAATTATCTTCTCTTATAAATATTGTGAGCTTTGCCATCTCTGCATATTCCAAAATTTTTATTAGCCAGTCTTCTTTCGAGGGCATTTTAGTGTCTTTCCACTTTTGCACATAAGCTATCCTGGCCGCTGTGGTTACATACATTTAAAATGTTAAATTTCTTCTAGGAAGCTCTCCTTCTGTGATTCCCAGCAGGAAGGACTCCGTTCTTTTGAGAAATGTCATTTTGGAAATTTTCTTCAGTTCATTATATATCATATCCCAAAAGGCCTTTGCCCTCCTGCATGATCACCACATATGAAGGAAAGTTCCTTCACATTCTCCACATTTCCAACATTTGTTTGAAACATTTTTATACATCAATGCTAGTTTTTTCGGTGCCAAATACCACCTATACATCATCTTATAATAATTTTCTATTAAGGTATAACATGCAGTAAAATTTAAATCCGTTTTCCATAATTTCCCCCAAGCAGCCATATCTATATTGTGACATACATCTTTAGCCCATTTTATCATTGTCGTTTTGACCACTTCATCTCTTGTCTCCTCCAAAAGCAACAACTTATACATCTTAGAGACTAATCTTTCATCATTTTCACACATCTCCTTCTCAAATCTCGAGGTTTGATCTACAAACCCAACCTTAAGATCCTTTTTATGAATTTCATTTAGCTGACGATACTGAAACCAATTACTAACCATACTTTGTACTTCATTCAATTTTTTTAATTTGCAGCCCTTCTCTTGAAAACATAACAAATCCCTATAAGTACCCCATTTAAATTACATGTTTATCTCTTTACGTGCCAGAGCCTCAATCAGTGATACCCATAATGGAGTTTTGCACTCCAAACGTTCTTTATATTTTACCCATACTCCCATCAGACTCCTTCTTACATAAAGATTAAGAAAATCTTTATGCACTTTACCACAAATATGAGTGCCTGCCAAACCTTCTGTCAAATCCTTCCAAGTCAAGTATTCTGGAATTTCTTATTGTTCTTTTCCACATGCTTGCCTACACTGCTTTCCTTGTCACTGTTCTCCTCCTGCCTTACTCCTACTCACTTCAGCTGACAGCTGCAATCTCCTTGTTAGTGATGGAGAAATTGGACCCCCTTTTAACTCACTTTCAGCTTGAGCCGGATCATAGCCCAGCTGCAAGGGCAGGTGTTTCCAGGTCTTTCCAAATAAGTCCACCCAATGCCCAACAAACAAAATAAAGATTAAACTAAAAATAAAGTTTGTAATATTTATGACATCATATCATATTCAAAATAGCAATGTGCAGACATAGAATAGATGTATGTATGTGTGTATGTATGTATGATGTCTCTGGGTGGTTTACAATAAAACAGTACAAATTGAAACAAAATTTAATTGTTAAAACATTAAAGTAATTTAAAATTTAACACAATGTTAAAAACTGTTAGTCTAATTAAAAGCCTGGGTAAACAAATGTGTCTTAACTGTTGTTTTTATTGTTTTGTTGTAAATCGCCCAGAAACTTGCGTTTTGGGTGGAATACAGATATGTTAAATAAATAAATAAATAAATAAATAAATAAATAAATAAATAATGAAAATAAACAAACAGCCTCCTTAGGGTGCCTCCCTTCAGCAGGGAGTGCATTCCAAAGCCTTGGAGCAGCAACAGAGAAGATTGCAACAGATTACCAACTTGCCTCATACAGTAGATTGCAACATATTACAACTTATTGAGGTTATTCACACAACCATAGACTCCCAATTTTTGCAGTTGTGTGGGAGCAAACAACTATGTAGGAGGAGGTAGGGAGAAGTGATTGTGTGGAATCAAGGTAGGAGGAAAGCTGGGTAGGACACCACTGTCCTACCCAGCTTTCATACCCAGCATTTGACCAAGGTAGGAGGCAAAGCCAATCTGATTTTATAAAATACAGCAAGTTGAGCAGATTCTGTACATTCTGTATGTTTGTGGGGAAATGTATATTTGAATGCTACTGTTTGGAATAAGAAATATATGAAAATAGCTAAAGCAATACACATGTAGATACACATTTAAATGCATATTTTTTGTGGTGGAAAATAAATTTGGGGATTTTTAGTGCTAGAAAGCATAACAAAAAGCAAAGGGAAATGGTCAAAATTTAGACAGATGAGAAATGGAGAGATCTATCCATTCTCTCTCTCTCTCTCTCTCTCTCTCTCTCTCTCTCTTATTAATACTTTATTGAAATTGTTTTGTTTTATAAACATCTCCAGTTTCCCCTTCCCCTTTATATTCCCCATCCGACTCCTCTGAAATAAACTTATAAGCATGTATATAAATAAAAAAGAACAAAAACAAAATAAATAAACCAAGCAAATATATGCATAAGGAAAACATATATAGTACACTACTGATTTACAACTAGATGCTGCACAGTTGACTTCCTTCCTTGGCATGATGCATGTGGCATCGAGATTGTGTATAGTCTCAGGAATTCATCCCACACACATGATCAATTTTCCTCCAGATTTCCTCACCAGACTAAGGCCTCTTGTGTTCGCATTTCTTCAACCCATTTCTTGTGATTTGGTAGGGACTTACACTTCCAGAGTTTGAGGATCACCCCTTTAGAAACTAGAAATTTTCAATTTTCTCCCAGATTTCTGCACCAGACATATGCGGATCACTCTAAGGCCTCTTGCGTTCGCATTTCTTCAACCCATTTCTTGTGATTTGGTAGGGACTTACACTTCCAGAGTTTGAAGATCACCCCTTTAGAAACTATAAATGCCCTAATTACCCATATTTTTAAATTAAGTCTGTGGGTCCAGTTATCTGGGGTCTGGATTTTTGTTTGGGCCAACCTACTACCTAAATCCACAGCCAAATTATGGACTATGTCATTTCCCATATATATCCACTCATGTCATATTAAAAAGTACATAATACATACTGAGGCTATTCTCATGATGGGGAGAAACAAGGGGACTAGCCTGGTTTTACTCCATCGTGAGAACCACCGGGCTTGTGGGCAAGCCTGGTGGTTCTCTAGTGGCTAGCCCACCAAAGAAGCCCCCCACCCCTTAACCTTGTTAGCAGAGTGAGTGCTCCGCTAACCCAGGTTTTCTGGTTGTGTGCCGCCTCAGGGCATCCCAGAACTTCCAGGGGCCGCGTGGCCCCAGATCCCCGCAGCCTCCACCAGCACCATGATGGAGCAGGCAGTCATGTGGGCGGCCGATCTGGCTTGTCTGGCTGCTCCTGGCTGCTTGTCTGCCAGGAGGTTACTTATGTGTCAGTGCCTTGTGGAGCTGTGGAGCACCAACACACGATCAGTTAGTCAGGGATAAGAGGGTGCTCACACCCCTAACTCTGGCTAACATCCAGGGCTTCCTACAGGGTTTGCTGCTATGCCACAGTTGAGAGCCCCATGGCTCTCAGAGGTTCTCACGTGCAGGCAAATCCAGGCTGGGCTTCCTTAGCCTGGTTTTGGCTGCACATGTGAATAGCCCCATTATATCATCCAGCTATTGCACAAATCCCTAGGAATATGTAGGAAAAGCTAAGGGTCATATTAATCCTGGTACAAATTTCAACCTCAAAGGGGGTCACTATTGGGCAAGCCCACATTAGTCATGTTAGATGCTCTCCGGGGGATCCAATCTCCAGCAATTTCCCCCCCTGTGTTGCTTATTCTTGCCTGGCTCTTGTGGCCACTCACCTCCCTCATCAATTTCCCTCATCAATTTTCTCCCCATCATGTTACTCCTCCTCCTTCTCACACCTAGCCTCTCCACTATTACTGCCTTGTGCTGCATGTATGGAACCTTCTTTTGAAGCCATCTAAGCCAAAGGCTATCACAAGGCCTGTGCAGTGTTCAGGCAAACCATATGCAGGCTGCTCCTGGCCCTGTGCAGAGGTGGCATAGGAAGGCATCCAGGGAGTGCTGGGAAATGTATTGCTCTCTGAGCTCTGAGGGGAAGGGTTGGGAAGGACTATACCTCGCCTGCCTTCCAAGACATCACTGAGGCTTCCTGCAGCTCTGCTTCCCTTTAAGGGCCCTCTGTGGCACTGGACCACTATGCACAGGTGTAAACAGTGGGAGTAGTCATCTCCATGAGGGGCCAGGGATGATGTGCCCATGATTCATGTCTCAACCCTTTGAAGCTGAACTTTAGCACATTTGGAGGTGAGGGGTTTGACTAGCCCCAGTTAAACCAGAGCCTGAATGAGTGTAAATGTTGAGCTAATCAAAGAGTAGCTTGAGATAGTTGTTTAAGATCCAAAGGCAAGTAAGCTTTTTTGGGGAAGTTACATACATGGATGGAAAGCCTGTGTGTCTGAGCTTTCTGTCTTCATAGTATAGGGTAGAGAGAGGGTGGCTCCATTCAGACGTAATGTGTAACCACGGGTCCAATGGACCCGTGGTTATGTGCCCCTCACCCCGCTCTCCCACCCCCATTCAGATGTTGGGAGAGCTGCCTCTCTGCAGTCAGAAAGACTGAAGAGGGTGGGGGAGCTGGCTGTTTGGGCTTCCTTCTTTCCTGAAGGACAGCCTGCACAGCCAATTGGGCTGGAGTGAGAGAGGAGCTTCCTCCCTCAACTCTGGTTCCATTGGGCTGAAACTGCTGTGCCAGCATTCGGATGTAACGCTGGTGCCGCAGAAATGGAGTTTGTGGAGCCCAAACTCCACTCTGAACCAAAGGTTCAGACTGGAGTTGGGGGATGGAGTTGGGGCATGGGTTGCTTTCCCCTGAAAACTCCATTTCCCTGAATTTGGACGTGCGGGTTAGGAAACTGGAGGTGAATGGACCTTCAGTTTCCTGTTATGTCTGAATTTGGCAAGAGAAAGAAGCCGCATGGCTAATAGAGTCTGCAGCACAGCAGGGAGGAAGAACCAGTCTGAGAGCAAGAGGGGTGGAGCGATAGACCCTGAGAATATCAGCCTACCAATCAGAGAAAGCCAGAGGAGAGGGAGGGTCAAGAAGAGGGGGAATAAAGAGGAAGACCCATCCTTACTGTCACTACTCCTGATGCCCCTAGTGGTCACTAGGATAAAAAGTGACAAGGGTCGATGCAGCTGGAGTTTCCTCTCCAACATACACAGGTCTAGTGATCCAGCCATCATTAGTTATCACAATTTCTCATGACAGTGAAATGAACCTAAAGCATACAGATTTTAAAGACCTGTGTTCCCCTTGCCCAACATAGTTTTCAGAAAAGTTTGCCTTTGGGTGTTTTGACCCCTAACAGTCCCTCATTGTCCTCTTTTATGAGTATCAGCCACCCACTATAAAACTTTTATCCATCCCCTGCCCTTTATTTCTGCAGCACTAACTGATCGTGTTAAGGCCAGAGCTGGCAGTGAATTGAGCAGTCAACAGAGAACAGAATATGTGGCTGTGGAGTTCCTTTTCCACCTATTTGAACCATGTGCTATACGGTTTGATTTTGAACGCTGGTCTATTTCGTCTCTCTCTTTCCCCCTGAAGGCAAAAGATGTTCAGAACAACAACAGAAGAGAAGAAAGGTATAAAAAGATTAGTGTGATCAAAGGAATCTCATGTCACACTAGAAGATTGATTTCTCCATCCTCCCTGACTGCCATGCCTCATCCCTCAGAGCTGTCCATGTGGATGCTCCTGAGTCTATTTCCTCAGCTCACTCCATGCTCGGCGTATCAGTCTTTTGATTAGGCTTTGACTCCATTTAATATCACCTGTGCAGACTTCTTGCTATTTCTCCTTAATTCACAGCCTAGGATGACTGTGAGCACACTCCTGGCAGCTAGTGGTGCCGAGGTGGAGCGTATGAACATCAAGAAGTTGAATCCTAGGGGGAAATGTTACAGGGTGTGGAGCATTGCCAAAGGGGACCTTTTTGGTTGGACTCCAGCTAGTGGTTAGATCTGGGGTGGGCAGATTTGGCCCGCTACCTGTTATTGAACTACAACTCCCATCATCCCCAGCCAGCTGGGTTAGAGTGTTGGGCCGCTCTAACCCAGACCAAACACCTATCTAATCCATCATCCTGTTTCCCACACAATGGCCAACCGGATTCTTCTGGGAAGCCCACAAAGAGATGAAGGCATTCCCTGCTGTGGTTGCTCCCCAACACCTGGTATTCAGAAGCATTCTTTCTGTGAACCTGGGCTTCTGTCTGTTTTCACAGGGAATGACATTAGGGACACAGGAACCTCCGAATCAGACCCTTGGTCCATTGAGCTCAGTATTGTCTAGCAGACTGGCAGCGGCTTCTCCACGGTCGCAGGCAGGAGTCTCTCTTGGCCCTATCTTGGAGATGCTGCCAGGGTGGGAACTTGGTTGGAACCTTCTGCATGCGAGCATGCAGGTGCTCTTCCCAGAGCAGCCCCATCCCCTAAGGGGAATATCTTACAGTGCTCACATGTAGTCTCCCATTTAAATGCAAATCAGGATGGGCCCTGCTTAGCAAAGGGGACAATTCATGCTCGCTCCCACAAAACCAGGGTGGGGCAGGGCTGCTCAATTTATTGTAGGGCAGGGCTGCTCAACTTTGGTCCTTCTGCAGATGTTGGCCTACAACTCCCATAATCCCTGGCTATTGGCCACTGTGACTGGTGATTATGGGAGTTGCAGTCCGAAAACGGCTGGGGGTGGGGGCAAAGTTGAGCAGGCATGCTGTAGGGTGTATGTTACTTTGTTTCTAGAGAGAGAGCAGCTTTTTGAACAAAATCAGCACAGACTGACTGTGCAGAAAGATGAGCATGTTCCTGGGCTGGGGCTTGTATACCTTTTGTTTACACCGCTTTGGTATGTTAATATGTGATTATCCCAGGCTGAACCACTGAGTGCTCAACAGGGGCTTGATGGAGCTGATGGTGAACCCAGCAATCATATTTGTGTGCCTCGTATCAAGCCACCGCTTGTATAATGGGGATAAAGAAGCAATCCAATTTTCATAATGCCAGCTCAGTATGGACAATGTTGATGGAGCCTCAGCATCAAATGGGATCTGAAATGGAGAGCCCGCAGACCAGCAGGAATGCAGGTTTTAATCCAATAAATAATGATGAGGAATTGTTGAAGGTGGTTGACAGACAAAGAGAGATGGGAGGGGATTTCAGAGGGAATGCTGGAGGACACCTTTGTGACGCAGTTTGAATTGTACCCGAGGTGCCCATCAGGACCAGTTTAAGCCTACTGCAACTGCAGGGGACCACAGCAATTTTTTTTGGGGGGGGGCACTCAAGCTGGGCTGGACTCTGTGCAGAAGTACAGTAATAGGAGGAGAGAGAGAGAGAGAGAGAGAGAGAGAGAGAGAGAACACCTCAAGAACAATTCACTCCCCACGGATACTGAGAGAATAGAGGCAGTATTTTTTGGCAGGGGCTGTCACCTTACGTGGTGCAGCGGGGAGATGCTTGACTAAAAGCAGAAGGTTGCCGGTTCAAATCCCTGCTGGTACTGTATTGGGCAGCAGCGATATAGGAAGATGCTGAAAGGCATCATCTCATACAGCACGGGAGGAGGCAATGGTCAACCCCTCCTGTATTCTATCAAAGAAAACCACAGGGCTCTGTGGGCGCCAGGAGTCGAAATCTACTTGATGGCACACTTTACCTTTTACCATGCGTTTTGGGGCTCATGCATTTCGGGGTCTCATTTTGGGCCTCATGCATTTGGGGGGGCAGCATTTGGGGGACCTCATGCTGGGCTGGAGTCTGTGAAAAAGAGCAGCAACAGGAGGAGAGAGAGAGAGAGAGAGAGAGAGAGAGAGAGAGCGTGTGCAAGAGAGCACCAGCCTCAGAAGCCATATGCTCCCGATATGGGATTTCAGATATCAGCCCTCCGCTGATTCTGAGAGAGGAGAAGAGGCAGGAGCCATGGTGCAGGTGAGGATGACCCCAGCCATGGAGAGCTGAAGGACCTGGCACTTTCTGCGTGCAAAGCAGGGACTCTATCCCACAGGTTTTCTCTGGACATAGAAAACTACCTTGCACTGACTCAGGACTTCGGTCCATCTAACCCTGACAGCAGCCCTCGAAATTCGGTCCATCTAACCCTGGCAGCAGCCCTTGAAATTCCTCCCCAGCTCTGCTACCTGAGAACCTTGCATCTAGAAATTGAGGATTTTGTTTACCAGAGTATGTTCATGAAAAATGCACCTGTTATTCAGACTGAGTATATTACAACTCTTATTTTGAGCAGGATATATTCTTATAGCTTAGAATCAACTTTGCCCAGCTCTTTGGTTCACCCCTTCCTCCTAAGGGGAGGAATCATTTCTATGATACTTTGATGGCTGATTCTCTCAAGATCTTTTCAATCAACCCTTATGGTCTGGGCACCCCATCCAAATGCTCCAGAATTTGTAAAACTATCAACAGAAACAGCCCTGATATTGTATTACTCTAGGAAATCCATCTAAAGAAAGATGCCTCTAAAGTCTTTCACTCAGCTTTCTATCCTGAGGAATACATTGCCCCTGGAACGTCTATGTTGTGATATTAGCCTCCCAAACCTGTTAATTTAGGCTGTCTGTTAAAGCTATGGAAGACCTCAAGGCAGATTTACCTGGGTGCAAAGAGAAGTCGTGGATATGCCACTGTTTGTAGTATCTATTCATTACCATATATCCCCTGAGAGATATGGAGTATTACTGAAGAGATATGGAGTTCATTACCATATCGCCTCAGTTTTGGGAAAACATCTCTCCTTGGAACCTTTCTATTTTCTGTTAGATGAACCCTCTTAGATATGCTAGCCAAGCAAAAAATTAATCTTTTAGCCTCTTAGTTACAGTAGCAAAATTTGTCATGGGGGCAAGCAGGAAAAAAGCTGGCCATGTCTCTGTCAAACAATGGTTCACTAAAACATGGAAGGCGATGATTATGGACAACATTTCTTTCTACCTAAAACCAAGGTTTTACTAAGACTTTGATAGTTACTTTTATGTGAGGTGGCAACCTTTTCTGGCATATTTTTAAAATGCAAAGTAACCCCAATCCTTCTTGCAATCTTAATACAATATATACATGGTCAATCAAGTACAGAGCCACCTAATGGCTCAGTGGGGAAATTAATTGATTAGCAAGCCAGAGGTTGCCGGTTCGAATCCCATCTGGTATGTTTCCCTGACTATGAGAAACACCTATAGCAGACAGCAGCAATATAGGAAGATGCTGAAAGGCAGCATCTCATACTGCATGGGAGGAAGCAATAGTAACCCCCTCCTGTATTCTAGCACAGACAACCACAGGACTCTGTGGTCGCCAGGAGTCGACACCAACCTGATGGCACACTTTACTTTAAATCAAGTACAGTATACAATTTATTCTGTCTCTGCAATTTTCACATACTGCATCTTATTTTCTTTGAACAACAAAGTTTCTAAGGGACTGGAACTATTTGCTTTATATGTATGCATTTAATCTGGCCCACTATTTCCACCTTTTTAAGAGGGTATTTGGAGGATAGGCTTTTCAGTGATGTGTACTATATATTAATTACTTTGAATTATCTCTCGAACAACACTAGAACCAGGGGTCATCCCATGAAATTGAAAGTCAGGGGAATTTAGGACTGACAAAATGAAGTACTTTTTCATACAGTGCATAGTTAATCTATGGAATTCTCTACCCCAAGATGTGACAGCCACCAGACTGGATGGCTTTAAAAGGGGCTCAGACAAATTCATGGAGGAGAGGTCTATCAGTGTCTACTAGTCTGGTATCTATAGGCCACCTCCAGCCTCAGCGGCATGATGCCTCTGAATACCATAGGAACATAGGAAGCTGCCATATACAAAGTCAGAACATTGGTCCATCTTGCTCAGTATTGTCTACACAGACTGGCAGTGGCTTCTTCAGTGTTGCAGGCAGGAGTCTCTCTCAGCCTAATCTTGGAGATGCCAGGGAGGGAACTTGGAACCTTCTGCATGCAAGCATACAGATGCTCTACTCAGAGTGCTCCATCCCCTGAGGGAAATATCTTCCAGTGTTCACACTTCTAGTCTCCCCTTCATATGCAACCAGGGTGGACCTTGCTTAGCAAAGGGGACAAGTCATGCTTGCTACAACAAAACCAGCTCTCCTCCCTAGTTGCAGGGGAGCAACAGCAAGAGAGAAGGCACCACATATGAACAAAAATTCTTATGTAGTATGCCACATTTTCAGAGTTTAAATACGTTTGACCTAAGGCAATTGACATAGACATGCTTTTGGTAAGGCTATTAGATGGTCGAAGCAATATTCTAGGTAGCTGGACCATCAATATGTGATCCACTGTTTGTGAATGTATGAAGCTGCTTTCCAGTAAGTGAGACTTGTGGTCCGTTTTGCATGTACAAACCATTTCGCAATGTGCAGAGTACTGCATATTTCTGAGTGCTGGGAGGGCCTTTTAAGAGAGATGGCGCCCTCTTTTAAGAGCTCTGTGGGAAAAGCACCAGCAAAGGCTACACATTCCAGTATTCCACATACATCTTCTAAGATGGTGCAGGGGCTCAAGAGGGCCCTGACTCCCTTAAAGGAGCTCCACCAGCACTGGAGTCCGGCACAGTAATAAAACCAAGAGTTCAGAATTGAAACTCCGGTCTGAATCCTTGGGTTGTAGCGAGTTTCCTCGCCGCAACCCACGTTCCAGGCAGCCTGTGGTACTTCATGATTCGGAACCGCAGGCTTCTGGCCCTGGAACTGGAGTTGAGGGAGGAAGCTCCTCTCTTAACTCCTGCATGATTGGCTGTGTGGAAAGCCTACACAGTCAGCTCCCCACCTCTCTGCAGTCTTACTGACTGCAGAGAGACTGCTCTCCTGAACATCCAAATTTGGATGGGAGGACAGGGGGAGGGGGCATGGAACCATTGGTCCATTGGACCTGTGGTTCTGCGTTCCATTTGAACGCGGTCAAATAGTTAGGAATGATAGGAGCTGCCTCTGGCTGCCAGGCCTTACATTGACATACCCTGCTTTAAATGGAAACCCTAGTACAATGTGCTCAGGAAATGTTGAGTGTGATCATGCAGACAAGCAGAGAGAGAGAGAGAGAGAGAGAGAGAGAGAGAGAGAGAGAGAGAGAGAGAGAGAGAGAGAGAAGCTGCTTGTCAATTAGGACTCCAAAAGAGCAAGTCTTGTATCTCTCTCACCCCCTAGCAGCATTTGTCTTTGCCACATTTTGAAGAAAGTCAATCACTTGGAAATCCTCTTTCTTTGCTTCCTTGCTTTACTGGCATTTCATCTATCTTTCACTCTCTTTCCTGAATGGTCAACATAATCAAATGCTACATTTACATATGCCTCAGTGTTTTTTCTAGACAAATAGCAAATCAGTTACAGCAATTTGCAACCTGCCTTCATAATATGCTCCACAGCTTGAGCACCTGAAGTGTAACATGCATTTTTAATCTGCAAAAGCAACCACTGTACGTACCAATACAGCTTTCTTTACCCAGGAAACGATTCAAATGCAATTTCTCTTTTCTTTCCCCCGCTCTGTCTTGAGCTGTGTGTTTACTTAAATAAAATTTTCCTATAAATAAGGAAAAAAAAGTAGGCTCAGATTGAATAGCTGATTTCAACAGATTGTTTTCTATCAGCCTGCAGCAGCTTTGATAGCTCTCCGAGTGCTTTCACTGCAGGAAAACATGGCAAAGAGATTGCCTACAACCCTGAAATAAGGAGGTGAAACACTTTATTGGACTTAATTAAGGGGCACAACTTTACTGAATACATATACAAAATGTGAAATTGAAAAAATGTTAGCTAAGACGTGGAATACAGAAATATGGAAACTTTTTCTTTTCTTTTTAAACGAACTCCTCCTGTTTTTGCAGTTTGCAGAATGATATGCTTTATGGTGCAGAATAGGGCATGTCACCAAGGGTCTAGCTATAATTGAGTGGATGGGTACAAAGAACCTGGGGGCCCCAGCTCCTGAGGACCCCCAGGTCCACCTTTCCCTATTTTCTTCATTATCTCCCTCCCTCCAAGGGGCCACCAGGGAGAGGGGTGAACACAGGCCCCCTCTCCCCTAGCTACACCCCCTGCATGTCACCACAGTAGCGCCTGTGGTTGTCTGTGCCCAATCAGTGGCAGGCGGGGTCATGCTGGCCACACCCACCATCAGCAGAGTCCTGCTTCTGCTTGGCACCCACTCATCTATTAGTGCAAGATTAGCTGGTCACCTCTTGGAGCCAGGCAGGGATTACTTTGTCCCCACCTGATTGGTCTTTGGTGGGGACTTTTTCACTTGCTCTGGACTCTTGGCCCTTTTTCTTAAGGGCTTCTAAAGCTGCCATTAGGAGTGAAGGCCTTTGTCTGAATAGGGAGATCCTGACACACAGACAGGCAAGTGCCAATGTTGAAGAATACTGAACGTACAACAGTGTTCCACTAGAGGTACTGTTAAAGTGAAAGGGGGTGTCATAGAACAGCCCCCATTGCATTGGCCCAAATAACAACAACAAATATAAACAAATATTTATATACTGTTTTTCAACAAAAGTTTCCAAAGCAGTTAAAATTTTACATAGAGAAATAATAAACAAATAAGATGGATCCCTATCCCCAAAGGGCTCACAGTCTAAAAGAAATGTAAGATAGACACCAGCAACTGTCACTGGAAGAACTGTGCTGGGGGTGGATAGGGCCAGTTACTCTCCCCCTGCTAAATAAAGAGAATCACCATGTTAAAAAGGTGCCTCTTTGCCCAATTAGCAGGGGTAATAAAGTAAGAATTTTTTTGAGAGAATGTTATGGGTGACAGGAAGTATGAGCGGGTACAGCTTATCCAAAAGCCCACACGCACTTTTAATAGTAACTTATATTTTAAAAGATCATTATAATCATGTACAATATATTTATTGATGACAGCAAGCATCTCTATCATTAGGCGCTGAAAGGATATAAATGCACCAGATGTGGCAGCATCGTTTTAAAAGCTTTGCGATCTTGCTATTACAGAAAAAATAACAACCCTGATAAAAATTAGAGAGAGAGAAATACAAACATATTTTTCAGATTAGATGACAGCCGTTCTGAAGAAAAAAAGGGGGGGGAAACACATCAACCCATGCTCATGAACATGGTTTTTGTGAATACAGACTTTGAAGTTGAAAGAGTGTTTGGTTTTTTCACTATATTTGATCTTGGTGGCACTCTAATATTTGCCATTCCTGTTCTTTTTAGATCGTTGTACAGATCAACTTCATATGTTATGGGAAATGCTGCTACATTATCAGTTTTATGAAACAACATGCCCAAGGTTGTCCTGTAGAGGGGTGTGCATTCATTTTGTGATAAACAGTAACCCATAATGACCAGACCACATTTAATTCTCTTCTGTTTGTCATCTACCCGAACTAAGCACAATAGCTCTGCAGCAGTTCTAAGGGAACAGCAATCCATTTTGCCATTTGTGGCCTCTTCGTTTGGCTTTGTTCTCTCAGCCTTTATGACAATTTCAGCCTATTCCGCAGCCAGGAAAGGTGAGAGGGAGGGAGAGAGAGGGAGAGAGTGAGCGAGCGTGCGGGCAAGCATGCAGGGGAGAAAGTAGCAGTATGTGGCCTTCATGCAATTGCTGTCAAGTCCAGAAGCCAAGAACTGGAAGTTCCCATTGAGCACTACCAGTGGGTGTATCATGCGAACCTGCATCATGCGAACATCTTGCAGTCCATCAGTCCAAGATTCCAATGACTTGCAGTTCCTTTTTGGAACCAAGATTTGAAGTTGGGCAGAGAAAGTCGGCAGAATCTCAGGCAGGAGGGTTGACAGGTTCACGAGACACTTGTCGCAACCTCTAGTTCTTGGTTTACAGACTTGACAGCGATTGTGTAAAGTGTATTTTACATGACTGTGTAAATTTAAGAAACAAAACAGAAGCCTTGACTGGTTTCCCCTCCTGAGTATGCTCCTTAAGGAATATCTCCTTAAGGTGTTCTGAAGGCCTGCTTTCTCTGTTAGCCAGTTTCCCAAGGAACCATCTATAGAAATACAAATTATTTCTGGGACTGGATGTTTTGAGCATATTACTCTATTGCTTCATCAGCTGCACTGGCTCCCAGTCTGTTTCTGGGCCCAATTCAAGGTGCTAATTTTAACTTTTTAAAACCCTAAAAGGCTACAGATCAGGTTACCTGAGAGAGCGCCTTGCCTCATATGTCCAACTCGGACCTTAAGATCTTTTTCAGAGGCCCTCCTCCGAGTGCCCTTGCCTATGCTAACTTGGCAAAAAGACACCTTTTTAAGGTGGCGATTCTCTTTATTGAGCGGGGGGAGGGGGGAGTAACTGGCCCTTTCCACCCCCAGCAGAGCACCTCCAGTGACTGTTGCTGGTGTCTATCTTATGTTTCTTTCTAGATTGTGAGCCCTTTGGGGACAGGAAGCCATCTTATTTATTTGTTGTTTCTCTTTGTAAACTGACCTGAACCATTTTTGGAAGGGCAGCATACAAATCGAATGAATGAATGGGGGGGGGGAGGCAGGTGGATACTAGAGAGAGGGCCTTTTCGGTGGTTGCACCCAGTTTATGGAATAGGCTCCTCAGGGAGGTTTGCATGGCTTCCTCACTTCATTCTTTCTGTTCACTCAAGCCTTTTAAATTTTGATTTATAAATTTGATTTTTAAAAGAGTTTTTAAATTTATATTTTATTTTGTATTTTCTTTTTTCCCTTTTGGTCTGTTATGAGCTAATGTATTGTGTGTGTTTTATTGGATGTTTTCATGTTGTGTTGTGACCCGCCCAGAGAACAATTTGTTATGGGGTGGCTAGCAAATAATGTGTATTATTAATTCCCCTTTATTTATTTTTTCCATTTCTTTTTTGTATGTTTTAAACTTGTTTTTATGTCATGGTTAACCACCCAGAGATGAAAGTTTGGGGCAGTGTACAAATTGGATAAATAAATAAATAAATAAATAAATGATAAATTTATTATTATTATTATTCCTGTGTGCAGAAATCCAGAAGGTGAAAATTTGTGAATTGGAAACTAATTATTTTAAACATTCTTCTCCCCTCCCCATGAAGAATATTCAGGTGGTGGGGACAGGGGCTGGCGAATATTCTCACCCATATCTCATTTTCAGTTCTGTTTTGTCTTTTCATTCCATAACTGTATTTCAGGCACCCTGAACACAGTGGGACTTACTTCTGAGTAGATACATTGCTGGTCTGTCATTTGCATTTTTTTTTCCTTGTGCAAGAAAATAGTGTTTTCATTCCCTTTAAGATTTATGGTTCTTTTTATTCCAGCATCATTTCTCTATTGGGGTTTCAGCTTTTTATTTGTGTTCTGTTTTCATTTCACTGATCTCAAACCTCCCCCCTCCCTCCTCCAGTCTTTCTCATTCCTTCATATTATTCTGAGTTTGTGATATTTATTAAGGGCGGCTTTCAGGTGGACTTGTTTTTGCTTCCCTGCTCCAACAACACCTCTCCCAATTTCTTCTGTTTTCTAGCATGCTGGGGGCTTGTCTATGGGGGCAGCAGTCTTAATCTGCTTTCCAGGGTGTCACCACCCATCTCATTCATTTTTTCCCATCTTTCCAAGCATACTAGCTGGGCCAGGTGCAGAGCATCTGTGCCTCTCGTTGCCGCAGCCATTTTCTCTCCCCCATCCCGGCTGCCCACCCTTCCGCTGGCTGCCTCAGCCTGCCTACCCACCACCTGCACCTGCTGGCACGCCTGACACCACCTGCCCACTCCCACTGGTGGTTGCATCATCTCACTTGCCCGTCTGCACTTTCTCCCGTCGGCTGGCTGGCCAGCCCACCGCTTCCTCCCACTGGCCGGCCACACTTCCTCCAGGCAGCCAGGCCGCTGTTTCCTCCTGCTGGCCGCGCTTTTTCTCGTGCAGATCTGGCAGTAAAGATAATTGAAATGTATTTGTCCAGTCATCACCCATCATGCAACTGACATTTTAAAAAAACCTTAACCCAAGATAAAAGGGAACAGAGAAGAGAAAATCTAGCCAAATCATAGTTACACCACCCAAAATAGGATTGATACAAATATGATTATTTTTATTAACATATTTATGTGCACTTTAGAAACAGAAACAGAAATGCCCAGAACAGGTCACACAGCCAAAGGTATGAAAAAAGAAAATAGTTCCTTGTCTCCAAAAGGCTTACAATAAACATAAGGGAGAGACCAGTAAGAGCCATGGGAGAGATGTTATGCTTGGATGATGTGACCAAAAGGAGGTTACTCTGTGCTTTCAAGGGAACTGGCATACCGGGAAAATGCTTGAATTTCAAACCGGCAGTATGTTGCTGGTTTGAATCCCCGCTGGTACTATATTGGGCGGCAGCGATATAGGAAGATGCTGAAAGGCATCATCTCATACTACGCAGGAGGAGGCAATGGTAAACCCCTCCTATATTCCACCAAAGAAAACCACAGGGCTCTGTGGGCACCAGGAGTCAAAATCGACTTGACAACACATTTTACTCTCAGTAGAGAGTTATACATCTAGGAGTAATGCCGCTCCTTCAAGGTAGGCTGCCACCATTTGAAGACTGATCTAAAGCCACTGACCAGGCTTAGACATGGCTTCAACAACCTAGAACTGTCTCGCTTGGGACTTACAGTGACTGCACAGCCGGAGTCCACACAACCCAGCTCTAGACAACAATATATTATTTAGAGACTACTCCTACTCTGAGCATGATGATGCTTAATTTACCAGGTAGGGGGCCTGTAAAGGTCTTTAGGTCCAGGCTCCAAAATTACCTAGGTGTACCTCTGCTTGGGCCAATCCAGGGTTGAGGTTTTCCCTCCAAACTGGGACACTATGGAGCCCTGAGGAATACCATACAAAAATTCAGATTTTGAAGAACAATCTCCAAGAGACACTATCTAGAATCTGCCTGGGAGATAGGAGCAGAACCACTGCAAGGCGGTGCCTCCCACCCCCAATCACCTCAGACATTCCAGAAAGATACTATGGTCAATAGTATTGAACGCCATTGAGAGATCAAAAAGGACCAACAGAGTCACACTTTCTCTGTCAATTACCAATTGGAGATCATCCATCAGACCAATCAAGGCAGTCTCCACCCTATAGTGTGCCCAATAGCCAGTTTGAAATGTGTCTATATAATCAGTTTCCTTCAATACAGCCTGGATCTGGGAGGTCATCACCTTCTCAAGCATCTTGCCCAGCCACAGAAGGTTGGAGACAGGCCTCTAGTTGCTTTACTCTGAGGGATCCAAGGCAGGCTTCTTCACAAGAGGTGTAATGATTGCAAGACAAGGAGGAATCCTGCTCTCCCTCAGAGAATATAAACAGTGTATATCATTATGTCCTTTGGACATCATGATCCAAGAATGGTTTTGTAAACCATATCTCATTTCCAAAACTCCCTTATTTACCATTGACTCTTCTAGATTACTAATGGTAACTCTAAACATCCAATACCTTGTCGCTATTGCCTTCAGTGAGATAAACTCTCTTATTACAACTTAGAAATAATAGTTGCTTGAACTTCAGAACACTCCCCCCCCCCAACACACACACTCTTAGTAATGCAATATAAAATGCTAAGTCTTTTGCAACTCTTAAAAATTTAAGTAAAAATGCCTCTAGGCCTAGACATACAGGTAATTTTAAATATTTATAGATAAGCCTGGAAGGCTTACAGATAGACCTTGGAGAGAGGATGGACTCTAATTAATTATACCTGAATGTGACTGTGCAGCTAAGATTTGGGAATGTTTTTGCTCGTATTTGGGTCGCATCCACAGTGGCAAAAAGAGTTTGAAAAACAGTGATGCTGTGAAATGTGAAATGCTTGGGAACTTGAGCAGAAGAACTGGTCTTGTGGTAGTAAGCATGAATTGTCCTCTTTGCTAAGCAGGGGAGCTCTTCTCATGATCACTGAGAAGATTTCCAGGGCAGTCTGTGGAGGGAGCAGGTTACACTAACCATTCTGGCAGACGATCATCCATGTTTCCTTGGACAGGCAGACCGCCCGCCAAGGCAATCAGTGACTGCTCCCTGCAACTCTGGGGGTTGAGGTGCAGGGAAGCCCCATCATGCGTCTCCTCGCCCCCCTCCCCCAAGCTCCAATAATTCAATGTGTGAGTTTGCAGTGCATTATTGAGATTCCCCCCTCCCCTGAGTGCAAGCAGCCGCATCTGACACATGATCAAATAAATGAGGTTAAGGGAGTGCTTGCTCCCTTAAACTCATTTAGAAGGGAGGCTACTTGCAGGTTTGCCACCGTGTAGCCACTGGGATTGGGCCTGATCCCAGCCATTCATACGTGCATGCAAAACCGGGCTGGCCTCCCTTAGCCTGGTTTTGCACATGCTTGTGAATAGCCTCAGGGTCTGCCCTGGTTTGCATTTAATCAATCAATCAATCAATCAATCAATCAATCAATCAATCAATCAAGTAATATACTGCCTGACTCCAAAGGCTCTAGGTGATTCACTGAAAACAAACACAATGAAGACAAAATGAAACAAAGGTTAAATGATTTAAAATGTTGAAAGATTACTAAAAGCCGGGCTAAAAGTCTCTTAAGGGCTCTTTTGAAGGGTGGTAAAAATGTTAAACCATGAACGTCTATAGGGAGTGCATTCCACAGCCCAAGAGTGACTTCAGAGAAGGCTCGCTCCTGCGTCACTGCCAGACGAGTAAGCAGCATATGGAGATGGCCCTCTCTCGATGACCTTAACGTGCAGTGGGGATCATGCAGAAGAAGGCGCTTTCCCAGACAACCTGGTCATAAGCCCTTTGAATATCTTACCTATGAGCACTGTAAGATATTACAGCAAGATATCTACTTGCATGCAGAAGGTTCCAAGTTCCCTCCCAGGAGGCTTTACAGAAAGGGCTTCTACCCCGAATCTCCTTCGGAAGAGAGTGTATGTGTTCACACACCAGCCAAACTTACCCCGAAGTCCCTTTGAGATCCTTGGACCCACTCCATACACAAATCAGGCATTATCTTGCGAATTCTAGTTTATCTCAATGTATTTCCAGGTTTTAAAAATGCTTGTTTTAAGCGACTTTTACTGAAAATGCCGGAGCAAATAGGCACTGATGGAGAATCATTAGCATGATACGAGAGATATTCTCTTTAGAAATACAGATAGAGCTCTTTAGTAATCTCTCTCTCTGGGGGACACGCCTGCCTCTATACCTGGAGAAACTGCTGCCAGTCTGGGTAGGTAGTCAGTACTGAGCCAGATGGACCAATAGTCTGACTCAATATAAGGCAGCTTCCTATGTTTCTATGCTAGTAATAGAGGAGCTGGGAAAGCAGTAATGCAATGTGTTCTGCAATTTATTGCACAAGCACACGAATGACGTTGGCAGCCTCCACACCTTCATCAGCTTGTCAGGAACCATAGAAAAGAGATAAGTGATGGATATATGCCCAGACAACCCCAAAAGATGAAGCCATGCATTGGCTGTAGTGTTTCAGGCTAAAGGTAAGAGGTAAAAGGTAAAGTGTGCCATCAAGTTGATTTTGACTCCTGGCACCCACAGAGCCATGTGGCTTTCTTGGTAGAATATAGGAGGGGTTTACCATTGCCTCCTCCCATGCAGTATGAGGTGATGCCTTTCAGCACCTTCCTATATCACTGCTGCCCAATACAGTACCAGCAGGGATTCGAACCGGCAACCTTCTGCTTGTTAGCCAAGCATTTCCCTCCTGCACCACTTAAGGTGACAAGGTAAGAGGTACAATACAATAAATAAAAACCAATAAAACGTCCTCATGTAGAATAACATCTTAGGGTGATGACTAGACTGTAGAGATGTGCAAATCGACTAGAGTCACATTGATTCGAGCTTGAATTGGAGTGATTCACTTGATCAATTCTCTCCCAGCTTCATTTGGCAGATTTACCAACTGCAGCATTTGCAGACAAATGAATGAGGGATGTTGATCTGGGAGGAGAAGAGCACCCTGGAATGGCTTCCATCACAGATTGTTAAACTGTTAGGTAAGGATGTTGGGCTTCCCTTGATGCAGCTGGGAGAGGAACTTTGTGACATGAGATAAGGAGCAGGGAAATTTTGCTAATGGCAATCAGATGGAAGCTGGAGAAAGATGCTTGTAATGACATCACCACACAGCATCTTCCACTCAGAGAAGAGCATCGCTGCTAGCAGAAGAGTCCCTGGATGTTTAAATAAATAAAATAATACATATACTGTCTTTCCCTATGTTTGCATTCCAAGTGAATAAAACCTGCAGCCATCCATAAATGATGGAAATACATACATCTTTAACGAAGAGGGACTTTCCAGTTTGTGATCCAGTTCTTAATTATTTCACTCGACAAATTCTCTCACATTCACTGGGGCAACCATGAATACCTCAATGAAATTTGACTCTGAATACATTGCATAATATGCTTCACCCCAATGGATTTGGGGTTCAGAATCCATGTATTTGTGACTTAGCAATTTGGAATTCATGACTTTGCCATGTACCATTCAAGATTTCAATATTTAAGTAACTGCTGCATAATAACAAGTACAACATGCCTGCGACACTCCAGTTATTTAAATATTGAAAAAGTGAATTATAAATTGAGTAATACAAATTCACAGAGTGATAAAACGAAATCTCCTTTGCGAGACTTGATTGCAGACATTTAAATTTAAAGAGAACTTTGAAGCTGAATTTGCTTCTTTCAAGTTGGTAAAGGATGATGGTAGATTTGGCTATGGTAAAGACTAATCATTCAGATCTGAATTTATTATCCACCCTGCTCATGTCAGCAAATCCTTTTGAAAATGGAATTCCTCTTTAACGGAGTCTGTCATTAGATTATTCTTTCCTTACAGGCAAATTGAGAAATTTGGGAGGAGAGCTGGTCTTCTGGTGGCAGGCATGACTTGTCCCCTTTGCTAAGCAGGGTCTGCCCTGGTTGCATATGTGTGGGAGACTAGAAGTGTGAGCACTGGAAGATATTGCCCTCAGGGGATGGAGCCACTCTAGGAAAAGCAGAAGGTTCCAAGTTCCCTCCCTGGCAGCATCTCCAAGATAGGGCTGAGAGAGACTCCTGCCTGTGACCTTGGAGAAGCCACTGCCAGTCTGTGACGACAATACTGAGCTAGATGGTCTGACTCAGTATATGGCAGCTTCCTATGTTCCTATGTGGTAGCAAGCATGACTTTTCCCTTTGCTAAGCAGGGTCTGCCCTAATTGCATATGGGTGGGAGACTGCGAGGCTCTTCACTCGATCAATGTGAAGAGCTGTAAGGGGGTTTACGGGGAGAGCGGGCTTAGCCTGCTTGCCCCGCAGATGATCAAAAGGCAGCCCTGGGCGATTGGATCAGCTGCCCACACAACTTCCAGCTCCGTCATGGAGCAGGCAGGGGCTGCGGGGATCGGGGGCCATGTGCCCCCCCGGTAGTTCCAGGATGCCCCTCGCATTAACCTCATCTAAGGAGAGGGGTACTGTACCGTGTGGCTCCCATTGCAGCACACAATTGCCCCAAACCGGGCAGCCCCACGTACAACACATTGCAGTAATCTAAGCGAGAGGTTATCAGAGCATGAATAACTGTGGCCAAGCTATCTCTATCCAGGTATGGTCGCTGTTGGTGTATCAGCTGAAGCCACTTGAGCCTCTAGTGACAATGCTGGTTCGATGAGCACCCCCAGACCGTCAGCCTGTGCCTTCAGGGGGAATACAACCACATCTAGAACAGGCTGAACATACAAGTAGTACAGTACTTGCCAGTTTGTCTGGTCCCCAAATCCAAAAGCAGCCAGTCCAACAATGGGCCCTTTACTCAGCCTTCCATGTGCATTCAAGTGTCTCTCACCTGCTAACTGAGCAAAGAGGCATCTTTTAAAAGTGCTGATTCTCTTTATTTAGAAGGGGGAGAGAGACTGGCCCTATCCAGCCCCAGCACAGCATCCCTCCAGTGGCTGTTGCTGGTTTCTTTTTTAGGTTGTTAGCCCTTTTAGCCATTTTTTAAAAAAATCTATGTAAACCACTTTGGGAACTTCTATTGAAAAGTGGTATATAAATATCCGTTGTGTGTGTCTCTGTGTAGGTTCCTTTTGAAGAGTGCATAGGAACATAGGAAGCTATGTTGTACCAGGTCAGCGGTTGGTCCATCTAGCTCAAGATTGTCTACCCAGACTGGCAGCGGCTTCTCCATGGTTGCAGGCAGGAATCGCTCTCAGCCTATCCTGGAGATGCCAGGGAGGGAACCTGGAACCTTCTGCATGCATGCAAGCAGATACTCTTCCACTGAGCGATGGCCCCATCCCTTATGGGGAATATCTTAGATCGCTCATACGTAGTCTCCCATCCAAATGCAAACCATGGAAGACCCTGTTTAAAACAACACTACGGCATTTTCAGCTGCTCTTAAACTAAGAGGGAAAAGCCTGGGCAAATCTTAAGCTCCAAAGATGCCAAACACTCTTACTTATTATTGGCCCAGAACACACGGCTGTTAACAGTGAGCACCTTTTTCCTTGCACAAAGTGACTCAAATATGATCATTTTAGCGATACAAAGAAGTCATCTGCTCCTATTAGCCTTAGCTATGTCAAGAATTATCATGGGAACATAGGAACATAGGAAGCTGCCTCCTATCAAGTCAGACCATTGGTCCATCTAGCACATTCATTCACTCATTCACTCATTCATTCATTCATTCAATTTCTATACCACCCTTCCTGAAATGGGCTCAGGGTGGTTTACATTACAGTATGCCTATGTATAATGTATAATATAAAACCATAAGAAAATTAATAAAAGACCGAGCTGAAAACACATTTAAGGGTTACACATTTTGAAAGCTTTGGACTGAAAGCTGCAAGTCAAATGTGAAGCACCAAAAAGAACTCTGGTCTAAAGTTGGGCCAGGAAAGGGGAATGAATGTCCCTCCTAGCTCATGTAAGAATCCGTCAGACAGGAATGTGCCGCTTTACCCTTTCCGAGCTCTATGTCCAGTTCCCTTCCGCTCACTGGCAATATCAAAAGGGCCCTCTTTTTCCTCTGCCACTCCCAACATGGTGGCTCCTACAGATCCCTCCCTCCCAACATGGCCACTTCCCTTTTGCCCCTCCCAACATGGCCACCACTCTCCTTCGCAGGAAGCGGCTGTTCCAGGAAGCCAAGATGGCAGCGGCAATATGGCAGTGAAGCCATCCTTCAGGTCCATCACGGGAGTCCCTGTGAGGTGGGCCGTGCTCCAGGTGAGCCAGGAAAGGAACAGGCTCACCTTCTGCTCAGTATTGTCCCATACTCAGCATTGTCTGTACAGACTGATAACAGCTTCTTCAAGGTTACAGGCCGGAGTCTCTTGAGCCCTATTTGGAGATGTCAGGGAAGGAACTTTGAACCTTCAAGCATGCGGGTGCTCTTCCCAGAACAGCCCCATCTTTCTTACAGTGCTCGCACCTCTAGTCTCCCATTCAAATGCAAACCAGGGTGGACCCTGCTTAGCAAAGGGGACAGGTTGTGCTTGCTATCACAATACCAGCTGTTCTTGGTGAGAGGTGGCTTTGATCAAAGCTAGAGGGCATGACAATACTCCCTCACCATGTGTTCATATATGCAGAGTGAAGAAGGCCACTGGAAACCAGAATGGGTGCCTTTCCTTCCAAATTAATCCTACCGGCTTCTTTCCCTGTATATGTTTTTATCCGTCTTACCTGTCATAATTTAGAAATTATTCAAGGCATAAATTCAGACAGCAAGCCTTAAAAACCAAGCCAGCTTTCTGAGATACTTACTCAGAGCTATTCTGGTCAGGTCAACCCTCTTTCCATGCAGGGTGGTGGACTGGAGCGAGTAAATGAATAGCACAGCCTATTAAGAATCCAAATTTTGATTTTTGTTAGTAAATCACTGGAGGTTGGGGAAAGGGGCAGGGAAAAAAAAATCTAGGCACTGGGATGCGTCAAGTTTTGCTGACTTTAATCATAAAAGCTGCTACCCCAAAGAAATAAAACACATTCAGCATGCAAAGGGAATAAAAATATGAACTCATCTTGGCTAATGGCTCTGAAAAGTAATATAAAGATATGCATAGATTACTCTGAACCTTGAAAAAGAGAGAGATGCATCCAATTTACATAAAATGATCCAAGTAATCTTAGGGGCAAGGAAAACACTCTGAAACTGGAGGCTCATTAAAGAGGGCTGTTAGCAAAGAGCCTTTGTCCTTGAATGTTTTGTTTGGAGTTCCATTAAAGATGTACAATGGTTGCTTTGCAGTTTCGTTCTGCTGAGCTTGGTTTATACCTGCTTCCTCTACTTGAACGATGTGAGTGCTGCCTTTCTGAAATGGCCTTCAGTTAGAGCCAAGAGAAAGGAAAATGCACAAAAATGTCACCAGTTTCCCCATCAACAAAATATATGCAGTTAGCAGGTAAGACCTGTTCTTGACTGGGCAAAGTCATTTTGTGTGGATTACAGTGATAGGAAAGTTCAAGGAATGAAATATATGCAATAGAATTGTTGTATTCATGTGCTTCCAAAAGCGGAGTCAAAGAAGTGTTTGAAATCTGTAGGATTTCCACGTCAAACTTTAAAAAAATAATAAAAAATTGAATCATTACCATACATAAAAGTCATAAGAACAGCCTTGCTGGATCAGGCTCAAGGTCCATCTAGAACAGCATCCTGTTTTGCACAGTGGCCCACCAGATGCCTCTGAGAAGCCCACAGGCAGGGGTTGAGGGCTTGCCCCCTCTCCTGCCGTTGCTCCCCTGCAACTGGTATTGAGAGGGATCTTGCCTCTGAGGTTGGAGTTGTTCTCATGACCAAAGTGAGGTTGGCTGGGGGGAAGGTAGGCGCTTATCTACCTTCCCCCAGAAAACCGGAGCCTCTTCTGGGCTCCGCTGCTCACACATCCTCCATGACCAGCACAGCAGCAGACTTCCAGAGGGGATCAGGAGGAGTAGGTCCTCCTGTATCCCACAATGCTCAGCATGAGCAGCAGAGAGGTAGCTCTTGCCAATGCAGCAGCTCTCCTCTCCCTGGCTTTGCTTTCCACCAGCCTATATGACTGCCACTCCCAGCAGCCCTTTTAATTATCCGCGGTGCTCCAGATGACCACAAAGTGAGGTAGGATGGGTGCCATTTCCCTCCTATCTCACTTTATACCTGGATAGAGGATCTGGATTAACCAGGTCTGGAACAGCTGTGTTGGGAAGCCTCCTGGTGGTACAGACAACACAGGCAATTCGGGTTAACTCTCTCCTACTGAAGCACCTTGTGTCATGAGAACAGCCTCATAATACATTTGAATCAGAGTACATTTGAATTTGAGAAAGATCTTCTAGTTCTCTTGGGCATGATGCCATTTTTGAATGATTCATCTGATGATTGACTATTCTGGTGTGAAAAGTAGCACATTTAGCTAATGTAAGCGATAGAATTGTTAATGCAAAATTTGGTAGCTGTAGGTAATCACAAAGTATGGCTTTATTTTGCAGAAACAAATCTGCACAAACACTTCAAAATATATAACAGATGTACTGCCTTTTACTAACTCAAAATTATGGCCTACATCCTGACTAACGCAATGCTTGCTCAAGGACATGGTGCTAGCTCAATACTGTTGCATTAGCTAGTTAAGTTGGCTTACACTCCAGGCTATAGCCGCTTTTGCACATAATGCGGAACCGTGGGTCCAATGGACCTGCGGATTTGCTCTCCCCCTTCCCCACTTCCTGTCTGAATTCGGACATAAGGGAGAGTGTCCTCTCTGCAGTCAGTGAGACAGTGAAGGGTGTACACCTACACGGTGTACTGGCTGTGTTGGCTTCCTTCTTGACTGAAGGACATCCCACATAGACAATCATGGCCTGAGTTGAGGGAGGGGCTTCATCCCACAGCTTCGCTTGAAGGGGACTCATCCTGTGGTTCCACATTCAGAGGTACCGCAGGCTGTTTCCAACCTTGGGTTGCGGCAAAAAATCTCACTACAACCCGAGGTTTCAGATTGGAGTTCCAAATCTGAAACTCTGGTTCGTCACTGCACCAAACTCCAATTGCTCACATTTGCATGTAATACTAACAGAACCTCTGTCCCCTTCAACGGTGGTTCTGTGTTATATGCAAATACAGCTTATGTTGTGCTATTGATCAAGCAATGGCATATCTCATGTGTTTTGCAGGGAACTTTTGTGCAATAGTGCAATTCTGAAAATCCCTGTGATTTAGCACAGTGTGAACTTTATTTGGTTCACAAGCATAGTATTAGTTTGTTTATAAAGCCATGAACAGAGAAAGCAGGTTTTTGCATCTATACCCCAGAAATGAAGGGATGAGACACCAGTCTTAGTCAAACATTCAAACAAATGCTACAGAGCCCACTTAAAGTTGCCCAAAGTTGCCCAGAACCCACTTACAGTTACAGAAGTCCCACCCACACATATCAATCAGTTTCTTCATCTCACTGCTCACAGGAACGGCAGTGTTTGTGTGAATAAGGAAGTCACATAACCATGATGGCAGATGCTTCTGTCATGGGCAGCATGGGCCCCAGTGCTCACAATGCACTCAATTGACTTACCAAGGACATTTTGAACATCAATATGGCCACTTTTGATTGGCCACTGATTTGTCTGGGCACAGCCCATAATGCCCTGCATCCACTGCATGGACGAGCAGATTAAGCAGGGATGCAAAGATCAGATGTAGTCAGAGTGTAGCTAGGGAAGAGGGTGCCTCCGTTCACCCCTCTCCACAGTGGCCCCTTGGAGTGAGGGAGTTAATGAAAATAGGGAGGGGTGGAACTGTGGGGGTCCTCAGGAGCTGGGGCCCCTGGGTTCTTTGAATCCATCTGCTCAATTATAGCTACACTCCTGGAGTGTACACATAAAAGAATGGACAGAGAATATAAGTAGAAGCAGAACAATCCACACATTGGTTTTAGAGTACTTTTGGTTGTCCTGTATTTTGATTATTATCCTTACATAATTCCATCTCCTTGACTCTTTGCTCTTGTGTAGAAGCCACCCCACTCAATAGCCTTATTCAGACATTACACTGAACATGTGAACATGACTGTACATCTATTCATTTTAAACACTCTCAAGAGCAGGAATCATATAGGAAGTGTACTACTGTATAGGTGCTGAACGTAATGTGTGAATGATTGTACACGTGTGCAGATCTGTATGTGTATACACTGTACACAGATTGTATGCACATTGAATGTAACATGTGAATAGGGGTTCTGTGGTACTGGTTTTCTAACACTGGCCACATTTGCACGTAACACGGAACTATGGGTTCAATGCACCCGCAGTTCCAATCCCCCGCCCCCCGCTCTCCCTTCCAAAACCAGAAGTTCAGGAGAGTGCCCTTACTGCGGTCTTGCTGACAGTAGAGGGGAGGGGGAACTGACTGCCTGGGCTTCCTTCTTTCCTGAAGGATAGCCCTGGCAGCCAATAGCAGCCAGAGCTAGGGAAGAGCTTGCTCCCTCAATTCCAATTGCAAAGTGACCAGATAGCAGTGTCAGTATTTGAACGTAACGCTGGAACTGCAGAACTGGAGGTCCAAGTGGTGGACCTCACTACAAAGCGAAGGTACACATTACTGTCTGGGGAGGTAACCACAGGTCCATTTTCTGTTGTGACTGTGGTTGCTTGCATTCAGATATTCAGATTTTGAAGCCGGAGGTCCCTTCACCTCCGGTTTCATGTTATGTGCAAATGCGGCCACTGAACATGATTACTTCATCTCTGTGGCCCAGATATACACAGTTCCTAAAGAAGCACCCCATTCATTTAAAAAAAATAAAAAAATCTTCTGACTGTATTCCCTACGTTTTTAAAAAACACACACAACAATATCAATTTCAATATAATCAGCATGTTATAAGCAGCATGTTATCCAATCAGGGTTTCCTTCCCAAATCTGTGTGCTGACCCATCCTACTTGAAGATCTTCTCTGCCCTCCCCCTTCACCTCATCTTGCCATTTCATTAATTTCTCCCCTATTTCTCCATTCTACTCTAAGTGCTTCTGGTGAACTGCATGGCTGTATGTTAATTACCACTTCCCTTGGCACACCACATAGGTCCTGTTATTATTATTAATGCCTTTACAATCGCTTACTGGCACCATCTCTTCCCCTGCAAACACAAACACACATTTTATCAACACAGCTAACATGATTGCTGCTCTGATGGCATGTTTTATTTATTTCCATATAGGTTTGATTCCATTGCAGTTTCTCATTTTTGCCTGATGCATTATTCATGATTTATACAATATCAAAGTGTGTGTAGGACACCCTTATTTTATTAGCTGGGCTATAATTTTCGGCGCTGTCTAAAAATGCAGCTTGGGTTGTTTTGCTTCAGTTTCCTTTTGTTTTCTTATTTTGCATGGAATATTCCCCCTTTTTTAGACTGGGATTCCACACATGCTCAATGCATAAGCTTGCTTCCTTATGAATGTGCTTTTGACTGGATAGCAGGGTGATATTAAAAAGAGCACAAGATAATGGCATATATTTTTACATCCATGGCTGCATCCAGTTGCTGTTTTCTCCAGAATGGACATCATTCACTCACTGAGTTTTCCCATGGGAATCCACACAACGTTGCATACCCATTGCATCCCTGTCTTTTTTTAAAAAAACAACAGACCTGATTTATGGTGATTTTGGGTGACTTAAAATTGCAGTGCCATCTCCCCCTGTCCAGGGTAAGCTGGCAAAGCACGGTTGATGCTTTTCATAGAATCAATGGCTCACATACCGATTAACAGTTTGAAGGTACTTCATGCAAAGTGTCTCCACAGTGTTTAGTAATCCAAAATCCCATTGCACAGGTGGGGGAGCCATTTTTGCTGATGTCTCTTTCTGGAGGAAGTGCTATAATATGTCCCTGCGGGTTGCACAGTCCTTGGAGACATATCTCCATGTATTAAATAGCACTTAATAGACCCTCACTCCCTTGTCCCCTCCCTGTTCTCCCATCAGCATTCGGGCATTGGGGAGGGCATCGCTCTGCAGTCAGTGAGACTGCAGAGAGGTGGGGGAGCTGGCTGTGTGGGCTTCCTTCTTCACAGAAGGACAGACCTCACAGCCTCCTCCCTCAACTCCAGCTCTGTGGGGTCCAAACTGTGGTGCCAGTGTCCGTACATAATGCTGGCATCACAGAAATGGAGTTTGCAGTGGCAAAACTCCACTCTGACAGAAGGTTCAGTGTGGAGTTTGGTGAGGGTGAAGGGACCTCCGGTTTCCCATTATGTATGAACCGAGCCTATGTTACTCCTCAGCTGTCTTATTGAAATTAATAGACCTGTTGATTTCAGTCTGAGTACTCAATGCTTATTTTCTGAAGCCCATCAGTCGGGCTTAGAGGAAGGGTACACTGAAATTCAATATGTAGCCAGCCAACCAGGAGAAAAGGAGGAGGGTCTTCTTCACCCACCTCGCTCCCCTTCTGCAGTGGATACATCACTGAGGACATGTTGGCATCAAGTCAGAGATCGTCAGATGGGGGGAAATACAGCATGGCTGCAGTGTGGGAGGCAGGAGGGCTTTGAGTACCCCCTGGGAGCCCTTCAAGTACCCCTAGGAAAACCTTTACCCCTGGTTGGGAACCCCTGTGCTATAACATCCCTTAGATAGCTGTCCAGACTATTCCACTGCTAGTCAACTCTAACAGGTAGGACATTCCTCCGAATGTCTAGCCTGAATCTTCTTCCTTGAACATTAGAACATAAGAACAGCCCTGCTGGATCAGGCCCAAGGCGTATCTAGTCCAGCATCCTGTTTCATACAGTGGCCCACCAGATGCTACTGGAAGACACAGGCAGGAGTTGAGGGCATGCCCCACTCTCCTGTTACTCCCCTGCAACTGGTACTCAGACGCATCCTGCCTTTGAGGCTGGAGGTGGCCCACAGCCCTTGGACTAGTAGCCGTTGATAGAACTCTCCTCCATGAAGTTATCCAAACCCTTCTTAAAGCTATCCAGGTTGTTGGCTGTCACCACATCTTGCGGCAGAGAATTCCATAAGTGGATTATGCGTTTTGTGAAAAAGTACTTCCGTTTGTTGGTCCTAGATTTCCTGGCAATCGATTTCATGGGATGACACGTGTTATGGGAGAGGGAAAAGAATTTCTCTCTATCTACTTTCTCCACACCATGCATGATTTTATAGACCTCTATCATGCCTCCCCGCAGTCGTCTTTTTTCTAAACTAAAAAGCCCCAGGTGTTGTAGTCTTGCCTCATAAGAAAGGTGCTCTAGGCCCCTGATCATCTTGGCTGCCTTTTCAATGCACTGATTTTAGTCCTTCCTCCAGGAGCAACAGAGAAGTCTGCTCCTCCTTCTATGAGAAAGTCCTCCAGGTATTTGAAGATGGTTATTATATCACCCTATCCCTCCATAGCCTTCCCTTTTCTAGGCTAAACATGTCCAGCACCTTCAACTGTTCTTCATAGCACTTGGTTTCCAGACCCATCACCACTGTAGTGTCAAGGTTCTGGACACTGGAGGAAGAGGGGAATTTGATGATACCTCTGTCAGAGTCAGAGCAACCGGAACCAGGAGTCTTGAGTCCTTGAAGGAGTCCTGTAGTTCTGAGGATCCAACCCCACTCCCATTCCCTAAAGCCCCCTTCATCAGGGATGTACTTGAACTGATGTTCATTCTTGAACTGATATTTGTGCTCAAACCAATGTTCGTGCTTGAACCAATGTTTATGCACGAATCAATGTTTGTGCACAGATTTGGTGCTGAACCAGTTCGGACCTTGTCCGATCCAGTTTGGTACCAAACCTGTGCATTAGCCGATGTTTATGCGCCTTGCTACCTTTCATCACCCTGGGGTGCCAGGAGCAGGGGTGATGCCAAGCCAGGGCTAGCCTCTGATTCAAAAGGTGGAGCACACATCTGACAGCTCATGGTGGGGAATGTGGATCACAAATACCCACTTACAAGGGATTATGGACTATAGCGTGGAACAGATAAAATAAATGCTTAGGGAAAGTACTGGTGTAAAAGGAACTAGAAAATGAGATCCATTTTTAAATGCAGATGACGCCAACTTCAAAAGCTCTGGCTCCAAGAAAGTACACAGAACTAACAAATGCAAGAAGCTCACCCTTGCCTTTCTCTGATCTAAGGGAGGTGAGCTGGTCTTGTGGTAGCAAGCAATCATTGCCTCTTTCCCTAAGCATGGGCCACCTTAGTTTGCATTTTAATGGAAACAGGTGGGCACTGTAAGATAGGGGATGGGGCCACTCTGGGAAGAGCACCTGCATTCTTGCATGCAGGAGGTTCCAAGTTCCCTCCCTGGCATCTCCTGATAGGGCTGGGAGAGAGTCTTTCCTGAAACCATGGAGAGGCCGCTGTTAGTCTGAGGCTGACTCGGTAGAAGACAGCTTCCTATGTTCGGTTATATACCTTTCATTGCCCACTATAATTGATGGATCCTAAGTGAGGTGATGTGGAAAGACGACCTGTAGGACTGTTGGAGGTGTTCTTAAAGATGTTGCTAAAATGTTTTCGGATTTATTTTCTTGCTAAAATTGGATAGCCCATTATTTTCACTGCCCTGCATTGTCATTCTGTGACCAGACTGTTCCTATACCAAAGAATAAGAAACAAATACAATGAATGGAAAACTAAGGGATCATTTTCATCCAGAATTCATTGGCTTGGATTCCCATTCATTTTTATTATGAAAATGAATATGGATGAATTGGCACTAGTGAGAGATTCCCTCTGGGGCTAATACCAGCTTTGGTTGTGGAAGGGGCAGATTTTCATCATGACTTCATTATGGGAGGAAAGTGATAAATATGCCCTCCCCATATGTTCAAAACCTGATTCCTGCCTCCCAGCAGTGTTTTTTTTGGCGGCGGGGGGGGGGGAGATGGGAGCACAAATTATATGTTTAGTGTCATGTCTATCAAAATTTTTAAAATTTTAATGCATTTTTATCTATTATGATTTTTATCTTTTTATGAATTTTAGATATTTGTATTCTGTGCACCGCCTAGAGATTTTATATTAGCTGGTATATAAAATTTATCAATCAATCGATCAAATGTGTGATTTGATCCTAAAATGAATTGCGCTTATTTGTTTTACTCCCCATTCATTTTTGCATGTCCCTATTTCTGCAGAAACCATCCTGCTATACTCATTCATTCATTCATTCAACATACTTGAAAAGTAAAGTAAAGTGTGCCATCAAGTCAATTTCAATTCCTGGCGCCCACAGAGCCCTGTGGTTCAGGTGTGGCCTGTGAACACACCTCCGGGGGTGGCGGCGGCAGGTGGCTTCTTTAAGTGTAAACGGAGCCGGTGCTCCTTGCCGCCCAGCAGCCCCCGTGGCAGGGAATTGCCTCCGCCACTCACCTGGCCACTGGCGGAGGCTCGCCTCCATGGGAGTCAGGTGAGTGGCAGAGCTGATTCCCCGCTGTGGGGGCTGCTGGGGGGCACAGAGCACCAGCTCCGTTTACATTTAAAGATGCTGCCTGCCACCCCCCGCAGAGGTACGTTCGTGGGCCAACAAGAACAACCACAACTACTACGACAATTGAGAAAAGTGGTTAGTTTGCTTTTAAAAGTGGTGATTCTTTTATATTTAGCAGGGGGAGAGCAACAGGCCCTATCAATCCCCAGCACAGCATCCCTTCAGTGGCTGTTGCTGGGGTCTATCTTATGTTTCCTTTTTAGACTGTGAGCCCTTTGGGGACAGGGAGCCTATTTTATTTTATTTTATGTTATGTTATGTCATGTTATGTTATGTTATATGTTATTTTATTTTATTATTTTATTTTATTTTATTATTTTATTTTATTATCTATCTATCTATCTATCTATCTATCTGAGCCATCTAATTGCGCAGTTGCAAAATGACTTAATTAGCAAGCCAGAAGTTGCTGGTTCGAATCCCCGCTGGTATGTTTCCCAGACTATGGGAAACACCTATATCAGGTAGCAGCGATATAGGAAGATGCTGAAAGGTATCATCTCATACTGCACAGGAGGAGGCAATGGTAGACCCCTCCTGTACTCTACCAAAGATAACCACATGGCTCTGTGGTCACCAGGAGTCGACACTGACTCCATGGCACACTTTACCTTTACCTCTATGTATCTATGTATCTATCTATGTAAACCACTTGGGTAACTTTTGTTGAAAAGCAGTATATAAATATTCGTCGTATTCATATTGTTTCACACAAGGACCAATCAGTTGCTTCCAGAAAGCACGCAAACAGGGGATGAAGACCAACACCTTCACCCACAATTGTTCTCTCAGACGATCTTAGTGCACCTGACTTCTTGCTTCCAACCCCTCCTGTCATCCCTTTGTATTCTTCAATGACGAAAGTACCAGGACTTCAACATCTCGAGGCAGTACTTGCTTATAATTCTCTGTCATAAACAACCTTCTCTCCCTACATATGTTCCATATCAGAGAGCCACTTATTCCCCGCTTCATTCCTGGTGAGTCTATCAGATCTAAATTCTTTTGTCATTGCATGCCATGGGTAATAACATTTTCCCATGCTCGAGTCAGTATAAAACTTTATGATATTATTGACTTCAGCACAGCTCAGAGCCAGTCCTCGGCATTATTGATTTAATGACTTCTGTTCTTCTTCTCCTTAGCTGCCTCCAACATTGCCTCTCTATTTATTGGAGTTTCCAGGGATCCAAGCTTTTTTATTACATCACTACTAGCTCATTTCTATGGACACCCTGCTATAAATTACCTGCTGACCATTCCATTGCTGAACTCGAAGGTAATAAATATGAAGAAATTCAAGGGAAAGTATCCACAGGCTGTTCAAATCCTTTTGAGCTCTCTGAACTCCCCTTCTTAAACAATGATAAATAGATTTTTTAAAGGGAGTAAGAAGGGTATTTCAGAGCTAGATTTGTGATTAATTTTCTATGGAAGCTCTCAAGTTATGCACCATCTTGGATTGCAAGAACTCAGTGACTGGCATCCAGATTGATGCGGTGTTTGCAAAAAGACACTGCACTTGTGCAAAGCTGTTGTGCTAGCTAGTCACACTAAGCCAGGAGCTTGCATTCCAGACAAGTGTTGCACTACTGCAGGAACAGTGTATGCTTGGTCAACAAGATGCAGAAGCATACGTCCATATCAAGCCTTGCTACCAGAGTTAGCCCACCTGCTAGGCAAACTAGGGATGTGTGAACCAGCTCAACCTCGAGCTGATTCACCATCCAACTGAACTTGTTCAAGGGCTTGCCCTTGAGCTGGACTGGGCCCAGTTCGGCTTGAGGTCGAGGTCAAGCCGAACCCCGCTCCCCCACCATCTTGGGGCTGGCTAGGGGGTTATACTAAATAAATAAATATTTTAAGCACTCACCACATCAAGGGAGTGCTGTTGCACCACCTCCCCCCAGAGGCAGTGAGTGCTTAGAATATTTTTTTAAAAAAACATTAGAACCACTGAACTGGCTTGAACTTGAGCTGAGCCAGGGGGTATTCAGGGGGCACAAAACTGAACATGCCTGGATCTGTTTGAGTTTGGTTCTCGAACTGAACTGGGCAAACTGGTTTTGTGCACACCACTCAGGCAAACTAGATGGCCCCCTAGGGCACCAAGCATCGAGGGGTGCCGACAGCTTGGGTCATATGCTTGCACCGTCAGAGTCGGCCAGCCAGCCACAATCAGCCCCCTTTCCCACAGCCAGCTAGCTACAACCAGACAGCCAGCTGGCTGATCACCCGCCTGAAGGTGACCGCGTGCCAAAGCCAGGCATCACCTGACGTGTCTGTGTGTTGTCCTTGTACAAAATTCAATGCTTGTGCAAGCTGATGCAAGGTAGGGATGTGTGTGAAACAAGGTTCATGCACTAGTTCAGCACCAAACCAGTTTGGCACCATGGGGAGGGGAGCGGTGAGCAGGATCTTTAAAACAGAGGAGAGCAGGTCCATGTACATGCTGGAGTGGCACTGTGTGTGGGTTCTTGGGATGCATGCCGCTGCAGCAGGAATCTACATGTGGCTGCTCTCCTCTTTTTAAAAGATCCCACTTCTGGAGAGACATTGGAACTGAGCATCATTCCAGACAGCAACTTAATGTCCATATGGGAACAACTGTGAATCAAAGCTTCTCCTTAAATATGGCTATCTAAGGAGAAGATGTCCAGCAGCTGGCATATTACTTCAGCACAGTTAAATTAAGCTTAATAATAATTATCTTCAAGGGCTGGAAATGTTTAACTATAAAAGGTGACTTTTATTATATACTGTATGAAGCTGGGCAAAAATTACTTGGGAAAAAATCAAAATCTTAATGGAGAAAAATATCCATTACACCTGCTGCTGTTTCTTCTTAATTTTATTGACAATTCAAATAGCTAATGAAGACAGAGAGTTTATATTTTACATGTTGATAACCAGCATAAATAGTCTACACCAGATACTAGCCTCAGTCCAAGATTCCCCATTCCAGTCAATGGTTTGAGAAACTATGGGGTTGTTTTAAAATGGTGGAAAACACCAGCTAAATGTGTGTTAAAGTGAAATGGCAAAGAATTTATGTGTATAAAAGAAACTGGATTTTTCAAATTAATTTTGCAACAATAATGTATGTTTATGTAGAAATCTTCTACATCAGATTTCTTTTGTACATCA
Organism: Hemicordylus capensis; assembly: GCF_027244095.1. Taxonomy (NCBI): domain Eukaryota; kingdom Metazoa; phylum Chordata; class Lepidosauria; order Squamata; family Cordylidae; genus Hemicordylus; species Hemicordylus capensis. The sequence continues at coordinate 16,720,187 of NC_069664.1, read as the reverse complement.
GATTTTCTTTCTACATCACCATTTATTGATATCTCTGTACCTTCTGACAGTAACAACAAAAACAACCACCATAAATGGGAACAAAGAAGAAGAGACATTCTCGGGATGAACCATGCCCCTCTTTCATTTTTTAAAATTAAAAAGTAAATATTCCTTATACACTGTGGGTAAATATTGGCTGTCATTCCCCACAGTGTTCACACAATGGAAGGAGGCATGCAGGGATGCAAGAGCTAAAAAACTCTTGTATGTGTTCTTTCCTCCACAGCCCAGCAACAGCAGTCCTTCCTTAAAGGCCTTTTTTCACTTTCCCGTTTTACCATTCACCTGCAATTGACTGGTGGCTAACATGACCCACAGCTGTCTGGCAACAGAAGGAGAGCTGCAGATCCATAAGCAGCCTTCAGTATCCTTGCGCTGGAGGCTGCTTTGCATCCCTGGAAAAGCCTGTTGTACAGCACGAGGCAAATGTCATACATCCATTTTATGTCCTTCTTAACTTTGGAACGGAAATATCTATATATTTATTTCTCCTAGTCGTTTAGTCCCGTCGCTAATCCCATGCATGGCAGCTCTCATGAGAATTTGCGAGCAGCTGCCGGACTAGCGACAGGGGTGAAAATAGGGATGAGGAGGTAGTGGTTGTGGGCTGACCCAGCTTGGCCGCTGAGAGCAGATGGCGGCGGTGGGCCAGCCCGGCTGCTGGGAATTGGCGGGCAGGCGAGAGGAGGTGGCAGGCTGGCTCTCTGGCCCACCAGCCAGAAAGCGCCGGGGGGGGGGGCAGAAGAAGCGGGCTGCTCCTGCCAGCGAGTGGCCGGCCGGCCACCAGGAGCAGGCGGTCATGGGCCAGCCTGGCCACTGGGAATTGGTGGGTGGGAGGAGGTGGCGGGCCGGCCTGCCAGCCAGAAAGCGGTGGCGGGGGGAGAGAAGTGGGCCGGCGGAGGCGCAGATGGTCTGTGCCCAGCCCTGCTAGTATATCATTGTTTTCAGTTGCCCAGAAGATTTTTAAGATGAGTTCTGACATGTGATTTGAATGGTTTTCCTTATAGAATTCATTTAGTCCAGGAGCTGAAGTGGGTGGTAAACATTTAAATGACATTATTTTTCATAAGCAGCCTGTAATCATAATTTCTTTGAGCTGGCTGTTCTGAAAATATGTACCAGTTTGTCAAGCAGCCCATTTAAAAAAAAAAAAGTATAAATAAACTGGGTTTATGACTTTTGCTGCACCCTGAGGGCTATGTGATCCCCAGGAACAAATTTATATAAGCAGAAGGAGCTTTAGCAGGGAGGAGAGAGAAGCAAACTTCATTTCCACTTTCACCTCCACATTCAGTCCATTGTGCAAAGCAGCCTTCCTCACAGGAACACTGAATGTTGCTTTTGGAGCCACACAGTCCCTCTTTTCATTGCCAGAGGGCTGAGGATTACAACAACAACAACAACAATTTATATACCGCTTTTCAACAAAAGTTTCCAAAGTGGTTTACATAGAGAAATAATAAACAAACAAACAAATAAATAAACAAATAGATAGATAAATAGATAGATAAATAGATAAATAAATAAATAAAGATTGATTCCCCATCCCCAAAGGGCTCACAATCTAAAAGGAAACATACAGGTGAAACTCGGAAAATTAGAATATCGTGCAAAAGTCCATTAATTTCAGTAATGCAAATTAAAAGGTGAAACTGATATATGAGAAAGACGCATTACATGCAAAGCGAGATAAGTCAAGCCTTAATTTGTTATAATTGTGATGATCATGGCGTACAGCTCATGAAAACCCCAAATCCACAATCCCAGAAAATTAGAATATTACATGGAACCAAGAAGACAAGGATTGTAGAATAGAACAATATCGGACCTCTGGAAAGTATAAGTATGCATATGTATTCAGTACTTGGTTTGGGCCCCTTTTGCAGCAATTACTGCCTCAATGCGGCGTGGCATGGATGCCATCAGCCTGTGGCACTGATGAGGTGTTATGGAAGACCAGGATGCTTCATTAGCGGCCTTCAGCTCTTCTGCATTGTTTGGTCTCATGTCTCTCATCCTTCTCTTGGCAATGCCCCATAGATTCTCTATGGGGTCAGGTCAGGCGAGTTTGCTGGCCAATCAAGCACAGTACACTGTATACTTTTCGGAGGCCTCGCAATTGAGCCTCGTAATAATGGAAGCACCCACTATCATGCTTAGGGCTATTTCCGCCTCAGACAAGCAATCACGGAAGCACCCTCCATCAAGGGTAGGGAGCTTCCCTTTCAAAACAAGCCCCACTGTAAGTGTGCACAGTGCAGCGTGAGGATGACTGACACGGCACTCTGGGGAGGATGACAGAACCAGGGCACTCTGGGGATTGACACAGCAGAGGCAGGACTTCCCCTTTGTACTGCTGCACATGGCTACAGCAGCCACCTAATGGCGCAGCAGGGAAATGACTTGACTAGCAAGCCAGAGGTTGCCGGTTTGAATCCCTCTGGTATGTTTCGCAATGGGAAACACCATTATGGGGCAGCAACGATATAGGAAGATGTTGAAAGGCATCTTCTCATACTGTGTGGGAGATGGCAATGGTCAACCCCTCCTGTATTCTAACAAATACAAGCACAGGGTTCTGTGGGCGCCAGGAGTTGACACTGACTTGATTACAGCAGTGCGATTTTATAATGTCCGAATCAGACTTGTGTGTATCTTCCTACTACTGAGGGGACACAATCTATCAGCATTCTCCATCTTTGGATGTGAAAGGTCAGGCCAATTATACACTCTCCAGAAGTGTAATATGGACTCGTGGATGAGTTATGAATATGTTACATGTGCATTTAAGTTGCTCGTGCTAATGTATTGTGCTATTGTGTTTGGGAGGGAGGGGAGGATTTGATTTGTTAAACAAGTATATCCGTCATCTCTGCTCCTCTCATCTGAAATATAAAGAATGCTCTAACTTCCTCCAAAAGGAGTTATAATATTACGCTTGAGAGCTGAGAAGGGAATCTTTGGTATAGCAATTTTGAATCCCAGCAGTACCTTCACAATGTAAGGATAATACTTTTCTCGGAGACCTCATCAGTTGTCCCTTTCTGGTGGCTGTCAGCGGCCTGCGGTCTTAATTGAATTGTCCCTCAGTTTCAACTGCCAGATCTGAAGAAGTTTCAGGAAGTAATTGTATTTCTCAGACACAGAAGAGGCAGTCAGTTGTTATATAATCCCTTGTGGATAATTATTGACCGACCAAATGCCGAAAAGACATTGTCCTATTAATCAATAAGCCATATCACATGCCAGTAACTCGCAGTTCGTTCTTAGACTCACAGACAATTCTGAGACTTCGCTCCCTGCTTTTTCATACCCCAACTCTTTTTCCTCCTCTCAACTATACCAGAACGATTGTGCCTCCTTTGGAAGGTAGACTCTTTTCAAATCCCAGTTCTGATTTCAGCTCCTTCATTGGTTTACGGCAGGGCTGCACAACTCTGGTCTGCCAGCTGTTTTTGGATTACAACTCCCATCAGCCTCCAGTCATAGTGGTCAATAGTCAGGGATGATGGGAGTTATAGTCCAATATCTGCAGGAGGGCCAAAATTGGGCAGCCCTGGTTTACAAGGATGCTAGCTACTGAAATAAGTTCCTATCCTGTTCCAGGCAGAGGTAGGGTGTCTGCCAGTAAAGGATCCAGGAGCACAATAGGGCCGCATTCTCATAAAACACAGAACTGCGGTCCATTGGACCCGCAGTTCTGCTCCTAACCCCCACTCCCTGCTCTCCTATCCGCATTTGGACTTAATGGAGAGGAGGCTTTGTACAGTCAGGGAGACTGCAGAGAGGAGAGGGAACTGGCTGTGTGGGCTTCCTTCTTGCATGAAGGACAGGCTGCATAGCCAATCATAGCCAGAGAGAGGGAGGAGCTTCCTCCCTCAACTCCAGTTTCAGAAAGCACAGCCTGCAGTTCTGCATTAGGATATACTGCAGGCAGCTGTTAACCTCAGGTAGGAGCGGTGAAACTCACTACAACCTGAAGGTTCAAATTGGAGTTTGGAGAGCAAAACCTTGGGTTTCTCTCCATGTGGGCCTGGAGTTTCACACATTTGGATGTACAGGTTTGGCAACCTCTAGCTCCCTCAACTCTGGATTCCTGTTACATGCGAATGGGGCCCAGACCTCAAACAGCTCCAAGGGTGGGGGCCAGATTCAGACCCAAGACCAGTACTAAGCAAGGAAACAGGACCTGGGCACTGCATCACAGAAAGAATGATGCTCCAGCTGCAGCCAGGTGTGGTTCAGGTGCAGTAATTCAGTCCATTTGAGAGGAGGCAAGAGAATTGTGAAGGAGTTGAGTTGGAGGATGAAACGCTGAGGGACTGCCAGTTTTTATAGCTGCTGCCCAGACAGAGTAAGTTGGCCATGTCTCTTCCCTGAGGAAGACTGCTTCTTAAAGGGCCTTGCTTGACTTCTTAAGCACTCACTTCAGTGATGCTGAAGAGCCTCTGCTAAGACTGTCAGATTCTCAGCGGACTCTTCTAAGTTGGAGGATGAAGGCATGGTTGCATCCTCAGATGGTGGTGGAGATGATTACATGACTTCCCCTGGTTCTCCTGATGTGTGTGAGGGTTGCCAGTAGCATCTGGGCCATAGATTCTTCCCACCATGTCTTATCCCTGGAACTGTCTATCCCAATGTGGGGTGGGTGGGTTTGGATCTGGGGTCATGGCAGCTAGACATGCAAGGGGAGGAGAGCTGGTCTCAGGGAGGAGAACTGGTCTAGGGGAGGAGATCTGGTCTTGTGGTAGAAAGCATGAATTGTCTCCTTTGCTAAGCAGGGTCTGCCCTGGTTGCATATGAATGGGAGACTACATGTAAGCACTGTAAGATATTCCCCTCAGGGGATGGGGCAGCTCTGGGAAGACCACCTGCCTGCTTGCACGCAGAAGGTTCCAAGTTCCCTCCCTGGCAGCATCTCCAAGACAGGGCTGAGAAAGACTCCTGCCTGCAACCTTGGAGAAGCCACTGCCAGTCGGTGTAGACAATATTGACCTAGATGGCCTTACTTGGTGTATGGCAGCTTCCTATGTTCCTAACTCCATCCTTTGCACTGGTTCATTTTCTTTGGCCAGAAAGTCGAGGTTATGTGAAGGTGCATGAAGTAAAACCACAATGAAAAATAGCCCATAGACGAATTCTGCAGAGACCTGATGGTCTCTGTGAAGTGGGAGGCATCAGGCCCTTCTGGTTAGCAAGAGCTCATGGGATCCCATCTGAAAGTGAGCGCCCCAGTTTAGAATTCAATAACAGAGATTAGAACTTCTGGCAGCACATTCTCTGCTTTGTGGGTGAGTCACATTTCCTAAGACGCTTGGAGCATGGAGTCCCACTAGCTCTATAATTACCAATCTAAACTAGCCAGGAATAGATTGTTTTTTAATAATATGCAGCCCAATTCTCTACAACAATCAAAGGACTGCATGGTGCCTAGAATGCTTTCCAGCTGGCCACATCCTGGGGATGTGATAATGAATGTTTGGAACATAATGGATGCTTTGCTACGAGTGGTTCTGTTCTCCCCACATCCTATTAGGACTGAGCAGTTAGAGGAAGTCCTGATGGGATTATAATTGGCCATAAACAAAATGCACACTTCTGCAGAGGGCATTTATCCCCTTTTTGAGACTAAGGGCCACAATCACTCACCACAGGTTTCTGTTGCTTTCCTTGACTTTAGTGGTTAAGTATTTGTTTTGCGTTTGTATCTGTGAAGAGCAGAGGAATGGGAATAACTCCAAATTGTTGGGTGTGTGTGTGTGTGTGTGTGTGTGTGTGTGTGTGTGTGTGTGTGTTTTTACTGAACACACTGCTGGCCAACATTGTGTGTATAGGGGATTCTGGATTTCAAAAACTGTCTGGCACAAGAGAAGGAACAAGCAAGAAGTTCTGAAAGAACTCTTCCCTGGAATGTAACCCACCTTGAAAATGCTGACACTTATACATATATATCCAAATCGGATAAGACATATAAACACTTATAAATATAGTGCATACAATAGGAAAATTCAAAATTTTAATACAATGAAATAAATATAATAAATATCAAACATCATAAGTAAATACATCTAAAAGTAATCCCATTTGATCCTTCTAAAAAGCAATACCATTGCAACTGTTTAGCCAGGCTTTTAGTTTATAGTTTTAAAGCTTCAGGCTTCAGAGCTTTTATTTGTATTTTTAAATTGTTTAAATTGTGTCAATGTTCTAATGGTTTTTAGATTGTAAACCACCCAGAGACCTTTCTGTATAGGGCGGTAAAGAAATGTAAATTAATTAATTAATTAATTAATTAATTAAATGTATCGTACAAGGATTAAAGGTTCCCAAATCAGTCGCCCAAGGATTCTTATCTTAGAGTCCAAATTCATAATATAAGGAATATATTATTATAAGGAATGTCCTTCTGTAATATTCAGAATGTCCTTCTGTAATATAAAGTGTCGGGGAACCAAATGCATGGAGCAACAATAGAAAATTCTCTTTGCAATGTCAGATGTGTTTAAACCTAATATCAGTCTTCTTCAGTGGCAAGCACTAACAATTCCTTTTCTAGTTGTTAGGCTTTATGGGTTCACAGCACATCTAGAGAACTCTTCTTTGTATGTTTAACTTTCCATAATTATACTAAGAATCTGCACATAATAATATCCAGATTCAATCTTGGTTTGCATTTACTGCTACAAGCAGGGTTCTCAAGGAGTGCAATACAGATATACGTATTTCTTGTACTGTTGTAACATATGGTAAACCCTTGAATTATGTGTGCTGTCCCCAACAGCACACATCATCCATACAAGGAAACAGGGACATACATACTATGAAGTACCCTGCGGATGGAAGAGCCGGGCACACAGACTGACTGTGTGCGTGATTCCAAACTATGTCCTTGCTGCCTATGAGCTCATAGAGCTTCCATGGCTCCTAAGAACTGCATCACCGCTGTAGCAATGCTGGAGCACTCCCATTAAGAATAATGCACAGCACAGTCTGTAAGGCACTGTCAAAGTTTCTAGGAATTATAAGATATATCAATAGAGTCCAATTTTGAACCACACAGTTGAACCCCATAAAGACAGATCCCTTAGGCTGCATTTGGACATCACAAGAAACTTGAGCTAAACTCACCTCAGATTGGCTGCTAGTGATATTTGAACAGCCATGGGATCCAACCGCATCTCCGATTGTTATCCTAGGACTCCATTTGAGTCCTGGGACCCAACCATGACTCCGATTGACGTCTGAACAGTCTTGGGAGCCAACCCAATGTCTGAACAGTCCAGAGATCTAATCCTGGGACCAACCGTGTCCAGTTCTGGGACCCAACCACATCTCCAATTCATAGAAACATAGGAAGCTGCTGTATACGGAGTCAAACCATCAGTCTGTCTAACTCAGTATTGTCTAAACAGACTGGCAGCGGCTTCTCCAAGGGTGCAGGCAGGAATCTCTCTCAGCCTTATCTTGGAGAAGCCAGAGAAGGAACTTGAAACACCCAAACCAGAATTAAGAGAGAAAGCTCCACCCGCTGCTTAAATTTTATTGACTGGCATGACTTAGAAAGCCTGAGCAGCCAATTTTCACCCTCTTCCAGGCTCGGTGAGTTCAGATCCAGCTCATCTGGGAGCGTGTCGGGGGACTGAGAAGAAAACCATGGGTTTACTGTACCAGTGGTTCGTAAGTATATCTGAATAGGCTCCTATAAAAAAGGAAGTGAAAAACCAATTTATCAGAAATGAAGATCCTACCTTTCACCATTATCAGATGCAGGGGGCATGTCTGGGGCGTGAGGTACGGCCCCTGAGGGGCAGTGGCCCGGGTTCTTTGAACCCGTTCGCTCAACGGTGGTTCCGCCCCTGTATGTGTGACTTCCTGCTCTTCCCATAGTTCTCTGGATCAGGGCAAAATTGTTTCCTGATGCCTTCACAAATGTGGAATGCTTTTCATGGATAATTGGCAGACTGTATTTTTGTTGTCCATTGTTTTTAATCCACAGCAGTGCTACAGGGATGATGGATACGGGTCTGCTGTTATGAAATATCACCTTCTTTTTGAGTCTCAACAGGGATACTCAGTACAAGTTACATGATATTTATGTTGGATTCAGGTTGCTTTTCAAATGCTTAAAGTTAATTTTTACAACTTCCAGTTGCAAGAACACTTAATTTTATCTTGTCCCAGAGCATAGTCGAAGGGCATATGATGCAGCCACTTTGCTGAAGATAAGAAGGTCTTGGTGTAGTCAGTGCCTGAATGGGAGACCCATCTATGTCATCTTTGGAGGTGGGGCCATAGCCCATAGTCAAGTATTTGCTTAGCATGCAGAAGGTCTTGGATTCAATCCCTGGCATCTCCAAGTAGGACCGGGTAAGACTCTAAAGCACCTTGGAGACCTGCTGCCAGTCAGTGTAGACCAGGGATTCTCAACATTGGCCCTCCTACAGATGTCATCCTACAATTCCCATAATCCCTGGCTATTGGCTACTGTGGCTGGGGATTAAGGGAGTTGTAGTTCAAAAGCAGCTGGGGGGCCTAAGCTGAGCAGGCCTGGTGTGGTCAATAGTGATCTAGATAGATCAATGGTCTGACTTGGTATAAGGCAGTTTCTTAGGTTCCTGTTTGTCTGTTTCAAATAAAAATTGAGTTAGAAGGATTTTTATTTTATGTGTGAAGGGGGAGCTGTCTATGAGGCATACATTACTAAAATAGGTATCTGTGGAAAAACAGGCTAGCAAAATATTTTCTGGATTGGGAGCTTTGAGAAAATGATTTTCAAAGCTGGGCTATGTCACCTGAATGATAAACAGTCTGGTTTTGTTCAGTGAAATCCGTTTCCAGAAACCACTAGGGGCAATCAACAAAGAAAATTCTTCAATAAAACATATAAACAAAATTCTAGACCTAAAAACATTTTTCTACTAGCTTTTGATACTGTCAAGAATGTTGAAAGCTTGAGAAACAAATAAAATTGTTTTATTCAGGAAAAATTGTAATAAGTATACTAATATTTCAGTTGGATGTTTCCAAATTTTGGCCAGATTATATCCCTCAGCAGGTGGATGCCCTGTGCCAAATGTCCTAAAACTGGAACAATTATCATGATTTATGATGAAGAGAATGTTCAAGGGGTGTGATAACTGAATGCTGAAAACCTTGTAGGGCAAGGTTTCTTAACCTTGAGCCCTCAGATGTTGTTGGACTACAACTCCCATCATTCCCAGACATGGCCTTTGTGGCTGAGGATGATGGGAGTTGTAGTCCAAATCTGGGGGCCCAAGGTTATTTCCCTGCTGTAGGGAATAGCAACAACACCCTTGCCATGGGTGCTACCTAGCAACAAGGGCCAGTTAGCACCTGATATTTTTGTCCCTGAAGAGCAGGGCATCGTCTGTTTGGAGACAATGGGCCAGTTGCAGCTGTTGTGTCTGCCTGGTGGCATGAGTGGCTTATGGAGGCTCCAGGGGATGATGATGATGATGATGATGATGATGATGATGATAAATGTCCATTTCCTGGACCCAGGTGTTTATATTATTTGATTGGTTGATTGATTGTCATCAAGTCGGTGTCGACTCTTAGTGACCACATAGATAGATTCTCTCCAGGATGATTAGTCTTCAACTTGGCCTTTAAGGTCTCTCAGTGGTGCATTCATTGCTGTAGTAATAGAGTCCATCCACCTTGCTGCTGGTCGTCCTCTTCTTCTCTTTCCTTCTACTTTCCCCAGCATTATGGACTTCTCAAGGTGGCTGGGTTTTCACATAATGTGCCCAAAGCATGATAGTTTGAGCCTGGTCATTTCTGCCTATACCTATGGGGGTATAACACTCCACAAACTATCTCTATTTAACTCAATGGAGAGGAATGTTCATGGACTCAAAGGGCAGTTAATAGACAAACAGGTGGGCAGAGCTAATGGAACTCAATGGCAAGGAGTGGGTGGTGGTAGGCTTGAACAAAAACTCCTGGAAATTTCTCAGCTTGAAGAATAAGCTCTCAAGACCGCTGCAACTCTTTCAGCTTCTGAAGGGAAAAGGTATGTAAGACTTCACCATGCTTAGGCACAGCCTCCGTAATATATGCACATCAGGGATATACTGCAACATTTTGTTGAGGGCCCAGATGAGAGCTGGTCTTGTGGTAGCAAGCATGACTTGTCCCCTTAGCTAAGCAGGGTCCACCCTGGTTGCATATGAATGAGAGACTAGAAGTATGAGCACTGTAAGATATTCCCCTTAGGGGATGGAGCTGCCCTGGGAAGAGCATCTAGGTTTCATGTTCCCTCGCTGGCTTCTCCAAGATACGGCTGAGAGCACCTCCTGTCAGCAACCTTGGAGAAGTCGCTGCCAGTCTATGAAGACAATACTGAGCTAGACAGACCAATGGTCTGACTCAATATATGGCAGCTTCCTATGTTCCTATACTGTATTTACCCAAATTGAAGATGACTCTAGTTTTAGAGGGGATCATCTTAAATTCAGAGGGTAGATATGAGTTATACCTGCATTTACTCAAAAGGAACAAGACTGCATTTAAGATGACCTTCTGATTCTTAATATATTGGATATTTAATAGTCTTGGATTCAGGTATATACCATACTTGATTATATTATTGACAAATATACTAGCAATGTATTGCCTAATTGCATTTGAAAGGCATAGCAACTACAAATTGGGGCGATTCAGACCACCATGATCGTGCGTGGTCGGTTGGGTGGAGAGGAAGGCAGAGTCCAATCCACCTTCCCCCAGATGACTGCTACGAGCCCCAGCAATGTGCAAACCGCATGCCCACACAACCAGCGTTGGCCGGGAGCCCAATCTCTGCTGCCTGATATAGGTGTTTCCCATAGTCTGGGAAACATACCAGCGGGGATTCAAACTGGCAACCTTCTGCTTGTTAGTCAAGCATTTCCCCGCTGCGCCACTTAAGGTGAGCGTACAGGTAAATCCTTTGTTGGGGGAACCACTACTTGTTTGTGTATTGCCTTAGAGTCCTTACAGCAATGACTTTTTGAGTTCTGTCAGTAGCTGTTCCATTCAAAAGGTGGGCTTGGCGAAGGACTATCAGCCTGAATATTGTTCTGAGAAAATTCAGAGCTGCAGTCTCGGCCGTATCGTGAATATAAAAGGATCCAGAACAAACGAACACAAAATACCTCTTCCCCCAGTGCTGACAAACATGTCAAGTGTTTAAATGAGAAAGGAGACACATGGACATTCTTTAGAAGTGGGTGCAAAAGGCATTCCTTCTTCTCTGGTGTTATCTATTATGAAGGCAGTTTCACCAGCACAAAAATTTAATTGGAAATTAAATTCCTGTCATAGCAGCCTCTGGTGGGTTTAAAATGTTTCGTCTCTGACTTCTGAATAAATGCTGAGCATTTAAGAAAAACAGAGATTATATCAGAGCTCCCTGAAATGTAATGGGGGAGCAGAATAGTCTAGTAGTTGAAATGACTTGTATGCAAGGGGCGGGGGGAGGAAATGACTCCAGGTATACTGATTCTATTTCTATACAAATGCAGAAGAGCAAAATATGTATCACGGGTCCAGCAAGCATAGGGAGTGAGAACATACAGGCATCAATCTTGAGTTTATGACATGCTACTTATGACACATTAATTTTTTCCTCTATGGGGGAGCAAAAAATCTGTTCGTAATAAGCATTACTTCCTGTAAAGTTTTTATTTTTTCCATGGAGGTATATAATGTGCCATAAAGTGTTAATTCAAATTCTATATTAAACAATGTTAAATAGCACTTTAGCAAGGACCATTTCAATCATAAACCATTTTTAATGGTTTATGATTGAATGAGGTCTTTTTAAATCGCAAGCACACACACACACACATAGAAAGAGGGAGGGAGTGATGGAGAGTAATGTTCCTTGTGGGTGGCCTTCACTAGCTTTGCTTTCCTCTGCTGCTTTTTTTGTTTTGCTTTCTTCATGGCCTCAGCACCTATCTAGTGACCCTAGTCAGCCCTGTCCTCACCTCTTTCCTCCAGCAAGTCATGTGTTGAAAAATAAGATGCTGTCCTTTTCAGGGACATACACAAGATATATACAACACCCCCCGCCCCACCTCTTCTTCTTCTTTTACCTCTATAGATTTTGACAGGACTTGTCATGCGTTCTTTTTCTCCTCTGTTAAGTTCAGCTGAAGTTTGCAAAGAACACAGAGAAGTTAAAGGAGCAGCACATGATCTGGAACGGAACGAATGTGGCCATAACCCATGAGAAACTGTAAATGACGTGAGGATTTGTCGTTTGTATACCCACTGGCATTCTGTGCAGCTTCTCAGGGGCATTGTTAGCCCCACAGAAGCTGCTGCAGACTTTTTTTTAAAAAAATAGCATTCATGCCATTGTGCAAGAACACTCTTGCATGAATGCTGACATGTGCTACCACCGTTTCTAATAGCTGTCCATTGCACAACCACATTTGTGAAATGCGAGCATTTGCGCAAAAGTGCTCTTGCACAATTGCATACACACCTTTTTTTTAAAGGGCATGCAGCAACTCCCATGGTACTAGCAATGCCCAAGGGAAGCTGCACAGAATCTCCAGCACTGTTTGTGGACAGGATGCAGCAGAAATCAGAGCAAATACTATTCTTACATCTCTTTCTGCTAACTGGGCAAAGAGGCACCTTTTTAACGTGGTGATTCTCTTTATTTAGCAGGGGAAGAGTAACTGGTCCTATCCACTCCCAGCACAGTACCTTTCCAGTGACTGTTGCTAGTGTCTATCTTATATTTATTTTTAGATTGTGAGCCCTTCGGGGACAGGGATCCATCTTATTTATTTATTATTCCTCTGTGTAAACTGCTTTAGCAACGTTTTTCATTGAGAAGAGGTATATAAATTGTTGTTGTTTCTCCTTTTATAAGAGAACCATCCTGAGATCGTTGTTTACCATTCAGCACGATTCATGCTGAATCATGATCTTCTGGACATGATATAGATTCATGATGGCAAAATCATAAAATTGGCTTCACTACACTACACACACACGTACACCCTATTCACACAAGCAGTCTAACCCAGGCTAGGTCAGGCTAGGCTAGATTGGGCTGCTTGTGTGCAATGCCAGGATCGAGCCTGATCCTGCACTGCCCTCCCTCCCAACCTGACTTTTAACCCCGGCCTTCAGCCAGGGTTAAGGGCGCGATTGCAAGCTTGAAACCCATTCCGAAAGACTCAAGCTTGTACTCAGAACCTTGCAACTTTTCAATCATCTGGAATCCTTGTGCTGTCTCCATCTGCAAAGCCTTTCTCTTTGCTTTGCTTTCTATTTAACTCGCCAGGCTTTTCTCTTTTATTTACTGGCTTCTGGACCCATAACCCTTTGTAGGGGAGGAATGGCAGTCCAGTCCCCAAACAGCAAAGCAAAACCAGTTTGGTGAGAAAGCAGCAAAGCAAGAGGTCTGGAGAGAGTTCTTTAGTATTAGAGAGCTACAAGGATTTATTTAAAGAACAGGTTACAAACAAATGTGAAAAAGCCTGCACGTTAATTTCAGCTGTAGCTCATGGCCGAAGAGAAAGACCAGATGGCAGCTTCCTATGTTTCTATGGCATGGGGGATTGCAGCTGGAAAGGGCATCAGTGGGAATCAGGGACCACCACATACGTGATATCAGCCCTCAGCAAGGAACAGAATCAGGTGCATAAGCAAAACCAGATGGGGGTCAAGAACCAAGGTGCCAATCAGGGACCGGAGTTTTAGTAATGTCTCCACACAGGAGACAAGTTACCCAGAGGGAGGAGCAAGGCAAGGAGGCTATTCTCACGATGGGGGTGGTGGGGTGGGATTAAACCAGGCAAGCCCAGTGGTTCTCTGGTGGCTAGCCCACCAAAGAAGCCCTCCCCTTAACCCAGGTTAGCGGAGTGAGTGCTCCGCTAACCTATGTTTTTGGTCAAATGCCACCATGCCACAGCTCTGTGCCATGACAACACATGAGGAGACTCCTGCCAGGAGGCTGAAATAAGCCTCTCGGTCCTGGGGATCTCCCCAGGATGTTCTGCACACTTGCGTGGTGCATCCTGGAACTTCTGGGGGCCACATGGCCCCCGATCCCTGCAGCCTCCACTGGCTCCAACATGATGGAGCTGGCAGTTGTGTGGGTGGCCAATCCATCCACCCAGGGCTTGGAGGCTGCTTGTCTGTGGGTAGAATGGGCTAAGCCTGCTCTTCCTGCAGACCCCCCGGAAGCTCTTCTCACTGATCATGAGAAGAGCTTCAAGGGCTTAATAGGGTGTGGTGGACAGAGTCACCTGGCTAGGTTCTCATGCAGGCTAGTATTGCAGGTTAGAGGATAGCTTCAAAAGCACAGAGCTCAGGATGCCAGGCTTGCAATGGAAACAGAGCACTGATGGTGCAGGTATCAGAGCCTAGCCCCTGGGAGCCCTACTACCTGGCACCATACAGTAGAGAAACAATATGAGAGAGGACAAGAGGTGAAGGAACACTGTGGTCCAAGGAAGGAAGGAATCCTAAGCAGATACAGAGCTTACCTCTATTCCAGCATGTGATCATATTCAACACACAACCTTATGTGAAGTGGCGTGTGAGCCACACAGCATCCATGTTTCCTTGTGGTCCATGAGTGATCAGTATGCTCATTCTCTTAATCTGTTTGCATAACTGTTTAAAAGAGAGATTTTCAGTCTGTGGGCTCCTTGTTAACTGCTTACTCGGGCAATTTACAGTGCATGATTGCTCATCTAAGCCACATGGAGAAGTGTTTGGCCGACTGAAACTTTAATGACTACATAATTGCAAACAGCCAACAATGAATAATGGATAGCAAATACTCTTGTTTGTGTGACAGGCTCCTGGTTTTTATTCCTATTGATTTCTGGAGATGTGTGAGAGTGGACATTCTGTAAACACTGGAATGGCGGGGGCACCATTTTGGAATCCAGTAGCAAGGGGCAACCATTTTGGAGGGTGAGGCAGAGGAAGGATTTACAGCAAGGTCCACAGGTCTGATCCTGAAACTTAACTTCAGCTGCCATTCTCTTGTACTCTTTAGCTTGACTTGATGGATTTTGCTAGCTGCTGCATTTAGAGTTGCCAAGTCCCCTGGAATTTAGGGTATAGCCCCTGGATTTGACTCCTCCACCTGGCTACTAAATTCCACCTGGATTTACATGGATTTCAAATGCTCTGCCCGGATTGCCCGGATTTTACTCTGGATCTGGCCACATGGGAGGGCAGAGAAGGAGGAGAAAGTATACTAATCTGTCAAATTAAAAAAATGTGAATTAGTTGCCACATCATTTGCATAATGATGCAAATGATTGCATCATTGCATCCTCTGGCTGCCCATAAGTTTCCGGACAAAATGCAAAGTGCTAAACGGCTTAGGCCTGGGTATTTAAGAGAGCGTCTTCTTCATTATGAGCCCCACCGCCCACTGAAGTCATCTGAGGAGGTCCATCTCCAGTTACCGCCAACTTGTTTGGTGGCTACACAGAGACGGGCCTTCTCGGTCGCTGCCCTGAGATTGTGGAATGCGCTCCATGTTGAGATACGATCCTCCCCATCTCTGGCAATTTTTTAAAAACACCTGAAAACCCATCTTTTCACCAAAGCTTTCTCAGCTTTTTAAATTTTTTAGGTTTTAATCTCTGGTTTATTTTCAAATTGCTACATTGTTTTTAAGTTTTTGTATATGTTTTTAACTTGTTTTATGCTATTGTTAACCACCCAGAGAAGAAAGTTTGGGGTGGTGTACAAATTTGAGAAATCAATCAATCAATCAGGGTGCTGGGATTTGAGAAACTTGAATATGACAACCCTAGCTGCATTCTTGTGAGGCTGGGAAGTTTTCCCTAGTGCACTGATTCACCTTCTGTTTGCCGTAGTTTTTCACCATCCTCATTTAGGGTGTTTCTATACTAGTCCTTGCTGCCAGTAGGAACACCATTTTCTCACTCATTTGTTCATGAGAATCAACAACACAAATTGTTTGGGTTACCAGGCAGCTCTTGTCATCTCGAAGGCTGGGAGCCTTTTGCTCCTGGCTGCGACCACTGTTGGTACCCGGCATTTTACTGATGGCTCATCCTACCTCAGAAAGCGATTGTCTGTGCGATCGCTGCCGGGTAAATGGCTTCCTCTTGGCCCGCTGCTGTGCTGTGTTATTGGTTAATCCATTCCTTGATCCAGGCCAGCTTTTGAATGGAGCTTTAGTTTCTTGTATTCCAGTCCTGGAGGAGAGGCGGGGCTAACAAACAGCCAGCAGCAAGAGCACGGAAAAGCAGTCCACACTTGCCTCTTTGTACATAATCTCTATTTCATTAAACTATTAATATTCTCGATTCCACTCCAGTGCCTTGTCCTTGCATACCACAACTCTCTCTGTTGGATTTTACAGCTGCAATTTTGGGCAGCAAGCTGGAGGGGAGGAGTGGCCATGCTGAGTGCAGTGGCTGCTCTACTGAGAGCAGTCTCTATGCTCCTGGCTCAGGGCATACTGGGATGCAGGAGGTCTTCCTCCTCCCAACCCCAGCAATGGATGCTGCTGCTTGTGTGGGCGCAGGGTGTGATGGAGGCCAAGATGGCCGCCGCTTGTCTGAAGCTCCAGCCTTCCCCTCCCAGCCCTAGGGAGCGTGTGGCCTAGGCCATGTTCATGACCTCCATGTCTCTCAGACCAATTCCTCTATTCTTGGCTCTCAACGTATTGTAACATTATAGGTTTTAAGCAATTTTCAAGTTTCCATTACGAATGGAACACATTCATTGGAGATTTTGCCCTGACATAAAGCTGCTATTCCCACTAGATTTGGAGATGTGATTGTGGCATCATTGGTGATGTAGGCTGACATCCTGGCTAATGAAGCATGGGTGTAAGGAGGCTCTGGGGAGACACATCAGGGGCCCGTGCACAATTCCCTGCAGTCCTCTTCTGTACATGCTGTTGTGCTAGAAAGCTAAGACCTTTGAGCACTGCTCGTGCTCTGGAAGCACTCTGTAAGATTAGAAAAACTTTGCTGATCTTATGTTGATCTTACATGCTGATCTTCTTGAGTGTGAGAAGTGCTCAAAAGTCTTAGCCTTCTGGTGCTCATAGAAGGACTGTGGGAAAGCACATCCGCTCTCAGCGCATCTCTATATAGCCTCCCCACACAAGCACTTTGTTAGTCAAATGTCAGTCGATGTGTGTAAAACCATCTGTCTCCGTTAGCAGACACTCTATCACAACTAACTATTCTACAACACTGTCATCCTCTGATGGAGTTCCTGAAGAAACTCTTTGTCAATTTCACCTGATTTTGCTTTGGAACGATAGTGGGAATTGCTGCAGAGGTAAAAGGGAAAATCTTTTGTGGTTTACTTTTTAGCCTACTTTCCTCAAGGAAAGTAAGCTCATGAGATTGTCTGTCTCTCTCTCTGTCTCCCTCTCTCTCTGTGTCCCCCTCTCAAGTTCACAATGCTTGGACCAATATGAACCAAATTGGTAAAGTTGTATAGGGGCACATAAGGATACTTCAATAGTGTAGTTTGTGATGATGTCATCCCCCCCGTTTCAAGATGGCAGAAACATAAATGTTTGAAGTGCAAGTGGATTAACTTGTGAATTGCCTGATCTGAACCAAATTTGCTACAGCTGTAGGGACACAGAGGGATGCCTCAGTGGCATAGTTTATTATGCTGTCGCCAACCCCAATTCAAGATGGCCGATGTATAAAAATTTGAGGCACAAGAGGGCTAATTTGGGGGCCATCCAACTGATTTGAACCAAATTTTGTACAGTTGTAGTGAGTGACACATAGGGATACCTCAACAGTGTAGTTTGTGATGATGTCCACCCCATTTCAAGATGGCAGACCCATGAACGTTTGAGGCACAAGTGGGAAATGATTTGAACCAAATTTGGCTCAGTTGTAGGGACACCTAGGGACACAGCAAAGGCATAGTTTTTGATGACATCATCCATTCCAATTCAAGATGGTGGATGTCTGAACATTTGAGGCTCAAGTGAGCGAACTTGTGAACTGCCTAACCAATTTGGACCAAAGTTAGTCCAGTTGTAGGCATAGTGAAATGAAAGTAGGCAGACTAGTTCTTACCAGAACTTCTTGTTAAAATAATAAAATGAGAAAATCTAAATTGTGAGACCTCACTCTTATTCTGGAGCACACAGAGTTGCCATTTTTAGGGGGAAACTCAAACAGAAAAATTTCATTTTTCATAGCCACAACTGTGCCAAGATCTAGTTGTAGGGTAAGTGGTTGGCATGTTAAAGGCCCATTCACACAATATGTTCGACACTTGTACAGTGAACATAGGTACGGATCTGTACTCAGCTACAGTCATCCATATGTTATGTTGAACACAGGTACAGGGGTACACTTCCTATTCGTACCATCCATTTGAAGGGTCTGTATCCAGGTTAACTTTTAACACAGGTACAGTCATTCACACAAATATGTGTACGAGTGTATAGATAGCTATGCATATATCTATATGAGTGTATAGATATTGATATACTCATACTGTCTGAATCGGGCTTTTGTTTCTCTGGCAATAGGAAGAGTTTTTGTTAAGGGCAGAAGTCTCCACTGGTGGGTGGTGATGATGATGATGATGATGACATTTTATATCCCGCTCTTCCTCCAAGGAGCCCAGAGTGGTGTACTACATACTTAGGTTTCTCCTCACAACAACAACCCTGTGAAGTAGGTTAGGCTGAGAGAGAAGTGACTGTCCCAGAGTCACCCAGCAAGTCTCATGGCTGAATGGGGATTTGAACTCAGGTCTCCCTGGCCCTAGTCCAGCACTCTAAACACTACACCATGCTGGCTACATCACACCCGGCTGTGATGGTGGTGCTCTAGTTAAAGGAATAAGACTGGCAGTTCAGACTTAAAGAATAACAAGAAGAGGAGGGTCCCCTGAACCAAACTAAAATCTTAAGTATTTTATAGATTTCTTATAAGAGCCTAAACAGTGGATGAAAGGGCATACTCTTCCATGATCCAAAATTATGGCACAGTCATGGGGGAAAAAAATCAAAGAACAGATCAGAGGGCAGAACTCTTTATAGTAGTACCTCCTCATTTTTATGCCAAGGTCAAATGAGTGTCAGTGCCTGCCACGGATGATCTGTTGTCAAATTGTTCCTGCTCTGCAGAAATATAAGGGATGACGCAACAGTGCAAAGCAACTGGGAAACAGGACCTGCTTCCGCTTCTCTTTCCCATCGATAAAATCAGCCAAGCAAAAACATCTTCCTGCTGTGTCAGAATACATGTAGAATGAAAGACAACACACAGGTAAGAATCATGATCCCTTTCAGTAGGCCAATTACTGTGCAGAGCTTCACTGCACAGCCCTTCTTCAAACAGAATACAATTCATCATGCTGCTTGAAAGAGAGGTGTAGAGAGCTCAGAAGTGTACATACGTTTTTGCCAAATTAAGGGTAGCATCTTGGCCGCCCTTTTGAAGGAAGCCTGCTTCCTACGTTGGACTTCTTCAGAGGATTGTTGGTCCTATGTCTTGCTTCCTACATTGGACTGTTTTTATGCAATAAATTTGAAGGTCTTAAAGAAATACTTGAGTGTACGCATGTGCCCGTTGCGGCGTGCGTGCACGCCCGCCGCCGCCATGCGGGTTCCACACACGTCACACGTTGCATGCGCACGCAACATATAATGTGTGCGGCTGCAATGGGCGCATGCATACACTCAACTTCCTTTTTTGCCGGGCAATGACGGGGGCAGGGGGGGCAGGGAGGAACGCTGCCCCCCCAAAAAAACTTTGCAAAAAGTCGAGCGCCAGAGGGGGAAAAGAAGCGGGAGGGGTAAGTACTACCCCCCGCCCTTAAAGCTTCATACCCCCCCCCCAGTGCTGGACTGTGCCTCCATGGTTCTGTGCACATCTCTAGAGAGGAAGTGACAAGGCAGGCAGGCAGGAAGTGTCCCTAAGAGTAGCAATCTACATTCCAAAGGGCTAGTGTCAGAGCAGTAGAGAAGGGCTGACCAGTGTCTTGACCCTCTAGCCCTCTGACTCACTAGTCTCTCCTCCTATGTCATTGAGACAAGAGACAAGAGTGCACTTAAAACCTGGTTACAGTTTGGAATGAGGATTTAGAGGGTCAGCCAATTACCAGGTGGAAAAAGTGAGTTCCCAAATATTGGCAGCCATCTTGACCAACAGTCAAGACAGACTGCATCTATCTATCTATCTATCTATCTATCTATCTATCTATCTATCTATCTATTTTTATTTACCAAATTTGTACACCACCCCAAACTTTCATCTCTGGGTGGTTAACAATAACATACAACAAGTTAAAATGTACATAAAACCTAAAACCAATTTAAACAATTTAAAAAGCCAAAAACGATTCAAACCTAAAGATTTAAAAAGCCAAAAAAGCTTGGGTGAAGAGGTGGGTTCTCAAATGCTTTTTAAAAATTGCCTTGATGGGAAGGATTATATTTCAGTAGGGAGCGCATTCCACAATCTTGGGGTAGCAACCAAGAAGACCTGTCCCTGTGTGGTCACCAACCGAGCTGGCGGCAACTGGAGACGGATCTTTCCATATAACCTCAATGGGAGGTGGGGCTTATAATGAAGAAGACTGCTGCAGCTTTTAGGAATGCAGGGTCATTTCACCAGTCCCCCATCCCCACAGAAGTGCCCAATGTTGGGGCTGAGCTACTGGTGTTCACCCATGTTTCATGGACATGGGCCATGAGGTGGGATGGGGCCCCCAAGAGTCAGTCACTACTCCCCTCCCTCCCCTCTCCCTCCACTTGCTGCCATGGCTCTTGCCACTTGCCATCCAGCCCAGAGGCTGCTGGGAAGGGGGGAGTCCTAATTCCCAGTGGCCCCCAAGCTGGATGATGGGTGGCAGCATGAGCAGTGGCAGCAGTGGAGGTCTGCCACCAATGAAGACTAGAAAAGGTACGCATTGAAGGTTTGCATTGCTGCCGGGAGGGTGGGCATAGCTGGGCCTGGGCCATGCACAGATGGGGGGTGGCCGGGGCCATTGGGAGGGCAGCACCTACCCCCTCTGCCCTAGCTATGCCACTGCTCCCTGCCACCCAGAAGGACCGTGATTACGACTTTGTTCCATAACAGAAATAGCTGTTCTGTTATGTATTGCGTAACATTGTACAGTTATAGGCTATATTTCACAGTATTGTCTGCTCCTTTTAGCCAATGGTACACGTCTGGATTTACATGTGATTTATATGCAGATGACAGAGGTGGAAACTTTGCTCTTCCTTCCACTTCAGTCAGGGATCAGACATTTGAGATCACAGCAGGGGGCAAACAAGGTGTGGATACAACTCTTAACTAATTAGCCATTTGTATCCAAATCTATTGATTGATAGGCAATTAGTTGCAATAATAAACACAACAATGCAGGGGAAAGAAAGATAAAAGCACTATGACATCCCTGTTTTGTTGCTCTTGTTTGCAATGAATTCTGGCACAGAGATGTATATCATTATCATGTTGGTTCCAGAAGCCTACGTAAATTAATTGCATCTGAGAATCGGCAAGAAGAACATTTATTCAATTTAGAACAGTCCTGGTTATAAGCTTTATTAATACAACAACAATTTAACAGCAGCTGATAGATGGGACATCGCCATGCAATTATCAAAAGCCAGCCACCCTTCTTGGTCTCTAATTAGGTATATAAGCAAATATAGTTTGCTGGAACTAATTGCTATATTACGGCTGGCACGGAGGTGTCAAGTAAGTTCAGGTTTTGGGAGGAAATGCAGGGTCTTGAACATCTCAAGATTAAATTCCAAAATGAACCAATCACATGTATAATCCAATTAGACACACTGGGCAGGTGCAAGTGTTTGAGTGAGTACATCATTCCTGACTCTCTGTTCTTCCTTTCAGTCCTTGGGGGGATAAAATGGGATGCAGTTTTGACTTCATGCACGTAATCAAGGTAAACAACCAAGAGGGGTGGGATAGGATTGATCCCAGTGCATTGAATGATGAGATGAGATAAAAATAGAGGCTGATCTTCGATGCAGCTTTATGTGTGCATTGCAATGTAACATTTGCACAGCGTTGCAAGAGCACTGATGGTCTGAACAGAACAATTTCAGAAGCACAGTCGCGCAAATTATGGCCATTGGAAAGAATGGCTGTTAATTGTGCAACGCTTGTGTTCTGTGCAATAGCGCTCTTATGAAACTGCGCAAACATTATGTTGCAATGCACATGTAATGTTGCACACTATGTCAGGCCATTGAGAACACAGGAACACAGGAAGCTGCCTTCTACTGTGTCAGACCACTGGTCCATCTAGCTCAGTATTTTCACAGACTGCCAACGGCTTTTCCAAGGTTGCAGACAGGAATCTCCCTCAGTCTTGTCTTGGAGATGCCAGGGAGGGAACTTGGAACCTTCTGCATGCATGCAAGCAGGCAGGCACTCTTCCCAGAGGGAAATACAGTGCTCACACATGTCATCTCCCATTCAAATGCAAACCAGGGTGGACCCTGCTTAGCAAAGGGGACAATTCATGCTTGCTACCACAAGACCAGCTCTCCTTCATCTCTTCTTCCAACTAGAGCTATGCAGGGAGGAGAGGGCTATCCCCAGGTAGCACTGGTCATCTGGGACACCAGGAGCCCTTCCAACCCAGAAGCTCCATCCCTGGGTAGCCCAGATTGGCTACTCAGGTTAAAAATGAGGGAGGACATCTGGTCACCTGCTCCACTTGCTGCTACTGCAAAACTGCTCCCAGCTGGCCGGCAGCCATGTTAATCAGAGAGTCAGGGAGAAAGAGGGGCCAGGTAGAGCGGAGCTGCTGTAATGCTAAGGGCAGCCACTTCACTGCTCGTGCAGTGCATTGTGGGATCCTGGAGGACCCAGCATGAGTGTTCCCCCTCCCAGCTGAGTTCTGGGGCTCAGTGCACACTGCTTGTGTGGGCATGTGAGCGGTAGAGCCCAGAGGAGGCTCGTGTTATGTGGGAACAGGAAGATAAGAGCCTTCTTTCTCTTATACTCCCCACCAGTTTGGTCATGAGAATGACATGCATATCTGCTTCTCCTTCTCACAGCATCACATACAGTTTATACCTCAAATGAAGCAACAAACAAACAAAAACAACCCTCAAACATGCCAGTATTTCTGTTTATACACCAGAAAGAAATTCTGCCAGAAATGCAGTGCATATTTTAATTTGCTTGTAGGAATCCAAATCTCCAAATCCATCTTATTTTTTTTTTAAATCTAGCATATGCTTTTTACTTTTCGAGTAGAGGATATTTAACCTTCTGAATCCGTGTCTGCATAGAAAGGCTCACATTTTAGTAACAAGTTGTGAATTTTGAGACAGGGGAGTTAATTGAAAACAAAATGCCACATTTGTCTGCTTTTGCCAAATATTTCTATGAAGTACTCTTATAATGCTTGTAACCCTTCCCCCCGATGAGGAATATAAACCATTTTAATTTTATTTATTATTAGATAGATAGATAGATAAATATTATTACTGAACTATAATTTATTTTAATTTTAAAGATATATACCCCACATTCCTCACAACTAGCCGCAATTAGCAGTTCACAGCATAACAAATGCATAATTTGCCCATAATCATGGATAGACAACCATCTGGTTAAGGCTGGACTCACAATCACATCCCTCCTCTGAAAAGTTGGGGGGCCTATTGGGATGGTCTGCCCAAGAAGGTTATTGGATCCAATCGGATTCCAGGAAGCCTTGGGAGGATTTAGTATTTGCTCTGATGGTGATTTTGTTGATGTCCTAATGGAAATCTACCAGGCCAGTAGACATCATTGCTCCTCAGTGTCCTCTCCAACCCACTTCAAAATTGGCCCCTTTGTATATGAGAGAACTATGGGAGCTGAAGTGGAAATGTAGACAACTGGGATGCAGGCGGAGAAAGACTCAATTGGAACACAGCAAATTACAACATAGAGCACATTTGAAGACCTTTACTTAGGCAATATATGCAGCAAAGACGCGATTCTTTTCTGCTCATATTGCATCCACAAACTCACGTCCAGCAGAGTTGTTTAGGATTGTGAGAGGGCTAGTACATGCCCATCCTCCTTTGAATCAGAATTTGGACCCATCTATTACTCATTGTGATGTTTTTAATAAGTTCTTTGTGGATAAAAACTCTCATATTTGGGCTGACAGACTCAGACCCCACAGTTATTGCAGCATCTTATGTAGAGGTGTCCAGCAACTCCTCATATGTGGTTAGGCTGCGTCAGTTTCAGTTTGTGACTCCTGATGATGTTGATAAGCTGCTTGGAATGGTGCAGCCTACCACCTGTTCTCTTGACCATTGTCTGACATGGTTTATACTATCTGGCAGGGGGCTTGTTGTAGAAGGCCTGTAGGTATTTAAATAATTATCTGAGGGAGGGCAGGATGCCTTTCTGTCTCAAGGAGGCAATCTTTAGACCTCTTCTGAAGAAGCCTGCATTGGATCCCTCAGAGTTAAGCAACTACAGGCCTGTCTCCAACTTTCCATGGTTGGGCAAGGTAATTGAGAGGGTGGTGGCCTCCCAGCTCCAGACAGCCTTGGAGGAAACTGATTATTTAGACCCATTTCAAACTGGTTTTCAGGTGGGCTATGGAGTGGAGACTACCTTGGTTGGCCTGATGGATGATCTCCAATGGGGAATTGATAGAGGGAGTTTGACTCTGTTGGTCCTTTTGGATCCACCAGTGACTTTCTATACTATCTAAAAACATATGAGGACCCAAGTTTGTGAGGACAACATATAGGGACCCAAGTTTGAGAACCCCTGCTTTAAGCTTTGTGGCAAGTGCTACATCTTCTGATCTGTGCTTTGGCCAATTGGTGTAATTGCTCTTGAGGTATTGTGTGTGATCAGGAGTGGTTCAGAATTTCAGGATGAGTCAACTTGGGGTGCACCAGGTCCCTCTATTCTGCAGCTTCCTTAAGAGTGGCACCTTCCTGGATTGTGGTCTCAGGAGCTGTTCCTAGATAAATGTATTGGAAACTGTAGCCTTAGTTTTGCATTTATGTTCCATTATGTTCCAACAGGACTTGGAATAGTGTGTTGTTCTGATTTTCATGGCACTTCCCCTGTTGTACTCCTCTGGAACTGTGATGTCATGTGGACCATAATGGGGTCCATCTCTAAGTAGAATATCTCATCTCATCTTGGTTCTGGGCATGGGCTAAGCCTGATGTATATTTTGAAGGATCTGACATTCTAAGGGCAGGTTAACATATAATGTGGAACCTACTTGCAAAGTCAGTAACCAACTTGCCTGTGACTGTCTGAATCCACACAAAGGCAGGAAATGGAGGTTCACTCAGGGCTTCAATATGAAATTTGTAACCAAGATTTGAAGCTGATTTGCCAAACCAAGTGCTGCTTCTACTGAGATGTGTGTTATGTCTCCACTCACACATTTCGTGACTCCCTGCTTCATTCCAGAGGAGCCCGCTCCCTTTGTCATTAGGACCAATGCCTGCAAGTCACAAGCAAGCTGGGATGGCATCCCAGGGCTCTCTGGGAGGCCCAGCCACGGGGTGAAGCTCTGGCTCAACTCAGCTACTTCCAACAACCGACCGAGGTATGTGATCATCTGCAGTGCCAACTTCAGGTTCCCTCTATATTTCAGGCTGGAGGAAGCATTATGGGTAAATCTGGCTTAAATGTTCATCTTAAAATATTGGCTCTGAAAATGTGCACTATTGAAAATCCATGTAACTTCTTTGCAAGGCCCTTAAGTACAGTCCTGGAGGAAATTAAGTATATTTTCAGCCCAACTGCAATCATGTTGACTTGGAAGTAAGCTTCATTGATTTCAGTAGGATTTGTTTCTAGAGAAATGTGCCTAGAACGGCATCCTCAGTTTTGCATTTGCATTCCATTAAATTCAATAGGAGTCTAGCATGCCTAACTTTTTCTGATTGTCATGTCACTTATGAGTTCTCTACAGAGCACAGCAGAGTCCTGGGGCAAAGCGATCTTTAAATAGTAACTGTTATATTTCTAATGCCAAATTCATTTGCTCTCCACTCATGACTATTCTTTGCTGCATTTTTTTCTTTTTCACAGAAAGAAAAAATTCCACAATAACAAAACCCAGCACAGGAGGCAAGTATGCTTATTTAAAAATGGCTCTGTGTGCATCTCAAATCAGGTTTTTGGCTTCTGATGTTATAAATATAATTTGAGATACACTGGATATAGCAAGCTGTCATATACTGAGTCAGGCCATTGGTCCATCTTGATCAGGATTGTCTACACAGACAGGCAGCTGCTTCTCCAAGGTTGCAGGCAGGAATCTCTTTCAGCCCTATCTTGGAGATGCTGTCAGGGAGGGAACTTGGAACCTAGACGCTCTTCCCAGAGTAGCTCTATCGACATCTCACAGTGCTCACACGTTTAGTCTCCCATTCATATGAAACTAGGGCGGACCCTGCTTAGCAAAGGGGACAAGTCATCCCCTGCTAACTGAGTAAAGAGGTACCTTTTAAAAGTGGTGATTCTCTTTATTTAGCAGGGGGAGAGCAACTGGACCTGTCCATCCCCAGCACAGTATCCCTCCAAAGTGGCTGTTGGTTTATTTATTTATTACATTACTAGACCATCCCATCCAAAGGCTCTGGACAGTGCACAACCATTTAAAAAACATAAAAACAAACACCATTTTTAAAAATACACTGCTTAAAACAATATAAAAAACAGTTCAGAACCTTTTAAAACCATTTAAAATACTTAAAAGCAATTTTAAAACCTTGGAAGGCCAGGCCAAACCAGGCCAGTACATCTTTAGGGCTCTCTTAAAGGCCAACAACTAGCCTAAATTATGTATATCTGCTGGGCACGTATTCCATAGGCCAGGAGCAACTTACAGAGACGGCCCGGCTCCGAGTCTCCACCAGATGTATCGGTGGTGACTGGAGATGGATCTCTCTAAGGCAGGGTTTCTTAACCTTGGGCCCCCAGATGTTGTTGGACTACAACTCCCATCATCCCCAGACATGGCCTTTGTGGATTAGGATGATGGGAGTTGTAGTCCAACAACTTCTGGGGGCCCAGGGTTAAGAAACCCTGCTCTAAGTTATCTGTTGCTGGTATCTGCCTTGCGTTTCTTTTTTAGATTGTGAACCCTTTGGGGACAGGGAGCATAACCACTTTGGGAACTTTTGTTGAAAAGTGGTGTATAAAGTTTTGTTGTGTTGGTATTAATACTGATACCACAAGACCAGCTCTCTTCTAGGGAGCTTTGCTGTTGCTTTGCTATTTTATTTTATTTTTTTAAATGGTTGTCATCTCATCATGGTATCTACTGCTTCCATTTCAAACACACCAAGTTCCATAAAGGAAGCCTCTACTTTAGACAGTAATGTCAAATTGGGCAAGGTGACAACTCATGTCACTTTCTAGCCTTTTTTGGAATATAGTCTTATTGCTAATTTATTTTCATGCTTCTGGAAAAGTGCATGTTTAAGCCTTTGTTGCAGCATAAGCCTTTCCCCATCAGATCAAGTCGATGGCAACCTGCCAATGTTCAGTTCAAGCTTGATGCTTGAAATCGCCTTTTACTAATTGCTTAAGGACAACGATCATGTTCTCTCAGAATCATTGCAACGCAGCTCATCATATTATGCAGATTCTCAAATAAATACTATTAGGCATTGGTCCAACGCAGATTTTAATGACTATACACTCATGAAACTGTTGCTAAGTGAGTATTTCTGTACTTTATTGAGGTGGCCTTGCACTGATACAAAGAGGTTTTTAAAAAATTAGTTCCAGTGCATGGCTAATTCAGCTGTATTAAATTTTATGTTTGAATACTGCACATTTGTAGACTCCACACTGAAACCCTTCTGCCTCTGTTTATAGCCCATGCTACCTGTGATGCAGGTGATTCATAAGATATGCTTGGAGAGGTGTATTCCACCACCTCTTCCCTTATCCCTTCTGGTCACAAATCATCTGGCTGAAGAGATGTGACTGGCTGGAGATGATCCATTCCTCCCTGTGAAAGGGAGCGATCCCAGACAAGGGCTGTTCTTATGTTCTTATTAATGACTCTCCCCAAAGTTAATGATGGAAAAATAAAGATTTATTCTCACTTGGACACATCAGGCTAAAAGGAAAAAAAACAACGCAGTGTGCTAGGAAAACTTGTAAAGATCTAAAAAATCTGGGATAGACACCAGCAACAGCCACTGGAGGGATGCTCTGCTGTGATCGGAGAGGGCCAGTTGCTCTCCCCCTGTTCAATAAAGATCTAAAAAATATGCCAAAAGCCAGAACTCTGGTTCCAGGTGTTTGGCTGCAAGCCTACTACAACTATGCATATTACTATGAATATTTATATACTGCTTTTCAACAAAAGTTCTCAAAGCACTTTACGTAGTGAAATAAAAATAAATAAAGATGTCTCCCTAACCCCAAAGACAGGGAGACATCTTTATTCAAAATCTAAAGAGAAACATAAGATAGACACCGGCAACAGCCACTGGAGGGATGCTCTGCTGTGATCGGAGAGGGCCAGTTGCTCTCCCCTGTTCAATAAAGAGAATCACCACTTTTAAAAGATATCTCTTTGCTCAGTTATCAGGGGACTCAGTTATCAGGGGATAAGCCTAACGTGTTTTGGCTGAGGAGGAACTGACATTGAGACTATTCACACAACTGCTCGAAAGCGGTCTAAGGGAGGCCAGCCCACTTTCGAGCAGTTGTGAGAACCACTGGGAGCTGCATGGCTCCCAATGGTTAGTCCGCTTAAGTTAGCCCACGCTATGGCAATTTATGAGGAGATCCCTGACTGGGAGGCTCCATTAAGCCTCCCAGCCTCAGGGATCTCCACAGAATGCCCTGCACACTTGTGCAGGGCATTCTGGGACTTCTGGGGGTTGGGAGGCCCCTGACCCCACCACCCTTACAGGCTATGTGAAGGAGCCAGTAGTTGTGTGGGCGGCTGATCCGGCCGCTCAGAGTGAGCTCCCTACTCATCTATGGGGAGCCCACTCTCCCCACAGAGTGCGGTTAGGCTCTGTGCATGGATTGTGTGTAGAGCCTCACCGAACATGTTATCCAAACCTGCCAATGTTGGCTCTGTGTCAGCCCTACTGGCAATTCCAGAACTGACATCGGTAACCATGATACAGCCAGTGTTGGCTTCCCAGTCCCCCACAGGAAGACAAGCCTGCCACTAAACTCTGAGAACTGGAGTTCTGGCTTTTATTGTGCCCTGTGAACCTACTCTCTGTGCTACTATTTCCCCACACAAAGATGCTTCATAGTGAAAATGAAGACATGGCAACTGAGGCGTTTTCTATTCTAAATTCCAAACACCACAAATTGAAGCACTGATCATCAGTGAGTGGGAATGGCAGAAACGGATCTGTGCATCCACCTCCCAAATCATGGCCTCCTGTCTAAATTGGTTTTAATGTCCTTTTGTAGTTCTGATGTGATACATTTTGGTCACATATTAACTTGTATTAAGATTCCATTTGAGAACCGCAGCTTTCCTGTTATCTAGTGTCGGGTGTTGAGTTCTCTTAGATTCCAAATGCTTGACTAATAGACTCTGAAGTGGCCAAACGACTCACTGCCATTAATCATACTCTTCTGCCGCCTCATTACCTAAAATCATTAAAGCTCAGCCGACACAGTAAGGTGCGCTATTGCCTGCATTTGAATGCTTACTGTCACAAACATAAAATAACAAAGAGGCGCTGTCTTCAGTAAACGGGGAAAAATGAAGTCTAACATTTCCCACCTCCATTTTTGCTTGTTTGAGTGCAGCCAGGCACTGATTCCTGTAATTGGAGCTTCTGGGTAAATTAACTTCACCTTTTCCTCTCCCAAAGAATCAGTGCTAGGGACATGAATCAGGGCTCTGGGCACGGGAGACTTGACAATAAATAAATATTTTACATCTCGCCGAAAGTGAACTTGAAAGGCCTCGGAACAAAAGATCACCCAAATGCCATATTGGATTGGAGCAGCCTCTCCTCTCTATTGACCTTCCCGTATGAATTCTCAGGCTTGGTTAAAGTTAAACATATTTGAACCATCTGCAGCATAACAACCTACCTCGGGGACTGCTGGTGAGGAAAGAAGAGCAGCTGTCACGCACCCAGCCCACCGAGAATCTTTGCTCTTTGTTTCTGATTCTGAAGGCTGCCATTCCAACTTCAAGCTGACTGGAATAATTAAACTGTGAGGCTGTTCTCATGTGCAGGCAAAACAGGGCTAACGAAGCCAGGCCTGGTCTTGCCCGTGTGTGAGAACCAATGGGATTGCGCCCGATCCTGGCAGTGCCTTGGTGGCAAACCTGCCAAGCCAGCCACCCCCTTTAAATGGGGTTAAGGGATGTAGTGCTTTCTTGGCCACAGTTTTTTAAATAATCTGCCAAGCAGACGGGTCTGGGAGACAGCAGGGCTCCTGGCCGGCATCAGGGGAATCCCCATAATGCACTCGTGCAGTGCATTATGGGAGTTCCAGGAATGGAGCAATGTGTCTAGGCCCCCGACCCTCCGCGCTGCCAGAGAAGGCAGCTGCACATCTGGGAGTGCAATCTCTGCACTCAGACCAGAGGTGATTGTCTTCTTCAGGGAGATAAACTTTTCGAGGCTTTCTCCACACTCTTCCTCAAGACCTTTCTCTCTGATTGTGAGAAAGGGCTGTGTGGCGAACAGCCATCCCTGGAGGATTGCCTAACTTGTCCTTTTAATTTCAACAGGATTACTTTGAGTAATTCCCCTCATTGTTTCAGCCAGTGTTTTTCTGTAGAACCCACAACAAACTACATGCCTGGTTGGGGGCATTCTCAGAAGCATTGGGCTGTGGAAAGAGGATGCTGGACTAATGCCAGGAGCTTGGATCCAAGACCGCCCTCACCCATGGCAACTGGGGGATGAGAGGGAGAGGGAATGAGACAGGGTGGGAAGAACTGATGGCTCAGGCTTCAGGTGACCCCATGCCATTGGGACTTCCCACTCAAGGATAACTAGGGGAACCTGAATCAGAAACATTGCCACAACCAAAGGACACAGCCCTGACTCAAAGACATCCCCTGAGCACCTACCAGTATTAGCATAGGTGCTCCACATCAAAAGCCAGCAACTATGAAATTGGGCAAGGACCTTTTGAGAAACAGAGCTTTCCCTAGGGAAGGGGTGGGGTCAAGTTAGAGGAGGACAGCCAAGATGGCGAGGAGTCTGAAAGCCAAGCACTATGAGGAATGGTTGAAGGAGCTCATTATGTTCAGCCTGGAGATACTGAATAATACTGGATATAAATACAGCTCTCCACAACAAAAGAATGGACAAGGAGTTTTGGCTTGCACTATTAAAGGGGCATGGGAGTTGCCTTTAGTTAAGGTAAGTTACAAAAAAATAAAAGGTTCTGCCGTTTTAATCTTCAATCTTCTATTGCTTATAAATATGACAACTGGAGTTAATAACTTGAGATTTGACATGCATGAACTATTTGACAAGATCTACAAATGAATCTAATTTCAAAGGTATATTTTTAGATCTCATGAAGTTGCAAATGGCACTAGTTAAAAAGTGCTGAAAACTGACAGACTGATGCTTTTCCCCCCTAAAAGAACTGGTTTAACTGGTGTATCATATATTTCTTTCAAAGTTTGGTGAACACCAAACTGCCTGCAATCTTAGGAAGGAGAGTGGGTCTTGTGGTGGCAAACATGAATTGCCCCCTTTGCTAAGCAGGGTCCACTCTGGCTTGCATTTGAATGGGAGACTACATGTATGGGAAAGCTTTGGGAAGGGCACCTGCCTGCTTGCATGCAGAAGGTTCCAAGTTCCCTCCTGGGCATCTCCTAGATAGGGCTCGGAGACACTCCTGCCTATAACCTTGGAGAGGCCACTGCCAGTCTGTGTAGACCAGGGCTACTCAACTTCAGCCCTCCTGGTGATGTTGGCCTACAACTCCCATAATCCCTGGCTATTGACCACTGAGGCTGGGGATAGGAGTTTTAGTCCAAAAACAGCTGGAGGGCCAAAGGTGAGCAGGCCTGATGTAGACAATACTGAGCTTGATGAACCAATGGTCTGATTCGGTATAAGGCAGCTTCTTATGTTCCTAATACAACCGATGTAGTCTGTTCAGGTTTGTCTAGGAAGGCAATACTTCATTAAGGGGAAGCGGGGGGGGGGGAGAAGAAGCCAGTGGGCAGGGGAGAGAAAAGAACTCTGGGAGGGCAAATGACGGCAGGGGGCGGGTGGTGGTGGTGGAAGCGGTGGCAGGCAGGCAGCTCTGCACTCAGCCCAACTAGTTACAATATATCTTATTATCAGCTCGGTACTTACTTGGTTTTTGTTTTGGGGACTACCTCAGTTTAGACCTGGGTTAAAAAGTTGGGCTGCCCACTTGGGCAGGAGCTGGGCAAGAGGGATTCCCATGGCTCCAGACATGCTTCTGTACCCTGGTTTACTCTCTGTAAAATGGTAAATTGTTACCATGATTTAAAAAAATGGCAAAATGGCAAAATTACCCTCCGTAAAATGTACCCTGGTTTACCCTCGGGTTTACCTTTTGTACCCTGGTTTACCCTCTCCTACCCAGAAATGGCTGGCCGTGAGAACAAGCTCAATGTGTTGGCAGCATGTTACATTAAGGATGCTGTAAACAAGAAACTTTTTCTCTCTGCTTCCTTCACTTCAGAGTTAGTGAATGGGAAGCTGTGGTCTGTGGAGACACTGTAAATTGGCAGAGACCTGCGGCATGTCTGGAATTCAGGCCATCTGCAAAGTACACGCTGAATCCCAAAAAATCCAAGGGGATCTGAAATTGGCGATCAGCATATTTGCACTATCAATTCCATAAAAGCCAGTTATGTGCCCTGGGGAGGAGAGTGTTGTGTTTGTTCCAACTCCAGATGAGGATGCAAATCCAGCTGCAGTCACAGCAGGAGGCTCCTTTGAAGAATCCCCGGTGCCAGCTGATTTAGCAGAACCTGAAGCTACCAGCATTTTGGGAAGCTGTTGAGGGTTATTTAAACGGATTCTGCTGCTCCCTGGATGCTCATAACTGACCAAAGGAGCTCAGTTTAAAATTAACTAGGAATTCCCTTCTCCTTCTTCTCAACTACCAGCTGTAGCATCTGTTTACAGCTAGCAGCTTTGCTACCTGGAAAATGTTGGTGCTGCATGTGTGATATTGCATATAAAAATCTTCTGAGTTATTCCTGCCAATGGAAAGACAGTGGTATGTGTGTGTGTCAATTTGCGGGATGTTGGGAAGGAAGTTGGGCTCAGCTGGGAAGCTGGGTTCAGCTGAGTTTTCAGCAGCTGTTAAAAAAAGGAAAAAATACACACACACACATACACACACACACACACACACACACACACACACACACACACACACACAGCCTTTTGGGTGATTTTTGGACCCAGAAAGGAAAGTGTCTATCCCTTCAGAATGAGTGATGGCAAGAATTATGCATTGCTTTTGGCAGTCTGAGCAATGGCTGTTCTGGAAACTAGACCCTGCTGGTTGTCTTCTGGAGGAGAACAGCTGGTCTTGGGGTAGCAAGCATGAATTGTCCACTATGTTAATCAGGGTCTGTCCTGGTTGCATATAAATGGGAGACTAAATGAGTGAGCACTGTAAGATATACCCCTCAGGGGATGGAGCTGCTCTGGGAAGAGCAGAAGGTTTCAGGTTCCCTCCCTGTCATCTCCATGATAGGGTTTAGAGAGATTCCTGCCTGCAACCCTGGAAAAGCTACTGCCAGTCTATGTAGACAGTTCTGAGCTAGCTGGTCCAAAGGTCTGACTCGATATAAGGAAGCTTCCTATATTTCTATGTTCTAGACCAGGGATTCTCAATGTTGGGTCTCCAGATGTTATTGGACTTTAACTCCCATAATCCCCAACCAAAGGCCACTGAGGCTGGGGATTATGGGAGTTGAAGTCCAATAACAGCTGGGGACCCAACGCTGAGAATCCCTGGTCTGGACTATGTGCCTGTGTTTAGCTTACTTGGACTGTTAACCAGCTTCCAGAGTAATGCTCATCAGCTCCTGCCAATTGGCTTATGGGGGACTGCAACAGCCTCTGGCTGCTCCTTCACCTCCCTCTTTTTGAAAGTTAGATGCATTGGGGGGAATCTTATTTTATTTTATTTTATTTATTTAGCATATTTTTATACCATCCAAAACTTGTGTCTCTGGGTGGTTTGCAATTAATCTTGATGGGGAGAGAAGTCTCTTTCTACGGTTCTCTTCGACAGTAGGCTTTTCAAACTCCGGTGCTGCTCCTGCATCCTCCAGGGATGTAACACTGCCAAGCAATCTTGCCTTTTGCACCCCTTTAATTCCAGTTCTTGAATTTCTCCACTGCATCCCAGGTTGCCTGAAACCTGCTGCACATAATGCCCTTGACTACAGTCCCAGCAATTCCTACAGCTCAGAATTGCCCTGCAGCAGTCTTTGTTATTCTAAGTTGTGGGCATCCACATGAGTTGGCCAATGTATCTGTCTTGCCCTGAAGCAACCTCTGACTTTCCCTTCTCCTGCTGTGCTCTCTCTCCCTCTTGCCCTCCCCTTCTTCCTCAAACTGCTGCAGGTTTTTTTTTTTTAAAATCATCTGAAGGTTTTTGTACATTATTCTTCTAGAAGGTGGACTGATGCCTGGGGGTATTTTGGAATTAGAAAAAGCAAAAGGGCAAACTTAGTTCATTTGTGCTGTTGCAGTCACTCATACACGGCTTTTTCTTTTCTTTAAAAAACCCCCTGTATTCGTCAAGGTGATTAATTTTGCAGTTGTACAGCTCCATCTTTCTATCAATCTGGTGTAAATCAGGAATAGCTATCTGAAAGCGAGCAACATTCGATAGAGGTACAAGTAGGGCCAGTTTTAGAAATTTGGGGGCCTACTGCAAAAATAGGTTTGGGGGCCCTATGTACAGCTCATTTCCTTTGGGCTAGAGTGGGGAGGTTGTTAGGAGCATAAGAGCATAGGAAGTTGCCATATACTTAGTCAGACAATTGGTTTATCTAGCTCAGTATTGTCTACACAGACTGGCAGCGGCTTCTCCAAGGTTGAAGGCAGGAATCTCTCTCAGCCCTATCTTTGAGAAGCCAGAGAGGGAACTTGGAACCTTCTGCTCTTCCCAGAGCGGCTCCATCCCCTGAGGGGAATATCTCATGTGGTCTCCCATTCAAATGCAACCAGGGTTGACCCTGCTTAGCTAGGGGGACAAGTCATGCTTGCTACCACAAGACCAGCTCTCCCCACAAGACCAGCTCTCCTGTCAAGAGATCAAAGTACATTGTTGGCACCTTGATCTCTTGGCTGCCTCAGTTAAGTTGGCAACAATCTAGAACAAAAGAAAGAGATGTAACAGCAGCCTCCAAGCAACTTTTCCTTCTCTCATTTGCCCCTCTACTTAAGTCAATAAAGTGTACCATTGAGTCAGTGTGAACTCCTGGAGACCACAGAGCCCTGTGATTGAGGCGATTTTCACGATTGCCAAAAAGTGGGAGCCTAGCTTTCTGGAGACTGTGAGAACCAAGCTTTCCCCCAACCCCCCTAAACAAGTTCTCCGCTAACCTGGGCTCAATGATCATGAGCAACACACGTGCCACGGCAACACATGAGGAGACCCCCGCCGGGAGACTAAAAGCAGCCTCCCAGGCTCGGGGGTCTCTTCAGTGTGGATTCTTGATTGTGAAATAACTTCTTCATAGGGAATACTTATGAAGAAATTATTTCAAACTAAAAATTCACACCAAGAAGCAAGGGAGATCACCAGCCAATTGGAAGGAACCAACCAGAGTGGCAAAGAATCACAGAGGGCTGACATTGTGGGGACAAAATGGCAACTTGAATCGCTGAATTGATTGGAGCACAAATCTAAGGCAAGTTGATTCAACCTTGAATCTGGTCAGTGCCCCCAAGGGCGATTCAATTCGAGGTCAAATCACTTGTATCGACCAGATTAAAGTCAAACTGATTCAGCCACGATCAATATGTGCACTATGGTAGGGATGTGCGAATCACGAATCGATTCACACATCCCTACTATAGTACACATATTGATGCAGAGAATGTGCAGCTAGAGATCTTGGGTTTGCCCAAGATTAATTTTTTCTGCCAAGGCAAAGAAAGAAAGACAGAAAGAAAGAAAAGGAAGAAATAAAGCCAAGCACACTGGAGTTCCGTGTTGCCCAGTTTGAAGAGCAATCTGTCGAACATCCCAGCCCTGAGCTATAGAACTAGCATTCTG
This sequence comes from Hemicordylus capensis, assembly GCF_027244095.1. Classification (NCBI taxonomy): domain Eukaryota; kingdom Metazoa; phylum Chordata; class Lepidosauria; order Squamata; family Cordylidae; genus Hemicordylus; species Hemicordylus capensis. The sequence continues at coordinate 16,683,894 of NC_069664.1, read as the reverse complement.
AATGAGGCTTAGTGCAATTCCACTTGGCTCTATGTTTACCTTGGGCCTATTTTCAGCTTTATACAATTTTAATTAATCCTTTATGATCTGCAGCAAGAGATCTGCCAGATAGCACAGGAGAACTCCTGCTGCTGTCAATTTCTGACGGTGGCTGTTTTCAGCTAAACATTCTGTCTGTTCCGATGTACAAAGAGATTCTTTATCCACCGCAATGTTACACTGTCTAATTAAAATTATGCAGCAGTATGTGGTTGGCTCCTTTTAAAAACAAGGATGGTTTATGAAACCTGCCAGCTCTTCCATGCTGGCTACTGAGGAAGCAAATTGCTTGCTTATGTATGTAATAATCCTAGTGATGCCAAAACGCAGAAGTGGTTCATGCCTCTGCAAACAAACAAAAAGCCTCAAATTCCAGGAAAGCTTTGAAATCAATGTATTTTTGCCCTCCGGGGCCAATGTAGTTTCTCCATCAAACTGGAATGGGCAGCTAAAAATTGAGAAATTTTCTCGAAAGATAAAAGAATGATTGGATATGTCTGCACAACCATTTTCTCTTCCAAATGTTGAAGGCAAGTGCATTTTCATTGGAAGAATTTATGCTTTAGAATGAAGAGAAGGCAGAGAAGTTTTCATTAACATTATCCCGATCAGAAATGAATAATGAAATAACAAAAACATTTCTCCGAATCAGTTACCACCGATCATTGGAACACTGATTGAGCCAAGACCAGATTACTATTTAGACTGTAGATTGTGTTGCTGAAATATAGTCCACATTTCTCAAAGGATCAGTTATTCAACACTGATGAGAAACTGGTCTCAGACAGAAGGAGTTCAACATACAAATCCTGTGCCCAATGTACATTCATAACAACCCCAGTAATGGGGCAACCACAAATTATTACTATAGTAAAAGGTAAAGTGTGCTGTCAGGTCAGTTTCGACTGCTGGCACCCACAGAGACCTGTGGTTTTCTTTTGGTAGGATAAAGGAGGGGTTTATCATTGCCTCCTCCCGCGCAGTATGAGATGATGCCTTCCAGCATCTTCCTGTGTTGCTGCTGCCCGATATAGTACCAGTGGGGATTCAAACCGGCAACCTTCTGCTTGTAAGTCAAGCATTTCCCTGCCAACTATAAATTTGCTCATTGTCACTTCTGTTCACAACTCAGCTTGCATTTGCCTCACTTTCAACAGGTTTATGATAACTTGATGGACATGTGATGTTTGTTTGTTTGTTTGTTTATTTCATTGTTACATTTTTATTCCTTCATTAAAATAATCTCAAGGTGGTTTACAAAACATTTAAAACAATATAATATAATATAATATAATATAATATAATATAATATAATATAATATAATGGCATAATATAATATAAATATATAATATAATATAACAATGTAAAGCCATAAAAACTGCACAATGAGCATTAAAATGGAATATAAAAATACAACTCTAATTTAAAAGCTTTTTTTTTTTAATGCACAATATAACCATAAGATACAAAGCAGCAGCAAACAAAACACTCATTTAAAAGCCTGGATAAAAACCCAAGATTTTACTTGCTTTCTAAAAACTGTGATAGAGACTGGGGAGCGGAGGCCCACTGGGAGAGCATTCCAAAGTCTGAGGACCATGACTCTGAGGTCATTCACCCAATCAAAAACTGTGATCTACCCAGGTTTAGGCGCTGTGTGAAGAACTTCCAATTTTTGGTTGTGTGGAAGAAGGAAAACGTGGGTAGAAGTGATTGTGTGGAAGCAAGGTACTACCCAGGTTTTCCTTCTCACTTGCTTCCACACAATTGAAAATTGAGAGCACACACAGCTCCCAAATCCAGATAGAGCACAATTTTGATTGTGTGAATGACCTCACTAAGTGTCATATCTAGAGCCAATTCTCACGATCCATGAGAAGGGCTCGAAGGGGAGAGGGGTTAAAGCCTTGAAAAATTTCCCTCCTCTAAAGCTAGTCCTCTTCTTGTTGCTGGGCAGCTGGATCAGCTGCCCAAATGATTACCAGTTCAGAGGGTTGGGGTGCCAGGATGTATCACCCCACCCACCCCAAACTCCCATAATGCACTGCGTGACTGTACGGTGCATTATGGGGTTTCCTCTCCCCTTCCTGAAGCCAGCCAGGATTCCCACAGTCTGCCAGGCCCACAGCTAGGGCTGGGAGATGATCAGTAAAATGGGGTGATGAGAGCGTTCTCTCTCCTAACCCTGTTGAAGAGGGTGGCTTCTGAGGCTGGTTTGCCGCTGAGTTGCTGCTGGGATCAGGCACGATCCCGTCCAGAGGTGATTGACTGAGTAAGTGCCGTCAAGTTGGTGTTGACTCTTAGTGACCACATAGATAGATTCCGGAGCCTGGACCTAATTTCGGAGCCTGGACCTAAAGGACTTTGGAGACACGCCCCCCCTCCCCACAAATGCAAGTTAAGCATCATTTTTTAAGACATAGGTTCTTGAGGGCACAAACCACACCACCCAGGACAGACTAAAAAGGATTTGGGGGGCTCCAGGGGGTGTGGAGACCCTGGACTTCAGCCCCGAAATCCAAGAGTAAGAGATCCTCTGAACCCGACAGTGCACATGTGCAGGCAAAACTGGGCTGGGCATCCTTACCCCAGTTGTGCCTGTGCAAGTGAATAGCTTCCCTATGTTCAATAGCTCTACATAGGATCTTCATGAAAATCCTAACCCTGCTAACTCGTGGCTTTTTATTTTAGTAGTGGGAGAGCAGCTGTCCCAATCCAGCACTAGTGTAGTGTTTCTCCTGTGGTTGGTGCCTAATTTTTCCTAGATTGTGAGCACTTTGGGGATTAATTTTGTCAAACGGCGGTATCATTACTGCTTATTTGTCATATTGAACTCCCTAGTGAAAATGGTGAAAATGCACACACCAAATGCAACAAATAAATTTTAAAAAAGTGGTCAGGACAAGTAAAGTAAACAATATTTTACCAGCTGGATTCCTCTAACAGTGAGATCCCTGGGAGACCTCCAATCCTAGTTCAGCCTTGCCTGCAGATTGCCAGAATAAATTTATACATGGTAATAAACAAGGGATTAATCAGACCTTCTACTTTGCTTCTGGGCTGTTTAAATTTTTATTTCTTCTGCGTGTGCTTTCCTAGCTCTGCTTTGGATTTTATCTGTTCCTTGATCATAGAAAATAGATCTTCTTCTTAGTGAAAGGGTTGTGTTTTTGGTTTGGCTGTGTCTGATAGTACACAGGGATCCTGAAATTGTATTGCTTCTCAGCTAGAGAGGATTGTGAGTAAAAGATCTCTCTCTCTCTCTCTCTCTCTCTCTCTTTTTTGCAAGGAGAAAACAATTTTCTGCAACAGATGAACCCAAATGTACATATTCCCTATATTTTTCTGCCTTAACTTTTTCCAGTAGTGTTTTTGATATTAACTTTTGCTCCCAACTTTTTGCCAGGAAAAGAAGGCATGTAGAAATAACAATAGGGAAAGGGAGCATAGAACAAGTCTAGCAGTACTGTCTGGCAATGACAGAGGCCGACATACTTTGCAATGTTCCAAACCTGTTTTAACAAAACGTGCACTTTTGCGCAAACTCATGAAATTGTGCAAATGGAGTTGTGTGATGGACAGCCATTGGGAATAATGGCCACCGATCACACAACTGTGTTCATTAATCCAAAAACCTTCAATGAAAGTTAAGATGCTTTACATTTTCACTTGTGCTCAAAAAATAATGGAAATTGCAAGTTAGGGTACCTGTCTTAACTTCCGCTCCATATAAGCTGCAAAGACTTTGTAAAAGTAACGTGTGCTGTCAAATCATTGTCAACTCCAGGTGACCATAGAGCCCTGTGGTTGACTTTGGTAGAATATAGGAGGAGTTTACCATTGCCATCTCCTGTGCAGTATGAGATTATGCCTTTCAGCATCTTCCTATATCGCTGCTGCCTGATATAGGTGTTTCCCATAGTCTGGGAAACATACCTGCGGGGATTCAAACTGGCAACCTCTGGCTTGCTTTGTACCATCTGGTATATGATGATGACTTTAGAAATGAGGTTTCATGCACCCACACTTTGCCTTGATCAGAGATTCATTAGGCCCAAATTCATCAGGGTCATATCTAGGAAGTGATTAGGAAAACTGCACCTATTAAACATCTGCCTGGATGCATCCCTCCCAAACACAATGTCCAACTGAAAGACCAAGGCAGATGCTGTCTATGTATTTATCACAATGAATGATGAAGCACAATGTCCATTGAAGCACAATGTCCAATGAAGTACAATGTCCAATGAAGCACAATGTCCATTCATTCACAATGAATGATGAAGCACAATGTTCAACTGAAAGACCAAGGCAGATGCTGTCTGTGCATTCATCACAATGAATGATGAAGCACAATGTCCAATGAAGCACAGTGTCCAATGTCCAAAGTCCAGTGTCCAATATCCAGTGAAGCACAATGTCCAGTGAAGCACAATGTCCATTCATTCACAATGAATGATGAAGCACAATGTCCAACTGAAAGACAGATGCTGTCTGAGCATTCATCATGAGTGGCATCTGAGCACTAGGACCGAGGCAGCTGGCAGGGAATGCTGGCTTGCCAGGGCTACACAGAGGCATGCAGTAGTGGAGGGAAAGCTGGCTACATCCTGTACAAGCATTGTGCAAAGTTCATGCTTGACTGGGGGGAGGAGCAGGGCAGGAGTGACAGCAGTGGGCAGTGGCCAGCGGGAAAGCTGGCCGCATCTTTGGCAAGACCGCCATACTTGTTGTGGGCAATGCTGTGGGCACCACAGCTTCATAAGCCCTACTGCACAGACTCTTTCAGCAGGCGAGATGCATTTTTCAGCCTCTTAAAATGCAACTTTGAGGATCAGTTCTGAAATTACCATGGATCGGGTCCCAGAGGGATATACAAAAGGCACTTTGGTGGCATGTAGTCTAAAGAACAAAACTCTGCAAATGGATTACAACATCATTTAAATACCGCAGTCCGAAAACATGTCGCCAGAGCTTTAAAGTAAAGTGTGCTGTTGAGTCGATGTCAACTCCTGGCGACCACAGAGCCCTGTGTTTTTTCTTTGGTAGAATACACGAGGGTTTTACCCTTGCCATCTCCTGCACAGTATGAGATGATGACTTTCAGCATAACCCCGCCATTCAAAAGATAAAAACTTTAAACTGCTCTATCTATGCCATTTTCCAATAGATTTCCACCAGGTTTGCTGGGGAGTTGAGGTGTCATCTAGTGAATGTATGCTGATGGCCAGGCAGATTGGACAAATGGTTTTGATTTTATTAGCAATAGAATGTTCAGGGCTTATGATGGTGGAATGTTGAAAACACTCTCCATCTTAACTATACAGGCAAAATTGTGTGAGTAGCTGACATAATAATTGTGTGAGTAGCTGACATAGAACCCCCGGTTCTAGTGTTATGATAGAGGGAGAAAAAATTCTCCCTATCAACTTTCTCCACACCATGCATGATTTTATAGACCTCTATTATGTCTCCCCACAGTCGTCTTTTTTTCTAAACTACAAAGCCCCAGGGGTAGCCTTGCCTTGTAAGGAAGGTCCTTCAGGCCCCTGAACATCTTGTGCATTCCATGTGTGTTTTAATGAAATGTGCAGTTGTGCAAGAGCATTCTTGTGCAAATGTGCAAAATGGTGCAACCTTCTTTGAGGCCTTATATTCCAGGGGATGGTTGCCTCAGGAATTCTGGATTCTGTAAGGTATACACTTGGAAGAATGTTTTGGCCATTGGCCGTAAATAAAGTATCTATCACTTGGAAGAAGAAGCCTCTCTTTTCAGGCAGGAGGGTAGATTTTGTGCTGTTCAAAGACTTATCAGAGAGGTATGGAACATTCCATTTCTTTATTTGGGACTGAGTGCCCAGTGTAGACCTGGTCTTCCTCTGTAAAAATGAGCATAAGATAACAGAACATACTGTCTGCTCCAGTCGTCTATCTCGCCACTTCAGTCCCCGTAGTTCTTCCGTATACCAAGGGGCCAATTTTGAAGCAGGTCGGAGAGGACGCTTAGGAGCAATCATGTCTACTGCCCCAGTGAGTTTGCGGTTCCAATTCTCTACCAGGGCATCAACGGGATCACCAGCAGAGCCAGCATTAAATCCCTCCAAGGCTTCTTGAAATCCTATTGGATCCAATAACCTTCTCGGGCGGATCATCCTAATAGCATAACAGCTTATGCTATTGGCTGATTGGCTTCCATCTCTTAACTTGCACCGCTAATATCTCCTGGCATATGGGAAGCATGAGGAAGGATTCTGGGAATTAGAAGCCCTGGCTAAGCACTAGATTCTCCTGGCATCATTTTATTTCACCAATGCAGCTTCTGTTCTAGCAATGGTTGAGGTGGCTATGAATTTTCATCTTTACTAAAGCCTCCAGCCACCAGGTGAAAAGACCAAGATTTATGAGGAGCAACCTCTGCCAGATGTCTTTTCCTCTTTGCTTGCTAAAGGTTCAATTAGATAATTAAGTGCTTGATGCACAAAGGAAAGAGGAGGGACACTGCTGGCGGCACATGTTTCTCTTCCCCAGAAATAGAGGGTACAATTTGCCAGATCAGATCAGAACACTGATCCATCAAGTTGTCCATTTGCTCCTGGATGTACCCAATGCCAGTCTGGCCAGACTCCAGTCTAATTACATTCTGTCCAATATGTCTGCTCTTTGAGATGAATGGTGAAGTGGGAGCAGAACAGACTCAGAACCAAATTCCTGCGCATGTTAATTCAACACAAGGAATTCATATAAAGTAGTAGTAAGCATTTTTAATGTGAAATGTGTCTTAGGATCTGTCATGGGTACAGGAGGCAAGAGGATCTTGACTCCATCCCCTCATCCTGCTCCAGAAGAAGATCCAAGAGGCATTATGACAGTCACACAAATCTGGGTAGAGTAATCAACTGTGCTCCCCAATCAGACCTCGAAGGGTTTGTGGTAGGGATCTGTGGTGAGGCTCATTGCACAGGGTCCTAAGACAGAAAGGGGATGTCTTAGGTCAACTTAACTGGCTATGATATCAGCCCACCTTAATAGCATATGAACATAAGAACAGCCCTGCTGGATCAGCCCCAAGGCCTATCTAGTCCAGCATCCTGTTTCCCACAGTGGCCCACCAGATGCCTCCAGGAAGCCCACAGGCAGGGGGTGAGGGTTTGCCCTCTATCCTGCTATTGCTCTCCTGCAACTGGTATTTAGTGGCATCTTGCCTCTGAGGCTGGAGGTAGCCTATAGCCACCAGACTAGTAGCCATTGAGTCTCCATGGCTTTGCCTAAGCCCCTTTTAAAGCCATTCAAGCTAATGGCTATCACCACATCCTGTGACAGAGTGGCTTTTTCAGACTTGCTTCAGTCTTGTTTTCTCAGACTGGCTTTCTCAGTCTTGTGCTTTCCATGACCTCTGGGAGATTCCTGCTCCTTTCACCTAATGCATCATTAGAGCTGCCTTGGTACAGTGAATTCTGCCTAGCCCACCCAGCGAAAGAGTTGTGGACCAAAAAAGGGATCTGTGGGCCTAGTCTTTGTCCTGCCTGGCAGAGAATCCAGCTCATGGCTTTGAGGATCCTGTTCCCCCTAACTCCAACTGTCTCTGGCCCCCTTTCTATTTTGCTCTGCCCCACCTCTGCAACCCTGATTAGGCATTCTAGAAATGGATACAGTGGCTGACATATCCAGAGCACACAAGGGAGGCAGAGTTTTTGCTGCTCTCTGCTGACTGCAGAAGTGCTTGTTGTACAGTCCTCAGGGACAGAGTTTTGAAAGGCAGAGATCACTGATGGGGGCAGAGGAGAGCAGCACAAATCCCTCCTCTCTCACACCCCGCCCACCATGCATTCTGTTACTCAGCGAGATTCTGGCTGAATCAGAAGCAGGCTCTCTGCATGTTGATGCTGCTCTGCTGTATCCCCAGATGGCTGGTCTGGATAGTGTACCTTGGTGCAAGAGTAATGAGGGTATATCAGCTAGCCATGCCCCTATGCTAATGTAGCTATGCCCCAAGCTCCCTCTCTTTTGAACTTCCCAGGCACTGTACAAATCTTCCCCTCCTCTCCATCTGGCCCAATCCAGGCTCCCCACTGCAGTTAAACAGCACGAATCTGGTGCCTAGGTCTGATATTTTCAGTAAGTGCTTAGACGTATTCCATCACAATCTCATAGGTCCCTGCCCATCATCTGTACTGTATGCTAGTCAGGGTCCATTTTCCTGTGAGAGAGTGTTGGTCCATCTCTGCTATGGATGATACAAAATGGTGTCCTGGTAACCACCAACAGCCATTCCTGCCACCAGCATGTCTTCAAAACTACATCTTCAATGTTTTGCAAAACCTGCATTTCTTGTGCTTTTCTCCAATGACTCCTCTTTTCACCCTGGAGGTACTGTGCTGGGGGTGGATAGGGCCAGTTACTTGCTAGTAGATTGTAGGTAGTGGGCAATGTTCCCTCTAACAGGGATTCCCAGATGTTGACTACAACTCCCACAATCCCCAAGCAAAGGCCATTGCAGCTGGCGAATGCTGGGAGTTGTAGTCAACAACATCTGGGAATCCTTGTTAGAGGGATCACTGGTAGGGGCCCAATGCAGTGTACTAGCCTCAGAGAATCCTGTTGGCACCCCTGCTTGTGGGGTTTCACCAGTGTAAGTGAAGAATCAGCAACAACTTCCTCCCTCTATCTTCCTTAAAAATGACTTTTTGAGTGGTGGGATTCCTCCTTCAGTGTCTCAACCATCCCTAGCTGGGTGTCATTCAAAACCTCAGAGAGATTATGAGCTTGCTCTGAAGAAGGAAAGCTCACACTGGTCCCCTATTGTAGGCACATCTTTAAACTTGCTGATTTTTTATTCTTTCTGGCATGAGCCCTTGCCAACAAGATCCAATTTCTAAAGATGGACATCATGAACTTAAAAATGTGAGCTGACATACACAGGAAGAAAACCAATTTATCTAAACATTACAGGAATATACCTTAATTATGGCATACTATATATCAATATAATATGCAGTCAATATAATATGCAACCAACTGGGGATCATTAACTTTTCCAAGTAATTTTATCCTACTACACCCATGTTGGGCAGTATTAAACACAGCCAAGTTTTCGACTAGTGCGGGATTCCTTGCTATTGCTCCTGATTTATGATGGTATGAGTCAAGATTCCCAAACACTGTGCACTCTAAATAAAGCCAAATTCAATTACAGTCCTTTCAATTAATGATTTATCATTTGTTTTCCTTTAGCAATGTCGAGCAAAGCTGAGCAAACAAATGCCTTTTTGTTGGGGAAAACGTTCTCTTCTCAGTTGTAAGAGGGAGGTTTGAGTTCACTGTCTGCTTTGCTACCCTATGGTGAATAAAACATTGAGGTCATTCACACAATCAAAAAATGAGGCTCTTCTCATAATGAGCCTAACTCTGAATGGGCTGCCCCAAGCAGGGTTAGCCTTGTCAATACCCCAATGGAACTGCATGGAGCTTCCCAAAGGAGCTGCACTTCATGGAGCTGCATGGAGCAGGCTGTCCATGTGGGCATGTGGGAGGTGCGTTAATGGAGGACAGTACGGTCATCTGGGGGAATGGTAGGTTAGGAACAGCCTTCCCCCTGCACCCTGCCAGCCCACCCAAGATGATCGTGTGACTCAACCCACTGTGTTCTACCCGGGTTTGAGAGCTGTGTGCACTCCCAATTTTCAGTTGTGTGGAAGCAAGTTAAGAGGAACACCTGGGTAGAACTGATTGTGTGGAAGCAAGGTTGGAGTAAAAGCTACCCAGGTTTACCTCCTACCTTGCTTCCACACAACCGAAAATTAGGAGCACACACAGCTCCCAAACCTGGGTAGAACACAATTTTTGATTGTGTGAATGATCTCATTGGTTGGTTAATGAATCTGGTTGGTTGATGAATGTAGTGATCAAGATGCCCAATGAACAACTGTTTTTCATAGAAAGTCCTGAAACCAACTGCAGTATAACCAGCTTGGCACATGGGAAAAACAGCTGACGTACAGAGCAAGGATGAGCTGGTGCAGCAAGTGAGCAGCCTAAAAGAACTTCCCAAGTAAATGCACCAGTGCAGTGGGGAAGTGGTCATTTTTACAGCCTTCCCTTCCCAAAGAAGCCGTCTGTGCCACACAAAAATATATCCTGAGGGCTGTGCAAATTTCAGGGACATATTTTCGGGTGGCATAGAGAGCTTCCTGGGGAAGATGCGGTCACCAAAAATGGCCACTTCCCCATTGCACTAGTGCATATAGTTGGGAAGTGGAGGTACAGCCTTGTTCTGAATGTCAACCAGTGTTCCTGGATTATACCAGTTCATGCTATGAGTAGGGAATCAGTCACTTGCCTGAATGCTTCTCCCTACAAAAGAAATTGATGGCACACAGAAAGTTCCCTGCTAACTTGGCAAAGAGGCACCTTTTAATGTGGCAATTCTCTTTATTTAGCAGGGGGAGAGGAACTGGCCCTATCCACCCCTAGAACAGTATGTCCAGTGACTGTTGCGGTTGTATATCTTATGTTTCCTTTTAGATTGTGAGCCCTCTGGGGACAGGGATCCATCTTAATTTTTTATTATTATTTCTCTGTGTAAACCACCATGAGCCATTTTTGGAAGGGTGGTATAGAAATTGAATTATTATTATTATTATTATTATTATTATTATTATTATTATTATTATTAGATGGCAGGGTGTAGGAGCTGTCAAGACTAGGTTCAGGAGTGCACAGAAGCTGGCTTCTGAGTCAGGCTGGAGTTGTGTGTGATTCCCTGCTTTCACTTAGTCCTGACACAGAACAGAAGGAAGAGTTCAAACCTAGCCTCACTCTTGGTATGCTAGCTTTCAACTCATAGAGACTGTTCTCACGCGCATCCTTACCTTGGTTTAGGCTGTGCGGACCTGATCCTAGCAAGGCAGTGTTTTTAAAACTGACTTTTAGCGAGGGTTAAGGGCTCGAGCATATGATCCTGCAAGGGGATAAAAGATGCCCCTAGTATCAATAGTTTGAAAAATCAAATTCAGTCTCATGAAGACAAGACATAGGAGAATGGAAAAGGCTTCTGACTGCACAGAAGCTCCCCACCAGCACCACTTGCCCTACCAGCACCACTTTCATTGCACAGACTTGGGCAGTTGCAAATTCTAAATTCCTGGACATAAATTTCTATGGGATGAAGCATACGGTCACTTGGAGGCCCTGCCTTCATTCAGAACTCATTAGTCAGTACTAGAATCCAATCCAATCCAATAAATATTTATATACCGCTTTTCAACTAGAATTTCCAAAGCGGTTTACATAGATATAAACAAACAAACAAACAAACAAACAAATAAATAAATACAGGCTATCATCTTCAAGTGAAGATGATAGCCTGCTATTGCTGTCTAGCAGGAAAGGTTGATTGTCTGCAGCAATTGGAGATGAAGAACATTAGATGAAGAACATAAGAAGAGCCCTGCTGGGTCAGGTCCAGGGCCTATCTAGTCCAGCATCCTGTTTGCACAGTGACCCACCAGGTGCCTCTGGGAAGCCCACAGGCAAGAGGTGAAGGCATGGCTTCTCTTCTGCTGTTGCTCCCCTACAACTGGTATTCCGAGGCATCTTGCCTCTGAGACTGGACTCTTTTCCAAACAGGGCATACCTGGGGGTGAATGGAACCAGAGGTCCAATGACATTTTGCTCCACTTTGCTTCATTTTCCTGAAACAATTACATGAAATATGAGCTTAGGCTTTCCACATGCAGGGAGATTTTTACACTGCAGTTCATTCAAACATGTCATGTCTGCATGCAGTCCCAAGAGGATGGTACCCTTTGACGTCTCCAAATGTTCAAACAGGCTCTTAGTTGGATTCATTCAGTACATTTTTCTTTTTCTCATCTTTCCCGGTCTTCAGCCCTGATAACTGGGCCTGCCACTTATGGTAGCTGCATCTCAGTAGCTTCATTAGCTAGTTGGATGGGTTAGCATATGTTAAAGTGCTTGTTTCTTCATAAACTGAATCGTGTCTTAATCCTAGCCTGAAATCAAATTCTTTAAGCACAACTCTCTCAGGGCCGTAAGCTCACTCTGAATACATTGCATTTGATGACCATGAACCTGTATTTGCAAAAAAACCCCACAACAGAATAAAACCCTCATATTACTGAGAATGCATAATTCAAGCATCTCATCTTCTAAGCAATAAAATAAAATAAATTTCCCTTTGAGATAATGACAGTAATAATCGTAATAATAATAATACCTGCATAAGCCTAAAACCTATAATAATATTCATGTAAACACAAATATCATCTAGCTTGCTGTTCAAATCATGTAAATGTGAAGTTCTTTGCACAAGAGAATTATAACACAAATGGGTGAATATGTTTTCCTTTTAGTCTTGGTTTCTGCCATAACTGTATTCAAATGTAGTACAGTGCCTTGCTGTTGTTTCCAAACATCGACTAATTATTAGGCTGCATTCAGAATGTCTATGGTTTCCACACCTGTCACCAGAACAGTACAAAAAGAGCGAGGGTGTTTAAAACATTGGAATTTCACAGCATCGTTTAGCAAGGAAAGAGGCTGTTCTCACGTGCCTCCTATCCAAGGCTAGGGACACTGCTAGCCGAGGTTAAGGGAGGCTGCTTCCAGCTAAGCTGCCTACAAAGACTGGTGCCTAGAAAGTCCGTTTCTTGGGGGAATTATCCAGTGTACTGTGCATGTTGCGTGGTGCATGATGGGATTCGTGGAGGCTGTGGCGTGGAGATTCATCTGCGTTGCTTCTGGCAGCACTGCTTGTTTGGGAGTGTTGGGCAGTTTACAAGAAGATCTAAGAGATTAAAAATGGGAACCTTAAAACAATGTAAAACCAGAGTCCCGAAACAATTTAAAACCACAGGTTTGAGTGGGGAAAGAACTCTTTGGAGACGTTAAAAAAGTTATCAGAGATAAATATTGGATGTAAATAATATATTGCTATGTTAATAAAATTGTGGCCAGGCATCCTGCACCACTTAGCCAGTGTCTTCACTGACTTACCATGCAATTAACTAGTCTTCTCCTCACCCCCAAAAGGCCTGGAAGGCAGCAAACTGGTAGCAAGAGGGCTGCCTTGTAGTGTTCATAAGAGCTCTTTTTTGATAGGGAAAGGGCCACAGCTCAGTGGAAGAACATCGGCTTTGCATGCCGAAGGTCCTTGGTTTGGTCCCTGGTATCTCCAGGTAAGGCTGGGAAAGACTCCTGCCTAAAAGATGAGAGCTGGTCTTGTGGTAGTAAGCGTGACCTGTCCCCTTAGCTAAGCAGGGTCCACCCTGTTTGCATATGAATGGGAGACTTGATGTGCAAGCACTGTAAGATCTTCCCCTCAGGGGATGGAGCTGCTCTGGGAAGAGCAGATGGTTTTAAGTTCCCTTCCTAGCAGCATCTCCAAGATCGAGCTGAGAGAGAATCCTGCCTAGAACCTTGGAGCTGCTGCCAGTCAGTGTAGACAATACTGAACTAGATGGACCAAGAGTCTGACTCAGTATACGTATAAGATATTGACCTATGTCAATATCTTATGTAAAGCACAAACTGGTCTGGGCTAGAACCTCTCTCTAGGGTTGTGCGAGCTGGCTCGATTCAAATAGTGGTTCAAATTGAACCGGTTCGGGCAGTCTGAGTTCAAACCAGCTTGGTCCCCACCCCTAAGACCGCCGCAGCCTGAAATAAAAATAAGTAAAATAAAAGGTACCAAGGCCCGTTTCACTTACCCATCTCCCTATTCTTGCCGGATTCCCCTTTACAAGTATACCCCCCAAACCAGCCCATAAACTGATGGCTGAATTGGACAGGACCCGGTTCATCCAGAACTGGACCAGCCAAACTGGTTCCGTGCATACTCCTACCTCTCTCCCTGATATTGGGCTGAGCTGAAGCTTCTCAGGGAGAACTTTGAACCTGAATTGCGGAAGGGGTTGAGAGGCAAAAGGGGTGGGGGGGACCAACACTGGCTTGCCCTTTTATTTTGCTAGCTTCCCAGTTTAACTGCTGTTCCTAGTTTCACAATGACGACAATTTTCCTAGCAGCCAGCAGCTGAATGTGGCGATCAGCAGCAATATGGGGCCACAGCTCAGCTTTGCATGTAGAGGGTCCCAGGTCCAGTCCCTGGTATCTCCAGGTAGGGACTGAAAATAGCCTCCTGAAATTCTGGAGGGCTGGTGCCAGTCCCTGTAGATGGTACTGTCCAGTGGGCATAAAGCAGCTTGCACAGCAACCTCTGACTAGGTAGAACTTCACATTGTATCTCCACATGCAGCACTATTCACAAGCACACCTGAAATGTCAGTGCTGTACTCAACAGCATCCTACCAAAAACTAACTGCAAGAAGCATCCCCTTGAGCTTGTGAGCATTGTCTGTCAGCCGCGGGATGTTTACAGCCCTGAAATCTCCAGCAGGCCAGCGTAAAGGGACACAAAGCAATGAACTTCATGACTCTTTTCAAAAGAGAGAGGGAGGGAGGGAGGGAGAAACAGAGAGAGTTTCCATCCAATGGCTGTGCCCAACAGTTGAGGGATATTTGATCTAGCAGGAGCTCATCTCTTTGACTCCCTGGTGTGTAATAGAGGCAGACACCTGTGCAGTGTGACAGCTCTGCCTGCATCTTGCTTTCCCTCAGTTTGTCAGAAGTGTGTTGTGCATGTGACAAAAACAATGAAGAGGGAAGTTGAAGGCCTGTTTTTCAAACACACAGCGACGGCTTCTGGCCTCCTTTCAGGCAAGAGGAATTCGTCAGGTTCATAAGGTTCTACCTTGGTCTGACAAACATCAGAAGCGGAAGTGACAGGTGTCTGGTATAGAAGGTATGGTTCATGTTAGTATCGGGCATCCGGACTAGATTGCTTGATGGAAGTCCTGCTGAGATCAAGTAGTCCTTTTGAGTAACTCCTGAGTACTATTGCTGAGCAACTTGCTCTGGAGTTTAGCCACTGTAGGCTTCAGTATCTGGCTCTGTTATTGTTGAGTCGGTCTTCGAAACCACAAAAAGGGTTGGGATAAAGAGGGTTGGGACAAAACGCAAAACTACAAAAAGGTAAGAGCATAAGAACCTAAGAACAGCCCTGCTGGATCAGGCCCAAAGCCCATCTAGTCCTTGGAGAGGAGAGCTGGTCTTGTGGTAGCAAGCATGACTTGTCCCCTTAGCTAAGCAGGGTCTGCCCTGGTTGTATATGAATGGGAGACTAGAAGTGTGAGCACTGCAAGATATTCCCCTCAGGGGATGGAGCTGCTATGGGAAGAGCAAACTGTTCCAAGTTCCCTCCCTGGCAGCATCTCCAAGATAGGGCTGAGAGAGATTCCTGACTGCAACCTTGGAGAAGCTGATGCCAGTCTGTGTAGACAATACTGAGCCAGAGGGACCAATTTTATGACTCAGTATATAGCAGCTTCCTATGTTCCTATGTGGGAGTTCCAGGGGCCGGGATGATGCGTCCTGACCCCTACACCTTTGTGCTGCCAGGGGAAACAGCAGACCATCTGGGCGTGAGGGATCAGGTGCCCTCATCTTTCCTGCCCCAGCAGCTGGATCATCTGCAGGGAAGGCAAGCTTCTGCTGCCTTCCCCACCACCCGCTGCCAAGCCCTTCTCATTGATAATGAGAAAGGGCTCTTAGTCTTTCTTGACAAATCCATGCTGGCTGCTACTAACCATCAGATCCTTTCCTAAGTGCTCACATGCGGATGGCTCAATAATCTGTTCTAGGATTTTGCCAAGTGATGACACCAAGGTGACAGGTCTGTGGTTTCCTGGCCACACCCTTTTTGAAGACAGGCTAAGATTGGCTCATCTTAAGTCTTCTGACACTTCACTCATTCTCCAGGAGTTCTCAAAGATTACAGGCATTGGTTCTGATGCAATTTATTCAGACCTGGAGGTTTTCAAAGAAGGGCCCGGAAAGCCGTCTGTCAGGGATGCACTGAGCAGGGTTAGAAGACAAGTTCCCTTCCAACTTTAAAATTCTAGGATTCTAGAATTCTGTGTAAAGCAGATGCTCTTCCACCAAGCTACATTCCTTCCCTCACACGGAAGACAACAGCTTCCTCACTTTGGGGCCTTGCTCACGATCAAACGTGTGCGAGCGGATAGGAAGCCTCACAAAGCTTACCTCCCGCACAGATGATCGTCCTGTGGTGATGGGTGAATGGGCCATACGCTCAGCTGCTGCTACTGAGAGTGTGGAGACAGAGGTGCACCTAGGTAATTTTGGAGCCTGGACCTAAAAGCTTGTGGAGGTCCCCCGCCCCCACTGCTGCAAGTTAAGCATCATTTTTTAAAACATGTACTGTAGGTTCTTGAGGGCACACCACCCAGGACAGACTAAAGATGATTTGGGGGCCCCAAGGGGGTGTGGAGGCCCTGGACTTCGGCCCCCAAGTCCAGGGGTAAGAGCGCCTCTGTGAGGAGGAATGGAGGTCAGGATGTGTCGTCTCAGCCCACAATGCACCACATGAATTCCCCCAGAGATGGGCAGGCGCCTGTCTGTGTTTCAGCACCCGCTGGAAGCAGCCGGTGCTGGCATACAATCAGGTAAATGGGGTTAAGGGAGCATTTATTTATTGTGGCGCAGTGGGGAAATGCTTGACTTACAAGCAGAAGGTTGCCAGTTAAAATCCCTGCTGGTACTATATCGGGCAGCAGCGATATAAGGAGATGCTGAAAGGCATCATCTCATACTGCATGGGAGGAAGCAATGGTAAACCCCTCCTGTATTCTATCAAAGAAAACTGTGGGCGCCAGGAGTCGAAATCGACTTGACGGCACACTTTACCTTACCTGTTATTCATTCATTCATTCATTCATTCATTCATCATATTTCTATACCTCCTGATATGTATATTTCTAGGCTGGGTACAAAATTAAAAATATTTAAAAGTCACTGATTAAAATACATGACAATAAACACAATAGAATAAAATTATTCAAACATTTTTTAAAAAAATTATTAAAAATAATTCTAATTAAAAGCCTGAGAAAACAGGAGGGTCTTGAGGTTCTTCCTGAAAACAAACAGAGAAAGAGATGCTTCTCCTTGATGAAGAGACTTGTTTAAGAGGCAGGTTTAACAATGGGGTCAGGTGGCACTGGCCTGTCAGGGTCATGCCCAACCCTGGTGGTTCTCACATGCAGCCTAACGCGGGTTAGGCATCCTGTGGATGACATTAGAACAAGGCTTTTAAGGTAGCTTCATGTTTTCCTATGCAGAGATGTTGAAGCCCTTTGCAGAACAGAATATTCTTCTGAGTCCTACTTTTGTCACTGCAGCTCAACTGACCCCACTTGGTCCTTTTACTGTATTCAGCCCAGAGTACCTGATTTCGAAAGCATTTAACCAAGCTCATATGTATCATGGACTGAAAATGGACCATAAGGAAGACTCCTAAATGGATCCAGGAAGGTGTTTTATGCATTCAGTTTGATGGCCGTTTGCTGAAGCCTTATGTTTCCAGTCAATAGTCCTCTTGGAGCTTGTTTGTTTAATTGATTACAATGCTATGTCAACCTTCCCGGGCTGAAGCCTCAAATATTTGCA
The DNA here is from genome assembly GCF_027244095.1 of Hemicordylus capensis. Lineage (NCBI taxonomy): Eukaryota > Metazoa > Chordata > Lepidosauria > Squamata > Cordylidae > Hemicordylus > Hemicordylus capensis. Next base: position 16,666,309 of record NC_069664.1, on the reverse strand, counting down.
AACTAAAAAATACATAATGTTGGTCACGATTTGATCCTCCTTGCAATACAGCTGCAGATGCAGCCGTTTACACAACAGCTACTAGAAGACAGGAAGCCAAACACACTAAATTAATTAGGGTTATGTCCACATAATTTTGCCAGTTCTATCAAATTTGTGTGTGCTTGTTGTTTCCTATTTCTTATGGGCTCAAGCTCATTAGTTTAACAGGGATGTTTTCAGAGTGTTCATCTATGGAATTAAAAGCAACTGCACAATTATGGGGAGTCAATGGGGAAAATATTTACTTTCTCAACAGGTGGATTTACTCTAATGTTCAGGCTTTCTCTTTGGACTCGCTTCTCTCATGTTTGTATCAAGTACACCTACTATGTAACAAGACTTGGACACGAGCTATGTTGTGAACCAATTATATAATCTCATATCATCATATTTTCCATCTCTTGGGACTATTCTGCTCATTTGTACCTCACTCCTCTAAGACAGTCGATGTGGTACGATGACGAATGCAATGGATATGTATATACAGCTTTTTAACAAAAGTTCTCAAAGCAGTTTACATAGAGATAGATGGATGGATAGATAGATAGATAGATAGATAGATAGATAGATAGATAGATAGGTATGGCTCCCTGTCCCCAATGGGTTTACAATCTAAACAAGAAACAATCTTAACTTCCATGCCATATACAGTAAGCTGTAAAGGCTGTACAGCTTATATTACACTCATATATTACACAGGCTTCAGAAATGAGCCTCCATGCACCCACACTTTGCCTTGATCACTCAGCTGACATTGGACTGGGAGGGAAGCATCAATGCAGAAAATGAACAGGTGCTGCTTTCCCAATCACTTCCTAGAGATGCCCTGATGAATTTCTGATGATGCATCTCTACGAGGTCAACAGGAGCAAGCACTACTTCGTCACATCCATGCATTCAGTCAGCATACATACTGGAAGCTTATAAAGCCTCCCTATGTATATTTTGGTCTCCCTGTCCACCAAAAAAATTGGGAAATGCATTTTCAAAAGGTCAGAACAGAAGCAACATTTTACAGAAGAAGGTACCAGAAAATAATGACTGCCCCTGAGAAATAGGGACAGTTGAAGTTTATGAGCATTTTCATTGGGGTATTAGGTATGCCCAGCTTTCTTTGAATTATACCCATTGTCTACAAAATGCTCCAAGTCTTGGCATGTTTATGCCATGTAGGAAAAACACAACATTTTCAAAATGAATAATAGCAGAATTTCCAGATCCAGTTTTGAAAAGAAAGTTCCATGAACAATATACAGTGCAAAGTAATTACATTTTGAAATGGTTTCCTGCTATCTGGGGAAAGAGGGTGCTTAGAGCAGATGCACTATATCATACTTCTGTGTTTCTTATAATTCCATCATCCTGTGTTTATTGTTCTAATGAAACCTTTCCAAATAGGGCATTATTAAAAAGAACTGTAGATATTTGGCTCTAAACTCATATTATATATATTAAAAAAAACCTGTCTTGTGAGATCCTGGGCTGCTGTTTCAATCTGTTTATAGACCACATTTATCTAATTTAACACCTGGGAAAGAAAATTACAAATGGAAAAGAATGGATGGCTTACAATTCATTGAAAGAAGAGAGACCTGAGAGTTTCCGTAATCCCTGCCAGATATGTCCAGCGTGACCTTGGTGTTTGGGAAATATTTCCATAATTGCCTTAGGCAAGAGAAAGGCAACCTGTTCAGCACCAAGGATGTCATTTGGAATATGGAATATAAAAGGAGAAAAGACTAGCATTTAGTTACTTGCATACTCATGTAATGGACATAAGATTTTCACTCAAATATTTTCACTAGCAACTATATTGCATTGATACCGCAATCCTATTAATCTGCAGTAGGGGCAAAGGTTTCTGCCATCACATTTACTGCCGCATTCCCTATCTAGCAAGAAAAAGAATAACAAGCAAAACCTTCCTCTAGCCTCACTCTTACCTGAGCTTACCAGAGAGGGCTGAGAAAAAACATTTCCAAAGTGGAAATTATCCATGCATTTCAGGGTCTCCCCAAGGAGAAATGATGATTCTCTCTTAATGTCAAGGGTTCCTCTTGGGGAGAAACTGAGGGCTGGTTCATACGATAATTTCAATGCCAATTAAATGAAACATGAACATGTTTCATTTAACTGCAAGGGGGGGGGGGTGCAATCCCACAGAAGGTGTTGAGTGAACACAGGATTTTTTGACATGACTGGCTAACATTTAATCAGCATATATAATCTTAGATTTGATATTGGCTTTTTGTCCTGCATAAATGTCAGTCACTTGAAGGAAGAATCTGGGATTCAGTGTTCCCTCTAACAGGGATTCCCAGATGTTGTTGACTATAGCTCCCAGAATCCCCCGCTGCAATGGCTTTTGCTTGGGGATTCTGGGAGTTGTATTCAACAGCATCTGGGAATCCCTGTTAGAGGGAACACTGCTGGGATTGCAAAAAAATAAATAAATCTTGAGTTCACACAACACACGCTTCAGGAGATCTCAGGTTTTTGTTCAACTGGCATCAAAATCATCGTGTGAACCATCCCTGAAGTTATCTTCAAAAATTCCTCCCAGGAGATATTTCAGGGAATTTTCTCAGACAGTTTCTCCAGGGGTATAGTGGTTAGAAAAGATAAAGCACAAGTGAAGCTATCTGAGTTCAAATCCCCACTTTTGGCGGGGAAATATAAGTTATTTGTATTTTTTTCCTATTTATTCTTAGATTACCAATATGATATGGATATGATGAATATTTAAGTAAACTTAATTAATTAATTAATTAAGATAAACTTAAGTATGTAGTACACCGCTCTGGGCTCCTTGGAGGAAGAGTGGGATATAAATGTAGTAGCAGTAATAACAACAACAGCAACAACAGCAACAACAGCAACAACATTGACAATAAAATTCAGCCATCCCAGGTCCTTGGGAAGGACTCGATGTCTGGATAAAACAAACCAGTCAATAACACCTGTCTGACTGTGTAAATAAATAATAAATAATAATAATATTTATATACCGCTTTTCAACCAAAGTTCCCAAAGCAGTTTACAGAAACAAATACAGAAACTAACAAATACATTAAATGGTTCCCTGTCCCCAAAGGGCTCAGAGTCTTAAAAAGAAACATAAGATAGACACCAGCAACAGCCACTGGAGGGAGGATTTGCTGAGGGTGGATAGGGCCACTTGCTCTCCTCCTACTAAATCCTCAGCTGTTCTGACCTTTTGAATTTCACATGTTCATTTTCTGCATTGATGCTTCCCTCCCAGTCCAATGTCCAACTGAGTGATCAAGGCAAAGTGTGAGTGCATGGAGGCTCATTTCTGAAGCCTGTGTAATATAAGTTGTATAGCCTTTACAGCTTATATGGCATGGAAGTTAAGATCAGCACAAATGACATTTAAAAGCGTCCCAACTCCCATCTTAAACTTTTCCTTTCCTATGGTGACTTCATGGCAGTAATGTTAGGTTTCTTTTGCTTCATCTACTATTTTTATTTGCATTTGTTGGTGAGCAGAAGATCAACATATGTCAGGTTGGAACAGACTCACCCTCCTGGAAACGTATTAAGGGGTTTAGTGGAAACATGAATCTAAGGATTATTCTTCAATCAGATGTGAAGACACATTGTGTCCTGTTCTATTTCAAGAGCTCACAAGGTCTGGAAGATGTCAGGCATGTTGCAGCACCATGGACAGCTCCATAGGAAAAGTTGCTCCAACAGCAGGGATTCTCAGTGTTGGTTCCCCAGATGTTATTGGACTTCAGCTCCCATAATCCCCAACCAAAGGCCACTGGGGCTGGGGATTATGGGAGCTGAAGTCCAGTAACACCTGGGGACCCAACTCTGAGAATCCTTGGCCTAGAGGGAAGAGAGTGGAAGTTACAGGAGTAATCTTCTGGGCCAGAATCTTGCACATCTTTTCCTCTCTATCTGATCCCACCTACCTTGCTGCTGGTGCTGGCTTGCAGACAGAAGGGGGTGCAACAATGTGGGAAGGGATGGCTCCTCAGGGGAATTGGGGCCCAAGGCTGCTGCTTTGGAGGGCTCAGATGCTTAGGGTGCTATTTTGTATCTCAGGCTCTGGCCCAATGTCAGGCCTCAGGACTTGTTCCAGTTCTGGTTCTGCCTCCCCAGGGTTAGCTGCAAGGTGGGGGTCATGGAACATATACTGGAAGAAATTCGGATTTCTGAATCTGTGCAATTATCCTAAATCACTACACCTCCAACTCCAACTTGAGAGTTAACTCAGATCATCATATGCAGTCCTTATTGTCCATATCAATTGCCTAGGTGTTTACGGATCTTCATATGCCTAGGTTTCATAAAGGATGAGGCTGTTTTTCTCCAAGTATGTTGCATCTGTGCTGGTCTCCTTCCTCTGCAGTGCTGAACTGCAGGAGTACATGTTTATGTGCTTGGGAAGAGGAGGAGGGGGTTGGAACTGCACTCACAAAAATCCACAGAAACAAAATATAAGTCGATGGCCCTTTCTTTGCTTTATGCCTCTTAAAAGCTGCAATCAGAATTCAGTTCAAAAGCTTATACTCAACGTGGAGTTAATTTAAGCCAGCAGAAATGCTGAAGGCGAGCAAGCACGACTAATAAAGCAAAGCAACAGAATGGATCTTCACCATATTAAATCCTAAGCAGCTTCAATATAAGAGTCTTGAGTAATGAGAAAAATTCATGTTAGAATCCAAAGAGTGTAGAAGGTGAAGGGCTGCTTTCAACATAACTAAGGCCAAAGTGGCCAAAAGAAATTAAGAAGTGGGAACAGACAATATCATGGTATTGTTCTTTTTAAAACATGATTGATTCAAAAGAAGCACTTAGCGATTCAATAAAATGGTTGCTTTGTTCTGTATCAAAGTATAAAACAGTGTGGATCTCTAAGACTGTTGAGCTGCGATTGCTGAAGAGGTGTTTCCATGGAAGAATTAATTAAGGTTTTTCCAAAGCAACCCTTTAGGGGGGAACTTGTTCCAAATGTAGCAGGTTCTGGGTGCATCAGCCAAGAAGGTAATAAGGACCCTGCTGGATCAAACCAAAGGTCAATCTAGTCCAGCATGGTAACTGCGAACCCCTTCTAACTAAGCAAAGAGACACCTTTTAAAGTGGTGATTCTCTTATATTGAGCAGAGGGAGAGTAGCTGGCCCTATCCAGCCCCAGCACAACATCCCTCCAATGGCTGTTGCTGGTATCTGCCTTATGGTTCTTTTCAGATTGTGAGCCCTTTGGGCACAGGGGATCATCTTATTGATGTATTATTTATTTTTCTATGTAAACTGCTTTCGCAACTTTGGTTGAAGAGTGGTAAATAAATATCCATAGTAGTAGTAACATCTGCTGGAAGTGAAGGACTGTGCTCTGGCTCATGCCTCAGTGACAGAGGGGGGCAGATTAGTGAGTCAGAGGGCTAGAGGGGTCAAGACATTGGTCATCCCTTCTCTACTGCTCTGACACTATCCCTTTGGTATGTAGATTGCTACTCAAGGGGACTTCCTTTCTTCCTGCCTTGCCACTTCCTCTTCCCTTTCTTCTCCCTTGCAACACCCACGCTCTTCTCTCACTGCTCCATGTGTGCAGAGATGCAGAAACAATCCCTCTGCATCCAGCTAGGTAGCTGGGTTAGAGATCCTATCTCTCCACTTTCCTATCTAGAATGGAGTTCTTGATTTGAAACTATGAACTGGCTCCAAGTTTCTTTTACTCTCAGCATACACACATGCTTAGGTAGACGCCACTGTGTTGTGCCAGCAGTGGGCCCTATCCAATCCCAGCACAATATCCCTCGAGTGGCTGTTGCTGGTATCTGCCTTATGGTTCTTTTCAGATTGTGAGCCATTTGGGGACAGGGGACCATCTTATTTATGTATTATTTATTTTTCTGTGTAAACTGCTTTGGCAACTTTGGTTGATGAGTGGTATATAAATATCCATAGTAGCAGTAACATCCCATTTCCAGCACCTCTGGAGGCCAAGCAGATGCCACCAGGAAACCCACAAGCAGAACTGGAAGAAAGCAGCCCTCTTCCTCTGCAGCTGCACAGCAATTAAGTGGAATATTACCCTTGAAAATGGAGGTTACGTTATGTTCCTATGTTCTTCTTATGTCCCTAACTGATTCACCCATCTGCCATATTTGTTACTCTGCAAACCCATCTGCAAATTTGTTTCAGCCATAAGGCATGGCAAATTCATATGTTTGTATGTAATTAAAATTTCAAAGCAACAATTAAAGAGTACCATTAATACCACCCAAACAATGAAATCACATCTCATAAAAACCAGTTCTCCAAATAACAGTCAAGAAAATGTCTTGCTTTGGACAGGGTAAGAACATAAAAACAGCCCTGCTGGATCAGGCTCAGAAGGCCCATCTAGTCCAGCATCCTGTTTCACATAGTGGCCCACCAGATGCCACTGGACACCTACAGGCAGGAGTTGAGGGCATGCCCTCTCTCCTGCTGTTGCTCCCCTGCAACTGGTACTCAGAGGCATCCTGCCTTTGAGGCTGGAGGTGGCCTAGAGCTCTCCGACTAGTAGCCGTTGATAGACCTCTCCTCCATGAAGTTATCCAAACCCTTCTTAAAGCCATCCAGGTTGTTGGCTGTCACCACATCTTGTGGCAGAGTATTCCACAAGTTGATTTTGCATTGTGTGAAAAAATACTTCCATTTGTAGGTCCTAAATTTCCCGGCACTAAATTTCATGGGATGACCCCTGGTTCTAGTGTGATGTGAGAGGGAGAAGAATTTCTCTCTATCCACTTTCTCCACACCATGCATGATTTTCTAGACCTCTATCGTGTCTCCCCGCAATCATCTTTTTTCTAAACTACTGTAAGTAGCCCCAGGTGTTGTAGTCTTGCCTCATAAGAAAGGTGCTCTAGGACCCTGATCATCTTGGTTGCCCTGTTCTGCACCTTTTCCAGTTCTGCAACATCCTTTTTTAGATGTGGTGACCAGAATTGTACGCAGTATTCCAGGAGTGGCCACACCATAGTTTTGTATCAGGGCATTAAAATACGAGCAGTTTTATTTTCAATCCCCTTCTGAATGATCCCTAGCATGGAATCAGCTTGAAATTGGGGGTTTTCATTCCAATGTGCATCACTTTACACTTTCCAACATTGAGCTGCATTTGCCATTTTGTTGCCCACTCACCCAGTTTGGAGAGATACTTTTGGAGGTCCTCACAGTCCGTTTTGGATTTCACTACCCGAAAGATTTTGGTTTCATCTGCAAATCTGGCCATCTCACTGCCTGCCCCTACTTCTAGATCAATTATGAATAATTTAAAAAGTGCCAGTCCCAGTACAGATCCCTGGGGGACCCCACTTCTTACTTCCCTCCATTGTGAAAACTCTCAATTTATCCCTACCCTCTGTTTCCTGTCTTTCAACCAGTTAGCAATCCACACATGTACTTGTCCCCTTATCCCATGACTGCTAGGTTTTCTCAGGAGTCTTTGATGAGGAACTTTGTGAAAAGCTTTTTGGAAGTCCAGGTATACTATGTCATCTGGATCACCTTTATCCACACACTTGTTGACACTCTCAAAGAACTCCAAAAAGTTTGTGAGGCAAGATTTACCTTTGCAGAATCCATGCTGGTTCTCTCCCAGCAGAGCCTGTTGTTCTATGTGCTTTACAATTTTATCCTTGAGGGTAGTGCTAAAGGAGCTACTTTCTGGCTGATCTCTACATTGTTTTCCTGAAAGCAAAACATCAGCTTTTTGTGGGTGGGGGTCAGGGTATGTAAGTTGGACCAATACATGCAGCTTGGAATTTGATGATTTCACTCTCCATTATGGGGTGCCAGAATACATCCTCAGTGCAGTTCTTTATTATAGTCTGTGGCCAGCACCAAATATACAGTAATCAGAAATATGCAGCAGACAGAAATATACAATAAACCACCACCAGAGTGAATCATAGACTAAGTAGTCAAATCCAATGATCAAGGAAGTTTATAGAATCTTACGAGCTTAAGGTGTTGCAAACTAAGGACCTCAGTCTTTCTGTCACTGCAGATCCAATATGATATTGTAAGGAATATTATGCAGGTGCAATAGTGCCTGTATAGTTAAGGTGAGGAGTAAAAACATCTTTCCACTATTATAAGCCCTGACGATTCGGTCCCTCAAAACATCTATAGTTTCCATCCAATCCCTCTGAAATTTTGCATATATCAACAAATATCACCACCCTGCCAAATCTGGTGCAGATCTGTTGAAAAATGGCTGAAATACAACAGTTTAAAAATTAACTCTTTTCTAAAAAGAAGAGTTTGAGAATTGGTGACCTTTTATCACCACAAAATGTCTCTTTCTAAAATCCTAATATCTCTGTAACTTTATCAAACATTCAGAACCATGAATGAACCAGACCAGTGTTTTTTGCATGTCTGAAAAACATCCATCTAGTGGGGCTGTTCACATGATTGTGTGTGGGGGCGGGGGAGGAGGCAGGGTTGTAACTACTGTCCTTGTAGACGAGCTGGACTAGCTCCAGCCACTCCATGCCACTGCGCACACGATCATCACGATCACCAGTCAAGTGGTGACTGGCGCAGTGTTCCGGAGGCCAGAGGAATCCCACAATGCACTGTGCAATGAACATGGTATGTTGGGGGATTCCCCTGGGAACCCAGCACTCTAGGCACTCATCTCTGTGTCAGCATGGGTTGCAAGCAGCTCGTGGTGACATACAATCCCGGAGCCTGGGTTAACGGTGCACGCTCTCTATTAACCCAAGAGCTGTGTTTTGGTGCTGAGTTTGGCACCGTGGCACTGCTGGGATCTGTATGGATCCTGGTGGTTGTGACAGGCAGTTAAGCCCAGGCTCGGCTGCTCATGAGAACAGCCTCAATATGTTTTGAACAATTGGTGTTTGGAGTCCCCATAATAACAGGGTAAAATCAACTAAGGGCACAGATCAGTGATTTTGCCTACTGGGGTTTTGAATCCAGAGTTGGGGAGGGATACCCCATGACAAGTTCTAGAGAGTGACTTCCTGGTTCTGGTCATAGCTAACTGATGAGGAGAATCTATGTGCATGCTGGCACTTCCAAAGTTAAGCAAAAATCCCCTTCCCTCTTCCTTGCCTTGTATGGTCTTTGTATTTCTCCCTCTGCCCCCTCTCTCTTTTCTGTCACTCCCACCAAAGGAAGAAGCAAAGTCCTTCCACAAAGCTTTAAAGAAGTAAAAATTACCGAGAAGTAAATCCATTGATTTCACTGGGGCTTACTTTTGAGCAGATAATTTTCAGACATTGATATTTAAATATAATATATCATAATACATGCAATCTTGTGTCTTTGTATGCACACAAAGATCCATCTGTTTTTGCATTTCTGTATAGCGGCAGACTCCCTAGATCCACAACAGTAATTTTCTGAAACAAACACACATTGAATACTTTTCAGATTTGTGCAAGCCCATCTAAACTAGGTTTGCAGAGTGGACAATATCATTCATTTGTGCATGTGCATAACCTCTGGTGAGCACCACAAAAAGCTTTTAGGGAAACAAAAACTGTTCAGTTTCACAATCAACACTATGCTTTTTGGACCCCTGTACAATAATCACTCAGGAAAACCAATTTGGATCATCATTCGGCTGCAACCACCACTAGCATGCAGTTTGTACACATGAAGATTCTTTCAGAGCTTATGCTGAATATGGGATGGGGAAGAACCAGTGGCATAAGCAGATGCAATCTACAATTTCAATTAGATGAGCAGTGCATCTACATGCATCGACTGTGCAGTCAACTGTCAACTGTTTTGTCAACGGCCTATAGTCCTTAGTAGCTGCTGCATTTTCAGATATGTCTGTCTTCTGCCATGATTTACTAGCAAACCTTCCATATTTCAAGCCACATGGTTTCAGATTCCAGATAAATCTATACATTTGGTGATGTATTTGGACATTAATCTACCAATATTACTATCAGGGAGTAGGGATTATTTTATTTTATTTTATTTTATTTATTTATTTATTTAAAATATTTATACCCCGCCCCTCCAGTGCACTTCTGCCCGGAGCGGCTCACAACAATAAGATAGACACAGATGCAAGTAATAAAATTAACTCTTTTTTTAAAAAAAAGTCAGATTAAAAACCACAATTATGAGGTTCAAATTAAAACTGAAAATTATAAAAAGCTAAAGAAGCTACCAGATATAACAAAATAATAATGGGGCATTAAAAAGCCTCCTTAAAAAGGTGTGTTTTAAGATTTAAAAAAAAAAACACTGGGGGAGGGGGCATGGCAAAGCTCTTCAGGGAGGGCGTTCCAAAGCTAAGGGGCCACAACCGAAAAGGCCCTGTCTCTAGTCCCCGCCAACTGGATCTCTGTAGTGGCGGGGTGTGCATGAACTGTCCGGCCAACAGTTTTGGTGGTGGAGGGGGGGTGCCTTTAAGGGAACGGGAGGGTGCTCTTACCCACCACCCCAGGTTTCCCCTGCCAGTGCTGTGCACAAAATCACTGCGCAGGGCGGCAGTGTACCCTCTTGCCGCCCCGGTCAGCGTCAGAACGGAAGTGGCTGGTGCACGTGCATGACATATACTTCATTTAGATCTCTTTTCTAATGTGCAGCTGCTTTTTCTATTTCCTTAATAGACATCATCCTCTGGAAGGGACGGACTTGGGACTGATTGTGCGTGGGTGATGCGCTCTGTCCAACAGGGACAAGGCCATCTAAAACAGGAGCATGAAGATTTAATAAACAGCTCCTTCATAATGAAACTAGAGAGAAAGCAGGTATCATTATACTGTTCTTTCATCTTGGATAGCTTAATGTAGTCCTTCAGATCCTACAGCAGGGCAGCGTTTACGACAACAATAAGATGCAATTTCATTACTGTTGATTCCCATTGGAAGAAAAAGAGACTCTTGTGTCAAATTGCACAATATGAAAAGGAGCACAAAAGGAAATGTACATCAAAAATCTATTATAATCTCCAGGACCGGTCAGAAAAGAAAAGAGAGAGAGAGTTTCTAGTGGAGACCCTATAGCTCAGTGTTAGGCTGTATGGATGTAATTTGTATGTAGGTTCAAGTCCTTGCTATCTTCACCTTTAGAAAAATGGATATCAAAGAGGCAAGCTGGGAAAGGCCTTGGAGCATCTGCTTGAGACCTTGGATTGCTGGTGAGTATATCTGCAACCCTGGGCTAGATGGACCAATGGTCTGACCCAGTAGGACATCGGAACATAGCAAGCTCCCTTCTACTGAGTCAGACCATTGGTCAATCTAGCTTAGTATTGTCCACATAGATTGGTGGAAGCTTCCCATTTCCAGGCAGGAGTTGAAAGCAGAAGTCTTTCTCAGCCTGAAGATAATTTGGTGGGAGGAATTTTTCTTGTAACCTTCTGTATTGTCTGTATCAACATGGAGAAGTCAGTATCCTGGGAATACTTTGACCCTGAGGAGACTTTCTGTGGGATTATCTTTCTTCCTCCTGATTTCCAAGGTGCAGCCCTTCAAAAGCTGCCTTAGATTCAGACCATCGGTCTATCTAGCTTAGTATTGCCTACACAGACTGGCAGTGGTTTCTCCAAGGATGCAGTCAGGGGAGTCTCTCAGCCCTATCTGAAGATGCCAGGGAGGGAACTTCTAATCTCCTGCACGCAAGCATGCAGATGCTTTTCCCAGAGTGGGTCCATCCCCTAAGGGAAATATCTTACAGTCCTTACATATATTCTCCCATTCAAGTGCAAACCAGTGTGGATCCTGCTTGGCAAAGCGAACAATTCATACTTGCTAACACAAGACCAGTTCTTCTCCCTTCCTTCCTCCCCAACACCTTTGTATGTTCAAACAAATCAGGTAATCACATACAATGTGGTTTTGACTAACAGATAATGAAGCTATTCTCACGAGCTGGTCTTGTGGTAGCAAGCATGACTTGTCCCCTTAGCTAAGCAGGATCTGCCCTGGTTGCATATGAATGGGAGACTAGAAGTGTGAGCACTGGAAGAGATTCCCCTCAGGGGATGGAACCGCTCTGGGAAGAGCATATAGGTTCCAAATTCCCTCCCTGACTTCTCCAAGATAGGCCTGAGAGGAATTCCTGCCTGCAACCTTGGAGAGGCCGCTGCCAGTGTGTGAAGGCAAAACTGAGCTAGATAGACCAAGGGTCTGACTCAGTATATGGCAGGTTCCTATGGTCCTATGAGCAGCAGGAATCAGGCTCATGTGCTGCAATGGGAGTCACACAGCTCCTGGCAGCCGCTCGTCAGCAAGCTCGCTTACAGAGCCCACCACTTAACCTGGGTTTTGGGAGCGAGTGCGCCCGAAAGCTGGGTTAAACGATGGTGTGTTGTTGCGGCGTGGCTCCATGCTGGACCAATTCAAAAGCAGCCTCCCACGCGGGAGACTACGAAAAGTCTCCCGGCATCGGGAGATTCTACAAAAGGCACCACGCACTCATGCGGTGTCGTATGGGACTACCAGGGGCTGGGAGGCCCCCGAATTCCGCCACCCCAAACAGCTCTGTGATGGAGTTGGTAATTGTCATATCCGGAGTTGGTAATTGTCCGATCCGGCCACCCAGGGAGGTCTCCTGGATCATTTGCGGGGAGATCTCATCAAGCCTGCTCCCCCCGCAACCCCTCTTTTGCCTCATTGAGTGAGTGGAATGTTTCATTCTTGGACTAACTAAATGGGGAAAAATTCTTGCTTCATACGTTTGCACGATTGGGCTTGTTGCACGTGTCTCTAATAGCACTGAAGGATGTGTGTGTGTGTTTTATCTGTTCAGAGTATTTCACTAGGATAAATTCTTCCCTAAGCAATCTTACATTTTGGGACTCCTTGGGGAGATAAGCAGAGGAGCAGGAACATTTGCAAACAAGCCATTACACATCTTTCAGTGAGTCACAAAGAGCTGCTTGTAAATTCCTTGCTGCTGAGAATGCCCCAGACATCAGGGACTGAGTGGCATGCAGACAGCTTTCATTCTGTGACTTTGAGATGTGGGGGTGGAATGTGGCACTCCTTTGATGACCATTCAGCAGACTTTACTTGAGCCCTCCATACCAAATATCTGGCTGGAGTGATAAAGAGCACTGTCTCCAATGAAAGTGAAAACAGGAGCTTGATATTTCTTTTTGTAGCCACTCAAAGGCCCATTATTCTGTGCAGAGGAACATAGGAAGATGACCCCTGGTCCATCTAGCTCAGGACTGTCTACACTAGGGATACTCAACATTGGGTTCCCAGATGTTATTGGACTTCAACTCCCATAATCCCCAGCCCCAGTGGCTTTTGGTTGGGAATTATGGGAACTGAAGTCCCGTAACATCTGGGAACCCAACGTTGAGAACCATTGGTCTACACAGTCTGGCAGCGGCTTCTCCAAGGTTACAGGCAGGTGTTTCCCCTGAGCCCTAAGAACATAGGAATCTGCCATATATTGAGTCAGACCCCTGGTCCACCTAACTCAGTATTGTCTACCCAGATTGGCAGCGGCTTCTACAAGGTTGTAGGCAGGAATCTCTCTCAGCCCTATCTTGGAAATGCTGCCAGGGAGGGACTTTGGAACCTAGATGCTGTTCCCAAAGCAGCTCCATCCTCTAAGGGGAATATCTTACAGTGCTCACACAAGTCTCCCATTCACATGCAACCAGGGCAGACCCTGCTTAGCTAAGGGGACAAATCATGGTTGTTACCACAAGACCAGCTCTCCTTCCCTGGAGATGTTGCCAGGGTTTGAACCCGGGACCATCTGCATGCAGATGTTCTACCCAGAGCATTCTACCCAGATGTTCTACCCAGAGCGGCTCCACTGCTTAAGGGGAATATCTTATAGTGCTCACATGTAGACTCCCATTCATATGCAAACCAGGGCGGATGCTACCTGTGTTCCCTGTAACACTGATTCCCAGATGTTATTGACTATAACCCCAGCATCACCAGCTTCAGTGGCCTTTGGCTGGGGAAGCTGGGAATTGTAGTCAACAACATCTGGGATTCCCTGTTACAGGGAAACCTGGACCCTGCATAGACCCCACACTATTCACACCTATGCCTTAATCATAAAGATTGGGAGTGAAAGCTATGGGTACAGTACCCCCGCCCCCCAGTGAATGTGTGAAAAGAGCAAGTATTATTATTACTACTACTACTACTACTACTAGTAGTAGTAGTAGTAGAAAAGAGCAAGTGATTCCTGTTTTCTGAGTTTTGTTCCTAATTTTAAAATCTGTTCTCTGTTTTTTGTCTGATCTGCTTCTCTGTTGCTAGTCATGTTTTATTCTGTTTTATGATGATTGGCTAAAATTGAAAATTGTCTGGATGTTTTAATAGACAAGCAGAACATCAATCTTTGTAACAAATACATAAATCGAAATCCAGTGTATACTAGGTGAAGAGATACAGTCATCTCTGTCTGCTTGCTGTGTTTCCCTGAGTGGAGCTGTTTCACACAGGATGTTGCAGTAAACTCAGTGTTCGCTACTGAATAGACTCTGGGCTCATTCTCATGATCAGCAACGTAAAGGTAGAAGGCAGCAAACCCAGCTCTTGCTTCTTGTGAGAACTGACAGGAAGCCCCCCTGACTCAGCCCCCTCACATGTGGGTAGCCCAAATTTTTAACTTTGATTTTTACTGAGGTAGGGCAAAAATAGCAGCCGTCCTATCTCTGAGTTTGACCATGTGTTGAATTCACTGGTTAAAGCGGTCCCCGGCAATTGGAGGCCATGTTTGTCATTGAGTGCTATGGCTAGAGGGGCCAAGCAGAGAAGATCTGTTACTATACTGAGGGCTGCCTCTCTGCTTGAGTCCAATGCATTATGGGATACATCCTTTCATCCTGGAGGACCCATCTCTCTCTCTCTCTCTCTCTCTCTCTTTTTAAGGAACGGGGCCCACAGCTGCTACAGTTATCTGGGTGGTGAGTTTGCAGAGCCAAACAGAGGCTCTGCTTGTTTGTGAAGGGGAGGATCAAGATAAGGGCTCTTCCCTCCCCGAAATCAGCCCCAGATGATCATGGGAAAGACCTTACTGTATCCTTGATGAATGTACATAAATCCTACATGCATTGCCACATTCATATGTCGCTATTTAGGAGCACATATAAAATATCATAGGTCCACCCCACCCCCCACCCCGTGCAAAAATACACCCAAATGGTTGAAAGTTGTGCAGAAGAGGGAATTTCAGCAAGTGTAGCTTTCTTCACCCTGAATGTCAAGCTATCAGAAAAATTCTGCTCCCTGCAACCATTAAAGGAATCTGAGCCCTTCCCTCCTTTCCAGCTACCTAATGGTGCAGTGGGGAAATGACTTGACTAGCAAGCCAGAGGTGGCCAGTTTGAATCCCTATTGGTGTGTTTCCAAGAATATGGGAAACACCTATCTAGGGCAGGAGCGGTACAGGAAGATGCTGATCATCTCATCTCACAATGAGCGGGAGATGGCAAAGGTAAACCTCTCCTGTATTCTACCAAAGACAACCACAGGGCTCTGTGGTCACCAGGAGTCGACACCGACTCGACAGCACACTTCACCTGCACTGTCAGTCCACATTTTACTGCCGGAATCAGAGCCCCAAATGTCACACCTCCTTCCCCTACTTTTCTCTCTTGTACTCTTTACATAGCCACCTTATGGCGCAGCTGGGAATTGGCTTGACTACTAAGCCAGAGGTTGCCAGTTCAAATCCCTGGCAGTATGTTTCCCAGACTATGGGAAACACCTATACTGGGCAGCAGTGATATAGGAAGATGCTGAAAGGCATCATCTCATACTGCGTGGGAGATGGCAATGGTAAACCCCTCCTGTATTCTACCAAAGACAACCACAGGGCTCTGTGGGTGCCAGGAGTCGACATTGACTCGACGGCACAACTTTACTTTACAAGGAAATGGCACACTTTACCTTTACCTTACTGTTTACGTAACACCTCCAGTTCCTTCCTTTCAAATCTCTCCCCTCTTCCTTCAGCTTTCTGGTGCCATTTTGCCTTCCGACTTCCATAAACTACAGGAGTTGGGAGGGCTGTTAGGCAGCCCCTGGGAACTAGCTCTCTTTCTGCCCCCCGAGGCAATCTACCTGACCTGCCTCATAGCATGGCCAACCCTTTGCTCGCCCTAGGCAACAGAGCCTGTAAATGCAGCCAGCACCACACAAAAGTGTATATTTTCACATCATGCAGGGACCTGCTGGTTTTCATTTGCAAGACTCTGGGTATTGAGACATTTGCATGCACTTGGCAGAATCATCTGCCACATGCTCTTCTCTGATTCCAAGGAGCTGCTTTTACCCCCTGCTCCTTGGCACAGCATCCTCTTTTCCAATGTTAATGAGATGACCCCACTCCTGTACACTCTGCTGGGGAGACCCTCCCCTCTCCCTGTGTTTAATAGTGACTTGAACTGGCCTGTATCTCCATAAACAGATTTCACCTGGTGCACCCTGGAACCTGATCCCCCTTCAGGACAATCAGAGCCGTGGATTAATTAATTATGGTTTTCAGCCTTGACAGGCTGACACAGTTTAACTTAATTAGTTTATTCCTTTCTGCTGAAACTTCCTCATCTGCACCATGGAGATTTTGGGGGTTTTGGCCTAACTTTTAAAAATAGAAAATGAAGCCCAGATTGAAATGGTACAAAACAAGACTAGCACTAATTGCATTAAAGGCAAGAGATCACTAATTTCCTCCTACAAATATTCTAGCTGGTCCAATGCAATATCATAACATCCAGTCTCAGAAAAGACCCAGAATTTGATTTTTTAAAAAGTGAAGCCAATAAGGTAATGACTATTTGACCTATCTCATGCAGCCGTCATTTAACAGCAGTTTTATTTTCAGCAATTAGCAGGTGATAATAGGAAACATAAGAAGCTGCCATATATCAAGTCCGGCCATAGGTCCATCTTGCTTAGTATTGTCTACACAGACTGGTAGCGCTTTCCCAAGATTTCAGGCAAGAATCTCTCTCAGCCCCATCTTGGAGATGCTGCCAGGGAGGGAACTTGGAACCTTCTGCATGCAAGCATGCAGGTGCTTTTCCAAGAGTGGCCCCATCCCCTCAGGGGAATATCTTCCAGTGCTCAAACATCAAGTCTCCCTTTCATATGCAACCAGGGTGGACCCTGCTTAGCAAAAGGAACAAGTCATGCTTTTACCATCAGACCACCTCTCCTCCTTTAGTTCCTTGTCCTGACAAGCTTCGTCTTCTGAATTCTGCAGATTAATAGCAATAGCAATAGCAATAGCAATAGCAATAGCAATAGCAATAGCACTTACATTTATATACCGCTCTATAGCCGGAGCTCTCTAAGCGGTTTACAATGATTTAGCATATTGCCCCCAACATTCTGGGTACTCATTTTACCAACCTCGGAAGGCTGGAAGGCTGGAAGGATTAAATCTTTGTTAACGAGACAAAAGTTGCCAATTTTCCCCCCTCCTGGGCAGCAGGCAGCCTAAGAGTCAGCGCTCATGCAAGCCACACATTCTGGCTTAGAATCTCAAGCCCCCCATTCTGCTCCGCTTTCTTTCGCCATGCTTAAAATGGTTCCTGTGCATTTCGTTCAGATGCGTCTTGCGTTATGCATCCCGCTCCATTACTTTCTGCAAGTCTGTCACTATCTCTGTAATGTGTCTTGGATGAGCTTCGCTTCCATGCGGAGTGGTGCCCCAGGGACAGACACATCTTTATTTTAAAATGCTACCACTCAGTTTTCAATGCATAGCAATGTGTCCCCCCACCCACACACCCCATCTACACAAAAGGTAGACAAAGTGACAAGGAGATGGTTGAACTAGTGCAGCCCTTCAAAATTGGCTCCAAGGTTAGATTTAGGAACATAAGGTGCTGCCTTATACTGATTCAGACCATTGGTCCACCTCGCTTAGTATTGCCTACACAGACTGGCAGCGGCTTCCCCAAGGTTGCAGGCAGGAGTATCTCTCAGCCCTACCTGAAGGGAGGGAACTTGGAACCTTCTGCATGCAAGGAGGCAGGTGCTCATCTCAGAGCATCCCCACCCCTTAAGGGATGCTTAATGCTCTCACAGTGCTCACATTTTTCTCCCATTCAAATGGAAACCAGGGTGGACCCTGCCTAGCAAAGGGGACAATTCATGCGTGCTACCACAAGACCAGCTCTCCTCCCTGATGCAGGCTTGAAAGGCTGCACCCTGGAATTGGAAGGAGAGCCCCATTACCCTGAGAGTGGCCTGTAAGTTGTATGTATGTATGTATGTATTTATGTAACGTATTTATATCCTGCCCACTACCAAAGTCTCTAGGCGGTTTACAGTAATGAAGCAAAAAAATAAATAAATAATCAACACATTTTAAACATATACACACGTTAAAGTAAGAACAATCAATAGCATTCAACTCAAAACCTTGGCTGAAGAGATGTGTCTTCAGTTGTTCCCCCAAAGCCATCAGGGATTCCCTCTCCCTTTTCTGAATTTTCAGGATGCAGCAGCCCTTCAAAATAATCCAACCCTGGGGCTAGAAAATACAGGGTAGGGAAGGACTGATGTGAAATGCACCAGACTTCCCCAAGAAGAGAAGAATTTGAGGAACTTGAAGTGAATCTCCACTATATACCACCTTTCCAAAGGTGGCTCAGACCGGTTTTCATTAAAATAAAAAAATAGAGAACAATTAAAATCACAAACCAATTAAAAGCAGATTAAAATTATAATTAAAACTAAGGTAAAGTGTGCCGTTGAGTCGGTATCGACTCCTAGCGCCCACGGAGCCCTGCGGTTTTTCTTTGGTAGACTACAGGAGGAGTTTACCATTGCCATCTCCTGTGCAGTATGAGATGATACCTGTCAGCATCTTCCTATATCGCTGCTGCCCACTATAGTACCAGCAGGGATTCGAACTGGCAGCCTTCTGCTGGTTAGTAAAGCATTTCCCTGCTGTGCCACTTAATGTGACTTAAAACTAGATAACATTAAAACTAGATGTCATTAATCACATACATCCAAGTGCATGCACATGACCCCGTACCTGTGTAAAAAGGTGCATCAGGTAAGGTGAGCAGGCTGCGAAAAAAGGTGTGTCAGGTAATATTCCCAGGCTACCAGGGAGGCAGTACCAGGAGGCCTCTCCTCACATAAGAGGAGAGCTGGTCTTGTGGTAGCAAGTATGACTTGTCCCCTTAGCTAAGCAGGGTCTGCCCTGGTTGCATCTGAATGGGAGACGTGGTAGTGGCTTTCTCACCCGACCTGTTTAGCAGACCAGCCATGCATGAAACTGTTAAAGGCATACGAAACCAGACCTGCCAGGGAAAGGGGATGATAACCTAAGCTGGAAAGAGCTCCATAAATGCCCCCCATTCCCTAGTGCCCATATAATCATAGGGCACAGTCAAATTTGTGCATATAAATAGAAACAGGGTTGTGAACATTCCTCTTCAGCTCTGCTGCACCT
Source organism: Hemicordylus capensis (assembly GCF_027244095.1). Taxonomy (NCBI): domain Eukaryota; kingdom Metazoa; phylum Chordata; class Lepidosauria; order Squamata; family Cordylidae; genus Hemicordylus; species Hemicordylus capensis. The sequence goes on along the minus strand of NC_069664.1, from coordinate 16,646,851 downwards.
TGGCAGAAATTAAGTGCAATGGCTTTTCTCAGTTTTTATATAGTTATCATTGCAGAAAAAAAGTCTCTACCTTGGATTTACACCAATTTCTTCTTTTTTAAAAGGCAAAGATAATGTTTTACCAAATATAACCAAAGGTTTCTTTTAAGTTCAGGTAATTCTTTCCCACTTTTTTTCATTACACTCCAGTCTGTGGCATATCTCTGTTGCTTGCTTTTCCCTTCTGGGCAAAATTTCAAATTTGGAAAACTAAGCCGAAGCGAAGCAATGGGTTCATGCATTTCTAAGCACTATTTGTCTCTGATTCCGAGCTCTCCATCTTGTGCAGCACTATATTCTACAAATTCATCTCAAGCAAGCTAAGCAATAAATAGGGACATTTACTTGCACCTGTTCAGAGATCTCTAGGTCGGGTTACCAACTGGAATGGGTTCAGAGGAGAGTAACCAAGACAGTGCGGGGGCTGGAAATCAAGTCCTATGAGGAATGATTGAAGGTGCTGTGTACATTTGGTTTGAAGAAGAGAAGGCTAAGGGGAGACATGATAGCTGTCTTCAATTACCTAAAGGACTATCACATAGAAGAAAGAGCTGATTTGTTGTGGTTCGTCATGTGGTTTTATGGATGATGTACTGTGCCCCCAACACTAAAGATTATGTGCGCCATTGGCCACGAATAGAGCTCCATCTCTGGAGACAATTCAGCAACTCTTTCAAAGTGCACACCCAGCTTGCATGTGTGATGCTTCGCAAATCTAGAGTCATTTGCATCTTCTACCTAAAGCTCACTTTAAAAAATATATAGGCCTGCCTATGAAAGGGTGTGTGTGGCGGGGGGAGACACCACCACACCAGCCTCCGCCTTTAATGGAATGGAGCTGTGATTATGTGTGTGTAATTTCTTGAAGTCAGTGTCTGGTTCCCAGGGCACTCCTGTTCTAATTAGATTAACTGTTACTGTCAGGGCTATCTAATTGCTTGTACTGAAGAAAGCAAATTGCAGACAGTACGTATCAGTGTAAAATCAAACACAAAACAGGTGTTTGCTAATTAAAACTGAGATTTTAATGAATGACCTGTGTGGTTTTGGTGAATAAATACCACTCTCAGCATCTGCTCTGTAATTAGGTTCCAATTTCCCCCCCCCTCCCCCCAAATCCCAGTAAATAACGGAGAATGCCAAATTTAAATAAAGCCTACTAATCTTTACTCCTTAATGGACAAAAGCAGATGTTTTCTGTCCAGGTGACTGTAAGCTTAGGAAGAAGGTGAGAAGATTTATTTATTTATTTATTTTTAAAGATGACCCTGGCATATTTAGATCCATGCTCTGTCATAGATTTGTCTAAGCAAATCTTGGGGTCAGGAATACGTTGGGAGGTAAAAGGTCCTGCTGAACCTTCAGAGGGAAAGAAGGCAGCAGTTTGATTATGATACTCTTGGAGGCTGTTGCCTATGCACATCTAAGGAAGGTTTGCCATTTTATTTGTAGCTAATTGGGCTTCCTGCTGGGATGACCTGCTTTAGCACATGTTGCACTTTACTTCTGGACCTATTTAAAATGCAAAAGAGCAACTAATTAGAAACTGGATCTGCCAGGTACAGCCCGCAGGTGACAAAGGGGAGATTTTCGGAGCTGGAAAAGACTCCCGAAGCGGTGTTTCCCAGGGTTGCCAGGTCATAACCCAGCCAGGGATGGCCCTTTCATGAAGCAAGGTGTGGCAGTTGCCTCAGCCAGCAGATTATTGGGGTGCCAGCAGGGTGGCAAGATACCCCACTGCAGGTGTTGGAAAGCCCTTTGGGTTTGATTTGGCCCTGGCAAGCTTTGCAGGGAGAGCCTCTCCTCAGACTCCTTGCAAAGCTTGCAAGAAGCATGAGGAGAGAAGAAGAGGCTGCTGGCCACCTTCACTGCCCCCTGCACCTTATGGACTTATGGAACTTGCAAGGGTTTTGAAAGGGGGCTGGCTTCCACCAGGGGCATGGGGTTAGGCAGCATTTTTTGCCTTGCCTCAGGCCTTGGGCCACCCCTGAACCCCATGACTGAAGAGCAAATAAGAACACAGCAAGCTGCCTTATACTGAATCAGGTCATTGGTTCATCTAGTATAACCTACACAAACTGGCAGCAGCTTCTCCAAGGTTGTAGGCAGGAGTCTCTATCAGCCCTATCTTGGAGATGCCAGGGAGAGAACTTGGCATCTTCTGCATGCAAGCATGGAGGTGCTCTCCCCGAGCGGCTCCATCCCCTAAGGAGAATGTCTTACAGTGGTCACATATATAGTCTCCCATTCAAATGCAAACCAGGGCAGACCCTGCATAGCCAAGGGGACAATTCATGCTTGCTACCACAAAGCCAGCTCTCCTCCTACCTCAGTCTGTGGTTTCTCCCATCCTTTCCCCAGCTACATCTCCTCTTTCCTCCCTACATGATATGGAATAATTGGTGAGTCCTGCTTGCTCAGGCATATGGGAGAGGCATGGAATGGGTGGAGGTGAGAAATGGACCCATGGTTGCATATGAATGGGAGACTACATGAATGAGCACTGTAAGATGTTCCCCTTAGGGCAGGCCTGCTCAAATTTGGCCCCCCAGCTGTTTCTGGACTACAACTCCCATAATCCCCAGCCACAGTGGCCAATAGCCAGGGATTATGGGAGTTGTAGGCCAACATCTGCAGGTGGGCTGAAGTTGAGCAGGTCTGCCTAGGGCAGTGATTCTCAAACTTGGGTCCTCAGGTGTTATTGGACTTCAACTCCCATAATCCCCAACCAAAGGCCACTGAGGCTGGGGATTATGGGAGTTGAAGTCCAATAACACCTGAGGACCCAAGTTTGAGAATCCCTGGCCTAGGGGATGGAGCCATTCTGGGAAGAACATCTGCATTCTTGCATGCAGAAGGTTCCAAGTTCATTCCCTGTCAGCATCTCCAAGACAGGGTTGAGAGAGAATCGTGCCTGGAACTGTGGGGAAGCCACTGCCATCCTGTGAAGACAATACTGAGCTAGATGGACCAATGGTCTGACTTGGTATAAGACAGCTTCCTATGTTCCTAACATTTCCCTCAGCATCTCCATGGAAGAGATCAGGCCTGCAATCCCATGCACTCTTATCAGATTTTGCCCCATTGACCTGCTCCCAGGGAGGTTACCTCTTATGGTAGCTTCCTTCTTGAGCAGCAAAGCTGAGAAGTGAAAGACAGACATCTTTCAGCTAAATAAAGTTGGTTCCAGACTGGGTCACGTGGTCATCTCTGATGTTGCGATTGCTCATTGGGACCTAGGTATTGAGGTAGTAGTGTGGCACTCAGGACTCTGTGTGCATCAACATCAACCATGCATGGAACCAACCACAATGGAGTTTACCAGTGACACAGTTGGATGAACATTAATAGATCACTTATAGGTAAACAGGAAGCTGCAGTATTCTGAGAGAGGCCATAGGTCCATCTAGCTCCGTATTGTCTACTTTAACTGGCAGGAGCTCTCCTGGATTCACCCCCACCAGCCCTACCTGGAGATATCAAGTATTGAGAGAGCTCCTTTTTCATGATTAACCCAGGCACCTATTAGGATCATTGAGGAGATTGTTTGGTGGTGACCCAAAAGAACTGTGCCTTCTCTAGGGTTTCCCCGAGTGAAATCAGAATCTCCACATCACTGTCTGTTTTTCAGTGAATCTTGAAAATGCACCTATTTTCAGGCTTTTAGTTTATAAGGCTTTTCAGTTATTTTAAATTTTTTAAATGTGGTTTAAGGTTTTCAAGATCCCCACTGCTCATTTTGATCATCAGGAGGGGTCTGTCTTTGGGTGCCACCGGATCATCTGGAGAGCCTGAAAGACCCATCTTTTTAGCCTGGCTTTTAATGATATTTACATTGAAATTTTAATCTGCTTTTAATTGGTTTTTGGTTATCATTTTAATCCGCTTTTAATTGTTTTTTATTCTCATTTTTTTGTGTTTTTATTTTATTTTCGTCTGCATTTTTTTTTAATTTTAGTGCCGCAATTGGAAGGGTGGTATATAAATCGAACAAATAAAATAACCATTGTTGGGTTTTAATGGTAAACCACTCAGAGATTTTATACAAGGCAGTATATAAATATGATTAATTAATTAATCAGTATTTAACTTAGGACTTTGTGCATGCAAAGCAGATTCTCCACCAGATACTCCACCAACAAGGTAACATTCTTAGCACTGGCAGCTTAGATATAAACTCAAGAGAAAGCACAACCCATCAAAAGTTAGTAGTGAACCTTGTTTAATTGCTTGTAATAGGATCTAAGCCTAGCTATGACTGTGGTGGATGTACCACTTCAGGTGCGGGCACCTTATGAATGTTCCTACACACAGAAAACTAATTCAGTTGTGGAGGGAGGGATGCTAATCTCTTTTTCTCCCTGCAAACATCACCAGTGATCACTGGCTATTGTAATATTTCATGCTATGCCCAAGACACTGAGATCATACATGCCAGATCTCAGTGTTTTCAATATAGGTTCCTCTTCCCCCCCCCAAAGCTATTACTCACTGTTTTTAATTAAAAAGAGAGTCACATTTAGATGTCTGAGGCTACTTTATTGACCAATTCTACTAATGTGGCGTGATAGATGCAAATTGCACTTTGAATTCCCTCTACATCTGCACCTTTCATATGATATTTATGGAATTCATAATGCATTAATGAAATGCTCTTGTAACACCACATACATTTAGTTCCATTTCAGAGTCCTGAGGATTTCATTTTATGTTTTAAAATGCAGAGGACCACCAAGAAAACTAATGACCAAAAGCTCATTTTAAATGTCCTTTGCCTGGAAATGTAGTTGGGTATCTGATGAAATGCTTGTAGATATATAGAGAGCACAAAACTAGACTACTACTAGTGGTGTCCAAAGTTTAGAGGAGCTGTCCGGTCCTATAAACCTGCCTGCTATGAACCTATCAGGAACTTAGGAAAGGATTCTAGCTCAGGAGAAGTGCACTAAGAGGAGAGCTGGACTTATGCTAGCAAGCATGAATTGTCCCCCTTGCTAAGCAGGGTCCATCCTCGTTTGCATTTGGATTGGAGACTACATGTGCGATCACTGCAAGTTATTCCCCTTAGGGGGTGAGGCTGTTCTGGGAAGAGCATTGGTATGCTTGCATGCAGAAAGTTCCCACTTCCCTCCCTGGCAGCATCTCCAGATAGGATTGAGAGAGACTCCTGCCTACAACCTTGGAGAAGCTGCTGCCAGTCTGCGTAGAGAATACTGAGCTAGATGGACCCATGGTCAGACCTGGTATAAGGCAGCTTCCTATGTTCTTATGTTCCTAGATGGTCCAATGGTCTGATTCCACAGAAGTTGGCTTCCTATATAACCATGCATTTCTATGCCACCTCCCACTGGTTCCTGGTAAGAGCAGGTAGTCAGCCATTCCATAGTTGGGCTGCTCTGGGAAGAGCATCTACATCCTTGCATGCAGAAGACTCCAAGTTACCACCCTGGCTTCTCCAGATAGGGCTGGGAGGAACTCCTGCCTGTAACCTTGAAGAAGTTGCTTCCAGTCTGTGTAGACCAGGGATTCTCAACGTTGATGGCCTTTGGTTGGGGATTATGGGAGCTGAAGTCCAATAACATCTGGGGACCCAGCGTTGAGAATCCCTGGTGTAGGCAACACTGAGCTAGATGGTCTGTAGACAATGGTCTGACTCAGTAGAAGGCCGATTCCTATGTCCCTGTGTCCACCAGCCACTGCTGAGGACATGTGAGATGGATGAGAAGGTGAGCTCAGGCACAAGAGTCAGTGGCTATTATAATATATTACACAGAGCACATCAAAATGCTTAAAGGTCCTCCTGGCTGGACTCAGTCTTGTGGTAGCAAGCATGAATTGTCTCCTTTGCTAAGCAGGGTCTACCCTGGTTTGCATTTGAATGGCAGACTACATGTGTGAGCACTGTAAGAGGGGATGGGGCAGTTCAGGGAAGAGCACCTGCATGCTTGCACGTAGAAAGTTCCAGGTTCACTCCCTTTCATCTACAGATTGGGCTGAGAGAGACCCTTGCCTGCAACATTGGAGAAGTTGCTGCCAGTCTTATTTCATTCATTCATTCATTCATTCATTTATGAAGATGTATATACCGCTCATCAACCAAAGTTACCAAAGTGGTTTACATGGAAAAATAAACAAGACATAAAGAAGATGGTCCCCTGTCCCCAAAGGGCTCATAAGAATATAAGAACAGCCCTGCTGGATCAGGCCCATAGCCCATCTAGTCCTGCATCCTGTTTCACACAGTGGCCCACCAGATGCCTCTGGAAGCCACAGGCAGGAGTTGAGGGCATGCCCTCTCTCTTGCTGTTACTCCCCTGCAACTGGTACTCAGAGGCATCCTGCCTTTGAGGCTCGAGGTGGCCTTTAGCCCTCCAACTAGTAGCTGATGATAGACCTCTCCTCCATGAAGGTATCCAAACCCCTCTTAAAGCCATACAGGTTGTTGGCTGTCACCACATCTTGTTGTGGCAGAGAATTCCACAAGTTGATTATGTGTTGTGTGAAAAAATACTTCCGTTTGTAGGTCCTAAATTTCCTGGCAATCAATTTCATGGGATGACCCCTGGTTCTAGTGTTATGTGAGAGGGAAAAGAATTTCTCTCTGTCCACTTTCTCCACACCATGCATGATTTTCTAGACCTCTATCATGTCTCTCCACAGTCGTCTTTTTTCTGAACTAAAAAGCCCCAGGTGTTGTAGTCTTGCCTCATAAGGAAGGCAATCGCAATCTAAAAAGAAACATAAGGCAGATTCCAGCAACAGCCATTGGAGGGATGCTGTTCTGGGGTTGGATAGGGCCAGTTGCTTCCCCCCCTGCTAAATATAAAGAGAATCACTGCTTGAAAAGTTGTCTCTTTGCTCAGTTAGCAGTCTGTGTAGACAATACCGAGCTAGATGGACTGATGGTCTGACTAAGTATAAGGCAGATTCATATGTTCCTGCATCGTGGAGAACTTTGGGGCATTCTCCAAAGTACTAAGCAAGCAGCACCAATATTTTTCTTAGGTTCAATTTGCCGTTTGGTTCTTGGGATAAACAGAGCTGCCAGGTTCTTCCAAACATGTATCTGGAGTGAGTGATGCTAATCATAACTTTGAGGAAAGCCTGTCGACAGCTCTAAACACTCCCACTAGTCATAAAGCAACTGAGAGATGTCAGGGAGTGCAGAATAGCTGTGCTATGACTCGAGCTGCATAATGATTAAATTACTTTCCTTTTTGCCTGAGCTGCTGCACCAGAGAAAGAAAGATGAGTGAGATGAAGGAAGGGCACACTGATGATGTTGATGTCAGGCTCTTCATTTTCTGCCCACTGCTCTTGAAGTTTGGTACTGGATGAGCAAATTGCCAATCTGTTTATGAAAGTGCTTTCCCTAGATGAGAAAAAGAACAGAGAAAACAATGCTAAATCCAGTGGCTTGATTCAGAAAGAGAATTTCCAGAAGAGGAGCTATGTATATCTGTATACACAGATCTATGTATATTATAGAAACATGGGAAGCTGCCATATACTGAGTCAGACCATTGGTCTATCTAGATCAGTATTGTCTTCACAGACTGGCAGCGGCTTCTCCAAGGTTGCAGGTAGGAATCTCTCTCAGCCCTATCTTGGAGAACCCAGGGAGGGAACTTGGAACCTTCTGCTCTTCCCAGAGCAGTTCCATCCCCTGAGGGGAAGATCTTGCAGTGTTCACACTTCTAGTCTCCCATCCAAATGCAACCAGGGCCCACCCTGCTTAGCTAAAGGGACAAGTCATGCTTGCTACCACAATAGCAGCCCTCCTCTCCAAAGTATAGCCACTGTACTTGAGGGTAAAGATAAGCTAGAAAAACATAATTTATTGACCTACAGTACATTATCAACCATGCAAAGTGAGCTTCACTCACTATGGCATGCTAACTAGCGGACTGTGCACTATGTGAACGTAGGAACATACATAGGAAGCTGCCTTATACCAAGTCAGACCTTTGGTCCATCCAGCTCAGTATTGTCTACACTGACTGGCAGCATCTCTCCAAAGTTGCAGGCAGGCAGGGGTCTTTCTCAGCCCTAACTGGAGATGCCAGGACTCAGTGAACCTGGGACTTTCTGCAGGCAAAGCAGATACTCTACCACTGAGCTATGACCTGATCCCATAAGGGGGAAATCTCACAACACTCACATAGAGTCTCCCATCCAAATGCAAATCAAGGCAGATTCTGCTTAGCAAAGGAGACAATTTATGCTCACTACCACAAGACCAGCTCTCCTCCCCAAGATCAGTTCTGGTCTTGGAGCAACACGCTTCAAGAGCTTTCTTGAGCACATTTCCATGAACGATGTGCATCCATCAGAGATTTAGCTTCTAAAATGTTAAATATCCACAAAAGACAACATTGGGACAATGGAGACAGTGATTAAACAGGGACAAGATCCTGAAAATCAGGACAGGTGTAGCATATGATGCAGGCTCTATTCAGTGCTTTAGAGCAATACATGGAGGTCAGAAGTGAAGACACTAGTCATGATTCTGCTTTCCCTGTCATGCATTGATTATTCACCTCTTTATTCAATTTTGGTTAAAGACACATTGCCTGGCATTCCAAACTCACTTCCCAAAACTAACGTGAATGCCAGCTGGTGGACTATAGTCCACTAAAGAGGCACCTTTTTCAACATTATGATTCTCTTTATTTAGCAGGGGGAGAGCAACTGACCCTATCCATGCCCAGCACAGCACCCCTCCAGTGTCTGTAGCTGGTGTCTATCTTGTGTTTCTTTTTTAGATTATGAGCCCTTTGGGGACAGGGAGCCATTTTATTTTTGTATTTATATCTATGTAAACCACTTTGGGAACTTTTGTTGATAGCAATATATAAACCTTTGTCGTATTATTGATTGACTGTTTGTTTGATTTGATTTCTATACTGCCCTTCCAAAAATGGCTCAGGGCAGTTTACATTAAAGTAAAAATAATTAAAATCAATTAACAGTTACAATCCAAAACTATAAAAACCAATATACAACCAATTAACAAATAAAACATTTAAAACAGTTTTAAAACCTTGGAAGGCCAGGCCAAACAGATAGGTTTTAAGGGCTCTCCTGAAGGCCAAGATTGAACTCAAATTACGGATTTCTGCCGGAAGTGCATTCCACAGCCAAGAAGCAGCTACAGAGAAGGCCCGCCTTTGAGTCACCAGCAGACGTACTGGTGGTAACTGGAGATGGACCACCTCAGGTGACCTTAATGTGTGGTAGGGACCATGCAGAAGAGGAAGGTCTCCAAGTTCTCTGAGAATTATTATTATTACTAGCTGATCCGGCGCAGAGCATCTGCGCCCCTAGTTCGCCACTGCCTTCTCCCCCCACCCCACTCCACCCCCGTGACTGCTTTTTTGCTTGCCCGCCCAGCCCGTTTTCCACCCTGCCTGTCTTCTTCTCCCCTCACCCGCCCGCCCGCCCACAGCCTCCGCCTTCTTCTTGTTTCCCACCTGCCCCATCTCCTACTTTTTTTGCTGCCCACTCACCCTCACTTTCTCGCTGCCTGCCTGCCTGCCTGCCTGCCAGACAGCCAACCAGCTGCCAGTCACGGCTGCCCAGCCACCCGCCTGCTGGTCATGGCTGCTTGGCTGCCTAGCTGGCCACCACTGCTGCTGCCATATTCTTTCTCTGGCCCATCCCATGGCTATCTCTCATGACCCCTCTCTTTGCAGACCCCTGCCTGCTATCCTTTTATATAGAGAGTTTCCTCTCCTCTACAATCAAGAACATCTTCCAACCAGTAATAGTTGCATTCCAACTGACCTTGACCATCACAGGCTCCTCCTCCCTATATGCATATGGAATCCCCACTGCCCAATCACCATGGTTCTTCTCCTCTCATAGGCTCCTCCTCCCTATCTGCATATGGAATACTCACTGCCCAATCAGGTGCTTTTGTTCACGAACTCTCATGAGAGCTGCCACACATGGGATTAGCCATGGATATGCCTTAGAGAATGATATATAAAGATTATTCCTAGGATGCTGGTCTCCTAGGCAGGCAACTAGATTTGGCTGGTCCTTAAAGCTCATACAGCCTGGGACTAAGTTACTTTAAGGACCATTTTTGCCCATATGAGCCAACCTAGGCTTCAAGATCTGCCTCTCAAGCTGTGTTCTTTGATCCACCTTTTAAAGCAATTCAGTTGAAGGATGCCAGGGAAGTAGCTTTCTCAGTAGTGACACTGCAGTTTTAGAATTCCCTTCCCCAGGGAAATTTGTCAGTTCCCTACCCTTCACTGCTTTTAATTTTGCTGTCAAGACTCACTGGTTTTCTAAGACTTTTCGTTGACTGCTTTTATCTATGCTTTTTCTAAACCTTTAATTGCTATCTGGTGGGTTGCTGTTTTATGTTCATAGTGTGCATTTTAGGGTTTAAATGGTTTGTTATTAGCTGCTTTGTAAGACGTTGGTCCTGAAATGAAGTTGGTCATTGATGAAAGGTATTGAATAAAGAGGCAAACAAACAAACAAACAAACACAAAAAACCAAAGGAGGGTAGTGGATATTGAGGTCATTCACAAAATAAAAAACTGTATTCTACCCAGGTTTGGGAGCTGTGTGCGCTCCCATTTTTCGGTTGTGTGGAAACAAGGAACCTTTCACTTCACAGTGTACGCTTTGGCTCTGTAATCATGTACAGGTGACCCTCATTATCCATGGATTCTCCATTTATGGATTTGTATATCCGTGGTTGGGTCATAGGGACCCAGTTTCGTTATTTACAGGATGAAAATAGGGTTATTTTCGCCTATCTATAGTTCTTGAATGGCCAGAAATAACTTCTGACATAATTTCCTGCCGCCATTTTGTAGTTTGGAGCCTTTGTGGATTTGTACCCCGTCAAACATACACCCCTTTAGCACCTCTTATTGAAGCCTTTTAAAAATCCTTCGTGGGTTTTGATGGGTCCTTGAGCTAGATCCCTCACCAATAAAATATAACAATCAGTTGTGATTTTTGTATACTGCTAAATGCTGCAGATCAAATCACTTACACACTGCTCCAAAGTAAAGGTAAAATATTAAGCCTGTTTACAGACAAAAAAGTCAAGATCAGGTCTGACCTGATCTGATCCAACTATGCAAATGTCAGCTAAGGGTCATTTGGACCCTTCTGGATGTTGGGGATGGAACTGGGAACAGGGTTGAGGTTGGAGTCAGAGAAACCTTAATTTATTTTAAAAACTATCCTCACTATGAACCTGGAAGAAAAATAATGTAACATAAGAGAATCACAAGGGAAGTGATGTAGCATCAGAGAATCCAAGGGAAAGTGATGTAATACCAGAGAATTGCAGGAGACACTCAGAAATAGGCTGCTTGTGAGTCACAATGGGCAAAAAAATATTTTTAAAAGTGGAGGTTCTCATAGGCAGGCAGGCAGTCAAGCAAGCAAGCAAGCAAGCAAATAGAGGGCAGGAGATGGTCCCTTCTGACCATGATTACTTTAAAAAAGAGGGGGCGAAACACTCTTGCCACCGCTTGGAGCTCTGGAAAGCTCAATTTGCCCCCAAAGTGGGTCAGAAAAGTCCAATCTGAACTTGGCTGTGCAAGTTCAGGTTCAGACTCTCTCCAAACCCCTCCAATTTGGATTCAATTGGACCACGCCTAATTTTACCAGTCTGACTTTGCACAGGCCTATTAAAAAGCTTAAAGATTATGAATAAATAAAACCAGCACACGAGAATAACTTTTCTGCCTCCTTTAGTTTTTATGCCATAGATGGAGCATTACTCTTAGGTGTGATTGGCTTTGTCTTTTCAGAAGTCTTATTTTCCTGTTTTAGAAGTTGGTAAATAAACGATATTTTTATTCAAAAAATATTTTAACATTCTTTAGTAATCACCATATTGATGTTTGAGGATGTTCAAGATATTCACACTCGAAGGTGTGAAAATTAAATGAGACGGAAAACACTGCATTGCATGTTGATTTTATTTGTTCTCATAATACAATTTTTAACCTTTACTTGGAAACACTGTAGTAGTGATTTGATCTGCAGTATTGTGTACTGTGTCGATTTTAGACAATCTGTGAAGTGTGTCGACAATCTGTGTCGATTGTGTACAAGATTTTCAGCAGCTTATGGGGCAGCAGTGGTGACTTAACACAATAGTTCATAGGACATAAGGACATAAGAACAGCCCTGTTGAAACAGGCCCAAGACCCATCTAGTCCAGCATCCTGTTTCACACAGTGACCCACCAGATGCCACTGGAAGTCTACAGGCAGGAGTTGAGGACATGCCCTCTCTCCTGCTGTTAATGTTGAGCTCCTCACAATCCATTTTGGATTTCACTACCTCAAAGAGGTTGGTATCATCTGCAGATTTGGCCACCTCACTGCTTACCCCTACTTCTAGATCATTTATGAATACATTTAAAAGCATCGGTCCCAGTACAGATCCCTGGGGGACCCCACTTCTTACTTCCCTCCATTGTGAAAATTCTGCATTTATACCTACCCTCTGTTTCCTGTCCTTCAGCCAGATAGCTTTCCACACATGTACTTGTCCCCTTATCCCATGACTGCTAAGTTTTTTCAGAAGAAACTGAAACACAGAATTCCATACAATGATTTGAGAGACCAGTGCTGGTTCTCGGCAAGCACTCACTCCCAGTGTGAGCTGGAAACTGGCACTTTTTTCATGTCGTCTGAAGCCAGACATGTTGGGTGAGGAACATTGGGTCTCCTCTGTCTCCTAATATTGTCAAGCCAACTTCAAATGCTGGTTAAGAGTCAAGTTGACAGAGGAGGCCCAATATTCTTACCGGACATGTTCAGACAACATGAAATGTGCAAACTTCTGGTTCACATGGGATGCTTGTATTTGCTGGGAACCAACCCTTCTTTCCTACTTATTTGCAATGGTGACTAGTGAAACTGCCCTATGACACTGTGTATATGCCTTTGTAAGGATATGGGGATTTTAAACTGTAAATCTTTGACATGTGGATTGTTTTATACTTAAGGCACTTGCAATTACTTTGTCCACTGCTACGGTAGCATGACAGCAAATTCCATTGTCATAGATCAATGCTGTAAGGTAACAAACAGCTGGAAACAGGGGGATTTGCCATGCTGGCAGTAATAAATAGATTAGAAATCAGACTCCTCAAAGCATTGCCTTTTTGAAAACCATCAGAAATATTGACAGGGCATGTGTGAATATTTGCTAGTATGAAAATGTGGCAAATCTTCTACAAAGTCCATTTATCCTTGGCTAATTTATAGTCTTGAAAGGCCAAGTGGCTATTTTGCACTACAGGTGTTAAATTTAAGTAGCAAAACTCCGAAGACTGTGTTACCACTACCAATTTGTAACCAATTAGCTTGCATACATTTAAGGTTTACACTGAATCATCACAGACTGTACCTCATTGATTTCATGACCTTTTGCTTCACAGTATACTCTTTCACTCTGCAATCTTGTACAGGTGACCCTCATTATCCATGGATTCTCCATTTGTGGATTTGCGTATCTGTGGTTGGGTCATAGGGACCCAGTTTCATTATTTACAGGGTGAAAATAGGGTTATTTTCACCTATCTGTAGTTCCTGAATGGCCAGAAATGACTTCTAACATAATTTCCTGCCGCCATTTTGTAGTTCGGAGCCATTTTGTGGCTCTTTTCTGCAAACAACAACAATTGGAGGACTTCAGAGTTTGGGGAGGGCATGGCTGGAGAGCAAGGTATTGTGCTTATTCCTACTCACTGCCTTTTCCTTGTGATTTTCATCACATTTCAGTGTGCATAGAAACCTAACTCCCCAATCCCCATAGGGTTCATGCTTCTTTATTTGTGGCTCCGTTCTCTGCAGAAATGATCAGGAATGGAACCCCCGTGAATAAAGAGGGCCTCCTCTATGTGTTTTTATCTCTGCCAACTGAAGATAATCCCATGCATCTGATGCAGTGGGCCCCAGTCCACAAAAGCTGATGCACAAAGCATCTGTTAGTCTTTCGCAACCATGAATCTTGTGGCACCTTAATGTTGACAGGAGCGTGCTGTTGCTTTGCATATACTGATTTGCTGGATCTTTGCTTTTTACAGCGTGATGCTTTATGGTGTCTCCCAACTTAGAATTTCTGTTACAATTGATTGTGCATCTGAGGGGTTCCATCGAGCCCCATTTTGGGCAGGGCAGATAAAATTATCCCTCTTTCTTTCAGAAATGAAAATAATAACTTGTAAAGAATTCTATTGCCCTGGCAACCTTTTCTCCTTTCGCTTCACTCTCCTTCCCTGAGAAAGCTGCATAATTTGCTGCAAGTTCCAAGTCTCTCAAGTGATTCATTGGTGCATGTACTATGAGATCTTGCCATTGTCTAGCCACATAATTCGAAATTTACTACTTATTTGTTTCATGTTTAGAAAACAGAAGTTTCCCCTGGAAAGAGAGAGGTGGGGGAAGCATGAAAACAAGGTTTGGAGAGATTATTTAGCAACCTGACCCATTCTGCCTCCTCTCCAGTGCTAAAACTCTTGCACCATGATATTGCTAAGCAACTGAGAAGGCATTTCCTTTTAGACCGTAAGTGGATACCAAGGCATAAATACACATTCAATACAGATACACATATATTTCCTCTGCTATCTGCAGAGGGAAAGAAGTAGTGGCTCATCTGAAGGACCCCGGGTTTTTCCTCTTTCTCCCACCCTGCCCAGAAGCTGTGCTGCCTGCATGCTGGCCATTCATCAGATAGAGCTGTTTGTCGTGAACTTCACAGCTGCACCTGACAAATGGCCAGCCTACAGGCAGCACAGCTCTTGGGCAGGGCTAGAGAGGGAGGAGCAGTGGCAGAGGAAGGCCAGTGTTTGGCTGCAGCCACTCCCCCCTGGCCCCATCCCCGCATCTGACATCAGACGAGGGGGCATGGTCTCCTTCCCAAATGGGGCTACACAGCCTCATTTGTGAGGGAGATCAGCCCCGCTGTATTGGCAACAAGCCCAGGAGCAGCTCTCCCTGCCATGTTTGGAAGCAAAATAACGCCCCCTCACCATATCTGACGTCAGATTCAGGGTGTGTGTCTGGGGCCACGAGATGTGGCCCCTGTGGGCAGTGGCCCGGGTTCTTTGAACCCGTTTGCCCAATATAGGAATTTAAGTGTAGGAATCCCCTGGGGAGGAGCAACTTGAGCTGCCTCCCAGGGTGCCCCATGGCTCATTACAATAAATATTTATATACCACTTTTCAGTAAAAGTTTCCAAAGCAGTTTACATAGGGAAATGATAAATAAATAAAGATGGATTTGTTTCATTTGTTTTATAAATCTACAGAACTCCTTACTTTGCACAATCCCTTCTGTCTTTCAAAATCCAAACAGGCTATCTTGTCATAGACAGAGACGGTCTTACCCCTGGACTTCCGGGCCGAAGTCCAGGGCCTCCACACCACTGTTCCCTCTAAGGCGTGTGCCGCTCTGTTCATTTTAGAACCCGCTCAGGTTGAATCAGGAAAGCCCCACTCTAAATGCACGTGTGCACATACTGCCTTGATCCTGCCGCCCAGAACAAAACTCATTCCGCACAGAGATGAAAACAATTAGAGAGACCACTGCTCCACAACCCCTGGGGGCCCCTAAATCCTCTTTAGTCTGTCCCGGGTGGTATAGAAGCCTTGGTCCTGATGCACCAGGGCTGTTCATATGTTCTTGTGACAAAGTGGGGAGTGGAGAAAGAAATAAGTGGGATGGGAACATGTTAAGTTCTCTGTCGAAATGTTTATGCTGATGCATATTTGCATAAATATACCTGTTTTATAGCCACCTACTGGCGCATTGGGGAAATGACTTGGTTAGCAAGCCAGAGGTTGCTGGTTCGAATCCAAGCTGGTGAGGCTATTCTCACGATGGGGGGAAACCGGGCTAAAGAAGCCCAGCCCAGTTTTTCCCCATTGTGAGAACCAGTGGGCTCATGGGCAAGCCTGGTAGTTCTCTGGGGGCTAGCCCGCCAAAGTAGCGCTCCCCTTAGCCCAGGTTACTAGAGCGAGCACTCTGCTAACCCGGATTTTCAGATCGTGTGCTGCCATGGTGTGGCTCCGCGCCGTGGTGGCACATGAAGAGATCCCTGGCAGGAGGCTGCAAGCTTGGGGCTCTCTCCAGGATACCCTGTGCACTCATGCGGGGCATCTTGGAACTTCTGGGGGCCATGCAGCCCCTGATCCTTGCTGCCCCTGCTGGTTCTGTGACAAAGCCGGCAGTCATGTGGGCAGCCAATCTGGCTAAGTCCGCAGAACCCTCTCAGGTGCTTCACACCAATTGTGTGAAGTGCCTCGGTATGTTTCCCAGACTATGGGAAACACCTGTATCGGGCAGCAGCGATAAACGAAGATGCTGAAAGGCATCATCTCACACTGTGTGGGAGGAGGCAATCCTGTATTCATCCCAAGACAACCACAGGGCTCTGTGATCACCAGGAGTCGACACCCATTCGACAGCACACTTTACTCTTACCTGTTTTATATCCTTACATTCTTGTGAGTTCAGTTGCTGTTTGTGCCCTCAAGAACCCACATGTTCTTAATACTGTGTGTCTCATGGTGTGTGTGTGTGTGTGTGTGTATGTATGTGTGTGTAGGGGGATGTTGTTTAACTTGCAGCCAGTGGAGAGGGAGGCTCCAAAATTACCTAAGTGTACTTCTGGTCACAGAAGTGAAGGACAACGGTTTTCGTTCTGGCACGAAAGTCATTGGGCGCAGTCTCAAGAAAATTAAACCTAAGTGAGGTTCAATTTATACCTTCCGTACAATCAAGTAGTAACATTTGTCTTGAGCAGCACTACTGCCAAGATCAAGTTTCAATAAGTCTCCCATCTGAAAATACTTTTTGTGGAAACTTACATGTCAGAGAGAAAGGTTAAGTTTTCTTTCTGACATGATATTTTTCAGCGTCGGAAGTATTTTTGCCCTGAATTATCTCAAACATCTGTTTACCCTCATGTCCACTTGCTGCCTGAAGTAGTACACTCCAAGAAGAACTTCTCCAAGACCTGAACTTAAAATGCTCATTTTGGGCTTAGGTTCCATTGATGGTAGCTGGGGTTAAGCACTCCCAAATTGCTCTGTATGCTATGCCAGGACTGGAACGAGGAGATTGCCAAAGTTACAAACATATTTGTAATTTAGGTGCAATGAAGAAGGTACAAGGAGGTCTAAGCCATTCTACCTTTCAGTGCAGGTTCACCAATTACAATGGGGCAATAAAACTCCTAGAAGGTTTTTTTGGAGAGGTCATTCACACAATCAAAAATTGAGGCTATTCTCATGATCAAAGAAAATCAGGCTAGCCTCCGCTAGGCTGACTTTCTGCGATCGTGAGAACCACCGGGCTCAGCTGCGAGCCCGGTGGTTCTAGAGCAGGTAACACAGTCAAGAACACCTGCCCTAAAACCAGGTTTGCGGAGTGAGCACTCCACAAACCTGGTTTTAAAGATTGTGGGGCTATTCTCACGATTAACAAAAATTGGGCTAGGAGAGCCTAGCCTGATTTTTGTTAATCATAAGAACCACCGGGTTTGGCTGCGAGCCCGGTGGTTCTAGAGCGGGTAACCCGCTCGAGAACCCCTGGTCAAAAACCAGGTTTGCGGAGCGAGCACTCCAAAAACCTGGTTTTTAGTATCATGAGGCTTTGCCCTGCGCCTATTTATGAGTAGACCCCCAGAGGGGAGGTGAAAAGCTGCCTCCCATCTCTGGGGGTCTCCCCAGTATGCCCTGCTCTGCACTGAAGCTACTCACGAGTAGACCCCTGACCGCGAGGCTGAAAAGCAGCCTCCCGGCTTGGGGGTCTCTCCAGCATGCCCTGTACGCTCACGCAGGGCATGCTGGATCTTCTGAGGGCCATGTGGCCCCTGAACTCCCCAGCTCCAGCCAGCTCCATGACGGAGCCAGCAGTCGTGTGGGCAGCCGCTGTGGCCACCCAGAGCAGACTGTCTGCTTGTCTGCAGGGAGAGCAGGCCAAGCCCGCTCTTCCCACAAACCGCCTAGAGGCTCTTCACACTAAACCTGAGTAGAAGAGATGGAGGCTCTTCACACTAATTGTGTGAAGAACCTCCATCTCTTCTATGCGGGTTTTCCTCTTAATTTGCTTCCACCCAATGAAAAACTGGGAGCACACCCAGTTCCCAAACCCGGGTAGAACACAGTTTTTGATTGTGTGGATGACCTCAAGGGGTTGACAATGCATTTTGCTGAGACACAAGAGGTGTATTCTCTGGGCCAATTCAGACACTACCAACAACAACGCAGGAGCCAATGATGCTGTGGACAGGTTCAGATGTAACAATGGCAACTTAAACAGAAGAAATTCTGGTTGTCTCTGGGTGCATGCTCCTCCTAACTTCTCCGTTTTCATGAAGTTTGAAGCCACCAATGTCAGGCCAAAAAAGTTTGGTTACCAACCTCAGCCCAACGTCATCTAGACAAATTGACATTTTGGTTATGGATGTTGGGCTGATACTGGTAACCAACTTTCTTGGCCTGACATTTCACCCAGAATTGGTTGGCTTCATATGCCATGAAACAGCATCGGTAGTGGGAGTGGCAGCTAGTAGTTCTTCCTTACTTAGTTGCCATGTTACATAGGGACATCGTGGATACCCAAAACCCGACTGGGAAAACCACCATTGGTGAGGGATGACTGTGAGGTCATACACACAATTGAAAACTGTGTTCTACTCAGGTTTGGGAACTGTGTGTACTCCCAATTTGGAAGAAAGGTGGGATATAAATATACTAGATACCTAAAAGAGGAGAGCTGCTATTGTGGTGGCAAGCGTGAATTTTCCCCTTTGCTAAGCAGGGTCTGCTCTGGTTTACTTTTGAATGGGAGACTACATGTGTGACCACTGGAAGATGTTCCCCTTAGGGATGGAGCCTCTTTGGGAAAAGCATCTGAGGCTCCAACTTTCCTCCATGACAGCTCCAAGATAGGGTTGAGAGAGACTCCTGCTTGCAACTCTGAAGAAGCTGCTGCCAGTCTGTGTAGACGATACTGAACTAGATGGACCAAGGGTCTGACTCAGTTGAGCAGCTTCCTAAAATGTTCTTAAAATGAACAGCATTTCTTCCATCCACACTCTGAGAACCATTGTTCTAATTCAAGAGCAAGTTTATCTAGGGGAAAGCTTAATAGTTGCACTATCTTGACCCTAAGATGCCTGTTAAGTGAGAGAAAGAGTGAGATTGACAACAAGAAGAAAAATTAATCAAAGGCCTCTGTGTGGTACAGCCAATGTGGAGAGCCAGGGGGGTCTGACAAAACATCTATCAGCTTTCCCACTCAACTCCCTAATTTCATTCTCCGTTCTTTGAAGTTCCATATCAGTTTCATTTTAAGGAACAGAACCTTGTGATTTTTCTCCCTGTATCTTTCCTTTCCTAACATGCTCCCCATGAAGGTCGCTTCAGTGAAGAGACAAGAGGCAAAGATGACATGAGCGCTGGAGTGGATCCATTGTTTTGCCATGCACAAAAAGCTCTAACAAACAGATTAAAATTTAAAGTGGGGAAAGGTCTATTAATCCATTATTAATTAATATTCCATATGTTGCCTTGAAGGCAAATCGGGGTCTTTTGAAGCCATCTGGTTTCTGGTGGCACTGAAGGAGAACCCGAGTTGTCTGCTGTAGGTTTTTGATTGTGGCCTGCAGAAAGGAAATGTACCGGGCATGTCAGCCCAATGTGAAGCATCAGGCAGAACCAACAGTTAGACAGTAGTATCTGATTTAGAAGATGCCGAAGCTTCTCTCACGATCGGTGAGAAGGGCTTGTGGGGAGAGCGGGCTTAGCCGCTCGTAGCTGGGCAGCCAGATCGGCCACACACATGGCTGCTGGCTCCATCACAGAGCCAGTGGGAGCTGCAGGGATTGGGGCCGCACAGCCTCCAGAAGTTCCAGGATTCCCTGCGCAAGTGTGCGGGGCATCCTGGAGAGACCCCCAAGCCTGGAAGCCTGCAGCAACACATGAGCAACAAAATGAGGTTAATGAAAAGCTCGCTCCATTCACTTCATTTGAGGGGGCGGGGAATTCGGCGGGCTAGCCGCCTTGGGAGCACCGGGATCACCTTTGAGCCTGGTGGTTCCCACGATCCCTGGAAAGTGGGCGAAGCATCCCGCTTTCCAGGGATCGTGGGAATAGCCTCGTTTTCCCTCATCAAAATAAGGATATGTTGTTTTCTTTTCCAGAGGGAACAAAAATGTGTGAGGGATGCGGGACAGCGTTTTGTCATTAGCAAAAAAATTGTGAATAATCATCCCGCCCCCAAGTTTGCTAGGAGATAGTAGCCTGATTCAGACATTATGCTGTATGAGTGTACAGATGTCTGTACCCCCGTACATGTGTTTGAATGAATGACAATGAAGCTATTCACACAGTCCACCGAAATTGGGCTAGGGGAGCTTAGCCTGATTTTGGTGGACCGTGAGAACCACCGGGCTCGCAGGCGAGCCCAGTGTCTTCCAGGTGGTTAATCCGCCAAACTACCCCTGCCCTTAAACCCATTTTTAAAATTGTGAGTTGTTGCAGTGCAGCTCTGCACCACAGCAACTCACAAGGAGACCCACAACCAGGAGGCTGAAAAGCAGCCTCCCAGCCCGGGGGTCTCTCCAGCATGCCCTGCATGCTCGTACAGGGCATGCTGGAGCAGACCAACCAGAGGTTGCCAGTTCAAATCCCTGCTGGTGGGAAACACCTATATATGGGAAATATGGGAAACACCTATATTGGGTGGCAGCAGTACAGGAAGATGCTGATCATCTCATCTCATACTTGGCTGGAGATGGCAATGGCAAACCTCTCCTGTATACTACCAAAGACAACCACATGGCTCTGTGGTCACTAGGAGTCAACACCAACTCGACAGCACACCTCACCTTCACTGAATGTCAGCCCACATTTTACTGTCAGCCCACATCAGAGCCCCAAATGTCACACCTCCTTCCCCTACTTTTGTCTCTTGTACTGTTTACATATCTACCTAATGGCAGAGCGGGAAAATGGCTTGACTACCAAGCGAGGTTGCCAGTTTGAATCCCGGCTGGTATGTTTCCCAGATTATGGGAATCACCTATATTGGGCAGCAACAATATAGGAAGATGCTGAAAGGCATCATCTCATACTGTGCAGGAGATGGCAATGGTCAACCCCTCCTGTATTCTACCAAAGACAACCACAGGGCTCTGTGGTCACCAGTAGTAGACACCAACTCAACAGCACAACTTTACCTTTATACATGAGCAGCCCGACCGACCCAGGTTGGGTTTCCCTAACCTGGGTAGGGCTGCTCATGTGCATAGCCTTCTTGTGTCATAACCAGCCTCTGCTCAGGTTCACATTATGCTGGTTGGTTCACATTCTGTTGGTTAGCCCATAATGAACCTAATGTTGGTTAGGTTCACATTATGTTGGTTAGCCACATGAAACCTAGATTTGAACAGTTGTGTGAACCAGGCAATTTTTGGCAGCAGCCACATCATCTAGATCCACCCTGAAGAAATCATAGAAGAAGTGACCCAGCCAGTCTGATATGATTACAGGCCAATCTTGTTTGACGATCTAGCTTTGAAGTGTGGACCACTGATTGCTCTGCCCATCCTAAGACCATATCCTTGGACTGCTCCCTTGTGTGGACCACTGGTGTCAGAGAGCCCCGACTCCCTTGATGTATCCGAGATCGGTACACAGTGAAGCTCTTCTACAATCCGTGAGAAGAGCTTCTCTTGGGTCTGCGGAGAGAGTGGGCTTGCTTGCAGGGTAGTCTTTCCATGCCAATCCACTTAAGAAATTAGCTCATGAAGTCATCCAATGGCTGTGGTTCCAGCACTGATTCTAATATTTAAAGTACAGAAAAAAAAAAAAAAGAGGTGGAGGTTGTAAAAATAAAAAATCTTTTCTGCTGCATGACAGCCTTATGAATATGCAAATGAGAACAGAGAGAGCTCCTGCCAATGATCTGCAGTAATTTTTTCCATTAAATGTAGATCATCAAGAAGAACTTCAGTCCAGTCTATGATAAAAGTACAATTAGCCAGATGTTATTGTAATGCACCCAATGTATTGAATATTCAGATTAACTGAAAGCACTTTAAATCATTGTTTATTTTAGTATTCTTTATTGAATGCAATGGAGAGGTGGCCAACAGTAATAAATACATTGGTGGAAAAACAGCCTAGCTTGTTCCAGCAGCATATAGTTATAACCAGGACACATTTACACAATAAATTCACAGATTTATTGCTTCTGTTTGCTAGCAGTGACCAGCTTGTGTGTTTTCTATCATCACTGTATACAAATAAAATTGATGGGAATTGTACATCACTCCTAGTCACAACTTAGTTGCAGACAGTTTGGCTGCATTTGCACATAATGGGAAACTGGACGTGAAGGAGCCTGTGGTTGAATTTCTTATACATCTGAATGTGTGCAACTGCAGTTCTGTCAGAAAAGTGACCCGAGCTTTCCCTTCCCAAACTCCAATATGAAACCTCAGCTTGGCATGAATTTCACCGCCCTACCTGAGGTTTTGCTTTTGTCAGCATTATGTCTGAAGGCAGAATTGGAGTCACAGTGAGCTGCAACTGGAGGTGAGGGAGGAAGTTCTTCCCTCGCTCCAGCTGTGATTGACTGCCAGGGCTGTCCTTCATGTAAGAAGGAAGCCACTGCAGCCAGTTACCTGCCCTCAAAGCAAGATCCCCCTCCTCTCTGCAGTCTTCAAGAATGCAATTTTGAACATCTGTGAAGCACATGGTTGCGGAGTGAAGGGGATGAAATGCAGGCCCATTGGACCTGTGGTTTGTCGTTATGTGCGAATATGGCCTCCCTCTTCATTCAGAATGGAAACTGAATTGGTTGTGGCATAAGAGAATAAAAAGAAGACACTGGGGCTATTATCACAATCAGGAAAAATCGGGCTAGGAGAGCCTAGTCCGATTTTGGCTGATCGCAGGTGAGCCCGGTGGCTTACAAGTGGCTAGCCCGCTTTTTTAGCAGTCCTCTTAGACCAGGAACGATCGTTTGGGAGCAAGGTTGTGTGGGATCAAGGTAAGATGAAAACCTGGGTATAATTGATTGTGTGGAAGCAAGGTAGGAAGGAAAGCTACCCAGGTTTTCCTCTAACCTTGCTTCTACACCATCACGTCTACCCAGGTTTTCCTCTTAATTTGCTTCCATGCAATGAAGAACTGGGACCACACACAGCTCCCAAATTCAGGTAGAACAGTTTTGGGGGCTATTCCCATGATCGGGAAAAATTGGGCTAGGAAAGCCTAGCCCGATTTTTCCCGATTGTAAGAACCACCGGGCTCGGCTGTGAGCCCGGTGGTTCTTAAGCAGCTAACCTGCTCAAGTAGCCCACCCCTTAGCCCGGGTTTGCGGAGTGAGTGCTCTGCAAACTCAGGCTATTTGATCATGAGTAGCCACGGCACGGCTCCGCACTGCGGCTACTCATGAGGAGACCCCCGGAGGGGAGGCAAAAAGCCTCCTCCCGGCTCTAGGGGTCTCACCAGCATGTCCTGCAAGCTCGCACTGGGCATGCTGGAGCTTGTGGGGGCCAATCCCTCCCTCAGCCCCCACTGGCTCCGTCATGGAGCCGGCAATCGTGTGGGTGGCAGATACGGCTGCCCAGAGCCGCAGTTTCGCCATAAGCGGGTCTCACGGATCGTGAGACCCGCCTCTTTGATTGTGTGAATGACCTCTTTGTGAACCATTTGGGAGGCCCCAGAATGCATGTGCAAGAGAACTCATGTTCAAGAATGTGAGATGGTCAGTTTGTCACATGGCATTGCTCTGTTGATCACATAGTCAGTAAACCACCTGGTTCTAATCACGTTTATGTTTCCTTGAGCAAACTTTGAAGTGCCCCAAACCAACATGAGCTGGAAGAGAAGTTCTGAACACTGGTGGGGGGTGGGGAGAGGAGGGAGCCAGGAACATTTGGGATGCTCAGTGAGTAAGCAAGCAATTGAAGTCGTTTGGACAGCATTTCCTGTCCTGCAAAAACACTGGAGGGAAAGTGCTGGTGATGACATGAGAGGCACAACAGCAAGGGTGAAATTCGGTGGCTTTGCACAAAGAAAATCCACTGGAGAAGAAGAATATCTGCTCAGTTCATTTTCAAATCTATAGATGGTGATCCTAGGGAAGGTTATATCTCTCTGTCTCTGAACTTTACCAAAAGTCTGTGCAGATAGTTCTCTATCTCAGGGGTTCCAGATGTTAGCAGCATAGGAAGCTGCCTTATATTTTATTTATTATTTATTTTTATTTATTTATTTTTACACTTCTATCGTGCTCTTCCTCCAAGGAGCTCAGAGTGGTCTACATGCTTATTTTTGTCCTCACAACAACCCTGTGAGGTAGGTTAGGCTGAGAGATACATGACTTGCCTGAGTCACCTGAGTTTCATGGTTGAATGGTGATTCGAACACAGGTCTTCCTGGTCCTAATCTAACACTCTAACCACGACACTATGCTGGCTCTGAAGTCAGCCAGCATACTGAGTCAGACCATTGGTCCATCTAGCTCAGTGTTATCTCTCAGACTGGCAGCGGCTTCTCCAAGGTTGCAGGCGGGAGTGTCACTCAGCCCTATTTTGGATATACTGCCAGGGGGGAACTCGGAACCTTCTGTATGCATGCAAGCATGCAGGTGCTCTTCCTAGAGCAGCTCCTCCTCTAAGGGAAACATCTGACAGTCCTCACATATTTTCTCCCATTCAAGTGCAATCCAGGGTGGACCCTGCTTAGCAAAGAGACAATTCATGCTTTCTACCACAAGTTGAAGGCAGGTCATCCTGGAGAGGATCTATCTATGTGGTTGCCCTAGTCGACACCGACTTGCTGACATTTAATCAATCAATCACCACAAGACCAGCCCTTGTTAGACTACAGCTCCCATCGTCCCCAGCCATGGGAGTTATAGTCCAACCATGGTTGGGGACCCAAGGATGGGAATCCCTTCTCTAACTAATGTGCACATCAACCATTTTGCAGATAAGAAACTGTAGCAGAACGTTAGCAGTAGAGCTGGGATGTATATTTTGTCCACACTGTCTCCTCCATACAGTACAAGAGATTTTAAACTTCCCATGCAATGGGACCATAATTTGCTGCAGAGTGAGAAGGTCCTCCAAGTCATAAACATATCTATATCTATATATAATATGACACAAAAAGCTATCTAGCAGATAAAATCTGCAGATAGTTACATACTGTATAGTTACTGATTGTTCTTGAGTGACAGAAGGTCAAATTGTTCATAAGTGCTTCATGCTATTTGACAGGCATATTAAGCTGCAGCAAGTGATCTATGCAGGAATAGCCTGCTACTCAATACCTATGAAAACCCAACTGTTATTTTAGGGATGCAACATTTGATATGCCAGTAGCAGTGTCCTACATATGTGCTGGCACAGATACATGCAGCCAGCATGACATGAAGTCATGCAGCTGGACAGAGCTTTCCCACAGCTTCCATGCACTGAAATGCATTTACAGATAAACAACTCTGATTCAAGGTGAGCCTCTGATGAGTTTAGCACAAGAGAAAAGCCATAATTGCTGTCAATCCTTGATGTCTAAAACGAGAGGATCCAAGCCAAGAAGCCACACCTTCTGATCTGGGGTGGGTGGGTGGTTCCATCTGCCTGATCACAGATTTGGTGTAAGTATTCAGTGGTGTAGAATAGATATCCCCCCACACATGCAGTTACTTTTATACATCATATATTCCAGAGTTCATAAGAATACAAATACAAATATGATGAATATTTATATACCACTTTTCAACAAAAGTTCCCAAAGCGCTTTACATAGATGTAAATAAATAAATAAAGATGGATCCCTGTCCCCAAAGGGCTCACAATCTAAAAAAGAAACATAAGATAGACACCAGCAACAGCCACTGGAGGGATGCTGTGCTGGGGATGGATACGGCCAGGATGGACTCAATGACGACAGCAATGAATGCACCACTGAGAGACCTTAAAGACCAAGAAGTCCGATCATCCTGGAGAGAATCTATCTATGTGGTCACTAAGAGCTGACACCGTCTTGACGGCACTTAATCAATCAATCAATCAATCAATCAAACAAACAAACAAACAAATAAACAAACCACCAGACCAGCTGTCCTCCCTGGCCCTATTCTGCCCATAGAAAGAGAGCTGGGAGATATCATGCTGTTGTGGCCACAATATCTCAGGGCTTTACCCTCTCCAATTTCTCCATTCATGAAGCAAAGAAAGGTAACAGGAAAAGGCTCAGGCATTTTTGTTCTAGTTGGCTCCAGGACCTTTGGCTTCTAGAATCCATGCATATCTGTTGTGCTTTGAAACCAGCAAGCTGTATTGATACAGGATGATCTGGAGCAGGGATTCTCGACGTTGGGTCCCCAGATGTTATTGGACTTCAATTCCCATAATCCCCAGCCCTAGTGGCCTTTGGTTGGGGATTATGGGAGTTGAAGTCCAATAGCATCTGGGGACCCAACGTTAAGAATCCCTGAGTCTGGAGCATGCTTTCGTTACCTGAAGGCTTGTCACATAAATGCAAACAAAGTATGAAAATTATTTCTGCATTTTCTCTTTCTCATTGCACCATTATGTTGTTAATCTGTTTCATGCCAGATTGGTTCATTCCAGAGAACCAAATACTTGTCAACGCTGAATTAATGATGTCCAGTGTCTATAATTTACATAAATATGGTTATGTATAGATCAATTGCCATTATACCTCTGTAATATTTGCATTCCGTGGGAGAGCATAATAGCCGAGAGATGTGTGTGTTTTAAAGTGGCTTTTTGTTGTGTACAAGGCAATAAATGGCTGCCGCAATTGACTAAATGCCATTGCACAGCAGTTCATTGTAATTATGCTACAAAGGAGTGGATATTGTTGTTATTATGCCACAAGCCATCAAATGAAAAGAAAAGAAAATTGTATCTTTGCTTTGCTCTGGGAGGGTTCGGCAAAGTTGTTTCTTCTCTGCCTGGAATGCTTCAGAGCAGTATGAGAGAGAATGGAGGGGCAATTTAAATCCAAGCCAAAGAAATCCAAGCCATCCCCCCATTATCCAGGAGTGCCAATTCAGAAGCCATTAAAGTTCCTACGAAGTCTCCGACTTGTTTTGAAACAGGACCCAGAAACCAGGGGTGTAGCTATAATTGAGCGGATGGGTTCAAAGAACTTGCCCTCCCCTAGCTCCTGAAGCCCCCCCCCCAGCTCCATCCCTCCCATTTTCTTCATTATCCCCCTCACTCTGAGGGACTGCTGGGGAGAGGGGTGAACATGGGACCCTTATCCCCTAGCTAAACCCCTGCCAGAAACCAAGTACTAATCAGTGACATTCACACACATGCACCCCAAGAAAGCACTGCCCAAACAGTGTCCACATGGATTGCTTTCATGTGCCCTGGGAATAGGGCAGGTTCACACAAATAGGACAGTTGTTGACAACTGCCAGAAAGTCAGTAAAAGACCTATTTGGACCTGGGAGTTCAGTCTCACAGCGGCCATGATGTCTGAACTCACCCAGGTCTGATGCCCACACTGGATTCTTAAGATTCACCCGGTGTTCTCCTGAGATCTTCCTCTCAACTTCAAACGTAGGTGACAAGTGGGTGGAAGATCTCAGGAGAATGCTCAGGAATCTGATGTGAGAAGCAGACATGAGCAGATGCCGATGTCATAGCCACTGGGAGCACAGGCTGCTGGTTTCCAACATGTCCCTGGCTTACTGACTTGCCATTGTGCAAACCCACTATGAACCATTTGCCACTATGTGTGAACACTTGTGTGGACCCATTTTGAACAAGCCTTTACTAAAAAAACTCATCAATTTGCTTGAATCTGTTCCATTTACCTTGTCTCAGTAAGAACCACATCACAGTGGCAACGGTGGGGTTACTTCATACCTGGTCCTCACTCCTGACAGCAAACTGGGAGGTGGAGTGGGGATTGAATATTTCTTTAGTAGCACAAATCATTACTTATTGCTCCCTAGAGGAAAAATAGAAATATCCAGGAAAGCTTTAAGCATTTCCAGCCTGTAGGCTAGAATCAAGTGTTGGATTATGACCAAGAGACTTCGACTCAAATTCCCGTTCACCTACGACACTCCATTTTGGGGAGTCACACTCTATCGAGTTAACCTCACTGGGTTGTTGTAAGAGAAGTTTTAAATGGGAGGGGATGACATGTACCATCCCAAGTTCCTTGGAGGAACAGCAGGATTAAAATGACACACATTGTACAACTTCATACATTAATTGACAAGTAAGATTGCCATGAACTAGGGATGTGCACAGAGCATACAATTGTGGGATGCACGTGGCCATTGTGCATGTGTGGCGGCCATGTGCATTCTGCCACCACACACAGGCTGCTGGATGAAGACTAATTAATTAATTAATTAATTTTTAAAAATTTGAAATATTTCTATACTGCCCAAAACTTGCATCTCTGGGCGGTGTACAATTAAAACCATTTAAAACATCAAATCAATTAACAATTACAATCATTTAAAACATTAAAAACATTTAAACCCCAGTATTAAAAATTTTAAAACTATATAAATCTAATGAAAAGCATTGCTCCCAGAAAAGTGGCAGGGCAGAAAGCGGGCAAGGATCTGCTTTACTCATGCTTAAAGGTACTGCTCCCTGCCCTGCCAAAACATTTGTACACATCTCTGCCGTGAACTGCTGATTCCCAGATCTTATGCAGGAGCCCAACTTCTGTGTCAGGACATCTATGCCAACACTGAGGATGACACCTGAATCTGCCAATTTTGGCATATTCCAGCCAACTAGTCCTTTCAACCCCAATATCTGTACCAACTTCAACCCTAGGTTATAGATGTCAAGTTCAGAACTGCAAGTAGGGCATAATATGCCAACATTGGCAGGTTCAGATGACATTTCCACTGCCGGCAAAGCCATACTGGCATGGCATCAGGGTCCCACGTATGCTTCAGGAATTGGTGGTTCATGGCAACCTTACTTGCTGCTGTTACATGAGAAGCTACCCAATAAATGAAACCAAAAGAATATGCTAATCTAAACATAACTCGACATTTTCAATCCCAAGGCGGTTTACACAAAAATGAAAAACGAGACTATTAAAAAATGACACAATGAAAATATTAAGCTAAAATAGAAAACAAATCTGATCTGGTGACAGTTGCCATGGGCAACTGCATGAATGTGCATCCAGTTACATGAACATCGACTTTAAGGAGAACTCTTTTTTTAAATTGTTAAATTTATATACCACCTTTTGTTGTTGTTGTTGTTGTTGTTGTTAATTCAATTTCTATACCACCCTTCCATAAATGGCTCAGGTTGGTTTACACAGAGAAATAATACATAAATAAGATGGCTCCCTGTCCCCAAAGGGCTCACAATCTAAAAAGAAACATAAGATAGACACTAGCAACAGTCACTGGAGGTACTGTGCTGGGGGTGGAGAGGGCCAAAACAATCCCAAGGCGGTTTACACAAAAATGAAAAACGAGACTATTAAAAAATGACACAATGAAAATATTAAGCTAAAATAGAAAACAAATCTGATTCAAAAGATTTAAAACACAAGCATAAAACTCCTTAAGTGGCTCTGGTGCTCAG
The DNA here is from genome assembly GCF_027244095.1 of Hemicordylus capensis. NCBI lineage: Eukaryota > Metazoa > Chordata > Lepidosauria > Squamata > Cordylidae > Hemicordylus > Hemicordylus capensis. The sequence goes on along the minus strand of NC_069664.1, from coordinate 16,617,168 downwards.
TCGGGTGCTAAGAAATGTTGATTGCATTGTTGAATCCCCCAGTTTTCTGATGGGTGTCCTGTCTAGTTACATGGTAGCTAAGCAGTGACAGATGTTTGTTGATTTGAGCCCAGCATACTTTTGTGTAGTGTTTGGTATGGCAGAGCTGGCATGCTATGACTATATCTACCCTGATGAGTCACTACGAGGGGGCTGAACCTTGACGATGTATATGTGGACCACAGAACATTGTTATATGGGACAGAAATATCCCCTGCATTGCTGCTGCTATAGCCAATGTACCAGTTTCATTGCCTTTGATTCGGTAACAGTGTTCTGCGGGAAAGTTTTGTTTTGCTTGCTTGTCCTTGATCATATTTGTTCCCCTGCCATTCTGTCAATATAAATGCACTGCTCAGGTTACTGGAGCCTAGTACGTTCTGATCTGTTTACTGCCTTCCTCCGAATATTTTCTTATATAAATGATCTCCCCGAGAGGCAGAAGCGAGTTTCAGCAAATCCCTAGCTCGGTTTGCACCCTAATCCTCTGGTCAGGAAGAAAAGAGATGCGATGTTTTTTTCCTCCTAAACCATGTTTGCTTTAAGATGTGCACACCAGGTTTTGGAAAATGTGCAAGATGCCATAAGTTAGTCGGGGAGATTTGCAGTCCAAGGTACAAAAAATCCTATTTGAATGAAAGAGCTAACTAGAGGCTTTTGTGTCTCTGGTGACAGCTCTTTCGTTGGAGGAAGGAAACGGGATGAGGTGTTTGGCCCAGTATTGTCAATGTTAGGTTCCTGTTTCTCCTGTGGCAGAAACACGGAAGAAAGAGGGGCTGAAAAGGTCATTGCTTTCAGAACTTTTTGTTTGTTGAAAAGTAATATATAAATACTAGCTGACCCAGGTGCAGAGCATCTGCATCCCTAGTTCTCCCTTCCTCCCTTTCCATTGCAGGGCTCAGCCAGTTCTCCTCCCATCCCAGTCTCTCTTGCCTCCTTCTCCACCGGCAGCTCTCACTTTCCTCGTGAAGATGCCATCGGACCCTTCCTGTTCAGCTACTCACAGTGGCACCTCCTCCTTCTCCGCGACCTCCCTCTGCCACGAGTTCTCATCCTCCTTGAGAGGAGCCCAGTGGCTGGTTTTTGTCAGCTGCACAGCCGCTCAGAGTGACACCACTGCCTTCTCCTTGACTTCCCCCCGCCAGCTCTCATCCTCCTCACGAGGAGGCCAGTGGCCCCATTTTCACCGCCTGCTTGGCCCGGCCATCCTTGGCAGCTCGCAATGACGTCTCCATCTCCACCTCCTTCCCACTCTCACTCCCTCCCTCCTCACCAGCTCTTGCAATTTCCAGCAGCTGCTCACAAACTCTCGCGAGAGCTGCCACACATGGGATTAGCCACTGGTACACCTTAGATAATTATATAGATAGATAGGTAGATAGATAGATAGATTCATATTACACCTTTTCCATAGGAGTAACCCATTTGGATCATATTGGTTACCAGATTCACTCTGCCTCCTCCCTTTCAGCTTTGAAATCCTTACTGAAGACATTTCTTTTCTGCCAGGCATTTGCCCTTTCATTAAGTTTTTTTAAAAAAACAACTCAGATGCTGTTCTTGCTTTATACACTGCCCTGAGTCTGTGGATTGGGCAGTACATTACATCTTTTAATATATATAAAAAAACAAATAAACAAAGAAATAAATAAATCTATCTATATCCCTCCTTCCCCCTATGCAAATTGCTTAGGTTTTCTATCTAGACTCAGGTTTTTATTTTGAGAACTCCATCTCGTAATTTACTTCCTTCCAAGGCTTGGATGCGAGTTAATTTGAGTGTGTTGATATGCTTTCTCCCTCCCTGTTAACTAACATGATGTCGCTTTGTGCTACAGCACCTTCCTATCTTTGATAATTCCACAGCATCGGATTCAATTTCAGATAAGCTGGTTCTTGTGAAGAACATAATGTCACCAGGTTAGCTGTCTGGTAATGTCATGTACTTCTTTATGAGAAGGAAGACCAAAGGACAGGCTAGATCTTATTGTTATATGAACTCAGTTTTACACTGTATTGGTCTGAAAGAAGTAAATTCACCTTTTTTTTTAAAAAAAAGGAAGAGCAGAAAAAAATTAATAGGGACATAGGAATACAGGAAGCTTCTCAGAGTCAGACCCTTATGTAAAGTCAGACCCTTGGTCCATCTAACTTAGCACATAGGAACATAGGAAGCTGCCATATACTGAGTCAGACCATTGGTCTATCTAGCTCAGTATTGTCTACCCAGACTGGCAGCGGCTTCTCCAAGGTTGCAGGCAGGAATCTCTCTCAGCCCTCTTGGAGATACTGCCAGGGAGGGAACTTGGAACCTTCTGCTCTTCCCAGAGCAGCTCCATCCCCTGAGGGGAATATCTTACAGTGCTCACACTTCTAGTCTCCCTTTCATATGCAACCAGGGTGGACCCTGCTTAGCTAAGGGGACAAGTCATGATTGCTACCACAAGACCAGCTCTCCTCCATATTGCCTACACAGACTGACAATGGCTTCTCCAAGGTTGCAGGCAGGAGTCTCTCTCAGCCCTATCTGGAGTTTCCATGGAGGAAACTTGGAACCTTCTGCAATCAAGCATTCAGGTGCTCTTCCCAGAGCTGCCCCATCCCTGAGAGGAATGCCTTATAGTGCTCACACCTGTAGTCTCCCATTCAAATGATTGACCCTGCTTAGCAAAGGGGACAATTCATGCTTGCTATCACAAGGCCAGCTCTCCCACTTCTCTCTGCCACCTCATACTGCCATTTTGAATCATGAAACCAGGTTTTGCTTCTGAGATATCCGAGATAAGAGCAGATCTGCTGGATCAGGCCCAAGGTCTATCTAGCCCAGCATCCCATTTCCCCCCATGGCCCTCCAGATGCCTCTGGGAAGCCCACAGGCAAGAGCTGAGGGCATGCCTCTCTCCCGCTCTTGGTCTACTGCAACTGGTATCCAGAGGCATTTTGGCTATGAGGCTGGAGCTGGCCTATAGCCACCAGACTGGTAGCCATTGATAGTCCAGTCCTCCATAAACTTGTTTAAACCCCTTTCAAAGCTATCTAGGCTGGTGGCCAGTACCACATTGAGTAATAGAGAATTGTAATTCTACATTTGAAACCACATATAGGGGGCACACATACACAAGAAACCCTACCCAGAATTGCACAGCCCTACCTGAGAAGGACTGCTCATGTCAAGCATTGGGATCAGGCCAGAGTTCTTTTACCCAAGTTTGAAGTAGAAGGATGAGAGCATGCCCTTCTACCTCACTCATCGTGTGCACGGTAAGACTGCCTGAGAGTGACCAGCATTGGGGGAATCCCTCAATATACCATGCCCCATCATGGTACATTGTGGGATGCTGGAGAACGTCCGCCTCTGGGTCTGGGCTCTACCATAAGCTGAGGCACCAATCAAATGCCATCCAAGCAGCAGAGCCTAAAGGAGAGGCTTGATCATGTGTGGAGGATCCTGATTCCTGCCAACCCTAAGAACATAAGAAGAGCCCTGCTGGATCAGGCCCAAGGCCCATCTAGTCCAGCATCCTGTTCAGACAGTGGCCCACCAGATGCCTTCCATAAACCCACAGGCAAGAGGTATGTGCATGCCCTCTCTCCTGCTGTTTCTCCCCTGCAACTGGTATTGAGAGGCATCCTGCCGCTGAGGCTGGAGGTGTCCCACAGCCACCAGACTAGTAGCCATTGATAGACCTGTCCTGCATGAATTTGACTAAGCCCCTTTTAAAGCCATCCAGGCTGGTGGCCATCACCACATCGCATGGCAAACCCTTCCCAGTTTGGTTGTGAGAATAACCTTATAGTTTACTGAAAAAATGATCTAAGAATTTTAGACAAACTTAAATCCGTATAGGCCTATCCTGAAAAATAGGTGGATTTGGACGTATATCTTTTTATTGAACTATTCTGGTGATGATGATGAGAAATAAATAAATAAATAAATAAATAGATAAATAAATAAAAGATCGCACAGACTGACTACAAACAAAGGCATGACAAGGTAGCAAGGATGATACACTGGAACATCTGCAAAAAATACAAGCTACCTGTAGCCAAAAATTGGTGGGACCATAGAACTGAAAAAGTTGTAGAAAATGAAGATGTAAAAATGTTATGGGACTTCCAAATACAAACAGACAAACATCTGCCACACAATACACCAGATATAACTGTAGTCGCGAAGAAAGAAAAACAAGTCAAAATAATCGACATAGCAATACCAGGGGATAGCAGAATAGAAGAAAAAGAAATAGAAAAAAATCACCAAATACAAAGATCTACAAATGGAAATTGAAAGGCTGTGGCAGAAAAAGACCAAAATAATCCCAGTGGTAATTGGCGCCCTGGGTGCAGTTCCAAAAGACCTTGAAGAGCACCTCAACACCATAGGGGCCACAGAAATCACCATCAGCCAATTACAAAAAGCAGCTTTACTGGGTACAGCCTATATTCTGCGATGATATCTATAACAACAGCAACAACACTGACAATAAAATTCAGCCATCCCAAGTCCTTGGGAAGGACTCGATGTCCGGATAAAACAAACCAGTCAATAACACCTGTCTGACTGTGTAAATAAATAAATAAATAAATAAATAAATAATCCCTTTCTGATTTACCCACATCAGTTCATGCAACAGTGTGTATCCCCTTCTCTTCTTCTCTCCTTCCCCTTCTGTTCCCCCTCTCCTTCTCTCGCTTTCCCTCTATCTCTCCTTTCTTTTCCCACCTTCCCACAGCCAGTGCAGTGCTCAAAGGCTGGCTGGGGAGGGGGGAGAAGGTCAGGCTTGGGGTTGGGGCAGGGCAGGGGGAAGGAAAGAGATGGGGGAAACGGGGAAAGTTGTGTGTACAATTCAAAATGTCAAAAATAATTTGTTAAAAAAATGTAAACTGAGCTTCAATAAGATAAATGAGTGAGTGGAGATCACACTGTAGAGACCCAACCACTACAGGTTTGGCATCAGGAAACATCCTACAGGAAAAAAGAAAGGATTAATTGGCAATTTAGATCTCAGGCAGATGAGGCAGGGAGTCACATAGTGATTTTGGCTTAGGTTCAATTTCCTATCTATTCTCTGATGCCCTGCTGAATTTGTGGTACACAAAAAAATTTGAAATTTCCAAAGGTAGCTGCCTTTTACTGAGTCAAACCATTGGTCCATCTAGCTCTGTCTTGTCTACTCTGGGGAGTCATCCATACCCACCAAAGCCCAGTTCTTGGAACTTTCTTCCAACAATATCTGCTCATTTGTAACCTACATTTGAAGTTGGGCGAAGAATGTTAGGCAAATGTCATGCCATAGGCACATAGGAAGTTGCCTTATATCAAGTCAGACCCTTAGTCCATCTAGCTCAGTATTGTCTACACAGACTGGCAGCGGCTTCTCCAAGGTTACAGACAGGAGTCTCTCTCAGCCCTATCTTGGAGATACCAGTGAGGGAACTTGGAACCTTCTGCATGCAAGCATGCCAGTGCTCTTCCCAGAATGGCCTCATCCCCTAAAGGTGCTCTTACAGTGCTCACTCAGGGAGTCTGGTTGCATATGAATGGGAGACAACATGTGTGATCACTGTAACATATTCCCCTTAGGAGATGGATGCTCTGGGAGGGTTCCAAGTTCTCTCCCTGGCATCTCCAATATAGGGTTGAGAGAGATTCCTGCCTGCAGCCTTGGAGAGACCATTGCAAGTCTATATAGACAATACTGAGCTAGATGGACCAATGGTCTGACTAGGTATATGGCAGCTTCCTATGGAGAAAAGCAATGTTATAGAAGTTAATCATTTCCTCCAGTTTAGAGATATAAAACAATGCATCCTACTCATCAGGAAATGATGCAATAATATAAGGAACCTCTTTTAAAGCAAAGTACAAAGCTTGTGTATGTGCTATATGCTTAGCGAGAACAAATCTTTGAATTAATTGACTGTAACTTTCATAACCATCTTAAATGCTGATAACAGCTGTTCACCAGAGTAGTGCAGTGGTTTATCACTCCCTAGCCTGGCTTCCATGGCTCATCTTTAATTTGCACTGAGTGTACCTTTGTGGGAAAGAGAAAATAAGCTTAATGTTAAAGTAATTTAGTGATTCACAATGAGGGTCATGTCCAGGAATGCTTACTTTGTGTTTTTAGTACATTCTGCCAAAGCATCCCTGATGTTTTGAGTTAGGTTTTCAAGGACATGAACAGAAGGTGGAAAATGGATTAACAAGTAGCTATCTGTCTCAAAGGGTGACTAATGAGGAGGAAAATGTCATTGGGTGTGTTCACACATCCTGTGGAACCTCCTCGCAAAGTCAGTAACCCACTTGTCTATGACCATCTGAACTCATACCCATTCTTAAACATGTATTCTTAAGAGATCTCCTGTTCCTAAGGGTTTCCTAAGGGAACTAAGCCATAGTTTTATAGATCTCAAGGGGACCCAATCGGCCATTTATTGTGGTGGGAATTGTAGTTCAGCAACATTTGAAGGACCACAAGTTGCGAACGACTGTTGTGGTCCAATCCATGTCATGAAACAGGGCATCCTGTACCTAAAACATTCCCAGTGTTTTACAATGCCTTTTCTGGAAAACTCCCAAGGAAAATGGTTCCACAACCTTAGGAACATAGGAAGCTGCCATATACTAAGTCAGACCATTGGTCCATTTAGTTCAGTATTGTCTACACCAGGGATTCTCAATGTAGGGTCATCAGATGGTATTGGACTTCAACTCCCATAATCCCCAACCAAAGGCCACTGGGACTGGGGATTATGGGAGTTGAAGTCCAATAGAATCTGGGGACCCAACATTGAGAATCCCAGGTCTACAAAGACTGGAAGTGGCTTCTCCAAGGCTTCTCCAAGGTTGCAGGCAGAAGTCTCTCTCAGCCCTATCTTGGAGATGCCAGGGAGGGCACTTGGAACCTTCTGTATGCAAGCATATAGATGGTCTTCCCAGAGTGGCTCCACCACCTAAGATATTCCTAAGGGGAATATCTTACAGTGCTCACATGTCTCCCATTCATATGCAACCAGAGCAAATCCTGCTTAGCTGAGGGTCAATTCATGCTTGCTACCACAAGACCAGTTCAAGACCTACCACAAGACCTCTCATAATCATCAATCATAAATGTACTTTCACAGCAGTGTTCCTCAGATGTTTTGAACATACAACCCTCTTCTAAACTTATTCTACCTTCCTTCATCTAATTTAACACCAGCCATCTGTTCCATGGGAGAATGAGCAGACATCCTTTTATAACTGTGTATATGTACCCTGCTGCTACAAACAAGAATCCGAGCCAAGACCAGAAATGGACATATCTTTGTTTCCATTCTGTCTGAACTTTGCCTGTTTTTCCTTTATTTCTGTTCTGTTCTCTTCTGCTGAAACATTTGTTTTATTGGCACTGGGGGAAAAAATCTACATTTCTTAATTTATGTTTTTTTCAAGTATTTTTGTGTATTTCCTCCCCGAACAGCTGGAGTGATTAAAGCATAAAAGACACATTTAAGTTTGTGTTTCCTCCACAAATGGAAGAATTATTGGAATCTGTAGGTATCTATCTTATAAAGCCTGACATCTGGGGAGCAGAGAGGACCAGAACCAAGAATTCCATTGTGAATTTCAGCCAGAGAGGAAATCAGTAATTTCACTTTGTAACATTAACTCCAACCTTATTGAGATGTCCAGGACTTGTGTAGACCAAAACCCTAATCAGACATTTAATCAAAAGCTCTGCTCATGGTTACAGCACTGAAAGCAAGTAGGAAGTCCCACCCCAGTGATGTCACTCATCCCCTCCAGCTTGTCCAATCACAGCCTGGAGCAATCCAGGCTGCCATTCAGGGAAGCGCCAACCATCATGGTTATGGTGCTTCCCATTTTACACAAATAATCCTAGGATTTGATTACTGCGATGCTCTGTATGTGGGGCTGTGTTTGTATGTGGTCCAGAAACAGCAACTGATGCAAAATGCAGCAGCCATGTTGGTCTCTGGGTCATCTCAAAGAGACCGCAGTATATCTATATTTATAGAGAGCCAGTGTGGTGTAGTGGTTAGAGTGTTGGACTAGGACAGGGGAGAAAATGTAAATCATCATCATCATCATCATCATCATCATCATCATCATCATCATCCCCCAGTGAGGCACTACCTTGACCCCCAGTGAGGCACTACCTTGGCGTGGTTGTGGGGCTTGTGTTCTCTGAGGAAGGTGAGAGCTATGCCAGAGGTCCAACCATACTGGACAGGTCTCACCAGAGGAGCCAGACAAAGAGTGCCTCTCCCATCAACAATATGGTGAGACGTAACTTTAATAAATCTATACCGGATCGGTCGTCACCCGGGTCAACAAGGACCGCGCCAGGTGCTATAGTCCCTGGACATCTGGTGGCAACTGGGCAACAGGACTCAGGATCTTCAGTTGAGCAACCAGGGCTGAAGACAGCAAAGTTACTGGAAGAAACATCGCTTAACCGAAAAAATATATACGGAAAATGCCAACAAGGAAATAATGGTAATATTTGCACAATATAAGTGGAAAATCAGACATCACCAAGACCTGGCAATGGCTTAAGAATGGCAACTTGAAGAAAGAAACTTGCATCTGTAGAGTATCTGCTAGCCTTTACATGCACTCCTATTACACCATTCACTACTATTAAACCATTGCAAATTAAAACAGTAGGTTCTGGGAAGAGGCAAAAGTCAGAGATAATTAATGTACCCATTATATCTAAAAGGGAATTAAACTATTTGTTTCAAGTAAGTGAGTCAAGTAGTATTTCCAATCACAGAAGCTGAATTTATATGGTGGATATCATGTCCTCGTCTTCATCGAGGAGACAGAGATCAGCAGTCAAAGCTGGTTCATTATTCCCTGATAATGTCTGGTGACCTTGTTGTCATCCTAAGCAGAGGGAGAAAAACAACCACCTGCCTTGTCTAGACAAACTAACCTTGTCTAAGCAAAATAACTTTGTCTTTCAAATACTAGTGTGTCAACCACTCTCTCACAATAACAAACCTCTGAACTTAAATAACTTGCTAAATCAATAGGGTATGCTTTCAGCTCTCCAGGACTTGCTACATTTTGCATCTGGTTATTGAGGAAGTAATTCTCAAGCTTCTATTTATGTTTCTACTTTGTGTAAGTAAATCCTTAATAGGTAATGCATGTTAGCAGACAGCCTGCTACCTCACCCTGCAATGGGAAAATTTGGCTTCACTCAGGCACATGGCCCTGCATATATAGCTCAACACACTCGAAACGACAAATTTTGAGTCGAAACAGCCCATTTTGAGTTGAAACAGCCCATTTTGAGTCGAAACGTTTTGACATTGGAACATTCTGCACATCCCTACTCCATGCTTTGGAGTTGCAAGTCACGTAAATAATTGTTGCAGAACAAAGTTGTCCTTTCATACTGCCATTTTAAGAAAAAGAAATATCAAGGAGGCACCAAAAACGCTAGCAGCTTCTCAAGGCTGTTATAAAAAGGTTGAACAATTACAGCAATTGTCCAAGAATCTGGAGTGATTGCCAAGATCCTAGAAAAGAAGGATATGTTGTGATTGGACAGTACGATCTCATACAAGCTGTTCTCTTACGTGCCAGAAGAATTAACGGGAGGGGGAAATCAAAGACAAAGAGCAGTATTTGCAAAAGGCACCTAGAAAGAAAGAAACTTGCCGTCAGAAAGTTAGACGATTTAATGTTAGGTTTATTTTCCTCATTGCAGTAGAAAAACACACAGTGAGGTTATTCACACAGGTGTGCAAAACCGGGTTAAGGGAGCCCAGCCTGGTTTTGCACACATGTGTGAACTGCCGGGATCGGGCCTGATCCTGGCAGCTACATGGCAGCAAACCTGCCTACGTTTTTTTAATTAATTAATTAATTAATTTATTTATTTATTTGATTTCTATACCGCCCTTCCAAAAATGGTTCGGGGTGGTTTACACAGAGAAATAACAAATAAATAAGATGGCTCCCTGTCCCCAAAGGGCTCACAATCTAAAAAGAAACAAGATGGACACCAGCAACAGTCATTGGAGGTACTATGCTGGGGATGGATAGGGCCAGTTACTCTCCCCCGCTAAATAAAGAGCATCACCACATTGAAAAGGTGCCTCTTTGTCCAGTTAGAAGGGGACAGGTAGCCTCCCTTTAAAATGAGGTTAAGCAAGCGCTCCCTTAACCTCATTTATTTGCTCGTGTGTCAGCCAAGCAGCCATAGCTGGCACACGGGGGGGGGGAGGGGGGATCCCAACCATGCCTGAGCACTCACGCAGTGCATTATTGGAGCTGCAGGGGGCGTGGCAATGCCTGACCATTGGAGCTGCAGGGAGCAGCTGTCGGTCATCTGGGTGGGCAATCCACCCACCCAAGGAAGCAAGGACGATCGTCTGCAGGGAGGGTGAGTGTAACCCACTCTCCCTGCAGACCACCCCGTCGCTCTTTTCACTGATCGTGAGAAGAGCTCCATTGATGTCCCCATTTTAGTAGAAGCTGGCTCTTTTCATATTAAAAATATCTTCTCTCCCTTAATCCGGAACATTCAGTTTAACCACCGCCTTATTAAGGACAAAATCATAATTGCAAGAAGAAAAGGAGGAGAACTCAGTTTATTAGGTTATTCCCAGCATCAAGATTCACAATTAGGATGACCTAAATAGGGTGGTGCAAGAACCCTTCATCACTGCAAGAACACTGACTTTCATGAGACAAATAAACAAATAAAGTTTATAAATAAATTGTCACCACTGAAATCAAGGTGGTTTAAAAAAAAAAGTCAGATCAAAGCCATCACAGCCCACTGTGAGATCAGGAGCTTTGATGGCTCGAAGATTGGTTTTGTTTTCATGCTGCCACACAAAGGTAGTTCATTATGATTGCCTTGCAGGGAATTAACAACAAAGGTTTCATTATCATTTCCTCATACGCTCCCACCAAAAAGGGAGAAAAATGGGAATTAATAGCAACATATGTTCTTTGAAATTAGTAGGATTCATTTTATATTTTGAGGTCAAATAGGATGCTAAAAGAGATCCCCTTTGGCCATAAAATTCTGCTACTATTTTATTAAATAACAAATGAAAAGGGCATAATAACAACTGCAGGAAGAGCAGTAGCCATAAGCCAAGTTCAGCATGTCTCAAATTCTCTGGCTTCTTGCTTATGTAGCTCCCATAAGTAGACAGAATGTCTTAGCCCTCTTCATAATCTCTGGAGTTGAAACAATTTGATAAATCACAAGCATCTGTGATTCACAGCCCTGCTTGGCCTGTGTTTCAGGCAAGGTATTCCAAGGTTGTGAAGAAGTTTGAGTTTTAGCTGTCAAGTTGGGTCTCTCCAAGGCTCACAAGTCAATGGCACTGAACAACTGGTTTCTTCTCCAGGCAATAGTCCATGATGGTCTAGAACCACAAATTTCCTAAGTCTGAAAGGATGAGGCCACTCCCTAACTGGATTCTTAATTAGGGTGAACCCATCTCCGGCCATTATGTCATTTCCAGACACAAGGTGAAAACAAGATGAGGGTGAGTTGAGATGAAAGAGAGGTGGGTTTTTTGCAGACATTTTTGGCATTCTCAGAATTGACACACTTCTTCCAGCATCATCAAAATTGACACACCTCTTCCAGCATCATCAACATTGACACACCTCTTCCACCATTTGGTGTTAAAACTCATCCATAGAAAATGTGAAATGGTGAAGAAAATGGTGCCTGCTTTGGATACTTTTGCATAGTATCTTTTCTTCATCACTGAGTAATCACTGTCTCTGTACACAACTACCAGATTCCTAATCATGATACATAGGAACATAGGGAGCTTCCTTATACTGAGTCAGACCATTGACTCAGCTTACTATTGTCTACACCAGGGGTTCTCAATGTTGGGTCCCCAGATGTTGTTGGACTTCAACTCCCATAATCCTTGGCTATTGGCCACTGTGGCTGAGGATTATGGGAGTTATATCTAAAAACAGCTGGAAGGCCAAAGTTGAGCAGGCCTGGTCTAGACGGACAGGCAGGGGCTCTCCCAGATTACAGGTAGGAGTTCTTCTCAGCCCTACCTGGAGATGCCAGGCAGTGAACCTGTGATCCTCATGGAAACATGCAGATGCTCTTCCACTGAGCTATGGCCCCACCCCTTAAGGGGAATATCTTACAGTGCTCACACGTAGTCTCCCATCCAAATGCAAACCAAGGTGTACCCTGCTTAGCAAAGGGGACGGTTCATGCTCACTACCTCAAGACCAGCTCTCCTCCCCAATATGTGACCTCCAGCATATGTGATAACCAGAGAAGCTTCATTGTTTACACTTCTCACTTCATTGAGAAGGTTCATGCTTATATCTATTAATAACCCTGGAAGCAGGGGCGGCTCGTGAACTCACCTCCGGGGGGGGGGGGCGGCTTCTTTAACTGTAAACGGAGCCAGTGCTCCGTGCTGCCCAGCAGCCCCCGTGGCGGGGAATCACCCCCACCAATCACCTGGCTCCCACGGAGGTGAGCCTCCGCCGCGGGGGCTGCTGGGTGCCAAAGAGCACCGGCTCCCTTTACAGTTAAAGAAGCCGCCTGCCCCCCCCCCGGAGGTGAGTTCATGAGCCACCACTGCCTGGAAGGAGGGAAGGAAGAGACAAAACAGTTCATTAAGATGCCCCAGTTCCTCCCTCCCTCCCACCTGCTGCTGTCCCCATTTCCATTCTCTCTGCTTTACAATGTGCGTAACGTGCAATTCTCTGCCTCTCAACAAAATAAATAAGCAAATTCTTGTGTGAGATAGGAACACCCCCACCTCAACAATGCTTGGTAATATCTAATACAAATGCTATATTATTACACTAATCTTGCTGTACTGCTATTTACTTGGCAGGTTAGTATTTGCATGTCAAAGTAAAATATTAGGAATTATCACTCTACCACAGCAATTGGTTCAAATTATTCTCGATTACAATACAATGGGATAGAATTTCCTTACATGACCCTCAGGATTCCAAATTCACCATCTGCTCCTGCCTTTCACAGCTTTATGTTTCTCCAAGTAACTCCAAACTTGCAGAAGTGTTAACAAATATGATTATCCAGCTATATTGAATGCTTCCCCCGCCCTTTTGACCCCTCTCCTAGGAGGATCATACCGTTCTACCGTCACGTATAGCTCAGTACCATCATCCAGATTACATTCCTGTAATGGGCTACCTTTGCATAGTGTTTGGAATGCAGTCGGGAAAATGCAGGTACTGTATGTGCATTTACAAAGCATATACAGGAGAACCTTTTTACTTCCGGGGGTTCCATTCCTTGCCAACTACTGCGAGTAATGGAACCACAATTAATAAGACATTTGCATGTGTGACGGATTTGTTCAACCAGGCTTTTAATTAGATATTGAGGCGAGTCTCACAATCAGTGGGACTTGCCTGAATGGGGTTTGCGGGGAGAGTGGGATTAGCCCGCTCTCCCCGCAGACGATCATTTCTGCAGCCCTGGGCGGCTGGATCGGCCGCCCACACGACTGCCAGCTCTGTCATGGAGCCGGCGGGGGGTGTGGGGATCGGGGGCTGCACGGCCCCCGGAACTTCCAGGATGCGCCTCACAAGCACGTGAGGCATCCTGGACAGATCCCCAGGGCCGGGAGGCTTGTTTCAGCCTCCCGGCGGGGGTCTACTCATGTGTTGCTGTGGTGCGGAGCCGCGCTGCAGCAATACACAATCACATAGATGGGGTTAGCGGAGCGCTCGCTTCGCTAACCTCATCTAAGGGGAGGAGGAATTAGGAGGGTTTGCTGCCGGGAGCAACACCAGGAGGATTTGCTGCTGGGAGCCTGTGGCAGCATGCGATCCTCGAAAAGCAGGCTAGGCTCCCTTTTCCCGCTTTTGGTGGATCGTGAGAATCTCTTCAAAGTTTTAATGGTGTTTTAATAGTTTTAAAGTTTTGAATTTTAATTGCTGAAATGTGTTGATCTTTTTATTGGTTGGTTTTATTGTCTTGTAAACTACCCAGAGAACTTGCATTTAGGCGGTATGAAAATGTGTCAAACAAACAAACAAACAAACAAACAAGGCGATGGTGAGGTCAGTCAGGTTCCAGGGTGGAGGGGGAAATTAAAAAAAACAGCCCCCAAATGGTCCAGAACTTACTCTGGTGTGCTCCACGGGTCCCCCATGTGCCCTGGAATGCCACACAAAATGCCCCCCAAACCATGAAAAATCAGTAGAAAACGTCCATTTTTTTCAAGAAATGAGCCACAAAATAGCTCCCCATGTCTCCCCCCAGACAAAATGGTGGCTGGAAGTGACCTCCAAAGTTACTTCCGGCCCTCTAGGAACCACAGATACATAGGTTTTTTAATCCATTAGTATCTGCAGATTCTGGAAAAGGGTGTCTATTAGACAGCCCATGGATACGCAGAACCGCAAATTGCAGTTCTGCAAATAACGAGGTTCTCCTGTAAGCTCCAATAATGTGCCCTGCTGGCTTTCAATTTTCCAGGGCCAAGTCAAGGTGCTGGTTTTGACATCTAAACCTTAGTTTGCCCTATCATTACATTTTATCACTTCTGATCCTTGTAGTGCCTTCAGACTGTCCACAACCAAATTCCCACCACTTTCCTTATACCCCAAAGGTTACTCTGGCCCATTTTCCTATACTTCAGACAACTGAGATGCTTCTAGGATCCTTCCCTGTTACCTTACTACACTGTTCCTGTGCTCATCCACAACCAATCTGAAGAGAGGAAGAGAGAGGGAAATGAACATGTATTTAGGACTTCTTTAAATCATTTCCATTAAAAGTGAACGATTTCTCATCTTAAATATATTACCGTTCTGAACTTTAAACTAGGTCAACAGATTAACAGATAAAACATTTTCATTTAAATCTTTACCTGAATTTACCGGCCTGAAAATCTCCGGATTTTATACAGCCAGGTTTTTGTCATCAAACGGGTAATATTAGAATCAAAGGTAATAAAACCATTGATCTATAGTGAGACAATATTAATATTAACACAGAGCTTTTATAATTAATTTGCTGCCAGATGAAAGGCAAGCACCCGGTCCTTTTAGCAGTGGTGATTAAAGTGAGACTAACCCTTTGAAAACTACATTTGCATGTACAGCAGGAAGCCCAGAAACCAAAAGATGACTGTGCAATGCTTAGTCCTGATAGATGCAATACAAAATAATGAACAGAGCAGACGCTCAGTTGGTGGAGGAGACTCAAGTTTCCAAGATGGTAGAAAATTATACACGAAGGATGCACACTCTTTTCTGAGACCAATTCAGTTTACACAAACATACAGGTGTTATGTCCAGACAGAGGCTGAATTTGGACATAATAGGAAACCGGAGGTCTCTTCACCTCCGGTTTCCTTAGCTGCACATCTGAATTTGGGAAACTGGAATTAAAGGCAAAAAAGACCCATGGTTTCCCTCCCCAAACTCCAATCTAAACCTTAAGTTGAGGGCATTATTCCCTCTAACAGTGATTCCCAGATGTTGTTGACTACAGCTCCCAGAATTCCCAACCGGCTTTGGCTTGGGGATTATGGGAGTTGTAGTCAACAACATATGGGAATCCCTGTTAGTGGGAACAGTGGTTGAGAGTGGAGTTTGGGGACCTTCAACTTCGGTTTTGCAGCACCAGCGTTTCATCCGAATGCTGGCGCCACAATTTTGGAGCCATGGAACTGGAGCTGAGGGAGGAAGTCCCTCCCCCACTCCACCCTGATTGGCTATGCGGACTGTCCTTCCATCAAGAAGGAAGCCCACACAGCCAGCGCCCCCGCCTCTCTGCAGTCTCACTGATTGCAGAGAGGCAGCTCTCCTGAACATCTAAATGCAGACAGGAGAGCAGGAAAAGGCGGGACACAGAGCCACGGGTCCATTGGACTGCAGTTCCACATTACATCTGAAGGTGGCAAGTGTGGAAATTGTGATATAAATTGGTAGCTTGCTTAGAACCTGCGTTATTAAGAGCTTGCTTTGAAGTAATTGATTTCATGTGCCTGTTGGAGGATCCCAATCATGTTTTACTAACTCTACAAGGCTACAACACTTGGGACTTTTCTAAACTAAAAAGAGATGACTAAGGGGATCAGTCACAATAGAGGCCTCCCTTCTCCCTCTTGCATAACACTAGAACCAGGAGTCATCTGTGAAACTGATTACCAAGAAATTTGGGACCGATACAAGGAAGTACTTTTTCACATGACACATAATGAATCTATGGAATTCTCTGCCACAAGATGTGGCCATAGCCACCAGCCTGGATGGCTTTAAGAAGGGCTTAGATAAATTCATGGAAGACAATTCTATCACCGGCTAGGAGTCCGAGGGCTATAGACTACTTCCAGCCTCAGAGGCACAACGCCTCTCAATACCAGTTGCTGGGAAGCAACAGCAGGAGAGAGGGCATGCGCTGTGGGCTTCCCAGAGGCACCTGGTGGGTATCTGGTGGGCCACTATGTGAAACAGGATGCTGGACTAGATGGGCCTAGGGTTGTTCTTACTCTCCCAATACATAGGCCTGTGTTCTTTATTGTCTTGACTGAAGCTGTCAGTTCTCCAAGCTTCGGGTGGCATTTGCTCGGGCTCACTTAAATGTGCTGCCCTCCTCTCTTTTATCTATTGTTTATTTATCTATTGGTTCTATCGTTCAAACCTGAGGTTAGTTCTTTCCAAGTCTGTTTTTCCAAATCAGGCCACTCTAACAACTTGCTTACTCCCTGCCACACTCTTTTGGCTACCACACACTCTTTTAAGAAATGTGAGTGGGTTTCCCTGAATGTCTTGCCTAGCTCACTAGCTTTCTGTTTGCAGGTGATTTTAGGGCACTCTTGCTTGTCCTCTGGGAGCCATGGCTTAGCTGCTTTAAGCGGCAGTACTTGGTGGTATAAACACCACCTTGTTTCCCATAAATGAAAAGGGACCTTTTTCTCCTTAAAGAGAGCCATAGGGTGATCAGGTTGCAACAAGTACTGTGAAGTGCTGTGTTTGTAGCATTTACGTTCTAAATCAGGTTTTAAAAAACCCACTTCTAGAATCTCTCCATAAATTATTTTCCTTAGCTGTTTAACTGATAGGGCTGAGAGCAGGGGCGTATCTATGGCAGGGCAGGCAGAGCACGTGCCCTGGGTGCCACTCGAAGGGGTGTGTGCAATCTTTTAAAATGAAAATTTAAAAAAAATGGCTGCCAAAAACAAAATGGCCACCAGACATGCTCAAATGGTCCCTGAGAGGCCCTAGGCCTTGCCAGGCCTTGCAGAGGCCATTTGAGCATGCGTGGCAGTCTCCAAAATGGCCACTACATCAATCTTTGCAGGCCCAAACAGGCCCGAAAATCAGCCTGGGATGGGCTGTGGCAGTGAATTAAGAGGCCGGCGGAGGGAGGGGGAACCTTTGCAGACCCCCCCCCAATGGCCTTTAGGAAGCCCCCCAAAGGGGCTATAGGTAATTTTTTTAAAAATAATAATAATTAATATAATATGTTACTGTACACATATTCAGTTTGGCACTATGTACAGAGAATCAGGGCTTGTGAATACTGAGCTGAAGCTTATGAGATAGGATTGTATTCATTTGCTCTTACTTTGCTTCTTGTGATAAGTGAGTTAAATGTGATGTCTTAATAATATGGCTATTAATGGTGAGTTTGTCTTTGAATCAGTGTGAAATCCTTAGTATTAAGGCCCACTGGGAGTTTTTTGCTCTCTTTCTCTCATTTTAACTGTCTTTCTGAAATACTAGAATATATTCCAAGCAGTGACACAGTTTACTCTGTATACCCTTGAATTATTTTCAGAGTATCTGGGAAAAGTCAAATTCTCCATTTATTTTTAAAACTTATGTAATAGTGATGCTGCAATGCATAGTAGAGAATTAGACAGGCACTTCTGTTTAGTTTTCCAAATACACCTCCACATAGTATTTGGGTATTTCATGAGCCCCAGCATACTGAAATTTGTAGTTTTCCAGCATTTTTGGCCTGGCTACATCCACTGCTATATAGTTTTTGAAATATTAAAAGATTAACTAGCTTGACTTGTATTTTTGATCTGATATTATGGTAAAGTTATCTGAAAGATGGGTGTCAGATGTTTGGACAGGGGGCGCAATTTCAGTGCTTGCCCTAGGCACTATTTTCCCTAGATACGCCTCTGGCTGAGAGAGATTCCTGCCTGCAACCTTGGAGAAGCCACTGCCAATCTGTGTAGACAATCTGGGCTAGATGGACCAATGGTCAGACACAGTATAAACTTCCAATATTCCTAAGTTTCTACCACACACTTCTTTTCTTGTTTCTAACAAAACATTTTCCTAGCAGGTAGAGGCTAGGCAATTGATATTTTAGTGTGCGTTTTTTAAAAGGAGTAACATGGTAAGGTAAGTTTAAATGTCCTTTCTGCACACGTTGACAACCAGAAGACAAATGTGAAATATTAGAGTTTCTTGTAGAGGAAGTGACCATCTTTTGTTTTGCAGAATATACTTGAAATTCATGCACATTTTGAAATCAACCTTACCTATATGAGAATTCATGGGGAACCATCTTCTAGATCAGGACAGCTTTTGGTGCCTGATGAAAATGTGAGCTTCATGTCTCATGGATCTCTCCGAGGACATTTCTTCTGTTTAAGAAGTAGCTGCTGATTTTAGGGCATTTCTTGCACTTTCTCCCAATCAATGCAATATAAAAAGCCAGGTGCACTGTGTTTCATTTTCCCCTCTGTGTAATATTTACTCTCTTCATTTTGTTTTTGTTTTTTAGCTTTCCAGGTTCTGAGGTCACCTGGGGATAGGCCAAGAAATAACAAGCCAAAATAAAGTAAGTGTTATTGTCAAAATCAGAAAGTGCTCTAAAGTGCAAAGTGAAAAGAGAAATATGACCAGGAAGATTGGCTTAATGGATGAATGGAGAAACCACACATAAAGAGCAACTCTCTTTAAAAACAGGGGGGGAAATGAAACAAATTTCATGCAGTGTATGAAAAGAGAAAGGGGAAAGCAGAGGAACGAAGTGTTGATGTGGGGGAAAGGGATCAAGCTGTTTGTGTACAAAAATAGCAAGGAGGAAGAGAAAAGGAGAGGGAAATAAGAGGAGGAGAAAGAGAGAAGCAGAAGGAAAGGAGAAAGGAGAAGAAGAGGGAAATAAGATTGTCCACAAAAGCTGTGTGTGTATTTTAGATGCAATGAACTGAGATTCAAGTAATGTTGTGAAAACTTACAGGATGCTGTGAAACTTACAGGATGACTGCACATAAAGAAGGTCACACTGCCGTGTGTGTGTGTGTAGGGGGAAGGGGGGGCTGGACCCCACGGCTATCCTAGACTCCTCAAATTCTCAGCTGTCATTTTAAAAAAGGTGATTCTCTACCCCCTTTTATTTGCAGGGATATAAGAAAATGTGCACAGACAGAGGGTGGATTCACATGCCCGCCAGCTGGTCCATAAGCTGTGAACATGTCAGTAAAAAATAATAATGGCAACTGAGAACATGCACTACCATCTGGGTTTGACATCTGAATCCACCCAAGTCCGATTCTGGTGGCAGATTTTTGACATTCTCTGCCCAGCTTCAGATGTAGGGCTCAATTGAGGTGGAAAATGTCAAATGAACATGGGGAATCTAGCACAGAATCGGGTCTTGGGCAGGTTCTGATGTTGTGCCAGCCAGAAGCATGCGTTCTCAGTTGCGAACATTTCAATGACAAGTTCCCGGCTTGCAGACTGGCCTGCCTGTGTTAATCCACTCAGTGTCCTAGTTGCTAACTACACAAAGAGGCGCCTTTTTAACATGGTGATTCTCTTTATTTAGCAGGGGGAGAGTAACTGGTCCTATCCACCCCCAGCACAGGACCTCCAGTGACTCTTGCTGGTGTCTATCTTATGTTTCTTTTTAGATTGTGAGCCTGTTGGGGACAGGGATCCTTATTTATTTATTTATTTATTTATTTATTTATTTATTTATTTATTTATTTATTTATTTATTATTTCTCTGTGTACGCCTTGGAAACTTCTGTTAAAAAGTGGTATATAAATATTTGTTGTAAAGATTTGTTGTTCTATCTCTTTGCTCTCTAAAAACATAAATTTGCCCCTCCCTCCTAGCATTTTGGCCATTGAGTATAAAGTCAATGAGGTCATTCACACCATCAAAAACTGTGTTCTATCCGGGTTTGGGAGCTGTGTGTGCTCCAAATTTTCAATTGTGTGGAAGCAAGTTAGGGGGGGAAATTGGGTAGATGTGAAAGTGTGGAAGCAAGGTAGGAGGAAAAGCTAAACAGGTTTTCCTCCTACCCTCCTACCTTGCTTAACCCGGGTAGAACGCAGTTTTTGATTGTGTGAATGACCTCCATGGCTGACATCCTCATGAATGGTGTGGAGCAGTGTTCCTTCTAAAATGGATTCCCAGATGTTGTTGACCACAACTCCCATAATCCTCAAGCAGAAGCTATTCCCAGTTAGAGTGAACACTGGTGTGGAGGTGCATGCATGTAATCCAGAGTTGCACTACATGTGTGTGTGGTGGTTTCTGCTGATCCCCTTTCCCCCAGAAGTAGGTTCCTGCAGGGAGTGCAACTGCACACCCCAGGGGGCAGATCTCTAATGGGGTAGGTGAGTTCAAAGAACCCATCATGCCCTACGTCTGGGAACTTCCAAGCACCTGGGAGCTGCTGAGCATCCGGAGCTCCCCCTCCCTCTAGCCAGGGCACCCTCAATTGCCACTGCTGGCTATCATCTGCCGCCACTTCCAGCTGCTTCCTGCAAAGGCTTGCCTGGCTCTGCACATCCTCCTCCAGTTGACTGAGCTTCCAGCAGATGGAAGGAGGCACGTCCAAGTGGCTCATCTTAAGATGGACATTATAGAAATGGAAAAGGTGCAGAAGAGGGCAACCAAGATGACCAGGGGTCTGGAGCACCTTCCTTATGAGGCTCTTTACAGCATCTGGGGCTCTTTAGTTTGGAAAAAAGACAACTGAAGGACAACATGTCAGAGGTCTATAAAATCATGCGTGGTGTGAAGAAAGTTGATAGAGAGAAATTTGTCTCCCTCTCACATAACAATAGAACTAGGGGTCATCCCATGAAATGGATTGCCAAGAAATTTAGGATGAATAAAAGGAAGTACTTATTCACACAACGTATAATCAGCCTATGGAATTCTCTGCCACAAGATGCAGCGGCAGCCAAAAGCCTGGATGGCTTTAAGAAGGGTTTAGATAAATTCATGTAGGACAAATCTATCAAGTCTATCAATGGCTACTGTCTTAGGGCTACAAGTCACCTCCAGCCTCAGAGGCAAGATGCCTCTCAATACCATTTCCAGTGGAGCAACATCAGTAGAGTGGGCATGCCCTCAACTCCTGCCTGTAGGCTGGTGGGCCACTGTGTGAAACAGGATGCTGGACTAGATAGGCCTTGGCCCTGATCCAGCAGGCCTTTGCTTATGTTCTTATGGGAGTGTGTGTACACCCTCCTTCTATTGGCTGGGAGCCTGGCCAACTGAAGGAAGATGGGTGGAGGTGTCTGGCAGTGGATCCCCAACCTGGAGGAGCAGGGAGCTTGGTGGTCCCTCCCAACTATGGGGAGTGAGTGAGTGATGCACATGTACATGGGTGCACACACTGCCATGGGGGCACTGCTGTGAATTGGGAGGTTGCCTGTGTTCACTAGGTGAATATGGGCCCACTGTCCCCTCACTACGCCCCTGGTGCTCATAACATTACTCTCGATTACTGCGGAAGCACTTTGCTCACTGTGCCTCCACACATTAGGTCTTTGTTTTTCAATTAGGTACAATGGCAGTTTATCAATACACCTCCAGATACCGGTATTTATGATTCCCCATCCCTCCTCCGCACCACAAATCTTCTTTGTCATGAGTCTACATACTTGAAGCAATACACCTGCCACCTTTATAACTGATGCTGATGGAAATATCTTCTCTCAGCTTTTCAACGGGGTTCTGCTGCCACCAGTCCCTACATTATGTTACTACACTGCCTTAGGTTCTTTTAGGCAGTCTAGTGCACCATCTCCCCTACTCCTCTTCATTCCAGTAAGATTACTCAGGTGTAAGGCTCTTGGGCTCATTTCGCTTACAGAACATTACCAGTTTAAAGCACCAACCAAAGTAAAAAATTTCTCTCTCTTTCTCAGCATTAATTATAACTCCATCAATAATGCTAAACTACAGAAGCTGTCTTCATATATTCACTGACCTACAATGGTGTTGTTTTGTTTTTTGAAGAGTATATCAGAGTCTCAGTTCATAGATGATACTTACCGCCAGTGGGTGATTTTTGACCATAAAAAACCTACTGTTTTCATTTCAAAGGTTACTTTTTGAGGCAAGTCTTGCCTTGCAATCTATTAGCCAATCTTCCATGTTCTCCAGGGATTAGTGACCCTTGAATACGAATACGACAGATGTTTATATACCGTTTTCCAACAAAAGTCCCCAAAGCAGTCAACATCGATATAAATAAATGCATAAAATGGCTCCCTGTCCCCAAAGGGCCACTGGATGGATGCTATGCTGGAGATAGACGGAGCCAGTTGCTCTCCCCCTGGTAAATAAAGAGAATCACCTCTTTTAAAAGTTGCATCTTTGCTAAGTTAACAGGGGTAGATTTTGGGTTGATTTTGTAGATTTGGAGTTGACCAAGGGAAAGGAGACTTAGAAGTCGGTCTTCCCTTGGTGTTTTTTTTTTTAGGGTATTTATTTACCATCTTTTACCAAGTTTCTTGGGACAGTTTACAAGTAAAAGTTACTGGGTAGATATAGCACAGTGTCTTGTGGATGCTTGTAACAAAAATCGACATTGTTGTGCTAGAGTTCTGTTACACAGATGCATAAGACTCCTTCCAACACAGTTGCACAACACTGCAGCCACCACCTGCAGGACATTGTGCTGTATGTGGACCACTAAGTACAAAGAGGCCAGACAAGGAGATTGTTGTCACTAGGAAGTGGTTTTGTGAAAATCTTATTAACTTGGCACTTCTCCGGTTCTTAGCTCACTGAGTGTCATGGCCCCAAATCTGGGACTCTGTCAATTGGAGGGTGAGGCAGACAGGGGATGAGACAGGATGGGACCCCAGATGGCAGAAGCCAGGGACCCTATGATGCCAGGACCCTCTGTACCAGGACATTCAGGGGAACCCCTGCCAGCACTCTACCACAACCTGAGGACACAGCTCTGCCTTCATCCTCAGCCCTGGAAGAGTCTCCTGAGTCCATCCTAGTAGGGACCCCCCAGAATTGCTGGAGCCAGAGCTTAGAAAATCAGATAAGTCCTCTTTAGTAAACACAGATCTAGGGAAGGGAAGGGGCCAATGCACTCTGTCTGGGCAACAGCAATAAAAACTGGCAGTCTGTACCAAACAACTGCTGAAGCAACATCTCTCCTATGTTGCTGGACCTAACTACTGTGGATTTCTCCTAAGAGCTGTCCAAGGTCCTCAACCCTTCCCCCTCAGAGGTGTTTGAAGTCCAACTTTTTCCTAGATACCTGACTTGGTGGCCAAAAACAGGCCAAAACAGGATACTGGGTTGGTGGGAAATATTCTGGGATGAAATTAGGAGGCATGTAGACAATGAATATGAGATTGTTCCTTGAGGAAGGTAGGTTAAAAATGCCAAAGATATAAAAGAAATCCATGGAGGATATATCTATTAAAGGGTCTTAGTCATGATACTGAACTAAATGGATTATCCAGTGTCAGAGACAGGATATCTCTGAATACCATAGTGCTTGGGGTGAGTAACAAATGAGGGCTCTTGCCTTCATGCCCTAATTTTGGACTTCTGGGAGTTATCTGGCAACAGAATGCTGGACTAGAGAGACCTTTGGTCTGATCCAGAAATATCTTCTGTAGTACTCCATCATACAAAGTTGAGAGAGAGGTTTAATTTACAGATCGCTTAGATATTTAAAAAATGTAACTTATAATAGCCTTTGAACATCAAATTCTTGTTCATCACTCTCCTTCCTGGAAGGCATGTATGTTCTCATATTTCAAGTAGCGGAGCCCTCAAAATCTATTAAGACGCTGTTGTGCACACCTTTCTGCATTAATATTTAGCATGAGCCAGAATTAGGGAGACTGCAGTTGCATGGTGATCCTTTTGGAACTCGTGAAAACTTGGCTACCAGGATGAGGGCATGACAAATGTGGAAGAAGTATGAAAGGTCAGGCCATTTGCAAAATCTCATCATGGCCTCATAGCATATTCCCTGGGAAATGAGCTGAGCTGCCAGAATGAGGCATGGAAAACAGCCCATTAAGCCCTTAATACCAGCTTTTAAACAAGTGTAATTGAATTTCTGTTGACATCAAGTATGATATCGGCACTGGAGTAAAGCAGGAAGGGATGGGGTGGGAAAGAGGGTCTTCAGTCTGAACAAGGGAGAGAAGGTGGAACTTATTAGAGTCAATTGTCAATGACCATTATATTGTATTCCGCAATGGCTCAAAGAATGGAAAAAGTCAAAAGTTCATAATAGTGGAGCTGAAACACTGCAGTTATGGCCTGTACTACCACCTGAAGACAACAGGAAAAGCATATACCATAACGACATCTCCAGCTCCCATGAAAGTAAGACAAAACTCCTGATTTCAATTATGTGGGGTTGGCCACCATAGGTGGTCCAGTTCTACCATCTATGTGAGGTCTGCTCCGCAACAGGACAGTAAATGGTGGGGCTATTCATAGGTGGAGGCTAAACGGGGCTAAGGATGCCCAGCCCAATTTTGCTGGTGCATGATACCACCATGAGCCGCATGATTCCTGCTGGTGGCGGTGTGGTGGAAAACCCACTTAGGAAGCCCACTGCTTAGCCCAGGCTTTGGGTGAGAGGGCATCCAGAAATTAGAATTAGATCACGGGCTAATTGGTTGTGTATCGATGCTGTATGGCTCCGTGTGGCACCTACATATGAATAGCCTTCCAGCCGGAGTCGGAAAGCTCCACATAATGCACTGTGCACTCATGTGGTGCATTATGGAAGTTCGAGGGGCCTCCTGGCCCTGAAACTCCCTGCCCCAGGAACTCCCTGCTGCTGGCAGGAGCTGGCCATCACCTGGCTGAGCGATCCACTCACCCAACAAGGAGAGAGGATTGTCTGCAGGAGAGGTAAGCATTCTGTTATTTGCAATAAGCAAATAAGCAATTTGTTATTTGCTTCTTTTAATATTGTAAACCGCTTTGGGTACCTTTGTCAAGGCAGAAAGGCGGCATAAAATGTAGTAAATAAATAAATAGATAAATAATAAATACCTTTGAACCTTAACCTGTACTTTCCTGTCAGACATCTGCCAGACAATGAGGCGAGTCCCATGACTGGTTAGAGTCGCCAAAATGGGGTTTGCGGGGAGAGAGCGGGCTTAGCACGCTCTCCCCGCAGATGAACATTCTTGCAGCCCTGGCAGCCTGATTGGCTGTCCACACAACTGCTGGCTCCGTCATGGACCTGGAGATTGGCCGTCCACACAACTGCTGGCTCCGTCATGGAGCTGGAGGGGGCTTCAGGGACTGGGGGCCATGTGGCCCCCGGAAGTTCCAGGATGCCCCACGCAAGTGCACGGGGCACCCTTTAGAGACCCCCCAGGGCCGGGAGGCTTGTTTCAGCTTCCTAGCAGGGGTCTCCTCGTGTGTTGCTGTGGCATGGAGCCACACCGTGGCAATACACAATCAAATAGACAGGGTTAGCGGAGCGCTCGCTCTGCTAACCTCATCTAAGGGGAGGGGGGATTAGGAGGGTTTGCTGCCAGGAGCTGCGTGGTTCCCGTGGCAGCACGCGATCGGGCAAAAGCGGGCTAGGCTCCCTTAGCCCGCTTTTGCCTGATCATGAGAATCTCCTCATTGCCTAATATTGTTAAGGGACTGGTTCGGAATATACTCTGTCCACTCATGCATTGTGTGTGTCTCCACTCCTGTTGCACCTGGGTGCCTCCCCACTTCACCCCACCCCTCCCACCACATGATGGGGGAAGGTGCCGCTGAGGCCAAGAGGATGGAGCATGTTCTGAAATGGCCCTATATGCTTCCCAACTATGTATTTTCCTTCCTAGATTCCCTGGTATTTTACCCACACTTTCGTTGGTAATAACACAACTCCAAGCAGATAGTGGTCTTACCCAATCAGAGTTTGTGATATCCAGGAAAAAGATCATCTTCAGTTGATAAGGAAATATTTCCCTAAGGCAACGTACTTACATCTGTTGTGTTTGCTTCGTCTGACCGATCTCATCCGGCAACCTATATTTCATTGGTTTGTGTGCTTGGTACTGTATGATTTTTAACAATGTAACAGAGCCTACCCTTGCCAACTCTTATACATTGGAACCATGTTCCCTGTTAAATGTAACCTCTAACCGTTTGATCTTGTGAAAGGCATTTAAAATATCTGTGATCCAGCTGCAAAATAACAGTTCCCTGATTACCAAAAGTAGTTGCAACCATCATTAATTAATGACGGCAGCAGGACACAGTAAGATCTGTGATACAAGAACAAAGTACTGGTGAGAGTTCACTCTAATTGATCAAGTGGTGAAAAATACAAATACTGAAGTTAAGTCATAGTTGAAATGTGTCGGCCATTTGAGATGAAAAGAAGTTTCTTATTTTTTTCACCCTATGGATTGATGCTTTGATATTGCCTATCATATCTCACTGGTATACCAATCATCACTGAAATGGTCTGGAACCAATTTTGACATGAAATCCAGTCTCCTGTTCAGAGAAGGTTTTGTTCAAGCAGTGAATGTTCACAATGACAAATTACATAGGCTATTTACGTATTTAATTTATGATAGTTAAAGTGTGTGTGTGTGTGGGGGGAATCATTGAACCCGTTTGCACAACCCTACCATATTGTGTTTGCGCAATTCAATTTAGAGTGACAGTATTCTTGCATAACTGCACAACATTCACGTAACATTGTGTAGTATGTCAGCCCACTTTCCTGATGAGTGGGCTGGGGACTTTCAGTCAAGGAATTCGATTCCCCACAAGAGCAGCAAAAAGGGAAGAGGTTTGCTTAGTACCAAACTGCGACCTCCACCAGATGGTAATCTGCAGTGGAGGAACAGAAGAGTGGAGGTGCTAGGAAGACTGAAAAGGAGAATAACTTATCTTTCATTGCCTGAGGGAGTGGGATGTTCAACTGCAGCCGCCTGACCCCTATACCAAAGCAAAGCTCCTCAATCAAAGGGGACCCTAGTCCCCCATGGGAGAAGGGGTGGGCAGGATAGCTGGCAATCAGCGCTGCCACTTTAAACAGCTTCTAAAAAAACACAGGGAGCGCTGAGTTCGGGCAACAGATTGATTTGGTTTTCTTTTGTTATGCAAAGATTTTAGATCTAAGATCTTTAGTCACTCTTTCTTGCTAATGCAACCAAATTGCTGAGCCTTGTCCTTGACCCTTAAAGACAATGGCAAAAAAAACTAAGGGGAAGAGAGCTGGTCTTGTGGTTGCAAGCATGACTTGTCCCCTTAGCTAAGCAGGGTCCACCCTGGTTGCATATGAAAGGGAGACTACAAGTATGAGCACTATAAGATATTCCCCTCAGGGGATGGAGCTGCTCGGGGAAGAGCAGAAGGTCCCAAGTTCCCTCCCTGGCATCTCCAAGACAGGACTGAGAGAGAGATTCCTGCCTGCAACCTTGGAGAAGCCGCTGCCAGTCTGTGTAGAAAATACTGAGCTAGCTGGACCTATGGTCTGACTCAGTATATGGCAGTTTCCTGTGTTCCTAAAAGAATCAGTGAAGGGACTGAGTCTGCTGATGCTGTACAGGGTGATCTGAACTCATAGAGTTCGATATGGTTATTTCCTAGTAAGTGTCTAGAAATTCAGTCTTAAACATAGGTTGGGGCCATAGCTCAGTGTAGAGCATCTGCTTTGCATGCAGAAAGTCCCTGGTTCAATCCCTAGCATCTCCAGGAAATGATGGGAAAGATCCTGGCCTGAAACCAGGCAGGTAGACAACAGATGGACCAATGGTCTGACTTGTTATAGGGCAGCTTCCTATGTTCCTATGAGATGAGAGCTGGTCTTGTGGTAGCAAGCATGACTTGCCCCCTTAGCTAAGCAAGGTCTGCCTTGGTTGCATATAAATGGGAGACTACGTGTGTGAGCACTGTCAGATATTCCTCTTACGGGGGTGGAGCAGCTCTGGGAAGAGGAGAAGGTCCCACGTTCCCTCCCTTTCCAAGATAGGGCTGTGAGAGACTCCTGCCTGCAACTTTGGAGAAGCCACTGCCAGTCTGGGTAGACAATACTGAGCTAGATGAACCAAGGGTCTGACTCATTATATGGCAACTTGCTATGTTCCTATCACCCTAAATTATGATCCTCTCTACCTTCCCACTTTCATCAAATTGCTTGCAGCTATTTTTAAAAGCTTCAGAAGGAAGCAAGAAGCCCATCTGCAGACAATAGGGCTGGTCCCCCCCCCCATTCTAATCTTCTCTAAGACTAGAGATATATCTGTTTGTTTGTTTTAAAAACCCATTGCCTGGAAAGGAGGCTTTCTGCTTCTCTCTTAAGCTTTGGCAAAATGCTGGCCATTGGACCGGGTGGATCATCACGCCTCTGTGGGAAACGACAGGAAAACCAGAGAGCCGGGTTTAAAAGGCCTCTATAGTTAGGCACATATGGTTTTAATAGATGAGCCATTATTGAAAGGGTGGTATATAAATAAAATCAAATCAATCAAGGCAGCTTCAGGCTACATGAGGGGGGATCACACATAGCACAGTGCAGACAAATGCTCCATGAGCCGAGCCAATCACATGGACCAGTGCTTAGAATAAAAGAGATAAAACATCTCCATGTAGTGTTTCAGGGCAAACACACTCGTGTTTCATCCAGTCTCATGTTCACTGAGGTTGTTCTCACAACTGGGCGGGCAGAGTGGTGGGTGGGTGTGGGAAGGGCTTCTCAAATCTTGCCTTCCCCCAAGATGATCCTTAGAAGCCTGATGGGATTGTGCTCCACACTCCCACATGATCAGCCGTGCTCCTTGCCATGCAGAGCAGGGCCAGTCTCTCTGAGGTTGGGACCTGTTGTTGCGGCCTCCGAGAATCCCACAATGCACTGGGTGAGTGTGCAGTGCGTTGTGGGGATCCCCCCAGCCGCGGGCGGGCACCCGTCAGTGTTGCAGCACTGGCTGAAAGCAGCCAGTGCTGACAGACAGTCAGGGAATTGTGGTGAAGGGAGCATTCGCTCCCTGAACCTTGTTTAAGAGGTGGGCTTCATTGACATGTTTGCCACTGAGGCCCCACCAGGAGCTAGTCAGTTCCCGCAGGTTCCCATGGACAGCCAAGCCTGGGCTTAGCTGCCCTAGCCCATTCTTGGCTGATCATGAGAACATCCTTGCTCAGTTGTACACAGATACACACATGCACCATAACATCTGAACAGGGCTACAGAAGATGAGAAACTGGAGAGAGGAAGGTCTCTATGGATGGCAGTAACTTCTATCTTTTCCAAAGGATTCCCAAACTGCCCACCCTAAATGAGGGTGCCCAAAGGATGTTCCTCAGCAGCTGAAGCCACTATAGGTGTGAGCCAGTGCCTGTCACTACTTGCTTCTTCTCTGTTCAACAGATGGCCCTACAACTAATTTTGTATCTGGGCTGGGGCTCAGCTAACACTGCTGTGAAGCAAGGAGGACCAGGGTTGATGGGGCTGAAAGGAGTACAATCAATCATGCTCTGTTGTCACTCGATGCCTCACACCTGAAGGGCAACTTCAAATTTCTCAATGGGAGTGGTGCTCATTTCCTCTGGAAAATTCCATGTTCACTTGAGATTTCCTCACCGCAGAGGGTCAGTGGGGTTTTGGTGGAGAACAGGAGGTTCACTTATCTCCATGGCATCTCCAGTCAACAGTGGGTTTCTCTTGGGCTGTGAACTTTGGCAGGTGCCCAAACATGCTGGCTGGGAATGGCAAGTCTGCTCACATTTAAAATATCCACTCATCCTTTTCTTTCTTGTCCTCAGAAAAGTGATTTATGGAATAATAATGAGATGTCAAGAAATGAATCACCAACAAGTTACCAACATTTGATATCAATTTGTAAACACAGTGAATGAGTCCATTGAGAAAGAAACTATTGATGTCTCCATTAGTAAAAAACCTCCATAGAGTTCCCGAAAAGAAAATATACATTACTTAATGCAGGCACAACTCTAGCTTGGGGCAGGCTGGCAACTAGTCTCAGTGGGCACTATCTGGGAATGGGAGGAAATGAAGGCGCAGCCAGTGAGGGATGGGGAGAATTGGTAGGTGAACTGAGTCCCTTTCAGAGGGAAGTCTGAGGCTAATTCACTCTTGATAGAGTGGACACAGTGCCAAGAGAGACCCAGATTGGCAGCATCAGGTCTCTGTCTTCAGTAACTGGCCTTATCCACCCCCAGCACAGTACCTCCAGTGACTGTTGCTGGTCTCTTTCTTTTTAGATTGTGAGCCCTTTGGGGGCAGGGATCCATCTTATTTATTTATTATTTCTCTGTGTAAACTGCCCTGAGACATTTTTGGAAGGGCAGTATAGAAATCGAATGAATGAATGAATGAATGAATGAATGAACATATGAATGGCCCCTTGGTAGCTCTGTCAAAACCAGCTTTGCCATTGAGCACATGAATTTCAAGCTAGTACTTTTTAACCTACAATCTGAAAAGTTCATGTGGGAAGTTCTGGTTGTATGTACATATGCAACCATATGTACAGAATGTACATAAACCATATGCACAAATGATGTCTGCCTATCAATAGACATGTGTTCCTTGTGGCAGGCCTTGCTCTCTTAATTTTCACAGTTAGACTTTTTTCACAGTTGTAGCTATTAGGACTTAAGCTTCGCAGCCCGAGACTGTTGTCAGCTGTTCTACCCTTGCAGATCTTTTCACTTCCAGGAGCTGTCAAAAACACTGACAACCAAAACTTGTGAAGTGTGATGGCATGATTCTTAAGTGTCAGATGTTAAAGATGCCATCCAAGATGTTACTTACACATGGAGCTGAACTATCTTACATACAGTCTGATTCTGTAGACCCCAGGTGAAGCTAAGCAGGCCTAGGACTGGTCACTGCTTAGATGCTTGTCGCTATCATTTCAGTCCTGGAAGAAACGCAGGAAATAAATAAAATCAATATGCATGCTTACATAAAATTAAGTCCCACTATGGTCAATTTCTAGGAATGTATCATGGAAATCTTTCTTAGTGGTGGGAAACCTCACCTGATTCAGTTGGACACTGAGAGATAATCAACTTGTATTTCCAGAGTCCATTTCTGGACTAATGTATTAGTTTCAAGTGTTTTGCACAATGGCAGAATGCATTTCACTGAGCAGCATCTAAACTCATGCCACCCTTGCATTAGAACATTTCATACATGCCATGTTTTTTGCTGATCCCTGCTTCCCTCTGCTGCACCTAATGTATGGCCCTGAGGGTCCCCCACTCCTCAGGGACGTATTTTCAGGTGGTGGAAAGAAAATAAGGGATTGGCAAAAATCAGTGGCAAGAATGCGCGGGTGAAGCAAGAGAACAGCCTAACAGAACATAAAAGTAATAAATGTGTTCATTACTTTTATTGTATATTGTATCTATTTTATTGTTGTGAGCTGCCCTGAGCAGTAGTGTACTGGAGGGACAGGGTATAAATATTTTAACTAAATAATGAATAATAAATAAACAACTAACTGCAACGTTTCAGCATGGAAGCAGCCATTTTTGATGCCCTTTCCTTCCCCAGAAAACTCTCGGTGCCACCTGAAAATATGTCCCTGAGGGTTGTGCAGCCTGAGGCTGGGGAAGGGGAGGGTGTCAAAACGGCCATTTCCCCGCTGCACCAGAATTGTTGGTTGGGAAGTTCTGCTAGGATGCTCTCTTGCTGCACTGGTGCACCCTTGCTCTGTAAGTCAGCCATTGTGTGCATGAAATGTTCCAGCATCAGGGCAGTGTTTAGTTTGGATGCTGCCCACTGTATTGACCCTCTCCCCAGTCATTACTGACTCCAGTCTCCAGTTCAGGGATTGAAGGGAATTCCAAAGAGATTCAAATTAGAAATTCAGGTAGTTAAGTCCATGAACTCTGTTTTGGATTGTGACAAATCCATTTTTAACTTCTTCTTTTTTAAGGAAAACATAGACTCTTAGGGAAATGAGTTCTGGGGCCAATAAGGCATTCTGCATATATTGAGCCCTTCCTCACGACCAGTGAGAAAGGGCTTGGGGCACGGAGGGAGGGAGGGAGGGAGGGAGGCTTTAAACACTTTCCTGCCATGCAGATGATTACCCCGGCTGTGCTGGGAGTGCAGATTCCGTGCCCACGTGGACACAAGTTTTCCCTGGCCCCTGGAACTTCCATAACACACAATGCATGTGCATGGTGCATTATGGGGATTTCCCCAGTGATGAGCGGCTGCCCATCAATGTTGCATCATCAACTGAAAACAACCAACGTTGCCACATGATTGCAGAAATGGGGCTAAGGAAGCGCTCACTCCCTTAACCTTGTTTAAGTGGGTGGCTGCCTTGGCGTGTTTGCCACTGAGGTGCCAATGGGATTGGGCACAATCCCGGTGGTCCTTACACATGGGAAAGACCAGGCTTGGCTTCCTTAGCCCAGTTTGCCCACGTGTGAGAACAGCCTCATTCTGTGCTTGCATAGAATCATGAACACCCTTAACCCTGATTATAGGACTCCTTATACTGATGCTGGGAGGCCACACATGGAATTCATAGGAACATAGGATGCTGCCCTATACTGAGTCAGACCACTGGTGTATCTAGCTCAGTATTTTATTCACAGACTGGTAACAGCTTCTCCAAAGTTGCAGACAGGAATCTCTTTCAGCCCTATCTTGGAGATGCTGCCAGAGCAGGAAGCTGCCATATACTGAGTCAGACCATTGGTCCATCTAGCTCAATATTGTCTTCACAGACCGGCAGCAGCTTCTCCAAGGTTGCAGGCAGGAATCTTTCTCAGCCCTATCTTGGAAATGCCAGGGAGGGAACTTGGAGCCTAGATGCTCTTCTCAGAGCAGCTCCACCCCCTGAGGGGAATCTCTTACAGTGCTCACACTTCAAGTCTCCCATTCATATACAATCAGGGCGGACCCTGCTTAGCTTAAGGGTGCTCTAGTACCCTTACCCTGGCTACTAGGTCTAGTGTGACAGGCCATGGTTCTCCACTCTTGTAGAATTAGCAAGCAAGGACCCTTGGATCCTCCCAGCACAACGGGACCTGTTACATCAAGGGCCACTCCTCCATCCAGACCCACAGTGGCTACAACTTGCCGCCTGGAGGTTGAACACAAGAAATTAGCAGTACAGGGTTATCCCACATCAGTACAGCAAACTATCCTTGCTTCCAGATGAGAGTCCACTCATCGAATATATCAGGCTACGTGGGCTGCCTTCCACAGTTGGGCCAGAAAATCCGGGATAGATCCCCTATCAGCTGGGGTACCACAGGTGTTGGCTTTTCTCCAGTCTGGTCTAGAGCTGAATCTCCGACCCGCGACTCTCCGCAGACAGATATCGGCCCCAGCTTCGGTTCTGGACCTATCCGCTGCCAACCAACTTAGCATTAACCCACATATTTCTAGATTCCTCCGTGGAGCTGCGAACCTGGCTCCACCTCCCGTCAAACGTTTTCCGTCTTGGAACCTTAATAAAGTGCTCAACGCCCTAACCAAGGATCCTTTCGAACCAATATCTACTATTCCATTGAAGATCTTGTCGTTCAAGGTTCTGTTTTTGGTGGCGGTCACATCCGCGCGGCGAGTGTCCGAACTGAGTGCTCTATCAGCTAAGAAGGAATTTTGTACTTTCCAAACGGATGCTGTTATTCTCCACCTCGACCCCACCTTTTTACCAAAGGTCAACTCACTCTTCCACAGGTCGCAAGTGATCGTGTTACCTTCCTTTTGCCCCTCTCCGGTTCATACAAGGGAAAAGTTATGGCATAAATTGGATGTGTGGAGGGCACTATGCACTTATCTTCGCAGAACTAAGGATATTCTCAAGTCCAATGCTCTGTTTGTCTCCTTTCATAAGGCGACACTGGGGAACAAAGTTTCTAAGGCCACCTTGGCGGGCAACCTGCCTCTGCCAGGGGGTATCACGGCACACTCAACCAGGAGCGCTGCTACATCCGCAGCTTTTTCAGCACACATTCCACTAGCTGAGATATGCAGGACTGCAACCTGGTCATCTGTGACTCCCTTTATCAAGCATTACAAAATCTCGGGGTTCGCTGAACAACAGGCAGCCTTTGGGCGCACTCTCCTGCAACAAGTACTGTAATGGCATCCTACCCTACCCAGGGACTGGTGTCTCTCGCTTGGGCACCCAAGCTTCAAGGCAGTGGGGCACTCAGTTGATTTTTAAATAATTTTTTTAGTTTTGAGTGATTTAGTATATTTATGCCATAGGCAATACTGGGGAGTCAAAGCAGCTCCAACCCTCACTCTCACCCCGATCCCTCCCTCCCTCCCTCCCTCCCTCCCTCCCTCCCTCCCTTTAAAAGCTAATCTCTAGCCCTTGTAGAAGTGGGGTAATGGAGCAAAGTGTGTGGTCACTATTTTTGAAACGTTTAGACTCTTTAGACTGGTGTATAATGACTCTTCCTCATAATGAATCCCTATGAGAATTTGTTACACACCTAAGAGTCTGAACAATTCAAAAATTCCTTTAAAAATGAACTGAGTACCTCACTGCCTTGCAGGTGGGAGGGGGGATTAGTGGCACCCCATGTGCCAACTACCTGCCAACCCACAAGCCAGTGGGTACTCAGTTTATTTTTTAATGAATTTTGAAGTGTTTAGACTCTTCGGTGTGTATGAATTCTCATAGGGATTCATTATGAGGAAAGAACATTACACACCAAAGTGTCTAAACACCTCAAAGATTCCTAAAATATACTGTAAACTCAGTACCCCACTGGCTTGCATGTTGAGGGGTAGTTAGCAAGTAAGGTGCCACTAATCCCCCCCAAGACTGTGGGGTACTCAGTTCACCTTTAAGGAATTTTTGACATGTTTAGACTCTTTGGGGTGTAATGAATCCTCATAGGAATTCATTATAGGGATTCCAATTATAAGGAAAATTCATTTTACACCAAAGAGTCTCAATACTTCAAAAATAGTGATCAGATATTTTGCTCCATAACTCCACTTCTACAAGGGCTAGAGTTTAGGTTAAAAACAAACAAACCAAAGCTGGGAATTAGGGGGAATGGATATGGGAAACTCGAATCTCAAATCGATTTGAACTGAGGACATTCAATTTGAGCTCGAATTTGCCCAGGGGTGACTGGGCAGATTCGGTTCAAGGTCAACTCACTCAAATTGAACAGATTCAAGTTGAGTCCATTCAACCTCAAAATGATTCGCACATCCCTAGAGGTCAGCAGAATGGGAGCGGTTTCCTTGCGTCCTCCAGTCTGGAAGGCCAGAAGACACTCAAGTAAGATTTTGCCACAGTAACAAAGGTGACAACTTTGGCACTTTCCCCTCCCTGACCAATTGACTTGGGGCTTGTAGGAAAGTTCATTTAGCATGATCAATATCACTTTGCCACATGCCTCAATCAAAAACTACTTTCCACAGTCAATAGCAATTAGACAGACAGACACAGAGGTATTGATATAGATGGAGGCAAAGATTTATACTTGGGTGCTTTCCTCTCCAAATACTTGGCAGGATGGCTGCTAATAGTAGAATATTGGATTAGCAAGGGGTCATTGAGAAAGCAGCTGGTGAGGAAATCTCACACAACTCCATCAGTGTGGGACGGAAACTGGGAGTGGCGACCCAGTTCTCCTGTCAAAGCACACAGTGTAGATCCATTAGGATGACCTGTAAAGAACAGCAATTCCTCATAACTGAAAGCTCAGTGTCATTGTTTTCTACCCATGTCACAATTCACAGTTTCCCTGAATTTCCACAGTGCCCCTGGGAGATATGGCACCATTCAGGAGACCGTTCAGGAGACCCAATGGAATGGAATGGCACCATTCCATTCTAGAAAGACTCTACACACATTCTAGAAAGACCCTACACACTCTCTAAGGTAGTCATGGGAGTTGTAGGCCAACATCTGCAGGAAGGCCGAAGTTGAGCAGCCCTGCTCTAAACCCAGCGCTGAAGCCCGACTCTTAGCTGAGGTTAAAGGCGCAGATGCACCTTTAACTTGGCTCCTGGGATTGTATGTCAGCATGGGCTACTTATAGCTCACGCTGACACAGAGATGGGTGCCTAGAGCATCCATTCCCTGGGGAATCCTCCAGTGCACCGCTCTCGGAGCGTGGTGCACTGTGGGATACCCGGAGGCTGAGATAACGAGTCCTGGTGAAGCCTTCCGCCCGCCCACCCCTGCCCAGAAAGTTGTGTGAATGCCCCCATTGTCCCATTTGCTAATCAGGGTCTGCCCTGGTTTGCATTTGGATGGGCGATGTGTGCACTGTCGGCTGTAAGATATTCCCCTTAGGAGATGAAGCTGTAGCCCAGAGTTAGTGCATCTGCTTGTATGCTGAAGGTCCCAGGTTCAACCCTGGTGGCATCTCCAGGTAGGGCTGGGAGAGACTCCTGCCTGAAACCTTGGAGAGCTGCTGCCAGTCAGTGTAGACAGTCCTGAGTTAGATGGACCAATGATTTGACTCAGTATATAGCAGCTTCTCATGTTCCTACGGAGATTCATATTCAGCTTATGTTCAATTGAAATCCTGAGCTCCTTTTTGCATGTGCTTCTGCCAAAGTATTCCCCATCTTCTACTTGTGCATTGATTTGGTGGCAGGTGGGGGTATCAATCAACCATCTTTATTATGGTCATAGAGCAGCATAAGATACAGGAGATGATTACAGTGCAAAGTGTAATGCAGAATGATGCACAGTGATACATTAAAAGACATATGGAGACATTAAAAGGTATTTAGGCACAAAAAGGACATCAAAATCACATTAAAAGGCCTAAATAGGCATAAAAAGGCATAAAAGGTGTAAAAAGGATAAAAGGAATAAAAGCATAAAGGGGATATAATAAATAAATATGCATTTTTTCTCTCTGTTCAATTTCATTTTGTTAGTTTCAGCCCAGTTCACTGTGAAAAGTCTGAAGCTCACTTTCTGAGGTGTGAACAATTCCTTCCAGTTTTGGGTCATCCACAAATTACATCAGAATTCACTCCTCCCTTTCAATTAATTAACTGATAAAAATCTTGAAGAATGGGCATAGTTTGATGGGAGAACCACCTGAAAGAGCCTGTGCTCATCTAGTCAAATGCACAGAGAATGAGGGGTATGGACCGAAGGGATCACTAACACCAGCCTTGTTACCTCCTCCATAGCTAGATGTTATGAGTGCCAGCCACACTCATGCAAAAGCGGGGAGGAAGTCCCGCCCTGCACGGTTACTCACCCCCCTTGAGCAATCCAGGTTCCAGCTCACCGAAGTCAGCTGTAACGCTTATGGCACCTGCCCCTTCAGACGGACAGAGCTGTAAGCATGAACGGGTCAACTGGAGGGGATGAGTGACAGCATGGGGCAGGACTTCCTCCTTGCTTTTGCAGTTGTAAGTGTGAGTGCAGCTGGGGCTCATAACATCTGGAGAGGGCTCATGTGTTCAACGAATGCATGGTGAGGGCCAGCTGAGTAGGGCATAACTGGAACGTTCATGGTGAACAACATTTGTGTCGTCTCACCAGCTCAGCCAATCAATGTCAGACGGTTCATCATTTCAAGCATAATACAATAACACCGGTATTGCTATTTAGCCTATTAAAAATGTGTCCTTGCTTTTCCTCTTCTTTCACACGATAGATTTAGCCTTTGCCTCTGGACTCAGTGGGGGGCACCAGGTCCCCAGAGCTCCATGGCACTTCCAAAGGGGGTGACTGCAGAAGGAGTGACAAGTTCTGGCTGATCAGTGTCTGTTGGATCTAGATGACATCCATTGGGGCCAGATGGGGATCTCTGCTGTTTTGCACTCATCCTCCTTCTATAAGAAGTCTCCTGAATTCCGTGCAAATCAATTTCATCGGATGGCCTCAAGTTAAAGTATTATGAGAAAGGAAGACCAACTTTCGGTCCACTTTCTCATGCATCCTTTCATAAATCTCGATCCTGTCTCCCCCTCTTCAGACATCTTCTGTCTAAATTGGGGTGCAGGGACCACAAATGCTTCAACCTTTGCTTATAGGGGATTATTTGAGATTTTCCGGGGATTTAGGAGTGGGCCCTACATATTCCCTGAGGTAAAAGAGAGAAAACTCTTCTCTGTGTGACCCACATTCAGGGAATCCATTTCATGCATCTAGGAGGTCTGCGTCCCTTCAGTGCATAATTGTGACTGCCAGTTTCTGTAAAAGGTCAGTTGAAGCCACACAAGGTGCTGCTCCATTACACCCCAGTCAGCTACACTCCTCTCAGCATTTCCATTTGTGAGTTATAGATTTCCCATATTTCTCAATTATGCTCTTTTTCGGTCAGGTTAAAAAGAAAGCTCTGGTGGTAGCAAGGGGGTTAATGAAGTGGTCCGAGGATAACGGCTGATGAGAGAGATCTGGGCTCGATTTGTGTCCAGGCCAGATGACTGCTGCTGTGTGGGAGGAGGGCTGCCTTGGAGGTCTCCAGAGGTTTTGATAACAAGTACACATTCGTGTCACCTGTCAACGGTACCTTAAGGAAAATCATTGCAAAGCCGAAAAGAGTGAGGGAAGAAAAATGGCAGCAGCAGAACACAAAAGGTGTGTGTGAAGCTAGCTGGATTGTTTTGTTTCCCCCTGTGTAGCAGATTTTCATGGGAAATCAAGGTTCCTATTCACATTTTGGACAATTCTGGTTACATCTAATCACTGAGTACTATCAATGTTACATACCCACGTCACGTTTTTAAAAATTGTTTTACATGTCCCTAGTAGAAAAGAAGCTGTAACTTTATTACAGAACATCTACACACATCTTCCTTCCTTCTTTCCTCCCTTTCTCCCTTCCCTTCCCTCCCTCCCTCCCTTTTTTCTTTCTTCCCCCATCACTATCTAACTATAACTATTTCTCTCTCTCTCTAACTATATATATATATATGATTTCTTTAAAAAAACAAAACAAAACATTAAAACAATTTTAAAACAATGACAAATTCTATAAATCTAATTAAAAACCTGGAAGGCTTTGGAATGCACTCCCTGCTGAAATAAGAGCCTCCCCATCTCTGACAGCTTTTTAAAGGGCTGTTAAGACACCTTTATCCATCCAGGTATTTAATTAGATTTATAGAATTTGTCATTGTTTTAAAATTGTGCTAACGTTTATTTTTTTGTTGTTGTTTTAATCTGTGTTGTATTGTAAACCACCTAGAGATGTTAGGTTTTGGTGGTATAGAACTATAATAGATAGATAGATAGATAGATAGATAGATAGATAGATTTCCCCACCCCACATGGGGCCATGCTCATAGGGTTCAGCTGGAGTTCATACTTTAAATTACTATTGTTGCACCTAAATTAACACCCAAATAAAAAGTAAGAAAGGAAGAGAGGAGACGCAATTAGGGAAAACATGGATGTCTTAAGCAGATGCTTGAACAGAAGAAGAGAGTCAGATGTGGAAAGGCTATGCAGATGGTGGCCCTAAACATACACAGAGACATTTTCATTCCAATATCCTGACCTTTTGATATTATTATTCAGAGGTTTTGTGTCTAATCAAAATAAAAACAGTGAAATTACAGAGATAGCCTATACAACTATCTTGATGGTTCTTCACTATAGCTGGACCAAGAGAGGGAAAGGTGGGCGGAGGGGAGGACATGTTTCAAGAGTGAGCTGCCAGATCATCATCATTATTATTATTTACATTTTATATCCGGCTCTTCCTCCAAGGAGCCCAGAGCGGTGTACTACATACTTGAGTTTCACTTTCACAACAACCCTCTGAAGTAGGTTAGGCTGAGAGAGAAGTGACTGGCCCAGAGTCACCCAGCAAGTCTCATGGCTGAATGGAGATTTGAACTTGGATCTCCCCGGCCCTAGTCCAGCACTCTAGCCACTACACCACACTGGCTCCAGAACAATAAAGGAGAAAAACCAATAAAAATGGCTTCCCCCAAGAGCTACTCTTTGTCCCATGGATTAAAACATATATATATGTTGTATATACAAATGTGTTTTTCATTGTGGGCCAAATAGCAACTTAAGAGGGATTTGAATCAGAAAAATGGCATGGGTTTTACCTCCCCTAATCCAATTCACCGTCCCTGAGACTGATAATAACTTTACAAAAAGAAAATCCTGTGTACAGATCTCCCACATTTAATGTGATCCTAAACCAGGCCTGCACAACATAAGGCCCAGGGGCCAAATCTGGTCCGTGGGGACTTTTTTGCTGGCCCACAGGTAGGAATATCCTACAGCAACAGCACTCTCCAAAAGGCAGAGGGTCACTCTTGGGGTCATTCCCCTCTTCTCCAAGATGGCCATCCTCTGAAACTGCCTCACAGCACAATCCTATGCATGTCTCCTTGGACGTATTTCCACAGTACTCCCAGTGAGGCCTACTCCTAAGTAAGCATGCCTAGGATTGGAACCTGAAAGCCACAGTGATTTAGAGAGATGAGAAGACTTGGCATTTGTTTGAGGCTAGCATGAAATCCAGTGACCCCACTGACTGAGCAAGGATTATTTTCTGGCCACTATCCTTAATTAAAAGGATAGTGGGTCCCTTGATGAGGAGAAATAATTTACAAGTAACACATATTGCTTTCATTGATATTTTGAATCATTAGTTTTAATGTAATGATACACTGAAAATTGATCTCGGCCCCTGAACACCACATCATGGTTGGTTCTGGCCCACCAGGGCATTTGAGTTGTGCACCCCTGC
Source organism: Hemicordylus capensis (assembly GCF_027244095.1). Classification (NCBI taxonomy): domain Eukaryota; kingdom Metazoa; phylum Chordata; class Lepidosauria; order Squamata; family Cordylidae; genus Hemicordylus; species Hemicordylus capensis. Next base: position 16,576,225 of record NC_069664.1, on the reverse strand, counting down.
CCTAAGCTGTCACATTACTCATCGTTTTATGAACATTTTATTCATTAATGAAAACAGGGAATGAAAGGGTCCTTAAGCATTTCTTCAAAGTCAGATTTTGAGAGATTTGCCAGTTTCTCAACTCCACTCTGGAATTCAATTTTCATCCCTATCCAAGGTGAGAATATTTCCTTTCTCTTCCTTCAACTATGTACCTAGCAACCCGCTTCTTGAATGGTACAATTTTCCTCCCTTGCAATTTTCTTAGATGTCATATTAATTATTCTTCTTTCGAAGCATTGTTCCATTTGTCTGCACAACGGGAGTCAGGTATAGTGAGTTAATTAAATCCTCTCTCATCAGCACCATGATTAAACTTTAATGCTGCTGTCTGACAGTCAACACATCTTTAAGTTATCCCTCTATTAAGAGGCTGATAGGTTGAAATAGCCTGTTTGTTTATTTGAGTGTGCGGCAGACCTGAGAGCTTGGGAAGGATTAGGGAGTTGCACGACCATAAAGCACGGGTCAGTCTGGGCTTAGCTCAAGTGTTTTTTCAGGTAGGATTCAAGTATGACTAAGGTCCTGATGTCTACAAGCTTCTGTATTTGTCTCGGCATCCTCTTTAGGACTCATTCATCATTGCACATTGCACAAAGAATTTATTACGCTTTTTGCAAAGAGAGGGAGAGGAAGCAAAATCGGGGAAATTATTCAGTTTTTCATTCATCCATTTAGGAACATAAGAAGCTGCCATCTACTGAGTCAGACCATAGGTCCATCTAGCTCAGTATTCTCTACACAGATTGGCAGCAGCTCCTCCAAGGCTGCAGGTAGGAATCTCTCTCAGCCCTATCTTGGAGATGTTGCCAGGGAGGAAACTTGGAACCTAGATGCTCTTCCGAGAGTGGCCGTATCCCTTAAGGAGAATATCTTACAGTGCTCACACATCATCTCCCATTCATATGCAACCAGGGCACACCCTGCTTAGCTAAGAGGACAGATCATGCTTGCTACCTACCACAAGACCAGCTCTCCTCTCCTCTTTCATTTTTAAATCATCCTGCCTCTGCAATTTTGCCACTGACAAATTAATCAAACCCCTTTATAATATTTATATGTATTTTCCCCCTTTAAAAGGATGATTAAATCAACCTCTTGTGTTGTGCCTGACTGATGATAAATGCTTGCCCAACTTTTAAAACATCTTACATAACTTTGAGAAGCTATTTAAGGTGTGGTTGAATGCCAAAGAGCCAAGGGGAGTTCCCTGCAAGGATAAAACAGAATTCTTCAAATGGGGACAGTTTCTGATTCCAAGCTTCATGCAGAAGAAAGTTACATTCATTGGCATGAAGATAGTGACGGTAATGCTGATCTTCTGGAATCTGTTTTGATTGATGCTGTCACAGTTACCATGCATTAACATCTCTTGAACATCTCATAATTACTCGTGTGCTCATATGTAGAAATGCTGCTTTTACTTCACTTTCAGTCTGCTCTTTGTAAAGAAAGGGAATGTTACAAAGATCCTTCAAGAAGTCGTGCACACAACCAAAATAGCTGAGGGCAGGGGGAAGGGAGGGATGAACCTACCACCCCACCAGATGATCATTCACATTCTCTTCGGTGTGTTGTCATGCGCCCACACGAGCCATGCTGCTCTGTGAAGTGCATGTGGCTGGAGGCCAGGACGCATTTCCTGACCTCCAGGAATCCCACAATGCACCATGTGATGAGTATGGCACATTGGGGGATTCCCCCGGGTGTCAGGCACTCTAGGCACCTGACTCTGTGTATGCTCGAGCTGTGTGCAGCCCAAGCATACATACAACTCTGGTGCTTCAGTTAAGAGCATGCTCACACCCTTAAACCCTGGCTAAAGGCTGGGGTAAAAAGGCAGGCTACCCGTAATTATAATTCTGTATCCCAAGAGGCTGAGATGATGCCAATGAAAAGCAAAAGCATGTCTCCACAAAATGCCGGACTTATTTTACTGGAGCTGATAAACTAAACCGTTTTAAAGAAGAGTCAATGGATGCCTCATAAATATAAGTGGAAGAACACACCAGTGTTTTTACTGTGGCCTTCAAAGTGGGTAAAAATGTGTTCATTTTTAAAAAGTTACTTAGCCCTCTGTTTGTCACTCCACTTTGGGATAGCAGTAGTAGGCAAAGAGATGGGGAAAGTTTAGATGTTTTATTAATGTGTCACTTGATTGTTCATTTACTAAGGGTTTACAAATGCACCATCAATTATTCAGAAGTCTGTTTTTATATCTGTTTCTTGTATATATAAGAGCGAGGGGGAGGAGAGTGCAGGGGGAAATGGAAGAGAACAAATCTTTAAAAGTCACACTTGAGGTAGGCATTTAATAATTCACACCCACTTATTGCATATCCTAGCTGAGTTAATTTTTAAAGGAAATAGTTATGCTAGAGAGAATTGAATTAGGTTTAGCTAGGTGCCATCATTCCTAAGGAGCTTAAAGAAAACGTAGGTTTCCCTCTGCTACATGCAATATGGAGGAGAATCTAGTTTTATTTTTTCCAAAGGCAATAGGTACAGTACACCCATCCTATGGGTGCCTTCAGATGACTGTTACTATACCAGTAACTGAAGCAATACTAGCTAGTGCATATGCTTTAGAAAACAAGTCTTGCCAAACAAGCCTGCATTGTAGACACACTGAGGTTATTCACACAATCAGAAACCTTGTTCTACCCAGGTTTGGGAGCTGTGGGAGCTCCCACTTTTTGGTTGTGTGGAAGCAAGGTAGGAGGAAAAGCTATCCAGGTTTGCCTCCTACCTTGCTTCCACACAACCAAAAATTGAGAGCACACACAGCTTCCAAATTCAGGTAGAACATAGCTTTTGATTGTGTGAATGACCTCTCTATATTTTACACACCTTATTCTCTTTGCTTTTTCCTTGTGTCCTGTAGAGCTGTGGGCATGTTGGGATACATGGCAGTGTCCAGTTGTGGGCCATATCTGATATGTGGCAAGTGCCCTATTCCCACCAACACTGGTTTCTATTGCTTCAGTTTCTTGACTGGAGCTGTCCAGCAGGGCAAGAAGGAGATTCAAAGGCAAGGCTGATGAAAAAGGGAGGGAGCTGTCCAGCCAGGGAACTAGAACTAGACTAGGGCAAGAAAAAAGGAGCTCAGCAGTGGGAGTGGTGGCTCAGCAGTGCCCAGGCAGCAACTGATTGACTTCATAGTTGGCCGTGTGCCCGAGCTCCAGTGAACTCATGAGGCCAAGTTTCCCAGTTCTGAGTTCTGGACACATTTTGTTCAAGGCAGAAGACACTTATGGCAAGACAGGCATGTCGCCTTTTAGCACTGACTTCTGCTTTCCCATGCCTTTGTTCCTGGGATTTAAGAGGTGGTCTTCTGTCAGGGAATCCTATATTACGGATTTCTGAAGGGAGTGCATTCCACTGCAATGGAACTTATATGTTATACTTGGGTATCCATACATACTTGGGTATCCATACCCAATATATGTATGGATGGCTACCCAAGTATAACATATATGTACCAAGTATACAATGTATGGATACCCAAGTATAAAATATTTGTATCTCTTGTCAATTGTGAATGGTGCATATTTCAGGAGAACATTACAAGCCTCCAAGACCTGCATTTCTTTAGCCAGGAAATACGAAGTCCAACATCATTACCACTACAAGTGAGAAAATCCTAGCCTTTGGCATTAACTCCTGATAAATTCATATTATTATAAATAATGTAATATAATTATAATATATAATTTATATAAATATAAATATAAATATAACTAATATAACTCATTCATAATATAAAATTTATTATTACTATCACTATTTATTTCTTGTTTACACAGTCAGACAGGTGTTATTGACTGGTTTGTTTTATCCGGACTTCGAGTCCTTCCCAAGGACCGGGGATGGCTGGATTTTATGATCAATGTTGTTGTTATTGTTATAGATATCGTCACAGAATATAGGCTGTTCCCAGTAAAGCTGCTTTTTGTAATTGGCTGATGGTGATTTCTGTGGCCCCGATGGTGTTGAGGTGCTCTTCAAGGTCTTTTGGAACTGCACCCAGGGCGCCAATGACCACTGGGATTATTTTGGTCTTTTTCTGCCACAGCCTTTCCATTTCAATTTGTAGATCTTTGTATTTTGTGATTTTTTTCTATTCTTTTTCTTCTATTCTGCTATCCCCTGGTATTGCTATGTCGATTATTTTGACTTGTTTTTCTTTCTTCTTGACTACAGTGATATCTGGTGTATTGTGTGGCAGATGTTTGTCTGTTTTATTGGCCTTGAGCAATCACTCTCTCTCAGCCTCAGCTCCACCATCCCCACACCCCCGCGATATGTGAATAACTTGTGAATCACTGAAAGATTGTGAATCACTGAAAGGTAAGCATGTGATTAATCCTTAGTTATATAAATGCTAAGTTGACTTCAAATGGGAGAAGCATGACAGCAAGTTAACTGGAATTAACTTCCAGTAGGAGAGATCTGTTTGTGATTTCCTTTGAAGGAGCTTCAGAAGGGCTGACTTTCACCACACTCTCTTTCTTGGCTCTCACCCCACCTGGAGTGCAGAAAGCTTCTTCTGCAGAAGAAATCAATACATGCGTTATGTGTCTTTAAAGCTTGTTCCATGCCAAATCAATTGTGTTGGTGAGGTTTTACTCCTTTTCAGGAAGACTATGATCAGTTATCTAATCTCATGACTACAGGGCACATGGGAGTTGATACAGGTGGCAGAAGGCACATACCTTGGTGCCTAGCTGGTTATTAGCATATCGTGGGAATCCAGGCTTGAAAACACATTTCAAAGGTTTAAAAGCAGCTTTTTTGGGGAAAAAAGTTAAATGCTGGTCTTCAATGAGACTTCAGGGAACATTACATTAAATATTAAGATGGTCAAGCACACCCCAATGATTTCTCTACGTAAGAGAGTATTAAAAATGTTACAAATAAAGACTGGGAATTGACATAGTTAATTCTATCCTACATCTACCCCCACCCACCCCGGAAACAATAATATCATTTATCAGGAAGCCGAGGAGTGGGGAGCTATTAACATTTTTAATGTTAGCAAGGTTCTGGATAACCATTCTTGCATGGGAGAAAGAACCTTATATTTCTGTTTGTGCCATTAGAATCCTAATATAATACTTACTTGTATATATCAGGAACTGAGAAGCTGTCCGACAGATGCTGTTTCAGATGGGATAGATAGTATTAGGCCAAGTGTCTATTTTATCACGAACACCACAGGTGTCAGTGAGGAAAAGGAGGAGATTGGCCAAGTTCTTTGTGAGTAAACGTGCAGCATAGGATTGACCATTGAACCTTGTTGGCTCTATTTAAAATAGGCATGGATGATAGTATTTTCTACCCACTGGTTGATACGCTGAGTAAATTTAAAAATGGTCAGCATTAAAAGAAAAAGGGTATTCACATGAGAAGGAGGCAGGCAGGGCAGGTCTCTGGCGGGGAGGGCTGCACTAAACTTACCTTCCCACCCCTGTGATTCTTCAGCATTGGTGGGAAGTGTAGACTGCAGTACCACATGATGCAGATATTCACACACGTGGAGGAAACCAGAATGATGGTTTCCCTCATGGTGAAACCTCAAATCCTCCTGGTGCTTAGCACGTGTCGTGTGCAGTGCCTCATAAAGTATACATTAATGAAAGCCTTTCTTTTGCAGGAGCAGGGGCAAATACTCCTTGCAGAATCCACCAAGACTGCAGAAACTGGGGTGGGGGGAGCATCCCAGTTCTGCGTGCTCCCAGGGTCATGTTTTCAAAAGAGGCGGGGCACGAATCAGCCTCCAGGCAATCAGAAAGGAAGAGGTATGGTCCAGCCCAGGTCAAGTTTTGGTTTTAAGGAATTTGTAAATGCATTATCCATTGCATGAGGAGGCTGAGTGACATTGCACTGATCACATGCCACATCTGTTAAGGCATCAGACTTAGGTTTCACTTTTCTGGCTTTGTAGATCCTGAGCACACATGAGATAGCCCTAACTCTGGTCTTAAACTGGATGGGTCTTTTAAAATAAATAAATAAATAAATATCTGTCTGTCTATATCTTTGGACAAAGGCCAGAAACCTATAGTAACATCTTATGTATCCATGTATGCATTTCAATGGAATCAAAGTTCCTGCCCAAATGAAATACATCATTAAGTGCTAAAAGAAACAGGAAAACGGTGGAGGCAGAGAGTAAGAGATGCTCTATTCCAATTCATTATTCTCTAGGAAAGTTTTGTTCATGGTGTGACAGCAATTTACAATATTTAACACTTACACAGTGATTTACAACTTCAGACTGTTTAACAAATATACCTTGATTAACGGAATGAATTAAAACTCATATTCACAGGGAAAAGAGAATAAGTACAAAGGCCTTTCAAGCCCACTCAAGCTTTGCTGTTTGGAAACTTGACTAATAGCTCCATCCATCATTCTCACTCTGGGGATTTGCTGTGCTTAATTTCAAAGAATGAGAAGTGCTGGAAAGCACACCAGGACTGCGAGCCACGCCTTCATGTGGAAGATCAGCTCCCTATTTCCACATTAAGGGTATATTTTGTAGTGACTTATTGTTGGGGAAAAGGCACTCTGCACATGCTCACATGCACTATGACTTCTAGTATTTCTTCACAAACTTCTAAGCTGGCACATGGGGAGTGGCTGGAGCTTACTGGGAGAGTACATGCTTTGAATGTAGAAGGTCCCCAGTTCAATCCATGGTTCCCCCAGTACCCCTAAGGTTACAGGCAGAAGACCTGGGAAAAGATCTCTGCATGAGACCACAGAGAGGTGCTACCAGTCAATGGAGATGGCTGGATGAATAAGCTAACTCAGTATAAGGCAGATTCATATGTTCATTATGAAATTGGTTTTTTCAAAATCTAGTTCTTTGAATTCTTATTTCTTGTTTACAGTGTCGGACAGGTGTTATTGACTGGTTTGTTTTATCCAGACATCAAGTCCTTCCCAAGGACCTGGGATGGCTGAATTTTAGTATCCATATCGTTGTTGTTCTTATTATTATAGATATTGTCGCAGAATATAGGCTGTTCCCAGTAAAGTTGCTTTTTGTAATTGGCTGGTGGTGATTTCTGTGGCCCCTATGGTGTTGAGGTGCTCCTCAAGGTGTTTTGGAATTGCACCTAGGGTGCCTAGGGATTATTTTGGTCTTCTTCTGCCACAGCCTTTCAATTTCAATTTGTAGATCTTTGCATTTTGTTATTTTTTCTTTTTCTTTTTCTTCATTATTATTAATTCAATTTCCATACCACCCTTCCAAAAATGGCTCAGGCAAAATAGGTATTTTGGGGTCCACACTTTAGATAGCCCAGGAAATATAATCAGTACTTCAATTCTCAAATAATATTCTCTTGAAATGTGGAAGCCCTCTCAGCCTACAGTTTTACTATATTTAACTGAATCCAAGACTAGGCTTTTCCAACATTCTTTGATGTTAGAAACTAGGGGTGGGGGTTGTCTTCAGAGTCCTCTTCCAACTAGAGATATAATCTGGATTTAATCTGAATTTTAAAGGGAGTTGTCTTAAATTCAGAGTCATCTTTTCAGGTAAATATGGTATTTTTGTTTTATTTATTTGGCATGGCATGTTTCTGTACCACCCCATAAATAAATCTCTGGGCAGTTTACAATCTAAAACAGGGATTCTCAAGGTTGGGTCCCTAGATATTATTGGACTTCAACTCCCATAATCCCCAGCCAAAGACCACTGGGGCTAGGGATTATGGGAGCTGAAGTCCAATAACATCTGGGGACTCAACCTTGAGAATCCCTGCTCTAAAACACAACAATTAAAATTCAATTAAAGCATTAAATATTCATTATATTCATATTAACGCAATTAAAATTTATTTTAAATATAGATACAACCCCTAAAACTTGGAAGCTGAAAACTATAAATTAAAAATCGGATTAAATGGGTATGTTTTCAGATTTTTCTTTAAAATATCCAGAGAAGGAGAAGCTCTAATTTTCTTAGCGGGTGAATCCCAAATCCAGTTCTCCATTATAATCAGCAAAAGAGATGATAGCCAATCCAAGTGCTTTGAATAAATCAGACATGCCTGTTTCAATCTCCGGCTGTCCTAAAAGGAATGATGATGGCAACATCACTCACTGAAACACATTCAGGACACACCTCTGGCCATCTGCAAAGCCAGACACCTGGAATCCTGCTTAGAATGTGAAGTGCTCTCTGCAGGACCAAAGAGATTGCAAATAATTGTTACACCCAGCAGAATAATGCCACACCTGTAGCCTTGTTCCAGGGGTGCAACTTTGCCCCACCCAGCCTTGGAAGTAGGCACAAGGCAGTGGGATGGGCCAGAGCTCATTGGTTAGTGTATCTCCCCACTCAACACTGTTGGCTTATACAGTTCGGAGGTGAGACAATAGCATCTTTCCCTTGAAATCTGAGCCAAGGCTTCCGCAGGGGAGCAAAACCAAAACCAAAACTAAACCATGTGAAGAAAAGGCAGCAGAGCAACCCAAGAGGATCTCCACACAAGCAGCGTGGAGAGCCCGCAAGGCATGTGCAGGGAGAACAGGCTTGACCTGCTCTTCCCACACATGAGCATTCTGCCCTCCCTGGGTGGCTGGATCGGCCAGATTGGCTGCCCGCATGATTGCCAATTCCATCACGTAGCCAGTTGGGGTGGCGGGGATTGGGGGCCGCCCAGCCCTGGGAGGGCCAGGATGTCCCACACAAGTGTGTGTGGCATTCTGGGTAGACCCCAGTGCCGGGAGGCTTGCTGGAGCCTCCTGGTTGGGGGTCTCCTCAGGAGTCGCCACGGTGTGGAGCCCCACCATGGAGACTCACAGAAATCAGGGAAAACATGGTTAAGGGAAACAGGGTTAAGAAACATGAAAAAGGCCAATTCCATGCTAGGGATCAATAGGAAGGGGATTGAAAATAAAACAGCTAATATTATAATGCCCTTATACAAAACTATGGTGTGGCCACACCTGGAGTACTGCGTACAGTTCTGGTCACCACATCTAAAAAAGGACATTGTAGAACTGGAAAAGCTGCAGAAGAGGGCAACCAAGATGATCAGGGGCCTAGAGCACCTTCCTTATGAGGCAAGGCTACAACACCTGGGGCTTTTTAGTTTGGAAAAAAGACGACTGCAGGGAGACATGATAGAGGTCTATAAAATCATGCATGGTGTGGAGAAAGTGGAGAGAGAAATTCTTCTCCCTCTCACATAACGCTAGAACCAGGGGTCATCCCATGAAATGGATTGCCAGGAAATTTAGGACCAACAAAAGTATTTTTTCACACAACGCATAATCAACTTGTAGAATTCTCTGCCACAAAATGTGGTGACAGCCAACAAACTGGATGGCTTTAAGAAGGGTTTGGATAACTTCATGGAGGAGAGGTCTATCAATGGCTACTAGTCGGAGAGCTCTAGGCCACCTCTAGCCTCAAAGGCAGATGCCTCCGAGTACCAGTTACAGGAGATTAACAGCAGGAGAAAGGGCCCTCACATCCCGCCTGTAGGTGTCCAGTGGCATCTGGTGGGCCACTGCGTGAAACAGGATGCTGGACTAGATGGGCCTTCTGAGCCTGATCCAGCAGGGCTGTTCTTTTGTTCTTACCCTGTCCAAAGCAAGACATTTTCTTGACTGTTATTTGTATGACTGGTTTTTATGAGATGTGGTTTCATTGTTCGGGTGGTGTTAATGGTACTCTTTAATTGTAGGTACTCTTTAATTGTGTTTAATGGTACTCTTTAATGGTACTGTTCTTATGTTCTTAAATGGGGTTAGCAGACCTTGTTTAACTGGTGGGGGGGCGTATTTAGTGAGGTTTGCTTCTGGGAGCCATGTGGAACGCTCCCTTTGCCCACTTTCCAGCGGTCGTGAGAATAGCCTCCAAGAGTGTATACAGCTTACATTGGGTCAGGATTAAATTAAGTGCACAAATCCACCTATCCAGCCGCAACAAACCCTCTCCTTTTCAAAAGGCTCATCGTCTTTGAGCTGCAAATCTTAGGCTGCAAAGGACCAATTGGTCACTCCTTCCTTTCCAAAACCTGCCCGAGGACACTCATCAATTAACCTGCTGCCCAGCTCCTACTCCCAGCTCTCATTGAACCTAGTAGTTGGACTGGGAAACCTGGCTTAAAGGGAGGGAAAAGGTGGAAATGGAGTGCGCGAAAAAACTTCCCAACTGTCAGGAAGCAAAAAAATTATGACTCCTCCCTGCCCCCAACAGGCCAGCATTGAGGATAAGAAGGAGGCCTGCTGCAGGAACAAAGACTGAGATGCCATAAGGAAGAAACATTCTAATGCAGGGCTGTACAACCTCTAGCTGGTTTTGGACTACAATTCCCATGATCCCCAGCCATTGTGGCAAAAAGTAAAGGGTGATCAGAGTTGTAGATCAACATCTGAAGGAGTGTGGAGTTGTGCAGCCCTGCCCTAATGATTTCCCAGGCTGCACCCCTTCTGTGTATCCCAGCCACATGGAAAAGCATGGTTAGCTTTGTGCTTTTCCCAATATTAGGTGACCACCCACAGAACAAGGATGGGGTGTGGCATCAGTTCTTAGCTGAGCAGCTGGTTAGACTATTGCCTCTGCACTTTCCCCCTACTCTGTAAAAGTAAGAGGACTAGAAACTTCCTCTTATTTTGAAACCAAAACTGAAAATTCAGGAAATGGGCCTAGAATCTCCCTGGGGCAGTCAAGGCTGACTCTTCACAGGCCCTCCAACTAGTTTTTAAAAATGTATAGAGAGATGTAGTAACATGCTAACGTTCCACATTCTCAAGGTTGTTACGATTATTATTATTTTGGCAGATAGGTTTCAATGAATCACCTTGGGAAATGGCATTCAACTTTGATCTAATTATGCATATTTGTATTTACAGATATGTGCTTGCCTGTGTTCAGAGAGCGAGAACAGAGAAAGGAAGGGAAGTGGGCGGGGGGGGGAGGGAGACAATTTCACATAATCTTATTATCTCCAAAAGCTAGAATGTCATAATCCAAAGAAAAGCATAACGGAGTTAAACAGAAGCTCTTTTCTGTATTTTCCTCCCAAAGAAATATGATAGTGAGCTTCCTTATGAACCTTCAATGATAACAACAAAAACGTACCATGATAACAACATGAACAAATAGCTGGGAATGAATGTTTTCTAAGTATAAAGATTTTTTTAAAAAGAAATCAAACCAAAAACACATTCAAGGTGGTTTGCAAACTCTGACCTTCCTCTTTCAATGCAAATTGAAATAGTGGTCCTGCCTGGAGTGTAATGGGAAATAGGGTTAGAAAATAACGGTTGAATACAGATTCATTACAAGAGGCTGTTTTTGAATTCCTTCAACTTATCTCCGAATACCTGTCATGTTTATCGCATCCACTCAGCAGGTATATTGCCAGCCACAATGCAGCTGATCTGTGCATAACGGCCTGAGACTGTAATTTATTTGTCTTGATGATAGTTAATAATGGATTTATGGGATGAGTTATGGAGCTGGGTTTTGAGATTGAAATTGTATGATGTTGGAAGCACTCAGTTTCTTACAATTGCCCAAAGAGCAGTTCTTCATTTCTCCTAGTCCCCACTAACCCCACCCTAGGGATCACTTCCATATGCCTGATTTACTTTTATGGTTTCCCCCAGTGCCTTGACCAAGGCAAGAACTTGCCAAGGAAAAGCTCTCATTGACGTTCATGCTATGCCTTTCGCAACCTAAGCCGTGTTCCGACTGTGAGAAATGTCATTTTGCCTCCTGCAGTAATAGCCACATACATTTTGGTATCACAACCACACTCAAATGCTGTGTCTCTTTTCCCTGTTGTATGATAAAACTCCAAATGATCGATGCCCTTGTGTAGAACACCACTTCTTAAAAAGAGCTCTGTGAGCAATCACAATGGCCGCGTTGCAACTGGAATTAATTGATGTCACTGTCGCCATTCTGAAAAAGCAGTCACTTCCTGGAAGCAACATAACTATCAAGAGCCGGGCTGCTTGGCGGGGAGGGTGGGCTTCTGTGCGGAAGCACAAAGTAGCTACTGGGCATACATGTTACCAGTTGAATCATGACACAGGCTCCACACGTTAGGGGTGTGCACGGAACCAGCTGATCTGGTTCGGTTTGAGTCCGAACCAGACCCAGAAAGGACCAGTTCAGTCCGACACCCCCTCGGAACCACCCGTCTAGTTTGATCTGGTCTGGGAGGGGCGAGTTCCATGAAAAATTTTAGGTTATTTCTTTTAAAAAAAATTGTTTTAAACTTACTGCCACCAGTGGGTTCTCTAAGGAGGCAGGGGGATCTGCGGAGGTTCTCCCTCCCGCTGCTGGCCTCCCTGTCTTCCAAAATTGACCCGTTTGGCCATTCTACGGCCCATTCAGGCCTTTCCCCCAGTGCAGTGGCCATGTTGGAGGCTGCCGTGCCTGCGCAATGGGCCTCTTGCCCAGGCCACACAGAGGCCCATTGCTCAGGTGTGGTGGCTCCAGGTGTGAGTGTGCCTCCCAATGCCAGTCAGGAGGCTAGCAATAGCAATAGCAATAGCACTTACATTTATATACCGCTCTATAGCCGGAGCTCTCTAAGCAGTTTACAATGATTTAGCATATTGCCCCCAACATTCTGGGTACTCATTTTACCGACCTCAGAAGGATGGAAGGCTAAGTCAACCTCTACTCATGTATAAGTGCCACATGGAGCCACGCAGCACCGACACACAATCTGTTAACCCGAGTTTCGAATGTGCTTGTGCCCTAAACCCTGGCTAACAGTTGGGGCACCCAACGGGGTTTGCCGCCATGCTGCTGCTGGGTGCTGCACACCTCCCAGCAGTTCACACACGCTAGCAAAACCGGGCTGGGCTTTCCTAGCCCAGTTTTGTCTGCACGTATGAATAGCCTCATTTTGTTACATTAAACAATACTTACTGTTTGTGAAGCAGACTCCATTGCAAATAAGAATGTAACGTCCAATATGATACATCAGAGAGAGACAGTATTATATTGTGATTACATTATGTCCCCGCCACCCCCATGGACCACCTGCTGCAATACTCTGAAGGGCCATCAGTGGTGTGCCACAGGTTAGGGATACCTGCAGCAGAAGTGTAGCAGGTTGTTGCTTTAGCAAGGCCTGCAGGAGACTGCAGCCTTAAGTAGGCCTGGTTGTTGCATCTGGCTCCACCCCTTTTTGGTAGAGGCCAACAGGCATAATGGGCTGGTGTTAAATTTCACAGGCACTGGTTCTGATGGCATTCTGATGGGGCCTCTGTTTTGATGGGTCAGTCCTCCAGGGAGACACCTGAGGATGAACAAGGGTGTTTCCTCTGATCATGGCAGAATAGAGATGTGCAAACAGGTTCGATGTTGCATGTGTTCTACATCAGACTGGTTAGGCTCGATGGTTTGGGGCCAAACTGAACCACCCCCTGTTCTGTTTGACCCTGGACTGAAACCCCCCACTCTGCCTGTTTGGAGGGTCCGCGTGGTTTTTAAAAATTTTTTAAAAAAAATTATTTTAAAGACCTTACCCCCTCTGGGGGTGTTCTCTGAGGTCGTGGTGGAGGGTCTGCAGAGGTTTCCCTTTCCCCTTTAAAAAGTTCACGAACCCCCCCAGACTGAACAGAACCGGCAAAGGGTGGGGAGGTTCAAAGTGGTGCCACACCGAACTGGTCTGGTCCGGGTCTGGTTTGGACTCGAACTGAACCGGATCAGCCAGTTCCATACACACCCCTAGCCCTGAAATGTACTGTTTCCCTTTAATTATTTATTTGTCTTTCCAAGGGCCATGATGTTTCGTGACTGCAAGGTAGCATCACGAGTGAATTTAAATATCCCCAAGTTCTATTGCTAATCTAATCACTGTATTTCAGGCAATTCAGCACTTCAGGCAATTCTGTGGACCTTCCTTAGTCCACCGACACTCTCTCTCTCTCTCTCTCTCTCTCTCTCTCTCTCTCTCTCTCTCTCTAAATCATACTAATACTACAACTACTAACAGTGCTTTCCTGCTAGCCTCATAATGATATCTTTGTAAGGAGTCTTAATTACCTGTATTCCTTGGATTCACAGTGGTAAAGAATAGCAAAACCATGGGTAGTCATCCTAATTCTACTTGACCTATTTCCAGAAGACCTGAAAGTCATCAAGCAGCTCCCACTCTGCAGGATTTCAATTGAATAAACACTCAAAAATCGTCATCTACATTATCTTTTCATTTACCTAAACACATTTATATTCCTATGGGCCCTCAAATATGGCAACACTGTAAACAAACAGTAGCTCTGAAATTTTACCTCTTCTAAAACTTTACAAATATGCCTTCATAAAACAATAATGACTTCCTTTTCAGGTTCTTGAAAAGAAAAAGAAAAAGGCAATATTTGTATTCCCAGAAGGAAACAGCATCAGAGTTAACAGGTATTAAGCTGAGAAATAATACAATATTAAAGAGAAGAAAGAGCCTCATCATCACATACTGATTCACCCAATATGAACAACAACCCAACTTTCTCCTCATTATTATAGAGATGATAGGGATGTGCAAAACATTTCAACCTCAAAATGTATCGACTTGAAATGGGCCATTTCAAGTGTTTTGAGCTTGAAACAAAATGCACTTTAAATAAAAAGGTCTGTTTCAAGCTCAGAGCAGAACAACCCCTTTTCAATCGAAATGTCTCAATATTTTGAGCACCATTTTGGAGGCCTTGTTTCCCCTTGCTGATTGGTTTTCTGGCACTGGCTTCTGATTGGCTTGCGATCTCCTTGCTCTGTGATTGGCTTGTTATCATACAAATCAAGTGTTGCCATGGGCAACTGTGCCCCCATTGACTGGGGGGATGGAGGGGGAACACAAAAGGAGAGAGTTTCAAAATGTGTCCAAAGGGACTGGGAGGCAGAGAGAGCCCTTATACTGTGCTTCTCTTGAAGAGGATACATCAGGGGAGGAGGAAAGAATCAAAGAAGGTTTGATTCTGCAGTTTTCTCATCACTGAGTATAATATGCTGTGCTATTGCGATAACTATCTGGTTTTGCTGGATCTCAGAAAGGCAGAACTTGGGTGCCTACCTTCCTTGAGTTGTGTGTTTGGTTTGTGAGATAGTGTTTTGTAGAGAAATGGACAGTGGCAGCTCTGTGTGTCTGTGTAATATGTCTTGGTGTGATGAGTGCTCAATGTCTGGCCTAAGAGACTAACTTGTGCTTCACTGGTCTGCTCTGCCATCTGCATTGCAAAGTGTACTCAGTCAAAACGTGGCTGAAGTTGTTCTAGTTGAGCTTATGGCTATGCTTGCTGCTAAGGGTGCTGCTGTGGCAGCTGTTGCAATGCTAGGAAGTAACATAAGGAGTCATAATTGTGTGTGAGGGAGCAACTTGTTCCAATGATGTTACTGCAGTGCAGGCACTGTGGTTGGCAATGGATTCTGGGTCAGTGATTACTTTTTTTAGCTATTTTTGGATTGTGTTTGAAATCTGTGTTGGGAGGGACAGATTCCCTTGTACTGTTTGCTTCTGCAGTATTTTTCTTTTTCAAAGCAGAGTTGCAAAATGCATTGCAAATTGCAATGCAAAACTTGTGTGCACTCTGTGAATGCAGCTTGTTCCGGCCATAGGGAACAATGGGGAAACTCAAAACACCCCTTTGTTCCCCATTGGTAGCTGCTAGGGACACCAACATGGATTGTGTGGTAGGGCATGATGGGTGCTACCTACCACCCAACCCAGAAAAGAAATGGGCAAACGGGCAATTTTTAACAAATGGTTAATCTCCCCCCCCCCTACTCCCATAGGATCCTATGGGCTTTTGGAGGAGGGGGAGATAATTTTTAAAAATCACCCGCTTGCCCATTTCTTTTCTGGGCTGGGTGATAGGTAGCAATCATCATGCCCTACCACCCAATCCACTTTTGTGTCTCTATGAGCTACTCATGAAGAACAATGGGGTGATTCGAGTTCCCTTTCATTCCCATTGGCTGAAACACTCGAAATGTTTTGGGTTTCCTTCTGTTGAAACAACCAGTTTGATCATTGTTTCGATGAAATGTTTCAGCCATCTGCATTTTGTTTCAAGCTTGAAACAAAATGAAAAATATGTTTTGTGGACATCCCTAATATTCTAATAGCACATTCAGGTAGTTGAGTGCCTGTCGGTTTAGAAATGAAAGAGGGCCACCAAAAATAAGGTAACACAATGTTCTAGCCCACCATGAACCAACAATTTGGAAAGGAGCATCAGATGACTATTTCTGTGAAGATTCCAGCATTCACCAGATGCTCTAATCCACATCAAAAGGATTGTGTGCCAGTTTGAGCAATACTGGTAGCTGGCCCTGCCCACAACATAATGTAGGACGAGAGCACACCCATTTTGTTCCCTACCTGGTGCACCATTCCTGCTTCACATAGATCATGTGCAACACTCCTACAATTTAAATATTATTCTTTAAAATATTCATATTCCATCCATCCAGGACAATACTGCTTGGGGAGGCTTTCCAGAATAATAAAACAATAAGATAATAAAACAAATAAAACAATGCAAAATGTAGAAGTTAGCTATAAAGAGGACCTAATTAAGACCAAGTTTAACACTTTTTTTTTTTAAAAAAAAAATCTTAACTGGCAGTGCTCCAACAATGAAAGGAGCCCTGTGGGGAGTCAAAGAGCCTGGAAACTCACTGCATTTCTTCTTTCTTCTGCAGCCCAGCAGAAGCAGGAGAGGCTGATTTTGGCTGCTCTCCCCTCCCTCTGAAAGGACTATTCACTTGCAGGAATGTGAGACCTGAGGGTCACACTGCCCTCGGGGACATATTCCTGCAATTGAATGGTCCTTTAGGAGGAAGTGGAGAGCAGCAAAAATCACCCCACCACTGCTGTCTCCCCGAGGGTCTCACTGCCCTTGCGGACACATTCCTGCAAGTGAAAAGACCTTTAGGAAGAAGGGGAGAACAGCAAAGATCACAGAAGAAGGAAGAAATGCAGCTAGTTTCCAAGCTCTCTGCTCCTTGTGTTGTTGGGGCACTGCAGGGAAACTGACCACTTCTTTTAGTGTACCATGACCACCCTCATGTGATGTTGCAAAGCAAAAACAGAGTGGGGCATATGCACCCACATCACTCATCACAACGTGGGTTGGGTTGCTGGAGAGTATAGCAATGAGCCTTGTATGTAACACTCTTGAGTCTAGAACTGATTTCAGTTTGCACACTATACTCCACACACAGAGGGCTCCCTAACATTTTCAGTGCAGATATGTAGCTTGAGGTGGACCCTGCCACCATGGCTCAGACTGAACAACTGAAAAGGACTTAGGTTGCTTGCTAACAATCCACTCACATACAGAAGGTCCCAATGAAATACTGGTCTATACCCTCTCCTGGTTGTATTACCCTGTACCTTTTGACTGTCTCTTCCTTCCTATCCCAAATCCCTGACTGTTGTACGTATCAGAGCCATGTCCACCAACATGATGTTGGAGAACGACTCATTTCTGTACTATAGCAAATGAGCTTCCCTCTACGAAATGCTGCCACCTAGAGTTGCCTAGTGGAAGGCCAACCCTGGTCCTGTTTTATTTATGTTACTATTTAAAATTCCGGTCTTCAGTTCTTTCTCCTACATGTGCTGTGTTTGATTTCATTTGCTTGTGTTGCCTTCATAAATGAGAGGAGAAAATAAGAGGGGGACCATTTATGCACCCTGAGGAAGAGCAGGATAACATCTTGTTGTTGTTACTACTAGTACTAACAATAATAATATTCCTGGCAAACTGTCACTCAGGATATTTCCATCACATAAAAATCAAATTTCAGTGCCTCTGCTTACTATTTCTTCTGCAGAGATCAATAGATGAGGCAACCTTTACCCTAGTTGCATGCCAGAGTGCCTGACATGTATTCATAAGCAGGATCTATACATTCAATAAAAATATTGGGTTAAAGGAGCATGCATGCCTTGAATATCAAGTTCCCTCCTGTGCCTTCCACTGCACTTTACACAAATTGAACTTCTAAAGAGGCTTTGAGTCTTTCGGGGCAAACTAGACGTTACACGCATTTGCGTGTAAAGAAGTCCCAATAGTTTGTCTTTTAATGAAAGCCTTGTGAGGTTGCTATTTTGAGCAGAGGAGTGGTAATTGGGGTGCTTAATCCACCCAGCTGTTGTACCGTGCAAATGTACCCTCCCCAGCGGCTTCTCTCCACCAGTGTCCCAAATGCATGTTTACTTAATATAAACCAGGGAATGCATGGAGGCAGGAATCAGCTTCAGAGGGGAATTTGTGGGTGGTGGTGGTGGTGAGGAATCAGGACCTGCTAACCCCAAATAACCCACTCAAAATAGCTGTAGATATTGTGTCTGTTGTTAAGCCTATTTTAAGCCTATGTGCAGCATTGGCACCCCTACTTTTAACCGTGGCCTTTAACCAGGGTTAAGGGCAAGAGCGTGCCCTTAACCCCGGCATCGGGGGTCATGCAGTCCGAGCACATACAGAGCTGAGATCCTAGAGTGCCCTATGCCTGGGGGATTCCTCCAATGCACCGAGCGCATTGCGCTCATCCCAGAGGCTGGTATGCATCATCCTGGCTGCCGGAGATCCGCGCTGCTTGAGGAAGACGCACTCCCAGCAGTAATCAGTTGATCCTCTGGGGGAGAAGGTAAGTTGGCAAAGCCCTCCCCCCCACCTGCCTGCCCGCCCAGTCATGTGAATAGCCTCATTAGCTTTCAAATTTAGTGTGGGGGGAGGCAGTTAGTGATGGGTGAGCTCCCCCCAGATCACTTCACAATGTGCTAGTTTTTAAAAAACTGTCTAGGATTTCTTTTAGAGAAAAACCCTATCCGATCTTCCCATCCTCTGTCTGAAAAAGTTCAGAAAAACAGCTGGTGGGTGGGTGGTTTGACACCAGCATGAGGGGTGTGCAGGAATGGCTCGGCACGAACCAGTTCAGCATGAACCAGGGCATGAACCAGGACCAAGGTTCGCTCATAGACTGAACTGGGGGTAGTCCGGTAAATGATCAAACCGAGCCTGGGGTGGGTAAGGGGCATTTCCGAGGTGGCAGTGGTGGCGAGAAGGGGAGAAAGCGGCTTACCCCAGCTGCTTGCTGCCACTCACCCTCCCACTGCAGCATGCTCCCCCCTCCTTTACCGAGCCACAGTGGAGAGACAGCTCAGTAGAGGAGGGGAGAGAGTGCTTGCTGCACCCGAAGGATGGGTTATGGTGAGTGGCAGGGGTTAGCAGATTTCGCTGGATTCCCCTTCACAAGTACATCCCCTGAACTGCTTCGGCCATACACGGAAGTGGATCTGGCCAGTTTAAATCCAGTTCAGATTTGAGCCAGACTGGCCAAACCGGTTCCATGCACACCCCTACCCAGCACTCCCCGTCACTGAGGCTATTCATACAATGCGAGAAAATAGGGCTAGTGGAGGCTAGCCCGATATTCTCCAATCGTGAGAACCATCGGGCTCGGCTGCCAGCCCGGTGGTTCTTCAGTGGGTAAATTGCTAAACCAGGTTTGCAGAGCGAGTGCTCTGCAAATCTGTGTTTTTTTAATTGTGTGTTGCGGCGCGGCTCTGCTCTCCCCACAAACCCTATCCAGGCTCTTCTCACTGATCGTGAGAAGAGCCTCACTCTCTCACGCAAGCACCTCTGTGGAGTTGGGGAACTGGTAGCTGGCGGAGCTTGCTAGAGACAGAGAAAGCCTTGTAGACCTCTCCTGAATGTGTCTGGAAGTTCTCGGTGTCATTTTTTTGCAAAGGTGAATGGGATTTTGATTCAATCAGGCACACCCCATTAAAAGCAGGGCCTGAAAACAGAGGTGTTCGGGTTTGGCTGTCAATGCCAAGCCATTCAAACTGGGGGAAATTTGCATTCCAACTCAGCCCACCCCCAATTCTAAAATTCATCCCTATCACTTGATGCAACTTTCGTTCTTTTTTGCATCTTGCTCTGTTGCCACCTATATGGATATCAGGATTAAGGTAGCATCAGCTTCTGCGGGAGTCTCGAAAACCCGTCCCTTAGACTGACTGCACAACGTGTGCTGGCTCTCTGTGTTGAAAGACTTGTCATATATGTTATGGAACTTTGTGGTATTCCATTGTCTTTTGTCACAGGCAGTTCAAAGCTTAGGAGAATGTGTACCTCCCACTGCAACATCACACAGCAGTCAGTTGTTGACCAGTGTAGCAGGGACCCTTCTACTCCAGTACAACATAACCCTTTCACTTATTCAAAGGGAGCATCCCCAATGGGCTACAGAGCAATGTCAGTCACAACCAGCTCCCAACTGATGCATCATCGGTGCGTGGGCAAGCATGTGTGATGTGCTCTGAGAGGGAAAAGAGGCAGGGTCTTTCAGAGGGTCTCTCATCTTCCTCTTCGATGCAGTATATAAAGCTGTGTACAGACACAGAATCAAAAAGCTTCCTGCCAACTGCAGCTTTGTGGAGCAGTGGGTTTAATTTTTCTTGAAAATCTTGCCCAGGGCTATTTTGAAAAGCACATTGCTGTTGTGGTTACAAAGTGATGCATTTGTTTCACATGAATGCTGGCAGAATCCAAACCAAACTCATTCCCCTCTGCACGGTTTCGAGAGCTGGGTTTCAGGGAAAGCTGGAGACAGCTCAGGTGCTCAACGAAAAGATGCTCCTGACTCTTGACATTAAAAATTCATTTGGCTCCAGGACTTGTTTGGGTTGTGGAGATGATTGAAAATGGCAGAGACATTCAGAGCTGGCATGAAAGACTGTGCATAGAGTGAGGGAGGGGGAAAATTTAGCATCCGTGCTGGTCTGGGACCAGCAACTCTGTATACTAAGTCAGGCCAATACTAAGTCAGACCATTGGTCCATCTAGTTCAGTATTGTCTACACAGACTGGCAGCAAGTTCTCCAAGGTTTCAGGCAGGAACCTCTCCCAGTCCTACCTGGAGATGTCGGGCAATGAAACTGGAACCATCTGCATGCAAACCATATTCTCTAACACTGAGCAACAGATATCTGACAGATGACCTTCCATATCCCTATTCACTGTCAGATCATCACTAGAGGCTGTACTCTGGGTAGGGGCACCCAAAGGTTCAGCCAGTGGCAACTGAGAACAGGGCCTTCTTTCTGGTAGCACCCCATTTCTAGAAGATCTTCCCCATCGTCTGCTTGATACCTATGCCTTCTTCATTTAGGACTCTTCGGTTTGCTGCCATTATTTTTGACTGTTGGATTTCTAATTTTATTCTTTGTTATATGGTTTGTAATAACTGTTCATTTTACATTTTGATGTGTAAGGTGCCTTGAGCACAAACTGTGGAAAGATGAGATTAAAAATATGGAGGAACAATTATGCCCTGTGTGTTGAGAGTACAGAAATACCTTACCTATTATGTGGTCTAATATGCCTTGCACAAAGCAAAATGAGGCTGTTTATGTTTATGTGACCAAACTGGATCCGTGGCCAGCAAACTGTAATTTTTTTATTTTTACTGAATTATTTTAGTATGTTGGTGAAATAAAATAGCATTATTTGCAAGGGATGCCACTTAGATTCCATCACAAATTGTGAATAGGTATTAGACTGCAGAGGTGATAGTCATAGTTGAGAGATAGTTGTAATGTGTTTTTGACGTTATCAGTTGACTACTCTTGTGAATTTGTTTGGATATTTTTAATATATTGTAAGGCAATTTTCTTGCTTATAATAGAGAAATATTGACTGGTTGTCTTTCTGGGCAAAAATATTTTAAATAAATACATAACCATATGTGATTTCATTTCCTTTCTTTCCCTCAACCTTTACTAGTCATGTAACTCAATAGAGTAGAATATTCATGGGATAAGAGTGCAGTCAAGAGACAATCAGGTGGGTGAAGCTGATGGAGCTTAGTGACTAGGAGTGGGGAATGACGAGAACAAAAAGGGTGGGAAATTTATCAGCTTGAATAATACTCCTTCAAGACAGTCACAACCTTTTCTGCTTCTAAGGGGGAAAGGAGTCTAAAAGATTCACCATGCTCAGGCAACACATGCACAGCAGGGAAAGACTGCCACATTTTGTTGGTGTTGCATACTTTAACCTATTTACTTGAATTAAATTATGGTCACTTATAACCAAGTTCTAAAGTGAGTTATAGCCTGCCTTCGGATGTACCTTGAAACTGCAGGTTCAACGGATGCACACTTTCCGTCCATTCCCCTGGGAGACTGAACTCAGGGAGACTGCCAAGAGGGAGGAATAGCCTGCACAGGCTTCCTCCAATGCCAGAAGGACAGCTGTGGCAGCCAATTGCACTGGAGGGAGGGAGGAGCTTCCTCACCATAACTCAGGTTTGTGCAAGCTGCACAAGGATATGGACCCTCGGATTGGTGAGTGTAACCAAGGGTTCATTCCCAGGTTTGAGAAAAGAATCAGAACTCCGTTTGGGTCCAGGAACCATGGTTCCTATCATTCGTACATCACGGTGGGCGAACCAGAGCTGAGTTTGCCTCAGGTTCCCCGTGACGTCTGAAGGCACCCATCAACTGCAGTTGATATCAAGTACGCAGGTTAGAATAAGGCAAGATCATTCAGTTTGGGTGTCACTACTGATCTTGCTTTGATTGATTTTTGATTAAGTTCCGTCAAGTCGGTGTCGACTCATAGCGACCACATAGACAGATTCTCTCCAGGATGATCTGTCTTCAACTTGGCCTTTAAGGTCTCTCAGTGGTGCATTCATTGCTGTCATAATTGAGTGCATCCACCTTGCTGCTGGTCATCCTCTTCTTCTCTTTCTTTCCACTTTCCCCAGCATTATGGACTTCTCAAGGGAGCTGGGTTTTTGCATCATGTGTCTAAAGTATGAGCCTGGTAATCTGTGTACTGAGTGAAAATTCTGGATTGATTTGCCCTATGATCCATTGGTTTGTTTTTCTGGCTGTCCATGGTATCCTCAAAAGCCTCAATACTTTTTCTGTCTTTCTGCTTCTAAGTCCAGCTTTCACATCCATAGAGTGTCACAGGAAAAGCCATTGTCCGAACAATTTTATTCTAACCTAAATCAAAAGTAGATGTTCACACAGGCAGGAGAGATGGAAACTCATGCTCCTGAGGCTCAGGGACATTGGATGGAACCTGGCTTTAACTGTGGTTCCCGGTGACATCTAAACCAGTCGATAGAAAGCAGAGATTCTCCTGCTTTTGCATCTCATTTCTGGCTAAGGGGAAGCAAAACTAGCAGAACGAGAAAATGTATCACAGCCCCCCTTACTCCCCCACTTCTTTCACCTTTCTTCTTTTTGCCTCTTCCTTCCTTCTGCAGAGCACCCTAGGAAGTGCACTCTGGGAGAATCAGGCTCCCGAAATGTGCAGATATAAACCAGACAGAAAACATTAGCTACAACAATACTCACCTGCAAGCTATAAAGACCTGGCACCAAGCCTAACCGCATGAGGTCCAGCCAGTATGGTGGTCTTTAGCCCGTCAGACAAGACTCCAGCAGCGGCAATGCACAGCAGTGAAGTTAATCTGCCATCCTGCATTGCTGCAGGAAAGAGAAACAACAGGATGCCATGGCTGGATGGGACTTCTAATTTGCCAGGCCAGTGTCGAAACATTTGGAGTGGGAAAACAACCCGTGGAGAGGTTTTTGCAGTTCTGCTGATTGTCAACTGCAGTTCCAGGTTTTGCAGAGGGGCTTAGGAACATAGGAAGCTGCCACACACTGAGCAGCTTCTCCGAGGATGCAGGCAGGAGTCTGTCAGCCCTATCTTGGACATAAGAACATAAGAACAGCCCTGCTGGATCAGGCCCAAGGCCCATCTAGTCCAGCATCCTGTTTCATACAGTGGCCCACCAGATGCCACTGGAAGCCTACAGGCAGGAGTTGAGGGAATGCCCTCTCTCCTGCTGTTACTCCCCTGCAACTGGAGATGCCAGGGAGGCCTTCTGCTTTTCCCAGAGCAGCCCCATCCCCTAAAGGGAATAACCTACAGTGCTCACATGTAGTCTCCCATTCAAATGCAAACCAGGGCAGACCCTGATTAGCAAAGGGGACAATTCAGGCTCGCTACCACAAGACCAGCTCATAGGAACATAGGAAGCTGCCTTCTACTGAGTCAGACCATTGGTCCATCCAGCTCAGTGCTGTCTACACAGACTGGCAGTGGCTTCTCCAAGGTTGCAGGCAGGAGTCTCTCTCAGCCCTATCTTGGAGATGCTGCCAGGGAGGGAACTCGGAACCTTCTGCATGCAAGCATGTGGACACTCTTTCCAGAGCAGCCCCGTCTCCTAAGGAGAATATCTTACAGTGCTCGCATTTAGTTTCCCATTCAAATGCAAACCAAGGCAGACCTTGCTTAGCAAAGGGGACAAGTCAGGCTTGCTACCAGAAGACCAGTGCTCCTCTCTTTTCTATTGAAAGGATATACCACAGACAGCACGGGAAACATCAAAGGAGCTTGTGTCTATGGGAGAGGTTTTAATGAGTTCTTCCAGGGCTTTTGCCAGCTAAGGTCCATGGAGCTCTCAGAAGTTCAGTATGGTTGCCACTGACCACTTGTCTGAGCTGTGTAGTGTCATGGTGTTTCATGGTTCTTCCTCCGACAGAAAGATGCTGGTAATGAGCAAAATGTTTTGCATCCTGCACTTTCCCGTAGCATGGTGTTTCTTTGCTGCCTGGCCTACTAATAATTATTTACTAGCTATACTAAGGCTAAGTGATAGAGCATCCGTTATTCTTCCCTAAAGTGCAAACTGTTCCATAAACCTTGGCGCTGAGATGAAGAAAGTTTAAAAAAAACCAAAAACCATCCCACTGCTTTGCCATCCCACATTGCCACAGGGCTCAATAATCTATAGCTCATGTAATAATTTCATTTAGCAGCACAATAAAAGTCAAATTAGTTTCTGGGAGACGGTTATGTATGGTAATCTGGATTACTGCAGCCTCCAACAGACCGTATTAGCATCGTAATGTTATTTCTGCCCTTGGGATTCCAGCAGTGGGGTTCTTTATATATATTTTTAGTTTATATTTATTGAATCATTATGAAAGTTGAGTCCTTAAACTCCATGATAAATGGATTTGTAAATATTTAAAGGAATGTGCAGTAATAATGACTGTAGCATCAGAAATATCACATTCTTTCCTGGCCTCAACTACTGTTGCTAGTTCAGAGCATTCCTGGGGAATTTAGGTGGCATTGGCTGAGGCAGAAGAGCATCTAGGTAATTTTGGAGCTTGGACCGAAAGGCCTTTGAAGCACACACACACCCTTTCACTGCAAGTTAAGCATCATCCCCCTACACACACACATACACACTGTGACACACACAGAATTTTTAACACATGGGCTCTTGAGGGCACAAATAGCAAATGAATTCACAAGAATGCAAGAATATAAAACAGGTTTATTTATGCAAATATGCATTAGCAGAAACATTGCAACTCTCAACTTAACAGATTCCCATCCCACATATTTCTTTCCCCACTCCCCCCTCGGTCTCTAAAGCAGAAGTCACGCTCGGAGCCTGGCTCAGGTCACAGCCATGCTTGGCCACCTGACGTATTGCACGACATGGTGACCACACCACCTGGGACAGACTAAAGAGGATTTGGGGGGCCCCAGGGTTGGAGGCCTGGAAGTTCAGGGCTAAAAGCGCTTCTGGATTGAGGGCAAACTGCGGCAGAGGTAGTAACTATGTGGCCTTGGTCAATTCTCTTGGGCTCTTATGTAACATTACTTCCTTTTGCTTTCTTCACTGTGGCTGCATCCAAACAATCACAAGGATTCTGGTTAAAAAGTTAATCAGGATTACTGAGCCTAGCAGAGGTGATTGTGTGAACACAGCATTTCAAGGCAATCTTGGTCAAGCCATTCCAGTTAATCAGCATTTAACCAGGACTGATAACCAGGGCAGAATTTTCCACTTCTCCAGGGTTAGGAGAAGTGTCTAGACTGGATAGGAGAGCCATTTCTTGTCGTGTGCTTGAAAACATCAAGGTAGGAGTGGGAAGAAAGGTCGTGGGTGAGGTGGTGGCTGGGTAGGATGGCTTTTTCTTCTACCTCAGTAAAAAGCTGCGGACAGAATCTAGTAGGGTGAACTTGTTCTAGCCAGCTGTTGTGCAATTGTGCTTGCACAATTTTTTGCAAGAGTTCTCTTGTTCAACTGTATGAACATTATGCTGCAACATGCATGTAACGTTCCACAGAATGTCAGCCAACCAGGAAATGTCTTCGTCACCTCACTTCAGGTAACTTCTGCTTCTGCTTTAAAATGTGCTCAATTCAGAAATTATGCTGCATGAGATGACAGATATTTGTATACTTGTACATGTGTTTGTGTGACTGTGCACTGTTTATGTACACTTGTGTGAATGTACACTGTACATGTGTAGGGATGTGCGGAGCCGGTTCTATTTGAACCTGGTTCCGTTCAAACTGGGCAGGTTCAACCAGTTCAAACTTGAACTGGACTGGCCCCCCAAAAACGGATCCCGGTCTGAGTTTGGACCAAACTGACCCTGGTTCAAATGGACCTGGTTCGGAACCAGTTTGGTGGTCCGAGGGGTATCCGGTGAGGAATACAATCCAGAGTTTAGAGAGGCTGCCACCAGCACTGGTGTTATCTTGGCCCCTGGTTTCATTCGAAGGTCAAGCCAGGTCAGACTGATTCAGAACCGTTTTTGATTCAGTTCGAGAGGGAAACCTCTCTTTAAAATACTTCTAATGACAGTCAAGGGGTGACTCGACTCAGTTCGACTCAGACTGGCTTACAGACCAGCAGTCCAGTTTGAATTTGGCTCAAATTTGAACTGAACCACCAGAATCAATTCCATGTAATTCCCATGTCTGTGTTAATTTTAAAAGTGAACCTGGCTACATGCCCTTCAAATGCATTGCACAGATAGGAAGTGTACTTCTGTACCCGTGTTCAACATAATATGTGAATGACTGTACCTGTGTACAGATCTGTACCTGTGTACACTGTACACTCATTGTATGAGTGTAGAAAATAATTTGAGAATGGGCCTATGAGTAGGTTTATTTCATTCATAGTGGCCACTACAGAAGAAACCAAAGAGTTGGGGACAGGATTTATGTTGTCCTTTAGAGTAACTCCTGAGTAGCACTATTGAGGAACTTAGTCTGGCTGTCAGCTAGTATCTTTGAAAAACCAAACCAAACCAAACTATGTTGTACATGAGGCCAAGCACTGGTGTGCAAAAGTGCCCACTGTTTTGAGAAAGGAAAGGTGGGGAGGAAGGATAAAGGACGCTAGTGTTCGCACCATCTTTGGCCGGCATAGGGCTGTGCTATTGATCATGGGGGATTTTCTGCAGCTTTCTTGAAAAAGATACTGAGCAGGGAGTGAAAGTCCATTATTGACAAAAGAAAAGGCCTGCCAGAAACCCCAGGCAGCAAGGATGTAGCTAAGATCAGTACAAGGGAAGGTTTCTGCAATCCATCAAGAGAAGACGTGCACAGGTGACCTGCTGGTCACCTCACACCATTGTACTTTGCAGAAGGCAGTCTCTGTTGGAGGCACCCCTGTGGGCTATGAAAGCACTCGGAGACACCTGTGAATTTGCCCTTTACGGCTTCAAGCCCAAGCTGTTAAATATCATGCTCTTTGGGCTGTGATTTACTCCACTTATGTCCCCCTCCTTTTTACTGCATCTCTCCCCTCTCCCCGCTCCCCCCGCCTTCATAAGGGACCAATTCTGGACATACAGCAAAAGGTAGCAATGAGTTTAAGAACAGAAAGGCAGGAAAGATGGATTTAACCAATGAGCACAGAGGGGTGGAAGTGATAGAGAGAGAGAAAGCATGGAAGGCTGTGTGCAAGAAGAAAAAGAACAATGTGCATGGCAGGCAATGAAGACATTGAAGTGGTGGACAGCTTCTGCCTTTTAGGATCGACCATCAACAGGAAAGGATCCAGCAGTCAAGAAATACACCACAGACTAGCACTTGGTAGGGTTGCAATGAAGTCCTTGGAAAGGATATTGAGATGCTGTGATGTTATACCTACAAAGATTATAATTGTTCAGACAATGGTTTTTCCCATGACACCCTATGGATGCAAAAGCTGGACTTTGAAGAAGCAAGATAGAAAAAGTATTGCCGCTTTTGAACTTTGGTGCTGGAGAAGACATTTGAGGATTCCATGGACAGCCAGGAAAACAGACAAATGGATCACAGAACAAATCAATCCAGAATTTTACTCGAGGCACAAATGACCAGGTTCAAACTACCAGAATTTGGACACATTATGTGAAGACCCAGCTCTCTTGAGAAGCCCATAATGCTGGGAAAAGTTGAAGGAAAGAGAAGAAGAGGATGACCAGCCGCAAGGTGGATGGACTCTATAACGACAGCAATGAATGCACCACTGAGAGACCTTAAAGATCAAGTTGAAGACAGATCATCCTGGAAAGAATCTATCTACAGTACTTTCTCCAGTCCATCCTGAAACCAAGGCCAGTCAATTCCATTGCATGATCCTGAGTTCTAGGGAGAGAGAGGGAAAACAATTCTCTATCCACTTTCTCTGCACCATACATAATTTTATCACTGTCTATAATACCTTGCTCCTTTGATCACCTTTTGTCTAAGGGGAAAAGACCAAAACACTTTAGCTTTGTACCATGGGAAGAGCTGCAGAACTAGCTTCCATCAGACTCACTTTAAGCAGGGTGGGAAACAGACTTCTCTCCCTATAGTGTGATCAAAAGTCAGAGACTGCAATGAAGAGTAAGAATGAAACACAGGAGTCAGGCAGTATGGAAGGTGAGTTTATTTGATTAAAACAAAAGTGTTTCAGACAGGAGTGAGTGAAAGGGGCCAAGCTGGAAGGGCAGAGTGACCACATTTCTAAACATAAATAAAAGTCTCTGTGTCCTTGATCTCAACATCACCCTCAGAAATCAGCAGGTGATTTCTCCCTTGCAATGAAGTCGCAATGATGGGGAAAATTCACCTGCTAATGCAATATTCTCCAACTGTTTCTGATTTATAGGAGAACTGGTCTTGTGGTGACAGGCATGAACCGTCCCCTTTGCTAAGCAAGGTCTGCCCTGGTTTGCATTTGAATGGGAGACTACAGTTTGAACACTGGAAGATATTCCCCTTAGGAGATGGGGCCACTCTGGGAAGAACACCCACATGCTTGCACGCAGAAGGTTCCAAGTTCCCTCCCTGGCTCTCCAAGATAGGGCTGAGAGAGATTCCTGCCTGCAGCCTTGGAGAAGCTGCTGCCAGTCTGTGTAGACTATACTGAGCAAGATTGACCTGTGGTCTGACTCAGTATATGGCAGCTTCCTATGTTCCTAATAATCATTCCCAACAATAGCTAAGCTTTAAGATAACTATCTTTCTTCACATTTTCTGCCCCTTTTTTTGCCTTTCCCCTCCCCTCCCCTCCCACATTGGCCTGGTTCACACATAACTGGAGTTAAAGTTCCTAATTCCAATTCGCGCCACAGACGTACAACTAACTGCCGTTAGCCTAACTGGAGTAGAGGGGGGAGGTGTGTTTCTATGTTCTTATTTTCTAGGGGCAGGGACAGTAAATCATTGTCCCTTTTAAAAAAACAAAACTTTTGAGGATGCCTGATTAAAATGTTGCTAGTGTGAGTTGCTAGAGTTGTCATTCATCAGATCTTCCCCAGGGCTTCCAGAAGTAACATCCCAGAGTGGGTGGATGTGACGTGTGTCTCTAGTGAACGCACATGAGCAACACTCCACAGCCTGTCATTTGCCATCCTCCAGCTGCTGGAATTTATTTCAATCTGTTGGTAATGTATTATAAAGGTAAAGTGTGCTGTCGAGTCGGTGTCGACTCCTGGCGATTACAGAGCCCTGTGGTTGTTTTTGGTGGAATACAGAAGGGGCTTACCACTGCCTCCTTCCGCACAGTGTGAGAGGATGCCTTTCAGCATCTTCCTATATCGCTGCTGCCCGATACAGGAGTTTCCCATAGTCTGGGAAACATACCAGTGAGGATTCGAACCGGCAACCTCTGGCATGCTAGTCAAGTCATTTCCCCACTGCACCGTTATAGGGCAATTAATTATGGTTTGTTTTAAGCCTATCTTTAACCTAAACAACATACACTTCCTTGGCTTTTAAAACCATGTGGAACAAGAACATGTTGCAAAGAAAAGGAATCCAACATATAAGCTGAGTAGAGCCTTCAGCAATATGTAATTGGGAGTGGGGTTAGGCAGTGATCCTTGGTATAAAAGTAGGCATGTTCCTAGAAGGAGCATTCTAAGGAGCCATGGGGGTTGTCCAATGAGGCACCACTGCCTCTGGTTCCCGGCAGCCTGTGTTTCCTCCCAGGCAACCCCACCCCTGTGTTAGCAAGAGTAGGGAAGTATAAATGGATTAAAATTCAAATCTATTAAACTCGAATCTGTCTGATTCGAATTCAAATTGAATTTTTGAAAATCGATTCGAAAGCTATTTGGCATCTTTTAAAAACCATTCAGGCCTCTTGGTTGGTTTTTTAAAAAGCTGCAAAACAGGGTAGAATTTATTCAAATTTGATTATAGTCCAAATTAAATCTTAGGACCAGATTCGAATCTGATTCAAATTCAACTTCAACTTCAAAATCAAATTCATTCATTCATTCATTCATTTTGTGCACATCTCTAAACAAGAGTCACACTGCTTGCAGGCTGGCCATACATCAGATAAAGCTGTGCAGGTTTTCCCTTGGCTGCCTCCAGCAAACAGCCCACAGAATCTCTCGCTCTCCAACAATAACTCAGGTAGTTCAGCTGAGTTTATTACGGTCACAGACCAGCAAAACATCAAGTGGAGTAGGATAGCTATAACGCCTGGGGTGGGAAAGAAAATCAGAGACCACAAAAGATCCACCGTTGTGCTTTGCTTTGGATTTGCAATACAAATCCAATTTATATTCTTAGAAATTGTTTTCTTGGTATTTTCTGCAAAAAGCCATATGAGCAACAAATAATGAATCAAAAAGGGATACATGCTTCTAATGTTCCTAGCGAAACTGTGCTCCTAGCAAGCCTTCAGTTGTTTTAGCAGTTTTTTCATTCAGCTTTCTTTCTTCTTTCCTCTTTCTTTGGTGTCTTTCCTCTGGATTCTTCTTGCAGTTTCGAACTCCCTTTTTCAAACTCTGCTTCTCTATATTCCCTAAAACTTCTCCCTTCCCCCCACACCCAAAGTAACCACTCAGGAGGGTAGATTTGGCATTCTTGGCTGCTGTTCTGCCAGAACTTTAGATTTTGTTTCTGCTGGAAATATGACTCCATAAGTATCAACTCTTAACACAGATGGCTCTTATTGATCACGAGGGACATTAGGAGTACGAGGTAGAGAGTATAGAACTGTCCCCTTGTTCTTTCTGAACTCCAATCTCCGCTCTGAGTCTCTTGTGATTGGCTGATAGTCAAAGGACACTGCCTTCTTCCTTGTTTTTCTCTGTTCTTTCTTTTTCCACCCACCAAGAGGTAGTTAGTTGGGATGTGCAGAATGTTCTATGGCTGGAACGTTCCACCTTGAAAAGTGCCATTTCCAGTATTCCGTGCTCGAAACAGAACACACTTTGGGGGTGGGAGCTGTTTGAGCTTGGAATGGAATGACCCACTCCGAGGTGGAGCATTCTGACCCATTCTGAGTACCATTTTGGATTCCAAAATGGCACTCTTCTGGCTTCTGCGCACGCTTAGCAGCCATTTGTGTTGTCAGCACCACCGCACAAGGTAGGACACAAAAGGAGCCTGTCCTGACTTTTGTTTTGGTTGTCTATGTCTATGTAGCTGGCACTTTTTACACTGTTCCCCAAGGAGGAGGATGGTGAGGTGGAGGGAGGTGGCAGCGGCAGGATGGCCTGGCCCTGGCCCCAGGGGTGAGACGGCGGCATGGAGGTGGGGGGACAGCTGGGCCCAACTAGAGGTGCAGATGCTCTGCACCCAGGTCCACTAGTTGTAGATAATCCCTGAAAGTGGGTGGGATACCACTCAAAACGCATTGGGGATATTAATAAACAAGACACACACATCCTAGCAATGCTACTTCTACTTCCCTGTTGAAGTGTTGGAAGGTATGCTTGATGCCTGCATGCTGTGCAGCTTTTAAAAGCCCAGGATCTTTGTCCATTGAAGGTGACAATTTGCAACAGGGTGCCAGGGTGATCCCCACCCCCTAAACGGTGCCTATGGGAGGAGAGCTGGTCTTGTGGTAGCAAGCATGACTTGTCCCCTTTGCTAAGCAGGGTCCACCCTGGTTGCATATGAATGGGTCACATATTACATGCATTAGCACTGTAAGATATTTCGAGCCATTCTGGGAAGAGCATCTGCATGCTTGCGTGCAGAAGGTTCCAAGTTCCCTCCCTGGGATCTCCAAGATTTGGCTCCTGCCTGCAACCTTGCAAAAGCTGCTGCCAGTCAGTGTACTGAGCTAGATGAACCAATGGTCTGACTACGTATATGGCAGCATTCCTATGTTTCTGTTTTAAAAAACCCTTGAGGTTAGTTAGTTAGTTTGAAAATAAGGAAACTCAGCCCAAAGCAACCAAGACAGCCTGCTGAAACCAGGAAGGAAACAGTTACACGATCAGCTAAAAAGGAAGCTGCAAGATTTGATTTGCCCCCTTCTCCCCCCTAACACTCGGAAAGCTTAGATTAATTTAACTAACTGAAGTAATAGGGAGCTGTTGAATATTTTATAGGCCTAAGGAAGGTTAGTCATTATGCATGTCCCTCAATGTGCCTTATTCACAGCTATTTACAGTTAATTGCTGCAGGAGCTTGGAGGGCCAACGGTCCTTAACTGGAATAAAGGCAGACAAAATTTCCTTTAAACATACACAAACTTGGAGAAAAATATTGCCTTAGGCATTTTGTTCCTATAGTAAATGAGAGATAAGCACCATATTCCAATCCCTATGTCTAATTATTAAAAATGCAAGAAATTTCATTGGAGAAAGGTGCAGTGTTCCTGTCAGAAATACAGTTTCTTCTTTTTCTATTTTAATACTGCCAGAGAGGAAGGCAGTCCAGTTATTATGGAATATCTGTTGTCCAGGAAGCCCTAGCTGCAAATTAAATAACTTTGAGGCACTCCGATTGCGCCAACTTGAAGCCGGAATTCCAGCCACAGGTAGCTGAAGATGCCAAAATAGTCTCTGAAGTCTGTGGGGTAGTTTACAATTCTTATGTCATCCATTTATTCTGCCAGTAATCCTCTGACAACAGAGATTTGCCTATGGCTACCCCATGAGTTCTATGACTAAGGAAAGATTTCCACCGGAGAACTTTCACATCCTTCCAAATTAATTGACACCTTGACCAGATTCCCCCTGGATATTCCAAGAAGGTACTTAGTGTTGTTCAGGATGGGTTGAAGAAACTATTGCACGGAACATGCAACTAAAAGCTGGGGCATATTCTGGTTTTTCATTTTTGTTTAGTAGTTTTGCACTGTGTGCCCTGCCTTCTGTACCCAGGACACAGGGCGCTCTAAATCTCCCAGCTGCCCCATCACCACTGTGTGGTCACTAGTACTACTTCTACAAATATTTATTTAATGATTTTCAACAAAAGTTCCCAAAGTGGTTTACAGAGAGAAATGAAAAATAAACTAGCTGACCTGGCACAGATAATCTGTGCCCCTAGCCCTCCTTGTCTCTCCTCGCACCCTTCAGCCCCCGTCCGTTCTCTCCCTCCCAGTCTGCTTTCCTTTCCCTCCCCACCCACTGGCCTAGCCACCAGCACCCGGCACTTTTCTTCCTCACCCACAGATCTGGCTGCTGCTTTATGCTGGGGATGGATAGGGCCAATTAAATATTTCTATCTGGTCATGAGCCTGGTACATGACCAGCCCTTAAGGATTCCCCCAGATTTGTTTTGTTCCACTACATCAACTTCTGGGATGTCTGTGGTGCTATATTCCTTGGTATCCATGTTGAAATTCTCCCAGTCTCAGCTATGGGAAGCCATGTTGAAAGCTCACGACTTCCCTTACTTCACTACCTGTTTGCTCCAACTTATGACATTTTCCAGCACAAGCAGCTTCTGACTCACAATTTTCCATAAGGTTATCTTAAGGAGAGAGACCTGCAGTTCTGTTCAAGCCTATTGGAAAGTTTGACCAAGCTTCCATAATCAATAATTATTTCTGATATACCACTAATATCATGTGCGGGCCATGGCCAGGAGTGCTTTCTATCAGCTTTGGCCGATTTGACAGCTGCATCCATTCCTTGAAGAGGATGACCTCAAAACAGTGGCACATCAACTGGTAACCTCCAGGCTTGACTACTGCAATGCACTCTAAATGAGGCTGCCTTTTTACATAGTTCAGAAACTTCAGTTAGTTCCAAATGCAGCAGCCAGATTGGTCTCTGGGGCAACCCAGAGAGACCACATTATGCCTATTTTGAAACAGTTACACTGGCTGCCGATAAGTTTCTGGGCAAAATACAAAGTGCTGGTTATTACCTTTAAAGCCCTGAATGGCTTCGGTCTGAGATATCTTAGAGAGCGCCTTCTTCTGCATGATCTCCACCGCACATTAAGGTCATCTGAGGAGGTCCATTTTCAGTTACCAACAGCACGTCTGGTGGCGACTCAGAGGCGGGCCTTCTCTGTAGCCGCTCCTGGGCTGTTATACCCACTCCCAGCAGAAATCCATAATTTGAGTTCATTATTAGCCTTCAGGAGAGCCCTTAAGACCTATCTGTTTGGCCTGAGCTTCCGGGGTTTTAAAACTGTTTTTAAATTGTAAATATTTGGCCTGGTTTCCCAGGGTCTTCAAAAAACTGTTTTAAATGTTATGTTAATGGTTTTATGTTGTTTTTCTAGTTTCTGATTTGAACTGTTAATTGGTTTTAGTTATTTTTATTTTAATGTATACCGCCCTGAGCCATTTTTGGAAGGGTGGTATAGAAAGCAAATAAACAAACAATATTAACAACAACATTTTCTTTGCATCGTGGCTCGGTTCTAGAACCAATTTGAGGAATGCTTGTTTCTGGGACTCCAGAAAACTTTCACTGAATCTAGTTAATATTTATATGCATTACAACTGTCCAACACAGAAGGAAAAGAAGAGGCTGAAATGGGCATTAAAATGCACTTCCTTGGTTTGAAGCAACAAAGGAGTAGGTCATGCAAATGCTAAGGTAAACTGTGCCGTCGAGTCGATGTCGATTCCTGGTGACCACAGAGCCCTGTGGTTTTTCTTTGGTAGAATACAGGAGGGGTTTACCATTGCCATCTCCCATGGAATATGAGATGATGCCTTTCAGCATCTTCCTATATCACTGCTGCCCGATAGAGGTGTTTCCCATCGTCTGGGAAACAGACCAGCAGGGATTCGAACTGGTAACCTCTGGCTTGTCATTCAAGTCATTTTCCCGCTGTGCCATTAGGTGGCTCTGTGCAAATGCTAGTAGGCTTTTAAAATTTTTAGAACTAGCCCTCTCAAAGCTGTTGGCACATCATCACATCATATAAAACACCTACATACGGCACTTCCCTGTGAGAATTAACATGCTGCCCATAATGCTGTGAGGATTTTGTAGTATCTTTTAAATGGTTCTTATGCCTTATTGTGTCTCCAGGGTAGGACAGGATATAAATTTTAAATGGTGGTATGATTTGTCATCCTCAGCTAAGGAAAAAATAAATGCCATTCTCCTGGGGCTAAATCTCAAACAGTGGTAAAGCTTTTCTGGATTGAACCACACCAGGCTGCAGTCATGAAGGGGTGCATGTCTGAAAACTTCACCAGGGAAGAAAAGCATTCTACAGCAGGCATATCAGGAGAAGGGCTCAGCCTAACCGGCTCTCTGATGATCTGCTCTCTCTTTTTCCACATACAGGATGGTTTTCTCTCTCTAGCGCAAAATAAATGCAAAAGAAAGACTCATTGTCACCCCCACCTCTCAGTTATGCCTCCAAACATTTATACCCATTATTTATGCCCTTTGTATCCAGAATGTTCCCTCTTGTTTCTGGTTACTCCCTCTGAAGAAGAAGGAAAAAGGAGATGTGAGGGAGGTTTAACAAAAAAAAACCTTAAATGGTTCTGGAATAACAGGGCCACTGTACCCATTTCAAGTCATGGGGTGGATGATAAACCAATATAGTTCGGATTGCAGTTAGTATAGTCCACCACTCTAGCTTCTTTGCCCTATTTGATGCCTACTTCCCTTAAGGAAGATAAGCGTATGAGATCACCCAGCTGTGGGTGGGTGTGTCTGTGTTTGTGTGTCCCTATCAACTTCACAATAGCTGGACCGATTTGAACCAAATTTGTTCAAATCACTTGGGATTTGTGTGTCCCTATCAACTTCACAATGGCTGGACCAATGTGAACAGCTGTAGGGACACTTCAACAGCATGGTTTGTGTCATCCACCCCAATTCTAGATGGGGAATGCCTGAATGCTTGAGGCGCAAGTGGACTAACTTATGAACCACCTGATTTGGACCAAATTTGGTACAGTTGTAGGGTACACCTCAATGGCCTAGTTTGTGATGATATCATCTGCCCCAATTCAAGATGGCAGATGCATGAACATGTGAGGCACAAGTGGGCTAACGTGAAGATAGTAATCAGTGTTCCCTGTAACAGGGATTTCCAGATGTTGTTGACTACAACTTCCATAATCCCCAGCCAAAGACCATTGCAACTGGGAATGCTAGGAGCTGTAGTCAGTAACATCTGGAAATCCCAATTACAGGTAACACTGATGGTAATTTTCAATTATGATTATAGTGAAAGGAAATTAGGCAGATTAGTTCTTACTAGACTATGAGGCACTTCACACAAGCAGTGTGAAGCGCCGAGAGGAGGTTTGCAGGGAGAGCCACTTTGATGCACCCAGAGAAGCAGCTGCTCTCCTGCGGGCCACCCGTGTCCAGCAGCTCCGAGAGTTGGGTGAAGGAAAATGCCGCTGGTGTCCTATCCCCGTCGGAGCCCCAGTAATGCTCCCAAGTGCGCAGTGCATTCCTGGGATTCTCCTCCCACCCATGGCTGACACACGATCCAGAAAACAAAGTTCATGGAGCACTCTCTCCATTAAGCTTGTTTAAGGGGGTGGCTCCATAGGCAGGCTTGCCGCCATGGAGCCACTGGGCTTGCCTTCAAATCCGGTGGCTCTCACGAGTGAGCAACACAGGGCTGGGCTCCCTTAACCTGGTTTTGCTCGCTCATGAGAATAGTTTCTACTTGTTTCTTTTTGCTTCCAACATGAACATGAAGGTGAGGACAAGGATCTGAACAATGGGCCCCACCAAAATTTACCGCAAACTACCCATAATCCAGATGTCTCAGACGTATGTGTGTGTGTAGTGTGTACAGATCCTTTCTCTTTCCTTCCTCCTTGGGCATAGGGACATTTTCAGATTTATAGCATGGTTTCCTTCCTTGCAGCTTTCACTCAATAGTCTGAAGGGAGGAGGAGGAGGAGGAAGAAGAAGAAGAAGAAGAGGAGGAGGAGGAGGTTGTTTTCCCAGGAAGTCTTTACTGGCACCATTTGTGTGGATAAGAGAGAGGTGCAAGTCTTTGATTTAATGAAATTTATGTAGTTTGAGACATTGATTTGACATCTGCTGTGAAGCAAAGATGCAGTGAAGACTGTGCCATACACCGTGTTCAAAGGACCAGTTGGCTTCTCCTAGTCCCTATTCTTGACAGCCAAATCAGTATCTGAAAACTACTCCAATCCCAGTGCCTGTTTGGGTAACACATATGACAAAACCATATGTTTTCCTAGCAGGAAGGAACCTTGGAGAGCCCAGTCTGATGGTAGTCCCATCTTCCCTTAGTGAAAGATCCTGTGAAAAAAAGGTACATCTGGGGGAATAAAAAACATGGCAGAGAAATAAAGCAAAAGGCTTCACCTGAGTTCAGAACAGCCTGACTGGCAAGAAATCTCTGTAAATGCCCTGGACTCATTTTAAGTAGTTTAATACATTTGCCAATGCTGCACAGTTTTGGTTCATTTAAAAGGATGTATTACCCACAGCTTGCAATTACAGGAGGGAGGAAGGGTGCACTTACCCCTTCCTCTGCTTTCCCCCCACCTGTGCCCGGTATTTTACAGGTCCTACGGGGTGGCAGCATACTTCCCTGCTGCCCCGTTTGCTCTTTGGCCAGAAGTGGCTGGAAGTAGCTGGTGCATGTGCACCATGCACGTCACAAGCACCCATGCACCCGCCCGATGTGCATGAGTGCGACATGTGCGTGCACCCAGTAGCACACACACCAGCTACTTCCAGCCACTTCTGGCCAAAGAACAAATGGGGTGGGAGGGAAGTACACTGCCACCCCATAGGACCTGTAAAAAACTGGGCGCCAGCGGGGGGAAAGCAGAGGGAGGGGTAAGTTCACCTTCCCCCCCTTAAAGTGAGACACACACACCCCCGCCTTCAGACTTCAAACCCCGCCAGTGTTCGAACCTGTTTGGAGGCCCATAAAAGGGCTTCCGAACAGGTTCGTGCACATCCCTAGGAGGAGTCTCATTAACAGGGGACTTCTTAAGACAGGTCGCAGCAATGCTATTGAAGAACAGCAGCAAGAGCAAACCATAGCCGCAACCCCTATCCAGACTTCAGAAGGTACTTGTCTGTGCTAGTAGCAGTAGTGATTGTTTTTGTTGCGATCTCATTAATCTTCTTGTAATTCCCCTCCCTCTTTCTCTTGCGCACGTGTGGGGAGAACCAAGTGGGTGGCTACTGCAGAGTAGACTTTGTAGTGTTACAGATGAGACAGTGCTACGAAGAGTTGCTTAATTGGAGACTGGTACTCTGAGGGAGATTTTTCTGAGGAAGCTGAGTCAGAACATAAGCCTGTCAGGACATACCTAGACTCCAACCCTGCGGTGTTTTTGGTTAATCCATTCTTTGATCCAGGTCAGCTTTTGAATGGGGCTTTAGTTACTTGTATTCCAGTCTGGGAGTAGAGGTGCTGCTAACAAACAGCCAGCAGCAAACACACTAAAAAGAAGAAGTCTGCACTTGTCTCTCTTTACATATTGATGAGAGTCTCACAGTCAGTGAGACTCACCGGGAAGGGGTTTGCGGGCAGAGTGGGCTTAGCCGGTTCTCCCTGCAGACGAGCAGGAGAGCAGCCCTGGGCAGCTGAATGGGTCGCCCACATGACTGCCGGCTCCATCACAGACCCAGTGGGGGCTGCAGGGATCAGGGGCCGCACAGCCCCCGGAAGTGCCAGGATGCTCCGTGTGAGCACACGGGGCATCCTGGAGAGACCCCAGGGCCAGGAGGCTTGTTTCAGGCCCCCCCCCGGTGTGGGGGGGGTCTCCTTGTGTGTTGCTGTGGTGCAGAACCATGCCAAGGTAACACACGATCGAAAGGATGGGGTTAGCAGAGCTCTCACTCCGCTAACCTCATCTAAGGGGAGCGGGAATTAGGAGGGTTTGCTGCCAGGAGTTGCGTGGTTCCCGTGGCAGCACACGGAGCCTAGCCCGCTTTTGCCTGATCATGAGAATCCCCTCAATGTCATTCAAGATAGGAGGAAAATCTACCCAGGTTTTCCTTGGGCAGCTGTTCTTGTGCAGGGAGAGCGGGCTAAGTTTGCACTGACCCTCCAGGCGCTTCACGCCAATCATGTGAAGTGCCTCAGTCACTTCTACCCAGGTTTTCCTCCTAGCTTGCTTCCACACCACTGAAAATTGGGAGCACACCCAGCTCCCAAACCCGGGTTGAACACAGTTTTTGGTTGTGTGAATGACCTCAATGAGGCCCTTCACACGAGAAGTGTGAAGAGTCTAAAGGTGGTCTGTGGGGAGAGTGGGTTTGACGTGCTGTCCCTGAAGACAAATGCTCAGTCATCCCTGGGTGGCCGGATTATTATTTTTTAAACTTTTTATATCCTGCTCTTCCTCCAAGGAGCCCACAGTGGAGTACTACATACTTGAGTTTCTCCTCACAACAACCCTGTGAAGAAGGTCAGGCTGAGAGAGAAGTGACTGGCCCAGAGTCACCCAGCAAGTCTTATGGCTGAATGGGGATTTGAACTTGGGTCTCCCTGGTCCTAGTCCAGCACTCTAACCACTGCACCACACTGGCTCAGACGATTACCGGCTCCATCACAGAGCTGGTGCGAGCAGCAGGGTTTGGGGGACTCCTGGCCCCCTGGAAGTCCATGAAAGCTCCAAGTGAGTGCAAATGCTTGACTAACAAGCAGAAGGTTGCCGGTTTGAATCCCTGCTGCTACTATATTGGGCAGCAGTGATATAGGAAGATGCAGAAAGGCATCATCTCAAACTGCGCAGGAGGAGGCAATGGTAAACCCATCCTGTATTCTACCAAAAGAAAACCACAGGGCTCTGTGGCTGCCAGGAGTCAAAATCGACTTGACGGCACACTTTACTTTTACTTACCACAAGACCAGCTCTCCTCCCATAAGACCAGCTCCAACCTTGCTCGACGTAGCAAAGAAACACAGAGCACTAACATAAGAATCATAGGAGGGAGAAGGAAGGGGAAGAAGAAACATGTAGTGATCCTGATGTATCTTGTGAGCATCATTCATTCATTCATTCATTCATTCATAACCTACCCTCAGTTTTACTTATGAAAACAAATATCCAAGGCTTGTAAAGTAAGACAAAATGTTGGTGGCTCAAGGAAAGAGAGACTATGAGGAAGACGGCCCATAGAAGTGCAATGCAACCAGCCCCTCCCCGTCGGCTACAACCACAATGATGGCACTGCAGTCCTGTTCTTCTGCTGTAAATTAAAACAGCCCACAAGCACTACTGCAGCTCAGCAAAGTGAAGTGAAAATTTCATCCCCAAATGTACAAATTGATTTTATTTTCCTCCCCTTTGCTCCTGCATACAGAGATTGATAATGGCAAACACAGGATTGCCCGACGTACGAATGGTTGGAAGAGGAGATAACAAGATTCGGGGGAGGAACTCAAAGTGGATCAAGGGGGTGGGGGCAAGAGAGAGAAGAAGGAAGATGTTCACGTAATTCCTCCGTGGTCTCATTTACAAGCTGTTTACTAAAACATATCTAACATGCTTGGCGGACTGGCATTATCTGCAATGTGGATGTGCCAGCTGGACAGAGAAGGTGTTCTCAAACCCCTCACCCCACCCCCGCCCAATATCTTATTTTCTTTTAGATGGCAGCCAAGTGTCTTGCTTTTCAAAAGATGTTTAAAAAAACTGGTAATGTACAAGAGCAGGCAGCCTAGCAGACCAGCCATTCATATCCTATGAATCATCCTGCAATTTCTTCATTTGACAATTGTGCCTCATATATTTTGATATCAATTTTCAAAGGAGAAACGAGTCCATCCATTCCTTTACAGCGCCCTATAATTTTGCCTTGCTTGTTGCTTACATGCAAAATTGACTACAGTGGCAACGCTGAGAGTCAGATGAGCTCAATTTTTGCACAGTCGGAGGAAGGCCAGCCAAACTTGCAGTCACCTCAGTGGCTCGATTTCAGAGAGTTTCAGCGTGATTTTATTGTCTGCGAGCTTGGGATACACCAGTCCCTATTAAATATACTAAGAGGCTATTCTCATGACCAGAATAGCCGAGCCTGGTGCTTTACAAGTGGGTAACCCGCTGAATTGCCCCTGCCCTTAAACCGGGTTTGTGGAGCGAGCACTCTGCAAGCCCGGTTTTTAAAATCATGTGTTGCTGCAGTGCAGCTCCACGCTGCGGCAACTCAAGAGTAGAACCCAAACCGGGATGCTGAAAAGCAGCCTCCTGGCTCTGGGGACTCTCCAGCATGTCCTGCACACTCGTGCAGGGTGTGCTGGAATTTCTGGGGGGCGTGCGGCCCCTGAACTCCCAAGCCCCCACAGGCTCTGTGATGCAACCAGCAGAGGGCTGGACGGTCGCCCAGAGAGGGCTTACTGATCGTCTGCTGGGAGAGCAAACCCGATCGTGAGAAGAGCCTCTAAGGCTCTACACACGATCAGTGCGTAGAGCAGAATGGGGTTCTGTGGGGAGAGTGGGCGGACCCACTCTCCCCGCAGATGAGCATTCACCCCTCCTCGGGCAGACAGATCACCCACCCAGACAAATGGCGGCTTCACTCCAGCACTCCCACACCTGGACACAGCTTGTCCGGCAGCTCTGAGGGTCAGGCAAAGGGAAGTGACGCTGGATGGTGCCCCCCACACAGTGCATTCCTGGGTCTGTCCGTCCCCCCGCCTGAGTGTGTCCTTCACGGCTGCAAGCAGCTGCAGCAGACCCATGAACAACAACAAAAAAAGATTTTAACAGAGCTCTCGCTCCATTAACCTCATTTAAGTGGGTGTCTCTGTGAGCAAGCTTGCCACCGTGGTCCCACCCGGCTCTCCCGCGAGCCCAGTCATTCTTATGAGCGAGCAAAACCGGGCTGGGCTCCCTTAGCCCAGTTTTGCTCGCTCGTGAGAATCACCTCCCGGAGTATACTGTAATGGGGTCATTTGCATGACCACAAGGGGGTGGGCTGGGGGGAAGGCAGGAGCCTCCCTGCCTCCCTGCAGACAACTCCCTGCAGGCGCTGCTGATGGCAAGTGATTGGGAGCAGGGGAAGCAAGCTGGGGCTGCCAGGAGCATTTCCGGACAGCAGGAAACCCTATTATGAGGGTTTGCTGCGAGTTCGAATTTGCCCCTCCCCCCCAAAATGCAAAAAGTGGATGGTTGTACCCCAGACATAAATCGATCTGTGCTCTAATGAGCAATGAAAACCCCAAATGGTATCTGGAGTGCTCCCCAATAGGTCATAGGGACTTCAGGGTAAATCTGGCCGATATGTGAATGCACCCCCTCCAATCCAGAGGAGAAGCAAGCTAAAAGCCCTCTCTGGAAATGCTCCCGGCATCCCAGCATGGTGCATTGGGGAAGCTCTGCACTGCCTGGCCACTTCCCACCCCATGGATCTATCATTAAAAATGTCTGCCAGCAGCCCTGGAGCACCATGGGATACAGGCAGATGTCCAGACTAACCCAGTGCACATGCTGCTAAGGCCGTGCTGGTGCTCTGCAGGAGGGGTTCTCAAGCCCATTGCTGGAAGATGCAGGGGGAAGTGAACGAGAGAGAAAACCACCCAGCAGTGGCCACAGAATCCCTCTAACAGGGATTCCCAGATGCTGTTGATTAGCCTCGTGGTTCCCCTCACTACCATTTTATCCTCACATCAACCGTTATGTAACAACCTGTTATGTAGGTTGTTACAGAGATAGGGATTGACTGAGTTGAGAATATTCTAGTCAAGAATTTTCACCTGCTATGCCACACAAGTGTCCGTGCATGGCATATTTTATTTCCCCCATCTGCTGCCTGGGTCTCAGCAACTTGCTAAAGGAAACAGAGCACTTAAATCATTTTGATTTTAAAAAATCAGCTTTGTTCCTGTCAGATGAATGGTTCGTGCACTGTGTCTTTAAATTCCTATTGACTCACAACTTGGAAGTTTGCCCGTATAAATTAATGCCAATAAACTGAGGCTTCCAATATGTGTCAATATTATGTTATCCAATAATATTCACGGATTGTGTTTTATCAGTAATTCAGTCAGGAGACCTTTTTAATACCTGGACCTATTTAATTTACACCCTACTCTGTCCTTCTGGGATAAATGTAACTGCTGAATTCCCATTTAATTTGGCACCACTCTCAAAATTCTGTGGAGCTATTGGGGATTGTCTCCAATCGGAGGACAGCACACATTTCTGAATGAATTGTTTTTAAATTAAATTAAATTTGGATCCAACGTGCCATAGTTAGTTTTGGTACTAAAGTGTACTTTGAGCTTTATAATAATGGCCATTGAAAAATGGACAATGAATGAAAAATTAAGAAAGGAGGAAGAAAAAAAGCAGAGAAACAAAAAGAAATGAGGCTGGATAAGGATAGCAAGTCTAGAACTGTACCCTGCTGTGCCACATTTGCTGCCTGAAACGTAGTGATATGCAAAACCACAAAGCAAAAGCTAATGAAGTAGATGACTAGAGCACAAATGGAAAAAAGATTCAACTCAAATGCGACAGGTTACAACATATAGCACATTTAAAGATCTATGCTCTGGAAATACATGTGGCAAAGAAGCAATTCTTTCTGCCTGCATTGCATCCACACGTTCACATCCAGTGGAGTTGTCTAGGGTTGTGTGAGGGCTAGTACAAGCCCCCTCCCCCTTGAAACCAAATTTGGAACCATCAGTTACCCACTGTGACACTTTTAATGATATTTCCATGGACAAAATATCTCATTTTGGGGCTGAAAAGGATTCTACAATTAGGGCAGAGTCTGTTATGGCGGTATGCAGCCTGATCACTTTCAGTTTGTAACTCCTGAGGATGTGGACAAACTCTTTCAGACAGTGAGGTGCTTCACACAATCCAAGTGAAGTGTCTAGAGGTGGTTTGCAGGGAGAGTGGGCTTAGCCTGCTCTCCCCACACACGAGCAGGGAGCCGTCCCTGGGCAGCTGGATCGGCCGCTCACATGACTTCTGGCTCC
This sequence comes from Hemicordylus capensis, assembly GCF_027244095.1. Taxonomy (NCBI): domain Eukaryota; kingdom Metazoa; phylum Chordata; class Lepidosauria; order Squamata; family Cordylidae; genus Hemicordylus; species Hemicordylus capensis. Next base: position 16,531,732 of record NC_069664.1, on the reverse strand, counting down.
TGCGTGAGGCTTGTTGGAGCCTCCTCATGAGTCTCTGTGGTGTGGAGCCATGCTGTGGAGACTCATGATTGACAAAACGGGGTTAGCAGAGTACTCACTGAGCCGGGTCTCATGATCCGTGAGACCTGATTTGGGCAACGAGTGAGCCATTTTTGGAAGGGCAGTATAGAAATCGAATAATAAATAAAATAAATAACTATTAGGACTGACAGGCCTGCCAGACCAACACAACGGCACAGCCCTAATAGATAAACTAGTCACTGCTGTTGGCACGTTTCTGATAGCTGCCATGAGTAAGTCATTCAGATGTCTTCCTGAAAGACAAACCTGTCTAAGAGACCTTGCACAAACCATCTCCTGTCACGTGTTGTTTACACAATCCTCTAAAGCAGGCTCTGATCTGCTATACCTTATGCCACTCTGAGTATGCCACAAGATAAATGTGCTTCCTGTATCAGAAGAGCATGGCTACTTTTTTTGTATTTCCTTCAAAGTTTAGCCATTCACAAGCCTCCTCAGTCCTAAGGTCCTTGGCTTTTGTGTGTGTGTGTGTGTGGTCTCTATTCCTTTCCCCCCTGTTAACTCGTGAAGGATAACCTGGCTGGTGATTTCCACAGTCTTTAACTCTCTCTTTATTGTCTCTCTCTTTCTCCCTGAGGTGTAATGGTTGTTCTTGCCAATGCCAAATCCTGCTTGAGGAGCATGAGATTAACTGTCCTTCCACCAGCTTGTCTTATGCATGGGTTATCAGAGGAGCCTGCAGAATTAGATCCAATTGAGTAATAGCAGCCCTCTAAAGGACATCACTAACCCGGCAGCCAATCTACCATATTTGAGGCTTGGAGAAAAGCAGCTGGCAGCAACGTGGCCTTGTAGCACTGCAAGGGGAACCAGTGGCTCACCTAAACATTTGTGTAGCCTGGACCGACAGGGCTTTGGAGGCCCACCCCCAGCAGGGGCCCCTCACCACCACATGAGGGCCCCCCCCCACTGACCTGTACTGCGAAGCAATGATGGCAGCTAAGCCCCTGGTCCCCGGCTGGGCCTGGATGGCTGCTTGTGATGCTCGCGCCTGCGCAGTGTGACCCATGAGCATTGCAAGTGCATTACATCATGTATTTGGGATGCTTGCACCTGCGCAGTGTGACCCGCAAGCATTGCAAGCATGTTGCATCATGTATTTGTGATGCTTGCACCTGTGCAGTGTAACCTGCAACCATTGCAAGTGCGTTACATCATGTATTTGTGATGCTTGCACCTGCGCAGTGTGACCTGCGAGCATTGCAAGCACTCATGTCTTTGTGATGCTTGCACCTGTGCAGTGTGATCTGCAAGCATTGCAAGTGCGTTACATCATGTATTTGTGATGTTTGCACCTGCGCAGTGTGACCCGCGAGCATTGCAAGCACATTGCATCATGTATTTGCGATGCTTGCAGTGCGACTCGCAAGCGTTGCAAGTGCATGGTGTCATGTATTTGCGACATCTGTGAGTCACACTGCACATGCATGAGCGTTACAAGCTGGACACAGGCCTGCTTGGCTGTCAGCCACAATCGCCACCCCCCCACACCGTGCAACAGGAGATTGGCCAGTGAGCATGGCAGGTGGGCCACCCATGATGTGGAGCACCCTTAGGAGCCATTTGGAGCCCCCTCCAGTGCTCCGAGGACTGCTCTTTGTCCCAGAAGTCCAGACCAAAAAACACCCCTGATGGGAACAAAGAAGTGGTTAATCTCTGTTCCTACTACCACTGCCATTGTCACCAGCACAGAGATGTCCTTCTTGGTTAGTGATGACATCCATATTTTGGAGGTTCTACCCCTTCTCTTTCTGCAGCAGGGTGTGTCTTCAAATTAAGGTCGAGGCTATAAGACCTAAGGATGAGAGAGAGAAGACATAAGTACTTGGAAATCATCACCATTACCATCGCCATCTTTCTTTGTTAGCCACCACAAAACAAACTGATCCCTGTAAATCTCACAGTAACCCAACAGTAAAAACATCCAGTTAAAACGCATAATACAAAACACCACGAGGCTGTTCTCATGATGGGGAGGGAAACCGGGCTAGAGCAAACCGGGCTCATGGGCAAGCCCAGTGGTTCAACGGTGGCTAGCCCACCAAAGTAGCCCTCCCCCGAAATGAGGGGAGCGTTCCGCTAACCCCATTTGCAAGATCATGAGATGGCACAGCACGGCTCCATGGCATGGCAACTCATGAGCAGACTCCTGCCTGGGAGGCTGCAACAAGCCTCCCGGCATTGGGGATCTCCCCAGAATGCCCTGCGTACTCACACGGGGCATCCTGGGACTGGGATCTGGTAATCATGTTGGCGGTCAATCCGGTCCTGCTCAGCCTGCTCATGTGTGGGGAGAGTAGACTAAGCCCGCTCTCCCCACAGAGTCCAGTTAGGCTCTACACACAGATCGTGTGTTGGGTGTTGGGCTCTACACATGGATCGTGTGTAGAGCCTCCACATTTTGTCACAGCCAGATCCATAGACTAAGTATACATTATGTGAAGTGCTTCCTTTTCTCAATTTTAAATCCCTTCACAATCAATTTAATTGGAGGATCCCAGGTCTTAGTATTGTGAGAAAAACTTGGGCAAGGAATTCTTTGGGCTCATCCCTTTGCTAGGGAAGGATCTGTTCCTTAAAAGCCTTGCTTGATTTCATAAGTGCTGGTTCCAGCAATGCTGCTGAGTGGTGGCAGGCTTGTACCAGTAGGTTGTAAGTGGACTCCTCCAACTTGGAGGACAAGGGCAGGGCTGTGTCCTTGGGCAATGGTGGAGGTACTAGCTTGGGTTTCCCTGGGTCTCCTGTTGTGAGGGGCCCCAGCGGTCACCTGAGGTCTGGGTCATAGATTCCTCCCACCCTGTTTTCATCCACTGCACTGTCTGTCTTGTCCATCAAGGGGTGCATGTATGTGTGTGTGTGTGTGACAGGGTCCTGGATCCAGGTCATGACAAGTACAAGTACATGACAAGTTTTCATAGGAAGCCAGGGAGGAAGATGTAAGTGAAGGAGCTTGGAACCTTCTGCATGCAAGCATGCAGATGCTCTTCCTGGAGCAACCCCATCCCCTAAAGAGGATACATTACAGTGCTCACATGTAGTCACCCATTCAAGTGCAGACTAGATCAGACCCTGCTTAGCAAAGGAGACATTTCATGCTCACTACCTCAAGACTAGTTCTCCTCCTTTTCCTTGTATGAAAGGTGCTTCTTTCCCTGGATAATCTTGATTGCCCCTTTCTATACCTTTGTCTACAGCTAAGGTATCTTTATCTTTTATGAGATAGGTCAACCAGAACTATGCACCAGTATCCCAAACGTGTGCACACAAATGCAATTTGTCTTATGACATTTAGGGCATTATGATACTTTTGAGCAAGGTTCAGCTACCACTGCAGCCAGTTCCACAATTAACAGGAAATATTTAGATACCCAAAAATATGTGCATATCACAAGCCTCTCAACAAAATGAGGACAGAATGACCTGTAGGTCCGCTGCTCAGTGGTTCGATAAATAAGATTAATTAATAAAACACCTCTCGGAAAGTTCTGCATCATAAACACAGCCACATAACCCCTGAAATGATTGTTTCCCTCATTAAACAGCAGCACAAGAAAACACTGCTGGACAGCATTTGATGCTTCACCCCAATCTATGGGGCTGCAGAAAAGGAGAGTGAGCAAAATTGAATTTGAATACCCCAGTAAAGTGCTGAACTCTTGCCCACCCCCCAAAAGGATGCAGAAACTTCTGAGGATTAAAAAAAAAGAGTACATCTGTATGGCAGCATTTATCTAATGCAGCCTGAGGATTATTCTACTTAATCATATCTATTTTCTGTAAGTATTTTAATCAGCTGCTAATCCACGTCTTTTCCTTGCTATTAGATAATTGAATATCAAGATGTTTTCAAAATGTTCGCTTCAAGGAAATGATCTTTGGGAAAGTAGAAGAGGAGGTATGCGTGATGTCAGGCAGGTGTGGGGCATGGAAGTGGCAAGTAAGACCTACAGATCTTGCAAAATCTACATGATTTATGGGAAATCGTTTAGAGAGGGTTTTTAATTTAAAAATTAGCAACCAAACAAATCAATTACAAACTTGGAAAGTGAGCATAAGAGCAAGTGAAGAGGGGTGGGATCAAGGACATCCTTGGGGTTGGCCAAGTTGGCCACTGGCCTGGGGTCCACAGCTGACCTTTAGGCCAGCCTCAGGAAGATGTTCTCATTTGCAAATGGGGCAGGCAGTGTGATGTCTGCAGTGTCCCAGAGTCTTCCTGGCTGTGCCTTTCCGCATTTCCCAGGACACTGGTCTCAGCAGGGGATGGAAGACCCTAGTGGGGAAGTTCTCAGCACCTGCATCCCCACTTCCAGCAGCAAGAGCAGCTCTTCTTTCTCTCTCTCTGAGCCTGCAAGGTCCTGGTTAGGTTGCCTCCGCTGCTGCCTCCATGCGCATCTCCTCACATGCCTTACCTCCAAATAGCCCTCAGCACTCTCCACAGCTCTCAGGAGAAGCCATCCCATGGGCTGAGATCTCAACCTCTTGTGAGACCTCGGGCTTCTTTTCTATCCTCCCTTGTTCCCCCTTGCTCACCCCAAATCACCATCTTGGCCCTGGGTGAGTTGCTGGAGTCTGGGGTGTCATGTGCAGCTGCAGTGATGGTATGAGAGACTTGCAGTGGCACTGCCTTCCCCTGTTTTTTCCTGTCCTTATATAGGCTACCTGCCAGATGGGAGGAGGGAGGAGATCAGTCTACTGTGTCCCCAAAACACATTGAGGTCATTCTCACGACATGAACTACCTGCATAGGAGAGTTAACCCAGACAGCTTGTGTTGGCAGCATCACCAGGAAGCCTCCCAACCCAGCTGCTTCAGAGGTGGGTAGCCCTGATCTGCTACCCAGGGACAAAGTGAGGTAGGAACCCAAGCGAGTAGTTGTGCTCAGCTCCGCGCTGCCAGCACTTGCTCCCAGGCTGCTGGCAGCCATCTTAACTGTAGAGCCAGGGGGGAAGAAACGGCCAGGCAGTGTGGAAGTTTCCCATTGCACACCAATCCTTGCACGGTGCATTGTGGGATAGCTGGTGATTCTGGCTTCCTCCCCCTCACTCACCACTTGTCTTGTTGCTGTGCCGCCCGTGTGGGTGCATACCCTCACCTCTTGCCTGTGGGCTTCCCAGTGGCATCTGATGGGCCACTGTGGGAAACAGGATGCTGGACTAGATAGGCTTTGGGCCTGATCCAGCAGGGCTGTTCTTATGTTCTTATCTGGGGAAAGGTAGGTTGGCTCCTGCCTTTCCCCTCAGCCTACCTCCTTGTAGAGATGTGCACGAACCGCCGGGTGGACGGTTCAGCGGCAGGGGGGAGTTACATTTAAGGAACAGGGAGGTGCCATTAACCCCACCCAAGTCAGGGGGTAAGGGCACCCTCCCTGCTCCTTAAAGATAACCCCCCTGCTACCAAATTGGTCTGAACACTGGACCTCCAAACTGGTTCAGCAGTCTGGAAAAGGATCACCAAACCGGTTCACACACATCCCTACCTCCTTGTGGTCATGTGAATGGCCTAATTATATTTACTGCAGTGTTGAAAGAATCGTGCAGTTCTACTTGTGACTACATGGGAAAGTAATTCTGTCCTGACTGCCACTACAAGGATCATAGCTAGAGGTACCCCAAGATAACCGTCTGAGAGGCACAAATGTCATTTGCCTTCCTTTGAGAGGTCTGCAGTTCACAGAGGGCCCATAACAAAAGCCTTAGGCCTCTAGTATGCTTATATTTCAGTATCACAGATCGTAATTTATATGTTAAGTCAATCAATGTAATTAAGATATGCAGTTAATTCACTTAAATATGGTTTTGAAACTAATTAGATCTTTAAGTGGGATGGGGGGAAGGACAGTCACAGCAATCTATGTATTAGCTTTTAAGTTATGGAAATGTGGAGCAGCTTAATATGCATTTAGGACAGTGATCTGGATGAGTCAAAATACTGGAATGGCTAACCTAGGTTTACTGTCTCTTCATGCTGAATTTGGTTCAGGGATTGAGGAGTTCTTGGTACCCGTGATGATGCTAAATCTACTTGTCCTGGGATTTCCCATGTTGTCAGTTATGGAGGATGACAATGCAATGGGAGCAATAATTAGGTTGAAACATGGAAAGATCAAACAAAATTAAAATCTCCAAGAGCCAAAATAGATGATACATTGATTATGCAATTGAGGGGTAGTGGAGGCAGTGCATGTTTGTATTTGTACATAGCAGCTATGCATGTGATTCAGACTAGGATAAGTGGGATGTGCTTAAATCCTTTGTCTCCACTATGTTCCTGATTGGGCTCAACACCCACCTGTAGCTGCTGTTTCCTTCTCTTGGTGCCAATGGGAACTTCCCTCCTGGACCCTAGTGGAGCCTCACTCTGGACCGGTTGATATGATTGATCTAACATTGTTCATCATTGGACAAGATGTGTGTAGTGTTGGGAATTCTCTCTTGTAGGAGAAACCCTTATTCATTATAGCAGAGTGCACAGAGGCACAACACAGCGGAATTTAGGTAGGCATGCGTGTATGCTGAGAGTAAAGTAACTTGGAGCCAGTTCATAGTTTCAAATCAATATAAGGAGTATTTATTAGAGAACTCCATTCTAGATAGGAAAGTGAGGAGTTAGGATCTCTAATCTCTCTGTCTAGCTGGATGCAGATGGATTCTGCATCTCTGCACACATGGTGCAGGGGAGAGGAGCTTGCATGTTGCAAGGTAGAGGGTAGGGAAGAAGAAAGCAGAAGGAAGTGGCTGGAAGGAAGGAAGTTCCTAAGAGTAGCAATCTACATATCAAAGGGATAGTGTCAGAGCAGTAGAGAAGGGATGACCAATGTCTTGACCCTCTAGCCCTCTGACTCACTAGTCTGTCCTCCTATGAGCCCCTGGTGGCACAGTGGTAAAACTGCCGCCCTGTAACCAGAAGGTTACAAGTTCGATCCTGACCAGGGGCTCAAGGTTGACTCAGCCTTCCATCCTTCTGAGGTCGGTAAAATGAGTACCCAGAATGTTGGGGGCAATATGCTAAATCATTGTAAACCGCTTAGAGAGCTCCGGCTATAGAGCGGTATATAAATGTAAGTGCTATTGCTATTGCTATGTCACTGAGACAAGAGACAGCGTATAGTCCTTCACTTCCAACATGTAGAATCCAAGGTGAAGAGTTGTGGTATGCAAGGACAAGGCAGTGGAGTGGAATCAGGAATATTAATGGTTTGTTGAAATAGATATTATGTACAGAGAGGCAAGTGCAGACTGCTTTTCTATGCTCTTGCTGCTGGCTGTTTGTTAGCCCCACCTCTACTCCAGGACTGGAATACAAGGAACTAAAGCCCCATTCAAAAGCTGACCTGGATCAAGGAATGGATTAACCAAAAACACCACAATGTGCACACTGCCCCTGACCTTCTTCTGTACTTCCTCCAGGTATGTGATATCCTTTTGGAGATGGGCTGACCAAAAATGACAGAGTACTCTAAATATGGCAACATCATAGATTTATAAAATAGCATTATTATATTTGCTGGGAGGTCTTTTCTTCTAACCCCTTTCCTGACAATTAAGGTGGCCTTTCATTGATAATTCAGTTCTGCCAATGAATTTGCCATTTTCAGTGCTGTAGGACACTGACATGATATTTACAGTCGCATTTCTAACCGAATAAGGGGTTGAACTGCATTTGGTTGACTGTCTAAAAAAATGCTTACTTTATAAGGTCAAATTCACCTTCCTAATTTTAGCCATTTATGTTGCTCTAAGAAAATAGTCAATGTAATGGCTGCGAGATTTGAAGCAGCTCAAAGCTTTGGCTTTCCTTTGCATTTTAGATAAATAAAATGCCTTTGGAAAATAGCAGCAATAAAACAAATTATGCTATATAGGTATTAAATATCCACTGGCTTTCACATGGGCATTTCTGAAAAATAGCCTCGTTAGATATAGCATTTAGATTGCAAGTATTTATCTTCTTTTCAATTTTGTGAAGACATAATGCCATGCTGACCCAGGTTATGGCTGTGCTGGGTTCATTGGGTTTCCTACTTGAGAATAAAATTAGTAAAGTGATTAGAATTTAAGATAGACATTGTCCGGCTCAACCAGGCATCCTTACCTCCTAGGATGGGGCAGTGGGACGCTCCATGGAGGCGGGGACAGGCTGCGGCCAGGGAGGGAAGGAAACCAGCCTGAGGACGGGTGAGGGCCAAGCCCCTGAATCCTGAGACAGGTCATGGCAGGCAGAAGCTCCAGCCATAAAGACAGTGGGTCAATCGCTGGAAGGGGCCAGGTGGGTGGAGCGCGGCGATCACGTAAGCAGTGTGCCTCCTGAAGTTAAGGGGCTGGAGAGGGAGGAGGGAACAGGCAGCAGCTGTAAGGAGTGGGGGAATAATGGAAATAAAGGAGGCCATTGGCCCAGCACCAGGGGGTGAAAGGTGCATAGTCTATGAGGAGGCATATAAAATGTCGGCTAGGGATGAGAAGCTGGTTGCTGTGGTGTGTTGGGACACAGAGACCACACAGCCAGGGACAGAGGAGGTACAGGGTGATGCTGAACCCCCTCCTCATTACCCCTCTGAGATCTAACTTTCCAAGACCTGCCAGGCTGAGTAAGGGGGATCAGGGGGTGCATGGACGGACATACATTACATATCCCTTTCACTGGATTTCTTTTTAGAAACCATGAGGCCATTCACACAATCAATATGTTCTACCTGAGTTTGGGAGCACTGTGTGCTCCTCCCAAAGTTTCCTCCTACCTTGCTTCCACACAACCAAAAATTGGGAGCACACACAGTTCCCAAACACAGGTAGAACACAGTTTTTGATTCTGTGAATGGCCTCCTTGTTTCACTTTTATGTACATGGCATATTATAGCTCTCCAACAACCACCTTCTATTAAAAAAAAACATTTTGTCAACTGAATAATTTGTTCATTGAAAATGTCCAGTTTGAGCTTATTTTACCTTATGTGCCCATGTGCTGTTTCTGAAATAATCTGCAGTCCTTGCATGAAGCTGGGTCGATCTGGATAACTTGGCTGACCCTGACAGCAGTTAAGCAAGTTTCCATCATCCTGCCAGGGCAACAAATATCCTCCTTTTTTCAATTATTTAAATATTGAGGCTGTTCTCATAAGCAGCCAAGCCTGGTCTTGGCTGATGTGAGAACTGCCAGGATCAGCATGAATCCTGGCAGTGCTGCAGCACCAAACCCAGTGCCGAAGTCACCCATTGGGCACTACCCCCCCCCCTTTGGCCCTGGGACCCTTTTTTTAAAAATCCGAATTGATTCAGATTCAGAAAATTCGTGTATGTATCGAATCTGGGGTGATGTGTGTGTGTGTGTGTGTGTGTGTGTGTGTGTGAGAGAGAGAGAGAGAGAGAGAGAGAGAGAGAGAGAGATACGGACCCAAAGCAAATTGGGCATGTTCCGATATGGGTACAAATCAAAACAAAAAAATTGATTTGTGCACATCCATATGGGATATACCTGGAGGCTGGAACGTGCCATTCCTGCTCTCTGGGGATGGATAATATGGGAGCATGGACAGTTCTCCCAGCAACAATCTCTCTACCATCTGGGGGGAAGATAAGTTGAGTGCAGCCTCTCCCCCACCCCTGCCCTGCCCTGGTGCCTCCTCAGTCATGTGAATGGGCTCATTTTGTGAGCTTTGTTCAGTTGTGCATTTCCCATGAAACGGTGCATGGTGTTTTTGTGTTGTGTCACATTCCTTATTGTAGTTCTGAGTTTGCTCCACCTGTCTTTCAATTTCATTTCATTTTTCATCATGGAGGGTCTGAGTCTGATTTGGAAATATAGTTGTAATTATATCTATGCATTATATTCAAAAAGATGTGTGTCATTGTCATTCATGGTGCACATGTATACATTATACATACATCTCAGTCTTGCATTAGTAACCAACCAGTAAGGATCTTAGGCCTGTGCAAATTCAAATCGGCTGTGTCGGAACTGATCTGATATCACTGTAATTGGTAAAAAAAAAAAAAAAAAAAATTGGCCAAATTCTGATCTGATACTGGTCCATGATATGAGATTGAAAATGCCATAATTCATGTCTGAATGTGAACATTCAGATCAGAATTCATGTCAGACTGTTGGAAGCACAAAATGGTGGAAACCACCATATTAAAACCCAAAGAAAATTGGATTGTTCCCCATAGAGGTCAATGGAGAAATGGAAACAAAATCAGGAAAAATACAGTGTTGGTCCTAGGACTTAGAAATTTAGCAGAGGTGAAATACAGGTTGGCAGGACTCTGTGGCGAGTTTGAAGTGAATGGGACAATCCTGTGATTTTTAATGAGTTTTTGTTTATTTTATGAAGTGTTTTTGCACAAGGGCACCATTCTACCATGCTTATTTTAAAAGAGGCCCTCCCATAAGCCCATTAGGTCCAGGGTCTAAAATTACCTAGCTGCACCCCTGTCCAGATCTGCCTTATACACTCAGTCCTCTTTCTAGAGTCCTGGCCTCTGCACTCATGCTTGAAGGTATGACCTAGCAGCCCTGACAATGGCAAAACTGATTGGAGACTTTTCTTCTTGCCCCTGATTTGCCTGGTCTAGGCTGTGCTGTGCATCTGTCCTAAATTGACTGTACTCACAATGCACCCAAATCTGTGTAGGAGAGCTCTTTTTTATTATGCTGAAAATAATAATAGGTCGAAGAGGAGCACATTTCCCTCCTTCAGCTTGTCACATTCCAAAAAGTAGTTACTCATTCAGGATTTACTATTGTGATTTCCATGTAGTATTCTAGGGCATGTCATGAATTAAACCAAGCCATGAATTAAACAGTTATTTTTAAAATGACACTTTTGTATTAAGTGACTTTGCAACATGGGGTACTCCCTGAGTACTGCAGGGATGTTCCTCAGGGAAATATACACAACTATGAGCCCTCTATTGCAGCTGAGGTTATTTTGCACAAATTGACTGAGAGCTTTTGTAATGTAATTATGGCTGTTTGGATTTGCAAGGAGCTAGCTAAACATTCTTCATGGATTCTATTTTTAGCTTGCCTAGGTAACACAAGGGCTACTTCCCAAGCCAAGAGAAACAGGTAGGACTGAATATACCTCAAAGGTTAAGTGATCTCTCCAGGATGGTTTATTGCTGGCCAGGGCAGTTGGCAATGTACAGTTGCAGACATGAGACAGATGTTCCTTCACTTATCATCTGGAACACAATAATTGCCTGGTGTTCTGTGAACCCTTGACTTGGAAGTGGTTGAATTCTCATGGTCTGCTTGGTGACACCTTCCTGGCACATGTCCATGCAGCAACATAGACACAAATATAGGAAAATTCCAGGAGCTGAGAGTCAATACCTCTCTCCTTCCTGAGAAGAGCTCAAGAGAACCATCACTCTGGCCCTTTCCAGCCTAGCCCACTCTATGTGCTGAAGAGAGGATCATTCCAGGAGCTGTAACATCTCCCCCGCTCCTTAAGACACCCCATCATCACCATACTTGGGACTAAGCTCTTTTTATTTTTGCTGTGTTTTTAGAACTGTGAACTCCTTCGGCACAAGACTATTAAAACAAAATGCTGTAAGCTATTCCGAGCCTATGGGATAAAATGGGATCTAACTGTGCATTCATTATATGTGAGCGTATACACATGGGATGCATGCAATCAGTCCCAGGACTGATAAGCTGGAACAAGCTGAGGCCACAACTGTATCTGTTGTGCTGTTACACAAGTTGAATAATTAGATTGAAACTGCATCTTCCATTTCCCAACGAGAAACCATGTCTCCTTTGCTGAGGGTGAAACAAGGCATTATAAGACTCCTCAGCTCTGAGTTTTTCTCATGAATCTAATGAGGGGAATAGCAAGGACTCCCAGGAGAGAATATGCTGCTAATTCTCCCACTAGGAGCATTTACAGATGGGGAGTTTACCTCCAAATGGAGGGTGTGTGTTGCACATCGGCTGGATTCACACTAAAGTCTGTGTGAGATATTGAGGAGCCCTTCACACACAATCTGGATTTTTCATTTGACATTGGAGCAGAGCCTGATTTATGTCTGAGATTTAAAAAATCCACTTTTTGTGTTGGTTTTTATTTTGCAAATTAGAACTTACAGTAAAGCCTCACAGTAAAACCACGGTAAAGGAAATGTCTGTCTGGAAATGCTCCTGGTGATTCTCCCCTGAAAATGCACCACTATCCCTTTCCTCTAAAAATCAGGGGAGAGAACAGCTTCCATCCACACACTGAAGGAGGGAACATTGATGCATGTCCAGGGAACTTGTCATGTGTGGTGTGACATAATTGTGCAGATGCTGAAAGTGTTGGGGGTAAAAAAAAATAGTCCCCAAAATTCCTCAGAATCTATCCTCACCATCCTCTACAACTGTCATGGGAAAGGACACCAAAACGGCATCAGAAGAGTGTTGAAGATCAGTCTGCTAGTTCTATCTCAAGAGGTTATCGACAGCCAAAATCCTTTTTCTTAGTTTTCTTTCTTGATAGGAATTATTATTGGCTTACTGCTGCTGGGGTGGAGGGCAAGATGGATCTTAGCCAAGTAAAAATACCAATCTGTGCTTTTCTTGTTTCAAAGTCGGCAGAATCTGATAAATATATGATATTTTGCTGATTTTTTTTTTAAAAAAACACCATATGGAAGGGAATGTCAGAGAATTCCTTTAGATCCACAACACAGCTGTAGCAGATGAAGAAAGGCAACTGAAATTAAAGAAAGCTTACAACTCAAGAAAATTCCTTTGTGAACCATTCGTTATTTTTCATTAACTTCAGCCAGAGAGCCGTGAGAGTTTTCCACTTCACAATTGCATGTCTTGTTGAGTCACTCACATCTGCTAGCTTAATATATCTCCTTTTTCAGCTGTGGAGAAGGCATAATAATGACCTCCCCAGTCTCACAACATCCAGCCTACACAGCAAAGTCATCAGATGCATTTTTTTAAGGCAACTCAGCATTGGATGTGGGAATGGACTTCATAATATTTCAGGAAGAACTGCTCTCTTCCAAAGGTTGTCAGCACTCATCATATTCAAAGGACTGCTACCTCCTGAAGGATATGATTAACCAATCAACTGCAGGGTATTGATGCATCATCTCTTCCATCCATCATATTCTCTGGCAATCAGATGAGTCTACTTTTACTTAAGCTACCTGTGCGACAAAATGCACATGCATCTTCTATAGCTAGCTGGAATATACATTTAGCCATAATCAGGCCACTGGGTTAAATCTCAAACAGATTGGATGAGTAAAAGTCAAATTTCCAGGTCATGAGTCACAGCCATTTGACCAGTTGGTCAGCACCAAAGAGGAAAGATACTAGCAGTTTGTGGGTTCAGAATACAGGTTTGTAAGACAAGGGTAGCATCCACAACCTTTAATCTGCAGCAGGAGATCTTTAATCTGTAGCAGGAGTACCTACTATATAGCCAGCACTTCTGTTCCAGAGGATTCCTGTTTGAGACTAAGGACAACTGTGGATCCTACCCCATAAGAACAGTCGACAAGTGAGGAGATGCATGTGAAGGGTCTGAGACAATGCCCCCAGTTTGTAGAAGGCAAGGAAAAGGTCAAGATGTGTAGTTACTCCAGTAGCAGAGACCACAAGGGACTGAGGATCAATGTGGGGACGGGGGAGGGGGACCTTTCCGTTGTACAGGTAACCTCCTAATATATAAATGTTGCAGACTGATCACATGGACTGCTGCAGGTCAACCAAGTCAGAGCATGTGTCAGTGATACAAAGAAGATTGTTTCCCTGAGACCCAAGTTGCTCGATTGTTCAGTGAGCTGGATGACCGATGCCTATGAAGCCAGAAGGCCCTGATTGGTAACCCACATCCCTTGATAATGTCAAGCTTGGTTTCTCCAGTTGTTTATTTTGCTTCTGCAATAGCAGTCTTAAAGCTGAAAATCCCAAAACTGGGTTGGATCAGATGATAGGGATGTGAAGAACCACTTTGATCCTGAACCAGTCTGCCATGAACCAGGCCAGTTCAAGCAGTTCGATTGTGAACCACTTTGAACCAGTTCAAGCTGGTCCATCAGAATGATCAGCCTAGTCGTTCCTTTTGACCAAACTGGCTCACAGACCTCAGTTCAGTCTGAATTCAGACTGAACCACGGCAAACAGTCTGTGCACACTCCTATCAGATGATACTTCCAAACTGCTCCCTCAGACAAACTGCCTCTGAGGAATGTGGATAAACATCTCTTCCTCACCAGTTCATCTGAAGTTTAAAATAAAATAAAATATTTTTTTAAATAAAAATTGCTGGGATGGTGGTGGTGGTGGTTCGGTTCAGGGTTGAGCCTAACTGTGGGGGCGGGGGGTTGGCTCAACCCCAAACCTTTGAACCTACCTCCCCACACTTCTGGAGGCTGGTTCAGAGCTGAACCAACTCACAAACATCAGAGACCTATGGATAAATAAGAATTGGGGTGGGCCAGAAATCCTATCCCTTTGCCCCCTTCTCTTTATGGTGGTAAATGCAGGAGATTGTTTGTTGTCATTTTCACAGGAAAGGGGCCGGGCCCAGGAACTGATGGTGTCTTTGTCCTAATTAATTTATTATTCCTTATTTTCAGAAAAAAAGATATTTTAGCTTCTGAAAATAACACCATTAAAATCAGGAAATCATAAATAATTTAATATGAAAAGGCAATATTCTCTACTTAAAACACACACAGACACACACAAGTCTGTAAGAATATCTTTGATTTGTACAGGGTGAGACGGTATTAAAGAGGTGCAAAGGCAAGCAGACATGTGAGCTGTTGTGCCGTTGTGCTGGTGTCGATTCCTGATGAACACTGAGCCATGTGGTTTTCTTTGGTAGAATACAGGGAGAAATTCTTCTCCCTCTCACATAACACTAGAACCAGGGGTCATCCCATGAAACTGATTGCCAGGAAATTTAGGACCAGTAAACAGAGCTACTTTTTCACACAGCGCATGAAATCAACTTGTGAAATACTCTGCCACAAGATGTGGTGATGGCCAACAGCCTGGCTGGCTTTAAGAGGGGTTTGGATACATTCATGGTGGAGAGGTCTAGCAATGGGGCTATTCTTACGATCACAAAAATCAGGCTAGGAAAATCCTAGCCTGATTTTTGTGATCGTAAGAACCACCAGGCTCGTAGCCGAGTCCGGTGGTTCAGGAGTGGCTAACCTGCTCCTGTAGCCCGCCCCTTAGCCCGGGTTTGTGGAGTGAGCGCTCCACAAACCTGGGCTATTTGCTCATGAGTAGCCGTGGCACCGCGGCTACTCATGAGTAGACCTCCGGCCAGGAGGTGAAAAGCTGCCTCCCGGCTCGGGGGTCTCCCCGAGTTCCCCAGCCCCCGCCGGCTCCGTCTCGGGGCCAGCCATCGTGTGGGCGGCCGATCCAGCCGCCCAGGGCTCCCTGCCCGCTCACAGCTTAAAACCGGGTTTCACTGATCGTGAGACCCGGTCCAGTGACTACTAGTGGAGGGCTATAAGCTTCCTCCAGCCTCAAAGACGGGATGCATCTGAGTACCAGTTGCAGAGGAGTAACAGCAGGAGAGAGGGCATGTCCTCAGCACCTGCCTGTGGGCTTCCCAGAGGCATCTGGTGGGCCACTGTGTGAAACAGGATGGGCCTTGGGCCTGATCCAACAAGGCTGTTCTTATGTTCTTATGGAGGTGCTTTGTTGTCAGGTCCTAGGGAAGCAGTGGATGTACTGAATCGAGGGCTGGAGGCAGTGTTGGACTGGATGTGGGCTGAGGTTAATTCCAGACAGGACAGAGGTGCTGCTGTTCAGTAAAAAAGCAAATCCATATAGGGTGATTCAACCAGCTCTGGATGGGGTTGTATTCCTCTTGAAAGAGCAAGTGTTCAGCTTGAGGGTGTTGCTGGACCCAGCTGTGCTTATAGGTGCTTAAGCAGAGGTGGAGGCCAAGGTTGCTTTTTCACAGCTTCAGCTAGTGCGTCAGCTGCATCCCTTTCTTGAGAAGGCTGATCTGGCCACAGTTACCACCCACACCCACACCCCACACCCCAATGCCACATTAGGACAAAAGTATTGCAGCATTATGGAGTGTGTGCCTGCAACCTTGGAGAAGACGCTGCTGCTTTGTGTAGACAATACTGAGCTAGATGGACCGATGGTCTGTCGCAGTAGATGGCAGCTTCCTATTTTCCTATGTCGTAGGTTGCCAAATCTACCACTATCTTTGTGCCACTGTGTAGGCCCAGCATGCGGATACTGGAAAAGTTTTCTCCATCTTATCTGACAGCGACTTTCCAAATCGTTTCCAAACAGAATATGGGCGTTTTTCCTTGTTAATATATACATGTATGGGAAGGGGAAACTGAGAATTATGTCTTCTTTTCCTCATGCATTCCTTCTCTGTTTGAGGGGGAAGCATCACTCCCTTTTGCTGGTAATCATCCAGGCATCTTTGAAAATCTCACCGAAGGGACTGTGTTACTCTTCACTCACCAAACAGAGAGTTCTGGATCTAGATCTGAACAAGGTTTCTAATGAGGTTTAATAATGTAGTAGAACATTTAACATATATTAATTAAATCACAGCAGATGGTAAGGGGAGTCCTTGCTGAGAAAGAATAAGCATAGAGAGAAATAGAACTGCTATGTAATTAAGGCAAACCTGCTGAAAGAATGAAGGTACGATTACTTTTTTATTAACACATTAGACTTCAATGCAACACCAAGGCGTTTAATTACTACCTAACTCCAAGGATGTAGTTTGACTCTGGAGGAGGCTTAAATAGCAACATTTAGATGTGGATTTTGAACATTTTTTAAAAAATAATAATAAAGGAACTGGTATCCATATTTCTTCATGATAGAGAGGGGTACAGTTAAAAGGAGGAAATACACAAGAGCAAGGCTTTTAGTCCTCTTACCATCTAAATCTGGTTTCAGGGTCAACAGCACATATCAGCAACGGCTTGTTTTCATCCCCCAATGGCCTAGTGATCACAGTAATCCTCCTGTTCGAAGTTGGCAGCTTCAGGCGGTGGAATGAGCACTTCTTTGATTTCAGATTCTGTCTGAAAACGTCCCTAACATTTAGAGGTTCCGCTTTTTCACTGTTCGGAAATGTGCCTGCTTAATAATTGGGGAGAGTTCTATAGGATGATGGTCCCTCTCCGTCTGACACACACTGACATATACTGAGGCTGTTCTAATGCACGGGCAAAACCAGGAAAAGGAAGCCCAACCCAGTTTCGCCTGTGTGGGAGAACTGTTGGGAGACACTCAGCTCCCGGCAGCGGTGCAGTGGCAAAACTGCTTAGGAAGCCCTCCTTCAAAACTGTTGGAAGTGAAGGACTTTGCACTCTCTTATGTCTCAATGACAGAGGGGGACAGACTAGTGAGTCAGAGGGCTAGAGAGGTCAATACATTGGTCATCCCTTCTCCACTGCTCTGACACTATCCCTTTGGGATGTAGATTGCTATTCTTAGGGACTTCCTGCCTGCCTGCCTGGCCACTTCCTCTTCCTTCTCTTCCCTTTCTTCTCCCTTGCAACATGCAGGCTCCTCTCTCCCCGCACCATGTGTGCAGAGATGCATCCATGTGCATCCAGCTAGCTAGCTAGTTTAGAGACACTATCGCTCCACTTTACTATCTAGAATGGAGTTCACTAATAAATACTCCTTATACTGATTTGAAACTATGAACTGGCTCCAAGTTATTTTACCCTTAGCATACACACATGCCTGGGCAGAATCCACTGTGTTGTGCCTCTGTGCACTCTGCTGTATTAGAAGGGTATCTCTTACCAGAGAGAATTCCCAACAAAAACAAGGTTAAGGGAGCAAGCATTTCCGTGACCTCATTTTTTTCAATAATCTGCCAGTCCCAGCTCCCTACTGGCATTGAGAGAATTCCCATAATGCATTGTGCACTTGTGTGGTGCATTGAGGGAGTTCCGAGGGCCTCCCGGCAACCAAACCTCCCTGCTACCAGCAACAGTGGATGATCATCTGGGTGCATGATTCACACACTCAGCAAAGAGGAATGGATTGTTTGTGGGGGAGGTAAGCTTTTAAAGGCTTCCTTCCCTCACCTTTTCAAGCCATTTCTCATGAACGTGATAAAAGGCTCTCTGTTATGCACCTGCTCCCCACTCCTCTGAGTGGTGAGTAAGTTCCCGAGTGGCAGTTCTAGTTTCCCTTGGAGGAGAGATCACTAGAGACTTATGATGCCTTTGTAGTATTTGATTTTCTTGCAAATCTAAAAATTGAGTATTAGATGGAGCTGAAACAACAGAAGTCAGCCACAGGTTGCATCAGTTCCCAGAGAGCAAACCCCTTCATCCTAAGGTGCTTCATCTCTCTGCTCACCCTTTCAATTCCAGGCTCTTCCAAAGCTCTCTGTGGAGCTGTTCTCACAACCAGAGATTCTTGGGCAGAAGAGGGTTGACCCAGGGATGTCTGGTTGTCTGCAGCAGCAGGAGACCTCCTGACCCTGCAATTCTGTCCCTGACTTGCTCTATACTGAGATCCTGAAAGCAGGCTATACAGTTCCTAAATAAACAAATGAGCAAAAGTCAGGAGTGACTCATCCTAATGAGCTGGAAGGGGGGTGATAAAGGAGGCACAGCTACCTCTGTTCCATTTGCTCCCTAATCCCACCCCACTCCAGCATTAATGAGAGCTGTACAGCCTGCAGACTGACCTCCTGTACTGCCTCTAGGCTTCTGCAGGCTGGCTCCTTGACTCGCTACCCAGGCTAAGCATGAGGTAGGACAAGAAGAGATCCCATTCTAAGTTTTATTTTGGAAGTCTGTGTACTGGAGATCTTTAAATTGTTTTTGATTGCCAGTGGCCATCTTTATCATAGAGTCAGGTGGAAAGAGGGGCCACGTAGAGTGGAGCTGCTGTAATGATCTCTGCTGCTTCCACAATGTATTGTGGAACTCCTGGATGAACCAGCTCCCAATCTCAGTAGTGGACATCACTGTTCATGTGGGCAAATGAGCAGCAGAGCCTGGAGAAAACTCTGGTCATCTAGGAGGAGGCAGATAGGATCCTGCCTTCCCTCCAATTCCCCTCCATTTGGTCATGAGAACAAGCTTTCTGTGATTGTCTTACCGCATCAGCTGCTCCTTTTGACTGGGGGGTTGAGATCCTCCCCCACCAGCTGTGGGGGAGAGGTTACACCCTCACATCAGCCTCTCCCATGAGGTCAAAGATATGTGTGTCTTGCACCACTCTAACAGCTTCCTCTTCAGGATACTGCCCAGCCATCAGCATCACTTTTTGCAAAATCCAGTGGTCTCCAGAACCTATTAGTCATGATTAGCCTAACAAAAGAGTTTGCCAGCTCACCCTGATGGCTGTGCATCCACTACAATACATATACAGGAATCCTCATTGTAATTAAGGGAACCCTAATTGGTAATCTTAGATTACTCGAATATCTGAACATCAGCAGGTGGTTTCTTTCCATGCTATGGACAGATTCAACTGCTGATAACCGCAGATCAAACCACTGTTAATAGCACAAGAACTGTTGGCAACTCTAATCAAGTAGGAAGTTCCGACTGATTATAAATCAGATTATGAGCCCTTTCTCACGATCAAGTGAGAGGGCTTAAGGGCGGGTGGCAGGGAAGGCAGCAGAAGGTTGCGTTCCCCACAGACGATCCCCGGAGAGTTGCTGGCACGTGAATTGTTCACCAAGATGTTCCGCAGCTGCCATGAGCAGTGCAGAGATGTGGGGGTCGGGATGCATTGTCCCAGCTCCTGGAAACAATGCACTATGCACTATAAACTATGCACTCACAATGCACTATACGAGTGTATTGTGGGATTGTGGCAAGTGTATTGTGGGTGTATTGTGGGGACACCACCAGTGCCGGCTGGGAGCCTGACTGTGTCTTAGCTCTGTCTTCAAGCAGCCGGTGCTGACACATGAGCAGTTAGACAGGATTAAGGCGCGAGCGTGCCCTTAACCTCAGTGAACTGGCGGGCTTCTTTAGTGGGTTTGCCACCGAGACAACACCAGGATCCACACAGATCCCAGCAGTTCTCATGGGCAGCCAAACCTGGTCTTTGCTGCCTTCGCTTGGTCTTGACTGCTCATGAGAACGGCCTCTGTACGTGATTATAATGATCGAGAAAAAGGAAGCGCTTTTTGCCAGTGATGAAAATTGACTTCAGGATTTCTCTTTCCTTAAAAAAGAACTTCACCCTAATGGTTTTCTCTTTCAAACCAATAAGTATAGCACACCCTTTCTCCTGTGTATGTTTTCATATCTTTGTATGGAAGATCCTATATTGGTCTTCCACTCCTAAACAGCGATTGCTGAAAGAACAATTCGTGTATTGGATCTGAGTCCTTCCATTTCTAAAAATAATGCTACTTGAGCCATCCCATGAACATTAAATAATAAATTGCAGTTAATAATTTAGGAAGTTCCTCAGTCACTGAAAATATGCACAGTATTCTAGGGCTGGATGGAAACCAATGCAAAGATGATTCATTGCTTCCAGACATAACTTTTTCCTCTTTTTCCATTTGTGTCATAGATCTAATTGTTTTTATGTGCAACTGTTGCAAACCGTTTGGTCTATCCATCCATCCTGACTGGTTCTCTGAGTTTAATGGAAGGGGCCAGTTTTAATATTGAACCTCCATGAGCACTGACCAATTAAGTGGGGGCTTGTAGCAGTGTGCCCCCCAGACCCACAGGGTAGACCCCTTCCCTGGTGACAGGGTGACTGAAGGACTGACTCCCACTAAAGGGACTGATGCTGCAGGCTGGTGATGCTTGCTGACCACCTACTCTTCTTTAGGGTAAGGTCCTTACTCCCTTCCCCTTGGGAATCCCTGGACTAGGTAGAGTCAAAGACCCAGACCACCCACCATCCAACTATAATCAAAAAAGGACTCTCACAGGACAGGTGCAATTGGTGGCCCCTAGGCTCCACGATTCGTTAACATGGTGCTAGGGAACTTGCCTCCCCTTCCTCACAGAGCATTCCAAACCACTCTTATAAAGAGGTTTTTTTTTGTGTGTGTGTGTTTTAAAAATTCTCTGAGAAAATTTTCTGAGAAAAACATAAGGGTTGGTAATAGGAAAATCTGTAGGATTCACACTAGAAACAAAAGAAAAACACCCTAATGCAATGTCTGTCTAAAAAATTTCTCTACCACTGTTTTTCTCAGATGGCAGTCCTTCCTTACAGTATTTCTTATACTGCAGCTGTCTCCCGTTGAAAGCTCTTTCTCTTTCTTTCCCAATTTAGGCTGAGAACCTGGGGATGAGTGTGGGATTCCAGCCTTTTCTGGCTGCTTTCTCTCTCCAGCTTCCAACAGATCTCCCACCAAAATAGAGGCTACATTTTCACGTAACGGGGGACCAGAGTTGCAGGGACCTGCGGATTCTTTACTGTTATGTCCAAACGTGTGCAACTCTGGTCCCATCCATTGTGCGACCTGAGGCTGCACTCTAGAGACTCCAGTTTGAACCCTCAGTTTGTAGTGAGTTTTGCTGCTCCAATCCAAGGATAAATGGAGTCTCCATTCTATCCAAATGCAGCACATCTGAACAATGTCTGAACAAATAAAAGTGTATTCATTTGCTTTTTAAAAGCAGCCACAGATGCCAGAGAACTGACACCCACTGAGAGATCATCCCAGAGCCTAGGGACAACAAGAGAGAAGGCTCTGTCCCACATGCACGAGTGGCTGCAGAACCCAGGCAGCTAGTTAATCTTGGCTATTACACTCATGCAACAGAGAGTAGCAGCTATGATTAGCAATACATCATTATTTCTCACTAGAAGCCCATGGATCTGGGATGCCACCATGACTTCCATCACATTGCCCAGGAATGGCAAACATTATTCAGTTCAGGGGTTCACCATTGTTTACCCTACTTTCCAAAGGGGATGCTAAGGAGATCACCATGATGTGTGCCACCCTCTATAAACATCTACATTTATAGTCCAATACAAACCAAATTCATAGCACATGGGAAGGGGTCATCGGGGACTTGAAAGAGAAACATCTCCCCAATTTTTTTCAAGATGGCTGCCACTCAAAGTATAGGCTTTGTACTTCTTGTGTTTACAGTCAAATACAAAGCAAATTAACGGCAAATGGCTGGAGGATTCCTAGGTAAGCGTCACCATGTTAAAAGAAGCAGGAGGTAGGTTCCATTAGTTCTACTTAGAACTCCTTTTTTAAAAAAACAAAGGTCTCACAACGTGTCAAAGGGCAGGAATTACGTCTACCCAAAGACAGGTGCTCTTCACTCCCTGTGCGGCACCATCCACTCTTCCCCAGCTAGACAAAACCAGCTAGGACAGGCAATGACTGAGCAAACCCACTGACCATATCTTTCCAAGTAGCTCCAGCTTCAGGTGAACTTGTTCATCTTCCAAATAAGTGTGATCAACACAGGCCATGGATGCCTCCCACATCTGGAGAAGTTGCTGCCAGTGTGTGCAGGCAATGCTGAGCTTGATGGACCAATGGTCTGTCTCAATATAAGGCAGCTTCCTATGTAGGGGTGTGCACAAAACCGCCTGACCTGGTTTGGTTCAAGTTTGAACCAGACTGGGACAGTTTGGATTTGCCCCCCATAGTAGACCGCCCCCACACACACACACAGTTTGGTTGGGGGGGCGGGCTTCATCAAACATTTCCCCCCCAAAATATTGTTTTTAACTTATCCCCTCCAGGGGCTTCTCTGAGGTGGCAGGGGTGGGGTTTGCAGAAGTTCCTCCTCCCCCCACTGGCCTTCCTTTATGCAAAAAATACTCAGTTCAGGCAGTCTTTGGCCCTTTCTGGGCCTATTCGCTGGTGCAGCAGCCATTTTGGAGGCTATTGTTCATGTGCAGTGGGACTCTGCATAGCCTGGGTCATGACCTGGACATCCAGGGTCCCACTGCGCATGTGTGGTGGCCTCCAAAATGGTCACTGCACTGGGGAACAGGCCTGGAAAGGGCCAAAGACCACCTGAACGGGGTGATTTTTGCATAAAGGAAGGCTGGCAGTGGAGGGGGAAGCTTCACGGACCCCCTTGCCACCACAGAGAAGCCCCCCAGAGGGGGTAAGCTTCTTAAAAAACAAAATTATTTTTGAAAAATTGGCTCAATGGACCCCTGAACATATGTGCCTTCTGGTACAGGGTCGAGCCAAATCGGGGTTGGTTCGGCTCAACCCTGAACCTTCGAACCAAACCGGTCTGATATCAAACCAATTCGAATTTGAACCTGTTTGCATGCCCCTATTCCTATGTTCCTATGGCATATTTTAAATATTCTTCTCTTCCATCACCATCAAACATGGAGGTAAGGGAATAATCATTGCTAATTCTCTTGCCTGGGGTGGCTCAATGAATGAGCCTCATTCAGACATTATCCAAAAGCCCCACTGTAGGGTGGATTGATCTACCCTTACGTTCCCTCCCTGACAGCATCTCCAAGATAGGGCTGAGAGAGATTCCTGCCTGCAACCTTGGAGAAGCCGATGCCAGTTTGTGTAGACAATACTGAGCTAGATGGACCAAGGGTCTGACTAGGTATAAGACAGCTTCCTATGTTCCTATGTATCATCAAAGCAAGGAGAAGAACATAGGCTTCAGTGTAGAAATACAAAACAGGTATTAAACTTTAGACAAGATACAGAAAATATAGAAGTAAAACTTTATTCCTCACAATGTTGATTAATGGAAGATTATTTTCACACAAAGTCGACTGCAAGCTAGCCTTGAAAGGATATCCAAATCCAATATGCAGTCAGATATTACCTTACCAAATTCACAGAAAATACTGTGCTTCAAAATCAGTTGTGTTTGTACAATGCACCATTCTACAGACATGAATAATTTGATTCTTATGTTCAAGGCCAAGGAACGATTTAGAACAGACTTGCAAAGCTTAGCAGAATGTTAAATGATTCATCAGCCTTGTAACTGGGACCTTCCGCACCCCTTTATTTGGCTATTACATGCCTTCCATTGTTATTAAGCTGTCCTCAGAGCTAATAACTCTAAGATTTCCACTATTTTTCTCCAGCTTTCATTTCTCTAAAACTACTCCTATATATATATACACACGCGCGCGCCTTTCCCAGTGGAAACACTTAAACTGCTCAATTTCTGAGGGAAGATAGCAGCCTCTATGTTTGGTTTCACAAGTATGAAATTGAATGTCTTTGATTTTCCATTCCACAAGAATCGTCAGATTCCCTTTACCCAGATGAATGCACAAGGCCAAATATAAGGCAAAAGTTCAACTGGCTGCAAGCTAGCTAGAAAGAGTGGTGGATACCCAATTTGGGCCCAGGGCCATGAGTGTTCAAAAGGCCCTTGAGCCAAGCCAGAAATCCAGTGCAATCCTTAATCTACTCTTGTTACTTTTTATCTGACACTTTGGAGGACAATAGGGAGTAGGGATGTGCACATCTATACAAACTCAAATCAATTTGTCAAATCTGGCTGATTCGGGTGATTTGAATTTGAATCGAATCACCCCTTAAAAGGGTGATTTGAATAAAATTCAAAATGAATATTTGAAAATCAATTCAAATTGGATTCAAGAGCCATTTTGCACCTTTTAAAAACAATTCAGGCCCCCAATTGGTTTTTAAAAAGGCATCAAAACAGGCTCAAATCTATTCAAATTGATTCACTTTCAAATCAAATTTTCAGATCAAATTTGGATCTGATTAGAATTTTCAATGGATTTTTGGAATTCAATTAGAATTTTAAACAAATCAAAAAATTCATTTTGTGCACATCTCTAATAAAGAGGGTAGATTAAAGGTTGCAGGAGTAAGAAAGTAGTAAACTCTCAGTGGGAGAAGAACAGCTATATTTCCTGGGCTACAGGGAAGACCACCATTGCAGGTCTCTTGCTCAGGGACTCACCATTTCTGGAGCAGCTCCTTTGAGACAGCAAGCCTAAGAGTGTAGTGTCCCAGATTTCCAGCCTTTTGGAATGTCTACAATGAATGAAAAAATTGCAGGTAATGAATAACTGAAATATTTGCAGGATTCAATGTAAAAATATATATGCAAATTTGATACACAAGATGCAAAATAGGACTATATTCCTATACAATATATTCCTCCTATTGTCCTTGCAGTATGGACCTTGAAATAATAACACAGACATTATTGTCCTGCTCAAAAAATCAGGCATTCTCATTTTCATGAGAAATGAAAAGAAATTCACAGAAATTCCTCACCCATAAACAAATGCATTGCATTCTGACCGAATGAAGATATGAGACACCAATGTGGAGTAAAATGGGCCACAGCTTTATTGATAATAAACATGAAAGAGGATTGGTGCTCTACCCCCTACACTATGGTACTATAGATTCGCTGCTTACACGCAAACCCAACCTAGAAAACATCTAGGGCAGGGATTCTCAAGGTAGGGTCCCAGATGTTACTGGACTTCAACTCCCATTATCCCTAGGCCTAGTGTCCTTTGGTTGGGGATTATGGGAGTTGAAGTCCAACAACATCTGGGGACCCAAGTTTGAGAATCCCTGATCTAGGGCAAGACACCTTGGCTCCAGGCAGCATCAGCCCTATGGCCACCTGCTGCCCACCTAATTTGGAGGCACCTGCAGTAGGATTCGCCATCCTCAAGCCACCAAGCCTTAGAGAGTGTTGATTCCAGTAGCACGTTGGAATAAGACATCAACCACTGCTCCCTCAGCTGCAAAGCCTCTAGGGACTGGCAGTGACTCCTCCCCAGGCCAAATGTGTGCCTAAAAGGTGCTCACCAAACCTAAATTACCCCAACAAACTGCACTGTAACTGCCGTTGTGACCAGTGTGAAAACCAACCTAACTAACAAATAGGGATGTGTGTTTCGTTTTGGATACAAAACATTTTGTGCACAAAACAGGCCATTTTGTGTGTGTGTGTGCGCGCACACACACACACCTCTCTTTTTCCTTTTCCTCATTCCTCCTCTCCCCTCCGTTTTCCCTTAACCTCCATTTTCCTGGTACATCTAAATTTGGTGTATGTGTGTCAGACTAATGGTCTGACTCAATATGTCAATTAGTCCATCTAGTTCAATAATGTACACTGACTGGCAGTGGCTCTCCAAATTTTCAGGCGTGGTTTCCCTCCTCGAACTCCAATCTGAACTTCAGTTCAGAGTGGTGTTTGGGCGCCACAAACTCCATTTCCGTAGCACCAGCTTTATATATGAACACGGGCACCGCATTTTCAGCCCCACAGGACCAGAGTTGAGGGAGAAAGCTCCTACCTCAGTCTGGCCTGATTGGCTGTGCAGGCTGTCCTTCGGTCAAGCACCGCACTGCTAGTTCCCCCACCTCTCTGCAGAATCACTGACTACAGAGAGGAAGCCCTCCCCAAACATGGAGGGGATGGCAGGGGGAGAGGAGGCACGGAATAGTGTATCCATTGGACCTGTGGTACCATGTTATGTCTGAATGGGGCCATAGTCTGAACACAGGCAGCTTCCTGTCTTCCTTTGTGTGTAAGTTCTACTCACCTAACCCTGGTAGTAACCCTGGTTGCATATGAATGGGAGATGAGAAGCGTTAGCAATGTAAAATATTCCATGTAGGGGATGGAGACGCTCTGGGAAGAGCAGAAGGTTCCAAGTTCCCTCCCTGGCTTCTCCAAGATAGGGCTGAGAGAGACTCCTGCCTGCAACCTTGGAGAAGCTGCTGCCAGTCTGTGAAGACAATACTGAGCTAGATAGACCAATGTTCTGACTCAGTATAGGGCAGCTTCCATTGTCCCTATGTCCTTCACTCCACACATATATTTCTTTGAATAGGGCTAGGGTCTGCCCCTGGGTGAGAGATCTCTGGATGAAAGGCACAATATAGACCTGGGTATTTGAGACATCTCTCTCAGTTAATCATCAATGCAATAAATGTAAGCCAGAGCAAATATTTGTGTCAGGGTAATTGACTGGAGAGCATATTAATTGCACCAGTTAGTAAGTGATTATCAGGAAACACCAGGAGAAATCCTTTTCTGGTGCAGAGAAGATGGGAAACAAATTTTCAGTATAATATCCTAATAGATTGCGCCTTATCGTTGGTTTCACTGGGGATTTGTTTAACTGAGACTCCAACTGATATGAGCAGTCACTTAAATTGAAAAATGGTGATTCCTCCCCCCCACAACCTTGATACAACTCTTATCAGCACGAGGAAGTGACAATAACATATCTCTTTGGCAAGACAATGCAAGGATTAGCTGAAAAACAAAGGAAGCTTTATTTTATATCTCAGAAATGGAAAATAAATAGGTGGAAAACAAAGACGCTTCATCTGCGACAGAAAGCTCAGTAGTTGCAGGCATGGTGACTATTGTTCAGGTTGTATTGACCAAGCTTATCTGAAGGACTTCATGATCATGCTATTTCTCCTCCATCTTGTGGCATTGCTTTTCTGCTATGGAACATGCCAAGAGTTAAAGGGTACACAGATGACATTTTAGAAGGTTGTTGCCAAAGATTCAAGGAAAGGATGCCCCCACCCCATAGCTCTGGGTTCCATGCCTTTTTGAAACAGAGGGGATGAAAAGATCACAAAATAATTGCATTGCCTCAACATACGAGTCCAATTCAGACATTATGCTGTACAAGTGTAGAGATGTCTGAATGGCTGTGGTAGGGCATGATGGGTGCTACCTACCACCCTAACCAGAAAAGAGATGGGTGAGCAGGTGATTTTGAATTTGTTTTGTTTTTAACTTTTCCCCAAACCCCCCATAGGATGCTATGGGGTTTGGGGGAAAAGGTTAAAAAATTGTTACAAATTGCCCGCTTGCCTATTTCTTTTGCCCATTGTTCCCTAAAGCTGGAACAAGCTGGGACACAGAGTACACACTAGTTTTGCACTGCAATTTGAAATGCATTTTGCAAGCCTCCTTGAAAAACTGCAGAAGCACACAATAAAAGGGAATCTATCCCTCCCAACACAGAAGACACATTTCAAACACAGTCCAAAAAGGGCCAAAAGAATCACTGAGCCAGAATCCACTGCCAGCCACAATAACATCACTGGCACAAGTTGCTCTCTCAGACATAATTATGTCTCTGTCCTTATTTTCCAGCATTGCAACGGGTGCTGCTGTGGCAGCAACAAGCATAGCCATAAGCTCAACTAGAGCAACTTCAGTCACATTTTGATTGAGTACACTTTGCAATGCAGACTGCAGTGCAGAATAGATCAGTGAGTGAAGCACGTTGGTCTCAAGGCCAGACATAGAGCTCATCACAGCAATCACGAGGAAATATTACACACACACACACACACACACCTGCCACTGTTCATTTCTCACTGCAACACTATCTCACAAATAAAACAAACCACCACTCAAGGAAGGAAGGCACCCACGTTCTGCCTTTGTCAGTCTGAGATCCAGCAAAACCATATAATTATCATAGCAATAGCACAGCATATTATACTAAGTGCTGAATAAAGAAAACCACAAAATCAAACCTTCCTTGATGATGATGATGATGATGATGATGAATTCAGTTTCTATACCGCCCTTCCAAAAATGGCTCAGGGCGCTTTACACAGAGAAATAATAAATAAGATGGCTCCCTGTCACCAAAGGGCTCACATTCTAAAAAGAAACATAGGATAGACACCAGCAACAGTCACTGGAGGTACTGTGCTGGGGGTGGATAGGGCCAGTTACTCTCCCCCTGCTAAATAAAGATAATCGCCACAATAAAAGGTGCCTCTTTGCCCAGTTAGCAGATGATTGATGCCTTCCTTGTCTCCTCCTGATGTATCCTCTTCAAGAGATTCAAACTATAAGGGCTCTCTCTGCCTCCCAATGCCTTTGAATGCATTTTGAAACTCCCTCCTTTTGTGTCCCCACTCCCCCTGCCAGTGGGGACTCAGTTGCCCATGACAATGCCTGATTTTCATAAAAGCCAACCATTAAGCAAGGAGACCACAAGCCAATTGGAAGTCAGTACCAGAAAACCAATCAGCAAAGGAAAAACAGGCCTCCAAAATGGCTCTCGAAATGTCAAAACGTTTCGATCAAAATGGGGGTCTTCTGCTCCGAGCTTGAAACAGGCCCTTTATTTAAAGTACATTTTGTTTCGAGCCTGAAGTAACAAAACTCAAAAACATTTTGTTTTGAGCTCCTCCTGAAAAAACAGTGACAATTAGTTGGAGGATATATCCATGGTTGATGCAACTTCCTCATGCATTACTGGCTCATCCGAAGTATGACATTCACACCAACTATTCCTTTCTACCTCTATGGCAGTCCCTGTTGTCTAGTATCTGTCCTTGACCAATTGCTATCCCCATTTCATACCTATTCTGCTTTAGGGGGAAATTTGGGAATGACTTTTTAAGTGTGTGTGTGTGTGTATGTTCATGAGTGCATGTGCAGTAGCTTCCCTTCTACCTCACCCCATCACTGTATATCCAGATAAGCCTTCTTCAGGGCATTCAAAAACTGGGTGCACCACCATTGTCACCACCATGGTCTGTACCTTCACCTCTGCTTTTCTCAGGTTCAGTGCTATTTCTGGCTTGTTACTGTCCAACACTTAAGGTGACAAGCAGATAGTGGCAGCTCCATCTCTTTCTTATCTCCTCCCTCAGAGCAAGATATATTTGGAAAGGAGGGGAGGGGAGGGGAGGAACCATAACCTCCAATATTTCATGTTGGAGGTTATGGTTTGTTATGTGCCAACACTCAATTCACAGTGGGTGTCTAATTTTAAACAGGCAAAAGGGCCCAAGCAGAGCCATTTTGGCCAAGGAAACACCATTTTGTGCTGTTTATTCCCTGTCCTGCTTTTGCTGAGAACAGCAAGACAGTGGCGAGCATGGAGCATGAGAATGAAACCTCTGACTTCTGGCTTGTTTTGAACTAGGAAGGGGGAAAGTGCTCATGCAACTGTTTATCAGAGGCCTGGATGGTGGTCTCAGAGCAGAAGGGGAAAGGTCTGAGTGGTTACTAATGTGGACTAGAAACACCTAGGATGGAGAGGTCAACTTGGAAAGCTGTTTAGCAGGCCCTCAGGGGGAGAGAGCATTTTATTCTGAGGCTTGCCTTTGGGGCTTTTGTTCTATTTGCTACTTGCTGTTGTAGCTTAGAACCACCTAATGGTGCAGTGGGGAAATGCTTGACTAACAAGCAGAAATTGCTGGTTCGAATCCCCGCTGGTACTATCTTGGGTAGCAGCGATATAGGAAAGATGCTGAAAGGCATCATCCCATACTGCGTGTGAGGCGGCAATGGTAAGCCCCTCCTGTATTCTACCAAGAGAAAACCACAGGGCTCTGTGGGCACCACAAGTTGAAATTGACTTGATGGCACACTTTACCTTTACTGTACCTTGAAACTGAGGAGCTCTACTCAAGTGTGTGCTTTGACATTCATGCCAAATGACTGTGTCCTGCTTCTGTTTGTTTTTGTTAATAGCAATAAAAGAGATTTTAGGGCACACAAGAATCCCTTTTGTTTATTCCTTGTTTACTCACTGGAACAATGCTTGGCCTAACAAAAGCCTAGAACCATAGGGCTCCCTTGGTTGGGTGGAAGGCCCTGCAGGGATAAAGTACACATTCTTGTCTGGCAGACTCCTCTCCCACCCCAGGGCTGTCTCGCACATGACAGGTTCAAGGGTTATATGGTTAATCACAGCCCCCACTGCCAATATGGTCCATCCCTTCAACTCTGCTTTTCCCCAGTTCAACACTACTGCTGCTGGCTCACTGCTGTGTACCACTTCAGGTGGGCAGCAGATAGTGGCAACTCCCCAGCTACATCTGACTCTTCTCTCCTCCACTCAGAGCAAGATATAATTGGAGAGGAGAGGAGAGGAGAGGAGAGGAATATTTCAGTTTCATCGGTGAAATGTTGGAGGTTATGGTTCAAGGGTCATATGGTCTTCAGATTAAGATCTTCATGAAATCGATTCACTTTTTTGTCCCAGAAAATGGCATTTTGCTTCTCACGAGGTCCAATGCAAGTCTACCTTCTGAATTTTTTTTTTTTTGCAAAACTTCCCAGAATTCCAGCCACTTCAGTCTTTTCTCTCTTACGCATCTTTCTCCGAAGAGCAATGGTAGAGCCCTTGCTTACGAACTCATTGAACCTAATTATCCAGCACAGGCTGTGACTCTACAGTGGGAAGATTGATGGGAGGTTTCCACTTTCCACTTACAATTCCCAGCTGCATATACAATAGTGCAGTTATTCTTCCAGAATGGAATTGCTTCAGTTTTCTTTGCACTCCCTTTGTCTCTCAGCTGTAAGAGGGAGAAAAAAGTCACTCAATTAAAGTGACATTTTGCTAATGGTGGATTATGCCAGCGAGTGAGTAGTCAAAGCTTTATCTGTCACATTTAGGTTTCTACCTCCCATTTAAATAACAGCACGTTTGGACTTTTTTTCCCCTTTTGTGAAATCTTTTCTCATAGAGTTGCTAAGCAATAAATCAAACATGGAAATCAGAATAAGACTTAAGAGAAGAACAAGGAGAAAATCTAATTTCTGACAGCTGGCTGGCAATGAAATATGGAAGTTAAAATGCAGAGAACTCTGCTCCAAAAAGGTTATCAAAGGATAAAAGGATGGGCTGGGGAGGAACAACAATCTCTTTCCCCTACCCCACAACCTAAACACAGCATTTTCCCCTTTAATTAAAATAGAACAGAATCATTCTTATACAGCTTATTGAATAATGTGCACTTGGTTGTTTAATTACATGAGAAAGTGTTGTAGTATAGTCTAAAATATTTCTACAGAGAGTGAATAGCTGTACTGTTCATAGTTACACACACACACACACACACACACACACACACTTACTTACACTTAAATGTTATTCCTGCTATCCACTTCCTACAGATATATAAAGATACATATTACATCCAATTATATCAACCTTTAGGTTTAATCCATATATATATATATATATATATATATATATATATATATATATATATGAATGAATATGATCAAACCATTTATATCTTTTTCTTGTTCCTACTTTCATTCATTCATTCACATTTTTATACCACCCAAAACTTAAGAGTCTCATAGTGGTTTACATAAAAGTTAATCCATGTGTATATGGCTAGGTCAATCTCAGTAAATGGAAGACAATAAGCACCCAATCCTGAACTGTTTGCTGGCAGATAGGATCCCATGTTCTCCACTGATCCCAGCTCTGTGACGGAGTGATGGAAATTGCAGATGACATTAAACTAGGACCGCTGAGGAACACCCCAAAAGACAGGAATAAAATTCAACATGATCTTGTCAGAAAGGAAAATTGAACTAAAACCAACAAAAATAAACTAAATATAGATAAATGAAAAGTTCTACACTTAGGCCAAAAAATAAAATAAAATAAAAATGCAGTGGTAGAGGATGGGGAATATCACTGCTAATTAAAAAAGAACCCCAAAATCTAATCTTCAATCAGCAGAATAATAAAGTAACTTATTTGATAAAAAATATGGGAGAGGTTATAGATCAACCAATTTTCATCATCAATCTTTAACTATACTAGGCATGAAATATCACATGTATCCATGAATTCATCTCCAATATTCAACATAGAACAAACTTATGGAATCTATCATCAATCATATATGTCAAAACAATACAATGGAATGTATAAATGAGTAAGAGTTCTTTAACTTGCATAATTGAAGAAGGGCTTGCAGCCTCCCAGCCAGGGGTCTCCTCGTGTGTTGCCATGGCGCGGAGCCAAAGCGCGGCAATAGATGATCAAAACAACAGGATTAGCTGAGCGCTTGCTCCCCTAACCTCATTTAAGGGGAGGGGTATTCAAGCGGGTTACCTGCTTTGGGGAAACCGGGCTTGCCTGCGAGCCTGGTGTTTCCCACGATCTTTGGGAAGTGGGCTAAGCTCCCTTAGCCCACTTTCCACTGATCGTGAGAATACCCTCATTGTGTGGGAGACAGGGGCTGGGTAGGACAGCACCATCCTACCCAGCTTTCATACCCAACATGTGACCAAGGTAGGAGGAAAAGCTGCCCTCCCCAGTTCCTGTCTCCCACACAATCACTTCTCCCTCCTCCTACCCAGTTGTATGTATTTGTTTATTTCGGCCCAAGGCCAGCATAACCTCCTACCCAGTTGTTTACTCCCACACAACTGAAAATTGGGAGCACAAAGAGCTCCCAAACATGGATAGGACATTTGTCTCCAGACTCCAGGAGGATCTTCATCACTGCTGTCTTTTGAAGCATGACGGGCATCTACAAGGGGTTTGAAACCTAAAGGCAGGTTCCTACCAGTTCTTCTCTTCTGAGAGCTGTAATGTTGATGGAGAAAAATATTGGTTGATTATTTTTCAGCCCTCTTGCCTGAGGACAGGGTCATGACAGACTTCGGTGAGATTTAGCTATTGGCAAAGTGGCAGTCAGATAGTGAGTGTGGAGGAACAAGGCCTAAACCTCTTGGGTTTCTGTAAATAAGCCCCTGTATTGTATCATGTGTTAATATTCCCAAATCTCTTCTTGTAAATAACCCCTGATAAATGAATTGTGTTACGTTATATTCATAAAAGCTCTGCAGTATTGTAAATAGGATTTCTGTGCTTGCAAATTCCTGTGCATGGAGAAGGATGTTAGGGTCAAAAGTTCTTGGTTTTCTTTAGTTTCACTTTCAGTTTGGCATTTCAACAGTTGATTCTTTGAGGGAAAAGAGATTTCAAGAAATGGAGGGAATTTTTGTTGGTTCTATTTGGGTAGCTTAAAAAACTATTGGGCCAGAGAAGCTTGCTTTCTTTCTTTCTTTCTTTCTTTCTTTCTTTCTTTCTTTCTTTCTTTCTTTCTTTCTTTCTTCAGTTTCTATACTGCCCTTCCAAAAATGGCTCAGGGCAGTTTACACAGAGAAATAATAAATAAATATGATGGACCCAAGTCCCCAAAGGGCTCACAATCTAAAATGAAACATAAGATAGACACCAGCAATATTGGGAGAGTTTTGAGAGGGAACGGAGTGAAGTCAACAGAGTCCTTAGAGAGAGTCCTGAGAGAGAGAGAGTCCTGGAAGATGGAGAAGTCAAGAGTCTGCTGGAGAGAGTCTTGGAAGCTAGAGAAGTCAAGTCTCCTGGAGAGAGTCAGAACTGAAGGTTGAAGAAGACAGAGACCTGGACGTCAGTCTGCTGGAGGGAGAAACCCAGCTAAAAATCACTGGAAGATAAGGAAGAGCCAGGCTGGATTGAGACCCAGACCTCTGCTATAATCAGAACAGAGTCTGCTCAGTAACTGAGAAGAAAGAAAGTGCAAGATGACTCTGAGTAGAGAGCCACGTAGTGATTATGTTTCTCCTGCTTTTTATTTTCCCTGAAGCTTGTTGATTTGTCTCCATCCCATGCCTATAAGCCTTTCCACATGACTGAGGTTTGTTTTTGTAATTTTTGATAAATGTGAAGGGCTGTTGTAGTGCACCCCAGCCATACCAAAAGTCCACTTGGTGGCAGTGGTAAAAGGATTCGGAGGAATAGAGGGCTGTTCTTCCACAGTGAGATAGGTGTTTTTTTTCTTGGACCAACCCACCAACGTTCTATGTTCTATGTTCTGTTCACTAGATCTTTCTATGTAGGTCCAAATTCCTTAACTGAAACACTATCAAGGATATCAACAGGATTCTGTTTCTATCAAATATACCAATAAATGATCTTCATATACACTTGGTTCCCAATCAACTGTAGATGTTTTATATGTGTAGATCAAACACTGGGGCAAGGAGTGGAATGGTCAGAGGTTTGGCCCCAACTGCCCCCAGCACACACAGCTGAACACATGAAGGGCTCTCTCCTTGCAAGTAGAAATCTTGCTTCCCAAGGGTTCCTGATCATGTGGAGAGAGATCTTGACATGAACATCTGTATGGGAGGGAATCTACAGATCCTCAGATGAACACATGCAAGTTGTGGGAGGAACTTAAAGCTCTTTATGGCTTGGGTCCAGGGTATTTAAGAGAGAGCCCTCTTTGTCATGAACTCTGCTGCTTACTGAGATCACATAGAGAGGTTCAGTTATAGCTGCCTAGTGATGTGCATGGAACCAGCCAGCCTGGTTTGGTTCAAATCTAGACTGGATTCGAGCCGCCCCTGGGTGGCTCAGTTTGGGCTCAAACGAGCCCAGTCCGGGCCAGACTGATTGTCAAGCCGGCTCAAGGGCCCTACTTGTAAAAGGGATTCTGGTAAGGATTCCCCTTTACAAGTAAAGGACTGTGGGGGAGGGGAAGGCAAAGGGGAGGGGAAGGGAAAGTTCCCCCTTTTACCTTTCAAAACACGCTGCTGTGTGGTGGGGTGGAATGTGTGGCTGCCGCAGCAGCTGCAGCATGGGGGCAGGGAGGGCAGCAAGAGCTCCTTCCAGCTTTCCACCTGCCCCCCCAATGACAGTGCAGGTCGGTCTGCGGCCGGTTTTGTGTTACACAAGACTGGGTCTTCTCCATGGCTTCCCCATGACTTTGGAATGTGCTCTCAGTCAATATAAGAATTTCTCCATCTCTGGCTGCCTTTAAAGGATCACATAAGATACACCTGTTTCCTCAGCCCCTTTGCGAAAACTATTTTTAAAAATCTTTTTGTTAAAGCTGTTTTCAAATTGTCCTGATTTTAAAATGGTTTGAGTGGTTTTTCTTGAGTTTTATTTATTGTTTTAATTTGTGTACACTGCCTTGATCTTTAGGTATCACACAGTTTCATACACACACACACACACACACACACACACACACACACACACACACATATATATATATGCCATACCCACTCCCCCAACACAAACGTTTTCTCCACAGATCAAAGTCTGCAAATGGTTATATTTTTGTATTCAAGTACACATCCATGCAAAGATATAGTGAATCTACCGCTGAGCCCTTTTTGTCTGGTTACCAAGTAGCAAACGTGCTTAAGAGTTGTCAACAGCTATGCTAGATGCAAACTAATACCTGGCAAGACAATGACAAACAGATGCTTATGCTAATGACAAAGACTTTCTGTGCTGCTGGAGTGTGCATTCTGTTTTACTCTAGAGTGTATCATGCACTTCACAATTAGCACCAGTTATTTTTTCTGGGAAGCCTGGAAGGTTCCATGTGCCAGGCAAAGAACTACAGGAAATCAAAAGAGGAAAAGACACCCTGAGATACAGCTTTCTGATGCAGCTCAAGATGTTTTATTAAGAAGCCAGCATTTCTGTGCAGTCATATCCCCAAGCACCTGGTATTTAGTCAATGTAGGCTGTCATACTTTGGACATATTATGCAAAGAGCCAGCTCCCTTGAGAAGTCCATAATGCTGGGGAAAGTTGAAGGAAAGAGAAGAAGAGGACAACCAGCAGCAAGGTGGATGGACTCGATGATGACAGCAATGAATGCACCACTGAGAGACCTTAAAAGCCAAGTTGAAGACAGATCATCCTGGAAAGCATCTAGCTATATGATCGCTAAGAGTCAACACCGACTTGACAGCACTTAATCACTCAATCAGTCAATCAGGCCTGTGTGCATTTAGAAGATTCAGATTCAGATTTTCTCGATCTGAATGTGACAATACCGTATTTGGATTCTATGGGCTTTGGCAATATCAGATATTGGATTGGATTTGGAATTTGAATCCAAATTTCGACTTAAATTCAGAGTGCCCTCCCATTGTAATCAATGGGGAAATTGGAGGTGGGGGGATCATCAAAAATCAGCAGTCTCTCATATTCAAATCATCTTCAAATTTGCTACAGAGGGCCCCGAACTCTTTCCCACATGTATGGCAAGTTTCAAGGCTCTAGGACCAAATGGTGATTTTTGGTGATCCCCCCCACCACCACACACACACACTATTTCCCCATTCACCTCTAGGGGGAAAATCCTATTCCATTGTGCTAATTCTGAAATTGTTCTGAAATTAATTTAGATATTTTGGAATTAATTCCAACTTTACTGATTAGTCTGGAACTCATCAGCAACACTGGTGCATCTCACATAGCACCAGTGCTTCATCAGTCCATATGTTAGCTAGAATCTGTAGTCTAGATTCTAGGCTCTGAACAATAGAAAGAACACTCAGTATAATGGTTAAAAAAACCCACCAACTACTGCTATCTTATTATTATTATTACATTTATATCCCACTCTTCCTCCAAGGAGCCCAGAGCGATGTACTACATACTTAAGTTTCTCTTTCACAACAACAACCCTGTGAAAATGGAGATTTGAACTCAGGTCTCCCTGGTCATAGTCCAGCACTCTAACCACTAGACCATGCTGGCTATCTGCAGTATAATTCCTGCCATTTGCAAATGGAACCTTCTGCTCAGCAATTTATCCCGCACCAGTGGTGACAGCGAATCAAAAGGATGGTTGCCTGTCTGCTCTTCCCCAGGCTTTTGTACTCAGCCCTGTTCGTTCACAATTTTCTGTGCAGTGAAAGATCACAGTGATCTTTCTCTTCCCAACAGTGGAAGATATGTTGTCTAGTTTACATTGTTGTGTGATGTGCATCACTGCAGACAGCAGTAGTTTTGAAAGTCACAATAAGTCACAGAAAATGAAGAGGCAAATATCCTTTGGCATTTTCAAATACACAACAATAGGCATTTTATATTATTATTATTCCTTGTTTACACAGTCAGACAGGTGTTATTGACTGGTTTGTTTTATCCAGACATTGAGTCCTTCCCAAGGATCTGAGACTAGGATGGCTGAATTTTATTATCAATGTTGTTGTTATTATAGATATCATCGCAAAATATAGACTGTTCCCAGTAAAGCTGCTTTTTGTAATTGGCTGATGATTATTTCTGTGGCCCCTATGGGGTTGAGGTGTTCTTCAAGTGGTTTTGGAATTGCACCTAGGATGCCAATTACCACTGGGATTATTTTGGTCTTCTTCTGCCACAGCCTTTCCATTTCCATTTGTAGATCTTTGTAATTTTTTTTCTATTTCTTTTTCTTCTGTTCTGCTATGACCTGGTATTGCTGTGTCAATTATTTTAACTTGTTTTCCTTTCTTCTCAACTACAGTTATATCTGGTGTATTGTGTGGCAGATGTTTGTCTGTTTATAGTCGAAAGTCCCATCTTCATTTTCTACAACTTTTTCAGTTGTATGGTCCCACCAATATTTAGCTACTGGTAGCTTGTATTTTTTGCAGATGTTCCAGTGTATAATCCCTGCTACCTTGTCATGCCTTTGTTTGTAGTCAGTCTGTGCGATCTTTTTACAACAGCTGATTAGGTGGTCCACTATTTCATCTGCTACTTTACAGAGGTGGCACTTGATGTTTGTTGTTGATTTTTCGACTTTTGCTCTTATTGCATTTGTTCTTAGTGCCTGTTCTTGTGCAGCCAGTATTAAACCCTCTGTTTCTTTCTTCAAGTTGCCATTCTTAAGCCACTGCAGGTCTTGGTGATATCTGATTTTCTGGTTATATTGTGCAAATATTCGCCATGCAGTGGCTTATTTTTCCATTTTTCTGTTCAGTTCTTGACTTGTTCTTTCTTGTAGGCCTGCTTTGTTTCATTGGTGTTGAATAGTTTCTCGTTATTGACCATTTGAAGTGCATCTTCTTCACTGTCCTTGATATATTCTTCAAGGCCTCTTTTCTCCTCCTCTACTGTTGATGGACTTGCAGCATTCCTCTTCCACCTGAGCTGCGAGGGAGGTATAGCCTATCTACATCACTGCGGGGGTGCAGAGCATGATTGATGGTCATGATTTTCCTGGTCTTACGATCTAGCGTCTCTAGCTATGCCTGGGTCCAGTCTATTATTAGTATTTATTTACAGTCAGACAGGTATTATTGACTGGTTTGTTTTATCCAGACATCGAGTCCTTCCCAAGGACCTGGGATGGCTGAATTTTATTGTCAATGTTGTTGCTGTTATAGATATTGTCGCAAATATAGGCTGTTCCCAGTAAAGTTGCTTTTTTTAATTGGCTGATGATGATTTCAGTGGCCCCTATGGGGTTGAGGTGCTCTTCAAGTTGTTTTGGAATTGCACCTAGGGTGCCAATTACCACTGGGATTATTTTGGTCTTCTTCTGCCACAGCCTTTCCATTTCCATTTGTAGATCTTTGTATTTGGTGGTTTTTTCTATTTCTTTTTCTTCTATTCTGCTATCCCCTGGTATTGCTATGTCGATTATTTTAACTTGTTTTTCTTTCTTCTCGAAAAAACAACAACGACAAGTTGTTGTTGTTGTTGTTGTTGTT
This sequence comes from Hemicordylus capensis, assembly GCF_027244095.1. Lineage (NCBI taxonomy): Eukaryota > Metazoa > Chordata > Lepidosauria > Squamata > Cordylidae > Hemicordylus > Hemicordylus capensis. Next base: position 16,492,454 of record NC_069664.1, on the reverse strand, counting down.
GTTATTCTTCAAACATTTCTAGAGGACTTAGAAATAATTAGTTACTTGAACCTTCACACAAACTCCACTGCTAACTGAGCAAAGAGGCCCCCTTTTAACGTCGTGATTCTCTTTATTTAGCAGGGCGAGAGAGCATCTGGCCCTATCCATCCCCAGCACAACATCCCTCCAGTGGTTGTTGCTGGTGTCTATCTTATGTGTTTGTTTGTTTTTTAGATTATGAGCCCTTCGGGGACAGAGAGCCATTTCGTGTGTGTGTGTGTGTGTGAGTGTGTGTGTGTGTATTTCTATGTAAAGTGCTTTGGGAACTTTTTTTGAAAAGCAGTATATAAGGTAGGAGGGCCTTCTCTGTGGCCACCCCTCTTCTTTGGAACATTCTCCCCCCTGCCAGATTCATTCAGGCCCCAACCTAGTTGCTTTTAAGACCCTTCTTAAGACCTAACTGTTTCGCTAGGTGTTTGCCCTTTATTTAATTTTTTAAAATTGTTGTTAGTATTTTTGTTGTTCACCATGTAGAGTCTTTGGAGGACGTGGTATACAAGAAATTTTTAAATAAAATAAAATAAAATAAAATAAAATAATTATTAATATTTAATATTTATTAAAAATAAATATTTGTCATATTTGTTAGCTGCATGCAAGCAAAGGTCCTATCACAGAGCTACGGCCTGATTCCCTAAGGGGAAGATCTTACAGTGCTCACTCCCATGCAAATGCAAACCAGGGTGAACCCTGCTTAGCAAAGGGGACAATTCATGCTTGCTACCATGAGACCAGCTCTCCTCCCCAATAAAGGGAATCAGAAACCCACATGGGGGGTGGGGCTGCAGCTCAGTGGCAGAGTTTCTGCTTAGCATGTAGAAAAGCCTAGGTTAAACCCCTAGCATCTCCAAGTAAAGTAAAGTTGTGCCTTAGAGTCAATGTCGACTCCTGGTGACCACAGAGCCCTGTGGTTTTCTTTGGTAGAATCCAGGAGGGGTTTACCATTGCCATCTCCCGCTCAGTGTGAGATGATGCCTTTCAGCATCTTCCTATATCGTTGCTGCCGGATAGAGATGTTTCCCGTAGTCTGGGAAACATTCCAGTGGGGATTCAAACCAGCAACCTCTGGCTCCCTAGGCAAGTTACTTCCCTGCTGCAGCATTAGGTCGTAGGGCTGAGGAAAAGCTCTTGTTTGAAACTCTGGAGGTCTGTTACCACTCAAAGTAAACAATGCTGATCTAGGTGAACCAATGGTCTGAATCAGTATCAGGCAACTTTCTGGGCTATAAAGCTGTTTGGTTTTTTAAAAAACAACAACAACAACAGTTGTGTCAGAAACACTCACTACTCACTACTGCCTTGGAAAAGCAGTCTTCTCCAGGACAGAGGCGTATCTAGGGAAAATAGTGCCTAGGGCAAGCATTGAAATTACGCCCCCTGTCCAAATATCTGACACCCATCTTTCAGATAACTTTACCATAATATCAGTGGAAAAATACAAGTGGAAAAATATCAGTAGAAAAATACAAATCACATATCTGAATATGTGTACAGTGACTTATATTATATTATTTAAAAAAAAATTACATGTAGCCCCTTCGGGGGGCTTCCTAAAGGCTGTGGAGGGGTCTTCAAAGGTTCCCCCTCCCCCCTTCTGGCCTCTCGGGCCTCACAGGGACCATTTAAGCTTGTGCGGTGGCCATTTAAAATTTTTTTTTTTTTTAAGGCAGCTGAAAACAAAATGGCCACCATGCATGCTCAAATGGCCTCTGTAAGGCCTGGGATGGCCTAGGGCCTCACAGAGGCCATTTGAGAATGCACAGGGGCCATTTTGTTTTCGGCAGACTTTTAATTTTTTTTTAATTTAAGAAATGGCGCCCCCCCTTCAAGTGGCACCCAGGGCATGTGCCCTGCCTGCCCCACCATAGATACGCCCCTGCTCCAGGATCCCTGAGGATCCCTGATGGTCTCCTGATCCATCTCCACCCACCTCCTGACACTCTCTTATCTTCCGATCACTTCACCCCTTTCATGCTAGCATTGCTATTTGCTAATATGGTCCTTGTACATCACAATTGCACACAATCAGCCCTTTCCTCCTTTGCTGCAGCAAAACATGTTGGTCCCCTTTAACCCTGAATCACTTTGCCTTATTCGAGTGCCGAGCACAGGCTCCTGATGGGAGTGTCCTTATAATGGCCAGCATCTGCCTAATCATTAGTGAATTGCCAGTTCATTAAGCATTCCAGGCAATCATAAGGTTAAATCAAACAGAAGAATCTCGACTGGCTGATATGCATGAAATAAAGGGAGGAGGGGAATCAGTGTCTCTGGCGGGCACAGAGTGGCAGGAGTGGTAATTTTGTGAATTGTATCATTAATAAAATATATCTTATTCTATTTGATGCTGGCTTTCGAAGGTTCCTCTATGATTATTACGTTTTCAACCATCAGAATTTTTTTCTTCTTCTAACGGCTTTACCCGGGGCTAAATTGAGATCTAATACAAAATTCAGAAAGGCGCTGCAGAAATGCCATTAAAATTTTAACTTTATGTTCTTTTAGGAAGCTTAAAAGCTATTGAAGGAAAGCCAAAAGAATTTCCTTGTAAGATTTCAGGGAGCTGAGACTATTCCCCTCCACCCAAAGTTTGGCCCCACTCAGATGAAGATTTTGATAACAATTACCACCTATCTGGAAACTTTAAGCTTTCCCTTTCCCCTCTGGAGCCCTTTGTCTCTGTATCCTCCATCAACAAACAGCCCCTTGGGGATTAATTTCTAAAAAGAAAGGTGTTGGGTGCAAGTTATGCTGGAAAATATCGCTTCTGACTGGGAAGATTGGATCCATAGGATCAAAGGCCATCTGGGAATACCCAGTAGTGAGGGAAATGCTCTCTGCACATGTTCAGGGATATCCTTCTTCATTGTTCCTCCATGTGCTATGCAGCTGAGCATTCAAAACAGGTTAGTGGGCCAACCCCAACCTAAGCCATGGCGTATCGTGGTTCAAATTAAGTAAAGAGCCCCTCCTATCTATGTATCTTGGGAAAACAGCAGTGTTCCCTCTAACAGAAAATCCCAGATGTTGTTGACTACAACTCCCAGCATCCTCAGCCAAAGCCCGCTGCAGCTAGGGCTTCTGGGAGCTGTATTCAACAATATCTGGGATTCCCTTTTACAAGGAACACTGGAAAACAGGTGAAGGATGCCATTTCTGAGCTGGACTAGAATTTCTCCTGCTTTTTAACTTGCAGGCATACTTCTATAATAGAAAATTAGCAAACTGAATCCCCTACCTGCCGTGGTACAGTCAACTATTCCTCCTTAGGACTCTACCACCTCAATCTGTTGCATGTGGAGGCCAGGCTTGCTTCTCTTGATTATATGACTAACCCATATCCCTCACCAGTTAGAATGTTCATTAACATTCCATAACACCACATTAGCTTAGCCACTAATCAGGGGCCTAGAGCACCTTTCTTATGAGGCAAGGCTATGACACCTGGGGCTATTTAGTTTAGAAAAAAGACGACTGCAGGGAGACATGATAGAGGTCTATAAAATCATGCATGGTGTGGAGAAGTGGAGAGAGAGAAATTCCTCTCACATAACACTAGAACCAGGGGTCATCCCATGAAATGGATTGCCAGGAAATTTAGGACCAACGAACGGAAGTACTTTTTCACATGACACATAATCAACTTGTGGAATTCTCTGCCAGGAGATGTGGTGACAGCCAACAACCTGGATGGCTTTAAGAGGGCTTTGGATAACTTTATGGAGGAGAGATCTATCAATGGCTACTAGTATTTAGAGGGCTATAGACCACCTCCAGCCTCAAAGGCAGGATGCTTCTGAGTACCAGATGCAGGGGAGTATCAGCAGGAGAGAGGACATGCCCTCAACTCCTGCCTGTAGGCTTCCAGCAGCATCTGGTGGGCCACTGTGTGAAACAGGATGCTGGACTAGAGGGGCCTTGGGCCTGATCTAGCAGGGCTGTTCTTATGCACTAGCTAAGACCACTGACGGGGAGCCCTCTTATGAGATGACTGTCAGTTTTAGTTTTCTACCACTGAGCATCATCTATAGCCAGGCATGTTTCAACCTCAGTACCTCTGTTGTTTGAAATTAACCACTGGAAACACCCTTTATCTAAAACTTCCCTGGCAGATGCCTGCTATGCCCTGTCCTGAAATAAATGAATCCCTGTTTCTGTGAGGAGCTCTCATTCTGAAGAATATAGACATGGGTGACCATTTTGATATAATTCATGGGCCCATGACTCATTTTGCACAGTCTACAAATGTCTGCTTAGTTTTATTGCACGCTTCTTTCTCTGATAGTTCTCATTCATAATCTGGGGAGAAATGGCTCTTGTAGGCTATTAAGCTCTAATGCACTAATGCTCTTGTATAATATTTTTAATATGCCACAGATGCTCATATTGGTTTAAATGCCAACTTTAGTGATGTTCACAAGGGTTCTCTGGGGTCATTCTTAGTTTATAGCCATTTAAAGGGGGTGGGGAGGAATTCATTCAGTTCGCAAATACCTGCAAAATTATTCCCACAGAGAACTATTTCTCATGCTGGCTTTAATTTAGAAACCAAATATTTAAAAATGTATACAGACGTGACAACATAGTTACCAGATCTTAGTACAGTTGCCTGAAACTGTGTTCACCACGATCAACTAACTAATGAATGATCATAAACAGACCTTAATATTTAGCCATGCACTGCACAATAAAAGAGATTCCTGAAGTGAGGTATTTGGGTGTTTTTATTCCAGCTTTTTACATCCCCACTTAGTGGTATTCATCAAATGCCAGCTCAGGCAGAAAGTCTATACCTTAATTCTGCAATGCATTCGGCTAAGGAAAGAGAGTGCTATAAATGTGAAGCAGCTATCAAAAATATGTTTGAACATGATGCATGGAGAGTATTGTTAGCAAAGTAATCTCAGATGACCCCAAGGATTATAATGAAACCTGTTCAGACAACTACATTTACACCTTGTTCCAACCAGCTATGCTTTACTCCTGCACCAAATTCAGACACAACAGGAAACCGGAGGTCCCCTTACCTCTGGTTTCCTGGGATGCACATCCGAATTCAGAAAACCGGAGTTGAAGGAGAGAAGGAACCTGCAGTTTCCCTTCCCAAACTCAACTATGAACCTTCAGTTAAGAGTGGAGTTTGGGCTCCTTCAACTCTGGTTCTGCGGCTCCAGCATTACATCTGGAAACTGGCACCGGAGTTTCAGCTCCATGGAGCCAGATTTGAGGGAGGATGCTCCTCCCTCACTCCATCCTGACTGGCTGTATGGGCTGTCCTTCTGTCAAGAAGGAAGCCTGCACAGCCAGCTCCCTTGCCTCTCTGCAGTCTCACTGACTAGACAGAGGCAGCTCTCCTGCATGTCTGAAAGCAGATGGGAGAGTAGGGGGAGGGGGGTACTGAATGTTATGTCTGTAGATGGCCCTGGTGTCTTTCATAACATTTCTATCCATCTTGGTTATGACTGCCACCACCGGCTCATTTTGGTGGATACTCAGGACTGGGCCTTCTCTGTGGCTGCTCTGTGGAATGCACTCCCTGTCAAAAGAGGAGCTTCTCCATCTCTGGCTGCTTTTTAAAAGATCCTAAAGACACACCTGTTCTCTCAGGCTTTTAGTTCATTGATTTTAAACTGCTTGTTTTATTTTGCAAAATTGTTGTAATCATGTTATCCTGCTTCATACTTTTGTTCTTAATTATGTACGCTGTGTGATTGATTGATTGACTGACTGATTGATTGATTGATTGATTAAGTGCTGTCAGGCTGGTGTCAACTCTTAGCGACCCCTTAGATAGATTCTCTCTGGGATAATCTGTCTTCAACTTGGCCTTTAAGGTCTCTCAGTGGTGCATTCATTGCTGTCGTAATCGAGTCCATCCACCTTGCTGCTGGTTGTCCTCTTCTTCTCTTTCCTTCCATTTTCCTCAGCATTATGGACTTCTCAAGGGAGCTGGGTTGGTATGCTGCCTAGGGATGCACATATCAGGCAGTATATGAATATATGTATTGAAGAAGGAAGGAAGGAAGGAAGACTCCAGTTGCCCAAGCCTACTGACTCAGTTTACTTCATGGGGGAGCCACCCGTGTGACCAAATACTCATATTTCAAGATGCTGCTGTTGTAGTGCCTCAAGGAGGAGGAGATATGCACTTTAAATGGTTGGAAAAGGAATGGCTTTGCACAGGGGAAACAATTATTCCTGTAGTTGAGTGCAGAGCTGTTGCATCTGTATCCATGTTAGGCTTTTGTACCTTACAAAAAAGTAAAGGAAAAGAACACTGTGATTTTCCCAGCCTAAGAGGATAAAAGGAACCTTAGGATATTACAATGTCAACTGGCCTCCTCAATGCTGGGTCACCATGATTCCTTACCTATAAACTGTTCATGTATTCAATAAACCAGTAGTGGAGATCTTGTGCCTCTCCATTGATTTCCTGTTATCTGGTGAGCTGTTCCACAGCACATCTCTGCTGCTGGCTTCTTAACTCTAGGAGACACCTCAGGTGAAGAATATAAATCCCAGACATGTGGATTTCCCCAGTAATGTAAAAGCTGTTGCCAACGTGCCATTTCCCTCAAGGCTATGCTCTGATATTGACTTTGGCATCATGCTAATGCACTTCAGAGTCTATTTCTTTTCCATTCTGGGTATTGCCTCCCCATACCCAAAAGAGACAAGACAATTCTGCTATGGGAGAAAGGGCCACAATTTTATTAAACATTAAAAATGAAGATGACTGCAGCAGACCTCCAGCCTCCAACAGTGTGGACTGACGCAGGCAGGAGGACAGTCAATAGCAGGACTGCTCAACTTCAGCCCTCCAGCTGTTTTTGGACTACCACTCCCATAATCCCCAGACATAGGGGCCCATACCAGGGATTATGGGAGTTGTAGGCCAACATCTGCAGGAAGGCTAAAGTTGAACAGCTCTTGCCAATAGTCTTGGGACAAGCACACCCTGGCTGAAAGCAGATCCCAGTTCCTCTGTGACAACCCCAAGGGGGTCAGAGACATTTTGTCTCTGCAGCCTTTGAGACTGGTAGACACAACTTTGAGATTGGAGGATCCCCAATCAAAGCCTTCATGCCAACAAGCCTTGAAGGACCAATCGACTACTCTTCCCTTGTTCAAACATGCCCAAGGGTACTCATCAACCAACCCACCCTTCTCCTACCTGCTCTGAACCTGCTTTTTGTAATCTAATAACCTATCTAATGAGAACAGAATGGAGTAGGCAAACAAACAAAAACAACCAATAAAAACTTACAACCCTTCCCAACCCTGGCCAATCTGTTGAGAAAGAAAGAAATCCCCGCTCAGCCCCCAACCAATAGTACAACCAATAGGACAACCAGTGAAACTCATTGAGGCAGTTCCCACGATCAGTAGGAGCCACCTGGGGGTGGTGAGCGGGGAGAGCGGGCTTAGCCCACTCTGCCCGCACACGAGCAGACAGTCTGCTCTGGGAGGCCGAAGCAGCCGCCCACATGACTGCCGGCAAGCACGCAGGGCATGCTGGAGAGACCCCCGAGCCGGGAGGCTGCTTTTCAGCCTCCTGGTTGGAGGTCTACTCGAGAGTTGCTGCAGACTCACGATTGCAAAAACCGGGTTTGTGGAGTGCTTGCTCCGCCAACCTGGTTTAAGCACCAGGCTACTTAAGCGGGTGACCTGCTTAAGAACCACAGGGCTCGCAGCCCAGCCCGGTGGTTCTCACGATGGTAGAAAATTGGACTAGCGGAGGCTAGCCTGATTTTCTACCATCATGTGAATAGCCTCAGTATGTGCCCAGGATGGGAGAAACCAAGACCAAGATTTTGGCTGGGATGCACATCTAAATGGCCCACCAAGCTCCACCCCTGCTGCACGTCCCAATCAATTCCAGGAACCCTGTGCCTTCTTTCCAACACTGGGTGAAGCAAAACCGCTAGTATCCTCTAGCTTGGCCTCTAGACCCTGCCAGCTGAGACCTCATGGCCACTTCTTCAAACTACAAAGGGGTTACAGCATCCGGGGTGTGAACAGCTGTATGTTTCCTTTTAGATGCAGTTCCTGCACTCCCAAAAGAAGTTGCCTCCCCTACCCCACCCCCATATGTGTGTCCATATTAGTCTCCTGACTAATATGCAGGATGGAACCACACAATAGCCTTATTCAGACATGATTAGGAAGCCCCACTGTAGCCATGTACAGTGAGGTGAAGGGGGAGGAAGTCCTGTCCCTGCCATGTCAATCACTTGTGTGCCTTGCCACTCACAGTCACAAGAGGACTTGACTGAAGTGGGAAGAGCCGTGATGGCAGGCACATCTGTGATTGTGAGGGTGGATCAATCCATCCTCAGAATCATGGATGTGCCCACCAATCCCTCAATCCATCACAAAGAAGGCTTTTCCCTCTTCAGACAAGACCCCATTGAAACTGTGAGTGGTGGGACACATGGGTGATTGACACAGCGGTGGTGGAACTTCCTCCCCCTTTGCCCCACTATATACAGCTATAGCGAGGCTTTTTAAAATAACTTCTCAGGCTATTGTGTGTCTCCCTTGTGAAACTAAAGTCGATACATTTTGAGGCACTCTTTCTTAACCCAAGGATAGCTCTTTCCCGCTGTGGATATGTTCAATTCCTTTCACTTTTTCAAAATCTCAATTTCCTGTGTTATGATGAGGGTCTAACATTCCCAAAAGGACTATCCTCATTTGTACGTAGAAGAGTATTCCTTGCTGTGGCAAAGACAACCACGGTATTTGATAGCAGAGCCTTCATTCCGCAGAGTGGCTAACCATGTCAACAAGCTGTTATTATCAAAGTTTAATGGAATAACTACTGCTAGGTAATGTGTTGGCGTATGAAATGTCTCCTCTACTTACAACCACCCAACATTCGAGTGGCTCAGAAGATAAACAAGATAAATCTCATTTGGGGAAAAAATAATTACTTGAGAGTGGAGGAGAAATCAGGACAGACACAGAGATTGGACTGGTCTCGCTTGCTGTATTTATGCAATGTATTATACTGCTGTGGCCAAAAGCAAAATGACCTGGTTTGGAGTTGGATGAAGTCAGTGCTGGCGGCCTCATTTTTGATAGTAATAGAAGTAAGCAAGAATAACATGTTTCCTGTCTAGAGTGGATATATGTTAGAGATTATTGTATTTGTATCGCCATTTTAATAGGGAAAACACTTGGCAATTTTTATCTCATCCAGCACAGTTGCTAGTTGTATATGCTTTGACTATCTCTATTTAGCATGGACTGTCCCTATTTTCTGGTCACTGTCCCTAACTTTGTCCTTATACCTGTATATTAACATTCTATTAGTGTGAGCTGCTAGCTTGGCAATTCTTCAAAGTCCAGTTTCCTCTGCAGGGTTTCAAGAAGTGAGATCTTGGAGTGGCTGGATGCCTCTTGCCATGGGTGCATGCAGAGGCACACTAACCCCCAGACCCTGGGGACTGGGTCTGCTCCTCCAAGATCCAAGGGAGCCTGCAAACAGCTGGGGCCAGAGGCCTCCGGCAGCCACCCTGCACCTGCCCCGCCAAAGCTCCATTTAAACAAACAAACAAACAAACAAACAAACAAACAAACAATTACCACGGCTGAGGGGTGGCTGCGGGGGGGAGCAGTACTTCTCCTTTCTCTCACGCCCCCCAGTGGTGGTGGGGTGGGAGCAGGAGCGATGCTGTACCCATCCGTTTGGGCCAGTGCCTTTAAGCAAATGTGAGGCACAACTGTGCAGAGATCATTGCAAACCCATGATGTCATGAGCTTGCAACGATCTCTCAACTGTGCAGGCGTGCCTCGCAGTTGCTTAAGGACACTGGCCCGAACATATGGGCGCAGCGTCACTCCTGCTCCCACCACACCACTTTGGGTTTGGGGGGCTCACGCATGGGGGCGAGCCTCGTGGCTGGGCGGTCCGGGTGCCCAAAAATAAACACATGCACATGAACACCCTGCAGTCCACCACTTGCTGTTTGACACACTGCACCTCTCCAAGTCTTTTTTGAATTTTGGACAATGTATTGGAGGATAGTTATGAATGAATGAATGAATGAATGGCTTTATTACAATCAATGATCAGATGTACAAGCAAACCAACAGTACTACATTCTTCAGCCTCAGAGGCACGATGCCTCTCAATTCCAGTTGTAGGGGAGCAACAGCAGGAGAGAGGGCATGCATTATACCTCTTGCCTGTGGGCTTATCGAAGGCATCTGGTGGGCCACTGTGTGAAACAGGATGCTGGACTAGATGGGCCTTGGGCCTGATCCAGCAGGGCTCTTCTTATGTTCTTATTCAGGTAAGAATTCAGTCATACAGTGTACACCAACCCAGTCACCATTTTCTAGCCGCATCTAGGAAACAGAGTCAGAGGTTCGCTGTTGGCAGATCTTGACAGATGCTGCACAAAATTTGGCAGCGTTATGAGTAATGGAAGTCTTATTATTTGCAAGCAGAAGTGTGGCATTAAATTCGGCAGCTGGGCTGGGAAAGTATAACAACAAGGGAGTAATAAGATTACGCCAACTATCATTATGAAAAGAGCAATGCAACAGCACATGGTGGACAGATTCAACCTCGCCTGAGTCACAGGGGCAGATCTGACTAGCCAAAGGGATTTTTTTAAAACCTTCCAGATAAAACTGCTGATGGTAGGGCATTGTGTCTTGCTCTTTGAGGGCTCAGTTGAGACTGTGACAGTAGATAACTGGCGGGAGAAGGGCAATTATATTTTTCTAGTATAGCTTTACAAGATGTCAGGCCTGGTGACTGGTTTCAATATATCTGGTGAAGGGCAGCTCAATAGTCATTCAGTGAGGCGATTCTCACTATCACCAAAAAGTGGGCTAAGGGAGCCTAGCCTGCTTTCTGGCAACCGTGAGAACCACTGGGCTCGCAGGCGAGCCCGGGTGCTCTCAAGGGGGTCACCCGCTTAAGTACCCCACCCCCTAAGCCCAGGTTAGCTGAGCAAGTGCTCTGCTAACCCGGACTTTATGCTCTTGTGTTGCAGTGGCACTGTGGCAACTCATGAGTAGGGATGTGTGAACCGGTTAGAATCCGAACCGGGGTGGTTCGGAGGTTCGGATTTGAACCGAACCAGCCTTCAGGTTCGAGCTGCAGGTTCGAATTAGAACCAAACCAGGGGGTGGTTCGAATCGAACCAGTTTGGACCGGTTCGGACACCCCAAAATTGGTAGGATGGTAGCTGGTTTGAGTCCCATTATATCCTATGAGAAAAAATAATAATGATCAAAAATTCATAAAAAATCGTACGAGTGTCCGATTGCTTTGGGGTTTGGGTGACAGGTACCCCTGGGTGCCAGCTACCATCCTACCAATTTTTGGGTGTCCAAACTGGTCCAAACCAGTCCAAACCAGTTCAAATCCAAACCGAACCAGGGGGTGGTTCGAACAAAACCAAAACTGAACCACCCCCTCCTGGTTCGAACCCGGTTCGAATCCGAACCAAACCAGGCAAACTGGTTTTGTGCACATCCCTATTGTCCACCAGCCCTTTCTGGACAGAGATAGCCTGGCCACAGTGATCCATGCTCTTGTAACCTCCAGACTGGACTATTGTAATGCACTCTATGTGAGGCTGCCCCTGAAGTTGGTTCGGAGGCTTCAGCTAGTGCAGAATGCAGCAGCAAGACTACTGATGGGTACTTCTGGCCAGATGCACATCATGCCAGTCTTAAAGGAACTGCACTGGATTGCAAAAGCAGGGAGCAACACCAACAAGACTAGATGGGAGAAAATATACTTGGAATATGATCTTTTTGTTAAAATTTACATATTGTATTATAGATGAGGATACAATTATTAATTTTGTTCCTAGATGGATATATTGTTTGTCAAGTATTGGAATGAGAAAGTGCAAGATTCTATACACCCATCTAAACTGTTTTCAACAGTTATGATTTATGAATTGGTTGGCTTTTTAAAATTTCAATTTTTAAAAATGGGCTCCTGGCCAGCTTTAGGGAGGGGGAGAAAGGATTCCCATAATGCACCATGCACTTGTGCAGTGCATTATGGGAGCTCTTGCAGCGGGGTGATGCACCCCAGCACCCCAAGCTACCAACAGCTACCAGAAGAGGGCACCCTTGGTCATCTGCAGGGAGGTAAGCTTTTTAAGGCTTCCTCCCCACTAGCCCTCTTGCCCTTTCTCACTGCTCATGAGAAAGGGCTCGGTGTGTTACTAATGTGCCTCTGTGAATTTTCTTCTATGAAATGTTGGAAGGCATCAGAGGATCTGCTGCTGATTAGCTCAGTGATCTACTGGTTCAAAAATTACATTTCTCCATATGAACAACTGCCTGAAGAAGATCTTGATTACTCACATGGAAACAAAATTGTGGGGTGCCACACACAATATAGTCCCCTAGCACAGGAAGTGCACATGCTGAAAGTGTGATATCCTCCCTTTTTCTCAGTGGGGTGTGTTCATCCAGTTGGCCCCATACACATGCTCCAAGGACTTGTTTAAACATGCCCTGTTCAGAATCACGTGGTCTGGCTACAGCATTGTACCAACCGGCCCTACATTATGTTAATTGGCCCTGAGTGAATTTCTTTGCAGAGAGATGTATACTTAAATTAGTGAGCCAAATTAGTGCTTTTCTGAACATCTGTTCCTCCATCTTCAAACATGGCCAAAGGGGTAATAATATGAAGTATATCTATCCTCCCCGCCTTTCATTTACGCATGTTTCCTCAAACTGTGACGCGCTATTACTTAGAGTGGTTCAAATGGCCTCTTTCCCCCTTTTGTTTTACATGCTGGCTTTTTAAAAGCATAATTAGCATTGGGTTTGTGGAGATATATTGCAAACAGCTGCCAGTGGTTGTGATATGCTCCAGATCTTGTGTTGGCTGGAAGTACTTGTAATGATCACTTAAAAGATTAAATCACGCACAGACAAGCAGGCAAAATATAAGAAGTAACTTCTTTTCAAAAAGATGAAACCATAACTAAGCTCTGATCCATTTTGTATTATGAAGCCTTCAGTATTTGATTATTTTGCTTTTATTTTAGGAATACAGGAACATAGGAAGCAGCCTTCTACCACTGGTCCATCGACCTCAGTATTGCCTACACAGACTGGCAGCAGCCTGGAGATGCCAGGGAGGGAACCTGGAACCGTCTCCATGCAAGCATACAGATGCTTTTCCCAGAGCAGTCCCCACTATCTTACAGTGCCAACAGATGTTGGCCGCCTTCACACATAACGCCAAACTGGAGGTGAATAAGCCAGAGGTTTGATTTGATGGCCATCTGAATGCATGAAACTGTGGCTTTGTCACAAAAGTGACCCGAGCTTTGTGACCCCAAACCATAATCTGAACTTTCGGTTTGTAGCGAGTTTCGCTGCCAGAACCTCAAGTTTGAAGATGGCACCGTGTTGTCTGAATTCTGCCACCACCGTAACCTGGGTTTTGTGATGTGCCTGTTCCGGAAACCATAGAGAGGGCAGCTCAGAGAAGCCCAGAAATGTGTCTGCTCTATGCCTGCCACATTTCTCACTGGCTGCCTCTCAGATCGTTGCCCCATTCTCCAGAGTCTCCGTACCCCTCCTGCCATTGCCTGGCAACAGAGACGTTGCATCACCACACCCCAAGCTTCAGTGCATATAAAGGGGACAGTGTTGCCTGTAACCGGAAATTCGAGATGTTGTTGACTTCAACTCCCAGCATCCCCAACTGCTATGGTCTTTGACTGGGGATGCTGGGAGTTGTAGTCAACAACATCTGAGATTCTCTATTAAAGGAACATTGAAAGGGGAGACCCACATTGGGGGAGGCCTGCTTTCCCCTGTATCTTATGTACCCCCCTTTCCCAATCCACACAGAAAAGGGATGGAATAACAAGATGGCTACAGCGGGAGAAGTCTCCACAAAGCAAGGGCTGCATAGGTATTTGCACAAGCACATGGAATCCTGGTGACACTGTGAACTGGCCCATAATAAATATCTAGAGAACTATTTCATATCTCCTTCTTTCCTTATGGCTTCTGGGCATCTCATTTCTTTCCAGCACTGTAACTTCAGACTCCTTTGTGGTCTTTCAGGAGAGCCTTCATTTCCTCATCCTTATATTTAAGAACAATGGGTGTTAACAATGCATTTTGCTGCTCAATCTCATTCCAGTTCTGAAGTCCAGATCCAGGGAGCCCCCTCCCGCACCGTCAGATAATTTCATGTCATAAAGTTCAAACGTAATTAAGGGATGGTCATAAACAGCACTTCACACAGATCAGTGAGTCTGTAAAGCACCTTACCAGCCCTTTTTATTTGTGCAATTAAGGTGGTTAAAAGCTGGGCTCTCCCAAAGCGTGGGCTATCCAATGAGTCTGTAAAAGTCACCACCCTGTGAAAAAAGGATACTATCCCACCTCCCTATATCTACCTGTTAATTATTTATGGTACATTTTAATCATGAAAGTGGGGAGAAAGAATTTAAGAGGAATGCTGCAGGATCAGATCAAGGCAGTAGCAACCCATATGGTCTAAAGAAGTGCAAATCATTCAAATTTGAACCAATTCAACTCGAATCTGGGTGATTCGAGTGATTCAAATTTGAATCGTATCACCCCTTAAAAGGGCAATTTGATTCAAATTCAAAACACATTTTCAAAATTCAATTCAAGAGCCATTTGCATCTTTTTAAAACCATCCAGGCCCCCGATTGGTTTTTAAAAGGTGCCAAAACAGGGTCAAATTGATTCAAACTTGATTTTAATTTGAGTCAAATGTTTGGACTGATTTTGAATCTGACGAATTTGAAATGAATTTTTGGAATTCAATTCAAATATGAAATGAATTTAAAAAAACATTTTTGTGCACATCTCTAATATGGACAGGGCACCCCTCTCGCCCTGCCCCAACTGCATTGCCCTGCCTCTCCTACCCTACTACCATGTTACCCCCAGGCATGTGGGCTGGTCATTTGCCTGGTTCACCAGCCCGAGTGAATAACCAGCCTACACCTCTGGAGTTAACACAATGGCAAGGGAAGTGAGGCAGAGTGAGGCACCTAGGGTGGGGAGAGGAGAGTGAGAATGAGCTGTACCTGCAGCTCATTTTCCACCCTTGCCCCCACCCTACCTGTGCAGGCCACTTACTGGACCAAGGATTAATTTAGTCCATCTTATTTCACAGGTTGATGAGGTGGATACTTATGGCAATCTACAGTCTGGTCTTGAGAACAATAACCATCTCCTACTGCTGACCCACAGCAACTAATATTCAGTTAATAAAAACAATAAAAACACTATTATTAATATACTAGCCTATTCACCTAGCCACCTAATGGCGCAGCAGGGAAATGACTTGACTAGCAAACCAGAGGTTGCCGGTTCAAATCCCCGCTAGTAAGGGAAACACCTAAATCGGGCAGCAACGATATAGGAAGGTGCTGAAAGGCATCATCTCATACTGCACAGTAGATGACAATGGTAAACCCCTCCTCTGTTCTATATTCTTATTCTTCTGGTTTTGACCTTTAAAGCCCTTAACGGTTTGGGCCCTGGATACCTAAGAGACCACCTGCTCCCAAGGGTTGCTGTCCACTTGACGAGGTCATCTGAGGGGGCTCTGCTCTGGGTGCCAATGAGGGCACTCAGCAATGAGGGAGGCTCAGCTGCCATGCATCCAGGACAGGGCCTTCTCTGTGGCTGCCCCCAGACTCTGGAATGCTCTCCCGGTGGCTATTTGCTCCTCAGTCTCCATCACAGTTTTTAGAAAGTGTGTTCAATCTTGGCTTTTTACCCAGGTTTTTATATGATTGTCTCTATTGCTCCTTTGTTTTATATTGCATTTTGTATGGTTATTTTATGCTTGTATTTTAAATTTTCAGTCAGACTCATGTTTTTATTTTAGCTTAATATTTTAATTGTGTGTTTTTATAGTCTTGTTTTAATTTTTCTGTGAACCACCTTGGGATTGTTTTAATGAAAAGTGGCAGATAAGTTTAACAATCAATCAATCAATCAATCAATCAATCATAAAATAAAATAAATAATGTGTGCAAAGCTATTCCCAGTACTATTTAACCAACATGACAAAGAGCTGCTGACAGACCTCTCCAGTTCCCTTTTAAGGTCATCTAAACAAGTGGCCATCACCACCTCTTGTGTGAGCAAGTTTGATGAACTCACTAAACACTGAGGCTATTCCCACGATCACTGGAAAGCAGGCTAAGGGAGCTGATGGGCGGGATAACAAAGCGGGCAAAGGGAGCTGATGGGCGGGATGGCTGATGGGTGGGACGGCAAAGCGGGCAAAGGGAGCTGATGGGCGGGACGGACTTGCCCGCCTAATCCCCCCTCCCCTTAAATGAGGTTAATGGAGCGAGTGCTCTGTTAACCTCATTTGGTTGCTCGTGTGTCGCTGCAGCGTGCGGTGACACACAAGTAGACCCCCGGCCAGGAGGCTGCAAGCCACCTCCCGGGTTTGGGGATCTCTCCAGGATGCCCTGCACACTTGCACAGGGCATCCTGGAATTTCCAGGGGCCGCATGGCCCCCGATTCCTTCCGCCCCCACCAGCTCTGTGATGGAGCTGGCAGTTGTGTGGGTGGCTGATCTGGCTGCCCAGGGCTAAGCCCGCTCTCCCCACAGACCCGGAAGAAGCTCTTCTCATGGATTGTGAGAAAAGCTTCACTGTGTTAAATAACCCTGGAATATGGAGTAATGAGAAAGGCTGAAAAAGTTCTTTCTATCCTGCCTTTCTCTACACAGTATTCCAACTGTGCCCACATAGTAGATTTTTTATTGTCATTACAATCACGCACCTTTTATTTCAATACAATTTTGTAATGGCAGAACTGCTCCATTTACAAAAAGCTTTCCTCTCTAATTGCTTGGAGGAAACCATACTCACCACAAGCCATCCAGTCAAAAGCCATTTACAGGACTGATCGACTGCAGCCAGCGGGGCTAGAATTGGGATCCCTCAGCTAGAATTAGCATCTACCTTATATGGTGGGACACTACAGGCAACAGATTCGGCTTCTGCTACGGATGAGTAATGGTATAGCAAGGCCAAGACAAGGCCCTATAAGAACCACCTGTTGATCTTAGGAACATAGGAAGCTGCATTATACTGAGTCAGACCATTGGTCCATCTAGCTCAGTGTTGCCTACACTGACCGGCAGCAGCGCTTCCAAGTTTGAGCAGGAAACCTTTCCCAGTCCAGGGCTGGCAGACTGCAGGGCTTCTGCCAGCTTTAGGAAGGGGAGAGGGGATTCTCATAATGCACCGTGCACATGCCAGCGTGGTGTAGTGGTTAGAGTGCTGGACTAGGACCGGGGATACCCGAGTTCAAATCCCCATTCAGCCATGAGACTTGCTGAGTGACTCTGGGCCAGTCACTTCTCTCTCAGCCTAACCTACTTCACAGGGTTGTTGTGAGGAGAAACTCAAGTATGTAGTACACCGCTCTGGGCTCCTTGGAAGAAGAGTGGGATATAAATGTAAAAATAAAATAAAATAAAAATAAAAATTATGGGAAGAGGGAGCCCTTAGTCATCTGTGAGGAGGCAAGCTTTTTAAGGCTCAGTGTGTTACTAGTGTGCCTCTGTGAATTGTCTTCGATGAAATGTTCAGATTTAGAGGAACAACAGTCTCCAAGGGACACCATCTGGAATCTGCCTGTGAGGTAGGAGCGGAACCACTGCAAAGTAGAGCCTCCCACCCCCAATACCCTCAGACGTTTCAGAGGGATACTATGGTCAATAGTATTGAAAGCCACCGAGATATCCAAAAGGACCAACAGAGTCACACTCCTTCTGTCAATTCCCAATTGGAGATCATCCATCAGGCTGACCAAGGCAGTCTCCACCCCATAGCCTGCCTGACAACTACCCAGCTTTTCCTTCTACCTTGATTCCACACAATCACTGCTCCTACTTAGTTGTTTGCACCCACACAACCAAACATTAGAAGCACACGCAGCTCCCAAACGTGGGTCGGATACAGGTTTCGGTTGCGTGAATGACCTCAAACTATTCTGAAATGTCCCCGCTAATCCAAGATGGTTGTTGGGCAACCTAGACAAGAAGGGCTATAAGACATGTCTATTTGTGTGCCGGGAAATTGGAGCCTCCCCCAGCCCTAGCTAACTCCAAGCCCTCCAGGTAGGGACAACCAACAAACACTGGAGTTAGCAATTCTAACCCTTGCAGGAACAAACACCTGAGTTAGCTAACCCTTGCAAATTCTAACCCTTTCAGGGACAAACAACAAACACTGGAGTTAGCTAACCCTTGCAAATTCTAACCCTTGAAGGGCCAATCAACAAACACTGGAGTTAGCTAACCCTTGCAAATTCTAACCCTTGCAATTACAAACACACACAGAGAGACTAGGACTTATCCCTTAAAGAGAACCAGCCCCTGAAAATCTCCCCTCCTCCTGTTAGTTGGTTTGAAAAGGGGAAGGGCTAGATGCTTAGAAAAGCTTGCTCACCTCCCCAAGATGTGTCTGCTCTTCACAGAGTAGTCGTGGCCATCCAAACCATGGAAACTAGTATATAAATCTAATGGAAGAAAACTAAACCATTATCCCTTATATTATGATGAGATGGAGAACCTTCAAAAACATGTATGCATCCTTGCAAACAGTACAGATGATGACTACTTGGATAAATCTCTTGCCACAGCTTTGCTTTCTATCCCTGATATTACCAATCCCTGCTCCAGAAATTTAAAAGGAAAAAGGTGACAGGCTTCCCAAAGGGATGGGCTGCAAATCAACACCAGATTAAGACTGCTGCACTCCAAAGAACATCAACAAAAAACAAAGAAAAGATATTTGGCAGCCCTGAATCTGGAACCTTTTCAAGCAGCTGCTCTCTCCTGTCCTGGAACAATTGCTCTAGCCTGCAACACAGGGTACAACTTGAAAAAGCACTGTTAGAGGAATATTCTCCTGACGAAATCCTTGTAAGTGCAAGCCAAAGAGATCTGTGCTGCACCTGGTGATCAAACTTATGTGACTTAGCTGGGATAAATAGTGAAAAATCTCTTTTCCTGGTCTCTCT
This sequence comes from Hemicordylus capensis, assembly GCF_027244095.1. Taxonomy (NCBI): domain Eukaryota; kingdom Metazoa; phylum Chordata; class Lepidosauria; order Squamata; family Cordylidae; genus Hemicordylus; species Hemicordylus capensis. Next base: position 16,473,367 of record NC_069664.1, on the reverse strand, counting down.
TAATTCTTAGGACTTCAGGTATTGGAAAATACCTTATTTCTCATACAGACCTGTCCATTCACTTAGATCAACATCTGAGCACCTTCTCCTCCATCATCATCATCATCATCATCATCATCATCATCATCAATGAACAACTTTATTTGTTAGCCACCCCAAAGTCCTGAATGAACAAAAAGGTCTAGTGTCCTGTCCTTGGAAGTGGGGTATGTAATGTCTCAAGAAGACAGTTTTTTCATGGCCCTGTACCTTAAGAACACCCTCTTCAAAGATATCTGCTTTGAGCCTACACTGGTGTCATTTAGGTGCCAAGGGAAGAATATTTTATTCTCTATAGCTCTCTGTTTTGTGTGATCTGAATCTAGCTGCAATTGGTTGTAAATTTTGCTTTTGAGTTTGATGATGATTATGAAGAATATTTATATACCGCTCTTCGACCAAAGTTCTTAAAGCAGTTTACATAGACAAATAAATAATAAATAAATAAGATGGTTCAGGGGGTATTTAAGTTTCTACCATTTAATAGGTAGTGGTAGTGATTTATGATTGTTATGTTATAAGCTACTTAGTACACCAGTAGTGGAAAAGTGAGGTTTTTGATGCTTTTTAAAGTCCATCATCTGAAATGGTCAATCAGAAACAGATCTGAATGGAGTTTGGTTTTTGTTTTCGTTAACTTGTACAGAATAAAGACCCCATATCATAAGAAAAGGTAAAGGTAAAGTGTGCCATCGAGTCGATGTCAACTCCTGGCATCCACAGAGCCCTGTGGTTTTCTTTTGGTAGAATACAGGAGGGGTTTACCATTGCCTCCTCCTGTGCAGTTTGAGAGTATGCCTTTCAGCATCTTCCTATATCACTGCTGCCCGATATACCAGTGGGGATTCGAACTGGCAACCATCTGCTTGTTAGCCAAGCATTTCCCCGCTGCACCATCATAAATACCTTTCCAAAAAGACACATCAAAATATTTTTTTTGCCAGTACCTAGAACAAAGCCGTTCCTGATTAATGATCACACCAAGAAAAAAGAAACCCAATTACTCATTTTTTTTTTCAAATGAATTTCAAAGTATTTTTCAAAAGGGGAAAGAAAGGGGCTCAAAATGTGACCCCAGTGCTGAAAACCAACCTTGTGGTCCATTTTGAGTTGATCCAAACCATGTCTGGGTTCGTCCTTCAAAGGTCATAAAGACCCATCTTTTCAGCTTGGATTTTAATATTTTAATGGTTTTTATGTTAATATTTTCAACGATGGCATTTTAATTGTGAACCTCCCTGAGCGGTTTTTGGATGGGTTATATGGAAATGAAATGAAATGAAATGATATGAACGATCTAAAAAAGATTGCAATGGATCAGAAACGTAGATTTCTCCTCCACTTCCTTGCCAATCTCCACTCCCTTTTCAAGCCAAAAAATGGGGGGGGGGGGGTTAGCATGCAGCTGTGAAGGGAAGGGGGATGCTGTTGGGAGGAATCTCATTTCACAATCAGATGAGCATTTATGGGTAAACTTGCTGGCCAGCTCCAAAGAAGCTTGAAATGCTCAGAAGCACATTTTTCTGCCAGGATTTAAGGCCTTTTTTCTTGACAAAGGAAACAAGTTGCTAGATTCCAGCAAGAAGAAGAAGAAGAAGAAGAAGAAGAAGAAGAAGAAGAAGAAGAAGAAGAAGAAGAAGAAGAAGAAGAACTCTCCATTCTCCAAACTGACCTACAATACCACTTTAAAAAACAATAAACTGAAGTGAAAAATTGGCTGACAACATTGATACAACAGCAGTCAGTAAAAGCAGCAAGCAATTCATCTAAAAGTCTTCATAAAAATAAAATAATGAACTTGGCACCTAAAAAAAATAAGGTAGGTGCTTCACGAACAGCCTGGGAGGCTGTTCCAAAGGCAAACTGTCCTTCTATGGTCTCGCTTTATCCCATTTAAAGCAATTCCTTAGTCTATATCCGGTCTCATTTCTCTTGCTCATAAATACATGTTTCTCCTATTGTTTTTCCTTTCCTCTGGCCTCCTTTCCCTGATGTCCAATTTATAATTCTACTTACTTTTAAATGCTTAGACTCTATTGCTCCTGCTTATCTTTCTTTAACATATTCTTCCCAGAGCTGTGTTCTTCCAACACATTCTTTTAGCTAGAGCAAGGATTACATCAGTTGTCTCCTACCTTCACCCATTTTTTTTGGCAGCACTTTATCTTTGGAATTTACTTTCTCCAGACATTTGTAGGACTCAGTCCCTCCCACTCTTTAAGAAGTACCCCAAGATAAATGTATTCTCCCAGGTCTTTGCTGTAATTTTAAACTGAATGCCTCTTTTCCTCCCTTGTTTCTCCCTACATCCTTCCCCTTCTTTTTCCTTATGTGTCCATTTATTTAGATTGTAAGATTGCTGGCAGGGTCTTATCATTATGAATCTCATTTGTACAATAACTCCTCTTTTTTAGTGCTTAAGGAATAACATCCTCTCTTTTTTTTGGCAGACTTTCAAACGGGCTAGGATTCCAATTTAGTCTATTAAACCTGAAGGATCAAGACCTTACAAGTTTGAGTGCTTCCAATATTGTTTTCATTCTGGATGTGAACAAAACCTTGAGAACCTAGAGGGGAGCCCAAGATAAGCTCTCTGGATTTTTAGAGGGATGCTGGCAGGCTGACACCCTTTCTGAGCACCTTATTTTTCTTCTGTCTTGTATTAGTGACACAGTGTTCCAGGATTAGAAGATGTCAGCTTCTCAACTAAACCATCCTCTAAGAATAGTGTTTTAACAGAACCCTAGATAGAGGATCTATCCTAGATAAAAGAAACTCCAGCCTGTATGTGAATCGTTTTTCATCATTATAAAATGGGTAGATTCTCAAAGGCACAGCGGACCACCAAATCAGAATGGTTCCTACTGTATTTGAGAGTTATTGCATTTACCAGAATTCAAGACTCATTTTCCCCAAAGTTCTTTTCCCCCAAAGTTCTTTGATGTATAAAATGGGGGTGGGGTGTTATCTTTTTATTTATTTATTTATTTATTTATTTATTTATTTATTTATTCGATTTCTAGACCGCCCTTATAGCACAGAGCGGTTTACAAATACCACAAAACAGTTAAAATCAATCAATACTCAAAACCAGAGACTTTTTAAAAATACAATAAGACAGCTAAAAAATAAACAATTTAAAACCTTATAAAGAAACCCCAATACATCAAGAACCCTTTAAAACAATTTAAAAACCCTGGAAGGCCAGGCCAAACAGATAGGCCTTTAGGGCTCTCCTAAATGCCAATAAAGAATTCAAAGTATAGATTTCTGCAGGGAGTGCATACCACAGTCTAGGAGCAGCTACAGAGAAGGCCCGCCTCTGAGTTGCCACCAGAGGAACAGGTTCTTAAATGCACAGTGCTAGTATATCCTGCATTTAACCTCTGTCTTTTAAGGGGGCCCTCTTAAATTCATGGTTGTCTTCTTTCTGGGTAAATGCGGTAGCTGTACTGGGGTGTGCTGAGGAATATTCTTTAAAAGCTGCCTCTCAAATTGCTTATATGTGTTTTAATATATCTGTCACTTCTCATAGATAAAAAGCCCCAAAGCACCTCAGATAACCCGATCAACTTGGCTATCTTCAGAAACTGTAACAAAGAATGTCTCATTCTCCATCTCTTCTCTTGCTTGTTTTCTCCGCATTTCTACTCTCTCGGTCTCTTTTATGATCTTCGGGGACACTGTGACTGATGCTTACACAAGCTTACCTTTCCTAACAGGTGCAAACATACCAACTGCTGCAGCAGATGGCAAGGACGTTGTCCTAATCCCATGGCACTCTAAGTAGTGTTTCATACTGGTCGCGTTTGGGATTCGCCTCAATATTTTGACTCAATTAGAAAGTTGGCTAATTACACTTGCTCCCCAATATTTCTCTGCAAAGACGCCGCAGTTCATTTCTCAAGCAATATGCAGCTCCTGCGTTGCTGGCATGCAAACATGGCTTTGACATTCTGTTCTGGTCACTGGCTATATTTCAAGGCAAGATGAGTTTCTTCTATTAGGGAATCCCAGTTATGGGTACGGTTACTTCAAATAAAATCTCACAGGAGGCTGCAAAAGTAGCTTAATGGCCAGGAAGCAAAGGACTGCCAACAGCCTGGAAAGATGTGTCAAGAGAAAACAAGTACTAAAAAGGACTGGTCCATTTTTTTTCCCTGGCAGAAGAAGAACAGTGGGGAGTTCTGTAGCCTTATACTACAGCTGGTATTGTTTTCAGGCTGTTGTCTGCATGCTGACATCTTCTCACTGCTACACTAATGATGTTAGCAGGATTACTCCACACCTTCTGTGAAGCTGGAAGGTTTTCACCCTAAATAATAATAATAATAATAATAATAATAATAATAATAATAATAATAATAATAAGAAGAAGAAGAAGAAGAAGAAGAAGACATCACCAAGACCTGGCAATGGCTTAAGAATGGCAACTTGAAGAAAGAAACAGAGGGTTTAATACTGGCTGCACAAGAACAGGCACTAAGAACAAATGCAATAAGGGCCAAAGTCGAAAAATCAACAACAAACAGCAAGTGCCGCCTTTGTAAAATTGGTGGGACCATACAATTGAAAAAGTTAAAGAAAATGAAAATGTAAAAATATTATGGGACTTCCGACTACAAACAGACAAACATCTGCCACACAATACACCAGATATAACTGTAGTCGAGAAGAAAGAAAAACAAGTTAAAATAATCGACATAGCAATACCAGGGGATAGCAGAATAGAAGAAAAAGAAATATTAAAAAATCACAAAATACAAAGATCTACAAATTGAAATTGAAAGGCTGTGGCAGAAGAAGACCAAAATAATCCCAGTGGTAATTGGCGCCCTGGGTGCAGTTCCAAAAGACCTTGAAGAGCACCTCAACACCATAGGGGCCACAGAAATCACCATCAGCCAATTACAAAAAGCAACTTTACTGGGAACAGCCTATATTCTGAGACAATATCTATAACAACAGCAACAACATTGACAATAAAATTCAGCCATCCCAGGTCCTTGGGAAGGACTCGATATCTGGATAAAACAAACCAGTTAATAACACCTGTCTGACTGTGTAAATAAATAATAATAATAAAAACAGTGGACCACCTATTCAGCTGTTGTAAAAGGATCACACAGACTGACTACAAACAAAGGCATGACAAGGTAGCAGGGATGATACACTGGAACATCTGCAAAAAATACAAGCTACCTGCAGCCAAAAACTGATGGGGCCATAACACTGAAAAGGTTGTAGAAAATGAAGATGCAAAAATATTATGGGACTTCCGACTACAAACAGACAAACATCTGCCACACAATACACCAGATATAACTGTAGTTGAGAAGAAAGAAAAACAAGTCAAAATAATCAACATAGAAATACCAGGGGATAGCAGAATAGAAGAAAAAGAAATAGAAAAAATATAAAAATACAAAGATCTACAAATTGAAATTGAAAGGCTGTGGCAGAAGAAGACCAAAATAATCTCAGTAGTAGTCAAGTCAAGTTTTATTTACGGTCCTAGACCAAACAAAATCTCAGTAGTAACTGGCACCTTAGGTGCAATTCCAAAACACCCTAAAGAGCACCACAACACCATAGGGACCAAAGAAATCACTATCAGCCAATTACAAAAAGCAACTTTACTGAGAACAGCCTATATTTTGTGATGATATCTATAATAATAACAACAATATTGATATCAAAATTCTGGCATCCCAGGCCCTTGGGAAGGACTCGATGTCTGGATAAAACAAACCAGTCAATAACACCTGTGTAAACAAGAAATAATAAATAATAATGAGGAGGAGGAGAAGTTGAAGTTGTTGTTGCTGCAATGATCCACTGGAATTTTTGCAAGAATTACAAATTGGTGGAATCATCTGTTTGAGAAGGCCACAGAAAATGAAGAGGCAAATATCCTTTGGGATTTTCAAATACAAACTGATAGGCATTTAGCACACAACACGCCTGATCTGACAGTCATCAAGAAAAATTGGGTTCTGATAACTGATATTGCAATCCCAGGGGATAGATGAGTCGATGAAAAACAATTGGAGAAAATTACGAAATACAAGGACCTTCAGATTGAAATTGAGCGACTCTGGAAAAAGAAAACAATAGTGGTGCCAGTGGTTGGTGCCCTTGGTGCAGTACCAAAAGAACTTGAACAGCATCTCGACACCTTGGGCATTAATAAATTTACAACACATCAACTGCAGCAGGCCACACTATTCATGTGAATACTACGACAATATCTTCAATACTTCTTGAGTTATCCTAGACCCCCAGAAAGAGCCTGAAAGTACCAAATCTAGTCAATAACATGTGGTAGACTGTGTGTAAATAGTAGCATCATCATCATCATCATCATCATCATCATCATCATCATCATTATCATATAACAACAACAACAACAAAATAGAAATACGACACATATTTATAAACTGCTTTTCAACAAGAGCTCCCAAAGTGGCTTACACAGATATAGGTAGGTAGAATGGCTCTCTGTCCCTAAAGTGCTCAAAATCTAAATAATAATGGCTTGTGTCCAGGATATTTAAGAGAATGCCCCCTTATCATAAACCCTACCAATCTTCTGGAAAGGTCTGGTTATGGTTGCCACCAGCTCGTTTGGTGGCGACCCAGGACCGGGCTTTCTCTGTGGCTGCCCCAGGACTTTGGAATATGCTCCCTGCTGAAATAAGAACATCTGCTTCTCAATTTGTTTTCAGGAAGACCTTCAAGATTCTCCTGTTTTCACAGGCTTTTAATTAGAATTGATTTTAATAATTTTAAAACCTTGTTTTAGTAAGATTGTGAGCCCTTTGGGGACAGGGATCCATCTTATTTATATATTATTTCTCTGTGTAAACCACCCTGAGCCACTTTTGGAAGGGCTGTATAGAAATCAAATTAATAAATAGCAACAACAACAACAACAATAATAATAACTATTTTATTCTATTGTTTTTATTGTGTCATGTATTTTAATCTGTGACTTCTAAATATTTTAAATGTTGTACACCACCTAGAGATGTACATATCTGGTGGTATAAAAATAAGATAGATAGATAGATAGATAGATAGATAGATAGATAGATAGATAAGATAGACACCAGCAACAGCCATTGGAGGGATGCTGTGTTGAGGACAGATAGGACCACTTGCTCTCCCCCTGCTCAATAAAGAGAATCACCACTTTTGAAAGGTGCCTCTTTTAATCAATTAGCAGGGGACTAATAATAATAGACAACTTTATTTGTTAGCCTCCCCATAACAAATTGGTCTCTGGGCGGCTCACAACACAGGATTAAAACATAAAATACAAACATATAACACATTAAATCATAACAGACCAAAAACCGGGGGGGGGGGAGAAAATACAAAAAAGAATACAAAGCAATTGAAAAACCTCTTTAAAAACCTGAAGATGGCATGCATATTCTGATATAAACATTTAAACATGATGAATTTTATGCATTGTTTTTAGGGAGAGTGGATTAACTGTGCTGCCACCTTCAGGACAGCACAGCCTCCAGAATTTATCCTTCCATACTTCAGGAGAGGAGAGCTGGTCTTGTGGTAGCAAGCATGACTTGTCCCCTTAGCTAAGCAGGGTCTGCCCTGGGTACATATGAAAGGGAGACTAGAAGTGTGAGCACTGTAAGATATTCCCCTCAGGGGATGGAGCCACTCTGGGAAGAGCAAAAGGTTCCAAGTTCCCTCTCTGGCTTCTCCAAGATAGGGCTGAGAGAGATTCCTGCCTGCAACCTTGGAGAAGTCGCTGCCAGTCTGTGAAGACAATACTGAGCTATATAGACCAACGGTCTGACTCAGTATATGGCAGCTTCCTATGTTCCTATGACTAGGGCAAAGCCTGCTGCAGGTCTGCCTTAAGAGCCCTGCCAGGGAGCTGTATAAAACCCTGGGCAGCATGCAAGCTAAGGGCTGGTTCACATGACCAAAATCAGTGTCTGTCTGCCTGCCTGCCTGCCTGTTTACCAATCATGTTTATATACCGCCTGACATGTGGATCTCTAGGCAGTGTACATAAGTTAAAATGCAACCAACGCAAAAGAGCAAAAAGCAATTAAAACAATTTTATGATATAAAACAAGCCATCTAAAAATTAATTAATTTTGTCCTATGGGTCTTTTTTTAAAACAGGAAGTGCATTCAAGAGCCCTGGGGTCCCAATTAGCCATCAAAGGAGCTGGTGGCAATCATAACCAGACCCCTGCCCCCCAGATTATCTGAATAGACAGGGGATCCTATTTACTGGGAATCATTCATATGGAGTGTGTTGTATGGGCTGGGGAAGAAAAACCTCCTGATTCTGGGTTGGAAGCATGCCAACTGGACACTTAACCAGAATCGACGGATGGAGTTCAAGTTTCCGATTTTTGATCCCAGTTCAATGTCTGGTTGCCAACCTCACATTGGGAGGTATTTTGCAGCCCACACAACATGCTCCATGGAGGACACACACACTGGGAATCCCAGATTCCGGTAAACAGACATTGGTTTTGATCATGTAAACCAGCCCTAAGTCATTCCTGACCAAGTCCCACTGACTGGGGCTTGAATTAGTCATGACTAACTTCTCACTCAATTCCATAGAGTTTGGAAGTTGCCTCCTGTTTCTAAACCACTTGAGTTACCACACCTGTGTGGATCCTAAACTCTGTAGTCATAGGAACATAGGAAGCTGCCATATATTGAGTCAGACCATTGGTCCATCTAGCTCAGTGTGGTCTACACAGACTGGCAGTGGCTTCTCCAAGGTTGCAGGCAGGAGCAGTGGTCCCTCTATTTGTTTTGATCTCTGTGAGGAATGATTTTTGTTCTGGGCGGCAGAATCAAGGCAGCGTGTGCCCACCTTTCTGATTCAACCTGAGAAGGATCTTAAATGAACTGAGCAGACATCCAAAATCTTGTGAGCACATGCACGTGTGTATGCCTTAGATGGAACAGTGGGCAGGAGTCTCTCTCAGCCCTATCTTGGAGATGCTCTCGGGGAGGGAACTGGGAACCTGTAGATGCTCTTCCCAGAGTGGCCCCATCCCCTAAAGGGGACATCTTACAGTGCTCACATGTGTAGTCTCCCATTCATATGCAACCAGGGCGGACCCTGCTTAGCAAAGGGGACAAGTCATGCTTGCTACCACAAGACCAGCTCTCCTCCCTAGTCAAGGTTCAGCATACAACCCAGTGGATCTTTAGGAAGAGAAATCCAAGTAACAACTCACCTTGTTTGACATTTTCAAGAGTAGTCATTGTTGCTTCAATCCTGTATGCCTTCCTGCCACCTCTTAGTTTGTCTAACCTGATTAAGACTCACTTTTGCCCCACTTACATGGGGATAGGCCTCACTGAACACAGTGGGACTTAATTCTGGTTAAGTATGCTGAGACTGCATTGCAAATCTAACTCTTCCATTCAGTCTTGTTGCAGACCATGAAATGGGCTTTCCCATCATATCCATCAATATCATTCATTCATTCATTCATTCATCCGATTTCTGTACCGCCCTTCCAAAAATGGCTCAGGGTGGTTTACACAGAGAAATAATAAATAAATAAGATGGATCCCTGTCCCCAAAGGGCTCACAATCTAAAAAGCAACATCAGATAGACACCAGCAACAGTCACTGGAGGATAGGGCCAGTTACTCTCCCCCTGCTAAATAAAGAGAATCACCACATTAAAAGGTGCCTCTTTGCCAAGTTCAGGGGGGCAGTGTGGGAATCACAATTTCTTCTTCTTCTTTTCTCTCCTCTTTTAATGTAGTTTAATGTCCAACTTGAAGAAGAATTCTAATGAATGCAATAGCTTTCTCACTGTTTAGTGACATGTCAGTTGGTTCCAATGAAGATTTATTTATTTCTTTAGCAGATTCGTATACCACACAAAACTCATGTATCTGGGTGGTTTACAATAAAACCACACAGATCAAAAACAAAGTTAACACATTAAAACAATTTATAACATTTATAAATTCTATACAGGAGAACCTCATTAATCATGGACCCAACATCTGCAGTTTTGCGTATCCACAGATGGATAATTGCAACCCAACCTCAGTGGTGCTCTAACTCCTGGGCCTCCACACCCCCTGGGGAACCCCAAATCCTCTTTAGTCTGTCGTGGGTGGTGTGGTCACTGCTCCAACCGGGATGGGGGGTCTCCAAAGGTCTTTAGGCCCAGGCTCCTAAATTACCTGGGTGCACCTCTGCCTGACCTCAGTATACATGATAAAATCAGGCACTGAAAGGGTTAAGACTCACATATCCGTGGGTCAGAGATGGGTGGAAATGATCTCTGAGGTCATTTCTACCTGCCATTTGAGGACAGGAACCATTTTGTTGCTCCTTTTTGTGAAAAAAGAAGAAGAAGATGTGGGTTTTTTCCATGAAAAAAACATTTAAAAAAAAATGTGGAGCATTGGATAGCTGGGAACACAGAGAGCATGGTAGGGTACTCTCCCCACCCAATATTCCCCACTTTCAGTCCATTTTTCATCCAATTTCTATCCTTTTTGTCCCATTTTTCACTGTCTCGGGAACCTAACCCCTCTGTTCCCATTGCCCTAATAACCTGTTATCTGCGGTTTCACTATCTGCAACCCCCTGGATAATAGGGTTCTCCTGTGCATCTTATTAAAAGCCTGGGTGAATAAATGCATCTTGATAGCCCTTCTAAACACTGTCAGAGATGGGAGGCTCTTATTTCCACAGGGAGCACATTCCAAAGCCTTGGGCTGGCAATGGAGAAGGCCAGTCCCTGAGTAGCCACCAGATAAGCTGGGGCAGCTGTAGATGGACCTCCCCCGATGATCTCATTAGGCAATAGGGCTCATAACAGATAAGGCACTATCTTAAATATTTTAAAGATATTGTGCTTTTTTGTGCTTTTTCCCCTCCTGCCTGACCAACATGATTACATGCATTTGTGTACTTAAGAAGAACATAGCATTATTTTTGCAATAACAAGGGTTGGGGAGCAGAGGAAAAAACAGTAATTATAGCTTCCACCCAGGGAACGGGAACAGACTAATTAAAGAGAAATATTAAGTTTACACTGCTGCCATACTGGACTGGAAGCAATTAGAGGTAGAAGCTGCAAGGAAGAACTTGTAAAAAAAAGTTTAAAAGTAAGAAAAGTATAGATGTGCACGAAATGGATTTTGCATTCTGTTTCAAGCTTAAAATAAAACACAGATGGTCGAAACATTTCATCGAAACCGTGGCTGACCCCAGCTGTTTCAATGGAAGAAACTCAAAATGTTTTGAGTGTTTTGGCCACCACTACCACTACCACTAGGGACATCAAGCTGGGTTGGGCAGTTGGGCAGGATGCATGCTACCTACCACCCACACCACAAAAGAAATGGGCAAGCGGGTGATAAACAATTTTAAAAACTTTTTTCAAAGGTTAAAAATTTGTTTAAAATTGTACGCTTGCCCATTTCATTTGTGGGTTGTGTGGTAGGTAGAACCTATCAGTAGAATCCATCATGCTCTACTACCCAACCCACTTTGGTGTCCCTAGAGGAACAATGGGGTGTTTCGAGTTTCCACATTGTTCCCTATGTTCCCAGGTTGCACTCACAGACTGCACTCAAGTTTTGCATTGCAATTATTATTATTATTATTATTAATAATAATAATTCCACCCTTATTATTATTATACCGCCCTTCCAAAAATGGCTCAGGGTGCTTTACACAGGGAACTAAAAAACAAATAAGATGGATCCCTGTCCCCAAAGGGCTCACAAGCTAAGAAGAAACATAATATAGACACCAGCGACAGTCACTGGAGGTACTGTGCTGGGGGTGGATAGGGCCAGTTAATCTTCCCCTGCTAAACAGAGAATCACCACATTAAAAGGTGCCTCTTTGCCAAGTTAGCAGGGGTCTGCCAAGTTAGCAGGGGTCCAATTCATTTTGCAATCCTCCTTGGAAAACACTGCAGAAGCACATAGTAAAAGGGAATCTGTCCCTCCCAACACATAACACACATTTGAAACACAGTCCCAAAATGGGCAAAATAGAATTAATGTACCAGAATCCCCTGCCAGCCACTGTGCTTGCACTGCAGTAACATCATTGGCACATTTCTCTCTCACACACAATTATGTTTCCTTACTTTCTAGCATTGCAAGAGCTGCCCCAGCACCACCATAGCCATAAGCTCAACTAGAACAACTTCAGCCACACTGACTGAGTATACCTTGCAACGAGTGAAGCACAAGTTCATCTCAAGGTCAGACATAGGGCTCATCACAGCAATCACCAGGAAATATTACACACACACAGCTGACACTATCAATTTCTTGCCACAACACTATCTACACACAAAACAAACCACAACTCAAGGAAGTCATGGCACCCAGGTTCCGCCTTTGTCAATCTGAGATCCAGCAAAACCAGATAGTTATAGCAGTAATAGCACAGCATATTATACTCAGTGCTGAGAAAAGAAACCACAAAATCAAACCTTCCTTCCTCCGCTCGCCTCTCATGAGAGGCACTCTATAAAAGTTCTCACTTCCTCCCAGTCCCTCTAAATACATTTCCAAACTCCCTCTTTTTGTGTTCACCCATCCTCCCTCATCCCCACAGCCAATGGGGGCACAGTTGCCCATGACAACACTTGTTACAAGCCAACCTAGAAGCAAGGAGATCACAAGCCAATCAGAAGCCAGTGCCAGAAAACCAATCAGCAAGGGAAAAACAGGCCTCCAAAATGATGCCTGAAACATCAAAACATCTCAATTGAAATGGGGTTGTTCTGTTCTGAGCTCAAAACAGGCCCTTTATTTAAAGGGTGTTCTGCTTCTAGCTTGGAACACTCAAAACGGCCCATTTCATATCAAAATGTTTCACCGTCGAAACATTCTGCATATCCCTAATCAAAAGCACAGTAATCCTGTTTGTCTCAAAACTCTTTGGCAGTTCACATTGGACATGCTAGCACTGCAAATACATTTTAACTGAAAAGAATTGGATTGGAAGAAAGACAGGAGGACAAAGCAGGAATGTAAAGGACTATTGATTATGACATCTGGATTCCCCATAAAAAAAGACAATGGACAGTGATTCCAGACTAAATAGCTAGTGTAGAAGCAACCACAGTCAGAGAGAATTCCTGTCAAAGCAAAGGCACATCGGCAGAATTATTGTCTTCCTAGTGCATTTATCTCTTATGTTAGTTTATTTCTCTTGTACAAGTATTTCCCCATTCTTATCTCCAAAGACAACCCTCTGAGATAAAATTAGGCCAAGAATGATGTTCCTAAGGCTGGCCAATTAATGTCTTGCAACACACCCAGCTGTCCCTGAAACAGAGGCTGTGATATAATCAAGTTTTAGAAACCAAGTCTCCGAAATTAAACTGGCTGCTTGCCTGCTCCTTAGCGATGATGGCAGTGCCACCATCCTGCACCAAGCAGAAATAATAGAGGGCAATAACAGAACGCAGGTTCTATGGAGCAGATCAGAGACAGAAAGCTTCATCCATGCAAAAGTTCAGAGACATGCATGGAGGGAGTCTTCCTTTCTGAAATTGCATGTAATGGGGAACTGCAGATCCAATGGACCTGTGGTCCCCCTGCCCCATCTTTATTCAGGTATTCAGGAGAGCATCCTCTCTGCAGCGAGACTGCAGAGAGGTGAGGGAGCTGGCTGGGTGGAATTCCTTCTCGCTTGAAGGACAGCCTGCAGAGCCAATCAGGGAGGGAGGGGGGAGCTTCCTCCCTCAACTCCAGTGTGACTGAATGCAGCCTCCAGTGCTACATTCAGACAAAAAGGAGACTCTCACAACCCTCTGTTTGGAGCAGCAAAATTCACAACAAAGCGAGGGCTCAAATTGGAGTCTCATCAGCATGACCTTGGATCGTTCTAGCGATGGGACCATTGTTGACTAGGTTCAGATGTAACAGTAAGGAAACCATGGGTCCCTCCAATTCTGGCCTGCTGTTATGGGCAAATGCGGCCAGAAACAGAGTTTTCCACTGCCAAGATGAGACTCTTCTGTGTAAAGGGATCTAACTTGCCAGGAATTTATTTTATCCCAATCAAAAGCCCCCCTTGTCATGTAACAAACACCGTCTGGATGTTGACAGGGTATTGTCTGGACATTTTATAGGCATGGGCTCTTTTCTGTTTTCTACATAGCTTTTATTGCCTAACAAAATCTAATATAAACATCATAGTAGAGAGTTTGGTATGAAAAGCTCTTCTTGGAAAAGAAGAACAAGTTTACATTGAAAAGGCTTTCATCAAAAGAATAACTTACCATCACAAAAGGCTTGCATCAAAATAAGTGTATACATTAAAAGAGTTTCTCTTTGAAAATAAACAATCAATAAACAATCATAATCAATAAACAATCAAGGCTTGAAAAATCCTCTCTCTCTCTCTCCTGGTCTGAAAAGACACTTGAAATAGTATTTTGGCCCCAAACGGCTAACTCTAGCTTGCATACAAAAGATTATTCTTTGGCAATTTCTGGTATCTCAAAAAGCATTCTCAAAAAGAAAAAATACAATTCAAAGCTGTTGTTTCTAGTATCAAAATAGACTGGCCCCATCTTGAAACAGATGACCAGTCTACTCGGCTTCTTTAAAGGCATCTTTAAAAGTCCATTTCCTCAGCCAGCCTCTGTCTGACTACCTGGACACCTCATGATTAAAGTTCCTTCTGTATGTGCTCTGGAGCACTTTACCTAAATGGAGTATTTTCACTCCACCTGCCCCTCCTAATCCAAAACAATCCATTTAGTTTATGTTATTTAGTCCTTGAAATGTTGCTCCAAGTGGAGACAGAAATATTGTTTTGGTTATTTGCGTTCTTTCTCCTCATTAAGGTCAGACAAGAGGTCTGCATGAAACACATTATGTTTTCCATTCTGAGGTTGGAATGGAACGCAAAATATGTGGATCATTCTGTCAGAACAACTGGGAAAGCTGGTTTTTCTGACTGAATGACCCGGTTGGTCGGAATTGTCTTGCCCCATTCTGAGCACCATTTTGGATTCCAAAATGTTACCCCTTGGAACAAGCCATTCCATTCTGAGCTTGGAATAGGCCCCCCTTTTAAGGGGTGTTGTTCCAAGCTCGAATGCTTGAAATGGCCTGTTTTGAGGCAGAATGTTCTGACCTTAACGTTCCAATGTTTAAGGCAGAATGTTCTGATCCCTAAGTCAGACTGTTCTTTTATCAATGTCATATAAGGCTTTGACACATGTATAGAGAAACTGCTGAAGCGTTCATATGCACACAGGTTATCCTTTCCAGCTGCCAAGCAGCTCTGGCACAAAAATGGCTCCTCTCATGTCAGTCAGAGAGGCCAGATTAGTCCAGATTTGTGTTTTTCCATGACACCACAACCTTTTCTTTGCAAGACAGAGATTGAGCTGAGGTAAACTAGAATGGCAATGCACACTTGGTGAATAGTTCAAGTTTCTAAATGGCCAGTAAGCCCAAACATTTTTAAATGTCCCTTTTGGCAATCTGCTCCTTCTTGCAAGCATTCTTGCAAGCATTTCTCCTTCTTGCAAGCATTGCCTAGAGAAAATTGGATTTATTGAGTCTTTTATCTGACCTATTCTGGCAGTTGTCACTTCCCCATATGATAATGTTTATCTCCCAGTTTTGGCATCTACGTTTCAACTATCCATCCTCTGAAATCACCTTGGAAAACAGAACACAAAGGACGCTCATCATTAACATACATTCCCTGCAAGTCAGTCATCTTTATACAAATTCTCCTCAAATACAGATATTCCTCTTCCTGGGATATGCAAAGTTATATTCTGAATCTCTTGAGAACAGATGATGAGTGCAGCCTGTAAATCTGCCAATACCCCTCAGCTAGAAAGACTTGAAAAGCTGGATTATATAAGCAACAAATTGCCTTCTCCTTCAATGCAATATTGATGATCAATGCCTTATTCTGTCTTTCCAGGTAGCTGTGTTCACACTTTTCTGCTAGCTAAGAGAGGCACTGGGAAATTATTTCAAAATCAAAGTAGTGATCAGGAGAAAAAGTTCTTTTTGGAGACTGCTCTTGCAGTGATGGTCTGAGCAGCAGGCCCGATAAGCCGTGACCTGGCACCTGCTTGCTAACAAAAGCAAAACATCCATTGATGTGAAGAGCAGCATCAGTCTTGCAAACCATAAAGAAGGGAGAGCTGGTCTTGTGGAAGTAAGAATGAATTTTCCCCTTTGCATTTGAATGTGATACTACATGTGTGAGCACTGTAAGATAATCTCATTAGGGGATAGGGCTGCTCTGGGAAGTGCATATGTACATTTGCATGCTGAAGGTCCCAGGTTCCCTCCCTGGCAGCATTTACAAGATGGGACTGAGAGAGACTTCTGCCTGCAACTTTGGAGAAGTCGCTGCCAGTCTGTGTAGACAACACTGAGCGAGATGGACCAACGATCTGATTCAGTATAAGGCAGCTTACGATGTTCCTATAAATGCTGCATTGAGCATATTGATCCTTGAGTTCCTTAATTCCTAGATGAAACAGTGGAGTAAAACCTTTAAAACAAATGGTGTTCATAAAATACAATTTATGATCAGTAGCAGCTGGTGTTCCTAAAATTCAGAAAGCCCAACTTTGCGAATATTGGGTTTTTACACTGGTCATTTTAGTGACGGGCCCTGCTGGATCAGATCAAAGGTGCACCAGCATCCTACTTCTCCCAGTTGCCAACCAATTGCATTCAGAAAGCCCCCAAGCAAGCCATGGGAGCAACAGCCCTCTTTTGCAGTTGCTCCCCAGTGTCAAGGTTCACTGAGGCTCGAGGCAGAGACTCTGGCCTCAGAGACTCTCAAACTGGACAGAGCCCGATCCAATACGGATGGGTTTGACCCGGTTCAAGGGCTATGCTTGTAAAGGGGAATCCAGTGATGATTCCCCTTTACAAGCAAAGGGGAAGTGTTCTAAGGGCAGCCGGGATGTGGTGTGAGAGGGCACCTTAACAGCTTCAGCAGCAGCAGCAGCAGCAGCACAGTGACACAGCAGTAATGGTGGCTCCTCTAAACCCCACTAGCACCCCACAACAGAGCAGGTTGGCGATGACCGAGTTCTGGCCTCTGTGGATGCATGGAGTTCATTTGCAGGACCTCCGTGCATGCTATTTAGAATACATAGAACTTGTTTATTTGAAACCTAGGTCGTAGCTGCAGTTGTCAGCTAATTCCATGTTTTAAGCTCTGTTCTCCAAGAAAATTACAGAAGTGGGGAGCTACTCACCTTCTCTTTGTGCTGCATGTCTCCTTTGTGATAAAGCGGGCCCATTTCTGTGCCTCCCAGAACACTACCCTGATAAACTCCATGCAAAACTCTTGATATCTGTTAGCAAACTCCTGTTTGCAAAGCTCCCCTGGAATCAAGACACTGAGAGATCTAGGAAAATCAAAAGGGTAACTCTCCCCCTATCTATCTCCTAACATAGGTCATCCACCATGGTTTATGTTATCCACCAGGATAACACAGGTCATCCAGCACGGTTTTCATCACATATCCTGGTTGGAAACCAGACTGGAAAGGATCCAAGTAATCAGTTTCATACAGGACTGTATGCCGCTGAGATGCCACCACATGCTCCAATACCTTGCCCAAAATAGAAGGATACAAACTGGCTGGATGTTCTTGAAGATGGTCAGATCCAAAAAAGTCCAGAGACCTTTTTCAGGAGTTTCACGTATCCTGTGAACCACACCACCTAACCAATAGAGAAAAATAAGAATCCAAGGGGAAGTAATTTATAATTATCTTATAATTATAAGATAATTGCATGAGAAACCCAGAAATTGGCTGGTAGTTGCTGCTTTGTGAGTGGAAAATGGGCTAAAACCTACTTTTAAAAGTTTTTTGAGAAATAAATATGCAAGGGCAGGCAGGCCCATGGGCGGAAGATAGGGTCTTTCCCAGCCACAGGAGCTGTGATCTTGACCGCATTTGGAGCTCTGGAATGCTCCATTCCGCCCCCCCCCCCAAAGGGGGTTGGATAACTCCGACTAAAACTGGGCTGGACAAGTTTGCTTTCGGACATTCTTCAAATCTTTCTCATTTCGTCAAAATTGGACCATGTTTAATTTGACCAATCCAGCTTTGCACAGGCCTAATATTTACGTCTCTCCCTCCATGCCCCTAATTAAATGGTTGTGGGGACTGACTTGATGCTATTCAGCTGGAGAACCGACTGAGCCATCTTGTGGGACAAATTGCAGCTGGGTGGCTAAGTTTTGCCATGGCCCCTGAACTATGCTACTCTTCAAGGGAGTTCTGAGCTGGAATCCTGTACCCTAGAGGTGGATAAGAAAAAATATTGACAGGAAGCTATTCCAGCAGTCGGTTCCCCATGGGATAATAGCTATGCTGTGCTTGTGTCGACCAGCTACCTGTAGGAAGACCTTTTTTTAAAAAATATGCTTATTTCAAAATGGTGCCCAAGTCCATTTGGGTCAAATGGGGGTGATTCTATTCTACCCTGAATCTGGCCCTTTGTTTTCAGGGAGATTCGATTCGGAGTAGAATCACCGAATTTTTCCTGATTTGACTAGAATTGATTTGTGGGCGAATTGATTTGCACATCCCTCCTTAGGAACCATCTTATGAGTAAAATATTTTGCCTGGCTGGTGAACTAAGCCAACATTTCTTCACCCCTTCCACAGTTGCTGCTTCTGAAAAGCACTGAGGCTGCCTTCTGAAAAGCACTGAGGTTGCAGAGTTACAACATACATCATGCTAGCCTTCTGTTTATTGATCTTGATGCAAATGAAGATAATTGAGTTTGAGCTTTCACTAGAAGAGTGAGTGGTATGATTCCACCCAGACTAGTGCAAGGAATTGCCTCCAATGGATTTTGAAACTAGAACTATGATGACTGCGGGGAGACATGATAGAGGTCTATAAAATCATGCATGGTGTGGAGAAAGTGGACAGAGAATAATTCTTCTCCCTCTCACATAACCCTAGAACCAGGGGTCATCACATGAAATTGATTGCCAGGAAATTTAGGACCAGCAAACAGAAGAATTCTTTCACACAACGCATAATCAGCTTGTGGAATTCTCTGCCACAAGATGTGGTGACAGCCAACAACCTGGATGGCTTTAAGAGAGGCTTGGATAACTTCAAGGAGGAGAGGTCTATCAACGGCTACGAGTCAGAGGGCCACCTCCAGCCTCAAAGGCAGGATGTCTCTGAGTACCAGTTGCAGGGGAGTAACAGCAGGAGAGAGGGCGTGCCCTGAACTCCTGCTGTAGGCTTCCAGTGACATCTGGTGGGCCACTGTGTGAAACAGAATGCTGGACTAGATGGGCCTTGGGCCCAATCCAGCACGGCTGTTCTTATGTTCTTATGACTTGGATGAAAGGGAAGGAATTAGTTGAGCTGATTTTTGCAGGACCAACATCAGGTCTGTAGTATTAAAAGATGCTAGTTTCCTAATAAGTACTGGTCCTAAGAACAAGGATATAGACAGAGCATGGGCTCCTTCACTAGCTTCAGGTGGAATACTTGTTTTAGAGAGCTCAAAAGGTAAAAATAACAATGATGGAAAGGAAGTTAGCCACCAGGTGGGACAGTGGAGATTCCATTATCAGTTCCACGCAGCAATAAGCTGAGGCATAATTACAGATCAGAAAGATATACAGGCTAAGGATTTCTCTGCTTCACTACTTGTCCATCTGTAACTGCCAAATGAGATTTATAAGTGTAGAGTGGGTCAGACACAACAATTTGCCATCTGTTTTGCTATCCCTAGCCCTCCAAAAAGGAGCAACTCTTTAGCAAGTATATTGCCTTATTAGAAAGCAGCTAAGTAACCAGGATTGCCTCCAAACCTGAGAGCACCTTGGCGTAAAGATCTGATCTGACATAGGGGGGGATTTCTCTATATATTATTAACCACTTTTCAGTTTCCCCTAATTTCCACCTAATTATTTCCCCAATTGTTCTCTTAATTCAATAATTAAATTATCATAACATAATTAAATTATAATATAATCAAATGATATCATATTATAGCTTTGGCTTGATTCTGAAGTATTGTTTTCCTCCGAGGAAATGCATTTGGAGGGGGATGCTGAAATCTGTAGGGAGATCCCATCAGAGAGCTCTGTGAGCAGAAAACAGTGGGGATTTTGCATCTCACTTAGGGATAATTCCAGGGGTGGGGGATCACTTATTATTTAAA
Organism: Hemicordylus capensis; assembly: GCF_027244095.1. Classification (NCBI taxonomy): domain Eukaryota; kingdom Metazoa; phylum Chordata; class Lepidosauria; order Squamata; family Cordylidae; genus Hemicordylus; species Hemicordylus capensis. Next base: position 16,453,113 of record NC_069664.1, on the reverse strand, counting down.
ATATTTATATCCTACCCCTCCAGTACAATACAGTTCGGGGCAGCTCACAATAGTAAAACAATGAAAGTAATGTAAAATTTTAACACAATGAATCACAATGTAGAACTAAAACAAATAAAACAAAGCCTATTCAAATTAAAAACCCATCAGGCTGTAGTAAAACATATTACAAATCCTCTCTAAACAAGTAAGTTTGAAGTTCTTTTTTAAAAACCCAAATGGAGGGAGCATGGCGAAGCTTTTCGGGGGGGGGGGTATTCTAGAGCTAAGGAGCCACAATCAGAAAGGCCCTGTCTCTTGACCCCGTCACATGAATCTTGGCTAATGGAGGGGGCATGAGCATTTGAACTTCTAATTATGATGGATGCTTTTCATATGGAGTAAATATGGCTTAAGGATGAATAAGGCGGTTAAAGTCTTGAAGTGGTTGAGTTATTTGTCCAAAAATATCCCCTCCCTTCTGAGCAGCAACCCCAGGCAACTCACAAGTCATCACGGGAGAGGAGAGCTGGTCTTGTGGTAGCAAGCATGACTTGTCCCCATAGCTAAGCAGGGTCTGCCCTGGTTGCATATGAATGGGAGACTTGATGTGTAAGCACTGCAAGATATTCCCCTCAGGGGATGAAGCCGCTCTGGGAAGAGCAGAAGGTTTCAAATTCCCTCCCTGGCTTCTCCAAGATAGGGCTGAGAGAAATTCCTGCCTGCAACCTTGAAGAAGCCACTGCCAGTCTGTGAAGACAATACTGAGCTAGATAGACCAATGGTCTGACTCAGTATATGGCAGTTTCCTATGTTCCTATGTTCCACTTCTACCGTTCTCAGCGAGGGACAATTGTGGAGCAGTGGGGGATGTCCACTTGAGATGCAGGATGTCCCAATTCAAAGTACATGGTCTGCTAGGGCCAATAATGAATGGCAGGGCAGATTGTGAGCTGGGAGACTAACTGTGGCCATGCTTATAGGATGATCTCACAGGCCTCCCTTGAAGTGCATGCTATCCTTAGGAGACACCTTTAGTGTGGCAAATGTCAGGTGCTGAGCACACTCCCAGTTTTTGGCCATGTGTGAATAAAGATCAGGAGGAGGTGGGGAACACGAATGATCAACAGCTAGGCAGGACAGTTTTTCCTCCTACCTCATTTAAAAGCTGGGGACAGAATCTAAATTCGGACAGAATCTGAACTCCACCACCCATTGAGATTATCAGGAGAGGTTCGTCTACAGTTGCCACCGGCTCGTCTTGTGGCTACTTGAGGATGGGCCTTCTCTGCTGCTGCCCCAAAGCTTTGGAACATGCTCCCATCAGAACCTCCCCATTTCTGACAACTTTTTTAAAGTCTTTAAAGACGCATCTATTCACCCAGGTTTGTAATTAAATTTTGTCTTGATAGATTTAACATTGTTTTAAAATGTTGTTTTAGAATGTAAAGTGTTGTAATGTTTTAACTTTTTCTGCATCATTTATTTTGTTTTAACTAATATTTTAATTTTTCTGTTGTCGTTTATTTTAACTAATGTTTTAACTTTTTCTGTTTGTGTGTTTGCTTTCTTGTAAACTGCCCAGACACATAAGTTTGGGGCAGTATAAAAATATGTAAAATAAATAAAATAAAATAAAATAAACAGATTCCTGCTCATCCTATCTAGCTGACACTTAGCAGACAATTATGTTCTGCATCATCTCATTCTGTTTGGGAGAAGGCAATGGTAAACCCCTCCTGTATTCTGCCAAAGAAAACCACATGGCTCTGTGGTTGCCGTGAGTCGACACCGACTCGAAGGCACAACTTTACTTTACCTTTCATTTGTTCTTGGTTTATTTGGCTGCAGAGAAAAAGTAAGAGAAATGCCAGCAGTTACCTCAAGGGGGCTGACATGCTACTTGGCTGGGAAGTGAAAGGAGGGAGGGAAACCACTTTCCATCTCCCTCATCCATCTCCGGTTTCCTGGGAAGTGACTAAAACGTCGCAAAGAGCTGGAAAAAGGGACTCACACCTTTCTTGCTTTCAGATGCCAGCTGAACAGTGTCAAGCCAAAGCAAACCACAAAGAAATCATTGCATTTTGTTGAGAAAGTGGGCTAGCATCTCTAATCAACAGCTTGGTAATGAGGCATGCGGAAGGAACACCCCAGCAACCCGTCATCTTCTCCCCAGGAATTAATTGCAGTTAGTCAATATCTTCCCACCAAGCCAATCAGAAACTGCAGGGAATGTACAGGACCCTTTCCATAGCGTAGGGGTTTTCAACCTTTTAAAACAAGGGTACCCCTTCTATCTCAAAGCTTCAGTCAAGGTCTCTCTCTATATATGTATAACTCTCTCTCTCTCTCTCTCTCTCTCTCTCTCTCTCTCTCTCTCTCACACACACACACACACACACACACACACACACACACCTACCTACCTGATAATTTTGATTTCCAGAAGTCCATCTTGCCAAAGTTGGGAAATAAAATACAAGCCAAGTGAATCTGCCCTGGAATCAGTAAACCAAACCAAACCCCTGACTCTGTGTTGTGGCTTCCTTCCTTCTCCTATGCTCTGGAGCCTGATATCCCAGACTCTACAGCAGGGCCGCTCAACTTTGGTCCTCCTGCAGATGTTGGCCTTCAACTCCCATTATCCCTGGTTATTGGCCATTGTGTCTGGGGATTATGGGAGTTGTAGTCCAAAAGCAGCTGGCGGGGGGGGGCAAGTTTAGCATGCCTGCTCTACAGCATGTTCTTGGTCTGTCCTGCCCTTGCCTTTTCCTCCTCTCTTAGTGACTGTCTGGCTAGGTTCTCAGACTCAAACCAGGGCAGAGAGCTGGTCTTGTGGTAGGAAGCATGAATTGTCCCCTTTGCTAAGCAGGGTGTGCTCTGGTTTGCATTTTAATGGGAGACCACATGTGTGAGCACTGTAAGATAATCCCCTTATGGGGCCATTCTGGGAAGAGCAGAAGGTTCTGAGCAGTGCTCTCTATTTTTTTTTTAATCTGTGTACAGGATGAGTTTTGTTCTGAGCGGCAGTATCAAGTCAGTGTGTGCGCACATGCAATCAGACTGGGGCCTTCCCAATTCAACCTGAGCAGGAACTAAAATTAACTGAGTGGACATCAAAAAATTTGAGTGGACATCAAAAAATCCCTCCAAGATAGGACTGGCAGAGACCTTGATGCAATGCATACACCACATCAAGATAATTGATGCATGTGACACATGACCTTAAGGTTGCTTTTTAAAAAAAAAACTGTTCAGTATATGTCTGAATTACTAATGGGTGGGGGCAACACAAATGAATTGAAGGAACCAAGAGCTTCAGAAAACTGTACAGTCAAAAAACTGGGAATAAAGGAAACTGGAGAATTCATAAGGGAGAGGGCCTTTTGGTGGTGGCACCCCATCTGAGGAATAGCGTCCCCAGTGATGCTCACCTGGTGTTGTTACTTTTTTCTTTTAGATGCCAGGCAAAGACCTTTCTGTTCATTCAGTTTTTTAAAAAATTGATGGAGGGTTTTAAAAGAAGTTTTAAAAATGTGTTGTGTTGTATTTTTTTTTAATTACATTTTTATATATCTCTTCCTCCAAGGAGCCCAGAGCGGTGTGCTACATCCTTAAGTTTCTCCTCACAACAACCCTGTGAAGTAGGTTAGGCTGAGAAAGAAGTGACTGGCCCAGAGTCACCCAGCAAGTATCATGGCTGAATGGGGATTTGAACTCGGGTCTCCCTGGTCCTAGTCCGGCACACTAACCACTACACCACGCTGAGTTGTAATTTGTCTGTTTGGTTTTATGTGTTTTTATTGGATTTTTTTTTACCATTGTGTTGTGAGCCACCACCCAGAGAACAACCTGTTTTGAGATGGTTACCAAAGGAAGGTGGGGTGGTTTTTTGGTGTGTTTTTGTTGTTGTTTGTTTGTTTTGTATGTGTGTGTTTTAAAAATTGTATTTTATTGTAGCTTTTTATTTTTAATATGCTTTTAATTGTAGGTTTTATTCCATTGACATTATTGTTGTTGTTGTTAATTATTAATGCATAATTGCGGTTCAGAGATGGAACCAGATGATTCAAAAATCCAAAATTCAGGGAGTAAATCAAGTGAACAGAAATTCAGAAGGATCCCTGGTTTGGGGTGTGACTCTGGGCAGGTAAAATATGTCACAGAAGCCAGGCACTTCTGCTGTCTTCCCATTGCCATTGAGCAGGGCTGGCTTTTAATAACATTCCTTTTGTTCTGGCAGGTAATCATGGGCTGGGTCAGATAACATCACAAATGTGCTCCTTCCTGATAGTAGGATCTTATCAGGCCTTCAGCAGCAGTGAGATTTCCCCCCTTCTTCTCTGGTTGGAGTGTGTGGGGGAAGGATATGGCTTTAATTAAAATGACAATATCAAACAGCTGAGATTAGGTTCTGCGGCCTTGCACTTCAACTACACGGCTCTGGAAAGGACAAGGGAAATAGGTGGGTTTTGAGCAGTACCGAACAAAAAGAAATGAGGACTAAATTATGTGCACATTAATCATTTGGGTTCTGAAACCGACGTGGATGAAAAATCTAGAGCAAGTTCTCTTTAAATGATTCCAAGGTATAGAGAGCAGTACTGTGCAGAACTTTTGTGACCATGTAACTCCCAACGAGTTAAGAGCCTAAAGTACAAGAGAAGGCACATTGACAGTGCAGCTTACATTGAATGATAACAGCAGGGAGCACTCATGCTATGGGGGAAAATGAACTTCTGAGAAGAGCAGCAATTGTGTGCATATTGCATGACAATGGCCTGGTTCAGACATAACGCCAAGCCGTGGGTAGGTGTACCTGAGGTTAAGTGTGGAAGCTGAGAATCGTGCCACACATAATCCAATATCTGAGGTTTTGTTACCTTCACCTGCTGGCTAGAGTCATCCTCCCCACTCTTCCTCATCCCCACGCTCCATCAGCATTCACAGAGCTGCTTGCATTGCATGGTGTCCGCGTTTCACACACCCAGCAGCCATTGATTACGATCTGAGTGGGGGCATGCACATTACCTGTAGATTCACTAGTTATATTTTCATCATCCGGCAGTCCTCTTCAGCAAGGCAAATACAAATTAAGTCTCAGGAGGAGCTCCAGCATGAACCCCAGGTTACAGTGGGCACTGAATTCAAATGACACAACGGGGCCAGCAGATCCACAGTTTCAGCAACCTAACCAGCTTGAAACTAAGGATTCAATTAGGGGCTTCAAGGTTGGGAAGAAATCCTACATTCAGATGGTAAGGAAATCTGACTGCGGTTTGGCATTATGTCTGAATTGGGCCAATGACGACATGAACACTTAGAGGCTGTTCTCAGGACCAGCCTAACCCAGCTGGGGTTAGGCTGGTCATGAGAAGCAGAGAGATCCTGATGGATCCCTCTGCTCCCCACCCGCCTATCCCTTTTAAGAAACCTGACTGTTAGCCAAGGCTAAGGATGTGCTTGCACCCTCACCTCAGCTACCAGGTATCATGTGTCTCCTTGTGATATCTGGAGGCTGGAACAAGAAGTTCCAGCCCTGGACCCCTCCACCCTGCTCCTTGCTCATGGAGCTGCACGGAGCCAGTTTGCCCTTGTGGGCATGAGGGAGGTGCACCAAAGATGGACCGTTCAGTTATCTGTGAGGAAGGTAGGTTAAGAGCAGCCTTTCCCCTCACCCTCCCAGCCCACCCCTAGTGATCGTGAGAATCGCCTCTTAGTGTGTGATAGAATGCTTAATTGTTTAACCATGGTGTGTCATTATGTCAGAATTGGGCCAATGGCAACAGGAACACTTAGTGTGTGATAGAACGCTTCCTGAGGAACTTGCCATCCCAACATAAACATCAATAAAGAGGAGCTCCGAACCACCAAGATCACCAAGAGATGTTATATGTTTGAACCACAACTCCTGTGAGGCCCTAGTATTCTCACTACCACTGGCTGCTGATAGGTTTCTGGGTGAAATACAAAGTTCTGGTTATTACCTATAAAGCCCTTAATGGCTTGGGTCCACAGTATTTAAGAGAGTGCCTCCTTTGTCATGAACCCTGCCAACTGTTATGATCTTCTGGAGAGTTCTGGTTACGGTTGCCACTGGCCCATTTGGTAGCAACCCCAGACCAGGCTTTCTCTGTGGCTGCCCTGGGGCTTTGGAAAATATGTTCCCTGCTGAAATAAGAGCATCTTCTTCTCTGTATGTTTTCAGGAAGACCCTCAACTCACCTGTTCTCACGGGCTTTTCATTAGAATTAATTTTAATAATTTGTTTTAATAATTATTTTATGTTACTGTTTTTATTTCTGTTTTTATGCTACTGTTTTCATCGCTCTGTATTTTAATCTGTGCTGATTTTTAAATATTGTTTTAAATTTTGTACACCACCTAGAGATGTACATATCAGTTCGTATAAAATTATGATTAATAGATAGATAGATAGATAGATAGATAGATAGATAGATAGATAGATATAGATAATATGAATATTTATATACCACTTTTCAATAAATGTTCTCAATGCAGTATACATACAAGAAGGAAGGAAGGAAGGTTCCTTGTCCCAAAAAGATATGCAATCCAAAAAGAAACATAAGGCAGACATCAGCAACAGCCACTGAAGTTGGATAGAGGCAGTCGCTCTCCCATAGGACCCATGGGTGCCTACCACCTAACCCAGTTTTGGAGGCTCAAACCAGTTCAAACCAGTTCTAACTGGTTTGAGTTGGTTCAAGCTTGGTTTGAATTAGAATCGAACCGGGTGTGGGGGGTTTGAGCAAAACAAAAACTGAACCTCCCCACCCTGGCTTGAAGCCAGTCTGAATTCAAAGCAAACCGGGCAAACCAGGCAAACCGGTTTTGTGCACATCCCTACTGGGTTCTAGCATTTAGCTATGACCCAATTCAGTTTTTCATGTTCCCACATCTGCAGTGCTACCAAACAAGAACAAGGCTGAAGTGAGAGCACCATCTGACTCGTGAGAGCATGAATGAGAACTTTTCTTTCCTTCCCTGCTACCATAATCTGCATAGATGCCCTTACATCACAAGTCTATGTTCCTTCCCATTTAGTGGTTCCTACTGTGTTGTCATGAGCATTACAGTCTTCATGATGATGGTGCCATTTTGTAAAATCAAGTCCTTAAATCTATTGTACTCTGCATCTGACTGCGAATGAGATATTCTTCGAAACTATGTGCTCTAGTTGACCTCATTTGTGAAAATCAGGCTAATTGACTCTAGACTCAGTGAAGCAGTGTCCTGAAACATATTCATTTAGAAATCATCAGACATTTTCTATTTGGGAGTTTAGTACCTGGTTGAAGTGGAGCCTTAATATGTGTCTTGCATGGAGCACCTTCTGCAAGTTATAGCACAAACTATATAAAAACACAGACTGCTGGAGCAGTATAAATTCTGCACTTCAAAAACAGAGGTAAATGTTTTCACATTGCAGGAGAATAGAGGACTGCAGCTCAGTAGTAAAACATCTTCTTTGCATGCTGAAGGTCACAGGTCCAACCCCTGGCATCTCCAAGTAGAGCTAGAAGAGCTGATGCTAGTCAGGGGCCTGGCTAGCAGCACACAATTGTTAGAATCTAGCTTTAATGTTGGTTACCAACATTAGCATGATTGTGTAAACTCATGCCAAGGTGGGAATCTCAGATGCATTTCATGCCATAAATCACTTTGGCATGGGTTCACACAATCATGCTAATGCTGGCAACCTACATTAAACCTAGATTCTAATGACTGTGTGAACCAGGCTAGTGTAGACAATACTGAGCTAGATGGACCAGTGGTCTGACTTGGTAGGTATAAGGCAGCTTCCTATGCTCCTATGACATACAGCCTTGGAATGAGAAGCACAATGGCAGGGTTGTAGTGTTGGCAAGTTGTACTTTAAAATAATAAGATTTGAGCACAGAGTTTCTCCTGCTTACAGTATCACACTGTTACAGCCATTGCTCTTGGCCATTGATACTGTTTTTCACTCTCCAACAGCTCCCTTCATGGATTTTGTGGGAATAGTAGAACAAAGAGGGTGGTCTTTATAGCAGCTATCAGTCTTGTGGCCTTTGGACATTTTTCAGGAAACAAGAGGAGAGAAAGTAGGTGAGATCATTTAAATGCTATTTATATTAACATTTAAAGCCCTCTTTTGACCCAAAATGGCATACAACCAAAATAAAACAAACATGATGAGCAATTAAGCAGTGCGAAAACGGGCACATACAGAGCAAAAATCTTTCAGGCGGAACAAAAAAGCAAAGATCTTCCAGTGGGAGCAAAAAAAGCAAAAAACTTCCAGTGGGAGGGGGGGAAAGGCAAAAATCTTCCAGTCAGCCAACAGTGAAGTTTAACACTGAAGAAGATCTGTCTGAGCAAGATGGTCTTCACCACTTTCAGAGAGAGTAACAGGGACATGACTAGACAAGCTTCTAGAAGGACTGGTTCCATCTATCCATTATGATACTTCAGACAAATTGTGCCACCTCTTGCCACACTTATAGATCACCTAAAGCTGATCTGATAAGCCCCTCTTTCTTGGGAGTCACACACGTTGCCCCCAAATCTGATGTCCTAGACAAGCATCAGAAGATGACACACAGTTCACGATTGCTTCCTCTTCCCCTTGATTTAGACCATCCAAAGCCATTCCCAGCTGCAGTCAAATTCAAAAGAAATTGAGCAAAAAGGCAGAAATAGAAAGGGGAATGTTTAATCTACAAGATCAAATCAGGGACATCTGAGAAGTATGAAGTCAAAAGGTGGTATACTGTACTTGGGTTCTTGAGGGTGTGCACTATATTTTGCATATGTTTTCCATCTAGATTGCAAGGAAAATATATCCACGCAACCAGGGTAAGATTATAAAATGAAAATAAAAGCAGCAGTTTGCCATAGCAACAAACATTTATACAATGCTTTTAGAGTGGGGCTTCTAAACTTGACCCCTCCTGCAAATGCTGGCCTACAACTCTCAATATCCCTAGCTATTGGCCACTGTGGCTGGGGATTATGGTAGTCCAAAAACTGCTGGGGAGTCTAAGTTGAGCAGGCCTGTTTGAGAGCATTCAAAGCATTTATAAGTGTGCCAATTGGCTGTTTAATGGATAAATGGAGCACAACCCCTCATGACCGTTTCTGCAAGATAATTTTTTAGATCAAATAGAGTTACATTGTTAGAAACATGGCAGCATGTCTTTTTATCCAAGTTCTTTTCATTTAAGTAATTGCTAATCATCTTCATTTAACCAGTTTATTCTATTCCTTATGGCAACAGTTCACAGTATTACATCTTAAGTCTCAAATTATGAGACTTAAACACAAAAAGCAGTTCCTTGAAGGCTTTTTGGTGGTGTGGGCTCCTTACTGCCTTTTATGTCTCCTTACTGCCTTTTGGTGAAGATGAGCTTTGAATTTCCGCCTTCGAAAACCTAGATGAGTAGTCAAGTGAATTTCAAAGCTGAAAATGCACGGTCTTTGGTCACTTGCCCTGTAGGGTGGTCTTGTTTACATTATCAGCAAAGGTCTACATTGTATCAGAATGAGATTCTTTCAGAAGTAGAACTAAAAGCACAAAATAGTTTGGCAGTCATGGGGGACAGAAAAGAGGTTTTGATGTATTTTTATTAGATGTGCTTTGGGTTTCTTTCCTTTTCAAATTTTAAATAATACATAAGAACGTAAGAATAGCCCTGCTGGATCAGGCCCAAGGCCCATCTAGTCCAGCATCCTGTTTTGCACAGTGGTCCACCAGATGCTGCTGGAAGCCTACAGGCAGGAGTTGAGGGCATGCCCTCTCTCCTGCTGTTACTCGCCTGCAACTGGTATCCTGCCTTTGAGGCTGGAGGTGGCCTAGAGCCCTCTGACTAGTAGCCGTTGATAGACCTCTCCTCCATGATGTTATCCAAACCCCTCTTCAAGCCATCTAGGTTGTTGGCTGTCACCACAACTTGTGGCAGAGAATTCCACAAGTTGATTATGTGTTGTGTGAAAAAGTACCTCTGTTGGTTGGTCCTAAATTTCTCGGCAATCAATTTCATGGGATGATCCCCAGTTCTAGTGCTATGTGAGAGGGAGAAAAATGTCTCTTGCTCCACTTTCTCCACACTACGCATGATTTTATAGAGCTCCATTATATCTCCTCGTAGTCGTCTTTTTTCCTAAACTAGAAAGCCCCAGGTATTGTACCCAACAATATAACACACTGAACATGTGAAATCCCCAGCAATCTCCAGATAGGGCTGGGAAAGACTCCTGCCTGAAACCTTGGAGAGTCACTGCCAGTCCCTGTACACATTACCAAGCAAGATGGACCAATGGTCTGACTCAGTATAAGTCAACTTCCTATGATCCTCAACCATTCAAGGAGATCTACATCCCGGGACACTAGAATTCCAAGGCTGTCAGAACCTTTGGGGAAATGACTGAATAGTTCAAGTTATTGGACAATTTAATTGTTGAATTAAGAGTACAATGCGGGGGGGGGGGTGGAATTGGAATTTGTTTTAGGGGAAATGGGAAAGTGTAAATAATAAATAAATAAACTCCCCTCTACATCAGATCCTTAAGCCAACATGGTCTCAGGTTTGGGGGCAATTGTGACCACTTAATTATCAATTGCACTCCCATAGCTACATTCCATACAAATGAATGGAACTCAAATCCCTTCCCTCCATTCACTTACATCAAGGGTGCATAACTTTGACTCTTCTGCTGTTTTTGGACTCCCACAATCCCCACCCACAGTGGCCAATAATCAGGGATGATGGAAACTATAGTAACAACACCTGGAGGATTGGAATTGTGCTGTCCTGGCTTACAAGAAACAAAAAGCGGGTTGCAAAAGGGAAGAAATATTGAGTGTGGAATAGTATTATTCTCCGCTCCCTACCACACTCAACACAATGCAGGAGACGGGTACAAAATTTTTTTTTTTGCCCTAAGTCAGCAACATAGCTTGAACCAGCTCTGTCAAGATTGATCTTCACTCAAGCTAAATTGCCCAAATCAAGTAAAGTGGAACCATAACAAATTAGTCTGCCAAGCTATGGATACTCTGTCTAATCCTTCCAGTGTTGTGAACAAGGTGCATAGACATAAGGGAACCTGAGATATCTTGAGCAAGTCAAACCACCCCCGTTGTAGGCTAGATAAACCCTTGCCTGTCATTTTTGAGACTTCCCTTCATGTTTCTTTAACAACTTGTTCTATTTGAACCATTTTTCAATCACCTGGTGGGAAGGAGTATGCTAGAAAGCCATTTAATCAGGGCTGGTGCAGGGTTTCTTGTCAAAATGAAAAGAAAATATCAGGCACAGAAATATCCAGGCAGTGTCATGTTGTTGCTATTAGGAAATAATTATTGCTGAGAAAGCAGATGGAAATGTTTGCCTATTCCAATTTCCAGAAGCATTGGCTTTACCCTTTATAGACTTCCCTTCATTTGTCTTTGGTAACCCAAATTGCATTCTGCCCTGTACAACCAGTACAGGGCAGAATGATCTCACTCTAAATTGGCCTCAGTGATGTCATTACATAACATCTGATTGCCTGCATAGTGTCATGACGCCATCACATTAATTGCATCATCATCTCCAACTGGGTACTGGCAGAGGTTGATCTTTTTGGATCTCTTGGAGGCTTTCTACACCATCAACCATGGTATCCTTCTTGGTCGCCTGGGGGATTTGGGATTGTGTGGCACTGTTTTACAGTGATTCCATTCCTACCTCTCTGCCGGATTCCAGATGGTGTCCCTCAGGGACTATCATTCTTCAAAATCTGAACTTAAGTATGGTGTCTCTCAGGGCTCCGTATTGTCTCCGATGTTGTTTAACATCTACATGAAACCATTGGGAGAGATCATCAGGAGATTTGGTGCAGGGTGTTATCAGTATGCTGGTGACACCCAAATCTATTTCTCCATACAAACTTCTTCAGGTAATGGCATAACTTCCCTAAATGATTGCCTGGAGGTGGTAATGGGCTGAATGAGGGATAACAAACTGAAACTGAATCCAAATAAGACGGAGGTACTGACTGTGTGGGGACAGGACTCAAGAGATGCTTTAGTGTCATGACGCCAAGTGCTGATGAGGAGCCTGTTCTGGATGGGGTTATGCTCCCTCAGAAAGAACAAATATTTACCTTGGGAGTGCTCCTGGATCCAGAACTCTCTGGTTTCTCAGGTTGAGGCAGTGGCTAGGAGTGCTTTTTATCAGCTTCGGCGTATATATAATCTAGGGCCATTTCTGGAGGGAAATGACCTGAAACACTGGTACATATGCTGGTAGTTTCCAGGTTTGACTACTGTAATGCACTCTACGTGGGACTGCCTTTGTACATAGTCGGAAGCTACAGAGTTGGTGCAGCCCCACATAGAGCGCATTGCAGAAGTCCAGTCTGAAGGTTACTAGCATATGTACCACCATTCTGAGGTAGTTTATCTCAAGAAATGGGTGCAGCTGGCATATCAGCCGAAGCTGACAGAAAGCACATTTGGCTACCACCTCAACCTGCAACACCAGGGAGAGTTTCAGATCCAGAAGCACCCCCAGACTGCATACCTGTTCCTGTGAATGCTGCCTCATCTGGAAAGTGCTAATGAGGAGATAATGGGGAAAGGCCAGGTCTGGAGTCTCCAATGTCTGAGCATATTTGGACTGAGCCTCAGTCACTGAGACTTACAATTCACACCTCAAGTCCCTGACAAGGAACTTGGTTGCAAGGTTCAATGGAAAAATAAAAATAAAATAACCCAGAAAAGAAGGGGTTTTTTTTTGGTTGGATTTCTGTTTAAATGCCCTATTGTTAAACTAGTTCTATTCTGTGGTTAACCTAGTTCTATTCTGTTGTTAACCTAGTTCTATTCTAGTCCTATTCTGTTCATTCTTCATAGAAAACCGGTTCTTGTATTCTGACTAGTAATCCGTTGTGTTTTGTTGTTTGGAAAAGAGCTGGTCTAAAAGGAAGAGAGCTGGTCTTGTGATAGCAAGCAGGACTTGTCCCCTTAGCTAAGCAGGGTCTGCCCTGGTTGAATATGAATATGAAATATGACTAGAAGTGTGAGCACTGTAAGATATTCCCCTCAGGGGATGGAGCCGCTCTGGGAAGAGCATCTAGGTTCAAGTTCCTTCCATGGCACCTCCAAGATAGGGCTGAGAGAGATTCCTCCTTGTAACCTTGGAGAAGCCGCTGCCAGTCTGTGTAGACAATACTGAGCAAGATGGACCTATGGTCTGACTCGGTATATGGCAGCTTCCTATGTTCCTAAGTTGTCCGTGGGGATCCTGTAGGGAGCATGGGGGTTGGAGTAAGAAAGAAAAGGGAGGGAAAGGAGAAGGAGAAAATGCAATTGTTTCTGGAATAAAATCTTATGCTAAATCCACATAAGATTGTTTTGTGTTTACGAGGGAAGCAGTTCTCAAACACTGCTTTACCCTCGATTACAATAGGTGGCATTGGTGACTTCTTTATCTGCAAAACTTTGCAATACAGACTCTACAGCTATTGATGGAATGAAATTGTTTTATATCCTTTCAAAAGAGATGAGGCTGTTTGCTTTGTTAGCAAGGTATGAGAACATAGCTTTAGCTTCATGTGCCATTTGGAGTTGTACATCTAGGGATTCAGTTTGAGCTTCTTGTATTTCAATTTTCAGCATATTTGCTTGCATCTGGAGAAAGAAAATGTATGTGCTCCATGAGTTTGAAGATTTGCTGACATAATGGGTGGTATGGCCACACTGCATTGAGATAAGCCAGCTGGCACAATAATTCCCTCAGCTTTCTTGGAGGGAGGGCTGGCATAGCTTTGCCTGTTTGCCAGAGACCAGAATTTCTGCTATCACCATTGCAGAGGCTATAAGTTTAGGTACCTCTCAGAGAAAGATGTCTGCTAGTACAGGTGGCCCTCATTACCCACGGTCCCACGGTTTCACATATCCATGGTTGGGTCATAGGGATCCACTTTCTTTTGGGGGGTGGGGGGCTGAGTGACCAGAAATGACTTCTGATGTCATTTCCTGCTGCCATTTTGTAGTGCTGAGACATTTTGTGGCTCCTTTCTGCAACACACATACACACAAACCCTCAAAAAGGAGGAAAAATAGGAGGATTTGGAAGTTTTGTGGTCACTGCTGGACAGCTGAAGAGCAAGGTGCTGTGCTTATTTCTCCTCTCCACACCACACACTTTTTCTTGTGATTTTTCAGCACACTTCAGTGTGCTTAGGAACCTAACCCCCCAATCTCCATAAGGTTACAGTTTCTTTATTCACTGTTTCATTATCCACAGAAATTGGCAGAAATAGAACCCCCACAAATAATGTGGGTTGAATTACATCTCCTAGAGGTTTTGTATAGATGTTTAAAAGTATAAGGTAAAGGAAAGAATGCTGAGGCACCCTGTACACCAAAGGCCAAGCAGTGGAAAATTAATCCCCCAGTACCATCTTCTGAATACAACCCTCTAGAAAGGACCAAAGCCCCATTATGCCCCCGGTACCATCTCCAAAAGTTGTCCATATAGGATACTATGGCTGACGACATCAAAAGCCACTGAGAAGCTGCACTCCTCCTGTTTCTCCTGAAGAAGGTCCATTTGGGAGTGGTTCGTCCAAAGCCCAGCCTGGATCTAATAATGGGGGGGAAAGAGACTGGCTGATAGACTGGTCAAAGGTTCAGCATTACTTTCTTTAGGAGGGGCCATACAATTGCCTCTTTCAAAACAAAGAGAACACACCCCTTCTTCAGAGAAGCATTAACTACCTTGAATATGCAGCAAGGCAGACCAACACAGTTTGCCAAATAGTCAAGTACCACCAGGATCTGGCACACAGGCAGTAGTGGTTCTCAAACATTTAAGCAGCTGGTCCATGTCCTTAGGCACAACAAGCTGAAAGATATCCCATACGGTTGGACCAGCCAACACATTGATCATGCTCCTATCTGGTTCTGCTCCAACACTGGCATCCAAATTGGAATGATACAAGTGATTGTATCTACAAGATAGAATGGAAATTCATCACAGCTGCCAACCAAGTGTTTGATCACCTGCTCTCCTGAGCCAGATTGTAATAGGCCCCAAACCACCTGGAAAAAAAGCTGTGCTGTATAAAAGCAATTGTTATGGAGAAATAAGTGTTTTTCAGCATTACAAAATAGGTTCTAATGCTGGCCTGTCTTCTTTTGGATTCATCAATGGAATCAGGTGAATGGGAAAATAGGGATATGTTGGCAGGTATGTTTACTCTCCAGATGTAAGTGTAGACTAGGGATGTGCATGGAACCAGTTCCATGCACTCCTGGGATGTAGGGGGTGGTTGCTTTAAGGTGCAGGGAGGATGCATTTACTTCCCCTGCCATATTTCCCCCCCTAATGCTGCTGCCAAAACCACTGACATGGGGCAGCTGAGTACCTTCTTGCTGCCCTGATCAGCATACTACCAGAAGTGGCTGGCGCACATGCGCACATCACACATACACATGTGTGTCAGCCGCTTCCAGTATTACGCTGACCAGAATGGCAAGAAGGTACTTAGCTGCCCTGCATCAGTGGTTTTGGCAGCAGCACCAGCAGGGGAAACGCAGCAGGGGAGGTATGTGCATCCTCCCTGCACCTTAAAGCAACCACCCCCACCTCTGAATTGGCTCCAACACCAGCATTTTGAACTGGTTCCATGTACATCCCTAGTCTAGACAATTTGTCACCCTCAAGTCTTCAGTATACCAAGAAGTGGAATGGACTTGACATGGAGGTTAAGACTGTCTAGAACCTGATAGCTTGGGTCATCTCCCCATTCTAGAGAGAGACCACTTGTCATTTCTGGGTGGGGCAGGTGTGTGACAAAGCTGCCCACTAGGCAAAGTGAAGGAGCACCCATTAGGGGCAGAATTAGTCCAGAGTCAAATACAAGCCAGGGGTCAAAGCCAGGTAATTGGTTCAATGGGGATGTACTGATTAGGAGTTCTAGAGCCAAGTGTCGTAAACCTGTCAGGCTAATCTAGAGCTATGTATCAGCAGACGGAGCATGATATAGGCAAAGGGTCAAAAGGAGAATGTCAAAGCCAAGCAGTAAGCAGATTCCAAACCAAAGCCTGTCTGAGTCATCACAATATCCAGTTGGTCAAACCAAGTCCAAGCAGGTCCCAAGTCAAAGCACAGTAAAAAACAAGCAGGAACACAGCTGGGTCGCTCACCAAAGCATGACGTTGCTACCAGCAATGTGGCTGAGGTGAGGCCGTCTTAAATAGGCTGAAGCCATGTGCTTTCAATCATGGGTCCCTGACTCAGCAGCTCTTATTGTTAGTTGAGCCATTCTGCGCCTGTCTCCTTATCTCCTCCTGTTTCTTTGACTGGCACTTCTCTACAGGTGAGATCAGCTGCGCCTCCTCCACAGGAGCTGTCGTACGAGGCTCCATTTCTTTTTCAGTGTCCTGTGCGTCGGTCCCACTTGCCTCTTCAACTTCTTTCCTTTGAGGTTGCTGCACTCCCTCCTCTGTGGTCACACTGCCTGTCTCCTCCTCATCCTCAGAATCCAACAGCATGCCCATGACACCAAGGAATTAGTCAACAGAGATTAACTAAGCCAGATTCAAATGCATCCAAGGGGTCGGAAGCCAAGGAACCATGCAGCAAGAACTAGGAACAAGGGCAGATCCACAAACAGTGGCAAACTGAGGTCTTAAGTAGCATCCTGAGGTGTTGCCCTGCCCAAGTCTGGAATGTCCTTTGTCTTAAACGGCCTGTTTCCTCATTTCCAGGTGCTGGTTCTAGGGTGTCTGAGTAGCTGTTGGTGGAGACTGTGATGCCTCTATCTCTCTTTCTCTGAGTCCTGGGACATGGTAAGGGAAGCGTTGAGAGGGTTGGCAGGCATGGGGAATGCTGGTGTTGGAGGCCCCTCAACCCACCTACCCATCCCCATCCCAAGAGTTCTCTATGTTAGACCCCAGCATTTTGGAGTCAGATTCAATGCTATTGATTGCCTTCTCCGGTGAATCCTCAGAGTTAGACCCGCATACCATGGGGTCAAGTTTGGGGTTCATGACGCCACTGTGAGGGCAAGTGTCAGTGTTACTTCAGGAAGAAACAGCACCAGAAGAATCAAGAATCCATGAGCATTCATATGCTTTCAAGGGTAGACCACCCTGAGGGTAGACCACCATAGTTCCCACCCTGCAGGGATAATCAGGAGTCTGAAGAGAGTCTGCAGGAGTCTGAAGACAAAGTCTAACATGTAATGATCTGTCCATGAGAAGAGAGTAACTAATGGTTCTCACCACAGAGCATCCTTTTCCCATTCTGTAAATCCAATCCAACATGTGTCTTGCCACATGTATGGCTCCAGATTTGAGTCAGGCCCATAATTGTAATGGCAGCCATGGCATCCTAAGGCAAATCTATTCAGATGGTTTCAGCATGGAATTGAAATCCACCACGGCAGTCAGCCCTGGAACTGTCAATGCTTTGGAAAGTCAATACCACCTCTAAGACCATCTCCACCAGCTTGGGCAGGGAGAAATGGCTACGCTGAGATATTGCATTGGTTTCTGAGGAATGTGGGCTATGCCATGGGCAGCTACCTCTGGATAATGTGGGGCTGAAAGCTGGTGCTTGGAGAACTAAGGACACAGACCAGGAAATAAGTATAGGAAGCACAGCAAGGGTCAGAGGAACACAGGAAGCTGCCATACACGGAATCAGACCATTGGTCTATCTAGCTCAGTATTGTCTTCACAGACTGGCAGTGGCTTCTCCAAGGTTGCAGG
The DNA here is from genome assembly GCF_027244095.1 of Hemicordylus capensis. Taxonomy (NCBI): domain Eukaryota; kingdom Metazoa; phylum Chordata; class Lepidosauria; order Squamata; family Cordylidae; genus Hemicordylus; species Hemicordylus capensis. The sequence goes on along the minus strand of NC_069664.1, from coordinate 16,435,361 downwards.
CTGGAATCTCTCTCAGCCCTATCTTGGAGAAGCCAGGGAGGGAACTTGGAACCTTCTGCTCTTCCCAGAGCAGCTCCATCCCCTGAGGGGAATATCTTACAGTGCTCACACTTCTTGTCTCCCTTTCATATGCAACCAGGGTGGACCCTGCTTAGCTAAGGGGACAAGTCATGCTTGCTACCACAAGACCAGCTCTCCTCTCTCCTCTTGAGAGCCAAAGCCAGAAGTCAAAAACCCAGGTGGAAAATTTAGGAGCCAGGATCAAGCAGTAAGCCAGGGGTCAGAAATTTGAACCCACGTCTTCCTGATCTAAGTCCAATACCTTTTGACTCTACCACATTAAGCAACTGGTGAGCTCTGAACCAAATCTAGCCCCTTGAAAGAGACCATTTGGCAAGCCCAGAGGCAAGAGAAAGATATGAAGGAAGCAATTTCTGAAAGTAGGGGGTCCTAGCCTCCCTCCTTGCAATGAAGTGGTCTTCTAGTTAAATTCACTGCTGACATCAAGTGTAAGTGGCCGGGATAATTATTCCTCTTCTTTCTCTGTAGCACACAGAAAGTATTCAACAAAGTGTACTTAATTTTTAAAAAAAATGTTTTTTGACATTTTGTGTTTTACATACATAGGAGAATCAGCTGGTTACAATACGTTTAGGGCAGGTTCTCACTATCTGTTTGCTGCTTAAAGTCAGGAGCAGGAGGAGGAGGAGGAGGAGGAGGAGGAGGCATGCATGCTCCTGTGAACCTCAGCTGGAGTGATGGGGTGCCATTTAAAAGCTGGGCAGATCCTTTGGCATGGTGCCAAGCAAGAATGTAACCATAGATCAGATCTAAGAACATAACTGGTTAACTGAGCAAAGAGGAAACTTTTAAAAGTGGTGATTCTCTTAGTTTAGCACAGACCTGCTCAACTTAGTCCCCCCCGGCTGTTTTTGGACTCCCATAATCCACAACCACAGCGCCCAATAGCCAGGGATTATGGGAATTGTAGGCCAACATCTGCAGGAGGTCCGAAGTTGTGCAGCCCTGATTGAGCTGGAGGAGAGCAAGTGGCCCTATCCATCCCCAGCACAGCATCCCTCCAGTGGCTGTTGCTGGAGTCTAGTTTCTTTTTTAGACTGTGAGCCCTTTGGAGACAGGAAACCATTTTATTTAATTAATTTGTTTGTTTGTTTATATCTATGTAAACCACTTTGGGACCTTTTTGTTGAAAAGTGGTATATAAATAAATATTCATTATATTTGTATAAGAAAAGCCCTGCTGGATCAGGACAAAGGCTCATCCAGTCCAGTATCCTGCCTCATACATCGGCCAACCAGCTGTGTCTGGGAAGCTTCAAGTGGGGAATTGAGGGATATTGCCCACTCCCATTGGTGTTCCCTAACATCTGGTATGCTTCTCCCATACAATGACTAGCCACTGATAGCCCTCTCCTCCATGAATTCGTCCATTCCCTTTTTTAAAACCACCCAGACTGATGTCCATCACCACATCCAGTGGCAGCAAATTCCAAAGTTCAACTACATGTTGTGTAAAGTAGTATTTCCTTCAGTCTGTCCTGAGCCTCCAGTATTTAGCTTGAATGGATGACCCCGGGTGATATATTCTCTCCGACATTATGAAAGAAGAGATTTTTAAAAGCATCACTATCTATTATACCCACACTGTGCATAATAATATACACCTCTATCTAGGATTCACAATTGTGGCACCGTGCCAAGCCAAAAGTGTCTGTTTTTATGCAATATATGGTCATGCCAGCCAAGATCCACAAGAGTGTGCCTGCCTCCACCATCCGACTTTCGGTAGGAAACAGACTGTGAGAACCTGCCCTTAGGTTTAATTGCTGAAGGAAGCTTTCAAGCCAAGTGTTTCATTTTCCGGGTGATTTGGCTTCAGAAGAGCAAAGGTGAGAGAGAACCTTTGATGACGAGAAAAAATTGAACTTGTTCAGTGACGGCCTACAGAGGAAAACCAGTGAGTCTTCCTGGGATTAAAAATAGCTAGCCCTGTAGCTCTTTGGTTCAGAGAGCTCTGATTTTCTGGTGGGTCCTCTTTCTTGCCCTCAAACGAGACCTTTGCTTGCAGGCAGCAATATCCTGCTAAGTCAGAGATACTTTGTGTTGTACTAGGCATGAGATATGTTCAAAGCAGCTACTCAGTGAATTCCCCTTTCCCGGAAGATGGAACCTCATCCTACAGACATACAGACGCACACTTTGAACCACCAGTTACAAATAGCTGCTAAATGAGAGGATTCTTACAACATCCTGCTTCTGTTGTTGCCGTTGGAAAGAATAGCTTTGCATGCTGCACTTGTTAACTATTTTCTCCCTCCTGGTAAGTTCAGATATAAAGAACTCTAAAGAAATGATACTATTAGTTAGTTCTGAAAGGAGAAAAATACTGACACCTCTTGATGGATATCTTGCATATTTCTGACGGTGTGTTCTCTCACTCTCTCTTTTATGTAGCAGTTTCAATGAATTGGATGGTTGCCGTGTCCTTAGCTCAGTGGCAGCAGCAACAAAGAAAAGCCTGCACTGATGACAAATGAACGTGGGTGGGTATAGAATTCCAATTTGTACCATGAAATAAAAAAGCGGCATGGAAATTATAATTTCAAAATATCCTCTCTGCCTGTCAGAAGGGGGGTAGGATATTTTTCCCTTCAAAATGCTCTGAAATCTTAGTCCCTTTTCCCCAGCCTTAATGAAATGTTAAAGATTTTACCTTTCTCTAACCGCTAGGGTGCTGTCTGATTTGAACATGAATTAGCAGAGTTCACATTTGGAGCCTCCGATTGGTGTTCAAATTCCCAGATTTCATTGTTGATGTAAATCCAAACACTTTTGCATTCTCCCTTTTATCACATTAACTTTGCCTTATGGTGTTTGTCAATTGTAGGCAGTGTAAACACACAGGGAAACACTGCAAGCAGTTGTGTTGCAATTCATCTTGGGTTAATCAGCTTGAAAATAATATAGCTTTTCATCTCATCAAAAGTGATGGCTTGTGACTGCCCATATGGTGACTTTAACTTTGCATGAGTGATGTGGAGTCATTTAGAACTTAGTTCTTTAAAAGAAAATAAGTCAACCCATATTTTCACCATCACAGGCGATGTTAGATCTGTATCTTTACATAAAAGCTTTTGCATCTGTTTTGATGACTATGAAGCATAATAGCACAGAAGCCTAAGAGCTGCATTTCATCTTCATACAATATCAAGAAAAATGGGGTGGGGGGACTGCCTAGAATTTTAGCCTGGCTTAAAAAAAGGGTTTCTGTGCATTGAAAAGATCTGGCATGCGATACAGATCAAAAGTAAACAGGCTTTGTTGACTCTTGATGATGAAAGATGGGGGGAACATGGTTTCATGGCACTACTTGTCAATCTTCTTGGGCTCAAATTAGACATTATGGCAAGAGAGCTTCATGTTTAAAACAGAATCTGTTCTAATCATATAAAAAGAGGAGGAGAGTCTGATTTTCTTCTCAGCAAAAGGCCATGTGGGTGAGAAGTAGGCAGGGGGTTCTGTACAACTTCTATCCTGAAACCCTTCTTCTGAAGCACTTTTCTCCAAGGCAAACTCATGCATCCAAGCTCAACAAAGGAGAAAATTGCCAGGTTGGGTGGGAAGCGATTATAGGAGCATCTAGTTCTGTATTGTCTGACTCTATCTAGTTCTGTATTGTCTACGCTGACTGGCAGTGGTTCTCCAAAGTTTGAGGCAGGAGTCTTTCCTAACTCTACTTGGAGGTGCCAGGGATTGAACCTGGGACCTTCTGTATGCAAAACAGATGTTCCACACTGAGCTAAAGCCCCATCACCAATTATGAGGAAGTAAGTTATTCCAACACTTCAGAAACTCCTTAAAAGTAACCAAAGGCCTGATTAAACAGATGGGTTTTAAGAGTGTTCTTTAAAACGGTCAAGGATATCATAGCCCTTCTTTCAGAAGGAAGTGTGTTCCAGAACCTCAGGGATGCCATAGAGAAAGCCTGGCCATGAGTTGCCACCAGATGAGCGGGCAACCTGTGGCAACCATAGGCTGACCTTCCCAGATGATCTTAGTAAGCAGTAGGCCTCATGGAGAAGAAGGTGTTCTCTTAAATACCCTGTGCCCAAGCCATTTAGGGATTTAAAGGTGATTCCTAGCACTTCATATTTCATCCGGAACATTATCAGCAGCCAGCGTCGTTCTTTTAAAATAGGAGTAATATTCGAAATTATTGACGCTTTTGAACTTTGGTGCTGTATGTGACTTTTGAGGATACCATGGACTTCCAGGAAAACAGACAAATGGATCATAGAATAAATCAATCCAGAAATTTCATTTGAGGCACAAATGACCAGGCTCAAACTATCATACTTTGGACACATGCGAAAACCCAGCTCCCTTGAGAAGTCCATAATGCTGGGAAAAGTTGAAGGAAAGAGAAGAAGAGGATGACCAGCAGCAAGGTGGATGGACTCGATTACGACAGCAATGAATGCACCACTGAAAGATCTTAAAGGCCAAGTTGAAGACAGATCATCCTGGAGAGAATCTATCTATGTGGTCGCTAAGAGTCAACGCCAACTTGATGGCACTTAATCAATCAATCAATCAATCAATTATTTAATTTTATTTAATTATCATTAATTTTTATACTGTCTTTCATTAAAACAACCCTGACTCTTCAGGTTATCCTGGAGACCAGCCTGGATAATTTTGCCCCAATTGCAGTTTCTGGACAACATACAAAGGCAGTGTAACACAGAACACACTACAGTGGTCAACATACATACTGCTGAATTAAGTTTGCTCTCTTCCAGAAATGGATACAGTTGGCACATCAGTCAAAGCTGATATAAAGCATTCTGGGCCACTGCCTCAGTCTGAGATACAAGAAAGAAGTTTGGGTCAAGAAGTTTGGGTCAAGCAGCATATCTGTTCCTTTAAACACTTGAGTCTTCTGCCATCATATCTTATTTGGCAAAGGCAAAGCCCTTGAGCAGAGAGATAACTCATTAGCATGAAAAGGCTAATGGACATGCCCAGAGGTGCTTGCAAACAATTCTTGTAGATGTTTTGCTCTAAGATCAAGAATAAGTAAAACAAATGAGCAAAAATCCTTGCAATGTATGACTCAGCCACTTCATGTCTTCATAATATTTTCCTTCTAGCTGGAATGCAGAGAGCAGACTTGGAACATACATCTTGAAACCCTTTACATGTAATGGCTACTGTTTTCTACATCTTCCCTCACCACTACTGGTTTACCTGTCTCTTCCATCTCCCTTCATCGCTAGTACCTTGAGTGTAGGGTGCTTGGTACCTTGACTGACATGCTGGTGAACTCCAGGGCAACCAATCAGTACACCAGGTGGGTGGGACCTTGAGAGAAGTTGTGGGGAACTCTGGAAACAAGAAGGGCAGTCTTTGGAGAGAAGCATGTGCAAAAAGGCTTAGTGAGGGGCCTTAGTGAGGAGTTTGGTCCCTCATGATCAAAGCCAGCATGAAGGTTGCTCTAATAAAATAACTCTGCAGATCCTTGAAAGACAGGAGGGCAGGAAGCTTGAATTCTCATCTAGAGTTTGGTGAGTTCAAGGAAAGGAAGCCTGGGCTTTGGTTTCAGGAAAATTAATTTAGGGAAACATTTGTTTAGTCAGACTTTGCATTAGAAGTTATATTTCTTTGGTGTGTGTGCTTTTGTATATTCCTGGTATTGTTTTAATTTAGTTTACCTGCAACATAATTGAAATAAGAAACACTAGCCTACGCCCATCCTACCTAGGGCATTGCAAAAGACTCTGTAAACATTTAAACATGCCTAAGACAACCTATTTCTGTAATCTACTAAATATTAACTGTTTCTAAGAAAGGTAGAAAGCCTCAGAAAGAAGCAGTCTGCAGTTCTTAAATAAAACTGTGTTTTTAAGTCTTTTCTTTTTACAAGCCTCTCCGAGTTGGTTCTTAACTCAGGGAAAGATGGCCCAAAGGGGGACCTCACTGGTGCAATTATGTCCTCAAATGGTCAGAAGATATCCATTTTCTCAACATGTGTAGGCTTGCACGTGGAAGGTTTTTGTACTTATCCAATAGCAAAATAAAGAGAGTTTTCCCTGGAATTCCGCCCCAAGCCCAGGGAAGTTTAAGCTCTGTCTATATAACAGGTGGTGGTGGCAGCCTTTGAACCTACCAATAATACAAGATAGTTTTAGGAGACGCCTAGCCAAGTAGCTCAGAAGGGATGATTCAGCATTTCTTTCCCTCACATAAGCTTGCTCTGAGACAAAGAGCCGGGTCTCTCGATCCGTGAGAACTGGTTTCTTCAGGTGAGCGGGGAGAGCGGACTAAGCCTGCTCTCCCCACTCACAAGCAGAGCGGGAGCACTGGGCGGCTGGATCGGCCTCCCACATGATTGCTGGCTCTACAGATTGACAGAACCGGCGGGGGCTGGGGAGCTTGGGGGCCACGCAGCCCCTGCAAGCCCCAGTATGCCCTGCACGAGCACACAGGGCATACTGGGGAGACCCCTGAGCTGGGAGGCAGCTTTTCACCTCCTGGCCGGGGGTCTGCTCGTGAGTAGGTGCGCTGCGAAGGTGCACCGCGGCTACTCACGAATGTAAAAAGCAGGTTTGTGGAGCGCTCGCTCCGCAAACCTGCTTTTTACCAGGGGTTCCAGAGCAGGTTACCCGCTCTAGAACCACCGGGCTCGCAGCTGAGCTGGACTAGAACTGGGGAGACCCGAGTTCAAATCCCCATTGAGCCATGAGACTAGCTGGGTGACTCAGGGCCAGTCACTTCTCTCTCAGCCTAACCTACTTCACAGGGTTGTTTTGAGGAGAAACTCAAGTATGTAGTACACCGCTCTGGGCAAATGTAATAATAATAATGATAATAATAATAATAGGCTCCATCGGCAGTCTTCTCTTCCTCCTCCAAAAAGCACTTTGCACACACTCAGACATACCAGTTCTTCAGTATTGGTGATGAAATGCCTCTATTAATGTGTCTATGATAGGATGCCTAATTATTCAATCTTAAGTGATGTAGCCGGGGTTGCCTTGAAAGTGGAAGCATTCTTCTGTACTTCATCGGTTTCTCGCAAAATGTTCCATGTTAATAGTGCTTCCCAGTGCATTGATTAAAGTCGCCAGCTGTTACTCTTTTTTCTCCCCTTCAGTGGTTGTTTCCTCTTCCTTCCCCTGCCATAACTATATGAATAACAAGGAACTTGGTACTTTGATGTCCTCGATAAAATATTCACTCAGAGACCGATCCAAGAGTGCATAATTAGGTGGACTCACTGCAAATCTAGTTGAGTATGTAGATCTGGAGAGAGAAAGTGCTGCAAAGTCAGGACCCCAAGGCTCTGAAGGAAAAATTCTCTGCACCATCTCTCTTCCTTCCTTTTTGTGCTGACATGTAATATCCTGCTGCAAAGTTGCTTCCTTATGTAGGCAATTGGCTAGAAGTGGTGATGTGCCCATGTCTATTATAAAGTGCTTGAGGTGAGTTTTTACATTTTATCCATCTGCCTCAGCAATACAAAGTTTTAGCAGGGCTGGCTCTTGGCCTGTTCCTCAGTGCTTTGGAATCCACTTGTGCGAGAGGCAGCCTGTGCTCCTTGCAGGGAGCAGAGGTCACATTTTTATCGCTGGCAAATCACTCCTGCTGCGCGCCTCCTGCAAAGTATTAGGCACACAATGGGGAAGGGAGGGAAAGAAGAATGTCTAACATCCAAACGAGTTGGATGTTATATCATAACATAGGAAGCTGCCTTCTACCGAGTCAGACCATAGGTCCATCTCGCTCAGTATTGCCTACCAAGACTGGCAGCGGCTTCTCCAAGGTTGCAGGCCCTTGGAGTCTCTCTCAGCCCTATCTTGGAGATGCTGCCAGGGAGGGAACTTGGAACTGCCTGCATGCAAGCATGAAGGTGCTCATCCCAGAGCGGACCAACTATTGGAATGGCTGGCTACCTGCTCTTACCAGGAACCACTGGGAAGTGATAGTGGAGCACAGAAATGCATGGTTCTGTAGGAAGCCAACTTCTGTTGAATCAGACCATTGGTCCATCTAGGAACATAAGAACATAGGAAGCTGCCATATATGGAGTCAGACCATAGGTCCATTCTAGCTCAATATTGTCTCCATAGACTGGCAGCGGCTTTTCCAAAGTTGCAGGCAGAAGTCTCTCAGCCTTATCTAGAGATATTGTATTGTAGGATTTATATACCGTCTTTCATTAAAAACAATCTCAAGGTGGAGATGACAGGGATGGAACTTGGAACCTCCTTTTCCCAGAGTAGCAACCCCTAAGGGGAATGTCTTGTAGTGCTCACTTGTAGTCTCCCATCCAAATGCAAACCAGGGTGGACCCTGCTTGGCTAAGGGACAATACATGCTTGGTATCACAAGACCAGCTCTCCTTCCACCAACACCAGGTTTTATTTATTTATTTTATTTATAGACCGCCCCATCCAAAGGCACTGGGCTGTGGACAACAAGTTTTAAAAGACATAAAAACAAGTACCATTTAAAACACACTGCTTAAAACAATATACAGTAGTCTTTTTTAAAAACAAAACAAAACACACAATTCAAAACCAATGAAAATACCCCCAAACAATGGAAAAACCTTCACAGGCCAGGCCCAAACAAGTAAGTTTTTAGGGCTCTCTTAAAGGCCAACAGTGGCACTAAACTGCGGATATCTGCCAAGGGTGCATTCCATAGGCCAGGGGCAAGTACAGAGAAGGCCCAGTTCCAAGTCGTCACCAGATGTACTGGTGATAACTGGAGATGGACCTCTCCAGGTGACCTCAATGTGCGATGGGGATCCTACAGAAGAAGGCATGCTCTAAGGTTGCCCAGACCCAAGCTTTTCAGGGCTTTAAAGGTAATAACCAACACTTTGTATTTTGCATGGAAACATATCGGCAGCCAGTGCAACTGTTTTAAAACATGCATAATATGATCTCTCTGGGTTACCCCAGAGACCAGTCTGGCTGCCGCATTTTGAACTGAAGTTTCCGAACAACATACAAAGGCAGCCCCATGTAGAGTGCATTGCAATAGTCAATCCTGGAGGTTACCTGCTGATTATACACACACACACACACACACACACACACACACACACACACACACACAGCTCAACTGCACATGCAGATAAATTGCATGGTACAGTGTTCATGGAACTGCAGATGGGTAATTGCATCCTTTATTGCTTCACCGTGTATAAAAACTAGGGCTGTCACCTGATGGAAGAAATGGGGGGATGCGGCCATAGCTCAGTGGCAGAGCATCTGCCCAGCATGCAGAGGCTCCAGGTTCAATCCCAAGGTAGAGCTGATAAAATTTCTTTCCTGAAGCCCTGAAGAGCAGCTGTCAGTCAGAGCAGGCCAAATTGAGCTCAATGGATTCAATAGATGGAAGCTTCTTATAGTGCTAATGGAATTTTCTTTCTTAAGAGGAGGAAAATGTGTGGTTGGGCAATTTGGATTGGGGCCAAAGAATGAAAATCTTCTACCTTCTACAGCAGTTATGATCTGGGTTGTGTGGCCCTTTGTGCTTTTTATTTAGAAGGGGGGGAAACAGAACAGGGGAAAAAAAAACCCTAACAAATTGCAGGGTCAACAGACACAATGTTTATACTGACCCTTACTGTATTTGGGAATATATCCCAAGGAAACTCAACAAAAATTAGGGCTAGTTCAGACATGTAGGCACATCACTTAATTACTTTGACTGGCAGCCACATGTGCAAACAGACTCCATGTCATGACACCAGTCTGGTCAATGTGGAAGATTCAAGGGATGAGACAGAGTCGGAAGCCCCCATGACTGAGATTCTGGATGCCCCCTTCCAATAGGGCCCTTTGCACTGGAGCAACCAGGAAAGGAGAGCTAGTCTTGTGGTAGCAAGCATGACTTGTCCCGTTAGCTAAGCAGGGTCCACCCTGGTTGCATATAAATGGGAGACCAGACATGTGAGCACTGCAAGATATTCCCCTTAGGGGATGGAGCCACTCTGGGAAGAGCATAAGGTTTCATGTTCCCTCCCTGGCTTCTCCAAGATAGGGCTAAGAGAGACTCCTGCCTGAAACTTTGGAGAAGCCACTGCCAGTCTGTGAAGACAATACTGAGCTAGATAGACCAATGGTCTGGCTCAGTATATGGCAGCTTCCTGTGTTCCTATCTTGTCCCAGAATCCCCTCCATGACTTGAAGATATAGCTCTGCTCTTGCCTTACAACCTGGAGTTGTCCCTTTAGGAGCAGAGCCCCAGCCCCACCCCCACCCCCCATCAGCTTCTGCAAGATTGGGCAATGCTCCTCTTACAAGCCTTTCTCCAGAGAAAGGGTGGAGCTAAGCACTCTAACTAGCCAGCAACCTACACACACTGGCAGTAGATTCCACCATTGGTCCTGCTTAGTGGTCACTTTGATGGTGCTTACTTGGTGCTGTCTGAGGTCCTGAATAATTACTTTATTCTTGCTCTTCCTTGGAACTGTCCATGTTCTGAATTCTCCTGCGTCTCATGCCTCACCTGAAGCCTGGGCTTGACCAATGGCTCTGGTTAGGATCTAGGCTGCCTATTTCAGTGGGAAACATTTATGCATATTTTGTGTCTTTACGATTAGCCTAACTTGTGTGTTAAACATTTTATTCATCATTTTTATACTACCTGATAACATCAAGTTACACCATCCCTAGGCAGTGTATAAACCCTAAAATTTCACAAAATACAATATAAACAATCTAGTAAAATAACAAATTAAACTGTTTAAAAAGTACATTCTGTACTTAGACTTTCTAAGTATATTCTGTCCTTAGACTTTCCTCTATGTCCTCAAGTGCTATTTTTTTTTTAAAAAATGACAGATTCTCCTTTGGTCTCTGTCTTCATCACCCGTATAATTTTTAGAAAAATGCTGGGAGTTAAGAAGCCTGCTGGCTAAGCCATAACATTCGTTGGGGCTATTCTCACGATTAGCAAAAATTGGGCTAGGAGAGCCTAGCCCGATTTTTGCTAATCGTGAGAACCACCAGGCTCGGCTGCGAGCCCGGTGGTTCTTGAGTGGGTAACCCGCTCCTGTAGCCCTCCCCATAGCCTGGGTTTGCGGAGTGAGTGCTCTGCAAACCTGGGCTATCTGATCGTGAGTAGCCGCGATGTGGCTCTGCACTGCGGCTACTTGCAAGTAGACCCCTGGAGGGGAGACAAAAAGCCATCTCCCAGCTCCGGGAGTCTCGCCAGTATGCCCTGCGCACTCATGCAGGACATACTGAGGCTTCTGGGCGCCACATGGCCCCTGAGCTCCCCAGCCGCCGCCAGCTCCATCATGGAGCCGAAAATTGTGTGGGCGGCCGATCCAGCCGCCCAGGACTCCCTCTGCGCTCTGATCGCGAGACCCGGTCCAGTATCTATTCACTGTCAAAGTATAAGAGACATAACACAAGTCTTTTCCTGGGCCAAAATGGTTATGAATCCTGGCTATTCATCCCCTACAAAGCAGAACGCGTTAATAGTGCAGGATAATTGCATCATGTTTTAGCAGTGGGAATTAATGATAGGAGGTATTCTTCTGATTTCGAGGAATCTCTCTCCAGCTTTTGCAAATGTAATACCTCAGCATTTGGGAAGTGACACCTTCCAGCGGGCAGAATGGGGATGGGGAGAGAAATAGAATTGGAGAAATAGAGTTGTTGTCTGAAGCAACCGCAGATGAAGGTGCTCTCTAGTTACTTGATGAAAGATTATTAGGGGCTGAACAGAACAGAAGTGCTGAAGGAATTTACCTCCACTGTGCTCTGCTTGAAGAGTCTAAGATGCAACAAATATTACAAAGACACTTCCCTGGAACTCCTCAGTGCTCACAGGGGTAGGTGCATGGGTGGAAAAAACCCACCAATTACATTGCAGACTTTTGAATCTTTCAGTTTTCTCTGTATCAGGCATAACAGAAAGGAAGCAAACATCCAGGTGTTGTTTAATGCAAGCTGGCATCTAGCTGGGGGAAAAAAAAAAATCAACTCTGCAACATTTTCAGACTTTGCAATGAAAATGTCCTCTCAGTCTCAGACCTGAACTTCGGTGCCTTTCACACAGCCATGAGACACACTTTTCTGTTATATGATCCCAGTGACTGTGAATGACACACAGCCATATGACCAGGGCAGATCATGTGGGTTTTCTATGTGATTAGCACTTCATGCATAGAAGGATGCTGATATACATGGAAGAAGAGTTTCCCTATGTAGTTACGACATCCAGTCAAAGTTTGCTTGCAGCTGTGCATGTGATGTGTCTGCCTTTCTTGGGTGCTAAGCACCCTGATTCAGCACATCACACACCTAAAGGTAAAGCGTGCCATCAGGTCGATTTCAACTCCTGACGCCCACAGAGCCCTGTGGTTTTCTTTGGTAGAATACAAGAGGGGTTGACCATTGCCTCCTCCCACACAGTGTGAGATTATGCCTTTCAGCAGCTTCCTATATCGCTGTTGTAACAAGAATGGGAAACATACCAGAGGGAATTTGAACTGGCAACCGCTGGTTGGCTAATCAAGTCATTTCCCCACTGTGCCATTAGGTGGCTAGAGTAGTAAAAATCACCAAAATAGTAATTAGCGAGATTAAAAAAATAGTAAGAGTTATCAAATTAGTTTTTTTTTTACAAAGAAAAGAAGCGAAAACAGGAGACCACAAAAGGGAAAGGGACTACCCAAAGATTTAAAAAAAGTTACCAAATGGTAGCAAAAACTACCAGAAAAGTAAGGAGTGAAATTAGCTTGAAAAAATGGAAGAGGAAAGAAGTTAAAATAGGAGACCACCAAAAGGAAAGGAAGGGGAGCACCAAAGTTGAAACGAGCCAAGCTCAAGGTCGACTAGGTCTCCGGAGCGCGCCCCGGAATCCGCTTTCAGCCCCCGCAGAAAGCTGGGGGGAGAGTAGCCTGCCATCCCCACTCCTTTAGCAGCGTGCTGCGGCTGGCTGTTGCGACGCCTTGAGCGGCCAGGCGATCGGTTTCCAGGCCGGCTTGGAGAAGCTAAGCGCCGGGGACGGCCGACCACCCCACCACGGCAAGGAGTGCGCCACGAAGCGCGGGGAAGCCCAGCAACCCCGTTCTGCTTCTTTTCCCCCCCACGCTAGTCTCCAGCTGGCAGAGCTCTGGCCTGGCCCGCCAGCCCCACCCCGCCCATTCGGCCGCTGGCCCCGCCCAGCCCTCGCCTAATTGGCTGCCGGGGAGGAGGGGGGTCTCATTGGGATGCAGGCGCGCGGCTGCTCGCCTTAGTCTGGTGCTGGGTGGCGGGCGAGGCGCTCCTGCCGCTGCGGTTGGCGGGCATCGCGCGCCCCGCTTGGTTTCCCGGAGTAGTCGGCGGGTCGGACGGAGTTTAGCCCCCGCTCCCAGGCCTCGGGATCGCGCGGCATGGGGCCCGGAGGCGGTCGAAGGAGCTCGCCGCTGCCGCTCTGCTGGCTGGGGCTGCTGCTGGGACTGCGTGGCGGGGCAGGAGCTCTGCGAGGTGAGCGCGATCCCCTCGCCTCGGTGGGCAAGACGGGAGCTGAGGCGGCTGGCGGCGGCGGCTGCTTCTGCATTGGGGGGCGGGGGAGGGGGGGGGCTCGGCTGGCAAGTTTGCAACAGCCCAGCGGGTTCTGATGCAGTCCACAGGTTGTATGGCTCCATCGCAGGGGGCTGGACTCTCCTTGGGGGCTGCGGAGGTGGGTGGGTGGGTGGGGGGAGACTGCTGCAGTGCCCGCTCGCCAGAATCCCTCCATCCTCTCCCCCTCGTCCTCCCCCCCCCCGCCCCCGTGAAGGGGAGGCACGGCGTGTCCCGGCTGGTTTTGCTGCGGATGGGGGCCTATCGGTTCAATTGGGCTGCTGTGGGGAGCTGGCTCGGTTCTGGAGCCTGGATGCTCTTGGAGGCATGCGGACTCTGGGGTGGGGGGCTGCTGGGGGAACGCTTTTCTACAGGGCAGAGGTGTGGCCCCTGTGTGGGTCTGTGTCCTCTTGCTTGGGGGTTGAGGACATCTGTTTGGAGGGCCGGGGTGGGTTGTGGGGGGGTGTTCAGCAGGATGCCCTCGGCAGCTTTGATTTATCCACAGCCCTGGTGCAGCAGCTCGATCTCTCATACTTGACAAAGTGTTTGAAGCTGCAGTCCTATATAGCTCATTTACCCGGAAGCAAGCCCCGTTGCTCGCTGCCTGGAGCCGCCATCCTCTGCACACTTGCAATAGGAGTCAACCCCCCCCCCCGCCACCTAGCCACAGTGGGGCTCCCTTCTGAATGAACAGCCATGGGGCTGCACGTCTGGAGCGGCTTATTTTCTTGTGTCAGTTGATTTCCTCTTCTCTGGGGATGTGGATGCTGCCAGCTCTGAGATGCTACAGCCGCTGGTGGCAAAGGTCTCCTCATTCACAAGGGCCGCAAGCTTTTGGACCTTGGAGTAGAGTTCTTCCAAACTACTGGGCTTAGAGTGTGTGTGTGTGTGTCCACACGCACACGTGCCCTGCCGCCTTGAAGGCAGCTGGCTGTTGCTGGCTAGCTCCATTTTATGTCGTTACACTTGATATTGGGTAACTGATGAATAAACCTGTCAGCGTTGCTTCAGACTTGGGAGGAATCAAACTTCATACTTCTGGAGCAAAGCAGGGCAGCCCATTGTGTTGAAAAGTCTGGGCAGCCCCTTTCGTCAGGATCTTGTGTGCAGAAGCCTCCACCCTTGCTTGCACCTGTAAAACAATTGGTGTTTTGGGCTGGTAAAATTGTTGTTGATGACACAGACCCCCCACCCACCAGTTTTGCCCATGGGTCCTCAGTGAGTTCAGGAATGCACGGACAGCCTGCAAAATAAAATCTCCAGCAGGTAGCTAATTATACAAGCCTTGCTCTCCTCTCGTAACTCTAGCTGTTCACCTTCTGCACCCCCCCCCACCCGTGCTTTTCTCTTAATAAAATCCACTAGTTTGTCTGGCCGAAGGATGGGGTTGCTTTCCTGGAGGCATCGGGGATCTCTTTGTCTAATTACAGCTGAGCTGTTATTTTTAGGTGTCTTGGACAGCAGCTCGACTGCATGAGAAGTGAACTTGAATGAGCAGAGGCCAATTTCCCCTTCCCCCTCTTCACCCAATAGGAAAGTTGTTTATAATGGGCTTGCAGGAAATAGCCCCGTGTTTCAAATATATTGCAAAGCAAGAGACGTGTGTGGGAGGGGGAGGTCTAAGGAGTCTGACCCTGCACTGCTCAGCAGGAACACTTGGGTATATGAATGCATCAGGATGAGCCGTAATAGGCATCTGAAATCTCTCCCCCCTCCACCCAGAGTACAGAGTAATGCTGCACCTCTCTGCCCGCTTTTCGAAGCTCCTTAATTGCAGTTTACCACCATGCCGGATGTTTGGATACCTTATTGCTGTGGAATTGTGTTTAGACATTACTGTGAGAGAAGATAGCAGGGTATTTTTAGCTCTGTTGCAGCCTTTCCCTCTCATTTTTGATGCTGCATAGTGTTTAGATGTTGCTGTAGCCGGAACATTTAACCCAAGCCACTGACCCATTGAGCTATACGATTACAGTTTATGAAGTTGTCTTGGAGCCACCTTGAAGAGAAATTGTATTGCAAACAGAGTTCTTTATGGAGGGCAGAGGGGTGTGTGTGTGTGTGTGTGTGTGTGTGTGTGTGTACGTGTACACATACGTTCAAGGGTGGCAAATGAAATCATTTGTCTGTTTGAATGTATGTGTACAAAACTTCTGCCTCCTCTCTTCCATAAACCTTTTATAGGCAATTTAGAATCCATTGTGAAAAATAGAGCCCTGGAATTTACTAATTTGATCTGAGGATAGTTAACCTCTTGATGCAGAGAAAATTGTAACTTTGATGAGCTACGTATGAAACAGCAAGGTTCTCTGGCAATGTGAACATTTACCTTCTTTTCCTTTTCTTCTCACTGTGCTTGATATTGTGTGCTGTGGGTGTTTTTGAGAGTATTTTTTATCCTAAGTAGCGTTACAGTGTTGAGTTGATGGATCAGTTGATTTTAAAAGCTAATTCACAATATAAGGGAATAATATACACAAAGGTGAATTCATAAAATGTTAGTCAAATTAATTGATTTAAAATCCTGTTGATTAATAAGGTGTCACCTTATAGGGGGGCATTTATTTTGAATACAAGTAGTCTTTCATTACCCCACCTGGAACTTTTCCCCACCCTTTCTTGACACTCAAGAGAGTAACAGAGAGGAAGAAGTGTTAAGAATAGCAGTGGCTGAATGGAGCATCAGTGGCAGGACCAAGCAAAAGGCAGAAGCATCCTCTTTCCCAAAGTACTCTGCAAATATGAACAAATTACTTTGCTCAAGGTCCTGGTTGTAGAATTTTACAGCAGAATACATGTTCCAGTACTGTGTTCCTGTGATTTTTCTTTTGTAATGTGGTTTTGGTGAGACCCAGCTTCCTAGGAATTTGGAGTGATGTCTACTTAATATTGTTATATAAAGGGAAACAATGCCATCCATAAAGACCTATCATGCAAACCTGTGTATGTTTGTTTGGGAGTGTGTTTCCTTAAATAAGGAATTCACATTCTGCCTATCCACAGAATGCTCAAGGTGGCTTGGGCGCCTCTGTTGTGCAGGGTTTATGCCCAGAAAAGTGTGGATAGGATTGTGGCCAATGGAAAAGAGAGGCTGTGACTTTATAAGAACGGCCTACTATGGTTTATTTTGGTGATGGGAAAGCTGACCCATCAGTTCAAAGTGAGCAGAGGTCAAGCTTGTCCAACTGATTTCTTAACGATTCGCTTGTCTGCCTTGGAATATGCTGAGGCCCCTAGTGCTGTCTATGCTAGCTCCAGTAAATACTGTTTAGATATACACTTAGTGAAGTATTATAAGAGCTATTTTGGTATGGCCTTGAACTCTTTTCTTTGAATGGCTTAAGTGACCCCCGGAGAACTTGGGTCCCCACATGTTGTTGAACTACAACTCCCATCTTTCCCAGCCACAGTGTCCAAAGACCATTATGGCTGGGGATGATAGGAGTTGTAGTCCAACATTATCTGGGGAGTGAAGCTTGAGAACCCCTGACTTAAGTGTGTGTGTTTGATTTGTGGAGTGCTTTATGGGAGTTTTATTTTCTTTTGATAACTTACTTGAATATTCAAGGACATATTTCCTTCTTTGTGGTTTAGTCCATGTGACGGTGTGAAAAAGAAGAGGAAGAATAAATATCATAATGGCTAGTTCATGTCTTAAAAACAATGCCTGTATTCCCACCCCACCCCCATGGGACTATTGTTATTTGTCTGCAGATCTAATAAATGGCTTAACAATTGTATCATTAATCAGCTAAGATTTGTCTACTCTGGTGAGGGCCCTTGTTCTAAGTAATAGCTAAAAACAGTTTCTCTGGCTTTGCAGTTGTTTTATACGCAACACTGTCTGGTATCCCTTTGCATGGCTTCTGATTTATGATGATAATGCACAACCCAACACACTCATTTTGTGGTGTATGTGAGGGTCTGTGAGGTCAGACAGGTGCAATTTCCTTTATCTCTCTAAAGTTCTGATTAAATTATGCCAAGGGTCGAGGCATAGCTATTTAGCATTTCTATCACAGTTTGTCAGAAGTACTCCATGGCTTCTATTCTGCTTGTCCATGCAATAATTTTGTGCGGTTGGCAACTTTTGCTCCCATATTAGAGAATTAGGATGGAGAGATAGTGGCTTATCTAGAGCCATCCTGTGGAATGATGAGTAGCCACTCATTTAGCTGGTCAAATCAATGCATTTGATAGAGTGATTGGGAGGCATTGGCTTGGTGGTGCCTGCACTAGGAAACGTTACACATTGGACCCAGGTTTCCTCCAGAGTTGTTTTGTGGGTAAGGGTGCTGGGAAAGTTGCTGAGATTTAGGTTCAAATCGTAGCTTAACTATGGAATTTCTGGTAGGCTTCATTATGTCACTTTCATTCAAGCTTAGTTCTTCTGTATTAAATAGGGGGGAAAGGACAAAACAGCTAAACACTGCAGAGATGTTTGCAATTTCAAGTTTATAAACAGGATTAATTATAAGGTTTTACTCACTATGAAGGTTCAGGGACAATCCTTGTTGCTAGAGTTTGTATCAGGGTGGACAGAGAGAATTTTTTCTCCCTCTCTCAACACCAAAACTAGGGGTCAACCCACGAAACTGAAGGTCGGGAAATTTAGGACTGACAGGAGGAAGTACTTTTTCACATAGTGCATAGCTAATCTATGGAATTATTTGTCATGGGATGTGGTGATGACCACCAGCTTGGATGCCTTTAAATGGGGCTTAGACAAATTTATGGTGGACAGGTCTATCAATGGCTGCTGTCTGGTGGCTGTTGGCCACCTCCAGCCTAAGAGGCAGGATGCCTCTCAATACCGGTTGCAGGGGAGCAACAGCAGGAGAGAGGGCATGCATTATACCTCTTGCCTGTGGACTTATCAAAGGCATCTGGTGGGCCACTGTGTGAGACAGGATGCTGGCCTAAATAGGCCTTGGGCCTGATCCAGCAGGGCTGTTCTTATGTTCATATGTAAGTTTGCATGTGTTCAATATGCTGATTGGTTTGCATTTAATGAGCAATATTCAGACTTGTTAGTCATAAGCACCATTGAAATCCATGAGACAAGTTAATCATAACTAATTTCAGCCCCATTAATTCCAATGAGACTTAGTTGTGCCTAAAAAAAAAAAATCTAAATGTTGCTCATTATCTCTTGATGCAGGTGAGTTTTAATTAACTGTGGTTACTAGGGATGTGCATGAAATGGATCTTGCGTTTTGTTTTGGGCTTGAAACAAAATGCAGACAGCTGAAACATGGTTGACCCAGATGTTTCAGTGGAACAAACCTCGAAACATTTCAAGTATTTTGGCCAAAAGGAACAATGCAGAAATGTGAAACTTCCCATTATTCCCCATGGGTAGCCCCTAGGGATACCAAAGTGGGTTGGGTTGTAGGGCATGAAAGATGCTACCTACCAGCCAACCCACTAAAGAAATGGGCAAGCAGGTGATTTTTAACACATTTTTAACCTTTCCCCCAAACCCACATAGAATTGCAAGCCAATCGGAAGCTAGTGCCAAAAACCCAATCAGCAAGGGAAAAACAGGCCTCAAGATGTTGAAATGTTTTGAATTGAAACTAGGTTGTTCCGAGGTTGTTTCGAGCTTGAGACACTCAAAATGACCTGTTTTGAGTTGAAACCTTTTGATGTTGAAACGTTTTGCTAGTGGTTACTTTGCTTAAACCTAAGACAAAACAAACCAGGCTTTCTCTGTGGCTGCCCCAGGACTTTGGAATATGCTCCCTGCTGAAATAAGAGCATCTCCTTCTCTGTTTTCAGGAAGACCCTCAAGACTTTCCTGTTCTCGCAAGCTTTTAATTTAAATTTTAATAATTGTTTTCATTGGGTTTTATGTATTTTAACCTGTGATTTTTAATGTTGGGATTTGTACACCGCCTAGAGATTTACATATCAGGTGCTGTAAAAATATGATAAATAAATAAATAAATAAATAAATAAATAAATAAATAAATAAATAAAAGGCACTGGATTGGAAACCATGGTTACTTTTCTTAAATCCAGGTGACATGCTGGATTGCAAATCAATCTTTTCCTATTAATATTTTCCATGTAATTTTTCCGAAACACCCCTGCTTTGGTGTATGGACTTGCTTTAATAATATGGGAAATATTATGAGAAAAATGACATATCAGAAGATGATAGGAAGCCACATGCCAAGTTGATAAAAAGAAACCAAGAGTCACAAGCTTGTCACTCTTAGAAGCTATTCTCATGAGCGAGCAAACTGGGTCCAGCCCAGTTTTGCTCGCTTGTGAGAATCACCAGGCTCGAGGGCAAGTCGCATGGTGGCATGCCCACCTAAGTAGCCACCCCCTTAAATGAGGTGACTGGAGTGAGCATTCTGTTAACCTTATTTTCCAGATCGTGTGTCCTCCGTGGCTGCTTGCGGCTGCAGTGGACATACATGGGGAGCAAGAGGAGAGAGGAGGGTCCCGGAAATGCACCACACACTCTCATGGTGCATTACTGGGGCTTGGGGGGGGCACCGTGTGATGGCGCTTCCCTTCAGCTGACCCCCAGAGATGCCAGGTGACGTGCGGACAGACGAGAGCCGCTGCTCGTCTGGGCAGGTGATCTGCCCACCCAGCGATGGGTAAGTGATCATCTGTAGGGAGCGTGGGTCTAACCCCACAGACCTCCTTTTGGCACTTCGCACTGTTCATGTGAATCGCCTCTTTAAACTTAGAAGTGAGGTGTATCATAGGGTTGCCACTGAAACCACATCCAGTTCTCTCTCCTCCCCACAGTGTTTCATGGGGGAAATGTCACCTTGCCTTTTCCATGCTAAATATGACAGGGAGAGATGGGGGAATTGGATGCTGGGTGGTGGTTTTGATTTGCAAGCACATTATCCATATCATTCCGCTTCTGCCCAAAGTTCTGTTCTGTTACCTTCTGAACAGGAATCTGCTCCTAACAGTTCTAATCTTGGTAACTTTCCCCATCATTCCCCCCAAACTTCCGGAGTGGTTAGATAGTGGTGTTGGATAAGGGCCGTAAGAGACTCATGGACCCAGATGGGAAAGGATCATAGCTCAGTGGAGGAGCATCTGCTTTGCATGCAGAAGGTCCCAAATTCAATCTTTGCGATCTCCAGGTAGGGATAGGAAAGACTCCTGCCTGATAGCTTAGAGAAGCCACTCCCAGTCAATGTAGACAATCCTGAGCTAGATCAGGCTTCCCCAACCTGCGCCCCTCCAGATGTTGCTGAACTAAAATTTCCATCATCCCAGCTACAACAAGTTGTAGCTGGGGGCGATGGGAATTGTAGTTTGAACTACAATTCCCATCTGAACTACAATTCCCGTCATCCTGATGGAACTACAATTCCCATCTGAACTACAATTCCCATCATCCTGATGGAACTACAATTCCCATCTGAACTACAATTCCCATCATCCCAGCTACAACAAGTTGTAGCCGGGGGCGATGGGAATTGTAGTTTGGCAACATCTGGAGGGCCCTAGGTTGGGGAAGCCTGAGTTAGATGAAATAATGATCTGACTCTGTATCCGGCAACTTGCTACATTGCCTGTTACAGAAACGGCAGCTATGTCCTATATCCAGGCAATATAGACATCAAATACCGACCCTTTTTGTGAATGGAAATTGCAAACGTTTAGTGCTCCAGAGGTGCCTTTGCTTTTCTGCCTTTTGAGATGCCGTTCCCTGTAATATGTTACTTCAGACAATCCATTACATTTAAAATTGCACGGGGTGATAACCTTAGCGCAGTGCCCAGTCCTTTCCTGCCATTTCTGGGCTCTAAGGCATTGATGTATGGCAGTGCTTGCTGGATTATCTACAAGCCGCCGATCGGTTACACTTGAGGCTGCACCTTGTTGTATAACTCCAAAACAGGTTCACCTTTCTACGGAATGCGAAGGCGAGGATCTCTTTACTGCAGACACACAAGCCCTCTTCAGACATTATAAATCATGAGCAGTGCTGATGCCTATAGCGGGAAAAAGGGGGAGGAAGTCCCGCCTCTGACTGTCACTCCCCCCCCCCCAAACATACTTAAGTTTCTTTTTCACAACAACCCTGTGAAGTAGGTTAGGCTGAGAGCGAAGTGACTGGCCCAGAGTCACCCAGCAAGTCTCATGGCTGAATGGGAATTTGAACTTGAGTCTCCCTGGTCCTAGTCCAGCACTCTAACCACTGCACCACACTGGCTGCAGTGCCTTTTACAGCACAGTGCCATAAGCATGTTTGTCGGGGCGTGGGGTGAGTGACAGTGGGGAGGTGGGACTTCCCCGTTTCCCTGCTCTAGGTATGAGTGCTGCTCACGATCTATAACATCTGAAGAGGTCTACAGAGACATATATAAGAGTGAGAAACGACTGTGGGTATTGTGAAGGATTGTTGGACCTCGGCTGAGTAAATAAACTCTCGTCTCTTACTCCTGGTTCCTCAGTACAGCCCTTGTCTCATTTCTAAGCCTGTAGCAGTAGCAGGCTTGGCTGTGTGCGTTTTGAGGATGCTTTAAAATTTATTTTCTGTAGCCATGGGGGGGACTACTCATCTGGACTTTTTTCTTTTCAATAACATTTCCCTCTTACAGGGTTTCACAGCAGGCAACAGGTTCCATACTTCCTGATGCAATCACCTTCTGCCTGTGCCTGTAAAAACCCCTCGTGTTTGTTATGAGCAATAGAGCATCTATAACGTTTGTTGTGGTAACCAGGAAGATCCTGGCGGGGGGAGAACGATATTGCATCCCAAGGATGTCTACTAAAATCTACTGTCTCCCCCCCCCCCCCAATTCATATAGCAGAGGTGAAGGTAAATTCACCAATACAGGACTTGCTATTTGTTTATTTACTTGCTATACATATAAGTTGCTCTTTTGGCAATACACTCCCATATGATACCAAATGGAGGGGAGAGGAGAATAAGCAAACTCAGCTACTACCATGGCCCCTTCATGAAATATTTCTGGGAGGGGAGGGGCCGACCAACTGCCCCAGTTAGGGCTACCCTATGAGAAAGACAGGCCTTCTGTAAAATTAATGCACAGAAGAAGGAATTGCGGTAGGTACAGTCAGCCCCTGCTAACTGAGCAAAGAGATACCTTTCGAAGTGGCGATTCTCTTACATATAGCAGGGGGAGAGCAACTGGCCCTATCCAACCCCAGCATAGCTTCCCTCCAGTGGCTGTTGCTGGTATTTGCCTTATGTTTCTTTTTTGATTGCGAGCTATTTGGGGACATGCGGCCATCTTTACTAATTATGTATTTTTCTGTGTAAACCGCTTTGAGAACTTTGGTTGAAGAGCATTGTATAAATATTCGTCATAGTGGTATTATGCGGGGGGGAAGTTCCCTCTTTTGAGTATATCTCAAAAGGTACATGAGAACTGTCCTCTCTATTTCCAGCTGAACTGAGGAAGAGGTTCCTTTCCTTCTGAGGCACTTAGGCATAATGGCAGCTACCATAATGGTAGTTCTAGGAAGGAAGGCATATAGAAACCGTTGGTCCCAGCCAAGACAATGAAGAGGGCATTTCCATCTCACCTGTCCCTCGGATACAGCCAGGTGGCTGTAAGTGATCCTGTCAAGTCTTTGAGATAGGCCTTAGGTCCTGATTGGAATCCTCCCTGTCATCTAAGTTCAGGTGGGTGATGGCCAGAAAGGGGGCCTTTTCACTTGTGGCTTCCTGCCTGTGGAACTCACTGCCCGAAGAAGTGGGTGTTAACACTATTTATATATTCTCTTTTGGTAAAGGTAAGGTAAAGGGTGCCGTTGAGTCAGTGTCGACTCCTGGTGACCACAGAGCCCTGTGGTTGTCTTTGGTAGAATACAGGAGGGGTTTACCATTGCCTCCTGCCATGCAGTATGAGACGATGATGCCTTTCAGCATCCTCCTATATCACTGTTGCCCGATATAGGTGTTTCCCATAGTCTGGGAAACATACCAGTTGGGATTCAAACTAGCAACCTCTTACTCCCTAGGCAAGTTACTTCCCCCATGCACCATTAGGTGGTACCAAGTGAAAATGGTCCGTTCCTCCCCAACGTGTCTGGGGGACGGACTCTTTGCCCTGGCCCTACAAGGGCATGAGGCATGCTTCGGCCGATCAGTGAGAGTTTAACGTTCTTCTTTCATGGCAGGTCCCTGGGCATCCTGTTACAAGGCCAGGGTCCTCATCGTGGGCCACTCCCTAGTTTCCTGGCTGCAGCTGAGGGCGTGTGAGACAGAATTTAGGCAGGTTCAGTGCAGTTTCTGGGGCAATGGATTTCTGATGACCACCTTTCAGGCATGCTCATTGCCAGTCTCTAGAGGCTTTCTGGCTCAGGGAGCGCTGGTTGTTGGCTTACTCCAACCTGCTGGGAGACAACTCTAAATCCTCTAAGTCTTTCTGGCTTGAGGATGGTGAGTCCTGCAGCAGGTGGACTAAGATGGGCAGCAGTTGGTCTTGGACCTGATGCTTCCTTGAGTGGAGATGGTTCACCCTAGGTGTTAGGCTAGTTGGCTCACGCAGAAGCACCGAGCTTTGTGAGCCACATTGTGGGGGTGGAGCACCAATCCTCTCTCTGTCCTTGTTTATTAAAATTAATAAAGTTGTGTCCCTATTTTACTCCACATTCACGTCTTGTGTCTTTGCTGTCTGGGTGCAATGTCTTTCTTTGACCAGGCTCTTTAAGGTGATGTGGCTTTATCTTAGGACAGGGGTAGGCAACCTTGACTCTCCAGATGTTCTATCCCCTGCCATGATAAGAACATAGGAAACTCCCATATATTGAGTCAGACGCTTGGTCCATCTTGTTTAATATTCCCTCACCAGATGGGCAATGGCTTCTTCCAGGTTGCATCCCGTAGTTCTCTCAGCCCTTTCTTGGAGATGCCGGGGAGGGAACTTGGATGCTTCTGCATGCTCTGCTTCCCAGAGCAGCCCTATCCTCTGTCTTAAATTGCTCACATATAATCTCACATTCAAATGCAACCAGGGCAGACCCTGCTTAGCAAAGCGGACAATTAATGCTTGCTACAGCCACCTGATGGCACAGTGAGGAAATGACTTGATTAGCAAGCCAGAGGTTGCCGTTTCGAATCCCCACTGGTATGTTTCCCAAACTATGGGAAACTATGGGAAATATCTATATCAGGCACCCATACACCTGCATTGGGCACCTATATCAAGTCGACACCGACTCGACGGCACACTTTACTTTACCAGAAGACCAGCTGATAAATTGTTGTAGTTCAACAACAGAGAGCCAGGTTGCCTATCCCTTCCTTAGCATTTTAACTGCTTTTCTGCTCTCTTCCAATTTATTTCTTGTTTTGTTTTGCTATCCGTAAGTTTCACTCAGAGACGCTTACAAGAAGTGTGTCGTCTTATTCCATTCCCCTGGTGAAAACAGCTCAGAGATGGGCTGAAGCCCTCTGGGAAATTTCACTTGTGTTACAGAAACTTATTTGACTTCTCTTGGAAATTCTCAGATGTTTCTGAGAAACGTTGAAATTCACTTGGGATTTTACTTTTTTGAAATGTGTCAACACTAAAAGATCACAAAGGAGGAGAAGATCAAAAGGAAGGACAGTTGGTCTTGTGATAGCAAGCATGGGTGGTCCTCTTTGCTAAGCAGGGTCCACCCTTGTTTGCATTTGAATGGGAGACTACATATGAATACTGTAGGATTTTCCACTTAGGGGGATGGGGCCACTCTGGGAAGAGCACTTACATGCAGAAGGTCCCAGGTTCCCTTTCTGACATTTCCAGATACAGCCGGAAGAGATTCCTGCCTGCATCCTTGGAGAAGCTGCTGCCAGTCTGTGTAGACCAGGGATTCTCAACGTTGTGTCCCCAGATGTTTTTGGACTTCAACTTCCATAATCCCCAGCCCAGTGGCCTTCAGTTGGGGAGTATGGGAGTTGAAGTCCAATAACATCTGGGAACCCAATGTTGAGAATCCTTGGTGCAGACAATCCTGAGCTAGATTGACCACTGGTCTGACTCAGTATAAGGCAGCTTCCTGTGTTCCTAATTGCACAGAAATAGAAGCTCAGGCTTTACGTGGTGAAATGAGCCCTTTGTGCCATGAGCATCAGGATCCTCCATGATGCCACTTTTTCAAATGAATTTCCAAGAAACATAATGTCGATGACTAATATGTTTCTTCGCAAACTGCCTCGCACCAGCAGAAACACTATGGCATTGTACACTAAGATGGAAAATTACTTGTGGTACAAGGGTTCCCTTGAGGAAACTGGATGCTATCTTTTCCTTCTGTATTTTTAGTCCTGCTTGCTGAGAAAAAACTCTCTGAGTTTGGGAGCAGAATCTTAACACCAGAGGCTGATGTACTTGCCGCTTTGCACGCTGTCACTGCATTTAGTGGAGCAGATGGTTGGATTCATTTATAGCAAAGAGGAATGTATTTTATTTTCTATTTGTACTTTTAAAGGGCTTTAAGTATCTGCTGTATGGTGCCGTGTTGCCTTACTTGGTATTGACTGTCTGTCTTGTCTGCGGATTATACTTTTAAATATATATTTTATTTTGTCTTCCTGAAAAAGCTTTCTTTCAAAAATGGCCCGTGCCTTATTTTTCCATTTGTAAAATTTCTCCTTGACTGCTTGAAAAACCTTAAAGATACAGAGAGGAAAAATTAGTATGTTGGATGTTTAAAAAACAAAACAAAAACACACACGATTAATAAGTCAAATTACATGCCAAATCACATCATCATTTATTTGGGGGGCACCAGTAAAATTTGTATGCTAATTTTAAAAGAAAAATAATGCAAATCTTATGCAAATGAAGGGGAAATTTGCATGTTTTCCCCTACTGAATCCCACCCCCTGCAAAAACTTATCTCTGATTAGGAAGAAGGGGAAATTGCTCTCCCCCGTAGTGGCTATCAGTGACACTTGTGATCAGAGTGTAATATGTAGCTTGCCCATCAGGTAATATATTTGCATTATTGTATTCTGAATGGCTTGCTAGTCCAAATATTGTAAACTTAAGTTTCTCAAGTGATCAATACTGACTTTGCTTCCTTGTGTGATTTTGCTGGTCTGAATGTAGTTGCAATTTTACAATGGGGTTTTATGATTTTAATATTATTTTTAATAATATTAAAAATTATACCTGTCCAGAAGACCCATTTTTAAGATCTGTGAAGTTCTTAGTTTAATAAATTTAATTGTTCAGTTTTTATACTGCCTTCCATAATGGAGCTCAAGGTGGTTTACAAAAGTTAAAATGCAATAATATTCTGTAAAAGTTGCATTTAAAACTTTAAAATCAATTAAACATTAAAGCCATAAAACACTAGGGATGTGCACGGAACCGGTTTGGAGGCCCTTTATGGGCCTCCAAACCAGTTTGAAAGGTGGCCGGTTCCACCGGTTTGATGGCACCGGGGGGTGCTGCTTTAAGAGCAGGGGAGGGTGCACTTACCCCTCCCTCTGCTCTTTCACCACTGGTGCTCCTTTCCCCCAAAGTTAATTGGGGTGGCAGTGTACCTCCCTGCTGCCCCATTGCCCGGATACAACCAGAAGTATCCAATGCACCTGTGCGTCTTCACACTCCCGCACGCACATGCCCACCCATTTCAGTGTGCACAGGCCCCCCGCCGCTATCAATATGGCGGAACTGGCTGTCTTTTGAACCGGTTGCCACCTTTAGAACCAGCTGCCTTTTGAACCGGTTCAACATTGGTTCAATGGCCTGTGGGAGAAGAGCAGAGGGAGGGGTAAGTACACCCTCCCCCACACTTAAAGCAGCACCCCCCACTGACATCAAACCACCCCTGCCTGGTTCTGTGCACATCCCTATAAAACACATAAGAAACAAGTGCAAGAAAGCTGAAAAGTTGTTTTTTAAAAGCAGCCACAGCTGTTAGAGTGAACGTTCACTGGGAGAGCATTCCAGAGTCTGGGGGCAACAACAGAGAAGGCCCTGTCCCGTGTGCACGGACCTCTCTCAGTGTCGGCACACAGAGCAAAGGCCCCCTGACAATCCTGTTGGGCGGGCAGAAACCCTTGAGAGCAGGCGGTCCTTCAGGGATCCAGGGCCAAAACCATGAAGGGCTTTAAAGGCGATAACCAGCACCTTGAATTGGATCTGGAAAAACTGGCAAACAGCGCAGCTCTTTCAGAATAGGTGTAATATGCTCTGAGCAAGCAGTTCCAGAGAGAACTGTGGCAGCTGCATAGTTCTGCTGCCATGGGTGAACATGAAACATAGGTGATAGACTTGTATATGTAGACTACTGAAAATCGCTTCTGTATCACTGCTTTTCTACATGGGGCTGTAATATATATGGTATCTAATTATACAGACCATCCACATTACATAGAGAGTCTTTGTACCTGCATTGCTGTTCTCCTGAGGACATCTAAGGGACATATTTATCTTTTCATTAAACTTTTCAAACCTTGCTTATTTGATGTGGAAGACACCCAATGAACATTGTGTGAGCCTTGATCCTAGCCAGAGCAACCAATTCTATGGTTAAGAGTCTGGCCTGTATTTTGAAAGGCCAGCGCTTGTGTGACCTGAAGCACATGGCTGTGTAGTTTTTTCTCCCCCACCTCACCACAATTTAAGGGGTTAATTTCCTTGGAACACCAGTGGGAATTAAAGGATGCACTAATGTGTGTTTGCTTTTCTTTGATGCCTTGGCTTGGCAGATAAAATGACTATCTTAAACAAAGTGGACTCCCACTGAGATGTTTGCATTGTTGCTCTATAAAGTATGACTTAGTTTACTATTGCTTTCAAAAGTAGTGGGGAAAGGTTTTCAAAGATTGCACTGATGGTTGGATGACCAAGCGTGTGATAGCATTAGATTGTTGGATGACCAAGTGTGTGATTGCATTAAAAATACTCTGCAACATGGTTTCCCCACCAGTGGTACTCCGGATGTTGCTGAACTACAATTCCCATCACCACCAGCTACAATTTATTGTGGCTGGGGGATGATGGGAGTTGAAGAGAGGAGAGGAGCTCTCCTCCTGGAGAGGAGAGCTGGTCTTGTGGCAGCAAGCATGACTTGTCCCCATAGCTAAGCAGGGTCTGCCCTGGTTGCATATGAATGGGAGACTAGAAGTGGGAGCCCTGGAAGATATTCCCCTCAGGGGATGAAGCTGCTCTGGGAAGAGCAGAAGATTTCAAGTTCCCTCCCTTGCTTCTCCGAGATAGGGCTGAGAGAGATTCCTGCCTACAACCTTGGAGAAGCCGCTGCCGGTCTGTGAAGACAATACTGAGCTAGATAGACCAATGGTCTGACTCAGTATATGGCAGTTTCCTATGTTCCTATGAAGTTCAGCAAGGTCTGGAGTACCACAGGTTGGGAACTCCTGCTCTACGACACAAATTATTTGTAAGTGAGAGAACAAGGCGACGAGTATAAACGGTGAAGATGTTGTTAATGGCCAGTAGGGTATCTCATAAAAAAACTGCCATGTTTTCATTTACCTGTGCAAAAGAGGAGGCAGGGCCTTAAGTTCCAATGGAAGAAGGTCCTTCATTATCTCACATGTCATCATCAATGATCTCCATAGAAGGTCCTGTTAGTGAGCATGGGTGGAGGATAAACTATTAATATCTAGCAACTCTTCTGTCCTTTCCCATACATTGTTGGTTCTTATCTCTGCAGCTTGTAAGATCACCGTGCTTACACCTCACTTTGAATGAGAAATGTTCTCTCAAAATTTGAGTACGTGTTGGCATCTCCTGATCCGATTCTGGCATGCTTCAAGTGTGAGATCTCATACGCCATCCTCTATAAAATATTGTCAATACTAAATATCATTGCATGTCAAGTGACAAAATGCCAACTGTCAAACATTGAAATCTAATATCATTGGATGGTAAATAAATATATCAAATATTTGGTGAGTTCTCTGTAAACATGACAGTATTTGGAGATTATCTGGACAACATTCAACATGAGATTTTAAGGAAGAGAATTTTGCTTCAGCTGTACAGGGTGCTATGTGAAAGAAAACTACCTTGGGAAGAGTTGATAGCTCAAAGGTAGAGCATATGCTTTGCATGTATACACTTCTGGGTTCTGCATGCAGCTTTTGCAGTGGAAGAACCTCATCTAGTATCGAAGGGAAAGACTCAAGTCAGACCACTAATTTGACTTGGCAGGACAGCTGCTTATTTTGTTGAACTGAAACAAATATTTGAAATGTGTTGAAATTTCCAGTTTCACCACCCAAATGTGGAATGTGATGTTCTGGATTCATATTTTGAATTTAAACTTTGAACACTTCCGATCTTTGAGGAATCATTGCAACATTGGTCTATCTGTTATGCAATCCCTGCATAAGTTTGAGGGTGCATACTCAATTATTTAGAGTACTGAGCACACCTGTTGGACCCAGTGGTATCCCACGTGTGCTACTACTGCTATTTGTTGAACTTGTTGGACCCAGTGGTAACCCACATGTACCTCTATTGCTATTTGTGTACCACTTTTCGACAAACATTCTCAAAGTGGTTTATACTGAATAAATCAATAAGATGGTTCCCTGTACCCAAAGGACTCACAATCCAAAAAGAAATACAAGTAGGCACCAGCAATAACCACTGGAAGAGAGCTGGTCTTGTGATAGCAGGCATGAATTGTCTCCTTTGTTAAGCAGGGTCTGCCCTGGTTTGCATTTGAATGGGAGACTACATCTGTGTGCACTGTAAGATATTCCCCTTAGGGGATGGGGCTGCTTTGGGAAGAGCATCTGCATACTTGCATGCAGAGTTCCAAGTTCTCTCCGTAGCATCTCCAAGATAGGGCTGGGAGAGACTCCTGCCTGCAACCTTGGAGAAGCCTCTGCCAGTCTGTGTAGCTGTCTAGCTCAATACTGAGCTAGAGGGACCAATGGACTGACTTGGTAGAAGCTTCCTGTGTTCATGTGAGCTGGTCTTGTGGTAGCAAGCAGTGCTCCTTCTAATAGGGATTCCCAGATGTTGTTGACTACAGCTCCCAGAATCCCCAGCTGCAATGGCTTTTGCTTGGGGATGATGGGAATTGTAGTCAACAACATCTGGGAATCCATGTTAGAGGGAACACTGGTAGCAAGCATGAATTGTCCCCTTTGCTAAGCAGGGTCTGCTCCAGTTTGTATTTGGATGGGAGACTACATGTGTGAACACTGTAAGATATTCCCATTAGGGGATGGGGAGGACCATCATCTAGTCTACATCTTACCAATGTGTCCTTCATTTGCAGACAGTTGGGCCAGGCAGGAGAAGGAATCTCCCATTCAGAGCTTTCCTCCTTTCTCATTGACTGGGAGGCAGATGCATGTGGGGTGATGAGCAAGCACCCAGGGGCAGAGTTGGGTAGCTGACCAGAAGTGGGAGCGAGAAGGCAAGAGGCAGCTCCAAGAATGCTTGGGTTCTTTGAACACTCCTGCCCAATTATAACTCCGCCATTGCTAAGGAGGCTTCTCACTGTTACCCATATTCATTGAAGTATCTCTGATATTCATTGAAGAAACATAGGATTCCATGGAATGTAGATTAAAAACCATGTCCATCCCTTACGGATCTTTAGCGAATGTGCTGATCACCCATCTATTCAAAAGTTTCTATCCAAATGAATGCTTGCAAAGCTACTTTCCCCCTCCCCGCATCATTTAAGCACAACCAATTGAAGCTAATAATGCCTTCAGTCTTCCTTTCATTGACTCTAAGACGGCAATCCATCTTCTCATGTGAAATCGCAAGAGAAATAAACGGGGTCATGAGAAACAAAAGGGAGACATCGAAGCATTTATTTTTCTTTGGAAAGTACAAGCTCTAAAAGTTTCCTTAAGAATAATTTTCATTTGTTTTAGCTCTTTTAATTTTTTTTTTTTAAATTCTGCTATGGGAACTTGTGTTATCAGTTTCTTTCAGGGTATTATCATAGCAAGAGATTAAAGTCTTCTAAATTGTGTTTGACAAGAACTCTTGTGATACAACACAAATCCACCTATTCTCTAGTGCTTATCACCTCACATATCCTAGGGCATTTTTGCAATCTATAAAACACTCAGAGCAAAATTCCTTTTGAACTGGGGAAAATATAGGGTATGTTTGTAGTTGACTACTAGTCAATGTTAGGACTACATCTGGAATGAGTAATGCTAGCATTCGAATTAAAATTTCCACGTATTAAGGTCAAACACTCTTGATTGCAACAGCACAGGCATATGAAAGCTCATGTCACAAATAAATTTGTAATGTTTCAAGTGCCCTTGTACTCTTCATTGTTTCTGTGAAAATAGACTAATGTCTACTTTTCTATAGCGATCAGCAGTGAGCATGATAACTGCTGGTTGTGCAATTGTCAGCTTACACAAAAAACTACTTTTTGCCCATGTTGGCAATTCTTCAAAAAGTGGGTTAGTAAGGGTTGTACAAGCTGCTATGGTTGTGCATGACTCCACAGCATTTTGATCCTGAAACGTTTGCAGCTGTGTAGCCCCTGTATCATGGTTAGAGTGACAGTCCAGGGTTAGGAAGACCTGGCTTCAAATTCCCACTCAGCCATGAAACTCACTTTGTCATCTTGGGTCAGTCACTATCTCACAAGGTTGTTGTGAAAGTAACATGGAAGGGAGAGAATAATGGGGTGGGTTCACACTGTGTGAGCGCTCCAGAGCTCATTTCCAGCCAGTGTTTGCTGCCTGCCTGCATTTATTACCCTTCCTCTCACTCCAGCGAGGGAGAGAAAGGGAAATAAAAGCACCCAGCCAGAAAACGCTGGCTGGGAATGTGGTCCAGAGGGCTGAGGTGGCCCTCTGGCGATTGGGCCATGCCCACCTGCACATGATGTCACGTGCACATGGGTGTCTTGTGTGGCCCTTTTGATTGGCGGCCCAAGTTCTGTGAACCCTATGGCTCAATGGTGGCTTCGCCCCTGCTGGGAATCTCAGATTCCACTTGGGACACAAACTGACACTGGTAATCTTGGTCTGGGTTCACACAATCATGTCAGTGTCGGTTACAAACTTTAAACCTGTGCTCAAATGACTGTGTGAACATGCCTATGTATATTGGAGGCAGAGTGGGATAAGGATATAGTACAATAATATATATGACCCAGCTACATTAAAATACTTTAGTTGGAAAAAGGAATACATTTGTAACTTGAAATTAACTAGCGTGCAAAAGTGCTTCGGTTTGGCTGGATCGCATTCCATCCGTCAGCTTACCTTACAAATGTACTTGGTAATTTTAAGAATGGTAGTCCAAAGTAGCCCAGATATAACTGGGAATATGCTATTTTTCAGCTTCACATTTGACCACATGTAATAAATTGGAAAACATAATCTGACAGTATTCTCCTGCAACCACACACTCAGTGAAAGCTGACTTATCCCTTCCACCAGGAGAACTGGCAGCAGTAAAAATGTCAAAACCCTTCAGTTTACTCCTCACTTGTCTCCTTCCCTGCCACACAATCAGTGTTCCCTCTGACAGGGATTCACAGATGTTATTGACTACAACTCACAGTATCCCCAAGCAAAAGCCACTGCAGCTGGGGATTCTGGGAGTTGTAGTCAACAACATCTGGGAATCTCTGTTAGAGGGGACACTGCACACAATCCTATCTCAAATGAATGCATCCACTACAAATAATGCTGGGTTCATTTCACTGAATAATGATCAGAGAGCAGGATGGGATGCTGTGTGGAAAATACCAGCAACCTGCCCACAAACAGATGGATATCATGTCGATGAAACTCTGCTAGCTGCATGCAGGAAAATCTGTTGTCTGGCTTCTCCAGAAGAAAGCAAACTCAAAACGGCATCACACACATCCCATTCACCTAGAGCCATTGCCAGAGTGGGACCAGAGGCTTCAGCAACCCATCTGCAGCGCTGCTTTGTCACAAACAAGAATTTTTTAAAAATACAGTATTCTGATTTGTGACACGAGTTTCCATTTAAAGAATGTGACCACCTTTTAAAAGGTAAAGTGTGCTGCCGAGTCGGTGTCGACTCCTGGCGACCACAGAGCCCTGTGGTTGTCTTTGGTAGAATACAGGAGGAGTTTACCATTGCCATCTCCCACGCAGTATTGAGATGATGCCTTTCAGCATCTTCCTACATCGCTGCTGCCCGATTTAGGTGTTTTCCCATCGTCTGGGAAACATATCAGCGAGGATTTGAACTGGCAACCTCTGGCTTGCTAATCAAGTCATTTCCCCGCTGTGCCATTAGGTGGCTACCTTTTAAAAGGATCTGCTTAAAAAAGAATCGGTGGTGGCTGGATTCATTCTTCCAGATGATGCTTAAGTGATGCTGACAAACAATCCTCTTTATGTGACTGAGTGTGGCAGAGCACTTAGAGAGGGTCACGGGCAGTTCTTGTTAGCGCAAGATGTCCATTAGAAAGAGATAAAAGCTGTTGAGCTTTCAAATAACTCCTCTTCTTCAAGTTGTATGTGTCTGATACCAACAATTCATAGATGCAAAGAGCCAAACTTAAACACTAAGGATAGCTGTGTGTTTGTAAAAAGGATGCTTGCTCTATTGGCTTATAAAGCAGAGATGCGAGGCTTCGTTGCACCCAAGAGGGCACGCAAGGGAGATAAAACATGTGCCCTTCTCCTCCCCTGCTTGCTCTGCTCTGCTGCTTTTTCAGAGGTCCCCCCCCAGCCCAACTGGGCAAGGAGAATACTGCCTGAAGCCACTGGGTATGCCAAGGTGGGTTTCCCTTGCTACCTGATCAAAGAGGCACCTTTTAAAAGTGGTGATTCTCTTTGTTTAGCAGGGGGAGAGCAACTGGCCCTATCCAATCCCAGCACAGCATTCCTCCAGTGGTTGTTGGTGGTTTCTGTCTTATATTTCCTTTTAGAGTGTGAATGTTCAGTCCTGTTTACTCTTTTTCTTTGTAAACTGCTTTGATCACTTTTGTTGAAGTCACTTTTCATTTGAGCTCTTTATTTCTGGAACTAATTGGTTCTAGTTACAGTACTTACATTTATATACCGCTCTATAGCCAGAGCTCTCTAAGCGGTTTACAATGATTTAGCATATTGCCCCCAACATTCTGGGTACTCATTTTACCGACCTCGGAAGGATGGAAGGCTGAGTCAACCTTGAGCCCCTGGTCAGGATCGAACTTGTAACCTTCTGGTTACAAGGCGGCAGTTTTATCACTGCGCCACCAGGGGCTCATATTATTATTCATAGTTATTGCTTTGGTTCAGTCCCTTCAGTTCCTTAAGACTTGCCTGTTTGAGATGTTCTAATGTGTTTTTTCTCCCATACCTTTTTCTTTTACTTATTTATTTAAAGTATAAGTCTCAGTCCAGGGTTTTGTTGTTAATTCTATGTCCTGTCTTGGCAAACCCCAGGTGCCGGGAAGGCCCAGACCAAGGGTGGTGGTGGCCCCCAGAACGAACCCGCAGCCCCAGTAGTACCACTAGGGATGTGCACGGAACCGGTTAGAAAAACTGGCAGTTCCACTGGTTCAACAGCAGTGGGGGTGCCGCTTTAAGAGCAGGGGAGGGTGCAGTTACCCCTCCCGCCACTTTCCCTCTATCATCGTCCGTCTTTTGGAAAGCCCATTGGGGTGGCAGGGAGGTATGCTGCCGCCCCTTTGGGCTTTCCAAAAGACGGACGCCAGCAGGGGGAAAGTGGCGGGAGGGGTAAGCGCACCCTCCCCTGCTCTTAAAGCTGCACCCCCATCACCTTTGAGCCTCCCTGTTGTGGTTCTGTTGCACATCCCTAACTACCACCACCAAAATGGTCCTGAACTGTGGGACCAGTGGGTGTGGGGCCACTTTGAGCTCTGCCCTGGTGTCTTATGATGATGGGGATGCTGCATCACCTGGGACAGCATCTCCCAGGATTTGAAAATGTGTACACTCTGTTTCAGCCATAGGGAACAATGGGGAACACAAAACACCCGATTGTTCCCCATGGATAGGTTGTAGGGACACCAAAGTCAGCTGGGTGGTAGAGTGTAATCGTTGCTACCTACCACCCAACCCTCAAAAGAAATGGGCATGTGGGTGATATTTAAACAAAAATTTAACCTTCCCCCCCATATCCCCATATAATCCTTTGGGGGGTTTGGGGAAAGGTGTTTTTTTTTAAAATTAAAATTGGCCACTTGCCCATTTCTTTTGTGAGTTGGGTGGTAGGTAGCACCCATCATGCCCTCCCACACGACCCACATTGGTGTCTCTAAGGCCTACTCATGGGAAAACAATGGGGTGATTCGAGTCCCTCATTGTTTCCTATTGTAGAATCACCTGAGTCATTTTGAGTTGATTAGCTGAAACAGTCAGCAGCATTTGTGATTCTATTTAAGCTCAAATGGAATAGCAAAACTTGATATGTGCACATCTCTGCTTAGGCCATTTTTGGGTAAAGATTTGAAATCTCAAGGAATCTGACTAGGGATGAGCAGCACTTCTCCTTTTCATTCTCTTTTTGTTCCATGGACTCTTACTGTCTGGTGTTCCACTCTGCCTTCCACTTTAATCTGCAGCTTTTCTAAAACGAATTTCCGAAGTGATGCATGTTTGCCACTGTTTTCAGTGAATACCTTTTGGGTTACTGATGCACTTCAGTGCATACACATATTGAGTAAGTTGGAGAGCGAAAGGGAGTCTCAGTATGATCACACAGTCATAGCAGGATCATCCTTTTGCACAGTTGGTTGATCAGTGCAGTTGTAGAATCGTGGAATCACAGAACAATATAATTTTAGAATTGCAAGGGGCCTTGGAGGTCTTCTGGGCCAACCTCCTGCTCACTGCAGGAAACTGCTACAGCATCTCTGGCAAACAGCCATGCAGCCTCTGTCTGAAAAGCTCTATTAAAAAGCCTGAAGGGCCGTTGTGCCATTGGCTAGCACAGAACAGAGGACTATCCTCCCAATGAGGCTCAAACCTCTGGGGGTCACTGTTTCCTCTAAGGTGTGCGCACATGCGCACGCTCACAAGTTTTTGGATGTCCGCTCAGTTCATTTTAGATCCTGCTATGGTTGAATCAGGAAGGTCCCATTCTGAATGCACATGCGCACACACTGCCTTGATACTGCCGCCCAGAACAAACCTCATCCTGCCCAGAGATGACAAAAATTAGAGGGACCACTGGTGCTGGCAGAGTAATTAGAGGCATAGCAAGGAGAAGAAGAAAAGGAAAGGCCAGTTTACAAAGGCTAAGTCCACCATGGTTGGAAAGCATTCGACTGTTCTGCAAGAGAGATGTGATTGGAAAATCTGAAAGGAACATGACAGTAATTGTGAAGGGAGATCAAGGATCACACAGCTAATTACTGCAAAACCAAGGATCATCCGAGTAGAGAGAAATGCCTGTACCCATAAGTATGTTTCATGCAAGCAACAGAAGGTGTAGATAAGTCACTGTTCCCATAGTCCACCGCAGTAATAACCAGGCTCTTGGCGTTCACATACTGTAATGGAGAATGTAGGTCTTATCTTGTGTCAAATGAGCTAACCAAATAAAAAATGAATAGAAGGAATTTAATCTGTCAGCATCAATGAATCTAAGAGGATTATCGTTCCATTACCGCTAATAGATTTTTTCTAAAGATAACTTTGCTACTTGACTTCCTTATTCCTATAAAGATTGTTACAGATCTAATTTATATTTATAATTTAAATATTCCTGCTCCATCCAGCTTGAATCTCAGAATAGTTAATAGGCTTCCTTTCTTGCTCTTACCCCCTGCTTTTTTGCTTGAAGAGGAATGGCCTTGCTATAGTGTTCTGAGTATAGCCAGTTCTATTGCATTCTGCTGCAGTTTCTCACAAGAATAGTGGAGGTCTTCAGTTTTTTGCTGAAGTCTAGTTAGCAACTCATTCAGCCATATAGTCATGCTTCCTACAGCTGTAAGTGTCTTTCCCAGTCCGTGTGCCCTTGCTTATAGAAAATATTGGAGTACTGGAATAGAAGGAAACAAAGTAATAATCTCTGTTAGCTGGCCTGGGCGCAGAGTATCTGCACCTCTGGATTTCCCCTCGTTCTTGGCCCTCCCCCCATCCCTCAGCTCCCCCCCGCATTTTTGGACCATTTTGGCTGCCTGCTTGCCCTCTGCTTTCTCTTCCCCCCCCTTTCCTGCCGCCTCTTCCTCTTGTCCATCCATTCTTGGCAGTGTTCCCGGTGCCGCTTTCCCTGTTGCTTCTTTCTCTCACCTGTGCGTACTTGGTGCTTTCCCTGACACCTCTTTCTCTTGCTCACTTCTCTCGCCCGTTCGCTTTTTCCCAGCAGCTCGCTTGCAAACTTTCGAGGGAGGTGCCACACATGGGATTAGCGACGGTTACGTGTTATATATATGCACAATTCATATATACGCAAAATTTTTAATCTTTTGAGAAAGCTATGTTTTGCACTCTGGGGTAAAATATGGGGACTGTTGATCATTCGAGGTGGTTACTACTAATGCCTGCCTCTTTGAGTATTTGGTAATCTAAGGAAAACACCAACCATTTCTGCTTGGCCAGGTGGTCTAAAGCAGGCGTTCCAAATTTGTGGTACTCCAGCTGCTGAACTACAACTCATAAAGGGCATCCGAACTGGTTCCATGCACATCCCTAATAACAACAGGACATGTAAGATTGGAAGAAATAGGGCTACCTTTATTAATTAAATTTACAATTAGCCTGCAGTGAGGAACATACTAAATCGGGTGCGGGTACCACTCATGTGGGCCAGCCTCATAAGGAGCACTGACCACTGCAGGGTGAAGGACTGGGTGTTGATTTAGCCCAGGTCTGGACATCTTCACAACTGCAAGGTTTTATTCTTGCTGAGGGGAGGCCAGCCAGCCCCACCCCACCTGCTTTACCATGAAGTGCAGCAGCAGGGAGCCTTCTTTGAGGCCTTTTTTGTGCATCTTCTGTATTCCTCTTGGCAAAAAAACTCACTGCAAATAGAAAACAGCCACTTCAGGGAGGGGAGCCGAGCTACAAAATTTCTTGCTTGGAGTGCTAGCCCCGCCCCCCTTTCAAGAAGACTTGTTAATGAAGGGGAGATCTTAAAAAAAACTGGCACTCCCCACACTTCATTTGAAATGAGACAGTTACCTCTCCTAGCTCATTTTCTTGGAGTCAGAGTCAGAGCCACCATTGAGCTGTAGGGTTCAAAGAACCTGGGCCGCCAATGAAAAGGGCCACTGGAGCCCTCCTTGCGTGCAACATCACGTGCAAAGGGGGCATGACCTGTGCTCTGGAGAGCCCGTGCAAGTTGTACGGCTTGCTGGCTGGCTGTGTTTGTTTCCCTTCCTTTCCCTCTGGCGAGGCAGAGAAAGGGAAATAAATACACCCAGCCAGCAAATGCTGGCTGGAAATACGATTGGAGGGCTGGGCGGGCTGGAAATGTGATTGGAAGGTTGGGGCGGGCTCTCCAATGATCAGGCCATGTCCATTTTGCATGTGACATCACACACATGGACATGGTGACATCACACGTGCTTGGGCATGTGCGTGTGGGCAGCGGGGCTGCCAGCAGAGTGGAACATGGGCCGTTTTGCTGGCTACACCACTGCTTGCTTTATACTGTATTTACCTGAATACAAGGTGACTCTGAATTTAAGATGAGCCCCTTAAAAATAGAGTTTGCATGCTGGTTATACCCTTATTTACCCCAAAGGAAGAGGACTCTGAATTCAAGACTACCCCCTGATTTCTAATGTGAAAGAACTTGAAAAAAAATCTAGTCTTGAATTCAGGTATTCACAGGATGCAGATCAGGCCTGAGATATGTGAGGCCCAAAGAATGTAGAGCTTAGCAGACGGAGTGTCATGTAGAGCAGGATTCTCAACGTTGGCTCCCTAGATGTTATTGGACTTCAACTCCCATAATACCCAGTCAAAGGCTACATCTGGGAACCCAACGTTGAGAATCCTTGACATAGAGTATTGCTTGGGAAGCTATTGAAAGCCAGAGTTCCAATAAGTTGAGGCTGGAGTGAAGACTCCGAAAGTGTCTACGGGTGAAGGAGTCACCATGAATAAGTCACATTTCTTGGATTCCCTCCCCCACCATCTTTTTGGTTCTCTTTTCTAAGTGAACAATTTCTTCAGGCGCTGACTGAATTTCTGTGTGTGCTGTGTTTTGAAATTCAGGAGTGCTCTTTAGCTCTTTTACCCTTTGAAAATATGAAAGTGTTCAAGAGCTTTCATGCTTTCAAAGGGCAAGAGCAACTTCAGCACAAGAGTGCAGAGGAACAGACAGCTCTACATCTTTCTTCTTTAGTGCTTTTGTGAAAACACAAACCATAAATATTCTGGAGCTGCTTTCTGCATTGTGTCCAGTTACCATAGGAAGAATTTGAGTGCTTCCTTCTGGAGGCCAAACTTAATTTCTCCACTGAGCATGTGGCACAAACTTCGCCTTGTTCTTCTACTTAGGAATCATAGGAACCTTGGAAGCTGCCGTATACTGAGTCAGACCCTTGGTCCATCTAGCTCAGTATCATCTACACAGACTGGCAATGGCTTCTCCAAGGTTGCAGGCAGGAGTCTCTCTCAGTTCTGTCTTGGAGATGCTGCCAGGGAGGGAACTTGGAACCTAGATGCTCTTCCCAGAACAGCCCCATCCCTTAAGGGGAATATCTTCCAGTGCTCACATGTAGTCTCCCATTGAAATGCAATCTGGGCAGACCCTGATTGGCAAAGGCAACAATACATGCTTGCTCCCACAAGACCAGCTCTCTTCCACTTCTTTGCCTCCTAGAAGCTAACTTGCATTCCTATAAATGAATGCGCAAAGCTTGATCTAGAAGACGGCCATTCACCTAATTTATTTCTCATACTTATGTACAGCTTGAAATGCACATCTCTAGGCAGTGTATACAATTGCTTTGGCAGCAATTTGCCAACCTATAACCCCCATGAATGTAATCACAGCTATCAGTAACTTGGCAGAGATATTCCTGAGTGGATTTTTGCCTTCAGAGTGTCACTTATCATTACAGTTTCTTTGGTTCTTCCCAGAGGAAAGATGCACTTTTAGGAGTGGAAATAAATCATATCTTCCTGCCTAGTGTTTCCTCTTACAGGGATTCCCAGATGCTGTTGACTACAACTCCCAGCATCCCCATCTTCAATAGCCTTTGTTTGGGGATTGTGGGAGTTGTAGTCAACATCATTGGGGAATCCCTGTTAGAGAGAACACTGTTTCTGCCATATATATTGTATTCGGGGCCTGTATCGCACGTCCTAGAGAATCAGGTGACATAGAACAGTTTGTCATTCAGAGGGATCCCTACATCTTGGTTGGCTTTGGTTATTTGCCATTATTTGTGCTTGTCTGGCCTCGGCAGGGTCAAGGTTCAGATCTAGGGGAGCGAGCTGGTAAATGGTGCTCTGGTAAATGGTGCATAGTCTGTGTATTTCTCCATGACTTGATCTTCCCCAATTTTCCCTGCTTCATATACTTGGATAGTACTATAGAAAGAATAATGAAAGACAATGATAAGTGATTCTGACATGGATCAGTTTCGCTGCTGTAAAGCAGAACCTAAAGAGGTCAAGGGAGGAATCCAGCTGAGGGAGATGTGGAGGAGAGCTGGTCTTGTGGTAGCAAGCATGAATTGTCCCCTTTGCTAAGCAGGATCTACTCTGGTTTGCATTTGAATGAGAGACTACATGTGTGAGCACTGCAAGATATTCCCCTTAAGGGATGGGGCTGCTCTGGGAAGAACAGAAGGTTCCAAATTTCTTCCCTGGCTTCTCCAAGATAGGGCTGAGAAATATTCCTGCCTGTAACCTGGAGAAGCCACTGCCAGTCTGTGAAGACAATACTAAACTAGATTCACCAATGGTCCGACTCGATACAAGGCAGCTTCCTATGTTCCTATGAGATTTTGTAAGCTTCTCTAATGACCATCTTGGTGTGTGTTTTAACGCTTGGGACAAAAATCATTATCCCAGCTAGAGATGAAGGTCCTCCAAACAACAATTTTTACACACCCAAGGGAAAGATTTGTTATGCCGAAGTTGACCAATGTACAGTTCAGCCAACTGCACAGAATGAGAAAGGATGTCCAGTGTCATTGCATGTTAAGCAACAACCTGGCACAGTGATGCACCAAATGCTAGGGGTCAGTAAAAGTGGAAAACTGCAATTTTTGTATGAAGGACAATTCAGCTTTTAAAGTCTGACATTGCAGCTGCAATGTGTGCAATTGGGGAGGAGAGCTGGTCTTCTGGTAGCAAGCATGAACTTTCCCCATTGCTAAGCAGGGTCCACCCTGGTTTGTATTTGGATGGGAGGCTACCTGTGTGAGCACTGTGATTCCCCTTTGGGCATCGGGCGGCTCTGGGAAGAGCACCTGTATTCTTGTGTGCAGAAGGTTCCAAGTTCCTGCCTTGGCATCTCCAGATAGGGCTGAGAGAGACTCCGGTCTGCAACTTTGGAGAAGCCGCTGCCAGTATGGGCAGACAGTACTGAATAATGGACTAATGATCAGACTCAGTATAAAACAGCTTCCTATGTTCCTATGAAACAAAGTTGCCACCTCAGCTGCTCTTTGAAAGCTAGACCCAAACGATAATTCCTTCCAGTAATGCAGGCAGTGCACAATACGTTTTAATATGGCAGTTATTACATAGGAACATAGGAAGCTGTCATATACTGAGTCAGACCATTGGTCCATCTAGCTCCCTATTGTCTTCACAGACTGGCATCAGCTTCTCCAAGGTTACAAGCAGGAATTTCTCTCATCCCTATCTTGGAGAAGCCAGGGAGGGGACTTGGGACCGAGATGCTCTTCCCAGAGCGGCTCCATCCCCTGAAGGGAATATCTTACACTGGCGGAGTCCTGCAATGCTCTGTGTGTGTGTGTGTGTGTGTGTGTGTGTGTGTGTGTGTGAAAGAGAGAGCTTAATTCCTTGCTACACTCTCTGTGTGATAAGTAGAGCTGTGTAAAAAGAATCTCAAGCACTTCATCACTTGAGTATCCATCTAAATGTTTGAAGCCTCACCTAGAAATTAGATTTCTCTTGTTTTTTCTGTCAGTGCAGAGCTGGTCTCCAAAACGTTGATGCTGGCATTAGGAATCTGAAATATCTTTCTCACCCTGGAGTCCGATAATTCTTTAGTAATAGCTCACTTCATTTCTGATCCTGCAAGTGAACACAGAAAGCTGGAATGATCAGCCCTGCCAAAACAGATTGCAATTCTTGTTCTTGTTTTCATGGTCCTGGAGGGATGGGTTGAGTTCTCATGTATCAGCCAAAAATCTGTGAACAAATACAAAGGCTCTTAGTGGCCAAAAGATTTCACAGTATTACATAGTGAAAGATTCTCCCATAAAGGGTGGCTCATGCTACAGGTGCTTGAGGTATGGGACTTACTGTCAGAAAGGGCAGGCTTTGGTCCCCAGCAGTGTTCCCTGTAACAGGGATTCCCAGATGTTGTTGACTACAACTCCCACAATCCCTAGCCAAAGGCCATTGCAGCTAAGGCTGGTAGGAGTTGTACTGAACAACATCTGGGATTCTCTGTTGCAGGGTACACTGGTCCCCAGATGGCTCTGCTCTTTCTTGGGTCTTATGTTGGACCCACAACTCTCAGCTTGCTCCTCCTGGGAGCTTGCTCCTCTCAGCTTGCTCCTCAATCTTTCTTGGGTCTTATGTTGGACCCACAACTCTCAGCTTGCTCCTCCTGGGAGCTTGCTCCTCTCAGCTTGCTCCTCAACTCTCAGCTTGCTCCTCAATCAGCAAGGAGGGAATTTATGGGCACCCATATCCTTTCCAGAGCAACCTCTTCTGCCTGGCAGTGTCCTCAGAGGACAAAGGATCTCATGAGACTTCATCTCATGAGGAATCACGTGAGATATTTCACATCATGAGGGATCTCGTGAGACCACACGTCCTGTTCCCCTCAGCAT
This sequence comes from Hemicordylus capensis, assembly GCF_027244095.1. Classification (NCBI taxonomy): domain Eukaryota; kingdom Metazoa; phylum Chordata; class Lepidosauria; order Squamata; family Cordylidae; genus Hemicordylus; species Hemicordylus capensis. Next base: position 16,391,910 of record NC_069664.1, on the reverse strand, counting down.
GGTCTTGCTACATCAGTGCCAATGCCTTCTAGAGCCCCTCTGGCCTCTCTTGCTTGACCAGACCCTGCTCTCACAGGGTTGAAGCTGGCATTTCTTACCCAAGACCGACTGGGCTCTAATTTAATGTCAGAAGCTGCTCTCCATTTGAAGAAGCTTCATTTTATATTTGGCCATGTCTATCTCCAGCCTCGGAGGCAAGAGGTTGTCCTAATAAGTAATATCGGTTGCAGGGGAGTAACAGAAAGAGAGAGGACATGCCCTCACATCTTGCCAGTGGACATCTGGTGGGCTACTTTGGGAAATGGGATGCTGGACTAGATGGGCCATGTGGATCCTTAAACAGGATGCTTCCCATGTGGTAGGAATTCAGATGCTCTTTTAAGTTGTGTGCAAAACCTCTCTGTCCTGGTAGGTTCCAGGATGTGGTGGGAAGACTCATGATGTTGCAACCTTATGGAAACAAAAGAGATTAGAGGCTGGTCAGTGCTTGGATAGGAAACCACATGGTAGCTTGATGCACACCATCTTGTGTTCCATGGAATAGGGGTGTGCACAAAACTGGTTTGCCCACTTTGGTTCAGGTCCAGACTGGACTCGAACTGGACCAGGCACATTCGGTTTTGCCACACCCAAACAAAACCCCCGGCTTGGCTCAAATTTGAGCCAGTTTGGGGTTCTAAAGGGAAGGGAGATTGTGTCTTTAAAAAAAACTTACCCCTGGCTGCCTCCAGGGGTGCTGGTGCGGTCATGGGGGGTTTCCGATGGATCCACCTCCCCCTACCAGCCACCCCCTCCCCACTGGCCTCTCTCCTGTTTTTCCCCAGGCCATTTAGGCGCATTTTGGGGCCTTTTCGGTCCCCTCCCTGCTTGTGGTGGCCATTTTGTAGGCCATTGCATATTCACACAGGATATTTGCCCTCCTCCTCCCTCCTCCTCCTCCTCATTATTATTACATTTATATCCCGCTTTTCCTCTAAGAAGCCCAGAGCGGTGTACTACATACTTGCGTTTTTTCCTCACAACAACCCTGTGAAGTAGGTTAGGCTGAGAGAGAAGTGACTGGCCCAGAGTCACCAAGCTAGTGTCATGGCTGAATGGGGATTTGAACTCAGGTCTCCCCGGTCCTAGTCCAGCACTCTAACCACTACACCACGCTGGCTCTCCAACAACTTGGGTTGTGGTGGTAAGTTTTTTTAAAAAAACCTTCCCCCACTTTAGACCCCAAATCACCCTGAGCTGGCCTGGGGTGTGTGTGTGTGTGTGTGTGTGTGTTACCGACTCACCCTTGAGTCAGTTGTCACATCCCTACCATGGAAGACAGAAGAAATGTACCTGTAAGAAATATATTAGTATTTTAAGAATGAGCTCCAAAAGTACCCCTTCTTTTCTTTGAGGCGGAGGGGCAATATAACAGGAAGAAATTGTTTAAATAAGTAAGCTTATTTAAAGCTTACAAACAAGAAGACTTGGTGTTTTGAGGCATTCTTCCAAGCCCCACAATTAATAGGCATGTTTACAACATACAACAGCTACAACAAATATTTATATACTGCTTTTCAACAAATGTATCCAAAGAGGTTTACATAGAAAAAGAATGAATGAATGAATGAATGCATAAACAAATAAGATGGCTCCCCTGTCCCCAGAGGGCTCATAATCTAAAAAAGAAACTTAAGTTAGACACCACCAATAGCCACTGGAGGAATGCTGTGCTGGGAATGGATAGGGCTAGTGGCTTCCCCACTGCTCAATAAAGAGAATTACCGCTTTTAAAAAGTGCCTCTTTGGTCAGTTAGCAGGTTATGTTCTTAGATCTCATCTATGTTCAAATCTTACCCAACTCTTTTTGGGGGTCTCAGTTCATAGGAACATAGGAAGCTGCCTTTTTCCGAGACAGACCATTGCTTGCTTGCTTGTTTGATTTCTTTACTGCCCTTCTAAAAATGGCTGGTTTTACGGCAGTTTACACAGAGGAATAATAAATAAATAAGATGGATCCCTGTCCCCAAAGGGCTCACAATCTAAAAAGAAACCTAAGATAGACACCAGCAACTGTCACTGGGGGTCCTGTGCTGGGGGTTATAGTATTGGTCTATATAGTATAATATTATCTATAGTATTGGCCTATCTAGCTCAATATTGTCTACCCAGACTGGCAGTGGCTTGTTCAGTGTTACAGGCAGGAGTCTCTCTCAGCTCTACATTAAAGATGCCAGGGAGGGAACTTGGAACCTTCCGCATTCAAGCTGCTCTTCTCAGAGCGGCCAAGGGGAATCTCTTCCAGTGCTTACATGTAGTCTCCCATTCAAATGCAAAACAGGGTGGACACTGCTTAGCAAATGGGACAATTCAAGCTTGCTACCACAAGATCAGCTCTTCTCCCGTGTTTACTTAATGTTCAGTTAAGAGGTTGAGGAAGAGGGACCACTACCTCCCATATGAACCCCCAAAGGCCCTTCGGGGGTCCCCCCCACCTTCTGAAGTTGGGCAGGTGGCAACAAGACACACAGCCTTTTTGGTGGTGGTGCCCTCATTCTGGAAAACCCATTTGCAGTGACACAGGGTTTGTCCCTACCCTCTTAACTTTTAGGTCCCTGAAACATGTTTTTATTCTCCCTGCCTTCTAAATTAGATGTATTTGTTGCTGTAATTTTACTTTTAAAATGGATTCTTTTAAGTTGTAATTTTTGTTTTGTTTTGACTTTCCTGTCTCTATTCTTTTCTATTCCTGCTGTCTCCCTACGGCTGTTTCTTTATATTTTGGCTGGGTAATTGCCAAAAGGCAGGTAACATATAATTTTTAATACATGAAATGCTTAACTGCTTGCTCTGGGGTTAGCTTCGGAACCCTTGGCGTTGCATGCTCTGGAACAGGGAAGGAGAGAACATGGACAAATATGACCTACAAGCAGCCCTCAGCTAGTCAGAGAACCCTAAACCCCACTCTGTCCTCAATCAGTGATCCCTTTGCCCATCCGTGTAACTTACAGCCAATTTCTTGAATGGCATGAGGCTTATTAATGGAAGGTACAGAACTAGGACATGGATACTGTAGTTGCTAGACAACCAGCTACATGGCTTTTCTTGCTTCCTGCTTTATCCAGAAGAAAGAAGGGATGCTTACATGGTTTCTAGGCAACTAGAACTAGGCACATCAAAATAATGGCATCTAACTACATGGGAAGCCACAATAAACAACCTGGAGTCAGTCCGATGTAGGGTGTGTGTGTATCTATATTAATGGGCGCAGTGGGGAAGTAACTTGCCTAGGGAGCAAGAGGTTGCTGGTTTGAATCCCCCCAGGTATGTCTCCCAGACTATGGGAAACACCTACATCGGGCAGCAGCAATATAGGAAGATGCTGAAAGGCATCATCTCATACTGCACGGGAGGAGGCAATGGTAAGCCCCTCTTGTATTCTACCAAAGACAACCACAGGGCTCTGTGGTCGCCAGGAGTCAACACCAACTCAATGGCACAACTTTACTCTGTCTATCTTTCACATATATGTCTCTCTGTGTATATATATTTATTTATCTATCTAAGAGTTGACACTGACTTGATGGCACTTAATCAATCAATCAATCAATCAATCAATCCCACTCTTCCTCCAAGGAGTCCAGAGTGTACTCTGGGCTCCTTGGAGGAAGAGTGGGGTTGATTGAGTGTACAAGGTGTACACTTTGGGTGTAAATGGTTAGGTTTATGGGACAGGGCACAGCCATTGGTTTGTTTATTTGATTTATATATTGTCCTTCCAAAAATAGCTCCGGGTGGTTATATGGCAGAGGGGTGGGGAAGATTTATTCCATCTGTATTGAACTATTCGTCCATCTAGTTGGTGGCTAGCAGTTCATCACAGAGGAAGTAAAGAATACATTGCAGGCCTTCTCTAATGCTCTCTCTTTGTGGCATCCATGAAGAAGAAAATGTTGGGGATTTATAAATAGTTGAGCCAATGAATGTCTTTTGAGAAGGAGAATTGGCAGTAGGCCATCATCAGTAATATACAGCAATGTATTTGAAACACACCTGTGAGGCACATTACACCACTCAGCTATTTATCCTCATCTTTCCCCCCTTTCCTGACTGCTGCCACAAGCTCAGCGTCAATAGCTTGAATGGCTTAAGGAGGAACTCAAAGCCATTTTGCATGCTACCTGGGCTATAGCAAGCAGGCTGCTGTGACAGATATCCCTCATTCAGAGCAGGTTACGAAGGATGTGAGGAGAGGAGGACTAAGTCATGGTCTCTCAGATCTGTTCACCCAAGACCTGACCTAGTTATATGCATCCTGTTGCTAAATAGCTCATATGATCAAACTCCTTAGGAAACACCCATATGGTTTTTACCGCACACACTATTCAGCCTTGCAGTGCATGACCTGGATCACGTCGTATCACTCGTCGTATTCGTATCGCAAGATGTCAAAAGCCTCGTTCAGATGTTATAAAATCGCCCTGTTGTAGCTGTGTCAATCCAGCCTCGCAATTGATCCAGGCGCACGATTACAGAAGTGTCTGCCATCACACTTTCGGCTTTTCCCTCTTCAGACATGCCCTACTGTGAGTGGTGGTGCACGCTGCTGATTGACGTGGTGGGGACGGGACTTCCTTTGCCCTGCTGTATATGGCTATGGAGGGGTGATTTGATAACGCCCAAAAGAGACTAAAGAATCATACAATTTTAGAGTTGGAAGGCACCCTGGGGGGACCCTTCCAGTCCAACCCCCTGCTCCATGCAGGAAACTTCTAGAATATCCCTGATAGATGCCTTTCCAGTCTCTGTTAGCAAAGCCTCTGGTGAAGTTGGAAAACTAGACATCTTTCTCCCCCGGCAACTTCATGCCAAAGAAGAAAAGCCAGCTATGCAGATTGCAGAGACTGTGCAGGCCCCTCTCTGCCGTGGCTGAGCTCCAGATGCAAGGAATGCTGAGAAACAAAATTATTATATTTAATAATAATAACGCCTACCCATATAAAACTGGAGTGTGTGGGAGAAGGTGTTCTGTTTCCTCCCTAGCATGTCAATTTTCTTTGTTCAGGGAAGTCTTGTATTGAGAAGTACTGAGCCAACTGAGAACCCAGCTACAGTCTGAGATGATACAGTCCTGGCTACCCCTCCCTCGTAGCTGCTTGTGAGAATTAAAGCTGGATGTGGGGGCATAAATGTAAATAAATACATAAATAAATTCGAACCTGACCAGGCATGTTTAGTTTTGGCACCCCTTGAACAGGGCCTGGTTTATTTTGAATTTGAACGAGTTTGGGCCCACTTCAAAGGCTGGTGTGTGTGTTCATTTAATTTTTAAAAAAATGTCTTACCAGCCAGCAAGGTCAGCAGTGGCCTTTTTGGGGGGGGTGCTGCGGTGGCCACATGGGGGGGGGTCCTCTGGCATCTCCCCTCCCCCTGCTGGCAACCCCATCAAAATGGCTGCTGCATGTTCACAAAGGGCTGAAACAGCCTCAAAACGGGCTAGCAGGGGGAGACTGATGGGGGAGAGGGAGATGCCAGAGATCCCTCACCAGTGTCCATTGCAGCACCCCTGAAGGCCACTGCTGCCCTCACTGGGTGGTAAGTCTTATTGTTTAAAAATTGAACACCCTCCCATTCTCAAGCTGGGCCTGAACTGGCCCGAGAGTTTCAGACCGAACCGAGTTCAATTCGGTTTGAGGTTGAACCAGTCGAACCAAGCTGGTTTGCACATCCCTAGTATCTACCTAGGGCTTATTATCCTATTCATCATGTCTCATTTTACTGAACAGTGTGCTGCTGGATACTGGCTGGTGTGCCTTGAAGGTTCATTCTGAATCTGATTCAGTTTTGGAACTGAATTGCTCCCTTATGCACCATGAGGAATGCATCTTTCCTGGTGCATTATGGGGCAAGTCATCTTCAGGAGGGACATAAGAGATAGCTATGGATTATAATAAGAATTATATGTGAATAAAGAAGAGGGTGGAAGCAAAAGTAAATCAATGAATTTCATGTTGGATTGCAACTGGGGGTGTGTGTATGGGTGGATATGCCCCAATACTTTCTTAATTTAAGTGTGCTTCAGGATGAACAAAGTTGGGAAACACTTGTTTGACAGGCTATACATAAATATGAAGGCTGTTGCTAATCCATATACCGTGGAAAGAGGATTGGCTGTATTGGTGAAAGTCAAGTTCATGGTGTTTGTAATGTAATATGTGCATGTATGGCTTGGTGGGGTGGGTTGCGGGTTAGTTTTCTTCTTGATAAAGTAATGAGGTAAAGGGGCATTGAGGTTACCTGCAGAGATTTCTGTTACTATTTCTGGCCTTGGCATAGGACACATTAGCTGCCATAAAAAAGGTGGGAGTCACTTCTAAGAGCCACGGTTCCTCCAGTGCTGCCATATCACCTTAATCTAATCAGGCTATTGATCTGTAGTCTTCAGAAACTGATATCTTTTGAAACCCATCTGTGCACTTGATTTCAAAGGCGCTTTGTCCTCCACCCCCACAAAGACTCCTATGGCCACACAAAATGTGAGGCAGGACACACTGACAGGTAAGGACCTGCTGTACCCACTTTTAAAGGTACCACTCTCCACCCACCCACCCTTGGTGTTGCTCTCAAACCACCAAACTGGTTTGTGGTTGGGCCGAATGGGAACGAATTGGTTCACCAAACCATTCTCAAAACATGCAACCAGGCAGTCTGAATAATTTATTTCATTAGAAGTCTTTGTTGGCAAACTATTATTCCATAAAGACATTTCATAATAGAACATAAAAGGTCATGGGTGACCTACTGTTTATTGCGTGTTTCCCCCTTTAAACATGCCACCAAAATCAATAACCTTTCACATCCAGAAGCTGGCTGGATGTATTTGCCTGGAGATGGCAGAACAGGTAGTATCTGGAAAATGATAGGCGGGGATATTATCTGTTTAACCTTCATGGCACAGAAACGTGTCATACACTTTGAACATAGCAAATAATCCAAAACCCATATATTCCTAAAATGATATGGAGCAGTTCCGTCTGAAAAATGGCATAACTACTCGCTCTCCGTGGCTTTTATAGGAAACTTGAGTAAAGGTTCATTAGCAGTAGTTGTTGAGTGATACCCAAGATATTGCCTGGAGAGCTTACCATTGGCTTATTCACCTAATTAAATCTGCATTTATAGAGAACTCCCCTGTATGCAGCTCTTAGTAAATTAGCCATCTGTAATCTAAAACCAAAGTGCCTTGGTGCATTTGTTTATTTTCTGAGTTTGTGTCTCTCCCCTAAGTGGGATCCTTTAAGGCACCACACATTAGCAGATTGCACTGGATGGCTCTCCTTGAAACCTGACAGTGGAGAGTTTTCTTTGCTCTTTGAGGCTGCAGAGATCCAGACGCCCAGTCGCCAGTGGTGATTTTGACAACCGGGCCTAGTGATCAGGTTCCCAGAAAGAGCAGCAAGCAAGTTTCTCCTGGAGTACTCCTGTGTAAAGGACCCAGCTGTCTTCTCCTGTTACATCTTTCTTGTCCAACCCATAATGGCAAGCAAAGAAAAGTTCATTATGGAGAGGGCTTCTTCAAATTGGGCTTGCTGTGTCTAAGAAAGATGTGTGAAATAACTAACAAATGTTGTGGAGAAAAGGAAACATAGTAAAAAGGGAGGAAGAAAAGGGAAAGAATTGTGTGGAGGAAAATATTATAGTTTATATTCTTATAAATTTCCTATGTTCTATCATTAAACAGTCTAGGAATTCTAAAATGAATAGTGTGTCCTGTTGATATAGAACTTGGCACGGGGAATATACCTGGAGAGGGACGTAATTGGCCAAATTTCAGCTCAATCCACTGAAAAATGACTGAGTTACAGCAGTTTTTAAACCCGACTTTAAATCTCCCTCCTCACTCTGTGAGTTGTATTGTACATTAAATCTCACTCCTCACTCTGGCCGATGCTGAGCACAGTTTACGTGTCTGCAACGCTGCGCCGTGAGACGGTTGTGGGGATTGAAAGAGCTGTTTCACAAGGAGGGTCTTTCCATCTGGGCTGCATTTGTCCCTTCAGACCAAGAGTTTAAGCAGAGAGAGCTGGGTTTCAGAGCCTGTCAGGGTGAGAGTGTGGCTTCCGTACACTCTCGGGGATGCTGTTCATGAGTACAGTATCCCTGTGATCTATAATACCTGAGGAGGCTGAGGTAGGACTTAATTTCCAAAACTAGAAGTGCTTTCACTCCAGGCTGCCTGAAAGTTCAGTCCTAGGGACATAGGAAGCTGCCATATACTGTGTCAGACCATTGGTCTATATAGCGCAATACTGTCTTCACAGACTGGCAGCAGCTTCTCCAAGGTTGCAGGCAGGAATCTCTCTAAGCCCCATCTTGGAGATGCTGCCAGTGAGGGAACTTGGAACCTTCTACTCTGCCCAGAGCAGCTCCATCCCCTGAGGGGAATATCTTACAGTGCTCACACTTCTAGTCTCTCTTTTATATGCAACCAGGGCGGACCGTGCTTAGCTAAGGGGACAAGTAATTCTTGCTACCACAAGACCAGATCTTCTCTCCTGGTCAAGGAGGACTGGTTGAAATGATTTAGTAGTAGTGCAGGAGAAGCCCTATTTCCACGTTGTGCTCAATAGGCATACAATCTGTGTGCAGTTTATGCATGTACAGTTCTGTATACCTGAAGACGCTTCCACTCCTTCTGTTTAAGACATGCACAGTTGTATACACTTTACCTGCACAGTACATTTGAGTGGGCTTGTATCTGGCTTCCCTTTTTAAACCAACACATGGACAGTCATTCACACGTGAAGGTGTCCACGTATCTGTACATGTACAACTTAATGTCTGAATAAGGCGAAAGACATGGGCAGCACTGTTTCCTCTAAGGCGTGCGTGTGTGCACACACTCACAGGTCTTCTGATATCCGCTTAGTTAATTTTAGATCCCGCTCAGGTTGAATCAGGAAGGCCCCATTCTGGATGCATGTGTGCACACAGTGCCTTGATACTGCCACCCAGAAGAAAACCCATTCCGCACAGAGATGAAAAAAAATAGAGGGACCGCTGACTACCAGTGCAAAGCTGCATTCTCTTCCTTGTGTGCATGTAGTGAGGTTTGAATTTCTTGAAATCCAGACTGACCTGGAGGCTGTTTCCCAATTGCTCTTGAAGAATTTTTTGGGTTTGAAACTGGCTTGTGATATGGCTCACCCAACAGTAGTCGAGACCGCTGCGAGAAGCTTGATCTCATCAGGGATGCCATAAGAATCTGTGATGTAGCAAAACTCAGTTGCAATCCTGTGCAGATGGTATGACAGTGCCCAGTGCTGGGAGAGAGAGAGAGGGAGGGAGGGCTGAATGAATGAATGAATGAATGAATCTATCTGGACTCTACTGGTCAATCTTGACTCTACTGGTCAAGATTTCGCAGTGTTGTAGGTATGCCCCTTGTGGACGTCACATTGTACAATTAGGTGTAGCTCCTTCTTTTGAAACTGTAGCTCAGGGGAAGGAAAACTTTGGCAGTCCAGCTCTTGTTGAAATACAACACCTATCATCCCAGCCACAATTTCAGGTAGCAAAATGAATGAGCTTTTTAAAAAAGGGGTGGGGGGAGTTCTTTGTCCTACAGGGGCTCATATTCTAAAAGGAAACACAAGAAAGGCACAGCTACAGCCTCAGGAAGGATACTGTACTGGGTTGACTAGTTCCTCTTCCACTGCTGAGTCTAAGACACATGGTGCTTCTTGGGTAGCTGTTGAAGGAATTAATACTTGGCTACAGGAACTGCTGCATAGATTTTCAAGGGGGGTTCAAAATATATCGAAAATGTCTGATCATTTATTTCAGGTGTGTATACAGGGGGAAATATTTATTTTCTGCAATGTGTTTAATTGAGTTGAACAGATTCAATTTGCTTGGCTATTAATATTTCACCAGATGCCTCGTCGCTTTAAAAACAACTCATACTTAATTGTAAATCAGAAGTTCTTATTCCTTCAAGTGCTGCCAAAAAAGGACCATATTAAATCTACTTGCACAAAGCCTGGATGCTTTACTCGGTTAATGCATGTTGCAAAAATGTGTCTTGGCAGATTGATTGTGCTCACAAAATTGCAGCGAGTTCACGGATTTTGACAGATTTTATCTTCCGTGCTTTGGGAACGTCAATGTACTTCTCAACTGGTCTGATCTTATTTTATTCTCTCTCTCTCTCTCTCTCTCTCTCTCTCTCTATATATATATATATATATATGAATGACACCTTCAAGGTGTTCTAAGGAGATGACTTGTATATTTATATATACTAGATTTCAGCTTCATGTACAACTGCAGATTTTTAATAGCCTGCACCTGGACCAGTACTTGAATGCTAACTGAGCAAAGAGGCACCTGTTTAAAAGTGGTGATTCTCTTTATTTAGTAAGTAATAAGTAATAACCACTGGTCATAACACAACTTTAAAAAAGAAAATGCGGGCGGGGGGGATTATAACAAAAGAGCATAAAATAAAATTCAGCAGATTCTGTTTATTTAGCGGGGGGGGGCCACTGACCCTATCCGTCCATAGCACACCGTCCCTCCAATGGCTCTTGCTGGTTTCTATCTTATGTTTATTTTTTGGATTGTGAGCCCTTTGGCAACAGGGAATGCTTCCAGTCTGTCTGTCTGTCTATCACCTTCTTTTTGCGAGGCCTTCTCAACTTCAGCCCTCCTGCAGATGTTGGCCTACAACTCCCATAATCCCTGGCTATTGGGCACTGTGGCTGGGGATGCTGGGAGTTGTAATGGACAACATCTGGGAATCCCTGTTAGAGGGAACAGTGGGGCCAAAGTTGGGCATGCCTGCTCCATCTAAACCATGTTGGGAACTTTTGTTGAAAAGCGGTATATAAGTAGTAGTAGTAGTAGTAGTAATAAACCTTCCCACTACCTTACCTGCCCCTGCTCTAGCCTATGCAATCATAGGCTGGCTTACATACAGGGCTGACTTACATACATGGTCGCTGGCTTACATACAGTGCTGTACCCTGCCAATCCACGAGTGGGGCATGCACGCTTATTACCTGCCTCTCCAAACTGTATCCGTGCTGCCAATGAGCTTTCAGAGGCCTCATCACTACTACTGACTGCATCATCATTGCAGTGATGAGCCTTCCATTATTCCCAATGGGAGGTTCATCACTTCAGCAATGACACAATCATTGGTGGTGATGGAGCCACTGAAAGCTCATCAGTGGTGTGGACACTGACAGGGGAGATATGGAATGAGTGTGCACACCCCACTCTTGAATCGACGGGAAGTTGCACTGTAAGTAAGCCACGGATCCAACACCCCTGCCTTGAACTTGGTACAGTCCTTCTTGCCCAAGCCATGTGCATTGTGAGCCCCCAAGGATAGGTGTGCTCTACTCAAGAGGGTACGTCTTTGCTGTTTTTGCCTGAATAATTTCGTTTCAAGTATATCAGAAAGGTAAGAACTTTTTGATACAGAGGAACTCACTGGGGAAATAGATGGAAGTATTGGATTCTCAAATACAACTCCGGCCTCAAAGTCGGCTTAAGCTAATTAAAACCCAAATTTTCCAGCTTCGGGCTGTTAAAAACCACAGTTGTACATGAAGCTGGAATCTAGCATTTATAAATATTCAAGAAATCTCTTTGGAACACCTTGAGGGTGTCTAATATTACATATAAATATAAATAAATATAAAATAAAATCGGACTAGTTGAGAAGTACATTGATGTTGCCAAGACACTGAAGATGAAATGTGTCAAAATCCATAAACTTGCTGCAATTTTTTGAGCACACTCAATCTGCAGAGACACATTTTTGCAGGATGCATTAACCGAGTAAAGCATCCAGGCTTTGTGCAAGGAGATTTAATATGGTTCTTTCTTGGCAGCACTTGAAGGAATAAGGACTTCTGATTTACAATTAAGTGTGAGTTGTTTTTAAAGCGACGAGGCATCTGGTGAAATATTAATAGCCAAGCCAATTGAGTCTGGTTTGGTTTAAACACCCTGTAGTATGATAAACTCAATTAAACACATTGCAGACAATACATATTTTCCCCTTTAAACACACCTGGGAAAATGATCAGACATTTTCGATATATTTTGAACCCCCTTGAAAATCTATTGAATAGTTCTTATAGCCAAGTATTAATTCCTTCAACAGCTACCCAAGAAGCACCATCTGTCTTACATTTAGCAGCAGAAGAGGAACTAGTCAACCCAGCACAGCATCCTTCCTGAAGCTGTAGTTGTGTCTTCTTTGTGTTTTACGAGCCCTTTTGGGACAGAAATCTTTATCTCTCTCTTTTTAACCCAGCTCATTCATTTTGCTACCTGAAATTGTGGCTGGGATGATGAGAGTTGTATTTCAACAAGAGCTGGACTGCCAAAGTTTTCCTTCCCCTGAGCTACAGTTTCAAAAGAAGGAGCTACACATAGAGGCTATTCTCATGGTCATACCAAATTGGGCTAAGGAAGCCTAGCCCAATTTGGTATGCTCGTGAGAACCACTGGGCTTGCAGACTAGCCCAGTTGTTCTCAAGCGGGTCACCCGCTTGAATATCCCTCCCCTTAGACGAGGTTAGCCGGGCGAACACTCAGCTGACCCGGCTTTTTTTTTATCATGAGTTGCCATGGCACAGCTTGACGTCGCAGCAACTCATGAGGAGACCCATGGCGGGGAGGCTAAATGCAGTCTCCTGGCTCGGGGTTCCTCCAGCATGCCCTGCGCACCCGTACACAGCATGCTGGAGCTTCTGGGGACCGTGCGGCCCCCGCCAGCTCCGTAATGGAGCTGGCAGTCATGTGGGTGGCCGGTTCAGCTGCCTGAAGCCGACTGATGGGTCGTCTGCGAGGAGAGCGGGCTAAACCTGCTCTCCTCGCAAACTCCATCTCGGCGGTTCCCACTGATCATGAGAACCGCCTCATATTTGCACAATGTCAATTCCACAAGGGGCATGCCTACAACAGTGCAAAATCTTGACCAGTAGAGTCAAGATTGACTCTACTGTAGAGAAAGATTGACCAGTAAAGTTCAGATTCGTTCATTCGGTCTCAGTCTTGGTAAGCACTGGGTACTGTCAAACCATTTGCATTGGAATGCAACTGAGTTTTGCTACATCACAGATTCTTATGGCATCCCTGATGAGCTCAATCTTCTCGCAGCAGTCTCGACTACTTTTGGGTGAGCCATATCACAAGACGGTTTCAAACCCAGCAAAGTTTTACTTTCCCTCCCATTTTACTATGTTTCATTTTCTCCACAACATTTGTTAGTTAATTCACACATCTTTCTTAGACACAGCAAGCCCAATTTGATGGAGCCCTGTCCATAATGGACTTTTCTTTGCTTGCCATTATGAGTTGGACAAGAAAGATGTAACAGGAGAAGACAGCTGGGTCCTTTACACAGGAGTACTCCAGGAGAAACTTGCTTGCTGCTCTTTCTGGGAACCTGATCACTAGGCCCGGTTGTCAAAATCACCACTGGCGACTGGGCGTCTGGATCTCTGCAGCCTCAAAGAGCAAAGAAAACTCTCCACTGTCAGGTTTCAAGGAGAGCCATCCGGTGCAATCTGCTAATGTGTGGTGCCTTAAGGGATCCCACTTAGGGGAGAGACACAAACTCAGAAAATAAACAAATGCACCAAGGCACTCTGGTTTTAGATTACAGATGGCTAATTTACTAAGAGCTGCATACAGGGGAGTTCTCTATAAATGCAGATTTAATTAGGTGAATAAGCAAATGGTAAGCTCTCCAGGCAATATCTTAGTTACCACACAGCTTTTGCTGAGGTTGAAAAGGCTGCAGCTTTGGTCCGATTCCTAGGATGACTGTGAAGATGAAATGGGATAATCTCGTAGTCTAACACGCTAAAGTTTGGGGGATTGCAACATGGTGGACAACATCCTTATGAAATGCTGGTGCTCTGTGAGATGCACCAGTGCTCTGGATGTGATAAATTAACTCAGCACAAGCAATCACACAAGGATGGGAAGGGGGGCAAGTTTCAGCAACCTCCCCTTCTCCTGGAAGCCCTCTGTGCCCCTCAAAAATATGTCCCTGGAGGTTCTTTAATCCTCAGGGACATATTTTGGGATGACAGAGGACTTGCAGGGGAAGGGGTGGTCATCAAAATTGGTCTCCCTTCCCCAGAATGCCCGTGTTGCATTAGAAATCATCTGCAGTTCCACTGCCTCTCACAGAGCACTGGTGCTTTAAGGTATCAGCCACTAAAATCAGTTCCAAATTGTGCCAAGTTGGATTCAAAATTTGTATTTCTATTTTACCATGAATCCAAAGCATCCTTGGAGTTATGTTTTAGTGAAAGAAACTGGACACATGTATTATGAAGAAAATTTTAGTGGTAACATTGGCTTCTGGAATTTAACCACTGAAAAATAATCCAACTACTGAAATGAAATTATCATCAATGTTTTGTCCAGTACCTAAAAAAAGAGTGTAGAAAATATGCCTGTACCATCTAGTAAACTGAACTGATGCCCCAAATAGCCATTTACCTAGGAATATCTGTGTTGGAACCTGTCTAGGTCAGCCTTTTATGTGAGGAACAAAATCCTGAAGCTGTGCTGATACTCTTATGGCTAAGAAATTCTTCATAATCCTGCAGACTAATAATCTGTTTTCAGAAATATGAATGTCACATTTCCGTTTTTTTTAAAAAAAAGAACTTCAAAAGAATAACTTTATCTTAAGGATTCCCTGTGCTTCTACAAAGAGATGAAAAATACTTTGTAGGACTTTAAACCCTTCTCTTTTCTCAAATCTATTTTGACAACTGTTAAATGGTATTATAATCACAAATAGGTTTCCATTTAAGTTCACCTTCTACTGGAGAAACTCAGGCAGCTTAAACTGACGTCAGAGTACATGTCAACTCTTCATAGGAGATACATCTGGATGAAGAACTCTCCAGGTTAGGTTTTATCACCATGGAATGTAGAGTTCTTGATGAAAGCAGTTCTCACTGGCCAGGGGGGCCATCAGCTTTGGCTAATGGCCCCCCTGGTAGAATTGTAAGATAGATACAAATGCATTAGAAATCAGTGGGCCTTGTTGTTGGTTGTTGTTGTTGTTGTTCATTTATATCATTTACATTGATATCCCGCTCTTCCTCCAAGGAGCCCAGAGCGGTGCACTACATACTTGAGTTTCTCCTCACAACAAACCCTGTGAAGTAGGTTAGGCTGAGAGAGAGGTGACTGGCCCAGAGTCACCCAGCAAGTCTCATGGCTGAATGGGTATTTGAACTCGGGTCTCCCTGGTCCTAGTCCAGCACGCTAACCACTACACCGTTCTGGCTCTGTTGACTAGCAGCACTGAAATTTTGCCATGGCTTAATACGTATATAATTTTAAATACACATTTCTTCTGCTGTTACCATTTCTATTTTTATTTAAAGATAGAAATGGGATCTACATTTAAATATTACCGTTTTCTGTGTTGACCACTTTGAACATTTTTGTTGAAAGCAGTAGCTAAATATTTTTAGTAATAGTCATTGTAGTATTGCTTAAAGTAAAGTGTGCCGTCAAGTCGATTTCGACTCCGGGTGCCCACAGAGCCCTGTGGTTTTCTTTGGTAGAATACAGGAGGAGTTTACCGTTGCCTCCTCCTGCACAGTATAAGATGATGCCTTTCAGCATCTTCCTATATCGCTGCTGCCCGATATAGTACCAGTGGGGATTCGAATTGGCAACCTTCTGCTTGTTAGTCAGGCATTTCCCCACTGTGCCACTTAAGGCTTATACTGTATACTGGGCCCTGGAGCAGCTTCCTTATGAGGCGAAGCTACAGCATCTGAGGCTCTTTAGTTTGGAAAAGAGGAGACTATGGGGAGACATGATAGAGATGTATACAATTATTCATGGATTAGATAGAATGGACGGGGAGAAAATTTTCTCCCTTTCTCATGACACTAGAACCAGGGGTCATCCCAAGAAACTGAAGGCTGGGAAATTTAGGACCTACAAAACGAAGCACTTCTTCACACAGTGCATAATTAACTTCCAAAAAGCCTTGGAGGGATTTAATGTTGGCCCTGCCAGTGATTCTGTCAGTGCCCTGGTGGGAACCTGGAATAGGGAACTCATCAGGGCAGTAGACACAATCACTCCTAAGCATCCCTTCTGACCTGCTTTAAAAGTGGCCCCTTGGTATACAGAGGAGGCATTCACTCCCGAAATGCCTGCCTATGGGCAGTAATGGGCTGTATGAGGGATAACAAATTGAAGCTGAATCCAAGCAAGGCAGAGGTGCTCATTGTGGGGGATAAGAATCTGAGGGATGAGATAGATCTTCCTGTGCTGGATGGTGTTACACTCATCCAGAAAGAACAGGTACGTGGCTTGGGAGTGCTCTTGGAACCAGGCCTTACGTTGGTATCTCAGGTGGATGCTATGGCCAGGAGCGCTTTCATTCAAATTGACTGATTCAGCAGCTGCGTCCATTCCTTGAAGAGGATGACCTCAAAACAGTGGTGCATCAGCTGGTAACCTCCAGGCTTGACTATTGCAATGCTCTCTACATGGGGCTGCCTTTCTACAAAGTTCAGAAACTTCAGTTAGTTCAAAATGTGGCAGCCAGACTGGTCTCTGGGGTAACCTGTTTTAAAACAGTTGCATTGGCTACTGATATGTTTCCGGGCAAAATACGAAGTGCTGGTTATTAAACTCTGAACAACTTGGTTCCAGGCTACCGTAGAGAGCACCTTCTTCTGTATGATCCCCATTGCACATTGAGGTCATCTGGAGTGGTCCATCTCCAGTTACCACTGGTATGTATGGTGGCGACTTGGAACTGGGTCTTCTCTGTTGCTATTCCTGGCCTAGGGAATGCACTCCTGTCAGATATCCATAATTTAGGCGCTTTGTTGGCCTTTAAGAGAGCCCTAAAGACTCACTTGTTTGGGTTGGCCTTCCAAGGTTTTAAAATTGTTTTTAAGTATTTTAAATGGTTTTAAATAGTTTTGAATTGTTTTAAAATTGTTTTATATTGTTTTAAGCAGTGTGTTTTAAATGGTGTTTGTTTTTGTCTTTTTAAAGTTGTTGTGCACTGCCCAGAGCTTTTGGATGGGGAAGTTTGTACACATAATAAATAATAAATAAATTATGGAATTCTCTGCCACAGGATGTGGTGATGGCCACTAGCTTGGATGGCTTTAAAAGAGGCTTGGACAAAGTCATGGAGGACAGGTCTATCAATGGCTACTAGTCTTGTCTCTGTGGTCCACCTCCTTCCTCAGAGGCATGATTCCTCTTAATACCAGTTGCAGGGGAGCAACTGTGTGAAACAGGATGCTGGACTAGATGGACCTTCAGCCTGATCAATCAGGGCTGTTCTTACGTTCTTTTGTTAACACAAATCATATATATAACAGTACAACATGCAATAACAGTACAACAACAAAAACAAAGCAGGGCTGTTCTTATGTTCTTATTTTCATGGAGGAGAGGTCTATCAATGGCTACTAGTCAGAGTGCCACCTCCAGCCTCAAAGGCAGGATGCCTCTGAGTACCAGTTTGCAGGGGAGTTACAGCAGGAGTGAGGGTATGCCCTCAACTCCTGCCTGTAGGCTTCCAGTGGCATCTGGTGGGCCACTGTGTGAAACAGGATGCAGGACTAGATGGGCCTTTGGCCCAATCCAGCAGGGCTGTTCTTATGTTCTTATGTTATGTTATGTAACCCACACCTCAAAAATAATGATAGAATAAAATATAATCACTTGAAAGAGACTGTGCACAGAGACCAGTTAAATTCAATAGTTTATCATTACTTATTTCATCCAATTATAGATTTGAGGAGTCGTTTGTTGGTTCACTCTGCTAGCCATAGAGTAAAAGTTTGCCACTGAATAAGTCATCACTAGTTGCTTATCTGATAATAAAAAAAGACTAACCTTTTCGAGTTCTTTGAGAGTATCAACAGGTGTGTGGATAAAGATGATCTGGTTGCCATAGTATACCTGGACTTCCAAAAAGCTTTTGACAAAGTTTCTCATCAAAAACTCTTGAAAAAACTTAGCAGGATAAGGGGGCAAGTATATGTGTGGACTGGTAACTGGGTGAAGGACAGGAAACATAGGGTAGGTATAAATGGAGAGTTTTCACAATGGAGGGAAGTAAGAAGTGGGGTCCCCCAGGGATCTGTACTGGGACCGGTGCTTTTTAATTTATTCATAAATGATCTAGAATTAGGGGTAACCAGTGGGGTGGCCAAATTGGCAGATGACACCAAACTCTTTAGGGTAGTGAAATCCAAAACAGATTGTGAAGAGCTCCAAAAGGATCTCTCCAAACTGGGTGAGTGGGTGACAAAATGGCAAATGTGGTTCATTGTTGGCAAGTGTAAAGTGATGCACATTGGGGTGAAAAACCCCAACTTCATATATATGCTGATGGGATCTGAGTTGTCGGTGACTGACCAGGAGAAGGATCTTGGGGTTGCGGTGGACAGCTCATTGAAAGTGTTGACTCAATGTGCAGCAGCTGTGAAAGAGCCCAATTCCATGCTAGGGATAATTAGGAAAGGGTTTTAAAAAAAAAAACCTGCTAATATTATAATGCCTGTATACAAAACTATGGTGCGGCCACACTTGGAGTATTGCATACAATTCTGGTCAGCACACCTAAAGAAGAACATCGTAGAATTGGAAAAGTTGCAGAAGAGGGCAACCAAGATGATCAGGGGCCCAGATGGGCCTTGGGCCTGATCCAGCAAAGCTGTTCTTATGTTCAGTTCTTCGGAATGACTTGGCAACCTTGAGAGAAATGGGTTAATTAGCTTGCTGAGACGTTGGTTGTAGAAATTGCAGTATAACACATGTCCTACTGTCTCTACCCTTCCTGCACCACAGGGGGAGGCACTTTCATGTTTGACCATGTGCTCACTGGTCAAACACGAACGCTGAAATAGCAGAAGCAGAGCTAGTGGTAAATTAGTAATAAAATGCTGGTGTGAACACAGCACATTGGTGCTCTGAAATATTGTTCAAGCTGTTGGCTGAAACAGATCCGTGTCTACTCAATGTATTTTGTCCTAATAAACTGTAACCCATCTGTGCATCATATTGATTATGCAGTTGCTTGCCTGTCTGCTGTTTTGTACCTTTTTGGCTTCCATTTTCAAAATAGCTAGAAATAAGTTCAGCCATTGCTTACAATTGGTTTTGTAGCAAGCATGAATTTTTCCCCTTTGCTAACCAGGGTCCACTCTGGTTGCATTTGAATGGGCGATTACATCTGAGCACTGCAAAATATTCCCCTTACGGGGGTGGAACTGCTCTGGGAAGGGCAAGAAGGTTCCAAGTTCCCTCCCTGGCATCTCCAAGATAGGGATGGGAGATACTCCTGCCTACAACCTTGGAGAAGGCACTGTCAGTCTGTGTATACAATATTGATCTATGAGTCTGACTTGGTGTATATGGCAGCAGCCTATGCTCCTAAGAAGCAGGGGCTCTGGTTACTGATGCCATGTGCAGAAATGGTGGTTGGTCTTGGTAGAACAGCTAACTATTTGGGCAGAGGGAGTGGGAGAGAGAGATAATCATTTTCTAGTATCTAGAGTATCTTCTAAAATGGTAATATTGAGTGGACTTTCTCTGCTAGAATCTCACTGCTCTGCAGAGGTAAGAAGAGCCCCACTGGGTCACATCAAAGGTCCATGTCTTCCATTTATGAAGTAAATTTCTAACCATTTATTTATTTATTCATTCATTCATTCATTCATTCATTCATTCGATTTCTCTACCACCCTTCCAAAAATGGCTCAGGGCAGTATACACAGAGAAATAATAAATGAATAAGATGGCTCCCTGTCCCCAAAGGGATCACAATCTAAAAAGAAACATAAGATCAACACCAGCAACAGTCACTGGAGGTACTGTGCTGGGGGTGGATAGGGCCAGTTACTCTCCCCCTGCTGAATAAAGAGAATCACCACGTTAAAAGGTGCCTCTTTGCCAAGTTAGCAGGGGAAGTCGCTGCCAGTCTGTGTAGAAATACATCTGGGGTTTTGTTTGCTTGGGTTCCTGTGGAGTCTCTTGTGGGGGGCTCTTAACAAGTGGTTGCCTCTGGCTACCTGTTTTCGGGGTTCCCTCAACACCCTCTGATTTCCATGATTGGTTCAAACTCATAGATGACCTCCCTCTCAGGTTCTAAGTCCGTAGGTTCATCCTCCAAGGAGACCCCAGTATCCCTGGGGAGAACACTGACATCGCTGCTTAATAAATGATCCAGTGGGAAAGCTCCTGGAGGACTTCTTTATGAAAAAGAAGAGCACTTCTTTCTTAAATAATTTTCATATTTGACAATAGAATTCTCCATAAGTTGAAAATGTAGGGCGATAACTTGCAATCAAAGGATCCTTTCCCCATCACCCTTGTTTCTCTCCCACAGACAGGCACACACTTCTTTTCAGATGATGGAGACATATATTTGTGCACATGAGGAGAAATCTTGTCATGTTGTGTAATAAGCATAGCTTCTTCCTTCCAGTAGTGGTTACCTATTTGCATAGCTCTTTGTGTCATAAGTTCTGACAACATGTTGCTATTCTCAACTGCGCTTCAATTGTCTCTCTAAGCTTGGGCCAGGGCTCCTGGGTGTTGAGCAAGGGGTTTTAGGTTACTTTTTTTCTTGAGGGACCTGCATTGATCTTCTGAGGAGTCCTGCATTCTAAAGCTAATGGAATCCAGAGGAAAGCCTTTGATTGTCAGGGATTTCATTCTCCTCACACTAGCCTCACCATATACTTTCTTTGATGCCACTTTATTTCCTGAAAGTATATAAAAACAAAACTTGCTGTACTCCCAATTACTGCTTTTTTCCTGTTAAAAATGTGCCCCCTGGAGGAAAAGCACTTCTTTGTGAAATAATTTGCATGTTTGACAGTAGGCTTGCTCTGTTCTCTGAAAATATAGGACAATAACTTCCCAGAAAAGGAGCCTTTCCTCTTTCCTCATCCTTGGTCCCCCCCCCCCGATGGATACATATCTTTGTGCATGTGAAGAAAAATCTTGTTTCATATTTAAATCTCCTATTCATGAGCATTAAAAAGGGTCCCAAAGAACCTAGCTGCTACACTATGGAAATAAACTGGTTTAGGGGTCAGCTGTAGCACCTTAAGTAGTGCAGCAGGGAAATGCTTGACTAACAAGCAGAAGGTTGCCAGTTTGATTCCTCACTGCTACTATTTCAGGCAGCAGCGATATAGAAAGATGCTGAAAGGCATCATCTCATACTGTGCGGGAGAAGGCAATGGTAAATCCCTCCTGTATTCTACCAAAGAAAACCACAGGGCTCTGTGGGCGCCAGGGGTCGAAATCGACTTGACGGCACACTTTACCTTTAGGGGTCAGCTGTGATTACTGCAGTTCTGAATTGAGAGGCTTTAAAATAATCCAAACTTTCTCAAAGGTGCAAACCTTCTCAGGAACATGGGGAAGCCTCTATGAAATCTGCAGTTACTGCACAGAGGCCTGAGCTGAGCCTCTATTGGGGAGGATAGAGGAGGGCTTAGAGGAGTCGCTGCTGCCATCGTCACACTGGTGCCAGGAAGATATGTTCTCCTCCCCCCACCCTTTGAGAATACCCCTTTTGCTTGTAAAGGGGAATCCTCAGTGGATTCCCCTTTACAAGCCTTGACCTGAACTGGTTTGGACCAGTTCTGTTTGGGGCCAGTCCAGTTCGAACTCGGACCTGCACCCACTTTGGGGCAGGCATAGGAACAGAGGAAGCTGCCTTCTACCAAGTCAGAACATTGGTCCTTCTAGCTCAGTATTGTCTACCCGGACAGGCAGCAGCTTCTCCAGGGTTGCAGGCAGGAGTCTTTCTCAGCCCTAACTTGGAGATGCTGCCAGGGAGGGAACTTGGAACCTTCTGCATGAAACCATGCAGGTGCTCTTCCCAGAGCTGCCCCATTCCCTAAGTGGAACTTGTTACAGTGCTCACATGTAGTCTCCCATTAAAATGCAACCAGGGTGGACCCTACTTAGCAAAGGGGAGAATCCATACTTGTTACTTAAAGACTAGCTCTCCTCCCTTTAAACCAGTTCGATCTTGGATCAGTCAAACCATGGTTCGAGTTGAACCAGGGTTTGAGTCGAACCAGTTTGCACACCCCTACCTTGAAGCTCATGGGTGACTTGGGCCAGTCATATGTGATCAGCCTAACCTTGATCTTTGTGGTATCAGCTGTTGGTATTGTGATTTTTTTCTGGTCTGTGACTATAATATAGAATACCTACTTACTTACTTACTTTCTCTTGGGGTGGTTGTGAGGATAGAATGAGGAGGGGAACGATCATTGTGCACTGTCTTGAACTCTTTGGATGAAGGGTGGGAAATAAATTATTAATTATTTATCCAAGATAAAAGCCGATTAGTATTGCATTGCTGGTCATTGCCACCTCGCTGCTATGATGTGATCAGTCATTAACAGAGAGTGTTGAATTTCTTGCTTGCTTGCAGTAGGTTGTCTTAAAAGCCATGGAAACATGTTCAATTCATTTAATTGGAAGACTCTTTAGGAATCTTCAAAGCTAGCTTTTAAAATTCCTCTCCATCAGTATTCAACCTGCCCCCTACGTCGACCTTGTGAGAATAGAGGACTTAAAAACATTCATAGTAGGGATGCCATGAATATCCATAATATCGTTTCCTGAAGTGAAAATGTCATATTTGCAGCTGCAGATAATGTCATTAAAAAGCTATTTTTAAAAAGAAGGTAACATTGATTTCTTGTTGTTTCCTTTTTGGAAATCTGTCTATGACTTGTTGCTTAGGTAAGCCTGTTCCACAAAATGGAGAAGGATATTCAGTAGCCAGGCTTATGGTTCTGAATGAGAAATGATACATGCACAATTAAACCACATTTCCCCATTTCTTAGGATCTCCAATACAGGAGATCCTCAGTATTCATGGTGGTTCCATTCTCCGCTACGATATGGATACGGAAACTGTGAATACTGAATAATTAGGACAATGGAAATGTGTGGGTTAGGTTCCCAGAGGTTGGGAAAGTGTCAGAAAAGGGGGTTAAATGGCCCTAGAAATGGGGGGGGGGTGCCCTACTGTGCTCCATGGGTCCCCATCAGTGCAGCAATCCCACCAATAGTGAAAAATCAGCTGAAAATTGCTGTTTTGGGTTGGTTTTTCTTGTTTAAAGGGAGCCATAAAATAAAACCCTAACCCTGCTTAGCTATGGGGACAAGTCATTTTTGCTACCCCAAGACCAGCTCTCCTCTCCAAAACAGCCCTGGAACATAGGAAACTGCCATATACTGAGTCAGGCCATTCGTCTATCTAACTCAGCATTGTCTACACAGACTGGCAGCGGCTTCTCCAAGGTTGCAGGCACAAATCTCTTTCAGCTTTATTTTGGAGAAGCCAGAGAGGGAACTTGGAACCTTCTGCTCTTCCCAGAGCGGCTCCATCCCCTGAGGGGTATATCTTACAGTGCTCTCACAATTCTAGTCTCCCATTCATATGTAACCAGGGCAGACCTTGCTTAGCTAAGAGGACAAGTCATGCTTGCTCCCACAAGACCAGCTCCCCTCCCCTGTGAGTGTCAAACTATGAGACGAAGAGGGACGACAGTTGGTGGGGCTTAATAAAGGAGCCACCAAACCCACTGGTTGGCCACACAAGACCAGCTGACCTCTGCACTGATGTGAAGCATGTGTCCTGCGTCCATTGAGGCTGAATGCATCTGTCTGTCTCACAGGGCCAGGGGAGGGGGTAGCACTGCATCTGTTCCTTTTGAACAAATTATCCTCCAATTGCTAAATTTCAGTTCTGGTAGTCATCCCACTATTTGTCAGGTAGACCTATCAGGTCAGATTTACCTTTCTTTTTAAGGTCATTATCATCTTGTTTACTTTCCATAGTCTGTGCATTAGTGTATAGACCTTGAAAACCATAGCTATTGTGCTCCAGTGTCTCTTTGGTTATTTTGTTTGGCTTGCATGCCTTGACAAATGTTTGTTTTGTTGTTCTTTCAAAATAACAGAGGACTACTTCCCCACTGATGAATTGGAAGGTCTGCACAATTAAGTCAGGCCTGTGCTTTTCAGTGCTGAAGTATGTGCAATTAAGCTAGATCCCTGCACCTTTAAATGAGGAACAACGTGCAATTATTCTAGGATCTGAAATACCAAATTGGAAAATCCTGCTCTTGCAAAAATTGTATATCTGCTTGGATGAATGCCTCCAGCATGCAATGTGCTGATTGCCAAGGCAGAAATATTTGTGGGAATCTAATTGGGAAAGTTTCACACATCCTTGCTGCATGTTGAACTAAATCATTTGTCAGCTGGGTCTGATGAGAGTCACCACTGGAGAGGAATATAACACAAGTAACAGAATACCCAACATCAGAAGAAATCAAACATAGTGAAGGAAAGGCAGAACAAGTTAAGGGGGGGGCTGCAGTAAAAGGCCCACAAGTGCATCACAATTTAAAGAATGATGAGTAATGGGGGGATGATGTTTTAGCCACAAAGATAATTCCTTCCACAAAATTTTACTTGTACTTGTTGAAGAACATTAATAGAAGTTTTTTAAATCATTGGGATATATAGTAGGACCTTGTTATTTGCAGAACTGCTTTTCACCGTTCCACATATCCACCGTATGTCTAATGCCTTCCAGTATCAGCAGATAATGTCTAATACCTTCCAGTATCCACAGATATGAAAGGGTTAATACCCATATATCTGTGGTTCCTAGAGGGCTGGAAGTGACCATGGAGGTTACTTCCACCCACCATTTTGTCTGCAGGAGACCAGAGGAGCCATTTTGTGGCTAATCTCTTTAATAAAAATAAAAAAAAACCAACCAGCCTCCCCAACCACTATTTTTCATGTTTTGGGGGGGGCACTGCATCCTTTTGGGGGCATTCCTGGGCACATGGGGTGATTCCTGGATATATGGAGATGCCTCAGAGCATGCCAAAGTACTTTCCCCACAATTTTTTTTGCTGATTTTGCCATTTTTCTCCTGCCTGGGATCTAAACTCCCTTTCCCCATAGGAATAATGCCTTGTTACTTGCGGTTCCATTGCTCACGGTAGTAGGTGAGGAGTGGAACCCCCACAAGTTTCTCCTGTACTAGTTCATAACTTTAAAACATCTTTCAGTTGGGGCAGAGAGCAACTCCATGCAATATAAGCTAGTAGACCACTGGCTTGGTGAACACAATTGTTCAAATCTAGATAATAGAGACTAGTATGATCATGTGAACCCCCATGCCAAGGGAATCTCAGATTCACCTTCGGACAGAAACTCATATCGGTAAGCTTGGTGTGGGTTCATCCGATCATGCTAATATCGGTTACTGACTTTAAAATCTAGGGTCCAACGATTGTATCAACCAAACCATCATATCTTTATTGTTCTTGCATAGTATTTGCCAGCATCTATGATGAAGAAATATGAGTGTGTGTTTAATTACATTCTGAGCTCTTGGAGGAAGGGATCTGTCTATTTTGCCTGCACTGTGGAAGTAGTAATAGCATTCTGAAAACTGGTAATCAGTGTCATGGGCATTGACTGTGACATTGCATACAAGTTTCCATAATTCCTCTCACCAGATCACTAGCAGTGAGTACTTATCCTCCAGTGGTAAGCTCCCTCTCCAACCCATGTTTTTCATGATTTGCTGTTAATACAAGGACAGGGGAGGTGTTTGTCTCCTTTCATGAGCTGGACTTGCTCACACTCTTCTTCCAGCATTGTATAAGGCAGTGGTTCCCAACCCATGTTCCTCCAGATGTTGATGAACCTCAACTCCCATCACCCCAAGTGGTGGATGTTGGAAAAGATATTTAGATGCTGTGACATGTCTGTACTTACAAAGATTAGAATTGTTCAGACAACGGTTTCCCCCGAGATGCTCTATGGATGCAAAAACTCAATTTTGAAGAAGCAAGATAGAAAAAAGACTTTTGAGGATACCATGGACAGCCAGGAAAACAAACAAATGGATAACAGAACAAATCAATCCAGAATTTTTACTTGAGGCGCAAATGACCAGGCTCAAACTATCATACTTGGGACTCAATATGTGAAGACCCAGCTCCCTTGAGAAGTCTATAATGCTGGAAAAAGTGGAAGGAAAGAGAAGAACAGGACGGCCAGCAGCAAGGTGGATGGACTTGATTATGACAGCAATGAATGCACCACTGAGAGACCTTAAAGGTCAAGTTGAAGACAGATCATCCTGGAGAGAATCTATGTGGTCTCTAAGAGTCGACACTGACTTGACAACACTTAATCATTCAATCGGTTCAGCAACATCCAGAGGAACTCTGGTTGGGAGCCACTGGTATAAGGGCATGGGAATTAGAAGGTCTGAGCAGAGTCGGACTTGCTTGAGGATAGAAGCTTGGGGTGCAGAAGCTCCTGGTGACCACAGAGCCCTGTATTTGTCTTTTGGTAGAATACAGGAGGGGTTTACAATTGTCTCCTCGTGCGCAGTATGAGATGATGGCTTTCAGCATCTTCCGATATTGCTGCTGCCTGATATGGGTGTTTCCCATCGTCTGGGAAACATACCAGTGGGGGTATGAACTGGCAACCTTCTGCTTGTTAGTCAAGCATTTCCCCACTGCCCCACTTAAGGTGACCTTTCACCATACAAGTAAAGTCTCTCCAGTGCTATGCTGCACACACACAATTGGCGCGGCAGAGATCTCTGCAGAAGGAATCTGGAGGAGGAAGTCCTCTGGCATCCCATGTTGTGTGGGCAATGGAGAGGCTGTCCGTGTCAATGCAGCAGCTCCCTGCTTCCTGGCTGCTCTATAAGCAACGCTCTGTGGTCGAGAGCCAGCTACAAACTGCTGCAAAGAGCCCAGATCATGCACCCAATCCGTCCGGGATGTCGAGGTAGGAAGGGCCTGTTCACCTTTCATCTTGGTTAAAACCAAGGTCAAAGGATGGGGTGGTCCTGCTCTGGCATTGCTGGGTAGGAGCGAGTCCTCCAGAGTCCACGTGAGCCTCTCTGACTCCTACCAAGCTTTGCACAGCTGTGTGAATGACCTTTATATGTTCCCCTCTGTGTCTTCTCTGATTTGACTATATCTTTAAGATTTTCCTGAAGAACTGCCGCAGTCTGTCTTCTGCACACAAAAGGGAAAGGGAGGCCCTTTTAAAAAGTCACAAATTTTAAAAAATAAGGCACAAATAAATATTACACTCTTTAAAAACACCATCTAATAACTGAAGGAAGGGAGTTGTCCCCTTCCCCTTTTTTGTGAACTAGGCTGTGATCTCTTAAGCACCCTTCAGTGGGGAAGGTTCACATGTAGCACTGAATCTGAGGTTGGCACGTACGTGGGCTCCACACAGGGGGGAGCTGGGGGAGAGTGCTGGGGGTGGGGGGAGTGCCGTGAGTACGGCAATGGCATTGAGTTTGGCACATCCCCACAATGGCACAGAGTACAGGACCGCCCCCTTTGTTCTCCTGATCCTGTCAATCTCTGCTCTAAGTCTATTCCGATGGGTAGACTGATACTCTTAAGACACTCTCATCTTCTTTGTTCTCTGTTCTTCCTCCTCCTGTCTTCTGCCATGAGGTAGCTAGTAGAGGTTGCAGGCTTTCTATCGGTTTGCAAATGCTATCTGTAACTTCTTAAATTAATCTTGGCTTGTTATATAGCCCTTAAGCAGTTGACTCCAGATCTGCTCTGTGAGATCTGTTCTCTAGCTGAGAACCTGGGGTTCTCTGCTAAACAAGGGGTTGATTCAAATTCTCCCCTACACAGACTGCTCTGTTGAACCTCAGATTTGGTGTGGTGGACTAAGGAACGCAGGAAGCTGCCATATACTGAGTCAGACCATTGCTCCATCTAGGTCAGTATTGTCTACCCAGACTGGCAGGGGCACAACCAAGGTTGCAGGCAGGAGTCTCTCTCAGCCCTATCTTGCAGATGCTGCCAGGGAGTGGATTTGTCTGCAAATGGCAGAGAAGCTGCTGCCAGTCTGTGTAGACAAGACTGAGCTAGAAGGCTCAAAGGTCTGATTCAGTATCTGGCCGCTTCCTGTGTACTAGCCTCTGTTGCCTCATGCAAATGAAGGCAGCCTCATTAAGCAGAATGGGAGAAGTTTTTTTGTCCCCGTCCTTTCAGAGGAAAAGTATGAACAGCCTGGTTTTTGCAGGCAAGTTTCCCTGTTTGTTCTGTGCGCTAATACTCCTGTGCCAATAGCACTACATCACCATCTAGTGTCAATTTATAATCCGCCAAAGCATTACGCCACGTCGTCTTTAAACACTGTAGGAGAGGGTTGGCGAAAGTGTCTGCATGAGAAGCAGCATATTTAAAGAGAAGTCTACTGTGTTTCTGTGGTAACCATTGCAGAGAGACAACTGCATATATTGATAGTATAAATCCCCCCGCTGTTTGCCTCAACAACCTTTGGAGGAGCAGGCATCACCATTTTTCTGGCTTCAGAAGATTGTTTTTTCATTCGGAGCTCTGGTTTTCCTCTGTTGTTGAGACAATAGAATGGGAGTGGACGTGTCAAGAGCAAGACAGGTCATTGTGAAGTACGGGGTATGGAGGATCTGTCTCAAGATACATCTGCACTGCCAAGATAACCTGGCTTTAAGCTGGGTAGCCTTTTTAAAAAGGAGCATTAGGCACACAGTGAATATGATCCCATTTTAGAGTTATCTTCCTTGAGCCTAATCCCAAAGAGAACAGTGTGAGCAGAAAAAGATGCCAAAATCCATGCAGGCAGTAGGGAGGAGATCTGGTCCTTGTGGTACCAGGCATGAATTGTCCCCTTTGCTAAGCAGAGCCCACCCTGGTTTGCATCTGAATGAGACTATGAGGTCATTTGCACAATCAAAAACTCTGTTCTACCTAGGTTTGGGATCTGTGAGAGACTCCTGCCTGAAACCTCGGAGAAGCCACTGCCAGTCTGTGAAGACAATATTGAGCTAGATGGACCAATGATCTGACTCAGTATAAGGCAGCTTCCTATGTTCCTATGGACCCTCCTTTCTGATCCTTATTCAGTATTATAATCCAGGAAGGTGTTCTGACAGTGTATAGCTGGAATACCATCTCCTTTCTGTATTTCATAGGGACCTCCAAAGCCATCTCACAAGGCAGAACAGGGCACTGACAGGTACCAAACGTAGCATGCCTTGAGATTCATAATGAATCAGTGGCCTTTTTTTGTTTAATATTTTTTATATCCCCAAACATATTGACAATAGCTTATGCAGCACAAGTTTGTAGAGGATTTTCAGCAAATGCTATGAATATTTCATCAAGATGTTATCGTGAACTGAGAAAATCTTGACTGAATCAGTTCCCAGCTCAACATCAAACCTCTTTAGGTATTATGTAACATGGAGAATATTGTGTTAGCGAACATGAATTGTCCCCTTTGCTAAGCTGGGTCTGCCCTGGTTTGCCTTTGAATGGGAGACTACATGTGTGAGCACTCTAAGATATTCCCCTTCATGGATGAGACTGCTCTGGAAAGAGCACCTGCCTGCTTGCATGCATAATTCCCCTTAGGGAATTAGGACATGGCTGGTCTTGTGGTAGCAAGCATGACTTGTCCCCATAGCTAAGCAGGGTCCACCCTGATTGCATATGAATGGGAGACTAGAAGTGTGAGCACTGTCAGATATTTACCTTAGTGTATGGAGCTGCTCTGGGAAGAGTAGAAGGTTGCAAGTTCCCTCCCTGGCAGCATCTCCAAGATGGGGCTGAGAGAGATTCCTTCCTGCAACCTTGGAGAAGCTGCTGTCAGTCTGTGAAGACAATACTGAGCTATATAGACCATTGGTGGCCCACAGCTCCTCCCTCTCTGTGCTGTCTGTGGTCAGTGGAACTTGTTTCTGAATGCATGCGTAGCAGAGGAGAGCTGGTCTTGTGGTAGCAAGCATGACTTGTCCCCTTAGCTAAGCAGGGTCTGCCCTGGTTGCATATGAATGGGAGACTTGATGTGTGAGCACTGTAAGATATTCCCCTCAGGGGATGAAGCCGCTCTGGGAAGAGCAGAAGGTTCCAAGTTCCCTCCCTGGTTTCTCCAAGATAGGGCTGAGAGAGATTCCTGCCTGAAACCTTGGAGAAGCTGCTGCTAGTCTGGGTAGACAATACTGAGTTAGATGGACCTATAGTCTGATTCATGATATGGCAGCTTCTTACGTTCCTATGACATTAGCTTTTCTGTGATCAGGGGGAGGAATAGCCTTCAGTGGGAAGAAGCTCTCAATATAAAGTGTTCTCAACTATGTGAGTGGATTAT
This sequence comes from Hemicordylus capensis, assembly GCF_027244095.1. NCBI lineage: Eukaryota > Metazoa > Chordata > Lepidosauria > Squamata > Cordylidae > Hemicordylus > Hemicordylus capensis. The sequence goes on along the minus strand of NC_069664.1, from coordinate 16,361,631 downwards.
GTGAGAGAACTGGGCTTGTGGTAGCAAGCATGACTTCTCCCCTTTGCTAAGCAGGGTCCATCCTGGTATGCATTTTGAATGGGAGACCTGTGAGCACTATAAGATACTACCCTCATGGAATGGGGCCTCTCTGGAAAGAGCATCTGAGGTCTCAAGTTCCCTCTCTGGCATCTCCAAGATAGGGCTGGGAGAGACTCCTGCCTGCTACCTTGGAGAAGCCACTGCCAGTCTGTGAAGACAATACTGAGATAGATAGACCAATGGTCCGACTCAGTATATGGCAGCTTCCTGTTCGTATGTTTACAGGTTGTCTGAATAATCCATTAGCCTGAAAACCTGGGGTACAAGGAGTACTAACTTGAATGAGCCCACAATTTGATCAGTTTCTTGCTCATCAGGCAGATGGAAAGCATCTGCTAAGTTTGCGGAAAAGCCAGTTTTTGTCCTCGGTTGATTAAATCCTCTGCTGGAGCCCCATTTTAACATAACCTGTACTATAGCAAGTGTTTGGTAACTTTCCCCTGCAGCTGAGCAAGCAGGAAATTCCCATGGTTATTGAAGCAGGAAGGCTAGTCAGTCGTAGGAGCATACTTTGAAATGCTTGAAATGAAAAATTCTTGAGTTCCCCCCCATGCAATCCGTGCTTTCGCTTTGACAGTGAATCAATACCGGTTATAAAGTCGCAGCGTGGTATTTGTGTGTTTGTGTGCTATGTAGGAGAATGAAGGTCAGTGTTGATCCAAAAAAAATTCTGTTTTCACAAAGAGCATGAAATGAGATTTGCAAGGTTAATTAAGCACAAGAGACCTAAGGGGTTGTGTCTTAACCTTCAACACAGCATTCTGACTGCTGAAACCTTGAAAATGTACACATGGAATGCGGACCCAACCAGTCAATTGTGTCTACCTGTGCTCACTCCCCTACCTGCCCTGTGTTTTCCCCATAACTTCCCAAGCTCAGCCTTATGAAATGAGGATAAGAGGACTGAAGCTGATTTTCATAAGATGAATGCAGTTAGACCAGCAGACAAGCAGTTGTAGAAAAATCCTGTTCAAATGAAATGATATATTTTTCTTGTGAGGAGCAGAATGGCGATGGATAAGCTTAACGCTGAAAGTTGTCACCATTCTGGATTCTTAAGATAGGGGTACGCTTGCTGCAATATAAGAAAGAAAAGTGTCTAGTCGCACAGGTTCTTTTCCATTGTGCTGGTGATAGTTTTAAAAACCATTTTGTTGGAATAATTCATTTTTATTATTACCACCTTATATGCATAGTGCTTTGTATTGTACAGGTTGGGTATCCCTTATCCAGACACCCGAAATCCGGAATGGTCCGAAATCCAGACACCACGCCGTAACAAACAAACGCCTCAGCTCACTTAAAATTTTTAGTCAAGCCACCTTCTCCAGGGCCAGGGCTGTCCCGCTGCTGCCTCCCTCAGGGCCAGGCCAGGCTGTCCTGCCGCCGCCCACCCACCCTCCCCATCCCTGATGCCGCCACCAGTGCCTCCTGCCTGCTCTGCTCACCTCTTCAGCCGTCCACCTCCTCCTTGCTGCCATTATTGCTTGTCGCTGGAACATTCTTGTGCTCTCACGAGAATTCCACCAGTACCCAGTGCTGTAGACTCCAAAGTGCTGTAGACTCCAAAGTGCTGTAGACTCCAAAGTGCTGTAGACTCCAAAGTGCTGTAGACTCCAAAGTGCTGTAGACTCCAAAGTGCTGTAGACTCCAAAGTGCTGTAGACTCCAAAGTGCTGTAGACTCCGAAATCCGGAAAAGTCTGAAATCCGGAAAAGTCTGAAATCCGGAAAAGTCTGAAATCCAGAACACTGCTGGTCCCAAGCAGTCCGCATAAGGGGTACTCCACCTGTATACAAGGATGGATACCCTCTCTGAGAAGCTTACAATCTATATTTCATCATGGGGTAATGGAGACTGGATAAACAAGGGGTAGAATATGCAGTTATTTCAGTCACACAGTATTAGTCTTAAGTACAAGGGAGAAGAGCTGGTCTTGTGGTCACAAGTATGGCTCGTCCCCTTTGCTAAGCACGGTCCACCTTGGTGGCATTTGAATGGGAGACTACATGTGAGCACCGTAAGATATTTTCCTTAGGGGATGGGGCCACACTGGGAAGAATATCTGCATGCAGATGATCCTAGGTTCAAAGCCTGGCAACATCTCCAGGTAGGGCTGAGGGAGACTCCTCCCTGTATTGCCCGTCTGTGTATACAATATTGAGCTAGATGGACCAAAGACAGATTCCCATGACCCTACATTAGGTATGGGAATTGTGCCGAAGGAATCACGGGAAAGGTGACTTGAGAAGTGATACAAAGGGCATGAGAGAGGTGGCATCACAGCAGCATTATGAGAACCTGTTCCAGGCATAAGGGGCAACAAGGATGGAGCTGTGGAGATGTTTAAGGAAGGAGGAGACTTTTGGGTGGCTGAAGGCAATGGGGCTGGGCAAGTGAAGATCATCACAGGAAGGGGAGATAGTGGAATAAAACTGCAGAAATGTAAGAGAGGCAAGACCATGGTGGGTGTTTTCAAGTAAGGATGAAGATCTTGTTCAGGTTCTAGCAGCTGACGTGAAGCCAGGAATCTAAGGAGGGGTGGTAGGAACAGCAGGAGTTATAAATGAAGTAGTTGTCTCCGATGGGCAAGGGAGCCTACCAATGTTCTCTGTAAAAGCTTAAAAGTTCTTCAACGGGCTACATTAAGACAGGGCAAATGGGATAAAAATAAGCTTATTGACCCTCCCTCTCCACGGCCTACCTCCTAACTTTTGGGGCTGCCTCCTATACCCAAAGAAAAGTTGTCAAAGCCTGCATTAAGGTATTTACAAGAAATGGAGAAGATTCTTTCCTTTCAGTTTTGATGAATTTCTAAGACTGATTATGAAGTTGGAAATGTTACCGTTTCCTGTTTTTAATTAGATTAGCACCTGTGAGGTCATGATCGGCTTTTGAGCCAAAGGGTTCAGGGTCAGCAAAGAGCAACTGAATACACACAGCATAAAGAAAAATAGAAAACTCAATTAAATTTTCTGGGAAGAAAGGATGAACTACTGTCAGACTTGTACCCTGTGCCCCATTTTTATTTATTTGTTCGATTTCTATACCGCCCTTCCAAAAATGGCTCAGGGCGGTTTACATCAGGGGTATGTTGGGCTACATACTTGGTGTCTATCTCTTCCCTTAGAGAACCATCAAAGCTGAAGTAACAGCTTCCTTGGGCTGTCTTTTAACAGCTAAGGTTAGTCAGATGTGGAGTAATTTTTAATCAGTTTTTTTTAATAACAACTTTCCAAATGTGTTTTATAAAATGTTGCAGTGGTGTGTTCTGTCTACCTGTGACTTAAATGTTGTTGTTCATCCCAAGCTCCAGAGATGGAGTACAGCAAGAATTGAAATTAGCTTCAAACGGACCTGGTAGCAGAAATATGAATGGTAGAGGCTTTCTTGACTTATTGGCTTGTTATGTGGACACGGACTGCATTGGTTGGTGATGAGGTTGGATCTCAGCTATGAACCCCTCTGCTCCTCTTGGAAGTGGGAATCGGCAATTTTGCAAATTGGGGCAAGCTCACAAATTAATTTAAGAGCCTGCCTGCCTATATAGTCCTATTTGTCAGGTCTTGGCAAGGGATAGGCTCCAGGCAGCGTCGTTTCAGGAGGACCTGACTGTCAGTCCAGAAGCAAATATGTCCTCAAACCCCGACCAAGAGGTCAGGGCTAGAGCAGTAAGCAAAAATCAAGGGGATGCCAGAGCCAGCATGGTGTGTTTAGTGTTGGACCTAGCACTGGGGAGACCCAGGTTCAAATCCCCATTCAGCTATGAAACGCGCTGGGTGACTCTGGGCCAGTCGCTTCTCTCTCAGCCTACCTCACAGGGATGTTATGGGGATAAGCATAACTACATGCACTGCTCAGGGCTCTTGGGAGGAAGAACAGGATACATGTGTGAAAACAGATAAAGATAATCAGGCATGACGATGACAAATGTTCATATACCGTTTTCCAACAAAAGTCCCCAAAGTGGTTTATAAATGAATGAATGAATGAATGAATGAAATGGCTCCCTGTCCTGAAAGGGCTCACAATCTTAAAAAAGAAACATAAGATAGACACCTGATGGTGTCTGGATAGGGCCAGTTGCTATGGAGCTGGATAGGGCCAGTTGCTCTCCCCCTTCTCAATAAAGAGAATCACCACTCAAAGGTGCCCGTGTGTGTCCATGTGTCCCTATCAGCTTCACAATGCCTGGAGCAATTTGAGCCAAATTTGGTGCAGTTGTGGTGTCACATAGGGACTCCTCAATAGCATCTTTTGTGATGATGTCATCCACCCCAATTCAAGATGGCAACTGTGTGGACATTTGAGACGTAAGTGGGCTAACTTGTGAACATCACAATTATCAGTTAAGATTATCATGAAAAGAAGTGAGACAGATTAGTTCTTACCAGAACTTCTTGTTAAAATTGAAGATGTCATGGAATGAATTTGTTCTTACCCGAAGTTCTTGTTAAAATTGGAGATGTCACGGAACGAACCTGGGACCTTCTGCCTACAAAACATGCCTTGCTGCTGAGTTTTGGTCCTCTCTGTTTTTCAGAAAGAAATGTAATCAAGCATCTCAAATCCTGTGCTCTGGTTGATGTAGAAGTAGTAGGTGCTCATCTCTGTGTTGGGTGTGCAATTATCTGAAGTACCGGCTTGAAGCTGGTGCTATGCACTTGCAACCCAAACTAGTATCACATCCCAGGGGGTTAGACACCGTAGCATTTTCTGCTGGTGGTAATGTGGCTGTGTCATTTCCAGTTTTATGTGCAATATAATTGCACATAATTACATGTCTAATAAATCTTTTGAGATGGGTTCCTGTCAGCCCAGAGCACTGGCAATCATGACCTCTGGAATGCAAAGCTTTTTCCGATATTTACGACAACATCCAAACCACTTAACCGTGATGGCATAATTGTCAAATATGTATTTGTGCTTTGAATGCCAGTAACATTGACTGTCACTTGGAATGACAGAAAGTACTAGTCAGAGCTAGGCAGTCATTTCAAGAGCTGTCCAAAAAGACATTCTTCACTGTCATTGGAACTGATCCATTTTCTTCATGTTGTTTGTGTACTGGTGAAGCCTTTCTATTGACTTGCGGTGTTTGTAAAGCTTGTGGTATCTCTCTGAATTGAAGCAATCATCCTATTTAAAGGATTGGAAATTAAATTTTTCATTTTTATGAGCAGAGGTGCAGCTCTGTCAACAATTCTAGATTTGTGTGGTTGTTTTTTTTTAATAAAATAAAATGGTGCTGTGAATTTGAAAGCTGCAAATACAGGTGGTATTTGCAGAAGAACAGCCCTGCTGGATCAGGCCCAAGGCCCATCTAGTCCAGCATCCTGTTTCACACAGTGGTCCACCAGATGCCTATGGAAGCCTACAGGCAGGAATTGAGGGCATGCCCTCTCTCCTTTTGTTACTCCCCTACAACTGGTATTCAAAGGGATCCTGCCTCTGAGGCCTATATTCCTCAGACTAGTAGCCATTGATAGGAACATAGGAAGTCACCATATACTGAGTCAGACCACAGGTCCATCTTGCTTAGTATTGTCTACATAGACTGGCAGCAGCTTCTCCAAGGTAGCAGGCAGGAATCTCTCTCTCAGCTTCTCAGCTTGGAGATGCCAGGGAAGGAACTTGGAACCTTCTGCTCTTCTCAGAGCAGCTCCATTGATAGACCTCTTCTCTGTGTAATTATCTGTGCAATTTCTGTGCTGTTTCCCCTTCAAAATGAGCCTTAAAATGGCTCCTATGTACAAAATGGCCCTCGGAAATGACTTCCTTGGTCATTTTCGACTGCTTCCGATCCACGGATATGTGGATTTAATCCCTTTTTGCCATTTTAAGATCATATATACCGAGGTCAGTTCTCTATTACCCAATTGTGGATATGTGAAATGTTCAAGTTCTGCTGCTGCTTTTGCCTCTCACAGAGGTGATATGTTAATTTCTAAAGAGGAGATACATAGCCAACCATTTGCACTAAGTAAAATTGGCCAAATAAAGTGACCACCCTGAAAAAACGGCTGAGCGGGCTCTTCCACCTAAACATGCCCTTTAATGCAGAAGTCCCCCAATAAGTTAATAGCCAAACATTGAATAAATTATGGTTCTGAACTGGGCAATTCTGTAACAGTACAAGGAGTAGGCAAGGGAAATAATAGCCCAAGAAGAAAGGCCAAAACCAAAAATTCCTAGCTAAGTTGTTTAGAGATGTGCCTGTCCTGGAAGGGACCCTATTTCTTTCTCCATGAGTCCCAGGACCAGACAATTTGTTGTCCCCATGGATTTTGACATAGCATATACTCACCTGACCCCATGTAGATATTCCCTATGTTCTGATACATATGTCTGGTAAATCACTATCGCTTGCTATCCCTTTTTTTCTTTTTGGCCTGTTGGGGATGTTAAAATGTTCTTGTGACTTGGTTGAATTGTCATTTTCCAGGATTCACCTTCTATCCCTAGGGTCTCTGAAGTTAAATCAGTAAGTGGGGAGAGGGCACATCACCCCAGTGTCAATGCATGCACATGGATACTAGGACATCATGCAATACACAGACTACCATTTCAGACACTACAGCTTCTGAAATATATTTTGATCTACTTCTGACCTATTAGGACAATTATGGTTTGTTTGTTTTTAGTTATTGAAAGGTAAATGTATGCAGCAGGTAGAAGGTTGAGTAGAGCCCTCCATAATGTGTGATATGTAAATTGCTTTGAGAACTTTTTTTGTTGAAAAGTGTAGCAATACTTCTAGTGTTAAATTATTTGTGCCTTTTGGTGGGGGGGGAGGAAGGGGTGTTTTCAGGCAATGATCCTTTGTGTGAGGATAGGAATGTTCTGAAAAACAAATGGGAAAGGGACAGCAGTTATAAGAATGCAATGGGGTGTTAATACATGTGCCTGTTTTCATCTATGAAATTATGAAAGTTGCTGTTACTATGGGACATGGGTTACTGACTGAGTCCAATGGATTGTTAAAAAATGAGAAGAAGGAACTGTTGGATATACTATTACAAAACACACCCGAACAAACAAAACCTGCACCACTGAATTCCCAGACAGGAAGAATTCTCAGTCTTTATCTCTTTTGCATTTGACAAAGAGATAGAAGAAGCAATCTCATGATTATTTGGTAGTTGTGAATCAAATCTGTGCCAGGACTTGATTTACATCCCATTGCCCCATAAAACTTTCTTTTCTTGATGATTCGGTGTGTGCATAAAGCATCTACAAATAGGACTATCATTGCCCAGTGGAATGCTTCCGCAATAGGGCACAAGTTCAAAAACTGTGTGATGTTATTTATGATGCCCACCTAAAAGGCTTCTCTAATTGGAAAAGTATCAAAAGAGGAAGCTAAAGAAAAATGCCCAACCATGTTTATATTTATATCTCCTTCCTATGCTATTTTGTAAAAGCTTTGTTTCTCAAATGTGAACTTAAAAATAAAGACACTTCACCACTTCTTGGGATAACCACACAAACTGTACCCTGCTGAACTTTTGCTCAGGTGGGCTGATTTTCCAAAAGAGTGGATATAGATAGACACTTGGAGGCTTTGTTTCCCCCCAAATCACCCTGGATACTTTTGGAGTCTTCCACTAGTGGTCTTGAAATCCAAACAGAGACTTTATGTTCTGCTTTTTAAAATTATATTGTTCATTGGTGGTCCAGTCCAGTATTTAGCTGTTTTATTACTTTCCAACAGTGTCGTTTTGGTTTATTCTATGAATGTGCTGTACACCTAATCCAATTTGGTAGCATCTGGTGTTTCCATTAGGGATGTGCATGCACCGATTCGGAGGCCCTGTTACAGACCTCAGAACCAGTTTGAAGGACCAGCGGTTCAGCTGGTTTGACAGTGGGGTAGGAGCACCTTTTAGGGAAATGGAGGGTGCTCTTACCGCCCCCCCTGCATTCCCCAGCATACCTGTTGAACTGGATTGTGTTTGCATTGTAATTGGCCATCATATCTGTCCAAAAGTATCCAGTGTGGCAATTCTCATGTTCTCACAATGGATTGTGGTTGCCAACAATAACTATGATATGGCAGGCTGTATCACATAAATGAAAATGTATTATGTGCCTCATGCTTTCCCAATACGTTCCTTGTTAGTATCACCAGCTTTATCCCCAATTTGAAATCCTTCAGGTAAACCATTTGTGAAACAAATCACTTCTTGGCCCTTAACTTTCTGTCTACAAATCTAAAACATAATGCCCATTCTAAAGTGTCAGTTTAGGGTAGCACTAGATTAAGTGCATGGATCTCATTCAGGGCTGTCATGGAACCTTGAAGTAGGAGGCTTGGCGGAATGTAAGAACAGCCCTGCTGGATTAGGCTCAATGCCCCTCTAGTCCAGCATCCTCCTCCCCCACCCGCAGCGACCCAACAGGTGCCTCTGGGACGCCCACTGGTAAGAGGTGAAGGCATGCCCTCTCTCCTGCTGTGGCTCCCCTGCAACTGGTATATAGAGGCATCTTGTCTCTGAGGCTGGAGGTGGCCTGTAGCCATCAGACTAATAGCCACTGATGGACTTGTCCTCCATGAATTTGTCTAAGTCCCTTCTAAAGCCATCCAGGCTAGGAACCGTCACCACATCTTGTGGCAAATAATCCAGTGGGTTAATTATGTGCCATGTGAAAGAGTGCTTTCTTTTCTCGATCCTAAATTTCCTGGCAAGCAGTTTCATGGGATGACCCCTGGTTCTAGAGTTGTGAGAGAGGGAGAAAAAATTCTCTCTATCTACTTTCTACTGCGTGCATGCTTTCCAGTTTTAGAATTGGAGTGTATTGATATTCCACTTGGTCTAGCCTTGCAGCTGGACTACAACATCCCTCCCCATCTCTAAATGTTAAGCATGGGGAATGTTTATTATTTATATCATTTATTAAAAATATTTATACCCCACCCCTCCAGTGCACTACTGCTCGGGGCGGCTCACAACAAATAAGATAGACACCGATACAATAAAAGTAATACAATTAACTTTTTTTAAAAGTCAGATTAAAAACCACAATTATTAGATTCAAATTAAAACTGAAAATTATAAAAAGTTAAAGAATCTACCAGATATAACAAAATAATAATGGAGCATTAAGAAGCCTCCTTAAAAAGGTGCATTTTGAGATTTTTTTTTAAAAACACTGAGGGAGGGAGCATGATGAAGCTCTTCAGGGAGGCTGTTCCAAAGCTGAGGGGCCACAACCAAAAAGGCCCTGTCTCTAGTCCCCGCCAACTGGATATCTGTTAGTGGCGGGGTCATGAGCAGGGCCTGAGATGATGATCGGAGGGCCCTGGCAGATTCATATGGGCGAATGCGGTCCAAGAGGTACCCCGGCCCCAAGCCATGTAGGGCTTTAAAGCTCAATGCCAGCACCTTGAATCTAGCCTGGAAGCAGACCAGTAGCCAATGAAATTGATGCAGGATGGGTATAATACTCGTGAAGTGACTTGCACCCATGAGCATCCTTGCGGTTTACATGTTGAGATGACATTGTGGAATACGGGGTGCTGAAAGAATCTTGCAGCTTGAACGGGCATTTAGATTTGGATATTGAAAGTTCTTCAGCGAATTAACCTTTTACTTAGGTTTCCCCCTGTGTGAGTATTGATGAGAATAATTCAGAAGTGTGGTGGTTTTAGATTCCCCCCCCCCACATGAGCAGCTTCCTCTTATGAGGGGTGGTTGTGTGATTGTGTCCTGAAACTTCATGACAGTGAGATGCTACCTGCCTCTCAAAGTATCCAAGTCTATAGGGCAGCAGACCTTTTTCAGTATCATGATGACCCCACCCGCCAGTCGGAGTAGTGACCCTGAGGATGTAGGGCTAGCACTGAACCCAGTCCTGGCCTTGACACTGAAGCAGTTCCTGAAACAACTGCAGAATTGGAGCACACACACCCCCACCCCGGAACAGCACCTTCTGAACACCTGAGTCCCCTGAAGTGTTGACCGTTCCTCCAGTGTTGCAGTCCTTGATACCTGCATGCCAACATAAGCAACAGGCAAGGCAAGAGCAGATGGGAGGAGTGCCAGACTATGGGCCAGAAGGCTGCTCCTTTAAGGCTTCCACTAGAGCCAGCATGGTGTAGTGGTTAGAGTGCTGGACTAGGACCGGGGAGACCCAAGTTCAAATCCCCCTTCAGCCATGATACTTCCTGGGTGACTCTGGGCCAGTCACTTCTCTCTCAGCCTAACCTACTTCACAGGGTTGTTGTGAGGAGAAACTTAAGTATGTAGTACACTGCTCTGGGCTCCTTGGAGGAAGAGCGGGATATAAAATGTAAAAATAAAATAAAAGAATAAAAGAATAAAAATAGAGCCTGAGTAATCCCAGCATTAGGGAGCCATTGTGCCTAGAAATTTAATGGTATGTCCTACATTATACTCTGTAAATAACTATACAGAGGTAGAGAAACATGACTTCCCTGTTTCTGTATGTTACTCATAATGTTACTCATAAGTCTGTATGTTACTCATGAAGCCCATTTACCCTCCCACTCCACAAAGTCCTTCACTAAGTCTGATACATTTTTCAAGTGTCCATTGTCTGGCTCCTAAATTTTTGGGCTGATTCCTAGATTTGTCAAGGCCTGGCTTCCACTTTCCAGCAAAGCCCAGGAGCTCAGAGGCATTTAAGATGGCACAGCGGGGAAATGTCTTGACTAGCAAGCCAGAGGTTGCCAGTTTGAATCCCCGCTAGTATGTTTCCCACATTATGGGAAACACCTACATCGGGCAGCAGCGATATAGGAAGATGCTGAAAGGCATCATCTCACATTGTGCGGGAGATGGCAATGGTAAGTAAAGTGTCCTGCCAAGTTGATTTTGACCCCTGGCGCCCACAGAGTGGTTTTCTTTGGTTGAGATTTCTTTGGAGAGATTTACCATTGCCTTGTCCCACACAGTGGGAGATGATGCCTTTCAGCATCTTCCTATATTGCTGCTGTCCGATATAGGTGTTTCTCGTGGTCTGGGAAACGTACCAGCAGGGATTCAAACTGGCAACCTTCTGCTTGTTAGTCAAGCATTTCCCCACTGGACCATTAGTAAACCCCTCCTACCAAAGACAACCACAAGGCTCTGTGGTCACCAGGAGTGGACACTGACTCTAAGGCACACTTTACCTTTATTTGCCTTGGAGTGCTGTGGAACAGGGATTCTCAACATTGGGTCCCCAGACGTTATTGGACTTCAACTGCCATAATTCCCAACCAAAGGCCACTGGGGCATGGGATTATGGGAGCTGAAGTCCAATAACATCTGGAGACCCAACATTGAGAACCCCAGCTGTGGAACTACACATCCCACGGAACTGTCCACAGTGCTGAAACCTGATATGCCCTTACCTTGTTGCTTTCCAGATATCGTGAGGCTCTTATCCAAGGTATGGGACAGGACTGATCATACACTGAAAATAAATGAAGATCCTCTGACAAATTTCCCTACTTTTACTGAGAAATAGGTCAACTTCTCTCAGAATGCCTTAGGAGTTTTGCCTGAGTGGAATCACTTACTTAGTGTTCATAAAATGAGACGTGGGGAATCCTTTTGTGCACATAACCCTTGATTATGTTGCTGCTTTTCATTCCCTCAGGTTTTTTCCAACCCCCTTGCTTGCAGTTTGTGTGTGAAACTTGGTCTTGCTATAAGGTCTTGCAGCCTCACAATCATCATTCTGCATTAGGGTGCCAGACAGCTTATCTAGTTGACCATGTTCTGTTTTCTTCACTACCAAGAAGTGTTGTGTTTGATGGTGACTGTTTTAAATTGTTCTCTGCCTCTGATATACTGTCTCTATAGAAGTGTCTAAGACTGTTCATCTTCTTTGTTCTAATGATTGCCTCAATAGCGTTATGGCTGTACAGAGAATATTGATATTTCCTGCCAAACAAAGGAGCAGAGGAATCTATTGAGTGATTGAGGGGGCACTAAGAACCCGGGGTTGACCATGGAATCTTGAGTGTTACGTACTTGAAATAAAAGGAGCATGATAATTTTGTTCAAAACAAATAATACAGTGGTTGCTGGAAGATACAAGTGCTTTGACCAGCTGGCTGAGGACAAAGGCTGGCTGTGCTCTGAGAACAGTTTAATTCTGAACAATAATGTAAGGATTTCCGTGGTTAGACCTGCTTTTATCCCCACTCCCCTGGAATATAGTACCATTTTGGAAACTGAAAATGTAAGACGTAACTAAAATTAGGGGACATACCATGACTTCCATCAAGAGTCTTAACAGGTACTTCTTAAGGGACAAAATAATAGTTTCTCTTTGTTCCCTCAGGTTGAAATCCTACACAGTAAAGCAACATACTCAGCTATGGTTTTTAGGCAGCCCCAATGCATATATAATGGACATTCCAAATGCCAGTTGTACAGAGCTGATTAAAATGGTATCATTCCTTTAAGGCCTACCCTGGAGGAGTTTGGTTGGGTTTCTCTTTGCTTGCAGGGATTGTCCATGATAAAAGCAAAAACATAATTGGATTTCTAACCTTCGAGTGTTTTGAAGATCTTGTAAATACATACAGGCAAGCCTCGTTACTTGCACGGATTCAGTTTCTTGCCTACTACTGGAAGTAATGAAGTATTATGCATATAGGGAAAGGAGGATTAGTTTCAGAATGGACCAAAAAAGTGGAAAAATGTGAAAACAGTATGGAGAAAGGTGAAAATAATTGAAACTATTTATTGTACCATGCTCCCATGTGCTCAGGAAGGCAGCCCCCCCAATCTGCAAAATGCCCCCCAAACTATGAAAAACCATGGGAAAACGTGTTTTTTTAAAAAAGCAATGAGCCACAAAATGGTTCCTCCTGGACTCCTCCTGACAAAATGGCAGCCGGCAATGATCTCCACGGTCACTTCTGGCCTTCTAGGAACCACGGATACATGGGTTTTAACCCTTTCATATCCACAGATAATGAAACCGGGTGTCAATTAGTCACCTGCAAATATGTGGAACCACAGATATGGAGTCAGTGTAAAATGAGGTTTGCCTGTACTCTCTTGCACTTCTCATTCTAGCTTTGATTACAAAAAAGTAACATAGTTGTGGGGGTGGGGGACTGAGGTATAAAAACTGACATTGAACTTGAAGTTGAGCCGTGATTGGCCTCCGTAATGTCCTGATGCGTCAGCTTTTAAGTAAATTCTTTTGCTGCCTGATACAAAAATGTGGATAAAGTGATAAGCAACCCTAAAAATGATAGCGTAAATGGAGCTCATTGTCATACAGTAAAGCATTTCACCCTTAGGGAACAAAATGAAACTCTATCATTTTGTCCCTTAAGAAGTGCCTGTTAGCTTCTTTTTCTGCCGCTGTTGAGTGCTCTTGCTCTCTCTAATTTTATTCTTTTTTATTAAATTTTTGGTTTTCAGAGTGCTGCTATATTGTGTGCTGGAATAGGGGGAGATAAATGCAGGTCTGACTATAGAAAAAGGCTTGTCACTCTTATAGAATTGTAAAAGATGGGCCGAGTGTTTAGAAATGGGACACTTGTATAACCTTTCATTTAATATTTTATCTGCAGTCTGTGAACCAATTATGTGCTTGAAGATTAAATGATGAAATTGAATCTAGGCACAATTGGAACAGAATAGTAAAGACTTGGCAAGGTGAATGCTTGATCTTTTAGCACATCTCTCTCGCCCTCTTTCTAACTTGCTGTTCTCATTCCTCAGATGACTAGTTCTGGTGAATAAATGTTACAGCAATACTTGTTGATACCGTATGCTGCAGATGTATCCTCTTAATGTCCCTTTCTAATATACATATCTGTGAGATCTTTTGAACAGTCAGTGCTTTTGCCTGATACTACCACATTTGTAAACTGAGTCAACATTTAGCCAAACGTTGCTTTTGCATATTAATTAATCTTGCTAAACTCTCTCAACTTTGAGGGTTTCATCCTTACACGTTACCCAGAGCCTCTCAGGTCTTTGCCCCAAGCATCTCCGTTAAGGAGGGGAGAGGGCTCCATATAACTCTTTATTTCCTCCTTTGGATCCAGTTCCTGTGACTGGATTCCCTTCCGGAACTACAAGCCATTGCCAGAGACCTCTTACAACTCCTCATGGACACTGCCTTGCCCACCTTTAAAGAGTTCAGTTCAGAAAATTGTACTCTTGTGAGTGTCCTGGGTTCCTCATGAGAAGTTGGCTGAATCTTGTGAGGTTTCCCTTGGCCTTTCCATTTGGCCCTGGCTGAGTGCTGATTTTGCAGTGGTGTTTACTGTTCCCAGCCAGCCCTCACTTGAGATCTTGCCCACAACCACCTCTTGACCTGGCCCAACAACATGGAGTAAGTTTAGGCCTTTTACATTATCTTCAGGATCTGGCTGTCTGCATCAGGCTCACCATTTCTGACAGTTAAGAAAATGAAAGAACAAGAGGAGAGTACTCCAAAATAAGATGCCAAAAAAACCAACCAAAAAAACCCAAAACCCCAACCCCCAACAGAATACTAACTATTATGTCAGCTGTGGTGGCACAGAGGGGAAGCAGCTTGCCTAGTAAGCAAGAGGCTGTGAGTTCAAATCCCCACCAGTGTGCTTCCCAGACTGTGCCTAGTAAATATATATTTGTTGTCACCTATATCAGGGAAAGAAGCCCACCAAATGGCGCAGTGGGGAAATGGCTTGACTACCAAGCCAGAGGTTGCCGGTTTGAATCCCCGCTGGTCTGTTTCTACACCTATATTGGGCAGCAGCAATATAGGAAGATGCTGAAAGGCATCATCTCATACTGTGTGGGAGGAGGCAATGGTAAACCCCTCCTGTATTCTACCAAAGACAACTGCAGGGCTCTTCGGTCGCCAAGAGTTGACACCGACCCAACGGCACACTTTACCTTTATATCAGGCAGCAGTGTTGTAGGAAGTTGCTGGAGGCAGATGCTCACTTCATTGATGGGGGCAAATGCATAATCTCATACTGCATGGGTGAAAGGCAATGGTGAATCACTCCTGTATTCTACCAAGAAAACCACAGGGCACTGTGTTTGCCAGGAGTCAACACTGACTCGACAGCACACTCTTTGACTAACCAATATAACACCATTGTTATACACAATGAATAAATAACCTAATGAAATGCATGCAAGTGTAAAATTGAAAAGCTATATAAACATGGAGCCCCGTGCTGATACAAATGAGCAGAATAAAACGTGTAGTGTTAATTTCCCCCACCCCCACATTTCAACATCTTCATCCTATTATACTTCCAGAGTGTAATTCATGTAACCAAGATTTCTGTGTGGAGAACAATCCAATGACACATTCAATGCATCTCCCTGCTTGATATGAAATTGAGAAAAAGGCTTCAAAAGTCATTAAGAAAGCTACTCACTGCTGTGTGTAAGCAGAGTTTCAATCCTCCAAGCTCTCCATTTCCAGATGTAAATTTCTTCCAGATCAATGCCTCAGGAGCTCTGCCTCTGAAATCGTTGCAAGATGAACTCTCAAAAGCCAAGGACGAGAATAACAGTGGAAGAAAATGATCTAAAACAAAAAGAGTCTAACAATGATGTAAATGCTCTGATCACAGGGGAAAAAAATCATTCAGTGACGATATTGAGAATATGCATCACCAACAGTATATTCATTGAAATTAACATAACCATCACTGAGCATCTCCTCAGGAAAATTCAGAGTTGGTCCAGTTAGCTTAGCTATAAGCTTTCATTAAAACTGGCAAAATTAAACTTGATTAAAAATGCTAAACATGTTTTGACCAATAACTTCTGTAGTAGCTGGTCTAAAAGACCATTAATAATAGCTTGAGAATATGTACAAAAATGTTATATATCTATATAGATATACAGGAGGACCTTGGTGTTTGCGGGGGTTCTGTTCTCAGCTAGTATTGTGGATACCGAAACCACAAATACCAGTGCATTAAGTCAATGGGATAATGGGGTTTAGGTTCTGAAAGGCAGGGAAATGGCCCAAACCAGGCAAAAAACCCAACTAATGTGCCTTACCATGCTCCGCTGGTCACCAGCATTCCAGTTGTGTTTCTCCAAAGTCTCAATTCCACCATTTTGTGGTCAGAAAATAACAATTTAAAACAGTTTTTTCTTTGAAACAACAAGCGTTTTTTCTTTGAAAATCAGCCACAAAATGGCTCTGGTGCTCAAAATGGCAGCCGGAAATGACCTGGGAGGTCATTTCTAGCCATCCCTGATCTACAGATATATGGATTTAAACCTTTTTGTGCCATTTTTCCTCGTGTATACTGAGGTCAAGTGCAAATTACCCAACTGCAGATACTTGAACCCACAGATGCCGGATCCATGGATAACGACGTTCTCCTGTATATCTCTAATGCTAACATTAACTCAACATTTGTCTTCTGTAGAAACATCTAAACAAAGGAAGAACATGCAAATAGATTTTCTAGTTCAGGATATCAATACCATAGAAAGAAGGAAATAGATGGTCCTAAGGGTCTCATAGTATTGTAACCTACTTTGAACCCCACTCATACAGGAAACTCATTGGATGACCTTGGGACAGTTGCACGTACGAAGCCTAATATATCTAACAGGGTTGGTTTGAGAATACAAACACAGAGAGAGAGAGAGACACACACACACTATGTATGGTCTCCTGAATACTTTGGAAGTAGGACAAGATAAAAATGTAAGGAAAGAATGTATCAATAAATGAATGGTACAGTGCTTCCTGACTGCTCTGTCATTGCTTCCTGTTCCTCATCCTCCTCTTGGGAAGTGATGAAATGAAGTGTCAGGCAGCCAGCTGACTGAGAGGGGAAAAGATTGTACCAGGTGGGGTATACCAGGTGATACCTGTAGCAAAGGGGTAGGCATGCAAGTTGGAAAGTAAAGTGTTGTACAGTGCACTTTTAGGGCTGTGCAGAGGTTGGGTGGCTGGCTGGCCCAACTCAACCCATCCCAAACCAAATCATTGTCCAGTTGAGGATGGACTGGGTTGAGTCAGGCCGAACTTGGAGCTCTCGCTCTCACTCTCTCCCACCTACCCACAGCTCCTGCTTCAGACAGGCTTTCTTTCCCTGCTTGCTCACTCGTCTCCTCACTACCGCTGGGAAACGGCTGCTGCTGGGAAAGAAAGCACTCTAGATCAGAGTCCCTGGGATGGAAGCTGTACAACCTATGATCCATTTGTTTGTTTTCCTGGCTGTCCATGGTATCCTCAAAAGTCTTCTCCAGCACTAAAGTTCAAAAGCGTCAATGTTTTTTATGGTTTACATAGATATAAATAATAAATAAGATGGCCCCCTGCCCCCAAAGGGCTCACAGTTTAAAAAAGAACCATAAAGAATAGCCACTGGAGGGATGCTGAGCTGGGACTGGATAGGGCCCAGTACACCTCTCCCCCTGCTAAATAAAGAAAATTGCCACTTTAAAAAGGCACTTCTTTGCTCAGTTAGCAGGGGAGTGTTAGATCAGTTAGTTACCCTATTTATCCTTAAAACAAAACAAAAAAACCCTGAACTAGGTGTTTTTGAAGTTCTTTGCTGTTAGAAATGGAGGAAGAGTGTGGTCATCATAAATTTATAATCCTCTCCCTTTCAGGTAAATTTAGATAGACCCCCCCCCACCACCAAGGCGTCATCTGAAATTCAGAGTTGTCTTCTATTGGGGTATATACAGTAGATTCTAGCCTTCAGCTGTGAACAGGATGACTTTGACAGTATTTGTAAATATCTCTGAAGATGTGAGTAGGAGAAATAAGCAAGGCAAGGCTTCCAAAAACAGAAGGGCACCAAGGCAATTTGCATTAGAAGCTGCCATGAAGCCAACTTGTCTGATCTATGGCAGTGGAACATAAATTGAAATTGCCTTGGGACATGGTAGCTATTGAGTTTCTCCATAGACTTGAGAGGGTGGAATGAGTGTATTTCTGCTGAACGGTTATCGTGGCACAGCTGGCCAGGCAAGGGTGGGGGGAATATTCCGCTTGTGAATGAGGGTGCATCTTCAGCTGCCATACCAACTAGCAGCCTCTCCTTGAGACACATCTTCTGTGATGGGAGGCTGGGATGTTTTCAAGCAAACACCAACCAAATAAATAAACAAGGGATGGAGAAGAACAGTCAATGTGACTATCTTGCTGTCTGTCTGAAGGCTGCTTTGCACTTTTCTAGTGTAAGTGTAGGGAGGGTAAGGTATGATGGCTCTCTGCCACTGGAAACCAGTTTCTGGGGTGAGTGGGTGGGGGCAATGCCTTAATTCCTGCTGGTGGAGCTTCCTATTTTGGAACCTGTGGGGATTAGGATCCTGCACTAGATCAGGCCTTTTTCTTGGGATCTGAGAGCCAGCCCAAGAATGTAGGAACCAGTCAATGGATGCTTGGCAAAATTAGTTATTAATGATGGACATTGTGGGGTTCGGGGGAAAGGATACATGGGTTTCTCTTTATCCCCTTTACATAACATACTTGTACAGAAATGGCTGCCTGGGACAGTTAAATATCGTATTAAATAACTCTACCTTGTGATATTTAACCTAGGCACTATGGTTAAATTTCTAGGTCCCTGGCACCTGGGTTTTGTCAAGCTCTGGATCAGCTGGACTCTTGCCCTTATCCAGCAGGACTCCTCGATGTCCTTGGCTGTTTCAGAAAGGTCTTCAGAGTAAGGAATGGTTGGTAGAATTATGCACAATTATTCTAGGAATGTTCACCCAGCCCTTGTTTGTCTGCACTGTGTGTGTTTGTCTGCAATAGAGAGTTGGGGGGAATTGTGGGGTGTTCTTAGTGGGTTCAATTCATCCAGGAGCAGTGATGGTGATACATTTTTCTGAGGGTTTAGTAGTCACTGGTGAATCATGGGGGTGGCTGGCTCTGTTGGATACTGTTTTTATCAGTAGAGGCAGAGTGTGTAGGATTGTTCTCTCTGTACTATCAGTCTCTTCTCTGTCTCTTCTGATTGGTAGACTGATATTCTGAGGACACTCCCTTCTTCTTTGTTCCCTCTGTTCCTCCTCCTTTGTTCCACCATGAGGTAGCTAGCACAGGGTTCAGGCTTTCTATCCAAGTATGTAACTTCTTCAAGTAAACCTTGAGTTGTTTTAGGCCTTAAGAAATTGTCTCTGGATCTCCTCCATGAGCTCTGTTCTCATCCAACTGGGTTTCTCTGCTAAATAAGGATAGATTCAAATTCTCCCCTACAGACTCTTGCCAGGCGGTTCTAGGCCACTTCCTTAACTTTTTTAAGTCCAGTCCATGGGTAGACTTTGGCACTGGGAATGATAGAAGTTGTCGTTCAACAGCTGGAGTGCCAGAGGCTGCCTGCCACTGGCTTTGAATAAAGTATATACTCAATATGGAGATTTGCAGGTTGACCACAGTGGTGTCATCCTTGGTGTTATAGTGCTCATATTTTCTCTCAGTCCTGAAGATTATTGGCTGACCTTGGATTAACTGTGCTCTCAGCATAGCATACCTCACAGGGTGGTTGTGAGGGTAAAATGGGGGAGCATTTGCTGTCCTGAGCTGCTTGGAGGAATGGTGGGAATATAAATGCAACTAAAAACCAATAATAATTAATACATGTTTAATTTCTTCTAATTTAAACACAAGTATTGGAGGTTTATGAGACATATACTTTCTAAAATTCAGCTATGACATCAAGTCTGCACTTAGCCAGATCTCTTCAAGAAAGGAGAATTTGAAATCAGCAAGTTAACTGACTGGATTCCTCCCACTGCCCTGCACCCTTGAGGTGAAGGTTTTCTAGGAATGTGATTTCAGCCGATGACCAAATTTCTGTTTGTTCCTGTCTATTTGTCTTTTCTGCATTGCATACTACATTTCAAGGCCCTGTCTTATTTGCATACAATAAAACAATATCAGTGACATTTACATATCAATTATATTGCACAGGGCCTTTCCAACCTTTTAAATAAGTATTTTGATTTTATTTTTTAAAAAATCTGATTAATTAGAAGGTACCTTCTTAACTGATTAAAAGTTGTAGATTAATCTAATTAATTAAGAGTTTGGGTCTAGTGCTAACGTTTTGAGCATTTTCTGCTCGGAGAAGTTGCCTCTGTGATCCAATAAAGCAAATACATTCCATCCATGGGATGCTAAATGTCAGTGTTGGAGATGTGTAATCCTCCAAATTATTACCGGGCAAGCTGCCCATACTTTGCCCGTTTGTTGATCTAGAAGCCATTACCCCATGATTTGTAGTTGTCACCTTGTCTCTTAAGGGCTTGGGCCATGTCTAAAAGATACTTGGTGGCAGCCTCAGTCCCACAGAGGAGCCCAGAAATAGGCCGTTGTGCAAACAAGCCTGCAGAAACAGTTGGACGCAGAGGGGTCTTCCAGCATAACATCAAATAGTGCACAGAGATGAAATGCTTCCAATTTGTTGGTTCAGCAAGCAAAGGGATTTCGACACACGGGCTACTGAAGCTCCTTGGCGGAGCTGTGACAATTGGCAGTGGAGTACTTAATGAGAATTCTGCAATGTACTTTAAAAATTTTGTACCTTTGTTCCATTGAGGAGGAGTTGTTGTTGTTATTATTAATAATAATAATAATAATAATAATTCAATTTCTATACCGCCCTTCCAAAAATAGCTCAGGGCGGTTTACACAGAGAAATAACAAATAAATAAGATGGCTCCCTGTCCCCAAAGAGCTCACAATCTAAACAGAAACGTAAGACAGCAACAGTCACTGGAGGGGTACTGTGCTGGGGGTGGAGAGGGATAGTTCCTCTCCCCCTGCTCAATAAAGAGAATCACCACATTAAAAGGCGCCTCTTTGCCAAGTTAGCAGGGGTTATATGCAATAGTTAGATAGGTAAGTGAAGAAAGAAGGAAGGAAGGAAGGAAGGAAGGAAGGAAGGAAGGAAGGAAGGAAGGAAGGAGAAGAGTATTGTATATACATGTACATGTATTGGCAGCAGCTACCAAACCATCTCCTGATCCCTATTTAGAAGTTCCAAACTGGTATGGTGAGATGTAGGAAGGGAGGCTATTTTGTTAGAGGTCCATTTTACCTTGGAACTGATGCTTGCCCTTCACTGAGAACCCATCTCTTGCCATGCGAACACTGCACAAACATCTTTATATCCCTTCTAACTGTTCTGCATGTTCAGGCTCAACAACAATAAACCCCAAGCTGCGACACACCACTCATGTTGAGCTATATTATATGTTAAACCTTTTAAACAATCTTTGCCCTTTATGTTGTCATTATTGATGTCAGGTTAGCATATATCAGTTCAGGCAACCACACTGTATTAACTATAGAGGGATGTAAATTATATTCCTTGATATGCTGAATAGCTGCACTGGAATATAAATGATATTTATGAGGAATTTGGGAGTGCTTTAAATATTGTGAAACCACTGACTTTGACACATTGGGGATAATGATGCAGAAACACTGGGCTATTTGTAAACCACTTAATGGCAACAATTTTCTGAATCAAAGCAATCTACACTTCCCCATTTGCAGCTTTGTCTGTAACTACTACAGTTCTCATAAATTGGCTTACAAGACTGAATCTTTAGCTATGAACCACTACCTAGTATTTAGGTACTGCGGCATTCCCTTCAAAACATTTAAACACTTTACCTTTGAAATTATACAGATTTTTCCTCCCCGGCGTTGAATGTAATGCAGAAATAAGATATCCTCATTAACAGAAGCTAGATTGTTTTGAAATTGCATACACTGAAAAAGCCTTGCTTCTAGCTTCTTAAAAACAACTCTAAACACCCTCAGTAATTGTCGGATATTAATAGCGAGATGTTGTTGCAAAAGTAATAACCACAGTCCTCACAGTTTTCTTTGGTGTTGGGAAAGCAGATCTGTTGTCTTTGGAAAACTGCAACTACATCTGCATCAAAGATAATATGAATTGTAATCAAGTGGTGTGGAAAAGGGTTGGTTTATTTATTTTTCATATGGTGAATTGGAGTTAATGTCTACATGCCTTTATGCATAGTTTTCCTTTAAGTGAGCTTTCTGCAACCCCCCCACAATAACAAGGTGGGCCTTGTTATTAGAGATGTGTGAACTGGCTCATTCTTGAGCCGTTTGCTTTTGAGTTGGACTGGGCCCAGGTTGGCTTGAGGGCAAGCCAAACCTCCTGGACCAGCTCGGGGCCAGTTTGGGGGTTGTACATGATTTTTTTCCCACCACAATGGCCAGTGCGCATGCATGCTGGCCTCCAAAATGGCCGCTGCCAGTGCAAAAAGGGTCAACATGGTGCCAAAATGGCCCCAAACAGCCTTTTTAAGACTGTGGGGAGGGGAAACCAACCCTCTGTGGCTACGGCAAGTTCTAAACGTCTCTCTCTCCCCCCACCTTGAACCGGGCCTGAACTTGGAGAAGTTGCTGCCAATCTGTGCAGATAATACTGAGCTAGATGGACCCAAGGGTCTAACTCGGTAAAAGGCAGCTTCCTATGTCTCTATGTACATGACAGTGGCCTCTGCCTCCTTGGGGCATCTAGCACCTTTCACTGGATGGAATGTCTTCAGTAGGGTCCTAGTTGCATGGGCTCAAGCTCTGTGATCTAGAAAAACAAGGTGCCCGTTTGGAGTCTCTGTACATTGCAGTCAGTGCCTGTAGGCCATGATGAGAGTTCTGACCATTGTAATGGAGGCGGCGGCCTGGCCAGGCCAGGCCAGGCCGCCGCCTCCATTACGATGGTCAGAACTCTCATGCGACTTTTCGGGAGTTCCGCCGCGAAGAGCTTGACACGCATCCCCACAGTCGGCAAAGAGAATTAATAATATAGATTGGTTGGTTCCTTGCTTTAAGAGAGAACCTGGTTTTCTTTGCCTGGTGCCTTCTGCATCTCTACTACTGTGCTTGGAGATGGTACACCATAAATCCATTTTAGACCAAGATTAGAGATTTAGCAACACAGAGTGTTCCTAGGTCTGCCCTATAAAGTTTTATTTAAATGTCCTCTTGAGCCCTCTCAAAAACAGGGGGACTATGAAATATGCATTAGACTTCTTTGTCTAAAATATGTTGAATGTAAAACTGTCTCATAAAAGTAATACATCAACAGGACTGGAGATTTATGCCTCTAATTCACGTCGTCTTTTTCTTCCCCTCTCTCAAAGTTCCGAATGGCATATTCGAGTGCTTGTGAAGACGGTTTGGCATGGCAAGGAGGAAGTTAAACAAGATTTGTGCATTTAATTTCACTCTTCAAACTGAAATGCATCTCCACCTTCCAAATAATGCTGTTTGCTTTAGCCAAAGGGTTCTCAGGCCTTTATTGTAAATTTCAAGCCTTTTTGAAGAAGAGGCTCTTCCAAAGGATTCAAGCAAAGGTCTAAATAGCTTTCTCTTTAGCTGTGCATACTGTTCCCATTGGCAAGAGGCAGTAAATCTTAATTTAGCATTTCTAATCAAAAAGCCCCAGAATAAAGATATTATATTGTTGTTGTGTTCGGTAATGAGAATGGATGGGGGAATGCCATGGAGATGACCTTGTGTTGGTTTTCCTTCTTTGTACTGAGTAAGATGTAGAGGGCTTTAAATGGTTATGACATTCCGTTCGATCACGTATGCCCAATGCAGCTATGACAAATGCTTCCAAGTATTAGTGTACTGGATTGGTCACAGGGAAATGTCTTTGGTTAACTGCTATAACTAATGTTGATGAAAATCGGCATGCTGTAGTGGTAATAGTGCTGGACTAAGACCAAGGAGACTTGGGCTAGCCTAGCCAGTGAAACTGGGAAGCTTTGATCAAGGTGCTGTCTCTTGGCCTAACCTACCTTGCAAGGTTGTTGTGAGAGTAAAAGGAGAGGGCTGAAGTTGCAAACAAGGAAAGGCAAGGATATGTACGTTCATAGAGCTCAGATTTGTCCTTCTGAAGTAATTCTTATGTTGGCTTACAAAACAGTTACATTGCGGTATATAATACTTTGCTTTGTTGAATTGCAGTTAACTGTTCTGCCCTCAGCACCTCCAGCTATCTGGGTTATGGATAATTTTGCCCAAACTCTGCTGGCCTTGCAAAACCCATTGAGGATTTGTGGGCATGCTTATAATGGCTACTAATCTAATGGCTGTGGGCCACTTTCAGCCTCAGAGGCAAGATGCCTACATAACAGTTGCAGGGGAGCAACAGCAGGAGAGAGGGCATGCCTTCACCTCTTGCCTGTGGAGGCATCTGGAATGTGCACCCTGCTGTAATAAGAGCCTCCCTGCATCACGGAAATGCTTGACTAACAAGCAGAAGGTTGCTGGTGCGAATCCTGGCTGATACATTTCCCAGACTATGGGAAACACCTATATCGGGCAGCAGCGATATAGGAAGATGCTGAAAGGCATCATCTCACACTTAACGGGAGGAGGCAATGGTAAACCCCTCCTGTATTCTACCAAAGAAAACCACAGGGCTCTGTGGATGCCAGGAGTCAAAATTGACTTGACGGCACACTTCACCTTTACCTTTATCTCTGACATATTTTAAAAAGTCTCTAAAGAAATATTTTCTTCATCTTTTTTTAACCAGACTTGTGGTTTTAAATCATTTCAAGGTTGTCATTTTTGTTTTAATTTTATGCTGTTGGAAACCACCCAGAGATGCAAGTTTGGGCTGGTTTAAAAATATGATTAAATAAATAAATCTGGTGGGCCACTGTGGGCAACAGCTAGACTAGATAGCCCTGGGGCCTGATCCAGGAGGACTGTTCTCAAGGGGGTCTTAAGATGCTTTAATCCCTCTTCGCTCCCACTGTTCTCCCCTCCCCAAAAGGACTCGCCTTGGGGAAGGTAGCAGCTGGAGAAGGGCTGTCTGAAACTTGGAAACAGCTGATGGGCTCCTCTTTGGCAGCAAATGATGCTGTATACCTCATTTTCTGCTGGGGAATCATGGGGTTTGTAGTCCAGTCCATGACTCCCTGGTGGAAAAAGGCAATTCTCATAGCTGACCACTTCCAGACTTCAGAAAGCCCTCCTCCAATGGAAATCTTCCATGCCACCTTTCCTAGATGGAATATCGTTTATCACTCTTGGGGAAGGGAGCGGGGGAGTTGATGGGCAGAAGAGGGATCGAACAAGAGTCAGATCAAAAGGGAATCTGCTAAAGGGAGGCTTTGCCCCCTCAATTTGCCTCACTCTTTGAAATTCAAATAAGGATGCTCACCTCACAGATTCTCATGACACCCTTAATGACAGAAAATGTATGAGTCATAAGAAAAGGCCTGCTGTATCAGTCTATCTAGTCCAGCATCCTGTTTCACACAGTGGCTCATCAGATGCCTCTGAGAAGACCACAGGCAAGAGGTGAGTGCATGCCCTCTCTCTTGTTGTTGCTCTCCTACAACTGGTTGTTAGAGGCATCTTGCCTCTGAGGATGGAGGTGGCCTGTAGCCACCAGACTAGTAGCCATTGATAGACCTATTCTCCATGCTTTTGTTTAAGCCCCTCTTAAAGCCATCCAAGCTAGTGGCCATCACCACATCCCGTGGCAGAGAATTCCATAGGTTAATGATGTGCGATGTGAAAAAATACTTCCTCTTCTTGGTCCTAAATTTTCTGGCCTTTGGTTTCATGGGATGACCACTGTTTCTAGTCTTGTGAGAGAGGGCGAAAATTATCTCTCTGTCCACTCTCTCTACTCCATGCATGAAGGAACCCATTTTGCTTGGTTCTGGGCTTTGGGCAAAGGGAGAAATTACATTTCATTGCAGCTGAATTTGTTTAGCTGAAGGCCTGAACATGCACAATTCTTGTGGACCTATATTTGGAAGACACAGGGCACTATTGGAGGCAGAGAAGATTGCCCCAAATGACTCCCCACATGTGTGCCCCAACGGCAGTGGGGATATCTCTAGCTTCATTGAGAGCAACCTCCCACTATTGTTAGTGAGATGCCTTCTCAGTTTACTTTGCTCTTGAACATAATCAAGTTATAGTGATGACTTCATCAAGTGTCATTGAGTTTCACAGATAAGTTGGCAAAATAAATGGCAATCACAGGTGCAATCTTTTCTCTTTGCAGATAAGATAGAAATGGAGTTTACACAAGGGTTTTTACACAGGGAAGGAGTTGACTTGCATTAAAGGCCTGACAAGCCCGAATCAAGTATCTCCCCTATTCATTCATGCCCATTAAGACGTTTGCAGTAACCTTAAAACACTGAGGTCGGGAAACAGACTCACTAATAGATGTTGCAGCAACTTTGGATCTATTACAAATTCTTTGGTGTGTGGCAGACGGTGAAGCAATCATAACTAATGACTGGAGATTAATGGAAATTATTTTCTCAGCTTATGTCACAATAGAGAACATTGGTAATAATGATGCATTCTTCCTCTAACAGACACTTAGCAGGATGAATGTTCTGAAATAATGTTCTGAAATAATATTTCCTATTAAGCTGCTGGCTCTATATTTTCTGAGAGGAAAAAAAAGTTTTTGCAATTAGTATCCCCTGTAAGAGGGAATCCCAGTTGTTGTTGACCACAGCTCCCAGAATCCCTAGCTGCAATGGGCTTTGGCTGAGGATGCTGGGAGTTGTAGTCAAGGACATCTGGGGTTTTCTATTCGAGGGGACACTGTTTGCAATCTCTTCTCAAGTAATGTCCCTCCTGCATTCACTGTATCCGGGAAGTGAGAGCAGGACCACACAGGCTGGTAGCCATGCTTAAGGGGACAGCCTGGTGAACTCCCTGTGAATGGAAGCCTTGGGTATGAGATGATGCCTTTCAGCATCTTCCTTTATCACTGCTGCCTGATATAGGTGTTTCCCATAGGTTGGGAAACATACCAGCAGGGATTCGAACTGGCAACCTCTGGCTTGCCAATCAAGTCACTTCCCTGCTGCACCATTAGGTGACTTTTGATTGGTAGACTGATATTTTTTGGACACTCCTTCTCCCTTGTTCTCTTTGTTTCTGTTCTTCTTCCTTCCACCATGGGGTAGCTAGTAGAGGGAGCAGGCCTTTCTGTCTAAGTTGGTAACTTCTTTGACAGTACCTTTACTTGTTTTAGCTCTTAAGCAATTGTCTCCATTTCTCCTCCCTGAGCTCTGTTCTCATCAAACTGGGTTTCTCTGCTAAGTAAGGGATTGATTAAAATTCTCCCCTAAAGGGTCCAGATACAGGCCCTTTGGTCAAGAAAGCTGAATGTGTGGCTAGGGGGCGCATGGTCTTGGGTGCATGGCCAGAAAACATGCCAGTGAAAAAAGGGCTAGGCCAGTGGCAGCCTTCTGCAAAAATGCATTGTGTGTACTTCACTCAAGTCCTGAGAGCCAGCGTGGTGTAGTGGTTAGAGCACTGGACTAGGACCGGGGAGACCCGAGTTCAAATCCCCATTCAGCCATGATGCTTGCTGGGTGACTCTGGGTTTCTCTCTCAGCCTAAACTACTTCACAGGGTTGTTGTGAGGAGAAACTTAAGTATGTAGTACACCACTCTGGGCTCCTTGGAGGAAGAGCGGGATATAAATGTAAATAATAAATAAATACTGAGGATATGAAGTTCCATTGACGATGCTAGGAAATTGTCCATTGAGTACAATCGATCAAGATTATACCTTTGAACAGTGATGTAATAGTGAAGTAGTGTGTTGCTATAGAATGTTGCCTGGGGTAATTATCTTAAGGCTTTAAGAAGCAACAATCTGTAGTAGTTCTCACTATAGTGCTGTATCAGTACCATCTATTGTTGATTTCTGCATAGAGCCTTTGCAGTTCTATTTGTTTGCTTGCCAATTTGTTTCAAAACTATACCACAACATGAGTTTTAAAAGAATCTTAGTGGCTCACACTATTTAATAACAGAAATACATAACATTTTTTTAAAAACCACTGAGGCACATTTAAAGATGTAATCAAACAATAAAAGTACTACATTAAAAACTCAAATAGGAGTGCAGATCCATTCAGCACTGAAAGCCTGGGGGGTGGGGGGCAAGTCTTAACCTGCAAGCTTATTAAAGCTTATTAAACTAGGTGCCAGGTGAGGATTCCAGAGTCTTGGTGCTGCTACCACACACACACCCTTCTCCAGCTGCTGTATGATTTACCTCTGATGTGAAAGGAACAGGAGAAGAGCTTCTTATGAACATAATTATGATCAAATCACAACGTGCTGGTGATTACCTTTAAAGCCCTAAGGCTTAGGAACAGGTTACCTAGGAGAACACCGCCGTCTGCATGATCCCCCTGCACATTGAGGTCATTGAGATCCCCCCTGCACAAGAGAGGTCCATCTCCATATGCTGCCAACTCATCTGGCGGCAACTCAGGGCCTTCTCTGCAGACACTTTTAGGCTGTGGAATGTGCTCCCTATAGACATTTGTGGTTTAACATCTTTGCCAGCCTTCAAAAGAGCCCTTAAGAAACATTTTTTTTCCCCAGCCAGGATTTTACTAATCTCTGAATGTTTTAAAATTTTTAAATTGCTGTTTTTAAGAGTTAGTTTTATTTTTGTTGTTCTTGTGTGTATTTTTGTGAACTGCCTAGAGCCTTTGGAGTCAGGCGGTATATAAAATAGATAGATAGATAAATAACAGATGAGCAAGTTCATATGGAAACAGATATCCCTTTAGAAACTGGGGCTCTATGCTGCATAGAGTTTTGGGTTGAAACCAGCACTGTGAATTGTGCCTGGAGATGTACAAGCCAGTGAAACTGTTTTAAAACTGCCGAGATATGTGCCAACAGGTTGGTCATGCTATTGTCTAGCTTTCATATTCTGAACCAGTTTCAGTTTTTAAATAGTATTTGGAGGCAACGCTGTACATCACATTGCTGTAAATTCATTGTACATGTGTATGTGCTCTCTGCACAATCTGGGACCCTGTATTTTGCATGCATATAAGCTCTATGTGTTCTGTCCTGTTAAACTAATGCAAGGTGAGTCAGGTATCAGCACCATGGATAGCTCCTAGGGATGTGTTGGCCTGGAGTCTGGTGCTACTCCTCTTCTTCTAAAGACCCTGTCTAGCTTTTGTTGCCAACATTGGCGTGCAAAGGTATGGGAGGGGCTGGCTCATTTTAGGGCTCAGGCGTGTGTGTGTATGCGTTTGCCATTTGGTGGGGACTAGATCTAGTTCTGGCCCCGCCTCCTCAGAATCAGAGGAGTTATGCAAGGTGGGGATAATGTCAATAAGCAGAAGGAAAGGAATGTTCCTTTATAAAATGGTTAAAGGGCTCCTGGAGATTAGTAGCATTGATACTATGTCTTTAAGTAATGAGGAGTTGGTCTTGGCTATGGAAAACTGTGTCAAGTTTTTTGGGTAATGTTACCCTTAAATAAAGTTACTTGCAGCTACAGTACCTTTGGTACTTCACTCCTGTGCATCATAAATTTACAGGTCTTGTCAAGATAGCTGTTGGGGTTGCTCAAACCATAAAGCTAGCATTTATCATTTATTTTGGATTTGTCCCTTAATTATACAGTTCTGTTGAAAGTTCTGGATATTCTAAAGGACATAACAGGATGCACCTTAACATATGATCCAAAAATATTGCCCTTCGGTTATGTCAAAGGGATAGTTCGAGAGAATGATTTAAAGTTGGTTTTTTGTTTATAGGCTGCGAGATTGTATTTCATCTTTTTGGAAATGTTCACATCCACCCTCATTAGCAGATGGGTATAAGTGAATTTGGGACTTCTCTCTGCTTATAAAATTAACATATTAGAAGATCAGAACTGAATGTAAAAGACAATTTGTACAATGATGAATTCTGTTTATTACTGTTTGGAATTCAAATTGAATGACAATGTATTCCATTACTCTTTGTTTCCTTTGTTATGATTCTATTGTATTTTTGTATTAAAATATTTTTCATTTAAAAAAAAGAATGAAGTACCAACATATTCTAAAACTTCTACCCAAAACAGGAAGTTAACTTTCTGAAATTAAATTTGCAATTCAGTTAATTTCCAAATGCACAAAACATACACAGCAGCATTTCACATCAACCTCTGCAAACTGATCTTCACTGAGTATTGGAAGATATAATGCAAAGTTCCATCATAATCGGATAGAGTCCATTGAAATGAATATCACTTGTGTTAGTCGTCATGTCTCATTTATTTCAGCAGCTTTTCCCAGGTTGCAAGCAGGAGTCTCTCTCACCCCTATTTGGAGATACCAGGGAGGGAACTTGGAATCTTCAGATGTTCTTCCCAGAACAGCCCCCTCTCTTAAAGGGAATATCTTACAGTGGTCACATGTAGTCTCCCATTCAAATGCAAATGAGGGCAGACCCTGCTTAGCAAAGGGAGCATTTCATGATTGCTACCACAAGACCACCTCATAGGTACACAGGAAGCTGTCTTATACAGAGTCAATCTAGCTCAGTATTGTCTACACAGACTGGCAGCGGCTTCTCCAAGGTTGCAGGCAGGAGAAGCCTAACCCTATCCCAACCCTATCTGGAAATACCAGAAAGGGAACATGGAACCTTGTATATGCAGACATACAGCTTTTCCCAGAGAGGTCCCATCTTCTAAGGGGAATATTTTACAGTGCTAACATGTAACTTCCCATCTAAATGTAAATCAGGGCAAACTCTGCTTAGCAAAGAAGACTGTTCATGCTTGCTAGCACAAGACCAGCTCTGCTCCTTTTAAACCGCCATCTCTGTATACACAAACTTGCAGAAACATAATCCCATTATAAGAGCCACCTTAAGCTTCCCAGCCATTTTATCCCTTTAAGGCAAACATTGTATCTTAGACTCCAGTATGACCTTCCCGTCCGATGATTAAAAGCAAATGATTTTCTTATTACTATGTGGCATATGGATACAATAAGATAAAGGGGAAATGTAGTTGATAGTAACAGATGGATTTGAACTATGCTAGGATCTGTTGAATACTTCTAAATATTTAATTTACAATGAATCTTTAATATAACATTTAACTAAATGTTCTGTCATAGCCTTTTTCTTAATGTGATGCCTCTTCTGTATAATTGTCGAAGTGATTTCATATGAATATTGAATGGTTAAAATTAAACAGTCACTGGGTTATGGGAAGGGGGTGTAATTTCACTTAAAGTTTACGGTTCACATATTTGCAGAGTTTGAAATGTCACACTTATGAAGAAATTGTTGTTTTCTTTTTAAGACAAAAGGGGAACAAAACAAAACCCAAACACACAACACCACCAAAAACAGATGCAGCAATAAGAGTTATGGTGCTTAAATATTTTTGCTGGCACTGAGCAAGTAGCAGTCAGTGGTGTTTTTTTGGGTGTTTTGTCAGGTAGCTTCATCACAAGATGTCGTGAACAATAAAAAGATCAGTGTGTATTTTATTTATTTTTAATTCATATTCCATCTGACTCCAAAGGCTTCAGGTGGTGTATCTGGTTAGGTGGATTAACAGATCTGAAGAGAGGACAGTTGCCTTTTTACTATGCTGAACATTCTCTAATAGTTAATTTCACTTAAGAGGGGTTAGGGTTAGGGGGGGAAGCACTAATCAGATCAAAGTCAAGAAGAGAATAATTTGGAGAGTAGGCAAAGAGGCATAGTTGCAAAGGAAGTCCCTGCTCTTGATTCTTGCCTTGGGCAAGCCACTCTTTTGGTACTGCCCCAGTCTGCATGATGGGGATGTGTTTTATTCTCAAAGGAACAGGGCCAAACCCGTTCCCATAGTCAGAAAGTAACAGAGATGCCATTCAGACAATCAAAAACTGTGTTCTACCCAGGTTTGGAAGCTTTGTGTGCTCCCAATTTTGGTTGTGTGGAAGCAAGGTAGGAGGAAAACCTGGGTAGCTTTTGCTCCTGCTTCCACACATTCATTTCTACCCAGGTTTTCCTCCTACCTTGCTTCCACACAACCAAAATTTGGGAGCACACAATATCTCCCAAGCCCGGGTAGAGCACAGTTTTTGATTGTGTGAATGGTCTCAGGGAGTTACTTTGTTCAAAGTGTCGATTAGGGGACTGGAAGCCTGGAGAAATAAAAAGGAATTGGGCTAATGGGGTACAATCAAACATTTTTGCTCAGTCAGATATTTAGTCATAATTGGAACAGGGGGAGCTGCCTTATACTAGTCAAACCACTGGCCCATCTAGCTCAGAATCCATCTATCATTGGCCCTATCCATCCACAGCACAACGTGTCTTCAGGGGCTGTTGCTGGTGTCTATCGTCTTTCTTTTTTAAAGATTGTGAGCCCTTTGGGGACGGGGAGCCATTTTATTCATATCTATATAAAGTGCTTTGGCAACTTTGGATAAAAAATGGTCTATAAATATTCCACGTATTTGTATTCCCTACATAGACTGGCAGTAGCTACTCCAAGGCTGTAGGCAAGGGTCTCTCTCAGCCCTCTACTGGACGTGCCAGAGATGGAAACTGGGACCTTCTGCATGCAGGTGCTCTTCCCTGAGCTGTCCCCTCCCCTAAGGGGAATATCTTACTGTGCTCACCCATATAGTCGCCCATCCAAATGCAAACAAGAGTGGACCCTGCTTAGCAAAGTGGACAATTCATGCTGGCTACCACAAGACCAGCTCTCCTCCCAACTCATGCAATCCCCTTTCAATATTCTGAAGGCACAGCATCCCACATACTTTTCCTGAACTTCTGTGTCAGTCATGTATTGAAGCACTAGTGTCCTGTCTTGTTCACCAGTGGAGAATTCATGAAGTGAGTTGCAGTACCATGGATAGCTCCATGGGGCAAGTTGCTCTGAATATACTGAGCTTTAGATACCTTTGAAGTTAGGCTATTCCTCCTAGGTTCTGCTTCTCAGTCTGGAGAATGCAAAGCTTAATGGGATGACTTTCATTTCTCCTCTCAAGTGCTGGCATGCAGATAATGGGGAATGGAAAAGTGTGGGAGGGACCATTTCTTCAGGGTGGGGGCACTTTGGGGTGCCATTTATGT
The DNA here is from genome assembly GCF_027244095.1 of Hemicordylus capensis. Lineage (NCBI taxonomy): Eukaryota > Metazoa > Chordata > Lepidosauria > Squamata > Cordylidae > Hemicordylus > Hemicordylus capensis. The sequence goes on along the minus strand of NC_069664.1, from coordinate 16,328,701 downwards.
TGGCTCCAGGTACAGGGTTCTCTCTGACATTTTCTCTGTTTTGGGACCTAGTTCTAGTTCTCGTCCTGCTGTGTCAGGACTAGACTCAGTTTGCTTCTCAAGGTGGGGATCATGATGGCTGTCAATGAGAATGTATCCCGAGGCTGAATAAGCCATGTCTCAGATATTAAGACCCAAATATATTAAGTGTTTGTATGAAACCTCTTTCTCTCTCTCTACCACTTGTGACTCCTATACACCCCCCCACCCTAAAAAAAACACCCATAAAAACAATCATATAAATAGTTTATGGAAAAACTAACAAATTCTGCTGGACAGTTGGGGGAGAAATAGGAGGTCTTAAAGATTTCCTTCTCGCAATTTCTTTGTTAATGTGCTTTCAATATTTGAGTGTTGAAACAAAATAATTACTTGAGCTGCCTACATTTTTAATTAAAAAAACTGAGCAATTTGCAATATCAAATAATGAAGGGGGAAAAGAACAAATTCAATCACAAACATAGAAAGCATTGGCTATGATTAATTTTGACATACTAGCCAGCCAGACTTCTAAAGCTGGACTTGATTAATTGCACTGTCATGTTTTGTTTTTTTCTTATGTGCATGCACGTTCTCAGGACCTGGACATGAGAAAACTAGTTTAAAATTTAGTTTAAAATTCAGGACTTGGTGTCCTGGACCAATTTAGCCTAACCTACTTTAAGACTTGAACGTAAGACTCAAACATGAGGTTTTTCTGGTAACATGTTATGCATATCCTAGCATCTTCAGACAGAACCTTTTCCATGATACCTTTTGTCACTAACACCTTTTTGCTTCCCCCCCCCCCCCGAAAGCCTATGAAAATATATGATCAGGGGCCTGGAAGTCCTTCCTTATGAGGCAAGGCTACAGCATCTGGGGCTTTTTAGTTTGGAAAAGCGGCAATTATGGGGAGACATGGTAGAGGTTTATAAAATTATGCATGGATTAGAGAGAGTGGACAGAGAGAGATTTCTCTTTCTCACACACACAAGACTAGAGCAAGGGGTCATCCCATGAAATGGATGGCTAGGAATCACACAGCACATAATTAATCTATGGAATTCTCTGCCACGGGTTATGTTAATGGCCACTTACCTGGATGCCTTTAAAAAGGGCATAGACAAATTCATGGAGGATAGGTCTATCAAGGGCTAAGTCTGGTGGCTGTAGGCCACCTCCAGTCTCACAGGCAAGTTTTCTCTAACTAACTAACTAGGAGAGCTGGTCTGTGGTAGCAAGCATGACTTGTCCCCTTAGCTAAGCAGGGTCTGCCCTGGTTGCATATGAAATGGAGACTAGAAGTGTGAGCACTGTAAGATATTCCCCTTAGGGGATGGAGCCACTCTGGGAAGAGTATCGAGGTTCCAAGTTCCTTCCCTGGCATCTCCAAGATAGGGCTGAGAGGGATTCCTGCCTGCAACCTTGGAGAAGCTGCTGCCAGTCTGTGTAGACAATGCTGAGCTAGATGGACCAATGGTCTGACTCAGTATATGGCAGCTTCCTACGTTACTATGTACCAGCTGTTGCAGGGAAGCAACAGCAGGAGAGATGGTTTGCCCTTTCCTCCTGCCTGTGGGCTTCTCAGAGCTGCCTCGTGGGCTGTTGTGTGAAACCAGATGCTGGCCTTGGGCCTGATCCAGCAGGGCTGTTCTTATGTTCTTGTGTGAGACTTTTCAAGTAAATGAGCTGCAAAATGGCTCAGTTTCACAAAATGACAGCTGGAAATGACCTCCATGGTCATTTCCAGCTGCCTCCAACCCACAGATACATGGAATTAACCCTGTGTGGAGAAGGGAAAGGGAACAGAAATGAAAAATACACTTTGATCCCTGTACCTGTGGGAAGACAGACTTATTTTTTTTAAAAAAATCAATATTGTATATCTTTATGCATGCATTGAATTGCATGCTTGCTTCTGGGACATCTGTAATATTAAAACTGCATTTGAAACAGAAATATACTTGTGGGTGAATAAATTTGGTCTCCTCACTTAATTATATTGCTTAATTATATTCAAGACGATATCATTCAGTTTCTGGTGCATAACTCTGCTATTTGAATGGAAATTGCTTATAATCCAAGTAACTGAGATCGAAATGCCTATCTCTTTTTGCAAACACAAAAGCAGAAAGTAAAGTGTTGATTGTATCCATTAAAAACAACAACACCTCTTGAGACAAACTCTTCACCCCCTTGTGAATTGAGAGTCACTGTGCAAGTGCTGTACTTCATTCAGGTTTACTTTCTTTCTTTGCTATAAAATAGAAAGAATGCAAACTAGTTAATAATGTAGATGTGATTCCATAGGCATCAACTCTTAGCATCAATAATTCATATTGGCCACTAGGGACATTAGGCAGAGAGTATAGGACTGCCCATTTGTTCTCTGTCCTTACTATATGTCTGTTGTAAGTCTCTTCTGATTGGTAGTTGGATATTCTTAGGACTCTCCCTTTTTCTTTTGTTCCATCAAGTTGACGGCACACATTTAAGAACATAAGAACAGCCCTTCTGGATCAGGCCGAAGGCCCATCTAGTCCAGCATCCTGTTTCACACAGTGGCCCACCAGATGCCGCTGGAAGCCTACAGGCCAGAGTTCAGGGCATGCCCTCTCTCCGGTTGTTACTCCCCTGCAACTGGAACTCAGAGGCATCCTGTCTCTGAAGCTGGAAGTGGTCTATAGCCCTCCAACTAGTGGTCATTGATGGACCTCTCCTCCGTGAAGTTCTCCAAACCCCTCTTCCATCCATCCAGGTTGTTGGCTGTCTCCACATCTCGTGGCAGAGAATTCCACAAGGTGATTATGTGTTGTGTGAAAAAGTACTTCCATTTGTTGGTCCTAGATTTCCCGGCAATCAATTTATGGGATGACCCCTGGTTCTAGTGTTATGGGAGAGGGAGTAGAATTTCTCTCTATCTACTTTCTCCATACCATGCATGATTTTATAGTCCTCTATCATGTCTCCCCGCAGTCGTCTTTTTCATAAACTTAATAGCCCCAGGTGTTGTAGCCTTGCCTCATAAGGAGTTTACTTTACTCCTGAAGCAAAGAACCCCTCCACGATATCTAACTTGGTTTTGCCACATCTGGGATAGCCACACAACCCAAGGCATTCATGCAAAAGCCTTATTTGCCAGGCGTAAACAGGAAGAACACTTTTTAGCTTCAAAAAGCTTTGTTTGTGTCTGACAAATGAAGCCTGACAAATGTTATGGTGAAACAATAATTTGTTGGATTATAAGTTGCATCTTGGGTGACACATTTGCAATTCCTTTTGTCACGTAAGGAGTTTAGAAGGATTGTTGGATGTGTTGTTATAAATAATCTTTAATTAGGTGGCATGTTGAAAGAACAGCTTTGAGAAGATGTGGCTGGAGCATAAGTAGCATTATTAAAACCCTTAAATACCAATTAACCCAGTAAAGTTGGATCGGTGTACAGATGGTCTTTCTGCTTTTCTGAAACCTGCGGTTGCTGATATTCTTTCTTTTGAAAATTCTTCCTCCTTCCCCTTCCCCATATCTCTCACTTTGCCTGTTTGCACTGCTAGGGTGAGCTACTGGGGTTTTTGGCCTGTCGGGGCATCTGATTCAAGTTCTTGTAACTGACCCTTTTTCCTTTTAATGTTTCTTTTCACTTTTTCTTTCTTTCTTAGTAATCAAACAAGGTGAGTAAGCAGAGTTTTTAGAGGTGGTCTAACATCTTTGGGTGCCAGCTGCATTTAACGAGCAATATTTGAAAGGAGGATTACCATGTTTTTGAAGAGGCTTTTGATTCCTTTGGGATTGGGTTTTGGTTTTTTTTAGTACTTCAGTGAGAAATAATCCAAAGGTTTTACAAGGAAGTAATTTTTTTATCTTCTTGGGGGGAAGGGGGGAAGTAATTCCAAAGATTCTTCGATGACCTTCATGAGTTCTTCAGAGCTTGAAAGGACATCTGTCACAATACCTGTTGAAAATCTCCTTCAGTTTTAAATATGAATTCAAGTAGATGCCGGAAGCACCACCTTATATATTAGAGCCCAGCCCACTGAAATTAATAGCCTTATAACAATGGTTAGTAGTCAGTATACTGTGATTGTCACTTGTACCACACTGATGGCCTTAAAGGAAAGAAAGGAGCAAATTCATTCCCTCCCCCCAGCACTCCTGGATGCAAATCCTCACTTCTCCAAGGCAATCAAGAGAATGGCTTTTTACAAATGTACAAAAGCCAATATTGCCTTGTCAGTGAGAACCTCAGCTCTGAGCAATGTAAACAGGGCCATGATTGGGTTTTCCTTTGCTGTCAAGCTTTTGTGTGTGTGGTCTGCGATCGAATGAAAACAAATAACTTGAACTGAACTCAGTATTCAGAAATATTGCCTATGGGCAGGACCCACTAGTCAACTAGTCTGTGACGAGTGAAAAATGATGTCTGACGAGTGTAAAATTGGTACATTGCCTGTTGAGCAATGTACCAATGTAGCTTGATGAGTAAAGTATTTTGTCTGGCTGATAAACTGAGCCAACGTTTCTTCACCCCGACTGTTGGTATTGTTCAGAAGTTTGTTTAAAAAGGGGGTGGGGGCTGTGAATAAGATCTTAGGAGCATTGCTTTGAATCCATTGGATATGATTCTGTCTATTTTCTTTGCTGCCACTCCAGCTGCCAACCTGATTCCCCCATGCACAATGGTGTTCTGTACAGTCCAATTCTTAGGAACGAGCTGGGCAAGCACAGAGGTCTACGGTGGTAAGGTGGTGGTAGGAAATCCCTGACCAGTGGATGAGATACTGCCTGTGCTTCTTGGGAACTGAGTACCTGAAAGTTCAGAGCTGTTCATGGTTAGGGACCAAACAGAATTCCATTGGTTGGCACATTAAGCCGCACACCACATGTGCAACAAGCACTTTTGGCCTAGAGCAAGAGGATGTCATAATTGTGCTAAAAATGGGAGTTGTGCTGTTGTGCAAAAGTTCCCATACACACAAGAGTAATGTTGTCTAACCACAACAGGGACAGAGCTATAGTAGGGTGCATGGGTTCCAAGAACCCATGCTGCCCTGCCTCAGAGGCCACCGTGTGAACCTCTTCTCCTTCCCATGGTGTGGTGTACTCTGCTGTCCAGCCCCAGCAGAAGGCTTCTGCATCCCACCACCACATCCTGTCCATCTCCAACAGAACGCCACACAGCTGGTAAAGCACATTGTCACTTGTAGGGAGCATGCTGCCATATTGATTGGAGGGGGGCTGCCGATGAGAACACTGGCCGCCTTTGTCTTCATAATAATAATAATAATACGTGTGGCTCATACTTGTCAACCGTTGTGTGAAAAGAAGAAGCTCTGACTGTATTCAGGGAAGCAATGTTTACCCACGAGTTATGATTAAACATAATATAACCAGTAAAAGGAAATTATGACATACTGTACATTAAAATGGTGTTTAAGTGGCTTGAAGACCGATATGTGATCAATACGAATTATTCTGAAAATTATAGGCGTAGGTACATAGCTTTGAAGAGTAAGAAATGTCTATGGTTCTTTTCCAACTAGTAAGAGGGTAATCTGAACTGCCAATCTTTTATGATAATAGTCCTTAAAACAGTCACAATGGCACAATAAAAAGAGAAGCAACAGAAGACGCCAGAGTAAAACAATAAATATAAGTTAATGACTAAAAGACCCTTGTTTTACTCAAGCTTTTTATTGTGTCTGGGAAGAGAGTCCAAGCAAAGCCTGACATGAGCAAACAGGCAGATGATAAAATGTTCTCCCTTGCTCATATGTTGAGAGAGTCAAAGGAACTGGTAGACAACCCAACTATTGATGGTGCTTCCTTTGTACATGATGCAGGTTCTTTGCTAATGTTGTAAATGATGCTGCTCAGATGTGGAGAACTGGAATATGGGAATCTGAAGTATGGGAACCTGAAGTTGAGTCCTTTCTGCTCTCGGGACTTGGATGTTATCTTCTCCACTCACATCTATCTATCTATCGAATTTATATACTGCCTAATATATAAATCTCTTAGCCGTCACTCACATGACTTGGCTGTGCTGGATGGCGTACAGTGAATCACTTTGGGAAAAGTGAGGAACTCTGGGAGTGAAGAGTCCTGTGGATAAATAAATTATAGCTTCCTATCAAGATTTGCCCAACAGATAACCACAATGAGTGTTTTACCTACTTTGAGTTGTTTGATTTTTGTTTATTTTATCTATTATTTATTTATTTATTGGCCCACTGATCTGATTTGGTATATGGCAGCTTCCCATGTACTATTAATATATTACTGCCTTTCACGATGAAGGTTTACTCTTATGCTCAATTCACAACACACACACACACACACACACACACACCCGGCCCAGGAAACAATTTCCTGGGTGCATCCAATACATTTTAAATGCCTCAATCAATAGCCTGTTGATTTCCCTGTAAATTTTCCTTCAGTTTCTGCTGCTTTCATTTTTGTTTTTGTAGCTGGCCTTTGTTACTTCTCCCTCCTTTCAAAGAAGTATTTGTGTAATCATAGACAGGAGGCCAGTGTGTATCAAGTGTTTGTTTTTGCTTGCGGAAAAGAAAGTATCTAAACACTGTAAATTGACACACTTGTGTTTTCAGTAGTCAACCCTTTTACCCAGTTTTGGATCAACCCATGAGCACACATTACTATAGACACACATGAATCTGTGGAGAGGGTACTTGGCTGTGTCTGTGTACTGTGTGGTTTGTGCAAGGCAACTTAGTCTGATCATAGGTGTGCACATGGCTGGAGAGAAACTGTTGGGATGAAACCATCACTCAGGAGTTGAGCATAATCCCTGGCATCTCTAGTAAGGAGAACTCCTGTCTGAAATCCTAGGGAGCTGCTACCAGCCAAAGTAGATAATACAGGAGAACCTTATTATATGCGGAACCACTATCCACAGTTCTGTGAATTCATGGAATTCCATTATTTCCATTATCCACAGATAGCAAAGGGTTAAAACCCACATATCCATGGTTCCTAGAGGGCCGGAAGTGACCACAGAGGTCACTCTTGGCCGCCATTTTGTGGCTCATTTTGGCTCACTTCTATTTGTAAAAAATACCCCACCCCTGCAATTTTTAACAGTCTTTGGGAACATTTTGCCGATTTGGGGGGCATTCCTGAGCACCAGTGTAACCTCTAAGGTGTGTGCATCTGCTCACAGATTTTTTGATGTCCGCTCAGTTAATTTTAGATCCCGCTCAGGTTGAATCAGGAAGGCCCCACTCTGAATATACGTGTGCACACGCTGCCTTGATACTGCCGCCCAGAACAAAATTCATTCTGCACATAGATGAAAAAAAAAATCAGAACACTGCTGAGCACATGGGAGTACAGTAAAGTAAACAGTTTACATTATGTTTGTATTTTCCATGTTTTCCTGCTGTTTTTAATGTTTTTAAAACCAGCACCCCCAATTCTGGAACCTAATTCCCATTTCCCCATAGCCATAATGCCTCTTTACTCATGGTAATAGGTGAGGAATAGAACCCCCATGAGTAACAAGGTTTGCCTGTACTGAACTACAGTAGATGGACCAATGATTTGACTTCATATGTAGAAAGAACTGACTTGATTGGCTTGTGCAAAAAGCATTCAAAGTCCTCCGCCCAAACAATCAAGTTCATTAATGTTACAGCCACAAGCCAAAAGAAAAGAAAAAGGTTACAGTTAAACAACAGTAAATAGAGTATGTATAATTAGAACAGGTCAAAATTAAAATTAATTAAAGATTCCAAACAATCAAGAGAAGGCTGTGTTGGCAGCACTCCATAACTGTGAAGTTGTATCTGAAATTGGTCTCTTTTCACCAAAGCAAGAATCTTTTTAGAATCACAGACGTTTAGAGCTGGAAGGGACCTTCGAGTTCTTGTAAGTCCATCCTGAGCTGAAGGCCTTGCTGCCTTGATAGTTTCTCTGCCTCACCACAAGCCTTATGCAACAGATGCTTACAGAGGATCCATAATCTTGTGCTGTTCTTCCACCTGCTTTAACTACAGTTGCAGGGGGGTGGGGCGGCAGGGAGGGGAAAGAAGTGTGGCATGTACAGCTTCATAAGTGAAACAGTCCTTGTGCCACAGTATACACTTTTAAACTGGGACAAAAAAGTTCCTGCATAGATACACCTTTGGAATGGCCTCTGTTTAAACCTGTTTAACCTCTGTTTAAGCAAGTTCCAACTTGACGTTCTAACAGATCTGGATTTTACCAGAGATGTGCCTCTATTCCTTTCTAGAAAAAAAGAAAGAAAAAGGAGGGAAAAAATAACACGGAATAGCTTGCACTGGTCTTCTATGCGTTCATTTCAAGGTCTGTAAAAAGCCCTTGATCTTGCATAGGAGAGGTCCTATACCAGTATACAGGAAGCCCTCATAATCTGCAGGTGTTCTGTTCCCGCCAATTAGTGCAAATATGGAAACCATGAATAAAGAAACATTACCTCATGGGGATCCAGGAGTTACGTTCCTTAATCTGAAAGAAAATGCTAAAAAGCAGGGAGGGACAGAAATAAGGGGAGAAAAGCATAGCAAGATTCTCCAGGTCTCCAGGTAAGGTGAAGTGTGCCGTCAAGTCAATTTTGACTCCTGACACCCACAGAGCCCTGTGGTTATCTTTTGGTAGAATACAGAAGAGGTTTACCATTGCTTTCGCCCCTGCAGTATGAGATGATACCTTTCAGCATCTTCCTAACTTGCTGCTCGATATAGATGTTTACTAGCGGGGATTCGAACTGGCAACCTTCTGCTTGTTAGTCAAGCATTTTCCCGGTGCGCCACTTAACATCTCCAGGAATGTCCCCCCAATCCTCTTATTTTTTGGTGTTTTTTTTTTTTTTTTTTACAAAAACCTACAAAATGGCTGTGTGCTTCAAAATGGCAGCCAGAAATTACATCAGAAGTCATTTCCAAACAATCAGGAACCGCGGATAGGCAACAATTGCCTACATTTCATGCCATGGCTAAAGAAACTGGGTCTCTAAAACCCATCCACGGATACATAGAACCATGATCTGTGAAACTGCGGATAACACAGGTATCCCGTAGTAGTAAGTGTAGGATCTCAACCATGCACAATCCTGCTATCCCCCACCTCTGTGTTCCTATAATACCTGAAAGGCCCTGGAATGTTTCTCATGTACTGTTGATTAGTTCAGTTTCTATGAACTTTCCATTGTAACTGATACAGCAAAACTTGTAGGCCTTTCAGAGCCTTAATCTGACACAGGTTGTTTTGTTTCTTGGATAGGTTGTTCTCAAGGTAATAGAAAATTGACAGCCAGCTTAAAATACTTATTGCTGTCTCAGTACATTCAGATTCAAATCTGGAGTTAATAGTGATTTTAATTTTTTAAAAAGGGTTAAATCAGCAGTGTAAATCCCAATTACAGTTGAGGATACCATATGTTTATGTGTAAAAGTGCATATGTTAGCAAAAGCTTGATCTGTTTATGGAAGGTTGGCTCATTTAAGCAGCTAAGCAGCTTCAAAAATTATGTTCTATATATTGAAGCACTTTTTTGCTTACTAAACTTTCCTTGTTTCCACCCCACCCTCAGGAAAGAAACCTTGCTTTTTCAGTTGATGTTGTCTATTCCCATCCAGAGGCCTTGAACTGCATTATGGAATCATTTTCTTTTAGATTGATATCCAGTCTTTTCACTGTAGATCTGAAGGCAATGTACATGGAGTTCCTAGTCTCTCAACCAGGCATTAAGCGGACCCGGATCTGCTTTGTTTCAGCATGGGTGCAGTATCATGTGCCAGCAGACCATCCAAAAGCTATGAACTTCAAGCCAGTTAAATAGTAATATTTGGATTTAAGCCAATTTAATTGCACTGATGTTGCTTATCGCTGACTTAAATTCAAAATTTGATTGCTTTGGACTGTTGGGAGGATTTGCTGGGAAATAAGATTGACAGAATTGGTTATGTGCCGTAAAGCTTCTTCAGAAAGAAATCTGTTGTGCTGTCATTGAACATACAGGATGACAGACCTTGGAAATGGAATCGAAAGCAGAAAATCTTTCATAATGAATTACCTCTGTGGGGAGCCATACCCTTCTCACCACCCTGAGACACTGTGAATAAAGGCGGGGGGGTTGGTTCCCAAAACTGGAGAGCCCAATAATTTTATTACTTTGTGGACCAGTTTTACTGAGAATGATATTCTTCTCTCGCCCTCCATTTATCAAGCTTCTGCTGCCACCACCAAGCTCTTGTGGCTTAGATTAGTGTCCTGACAACCCCTTAGTTGTGTGGCTGAGGGCTGTGTGGGGAGAAGTATAACTCACAGGACACTGAGTGAATTTTAAAATGAAACAAAGTCCAGTTTACTGTTGTCCAAGTAGCTTAAAGGTTTCTCTCTGCCAAAGCAGGCTTTACACACGGAATGGTTTCTGTAACAATGTTTGAAACTTAGTACTTCAACAGAGGCTTGACTTCTATGTTACTGAGGTGCCTGTGTTGGATTCAACAAGCGTTCGTTGACTCTTAGCCCTTTTCCTGGAAACCACCATCCTGGTTGAAGATTCGTGTATACACCTTAAACATCCAGCATTCAAACATAAGAGTCACGCTTGCTAACCAGAGGTGTTCACTGGTGTGTACAACTTACTATCCACCTCCCAATATCCAACCCAGAGACCCTCACTAGAGATCCTACCCTAGCCCTCACCGTCCCGATCACTGGCTCATCCAAGCCCTAGCTGCCTCTCTGAGCTCCCAGTTGGACAGTTTATCTGCCACTCTCTGCTCCATTTAAAAGCCCCTCCCTCCGGAATCCCACCTGGAGGGCGGCTCCTTGGGCTTCGATCGACAGCTCTGGTGCTGCTGCCGACCATCACAGCCTCTCTCTCTATGCAGACAAGGCAGCCTGTAGAATTAAAGGATAACTACCTCTTGCTACATCATTATCATTCAGGGTGCAGTCAAGCAATAGCTCCTGAATCTCTTTGTTCCGCGGTTTTGCCTATGTGCATTTCAGGGTCCCTTGGAATAACCGAACCAAACAACGAGCGCTAAGAGGTTTGAAACAAAGAAGAGGTTTGAAATAAATAACCGTTCCCTTCATACTGTTGAAAATAACCGTTCCCTTAATAGTGTTGCCTCAAGAGTCTGCCGCTTCTCTCCTTCTTACAGAAATCTACAATTGGGCTTCGGTGTCCTCCTGCCATATAATGTAACCTGTACATGATACGGGTCAAGTTGGGACCACATTTCCCCACATGATTAAGGAGCGGGGAATGCTGGGAGCACAGACATCCTGATTGTTGAATGTCCTGACTTCCTCCCTGTGCACTTGGTTTGGGCCACTGCTTTGCAGTTTAAACTTGTATTTGGACCAAAACAATGGTTTGAAAAAACAAAAACATTTATATAACGCTTTTCAAGAAAAGTTTCCAGAGTGGTTTACATAGAGAAATAATAATAAATAAATAAGATGGATTCCTGTCGCCAAAGGGCTCACAATGTAAAAAGAAACATAAGATTGACACCAGCAACAGTCACTGGAGTTACTGTGCTGGGGGTGGATAGGGCCAGTTACTCTCCCCCTGCTCAATGAAGAGAATCACCACATTAAAAAGGTGCCATAGGAATATAGGAAGCTGCCATATACTGAGTCGGACCATTGGTTTATCTAGCTCAGTATTGTCTTCACAGACTGGCAGTAGCTTCTCCAAGGTTGCAGGAGGCATCTCTGTCAGCCCTATCTTGGAGAAGCCAGGGAGGGAACTTGAAACCTTCTGCTCTTCCCAGAGCAGTTCCATCCCCTGAGGGGAATTTCTTAGAGTGCTCACACTTCTAGTCTCCTTTTCATATGCAACCAGGGTGGACCCTGCTTAGCTAAGTGGACAAGTCATGCTTGCTACCACAAGAGCAGCTCTCCTCCCTCAATATAGGGAGGAAAATATAGGAGGGATATAGTCTGAACCTGCCCTAGGCCACATAACCTAGGATAACCAGATAGGTTATCTAAGATGCTTTTTGTGCCTTATACAGATATAGGGACAGGCCTAGGTTTTCCTGCGTGGATATCCCTATCTGAGGCTATTTTTAGTTTACAGCCACTCACCCAGCAGTAAACCTTTCTTATTAAACATCAATTTCTTTTTTGTGTGCCCTTTGTTACAGGCTAATATTGTATTTCTCCATGTATGCTGCCATCTCTTCTCCTCTGGACTTCAAATACCAATTTAGTTGCCAAGGTAGGGGACTGTAAGATATTGCAAATTCAGTTAAATTCCTTAATGGAGTGCTGGATGTTATTGAGCTGCTTATTTGTCTGAGACAGTGTTAAGTCTACTATCTGGGATAATCAGAGGCAAAAAACGCCATCCAGACAGATGAAAAAAAGCTGTCTCGAACACCAGCCTTCCTGCTCCAGACAGAGTCATGCTCAAGGTCTTGTGTAAGCACACAGTTGCCACAGAGGGTGAAATAATAGAGCCATTAAAATGGAAAATGAATAGAGACGTGAACTCTCAAGGTGTGGAAGCTGTATTAAACCTAACAAGAACTCTTTTTTGGGGAAAAGAGGGTCAAGTCGATCCTTCTGGTCAGGATGGAAAATCTGTTGCAGAACTGCAAGGACCTTTCCAGTATGTTGACGATGGTCTGGCAGTTCATTAATCCCGGCCAAATCTCCCCAAACTTAGCAATGCGTGGATTCCATTTTCAATAACCTAATTAGCTGCCCTATGGATTAAACACTTAGGTTTGAGGGTGAAAACTCAGTGCGATGGCTGATGGATATAATTGGGCTGCAAACATAGCTAGTTTTTCTGCTCCAGCAATATTTTTCTTTAGGTTGAATTGCTCTCTCCAGCCGGCTAATAAACAGAGGTGAAGGGAGCAAAATTCTGTGTTTATTATTTTCTCAGTTTTGTCACTATTGCATTCTTTTAAAAAAAAGTATACCCCATATTTGTGACAAAAATTGAAGGTGGCTTAGTGGCACAGGGGAAATGCTTGACTAACAAGCAGAAAGTTGCTGGTTCGAATCGCTGCTGCTACTATATCGGGCAGCAGCGATTTAGGACGATGCTGAAAGGCATCATCTCATACCGTGTGGGAGGAGGCAATGCTAAATCTCTCCTGTATTCTACCAAAGACAACCACAGGGCTCTGTGGGCGCCAGGAGTCGAAATCAACTTGATGGCACACTTTAATTTTATTTACAAGAATATGTTTCCAGGGAAAATACAAAGTGCTGGTTATAACCTATAAAGCCCTAAGCTGCTTAGCTCCAGAATATTTAAGAGTATGCCTTCTTCATTATGCGCCCCGCCACTTATTGAGATCATCTGGGGAGGTCCGTCTGCAGTTGCCACTAGCTCATCTGGGTGGGCCTTCTTCATTCTTTTGGAATGCACTCCCTGTTGAAATAAGAGCCTCCTCATCTCATATAACTTTAAAAAAATGTGCTTAAGACCAGCTTTCTCTCTCCTTTTTTTCATCTGTGTTCAAAAAAGGCTTTGTGGCCTTTCTGAAATTTGCTTTGCTCCCTATTTAACCTTTTTGTGCCCCTTCAATGACATTTGGAGTAACATCCTTGGCCAGCCCTGACTGCCCGCCCATCTTCAACCTGTTCTTGTTCCTTTAAACCAGAGAAGAGAGGAGGAGGGGTGTGTGTGTGTTATGACTAGGTGAAGGAAATGCAAAGTTTTCAAACTGTTGTTCTATTCGTTGTGTGCTAGTTGGACCCAGGAGAGCATCTGTTATCTCCTTCAGATGATTATGCAAATATGTCTAAATATCAGAATACCTGTTCCTACTTTTTATCTTCTAATCTAATGACTCCCTTGACATGGTACGGTTTCAAATTATCTTCAGTCAGTAATGGCTTGCATTTAACATTTTCTATCAAATCTGTCATATAGATAATTTTCTGTAATATTTTACATAAATTAGCACTCCTTCTCCCGTGGCACGTATGGTATTGCCAGTGGGGCTTTGCAAGATTAGAAGTGCAAACAGCACAGTTTTGGTTTCGTTTAGAGCCGAACAAAATGGACTGGCAACATCTGAATCATAGATTGCATGTCAGTTACTGGGCAACTAGCACAGCAAAGTGCCTCCGCTGTATGCAAAATGTTGGTAAAGGTAAAGTGTGCCCAATGGAGTACCAGTGGGGATTCGAAAAGGCAACCTTCTGCTTGTCAGTCAAGCATTTCCCCGCTGCACCAGGGTTATTAATGGCTGTCCAGTGACCTGTGCTGAACAGCTGGAAAATATCTGTGTCATACCAAGTCCCCAAAAGGGCTTATACAGCTCTTCGGCTCTCCGGCTTTTCCCAGAGTGGCTCCATCCCCTAAGGGGAATATCTTACAGTGCTGACACTTGTAGCCTCCCATTGAAATGCAAACCAGGGTGGATCCTGCTTAGCAAAGGGGACAATCCATGCTATTAGTATTAGTATTGTCTACACCAGGGTTTCCCAACCTGTGGCCCTCCAGATTGTTGTTGAACAACAATGTTGCTGAACTACAATTCCCATCATCCCCAGCCCCAATCAGTTGGGGCTGGAGATGATGGGAGTTGTAGTTCAGCAACATCTGGAAGTCCACAGGTTGGGAAACCCTGCTCTAAGTATAACTAGATTCTGTTGTGCAAAAGCACACTCAGGCTATGCCAACAAGCCAGGCAGTGATGTCAGGAGTGTTTCTAGCTGAAGTCAAAAGAGGGGAAGAAGAGGTGTACCCCAGAAGGGAGAGGAGGGGAAAATGAAGAGCAGGCTCCAGTGGGGCAAGGAAGGGTGGTGGTGTGGATGGCAAGGTGGCATCTGTGGTGGTGGTGGGGACCCCACACTTGTCACTCATTGTGCCCCTCCATACACTCTGCCTCATGGATTGGCTGCTCGGGGCCCATGGAAAAGATTCTACCAGGGCCCCCATGGAAGAAGAGCTGGTCTTGTGGTACAGGTAAAGTGTGCTGCTGAGTCGGTGTCGACTCCTGGCAATCACAGAGTCCTGTTGTTGTCTTTGGTAGAATCCAGGAGGGGTTTACCATTGCCTCCTCCCATGCAGAATGAGATGATGCCTTTCAGCACCTTCCTGTATCGCTGCTGCCCTATATAGGTGTTTCTACAAGTGGGGATTTGAACTGGCAATTTCTGGCTTGATAATCCAGTCATTTCCCCGCTTCGCCGTTAGGTACCTATGGTCTTGTGGTAGCAAGCATAAATTGTCCCCTTTGCTAAGCAGTGTTTGCCCTGGTTTGCATTTGAATGGGAGACTGGAAGTGTGAGCACTGTAAGATATTCCCCTTAGGGGAGGGGGCCACTCTGGGAAGAGCACCTGCCTGCTTGCATGCAGAAGGTTCATTCACTGGCATTTCCAAGTTAGGGCTGAGAGAGAGACTCCTGCCTGCAACCTTGGAGAAGATGCTGCCAGTCTGTGCAGACAGTGCTAAGCTAGATGGACCAGTGGTCTGACTCAGTATAAGGCAGCTCCCCATGTAAACCTGGCCCTTTCAGCATAGCCATGCTTTGAGCCAAGGCTGGAAATGATCAGATGAAAGTTAGCAGACTACACAGCGTTGGCAAGGTGAAGCATGTGTTGAGAAAGAAGGTGTCAAAATGAAAACCTTAATATTACATACATGGAAATGTATGTAATACATGTAATTTGAAGGTTAGGATGTGTGTGAGAATATTCATGAAGTATTGTTATAAGGTAAGCCACCTAATGGCTCAGAGGGGAAATGACTTGACTAACAAGCAGAAGGTTGCCAGTTCGAATCCCTGCTGGTACAGCAGTGATATAGGAAGATGCTGAAAGGCATAAACTCATACTGCGTGGGAGGAGGCAATGGCAAACCCCTCCTGTCTTCTACCAAAGACAACCACAGGGCTCTGTGGTCGCCAGGAGTCAACATCAACTTGATGGCACATTTTACCCTTTGTTATTATTATAAGGTATGGTATATAAGATATGCTCTTTGCTGATATTAATAGGATATGACATATTAATAGGAGCACCTTCTTTGAATGTGCCCCACTGCACATTAACGTCATTGAGAGAGGTCTGTCTCTGTATGCGGCCTTCCCATCTGGCAGTGACTCTGGACTGGGCCTTCTCTCCAGTTGCTCCTGGGCTGTGGAATGCACTCTCAATAGACATTTGTGGTTTAACATCTTTACCATCCCTCAAAAGAGCCCTTAAGACACAGTTTCCCCCCCGGCTTTTAGTAAGCATTGAATATTTTTAAATTGTTTTAAATTGTTTTTTTAATAGCTGTTTTGTTTTCATTATATTTATTTGTGTGAACCACCTAGGGTCTTTTGAGTCAGGCGGTGCATAAATTAAATACATATTAATAATAAATAATAATCTTTTAAGGATATATGCTTGTAGTTAGAACACACTTATGTACATTTCTAATTGAATGTAGTATGCACTGTTTTTAGGTATATAATACATGAAATAATATTTGTAGGGTTGATAATTTAATGTGCTAGATTATTCTGTCTTGCTTGGAGGATCCATTGCTTTCTACCAAACACCTTGTAAAGATCAAATGTACTTTTGATTCAGTGTTTTGGGCTCATCACAGTGTAGGAGGAGATGAATCATGAGTAACTAACATTTTGAATGTGACCTATTATATGTGTTCATAACTCTTAACAAAGCTTTCACATGGGATCAATCACTGGAGCTGACACCATACCGTTATATGATTCATAGGAGAGTTGTCACTTTAAAAGGGGCGTTGTTTCTATACTTATATGCCTTTCCTTTAAATCATATTAGCTGGGGAGTGGGTGACAAAATGGCAAATGCGCTTCAGTGTTGTCAAGTGTAAAGTGATGCGCATTGGGATGAAAAACCCCAACTTCAAGTAAAGGTTGATGGGATCTGAGCTATCGATGACTGACCAGGAGAAGGATCTTGGGGTCGTGGTGGGACAGCTCATTGAAAGTGTCGACTCAATGTGCAGCAGCTGTAAAAAAGGCCAATTCCATGCTAGGGTTCATTAGGAAGGGGATTGAAAATAAAACTGCTAATATTATAATACCTTTATACAAAACTATGGTGCGGCCACACTTGGTGTACTGTGTACAATTCTGGTCACCACATGTCAAAAAGGACATTGTCGAATCTCAGATTGACAAAGGCAGAACTTGAGTTGTCTTCCTTCCTTGAATTGTGGTTTGGTTTGATTTGTGAGATAGTGTTGTGGCAAGAAATTGACAGTGGCAGCTCTCTCTCTGTAATATTTCTTGTTGATTGCTATGAAGAGCTCCATGTCTGGCCTTGAGACCAACTTGTGCTTCACTCACTGCTCTGGTCTGCTATGCAATCTGCATTGCAAGGTGTACTCAGAACTTTGCTGAAGTTGCTCTGGTTGAGCATATGGCAATGTTTGCTGTGCTGCTGTGGCAGCTGTTCCAATGCTAGGAACTAAGGAGTCATAATTGTGTGCAAGAGAGCAACTTGTGCCAATAATGTTACTGCAGCGCAGGCACTGTGGCTGGCAGTGGATTCTGGCTCAGTGGTTCTTTTTGGGTCATTTTTGAACGGTGGTTGAAATGTGTATTCTGTGTTGGGAGGGACAGATTACTTTTTACTGTTTTCTTCTGCAGTGTTTTTCAAGGCAGGGTTGCGAAATGGATTGCAAACTGCAATGTAATACTTGTTTGCACTCTGTGAGTGCAGTTTGTTCTGGCCGTAGGGAGCAATGGGGAAACTTGAAACACTCGATTGATCCCCATGGGTAGCTCCTAGGGACACCAAGTGGACTGGGTGGTAGATACCACCTATCATGCCCTATGACCCTACCCACTGTGGTGTCCCTGAAAGCTACTCATGGGCAACAGTGGGGTGTTTCGTATTTCCCCATTGTTCCCTACTGCCAAAACACTCAAAACGTTTTGAGTTTGTTCCATCGAAACAATTGGTCAGACCGTTTTGGCACGTTTGGGCCGTTTGCATTTTTTAAAAAAGCTTTGAAACAGAAGTGTTCATAATAGGACTACAAACTTTAATTGGCTTAATTGGTAGATTAGGGGGGAAAAATAAGCATGGTGTTTCTTGTTGGTAGCTTTTTCTTTACCTCCAAGTTATCTTTAATGCAGGAGAGCATTTTTCCAAAAGGCACTTATATTGACATTTGGGCAATATGCAAATGTATTTCAACTTAATTATTAATTGGTCATTTATAAGGCCGATGATTAATCAACTAAAGCCTCTTAAATGGGTTGACAGGCCTAATGAACTCATAGCTACAACATATTACCTCTGCAAATGCCAGCTAATTAACAAATGCTAGGAGTTGTGTGTGTGTGTGTGTGTGTGTGTGTGTTTCCCAAATAAAACTTTTAGTAGCATAATATCAGTGCTATTAATCCCTTAGAAACTATAAAGTCTTGGGGGGTTTAATTTGGGTCTGAATAAAGTGCTGAATGAGACAGTATTCAAGGTAGAGAATGCTTTTCCTGTGTATGAGGAAATGCTAATTTCCCATCAAATATAAACAAAGTGGAATGTAAATGAGTTCACAGTAAATGCTGCACAACAGTGCTTTCAGCTAGTACTAAAGGGAGTTGGCTGTCTCACTGCAGTTAACGTTGTTTCAGAGTTAACGTTGTGCCTGCAGGGAGGAGAGACAGGGACTGGAGA
This sequence comes from Hemicordylus capensis, assembly GCF_027244095.1. Taxonomy (NCBI): domain Eukaryota; kingdom Metazoa; phylum Chordata; class Lepidosauria; order Squamata; family Cordylidae; genus Hemicordylus; species Hemicordylus capensis. Next base: position 16,310,042 of record NC_069664.1, on the reverse strand, counting down.
GGAGCCATAGCTGAGTGGAGGAGCACATGCCTTGCATGCGTAAAGTTTCAGGTTCAATCCCCGACATCTCCACTTTGATAGGAAATGCTGGAAAAGGCCTCTGCAAATCACTTTGGTGATCTGCTACCAGTACGAGTGGGCAGTGCTGGTTTAGGAGGGTCAATGATCTGGATCAATATAAGGCAGCTCTCTATATGTGGAGCTGAGTGAAAGGGAGGCCACCGCTTAATAGAATCAATAACCTTCACAGTGTGGTGTTGAGGATAGGAGTCCAGCTATTATATTGTCCAGTCTGCTGGATATAAATTGCATTGTTCTAGCTGATTTGCTATGGGAGGCTGAGAAGAACCAGGATGATGAAGTTTGGATGTCCCAAAACTTAAAGGTCTGTGTGGTACCTGTGCAACAGGAATGGGGAGGTGAGAAGTTAACTGAGATGTAGATAGGAAGATGCTTTAAGAGATGCATATGCCAAGTCAGACTGTTGGTTCATCTTGCTCAGTTTTGTCTATACCAGGGTTTCCAACCAGTGCTACTCCAGATGTTGCCAAACCATCATTCCCAGCCAGTGTTCCCTTGAACAGGGATTCTCAGATGTTGTTGATTACAACTCCCAGTTTTGTCTATACCCGGTTTTGTCTATACTAATCCCTAGCTGCAATGGCTTTTGTTTGGGCATTATGGGAGTTGTAATCAACAACATCTGGGAATCCCTGTTAGAGGGAACACTGTTCCCAGCCACAGAGTGGTAGTTCAGGAACATCTGGAGTACCACAGCTTGGAAACCCCTGGTCTACACTGACTGGCGACTACTCTCCTGCATTTCAGATCAATCTTTTCCTGCTTCACCTGGAGATGCCAGGAATGGAACCTGAGATCTTTGGCATGCAGAGCAGATACTCCTCCACTGAGCTATGGTCCTCACAGCAAGTCTGTTGTCAGATCCTCAGGACAAATGTCATTCTGAGAGGGGCCCATACCACCATTTCTGTAGGGTTGTGAAGTGGTCGGGACACATTGAGAGAGGACAGGTTGACAGATAGTTCTGCCTTGACTCCCAGACTGTGCAGAAGCAAAATCATACTGTCTCTGCCATTTAATGGTTTCCATGCCATAGACTGGCCAACCATGTTATAATGTATAGGTGCAGTGCAATACTCTGTTGCCAGAACATAGATATTCAAATGTGCTCTGTGCTGTAATCTATCGGATTTGCATCTTCCTCCACTTGCACTCTAATTGTCTACCTTGCTCCTTCATCTCCCGTAATTCTTCCGAGTACCACGGTACTAATTTTGAAGCAGGTTGGAGAGCACGCTTAGGAGCGTTTATGTCAACTGCTCTAGTGAGTTTGTTGTTCCATGTTTGCACCAGAGCATCGACATAATCATTGGCAGAGCCAACTTGAAACCCTTCCAAAGCTTCTTGGAATCCTATTAGAATCCAGTAGCCTTCTCAGGAGGAACAGCGTAATAGGTCCTTCACCCCTGCAGAGGTGGATTGCAGCTGCAAATCCTACCTTAACCAAAAGTTAGTCTGTCCATGACAATGGAGAGATAACAAGTTAATTCCCCATAGAACACCACCCTGATCCCAGCAGAAGACCAAATTGAGTCTGTGACCAGCATCATGCATTGGTCCCAAGACCACTTGGGATAAGCCCACAGTCGGCATGGCCACTATGAACTCCTGAACCTCTCTTCCCCCAAAGTGAACATCGAAGTCCCTCTACCAACAGTCCGCGTGACTCCAGTGCCAACTCCGCAAACAGGCCCATCAGCTCAGCTAGGGACTCTGTTGTGCAGTAGGGTGATCAGCACACCAACAGACCACTGACCTTCTGAGTAATTTTGAACAAGATTCTATCTGGCAGGATGCAAGGGAATTGTATAAAATGTTTTTGCCGAGGATTAATGTAGTACCATTTTCAGAGGGAAAAGTGTTCTGTGAAGGAGGGTGCAAAGAGGTTGAGTGCTCTTTTTCTTCATGATGTGTTTTTTGTGGGGAGGGGCTCTATCTGACAATTGGCGGTTGTATAGCAGCAGTTCTTTTCCAGTTGCACTCTGAAGATAGTTGAAGAATAGGACAGATAATGATTTAAGAGCTCAGTTTCAAGAGCAGCCTCCACCACCAACTGGCTTTCCTCCGTGGAAGGTTGGGTGTCCAACTTACAAGGAAAAAAACCTGTACCAACAACTCTAGCAACTTGCATGAGGGGAAAAATACTGAACAAGGCCTGTCGTGCATCAAAAATTGGGACAAAATGAGGACAGTGGTTTATTAGGAACAGACTGCAAATATGGGGGCAGTTGGACCACATGCCTTCACAGGGACAACAGAAAAGGAAAGAAAATGCTTTGGGAAGCATTTGCATGGATAATCCACCTACTGCTCTCCTCCCCTCTGCAGGTGTCCCCGAGCCCCACATTATATTTACAAAGAAAAGATGGAGTTGGGTTGGGCCCTCCACATTTTCCTCACAAGGAGGCTAGTGTTCCCTCTTACAGGGATCCCCGGATTATGGGACTACAACTCCCATAATCTCCAAGCAAAAGCCATTGCAGCTAGGGATTCTGGGAGTCTCTTTTAGAGGGAACACTGAATGAGGCTGTTCTCACAAGCAACCAAGACTGGGCTAAGAAAGCCAAGCCCAGTCTTCGCTGCTTGTAAGAACCGGTGCTAGCCCTGGGACTCCCGGCAGCACTTCACTGGCGGGTCCACCTCCTAAACGAGATTAAGGGAGTGAGTGGTCCCTTAGCCCCGTTTTCCTGATCACCTGACAATGCCAGCTGCTTGCAACCGGAGTTGAGACACTGCGGAGCTCCCAGATCACTACAATACACTGTGCACTTGTGTGTGTGTGTGTGTGTGTGTGTGTGTGTGTGTGTGTGAGAGAGAGAAAGAGAGAGAGAGAGAGAGTGTGTGTGTGTGTGTGAGAGAGAGTGTGTGTGTGTGTGAGAGAGAGAGTGTGTGTGTGTGTGAGAGAGAGAGTGTGTGTGTGAGTGAGAGAGAGAGAGAGTGTGTGTGAGTGAGAGAGAGTGAATGTGTGTGTGTGTGTGTGTTTGTGTGAGAGAGAGAGTGAGTGTGTGTGTGTGTGTGAGAGAGAGAGTGAGTGTGTGTGTGAGAGAGTGTGTGAGTGTGTGTGTGTGTGTGTGTGAGAGAGAGAGAGTGTGTGAGTGTGTGTGTGTGTGTGTGAGAGAGAGAGAGAGAGAGTGTTGTGTGTGTGAGAGAGAGAGTGAGTGTGTGTGTGTGTGTGTGTGTGTGTGTGTGTGTGTGTGTGTGTGTGTGTAAGAGAGAGAGAGAGAGAAGAAATCTTTTCTTGTACTTTATCTTCTCTCTTTTGCTGTGTGACATCTGCGCAGGATAGATGATCAGGCCTAGCAGAATTTGCAATACTTGTTTTCCTGGCTTTGCTTTTCTTGGTTAAAGAAAACCTGACCCTCCTTGTGCCTGTCCTGCTTTCAATGCAGATTCTTCCAACATTTCACCACTAAGTGGCCTACTTTCTCTCTCCTATACCAGAGAAGGAGTGGCACAAAAGGGCAAGAGCCAGTCCAAGTGAAGGACCTTTAAATACTATTGACTCCGGGCAAGAGATTTAAGCCTGTGCCTCAGTCTCACATTGCAATAAATGGGACCTGCAAGTGCTTCAGTTCAACTGGATCATGGGGCTTTTAACAATATTTTTAGAGAAATGGCAAAGCAGTAAGATTTTACCATTCACCAAATAGCTCTATAAATCCAAAAGGCTAAACACAGATGCTCCTAAGTTAAGCCAGTCAGACAACTGCAGCGTGTCCCTTAAAAGTCACATTTTATAGCTATGATAACAGGGTTGTGAAATATCACCTAATGGAGATTGCAGGAGATACAATGGATTCTTAAACCCCTCCTAATCAGAGGATAACCCTTATGGAGGCTTTTTCATTACAGAACGGTTGAGAGAGGTGAATAGCTTGGTGTGGTTCCCTACTAGTATTAATTTGAATATAAGCTAGCATACGGCTGAGCTTTCCACCCTCCATCTGAATTCCAAAGCATGTTGTTGGAAGTTGAAGACTTCAGAAGGAAAAGCTTCTCAGGAGGCCAGACAATTTCGTGAGCAAATGCATCCGGTTGAAAGGGTCATCTTCATATACCTTGGAGCCCAGTTTAGTCAAGCTGGTGCCGCCGATCTGCACAGCCACTGAACCAAACACAACAGCAGGAAAGTAAACTATATCACTCTTGTAATTTGCCTCTTGCCTGCCCACCTGGGACAAAGTGCAATTACATCCAGATGAGCACCCACATGGCTGACTATGCTGCACGCTGGATACTGTATCTGCCATGCATGGTGTACAGCACAACAGCCTCTCTGGGTGTGCTGCAGTCTACCCTCCCTTACCCCAGAAATGTTCTTAACCAGAATAATGCTAGCTTATTCCACCTAGGAAATACCAAACGGAAGCACAATCAATGTTTCAACTCATCAAGTTGCGCCAATTAAACTACTAATCAAAGTTGGTATCCAAGAGGAAACATGTTAAATCTTTGTGGTTCACCAATTAGCAGATAGTTAATGATCTCTTTTGTTCGTGCCTTATTAATGATAAAGAAGCATGATTGAAAGGCTGGCTTCTATAGGTCAAACCTTCCAACCATGACTGCTGCAGTACCGGTTGCCCGCCTTGTTTAAGGCAGATACCTGTAGATGTCCATCCCAACACAAATCAAAGTGCCTTTCAAAGGAGTTTGAACTACCAAATGTTAAAGAAGTATGATGTCCATAACAGCATGCCAGGAATAATTACAATTAGAAGTGATGTGATCAGTATGTGGGGTCCAAGGTTTAGGAATGCAGGGAGCTGCCTTCTTTTGTCAATCTAGCTCATTATTGTCTACACAGACTGGCAGCGGCTTCTCCAAGGTTGCAGGCAGGAGTCTCTCTCAGCCCGATCTTGGAGAAGCCAGAGAGGGAACTTGGAACCTTCTGCATGCAATCAGGCAGATGCGCTTCCCAGAGCAGCCCCATTCCTTAAGGGGGGTATCTTAACAATGTTAATACATGTAGTCTTCCAAGCAAATGGAAACTAGGGCAGATCCTGCTTGGCAAAGGGGATAATTCATACTTCTATAAGAACATAAGAAAAGCCCAGCTGGATGAGGACCAAGGCCCATCTAGTCCAGCATCCTGCTTCACACAGTGGCCCACTAGATGCCTCTGGGAAGCCCATAGGCAAGAGCTGAGGGCACACCCTCTCTCCTCCTGTTACTCCCCTGAAACTGCTATTTAGAGACATCTTGCCTTTGAAGCTGGGGGTGCCCTCTGGCCATTGATAGTCCTGACTATCAATGTAGCCATTGATAGACATCCATTGATAGACCTGTCCTCCATGAGTTGATCTAAACCCCTCTTAAAGCCATTTGAGCTATTGGCTGCCACCACATCCTGTGGCAGAGAATTCCACAAGTTGGTTATGATTTGTGCAAAAAAGCACTCCCTTTTGTTGATCCTATATTTCTTGGCAATCATTCTCATGGCAATAAATTGCTTCCACGAGACCAGCTCCCTTTAGAACTCGGCACCAGGTTCAGAGCTTAGCATCTCCAGACTTTGAGTTAACTGTGGTGGGGAAGTTCTCTACTTGAGAGCCTCTGGGGATCGGCTACTCTTCTAGGTTGACAGTATTGGCCTAGTTGGACTGTCAGTTCAACAGAAGGCTGCTCCTTTTATCTATAGAGTTAAGCTATATCATCTGTAAAGTATTGGAGGTTTAATAAACCTTCCAGTTTAACTGCCCGTATATAATAAGCCAACTTTATTCACTGTTTGCGACATAAACTCCTTTTATGTATAGAGACCACCCCCTCAAAATAGAATTCTTAATTAAGACTGAGAGGGAGAAAAGATCTTCGAAGGCTAAATTTGATTTAATCTGCAATATGGCTTACAAGGCACCAGATATTATTAGAACTGTATTTCTTGTTGGTAAGAAACACATTTATTATTTGCACTGTTAACAGACTAAATAAAACCACAAAAAGGGTCATATCTTTAACTCCAGAGTTTTGTTACCCCCACATGCACCTTTTAATGTTTGAAATTAAACAGCAGGGAGATTTAGGCTGGATATTTCGGAGCCATTATAGCTTGCTATCCCTCGGAGATCCATTCAGTACGGTGGAGCTAACAGAGCACTTAATCCACGTCATGGCAGAGACTCTAGGGTGTGTGCCCAACGGAAGGCATTTATTTACCAAATTAAAAGCACAGCAAGTAAAAGCCAGGGTAGTATTTAAGCACTTTTTATCGACTCTCGTTCTGCCGCCCTTTGCTAAATTTCTTACTGATGGAAGATGATGGATGAGCTGATTGCTTGGCTTTCCTAAAGGTGAAATGCATCTTCGGTGATTTATTTCTCTTGCATTGACAAAACAGCTTTTGGTATAATTGGAGGCACTCCAACTCCAATGAGATATGTAGAGGGTAGGCAGAAAGTCTCACTACTTTATTGCACTCTATTAAATGGCTTTAAATCACCTAATGGAGATTCTGACAAGTTTGGTATTCAGTGTCAAATCTGATCGCTGTCACAGTTGTACCTATCTGGCTGTCCCTTTTTATGCATGTTATTCAGGTGCATCTACCTGTTGTGCATGGACATGCGTGCACTGCCACACAAGGACAAAGACCTGGGTATAGAATATGCTAACCATTCTAAGCTAGAAATAGGTCGAGAGTTCTGACCCAGAAGGTGTTCTGCCTTATGTACGGGTGGCATTTGAATCATGTTGCACACTATCGACAGATGCTCTCCTACCTTGCATGAGTTTATACATTTCAAGTTGCAGTTCTGGGTTAAATCCTGAGCCTGCCGAGTTCAACCTCAAAAAGGTTGTTCATTTGACTCCTGTTCAGCTGTAACTGCTTGGAAGAGGGTGCATAGTTCTGAGCATCCCAGCTGGTGACTGACGTTCAGAGCAAGGAAGTGCCAGACTAACAGCACTTCTCGACTGCCTGCACTGGTGAAACGGGGAAGGGGCAGTTTCCATGGACCTCCTCTTCCCCAGGATGCCCTCTGTGCGAAGATGTGTCCCTGTGGGTTGTGCAGCCCATCGCACATAGTTCTATGGTGGCTGGCTGACATTCACAGATGGTGGCTGATATTTAGAGCAAGAAAGCTCCTGTGCAGCAAGAAGAGCAGATTAATAGCACTTCCAGACTAACTGCATTGCCACACAGAAATATGTCCCTGAGAGTCATGTAGCCCTCAGGGACATATTTTAATTGGCGCAGAGGGCTTCTTGGGGAAGAGGAGGTTGTCACAGGTGCAGTTTACAAATGCAGCATCCTCCATATGCTTTTATTTGCTGGAGGGAATAAGCTATACCCTTTGCTTTTCCTGCATGAATTGAATGTTAGTACCTGTGACAATAGGTGAAAGCAGGTGAAAATGAGAGTGGAGACACCCACTCCTGAAGGCAGGGCTAATCCAATGGATTGAAATTACAAGGAAGTGGTTTTAGGTTAGACCGGGGATTCCCAACCTGTGGTGCTCCAGATGTGGCTGAACTACAATTCCCATCTTGCTCGGCTACAATTTATTGTGGCTGGAGATGATGGGAGTTGTAGTTCAGCAACATCTGGAGTACCATTGGTTGGGAAACCTTGGGTTAGACATGAAGAATAATTCCTAACTGTAAGAGGCATTCAACAGTGGAATAATGTGCCTCATGCGGTGGTGGGCTCTTCGTTACTGAAGGTTTTCAAAAGGGCTGGGCACAGCCATTTGGCAATGATGCTGTAGTAGTTTCCTGCACTGATCAAGGAAGATCAGCTAGTCTATAAGACATCCAACTCTAATATGAGAGAGCCAGTGTGGTGTAGTGGTTAGAGTGCTGGTCTAGGACCAGGGAGACCCGAGTTCAAATCCCCATTCAGCCATGAGACTTGCTGGGTGACTCTGGGCCAGTCACTTCTCTCTCAGCCTCACCGTGGGCTTCGTGGAGGAAGAGTGGGATATAAAATATAAATAAAATAAATAAATAAATAAGAAAGAAAGAAAGAGGAGTTGGGGCTGGCGGGGGAGAGAGTGCATACTACTCGGGTGCAATAGATAATAACAAAAGCTGGATTTGGGGAAGTCTCCCTCCAATTCTGGGGACGTGATTCTGAAACACAAAATTCTGCAATCAAAATTACTCCCTGGGAACAGAAAGTGCTCTACGCATAACAGAATGCACAGAATGACAGAGCATCAATGTAATTTATATGGTGACAGTTGATCATACAAGTAATGAATTGAGAAGATAATTTATTCCTTCTCCCTCTCCGTCCTCTGCCTCCCAGATCCCTTCTATTGTGGTCAATTGCTCGTGCACTCCTGCTATAAATTCTGCTTCTTTTCCAGACACTGGTGCTAGCTGCAAGGCTACAACTAAACTGTCCGGCTTGACAAATAAGTCTTTAAGTCTGGGAACAAAAGTCCTTTCAATCACCCCGGAGTCCATGATAAACATACTAGATTAAGAAGATTGTTTTTATTTTCTAAGGAGAGGTGGAGAAAGTGAGTCAAAGAGCAGCCCAGACAGGGCATATTTTCTTACCGTCTTGCAAATAGGGGAGGCTATTGCTGTTGCTGTCGCAACATGCTCGTCTGGTGGCTGGCTGTCCTTATGGCTTGCTTTGGAGGGCTAGGGAGGCAGTGTGTAAGCAGCTGATGGTGTTGTGTGGTTGTGAAGTAATAGGCGGGTGGGCTTTACCCAATTTGCTTAGTGTGTACAAGGAATCAGCATGGGAAAGAGGGTGCTCGGAAAAGGGGTAGGGGCCATATGGCACTGTCAATATGTGTGGTACTTTCCAGGATAGTAACAAAAAAACTAGCTGACCTGCTCCTCTAGTTCTCCCTGTCTTCTCCCACCATAAGCCCCATTTCGTTCTCCCTCCGTAGCTGGCCAACCTGTCCTTCATGACCTCTGCTTTCCCTCCTCCACCACATCCTTCTGCCTGCTGCTGTTTTCTCCACTGGTCGGCCTCCCCCACCATTTCCACCCCCGGCCAGCTGGCACAGCCACTGTTTTCTCCCCCATCCCTGTGGCTCATTGGCACTTGCTTGCGAACTCTCGCGAGAGCTGCCATGCATGAGATTAGCCACGGGTACATCTTAGAGAAATAAATATGTGGATATAGATAGATAGATAGCCCTGTCCCAAGAAGCTTACACTTTGATTGATTGATTGATTTCTATACCTTTCTCTGTAAAAAATAACTCATCTCAAAGGCGGTTTGCAGAAATTAAAACACAATAAGATGCCACAAAAATTAAATTAAAACATTATCAGTTGGAACAATAAAAAACCACAACTCCACCAAAAAGCAACGGCCATAAAAAAGAGCTGAGCAACGTGTCAGCCCCTAAGGGGGAAAGCCTGAATAAATAAAAAAGGTCTTTAGCTGTTGTTTTTTAAAGCAGCTATAGATGTCAAAAAGAAAACACTCACCGGGAGAACATTCCAGACCTTGGGGCAATGACAGAGGAGGCCCTGTCCCACGTGCAAAACAATTTAGCCTTTCTCAGTGTCGGCAATCGGGGCAAAGCCCCCTCTACATTCTGCGTATGAATATAAATAAGAGGAATATTTATGAGGCATATTAACATTCCTGAGAATTAAGGTCTGGAACAGAGGCCTTTATCTGTGTGCTTCTGCCTTCACGGGTGAGGCACTGTTGGAGGAGGGGCTCTTTTCAGGGGTGATGCTCTATTTATTTTTATTTTTACATTTTATATCCTGCTCTTCCTCCAAGGAGCCCAAAGTGGTGTACTACATACTTAAGTTTCTCCTCACAACAACCCTGTGAAGTAGCTTAGGCTGAGAGAGAAGTGTCTGGCCCAGAGTCACTCAGCTAGTATCATGGCTGAATGGGGACTTGAACCCGGGTCTCCTTGGTCCTAGTCCAGCACTCTAACCATGACACCACGCTGGCTTTCTGGTGTGATCGCCTTGGGAGACGTGCCTGGCACTCTTGCTATTAAGTTTAAGGCACCAGTTTAAGACTTTTCAGTCTGTCCAGGCATTTTAGTAATTTTTTGAAGGGTGATTATTTTTTATATTCAACACTCCCCGTACTCTGCAGTCTAAAGTCTCTTGCACAACTGTGCCCATGCAGGGGGAGTTGTATGAGGGCTCCCGTCGCATCCCTGCAGCCCCTAGAAGTGCAAGCACTTCATTGGGATGCCAGCCACTATCTCTATACATCTGGGCTACCAAGCTGTATTGATCCTTGGTGACCTGTTCTTCTTTAAGAACAGCCCTGCTGGATCAGGCCCAAGGAGGCCCATCAAGTCGAGCTTCCTGTTTCACACAGTGGCCCACCAGATGCCTCTGGGAAGCCCACAGGCAAGAGCTGAGGGCATGCCCTCTCTCCAGCTGTTGCTCCCCATAACTGGTATTTAGAGGCATCCTGCCTCTGAGGTTGGACGTGGCCTAGAGCCCTCCAACTAGTAGCCATTGATAGGCCTCTCCTCCATGAAGTTATCCATACCCCTCTTCAAGCCATCCAGGCTGTTGGCTGTCACCACATCTTGTGGCGGAGAATTCCACATGTTGATTATGCGTTGTGTGAAAAAGAACTTCGTTTTGTTGGTCCTAAATTTCTTGGCAATCAGTTTCATGGGATGACCCTTGGTTCTAGTGTTATGCAAGCGGGAGAAAAACGTCTCCCTATCAGCGTTCTCTATACCATGCATGATTTTATAAGACCTCTATCATGTCTCCCCTCAGTCATCTGTTGTCTAAAGTAAAACACACACACACACACACACACACACACACAACCCCAGGTGTAGTAGCCTTGCCTCATAAGGAAGGTGCTCTAGGCCCCTGATCATCTTGGTTCCCTCTTCTGTACCTGTTCCACTTCTACAATGTCCTCCATAAGGTATGGTAACCACAACTGTTCTTTCCATGTCTTTTGTTCTTTCGTGTTCTTATATATGGGGGCCTCTTTTTTATTGCAGTTATGAGAGGTAACGAGGGAGAGAAAGACAGCAAACGGTGCCTGTGACTGTCATTGGAGGTTCATTTAGGATCAGATTGCATTTGGTGAGGATAACGCCAGTTGTCTGTTCTGTCAAGCTGTCTTTGTCTCAGGCAGACTATAGATCCAGGGCAGAGGCTTGGTTAATTATTAATGAAGGCATAGCATTCAGTCTAATTTGCTATTCTTGTGAATTGTGTTAACAACATCTCAAGTCTGAAAATGGTAGAAATGTGCAGAATGCCTGCACTCTCCTGCAAAGTAACCAAGTTTGGGGTAGTTTCATCGCTTTTGCCCCTGGCTTGGATAGGAACATAGGAAGCTGGCATATATCAAGTCAGACTATAGGTTCATCTAGCTCAGTATTGTCTACACAGACTGGCAGCTGCTTCTCCTAGGTTGCAGGCAGGAATCTCTCTCATCCCTATCTTGGAGAAGCCAGGGAGGGAACTTAGAACCTTCTGCTCTTTCCAGAGTGGCTCCATCCCCTGAGGGGAATATCTTACAGTGCTCACATTTCTAGTCTCCCATTCATATGCAACCAGGGCAGACCCTGTTTAGCTAAGGGGACATGTCATCCTTGCTACCACAAGACCAGCTCTCCTTGCTTTTGTTCTGTGAGAAGTCATGAGGTTCAATTTCTGTCATGGAACCCTTGAGAACATCAAAGCATCAAGTTTCTACATGATTTTGAAGAATCGTGTCCAAGCCCTTGGACATGATAGTTCTGGAAAATGGTCTTTAGGCAGTTTTCTTCAGCTGGTCTCCTAATCCTCAGTCTGCTGCTGTAACAAGTGCCTGCTTCGAGTCTGCATTTTGTGAATGAGTCCTTTTCTCCGAATGCATGTAGGCTTGCACTCCCAGGAGCTTTTTCAGTCAGCAGGCTTTGTTGCGAGGCTTTACTGTGAGTTCAGGGCATGGATATTCTGACACACAAAAATGATGTTTTAACTCCGGACATATATCAGGCTGGGTCCCAATATGGAGGGGAAAACCGGAATTGTGTGTGAAATGCTCTCTGAAATATCACATGGACTTTGGGGTAAATCTGGCTGATACGTGAACGCACACTCACCTGCCCAAAGTAAAGTCGCGGCAAAGTCACCATCTGAAAAGGCTCAAGGTGCATTTGAGCAGGTTGAGGACACTGGAAGAAAAAAGTGAGTAGCGGCTGCAAGTTGAGGTTATGTCAACATGTCCACCCTCTCCTGACACCTTGGCTGAGTGGATCTGTAGTTTGGGAACGAGACTGCAGCTCAGTGGTAGAGCACTTGCTTTGCGAGCAGAAGGTCCCAGGTTCAATCCCTGGCATCTCCCAGTAGGGCTGGGAAAGACTCCTGCCTGAAACTCTGGAGATCCAGTGCAGACAATACTGTGCTTGATAGTGTGTTGGTCTGTGATCATAAGACTTGAATTGAATTGAATTGAATTGAATTGATGAAGCTTCCTATGTCCCACTCATACTTGGAGCAAGGGGCAGGTCCCCCCCGCCTTTTAGTGCTTTTGACTACCATTGCTTTATATTTCTCCACAAGATGAATCACTCCCACTAACTATCCACCATAGATAGAAGGCACCATACTGCTGTACACCTTACCCCATTTAATTAAGAAATTAAGCTCTGCTGAACAAGCTTTTCATACTATATTTCAGTTCACGAAAAGCTGGTTGAAACCATCCTTGTTGATCAAATTATATTGTTCTGTGCAACTTTATACTGGAGATACCGAACCTGAAGATGCCACCGTGCTAATCAGCAGATTCTAATCAATCAATCTGTGACATGCATCAATAGAATCCAAGTGGGCGCAAGGTTAGCTGTCCTCCTAAAAGTGAGTGTGAGAAATGAAGTCAGTAAACGGATGCCATTTATTGAACCAAAATCTGTGGTTGGATGTAGTATTCGAGCTTTCAAATTATACTAAGTGGGGTATTGCATCATCCTCAGCTTCATGTTAGGTGTGGTTATACAGTGCTGAGAAAAAGTTTCCAGCCCCCCTTGGATGGTCTGTATGTTAGCATCATTCTTATGCAAAACATGATTAGATCCTAAGCTAAATCCTGGTAAGAGAGAAAGGTAACCCCATTGAATAAGTAATTCAGGCAAAAAAGTATATATTATGCATGTTCATCCAACAGAGTCAACAACAAACATCCTTGCATGAAAAGGTATGTGAACCCTGCATTCAGTAACTGATGACACCTCCTCGAGCAGCAATAACCGCAACTAAGTGTTTCTTGTAACTGGTGATCGGTCTCTCTCATTGGCTTGGAGGAATCTTGGCCTATTCTTCCATGCGAAACTGTTTAAGCTCTGTAACATTTGAGGGCTTCCTTGCATGAACAGCTCGTTTCAGGTCGCGACACATTTCAATACCATTGCAAATATTTTTGATTTCCTGGCAGAGACAGTGGCTGACATACTGCACAATGTTATTCAGTTGTACAAGAACGCTCTTGAAGAGGAAAGAAAACAAAAATATGCAAAAAGAAGCAGTTAAATAATTCAGCAACCATTAAATCATCTACAGACCAACCCCGGAGTAGACATACAGCCCAGGTTCAGATAGGGCTGGAGGCCCATTCGCCTCCGGTTTCGCTAACTGAACATCTGAACCTGGGGACTGCGTTTAAGGGAGGAAATGGATCTGTGGTTTCCCTCTCCACACTCCATTTTTCACCTTTGGTTATCTTGAGGTTTCGTTGTCCGAACCTCTGGTTTCCCTGTGGCAGTGGTATGTTCGAACATGGCACCACTGTTAGCCTTCTCCCATGCCAGAGTTGAGGGAAGAAGCTCCTCCCTTGCTCCGGCTGCTATTGGCTGTGCGGGCTGTCCTTTTTGAAAGGAGGAAGACTACACAGCCAGCTCCCCCGCCAGTCTGCATTCTTGGGGAGAGGCCCCTCTCCCCAACGTCTGAGATGAGGGGGGCACGCAGGTCAGTTGGACCCACAGTTATATATTATGTCTGAACTGGGGCGCCGTGAAATCAAAACGAAAGGCTACAGTAAGTTACAAGAGCGCTCTTGCACACCTGCACAAATGTTACATTCTAAGATGCATGCAACATTAAACAGTATGTCAGCCAATGTTCTAGCTGCAAACCTCACATTACGCCCAACCGGTTTTTTGAAGGCGTTGTACAAATGTCATTTTAGGATGAAGAATGGAAAGTAATGCTAATTTTTGATATGTTATCTGGTGGAGAAGGGGCAGAACAAGGGCAGACTCTCGACTGAATTATAGATGAACCTTAGCAGAACGTAGCAGGTTATGTGGCTGGCACCTGACAGAACCTAAATTTTACTGGCAGTTTGAACTCCAGTATTGCCTATCTGATAGAATATAAATTTGCTGCTTCAGAGCAGTAAAATACCGGCTGATAAGTAACCTTAACGATAAGACAGATTAGGAGTGATATTGGAACCCATTTCTTTTAAAAGTATGCCTCTTTCCTACCAAATAGCATACAACGTGGCTTAATAACATTCCATTAAAAAAACTTCAACCATCATGAAAGAACACAGAAGATAAAATAAAAACATGCTATTATAGCAGCAGTTAACTAATTCAGCAGCCATTAAAACATCTACAGACCAAACCAGGAAGTAACGTATAGTGAAACCGAAACCAAAGACTACATTAAATTACAATTTAAATTAAACCATCAAAGTTAACTACAGAAAGCCTGAATAAACAAGACAAACTTTGCCTGGTGCGCAGTGGATGGTAACGTGGGCAGTTCTCCCTTGAGAGCAACTGCAGAAAAGACGTTTTCTCTCTTCTGTTGCAACTTGCCTAACCTTTGCAAGCGAGGGCCTTTCAACTTCTGGGCAGATGGAAACACCTTCATTCTGTTGCCCATTTGGGGGTTATTTGGGATTCTTGCTGTTTGTATGTGAGAAGCTCAAATAATGTATGTTTTTTATTTTATGTTTTTAAATAATGTGTGTTTTAATTAGTTCACTTATATTGTTGCTCTATTTTGTGGAGATTCTTCTTTTCAAATGGTGGTGAATGGTTTTCTGTTGACAATTATTATCTTGGTGTGTAAGTAAATAAAGAAATAGCTCCTTCTTACCTTAAACCGAACTCATGCACCGAACAGCAGGACATCTTTCACCGACCTTGGAGAGATCAGTTATTTTCTGACAGCGAATGGTGGATTTTCAACGAGTGAAAAGAAACTTTTGCCTGGCCACCAGCCTGGTTTTGTGCTGAAAACCTTCTAAGTGACACACATAATTGGAGTAGGAAGGTGCTTCAAATGCCAGCTTGTCCAAGGAGCACTCGTAATTAGCTTTCAGTTTGGTCTACCAAGTGCAGCTTCTCATAACAAGAGTGATTGCAAACCAGAGTAGGCCTTCAGTTAACTGCCTGCCTCCATAGAGGCTGCATAAAACACAAAGAGGCTCTACACACGATCCGTGCATAGAGCCTAATTGGGAACTGAGGGGAGGGAGGGCTTAGCCTACTCTCACCACCCACGAGCAGGGAGCCATCCCTGGGTGGCCGGATCGGCTGTCCACACGCTTACCGGCTGCATCATGGAACTGGCAGGGGTGGCGGGGATCGGGGGGCGCATGGCCTTGGAAGTCCTAGGATGCCCTGTGTGAGTGCGCAGTGCATTCTGGGGAGACCCCCCTGAGGCTGGGAGGCTTGTTGTTGTCTCCTGTTGTCTGTTGTCTGAGGCTGGGGGTCTACTTGTGAGTCAGCATGGAGCCTCACGATCTTGGAACCGGGGTTAGCGGAGTGCTTGCTCCGCTAACCTCATTTAAGGGGAGGGGTACTTTTGGAGGTTTGCTGCCGGGAGCCGCACGGCTGGGACCAGGCTGGACTCCCTTCGCCTGGTTCTGCACGGTTGTGAGAACAGCCTCAAAGTGGAACTTTGCCATGCACAGCAGATCTCCTTTTATCGAAACCTCCAGATTCTGTGTTGTTTGTTTTCAGTGTCAATGGCAGCTTCCTGTGTTCCTATAATACATAACAGCAAAGAGTTTTGTGGCACCTTAAAGACTATCTGATTAATTGTGACATAAGCCTTTGTGGACCAAATCAGATGCAAGTAGTGTTATCCTCAGTTACAGATACCTACACACACCCAGGCGTATAGATACTAAAATGGTAAACCTTGGAGCCAAAAGGCCACGTAGTGGGATAGTTAATCTGTGACATTTTTATGCAAAGCCCATACACGTGCAAGATCAACACATTACCTTGACCATTAACCGCAGTAATCGCCCACTACAGGTGTTAAATTGACATCGCAAAGCAATGAAGATGGTGTTATTGCTAATTTGCTGCGGTTGGTCATGGTGTTTATTTTGTATAAACCCGAGCTGTGCTTAAAAAGGTCAGATTCTAAATCTTGCATTGAAGTGCCTTGTGTTGTTTGTAGGAGCTTTGTTCCGTTATAATTTTGCAGGGTTCCAGGTTGTGTGTGTGTGTGTGTGTAGGGGGAACCCTACATGTATGCAACACTGTTCCCTTTAAGGCGTGCACATGTGCATGCTCATGTGTGTGCACAAGTATTTTTTATGTCCTCTCAGTTAGTTTTAGATCCCACTCAGGTCAAATCAGGAAGCCCGCATTCTGTATGCATGTGTGCACATGCCGCCTTGATACTGCTGCCCAGAACAAAACTCATTCCGCACAGGGATGAGAAAAATTAGAGGGACCACTGGTATGCAACCTGTATGAGCCCGAAGCCAGAAGCTCTCTGCAGGCAATTGAACTAGCATGTGGAGGTTGAGAGGAGGAAGTGACTGGCACCACTGCCACATATTCAGTGGTCATCGAAAAGGTCTTGTGATTAACACAGAAATGGGATGGGTGCCAGTCAGGAGGATGTTGGCCATATCATAAAGAGCCTGTTCTCACGAGCACAGATTCCTGGGTGGGAGAAGGACCTGAGTTAACCCAGGAACCTGTGGTCATCTGGAACAATGGGAGTCCTCCCGACTCAGTAGTTCCAAGCAGTATTCCCTCTAATTTTTTTCATCTCTGTACGGAATGAGTTTTGTTCTGGGAGGCAGTATCAAGGCACTGTGTGCACACGTGCATTCAGAATGGGGCATTCCTGACTCAACCTGAGCGGGAGGGATCTTAAACGAACTGAGCGGACATCCAAAAACTTGTGAGTGCATGCATGCCTTCGAGGGAACAGTCGTTCCAAGCCTGGGTAGTCCAAATCTGCTGTTCAGGCTAAGAAAGAAGAGAGAGGACGAAGCCAGAGCCCGTTTGACACATTTTAAACTGTCCCTGATCTGGTAGCAGCCATAATAAGTGCTTAGTGAGGTGGAAGACCAGGCCAGGGAGAGGAGAGCTGCAGCTGTACTAAGGGCTGCCTGTCCGCTGCTTGTGCAGTGCATTGTGGGATAGTTGTTGAGGTGGGCACCTGATGCAGAGCCATATGTGTAGTCAGCCTGGTTGCTGACTATGCACATGATTGCTGCACATGCGTGGAGGCCATGTGTGTGCCAGCGTCGCACAAGGGCTGTTGCGGGTGAGCACTGCCGGCGCACAAAGGTACAAGAAGTGTTGGCAAGCAGGAAGTAACGTGATACAGGAAGTGGCGGTGAGCAGCAGAGGCGCAGGTATGCACTGGCTACTCTCCATTGTAAAGGTGCCATGGAAACCATGCTTCGAATTGCGATTCGTGCGCATCCCTACCTTTTAAAGAATAGATTTTTCCTCAGCAGATCAAAGAAAATGGCCAGTCAATCAAACGCGTCTTTGCTACACGCACATAATGTTTCAGTCAGGTTCCATCACTGTTAGGAGACTCTGCAAGTTATTAACTATAACACATGCCAACTTTTAGGGAGAATTTGACATAGATGGTGCTACTGACTCTCCTTTCTGCTGTCTAATGTCAGCAGCCAGTTTTTTGTTTCTTAGTAAAGGGATGTGATACACATACTGGCCCTCTTTCACTACCAGCCAAATGTGGCTTAGTAGGTCATGTTGGATTAGGGTGCACAACTCAAATGCCCCGGTGGGCCAGAACCATCCATGACTTAGTGCATAGTGGCTGAAATCAATTTTCAGCACATCAATGATTCCCTTACATTTATTATTTAAAAGTTACCTTTTGATCTCCCCTCGTTAAGGGGCCCACAGTGTTTAACCAAGGATATTGGACAGAAAATAGGCCTTATCTTCTGAATCAGTGGGGCACCTGGAGTACATGCCAGCCCCAAATAAATGCTCTCTCCTCTCCCCAAATTGTCACTTTCAGGTTGCAATCCTAGTCATGCTTTGGGAGAAAGCTTCACTGGATACACTGTGGGATGTATTTCTGAGTAAACACGCGTGGGGTGGCACTGTAAAGCAGTTTATAGTTCCTATTATTTTGCAGGATATTCCTACCTGGGGGCCACTGAAAAAGTCCCTGCGGGCCGGATCCAACCCCCGTGCCTTATGTTGTGTAGACATTAAGACTTCAATTCCCCATTCTGCTCTGGTCCTCTCACCATCTCTCTTTCCCCTACCTGACTGGTGTTGTGAGGATAAGAGAAGAACCATGTGTGCTTACTTATATCATGTGCCCTAACTCACACTGCTTCCTCTTGCAGGTCTGTGTTGTGTGTAATCCCAAACTCCCCACAGCCTAGCTGTTTGGGGCATGCTATAAATAGTGGGGTAGCTTGAGGGCTTGCCATCCCACGCCCATCAATAGGGCCATTACACCAATATGTTTCTCAATGTTTTTCAAATATCAAGGGTTGCTTTCAGTAGTCACCTGGAAATGACACCAATTCCTGGACACCCTAGATAAGGCCTGCTCAACTTAGGCCGCCCAGCTGTTTTTGGCCTACAACTCCCATAATCCCCAGCCACAGTGACCGATAGCCATGAATTATGGGAATTGTAGGCCAACAGCTGCAGGAGGGCCGAAGTTGAGCAGCCTTGCTCTAGATCAATCCTGTAGTGTTGGCAACTCTGCTGTAACATATAGGAAACCACAGACCCATTAACACATTATGTTCAACACTCGTACAAGTGTACACAAGTGCAAGTCATTCACATGTTATATTGCATGCTGGTACAGAAGTACACTTCCTATCTGTAGCATGCATTTGAAGGGCCTGTATCAGGTTCACTTTTAAAATGAGCCTGTTCACTCAAACGAGTGTACAGACATCTGTACACATACATAACAATGTCTGAATCAGGCTCATGTCTCCATGCAATTCCCTTTCAACCTTAGCAGCACAACCCAGAGGCGTAACTAGGGAAAATGGCGCCCGGGGCAAGCACTGAAATGGCGCCCGCCCCCCCGCCCCCCCCCCCAACATACTACATGATACTTAGGTTTTTCCTCACAAGCGCCTGCCGCCACCGCCAAGCCAGGCCACTGACTGGCCGCCAGGTGCCAACAAAGCAATGGGGGGGAGGGGGCGCAGGCGGCGTGGAAGGGACCGCTCATGGGGAAGGGGGCACCGACGTGCTCCCTTGACTGCTGCAGCACTGCTGCACTGAGCAGGAAACATTTGTATTAACAAAAATTTAAAATTTTTTTTAAAAAAATTGGTCATGGCGGCACCCCCCACGTGACCAGAAAAGATGGCACCCGGGGCACGTGCCCCCCGTGCCCCCCCCTAGTTATGCCTCTGGCACAACCTCAGTGGGAGATGCTTCACACACTAGGCTTCTCACATGCTTCTGGGTTTACTTGGTTCCATTTCCATGCTGAGGAACTGTTAATGCTGTGTGGAAATTAGGCCTCAAAGTTGGGGAGGAAGGATCCAGAAGTTCAGAATCTCGAGCACCAGGCAAGGGAGAGAGAGAGAAAAACAGCTATTCCTTTCTCTGCGTGAAGGGTGTCTGAGCATATGTCCATGTTTTACCTAACTGCTCTTTAAAATCTGGGATTGTAATTTGTCTCCAATATCTAATTGATACAACTCTCATTGCCTCTTTCTGGAAGGCAGTCTATCTCTAGGATACATTAGAAGGCACAGTAATGGATCCAACAGTAAAATGTACTCTGAAATCATTTCCAAATCATCCCCCACCCCCCCACACACTTTTGTTTTGTTTTGAGAATAGACTCTTCTACCATAGATGATTTAACAAAACAACCCCCCCCCCTGAGATTTCCATTATAGGTGTCAAATCCTGTTGTTTCGGTACTTAACTTCTTTCTTTCTTTCTTTCTTTCTTTCTTTCTTTCTTTCTTTCTTTCTTTCTTTCTTCATTATTCAGTTTCTATACCGCCCTTCCAAAAATGATGGATCCCTGTCCCCAAAGGGCTCACAATCTAAAAAGAAACATAAGATCAACACCAGCAACAGTCGGTAAAAGGTGTCTCTTTGCCCGGTTAGCAGGGGACGTCGCTGCCAGTCTGTGTAGACAATACATCTGGGGTTTTGTTTGCCTGGGGTTACTGTGGAGTCTCTTGTGGGGGGCTCTTGACAAGTGATTGCCTCTGGCTCCCCATTTGGGGGGTTCCCTCAACACCTCTTTGCCAGGTTAGCAGGGCCCTTTCTCATGATCGAGTGAGAGGATTTAAGGGCGGGTGGTGGGGAAGGCAGCATAAGCTTGCCTTCCCCACAGACGATCCACGTGGATTTGCTTGGTGCATGAATTGTGTGCCCAGATGGTCTGTGGCTGCCATGGTCAGCATGGAGATGAGGGGGTTGGGATGTGTTGTCCTGTCCCCAGAAATCCCACGATGTACTGTGTGAGTGTATGATACATTTTGGGGATCCTCCCCCACAGTGATAGGTGGATGCCCCTCAGTGTTTCAGCACCGGCTGAAAGCAGCCGGCGCTAACAGTCAGATAAACTGGATTAAGGGAGTACTTGCTCCCTTATCCTCATTTAACAGCCCAGCTTCTTAGCCAGGTTTGCCTCCAAGGCACTGCTGGGAGCCTTGTGGCTCCAAGCAGATCCCACCGAGGATGTGCATGAATCAAAAGTTTCAATTCAACTCAAATTTGAATCGAATTCGCATCAAATTTCAAAAATTCATTTCAAATTAAGATCTAATTCGAGCCTGTTTTGGCAGCTTTTTTTAACTAGTCAGGGGGCCTGAACAGTTTTTAAAAAGGTGCCAAATGGCCCTCGAATTGAATTGAAATGTCAAGAAATTGGTTTGAACTTGAATCTAATTGCCCTTGTAAGGGGTGATTTGATTCAAATTCGAATCACTTAAATCACCCAGATTTGAATCAAATCGATTCAGATTTGAATCAGTTGGCACACCCTTAGTTCCCACAGGCACCAAGCCTGTATTGCTCCTGAAAACAGCTTCATTGTTTCTGTTTAGTCAGAAACTAAGCACAACCAACCAAAAATACTAGGCAACCACATGTTGAGCCGGGTCTCACAATCAGTGAGACCCGGTTTGGGAAGGTAAGCGGGGAGAGCAGGCTAAGCCCGCTCTCCCCGCAGACGAGCAGGGCAGGAGCCCTGGGTGGCTGGATCGGCCGCCCACAAGACTGCTGGCTCCATGATGGAGCCAGCGGAGGCTGGGAGGATCGGGGGCCGCACAGCCCCCTGAAGCTCCAGTATGCCCTTTGTGAGCATGCAGGGCATACTGGAGAGACCCCCGGAGCCGGGAGGTGGCTTCTCCCCTCTCCTCCAGGGGTCTACTTGTGAGGAGCCATGCCGCGGAGCCGCCCTGCGGCTACTCACGATTTTAAAAACCGGGTTTGCGGAGCGTTTGCTCCACAAACCTGGTTTAAGGGGAAGGGTTTTTTGGTGGGTTAACCACCAGGAAGCCACCGGGCTCGCCTGTGAGCCTGGTGGCTCCCACGATCAGCCAAAATCGGCCTAGGCTCCCCTAGCCTGATTTCAGCTGATCGTTGGAATAGCCTTGTTGTCTCACGATCCTTTGTTGGTGGAAGTATTCTCCACTCTGATTATACACACTTGAGTTTCTTACTCCCCTGACCATGATTTCCTTAGGTCGAGCCTTTATTGAAGTATACTTTTCTTACTGAACTTCCATTAATTCAACATTTTATCATTTGTTGGGCTTGACTGAACAAGCCTTTTGACACTGGAGGTCAGATGTTGAAACTGTGAAATTTGAAGGTCATGCTGCTTATTGAAGGGAAGATGAAAAGCAATGCAAAGTCATGTCCTTTCCCTCACTGCCTCAGGAACAATCTTTGGGCTTTACCTGTCAGTGCAATATTAATCAGTCTTGAAGGGAGGAATTCATTTCCTGCCAAGCATTCCTTAAGATTTAGGAGAGTATCTCATTCAAACTTTGAGCTTCCTTGTTGTACTAATGAGTTCTCCGTTGTCATACCTGTTTGTGACTTCAGTGTGATACCTGTAGAACAAGGTGTCTGGAAAGCAGATTTTAATGTGTCTATATAAACAGCTTGTATGAGCAACACACACGTTTTTGTACAGGGTGGGAAGAGCTTATACTGTTCTCAGGTATATCCTGACCTTCCTTCAAGGAGCTCAAGTCAGAACTGCACGGGTTGCCCCCCTTATCCTCACAACAAACCTGTGAGGTAGATTAGGCTGAGAGATAGTGAGGCTCTTCACACAATTAGTCTGAAGAGCCTCTAGGGGGATTGCGGGGAGAGTGGGCTTATTTTGCTCTCCTCGCAGATGAGCGGACAGTCTGTTCTGGGCGGCCGCGGCGGCCGCCCACACAACTGCCAGCTCCATCACGGAGCCGGGGCTGGAGAATTTGGCCGGGGCTGGGGAATTTGGGGGCACAAGCATGCAGGGCATGCTGGAGAGATCTCCAAGCCGGGAGGCTGCTTTTCAGCCTCCCGGTGAGGGGTCTCCTCATGAGTTGCCATGCCGCGGAGCTGCTCCGTGGCAACTCACAATCCGTTAAGCACATATTGACTTCTTTTTGGTACTCTTTGGCTTTTTCAATTATTCAGCGTGCATCAGGGGTGCTGATGA
Organism: Hemicordylus capensis; assembly: GCF_027244095.1. NCBI lineage: Eukaryota > Metazoa > Chordata > Lepidosauria > Squamata > Cordylidae > Hemicordylus > Hemicordylus capensis. The sequence continues at coordinate 16,287,138 of NC_069664.1, read as the reverse complement.
TGATGCCTCAGGATCACCTGAGGGAGTTGGTTATTATACTTTTTTAAAAAACCTGCCCTGAGTTTTTTTAACAAGAGATTGGCCATACACAATGGTGCTAAAACCTAGCATCACTGACCAGTGTGTTCCTAAAGAGACACCTTTTTAAAGTGGTGATTCTTTTTATTTAGCGAGGGGAGAGCAACTAGCCCTATCCATCCCCAGCACAGCGTCCCTCCAGTGGCTGTTGCTGGTGTTTATCTTATGTTCCTTTCTTATATTGTGAGCCCTTTGGGGAAAGGGAAGCATTTTATTTTTTAATTTATTTATTACTATGTGAATCACTTTGGGAACTTTTGTTGAAAAGCGGAAAATAAATATTTGTTGTATTCACATTCCTAGTTATTTGTTTAAAAACTGCAGCGGGTAGGGAAAGAATTGGTTATTATTGTTCAGCTTGCATTTAGCCAAATGCCCACATTCTAGGAATCTGTACTAGCAAGTTGAGAACAATCTAATTCATACAAATAATGAATAATACCGACCTTCTCACCAAAACCAATGAATAAAAACTCATTAATGTGCCAGTTCAGAGTGCATATTCTATTCATTTCACTGACAGACTACCTAGCTTGTAGATAGAGAGCAGTAGATAGATGGGTTTTAGCATGGATTCCCATGCTACAAAACATTCAATGGACCAGGCAACCAGAAATTCCCCACACACTATGCACTCAAAATCAGGTGATTTTCCAATATGGAGTCCAATGTAATTGGCATGTGGGATGGTAACAAAGCACAAATCCTGCCAGTCCTGCACTTTTCAGTGACAGACCATCCTCCCCAGAGAGGATTCAACTTCTCCCCTAGCATGCCTGGAGACAGCTTTCTGATAAAAGCATATTTCTGCTGGTTTTGCATAGGCGTCAGCTAAATTGCAGTCTGCAGCCCGACTGGCCAATTAACAATATGAGATTCCCCGTCTCTTTCCCCTTGAGCAGATGCTTTCCAAAACGCTTCCTCGGCCTGACAGTTGCAATTGGGGGGGGGGATAGGAATGACAGTTCAAGTGAAGAAGCACAGCTTGCAGGAGTTCCTAAACATCCACCACCACCACCTTTGAAAGACAAAGATAAAAAGTCATCTAGAATTGCCGACGATTCAGTCTCTCTCCCATTGGTCGAGACTGCTGGGCACCACTGAGAGACCTTAAAGGTCAAATTGAAGACAAATCAACCTACGGAGAATCTGTCTATGTGGTCACTAGGAATTGACACTGACCTGATGGCACACACTCAACCAATCAATCAATCAATCAATCAATCAGTCTGGTGATCCAGAAGGATACCATGGTTGATGGTACTGAAAGCTGCTGAAGGATCCCAAAGAATCAACACACTCGCTCTGTCAATTCCCTGGCAAAGGTCATCTATCAGGCCAACCTAGGCCATCACTACCCCCTAGCTTTCCCTAAAGCCAGTTTGATGGTATGGTACAGAATATAAGTTAGAAGAATGTAGGGGTGGACACCAAAGCCATACTTCACCTAGGGCCCCAAAACCTAGGGCCAGCCCTGATGACACTCGTAATAATGTTTACTGTAAATATTGAAAAAGGTGCTGTACACATTTCTTGCCTGGATTCAGAAATGGGACCACCATTAAACCGTTTGCATGGGTGAAGCATCTTGTTTGTTTGCTACATTAATGTTGCCTTTTTGCCAATACTCTCAGGGTGACTCACAACTTAAATTAATGGCTTCCAATGTAGTGATAGAAAATATCAAAACAAATGGAGGCAGCAAGGGAGATAAGCAAACACATGGGTCATGATCACTCCATGAAATTTTGGCAAGGTGAAAAGCCAAATGGAAGTTGATTCCAGACCAGCTGATGCCTCTCCTAGTGATCTCACCCCTTTCTTTGATGCAACCATTATGAGAGCTTTTGGGGGATAGTGTGTGAGTGTTTTAATTGCAAGGAACAATTTATAGGTGGTACTAACATTACTTGTGTTCGAAGTTGCTCATGGTAATCTTGGACAGAATAGTTCTCTATTGGAGATGCCACTTCTGTGTCTTAGATTTTCCTTCACTTGATCTTTTTGATTTCAAGTGGTTTAGAAATTAGAAATTCCTTGAGCATAGCAAATGCTGGCTGCATCAACGTTTGCACTGAAGTAGCTTGTAAAGATCTATTGTTGCTCAAGGAAAGGCAGGGGGAAAGCACCCTGAAATAATTCCTCCTGGCTTCTTCATCTTGGCAGGAGTTCCTTGCTTTTGCAGAATTAAGTAATAGCTCTCTGATACTTAGATGAGAAAAACAAGATAGTGAACAGATTTGCAAAGAACAATTTGTATTTGCTGAAACAATTAACTGGAGGGCATCACAGAAGGATTATAATTTTTTAAATAGAGAAAATCTATGTAGGAAATGGCAACGCAATATAATTTAGAAACTGTGTAGGCCTATCTTTGTAATAAAATTTGTGAACAAATGTGCTGTGTTAACTTCTACTGCATTGATGTTGACATGGCAGGATTTGTCAGGAGAGGGGTGCAAATGAAGCATTTTTCTTCTCCTCTAATACTTTCAGTCTCTCCACTTCTGATCTGTCCATTCCACCTACCTACCTCTTTCTCATAAGGGTACTAAAGGGGTGTCAAAATTATATACCTATCCCATCTATGACATGCTGGAGGCTATGAACTTGTCAGTGGCAGAACCATGATCACTACTACTACAACGACGAATACTTCTATACCGCTTTTCAACACATTTCCCCAAAGCGGTTTACAGAGAGAGAAAAATAAATAAATAAAAATCAGAATCCAATACTTTGGATTCTCTATCTCAGGGATTCCCAACAGGGGGTACCATTACCCTAGGCATACTTGGAGGGCTGAGCCCTCCTGCTTCCCCATGTTGCAGCTCATAAGCAGTCTTATTGAAACAAATGAGACAAGTTTACTGCAAATGGGATTAACTTCAAAAAGTTTATTTCAACAGGAGTACTCATGAGTAACTTAGTCTGGATATAAACCAGCGACTGAAGGAACCTGTCTCAGAACTATATACTTGTTTTTAAAAAGGCTGGGAACTCCTGTCATAAAACATAGGGTGGTGGTGGTGGGAATCAGCAACCTATTGGATTGTAGAGGTTGAAGGGACCTTGGAGATCTTCCAGTCCAAACCATCTCAAGCTCACCTCAGGTTGGCTCCTTGTGACTTCAGAGTAGTCAAAGCCATGGTTCCGGGGAACATCCATGGCTCCAATTCCTGCCCCTAGTCTCCAGATGAACCCTTGGTTGTAAGTAAGGTTCTTTTACCAAACCAAGGGTCTGGAGACTGGAATGTGTTGTCTAGTTTGGGCAGCTTGGCCAAACCAGAGTTAAGGGAGGAAGCTCCTCCTGCTGCTTAAAGTTCATTGGCTAGCTCTGCTTTCAATCCTGGCCTCCAAAAAGCCCACACAGCCATTTTATGCCCCCTTCCAGGTTCGGCAGGTGCAGCTCCGGATCGTCTGGGAGTGCGTCGGGGGACAGAGAAGAGAGCTGTGGGTTCATTGAACCCATAGTTTGAAACTACACCTGAAGTTTAGACACTGAGGCAGTTCCCACGACTGAGGAGACTACATCTGAAGTTTAGACACTGAGGCAGTTCCACAACTGCTAGCTCTGTCACGGAGCCGGTGGGGGCTTGGAAGTTCAGGGTCGGCGCGGCCTCTGGAAGCTCCAGCATGCCCTGCACGAGTGCACAGGCCATGCTGGAGAGACCCCTGAGCCGGGAGGCTGCTTTTCAGCCTCCCAGTCAGGGCTCTCCTCATAAGTTGCCATGGTGCAGAGCTGCACCGCAGCAACACACAATTAAAAAAACTGGGTTTGCGAAGTGCTTGCTATGCAAACCTGGTTTAAGGGCATGAGTAGTTTAGCGAGTGACCCACTTAAGAACCACCGGGCTCACAGCCGAGCCCGGTGGGTCTCACGATCTGAGGAAATCGGGCTAGCCCGAATTTCTCCCATCGTGTGAATAGCCTCACTGTCTGTTTAATCTTGAGGGCTTCTGGGATTGGCTTTTCAAGAGGCATTTTTGCTGAGTAAACATTGTATATACATTTTTGTATGTTTGTAGGTTTAGACTACAAGGGGCAACATGTGAAGGGACAAGGTCAATAGAAACAATTCCATTCTCAGATCCCACTCCATTTATTGATTTCATCTGAATTGTCATCTCAGTAGGGCTATAAATGCAGTTCAGACTTCATGCTTAACCATGGTTAATGTAACCATGGTTTCGTGTGATGTTGAAAGTGAAATGTAGAGGCTGGCTAGCAAACCAGAATCAAGCATGAATTGTTTGATTCGAAGATATTCCCCTTAGGGGGATGGGGCCGCTCTGTGAAGGGTTTCTATATGCCTACATGCAGAAGGTTCCAAGTTCCCTTCTTGGTATCACTAGATAGAGCTGAGAAAGACTCCTGTCTGCAACCGCGGAGAAGCCGCTATCAGTCTGTGTAGATAATGCTGAGCTAGATGGACCAATGGTCTGACTTAGTATATGGCAGTTCCCTATGTTCTTAATCAGAAACCATGTTTTGCAAACACTGTTTTTGGTAAGAATGGTTGAACTAACAAATCAGACTCATGGATGTTGCTCTTTCTCCATAGGCCCCTGTAACTGGAAACCGTGCTTCTGAGCAGAAGGCAACGGAAAGCCAATTAGCAGCTCTCTAACACTGGTTGTCTTGTCCATTTTAGAAGCTCCAAACCCTGGCTTGTGTTCTAAATTATTAATACAGACCATGGTTTGGTATGGTTTGGTGTGATATATAAATTGAGCTATATTGTATGCAAAATAAAGAGATATTCGTCATGATGCATTGTAAAACTGAGGGGCAAGTGTTGAGTAGTTTATGTGAAAACCTGGAACAGCCGCTTGCAGTTATTATATTTTCCAATTTCCATCCACGGTATTAAACTGAAAAATATTCATTGCAGTATATGAACTTATTGGAGACTAGGAAATTGCAAATTTATTAGATTGATCAGAATGAGCTAATAAAACTGCAGGATCTGTTAAACAGAATAATAGCCATAAAGGGATTGATTTAATATCGTCTTCAGAAAATTACAAGATGACCATGAGTAAACAGGGGTGTGTGTGTGGATTTTGGGGGGGGGGATGGAGTGGATTTGTTACCTTCAGCATCATAATTGAAGAATCCATTTTAGGTGGCGGTGGGGGGGGAATCCATCCATCTTTTGAAAGCTTTGAAATGGTACTTCTGCGGGGAGGGGGAGGAGGGGAGAGAATACCTCATGGCCCAGAAATACTGTATAAAAACCAGCAGCATGTTCAGCTGACACGCTCCATTGAGAATCTATAATAGCACCAGGATAATAATTACATTCCATTTGCTTTGGGGTGTTAAGTAAGAAATGGCCAGATGTTTCTTGGAACTATTTGCCTTGTAACAATGCATGTGGTAGGTCTGCCAGCTTTTGCTGGCTGGTGTGTGTGTGTGTGTGGTGGGTTTGTCATGGTAACTTGCACAGTTTCTGATCAATGCTTACCCTTTACCTCTTCATAGCCATTTGCTTCCATTTTCTTCCATTTTGTTGCATACTCTTTTCTAACAATGAGGCATTTCACACGATAGGTGCGAAGCGCCAAGGGGGTTTGTACAGGTAGAGCGGGCTTAGCCGAATCGGACCCCCACATGACTGCCGGCTCTGCCAGGGAGCCGGTGGAGGCTGCGGGGATTGCCCTTGGAAGTTCCAGGATGCAAGCAAGGCATTCTGGAGAAATCCCCAAGGCTGGGAGGCTGGCTGCAGCCTCCTGATCAGGGTTATACTTGTGTGTTGCTGTGCGCCGCAGGGGCACAAGAGCAAAAAAACAAGGTTAACGGAGCATTTGCTCAAAAATGGAGGAAGTCCCACCCCTGTCGTGTCCATCAGCCTTGTGTTCTGCTGGTCACGCTTATAGCAGGGCTTGGCTGAAGAGAAAAGAGCTCTTTCTGTGATGGGTGGGCGCTTCCGTGAGCAGACCCCTGCTAACTGAGCAAAGTGACACCTTTTAAAGAGGCGATTCTCTTATATTTAGTAGGGGGAGAGCAACTGGCCCTATCCAGCCCCAGCACAACATTCCTCCAGTGGCTGTTGCTGGTATCTGCCTTATGTTTCTTTTTAGACAGTGAGCCTTTTGGGGTCAGGGGACCATCTTATTTATGTATTATTTATTTTATTCTAGGTAAACCGCTTTGAGAACTTTGGTTGAAGAGCGGTATATACATATTTGCAGTCGCAGTAGTGATTGCTTGTCTGGAGCTAGAAGATGGTTGGCACGTCCATGATTCTGAGGCTGGATCGATCCAGTCTCACAGTCACTGAAGTGCCTGTCATAGGAAGCTGCCTTATACTGAGTCAGATCATTGGTCCATCTAGCTCAGTATTATCCACACAGACTGGCAGTGGCTTCTCTAAGGTTGCAGGCAGAAATCTCTCTCAGCCCTATCTATGAGCCCCTGGTGGCGCAGTGGTAAAACTGCCGCCCTGTAACCAGAAGGTTACAAGTTTGATCCTGACCAGGGGCTCAAGGTTGACTCAGCCTTCCATCCTTCCGAGGTCGGTAAAATGAGTACCCAGAATGTTGGGGGCAATATGCTAAAATCATTGTAAACCGCTTAGAGAGCTCCGGCTATAGAGCGGTATATAAATGTAAGTGCTATTGCTATTGCTATTGCTATTGCTATCTTGGAGAAGCCAGGGAGGGAACTTGGAACCTCCTGCTCTTCCCAGAGCAGCTCCATCCCCTGAGGGAATATCTTACAGTTCTCACACTTCTAGTCTCGCATTCATATGCAACCAGGGCAGACCCTGCTTAGCTAAGGGGACAAGTCATGCTTGCTACCACAAGATGAGCTCTCCTCTCCCATTTGATGATGCTAAGTGGAGCAGCAATCCAGATTTGGGGTGGTCTTCATGTTCTGGGCATCATCTTTTTCTAGCACGTCTTTCACCAAAAGGACAACCACTTGCTTTCAAACGAATCCTGCAGCATTAAATCTTTCCGCAATGTGTAGGAATGGGGGCACGAGTGGTAAGTAATTTTTAGCTGATTCCATTGTTTATCTCTGTAGTTCTGAAAAAGAGACAGTTCCCTCTTGATTTGTTATCATTTCCAAGGAGTGTGTCATATATTGTGGCTTGAATTTATCCCTCTGGAATGGGCTCACACCAAATGTTCTGTATTTTTTTCTTAATCAAGCTTGAGGTACCTGAGGAAGCAGAAATAAACTACCGTATTCTTGAACCGAGTTTTAATTAGCTCATTAGGGATTTAGAGTTCTCTTGCTTGAATTATGCTGTGGAACCTCAGTCTTGGCTATTGAGTTTATCTGTATGGCTTTTCAAACCATGCATTACATGAGGTGGCTTAAAGAAATTAATAGAATGAAAATAACAGCCACCTTGTTGGAGAGCTTCGGGCTGTGAGAACTTCAGCTTGGTTCATGGAGCATCTCTGAGGGATAGTGTTCTCTTGACTTGAGCTAGTCTGCTCTTTAATATAAGGAAAACGTTTGTCCCTTTGCATATAGAATCACAGAGATTATTCACACAATCAAAAATGGTGTTCTACCCAGGTTTGGGAGCTGTGTGTGCTCCCAATTTTGGTTGTGTGGAAGCAAGGTAAGAGGAAGACCTGGGTAGAAGCGATTGTGTGGAAGCAGGATAGGAAGAAAAACTACCCAGGTTTTCCTCCTATCTTGCTTCCGCACAATCGCTTCTACTCAGGTTTTCCTCCTACCTTGAGTTTCCAGTAGGTTTTTTTGAAAGGTCTGACCAGATGACACTAGGGATGTGCACGGAACCAGCTGGCCGGACCGGACTTAAACCCAACCGGGCCAGTTTGGTCTGACACCCCGTCAAACCCCTCTCATTTGGTTTGGTTCGGGGAGCGGGGTTTCAGCAAATGTTTTACAGTGTAAAAAATTATATATATTTTTTACCTTCTTTCCTTCCAGGGTGTTGCTGGAGGCGGTGTGTGTGTGTGTGGGGGGGTCCATGGAGGTTTCCCCTCCCCCTGCCAGCTTTACTTATGCCTCCCTCTGGCCAGTTCGGCTGGCTGTCCACTTTGCTGCTGGTTTTGGACCTTCTCCTCGTGGCGTGGCGGACATTTTGGAGGCCGCGCACCTGTGCGATTGGCCTCCAAAATGGCCACCAGACTGCTGAGAGAAGGCTGAAAACCAGCTAAACCAGCTGGAGGCGAGGATAAGTAAAGCCGGCAGGGGGAGGGGGGTCCTCCGTGCACCCCCACCTCCAGCAGCTCCCCAGAAGGGAGTAAGGTGTGTGTGTACACACACACACACACACACACACACACTCTGTAAAATGTTCACAAACCCCTCGAACATTCAGGGGGTGTTTGGTCTGGGATCTGACCAAACAGGGGGTGGTTTGGTTCGACCCCGGACCATCGAACTGAACTGGTTTGACGTTGAACTGGTTCGACGTTGAGCTGGTTTGCACATCCCTAGATGACACAGGGAAGACTTTCTTAAATAACTGTGTCATGGACGTTGATTAAGAGAGAAGGAAGGAGAGAAAAGATCATTCCTTTATCATGCTGAACTATTTGAGTTCTATGTTTGGCATTGTTCTTTTTGAGCATCTAAGGTGCTAATCATTTAAACACCATGTGTGATGTTTCTGTGCTTTGTGTTCGGTGACTGTGGGTGCTTATTCAAGTTTGATTCATAGTACAGATATATACGTAAGTCATGGGAAGAAATTTAATGAGAAATGCTAGTATAGTCAATAGGAGCAGTATTTTAGGTAATAATATAATTACAATTTTTAGGCATATCAGCTGTTTTGAATCATTGTTCGGGATGGATTATTCACAAGGGCTCTGCACACAACCTTTCTTTCATCCCCACTCCCACAGGTTAGATCCAGCGTAGCATCTGTGAAGGCTCTGGATGCCTGCTTGATTGCTCATGATGTTATTTGATTGAGAACAGTGCGTCAGCTCAGGGTTGGGTACCACAGCTGCAGTACTTTAAAAAAAAAATCCAAATGATCGTAGGAAGTCAGCAGCATGTTGGGCTTGGAAACACTTCACATTTCATCGGAAATCTATACTGCAGGCCTAGTGTGATTGAAAATGGAACAGGTAGTATGAATTGAACTGGGAAGAATGATTAAACGACGAGTGTTTATGGAATGTTTATTTATTTATTTAAAACCTTTATATACTGCCCCAAACGCAAATCTCTGGGCGGTTTACATCAAAATGATAAAAACAGATAAAAAGATTAAAACATTACAACAATTAAAATATTACCTTCTTAGCCTACTTTCAGAAGGGTATCAGAATGAGTGTCCGCAGGGCTGGATTATCCATTAGTATAGTTGTTTATTTACTGTTGCTGACCAGAGAAATATATACATATGCAGCTCAAACAGCAATAATAGCTAACCCAGCTATTCGTAGACCTTATGGAATCCAGCCATGCAGATATACTTTTACTTCGAATTCTAATGGCCATAAGACAGAACTTAGCAACTGCATAAGCAATTCTGTCATCACTATCAGATAAAAGATAGCGAACATGCTTCATCTGGGCAGCCAGGGTAATTTGCTAGGAGAGGCACTATTAGATCATAGTGAATGTCCTTGTAGAAACTACAGTATAGTAGCTCATGTGGGGAGTTCTGTTTTTCAAAGCTGAAATGTATAAAGAACCAACTTCGGTCAGCTATGGGACAGAAATGACTCTCTTTGCTTGCACTACATGCATTTGAGAATGCGTTTTTTCAAAAATTGAAATTGGAAGATGCAGTTCATGCTTTTGCTAACAAAAATTGCTGCAAAGTTAATGTTTAATGTACGTTTATTTAAGTCAGAGCTAATATCATTAAGCTTAATTCAATTCTCCAACACTCTACTTTGTACTATTTTGTTAGGCTGTTAAAGGAATCCAATTACAGCAAATTATTAAATTGCTAAATTCAACTTTCTTTTCTCAGTTTTTGAGACATCTGAGATGTTGGGGGGCCTAAAACATTTCTGTAGGCCACTTAGGAAGTGCTGATTGTGCCCGGTGGATAATCCAGTCCTGGAACATTGTATAAAGTAGCTTCCCATGATCTTATAGGATGAACCAAATTAAGCAATCTGGGGAATTAGGATTGATCTAATGAAAGGGCAGGGAATTTAGGCCTGACAAGAGGAAGTACTTTCTCACACAGCACATAATTAATCTATGGAATTCTTTGCCATGGGATGCAGTGATGGCCACCGGCTTGGACAGCTTTAAAAAAGGGTTAGATAAATTCATGGAGGATAGGTCTATCAGTGACTACTTCTCTGGTGGCTATGGGCCTTCTCCAGCCTCAGAGGCACGATGCCTCTCACTACCAGTTGCAGGGCAGTAACAGTGAGGGCACGCCCTCACCTCTTGCCTGTGGGCTTCTCAGGGGCATCTGGTGGGCCACTGTGGGAAACAGGATGCAACAAAGACTAGATAATGCTTGGGCCTGATCCAGCTAAGCTGTTCTTATGTTCTTAATAATGTACTCTGTAAAGTACTGTGAGGGCACTTTATGACCTCCTTTCCGTTTGTGGCATGCTTGCAATCAGAACTGTCTGTCCATCCCACCCAGGTCGCTTGGCCATTCCCCCTGAACATTCACAGCCATATCCCTATTTCCATGAGTGAAATGTTGGGGCTGCAGTTCTGAGCACTTGGTGGGTGCATATTTTCTTGAGTGCAAATCCATGCAAATGTATGCAGATGCACACTAAATTGCTGCTGCTATTATTTTCAATAAGCTTTTAAACTATGACTTATAGACTGTAGGATAATAATGGGTGTTTTAGAGTGATACCAAGACCCATCAGTGTAGATTTCTTATGGGTCATGCATGAACATGATTCTTGCCCTGGGGGGATATATGAGAGAGGGGCAGGAAATCTAGGACTGACAAGAGGAAGTACTTTTTCATACAGCACATAATTAATCTATGGAATTATTTGTCATGGGATGTGGTGATGGCCACTAACTTGGATGGCTTTAAAAGGGGCTTAGACAAATTCATGGCGGACAGGTCTATCAAGGGCTACTAGTCTGGTGCCTGTGGGCCTTCTCCAGCCTCAGAGGCAAGTTGCCTCTAAATACCAGTTGCAGGAGAGGGGGCCACTGTGTGAAACAGAATGGCCTTGACTAGATAGGCCTTGGGCCTGATCTAACAGGGTGGTTGTTATCTCTCAAACTGCCTTCACACCATTATTTGTAGAAATGTTTGCTAAATGTGAATAGCCATTTGGCTGTTGTTATCTCAAACTTTGCAAATCTTGTTTCTCATACGAATGGAGATTTGCATCAGCGACAACGGTGGCAATCTGTCTTTGCCTTCTGTTTTAGGAAGATGTTTTCAGGAGAGAAAGCAGGGCTCGATACTGATCTTACTAGAAGCAAAATTGTTTATAAGCCAACTTAGGAAAACAAAGCTAGCAATCAAAATGCAATACCTTTCATATTTCTTTAAAGGGGGGTTGGGTCTCAGCAATAATGGAACTTGACTACTACTCCAAAAATAAATAAATAAAGTAAAAGAATTTTTTAAAAGCATAGACAGTCTTTATTTTGGTCTTTGACCAACATAAAATTAAAAAAGCCTTCCAAGAATATTCCACTCAACATTATGCATGGTTGTTGACCAATCTGTCAGTCTGGGGTTAGAAATATTCCCCAAACCAAAGTGGTAATATTCATACAAATAAATGTATCTTCCAAGACTCCGATACTTCCAAGATGTCCATCTCGATTTTTGCTGCTGGTTTGCCTCAAGAAAATGCTTCTGAGTCCAAAAGTCTAGACAGGAATTCTCTAGATAGATTTACTAAATGTAATAACGTTGCCTTGAAAATGTGAGGTTCTGTATCCAGGGGATCCAGAGTTACAGGTAGGATTCTGGCACTGACAGGAGCATTGACAGGGGCATAGTTCATTATAGGGTGGGGGGAGTTGGAAATACATATACAGAATGCCAAGTGAAGGTTCTCTTCTTGAATTCACATATTCAGAGCTCCCTTCTTTTTATTTTATTTGTTCTAAAATATATATCCCACCTTCCCATTTGAGATGTTCAAGATGACCTCCTTTGAATCCTTCAGCTATAGGCCATACTCTCTGCTTAATGTAGATTTTTTTTTTAAAAAGCCATAGTATGGTGTAGTGGCTAGAATGTAGAACTAGGTCCAGAAAGACCTGAGTTCAAATTCCTGTTCAGCCATGATACTCACTGGGTGGCTCTGGGCCAGTCAGAGATCTCCCAGCCTAACCTACCTCACAGGGTTGTTGTGAGGATAAACATAGTGTATTCTGCTCTGGGATCCTTGGAGGAAGAGCAGGATATAAATATAAAAATAGTAAATACATAATTAATTTTAGAATGTCTGCTATATTTGGAGAGATTATAGCCGCTTGTACCTAGGTCATTAGCTCTGGAACTGAAGGTATGGAACTAAAGCCCTTCTGGATATGCAGTTAACTGATCCTAGTCAGAAGTGATATGTTTGGGATCTGAGACCTTGAAAAAATGACTGGTTGGTTAAGTAATTAATTAATCAGACTTAAGGAATGAAAATGGCTAGAAATACAGACGCATTGACAAATATCAATATGGACAATCAGATTTCTGTAATGGATCTTAATGAATGGATCTTAATGAATTGCTTAACCTCTCATTGTCATGGAGAGTGTTCTTAACAGAATTTGGTATTGTATTATTTTATATGTGGCCTACAATATATATTCCAGTTTCTGAAGGATGGAACAGGGGCTCCTCCAGAAGACAATAAAAAGCATCTGCAAACTTTCTATGGAAGCCCAAACTCAATCTTACTCATAGTCCACACACTGGCATAGGCTTTCAAACTCCTTCCCAGTGCGATCCTATTCTCTGGCCACACATCAAGCGGGGACCTCATGCTATTTTCACAGTGCCACCTACTGGCCAGCTCTTGCTTTCTGAAGAGAGCCTGTACCCTTCTTCCATTACAACAAAAGCAGTGAATGGTAGAGATATGCACAAAATGGATTTCCCTATTAGTTTCAACTCAAATTCTGAAAAATCATTTAGAATTTGAATCATATTTGAATCTGGGCTCAAAATTCAATTCGAATTTGAACAACAAATATTTATATACTGCTTTCCAACAAACGTTTCCAAAATGGTTTACATAGAGAAATAAATAAAGAAATAAGATGGATCGTGGTCCCCAGAGGGCTCACAATCTAAAATGAAACACAAGATAGATGCTGGCAACGGTCACTGGAGGTACTGTGCTGGGGGTGGATAGGGCCAGTTACTCTCCCCGTGCTAAATAAAGAGAATCACCATGTTAGAAAAGGTGCCTCTTTGCGCAGTTAGCAGAGGCAGAGATTCGATTCGACTTGACCCTGTATTGGTGCCTTTGTTAACCAACCAGGGAGCCTGAATTGTTTTTAAAAGCTGACAAATCAAATTCAAATTGAAAATGGAATTGATTTCAAATTGAATTCAAATCAAATTGCCCTTTAAAGGGGTTATTTGATTTGAGTTTAAATCACTCGAATCACCCAGATTTGAGTTGAATCAATTTGAATTTGAATTTTGCACATCCCTAGTGGATGGGTTCTTCTCTGATCACAAGCACTGATCTGCAGGTGGCGCTCCAAAAATCGCAGATGAAGCAAGGATCCTGCATACTCAAACCAGCCATTTTAAATTCCCTTTTCTGTTCTTTACAGCAGCGGAGCACAATGAGGCTATTCTAACGATAAGGCAAAATCGGGCTTGGGGCCTCCAAGCGGTTAACCCGCCAAACTACCCCTCCCCTTAAACCGGGTTTGCGGAGTAAGTGCTCCACAAACCTGGTTTCCCTGCTTGTGAGTTGCAGTGGCATGGCTCTGCGCCGCGGCTACCCACGAGGAGACCTCCAACCGGGAGGCTGAAAAGCAGCCTCCCAGCTCGGGGGCCTTTCCAGCGTGCCCTGTGCGCTCTCACAGGGCATGCTGGAGATTCCAGGGGCCGCATGACCCCCGATCTCCCCAGTCCCTGCTGGCTCCGTAATGGAGCCGGCAGTCATGTGGGCGGCCAATCCTGCCGCCCTGCTCATCTGTGGGGAGAGCGGGCTAATCCCCGCTGACCCCCTCATGGCTCTTCTTACTAATCGCGAGAAGAGCCTCAATCTATATTATAAGATATGATATATTCTAAGATATGTCTCCTTAGGTGAATAGTTCACTATCAATGGCTATTTTGGACAATAACACCATTTTGGAAGGAAATTGGATCTTTTCAAAGTATTATATTTTCTATAGCATTGGTCCTTTCCTTTAAAGAAGTTATAGTGGGCTGATTTTCCTACTAATTGCACTAAGGGCAAAAAGCCTTTGCTGGGAGAAAAGCGTTCATTGAGAAAAGATCATTTTAATGATGTGTAAATGCAGTCATGTTCCATTTTTTAAGGACCAGATAGGTCAGGTAATAGAATTATTGGCAACCCTTTCACAAGTAGATAAGAAAAAAAGGTTGTCTATAAGAAGAAAAGCCTGCTTAGGACATATGATGAAACCTGGTGCTTTCACAGCTTATTTCTGTACCTGATATGAGATCTGGTTTAGCAATACTTTGTTACAAGGTATGCTTTTTGTATTATTAAATTCTACTGATTAAATGTTCGGGAAAACTTTTCAATGATACGAGGAGTTTGCTGACCAGTTATGCAAGGGTTATGGACACTTTCTCACAGGGAGTCTTCAAACAGAGGCTGGGCAGTCAACACAAGGGTGTTCTCAATTTTGTGCATCAAGAGTGGGGTGGGAGTAGATGGCCTTCAGGACCATCCAGTTCTGTAATTAAATGCAATGGCTGTGATCCAGCCTAGCATCCAGCCTGTGTTCCAGCCTAGTATCTACAAATACACAACACTAGAACGGGGTGACATCCCTTGAAATGGATGGCCAGGAAATTTAGGACCAACAAAAGGAAGCACTTCTTCACACAGTGCATCATTAATCTATGGAATTCTCTGCCATGGGATGTGGTGATGGCCACCAGCCTGGATGGCTCTTAAATGGGCTTCGACAAATTTATGGAGGACAGGTCTATCAGTGGTGACTAGTCTTGATGGCTACAAGCCACCTCCAGCCTCCGAGGCCTCTAAATCCCAGTTGCAGGAGAGCAACAGTAAGAGAGAGGTCAGACCCTCAGCTCTTGCCTGTGGGCTTCTCAGAGGCATCTGGTGGGCCACTGTGGGTAACAGGATGCTGGAGTAGATGATTCAGCAGGGCTGTTCTTATGTTCTTAAATGCTCCAAATGTAAAGGAGATAAAGAGAGGTGACACGAGATAATAATCCAAGACAGTAGAGTGTTCTATTTAATTGTCTGTTTCTGAGCTGAGTTCTGTCTGTTGTTTATAGTTTGTTTTTCTTTGTACATTTCTGCAAAAAAGTGAAAATATAAACAAACACACACACACACCTTTGCAAAGTCCACCCAATAATTTTGGTGTGCACATTCTAAACATAACTCCCTCCAGACACCATCCTCTTGAAAATCTCTGATGGCTTTTGTGTTTCTCAAATATGCTGAGGTTTCTCCCACCCTATCCCTTCATTTGCACCTACAGCACTATCAGTAATTGTAGAGTATGATGGAGAAAACAGGAACACTCTTTCAAGTCCAGTCTAGAGTCAGATAACTCAGCAGTAAGCATCTCCCGCAGCCGTTGAATCAGCAGTTAGCCCCATCAAAGTCTTTAAACCTTAATCATGACAATTGATTTGTGAATTGAGTTGGTGCAGGAGGGGAGAAGATTTCCCTGGCACATTCCGACCCGTGCGTTCAGTAAATAAAATGCTACTTTAGCTAAGAGTAAGCACTGTAGCACAAGGTGCAATTATGAGCCTAGTGTGGCTATTATATTTATTATTGCCTTTTGCCTGCATGCAGCGACTTGTGTCAGCAAAGCTGTTTTGGCCCGGCACCTGATAATCTGCTCTGCTAAGTCAATAATGGAACCAGGGTGGGAAGTTAGTTTGTAGTCATTGTTTTCTTCTAAATGGGATCTTCAGTTGATGAAATTTTCCAGCACAGGAGCATTTCCAGATGGGGCTTTTAGCTCAGAATGGAGGGCATGTGTTTGCATATAGGCCAGATTCACACCAAAGTCTGCAAGATGTTGTTGTTGTTGTTGTTATTTCTTGTTAACACAGTCAGACAGGTGTTATTGACTGGTTTGTTTTATCCAGACATCGAGTCCTTCCCAAGGACCTGGGATGGCTGAATTGTATTATCAGTATTGTTGCTGTTGTTGTTATAGATATTGTCGCAGCGTATAGGCTGTTCCCAGTAAAGTTGCTTTTTTGTAATTGGCTGATGGTGATTTCTGTGGCCCCTATGTTGTTGAGGTGCTCTTTGAGGTCTTTTGGAATTGCACCTAGGGCGCCAGTTACTACTGGGATTATTTTGGTCTTTTTCTGCCACAGCCTTTCCATTTCAATTTGTAGATCTTTGTATTTGGTGATTTTTTCTATTTCTTTTTCTTCTATTCTGCTATCCCCTGGTATTGCTATGTCGATTATTTTGACTTGTTTTTTTGACTTGTTTGACTTATTTGTTTGTTTATTTATTTATTCATTCAATTTCTATACCGCCCTTCCAAAAATGGCTCAGGGCGTTTTACACAGAGAAATAATAAACAAATAAGATGTATCCCTGTCCCCAAAGGGCTCACAATCTAAAAAGCAACATCAGATAGACACCAGCAACAGTCACTGGAGGATAGGGCCAGTTACTCTCCCTCTGATAAATAAAGAGAATCACCACGTTAAAAGGTGCCTCTTTGCCAAGTTAGCAGGGGACATTAGGGAGCACTTCACACACACTTTGAGTTTTTCTTTCTTTTTTATTATTTTAATGGTTTTAACAAAGATGTAAGCAGGAAAAAAAACATAAGCGGGGTGGGGGGGGGAGAAAAGAGAAAAAAAGAACACAATAATCAAACCCAGGAAGTACAAAGATTCTCAATATAGTCTTTATCAGGGTTTCTTAACCTTGGGCCCCCAGATGTTGTTGGTCTACAATTCCCAGAATCCCCAGACATGGCCTTTGTGGCTGACTGCCTGGGTGCACAATTTCTACACCTAGCAGCTCCTTGTAGAGAGAGAGAAGTTTATTTGGTCATTCACCAGCATTTACAATAAACCAGTATGTATTTTACAAATAATATAACAGAACCTGGCCATAACAGAGATAATATCAGTGTCCACATTAGTTAAAAGATAATTTAAATAAAATTTCTCAGACCACATAGGGGCATGCAGATGGTTCTACATTCCTGTTGAGGAGTGTGGAGATTATCACTGATTGATTCCCCACTCCTGCTTGCAACCATGGAGAAGCTGCTGCTAGTCTGTGAAGACAATATTTAGCTAGAGGGACCAATGATCTGACACTGTATAAGCCAGCATTCCCTGTTCCTAAATTTTGCTGAAACTCCTTCTAAGAAATATTTGGACTAGCTCTGCTTTAAGCAGGACCAGTATTGGATAGATGGGGTCATTTTGATCTTACTGCACTTATAAGTGGCAGTATGTTTGCCATGGATAGTGGTTCCTGAGCTGTATGCTCAAAGTTGTCTCTGGTATTCCAGATTGTGCATACGGCATAACCTTTATGTCATTAACAAGGCTATTGCTTTCAATTTAAACATGATGCAACCTCTGCATTTTTGTCAGTTCTGCACCTCAATAAGGACACACAACCCCTTTTTCGGACATTACACTTTACGTGTGTACAGGTGTCTGTATATGTGTACATGTTTCCATGCATGTGAACCATTATGCATCTGTTCCTCTTAAGGGGTACAGGTCCCTTTAGATGCAGGTTTCAGATTGGAAGTGTGCTACAGGTTACAGAATAGCTACACAAAATTAAGAGTCGTATTTTTGGATACCCGGATGTTAGCACTGCTTTTAAATAACTCTGTGTTATTTAATATGCCTCTTCGGTAGTCAGCAAATGCAGATTTCACATATGAATTTAACATTATGCATGAATAACCGTGCGTGTGTACACTGTACATTTGTGGTCTACTTTCTTATAGGGTCACCCAGCTTTCTGTGTGTGTCCATGTCCGTGTGTGTCTGTTCCCTATCAAATTTTCAAATTTGAACCAAATTTGGTAAAGTTGCAGAGGTTTATAGGGACACTTCAATGACGTAGTTTGTGATGATGCCATGCATCCCAATTCAAGATGGCATATGCATGAAACACTGAAGATGCAAGTGGGCTAACTTGTGATGATGGTAATTATTAATTAAAGTTATAGTAAAAGGAAAGTAGGCAGGATAGTTCTTACCAGAACTTCTTGTTTGTATGTTGAATGTGACATGTGGATGGGGCTACAGATCAACTCACATCAGTGATGTTGACTTGGATCCATCCTGCTGGTGCAGAATCGATGACAGTGTGGTTATATTTAGGAACACAGGAAGCTTCCATATACTGAGTCAGAACATAGGTCAATCTAGCTCAGTATCAGGGCTGCTCAATTTTGGCCCTCCTGCAGATGTTGTCCTACAACTCCCATAATCACTGGCTATTGGCCTAGAGTGGCTGGGGGTTATGGGGGTTGTAGTACAAAAACAGCTGGGGGACGTAAGTTGAGCAGGCCTGGTGGTAGCGGCTTCTCCAAGGTTGCAGGCAGGAATCTCTCTCAGCCCTGTCTTGGAGATGCTGCCAGGGAGGGAACTTGGAACCTTCTGCACTTCCCAGAGCGGCTCCATCCCCTGAGGGGAATACCTTACAGTGCTCATATATTAAGTCATATATTAAGGAGAGGAGAGCTGGTCTTGTGGTAGCAAGCATGACTTGTCCCCTTAGCTAAGCAGGGTCCACCCTGGTTGCATATGAAAGGGAGACTAGAAGTGTGAGCACTGTAAGAGATTCCCCTCAGGGGATGGAGCTGCTCTGGGAAGAGCAGAAGGTTTCAAGTTCCCTCCCTGGCTTCTCAAAGATAGGTCTAAGAGAGATTCCTGCCTGCAGCCTTGGAGAAGCCGCTGCCAATCTGTGTAGACAATATACTGAGCTAGATAGACCAATGGTCTGAGTCAGTATATGGCAGCTTCCTATGTCCTTATGTCTCCCATTCATATGCAACCAGGGTGGACCTTGCTTAGCTAAGGGGACAAGTCATGCTTGCTACCACAAGATCAGCTCTTCTCTCTGTAATTAAACCTCCTAATAATTAAATTATAGCAAGGTTAACAATAAAGATCAAATCATTGCAGATTCAACTTTGACCTGAAGCTCATAATTTGAGATACCACAACTCATAATGTTGAATATTTTTATAATCCCACCAGAAATGATAAATGTCCTGCGGTATAATGTATCTGGATTTCTAATTACCGTCAATCCTACACATTCTTTCTTGTAAGTCCTGTCGAATGTACTCAGTAGTAAAATTAGGCAGTACTTATTATCTCTACTCTGCCCCCACCCCAATCTAAGACATAACATTAAAAGGCCCCGATATTCTATTTGAATTGTATAAGGAAAATATCAGTTTGAAAACAAGTAAATCTTTGATTGAAAGCTTATTCCTTAGCAGAAAGATATTTGCAACACTAACAGCATGTAAATATTCTGATAGATGTTTTAGCTTTTGTGTGGAGGGGTTGCCAATTTAAACACTAATAAGGATTTAAATTTCCAAGTAGACATATTAGTTTCCTAGAAGCTCTTAAGACTAAATAGTCCTAAGTTAGTTAAATAAATCAATACATTTGTTCAGCTTTTGCTTTCATGGTGTGGGGGGAAACCTATCAAGGCTACATTCCAGTGATAATGGTGAGTTAAGTGCAATTGTGAAATCCTGCACGCTCCCACAGAGCATGATGTGATAATGCGAAATTTCCAGGCAATCCCATTTAAATTGCTGTGGTTAAACAGCATTTAACCAGGATCAATAACCCTGGTTGTTGATAGCCCTGGTTGTTGATAACCCTGGCTAAGTGTTTTTCAGTTGCAGCAATTTGACCAGGATTGCCCAGAAACCCTGCATTCTCACATCTTGCTTCATGGTAGTATGCAAACCCTGGCAATCATAGTTAACCCTTTAACTGAACTCACCACCATCATGAGAACATGGCCCAGATTTAGCATTTGGAAAAGAAATGTATCTGTCTTCTTGAAAGTTTTATCTGTGAGCTACTTCTTCGTATGTTGGAACATTCTGGCGGTTGCATTTTGGACCAGCAGAAGTGTTTACACAGCAAAGGCAGCATCATATTGGGCTCCAGGCACTGGAATGGGGAGGACGACCTTTGGAGCAGCAACCAGGTTGGTAGAAGAGAGATGGGTTAAGAAGATAAGAACAACCCTGCTGGATCAGGCCCAAGGCCTATGAGGTCCAGCATCCTGTTGCACACAGTGACCCACCAGATGCCTCCATGAAGGCCACAGGCAAGAGGTGAGGGCCTGCCCTCTCTCTTGCTGTTGCTCGCCTATAATAAGTATTTGGAGGCATCATGTCTCTGCAGCTGGAGGTGGTCTATAGCCATCAGACTAGTAGCCAATAAGGTTGTAACTCACAGGGATAACAACTTCCCAACTAGTTTATACTCAGTCTTGAAATTAGTGTAGCTGTTTCTGGATCTCCCGAGAGTCTTGCCTTGCCTGCCCCCACTCCCCTCCCATCTGAGGAAATGGAATCCATTGATTTAGATGAGTGAATATACTCAGTGCAAAGACTCGGAAGGTTTAATGCTGGAACAACTGCTCAATCAGATCTGACTGATCATGCTTGAATTTGCTGAAGCAATTGTGCACCTCCCTAGCCCTGGAGTAGTGCCTTGCTACCATAAACTAGGCTTTTATTGTGGGCTGATCGTGTGATATTTGAATGTACCCAAGCGGCAAGTTGACCCTTCAGTGACAATCTGCGTTACTGGCTGTCAATCAGAGGCATTTGCTTGATGTTCTTGTAGTGATGTAGGAGATGAATGAACAATTCCTTGACTTTCTGCCTGTATTTGAGACCTCTGCATACCCGTGAAATTGTCTCAATGCATAAATGTCTGGCAACGTTGCCCTCTTATGCCTTTAGAGTCAGATATTTTCTTCCTGCACTTTTATATTCTTTCCGCACTGAATGCTGGAAACCTTTTCAGTACAGATTTGCCTATTTAGAATGCTGGAGGAGAAAGCCTTTTGTAAATTTAAAGGGGGGAAAAGATTTATATTCCATCTATTCTTTTGCTTTTTAAAAAATAGCCTAGATGTTAAATAAATGCATGAAGGATTCTTCAAGTTTGTAATCCATTTAATATTTAATAAATGCAATATATCATTTTTATAAATATGCATAAGTAAGACACAGATTTAGAATACATATGGGATTACAATAGGATAACACATTCATCTCGCCTGGCAAGGGAAGGCCACTAGTGTTTTCTAAAGATCATATTAATCCTCATTGGTGGAGATAAACTCTCTGCCCTGATGCAACTATTATAAATTGGGTTTATGCAAAATGGTTCTCTTAATTTCCCCAAAGTGTAAATTTCACATGAAACTGCTGAAGGGAGTACAACAGAAAACATCAGTGAAATATTTAAATGGGAGATGGAAAAACAGAAGAGGCAAAGCATGACATTTCTACCAGCCACAGAACAACTGTGGAAGCGAAGATGAGACTTGATTATCCTAAAGGCACTCACCATGAGGAATCCAGGCTTCAGAAATGTATTAGAACTGATTCATGTGCTACATGGGAGACCAGGAGTGTAGGGAGAGCAATGAGGAAATGACTTGACTAGCAAGCCAGAGGTTGCTGGTTCGAATCACCACTGGTATGTTTCCCAGACTATGGGAAACACCTATATTAGGCAGCAGCCATATAGGAAGGTGCTGAAAGACATCATCTCATACTGCGCGGAAGATGGCAGTGGTAAACTGCCTCCTGTATTCTACCAAAGACAACCACAGGGCTCTGTGGTCACCAAGAGTCGACACCGACTCAACGGCACACATTACCTTACCTTTATTGTTGATTGATTTTAATAACGTTTGGCCAGGTTTTACCTATGCCCATCTACTTCCAATCTTGTGTCTGGCCTGTCCATTTCTTGTTTCAATCATTCAGCACACAAAGTGCACATATACAAGGGGTTAAACATCCTTTAACTTTTTTCTTCTACTTTTCTTTTGTATATCGAAGGGATTCATTCAAAAGTAAACTGAGCTAGTTTACAACTTTGGCAAAGAGGCAGGTCTCACGATCGGTGAGACCCGCCTCCAGAGGGTTTGCAGGGAGAGC